>NC_090832.1:17755000-20280000 GCF_028021215.1 Eschrichtius robustus | reverse complement strand
GAATATCTATATTGACAAACAACAAACAAAAACCAAAAGACACCCATCAGTAATAACTGGGCACATTCAACTAGGGAAACCTGTGTCAAGAACTCCCCCGTGACCTTACAGTGTGCCAAATCTTTTCTTTTTTCTTAGATATCCTGTAAAATTTTACCATAAAATATATCTTAATCAAGCAAAAAATAATATTCATCTTTTTAAGATTTGTTCTTACAATTAGTATCATAATATTCAAGATCTCCCAGTGAAGGCAGATCAGATCACATAGTTTTAAGTCTCAGTTTAAAGATCACTTTCTTAGGACAAGTTCCCAGATTTGGCTAGGTTCCCCTGACATGTACTTTTGCAGCCCTCTTTTATTTCCCTCATAGAACTTTGTACAATTGCAATGTAGGTAATTATTTTGCGAATATTTGTTTCATGACTGCTCAAAATTAGACTAATCTCCATGATGGAGACACTGCATTGGTTCTCTTCCCCACTGTACACCCAGGGCTGAACATATACTCTGCTATGTATACTGTACTTGTTGAAAAAACACTTTGAATTAATGAGTTATGATTTTTACAATCATCTTTAATGTATTTAAAGCACTTAACATTTGCATAAGGATAAAGGGATTGCTCCCTGTGAAGGGAACTGGCTTTGGGGTAAATGTACTAAGCTGGCTCAGCACATCACAGCATTGGATTCTGTCAAGGGCCCAGAGATGTGTTCCTTTGTATTTGCAATTATATTCTGGAAATAAAAACAGTGAGTAATGTGTAGATAAAGTATTTGTGTGATGAGGCCACAATTAGGCTTACTCCGTGACTAAGCGAATTCTTTTTTCCAGCAGAAGTTCAAAGACAAGGAAAATAAACTGCAGTCTCACATGCAGATGAGAGCAGGAGATGGAGCTCACCAGGAGCTGAGCAGGCACAGGCAGCTCCAGAGCTGGAATCCAATACTGATCAATTTCCTGTCTCAGCTAGGCAGAACCTAATAAATTAAAATAGAGTCAGAAACTTTTGTAAAGGGTGTTTGGAAAACAGATTGTTGGTAAACATGCCAACTGAGTGGTTGTTGAGTTTGGTCTTTTGGAGTGTTGAATGCTGGCCCTCTTAAAATGCCGCTGAAAAGCCTGGAGGATCAGGCAAATCTAAGTTTACTGTTCACAAAGTCAAGGAGAAGGGAGGGCAAAACTCAGGATATTTTTGAGGCTTTGGCATCTGGTATAAGGGTTCAGATTGGGTAAGAACCATGACATGATGATGAATAAGGCTGTAATGAACATGAAAGTACAGATATCCAAGGTATGGAAACAATCTAATTGTCTGTCAATGGATGAATGGATCAAGAAAATGTGGTGTGTGTGTGTGTGTGCGTGTGTGGGTGTGTAAAATGGATTATTATATATATGTGTGTGTATATATATAATGGATTATTATTCAGCCCTTAAAAAGAAGAAAATCTTGCCATTTGTGACAATAGGGATGAACCTTGAGGGCATTATACTAAGTGAAACAAGCCAGACAGAGAAAGACAAATACTGCAGGGAATCAGATGTATGGAATTTTTTTGAAAAGCTGAACTGATAGAAACAGAGTAGAAAATTAGTTGCTGGGGTGGAACTAGGAAGAGGGAAAGATAGGAACAGTTGATACAAGGATACAAACTTTCAGTTATAGGATGAATAAGGTCTGAGGATATAACTTACAACATGGTGACTGTAGTTGATAACACTGTATTCTATAGCTGAAATTTACTAAGAGAGTAGAACTTAAATATATTCTCACCAAAAAAAGTGGCGGGTCAGTATGTGAGGTGATGGATGTGTTAGTCAACTCGATGCAGGAATCATTTCAAAACGTATATGCGTATCAGGTCATCACATTGTACACTAAGTAGCTTACTATTTTATTTGTCAATTGTACCTAAGTAAAGTTAAAAATTAAAATAAATAAAATTGGTGGGTACAGCAAGGCAAGGGTTTTATGGAGAGGTTTCCAAGAGCCTTGGAGAGTAAACAGTCATTTGATGCTACCTCTTGAAAAGCTGGACAGTCTGATATTAGGTGAAATGGGATTTTGGAGAAGTTTCCAAAGTAAACAATGAAGTTATCTACAACTTTTATGTTCCTGGGCAGGGGTTTCCTGGAATGGTAAAGTTCTGGTGATGAAGACAGTGGAATAGTTAGGTCCTGTTAAAAGTGGATGGCGACCTGCCTGGGTGGGGATGGTTTCAGGTCTCTGTACTCTTCTTGCTTTACAACCTTCTCCTGTTTTAGCAAAAGGAGATCCATCATAGGAGCACTGGGGAAATAATGGTTACCTTAGCACAGAATTGTGAAAGTCAGCAGTGGGAAAGGGCTGTGATATCTTTCAACCGACCTACTCGATCATGAGCAAGACTTATTCCTTAACTTCTACTTCAGAGTGGCTATTAGAGCTCATAAATTTAAATCCTCTCACTCCAGGATTTCTAATGAAATAAATATAAAGCAATAAGTAGACACCAGAGCAGGAAAAGAGGGGGGGAATGGCAGATGCTACATTTACTTATTTAATTCATGTGCTTAGGGACTTCCAGAAATATTTGGTGGGGAAATTATTTGCAGTGGGAATAGATAACGTAAATTTATAAGGTTAGTTATTAATGCATTATGCACAATACAATAATAGTGTAAGCAGTATAATATTTCTGATAGGTATGTGGGGAAATGCTATTAAGTGGACCAGCTATCATTTGTATTGTCTTATTATATGCTTGGTTAAAAATGGCCATTCTCATAATCAAATGAATACCAGATGAAGTGAATGTTGTGATTCAATTTTAACACATGAAAAATGTTTCTAATAAAATGCTTATTTAATTTTTTTGGAAAAAAATATTACAACTTGACAAAACGCATTAAAATGCTAAGTAGAATTCTAGAAAGAAAGTCAATATGTCAAGGACCCTTCATGGAATGGAAGTCTAGCAAATCCTCCTGCCCTGGCTGAGCAGACAAGAAAACACATTCAAACTCGAATGGTTACAAAGAGCTACATGAACACACACCTGACCAACAGGGGTCAGATGATAGCAACAGCACCTTCATCGTTTTAAGGGACGTAGAGAGAATTGGACTGATTGGGATATCGGTGTGTTCCTTCTCTTGGCCCTAATAGGATCCCTCTGCTTCCCCAAAGGCTTCCCTCTGAGGTGATGGTGGTGAATCCATGTAAAGCAGAAGTTACAAACTCACATGCCCACAGGGAACAGGAATTCAGTGTAAGACAGTGAAGTGGGTCAGAGTAAGATGATGGGGAGCGCTAGGCAGTGGTAACTGCTGACCTGGAAGGCGCAGCTTCTCCTCAGATCTAGTCAGTTGCTACCACGCAGGAATACATGTCCAGTGTATCAGCGGTTCAGTGTTTCAAGACGTGCTGGCAATATAGATTTTTATATAGTAGTTTTCTATGTATAAAGCACATTTTCATGGCTAAAAATATCCCACACATCTGCAGGTTGAACTTTGCCTGTGAGCCACATCTTTTTTTTTTAATAGCTGAATTCTAAAGACATAACAGCCAATATATAATCCAGTGTGTCCCTTGCCCCTCTCGTTGTGTCAGATAGGAATCCAATGATGCCTTTTAATTTGAGGGGAAAATTCCCACCCTACCCAGAGCATCCTTTACTGCCTATAACAGGATCTGAATTTCCATTGTTAGTGGCACATTGTTCTTTTAGGACAGAGGGACCTTTAGTTCCCTGTTAAATACTAAAATATCTCTGGTTATCACCTTACTGAGGTAATATAATAAATCTAATTGACTAGAAAATTTTGCTGAAACTGATTAACTAATAGATGAAGGGAAGAAAGCAAAGCTTTGGGGAAGTGGTTCTACTGTGTAAAAAAGTCGTTTGTTCAAAATGCAGATCCCCCTGGCTGCAGCGCTAGAGATTCAAATTCTTAGGATCTGGGGGAGAGGCCAAACCACCTGTCCAGCAAACACTCCTGGGTGAGCCTCATGTGGGTTTTTTTTTTAAAGAAATAAACAAAACTAAAAACCTAAGCAGTAGTTCTCAAACTTCAGTATGCAACAGAATCACGTGGAGGACTTGTGATGACACCGCACCCCCAGAGCTTCTGGTTTGGTAGGTCTGGGTGGGGCCCGAGAATGTGCATTTCTAGCATATTCCCGGGTGATACTGATGCTGCTGGTCCCGGGACCACACTGCACGCAGACAGGTTGTCTGGGGAGCCAGGAAGGCCCTAGAAAGAGTACACAGGAGCAGAAAGTGAGGATGCGAGAGGCTGGAACAGCTTCGTCTGCCTCATAACGTCGTGGCCTTGGATCTGGTACTGGAGCCGGAGCTTACCTGAGTTGCAGACTGTGCAGCTGGTTCATCCACTCATCAAATATTTATTGATATTTGCCATTTGCCGGATACCATGCCAGCCATAGGACCATAAACTCATTAGATTATTAAATCCGTAATTAATTAATTCAACACATCTTTTGGGGGGCATCTACCATTATCCAGGCCGTGGGCTAGCTGCTAATAAGAGGTAGGTCTCAGCTTCCAATGAATCAGGAGCCCAGAACGCTCGGCTTCTCTGCTGTCCTTCATGCTCTGAAGAGGGCTGAGAAAATGCTGGTTCTTTCTGGGTGAGCAAAACAGAGCACAGCAGAGCTGGTTTGTGTGTGATCCCGCGGGAACGATGTTCTACTCGGATGCCTGAAGCTCCGAGTGGGAGGCTTTTCCGTCTGAGCGGTGCTGACGGCTGTGGTCCTGCCGGCCCAGAGGGCACAGTGAGCACTTCCCCGTCACGAGCAACGAGGCTTCCCACGGCCACCCCTGTGCTTGGCAGCAGGACCCCCGACACACTTTGTCTAGAAATGGTGCGTGGCCAAAGGAGATAAAATGCACGCGAGACCGGCTGTCAAGAGCTGCCCCCATGCCACCTTCCCGCACAGTTTCCTAGAAATCATGCCGGCCGCCCCACAGGAGGCCTGGCCTTCTCTGTGTCTGCAGACAGTGGGTAATAGAGGGCAGGGGGGGTCAGAAGCACAAATATTTCTAAAGTTCTAAGGCTGCCCCATATTACGCCTGAAGACAAATAGTTCATTGTTTAAGTGTAGAAGCCGGGGCAGGAGACCTGGGAGTCTCGTGGTAACACTCTGTTGGCGCTCGTGGGAGTCAGACCTCTTTGTACAAACGTGGTACAATGATAACTGACGGCAGAAGGGCACTCTTGATCTGGCCCGTTTCATTTTCTCCTTAGTCTTTTTGAGTCCAGTCATTTTTACAAAGCCTAGAAAGTCAAATTCTTATCCAGGGAACAAATCTCAAAAGCATTGAATGTGTTTAACTGGATTGGTCACTTTGGCTCCAAAATATAGATCATTTCCTTGAGATATCATTGTGGATTTGAATATTATATTCATCTTTCAAATCACAAGTGTCTAGTTTGCCATACTTGAAAACTCCTTGAGGGCAGGAAGTGGCTAGTCCAGCTCTCTCCCTCTCTCTCCAGGACTCGCACAAGGTGGACCCCGGATGCATGTTTGTTGAATATACGCATGATAGAATGAAAACAGGAGTGACTATTACAGAGTATCAAGGAAGCAGGCTCAGGGGAGTGTGGTGATGTCTTTGAGGTTTTCTTGCTACACAAGCATGTGAGAACCTGGCTTGCCTTGCAGGGCGGTCTTCACCACGCTCCCCCGTGTCAGAACCCCGCTGACCTTTACTGATAAGTATAGACAGACGCTTGCTCTGTGTTACTGAAGTTGAGACTATTTGAGTTCAAAGAAAAGTGAGCCCTATTTTTTTTATATATATATTTATTTTTGGCTGTGTTGAGTCTTCGTTTCTGCGCAAGGGCTTTCTCTAGTTGCGGCAAGCGGGGGCCACTCTTCATCGCGGTGCGCGGGCCTCTTCACTATCGCGGCCTCTCTTGTTGCGGAGCACAGGCTCCAGACGCGCAGGCTCAGTAGTTGTGGCTCACGGGCCCAGTTGCTCTGTGGCATGTGGGATCTTCCCAGACCAGGGCTCGAACCCGTGTCCCCTGCACTGGCAGGCAGATTCTCAACCACTGTACCACCAGGGAAGCCCGTGAGCCCTATTCAGAATAGTAAATGTTTTAATATAAGTTGAAGTTAAAAATAATTTATTTGGAAGGTCATTTTTCCCCCCTCTGAGGGGCAAATGTAAGGGGAAAAGTTGATAGAAAAGTTAATTTATAATCCTACACTCAGGTAAAGATTCTCATAAAAACTCCAAACCCCATTAAAGATGTTTCAGGGAAACCCATGGACACCTTTTACTACAGATAGTTTAATTAACTTGATACACTGAATTCATCCGTAGGTGGTAAAACCTCTGTTAGAGTGGAAGGAGGAATAATTTCCATATTTGCTCAGGAAACTATTTAAACTTAGAATGTTTATCCTTATGGCTGGATAATAAGGATTGTTTGACACTAGTGAATATAAAAATGGGTGTAGTTCTAATAATTCTCTGTGTTTATCTCCTACGTGCTGTCTCTCTATTTACAAACCACTCAGGCCTCAAGCTCTCAGGGAATCATCTAGTTCTACCGGTTACACCTCTGAAATGTCTCCCAACTCTGTTCCTCTTTTCCATTTCCTTTGGCCAAATTTACATGCTCACCATCTCCCTTCTTCTCTTTCACGCTACTGTTAGCTCTCATTTTGCAACACAAGACAGGTTATGTCCTTTCCCCAAACCCTAAAATAGCTCTCGACGGGACAGAGTGACGTCCTAACCTGAGAGCAAAGCGTTCGGGGTCCTCTACAGCCTTGCTCTGCACTATTCCATCCAGACTCATCTCTCACCACCCACCTCCACGCAAACCCTGTTCCAGCCCTGTTCCAGCTGCCGCCATGCTCAGCTACCCAAGGTCCCTCTTCAGATGATAAACAAGAAAGATAGTAACATGCAGCTATTAAGAACAGGAGCTCTAATAAATGGAACATACCTTTAAAAATTGTGAATCACTATGTTGTACACCTAAAACTTATACAATATTGTACATCAACTACACCTCAATAAAAATAAATTAATTAATTTAAAGAATAAGTATTACTATAACAACAACAACCAAAAACACTCCAGGAGCTCTGGAGGTACACTGCCTGGGTTCAAAAGCCAGCTCTGCCATGAACTTGGTGACCTTGAGTAAATTACATCTTACTTCTCTGGGTCTCAGTTTCCTCATCTGTGAAACAAGTAATGATAGAACCTGCCTTGCACAGTTATCGAGAGTTTAACATGGGAGGACACGTGTAATGTGCTTAGAACAGAGCATGTTGGTCCCCATTGTCAACTTTCACGTTGCTGCTGGTGATCTCCTCTCGGTTCCCATTGGGATCACACTCACCTTGCTGCCAACTGTTTCTTTACTTACCACTTTGGAAACCAACAACAAGAACCGTTGATTTTTCTGGATTCCTGCAGCACTTTGGTTGTCCTTACTTTCTTGTGCCTTGAGTTGCAGTGAGGTGTTTTGCTATCTTCGTATCCCCACCAGATGATGAAATCCTTGAGAGCAGGAACCTTCTATGAACATCTTTCCATCTGCTGTGCCAGCAGAGTGCTTAGCACCTGGAAAATGCTCATTAAACAGCTGGCAAAACAGAAGACACTTCTCCGTGAGACATTCAAAGCACTTTATGTCTGAGTGCACACATGCAGGAAAATAATCTGATTTGAGACTACTACTTTTATACCGTATGTAAAAACTAATATCATCCATTTGACAAATATTTATTGAGTATTTACTATTACCAGTCACCGTTCTAGGCACTGGGGAGACAGCAATTTAGAAAATAGTTTAAAAAACAATTTAAAAAAATTCCTGTCCTCACGGGGCTTCTATTCTAGTGGATGGAAACAGTTAAGAAACAAGATTAAGAAGATGGTAAGTGCTATGGGTAAAAAGAAAGCAGGGAAGAAAGATAGATGAAAGATTGTTATTTTACATGTGGGTGGTCCAGGTAGACTTTATTGAGAGGGTGACATCTGAGCAAAGACCTGAGGGAAACTTGCAGCACCAGGGGAAGAGATTCCCAGGCAGAGGGAAGGGGCAGTGCCAAGGCTATGAGGTAAAGCTTGCCTGGGGAGTTTATGGACCCAGATTGAGACCCATATGGCTGGAAAAATGTGACCCCAGGAAGGAGTGGTAGGGGTCAGGTCAGAGGTGACTGGAGCTGGAGCTTATAGAACCTGCGGGGTTCATGCTGTTTGAGTGTATGACTCTCTCCCCCATCCTCACCCCATCACAGGCTACCCTCAACATCAGTCTTCCTCTCCATCAAGAATAAAAAAAACCTTTGGGGCCCAGTTCATAGTCTGCATCTCCTCCCCACCTTTTGAACATTAGTTCTAGATGTTTTCAACACCCAGGTAGACAAAACATCCAATGATGCAGCAACACAATTCCCGGTCCACTTGCCCCAGGTGATCTTTACCTCTTCTCCAATCAGCTACTCTCAACCTGGACCATATCGTCACTGGGAAACTGCCTCATTAGACATTCTTCCTGTCCAATATACCACCTTTCTAGCCTCCTCTCCACCGGAGCTGTCTTCGGTATCTTACAGACCTCCAAGCTGCTGGTGCTGCCACTTTCTCTCATTCCACCTGTTCCTCTGGAATGTGTTTAAGGTCTGTTCAGGCCAGACCCAAACGCGATCATCTCAGTTCTTTTCGTACTTCCATTCTCAATTTATTGGCACTCAATCCTTCTGCTGTCTCTATCCTTCGAAATTCCAATCCTATGTTAAATGCTGTAAATCCACCTTCCTCATTCTTTATAGCAGAATTCCTCAGTTCTTCTGGAAAACAAAACAGCACACCTAACCATGCCAAGGAATACCCCTCCAAATTTGTGGTCCCTCAACTTGAGTGGATCATTAAACCTGCCCATTGATCTTTTATTTCTCCTTCTTCAGTTCTTATTTCTCTGCAGTACTTCTACTAAGAGGAATTGTGGTGAACAAAGTTCCTTTCATACATGTATATATGGAAATCTCTGTGACTTTGATATGTATCTCATCTACTAATGTTTGACATAAGGGATGGACGTAAGTGCTTTGATGTTGAATTAAATGTCACATGATGCTTTCCTTTCTCTTACCTGAATTTGTTTGGAATGGTCATTTATAGGCATTCATGCCCAAATTCTGATGGTGCTACACACTCATGATATCAATATAAGATTCTGTATGGCATATCAACCCTCAGATTCTGTTAAACTTTCTTTGAAAATCCACATCCTTTGGAAAAGAAGTCCTGGCACTAGCAACTCGTTTTGTTTGTTTGTTTGTTTGTTTGTTTTTATTTTACTTTTATCAGAGTTCCCACTGGGCTGTTATTCCCTGATATGTTTACGAGCCATTTAGTAGATGACCTTTCTTTCTACCTTCCTGAGAAAATTGAAGTCATTGGGCATAACGTATATTATTCAACTTACTGATTTTATTAACATATCTATCTACACCCGTTCATTCTTCCCTCATTTCCAACAGTCTTAGTGGATTAGATACTCCTCTTCCTTTTCAAGGTCAACCCATTCCTCTGCATCCTTAACTCCACCCACGACCGTCTCCTTCTGATGCTTCACTACTCCAGTTATTCCTCCTCATTTCCTTTCAACTTGATTCTATGCATTAAACCATAAACCTGCTCAGATCCAGGTAATCTTTTCCCAACCAAAACCACAATCTCCTTCCAAAACTCTTGACTTTGAACCCCATCTAGCAATTTGCCAATCTTTTTGTCCATTTCTTATCAAATTTTTAGAAAGTAACTCCATCTGATGATTTCACTTCTTTCCCTTCCGTTCACTCAGCTAACAATTGCAACTTGCCTTCTGTCCCCACCAATCTACTAATTTCACCGAGTTGCCAACGATGACACAATTTCCAAATGAGATGGAGTGTTTTTTATAATTTTATCTAATTGGGCCATTCATCTGCCTCTGTTGTTGCTGATCCCTACCTAATTAAATCTCTTTCATCTTGGCTTCCATATGACCACCCTCTTTTAGTTTTCTGTGAACTTCCAATATCAATCCTGACCTGTATGGGTTTGGTGTGCTCCTCTGCCTTGACCCATCCCTAAAATGGCCCTTTCCCCAGGCTCTGTCATTGCCCACTGCCCTTGTAATCCTGTTACTTCTACCCTTCAAAAGTCCAACCCTATATTTTACGTGCAAGATTCTCTCTTTCTTACTCTCCCAGAGATATCTCCCCAAACGTTTGGTTTTCACCTACTACTAATATGCTGAAGACCCTCAAATCTCTGTCCAGCTCAAATCTCTCTACAAGCTCCAAAATCTTAAGGATAGCAACACATTGACTATTTCATGCCAGGGTCCCACCGTCACTTCCATTTGGCCTGTGTGAAACTGCATCCAGTTCTTCCCAGATCTGCTTCTACTCTTGCTTTTTCTGTCTCCACGGGGAACAAGGATGCATTCCCCTAATATTTCATGCTAATATTCTGAGAGTTATTTTTAAATTTTTTCTGTACCTCTTCTTCATTGCAAATCAATGTTGCAAGTTTTATTTCCTAAACATTTCACAAATCATAAATGTTCCCTTTTCCCAGCATCTCTGCCACCACCACCCCCAGTTAAGTAAGGCCCTTTTTCTCACTTGCCTATTATATTTCAGCAGTTTCCCAACAAGATTTCTAGCCTTTCCAGTCTTTCTTTCTCAAATTATTCAGTACATGCTGAAGTCATGTTTCTACAATATAAGCATGACATTTTATTTATCTTTTAATCCTCGCTGTCTCTCCATCTCATGTCTTATCAGCCCTTTCCTCACAGCACCTCCTCTTCTATGCCGTGATGTCTCTTGTCTCAGGCGTTTTGTTCGGACTCGCTGATATTAAATGCTTTCTCACCCATCATTTCCCAATTAGCGAGCCACCCAGGAAAAGTCAAGTGCTTCCTGTTTTTTAAAATTCAGATCAGGTGTCACCATCTCCAAGACACTCTCTCTGATATATCCTTCCTACCCATGTCTAGTTTAGGCACTCCATTCCTGTATCCTCCTGGAACCCTGAAGTTACCTCTTAGCACACTTTATTACGGTTGTCTGTTTACACAGCCATCTCTCCCACTAGATTTGAGTACTTGAGGGCAGAAACTTCTTTACATACCTGTGTATTTCTAATGACTAGGACAGGCCTTGGCACATAGTTTACACTTAATCATGTACTTGAACAAATATGAAAGAATGGTTTAAAATAAAACATGAAATGGATATCTCAGAGTTGAACTGAACACTGGGCCAGTATAATCTTTTCACTTCTCTTCCTTATTCTCCTTAATGTAGAATGGGGCTAAAAATAGTGAGTATCTTATATGATTTTTGTGAGGATTAAATGAGGTAATATTTCGTAAAGCACTTGGCATAGTGCCTGACATAGTAATTGCTCACTAAATGTTTTAATATAATACTGACAATCAGCTCTATTATTTCTCCTATTACTGTTGTTTAAATATCATCAGGAGAGCACTGTGTGAAGTCTGTTCTTTTCACCACCACTATTATTAGCTTTCACAGTGAGGAAATTGGCCTTATGGTGGCTCATTTTCTCAATAAATGAGCTCAAGGGTCATGCTGGCTTTATTACTATTTTTTAATTACAAAGCTATTTTACTTTATTTTCCAATTGGAAAACAAAATGCAAGGAACATCTAAAAATTGCTTGTTAGCCCCACTATCCAACTACAGCCGCTGTGGATGTATGTAGCGTTCTCCTGAGAGCCCCTTTCCTAGGCACACACGGTTGGGGGTTGTTGTTAGCGATGGAGGTGTCCCTGACGCTAGGTCTGCAAGGAGCATAGGTGCTAAAGAAGTGCAGATGTAAAAGATCTGCAAGGTTTAACCTGAGTCTGGGGCTGAACAAAAGCCCCAAATGAAGACAAAAGTAAGACCCTCTATTAGTGCCAAATCCTGCAGGGGACACAGAAACATTTTTTTGTCTATTGAAAAACTCCAAGACTTAGGGTTGGTGATGCCTGTAAATGCAGATGATAACTTTGTTGACTCCCCTGATCCGAGGGGCTATGTTCCAAGACCCCCAGTGGATGCCTGAAACCATGGATAGTACCAAACCCTATAATACTATGTTTTTCCTATACATACATACCATGTTTTTCCTATATATACATACCTATGATAAAGTTTAATTTATAAATTAGGCACAGTAGGAGATTAACAACAATAACTAATAATAAAATACCATGTAATAAAAGTTACGTGAATGTGGTCCTCTGTCTCAAAATATCTTACTGTAAAAATGTAATGCCTTTTCCATTTTAACTAAGCAATTATCATGAACCGTGACCATAACTTTTGCAGTGTGAGGTGCGACAGCAAAACTAGTACAGATTTCTTTTCCTTCTTCACAATTTCATGGATGGAAGATCTGTTCTTACCATAAATCTTAGCAACCTCAGCATGATTTTTTTCTTTCCTTATTTTTTTCCCTCACTAATTTTATTTTATGTTTTACATCTTTATTGGAGTATAACTGCTTTACAATGTTGTGTTAGTTGCTGCTGTATAACAAAGTGAATCTGCTATATGTATACATATATCCCCATATCCCCTCCCTCTTACGTCTCCCTCCCACCCTCCCTATCCCACCCCTCTAGGTGGTCACAAAGCACCGAGCTGATCTCCCTGTGCTATGCGGCTGCTTCCCACTAGCTATCTGTTTTACATTTGGTAGTGTATATATGTCCATGCCACTCTCTCACTTCGGAGAACTTTCACCTTTTCACTTAAATGAAGCACTTTAGGGCTTCCCTGGTGGCGCAGTGGTTGAGAGTCTGCCTGCCAATGCAGGGGACATGGGTTCGAGCCCTGGTCTGGGAGGATCCCACATGCCGTGGAGCAACTAGGCCCGTGAGCCACAATTACTGAGCCTGCGCGTCTGGAGCCTGTGCTCCGCAACAAGAGAGGCTGCGATAATGAGAGGCCCGCGCACCGCGATGAAGAGTGGCCCCCGCTTGCCGCAACTAGAGAAAGCCCTCGCAGAGAAACGAAGACCCAACACAGCCATAAATAAGTAAAAAAAAAAAAAAAAAAAAAAAAAAAGAAGCACTTTATTGCCAGCATCATCGCTTTTGCATTTTGGGGCCATTATTAAGTAAAATAAGGGTTACTTGAACACAGGCACTGAGATACCACCACAGTGGATCGGATAACTGGGCTGCTGCTAAGTGACTAACTGGAGGGATAAGCTGGACAAAGGGATGGTTCACCTCCCAGGCTGGATGGCGCAGGATGGCGCCAGATTTTATCACGCTACTCAGAATGGTGCTCAATTTAAAACTTACGAATTGTTTATTTCTGAAACTTTCCATTTAATATTTTCAGACCACAGTTGACTGCAGGTAACTGAAACATTGGAAAATGAAACCATGGTTAAGCCGGGACTACTGTACTTGCTCAGCTAATAAGGATTTCAGCAACATCTAACTTTCAAAATACTTTGTTTCCTTATGTTATGATTTCTCACCACATTACAGTTATTGTTTTATCAACAGCCATTTGTTGTTGCCCTCTGTCAGTGAACACATGTCACCTTAAGTAGACTTGTCAAAAGTCACCGTTTATTTAACAGCAGATATTAAACAATAGTGGTAGATGTTATTTTATTGATCCATGCTAAGACTAAAATTGAAAAAAAAGTCATTCATTTAGTCAGTCTTTAATTAATTCAGCAGTTATCAATTGCCTGACTTTTATATTCCAGGCATAGCCCTTGGCTGTAGTTAAACTGAGATGAATGCAACTGACATGGTTAATGTCTTTAAGGTGCTCCGACACAGGCAAGGTAGTGATAGTAAACAAGGAGACAATCAAATAAATATAAAACTTAGGATTATGATAAGCACATTGAAAGGAAGAGTACACATCACTGAAACTGAATATTAGGGTTGGAGAGAATGGGGTGAGGGGTTACTTTCTAGTAGTGAGGGAAGAACCTCCCTGAGGAGGCAGTATTTTAGTTGAGACCAAATGGGATATAAGGGCCAACCAGGCAGCAAATGGGGACAAGAGCCTTCTGGCCTGGTGGCGAGGAAGAGCTTGCTTCCTGGGGTGGCTAGGAAGAGCTTGCTTCCTTGCTTCCTGGGACACTGAAAGAAGACCAGTGTGGCTGGAGTGGGAGGTGAGCAAAGAAGTGAGAAGCCCAGATGAGGACAGACAGGCCAGGCCTGGTCACACAGGGCCTCGTAGGCTGTGTTGAAGAGTTTGAGTGTAACCGGATCCTAACCTGTTGGGGTATGAACAGAGTCTAACTGACCTGGGGAAAGGAAACCCTCCAGCCAGTTTTCATCATCCTGTCCCACTTAACGGGGAGAGGAAAAAAAACAGAAGCACTTGTGAAGTTCACAGTTCAGAGGCACAGGCTCACTAGAAGACTAAGACCTAATCATAGGACTATAGAATGCTTCCTCTCCCTCCACACTCACTACTATATTACTAAAGGTCTATTTATAGCAGTTGCTTTTACTCAGTACATCATGTCTGGCTATCAAGAAAAATTTACAAAAAAGGCAAAAAACAAACAAAAAAACCACAACCAACTTCCGCCATGAACCCTATTTGAAGAAAGAGCAAGCATCAGAACCAGATATGGCAGGGATGTTGGAATTAGCAGACCAAGAATTTAAAACAGCTATGATTAATATATTGATACTAAGGACTCTAATGGATAAAGTAGACAACATGCAAGAACAGATGGGTGATGTAAGAATTGAAAAAAAAAGACATTCATTCATTAATTCTTTAATTACTTCAACAGTTAGCTAATGGAAATCCTAAGGAAAACAAAAACAAAAAGAAATGCTAGAGATAGGAGTCTGAGTGTCTCCAGACCTACTTCCAAGCTTGTGCCTTCCCCACTAGATGCTCTGCTCTAGATGATGGCTGCCATCATTATCTGTCCAACACACTTGTGCATAATGTTACCTTGGTGCCTTAGTGCAAACTCATGTTCCTCCTGCCAGGAATGGAAATAGTATCAACTTGAATTAGAATGTCTGCTCAGAGACCTACAAGCAATATAATCCTGGGCAAGGTTTGAAACCCTGCTGCACTTCATATCTTATAAAATTATGAAAAGGTACATCTCAACATTTCAATGTGAGAAATAAATGAAATACTATATGTAAAATCCCCTCGCATGGGGCCTGATGAAAACCAGCTACTCAAGTTAGTTTTCCTGTATCTTTCCATCTATTGAGTTTCTACCATTCTATTCCAGTGCTCTTTTTTTTTTTTTTTTTTTTAATTTATTTATTTATTTTTGGCTGTGTTGGGTCTTCGTTTCTGTGCGAGGGCTTTCTCTAGGTGCGGCAAGCGGGGGCCACTCTTCATCGCGGTGCGCGGGCCTCTCACTATCGTGGCCTCTCTTGTTGCGGAGCACAGGCTCCAGACGTGCAGGCTCAGTAGTTGTGGCTCACGGGCCTAGTTGCTCCGCGGCATGTGGGATCTTCCCAGACCAGGGCTCGAACCCATGTCCCCTGCATTAGCAGGCAGATTCTCAACCACTGCGCCATCAGGGAAGCCCTCCATTGCTCTTTTTAAGCCACCAAAGAATTTTGTTTCTGTACCACCTATGTTTCCTAATCTAATAATTCACTGTAGGTTTGTTCTTTATGTGTGTTATGTCTTACCTCTCCCAATAGATTAGGGTAGAGACCATGCTCAAACCTCATAGTGACAAGTAGCAATGGATACAAAGGTGACGTCCAGCAAGTCTGCTGTGTTTGTAAAATTATCTTGACTGGCAAAACCATGGAGGTTGCAGGTAACAAAAAGGACAATGAAGATGGATTTCATGATTACAAGGAAGTTAAGGAAACCTGCAGAAGGAACTTGGAGTGAAGAGGAGAAAATGCCATTATAAGATGGAGAAAGAGTACTTTAAATAATGATGGATAATTTAGAGATACCTGTGGTTATGCCTATAAGCCCAAACTATGTCGTGAACGCAGTGGTGAATTAAAACTGATTATTTGGACTCCCCATTAACTAATGCATTCAACAAACATTTATTTACTGTTTACTATTGCTCATATTATGTCTTAGGCTGGTACTAGATATTGGTAAAATATCTGGACTGAGTATCTTAATTCTGGACAGAGTGAATATTGATGTTTGGTCCAGCTATATCTGTGGGTGATTTTAACGTAGTGAGTTGAGGCAAAGATCTTAAATTGTATTTTTCTGTATTAAATATTTAACACATTAAATATTTAATTAACATAGGCTATCTAATATATTTGGTTTTTGTACACATTAAATTGTACATATTAAATTAAATCTTGTATCATTAAATTAAGCAATAAAATTTTCAATTACCAAACATGACAATATATATGCTTTTAAAAGTAAAAGAAAAATGGTATTTTCAAAACATTTTCTTTGAACATTACCTTCCGGGATACTTTTGCTGACAGTCTTGAGGAATTTTGATATGGCAATGCAAACATATAATTCCTAAAATACAAATAATGTGTTCCCAAGTCCCTATGTAGAAAAGAGATCAGCAGAGTTGTTATTTCAAAATCCTATTTTTAAGATAATTTTTAAAGTATGTTTATCTCTCTCCGTATCAGTTTTTTTCTACCTTCATGTTTAACTTTTCTTTCAATGTTTTAAAAGGTAAACATTTTAAAGGCAGAGTTATTTATAAAAAAGAATAATCCCTTCAACATTCTTATGTTCCACTTTTTGGTTTCTCTCTGCCCTTAGTCTCCCAGAAAAATATTTTTTTATTCCTTACCATAAGCAAAGTTCCCAGATGTATAATCATTTGATTTAGAGATTCTGCATTAATAGGTTTGTTCATCTAAATAGAAGAAAGTCCTTTAGTATATTAGCCAGGGTATTTCTCCAAGGTATTTAAATTTATCTGCAACTCTATGGTCCAAGTTCCAAGAGATGTCTGTAATTAGATGTAATTACACGTCATATTGATCAAACTGTGTGGCATATCAGGTTACAGTTCTGCTACCATCCTCCCTGTACCTCTTCCACGTTCTCTTCCCACCTCCCACTTAGATCCTCCCTTATCATCCCCACCAAGAAAATGTCTCTAAATTGCATCTTATTTCTAAAACTGTCCGGGAAGCAGCTCCCTCGAGAACCTGTAATCAAACATGATAACAGGGACACAACATTGTTATAATGTTCATTTTCCCCTGAGGAACATGTCTTTAATTTCCAACCTTAAGTCTTTATTTAAAACCCCCTCACGGGCTTCCCTGGTGGAGCAGTGGTTAAGAATCCGCCTGCCAATGCAGAGGACACGGGTTCGATTCCTGGCCCGGGAAGATCCTACATGCCGCGGAGCAACTAAGCCCGTGCGCCACAACTACTGAGCCTGCGCTCTAGAGCCCGCGAGCCACAACTCCTGAAGCTCGCGCGCCTAGAGCCCGTGCTCCGCAACAAGAGAAGCCACCGCAATGAGAAGCCCATGAACCACAACGAAGAGTAGCCCCTGCTCGCCGCAACTACAGAGAGCCCGCACGCAGCAACGAAGACCCAAAACAGCCAAAAACAAATAAAATAAATAAAATTTTAAAATAAGTAAATAAAAATAAAACCCCCTCAGAAAAGGTAGCTGCCGTCGACTGGAGAGTCTTGTTCTGAAGGAGCTTCCTCTGTTTTTGTATTTGCGTTATAACTCGGTGTCCGATACAATTTTTCTGATTTGTTTTTTTCTTGCAGTTCCTTGGATTGTAACAACCAGAGTAATAGTATGGTTTCTCATGAATGTCAAAGGCACACTTGCTGGCCTCTTTTTCCAGAATATGCTTAAAAATAAAAGGTTTACTCTCTGGCTCAGGCAGACTCTGGGTGGAGTGAGGTCCAGGCAGATGTCCTGGGGTGACTGTCTATGAAAATTTGTTTCCGTTCTGCACTCAACGTCCTGGAATTCTTCAGAGGCCTCCTCCTCAGGGATTAGGTGTGGGCAAGTGTACTAGAAAGTCTAGCTGTCATTTTCCTCTTCTTCTTTTTTTTTTTTTTTAACAAATTTGCTTTTTATTTCCGTTTTCTAACATTGCAGTTGGAAATTTCCTTGCAGATTATTCTGAGCTGCTTAAATGAACCACTTGATGAATAATATCAATAGCAATTTGTTTGTTTGTTAACCCAGTTAGTATCAAATTTACAACCCCCCTTCCCCCTGCTGTAATTCAGTGAGCTTTCCTTAGTTTTACTGAACAGACCCAATTTGGTGGCTTTCCAGTGTCACACTGAAGGATGGGCAGATATGCTGTTGCCATGGAAAGAAGGTAATTGCTCAGAGGTTTCCTCTTGCATGGGTAATACTGGACAAACTGCAGTACAGTTTCTCATTTATTACAAAACATTTACAAGGAAAATGTGATGTGTTTCATGATGTTAAAGTGTTTGCCTTTTTTTTCAAGAAGCTAGGTAAAAATTTCTTATTGGAATAAATGCTAAATGAGGTGAAAACTCTTCAATTGAAAGTAAACTTAAAATATGCAAAGGTAGCTGATGACACAAAGAAAATCAATTGGTGGGTGGAAGGCCTTGACTGGGTAGAGGATGTGAACACAAACACTTCTCTTGTTTGGGTCTCAGCTGTTTATGTCTGTTGAGGTTTGCAGTGTTTGTCCCCAAGCCCATCTTGCACAAAAACACATGGCTGGAGCACACATTCTCTGTGGTGCAGTTTAGACATCATTTCACATTCCTTCTTCTTTGACTCCCTCCTTTGCACAGAATGACCCGATCAGCTTTTCTGTCCTAACTTCCTTTCCCTCTGTCTAATTTCTCATATTATCACCCACACTAACCTCCTTTAAAAAGGAAGGCTCTTTCTTTTTTCTTTCCCTGACCTTGGACAGAATAGATTTTACCACATATTTTAATTTCAATCTTAAAACACCACTTTGTGCATAGTAGGATCTTAATAAATTTTCACTGACAGTGCCTTCTGACAAGGCCTTAATTCTCCTCCAAACCAACCAGCTAGATCAGTGTTTCTCAGCTTCTTAGCTCACAAGTGGCTTCAAAGATAGCATGCCTTCTGATCAGGAGTACTTTGCTTTTCTAGTTCTAGTGCAATTCCACCCCTGTTCTCTAGCCTAAGAAAGCCCATTATATACTTTCTAAAAGTACACATGCCTCCTCATACAGTTCCTGCCCACTCCTAGTTTGACACTGAGACTCATGGTACTAGAACTAGAAGACCTCCAAAATTGACTTTCCTTGCTGATTCTCAGCAGTTCAGTGACACTGCGGTCTAGTCACCATGCTTAGGAAACGTGGTCTGACCAGGCTGGCTTAGCATATGTTTTAGGAACTGCCAAATAGCCTATGCACACTTTTGTTGTTGCCCCCACCACATTTTACTGCTGTTAGCTCTTTAGCCATCTGGCATCCTCCAGTAGACTTGAATTTCTTGAGGATGAGTCTCTTTCTTATTTAGAGTTGTTTGCACAGAGCCTAGCACAGAGGTTAACAAAGGACCTTCAACACATATTTGGTAAATCCAACAGTTGGTTAATTACTAATGCTGATGTACTTATGTTGTCCAAATTACAGCTTTATCAATGCATTAAGAGCAGATCCCAAGTAGGAAGGTTTTTAAACCCTTTGCTCATATGGCTGTCACATCTCCTGAAATGTATTCAAGTTTTACTAGGACCAAGAAGGGTTAAGATACTGAAGGGGGGTTCATTGAAAGTGACTAAGCTTGAGGAACACATTTGGAAATTTGTTTGTGTTCTTATTTGTATAACATGCTCCCCATGCCAAGTTAGCTTGGCTTGCTTAAGTGGTGTAGTATTAACATCCACGCTTTACAAATGCTTGACCAGTCATTTCTCCAGTGTTGTTAATTTGCTGGCTACTTTGTCGCTTGCTTTTAAAGGCCACGGGATGGAGCCAAATCGTGATCCCTCCGTTTCCTCCTGAGGATTTACAGAATTGAATTTCAGTTTCATAAAAATAAATAAAAATAAAATACATGCCCTTATATGAAATATCAACTAAAATTAATAGTAATCTATTTCTCTTGGAGTGGGAGCTGGACCCACACAATCAATTAACAGTAAGCTTGTCAAAATGCACAGGACACACAGGTTCCTAGGTGCTTTATCATAATTGTATTTGCCCAAAGCATTTGAATAAATGAGGTGAAAGGTTGCCTCAAGTCTCTGAATCTTTGATAGATCATTGCTGGACCTCCTGCTGAAATACTGTTGACTAATTTTCTGCAGTAAATTTTCTCAGTGATTATCACAGCCTGTAGTAATAGATGACTTTTCCTCCCATATGTTACTATGCCTGGGTGCAGAGAGATGACGTGCAGGCTGTGTGTATGTCTGTGAGAATGCAGCTGTGTATGCATCTTTTGATGAAGAAAAATAACTTTCTCCAGAGATTTTGTTGAAAATCCCATTCCTCCTCCCAAATAGCAGGTGCTCAATAAATATTCATTGAGTCACATTCTTATTTTGTGTTATATGTTGGTATTGCCCACATCTGCAGGATTGGGAAGCAGAGTGGAAGGGCTGATGAAAACAGGAAGGAAAGCCTCGTATGACATTGTAGCAACATAGTCATAGCTGGAGGTCCAAATTGGCCATGAGACTCACAAGGTGTAAATAAACTTTGGGGCCACGTTTTCTTAGCTTTATAGAAGGTTACAGGGAAGGTGCTTCAGCATTACCTCATGGGGACCCAGCAGCTACTCAAGTACACAGCTCCCCTTGCCTCCTTCCCCTTCAGGGCCAATGCAGCTGCCGCAGACAGGAGCCAAATTTCCCACAACTCTTTTGTACCCTTCTAGTCACATAGGTCCAAGGCCTGCTTTCAGCTCCACAGCCCAAGTGTAGTTCTACAGATCAGGCGTAAACACAACGAAGCCAATACAACATTCTACATTTATCTTACCACTGCAGTTTCCAAGAAAGCAGTGCTGTAGGAAGACACTCTGTCCTGCATCCACTCAAGCCTGATGAAAACCCTCGACACCGGTATTAATTTCCATATCACTTGAATTGCAAAATAGACACAAGAAGCAATTTTTTGAAAGAGAAGTCTGTTTTCCACCAACTTTTCATTGTCCCATTGGAGAGATGCCCATGACAGAAAATCACTCTGAGTGAAATGAACACTTCAACCACTAAGGGCTTAAGATGCTGATCAACTCCATAGAAAAGTGACTGTGCACCCACCTGAACAGACCTGTTGCATGTTTGAATTAAAACCCAAGGAGTTCCTTTTTTATAGAATATTTCAATTCTTTCCTTTGGTTCTGGACATCTCAACTATCTCTCTCAATCAGAGAAATTTGTCCCCTGCCTAGGAACCCACTTACTCTAAGTTTCTGTCATTCATAATTTTGCACTTATTCTTGCTTAACAGAGAATCTAAAAGACATGTCTGAAGGCACCAACTACAATTGGGTTGAAAATCCTTCAAGTACAAGGTTTTATTCAAAAGCTCTAGTCTGCCCTATTGATTATATAAGTTCAAAATTCCTAGTTTAATTTACCCCAAATGGGTGTGATCTGAAGTCTTTTATTTTTTTGAAAGGATAGATATTGTATAAATGCAATAACAAGAAGTGTGAGTCCTACAAAAAAAAAAAGCATAATCAAGTTCACAATTTTTTCAGAACTAATTCTCTGCCATCCTTATCTTTATAATCAGAATGAATATTAATTCCAAAGATAAGTCTGAATCCCTCAACAAAGGACAAAATTGTATGTTATACATTTATATGTAGATATCTCCCTTGAGAGTGAAGCAGAAGTTCATTCCCACTTGCCTTCTTACTTCCCTTGTTGCTCATTGCTCCAATGGAAAATAACTTCAGTACAGCTATGTTTATGAAGAACTCACTTTGGAAAATGTACATGTCAGGCATAGTTCCTGAGAAATGTGAAAACGAATGTAATGCCCATCAAAGTTTTAAGCACAAAGAAGAATGGATAAAAATGATTGAAACTGTTTTAAAACATGTCATTTCAGCATTATGCTTGAATTTATGTTGCTCACATTTTAATATACTTTATATATAGAAATCCCCAGACAACTTTTATAATTGGTATGATACTTTTCAGTGGAAAGCTTAATTTAAGTAGATTACTGATATAGGTCAAATTATTTGAAATTGGATACTTGGGGAAGAATCACTAAAATATATGCAGAGTGCCATTTGTGGATTCTCTTTATCTAATGCTTTAATCCCCTATAATTCCATTTTTCAGTTTAATAATAATACTCCTATAATTTCTTGAATTTTCTCCATCTATAGAGTTTATGTAATTCATAGGTAACTTATAACAACTCAGGTATTCTGGCTTCTCCATTTAAATAAAATTTTTCTTTCAATCAAATGATTTAGTAAATTTAGATTAACATCTTGTGTTTGTTTGTATTTTAATAAAATGTATTATTTCATTTGACACATGTAACCAAATCAAAAAATCTTAAATTCACCAGCCTTGCTGAGGGGGAAAATTACAGTGCATTTTTGAAGTTATGGAAGGACAAAGATTAGTAAGAGAATGTCTTCAAACAGGACCATCTAGTCAAATGTCTGACAAAGCCCCCCAACAAGTTACTCCAGTGATCTTCCTTTCTAATGGAGAAAGATGGACTCTTCTTCCAGGTGTATCCTGCCAGTGTGCTCCAGAATAATTCAATAACATTCTTGGAAAAGATGTTATTGACATATTATATGTTACAATATACATATATGATGTTATAGGACATATTATGTTATAGCATACTTGATACCACAAGATATGCTTTCTGTTTTGACACTTTGTCAGCACTATCAGAAGATCACTCAGAGTTTCAAATGAGTTCCCATTTTGGTTGGCTTATAAAAGAGAGGTACATGCTAGTGATACCCCCATTTTTGATGGAGGAGATGGGTGGGAATGAAAAGTATAAGTGTCAGAAGCCACTGGCTTCAAGCATATATTGCACATTCATACATGCTTCTCCCTTAATCTGAGAATTACAATTTAGTTTATATCTACCGAACTGATCTTTATCACTTGATAGACTCTGACTCAGCAAGCTCTGAAGAGGATAGATACAATTTTAAATTGCCACATTCTCTTGCAGTTAATTTGTTAGTACTTATGGCCTCAATCCATAAAATGAGTTATGTGAGCACACAGCAATTTCTGGTAGAATGTTTATGAGAAGGTGAGATTTGGAGTGAAAAATGATAGCTTTGGAAAAAAAAATCATAGATAACAAAATTATGAGATAACTTTTAGTGACTCTAAATTAATACTGTAGTTAGTTTGCATAACACATAAAATTTGGAAACATGCAAACATATCCATTAACCCACACACCAGTAAATATTTATCACCTTTTAAGATTACTTTACTATGGCACACTAAGTTTCTAGACACCTAATAACTATGGCCTGATACTACTTTTTTTTTTTTTTTACTATTCTTTTTTTTTTTAATTGAAGTGTAGTTAATTTATGTTATGTTAGTTTCAAATGTACAGTAAAGTGATTCAGTTACACGTATATATGATACTACTCTTTAAATTTGAACACTAAAAAGAAAACAAAATAATTTGTTTCTGTCCAATATACTCTTTAACTTAGTTTATATAGCATCAAGGAAAATTGCTGTTACTGTTCAAATTGTATAGAATCTGTACATCTCTAGACATTTTAAAGTATTATGATCAGCCCCTGAGAGGCTGATCAACAATAAAGGGTGATAACACACATATTAAATACAAGTAGTGTTTGTATGTACATCTATAGTAAAGCCATTGGAAATCTCCTTCTGGTAGCACAGGTTTTGGGTTGCTGTGAGCTAAATCATGTTTCTCTAATGATGAATAGTGTATGTTTCCAAAATATAACGTGGGAAATGTAGAAAATGAATGTAATTCTTGCACTGACATTGTTTTATAATAGTATTTATATGTCAATGGATAATTTGCTATGTAATTTCACATTTGACCAAGGTCTAATGAAGGTAAACTTACTGATTTAGAACGCCTTTTGTTGTCAATGAAAACAGAAAACTGGAGATCCATCATTGACTTTATGTCCCTTAAGCCAATAGAGACTAGGGCTTATATCAGTTTATGACATCCATTATGCAATAAGGAAAAAGCCAAATAACAGTTTCATAGTATGCAGACACAGTACCAAAGGCTAAGAAGGGCTAGTCTTAAAAATACATCTCTAACAAAAACCATAGCAGAAACAAAAATGATTATGTAAAGGGAAAAAAAAAAATCACATTTTTCCCTCAGAACCAATAAATGAGTTTCAATTAATCATTAAGTGAGTAGTGGGTATTCATCTCTGAGACTATTTTGCATAAAAATTTTATGAACATTTTTTTCTTTAACTCCATATATATTTAAAATTGCATGAAGAAAATGTCTGCTGTTGCCACTATTTTGTTGTCCTTGGGAAAGGCAATACTACCTTTAATTTTCTGGTTCTCTTCAGACCACAGTACTGGAAATTGCAGGTCCCTACAGTACAGAAAAGGTCCATTTTCAGCACATATACATAATTATTATATGGGTTTCTCTCTGTCTTGATCTGATTACCACGACCTGATCATCCTGCATATCCAATAACAAATAGCTTTTTTTTTCAATCTAATTGTGCTGATAAATTTGGAAAGATCATCACCAAATACAGAAGAAAAGTCATAGCCAACCCAAAATCTTTTGATGGCACTGGACCTGACTTTGCTGAGAGAGGAAGTTGAGCTGCGGAGCAGGCTGAGAGCCAAATATCTCTCATACCCCTGGGCAGGCCTGACCATCCTCCTAGATTGCTCGTGGTAGGGAATATCAGTGCAACTTCTCATCTGTTTATCCAGTGAATTCTCCTATGTCTGCTGGCTGAATTTTAACATTTCACTGAATTTCCATGAGAAATGTGTTTAGAACAGTGTTTCATAACTGAAATACTTTTACATTTAGATTCATTGAATTTTAGATCTGAGAGCTAAGGGAACATTTACTCCTACCCATCATTTAACACATGCAGACACTGAAATTCAAAAGGTTAAGTGGCTTTTCTGTAGCCATCTAGCTTTTTCGTGACAGAGCCCAGATATTCTCAACGTTGGTTCAGAGCTTTTTCATTTTCACTTTAAGATAATGCTTCCTTAAATAGCTTATAGTGTAAAAATCTATGTAAAAAGGCTGTGTCCTTCTATCTAGGCTTTTAAAAAAAGTTTTACCCATGGGGAGTTGCTTATTTATGTAAATTACCCAGTGAAAGTTATGATACAGCGTTGAGAAGGGATTCAAAGAGATGAATACCTTTGATATTTCCAAGCTGGAGTGTTAGTGATCAATTATGTACAACAAAAGAAAACACCTGTTAATATTTCTGAGAGGTTGTAACCTCAAAGAAAGCAGGAACCATATCTAATGAAGCTCATGTTCCTGGTGCCTAGCAACTTATCCAGCGCATAATAGACACTCGATATGTTTGTTGAATAACTAAAGAAAACAGTTTGGTGGTGAATCAAAAGCATGCTCTTAATGTATGTTTAAAATAGTTCTGCTACATAAAATTGCAATGACAAGATCCCAAGAAATTCACACAGGGGCAAGTCATCTAAGAGGGGCTCAGGAAGGTGACAGAGCTGGCAGCTGGATCAAGGAAAGTTTTTATCTTTTAGGAAAATCAGGGATCTTTAGGTGTAACTGCTCCACAAATGTTCTGTGAACAGAAACAAACACAGAGGACTTGGGAAAAGAAGTAGAGATTCCAAAGTGGGAAAAGTTTGGGTTAAAAGCAAAGAAAGGCTACAGAGGACTAGAAACTTTCTAAATGGAGATATGATGCTGGTGACAGTTGGCTAGACCTTAACGAGGTCTGGAAAAGATACTCTGTGGTTTTGTTTTGCATCCAAAGCTGACAACTCTAAGAAGCAAAAATAACGAGCTCTTGGGAGAGAGTCAGGACCAGCAGGGGTAATAAACCCTCCCACCTGAGAGCCTTTGTTGTGCACAGTTTTTATTTTAACTACACTTCTTATTAAGCAAGTCAGCAAAAAGAGTTCTTCTTTCAATAACTTTCACAGAAATATATATTCTTCTGGAAAACAGAACTACACCCACTGTTACAGCAAAAGTAATGAGGTCAAAAGTGAGAGACAAAAACCTTCTTCGAAGAGACCTCACATTAAGAATGAGATGAAGTATCCATTTGAAATGGAAGCAAGGTTAAAAAATAATTTAGAAATTAAACCTCTATTGTGCACATAAATTGTAGTCAGGAAGGGGAGGTATAACAATAAATGTAAATAGCTTGGTGTTCCTAAAGCAGGAAGAGTGAGACAGGAAGTGATGGGAGCTATTAGGTCCTCACTGGATGAGTCTCACTACCTTGAGGATAAAGAGATTCCCAGGGCTTCCCTGGTGGTGCAGTGGTTGAGAATCTGCCTGCCGATGCAGGGGACACGGGTTCAAGCCCTGGTCTGGGAAGGTCCTACATGCTGCAGAGCAACTGGGCCCGTGAGCCACAATTACTGAGCCTGCGCGTCTGGAGCCTGTGCTCCGCAACAAGAGAGGCCACGATAGTGAGAGGCCCGCGCACCGCGATAAAGAGTGGCCCCTGCTTGCCACAACTAGAGAAAGCCCTCGCACAGAAACGAAGACACAACACAGCCATAAATAAATAAATTTAAAAAAAACAAAAAAAAACTTGACCTTTAAAAAAAAAAAAAAAAAAAGAGAGATTCCCAATCCCCTCACTCGTTGTTAGACTTAGTGTTCATAGGAAAGAAATGAATAACGGCGAGCAAAAGGAGTTGTATCAGAAACCCAAGTGAGCACGACATAGATTTTGGAGGTTTTGGGGGGGCTATAACTTGGGAGGCTCACCTCTGAGGCTCTGACCTCATGTCAGCTGCTCCAACGAAGTGAAGTATTTTTCACGTTCTCAGTGGTTTAGGGGAGATTAAAGGTTTTCTTACTTAGTGCGTGCTGCTGAAATGGCTTCCAGGGGTTAGATAAAACCTACATTTTGCCTCAAGTTATTTTTCTTGCCCAGATTAGTGCTGATATACCAACTTTCCTGAAGAAACAAAGTCCAAGGCTATCTGAGGTCTCTGAAACAAAAGAGTTCATTGTGTTTAAGTGACGATTGTAAAAAATAAGGTAACAGGTCGAGATCTTTTCGAAATGTAACCTCAGGAAGCTGCGAAATGCTCCAGAAGTTTTTGAGACTGACCATGAGATGAAATGCTAAAGATACGCTGGAACTAAATTAAAAGGAAGGTCAGGACACAGCCATGTCTGAGTGGGAGATATAAAGCACAGTGAATACAAATTGGTAATGCTGAGGTGAGAGATCGTTTATTGCTCTTCCACTTTTCTTTCAGGGAACAAGCAATAGAATTGAAATGAATGATCCAATTTTAGACATAATTTTCATACAGCATCATTTCTCTTGAAGGTTCACCAAAGATAGAAATCAAAGAGAAAAATAAAGAGAAAACCAACTGACTTCATCCTCTACTCATCTCTTTGATGGGAGGGCTCAAAATCTTGTCTGAGATATATTTTTTAAAATACAAATTCTGAACTGCAAAATCTGAAAACATATTTTATTCTTATGTGCATGTGTTCTTAACTTGCATATTAATGCCAAGTATCCATATACACACATGAAAACACAGATACACATGTACACTCACACCCCCAAATATGCACTTTATTCTCCGTCTCTGTGTCCCTGTCTTTGTCTGTCTCTGTCATCTATCATCTATCTATCTATTATCTATCTATCTATCTATGTATCTATCTATCATCTACCTCTGTACCTATCTATCTATGTATCTATCTGTCATCTATCTCTATACCTATCTCTCTATATATCTATCCACCTATCTATATCTATCTATTATCTTTATTTATAAGTCACTTAAAATATTGTTTTCATCCTGTGCTTGATAGTGGGTTTTTTTTTTTTTGTCTCCTCATACTTGTACCTGTCTTTTTCTCATTGACATCTATGTCACTTTAATTGTCTCCTAGAAGATAAAAAGTTGTTGCTTTGAGAGGTATTATAAAAAGCATCATATGTGATTCTCTCTCTGGAATTTGCAGAATGCCAAGAACTGTGAAAGGTCCGAAGTATTACCCTTCTTGCAATAAAAAAAGGTAGCCTGACACAGTTTCATGGACGATGCTAGCAGAAGACACAAGATGCTTGCGTCTGAGACAGAGGAATTTTACTTTTGGCACAGCAGGCCTTATAGGTGTCATGTTCACATTTATTTCCCTTGCCCCCTAGTCCCAAGTGGGACATTACAGGGCAGCCCAGGTAGATGTTACACACGCAGGGGTCTTGTGTGCCAGGTAATGAATCAAAGCTGAGGAAACATTCTTTTAAAGGGACTGTCAGCAAATAATGTTCAACATTTGTCCCAGAGGGAGAGATTATCTTTATTGTCATAGACAAAAAAAAAAAAAACTTAAAAAATCTGCCCCTGCCCCAGAGGGAGACATTCCTTCTATCTTCCAGAGCTGTTTGCTTAGCAAAGACCCTTGAAAAGATAGTCCAGAAGAAAAGGCTGTCAGTGCCTTCAGCAGAAACATGAGAGGCCTATTGAGAATTGTCTCCCAGTAGAGACTTGCTTCCATAGTTCTGAGCACACATGCTCCTAATGTTCAGATTATTATTGGCCCAAGAGATTGTTTGCCTGTCAGTTTCCACAAAGTTCTCTTCTCAGACAATAAGCTCTATTTTTCTTTCTCTTTCTTCCTTTCTCTCTTTCTTTCCCTCCCTCCCTCCCTCCCTTCCTTCCTTCCTTCCTTATCAATCCTGGCAAAGAGGCCTCAATCTTGTGCTTCTATGTTTTGTCCTTAACATCATGAACAGGTTTTCCAACATGTGCCACATCTGGACAATCTTTCTATCTTTTTTTCTTTCTATCTTTTTTTCTTTCTATCTTTTTGTTCTTTCTATCTTTTTTTCTTTCTTAGTCCTATACTACTTGGCTGAACATTCTAGCTCCAGTTTTTATTTGTTGCCAATGTCCTTTGCAACTGATGAGTCAAGTTCTCATGCTTTTGAGAAGATCTCAGGAAGTGGGGATTCTAGCAGCATCTGAGTGCTTTATGCTTGGACTTTTTACACATTATGCAGTGCTCCCTCCTACTCCTTCAAGATTCCTCTGAGTATATATATCCCTTTATCTTACAACAGTTTCACACCAACAGAAAATCATACTGCCAAAAAGCAAGGCTCTGAGAACCTCTGTGAATCATACAGGTTCATGTCAAATGCTCTGCCTGGATTCCTAAATCTAGGAAATAGGAGGGGTTTAAATTTTTTAATTTTTATGCTATAGGTGGAAATGCTAATCTGAAGGTAATGAAAATGATGACAAACATACCCTAAGTTTTGCATTCAGAGGAGTTTGAGCCCCAACAAAAATTAACTCCTTGGAACTCATATATTTACCCTTGTTTTTCTGCTTTTGCTCAAAATCTCCTTGGAATTCTTTCCAGAATCCAACATACATTTTTTTGGACAGTCTTCGGCAGTAGCCAATCTTTATCCTTTAATACTGAATTTCATTTTGGAGATAACTAAAAGTTATTTAGAGCCCAACAAAAAAAAAGCAGATAAACAAGCTGGGTTAAAAAAATATGAATATGTGCAATGAAACAGTTATCCTTATGTGGTTGATAAGCTGGCCCTGAACACAGTTCCGGCAGAGGAGTTCCAAATGCTCAGGGTTTTCAGTGCTCTGGGGGAAATTAAAAGTGGCTCTTCTTCCCCAAAGGACTGAGAGCTCCTTCACTAGAAGTATAAATGATAAAGAATTGTTAAAAATGTACTATTTTCTGTGTTATTTCTTTAACAGGAATCATTTTTAAGCTAAAGAGATTATATCAGAATGGAGGAATTTTGTCAGTGGCTGTGATCTGGAGGTTGCCAGAGCCAAGGAAAGCACTTGCAGAGTTGCCTACTTACCAATAAAGTGATATGTTAATTTCCCCTTCTTTTGTGAATTTCCCACCCTTCTTTGTTTTGTCTTGTTTTTGAAAGAGTGTGTGTTTGATTAGGAAAAAATGGATATTTGTGAGTAAATTCTCTAATTTACATGGCTCTGAGTTAAATTTAGGCAGTTACTTAACCATTTAGCTTATTTACTCAAATTTTTTAAAAATGGGAAGAATAATACCTGCTTTACAGGATAGTTTTTCGATTAATGAGATACCATATTGGAAGGTAAATGGCAAAATTGAAAGTAAATCTATGCTCAATAATTTTCTTCCCACCCTCATTTTATTTTCCTGCTTGCCCTGGGTTAGAATAGTATCAATTTAATATTTCCCCTAGAACAGAGGAAATGGATTGAAACTTCTAAGTTCATGAAGGCTGAGCTTCCTGCTTAAAATTTATTCTCAAAATTCATGCCTACATCAAGACAAAGAGGCAAGATAAAGAAAGGACCTATTCCTGCCAGCACCTTCTCTGTGGCAATATAGATGGATGATTGTCACGTGATGGGAATATAAACTGACCCACCCCAAACTACTTGGCTGGGCTTTAATCCTATGATGTTAGGCATAGGGACTGTTGGAAAACAATTTTCCCCAATACATGACTCCTTCAGTGGGGGAACGATCAGGGAAAACATAAGAATACTCTTCGGCTGGGTGAGAGGAAGTCGTGAGAGCAGTGGAGAAGAATAAAGGAGTTGCCTCTCTTTCCACCTATGCCTCTTCTTGCTCAGTGGGGTTGCTGCACCTGAGGGGAAAGGGGCTTCTTAGCTTAGTAAGCATTGGGGGTCTGGTGCCTGTGGTACATGGGAGGGAGTGAAGCACTGGAGAAAAGAGAGTTTTGAGGATTCTGCTTTTCTACTTTATTTAAGTTACTAAAAACACTGGAAGATTTTTGTGGAGTAGCATGAGCATAGCTTAAATGTGTCCCTTTGACTGGCGATTTGCCTGAGTCCAGTCTTGCAGGAATCTAAGAGAGATTGCTGGAAGGATCTGGGTGCAGCAGAGGCAAGGAAAGTTGTATCCTCACAATATAAAGTCCCTGATGTGGTCCTTTCTTAGTGATTCACAGCTTCTGCTTTTGAACTTCCATAGTTATTTTCAGCAGTTAGGGTGATGGTAGGGAGTTTAAGTGCTGGTTTAAATATATGTTCTCCATTGAATCTTAAAGCTGTGGGGAAGGAAAAGATAAATTGGTGCTGTTTGGGTTTGTCCTTGCCATCGTTCTGTGTAGACTTTAGTATTCTGAGATTGGTCAGCACACAGTTCTGGTCCTATGGGACCAACTATGAAGGTCAAGGGGAAGGGAAAAAAGTGCCTGCAAAATTAAAATGGGGGAAAAAAGAGGAAAGTTGGGGATCAAGGAGAGGCCACGGTAACCTACAGCTAGTTCCCACTATAAACATTATCTTTTTTTTCAACAAGCCTTGTATCCTTGGACATTCCATCTTTTAAAGAAGTCAAAAATGAAAATCTCTGCTCATTAAAATCATAAATAACATTTTTCACTGGCAGAAGCAAGTACACTTCTAAGAAAAGGATCTTAGCACTCTTCTACTGAGAAGGTTTCCAGTAGCTGCTGAAGAGTCAAAACAAGAACACATAACTGAAGCTCAATTAAAAAAAGTATTCAGGTGGATGCTAAAGGGACTTCACCTTTTAAAAAGATTTAAGGCAATAAGCAAAAAGGAGAAATTAGCAGGAGACCCTGGAGTGAAGTTGAAAATTAGACTCTAATTATCATTATCATACTTATTTACAGTTGTAAACATAGGTAGACCTTTCAAGAAAAAATTTGTGTTGGTCCCTTTGCCTGTGATCATTAGACTGTAATGAACTAACTGCCCAACTTGATGGTGCATGTGAATTTCTGTCTTCCGTTGTAGAAGAACTGAGATTCCCAGCTAGGAGTGCATGGGTAGATGCAATTCTTGAGCCCCATCATTTTCTGTTAGGAACCTCCAGGTGCTCTCTTAGTCTGGCCTCCTGACCAGACCTGTGGTGGTGTGCACGCTGGTGGCACAGATGCTGCCGGTTTATACCCTCTCTGTTTGTAATGAAGGATCACCCCAGTGGGAGAGCTGGGAGGAATTCTTAATGTTTTGTTCCTGCAGCCACCACTGGCTGTAAGTCATCATTACAGGTCTTGGCTTTCTCTGTCTGTGGCCCCGCCTGGCTGATGGTGTGAGGGGAGGGGGAGCTCAAGAAGGAAGGACGTAACTGTTTTGCATGAGATTTTTGAAACTCAGTACATCTTGGGAGCTTGCTTCCGCCTTGATGATTTTCAAAGTAGCATTTTAAGGTGGCTAGGATGCTAGTGAATAGCTCTCCTTGTGCATTACTAAGTAATGTGGACAATCAGTATCCCGTTTCAGGGAGTATTTTATTTTACTAGGCTTTCTTGATGGCTGCTCATAGTTCCAGTATAGATTTTTTTATTCTCCGTAAAGCCCAGATAAACCAATAATACTTTGTCGCCTTTTAAATTTTTATCAATGACGTTCCAATGGCTGTCCGAACTTTTCTTAACCATTGTTTAAGAGTTTAAGCAACAAAAATGTTCGAGAGTTTTTTGGATTAGCGGTTCATTTTTTTCTACCCGACACAACCACCATTCATAGACATCCACCAAGGTGCACAGGCAAGAAGTATATTATTATTTAATAATATATTATTATAATATTTTAAATATATAATAAATATATTATTGTAATAACATTTTCTCTATATGTGGAAAGAGATTATATAATATATAAAATATATGTATATATGGAAAGAGATGGAATATATATTTATATATATGGAGTCATAGAGAATATATTATATATATATATATAAAAAGAAACAGAGATTAAGATTTATTTTAAGGAATTGGCTTACATGACTATGGAGCCTGGCAAGTCCAAAATCCATAGGCTAAATCAGCAGGCTGAAAACTCAGGCAGAATTTCTACTTTAAAGTCTCAAAGCAGAATTCCTTCTTCTCTGGGAAACTCAGATATTTGCTCTTCAGACCTTCAGCTGCATGAGGCTCACCCACACTTTGGAGGTTTACCTGCTTTACTTAAAGTCAACTGACTATAGATGTTAATCTCATCCACAGATATCAATACCTTCACAGCAACAACTAGACAAGTATTGGACCAAACAACTGGCCACCACAGCCAAGTCATTTGACACATAAAATTAACCATCACAATATGCAAAGTATCTCAAGCCTCTCTACTCCTCTTTATCTTTATTGCTCCTATTCTTTTTAAGTCACAAGCTTCCCTTCCCTGGACAAATGCAGCAGTCTTGTGACTTCTCTATATCAGTCAGCTTACTCCACCTAATGCTGTGGTAACAAGCAATCCTCAAATCTCAGTGGCCTACACTGGTGTTTGTCTTTGGCTCACATTATGTATTGATTGTGCCTCTGCTTCATGGGTCTTCTTTACTCAAGGATCTAGGCTGAAGGAGAAGCCCTTATTTGGGACATGCTGCCCTCTTGGCTGAGGGAAAAAGAATAATCACAAAATTTCACAGTGGCTCTTAGAACTTCTGCTCTGATGTGGCATAAGTTGTTCTCTTACTTTATTGGCCAAAACAAGTAAGAGGGCCAAGGCTGATTCCAAAGGGGCAGGTGGTATATCCTTTCACAGGGAGGGCCAAAGAATATTTAGAAGCAATAATATACTGACTGCAACCTCCCTTGAATCCACTATTCTCCATGCTTTAATCAGAGATGTTCTTGAAATAAAATTGGATTATATCAATCATTTGCTTTAAAAGAAACCTTTAGTGCTGTACTGGTCACGGTTCTCCAGGAACACTGAGATGTTTCTCCAGGAAAACAGAACCAACTATGTGTGTGTCTGTGTGTGTGTGTGTGTGTGTGTGTAAAAGAGATTTACTATAAGGCATTGTCTCACATGATTATGGAAGCTGGCAAGTCCCAAGATCTGCAGGATGAGTCAGCAAGCTGGAGACCCAGGAGAGCAGATGTTTCAGGGGAAAAAAGCTGATGCCCCAGTTCAAAGGCAATCAGGCAGGAAGAATCCTCTCTTATATTGGGAAGTGTCAGCCTTTTAGTTCTTTTCAGGCCTTCAACTGATCGGATGAGGCCCACCCACATTGAGGAGAGCCATCTACTTTATTCAGTGTACTGATTTAAATATTAACATCATCCAAAAACACTCACACAGAAATGCTCAGGATAATGTTTAACCAAATATCTGGGCACTCCATGTCCCAGTTAAGCTGACACATAAAATTAGCCATCACAAATACATCTTCAGATTCCCAGCAGGCTTAAAATGAAACCCCAGCTCCTCTCCATGACCTACAAGGTTCCACAGGTGCTGGAACTTTCCACTTTCCCAGCCTCATCTCGGGCCAAATTCCCACTTGTTTGTTCTGTTCTAAACATAGCACTGACTGTTGCTGAAACACACCAACCTTTTTGCTGCTGTATTATTTTTACACTTGTTGAGCTTCAGGCTGGGATCGCTCTTCCTCCACCCCCTACATTTCACATGTCATGACTGGGTATTCCCATTTTTCTGGTCTCAGTTTAAATGCCTCTTCCTTGGAGATGCCTCCCTTGTTAATCATATCTAGTGTAGCAACACTTCCAATACATTCTCTCTGTTAAAGAACCTTGTTTATTTAATAGTGATTTTTCATTATCTAAAATTATTTTATTTATTATCTCCCTCCTCTACTAGATTTAAGTGCCAAAAGGGTTATAGCCATGTCTGTTTTCTTCACTATTGCGTATCCAGCCCTAACACCATTCATGGCACGTTGTAGGCACTCCATAAATATATACTAAATAAATGAATAATTGAATGGGTCATGGGATCACAGGAATGACTAAGGCTAATTCATTCATCCTAAATACAACCGTAGCTCAGTCAAAATGAAAGACCATTTTAAGATGGAAAATAATTAAATACCATCAAAGTCTTCCATAAAGACACTTTAAAAAATATTGAGGTTAGTTTCAGGAGCTCTTGAGCTTTGTTTGACTATTTCTTCTTCAGTAATAATTCAGAGAGGTTGGATGACTATCCTGTGATAACCCGAAGTTTTCTTTAATTCTGCCTAATAATTTTTTGTGACTAATAGAAAGAGCTGATTTCACTTTGATGGAGGGACCTAAATTCTGGATTCCATATTTAATGCTTTATTTGACATTATACTGGAGTAAGTTAGGAATATCATAAAACCCTTGGGCTCCTTTGAGTTATATTCATCCAACAAGCCATTGTGATATACAAACACTGGTCTCCAAGCCTCAGTTTCCTTCTATCCAATGATAATATCTCCCTTCAAAAGTGCTTAGCATAAGTCTTGGCTGACAGAAAATCTTAATGAGCTATAGCTGTCCTTAGTGTCTAGGTGGTAAGATGGGAAATCTTAAGTCGGTCAGCCCAGAGTGAAGGAAATCTTGGCTTGGAAGCCTGGGAGCCTCCAGTTGTAGGACAGACACAAATCAAGGCAATCTGGTCACACATTTTCAGGGCTAAGACTTTAGAACCCAGGAGAACTGGACAGAGCAAGATAGTAGAGACATTTGAAAGGAACCAGGTGAGAGTTCAAAACATGAGAACAAGGACTAAGGAATGGGAAGAAAAGGCCAGAGCTCAGTTAGAGAGCTGAGGTTCTGGGGGCAGTGTGCAGAACCTAAAATAAGTCTAATTCTATAGTGGATCACTGGTCCAAGTCTCCTTAAGCCTTGTCTGATAAGGATCGACCAAGCTAAGTAGCTCCAGTGATGAAAAAGAGGGCTTCGGGGCAAGGAGACAGGAAGGTTATACAGTCGTGGAGAAGACCCTAGGCTTTATTAGCTTCTCTGTGAATTGAAATAAGAGGTTATTATTTAGGTGGCAATGCCTTGACTTATGGTACTTATATAATGTTCTATTGTCTAATCAATACTTTCACCTACATAGGTTGTACTTCTTACAGTCATTTAATAGATGTGAAAACTGAGGGTAAAGATGGTCTACTCATTGAATTCACCCAGAAAGCTGGAGTGGAAGGATTACGTAGGCCTTTTGATGTCCAGCACAGAATTTTACCATCTCTAGTAGGGTCCTACAATCAGTAAATATCAAAAGTATACATGTTCTTACCAGCTTTACTTCTCCAGAAGAATCTTTGTCTATTTTGATTGGGTGCCTGCTGTACCCTCAGGAGGTTTGGTCAGGGAAAGCCACCCATGATTCTGGACTGGACGCCATCAACAAAACATATGAAATCATCTATCTTTTCCCCTTTTCTTGTGAATCTGAGCTGACTTGGCTGTTCACATTTCATTTTTATTCCCACCTGTGAATTGATTCTGTTTTTTCCTTTTATGATCAATGTTGTAATTATCTTCATGTGGCGTAATGTTACCTCTTATGCCCAGGTTGGGCAGATAGCTGCCAACCAAGTACAATTTGAGAAACTAGGTGATATGATTCTCCTACTGCCCCACCCCTGTCGCCTCCATTGACCAGCCAGAATGCCAAGGTGAGGTGCTACTGTGACCTTTGTGCAGCTACAGTTGTCATCTGGAAAGGAAATGTAATGAATCATCATTAGTCATTAACACAATCTCAAATCAGTTCATCAGGTGGGGAAATCACAGTGTGATGGCTTTCTGTATATATATATATATATATATACACACTTTTTTTACTAAAAATAAACATTTCCTTCTTTAGGAATAGCTATGAAAGAAGAAGTTTCTATAAGAAAAAAAGTCTATTTTGAAAACTTTAGATTGTGGCTCTGAACTTTGGCTGCACGTTAGAATAATCTGGGAAGATTTTAACATCCTTGTGTTCAATCTGTATCCCAGCAATATGTCTGAATCCCTGGAGGTAGGATCCCAGGTCCAGTGATTTTTACAAAGCTCCCTGAGTGATTCCATTGTGCAGCCATAATCAAAAGCCACTGCTCTAGATGTTTTCCAGAATGAATAAAATAATGATCTTAAGCATTTGTTCTTAAAGAAAAAGCCTTTTCCTCATAATAGAATTTAAAGATTGAGTTAATTATTTAAAACATAGAATTAAAATAAATTAATCTTTGATCTAGGATATATGGAGGCTAGGGAAGGAGACAATACCTTTATGATGTGTAGCTGTAAGGGTTTTCTTTAGTGAACTTGTTAACCATGAGAAGAGAAGAGAGACCCAGAGGAGAAGAAAAACTAAGCATAGTGGTGTTGGCAAAAAGAAGGGAGTTTGAGCAATAAGCTCTTTCATTGAATATTATTTTTCTCATATGACTAAAAGGCAAAATCAACAATGGAACATCAGGATTTATGTTGTATTTCTTCTCACTTTTAAAAATTAAGATAGAATATACCTACTGAAAATTCACAATTTTTAGTGTACAGTTCTACAGGTTTTGACAGGTATATACAGTTGTGTAACCACTTTATAGAACAATTTTATTACCCCCCCCCCAAATTACCCTCTGCCTATGTGTAGTCAACCCCTCCTTCTTCCCCCAGACTCTGGAAACCACTGATCTGTTTTCTATTCCTCTCATTTTTCCTTTTCTGAATGTTATATAAATGGTGCCTTACAGTTTCACTGTATTTTTTATAGTTATATTTCGATAAAAAATAATTACTATGTAGATTTTGTGCAATAAGCTCTGAAATGATCAGTCATCTTTGATTGAAGGAGGAAGCGAGCTGTCTCCCTAACCGTGAAGCACTTTTAGGGAGCTTCAGGCACTGTCAATCAACACAGGGACCAGGAGAAGCTGAGCCACTCGGGAGGGCAGGATTGACCAATTTAAAACAAACTTAGTGATAGAAATATTGAAATCAATTTAAAGAAACAGCAGTCAGAGTGAAGTAAGTCAGACAGAGAAAGACAAATATATGATATCACTTATATGTGGAATCTAAAGAAAGGGTACAAATAAACTTATCTTCAAAATAGAAATAGAGTTACAGATGTAGAAAACAAACTTACGGTTACCAGGGGGTGTGTGGGGGGGAGGGATAAATTGGAAGACTGGGATTGACATTTACACACTACTATATATAAAATAGATAACTAATAAGAACCTACTGTATAGCACAGGGAACTCTACTCAATAGTCTGTAATAGCCTATATGGGAAAAGAATCTAAAAAAGAGTGGATATATGTATATGCATAACAGATTCACTTTGTTGTACACCTGAAACTGACACAACATTGTAAATCAACTATACTCCAATAAAATTTAAAAAATAAACACCAGTCACACAATTAAACTCAAGGAAATAAAACACAAGACAGAGAAGAGACATACTTTAATTAATAAAAAAAAGTGATTATTTTTCCTTTTACAAAAGCAATAGTAGTAAAAAAAAATTTAGAAACAAAGGTAAGCAAATAGAAGGAAAATCCCCCAACAAACTAAAGAAAAATCATAGTATTTATCCAGACTTTAAAAATATTTCACACAGTCATACACACACAAAAACACATGTAAAGAATACTTTTTAACTTATAAAACTGGGATGTTTTACTTGCTGTTTCATAAAAGATCTTTCCCTCAAACCTTTTTACTGAATTATGAGTGATTTCTTTTTGCCAATAGTACATGGTAGTGGTTGAAAGCACAGTAGTTAAGAACATGAACTTATTAATCAGACACACCTATTTATTATCCTAGCTCTTCCATTTACTACATGTGTGACCTTGGGCAAAATACTGAATTTCTCTAAGCTTCATTTTCCTCATAATAGAGATAATTATATCTAATTTGTATATTTGATGTGAGAATTAAAATGAAATGAGATAATACATGAAAAGCACTTAGCACACTGCCTGAAAAATAATAATGGCTTAGTTATTCTACCAAATTAATGAACAAGATAAACTCAGGATATAATTAAAGTGAACTTTTTCTTTTTGTCTCCCATTGCCACCTCATAAAATGTATTTGTCATTGGTCCCTGCCTAAAATTTCTCAAAGACTCCTTGGCTTTTCTGTTCTTTTTTAGGTAACTGAGTCCTGGGTCACTTTAAGTTGCAAATGAGTGTATTCTCATTCAGAAACTAGATGGCTTGTCTCAGATTGTAATCAACAATTCTTAACTTGACATGATGTCACGTTCTCCCCAGCCCTTGCTTTAGGCTGAAAGCTTCAGTGGAAAATGTAGTTCTAATGATACCTTTTCTATTTTTTTATTTTGCTCTTGTCCTCCTTCCCCTGGCCTGCCACCCAGTTTCTGTTGCTTCTCTGTTAGGAACTGAGGAGAAAGAAGTGGTAAGTACATAGAAAAAGTCTTGCTTGAACTTGGTTTAGACAGACCTGGGGCTCTTGGGGCCAGTGGACAGCTGATTCTCTTGGGAGTACTTTCCTGGGCTTTTAGAGAATCTGCTGGGTACGCTGACCTACAGCTCTCTCGACCTAGGTGACTCTGTTTTGGCAAATACTTAACTACTCCTCAGCTCCAGGAATTTGTCCTTTGCCTCCAGGCTCTGGCTACTTTTATTCCTCTGCCCCTTATGCCATCATTTTGACTACATATGCTGAATCTGTATCTACAGCCAAGTATGGACATGACTACCAGGACCCCTGAGCAAAATAAGAAGGACCTATTAAATTAAGCAGCAAATGACTTTTCTCAAATATTTGAGAGAACCATTTACTGTTCAGCCAAACTATGACTGCAGTGATTTCTTTTGAACATTAACTCAGGTTACCTGTGATAATTTTTTCCTATTCTTTTTCTCTCTCAAATACTGAGCATTCATTAACTATTACAGAGTAAATACTCTCACTAAATGAAACACCAGTATTACATCCCAGCCACCTGATTCCTGATAATAATAATAATAATAATTCCTGTACCTCCTAACTTGAGAATTGTTCAGTTAAATAAAATACAGGCTGTACTAATGCCACAGAGCTGGCTCTGATTTAATTTTTTACTACCCGGTCAATGGACCATCTTGGTCACTGCTCATTTGATTGACAGCACTTTCATTCTATGACTATCTCTACTCGTGACTTGGCATTTGACCAAAATAATTCGACAGTGGTGGAATGGTTTTGAGGTTTTATTCTTTTCCTTTTCCTCACTAAAGCACTCTCACTGGGAAAGGCATCTGAAGAAAATATTTGGAGGTGGGCAGGGCCTTTCATTATTCTTCAAGTTCCGCTACTCTGCCCACATGAACACCTGGCTCATATCCAACGTCCCAGAGCCTCTGGCTCTTGAGAGGCCCACATCCTGGCTGGAAAGATGCCCAAGTCAGGTAACATTTTGACTCAGGACCTTGAAATAGAGGTCAAAAGAAATATGGTGCATTTAGCATTCTTTTGACATGCTGGAGGCTTTATTTCATGACCCTACATAATAAACATGAAGAAAACTATATGCCCTTGAGGAAGCAGAGCTGTAAATGACTCAGTTTTATTGATGAGTCTTGCCTAGCAAAATTCAGCTATCCTTTCTCATCTTTCCCATCAAAGGGTTAACCTTCAGATTGAGGTAGCTGGTGAAAATATTTGACAAATGTTTCAGCAAAAATTTAAAAAGTGCTTTCTAAATGTATTTCATTAAATATAATAAATATATATAAAATATGTATAACTTTTCTGAATGTAATGGTGTCTCTCTGTAAACTAGTTAGAATTCTTTTGGTTGCAAGTAATGGAACATAATTAGAACCAGCTAAAGCCAAAAGAGAAAGGATACCAGAAAGATATCCCGAAGTTTATATGGAAACCCAAGAATGTGATGGAGCTGGAAGGCATGAAGTCCACGAGGCTTTAGAAATGGGCCACAGGATTGGAGCTCTTGTGGGAAACTTGGGAAACATTCATTTTGTGTCTTTTGTCTTGGCTTTTCCCCATGAATGTACTTTTTTCTTACCTTGTACTGCTCCCAAGTCCACATAGGGGAGTGTTACTCTCAAAAAGTGTTCATGTTTTATGTGTCGTAACTGAGGCACCCAGGGACCCTCCCCAGATTCCCAAGGCAGGGGTCATTTGGCTCAGTCTAAGTCATGTACCCATCCCATGGATAAACGGTGGCTGGGATGACTGAGTCGTGCTACAAAGTTTCAGATCTACAGATTGAGATGGTTGAGGCAGCTCCCAAAAACTCTGAGGTATTTTCCTTGAAAAGTTTTATAAGGCAGAGGAGTCTGAGGCAAACCCAAAATATTGGCATCTTGTACTTTCAACTTTCAGATAGCGAATGCCTAGTTGTTGACATTTTCAACAGAGTTATGTAGATAATTGAGTGAATAATGGGAGAATGAAATATGCATAGCATTACCACTAAATTAAAATGTTACTTGGATTTATTTGGGAAACAGCTAACATAACAGAAAAGTGAAATGTTGACTCTAGAAATTTTTTGCCTAATTTGAAATCTGACTCCATTATTTACTAGCAATGAAATCGCTCCTCTGCTCATGTTTACTATTCATATAATGGAACAGTAGCATTACCCAGTTAATGATGAGATTAACATACAGGTAAGTTGCTTTTAACCATGCCTGGCACATAGGAACACTCAAAAATGTTAATTACTCTTGCTTTTTTTTCCGGATGTTCAGCATGAGAAATCAGTTCCACTTTTATCTCACCCCACTGAGTAACGAATAATACAAGACCCAATTTTTGTGGCATGAACTTGGACTCGGCTCTTTATGTGGCTAATGCTGGCTTTGACTGCCTTTAGTGGGAACTTAACGGACCACTCAAAGTCATTAAACTCTTTAATAAAGCAAACAGCAAAGAACTGACTGTATGTAATAGTCAGACTAGGTCTTGAATTCAATTTTAATTTTATGACTCTAGATGAATTGATCTGATATTGGGGCCCTTCTTTTTCACACATCATATAAGAAGACAGATGCAGGTGAAAAATGTTTCATCTCAAAATTATAGTCATTTTATGCACACATAAAATCAAGAGCCCTGTAGGTTAGGAAATAATAATATACCATTTTTTTCAGCTTCATAAATATGCATAGCTGCACATAAGTCTTCAAGTTTTCATAAGCTCACGAATAAATCCTGGGACATGAATTTGGCATGTATTTCTTATTTAGTGTTTATGTGTTTGTCCATCTGTTGTCTAATCATTGGATCATAGTGGAACATCCATACAGCTAAAAGAAAGACTTATTTCTACTTCCAGATCTCTTTTCACAAAACAATGGATCCATTTTTAAATGTTATGTTTGCTGATGGAAGGGCACTGTGGGATAAGCTACATACAAGAAGCAAATCCCAACCCTTGTTCACCATCACTTTCTCTTTCACCCATATACTTACACACACAAAGTCCATGCTACCTAGTTACTACTTAAAATTGAAGCAAGCAGGCCCATAGCAAGCCGAAGTGGTTATTAGGTTTAGCTGTGTCTACAAAACTTACATAGCTATACAATAGTCTTGAATCCATTTTGACAATTCCAGAAGTCATATTTTTAAAAAGAATATTAATAAGACAGACTTTGACCACAGAGCAACAACCTCTAACCTTTAACCCTGCTGTTAAAGGGTCTGAAAATTATGTATTTGAAAAATAATGGAAAGAACCATGAATACACTAAGCCTTTGTCACTCAAGGTATCTCAATGGTAAAACCTCCTCATGGCTTTAAAAATTGCACTGGTCACTGGACATAACTTTCATGTGCAATATGCTTTAAAAATTAGTTTTATTAAAATAGTATATAATTGTTTAAACTTTCTATTTATTTTTTATTTTTGACTGTGTTGGGTCTTTGTTTCTGTGCGAGGGCTTTCTCTAGTTGCGGCGAGTGGGGGCCACTCTTCATCGCGGTGCGCGGGCCTCTCACTATCTCGGCTTCTCTTGTTGCGGAGCACAGGCTCCAGACGCGCAGGCTCAGTAGTTGTGGCTCACGGGCCCAGTTGCTCCGCAGCATGTTCGAGCCTTCCCAGGGCTCGAACCCGTGTCCCCTGCGTTGGCAGGCAGATTCTCAACCACTGCGCCACCAGGGAAGCCCCCTAAACTTTCTAAAATACAGAAAAACAATTAAACAGACATTTGTTCTATTATTTAACAAGGTATTGTGCTAGGTGCTGGGTGTTTTGGCTTAGCTTTGAATGCGAAGCATTTGAGGGGTTGTCAGGATAGTCATAATAATAGCAGGCAATTAGATATTCTGACCTGAATTGGAACAGAAGGATTGGGGCTGAATCTGAATAAATGTGGATGTCATTTAGGTAGAAGTTATGATTAATGTAATCATCACAATGAGATGGAAAAGGGCCCAGGAACAGAATTAGGGTATTGAGGTTGCCTCAATATAGAATCTATATTCTAAGGGGAGCTAAATCTCCAAGTCCTGCTTACCCCACTCTACTCCCCTAACTTAGCCTGACACTGGTGACTAGTCATTTTTGGTTGAGGATGAGAGTGGATGTGGCATCATTCTTCCCCGGCAGCCTTTGTGCACGTGTGTATATGAATGTGTGTGTGTGTGTGTGTGTGTGTGTGTGTGTGTGCATATTAGTAGATGGGAAAGCGGTATGTTTCCCTGAGAAGAAAACTGTTAAAATGTGTCAGGAAAGTAGAAGTTATACAGTAAGAACCAGAAAAGTAGAGTGTCGTTATTGACACCAAGGGTGAAGAAAATTTCAAAAGCAGAGAGTGATCAGTCATGTCAGATGGTATAGAGAGAAAAATAAGAATGTAAAAAAGCAATTGACTTGGATAATTAGCTTATTGGAGTCATTCTGAAAAACAAGATGTAGTAGAGTGTTAGGGGAAGATCCTATTTTCAAAGCGCTGGAAAATAAACTGAAGTGGGCGGTGTTATAAGTGAAGTCTCTGAGCATAGCCTCTTAATTTTAGAAGTTCCCTCTTAAAGGGAAGAGATTAGATAGTAGTTTAATGCAGAAGCAGGATCAAGGGAGGGATTTATTTTAGGGTAGGAGATATAGAAACATGTTTGTAATCAGAAGGGAAGAAACAAGAGGAAAGTGAAGGATTGAAGATGAAGGAACAAGGATGATTGATGGAGTGAAGTCCCAGAGGACGGAAGGATGAAAGGCATCAAGATAACAAGTGGAACAATTATTTTACAAAAAGACAAAATAATTCCTCCTCTGAGACAGGACTAAAGGAGGAAAGTATAGGTACTGACCCAGAGAAAATCAGAGGCAAAGAGGAAGATAATTAAAGTGGCCGTTCCCCTGAATCTCATGGAAATGCACTCAGGGTTTGGTTGTCTCCAGTCTAGGCAGAAGGAGATATTATTGGCTTGTAGAACTGTGGGTTTGTTGTGAATTATAATTAAGTCATGTCAGCATGAGGCTGTAATTTCTATTACTACATAAGGCAATAGTTTTGCTACTGAGACCTAATGACCAGGTCCAGGCTGGGAAGTACTGCTGGGATAGCACTGGGGAAGTCCTCCCTGACCTGCACTTGCATTGCCGGGCTCAGCATTCTCCATTTATGCCTGTTCTCCTTTGACTTTCCGTGAGTAGTTCTGACCGTGGTCTTCTAAGGCAACTATTGCTTTTCTTTAAAGGCAGCAGTATTTGAACACTTTTTAGAGGCTGCTGGGATAGGTAAGTATTTAGCTTGAGAACATACCTAGAAATGTAAAGAAAAAATAAAATACAACTGGAACAAGCTGAGTTGAAATTAATTTGTGCTTTAATGATAAAGCTGAGGAAGGTAGAGCTATTTGGTAAATATTGGGTATTGGTGAATAAATTAGAAGCTTGTGTTTGTATCAGAAGTCAGAAAAGATTGTCAAACCAAATCATAGGCCCATGCTAATAAACCAACCAATTCTTAGGTTCGCTTCTTGATTTTTACCTTTTCGTATTATGCAACAGTTAATCATCGAAATATTTTAAATTTCACTTTGGATTAATTCAGATCCCCTGCAATCTATATCTTATTCCAAAATCAGTTTTACTGGAATATGATTTGGTATTTTGCAATGAGACACCAGGGAGAGATTGTATAAAATGTTCTCTTTTTATCTCTAGTAGGAATGTTGCTGAAGGTATTATTTACCACAGCAAGCAGTGTCTCCTTTATGCAGACCTAGGGGAGTAATTTTTCTTTGGCTTCAGGGCCTAAGTTCAATTTTTTCTGAGCAACTGGAACATTTTGATTCTATGGGCATCGGCGATATTATAATTGGTTGTGATTCCTTTTTTGCTTTGGCTGTGTATCAACTTAGAATGTTTTTAGCCACAATTACTTACAATAGCTTAAGTAGGTTTTTCTTTTTCTTTTTACATAGCAAGAAGCCTGAAAATAAGTAACTGCTGGGATTGGCTCAGCATCTCATCTGGGAACCAGTGTCTCTGAATTTCCTTCAGACACTGGATGAACTACATCTCTAGCTGTAGTTCTCAAACGTTGTTGTGCACTGGAATCATCTAAAGGGCTGATAAAGCAGACAGAGGCCCAGGCTCCTTGAAGAATAGAGCCTAGGCCTTTTATGTGGTCACTAAGTTCCTCAGGTGATTCTAATATTGACCAAAGCTTGAGAACCACTACTCTAGCGGAAGGGAGAAACAGGCAAAATTCACTCCTTTCAACAGGCTCTGTCTTCTTAGCTAGAAAAAAAAAATTTCAGAGTCAATCCAGCTTACCTCCTCTAAGGAAAGCTGGGGAAGGACCTAACTTTTCAGAGATCAGAGAACTCTGTCTGCTACCAAACCCAAAATTTGGTGTTAAGGAAGAAGCAAGTTGTTGGATGGGCAAAGGACAGTAGTTTGGGGCCAGAATTGCTAGTTATTATACAGGAACTTATTTTATATGTCTTTATTTGGTAACTTTATTCTGAATTAGTTTTGCTTTCCTATACCTCTCTGATTTTTCTATTAAAAATTAGTTGTATGAATTTATGTGATCTATCAAATTGTTTTTGAAATATGTGAGTATGGCGATTATGATAAAATTCTTGTACCCTATGTTCAAGGATCACTACTTTCCTCATTATCAACAAAAGGATCCAGGGGCGGTGATTTTCTTCTGCTTAGTTGCCTCGGGGCTATAACGAGGAGAATGCTTGCATACTCCATTTTCTATTTTCATGCTCTTTGTCATGAAGCAGGCTGATTGGGTGATTCATAGAATCAAAGTTAAGCTGAGACTCCACCTTGATTAGGTACAACTTGGGATTTGCCTCTCCTGGCAATTTTCTTTTAGCCTAAGTGTGAACCCTGGTTATTTTTTGACATGTCATGGCTCCAGCTCATTAGATCATAATACTCACTTTGCAGCAGGATCACCTGAAAAATACTGATGCCATGTCCTCTCTTGATCGGAGGTGGGGCCCAGGCATCCATGTTTTTACTTAAAAGCTCTCCAAATGACCCTAATGTGCAGTTAGGGTTGCAGAACTACTGCTCTGGCTGATAGGCTCTCTGACCTAACCCTGTCTTCTGTGCTCTGTCTCTGTTTTCTTTCATCTGATTCTATTCCTGATTTCAATTTCTGTCTCTAAGGATCTCTGTCCTTCTGTTCCCAGGTGGTAACCTGGCTTCAGTTGAGACTGCTCTCTGAGTTCCATTTTGGTTTCCTTGAGCCTAGACTGCATATTTTAATTAACCTGCTGTAGCATTTCAGCAGCAAAAGCTGAGTTCCTTTCTCTGATTCTCAGTAGAATGCCAACTCATCCCGCTGACAACCAAAAAGTATGGGGAAATCCTGGGACTAACAAAGTGGACACAGGGAGGCAACTTGACTCTGCATAGGATAAGTAGAGTTCCATGTTCAGGAAGCTTTCAGTTCTTAGTTCCATCTAATTTCAACTCCAAGTCGGTTAGATTCTCCAGCAGCACCTCGTCAACCTTCTCTCCCAAGTAGGCTCTTGAGACTCTGAGCTGGCAGCTCTCTCCTGTGACTTTTTCCACTCAGAAGTCCTAACAACAACTCTGCTCTCCCTCTACGGATCTCCAGTAGATTACTTTTTCATTCTGATCCTTTTGCTGATTTAATCTTTACCCCCCAGATTAATTTCTTTTTTGAATTTCAAACCTTCTTCCTCATCATTTCCCTTCGTATTCTCAGCCCTCTAGTTATACCCTGTATACCAAGTTACCAGAAAACACGAAATATGCCCCAAATATAGGTAATAAAATGTGGCTAAATACCCAGCTTTGGAGTTGGGCAGCTCAGGCATAAATCCTCAATCTGTACCTTCCAAGTTTGTTTCTTCACCTGCAAATGGAGTAATAATATCTAACTTGTAAGATTGTTGGCAGAAGAAAACAAGATAATGCATATAAATCTTAGAGGATTTCCTGGCACAAAAGTGCTCAAAAACTGTTGGGTGTTTGCCACATAAGCTGAGACGGAATTTGGCTCAAATGCATTTACTGGGGTTCAAGACCTATGAAAGTAAGCAGGGAACAGGGTTTGGCAGAGGAAGTAGTTCAACTGAGATGTTGGCCTTGATGAGTTTTCAAGTGAATAATTGTGTGACTTGTTTTGTGTGACCATCACCTGTCAATCACCAGCCGTGGGCTGCCTCAGAAAGCTTGTGGCATTGGGTGCCGTGGCTCTGTACACAGTAGGAGGCAACTGTGAAGAAGCCGACGTCTGGCAGCTGTTTACTGACCACACTCCTAAGCGGTTCTGTGTGGCAAGTTCTGTCATGATGGGGCATCTGGGCAGTCCTCTCTGTACCTACCACAGTTTTTGTTTCTGTATCACGCCTCTGGTTTGCAGGTGTAAAGTGCACAGGTCTGACATGTACCTAGCCGAGGTGAGGTAGTTATTCCTCACATTGCCTATATTTAGAAATAATGTACTCTCTGAGATTCCTTATCAACAAATCTGTGCACAAACAAGGCATTCTAGAAGCCTGATACATGCATAATTTCAGGTTCTTAGATTCCTAGGCTAAAGTCTAGGTTTCATTATCACAAGCGAGAAGAGAGAAATAAAGGAAGTACAAATAAAGTGGGAAAGGAGTAATTTTAAATGTGTGTCAATTGTCAGGACTTTGTCTGAGGCAGTACCCAGAGATTCTGCTAACAACCTGCCGGCCAACAACAGCATTTGTGCACAGAGCTCCTGGGAATCCACTTTCCAAAATCGCTCAGGCGACCACTTCATAATTTATAAAAGGACTAGTTTCAATAGCCTGCAAGACATTTTAGAAGAGAAAGCTGATCATCGATTTGCTGCTTATTTTATAAAGTGACTAAAATTCAAATTCGATTTACTTAAAATGGTTGTCCCAGTCCTAATAAATGTTTAAATTTCTCAGGTGCTGGGCTCCTTGTCTTCATTCTTTAGTCTGAGCTCAGTAGGGACTTCATTAATCCCTGAGGAAAGATACACTAAAAAGGATTTTCAGTAAATTTGGGTAAATGTTTTCCAGATCCCTTTGGCCAGGAGGGTGGTAAATATAGAGCGTGACCAGACCGCTATGGAGCCTCATGAGTGGGGGATGGGAGACCGTTAGACTCCGGACCATCTACAGGAGGACCACGGCCCCTGTGGTTCTCTGTGGTAGCTCCTTAGTGCATTCTGAAATCATTCTGGTCAAGCAGGAAGTGCAGCATTGTGGATGAATTCTGTCTACAATCATCTGAAACATGGAATTAGATCCTTATTTTCTACTCAAAGGTAGTGGAGTTTAGCAGCAAAGAGTACAATTCTTGTTGTAACAGAAAAATAGGTTTAAATCTTGCTACTGAAAGAATGGCTGTGGAACTTCAGGCGAATTGCTTTGCTTCTCTAAAATTTAATTTTCTTATCTTAAAAATGAGGGTAATAATCCCTAACGATAGGGTATCAGCGTCTATTGTAGTGTTTAGTACACTAAATATCCAACAAATGGCAAGTGACGTCAACATCATCCTCACTGTCATCTTTTGCCTTTCACTAGCAATGTTCAAGAGAAGACTCATTTTTCTCTTAAATGCATTTTATGTTTTGACACTTATTGGCTTTGACTCTTTTTCCTTTGTGAAAGTCACACCTTTGTCATTCCCAGCATAGTTTCTTTCTCTTTTTTTTTAACATCTTTATTGGAGTATAATTGCTTTACAATGGTGTGTTAGTTTCTGCTGTATAACAAAGTGAATCAGCTATATGTATGCATATATCCCCATATCCCCTCCCTCTTGCGTCTCCCTCCCTCCCACCCTCCCTATCCCACCCCTCTAGGTGGTCACAAAGCACCGAGCTGATCTCCCTGCACTATGCAGCTCCTTCCCACTAGCTATCTGTTTTACATTTGGTAGTGTGCATATGTCATGGGGAGGGGGAAAGGTAAGCTGGGACAGCGTAGTCTCTTATACTCCTGTTTTTTATTGATGGGGAGTTCTGTGGTGTGAGTAGCTCTCAGAGTGGGGGCAAAGTGTTTGGGCTATGCTGGTTCTCAGTGACTTCCAAATGATGACACCACTGTCAAGGGTTACTGTTGGACCAAATTATGTTTCTTGGCAATAGCTTTGGTTTCTGCACAATTGGCAAGGTGTTCTTTAAGTTCCCAAAGGCCATGATGTGAAGCCCTAGACATGAAGGAACCTCCACCTGCCTTGGGAGATGTTAGCTCCACCTTGGATGGAGCCACTACTCTGTGGGTTTTATACTAAAGAAAGTCCAATTATTTCTTATACTGTAGAACCATTTTCTAGCCTAAATTTGGGTTGGGACCAACATTAATTCTTTTTACCGCCTCTCCTAGCTTTTTATCTGTATTTTTGCAATTCTCCAAATTTCCCATCCTTGGCAACTGTTCTTGCTTTGTGTACCTTTGAGTTAAAGTAAGGTAGACATATTAATGACTGTGGGGTAAATACTTGTGATACTTGTGGTGGCTGGAAATGGGTTAGACAAATGTGTCAGCTGTAGACACCAGCTTCAGGGACTGTTACGTGGTCCTAGTGGTTCAGCCATCACACTCTGAGGCCCTCATCACCAAATGGACTAGTACTTCTGTATTCACTGCCTCTCTTCTCTTCTTTGCCCCCCTGTTAATATTATCTCAGTTCAGAATAGCTTTAAGATAACATGTTCTGGAATCAGACTGTCTACATTCAAATTCTGGTTTTGCTGCTTATTAGGTCTTAACCTCTTATGGCTCAGTTTACTCATCTCTAAAATAGGGCAATTATAATACCTGACTCAGGGGGTTGTAAGGATCAGGTGAGAGAATAAGTGTAACCTACTTAGGATAATGCCTGGAAAAATAAATGTTGGCTGCTAATATTTATTATTATTATTATTATTATTACTCACACGATAGGTATCCTAACAAGGTTCCACAGAGATCTGGCCTCTTATGGGTCACCAGCTTATGGAGCAATCGTCCTCTGGTTCAGGGGGACTTCCCTGGCGGTCCAGTGGTTGGGACTTCGCCTTCCAGCATGGGAGGTGCAGGTTTGATCCCTGGTTGGAGATCTAGGATCCCACGTGCCTCGTGGCCAAAAAACCAAAACATAAAGCAGAAGCGATGTTGTGACAAATTCAATACAGACTTTAAAAATGGTCCACATCAAAAATAAATCTTAAAAAAAAAAAAAGCTGAGCTTTAAAAAAAAAAATTGTCCTCTGGTTCAAGCAAGGAGGACTTTAACCAAAATAAAGAGATGACAAAGCTTAAAGTTATCTGTGTAGCATTATGAAGCATGTCCAAATGAAATCTCTTCCATAAGGTTAAGGAGGGTGGAAAAATACATTGGGGGTAGTGTTTCAACATATGAATTTGGGAGGACACATTCAATCCATCACACCATCTTACCAAGTCCCATGATTTTGTAATCTGATGCAGACCTCCCATTCCTTCCCTCATCTTCTCTATCAGTAGATGTCAATACAATAAGAGAGCTCAAGGGATTGAGCCCTTAGTAGAGGGCATAATAAAGTATTAAAGAGAATTGGCAGAATGCACAAAAGGTTACTTTTCAGTGACTTCATTTGGAACAAATTTCCGAGGTCATTACTGACTTGCTACACTGGCAAATGAACAATACAGGTGTTCTCAAAGAGTACTCCTAAGGTGATTTTATTTGGCATAAAGGTTTCTAGGAGTTAAAGAGACTTTGGCGGGAATAAATATATGAATATAAATCAATAGAAAGGAAAAGCACCGATACTACATTAACTAGACACTCTGACCAATTAGCCAGTTCTTCACACATTAGTCTATATCAAAACAAAAAGGTTGTGAGAGGAAAGTGACTCAAAATGTAAAAAAAAAAATATGCTTTACCACAATTCCCAAGATATTTAGGAGTAAAGGAGTTGTAATATGTGTTAAGTACAGTATATGACATTTGATGGTGTCTAAAAATTGAGGTCTGTTGGGCATTTCAATCTAGAATAAGGTCAGTGCTGTCATCTTTACCTGTCATGGCAGTACCAGAAACTGTATCATTGTCTCTATTATTGATTAGATTCCCCTCTATTCCCCCTTTTTCAAACTCAACATGATTAAAATGTCCCCCTCTACTCCTTAATTGAAAACATTCTTAATCTATCTCTTGGATGTCTACGCAGAGACACATGAAAATACAAGATAAAATATAATCTCCCCAACGCACAGAACACAAAGTGACTATTAATGTTGAAGGCATGCATAATTGAAACTTTACCATACAGTATGCAATATTCATGTACATTAAGTAAACCAGTCCTTTAGAAATGCCTGCATGTTTTCTGGACAAAAGAAAGAGGATTCACTTTAATGAGGTCTGAAAAAGTCTATGGAATAATAGTGATATACCATGAAACTTATAACAATAACTGGCTTCTCCCAATAAAGTATGATAAGTCTGCAGTGATTTCATACTCTGATATTTTGATTCTGGCATTTGAGAGAAAGGGGTCTGAATGTCACTGTTAGTGAATAAACAAAGAGTCTCAAAATACATTATTCCATGAGTTATAGGAATAAAAACCTAAAGCATCTTTAGTGGAATAAGCTTGAACAATAAAATGTGAAATACTCTATAAACATAAACCAAAGCTTGAAGGCATGAATATTGTCTCCCTTGTTTACTTTTGCTTTTCTAGATAACAATTCATCTCTGATTTTATATCACTCCAGCTAATAATTAACTTATTTCTGGGTAATGTAACCTGAGAAATGACGGCATGGAGCCGCTAACAATACCTCAGGAAGACATGACAATGATTTCTCCCAGGTGTTTGCGGAATAAAGAATATAGTAAGGAGGAAGTGGATCTCATAGGCAATGAATGGCAGTGTTGCTTTTAGGCAGAAATAGCATGAATAATTTATTGACTGCATCGGCAGATATATTTAGCTGTGTGCTGTGAAGGTGAGCGCCCAGCCACGTGTTCCTCTTGCATCACTGGAGCTCACAGCCAGCAGCGTTGGATCACTAGCCTTTCCAAGAGCTATTTTAAAACAGATGTGGTAATTTTTTACCTAACATAGTAACTAAAAAATAATCAAAAGTTTGTGTTGCCTGAATTCATGGGCTTTATCTCAAGGGGGAAAATGCTTCAATAAAGGGATATGCCATAAAGAAGGTACATTATATTCCTAAAGACTATTTGCTCCGGATAGATTTGAACCTTGCATTGAAATAACCTCCTCTGTGCTTGGCAGTTCTCCAGTGCCCTCTTTCAGGAACCTGTCCCCGGGCTCGCTACAGGTCCATTGGTTCAAGAAACGACAATTATAGTAAGGATTGAAAAGTATGCTCTAGAGGCAACAAGGCCATTGCTACTTTTTCATTCTAAATATATGCTCTTTGATACCATTGCTATCTGTTAGAGGTTGTGTTCCCTAAAAAGATACATTGAAATCTTAACCCCAGGGATCTGTGAATGTGACCTTATTTGGAAATAGCCTTTGCAGATGTAATCAAGTTAAGATAAGGTCATTAGGGTGGACCCTAATCCAGTATGACTAGTGTCCTTATGAAAAAAGGAAAAGAGACCCAGACTCAGACACAGGGAGGACGCCGTGTGATGATGGAGGCAGGATTGAAGTGATGTTCTACCACCCAAGGAATATCCGAAATTGCCAGCAACACCAGAAGCTAAGAGAAAAGCATGGAACTGATTCTCCCATAGACCCTTCAGAGACCGAATGTTTCTGCTAATACCTTGATTTCAGATTTCTTGCCTCCAGAACTGTGAAGGAATAAATTTCTGTTTTCCAAACCAGTCAGCTGGCGGTACTTTGTTACAGTAGTTCTAGGAAGCTAATATGCTATCTAAATTTAGATACTCAGGGTGAGGGGCAATGAGCTAGCCAGTGTACCAAGATAAATTAATAATGCACGATATGGATATTCACCAAGGGTACAAATGTTTCTACACATCCATTAATAAAAAAGCATGTTGCAATGTAGGTTGATCAGGTTTGTCTCAGTTTGTCCAGGAAACCCTGTTTCCATTTACTTTCTAGGCATAATAAATAATAGGCCTCCTTTCATTTTCAAAATACCCTGGTTTGGATGATAAATTATATCACTCTACCTATGTGTACACTATTAAGCACTTAGCAAAAAAATGAAATTTCACCACTTATGTTCAGTGTTTTTGATTTTAAAAAAGTGATTTCTAGTGTCATAGTCAAAATCTCTCCAAAACTGCAGCAAATTGAAGTTTCAAATTCCAAGAGTCTGGATCACTTTAGCCTTAGTTTACTTTGGGACCCGCAAATTTACAGCACTCTTACCTGGGTCACTTTCCTCAGGAAGTAATATTTCAGATTGTTTAAACCAGTCGGAATAAACACAACTCGTCATACCCCCAGGTTGTCGAGGGGAGAGGAAGAGAGGAAGAGAATAGCAAGTAAATTCAAGTGTGGCAGGAGGAATATTTGAACCTACAGTTCATTTCGGTTATTGCAGGGTGATTGAGGCCAGCAGTGTGGACACCGAAAAACAGTCAGAGATACAGCCTCTGTTCCTCACTTTGTCATAAATCCTTCCTAACCTTGAATAAATCTGTCTTTGACCTCAGTTTTCCCACTTGGGAACAGAGGGCCATTATAATTGATTTTTAATTTTGTTAATGTTTGTTGGCTAATTAGGGAATGCTGGTAAAATGCCTTCAACAATCTGAAAAGCACTTTGTATGTTCCATGCCTTGATGATGGACCTACATAGAACTTATTCCTCAGTGTTGGAAGGAAAAACGAATCCCCATTTCTTGTCAGTTCTATGCTTGTTATATTACTAAGTCATACTACTGCTGAAGTGAATATATATGAAAAATGACTCTACACAAAGGCTATAGATCTTTGTTCACTCTTGTTAGCCTCTCCTATATACTGCTTTCAATTTAAAGTAAAGCAGTTGATCCGTCATTTTCTTCTAGTAATTACTTTTAGCCTCATCTCTGGTTTCTAAAGTTAAGATGAGGTTCACTGTTTCTTTCTATGCTTATGGCTCTCAATCTAACACCTTTGGAAGACAGTAGGGGATGTTGCTGACTGCAAAAAAGCAGATTGGAAGTTGCTGGTATTGGGGCAGTGTGATGTTTCCCAGGATATTTGTAAATGTAGGTGTGAACAAGGTGGTCTGATATGCTCGTTACTGTCAATACGCTACACAGCTTCTCCTCTGTGTTTGTACAATGCCCTATGAATAGTGATATCATTGCAATGATGACATCATAATTTGTTTATAGTTTTGTTTCTTCCACTGGATGATGAGTTGCTAAAGTTTGGGAATACATCTTACTCGTATCTTTATCTTCAGTACTTCACAAATACTGGGAAATATATGGCATTCAATGCACATTTGTTGAATAAGTGAGTGGTAATCCTTTAAGGAACAACAGTTGGCTGGAAATTTAATCAGCGGACTGGATGGGGGCTCTGTAATGTGTCAACTTCGCTAGGCTCAACTGTGTTCACAAGAGATTCTTTTTCTAAATGTTTTCTTTTAGAATGATCCATAAGAGACATTTTTTTACGTGAGATTTGGAGAGTGGAAGTGAAGCGGCAACCATCTTGTCTTTTAATGTCCAAAGGTTGAAGCGACGTTGTCAGATATTTTTGTAGCTCATCGTTGCTTACCTGCTGGCTCACCTCCTTGGCATTGGAAAGCATCCAGGCTTGAAAGCTCACCTGCCCTCAGATCCTCCTTGAGTTTCTCCCACTTGTATGTCACATTGTGTTTAGCTCCCTGATGAAGGATGATGGTGTGACCCATAGAATACTCACATATTCAAGTCTGGAAGCATTGAGAAATTAAGAACTGACGTTGATTCCAGTCTGTCCCTGTGGGTTCCAAATTATCCCTGCCTTCCCTCACTCTACAGCATCTTGCCTTCAGACAAGGCAAGTCTTCCTGTCTGTGGACTTCAGGCTCCTGGATCAGATGCAGAGACAATAGCTTCACTGAGACTGCTTAACTCCCGCAACTGTGTAAAGTCAAATCCCTGTAACAATACCTTTACACACACACACACCCCACACCTATGTGTGTGTGTATATGTATATACCTCCTATAGAAGTGTGTGCTTCTCCAGTTGAATGCTGATTGAGACAGCTAGTCTATGAGACTATGGAAGTAAATTGCCTAAGAATGCTTATCTGTCTGTGCATGTGTATATGTGTGTTTGTGTGTGTGTGTAGGTGTCCATAAAGGCACTATTGGTTAGGATAATGCTAACTATTGGAACTAACATATCCATGAGACAAAACTCTCATCAATGTAACACAATAGATATCTTCTTCTTGCTCTATGAAAGTCTCGTGTGTGTATTCCTGCTTGGTAGAGAATGAACATATTCTTTTTTTGTACCTATTTAGAAACCCAGACTGAGGAGATTTTACGACCTTCAAGAAGTGCCTTCTGAGGTCTTTTTGGGTAACAAAATTCAGCCAACAGATGGGAGAAAAGAGTAGAACATGCATATCCACTTCCTAGCCACCTCAGGTTAGAAGCGACACTCACCACTTGCTTATATCCTATTGGTGAGAACTAGTGCCATGGCACCACTTAGAAGGAAGTGGTAGTGCTGGGAAATGGGATCACTGATGGGGCAGCCTCTTCCCAGGTAGAACTGTGCTGTAGAAGAAGAACACAAATGTTGGGGGCCAGCTATCACTGCCACATAGACTCTTATGTAAAATACGTTGACTAAATCAGAAAATTCAATCATCTTTGTTATCGAATTCCAGCCTGGTTCTTGGCCTGCTTAAGAGCAAAAAAAAAAAGAGAGTCAGTCTGTAGGGAGCCAGAGAGGAGGATTTGGCCAACTCCAGGATGGCTTGTTCAATTGTATCCTGAGGTGAATGGAAAGCAGCACAGCTTGCAGCCAGTTTAGAGGGAGATCTGGCCCTTGGAGATCAAGCTAAAACTGAAATATCCATTTGAAAATTCTACACTAACTTCCAACACCAGTAACATTCAAGTTCCATCTGAATGTGTCTTGAAGTTAGCTCGCCAATTCCTGATGCAACAGCTCCACAGCAGTTTGATCCCTTTGTTCCTTGCAGTTAGCTCCTGCAGGTACACACACCCCTGGTCTGGAGAAAGCAGTTATGTACCAGCATTTGGTCCACCTTTTGGAATAAATTGGCTGGCTGATCTAATACAAATCACAAAACTATCAGAAAGGCAAGATTTAGTAAGTATTGTGTGTAATTCAACAAGCTGTACATCTGCTGAAAATCTCTTTTTGCTAAAAGCAGCACATCTGATAAATTCTTGAGTTAATTTATTGATAGTTTACTCCCTCCTCAAGAAGAGGAAACAACCAGAACTACTATTTTGTACTTAATTCTTTTTTTGGTGGTGGTGGGGGACGCACTGCATGGCTTGTGGGGTCTTAGTTCCCTGAACAGGGATCGAACCCGGGTCCACAGCAGTGAGAGCCCGAGTCTTAACCACTGGACCACCAGGGAATTCCCTCTTTTGTACTTAGTTCTAACCAACAAGGATGTCTGTTTGGTGCTTTCAAGGAAAGTCAAGACCCAGAAGAAAGTACTCTTACCATCTTAGAGTTTTAGTATCTGAGAAAGGGAATGCTTAGCCTAGACAGACATGTGAACTAAAGCTTAGATAAACATATTTATACAAGTTCAGGAAAAAAATAATCCAATGACCAGTTGAGGTGTTTTAACAAAAGTCTAAGAAGCTAAGAATCTGTGGAAGGTAAGGGCTGGGATCCTGAGCTAAGCTTTAAATGGTCTCACTTAAGACTCTAAAGCAAAACTATGACCAGAGTCAAGACTTGAGAGAAGATCTTGGAAAAAGGAACAACACATGAGGTGAGCCCAATCATGTACTGCTTTTCCCTTTGAGGTAGTTACCAATTCATAAACAGTGCAGAACTAAATGCTACAGATCAGAGCAGAAAGATTTGCCTAACCGTTTGGGAGACTGAGCTCAGTTTCCAACAGTCTCATAAAGGTGGGGACACTAAACTTGGAATCAAAGTCTATAAAGGGAAGGGGCCTCTAGACTTCCAGTTAGGTGCCCGTAGGATCTGTACTCTAGGATTAAGATTAAAGAAGAAAATAACCAGTATACAGAGAAGATTGACACACCTTCAAAATAACTGTATCCCAGCCTGGATTTAGATGACGTACCCTAGTCTGAATGTTTGCAAGAAAGCAAAAGTTGATTCTATCTGGAAAAAGATAGCATTGGCTAGAGCCTCAAATTATCTGTATAAGTTTTCATACACAATTATTACTTTACCAGGCAGACTAGAAGACGTTAATAAATGACTGAACACCCAGAGAAAAAGATAATAAAATAGAACAATAGGACATTCAGATATTGATGTTAATAGCTATAGACTTTAACACAAATATGTTAATATGTCAAAGGAAAAAGATGAGAGGATGGGTAAATTTACCAGAGAATTGGAATCTGTACAAACATCAAATGGAAAAATGTATAAGTAAAAAATATAATAGTTGAAACTAAGAATACAATGGATGGTTTAACTGCAGATTAGACACACGGAAGAGATCAGTGAATGAGAAAGCAAGTCAATAAAACATATTAAAACAGAAATACAGAGAGAATAAAAAGCAAAATTATTTGAAGGAATGGAAGAACTGCATGGGACTCCAATAAAGAAAAAAGTAATTGATTCTAGAACAAGAGATGGAAAGATTGGCTATGAATTTGTGCCTGTTTTTGTAAAAACAATTTATTGGAAGACAGCCATGGCTATTTATTTACATGTTTTGGGCCACACTAGCAGTTAACTACTTGTACCAGAGACCACATGAACTGCAAGGCTAAAATATTTAAGAAAAAGTTTGTCAAATCATCCCTTGAGGGTCCAACTAATCTTCAGGCAGTGTAGTTTTGAATATCCATATTTTTATATAATGGGCTTTAGTTATTTCCCCAAAAGAAGTGGGACAAGTAGAATACAAAGAGCAAGATAGTAGGCTTAAGTTTAAAAATATTAGCAATTATACTGAATGTAATTGTCAGACTGGATAAAAAAGACAAAACCTAAGTATATGCTTTTTACAAAAGACGTTCTTATATATAAAGATACAGAAAGATACAATGTCACCGAATAGACAAGATATATACCCTGCAAACCTAAGCAACACACACACACACACACACACACACACACACACACACACGAAAATAATGTTTCACTGCTATCATCAATCAAAGATTTTAGGACAAGAAATATTATTAGTGATAAGAAGTTTCTTTATAGAAAAATGGTCAATCTATCTGGAAGATGTTATCAATTCTAAACTTGACGCAAGTAATAATATAGCCTCAAAATATACAAAGCAAAAATGGATACAGCTAGAAAGAAAAATACACAAATTTACAGTTGCGGTAGGTCATTTTAATGCATTTCTTTAAGTAACTGATAGAACGTGCAGAAAAAAAGCAAATATTTAAAATATTTGAAAACTAAAATTAACAAACTTAGTAGACACAATAAACACTGACCACAACTTCAAAATAAATATTCCTTACAGCTACATATGGAAAATTTATTCATATTGACTCTTCATACAGCCAGTTTCAACAAATTTCAGAAGATTAGAATCATTCGTCATATGTTCTCTGACAACAGTGCAATTAAGTGAAACAGATGCACATAAAAGGGAGAAAAATCCCCAAATGTTTGAACCCATGTGTGTTGAAAGCCCCTAGGGCCATTCTCCGCTTCAGTATTTACTATGAGGACTCACAGGACTCGCTGTATAGTCATACTAAAAGCTATGATTTATTACAATGAAAGCATACAGAACAAAATCAGCAAAGGAAAAGGTACATGGGGCAAAATCTGGGGGAAATCAATCAGGTACAAGCTGCCAGAATCCTCTCTCAGTGGAGTAACACAGGATGAACTTAATTTCCCAACAAGTTGTGACAACATATGTGAACTACTGCCAACCAGGGACTCTCATAGAGACTCAATGCCCAGGGATTGTACTGGGGTCTGGTCAGACCAGCCTCTGCCTGGTATGTACCAAAAGGCCAGACTCCCAGGAGGACAGCAGGTGATCAACATCAACCATATTGTTTGTGTAGTTTAGGCTTAGTGAGTGACTCTTAGCAGTTCTGGGAATGGTGGAAACTCCCCAGATCTAAGTTCCCAGATGCCAGCCAAGGGCCAACTTTGTTTACAAACCTTTCAAAGGATGGCAGTTGGGCTTGCTTTGTTAACTCTTTTCTGCACACCATGGATCAAAGAAGAAATTACAGGGGGGATTAGAACATATATTTCATTAAATGATAGTATCATTCACCTGTGATGCCACTAAAACCACGCTTAGAGAGAAATTTCTGTCTCCAAATGCATGTGTTAGAAACAAGAAAGGCTGAAAATCAATGACCCGAGTATCCATATAAATATGTTAGAAAAATAATAACAAAGTAAACTCAAGGAATAAAATAGAAAAAAACATGCAATAGAGAAAATCAACATAGCCCAAAATTAATTCTTTGGAAAGTTTAATAAAAATGAAAAATTCCTAGGAAGACTGATCAAGAGAAAGAGATGGTTGTGAATTACAAACACCATGATGAAAAAGGAAACATTATAGATATTTTATCCATTAAAAGAATAATTAAATTATATAATAACAAATTTTATACTAATCAATTTGAAAACTTAAGTGAAATGGAAAAATTCCTTGCAAAAGTACAGCAAAAAAACACTGATACAAGGAAATATAAAATCTTAATAGTCAAATATAAAATAAAAACAAATATATAATTAACAAGCATTCAATAAAAAGAGCTCCAGGCTTAGATGGCTTTAGTAATGAATTCTACAAAATTTTCAGTAAGAAATAACACTAAATATGCATGAAGTCTTCTAGAGAAGTAAAAAAGGAAGAAATATTTCCCAATTCTACTTATGAGTACAGCATAACCTTGATACCAAAACTTACAGAGACATTGCAAAAAAAGAAAATTACAAATGCAAAAATCCTAAACAGAATATTAGCAAATCAAATTTAGGAATATGTAAAAATGGTAACATATCATAAAACTTGGGTTTATTCCCAGAATGCAAGTTTGGCTTAACATTCAAAAATCAGTTGACATAATTCAGTACGGTTATGAAAGAAAGGAGGGGACCATATGATTTGTTACATGTGAAAAAGTGTTTGATAAAATTTCAACACCGTTTTATTATGCACTGTTACATAAGCAATGTAAGCTCAGGAGGTTATGAAATTTGGCTAAATGGAGAGGTGCTATTGAGAGGCGGGGATATTGTAGCAAGTGTTCTCTCTTGAAATTATCTACAGCAAAATCATCCAGTGACATGTGTATTTTCTGTCATAGGAACAGACAATTGATTGGCCAGAGATTCAGGGCTTCTCTTGTTCTCCCACCACCCAAGGAACCTCATGTTCGCCCTCTCAGCAGCGCTCTTTGTGGGAAGAAATTTCCTCCAGAAAACTAGTCCTGAATTTGTGTTAGTTGAGATGGGAATGAAGCAACGGGTTCATGAACACATGGGTACATGTTAGTTTATCTGAGTAGCTAAGTCCTTGGAAGTAAGAAATAAGGATTGAGAGAAGGGGCCACAGGACAGGAACACATGAAAGCAGAGCAAGAAGAGATTTGGGAAAGTCCAGATTCCAGAGACTGGGCCTCTGTTTGGGGTGTCAGACTCATTTGGGGCACCAGGATGCCTTCCTGGGCAGAATTGGAAGAAGGTATTTTAACATAAAGACAGGGAGAAACAATGAAGATAAACCTGAAAAGAAACCCAAAACTTGGAATCTACAATGGGGAGATGCCTTCGGGAACATGTCCGAATGAGGGGAAACCAAAGACCTTAGGGTTGAACTGACTTCCCGAAGGTCTCAGGGTCAGTCAGTGGCAGGAGGAAAATGCCCTGAGGCATTGACTGCTCTTCCCATCACATTAAAACAAAAATAGGACAGCTTTCTATATTCATGTTTTTTATATTACTTTGACAGCTGACTCGTTAGCCTATAGAAGTAGGTAAGAATATAATTCCTACTTTAAATAGAAAATGAAGCACTTGAAATAATGTTTACATGTTTTTGTTACTTTTGTTAACAAAGGCAAAAACCCAGCAGTTTGTGGAGATGAAGGAAATGAAAGTTTAGTGAACATTCTGCACAATGTCTTTATCTTTGCTCTTAGACTCCATACACCTTGAGGAAACATGTTTAAGACTGATTTATCTTTATTTCTACTTCATTGTATTACACAGGGTTGTATGCCTATAGTAATTCAGTAATAAATGCTTATTAGGTGAATAAAGGAAAATGTTTGCTTTATAAAGTCACAATAACCCCTGTTATCATCACTGTCAGATGTCTGTTTCTATACCCATCTAATAATAGAAGAGTTAAAAATCCAGGCCAAAGATTCATTCTGACATCATTTCCGTAGCAGAGACTGTTAAGTCACCAAATACGCATTTGTCCTCTGCATATCTGGGCTTCATTTGTAGTTGCCTGTGCTTTGTGACTGGGTTCTGGCCAATGGAAAATGTGCAAAGTGATTCCAGTTCTTACAACTATTTCCTGGTTCCTCTAGCCCTGTCTGCTGTGCCCTGGTGACCTTGAGGTCCTGTGTTCTGGACAGCATAGCCTCATAATGGAATGGGTCATCAGGCCTACAACTGGTTTTAATTTGGAAAAAGATTCTTACTGTACTAAGCCTCTGCAATTTCAGAATTTGCCTATGACATGAGCTAATTTTAATTATCTTATATGTGCTCCTTCCCCCACCAAGTACTACAATACAATGTTTTTTGAAAACTTCAACCCTTTTGTGCTGACTGCCCTTAAAACTATTGATATATTCAGTAAGTGGTCTGTCCAAACCACATTCTCTTCGAGTTTTCTTATAGAAGGGAACTGTGGCCAGCGTGGTATAGTAAGAGGCTGCTTACTCACTTTCAACAGCTTTACCTGATGCTATTGGAAATATCTCTTCTTTAAAAGTACTTGTGGTACAATCTCACTTCTGGGATTTTATTACTAATTTAATTAGTAGATAATTAGAGGTGGTTTTTTTTTTTTAAATCTTAAGTTCTAAAGTGACATAGAATTTCTTCTGCATGTTGTATCGAATTTTGGATAGTTACAACAGACATCCAAAATCTGAACATCTATTATATATACAAAGAGCTGTATTGGGAAGTGTCAAGAGAATTGAAGAGAATTTAAGGCCCTGCCCTTGCTTTCAAGGAATCAACCAGCTTGCCAGACCAATGACACATGCCCGTATGAAGCATTTGATCTACAACACTTTTCACATTTAAGTGGGGAACACACCTTTTGCAAAGAAAGCATCAAGTTGCCTTTGCTGTGTTTTGATCAATCATAATGTGTTTAACTCTATAGTTTGCCATTCAGTTACACTCTCAGCAGTGAGATAGGAAGATAAATTTGAAGTTAAAGAAGTCAGGAAAGGAGTTGGAAAGGGAATTGGTTGTGTCTGCCAGACACATATGATATAGAGTAATAACACCCGTCTAAGCAATTAAAGTATAACTGGTTTTCTTTATGTGAAGAAACCTCCCCCTCCTCCAGGTAATTCAGAACTTAAAGAATTCTTAGATTCTTTAAGTTTTGATTTAGAGTGAGTGGGAAAGAAACCATGAGAAATTTTACCTCTATAATTTATAAAAGATTGCTACTTTCTCAAAAACCATACACTTAAGTGTTTTAATTAGAGGCTATTATAGCACGTAAACTGCAAGTAGTATGTTGCAGAAAAAGATTGCAGTTGAGAGAAAAAAATTATTGAAGTTGGGAGAATTTCACCAGAGAGTTGAAGTCTATAAAAAAAATCAAATAAATTATATAACTGAAAAATATAATAACTGATAAAATATTAAAAGGAATTTAAAAAAGGACACTTTAAGTTCAGAGGATCAACAATAGGTCTTATCACTGACAATTGAGCAGATAATATGGAAAGCAGTAGGAAATGGAATGACATCGTAGATACTGAAAGAAAAAACTTCTGAGAATTCTATGACAAATGAAAATCACCTTTAAAAATGAAGGTAAAAGAAATACTTTTCAGCAGACAAAATCTCAGATAGTTTATTACCAGAAGATCTGCACTACAAGAAACACTAAAGGAATTTTTTCAGGCTAAAGGAATTTTTTCAGGCTAAAGGAAAAGGGATCTCAGATGGACACACAAGACTATAGGAGGAATGAAGAACAGCAGAATGGGTAAAAATGTGGGTAATTTAAAAATACTAACTTTAAAACAACATGATAACAATGCCTTGTGGAGTTTACAATCTAATGGAGAAGCAAAATATACAACAGCAATAATACAAAGTTGGGAGTGAAGTAAATAGAGTTAAACTGCTGTAAGGTTCTTAGCATCATTTCAAGGGTCATAAAGTATTAACATAAGGGAGACTGTAGTGAGTTAAATATGCATGTTTTTATCTCTAGAGTAACCACTAATAAAAAAAGACAAGAATTGTACACCTAAAGGATAAAAGAAAGTATAAAATAGAATAATAAAAAATACCAAACCAAGTCAGGAAAAGAGGAACAAAGCAATATAAAAATAAGTGAGACACATAGAAAACAAATAGTAATAGTTTAGTTGCTCTAAACCCCAAATATCAGTAATTAAATTATATGTAAATGAGTTCATATCTCAAGGTTGGGGCAACGCAAGTGCTTGGAGTGGGGAGACTCGGAGGTCTCTGGAAACAGCTCTTTACAACCAGTAAGGACGTATCACTCCAGCTTTACCATTTTGTACCAGCTGAATATCTGCCTGCCTAGTATTCATCATGTAGATGAAGAAAGTAAAGATTGTTGCCGTTACCTTTCAGGTTCTCTCTGTACCCTTCTAAAATCATATTCCATTCTTTCCTTTCTAATTGGTAATGATTATTCTGATTTTTTTGTTTGCTTTACCTTATAGACTTACCAAATATGTGTCTGTGCCTAAATAATATAGTGTTTAGTTGTTCCTGTTTTTAAACTTTATATGAATGGAATCGCACGATGTATATTCAACTTCAACCTTGCTTTATTTTGTTCAATATTGTTCTTGATATTTATCTATGTTATTACAGGCTACTGAAATGCATTCAATTCCCCTGATAGATAGTAATCTATCATATGATTATTCTGTATTTTTTTCCATTCTACTGTGGATAGACATTTGTATATTTCGAAGTGTTTCTCTAGGGTAATTCCTAGGTATTCCACCAGTAGAATAGCTGAGTTGCATTCACTGAATGAAATCAACTTTATCAGATAATGATAAATTGTTTTTTGAAGTGATTATACACTACCAGCTGTGCATAAGTGTACTGGTTATTCCATATCCTTGATGACACTTAATTTTTGCAAATCTGGTAGGAAGAGAATGTACTGTGGTTAATTTCCCTGCATTTCCCTGCCTACTAATGAGATTGAGCATCTTTTCATATATTTGTCTCTATACTACAGAGCCTTCCTCAATGAAATGTCTCTTTAAGTCTTTTGTCAATCTTTTCATGCCATCTTAATGATTTTGAGGAGTTCTTTTCTTAAATTTTCTTACATTTTAAGATAATTTATTTTTTAAATGTTATTTAAATTCTATCTTTTTAACTAAATTATATATTCTACCTGGTTTTGCTCATATAATGAAATGCAATGATCTTTTAAAAATGTATTTTTACACTCAGGAAACTTGCTAGATTCTTATTATTTCTAATATTTTATGTGTATAATTTTTAAAAAAATAAATTTATTTATTTATTTTTGGCCGCATTGGGTCTTTGTTGCTGTGTGCAGGCTTCTCATTGCAGTGGCTTCTCTTGTTGCAGAGCACGTGCTCTAGGTGTGTGGGCTTCGGTAGTTGTGGCTCACTGGCTTCAGTAGTTGTGGCTCATGGGCTCTAGAGCACAGGCTCAGTGGTTGTGGTGCACGGGCTTAGTTGCTCTGTGGCATGTGGGATCTTCCTGGACCAGGGGTCGAACCCGTGTCCCCTGCATTGACAGGCAGATTCTTAACCACTGTGCCACCAGGGAAGCCCTTTATGTGTATAATTTTTGATTTTCCATGCTTTTATCATGTCACCTGTGAATAAAACTTTTTTCCTTTGCTATCCTTACAACTTTTGTTTTTCACATCTTACTGTGCTTACTGGTACCTTCAGCATAATGAATAGTAGTGAGAGACAGCAACCTTGTCTTGTTGTAGAGAAGGATTTTCCATTTTTTTCTAGCCCCTTAACATATTAAGAAACTTTCCTTTTGCTCTTAGTTTGCTAGAAGTTTTTATTGGGACTCAACAGTAAATTTTATTGAAAAAATTTTGTATCTCTTTAGATGACTGCATGCTTTTTCCCCTTTAATCTCTTACTGTTGCTAATTAATCATTTTATGAATATTATGCCACCCTTGACATTTTAGGGTAAAACCAGCATTTTCAGAATAAAAGGCTTGATTCATTCTGCCATGAATTTGTGCTTCCATCTCTACAGTTATTTGATGTGTGTGGTCAGAATTTGGAGGGAAGGAACACTCAGCAGCCCTATTCATAACAGTCCCAAACTTAAAACAACCCCAATACCCATCATGAGCAGGTGGATAAATAGTGATCTTTTCATAAAATTGAATACTACACAGCCATGAGAATGAACAACTCTGACTATATGGATAAATGTCATAAACATAATGCTCAGTAAAAGAAGACGGGTGCAAAATATGCATATCATATAATCCCATTTATGTAAAGTGTAAAATTAGAGAAAATCAATCTACGATCTTAGAACTAGGGATAGTGGATGCCCATTGCATGGGTGGTGTAGTGACTAGAAGAGAATGGAACCTCTGGGCTACTTGGAATATGATGATGCTTGGTCTGGTTGGTGCTTATATGATTTTGTTCAATTTACAGAAATTCACTGAGTTGAACAGCTTTCTCTATGTGCATTATACCTCAACAACAATTTTTTTTTTTTTAATGAGAGAAGCAGCATGGACTAGGAAGCAAAAAATATCAATTTTAGTCCAAATTTTGTCCCTTAGGAGTTGTATGATCTTGTTCAATTAATTTGATCTTTCTAGGTATTGTTTTATTTATTTAATATTAAAATAGGGGAAATAACAGTAACTACTATATGCAGTGACAACGAGTAATTAAGGCCAGTTTGCTCCTTGAGAATTCCCTCTTGAGAGTTAAATTATAAAGCAGCATGCAATGGATCAGGAAGATATGTGCAAGACCATCTTGAGGAGCTAGGATGACTCCTGAGCTATTAAGAATCAACAGAAATATGACTGGAGTTATATGTGTACCTAGAAAAGAATGTGTCCAGGAGAAGAGAAGTTTGGTCTGCTCTGAAAGCACAGAACTGAAGAGTCACAGGGCTAAATGCGGCTGTGACAAAGTCACCCTGAAGATGGGCACATCAGACACCACGTACCTTGTGACTAAAAAAGTGAAGTTGCTATAGCTTGACAGCTATATTTCCAGATGTGAAACTATGAAATTGACAATATAGTTTTAGATTTCAGAATCTTATGCCATTTGTTCAAAAGATTAAACATCTCCAAAAACGGAATACATGCATTCATTCATTATTTATCAAACCTGTACTGACATCCTACTTATAGAGGAGATATAGATAAATAGGACCAATCTTGTCTTCAAGAAGTCAGTAATCTGATAAGACAGACATCAATATTAACAATATAGAGAGTTAAGAGCTTGGACAGAGGTAAGTGCAGAATCCTGTGGGACCATTTAGAAAGACTCCATGTTTTTTAATTCAGGGAAAACTTCCTTGAGGGGAGATATTAAGATCCTGACAAAGTCTTTTGTAACTGAATTTCTGAACCTTCAGGACTCAGGGCTAAGCCTTTGTCCATGGCAAATTTACTGTAGTAAAAGTCACTTTGTGAGATTTTTTTGACTGCCAGCCATAGAGCTTGTCTTGGTTGTGACACAGCATTTGCCTGGTGACAGCATGGCATGAGAGGAATGAGAAATGAAGCCAGACTCAGGGAGAGGAGGTAAGGCAGAAACTAATAATCTCTCATGTTTGTCTGATGCTGCCTTCTGTTATGCCATGGTTTATGTTCACAGAGTTATTTGTGAGGATTAAATGAAATTTGTGTCAGGTTCCTTATGAATCCTAAAGACTGGTTCATTTCCTAGTGAACTATTGCATTTTCTCAGGAAAGTTGTTTTTGTTCATTAGGACTTAAATATTCAAAATATGCGTATTCTGATTGACTGAAACATTCAATTCAGCAAGCATTTCTTGAGTACTTCAGAATGTCTGATCCTGTGAGTCAGAGGAATGCAGAAATGAAAGAGCTTCTGCCCCAGAAGGGCTCGAATACAGGCATGGATGGAAGATGTAAACAAACACTGTGTATCTCGTGGCTGCCAAGACTGGCTAAGAGGGCTTCAGTGCCTGTACCACATAATCTCCATCAGCATCCCTAAATCCCCCAAATGAACATCCAACCTAAGTTCTAAGTAAGTCAGTGTGTTTGCTAAGCAACCACAACTTAAAGGCAATTACCCCAGTCCCAAATACCCACTTCCAGCAGATGACTCCCCCAGTTTCCCATCCTGCCAGGATGATAGGTGCAAGAAAACATTCACAGGAGGGAAAGGAGTCTGAGGAGGAATCCCGTGGAGATTATCTCTGAACTTGATTTTGAAGGAACAAGGAGGAAGTGCATACCAGGCAGAAAGGACCACCTGTGCTTTAGAGTACAACACAGAGATGGAGAGAGAATTTTCAAGGTGTGGGTCTTCCGGGTGGGTAGGAGAGGGTCATCGTCTGGAGAGATAAAGACATCGGAACACAGAGGGCACTGCACACAATGCCAAAAGCTTGGACTTGATCTGTAAGTAGGAGGGAAACATCTAGCAGTTTTAATTAACTAATATCTAAGAAAGAATGTTTTGGGGGCAGTGTGGAGACTGGCCTGAAGGAAAGACATTAGAGGAAGGGGGACAGATCAAGGTCAGTAAGAGACATGCCCAATTTGTTGGTATTAAGTTCCTCAGTTCTCTAATTCACACTCACCTTAAATGCTTCGAAGCATTTTTAACATATGGCTCAGACCATTCTGCCTTGCCAGATTCTCCTCATCATACTGTTTATTTTAGTGCTGTTCCTACCTCACAATAATAGTTGTTGGTGGGATTTCATCTTAAAGCTATTTTACAGCAATCTTAAGAGTTTTCACAGTCATTGCCAATTTGACAAAAGCAAGCTTTGAGACCGTCTTGCTGGATTTGTTTTTTAATCAATGTGGTTATTTCATGACAGGAAGTGGATCTTGTGCTTTTTTTTTTTTTATAAGGCATTTAAAAAGCAACCAGTCATTTAATGAGATAATGCAGCAGTAGCCCTGCCTGCTTTAATGGTTAATGAATGTGGCAGGATTCTTTTCAAATCAGCAACGCTGAGAAGGAGACAAACAGTGGTGTTTAAATAATGACAGACTTTGAATAAAGAATTAATGGGGCGAAGAATTGCTACTTTTAAGCTGAAAGGAGCTCATAACCTCCCCAACAATCAAACAATTTCTATTCAAAATGATTTTTCTGATTGAAGGAATTGAGACATTTTTGCATATATGTAGCCTCTGCCTCTCTCTCTCTCTCTCTCTCTCTCACACACACACACACACACACACACACACACACACACACACACACACGCACGCACGCGAACCTTACAGAAGCTAATCTCCAGAGAATGAAAGTACAGTGTGATTTCTGGATTTATCGACCACAGTTAAACTCAACCCAGGCAATTTCTTGTGTTTAACCTTCATGTCTCAAGCCTTGGCCCCAGACATAAAGCACTGTTTCCTCCTGATGCAGTTTATTTCTTTCAGAACCTTAAAGAAGGATGTAAACAACTCCCCCAGCGCTGTGGTTTTTACTGAGCCTGAACATTAAACACTTCATCACTGATTGCTTTTAGTAAATGTGTGTACACTGGAGTCTTTTGTCCCCTAATTGTCTGTGATTGTAGTTCTTTCATACTTTCTAAGAATTCAAAAGACAAAGTGAATAGACAGCAGTAGTTTGAACCTAGACTGTATACAAATCAAATACATTAGAAGGTCATGTTATCATTTGCAACCGAAGCACACAGTCACGCAGGTTGTACACTGTGCAACTCCAGACGCCATTTACCTAGACTGCAGAGGGATCAGTACCTTGAAATTCTTAATAAGGTAGAAGAGTGGAAGAGTGCTCCTTTGCTCTCTGCGTGCCACCTTGCTGAAACTTGCTCTGTGTATGAGAGTTGTCAGTCATGGAAGTGTACTGCACCCGAGAACAGGAGGGAAGCGGAAATGAAGGTGGAGAACGGATGATGTTGAGTAGCCAAGTTTGAGCCTATAATCCTCAAATAATAGTATATTTATCTCAATTTCAGGTTGTTCTTAAGGATATCTTGGAAACATTTTTTTTTCTTCCTTTTAACCATCTTCCATGACTCAGTTTGGAAAACCTTATTTTGTGAACCCAGTGTGCAATGTAATAGCCAGCAGTTTGGCTAAATTAAAATGATTCTTATCAATTATTAAGTGAATACATAAAGGATTCCCTTGAGAATGCAGTGTTTTGTATTGAAGTTTCAAACAGAAGGTTTATTGTTCATGGTGAGGCAGAGGCATAGAATATGGGGAAGGCTTGTTGAAACTCAGCTAGTAATTTACCTTGGAGACATTTATCATGTCAGGCACTGATCCTCAACTTTTGAGGCCCAGAATCTTAATTTGTATGAGTTCTTCTATCTCTGAGGGATAAATTTACATTAGCAAATATTGTAGAAATATATATATATGATATACATTTATATCTTATATGATCTATTATAGAAATATATAATATATATTATTGAAATCTACCTGTATTTTTTTATCTAGAAATATATATTACATATTACATATGTCATTCATGTATAATAGAATACATATGATATGATAGAATACATATGATATGTATTATGTATTACTATATATGTTATATAAATCTATCCGTATCTATGTACATTGTCTAGAAACATACACAGATATACAGTTTTTTCTCCGCTCACAATGGGGTTACGTCCTGACATTGTAAGTCGAAAATACAGTGAGTCAAAAATGCATTTCATACACCTAATCTCCTGAAAATCACAGCTTAGCCTAGCCTATCTTAAACATGCTCAGAACACTTACATTAGCCCACAGTTGGGCAAATCATCTAACACAAAGCCTATTTTATAATAAAGTGTTGAATATCTCATGTAATTTTGAATACAGTACTGAAAGTGAAAAACAGAATGATTGTACAGGTACAGAATGGTTGTAAGTGTATCAGTTGTTTACCCTCACGATCTCGTGGCTGATGGAAGCTGCCACTCTCTGCCCTGCCCAGCATCACAAGGGTATTGTAATGCATATCCCGGGAAAAGATCAAAACTCAAAATTCAAAATATGGGTTCTACTGAATGTGTATTGTTTTCATGCCATCATAAAGTAAAAAAATCATGAGTTGAACCATCCTAAGTCAGAGACTGTTTGTATTATACAAATATATTTGTTTGTATATTTATTTTGTTTGTATATATACATATAGTCATGTTGACAGAGCCATACATACTTGCCCTGTAGTCAAATTGCATAAAGTTGACTTTATGTGAAGGCTGTTTGGCATGTGTGAGCTCAGAAGAAGGAGGGTTAATATCTGGCTTTCAGGGAAGTAACACATCTCTACCATAAATGCAGTTTTCAGATGGACTGACCCTTCAGCTTGTTCTCTGTTGGGCAGTGACTGGACTACTATTGCTTTTTGGAATTTCATTGTTTACCATCTAGAAATGCCTCTATTCATACAGCACAATACAATAAACTAGGGTTCCAATTCCTAAGTCACAATCCTGCCCTGATTTCCTGTTGTACCAGATCAGTCACGAAAGGAGGTCCTCTAGTATCCTCAGAATGCCTGCCACACCCTTCTGAGGTGTTCCTTACACATAGTAGTCATAGTTTTTTAGTAGGTCATCTCTGTACTGCACGTTCCTGCTCCCTTGGCCACAGCTGATTAGGACAAGGCTGAATGGGCCTGTGACCCTAGGGCAGAGGTTTCTGTGCTTGCCAGAGGCCTGAAAAGGGCTTGATATGAAACTCCTGTTCAAGAGGATGCTGTGCACTGGTGACTTGGCCAGCCTATTTAGATCCTCTCCTGTGGCACACCTGCAGGAGACTCGCAGAGAAGGAGTCTGGCAGTTAGGTCAGTAGAAGCAAAACATACTTTAAAAGAAAGCAAAAGGAATCACGAGGGGCAGAAAGCCGTGGGGCAGTAAAGCCTTAAATGAGAAGAAACCACCCCAATAAGGAGCATGCACTGAGCCAGTAGTGGTAGGGTCAGAAGCAGCAGAAATGAGGAATTGTAGGTTCATCGCAATGGCAAAACATGGAGATGGAGCAATGGTTGCCAAGTTCTTTTTTTTTTTTTTTTTTTTAACATCTTTACTGGAGTATAATTGCTTTACAATGTTGTGTTAGTTTCCGCTGTATAACAAAGTGAATCAGCTATACATATACATACATCCCCATATCTCCTCCCTCTTGTGTCTCCCTCCCACCCTCCCTATCCCACCCCTCTAGGTGGACACAAAGCACCAAGCTGATCTCCCTGTGCTATGCGGCTGCTTCCCACTAGCTATCTATTTTACATTTGGTAGTGTATATATGTCTCTCACTTCGTCCCAGCTTACCCTTCCTCACCCCTGTGTCCTCAAGTTCGTTCTCTACGTCTGCATCTTTATTCCTGTCCTGCCCCTAGGTTCATCAGGACCACTTTTTTTTTTTTTTTTAGATTCCATATATATGTGTTAGCATACAGTATTTGTTTTTCTCTTTCTGACTTACTTCACTCTGTATGACAGACTCTAGGTCCACCGACCTCACTACAAATAACTCAATTTCGTTTCTTCTTATGGCTGAGTAATATTCCTTTGTATAAATAGACATTTCTCCAAAGAAGATATACAGATTGCCAACAAACACATCAAAGGATGCTCAGCTTCACTAATCATTAGAGAAATGCAAATCAAAACCACAATGAGGTATCACCTCACACTGGTCAGAATGGCCATCACCAAAAAATCTACAAACAGATATGGGAACATATGTATATGTATAACTGATTCACTTTGTTATAAAGCAGAAACTAACACACCATTGTAAAGCAATTATACTCCAATAAAGATGTTTTAAAAAAAAAAATGCTGGAGAGGGTGTGGAGAAACGGGAACCCTCTTGTACTGTTGGTGAGAATGTAAATTGATACAGCCACTGTGGAGAACAGTATGGAGGTTCTTTAAAAAACTAAAAAAGGAACTACCACATAACCCAGCAATCCCACTACTGGGCATATACCCTGAGAAAACCATAATTCAAAAAGAGACACGTACTACAATGTTCACTGCAGCTCTATTTATGATGCCCAGTTCTGATGAGAGAGATTTTCTTGGCTCCTGTTGACTCCAGAGCAGCATTTCAGGGGCTACAATCCCTGGTTATGAGGCTCCTGAGAATGTTTCTTGTCTCTTTTCTTTCCTTGTTATTCTTTACAATAGTTGTCCATTATTTGCAGTAACCTGAGTATGTCTTTGCTTCTTGCCATCTTGAAAGAGTCTGATTAATAATCTGAAATTGCTACCTGATCACATTTATTGAGGTTTTGCAATCACCTGCTGGTAATCTCTTAGAATTTACTCCCACAGGTAGTCAACACCATATGTGCATTTTACTTGTTAAATTATCAGGGACAAATTTATTTCCAGATTCTCAGGTGGCACATGATGGTGCCCTAACATACTCACTCAAGTAGAGGCAGACCAGCTCAAGACACTGTGTGGATTCCCTTAACGTATGGTTGCCTCATTTTGCTTACAAGCTGAATTGACAAATCACAGAGTATTTCTACCTTAATTAGTAGGACTGTAATCTTGTTCTTTAAAGTACTGTGACAAGGCAGTTTTCTATTACTCGAGGCCTTAACTTTAAGAAGTGACCTGCACTTGGAGTAATACAACCTTCTTCTAATCATTAGTCATTTGCAGCCCAGTTGAACAAAGACTGATTATGGCTGCAGTCTTGTAACCAAGACATAGCAAGTTATTTATCCTTTAAATTTAGAATATCGTTGCCTGATTATTCACGCATGCCATTTTATAGCAACAACATAACACTTGAGCATCATGAAACTCTTAACCATATGCTTGAGTGTCAAGAGAAGGTGCCTGTGGCCTTTCCACCCAATGTAATGGCCAAATCCCAAGAGCAAAACAAAATTCATAATGACGGGAAATATGAGAGAACCACTGAACATTCTATAATCAGATGGATAAATTGAGAAGATGAGTCATGATTTTAGTTGGTCTTATTTTTCATCACAATAGAAAATAGAACAAAAGAGATTATGACTATCACTTCATAATATCTACCACTAGCACTTACTCCCTCCCCTTTTCTATGTCATACTTGCAATCAAACTACTTGTTGCCTAGCCCTGTAAATGCTAGGCTTAGCAGGGTTTCACATTGAAGTCATATCTGAAAAGTGAGTGCTGTGATAATCAATCAAGACGCCTTTAAAATCTCAGTAGAAAGGCAGGAATCATCCCCAGAAAGAAAGAACAAATTCAGAGCTGCAGAATTCCTTGCCCAAATTGCCTTTCTGGCCACAAGACTAGAACGTTATTCTTGTTTTTCTGGGTTTTAGTTCCTCCATGGGCAGTGACTCTGGTTGCAGGGATCTCTCCAAGAAAAGGCTCCCTACTCTCCGTTGCATCAGAAGAGGTACCACTGATGTGCATCATCCAATGTGTAGCCTGATGTTGGGGGCTTGCCTTGAAAAAAGGGGAGAGGTGTTCGTCATTCACTCTGATTCACCAAAGTTTAGGGAAATAGGGGATTGTTCGCTGGTGATGTTTTACTAAATGAAACACAGTTCTGTGTAAGTGAACGAATAGACTTTGTTAATCCACAAGTGATTCAAGGAATTAATGATTCCACTGAGAAGAAATACTCGTGGATTTAGAAATGCAGGAAAACTGCTACAAGGTTTTGAAAGTCCATACATAATATAAATTCAATGTTACCTTCCTACTGGAAGCAGCATTCCCAAATGAAAACAATATCTGGCTAGGATGGTTTGACTTTCATGATGGGGGTGGAGGGGCAGATGCAGCTGAAAATAAAATCAGAGCTTTGAAAGGCATCCAGAACATCTCATTTTTTAGCTGTCTTTGCTCTTCCTGCTTTCATAGATAATTATAAAAAGTCTAAGAAAGGAACTCTTTTTGCTATGTATTTCAGAAGAGTTTCCATTCTGGAGGGAATTCTGCTTCTGCTTAGGTTTCTGAATGACAGTCGACATTTATCGTTGTGGAAATTTTTTTTCCTGGAGTTTTAAATCAAATTTCTAAGCTGCTTTCTCCCCATACCCCAAACCTCTCTGACGAGAGAACAAGTTCTTACTAGTGATTATTTCGCATCACTCCCATCATCATAGAAACAAATGATAATTCCAGAACTCAAGGACTCTAACAAACTCCCCAGCAGATCTCAACAGAGAGGGGCAATGTTACTAAATCTTGCTTAAGCCTAAGGTTCCCTGAGTGTGTGTATTTCCAAGTAATGAGCTATGTGAGCAACAAACTGTGAAAACTGAAAATATGTGAACAGAATTTCATGTTGGGATGAAAAAAAATTTATAATGAAGACAATCTGATACTTCTTTAATGATCTGCATAAAATGGTGGTTTTGTATTTTACATATAAATGGAAGTCAGTCTTATCAGTGAAAATTTGTCTTATATGAATAGCCAAACCAAGCATTTTGGAGATCAGCTGGAGGAAGGAACAATAGTCGGGGGTGGGAGACATGAGAATTGTAGGGTCAGTAGATTTGGGAAAGCATTCTGGGGTGAGCTCTTCCCTCCACCAGAGGGGCTCTGCCTTTGCCTCGGTCTCCTCCAGCAGGACTTTGTGGCACAGAGGTGCTGGTTAGGTTAGTTCTGCATCCAGCGTGACTGCCCCCAGTGCTTGTATCTGATACCCAGTAGTGAACAAAACTGTTCACTGGGAGCTCCCAGGACACACGGGCTATCAGTACCCCTATTATATTTTTAGGAAGAAAAGAAAACAGAAAACAGAAATCTGGTTTGATGATTCATTAATGGCTTAGATGATACACCATGCTTCTCTGTAATAAATGAATCAGTAGAAGTCTATCAATGGGAAGGTTTTAATCCTTGTAATTTGTTTTATGTGTCTATTGAATGCTGATATTGGGGGCCATCCAAAGCAGCAAGACACACTCATGATGGTTTTCAGCTACAAGTCATGATACTTGTGAACTCCACTGAAACTGTGACCCACACACTCCTGTCTCAGAACCATGAAATTTATGCAAGTTCTCAGAAATACTTCCTAAAAGTCCTTACTTCTCTCATACTTACACCTACTTTCCATGTACATCTGAGTTAATCTTGTGCCAATCTCCGTCAAACCACCTGAACTTCCCCTCCAGCCTCCTTCCTGTTGAACTTGTTACCATCTGCATCCCTGTCTCCTGATTTTGCATCATCAAAGCCCCAGTCACCCCGTGGAAAGAGCTCTTCATGGAGGAGGAGGGCCAAGATCAGAGAGAGGCCTTCTTAGGTGTCAGGGGAGAGGAAATCCCCAAAATTGTCATATGTTAATCTTGTCCCCTCTCATGTTACACAGTTATATTGTTTTATGAACACCAGCGCTAGTGGAATAGACTTTGGGGAGCAAGAAAGAGAGGGAAGAGAAGGAGATAATTTTAGAAATATGTACTGCAGAGGAAATGAACTCACGTGCTTGAACATCCCCATGTGTTCAAAATCCAGAAGGTACAAAGGCGGACACTGAAAAATCTCCCATCTCTGATCCCAGCCACAGTCTTCCCCTTTGTAGAGGCAACCAATGCTGTCAGTTTCGAGTGTTATCCTTTTAGAGATATGTTAGGCAGATACAAATGAACATATGTTCTTTCCTCCACCTCTTTTTACCCAAATGGTAGTGTTCTACACAGGCTGTTCCGCACCTTGCTCTTTTCTGCCATCAATTTAACTTGGAGATCGTCTGCTCTCTGTACCAGCTAAGATTTCTCATTTCTGTGAGTGGATAGGATTCCAATGTGTGTGTTGGATAGGAGAGGCACAGTATATGACACCTGTGCTTTTCCCACCTGAGTTTTGAATTCACTGAGAGAGAACACAGTGCAAAGCCAATAAAGATTAAAAGACGTATATATTACTGGTAAAGCTGATACTGGAGAATGCAGCTCAGATGTACAATGACAATGATTTCCTAACACTGAACCCTCAAATCAGACAGACTTACCAACTTACTGAAAGGTAGCTCAGAGAGCCGCGGGCCTCCCTACATGGATGGCTTCCCTGAAAGGCTCATGACCTGATGAAATAGATGTAAATATGGAGCAGGCAGATCCCAAAAGGAAAGATGGACAAATGGGTCAGGTACACTGGCAGTTTCTCACTCAAACTCACTAATTAGGCAACTTACTTCAGGAAACAGTGGGGCAAGAAATTAAGAATGTTTAGGAAAAACTCTTTCTGTTGAAAACCAAAAGAATATGGCAGTAACATCCCTCCACAACCCCAGCGTTGTGACTGAGCTGTGATTTAGTTAACTAGTCTCTTATTGATAGACACCAAAGATGCTTCCAATCTTTTACTACTACAAAATGTAATGAATACTAACTTTCAATCTTTTGCTATTACAAAAAATGTCATGGATATGAATATTCAAAAATGAATAACGTTGTACATATAAAATTTCCCACATATGGGATTATATCAGAATGATGAATTCCTGGAGGTGAAACTGCTGGGTGAAAAGAATATGTGCATTTGCAATTTTGTGAGATATTGTCAAGTTGCCCTATATGGAGGGTATAGCAATGCCCTCAGAAATGTGTGAAAGGGCCTGTTTTTCCACATCTTTTCAATAAGATATATTAATAAGACCTTTTAATCTTTGCCAGTATTATACACAAAATGTGTTATCTTTATAATGTTATAATTTATTTTCTCTTATTATGAGTTAAGATTAAATATCTTTTCTTACATTTAATAGCTATTTTCATTTTTGCATGTGAACTGTCTTTTGACATCCTATCCTTTTTTCTATTGTATGGTCATGGATTTTTTTTTAATAGACTTTGTTTTTTTAGGACAGTTTTAGCTTCACAGTAAAACTGAGTAGAAGGCACAGAGATTTCCATAAACTCTCTGTTGCCATACTTAACATGGTTTCTCCCATTATCAACATCCTACTGACCATGGATAACAATGCCACCATCCTCTTGTGCTTATGAAACCCCAAAGGAACCACCAAAATGCTTCAGAAACCTTTTCCACAGAAATGCTGAGGCGGAGATAGGTCTGTCCAGGTTACCTTGGGGCATATTTACATGATTCACAGGGCTGAGCTTAGATACAGCTTTGTAGAAACTATTTTCACACTCTTACTTAGGACACAAGCTCAGGAATAGAGTCCCAACTTTTGTAGAGGTAAATAGAAAGGCTTTCTTGGTTGCTTGTTAAATATACCAAGATCTTTTGGAATAGGGAGTAGTGATACTGGAAGACCTAAAACAGAACAGGTGAGGGATGGGTGTCCTCCCTACTATTTCTTGAAAGGGACTGGGAGGAAATGTAATTCTCTGTGTCATTTTCATGAAGCCCTTCAATTCAGCCACCCCAAATATATCAGCCATATTCTCAAATGTATCCAGAACAATAGGTTGACTAATATTTCTTGGTATCAAATTCTAGAAAGTAACAATGATCAGAACTTCTTTGGGTAATCACAGACTTTCTTCTTCTTGCTTTAGTCTTTTCTTTGTCCTTTGTGGAAATGAAAAATAGCAGATTGGCATCTGTGACTTCATATTCCAAAAAGTAATTATTAACTGTATCTCAGCCAGATATTATAAAAATACCACTTTCTTTGATGTTTCCCTGAATGTTCCTGGAAGATTATTCGGCTAGGGAACAATGAGGGCACTAGAACCATTACGATAATAAAACAAGAGGTACGTTAATCACAGCAAAACAAAAATGAATAACCATTAGTGGTTGATGGATGCGCTCTGTAAAGAATTCAATATTCCAAATTTTTAATTGTTTTAGATACTGACTCTTGACAAAATACAGCATTTGGAGATAATACCAGTAGATATTGCAGGGTAATTATGAAATATAATTTGGTACACTGCAGATTTGAGAGTTTGGAAATGTGTATTCATGATGAAAGGCAAAATGTGTGTTTTGCTATTTTGATGCTTATTTCTGTTTTCTGTTAGAAGAAATTCAGTGTTACGGAAGAGTGACTCAGATAGATTCAGAAAATCATAGAATTTCAATAGTGAAATAGACATAATAAATCATCCTTTTCCAGCTGCCTGGCTTTACAGATGAGGAAACTAAAACTCAGAGATGAAGAGGAATTTGCCCAGGTTATCCAGAGTCTTGATGGCTAAGCAGGGGGTTGTACTCAGCACTGACTCTTAATCTAGCACTTATTTCATATCATTTCTTTTTTAAAGCAAACACTTATTTCAGTGACAGTGGTATTACATGCATTTTACACTAATTTTCTTTCTTCACTCCTTTACTTAATGACAACAGGTTTTAATAGCATTTTCTGGCATATAGTGCGTATATGCAAAGATAATATCATCCAGATTTTTCGAGACAGTTTCATTTTCAAGTGCTCTGTTTTTACTCGAAGTACAAGTGAAGCTTGGATACAAATTCAACCTTTTTACTACCCTACATATAGTAGATAACCCGTAAAGTTCTCTTGATGGATATCACAGCATTGTTGACTGGGTCAAGCAGCCAACTTTCCCCATGATAAACCAACCACAGAAGTGACACCAGCATGTGTTCAGTTTAGCATTCCTGTTAAAAAAAAACCAAACAAACTAGAAGCCCCATTTGAAAAATGTGCTGCGTAAATAACAAGTCTTATTTTAAATGTGTACTGGGAATCTTGATTCCCAAAACAAATCTTTAAACTATATCCTTCAAGTCAAGTGGAGATTGACTTTTGACAATGATTCCAGGCTACTGTTCCAGAAAGGAGCAGTGAATGGATGATTTGTGAGAGGCGATTTTGCATGTTGAAGTCATGAAGACAGACGGGACTGCTGCTGCTTCCAGAGTTTCAGCACGGCTTCATTCTTCTGCTTGTCTGAAGACTTCCGTGCTTTCAGGCCTGATACAGGAGGTGAAGATGCCAGAGATTTTATATATAAATATGTATACTTATATATATTTATGTATATATAAAATCAGGTAGGAGTTATCAGGTGGATTTGAGTGGCAGGTATTGATCCCGACTAACAACCTGTTCAGAACAGTCCCCTTGTACGTACTCCCGTCCCTCCTCTGGCAGACACCAAGCCCTTCTTTAAAGTCATCACAGAGTCCTCACTGGAATGAACAGAGAAGGGGTTAGTAGTGCTGTCTCGCCTTTACTGTCTGGCCAGTCTGGAGGAGGCTGCACGTGGTCCCCAGTGAGTTCAGTGATTTGGTTATAAACGGGTCCACTGTCTGCGGTGCTGCAGACTGAGAATGGCCCCTCAGGAATGCCTTCTTCTCTATCACCTGCCTCAGATGCGGGGTGGGAAAGAGGAATGCGAGGGTCTGGAAGGAGGTGTCTTTCTCATCCCTACCCTCATTCAAATGAGATTTTATTTGAGAAACTTGCTTACTGTTGAGTCACTATGAGCCAAACATGTTATAAGGCAGAGGCCACTGTTACGTCACAGCATAGAATAAAGAAAGGTATGATTTATATTCCACTGTAGGGATTTGATTTGAGCCCATGGTTATGAGGAGCCTGGCTCTGGGCCCTGCCTGCCTTTGCCTTGGTGGTCCTGTTACTGGAGCAGGAACCCTGGCAGTCACGTTCTCGAATTCCAAGGTTAGCCTGTAATTGCTAAAGGCACAGAAGGTATATTTCTGTCTCCAGAATGCACACAGGAAACTGAACCCTTCACCCTCATTCTTATGCCCTTGAACTTTCACACACTCACACACACATACATACGTGCACATACACACACAGATAAGGAAGCCAGTGTAGAATTTTACCTCTCAGGCACAATACATCAAACAACAGATATAATTTTTATTATTTTAAATATAGTTAATTTACATAACACTGAATACATTCAAATTAAATTTTATAAATATTGTGCATATATCGTCTCTAGAAAATTATAACATATGAAGTAGAATAACGATTTATGAAGATGCATGGTCTGGTATTTTTGAGAATCCAGGCAGCCTCTTATGTGTAAGAAGCAACCTCATAGACCTTTATATCCTTCCTTTTAGCCACCTTAATGGGGAAGAACTCAGGGTGTTCAGGTAAGATTGTTTTGTGGTTGACTCTTAGAAATTTTGCGTAATGTATAGAAAAAACATTCTCACTTTTCTTCTTCTGACCTATTAACCTCCCCTAAATGTATAAATTCAAGGGAAGAGAGAAAATAAAAAACGATTGTCTTCTGACAAGAGGAATTGGGCTCAAACTTCAGCTTTGAGAATTAATGTTATATTGGGGAAAATATTTTAATTTACAAATTCTGAAGTCCAGGCCAGCACGGGCATAGTGGATAGAGGAAAATTTCGTTCATTAAGCCTCAGGAAGATCCATCTACCTTTCACTAGTCTGAGTGACTTAGGTGGCTGATTAAAAGCTAGTGTCAGAAACTGCCCCAAATAGATAAAATGTATCCTTTGGGTACAAATATCTCTTACTACAGAATAGGTCCAAAAGACCAGAAATATAAAAAGACCTTTTAGCAAGACGATTTGTGTAATAAATCGAAAGGAGTTACCAGAGGTTTAGCAGAGTAAGAATGATAGAAAGTCCAGCTTCGGATAAATCTGCCTGACTGTGGGATGGACCCATGCACAGTCCAGCGGGTGGGATGATTTTGCCTCTTCTCATGCTGCTGTAACACCAGTGTTCAAAACTCAGTGGGCCTTCGCAGGTGTACCATGTGGAAAGCGCTATCAGTAAATATTCTTTGGCCAATGTCCGCACTCTTGCAAATACTGCATGATTACACACAAACACACACACCCATGCACCATCTGTAGCATAAATATATCTGGATGCATCACCCAAAGACCATTAGTTTGTGTTCTAGAACCTAAATGATCATGCTTCTTCCTATGTCTCTTTTCTCAATTGAGATGAGGAAGCACAAATGGCAGAGGTGTCTCCTCCAAGGTGACTTCTCACGGAAGGAGGTTAGACATGGGGAGAGAAGCCAGAGGACCTTCTTTCCTCCCTGACGCTAATCACCCACCTCCCAAAGGCCCCCTCTCCTCCTCCATCTTCCATACTGACTCTGGGGAGGCTGATAGAAGCAGGTCACATCCAGCTTTCAGTTCCATTGTCTTTATTGGCATGACATGGTATACAAGTGTTGCCAAAATTAATACACCTAGTAGTGCTTGGTGTCTGCTTCCCATAACTTCGTATTTCTGTGACAGGGTCAATGCTGACTACTTGTAAGCCTGTCCTGGTTCTTTATTCTTTCAGCCAAGAAGTGTGCAGCTATGTACTTCTCTCTTGCTAATCAAGGTCCATTTATTAGTTTTGAGGAGGAAAATGTAATTTCTAACTTCTCTGTGAGCAGGGCTGATGAAGAGCCCCAGTTTTACAACTCAGCAGTGCCATGGTCAAAAGCACGGGCTCCCTGTCAGCCTGCCTTCAAATCCAGGCTCTGCCACTTTTTAGGAGGCAATTTGCTTAACTTCACTCAGTCTCTGGTTTTTGTTTGTGTAACTGTTGTACTTTTTGAATTTTGTAACATGAGCATACCTTACTTATTCAGAAAGAAATAAAAATATTTTTAAAAAAAACAATTAAACCAAGCAGGTGTGACACACAGGACATACCCAAAGAGGAAAACCTGGAGGAGTTGTTTGGATCATATCACAGTAATGAGGTTTGAGATGATGAGATCCTGCACTTGAGAGTGAGAGGAGAGCGGATGGATTGATCAGAAAACACAGCCCAGACTCTGAGGACTGAGTTTGGGTTTCGCTGTGGCAGCTGGTTGACATCTGGTTCAGGAAGCAGGTCTTCCCATCAGGCTTCTCCCTCCCAGATCCGCCTGCCCTCACTATGTGCCCTTTATTCCCCCCCCTTTCCACTTTCCACCCACCTTCATAACTTCTTTGATAAATTCCAAAGCAGAACTTCTGAACTTCAGAACCTTCCTGATCTTTACATTCTCCATTTCACTAGAGACTTTCCAATGTATGTTCTATGATTCCAATATATTTGAAGCGTTTTCTGGGCCATAATTCTTTACATTCTCCATCTCACTAGTGACTTTCCAATGTATGTTGTATGATTACAATACATTTGAAAGCATCATAATAATTTTTGGTCATAATTCCTCTTTTCTGTTACAGTGGAGCCCAACCCTTTGCCCCTACTAGCTTCAGGAATGCAGTAGCTTGTTTGCACAGAAGGTGGTACTACCTCCTCTCATTCCTGAATCCACACCCCATGACTTTCCAGCTCTTCCCATGAGGAACTGGAGTCTATTTCCTGATGCTTAGAGTCTGGGCTGGCCTCGTGACTTGCTTTGGCCAATGGAATGTGGCAGAAGTGACCTTGTGAGACCTCTGAAGCTTCTTCTCAACCCCTCTTGGAATGCTGCTCTGAGTGCACCATGTCAAGAAGCCTGGCCCACCATGTGGAAGAGAACCCAGCTTCCCCACCTGCCAGACACGTGGTAGGGGCCATCTCAGACCAGGGATGAGCTGCTGGGTGACCAAAAAGGCATGAGTGACCCTGGCCAGCCCAGCCCACATTGCTGAAACCCAGAAGCATGAACAAATCAACAGCGTTTATTTTAAGCAACTAAGTTTTGGGTGGTACGTTGTGCAGAATAGAAAACTGAGGCAAGGATTCTGATTAAATGTAGTGTTAGAACATTCCCTCTTGTTTATCATCAGTTGTAGCTGTGAATTCACACACTGGCAGAAGCAGTCACAATTAAGGGAGGAAATAGCAGGTGAGCAGGTAGGAACCCTGGGCCTGAACCTGCTGGAGCTCTTTCTTCCCAGAAATAGCAGGATAATTGCCAGTAGCAGTTTTCCTGTACATTTAATTTTTCACTTACTGAGCAAATATATATATAGCAGAGATCACAAAATTTCATTCCTATCTTTTATTGGTGGTAAATATCAAGACTAGTGTGCATGATTCTCCTCAATTCTAGATCTTTTCGGTGAATATTCAGGAATATAGGCACCATAGACAAGGTTTTCTTGTCTGCAAAGTCTGGACATGCCATCATGAATTAGAAGAGAAGGGAGGTGAATTGCTGTTATAACTGGTAGAAGCAAAAGGCACCTGGAAGAGGGAGGCGGCAAAGCAGGAATGGACCTGCACTGAGCTGGTGTCCCACCCAATGACCCCTAAGTCTAGAACCAAACACGGCTCCCCAGAATTTGATTTGGGGTTATTGTAGAGCAGGGCACAGACACTTAAACATCCATAGAGGGAACTATTTACATGAAAAGGTACAATCCATTGGGTGAACAATGATAAGTGGTGAAGCCTGGTGAGTAGAAAGCATATGCAGTGTTTAAAGGGGACAATTGCACTCTGCTCTGTTAATTTTTTGGAATCAAAGTCCAATGTTGCCAGGATCTCCAATTTTTCAAGAGGAGCTAAAAATTTGGATTATTACATGAAGTGACTAAAGTTTTAAATGCTAATTGGCAATTTTAGAAGAATGTAAAATCCTGGGAAGGCCACACAAATCATGTCTATAAGACCCTAGTTTGTATGTAACCTCTGACAAATACAGTCAGATATGATATTCACTATATTCAACAGCTGGTAGATTCACCATGTTTAACAGCTGGTGTGTCCACTACGGCCACAGTGCTAAGCCCACGTTTGACCGGATGTTAACCTTTAGTTGCTGGATTATGGATGGTTGGGGAGGATATAGGGACAGGGGCTGAGTAGCTGGGGCCATCGGGTGGTTATCGGGGGGGGGGGGTGTTCCAGGGGCAATGGCTATTTTGTAACCAGTGCAGAATTATTTCAGTATCTTAACAAAGGGTAGTGTCTACTGGTGTGTATCAGATGATTATCAGCTCTGTAACAAAGACAGTGAGTTCACAGTATCCGACATTTTTTTTTCAGTATTTTATTTTCAGTTTTATTATTAAAAGCAAAAAGATTAATGTAGAATCTTGATGTTGAATATTATAGCAGTTCTTGCTTTTATTCTCGAATGCTCCTCTAGTGCCCAGCAATTGTCTCCACAGCAACTACTTCTGTTTTATAAATCTTAGATGTGAAGAGGTGGGAAGGAAGCAAGAGTAATGGCAAAATCTATACAAGCCAAGGTTTTCTTTTAAACATGAAAAAGTTTGTAATAAAAGCTGAGATCGTTTGCTTTCCAATTTATAGCCATACCTTCAGTGCCAGAGTGCTGGTTATAACCTAGACAAATGAAGTTTATAGCTCAATCAATCAAATATTTATTGAACATCCACTGTGCATCCAGCACTTTTCTAGGTACTGTCAGGGATTCAAAAGAAAAACCAAGCTCTAAAAGACCATCACAATTTCATGGGGAAACAAAAGAGATACCACAATAGTTGATACGCAATAGTTGAATCAGAGTACAAAGAGGAGAGTGCGTTGATCTGAGTGGAGCTGCGTGTTGAGAGGTGATGATGGAGAGCTGAGGAAAGCAGAGAAATTTGAATTCTAAGCTGACAAAGCTTATCTTCTGCTTCTACATACCAGGGTGTTTAATTTAAACCAGTTGCCTCCCCTTCTATAGACACGACCAGGGCTATTGCCATCATGCTTCACAGTGATTGTTAGAAGCCCAAATTTCTCAGATCATTCTCCACCATCCCAGTCTAAATACTGCTGAGTATATGACCGAACCACTTGATTTCCATCCCACCCCAACTTCCCACACCTTGCCACACACTTGGGTTGTTGCGCCTTCTGTGAACAGAGTAAGTCAACAGCAACTGCCGCTAACAAGCCTCAGCCTCTTTTCTGGACATTGCCTTCCTGATCTAACTAGAACTGAAATTAGCTGCTCCCCTGAGGACATTGTTTTCCGTGGAGTGTCGTCAAGTAAAGTTCCCCCACACGCCCTCACGCCATGTGCCTGGACCAGCAGGTGTTTATGCCCTCTTCGCTCTTCATTTACTTTTTAAAGTTTTTTAAAATCTTCTTTGCTTATTAAGACAAAACAAAAACAATTAAACCAAAACCACAGGTCTTTTGAAAATCAGACCCTACCATATTGCCTCTCTGTTTTGCTGTCAGCACAGATTTACAGACAATACCTACGAATGCATTAAAACTGGACCACTGTCCTCTTCTCCTTTGTGACTTCTGTTATCATTCTGGTCAATTTCAAATTCCAGGGAGAGCATTCCCCTACACAATGACCTGGTAGCTTTGCGACCTCCTCAACGGCAATGATCTTTTTCTCCACATCACAATCATCTACTCTGTGGATCTATTACAGATTTTGTTACCACCCTAAATCTTGCATTTCTGAACTCAGTGTTAGGCATCTGACTTCTAACTTCCATCTCTTATACTTCTAGCTCCCTTTTTGTAGTATTTCCACTCCAGCAAACTTTCAAACTTATTAGGACATACAGTCTGTTGACTATCGAATTTATTCTCCTTAGTCTTCCTTACCTTTCCTCGCTCATAAAAAATGTGTACGCTAATGTTAAAAGAAAATTCAGAGAGCTTTACTTGATATGAATATTTTATTGAGCGAGAAATAAACTGTTCATGAACAGGGATATTTCAAACCTGAAACTGGTAGGAAGCTCAGAGGCATGATGCTACAGGATAGCTTATAAAGTGAAAATGAGGAAGCTGTTTAACATTTAAAATGATTGGTTATTACAGTGGGAATTTCCAGATGGCAGGGGATTGGTTTAAATTGATTATCTCATGTTATTTAAAAGGGTGACAAGTTTCATTTATGATTATCAGAGTGTGTACAAGAAATAACTTTTGCTTATGTTCATGAAATAAACTCAGTTTTGCTTACTGGTTTTGTCTGCCTGGGGAATCTTCAAATCTGGTCTCTATTTTATATTATTTTAATATTTATCCTCTATCCTATTTAAAATATGAAACTCTTCTTTGATCTCATTCCTACCTCTATCACCCCTGAAGTAACCATAATGCTGTTTTTTAATATTTAAATTAAAAAAAATCATTTCATGAATATATTTTCACTTTTAATGCATATGTATGCATCCCTAAAGATATGTAGAATTGTCTAGCATGTTTTTAGATTTTATAAGAATTGTATTATACTGGATATATTTTATCAATTGCCTTTGTTGCTCAAAATTATGTTTGCTAAATTCACTTGTGTTGGTACATGGAATCCAATTCTGCCATTTTCATTTGTTGTTCCACATTATCTTATGGAATAAATATGCCACAATTTATTCATTTATTCTTCTATTAATGGACGTTATGTTGTCTGTTGTTATTATGAAGGTCGTTCTTTTGTATTATAAATAATGCTGATCATATAGGTTCTCTTTTTTCCATATTGTGGTACACTATTTAATCTTCTGTTTAACTATTGTGGAACTCTCAGAATAAACCCGGTTTGGCTACTGTCCTTAGTCCATTTGGGCTGCTATCACAGAATACCATAGACTGGGTGGCTGGTAAACAATAGACATTTATTTCTTACAGTTCTAGAAGTTGGAATCCAAGATCAAGGTGCTGGCAGATTCAGTGTCTGGTGAGGACTCTGGTTCTTAGATGGTCATCTTCTCACTCTGTCCTCATATGTTGGAAGGGGCAAGGGAGCTCTCTGCAGTCGCTTTTACAGACACTAATCTCATTCACGAGGGCTTTGCCCTTATAACCTAATCACCTCCCAAAGCCCCATCTCCAAATGCCATCACATTGGGGATTAGGTTTCAGTATATGAATTTTGCAGAGGACACAAACATCTAGTCAATAACAGATATATTGAATTCTTTTTATAAAAAGTATATCTTATTTGCTAAAATGTTTTTATCCATGTTCATAAATGAAGTCACCTATGGATTTTCCTTTTCCTTACATATGTCCTTTTATCATATATGTATGAGAAATTAGACTTACCATCCTGATTGAGTGAGTTAAGAGTGTTTCTTTTTCATTCCCTGGAAGAGTTTGTACAGATTAGAATTCCCTATAACTTGAATGTTTGCTAGATATTGCCAATAAAAAGTCTTAGTATGGTATGTTTTTATAGGTAGATTTTTAATTCCTTATTCAAAATATTTAATATTGTAGGCCTTTTTAGATGTTCAATTTTTATTTGGAGTTAGCTTTTACAAGTTATGTTTTCCTAGAAAATAATGTACTTCCTCTTAGTTTTCAAAATTACTATCCTGAGGTTGTTTTAGCATTCTTTATTATCTTATCAGTCTCTGATTTATCTGTAGTTATATAGCTCTTTTTATTCCAAATATGCATGTATTTATGGCTTCTCTCTTTTTTTTCTCACCTTAACCCTTCTCAAAGGTTTAGTATCTTTTCAGCTTTTCCAAAGAACATGCTTTTGGTTTTGTTGATAGTCTCTATGACTGTTTCCAATTTCATTTACTTTCACTCACCGTTATGGCTTTATCCGTTCTATGTTCTTAGTGATTATTTACCTTTTCTCTGTTGTAATACCTCATTCATTTTGAAACATTCTTCTAAGTACTATCATAGCTGTTACTCAAAAGTTTTGCTAGATTGTATTTTTGTCATTGATGAGTTCTAAGCATTTCGCTTATGATTCTTTGAGCCATGAATCATTTAGAAGTGTGTTTTTAATTTCCAGATCTACTTATTGTTTCAGTAGTTTTGTAACAGATGTCTGCCTCAATTGTATTGTGTACGAATGCTGTGATATTAATTATACAAAATTTGTTAAAACTTATTTTATGGTATACTCTATAGTCATTTTTTTTCTAAATGTTCCACATGTGGTTGCAAAGAATGCATATCCTCTAATGGGGGTGCAGTGTTTTATATATCCATAGCACAAACTTATTAAATCTTACATAGCATTACTGAGTCTAAGTCTGTTTGATTTGTTCATTACTGAGAAGAATATAAAAATTTCCCAAATTATGGAATATTTGTTAATTTTTCCTTGTAATTATATAAATATTAATACAATATACATTTTGAAGTTGTGTTAATTGATGCTTATACATTTCAAATCATGTTCCCTTTTTCCAGCTTTATTGAGATATTATTGGCATATAACATACGTAAGTTTAAGGTGTGCAGTGTGATGATTTGATGCACATATATATTGGGAAATGATTGCCATGATAAAGTTATTAACACCAGTATTCCCTCACATAATTATCTTTTTTGTGTGTGTAGTGATAAGAATTAAGATCTATTACTCTCTTCACAACTTTCCAGTATATAATACGGTATTGTTAATTAGAACCACCATACTGTACATTAGATCTCCACAACTTATTCACCTTATAGCTGAAAGTTTATGCCCTTTAACAAGCATCTCCCCATTTCCCACATTCCCCAGCCCCTGGCAACCACTATTCCTACTCTCTATAAGTTTGACTTTTTAGATTTCACAGTGGCTGCACCAGTTTATATCCCCACCAACAGCACACAAGGATTCTTTTTTTCTCCACATCCTCACCAATGCTTGCTATCTCTTGTCTTTTTGATGATAGCCATTCTAACAGGTGTGAGGTGATATCTCATTGTGGTTTTGATTTGCATTTCCCTGATGATTAGTGATGTTGAGTGTCTTTTCAGGTACCCATTGGTCATGTACTTGTATGACCCTATTCAAGTCCTTTGCACTATTCAGCCTATCCAGATTCTAGAGTCCTTGGGCAGACAGACCTGTTTCCTGGGTCAGCAGATGGGCAGGGCTGGTGCTTGGGTACATGGGGATCAGCCTGGTGCCTGGGGCACCAGGGTTCACGGGGGCCAGCCAGGTGCTAAGGACCACTGGGGTGTGCCCGGCATCTGGGTCTAAGGGAGCCGGAACAGTACTGTGACCTACTGGGAGCCTGGTTTCCCTGGAGGCTTGGGTCACAGGGGCCAGCTGGCCTGATGCCAGAGTTAGACTGGCACTTGAGCCATGGGAGTCGGCCTATAAACTGGGACCTTGGGAACCGGCCTGGAGGTTGGGTCTGTAGGGGGGCCAATCTGGTACTAGGGCAGGCCAGGAGCCTGGGTTTATGGGAGCCCATGGGGAGCCTGGCCCTGCAGGAGCCACCTGGGGCTGTGGGAATCAGCCGAGTGCTGGGCGGGCCAGCACTGGGGTCTGTGGTGAAGTCAGGATCCCCCTTCACTCTCCTCCCACGGGGAGGGCTGCGTGGGGGAGGGATGAAGGGGGTAACTGAGTCTATCTTTTCTATCCTCCTCAATGTCTCTTTTCTTATTTTTGTGCCTCACCCAGGTGCTGCGATTCCTCACCTGGAATCCTCAGCTCTTGTGAAGGTATTTTCATACATGGATAGATGTTCAAATTTATGTTTCTGGGAGGGGACAGGCACAAGAAATTCCTATATCATAGTTTTTCTGCATTAATTCCCTATACCTGCATTTTCATCTCTAGCTATATAATGTTTATCCAGAATAAAAAGCTGAAAGGCTGGAAAGGTTGTGAAGAGACTTCCTTGTACGTGATGCTGTGGCGCTTCAGATCTGTTCCTATTAGCGATGGAAAGCTTTCAAGTGGATGAGAGCTACGTGGGGCGAGGTTCGTGGACAGGGGCAGAGCTTCCAGGCCCTCTCTGTGCCCACCCTCCTGGCACCTCCACACGTCCACCAACTCGGAAGCTCCCATAATGTGTCCTTTGTGAACTGTGTCACTTATCACTATGACAGCTCCCTCTCTGTATATAAGGATAAAGGCCTTTAAACAACAAGCCTATCCAATCTGATATTAATATTGCTGTATCGTCTTTATTTTTTTTAATATTTTCTGGTTTATAGTTTTTATACCTTCATTTTTAGTTATTCTGCATCCTTATATTTTAGGAGTGCCTATGCTAAATAACGCAAGTAGAGCCTGCCTGCCTTCTTTCCCTCCTTTTTTCCTCCCTCCCTTTCTTCTTCTCCCTTCATCACTGTACTTAAATGGGAGTTTACTCCTTTCATAGTTCTTTAAATTACTGACATAGACACATTTTGTATCTCTTCTATGATTCTTTTTTTCTTCTCCCACTTTCTTTTGAATTGATCTTTTCCTTTTTAATTTGAAATGTTATCTATACTCAGATTCTATTTCTGTTTTACTAGTGGTTATTTCTAAACTTTTAATCCTCATAGCTAATAAATCCTAAAATATATCAACATCTGACCAACATAAGAACATCCATATTCTTTAATATATCAGGTCTCAACTTACTGTTATATTTCCCAGTATTTTAGATTCACTATTTGTACCCTCCACATTAGACATTGTTATTATTAATGTAACATTATTATATTATATTAATATTATTATAGTATATTGATATCATTATTATTGTTTTATACATCTGATGTTAGTTTAGATGCACCTCTGTTTCTCAGTTTCTTTTCTTGTCATTTACTTCTGCATCTCGGACTTCTTTGGAGTCACTTCCTTTTCACTAAAATACATTATTTAAATGTTCATTTAGTGGTGTTCACTTGTTTGCAAACAAGTTTTCAGTTTTTCTGAAAATGTCTCTATTTTAGTTTTATTCTAAAATATGGTTTACTGGCTATATAGAATTCTATGTTGACAGTTACTTTTACTCAGCTTTTGAAAATATTGTTTTGCTTTCTGACATCCATCATGAGAGTTGAGAGGTTTGTTATTAGTCTAATTGTCATTCTTTTGGGGATAATCTGTCTTTTTTCTCTGGCTGCTTTTAAGATATTCACTTTGGTTCTCTGAGATATTATACTGTAGGTTAAGGTGGAGCCCACTTTGGATTAATTGAATATTCCAAGTCTGAAAATATATATGCAGAAATATATACGTGCATATATCTATAAATCAATTCTGGAAAAGTCTTAGCCACTAACTCTTTGGATATTGCCTCTTCTCATTTTTCTTAATCACTGTTGCTTTCCTTTCTTTCTGGAGCTCCAGTTACACAAACGTTAGGCTTTCTCATTTGTCACAGATGTTACTCTGGTGCTTCTTGGTATCCCAGGATGGTCCCTCCCACATTGGCTCTGGGCTTGGCTGTGCGACTTCCTTTGCTTAGTGAGATATTAGCAAATGTGACATGAGAAGGCTTGATAACACACTTGCACTTTAGAGCTGGCTCTCCTAAAACACTGCCACTACCATGTGAGGAAGCTGATCTAGCCTCCCTGAGGGTGAAGATCTTATGAAGAGAGATATCCAGCTATCCCAGCTGTCCCAGCCAAGCCTAATCAACACGAGTTAAATGCAGGTACGTGAGTATAAGTCCAGGTGGAACCAGACACAGAAAGTAACATATAACTGATATATCATTTAATCTTCCATGTCTCCTAACTTCATTCATAGTTTCCATTCTATTGTCCCTCTGTTTCTTTAGGAGTGACTTTCTTCAGTTCTATTTTCTAATTTACTTAGTTTTTTCCTTCTACTGGGTTTAACTTCTCTTTACCTCATCAACAGATTTTTAAATTTCTATTATTATATACTTAATTTCTAAGTGTCTTTTTTCAAATCTGACTGGGTTTTTGGTTAGCACTGGGTTTCTTTCTCATGGTTTTGATTCTGCATTTTATTTTTTAAACCTTTTAATATAATTTCTTTAAAATAAAACATCAAAAGAAATAAAATATGAAATCAGCTTTCATTATCTGCAAGTCCTAGGAGTCCAGCTCTGTTCTTTGATTTTCCTTCTATAGCTCTGCTGTGGTGTCTTGTTTCCTCTTGTGTTTATAATCTTGTATTTTTAGGGTCTTGTTTGCTTAGAAATTCTATGCTGTCTGGGTTGATGGCACATGGGTATTGTCCAGAGGAGACTTTCTTTGTCCTGTTCCAGCATCCTGAGTTGTTGTGGCCCAGGACCACTTTTATTAAATTCTTGGCTTAATATTTACTACCCTGGACAAATATTGTAAATTCAAATCCCAACCCTTGTGAACAGAACTGTGATTAAAATTGTCCAGGAGATTATTTTTTTTAATCCAGATTCCAGATTAAGTTTGATAAATTTTATTGTAATCTTTCTGGAAAACTACTATTTTTGTAAGTCACAATTTGAGGCAGGTTTAGGTGTGTATCTAATACCCAAACCTCGTGTCCATTAAAACCTGCATATCAGATGGAGAAATAAGTCTAGATCAGCAGAACTTCTGCAGCTGCTTCACCCTATTTTTTCAGTTTCCATTTTGCTTTGGAGCTCTGAAGATTTCTGTAAATTTTTGGTGAGTTCTGCCATATAGTTTTTTTTTTTTTTTTTTTTTTTTTCACATTATCTTTTTATTTATTTATTTTTTTTAAACATCTTTATTGAAGTATAATTGCCTTACAATGGTGTGTTAGCCTCTGCCCCACAACAAAGTGAATCAGTTATACATATACAATATGTTCCCATTTCTCTTCCCTCTTGCATCTCCCTCCCTCCCACCCTCCCCATCCCACCCCTCTAGGTGGTCACAAAGCACCGAGCTGATCTCCCTGTGCTATGCGGCTGCTTCCCACTAGTTATCTATTTTACATTTGGTAGTGTATATATGTCCATGACACTCTCTTACCCTGTCACATCTCACCCCACCCCCTCCCCATATCCTCAAGTCCATTCTCTAGTAGGTCTGTGTCTTTATTCCCGTCTTGCCACTAGGTTCTTCATGGCCTTTTTTTTTTTTTCCTTAGATTCCGTATATATGTGTTAGCATACTGTATTTGTTTTTCTCTTTCTGACTTACTTCACTCTGTATGACAGACTCTAACTCCATCCACCTCATTACAAATACCTCCATTTCATTTCTTTTTATGGCTGAGTAATATTCCATTGTATATATGTGCCACATCTTCTTTATCCATTCATCTGTCGATGGACATTTAGGTTGCTTCCATGTCCTGGCTATTGTAAATAGAGCTGCAATGAACATTTTGGTACATGACTCTTTTTGACCTATGGTTTTCTCAGGGTATATGCCCAGTATTGGGATTGCTGGGTCGTATGGTAGTTCTATTTGTAGTTTTTTCAGGAACCTCCATACTGTTCTCCATAGTGGCTGTATCAATTTACATTCCCACCAACAGTGCAAGAGTGTTCCCTTTCCTCCACACCCTCTCCAGCATTTATTGTTTCTAGATTTTTTGATGATGGCCATTCTGACCGGCGTGAGATGATATCTCATTGTAGTTTTGATTTGCATTTCTCTAATGATTAATGATGTTGAGCATTCTTTCATGTGTCTGTAGGCCATCTGTATATCTTCTTTGGAGAAATGTCTATTTAGGTCTTCTGCCCATTTTTGGATTGGGTTGTTGGTTTTTTTGTTATTGAGCTGCATGAGCTGCTTGTAAATCTTGGAGATTAATCCTTTGTCAGTTGCTTCATTTGCAAATATTTTCTCCCATTCTGATGGTTGTCTTTTGGTCTTGTTTATGGTTTCCTTTGCTGTGCAAAAGCTTTTAAGTTTCATTAGGTCCCATTTGTTTATTTGTGTTCTTATTTCCATTTCTCTGGGAGCTGGGTCAAAAAGAATCTTGCTGTGATGTATGTCATAGAGTGTTCTGCCTATGTTTTCCTCTAAGAGTTTGATAGTGTCTGCCCTTACACTTAGGTCTTTAATCCATTTTGAGTTTATTTTTGTGCATGGTGTCAGGGAGTGTTCTAATTTCATACTTTTACATGTACCTGTCCAATTTTCCCAGCACCACTTATTGAAGAGGCTGTCTTTTCTCCACTGTATATTCTTGCCACCTTTATCAAAGATAAGGTGACCATATGTGTGTGGGTTTATCTCTGGGCTTTCTATCCTGTTCCATTGATCTATATTTCTGTTTTTGTGCCAGTACCAAACTGTCTTGATTACTGAAGCTTTGTAATATAGTCTGAAGTCAGGGAGCCTGATTCCCCCAGCTCCATTTTTCGTTCTCAAGATTGCTTTGGCTATTCGGGGTCTTTTGTGTTTCCATACAAATTGTGAAATTTTTTGTTCTAGTTCTGTGAAAAATGCCAGTGGTAGTTTGATAGGGACTGCATTGAATCTGTAGATTGCTTTGGGTAGTAGAGTCATTTTCACAATGTTGATTCTTCCAATCCAGGAACATGGTATATCTCTCCATCTATTTGTATCATCTTTAATTTCTTTCATCAGTGTCTTATAATTTTCTGCATACAGGTCTTTTGTCTCCTTAGGTAGGTTTATTCCTAGATATTTTATTCTTTTTGTTGCAATGGTAAATGGGAGTGTTTTCTTAATTTCACTTTCAGATTTTTCGTCATTAGTGTATAGAAATGCAAGAGATTTCTGTGCATTTATTTTGTATCCTGCTACTTTACCAAATTCATTGATTAGCTCTAGGAGTTTTCTGGTAGCATCTTTAGGATTCTCTATGTATAGTATCATGTCATCTGCAAATAGTGACAGCTTTACTTCTTCTTTTCCGATTTGGATTCCTTTTATTTCTTTGTCTTCTCTGATTGCTGTGGCTAGCACTTCCAAAAGTATGTTGAATAATAGTGGTGAGAGTGGGCAACCTTGTCTTGTTCCTGATCTTAGTGGAAATGGTTTCAGTTTTTCACCACTGAGGACAATGTTGGCTGTGGGTTTGTCATATATGGCCTTTATTATGTTGAGGAAAGTTCCCTCTATGCCTGCTTTCTGCAGGGCTTTTATCATAAATGGATGTTGAATTTTGTCGAAAGCTTTCTCTGCATCTATTGAGATGATCATATGGTTTTTCTCCTTCAATTTGTTAATATGGTGTATCACATTGATTGATTTGCGTATATTGAAGAATCCTTGCATTCCTGGGATAAACCCCACTTGATCATGGTGTATGATCCTTTTAATGTGCTGTTGGATTCTGTTTGCTAGTATTTTGTTGAGGATTTTTGCATCTATGTTCATCAGTGATATTGGCCTCTAGTTTTCTTTCTTTGTGACATCTTTGTCTGGTTTTGGTATCAGGGTGATGGTGGCCTCGTAGAATGAGTTTGGGAGTGTTCCTCCCTCTGCAATATTTTGGAAGAGTTTGAGAAGGATAGGTGTTAGCTCGTCTCTAAATGTTTGATAGAATTCACCTGTGAAGCCATCTGGTCCTGGGCTTTTGTTTGTTGGAAGGTTTTTAATCACAGTTTCAATTTCAGTGCTTGTGATTGGTCTGTTCATATTTTCTATTTCTTCCTGGTTCAGTCTCGGCAGTTTGTGCATTTCTAAGAATCTGTCCATTTCTTCCAGGTTGTCCATTTTATTGGCATAGAGTTGCTTGTAGTAATCTCTCATGATCTTTTGTATTTCTGCATTGTCAGTGGTTACTTCTCCTTTTTCATTTCTAATTCTATTGATTTGAGTCTTCTCCTTTTTTCTCTTGATGAGTCTGGCTAATGGTTTATCAATTTTGTTTATCTTCTCAAAGAACCAGCTTTTAGTTTCATTGATTTTTGCTATTGTTTCCTTCATTTCTTTTTCATTTATTTCTGACCTGATCTTTATAATTTCTTTCCTTCTGCTGGCTTTGGGGTTTTTTTGTTCTTCTTTCTCTAATTGCTTCAGGTGCAAGGTTAGGTTGTTTATTCGAGATGTTTCCTGTTTCTTGAGGTAGGCTTGTATTGCTATAAACTTCCCTCTTAGCACTGCTTTTGCTGCGTCCCATAGGTTTTGGGTCGTCGTATCTCCATTGTCATTTGTTTCTAGGTATTTTTTGATTTCCCCTTTGATTACTTCAGTAATCATTTCGTTATTAAGTAGTGTATTGTGTAGCCTCCATGTGTTTGTATTTTTTACAGATCTTTTCCTGTAATTGATATCTAGTCTCATAGCGTTGTGGTCGGAAAAGATACTTGATACAATTTCAATTTTCTTAAATTTACCAAGGCTTGATTTGTGACCCAAGATATGATCTATCCTGGAGAATGTTCCATGAGCACTTGAGAAAAATGTGTATTCTGTTGTTTTTGGGTAGAATGTCCTATAAATATCAATTAAGTCCATCTTGTTTAATGTATCATTTAAAGCTTGTGTTTCCTTATTTATTTTCATTTTGGATGATCTGTCCATTGGTGAAAGTGGGGTGTTAAAGTCCCCTACTATGATTGTGTTGCTGTCGATTTCCCCTTTTATGGCTGTTAGTATTTGCCTTATGTATTGAGGTGCTCCTATGTTGGGTGCATAAATATTTACAATTGTTATAGCTTCCTCTTGGATCAATCCCTTGATCATTATATAGTGTCCTTCTTTGTCTCTTGTAATAGTCTTTATTTTAAAGTCTATTTTGTCTGATATGAGAATTGCTACTCCAGCTTTCTTTTGATTTCCATTTGCATGGAATATCTTTTTCCATCCCCTCACTTTCAGTCTGTATGTGTCTCTAGGTCTGAAGTGGGTCTCTTGTAGACAGCATATATATGGGTCTTGTTTTTGTATCCATTCAGCCAGCCTGTGTCTTTTGGTGGGAGCATTTAATCCATTTACATTCAAGGTAATTATCGATATGTATGTTCCTATTCCCATTTTCTTAAATGTTTTTGGTTTGTTATTGTAGGTGTTTTCCTTCTCTTGTGTTTCTTGCCTAGAGAAGTTCCTTTAGCATTTGTTGTAAAGCTGGTTTGGTGGTGCTGAACTCTCTCAGCTTATGCTTGTCTGTAAAGGTTTTAATTTCTCCATCGAATCTGAATGAGATCCTTGCTGGGTAGAGTAATCTTGGTTGTAGGTTTTTCTCCTTCATCACTTTAAGTATATCCTGCCACTCCCTTCTGGCTTGCAGAGTTTCTGCTGAAAGATCAGATGTTAACCTTATGGGGATTCCCTTGTGTGTTATTTGTTTTTTTTCCCTTGCTGCCTTTAATATGTTTTCCTTATATTTAATTTTTGACAGTTTGATTAATATGTGTCTTGGCGTGTTTCTCCTTGGGTTTATCCTGTATGGGACTCTCTGTGCTTCCAGGACTTGATTAACTATTTCCTTTCCCATATTAGGGAAGTTTTCAACTATAATCTCTTCAAATATTTTCTCAGTCCCTTTCTTTTTCTCTTCTTCTTCTGGGACCCCTATAATTCGAATGTTGGTGCGTTTAATGTTGTCCCAGAGGTCTCTGAGACTGTCCTCAGTTCTTTTCATTCTTTTTTCTTTATCCTGCTCTGTAGTAGTTATTTCCACCATTTTATCTTCCAGGTCACTTATCCTTTCTTCTGCCTCAGTTATTCTGCTATTGATCCCATCTAGAGTATTTTTAATTTCATTTATTGTGTTTTTCATCATTGCTTGGTTCCTCTTTAGTTCTTCTACGTCCTTGTTAAATGTTTCTTGCATTTTGTCTATTCTATTGCCAAGATTTTGGATCATCCTTACTATCATTATTCTGAATTCTTTTTCAGGTAGACTACCTATTTCCTCTTCATTTGTTAAGTCTAGTGTGCTTTGACCCTGCTCCTTCATCTGCTGTGTGTTTTTTTGTCGTCTCATTTTGCTTATCTTACTGTGTTTGGGGTCTCCTTTTCACAGACTGCAGGTTTGTAGTTCCCGTTGTTTTTGGTATCTGTCCCCAGTGGCTAAGTTTGGTTCAGTGGGTTGTGTAGGCTTCCTGGTGTAGGGAACTAGTGCCTGAGCTCTGGTGGATGAGGCTGGATCTTGTCTTTCTGGTGGGCACATCCACGTCTGGTGGTGTATTTTGGGGGTGTCTGTGGCCTTATTATGATTTTAGGCAGCCTCTCTGCTAATGGATGGGGCTGTGTTCCTGTCTTGCTAGTTGTTTGGCATAGGGTGTTCAGCACTGTAGCTTGCTGGTCATTGAGTGATGCTGGGTCTTGATGTTGAGATGGAGATCTCTGAGAGATTTTTACCGTTTGGTATTACGTGGAGCTGGGAGGTCTCTTGTGGACCAGTGTCCTGAAGTTGGCTCTCCCACCTCAGAGGCACGACCCTGATGCCTGGCTGGAGCACCAAGAGCCTTTCGTCCACACGGCTCAGAGTAAAAGGGAGAAAAAATAGAAAGAAAAGAAAGAAAGAAAGAAAGAAAGAAAGAAAGAAAGAAAGAAAGAAAGAAAGAAAGAAAGAAAGAAAGAAAGAAAGAAAGAAAGAAAGAAAGGAGGGAGGGAGGGAGGGAGGGAGGGAGGAAAGAAAGAAAGAAAGAAAGAAAGAAAGAAAGAAAGAAAGAAAGGAAGAAAGAAAGGAGGGAGGGAGGGAGGGAAGGAGGGAGGAAAGGAAAGAAAGAAAGAAAGAAAGAAAGAAAGAAAGAAAGAAAGAAAGAAAGAAAGAAAGAAAGAAAGAAAGAGGCTATAATATAGTGAAGCAAAATAAAGCTATTGTAAAGCAAAGCTATACAGACAAAATCTCACCCAGAAGCATATACATATACACTCACACACACACAAAAAAAAGGAACAGGGGAAAAATTAATATATCCTGCTCCCAAAGTCCACCTCCTGAATTTGGGATGATTCGTTGTCTATTCAGGTATTCAGCAGATGCAGGCACATCAAGTTGTTTGTGGAGTTTTAATCCGCTACTTCTGAGGCTGCTGGGAGAGATTTCCCCTTCTCTTCCCTGTTCACACAGCTCCTGGGGTTCAGCTTTGGATTTGGACCCGCCTCTGCGTGTAGGTCACCTGAGGGCGTCTATTCCCCGCCCAGACAGAACGGGGTTAAAGGAGCAGCTGCTTCGGGGGCGCTGGCTCACTCAGGCCGCGGGGAGGGAGGGGTACGGAGGAGGCGGGGCGAGCCTGCGGCGTCAGAGGCCGGCGTGACGTTGCACCAGCCTGAGGCGCGCAGTGCGTTCTCCCGGGGAATTTGTCCGGGGATCACGGGACCCTGGCAGTGGCGGGCTGCACCGGCTCCCGGGAGGGGCGGTGTGGAGAGTGACCTGTGCTCACACACAGGCTTTTTGGAGGCGGCAGCAGCAGCCCCAGCGTCTCACGCCTGTCTCTGGGGTCCGTGCTGATCGCCGCGGCTCGCGCCTTTCTCTGGAGTTCGTTTAGGCGGCGCTCTGAATCCCCTCTCCTTGCGCGCAGCGAAACAAAGAGGCAAGAAAAAGCCTCTTGCCTCTTCGGCAGCTGCAGACTTTTTCCCGGTCTCCCTCCCAGCCAGCTGTGGTGCGCTAAACCCTTCAGGCTGTGTTCACGCCGCCAACCCCAGTCATCTCCCTGCGATCCGACCGAAGCCCGAGCCTCAGCTCCCAGCCCCGCCCGCCCCGGCGGGTGAGCAGACAAGCCTCTCGGGCTGGTGAGCGCTGCTCGGCGCCGAGCCTCTGTGCGGGAGTCTCTCCGCTTTTTCCTCTGCGCCCCTGTTTCTGTGGGCTCCGCGCTGTTAGCTGCGGCTCGCTCCCGTCTCTGAAGTTCGTTTAGGCGGCGCTCTGAATCCCCTCTCCTCGCGCACCAGGAAACAAAGAGGGAAGAAAAAGTCTCTTGCCTCTTCGGCAGCTGCAGACTTTTTCTCGGACTCCTTCCCGGCTAGCTGTGGTGCGCTAACCCCTTCAGGCTGTGTTCACGCCGCCAATCCCAGTCCTCTCCCTGAGATCCGACTGAAGCCCGAGCCTCAGCTCCCAGCCCCCGCCCGCCCCGGCGGGGGAGCAGACAAGCCTCTCGGGCTAGTGAGTGCTGGTCGGCACCGCTCCTCCGTGCGGGAGCCTCTCCGCTTTGCCCTCCGCACCCCTGTGGCTGCGCTCTCCTCCGTGGCTCCGAAGCTTCCCCCTTCTGCCACCCGCAGTCTCTGCCCGCGAAGGGGCTTCCTAGTGCGTGGAAATCTTTCCTCCTTCACAGCTCCCTCCCACTGGCGCAGGTGCCGTCCCTATTCTTTTGTCTCTGTTATTTCTTTTTTCTCTTTTGCCCTACCCAAGTACGGGGGGAGTTTCTTGCCTTTTTGGAGGTCGGACGTTTTCTGCCAGCGTTCAGTGGGTGTTCTGTAGGAGCAGTTCCACGTGTAGATGTATTTCTACTGTATCTGTGGGAAGGAAGGTGATCTCCGCGTCTTACTCTTCCGCCATCTTCTCTCCTCTCTCTCTGCCATATAGTTGAGAGGATGTTTGCTATGTTTCATCAGACATTTCCAAGTTCTTTTTTTAAACTGAGGATTTCAGAGTATAGAGAACACCAGACTAGAAATAGAACTAGAAATAGAACTCCCATTTCCTCTTCGCTACTTCCACTTACTAACTCCTCTTTAACAAAAACAATGGTTAATTCTCTACGCCATCTTAATTGACCTCTTATCTGCCTTTGATGCATTTGGTGACGTAGCCCTTAAAATATTTTTCTACCTCCGACTCTGAGGCTCCACATCTCCCTGTTTTTCTCCCTTTCTCACTGATATCCTTCTTCTGTCTTTCTGCAGGAACCACCTCCTGGGTCAGGCTTCCAAGTTTGGGAATGTCCCAGGGGCTGGTCCTCAGCCCTCCTTTTCCGTCCTAAGTGATTGTACCTCTCCTACGGCTTCACATGCCCTTTGCGCAGTGACTTACTCCTGAGTGTGTATATTTAATTCCCGATACCTTTTCAGGTTAAGATGCACTTATTCAGCTCAATATCTTGCCTCAGGTATGATAGGCTGAAAAATCCACCCGCCCCGCCAAATATCTATATCCTAATTCCTGGAACCTGTGAATGTGACCTTATTTAGAAAAAGAGCCTTTGCAGATGTGATTAAGTTAAGAATCTTGAGGTGGGGAAATGATTCTGGATTATCCAGGTAGAACCTAAATGTAATAATACATATTCTTATAAGAGTGAGAAAAAAAAAATGACACATAGAAGAGAAAACACATAGGAGAGGAGAAGGCACGGTGACCGTGGAGCCAAGTGATGCCAGCAGCCACTAAAGGCAGGAAGTGGCAAGGAAGTTGTACCTGAGCCTCCAAAAAAAGTATGGGCCTGCTGACACGAGGGATTTGGCCCAGTAAAACTGAATTTGGACTTCTGGCCTCCAGAACTGTGAGAGAATAAGTTTCTGTTGTTTTAAACCACCAAGCTGGGTAATTTGGGAAACTAATGCACGTATCTACTAGGCAACTTCTGACCTAAAGCCGAACTCCTGATTTTCTCCCCCAACTCTGCTCTGACTTCTCTTCATGGCAATCATTTCCATTTTCAAAAAATAAACTAAAAATGATCCATAATATTTCTTTTTTCTCCCTTTACTCATCCAGTTCGACAACATACTCAGTCGACAATACCTTCAAAATATAATTTTGATGTTTTCTCATCTTTTCCGCCTCCACTGCAAGCCATCACTACCTCTCACCGACAGCAGTCTCCTTCCTATAGGATCTCCAAACTCCCATTTTACTAATAGATGCCAAACTTCATAGATACCAAACTGATCTCTAAAAAATGTACATCGGATCTATATCCCCCTTACTTAAAATGCCCTCATGACTTCCTTTGCCATTAGCTTAAAATCCAAATTCCTTATAAGAACTAGTATGACCCACTCCCCGACTATCTCCCCAACGGGTCCCCTCCCTCACTATGTCCTTCCAGCACAGTCTCAGCCTTTGCATTGTTCTTCCCTCTCCCTGGAACACTCTGCTTTGAGATGTTTCATGTTAGTGTCTTCTCATTATCCAGATTAAACATCACCCCCTCAGAGAGGCCACCACTCGCTATATCTATGTCTATATCTTTATCTGTATCTATTTCTATCTTTATCTCTATCATTTCCATCTCCCTATCTACCTATTTTCTTTCTCTCTTTCTTTTTCTTTTTTGCTTTCTTGCTTGCTTTATTTTCTTTCTTTCCTCCTTCCTTCCTTCCTTTCTTTTTTTCTTCTTTCTTTCTTTCTCTCTCCCTTTCTTCCTTCCTTCCTTCCCTCCCACCCTCCCTCCCTTCCTTCCTGCCCTCCTTCCTTCCTTTCTCCTTCCATCCCTCCCTCCCACCCTTCCTTCCTTCCCTCCTTCCTTCCTTCTATCTGTCCACACTCATCACTCTTATCTAGAGCTAAGTTTATCAAATAGAACCTCCTGTGATAATGGAGTGTTGTTCTGTGCTGTTTGATATAACAGCACTCGCTGTTATACTTGAAGTATATAGTATGACTGAGGAACTGATATTTTTAAAATTTAATTTTAATCATTTTAAATTCAAATAGCTACATATGGCTGTGGCTCTCTTATTAGTCAGCACAAATCTAGAGCAAACCTCACTCCCATCCTTACTCCACACAGTAACTATATATCTCGTTGCCTTTTAAAATTGTATTTCTTAGCACTCTTCACTATCTGGAGTTATCTTATTTATTCATTGTTCACGTGTATTTTCTATCTCCCTCTTACTTGCTATGAAGTAAGAGCCATGAGAGCAGGGACCTCATCTGTTGTATTCACCAGTTTTCCCCGTGCTGAATTTAGGACTCACAATTACTGCTGAAGTCATGTTGGGAGGCTCCAGCAACACTGAAGTGGATATTTCACTTTGCCACCAGCTAACATGTGACCACAGATATTACTACTAGCTAACATTTAATGACTACTTTCTGTATGTCAGATTTTGAGCTAAGCAATGAACTTAAATTGTTACCTAAGTATGTAATAAATCTATGAAGTGTTATCTCTACTTTACAGATGAAGAAATTAAAATTTAAAGAGGTTCAGTAATTTGAAACCCAAACCAAGGTCTACTTGAAACTTAAGTTTTTATTTATTACCACTTTGCAATGTTGCTTCTGTCTCTGACTTCCCTGGTGGCGCAGTGGTTAAGAATCCATCTGCCAATTCAGGGGACATGGGTTTGAGCCCTGCTCTGGGAAGATCCCACATGCTGCGGAGCAACTAAGCCCGTGTGCCACAACTACTGAGCCCATGTGCAACAACTACGGAAGCCCATGTGCCAAGATCCCGTGCTCTGCAACAAGAGAGGCCACTGCAATGAGAAGCCTGAGCACCACTTCAAAGAGTAGCCCCTGCTTGCCGCAACTAGAGAAAGCCCACGCACAGCAACGAAGACCCAACACAGCCAAAAATAAATAAATAAATTTATAAAAAAATAAATAAATAAACACTGTAATTAAAAGGCAGAGTTTGTCAAACTGTGAGAACTAATATGGTGCCTACAAAAAAAATATTTAAAAAGAAATATTGCTTCTGTCTCTTCAGGGAACATACGCAAATTGAGGGAGTTTTGCTTAGACAATCGTCTACTTTCCTTTAGCTTGAATATTCTGTAACTCTATACTTGGAACATAATATTTTGTACAGGGGTCAACAAACTACAACCTGCAGGCTAAATCCATCCTGCTTCCTGTTTTTGTAAATAAAGTTTTCTGGGACACAGTTATGCTCATTTTTTCCCATATTGTCTATGGCTACTTTCATACTACAATGGCTGAGTTGAGTAGCTGTGATAGAAATTGTTGGTCTACAGAGCCTAAAATATTTATTATCTGGCCCTTTTCAGAAAAAGTTTCCTTACTCCTTTTATAGAAGTTTATAATTGTCAACTCTATATGTCCTTGATTCATAATTGAACTCAAATGATAGTATAATAGTTTAAAGAAAACACATTTTTAAGACTATCTACTTGGTGACAAGTTTCAGGATATTGATTAATTTTATTTATTTATTTTCCAGCTTCATTAAGATATAATTGACACCATTGTGTAAGTTTAGGTGGACAATGCGTTGATTTGATGCTTACATATTCCAAAATGATTATCACCATAGCATTAGCTAACACCCGTGTCACTCACATTATTACCATTTATTTTTGTGGTGAGAACATTTAAGATCAACTCTCTTAGTAATTAACTTTCCTGTATATTTTCCGTAATTTTTAAAGCAATACATATTAATTTATATATAATTTTAAAAGCAACACACTTACTCTAGAAAATTTTTAAACAACATAACTATAAAAACATCGTTATCTCTCTACAATTTAGAGGTAACTTCTATTTCGTATTCTTATATTTCCTTTTAGACCTCTTATTTTTACAGTTAAGATCATACTCTTCTGTGTGTTTACAAAGACAATTTTGAGGGGACAGTCTCTGAATGAAAGTGATGACTTATATAAGAAATTTAATCTTTATTTTCAAGAGGTTTTAGCAAACTGTGGCGGACTTCACCTGATCCACAGGCGGTCACTATGGTCTCATCATTGTTTTATCTCCTCCTAGAGATTTCCATTGAAAAATATATGAGACAACAATAGGCGTTAACATCTGGAGTCCCCGGGAGGTCAAGTGAAAACGGACCCTTTCGTGTTTATCTATTTCATTTGATCCTGAAATCACAATGACCACACTATTGTATTTGCTTTGCTGGAGTAAGAAGTATGCAAAATAATATGTTGTATTTTATATTTGGCAGTAAATTTTGTGAGAGGAAGCTCTTCACTAAGGAATTTTATCACTTATAAATTTTCTACCAGAGACATTAGAGCCTAGTGTTCAAAATAAAGGTGTGGGACAGGTTCAAATTCTGCCTCTGCTAGTTTCTAGCTGTTTGATCTCAGGCAATTTATTACCCAATATATGCTTCAATTTCTTCATCTGCAAAATGCGCGTAATTATGGGACTAAATTCCTAGGGCTACTGTGAAGATTCAGTGAGTTAAAATATATAAACTTACTTAGACGATTACTGACATGTAGTAAATATGCTTATCATAGCTATTTATTACTGAAATGAGAACATCACATTCTGGGAGAGAAAGAATAAATTAATTTTACCTTTGTTACTGCCTTAATTTGAAGTCGCTTTCTCAATATGAAAATACTCATCTAATCTACGGCAGTGCTAGCTCAATATGGTACATGTACTGAATCCATTTTGGATTGTTTTCAAATCGAAACAGTATGCAATTAGGGAAAGCCTTGGATACTCTTTATACTATTTTCCTAAGGACTTTAGTTAAATTGGCCCTCCTTTTTCATCCTTGCAGAATCTTCAGGAAAACATCCCTTTTTAGCAAACTAAAAGGAGGCACCATTCTTTCCTTCTTCCTTTGTGACTAATTTGCATTTTAATTGTGTCCAATAGGACAGAGCCAGACAGACAGCATGACCCAGAGCCACATTTTTGTTTTAACGATAGTGTGAGCTTGAACCAGCTTCTCGATCTTTCTGAGCATCAGTTTTCTCAACTCTGAATTGAGTAGACTGATAATTATTCTCTCTAAATTACAGAGGTATTGTGAGGGCCACATGAGATAATGTGAAAGCTAAAAATACAGTATTATACCAATATATATTTATAGCAACATTGCTACAATTCCCATCCTTCTTCTACCCACATGCATTTGTAATTCTAGAAGGACCATCGGTTTATCAACATAGTCTCACAGGGCTACAGTAACTAATGAACAGACTGGTTTATTGCCCTTGTCAACCATGGTACAGTTGCCCGTGATCATCTCTTCCAGTCTACTGATGCCAAAGTGACACTCAGTGAGCAGTGCTACTCAGCGGAGCAGCAAGAATGCAACTCTTCAGTGTGAACCACAGGAAAGCATATATGGAGAAAATGGGTGTTTTTCTAGGAATGTAAGGGAACAACATCCGGAAAGATGATGACAAATGTGCTTTTCCCACTTAGCTTAAATTTTTATCGTGATAAACCAAAACTGGATTCTCTTAAATATTTAAATATCTCTTTGGTGACTATCTCACTCTCTTGGAGTGGCAGAGAGGATACAGAACAAATAACCTTCCAGAAAATTGGCCTCTTTATGGCTACCTCCTATGCCTGTGCCCAGGCAACAGACTGTGCAGGGTTGATTCAGTCAGGAATGCTATTAGACGGCATGAGCTTAGGAGACTCTGAAATTTGGTTTCTCTTGCCCAAGGTATAATTTCTGCCTGTAAAGTTAGAGCTTATGTGAATTTTTTTTTTTTTTCTGAAGGAGTGAGGCGGCAATGGGAGGGATGCTTTCTTTCTTTTTTTTTAAATTTATTTATTTATGGCTGTGTTGGGTCTTCGTTTCTGTGCGAGGGCTTTCTTCAGTTGTGGCAAGCAGGGGCCACTCTTCATCGCGGTGCGCGGGCCTCTCACTATCGCGGCCTCTCTTGTTGCGGAGCACAGGCTCCAGACGCGCAGGCTCAGTAGTTGTGGCTCACGGGCCCAGTTGCTCCGCGCATGTGGGATCTTCCCAGACCAGGGCTCGAACCCGTGTCCCCTGCATTGGCAGGCAGATTCTCAACCACTGCGCCACCAGGGAAGCCCAGCTTATGTGAATTTTGCAATCTCTTATTAGAATTTTAGATCTCTCTGAAATAGTCAAATGTTCTGCCCACTCTCATTCATTCATTGACTATATACATATAGCAAGTATACTGGATGCAGGCATTGGGGCAGGTACTGAAAATGTACAACAACCCTGCTCTCTGTGAGTTTATACTATGGAGTATAGTACTTGTATCCTGCCTATTCCCGAAAGAATTTTGAGTAGTGTATACAATTAAAACTAAAGTCAAGAAAAGAAACAGAATTACAAATAAAAATGAAAGAGAGCCAGTATAAGAAAAACGCAGCAGTAAACTTTACCTGTCCCCGACAATGAGCTAATCACTATTCTTTAGAAATGGATTGGCTTGAAGTATGTCAGCTCCTAAAGAAAAAGAGATTCACTTCATGCTACATAGTCAAATACTCCAATGAACTACTCTGCCCCACCACTGCCATACACGTTTTTCTGGAAAGGCAAGTGTTTCTCTGATTAAACTTAGGCCATTGTAATCCTTGTTTTATTACAGAAACATTGTTCAAATAGGCAGATGTGGTACTGAACTTTTTACAAGGAAAAGGGTATATATGAATCTAACCCAGTCAAGGTGTTTTTGTTTGTTTTTTGTAGAGGCCTGAAATAATTATAGCTCAGCTACTTCTTAGGGATAAACTAAGGATAAATCTGGACAAACTAATGCATAAATGCTGCACTCTTTGGATAGATTCTCTTAACAAATGAGATTCATTCCCTCATTCATTTATCAAATATACAATTGACCCTTGAACAACATCGGAGTTAAGGGTGTCAACCCTCTGCACAGTTGAAAATTTGAGTATAATTTATAGCTAGCCCTCCATGGTTCCTCAGCATCTGTGGATTCAACCAACCACAGATCATGTAGTACTCTAGTATCTACTACTGAAAAAAATCTGGGTATAAGTGAACCCAGGCACTTCAAACCCATGTTATTCAAGGGCCAATTATATATAGTATAGTATTTCCTTTTGTAACTTAATCAGAGCCTTTGCTGGTTCCAGCATGCAGTGTACTTAAGATCCCTACACAGGCGTTTTGGGAATCAAAGACTGAGTATGTGCTGACGAATCCTGCAAATAACATCAAATATGAAACACAAAAATCTAACAGGCAGATTAGAACTTGAAGGCAACAAAACTCTTCCATTTAAAAGATAGTTCAAATAAAATTTATGTCTACTCCAAGGATGTCATAGATGTAGAGTTAATCAAGTAACTAGTTTGACAAGTGCTGGAACCACTCACTGGGATAGAAGCTAAATTATTCAGGTGGCAAGAAATCTTTTCATGGGAACTTGTACGATGCTAAGAAATTGCTCACATAAAGTGACTACACAAACTGTACTTACTGAGTCTCAACTGATGAAATCTCTAGAATTCATAATCCATAGACTGTATAATTAATAATGGTAGGTAACATTTGCTGTGGATTTACTAAGTGACAGAAATACTGCTAAGTGATTTACACAAGCAATCTACTCTCTGTTGTTGTAGAAACTGTTAGCTCTAAATCTCCCACTACGGGAACTTCTGCTCCAGAATGTGATTTTTCACCACTTACAAGAACAAGTCAAATTTAGTCCTTGTTCCACAAATATTTATTGAGTACTTACTATACATGAGGCATTGTGCTAGATGTTAAGGATGAAAGAGTCTATGCTCTTAGCAAATGTAAACTTAAATCGTTTCATCTAAAATATTTGGCATGTCCAGCTCTAATTATCAGCAGGGCCTGAGCGGAGTACCAAGGGAAACCCACCTGCAGTTGTTTAAATATTTAGCTGTTGTAAGCAAAGCTCATAATCTCTTAAATAAAATATGGTATATTCTCCTACTTTGACAAATATACTTTCCTAATGCTCTGGAAGGATAGGATCTTAATTAGAATGCTTGGGCTCCTTGGAATTCGATGCTGGAACATAGAGTTGAGGAAGAGGCATGTCCCAGTGCTTAGCGCCTAGCTGGGGTACCTCTCTTCCCATCTTTGGTTCATCCCACATCAAGGGGTGCCTCACATGCACACATGCGCGTTCACACATCTGCACACAGCCTCCCCTTGACTGTCCCTTAGGCATAAAGGTGATCACATGTGTAGTGTGGTCCATCCTCAGCGGAAGAGACTCTGAGTTTCATAGAGTCCTGGAAGCAGACTTGGGGCTACTGGGCAGGGAATTCTGAGATCCCTGGTACCCAAGCATGACCTATAAGGAGAGAGGCTTGGGCTCCCAGCATCTGTGTTGTGTTAGTACCATTAACCCCGACTCTGAGGGGTGAGGCACAACAAGGAGAGGGCCAAGAGGGTGTCCTCTATACTGTGGGAGTGGGAAGAAGGCAAGGGTAGGGGGGGCCTGTTATCTAGGTCTAAAGGTAGTAACTGCTGCAAGCGAAGGGAGGTTAACCATCCCAGCAACACCGCTCACAAGCTGTGTGGTCCTTCTACCTGTAGCTCACTCCCTGGCTCCACCCATAATGACCTGCAAAATTATGAGAGAATAACTAAAATTTTCTAGAGTATGCAAAAGACCCACTCAACTCATATTCTTCACTTAAGACCCTCACTTACCTACTCTGCAAGTGCTAGGTATGCACGTACACTCCAACCCCCAAAACGAGGAAAAGACTAATGTTCAAAGGCCAAGTTACAGCTTTGTTTCCCTTGTAACTAACATTTCTACTCCTGTGTCACTCAGTCTCCTTCTTTTATTTATAAATGCCCCCAACTCCTAAAGGATATACGTTTGTATATTTTCCAGGATAACTTCCTGACGTTCTAAAAGAGAATATCTCTTTGATATTGTTTAGGAAACGGATTGTTGGAAGACCTTTTCCGATTGATTCTTAATACTTAAATTTTTTTTGAAGAATAGTCTCCCAAATGCAAATGTGACTGTTCTCCCATTTTCCATACACTCTTTAATTTTCTTTTGGCACCATAATAAGTTTTGTAAACTAAGTTGGAATAAAACATTCCCTGAGCATGGTTTGATAATCATTAATAATAATTTTTTATTTTGCAACTTTTTGTGAGACTATAAAATATATATGTAGGGAATATGAGGAAGATGGCGGAAGAGTAAGACGCGGAGATCACCTTCCTTCCCACAGATACAGTAGAAATACATCTACACGTGGAACTGCTCCTACAGAACACCCACTGAACACTGGCAGAAAACGTCAGACCTCCCAAAAGGCAAGAAACTACCCCCGTACTTGGGTAGGGCAAAAGAAAAAAGAAATAACAGAGACAAAAGAATAGGGACGGCACCTGCACCAGTGGGAGGGAGCTGTGAAGGAGGAAAGATTTCCACGCACTAGGAAGCCCCTTCGTGGGCAGAGACTGTGGGTGGCAGAGGGGGGAAGCTTCGGAGCCACGGAGGAGAGCGCAGCCACAGGGGTGCGGAGGGCAAAGCGGACAGATTCCCGCACGGAGGATCGGTGCCGACCAGCACTCTCCAGCCCAAGAGGCTTGTCTGCTCCCCCGCCGGGGCGGGCGGGGCTGGGAGCTGAGGCTTGGGCTTCGGGCGGATCGCAGGGAGAGGACTGGGGTTGGCGGCGTGAACACAGCCTGAAGGGGTTAGCGCAACACAGCTATAGCCGGGAGGGAGTCCGGGAAAAAGTCTGCAGCTGCCGAAGAGGCAAGAGACTTTTTCTTGCCTCTTTGTCTCGCGGCGCGCAAGGAGAGGGGATTCAGAGCGCCGCCTGAACGAACTCCAGAGACTGGCGCGAGCCGCGGCTATCAGCGTGGACCCCAGAGACGGGCATGAGACGCTGGGGCTGCTGCTGCCGCCTCCAAAAATCCTGTGTGCGAGCACAGGTCACTCTCCACACCTCCCCTCCCGGGAGCCTGTGCAGCCCGCCACCGCCAGGGTCCCGTGATCCGGGGACAACTTCCCTGGGAGAACGCACTGCGCGCCTCAGGCTGGTGCAACGTCACGACGCCTCTGCCGCCGCAGGCTCGCCCCGCATCCGTACCCCTCCCTCCCCGCGGCCTGAGTGAGCCAGAGCCCCCGAAGCAGCTGCTCCTTTAACCCCGTGCTGTCTGAGCGAAGAACAGATGCCCTCAGGTGACCTACACACAGAGGCGGGTCCAAATCCAAAGCTGATCCCCAGGAGCTGTGCGAACAGAGAAGAGAAAGGGAAATCTCTCCCAGCAGCCTCAGAAGCAGCGGATTAAAACTCCACAAACAACTTGATGTGCCTGCATCTGTTGAATACCTGAATAGACAACGAATCATCCCAAATTCAGGAGGTGGACTTTGGGAGCAGGATATATTAATTTTTCCCCTTTTCCTTTTTTTGTGAGTGTATATGTATATGCTTCTGGGTGAGATTTTGTCTGTATAGCTTTGCTTTATAATAGCTTTATTTTACTTCACTATATTATAGCCTCTTTCTTTCTTTCTTTCTTTCTTTCTATTTTTTCTCCCTTTTACCCTGAGCCGTGTGGACGAAAGTCTCTTGGTGCTCCAGCCAGGCATCAGGGCCGTACCTCTGAGGTGGGAGAGCCAACTTCAGGACACTGGTCCACAAGAGACCTCCCAGCTCCACGTAATACCAAACGGCAAAAATCTCTCAGAGATCTCCATCTCAACATCAAGACCCAGCATCACTCAATGACCAGCAAGCTACAGTGCTGAACACCCTATGCCAAACAACTAGCAAGACAGGAACACAGCCCCACCCATTAGCAGAGAGGCTGCCTAAAATCATAATAAGGCCACAGACACCCCAAAATACACCACCAGACATGGACGTGCCCACCAGAAAGACAAGATCCAGCCTCATCCACCAGAACTCAGGCACTAGTTCCCTCCACCAGGAAGCCTACACAACCCACTGAACCAAACTTAGCCACTGGGGACAGATACCAAAAACAACGGGAACTACGAACCTGCAGCCTGTGAAAACAAGACCCCAAACACAGTAAGATAAGCAATATGAGACGACAGAAAAACACACAGCAGATGAAGGAGCAGGGTCAAAACACACCAGACTTAACAAATGAAGAGGAAATAGGTAGTCTACCTGAAAAAGAATTCAGAATAATGATAGTAAGGATGATCCAAAATCTGGGAAATAGAATAGACAAAATGCAAGAAACATTTAACAAGGACGTAGAAGAACTAAAGAGGAACCAAGCAACGATGAAAAACACAATAAATGAAATTAAAAATACTCTAGATGGGATCAATAGCAGAATAACTGAGGCAGAAGAAAGGATAAGTGACCTGGAAGATAAAATGGTGGAAATAACTACTGCAGAGCAGGATAAAGAAAAAAGAATGAAAAGAACTGAGGACAGTCTCAGAGACCTCTGGGACAACATTAAATGCACCAACATTCGAATTATAGGGGTCCCAGAAGAAGAAGAGAAAAAGAAAGGGACTGAGAAAATATTTGAAGAGATTATAGTTGAAAACTTCCCTAATATGGGAAAGAAAATAGTTAATCAAGTCCTGGAAGCACAGAGAGTCCCGTACAGGATAAACCCAAGGAGAAACACACCAAGACACATATTAATCAAACTGTCAAAAATTAAATATAAGGAAAACATATTAAAAGCAGCAAGGGAAAAACAACAAATAACACACAAGGGAATCCCCATAAGGTTAACATCTGATCTTTCAGCAGAAACTCTGCAAGCCAGAAGGGAGTGGCAGGATATACTTAAAGTGATGAAGGAGAAAAACCTACAACCAAGATTACTCTACCCAGCAAGGATCTCATTCAGATGTGATGGAGAAATTAAAACCTTTACAGACAAGCAAAAGCTGAGAGAGTTCAGCACCACCAAACCAGCTTTACAACAAATGCTAAAGGAACTTCTCTAGGCAAGAAACACAAGAGAAGGAAAACACCTACAATAACAAACCCAAAACATTTAAGAAAATGGGAATAGGAACATGCATATCGATAATTACCTTGAATGTAAATGGATTAAATGCTCCCACCAAAAGACACAGGCTGGCTGAATGGATACAAAAACAAGACCCATATATATGCTGTCTACAAGAGACCCACTTCAGACCTAGAGGCACATACAGACTGAAAGTGAGGGGATGGAAAAAGATATTCCATGCAAATGGAAATCAAAAGAAAGCTGGAGTAGCAATTCTCATATCAGACAAAATAGACTTTAAAATAAAGACTATTACAAGAGACAAAGAAGGACACTATATAATGATCAAGGGATCGATCCAAGAGGAAGGTATAACAATTGTAAATATTTATGCACCCAACATAGGAGCACCTCATTACATAAGGCAAATACTAACAGCCATAAAAGGGGAAATCGACAGCAACACAATCATAGTAGGGGACTTTAACACCCCACTTTCACCAATGGACAGATCATCCAAAATGAAAATAAATAGGGAAACACAAGCTTTAAATGATACATTAAACAAGATGGACTTAATTGATATTTATAGGACATTCCACCCCAAAACAACAGAATACACATTTTTCTCAAGTGCTCATGGAACATTCTCCAGGATAGATCATATCTTGGGTCACAAATCAAGCCTTGGTAAATTTAAGAAAATTGAAATCGTATCAAGTATCTTTTCCGACCACAACGCTATGAGACTAGATATCAATTACAGGAAAAGATCTGTAAAAAATACAAACACATGGAGGCTACACAATACACTACTTAATAACGAAGTGATCACTGAAGAAATCAAAGGGGAAATCAAAAAATACCTAGAAACAAATGACAATGGAGATACGACGACCCAAAACCTATGGGACGCAGCAAAAGCAGTGCTAAGAGGGAAGTTTATAGCAATACAAGCCTACCTCAAGAAACAGGAAACATCTCGAATAAACAACCTAACCTTGCACCTAAAGCAATTAGAAAAAGAAGAACAAAAAAACCCCAAAGCCAGCAGAAGGAAAGAAATCATAAAGATTAGGTCAGAAATAAATGAAAAAGAAATGAAGGAAACAATAGCAAAAATGAATGAAACTAAAAGCTGGTTCTCTGAGAAGATAAACAAAATTGATAAACCATTAGCCAGACTCATCAAGAGAAAAAGGGAGAAGACTCAAATCAATAGAACTAGAAATGAAAAAGGAGAAGTAACCACTGACACTGCAGAAATACAAACGATCATGAGAGATTACTACAAGCAACTCTATGCCAATAAAATGGACAACCTGGAAGAAACGGATAGATTCTTAGAAATGCACAAACTGCCGAGACTGAACCAGGAAGAAATAGAAAATATGAACAGACCAATCACAAGCACTGAAATTGAAACTGTGATTAAAAACCTTCCAACAAACAAAAGCCCAGGACCAGATGGCTTCACAGGCGAATTCTATCAAACATTTAGAGAAGAGCTAACACCTATCCTTCTCAAACTCTTCCAAAATATTGCAGAGGGAGGAAGACTCCCAAACTCATTCTACGAGGCCACCATCACCCTGATACCAAAACCAGACAAAGATGTCACAAAGAAAGAAAACTACAGGCCAATATCACTGATGAACATAGATGCAAAAATCCTCAACAAAATACTAGCAAACAGAATCCAACAGCACATTAAAAGAATCATACACCATGATCAAGTGGGGTTTATCCCAGGAATGCAAGGATTCTTCAACATACGCAAATCAATCAATGTGATACACCATATTAACAAATTGAAGGAGAAAAACCATATGATCATCTCAATAGATGCAGAGAAAGCTTTCGACAAAATTCAACACCCATTTATGATAAAAGCCCTGCAGAAAGTAGGCATAGAGGGAACTTTCCTCAACATAATAAAGGCCATATATGACAAACCCACAGCCAACATTGTCCTCAATGGTGAAAAACTGAAACCATTTCCACTAAGATCAGGAACAAGACAAGGTTGCCCACTCTCACCACTATTATTCAACATACTTTTGGAAGTGTTAGCCACAGCAATCAGAGAAGAAAAAGAAATAAAAGGAATCCAAATCGGAAAAGAAGAAGTAAAGCTGTCACTATTTGCAGATGACATGATACTATACATAGAGAATCCTAAAGATGCTACCAGAAAACTCCTAGAGCTAATCAATGAATTTGGTAAAGTAGCAGGATACAAAATTAATGCACAGAAATCTCTTGCATTTCTATACACTAATGACGAAAAATCTGAAAGTGAAATTAAGAAAACACTCCCGTTTACCATTGCAACAAAAAGAATAAAATATCTAGGAATAAACCTACCTAAGGAGACAAAAGACCTGTATGCAGAAAATTATAAGACACTGATGAAAGAAATTAAAGACGATACAAATAGATGGAGAGATATACCATGTTCCTGGATTGGAAGACTCAACATTGTGAAAATGACTCTACTACCCAAAGCAATCTACAGATTCAATGCAATCCCTATCAAACTACCACTGGCATTTTTCACAGAACTAGAACAAAAAATTTCACAATTTGTATGGAAACACAAAAGACCCCGAATAGCCAAAGCAATCTTGAGAACGAAAAATGGAGCTGGGGGAATCAGGCTCCCTGACTTCAGACTATATTACAAAGCTTCAGTAATCAAGACAGTTTGGTACAGGCACAAAACCAGAAATATAGATCAATGGAACAGGATAGAAAGCCCAGAGATAAACCCACACACATACGGTCACCTTATCTTTGATAAAGGAGGCAAGCATATACAGTGGAGAAAAGACAGCCTCTTCAATAAGTGGTGCTGGGAAAATTGGACAGGTACATGTAAAAGTGTGAAATTAGAACACTCCCTGACACCATGCACAAAAATAAACTCAAAATGGATTAAAGACCTAAGTGTAAGGGCAGACACTATCAAACTCTTAGAGGAAAACATAGGCAGAACACTCTATGACATACATCACAGCAAGATTCTTTTTGACCCAGCTCCCAGAGAAATGGAAATAAGAACACAAATAAACAAATGGGACCTAATGAAACTTAAAAGCTTTTGCACAGCAAAGGAAACCATAAACAAGACCAAAAGACAACCCTCAGAATGGGAGAAAATATTTGCAAATGAAGCAACTGACAAAGGATTAATCTCCAAGATTTACAAGCAGCTCATGCAGCTCAATAACAAAAAAACGAACGACCCAATCCAAAAATGGGCAGAAGACCTAAATAGACATTTCTCCAAAGAAGATATACAGATGGCCTACAGACACATGAAAGAATGCTCAACATCATTAATCATTAGAGAAATGCAAATCAAAACTACAATGAGATATCATCTCACACTGGTCAGAATGGCCATCATCAAAAAATCTAGAAATAATAAATGCTGGAGAGGGTGTGGAGGAAAGGGAACACTCTTGCACTGTTGGTGGGAATGTAAATTGATACAGCCACTATGGAGAACAGTATGGAGGTTCCTTAAAAAACTACAAATAGAACTACCATACGACCCAGCAATCCCACTACTGGGCATATACCCTGAGAAAACCATAGGTCAAAAAGAGTCATGTACCAAAATGTTCACTGCAGCCCTATTTACAATAGCCAGGACATGGAAGCAACCTAAATGTCCATCGACAGATGAATGGATAAAGAAGATATGGCACATATATACAATGGAATATTACTCAGCCATAAAAAGAAATGAAATGGAGGTATTTGTAATGAGGTGGATGGAGTTAGAGTCTGTCATACAGAGTGAAGTAAGTCAGAAAGAGAAAAACAAATACAGTATGCTAACACATATATATGGAATCTAAGGGGAAAAAAAAGGGCCATGAAGAACCTAGGGGCAGGACGGGAATAAAGTCACAGACCTACTAGAGAATGGACTTGAGGATATGGGGAGGGGGAGGGGTGAGATGTGACAGGGTGAGAGAGTGTCATGGACAGATATACACTACCAAATGTAAGATAGATAGCTGGTGGGAAGCAGCGGCATGGCACAGGGAGATCAACTCGGTGCTTTGTGACCACCTAGAGGGGTGGGATGGGGAGGGTGGGAGGGAGGGAGATGCAAGAGGGAAGAGATATGGGAACATATGTATATGTATGGCTGATTCACTTTGTTGTAGAGCAGAAACTGACACACCATTGTAAAGCAATTATACTTCAACAGAGATGTTTAAAAAATAATTAGTACTTCTGAAAAAAAAATATATATATATGTAAACAGAAACTAACATAATATGTGTTAAATAATTGGCACAATTAAAGGATTGCTATTACTAATTTTCAATATTATTTTAACTCTTCGGTAAGGAATATCAGGAAACTCTAGTCAGATTTTTAAAATTCAGGTCAATAAACCACAGACTTTCCAGCTTAAGCAGTAAATAATCTTTTAAACTCATTTTATAATTGATGTTAATTTAAAAATAATTTTACGCTTACATTATGCTTATACTGCTTAATTCTATTCAGCATCTAGCTTTTGTCCTTGTAATGCTCCATCAGTCAGTCCTTTTGGATCATGAACTAGCAAGTCTCCAAAATAAAGTGACAGGTTAATTAAATTATGCAAGGAAAATGGTTTTCAATTCCATACCCCAACAGAGGGAAGAGGGACATTGAAAATTTATGATTACATCAAGTCTTCTCTGCATTTTCCATCATTCTCTAATAATAACTCGAGGCCAATGACAGAGCAATCACTCTGAACTTTTAAGGATATAAATATCGTCAAATTTGACCTGGTTAAGTCATATAAGCTCCATCAATGAAAGTGTGACTAGCAAAAACTTCCCTATGAAAACTCTCAGGTCAGGAAATATTTTCACAAGAGTTTATCTCATTAGAGATGTCACTTTCTTAATTTGCACCACACAACACATCTAATGGAACAATCTTGGCAAGTATGTACCTGTATATTCATACCCACTTGAGACACATGCCTTGGGAACAAACTATATCTGTAAGTAGTGATTTTTTGTACTATTTTCCTCTTCTATTATTTTGATCATTGTCAAGAATACTATGTTCTCTGTGAGAAGAACGAGGGTAATCAAATTGTAGCACCAGATGTAGTAATCATGTTACCCTAGTATATTTTAGTATGCATTTCAGATTCCTGAGAGTATTATTTGAAAATAAAAGCAAAATTCAGGGAGGAAGAATGTAATTGTTGAAATATAGTAGTCGTGAAAATAACCACTTGTCCAGCAGCCCCAGGTTCTAAAAAAGCCATTTAATGCCTAAGGACAATCCATGTGCCTAGGGTAGATTTAACGTACTTGGCTCTTTTCTCCTCTTTTTCTTTGTTTTTCATCAGCAGGGGGTCTATACTCATGGAATAATTATGTGATGTCAGTCATAAGCAACATTGTGAAATTAAGCAACCTTTTCTCAGATATCTCAAAGATGTTTCCTTTCCGTGACTTTTCCCCCTTAAAGATGTATCTCTCTTTATTCCTCCCTGACAATTCCTTTTGTTCTAGGAGAAAACAGTTACTCTTCCAAGCATATTGCAGACTCTGAAAGGACCACAGGGAGAAAATATTTTCCATAAAGGAAATAATGCATGTAGAATTTCAGACCTTATTGATAAGGAGTTAGGAGAACCTTTCTGGGGAAATGATGGCTTTTCAGGAGCTGACTTAGGAAGTTGAGAGGCAGGCAATGTCCAGGGCTCAGTGATGACATATTAGACCCAGGTCCATGTCTGTCTTTCACCATGATATATACCCGTCCACTTGCACAACACGTGCACCCTCAATCAAAGCTTGTGTGAACGAACGTAAGGTGGACACATTCAGGCAGGTGGTAGGTCTTTTTTTTTTTTTTTTTTGGTAGGTCTATTTTTAAAGGATTCCACCTCTGGCTGTGCTCTCCTCAGTCATGGATATAAAAGTGCCCCTAAGTAGGCGTTCCAAAAGTCCACCATGGAGAAGCAACGTATGACCCAGGGCACAGATAGAAATGATTGGGAGTTGAGGTCCATTCCCACTATTGTTTCATCCACTAACTTCTGAGGCAGGTTTGAGTCATTCCAATGACTCTTTGGCCATCTGAAAATTATCTTCACTTTTCTTTCTTCTCATCTTCTTTCTTTGTCCTTCCCCCAGAAGGAGGCTCTTAGGTGTTTCCAATATTATGTTTGCTAAGTCCTGAGAATGAAAAACACCTCATTCCCCAAGTTGGGTATAAATGCTCTACTTTGTAAAATATTGCTCACTTCTTCCCTTTCTTATTGAAGAAGTTATTCATATTGATAAGCGGATTGAAATAGGTCATTATTTAGATATCTATTTTATCTCTTAAAAGATATTCCATTACAATTACTTTGCAATTTCACTTCAATATAGACTCCAATAAGCATCCAATCTGAGATGCTTTCGCAAGTAATAATGTCATTTTTTTGTGTGTTTACTTCTATATATAGTGATATTCCTTCTTGATTGATATAGGTTAAAATTTTTAATGTTTTATGGTTGCAGAAGTTTACAGGTGCATTGCTAATGAGAGTCTTCTTAACATGTGAACTACTTGTAGGCTTCTCCTCAGGGTAATTAAGTTAATTATACCAAAATTTTAGAACAAATTTCTCACCTGTATATGGATATAGTATTCTATAGTAACTTTCTACAAGCTTTAAAGAGCCCTGGAATTGTTTTTCTCAGACAATTTCCTGTATAAGCATAGTTGATTTTGAGGAAAAGGAGTAATTAAGTTATGGGATTATTTCAAATGAATGGCAAGAATGTCTTGGAGTACTGTGGATTGTGTCTCATTCATTTTTGCATTTTAGGAAAGACTAGCCAAATTCCAGCGCATACTAGATGCTCAATGTAGAACTGAATGGAACATTTTAAAGTTTCCGTATCCGCACCCACTAAAATAGTTGAAATTCCAAAAATCTAATAATATTAAGTGTTGGCAACTGGAATTTATATACACTATTGGTAGACATGTAAAATGATATAATCAATTTGGAAAATGTTTGACAGAATTTTACTAAAGCTAAGCATACCTCTGCAATGAATCAGCAATTCCACTCTTAGGTATATATACAATAGACGTGGGTACATACGTGCAACAAAAGTCACGTACAAAAGTGCTGATGGCAACACTAGTCATCATCACTGCAAAATGGGAGCAACCCAGATGTCTATCAACAGTAGAACGAATAAATAAATTATGGTATGTATCACAAAATGGATACAATTCAGCGATGAAAATAGACAAAATGCATCTTTACGCAACAACATGGTTGGATCTCTCTCTCACACACACACAAGCATACACACATGCTGTTGAACAAAAGAAATGACACAAACCGACCCCATTTCTATAAAGTTCAAAAACAGGTGTAATTAGCCTATACTGTTAGAAATCAGTTGAGTGGATGGTTACCTTTGGGGAAGCAGAGGAGGATTTCTGAAATGTCTTAAAGTTCTATTGTTCTGGGCTTCCCTGGTGGCACAGTGGTTGAGAATCTGCCTGCTAATGCAGGGGACACGGGTTCGAGCCCTGGTCTGGGAAGATCCCACATGCCGCAGAGCAACTGGGCCCGTGAGCCACAACTGCTGAGCCTGCGCGTCTGGAGCCTGTACCCCGCAACGGCAGGGGCCGCGATAGTGAGAGGCCCGCGCACCGCGATGAAGAGTGGCCCCCGCTTGCCGCAACTAGAGAAAGCCCTCGCACGAAACGAAGACCCAACACAGCTAAAAATAAATAAATAAATAAATAAATAAATAAATAAATAAATAAATAAATAAATAAATAAAGTAGCTATTAAAAAAAAAAGTTCTATTGTTCTATTTCTTGATCTGAGTAATGGTTACATAGGTGTGCTCTGCTTGTGATATTTCATCAACATGTCCATAGGAAAAATGTACTGTGTTTTCCTTTACTCTCACAGTATTACCGTATTCACAACTTTTTTTTTTTTTTTAATTTATTTATTTTTTATTTATTATTTATTTTTGGCTGTGTTGGGTCTTCGTTTCTGTGCGAGGGCTTTCTCTAGTTGTGGCAAGCGGGGGCCACTCTTCATTGCGGTGCGCGGGCCTCTCACTATCGCGGCCTCTCTTGTTGTGGAGCACAGGCTCCAGACGCGCAGGCTCAGTAGTTGTGGCTCACGGGCCTAGTCGCTCCGCGGCATGTGGAATCTTCCCAGACCAGGGCTCGAACCCGTGTCCCCTGCATTGGCAGGCAGATTCTCAACCACTGCGCCACCAGGGAAGCCCTTCACAACGTTTTTGACACAAAGTTTTGGATTTTTCACACCAAGCAATTCTGAAACTAACTGCCTGGAGTTAGCAGCAGACTCCATAGGTTAAGGGCTCAGTCTCCCAAGACTCTCCCACTTCAGATATCACTCACAAGTGACGGGTCCCCCAAGTTACCCACAACTTCTATCCTATTTGATTACAACTCAGAGGTTCCCATGACTCCCTTTTTTGGATTCAATTATTTGCTAGAACAGCTCACAGAACTAAGGAAACACATTTACCAGTTTATTATATAATAAAGGATATGCTAAAGGATGCAGATGAACAACCAGGTACGTAAGGTGGGGTCTGTCCGGGTCTTGAGTGCAACAGGTTCTAGTCCCTTGGAGATGAGGGGCACCACCCTCCCAGCATGAAGATGTGTTCACAAACTCTGAAGCTCTTCAAACCTCCTATTTTGGGGATTCTTTAAAGGCTTCATCACATAGGCATGATTGATTATTAACTCAATCTTTTATCCCCTCTTCCTTTTCTGGAGGATGGTGGTGGAGCTGAAAATTCCAAGCTTCTAATCATGGGTTGGTCTTTCTGGTGACCATTTCCCTTCTAGGAGCCCACCAAGAGTTGTCTTTTAGAACAGAAGACACTCCTATCACCCAGGAAATTCCAAGGGACTTAGGAGTTCTTGTGTCAGGAACTAGAGTCAAGGAACAAATGTTAGAACAAAAGATGTTCCTAGTGCTCTTATCACTTAAGAAATTACATGGGTCTTAGGAGCTCCATGCCAGGAACCAGGGACAGATGTATATAAAATTATTTCACAATGTATAATTTCCATATGGTGTACTTTTCTGTGAAATGCCTACTTATTTTTGCTAAATCTAGATATTAGATTTTTATCTTGTACCCAGAAGCAGTTGGCCCTAGGAGAATTAGAGGAACGATGATTGAATATTTAGATATGGTGCCAGCTTGGAAATAATGTCTGTGAGCTTATGGTGTTGAAGTACAGAATACAATCCAAACTTGTTGGGATGACATACAATACCATTTGTGACTTGATTCTCACTTATTTCTAACCCTATTTCTTGTCTTTCTCATATATATACCATTTTTCAGCCACACTAAATCTCTTGTAGTTTTATAATACATGATGCTTTTTCTTACCTCCATACACTATAAATAATACAGTGTTTCAACTGATTAATATGGTGTTCTCCATAGGGAGAAATCTTACCTTCATAACAAAGCTTAATTATCAGGTACTCTGGGAAGACTTCCCTCATTTACTTTTTTTTTTTTTTTTTTGGCTGTGTTGGGTCTTCGTTTCTTGTGCAAGGGCTTTCTCTAGTTGCGGCGAGCGGGGGCCGCTCTTCATCGCGGTGCGCGGGCCTCTCACTGTCGCGGCCTCTCTTGTTGCGGAGCACAGGCTCCAGACGCGCAGGCTCAGTAGTTGTGGCTCACGGGCCCAGTTTCTCCGTGGCATTTGGGATCTTCCCAGACGAGGGCTCGAACCTGTGTCCCCTGCATTGGCAGGCAGATTCTCAACCACTGCGCCACCAGGGAAGCCCCCCCTCATTTACTTTTATGATTGTATATGTATAAATATATAAAATTCACATATATATGAAAAAATTTTAAGAATACTTTTAGCTCATATTTAAGCCAAGTCAACAAGCCAAACCAATTACATTCTGTCTATATTGGCAATTATTTTACCCAACTCTTGCTAACTTTCAAAATTTTCAAAATGAAATTTTCACAACTATTCAAATAGTTCAAATGATTCTATTAAGCTGCCAGATGTAAGTTGACATTTGCATTCTTATGCACATTTTAAAAATTCAGTTGACAAAGTAATTTTGAATGACCCTGAACATCTTACACTGGATAAAGTCCAGATGGTCACTCATATCCTATGGAATGTAACATGTACAGAAAATTCATTTGTCAGACTGAATAGCGAGAAGATTCATCTCAGTTACAAAAGTCAGACTTATCTCATATTTCAAACGAAATTATTTTCTTTTACCTTAGGGCATGTAAATCAATTCAAATTATACTCATCAGAGATTTAATGCCCAAGGCTCCATTAAAAAAAAATATATGAGGGCTTCCCTGGTGGCGCAGTGGTTGAGAATCTGCCTGCCAATGCAGGGGACACGGGTTCAAGCCCTGGTCTGGGAGGATCCCACATGACGCGGAGCAGCTGGGCCCGTGAGCCACAACTGCTGAGCCTGCGCGTCTGGAGCCTGTGCTCCACAACAAGAGAGACCGCGATAGTGAGAGGCCCACGCACCGCGATGAAGAGTGGCACCCGCTCGCCGCAACTGGAGAAAGCCCTCGCACAGAAACGAAGACCCAACACAGCCAAATATATATATATATATATATATGAATAAGAATAATTAACTGGAATATCAAATATTTATTTGTATATTAATGGACATGTCTAATTATTGACAGTATATATGATGTTTAAAGTATGAATATTTGCCTTCAATTTTGTGAAAAACCAGATATCCCATCCTACATAATTCCTTGCCATCCAGTTTAAAGTCACTATAGCAATATGTCAACAGTTTAGTTGTGTGTATTCAAACCACCTTCCTATTTGAGGGGAATCCTTCTTGATGTGAATCTTGGTGGAAAGAAATGTCCTGCTTCCCAACATGATGCCAAAGAGAGTCAATGGTTTTATCCTGTGCCCAGAAGCAGCTGGCCTTAGAAAAATGAGAGAAAGGATGACTGACAACTTAGTTATGGTGCCTGCCAGGTTGGCGGCAATGCCAGGAGAGATTGTGGGGCAGAACTGTAGGATACGATAGGTGACCTGAACCAGCAAACAATTATGGCTAGTTACTTTCATGTCAGAACACATGCATTCAGACAAAAAAAAAGATCTACTCACAAAATGTTTGCTTCCCATTCCTGTAAGCCTCAATTTGCAAGTCTGGGGTTTTGGGGTTTTAAATGCCGGAGGAAGGATAGCTTCTCACAGTGGATACAATTGTTCCTCAGAATTGAAATGAGACAGTTTTGCAGGGGCTTTCCTCAGGAAGTGGACTCGGAGATGTAGATTAGCATACAGATTTATCAGAGTGCTCTAGTGTTCTGCACCTGTGGAAGGAAAGAGGTGTGGAAGCAGGACTTGGTAGAGGGTGAAGTCAAGCTGTGTTGTGATCTCAAGGAATTTCAGCTGGCCCTATGGGTAGCTAACGTGGGTTGATCCTTTAGAACTCTTCTGAATTGGGTAAGAGACCCAAGCCGTTATACTCCTGAGTCTATCAGTCACTGGAAATGGGTTACCCCAAAAGACGGTGTGAACTTCAGTGAAATGGCTCTCTTCAGCTGAGGCAACCCAAAAGGGGGATGACAGCTGAGGGCTGTCTGCCAGCAGCCCTCTTAGCATTTAGAGGATTAGGTCCTTCATTCCAGAAGGGGAATAGAGAGATCAGTGTGGTGCATCAAAGAGTCCACCACAGGCAGTTTGCTTCCCACTTGTTCATGCTACTGGGAAAATAGTGAAAGATAAAGTTATAATGTTGGATAGGCTAAGAATTAACCTGTTAAGGTAGTCAAAGATAGCTATTTCACCAAGAGGGGAGGAAGGAGGATTAATGGAACTGAGGAAGCTCCTGAGGTACTTCCTTCTACTATTATGTCCAGTCGTAAAAGCTAATGGGAGACTACTAGTTACACAAAACTGCCAGGACCAACAAGGACCAAGATCCCTCCAGAATAAAACTTTGGGTAATCAAACCACTTAAAGGGCTTTGAGGAGTAGAGGTAATGACTGAAAACAAAGGCAATATATTGGGCTGGCCAAAAAGTTCGTTCGGGTTTTAGGCAAAACCCGAACGAACTTTTTGGCCAACCCAATAAAATGTGTGGGAGTTATAAATATTGATACAAGCTACACTTTTATAACCAATCCCCGTGCTTGTAACAAGTAACAGATTAGTTACTAGGCTAAAGTGCCTCTTAAATTCGACTAAACCTCCTATCAATATTTTTCTCCTTTTCATGTCATGTATAATATATATATTTTAACTCCTTACATCATGTCTCTCCTTTTTTCCTACTACTGCATGTCAGCAGTGGCTAATGGTATAACCCTGCACTGTACAATATGATAATCACTAGCTATCTGTGGCTATTTAAGTTTAAATTAAATGTAATATAATTTAAAATTCGGCTCCTCAGCTGTACTAGCATTTGCTCAATAGCCACACACAAGTATTCGCTACTGTATTGGATGGTGAAGATTTAGAATAATTCCATCATCGCAGAAAGTTCTATGAACCAATGGCTCTTAGAATCGTCTGGAGAGCCTGTTAAAATTCAGATTGCTGAGCGCTATGCCCAGAGGTTCTTATTTAATACGTATGGGCTGTGACCAAATAATTTGCATTTCTAACAAGTTCCTAGGTGGCGATGATGCTTTGGGTACAGGGAGAGTAGTGTTTAGGCGCTACATTAGTCACTGTGGAAGTGGGATTGTGACAGATCTGAAGATGGAAGAGTTTAATTTACATGGAAGAGATGAAAGAGATTCTGGTCTTGGAGTAGAGTGAGTGCAGCTTTTGACAAAACAATTATTAGTTACATTAGGCAAGAGCTTTCTATTTTGGAATGTTAGTATGAGGATAAATGTGTACATGGATGTTGGGCAGCCAAACATGGTGAAGGATACTGGATATTTGTCATTTTTCCTGCTCAGAATCTAACCCTTGTTTCTTTTCCAGGGAAATCCCTATTGTGTGACTCTTAGTAAAATGCAAAGCTTTATCTCTCATTGTGGAAGCCAAAGTGGGATCTGTCACAATCCCACTTCCATAGTGTCTAATGTAGAGCCTAAACACCATTCAGTCAGATCTGCTGTTTCTCTGCTCCCTGAGCCTGGAAAGGGAATAGTATATTGGCTCAGAAGATTGAATATATTTGCCTGGGATTTTGAACCTTGTGGGAATGATTCAAGAGCACAGAACAATCAGAATTCATTTAATGTGGTGCAGTCTATGAGTGGTTCTGCCAGGCTTGGGTTCCGTCATGGAAGCAATGGTCCCAGCAGCAACTGGGGCTTAGAGAAACGATGACACGGTAGCATCGTGGTCAGATTTTTCCTGCTGTATACTTTTAGGCACCATCTTGTTTCCTGTCTTCCAAGACTGTTCTTCCATTTTTGCACCACTTCTATGATCCTCTCTATGCTCACTCTATAATTACCCATTTTTATTAAATCAGCCTGAGTTAGATTCTGAAGTTTGCAACCAAGAGACTTGACTGTCCTCTTCCTTGTCCAGGAAGACCTCTTTGATGTGGAGCTAGCTGGTCATTCTCTTGTTTCGCAGAGAGATTAATTCCAGCTGATGTATGTCAAGAAGGTGTTTCTGAATGAATGTATAGAACTTTATTAAATGCCTTGTACTTTTGTTGAATCCTCAGATAGTAAGCTCCTTGTAGATCAAAACTGCTATTTTCATCTTGTATTCCCTACAATCAACTAGCAAAACATTTGAATATGAATTATTTCAGAAGAAAAAGGGGCATCCTTTTGCTCTGCACTCTCAACATAAATGTCACCTCATTTTTAAGCCCTTTCCTCATCATCTGTAGCCAGGCCAACCCCAGTCAACTGTTTTTTGTTATCATGGTTTATTTTCTTTATAACACGTATCTCTCTATTAAATTATATTTTTTTACATATGTGTTAATTTGTCTCTATCCCCTCTTGTATATAAGCTCAGTAAGAGCAGCAACCTTCACTACAGATCAGCCTGGACAAAAAAAATTAAACTCTCACTGGTTTTAACCAAATTCTTTCCACACAGAGAATTTTGAGTTTGGCTAAAATTACCAAGCAGCTGAAAGTCAGAGGAAAGAGTCACTTCTAGTGACCATCTACATGTCACTGGCTAAAACCTCCCCCTTTTTCCCCCTTTCCTCTCTTTTCCGTTTCCAAGCAGTATAAGGTTCTCTGTTTTTTTAACGCACAACATTTATAAATCATCATCTGAAGCCTGAGCAGACTTCAGAATCCCATTCTTTACCTTCATTTATCTATCAAAGTGTTTCTTCCAAACAGCTCCCCATAGAAGTAATTAAATGTAAATTTGTTACATTACTGCCTAAAATCTTCTTCATCTAGATTACTCCTGTCACAAATTAAAGATTAGTGGAATAAAAGTGTGTGTGTGTGTGTGTGTGTGTGTGTGTAGACACGTACCTGTGGGTAAACTCTGAGGGGAAGAGATATCTCATTGCTTAGCCTCTCTGCCTGTAGACATTTCACTGAGTACTTGAGTCTAATCCTGGCTGCATCACTGACAGAGTAAACAAATCACCAGGAATCCTTGACTTGCATTTTCTTTTTCATGAAACTAATGGAGTATATCAACTGATCATGCATACGAATTGGCAAATACCTAGCTGGAAGGCAATAGAAGGCTTTTGTCTTTATTAACTAAAAGGGGACTCACAGTTTAAAACTTTATTAGGTTTAGCCCTTTGCAAACAAAAGAACTCACTGTGAGATGCAGGCTTAGTTATTTGTCTTCAGATATGCCTACCTCAGGTGACACACTGATTGTAGTCAACAAATCTGACAGAGATGATCACAGGAGGATTAGCACGGAGCTGGAGAGAAACAGCACAAATCCTAAAAGACTGCATTTCAGCTGGGCTGATAAACTGTCATCTTACAGAGCACACAAGTGCCGCCTTCCTTTAGGCAAAGATAATCTGTGCCTGTGAGCTTGGTATAAATTTAGCAACCAGAGAGGAGAAAAATAGAAAAGGACCTGCAGCCGAGGGGGGTTTTAAAGCCTTGCCACAGTAGAACAATACCTGGTCCTGCATAAATAGAGAGAAAAAGAAGTTTAAAAGGGGCTCTTGTGGAAGGGCTGACATCCAACATCACCCTGCCTGGGCTGGGCTTCCAAACTCAGCGTGGTGTCTGAGGGACAAATCGCCTTTCCCTCTTTCACTGGTAGCTTCAGTTAAACAAAACTCTTCGCTTTGGACTTTGTTTGCTTTTGCCATATTCAATCAATGTCACCCTCTCACCCCTCTGGTCTCCTTTCCGTAACAAATCCACTCCCCCACTTCCACTACCACATCCACAGACACCCCAGAAAGCACAAATAGAAAAAACACAGCCTGTTTTATGGACAGTTGACTGAGCGATGCATATTTGAGCAGAAACAAGAAAGTTGTGGAATATACCCCCAGGTTTCAGTTGTCACTGTCACCTGTTCTGTGGTGCTCATCCATGCCAAGCCCCACGGTGAGATTCTGACATTCTCCCTTGTTCGGTGGGAAGTGACCTTTTCCTAATCAACTTGATCACAACCTTCTCCTGATTTATTTTAGTTTGCCTATTTTAAAACACTTGTGTGTTGTGTATGGCTAGCCTAACTATGCTAATATTCTACTGCCTGGTCATTTACTTACAGAGATGAACCTCTAGGGAGAGGGAGAAGTGTGTGCTCGTCTGACCAGGAACCCAGCATCACAGCCCAGGGAAGGTGATGTGCCTCTGTGTGACAGAAAGAACACATGTAAATCCAATCAAAATAACTACTCTTTGATGAACAGGAAAAGTTTGAGACAGAAATAGACACATTTAAGGGCTTAGGACTTTAAGGAGGAAAGAGCAGAGTTGCAACAAATCTAAACCAGCTTCAGAATGTAACTTCGCAAGAGATGTGGCCATTTTGGGTTCGTTTACATTTTCAAGGATGCTAACATATCTGGTCCTAAAGAAGCTAACAGATTGGGAAACACCTGGACGTGACCATATAATGTGGCGAGGAGCACATCCAGGCCCAAAGGTAAGCATGACGGGTAAGCGACCTTGTAGAGAACCATTTAGAGGAAACAGCAGAACAGGAGCTGCTGCTCAATCCGGCTGGAAGACGAATGCAGATGTGAGGAGGGTGAGAAAAGACTGTGGGAACCAGACAGCTAATGTACCTTCACCAACTGATACAACTGGATACATACATACATACATAGATTGTGATAGGAGTTTGAAGTTTATATTTAACGACCCAGGTCCTAGATGGTGAGTAGTAATAATCACATCTCCAATGTTCCACACAGGCTACATGCTGCTGTTTTAGGGAACCCCCTTCCCCTACTTCTACCTCCCTAAAGATTATTGTTGATGTCTACTTTATCTGCATTTCACCTGCACAAAAATGTGAGCAGCGATAAGCAGAGTCTTTGACTCTATTTTCTCAAAGCGTTTTTCCCCTATTCTATTTTGTTTAATTCCACTAAACTAACACATCCCTCTTCCAAAATAGATGCCAACAAAACGTGAGCTTTCAGATGAACAAGGTAGAGTACAAAATTCTGCCAGAAGGCTATACCAAGAAATGTGAAGCATCTGAGATTTTACTGTACTTATAAGCTGACAAGTTAGTTTGCTAGTTTCATGGATGCAGGCAGAAGCATAGACAGGATGTTATTGCTCATGGCACAGCAAGCAGCAGGAAGACTGGCATATTTGCATTAGTTCCCCTTGTTCTCAAGTCCTAGCGGGTGGGGGACAATGTGGATGGGCCCATTTGACACCTGCCTACTTGGTGGATGCGTTACTGCAGAGGAACCCTGAGCTTAAGGAACCCCGATGTTTTATAATGGGAAGTCTTCAGAGGGAGACCTTATCTTTATTATACAGGACTGTAAGCATGCTTGCCTGTCGTTCTGGAGGGAGATGTCTCTGTCTTTCAAGGCTGTTTACTGTACAGACATCCTGGAAAAGAGGTCTAGAATAAAGATACCCAGTGCCTCTACTTGCAAGAGACACATGAAACTCCATGGGGAAGCATCTCCCTACAGATTTCTCAGCTCTGTTTCTCACTACCCTCCTCATGCGCCCTGCCCCCTCTTCACTGTCTGCCACATTACGCTCCCACTGTGCCCTGTACCCACTCCCTCACCCCACTGATCACTCTGCATTGTACCCGCTTGCTCAGTTATGTGCGTCTCCCATTTGACTATAAACTTCTAATAGGATGAGACCATTATTCATCTCGGCATCACCGGCCCAGCACAGTGCTTGACCCTCAAGGGAACTCAGCAAATGTTGAAATAATGAATGACAACATTTAGATACTTCCTTGAAGTCAGGGTCTCTATCCTATACATCTTTGTATCACAAACTGTATCTCCTAAAAGAATTTTTTTCCTATAACAGACATAATTATCATAATAAAATTAATTAATTAGTAATAAATTTCCCAAGCAGGCTAACAAAGTCCAGCCTTCCAGACCAGTGATCTCAAATTGAAAAACAAACTAGCTCTCTTAAATCATAGCTGCATTTCATAGCAAGATCATTTTGAAAAGCAAAATATTTTAAATATTGCCCTTTTTTCGTTTTTTTAATCATGCACATTTCCCATATGTTTTTATAGTTTTTAAGATTATTGTTCATGGTATCTCAGGTTTTTTTCTTTTATCACAAACATTCTTTATATGAAACTCATATTTCTAGTCTTCACTTGAGCAACAAAGTATGTTCACATAATTTTCTCTTGAAACAGACTCTTTGATTTCCCCACTTAGGATAGAGGAAACACAGTATGAATGGTTTTACTTGCCTTTTAACTCTGCTATAAGAAAAACAGTGCCGTGGGACAGCTGCAGGCGGTGCCTCTTGGCCTCAGCGATTGGGATTTCACAGGTAGAGGGTAGAGGCAGAGGAAGCTCACGTCCTCCCTCAGGGATGATTGTTTCTCAGTCCAGCCCAGTGCTGTCAGGCCTCCTGACATTGTAAGACGTGTCTGAAATCTGGATTTTTTGGTGAAAGCTCCTAATTTTATTTATTGACCATTTACTCAAGAAAAAACCAAATACGATGTACAGATTTCTCAGACCCTGGGCCCTAAATTTGTTATGTCTGAAACTGCCTGGAGTAGAGAAGAGACAGGTACCTAAGGGGGGGTTAAAGGTCAACATGGGAACAGTAAACAAATGGCTGAAACATCTACACTGCAGGCACATGGCAGAGAAAAGCTTTTTATGGTGCATAGAATACATGGCGAACGTGCAACGATTAACTTGCATCCTGTCCTAAAGAAGCTTCCAGTCTATGGGTAATGTCATGTGAAAGCCAGGGGCACTTTCAGTGTTTGATTTACTGAGTACTTGAAAGTCCTAGATAGACTCTTCTTACATTTTTTTATTTACTTAATTTTTAATACTTCTTATTTTTTTATTGAAGTATAGTTGCTGTACAATATTATATAAGTTACAGGTGTACAAGATAGTGATTCACAATTTTTAAAGTGTGTACTCAATTTACAGTTATTATGAAATATTGGCTATATTCCCCATGTTGTCCAGATAGAGCCTTTTAAGTACCTTTCGTGGATGTACCTTCTGCAAAGACTATCAAGTCTTTCAGAGAAACGTTCATGAAAAAGACTTGGCCTAGTTTCATCCTATAAAGAGCAGGCAAAATAACAGTCAGGGAGGTACATATACAACTGCACCCCACACACATGCATATATTCACCAGGGTCAAACCATCCTTGGGAAGAGAAAACACTGGCACTCTAGGGGAACATAGCCTAGAAGAAGTAATAGTTTAACAGAGTCAGAGGAAAGCCAGCCCTGCCTCAGGATGAGAGGAGCTGGGCGGCGAAGCACCACAGGGGACATTGGTGATGCTTCTCAGAACAGTTTTCCAATGCCATGCACGGAGGACAGGCGAGGAGTCTCAACATTTATGTGTATGGCCTTGCAGTTAAGAAATGAGCCTTTGAAATCAAACAAATCTGGTTCAAATTCTGGCTCTGTTATTTACAAGCTGAGTGGCTTTGGCCAAGTAACTTCATATCCCTAAGCTTCAGTTTCCTCATCTATGAAATGGAAATAATAAAAATAACAATGTGTACCACATGAAATTTTGTAAGCATACGACTAAAACCTCTGGAGTAGAGAAGGAATGGAGAAGTGTGGCAGAGTGTGGACTGCAGTGAAGCAGCCGTCCGCAGACTGGAGAAGTGGGGCAGAGACAGGGCCAAAGGGGCAGCTGAAGGCAAGCAGTCCAGTGTGGCAGTGATATGAAGCCCAAGTAGTAGCAAGGCCTGGGCCAGTGGAGAATGGAGATGAGAGCGAAAGCACACAAGAAGGACTTGGTGGAATGACAGCTCCCTGTATGAGTTTGCAGCCATTCCTAGATCCTTGTGGTAAAGAAGCAATTGTGTATATTTTTATTTTCATTGGTCAATTCCCTTGGTATGAAACTGGCAAAAATCTCCTTCAAAGGTCTAGAAAAATTACAGCGTGAAATTATGACAATGAGTTTATAAAACATAGATTGTGATATGGGTCCTTAATTTCTTGGAGGCAGGAAATATAACATAGCCTTTAAACTACTTTGACTTCTCAGACTTTGTTTTATTTTAAGGGACTTTAGAAAACAAACCCTTGGGTGAAAATAGAGTCTTCTTAGGTTTTTACTCTGGCTTTGCAGCTAACTTCCTTGAATAGAACAGTTGATCACTCTGTGCTCTGTGTTTGCCATCTGGAAAATGGGAATTAATAATATCTGCATCTGCTTTCTCCATGAAGATGATGTGTGGGTAAAGGTGATACATGAAACATCTAGCACCTGAGACAGAATGTGTAGTAAGAATTCTAGATTGTGTATCATTTATTGATAATACATTTTACAAAATTTTATAAAAAATGAGTCCCCCCCTATTTTTTTTAGAAACAAGAGAGATTGTTGCCTCTATTCCTCTCAAAAAGAAAACCACAATACACTGTCTTTTTCATAATGTTTGAGAAAATTGGCAAAGAGGATTGAAGAGTGAGTCTTTTCTAAAACTTCTATTACTGTAGATATTGGCCACTTCAGAAATAAAGATCTCATTACATTACTGTTAATGGTGGGAAACGAACCATTTCACTTAGATTTTCAAAAGATATTAATAAACTGTTCTTTTAAAGACTCTCAAAACCATGTTTCATTGTATACCTATAGGAACATCATTTCTTGATTCAAAAGATTAAAAGAGCAACATCAAGGTTACCCATGACTGATGGTAATGGGAAGCACCTTGAAGGCCTCTCCCACTAAAACATAACTAGATACTGAATATAATAAACTTTTAATTGCATTTTGGATTCTCAGAAAATTTAAAAAAATTCTGAAGATTTCCTCTCTCTCTGAAAAAAAGAAAAAAATTAGCTGAATCCAGAGCTTGAAACCGTGAACACAGAAGAAATTGGAAAGATTGAGCTGTTCCATGTCAATATTTTACAGCATCACCGCGGTCCACAAACTCCAACGTATCCGAAGCAGGATGAACCCAAAAAGTCTGCCAAGAAACATTATATTAATAGCTGTAGAACACTAAAGATTAAGTACTCAAAAGGAAATCAAAGTGAAAACTAAAATAACCAACAAAAGATATGACAGCAGATTTCTTGATGCAAATAAAGGGAGATGGAAGACAGTGGAACGTATTTTCATTTTCTTTCCTCACCTTGCTATCCCACAGGACAACTAGCTGGCCCAATGCATTGATGACATCATGCTGACTGAACCTTACTAGATGTCCTACTAAGACACATGCAGCAGCTTTGGGGAGACAAATCAGATCATCAGGAGTACTTTCTGGGTCTTCCTGAGAAAAATCTCCTGGAAAATGGAAATACCTACATTAATACGTATTAAAATGCCTCAATAACGAAACAATGTGTTCTTGCTGTTTGTAATAGAGATAAACCCATGGTATAGAATATAAAGTCCAGAAACAGACCTAAATGCATATGGGAATAGTATGTGATAAAGATGGCATTTCAAAATAGTGTGGAAATTATGGACAGTTAATAAATGAATAAATGAAACAAATTTATAGCCTTCTAAAAATAATATACTGAAGTTGGAACTATACCTCATCATCAAAAAATTCAAATAGATCAAAAGATTTACATATAAAAACTAAAATCATAAAAGTACTTGAAAAAAACTAGAGATGATTCTTTTTTTATTATTATTTTTTAATTTTTATTTTGTGGCTGTGTTGGGTCTTCGTTTCTGTGCGAGGGCCTTCTCTAGTTGTGGCAAGCGGGGGCCACTCCTCATCGCAGTGCACGGACCTCTCACTATCGCGGCCTCTCCTGTTGCGGAGCACAGGCTCCAGACGCGCAGGCTCAGTAATTGTGGCTCACGGGCCCAGTTGCTCCGCGGCACGTGGGATCCTCCCAGACCAGGGCTCGAACCCGTGCCCCCTGCACTGGCAGGCAGATTCTCAACCACTGCGCCACCAGGGAAGCCCCGAGATGATTCTTTTATAAACTCAGAATGGGTTATTAATTGTAATAGAAAAGTTTGTTATATTTAACCACATAAAATAAAAAATTTCTACATGGTGAAAACGGAAAAAATATGAAAATAAACTCAAAATAAATGACAAGCTGAGAAAAATCGTTTGCAATTCATAGACCAAGGGCTGATCTAATACATAAAATGCTTGCTATGGGTAAAAAAAGACCATCATTGCAATAGAAAAATAGGCAAAAAATATGAACAGACAGTTAACAGAAAAGGAACTACAGATGTCCCTAAAACTCATTAAAATATTCCTAATGTTAATGATAGTAAGGGAAAGGTGATTTAAAACTACATTTGCAATCAGATTGTTAAATATCTAAAGGTGTGATAATGCCCTCTCTTTGAGTCCATGAACATTCTCATACATTGCTCTTGGGAGTTTAAATTTGTCCAATCTTTTATAGGGTAATTTGGCAATATGTTTCAAAAATTACAAATACATAGACACTTTGAGCCAAGAATTGCACTTCTGTAAATCTGTCCGATAGATGTATTTTCACATGTGTGAAATGAAATTCAAGGTGAGTCCTTATAAGAAATATATTGGTAATAACCTAAGTGTAGATCAGTAGGACACTGGTTCAATAGCGATACGATGCAGATAGTGAATAACAAGGAGGTGCTCTCTGTACAGCAACAGAAAGCTCTCTAAGGTACAGAGGTAAATGGGAAAAGCAAGACAAGAAAATTAAAATTATAAAAATATAGTCAAAAATTAAGAAGTTATATCTAAACTAGAAGTTATATCTAGTTATATGTAAAATGTTACCTAAAATAGTTCTGGTAGGCTATATGAAAAACAGCAATAGTTATGTACCTGGAGGTACATGCCTTTTATAAGAAACACATTTAAGAATATAAAGAAATACATATATTGATATATAGATATTAGGCAAATACTAACCAAAGAGAGCTTCGATAGCAGACAAAATTGACTTTAAGACAGAATAAAATATCGTTAGGATGCCATTAGAGATGGAGAGAGTCACTGCATAAAGATAAAAGGTTCAACTCATCAGAATATGTGTTCCAAATTTGTACACAAATGAATTATCCTCACAATATCTAAAGAAAGATTTAGAAAAATTCAACAACACAGTGGGAGATTTAGACACAATCTCCTATTACTAATAGGTAAAATTAGTAAAAATATAAATGATTTGGACAACACTATTAATAAGCCTGATTGAATCTAGAAATATAGGTCAGCATCCAACTGATACTGTCTTCTTAAGCAAGATAAAACAAATGAATTAAAGTTCTACTAACTCTACCAAACAGGTCTCAATTATTCCAAAGAAATTTCTTATAAAGTACTCACTGTTTACAATGCAATTAAATTAGAAGTCAAAAACAATAAGAAATAAAGTCTCCGTATGTATGCAAATTAGAAACACAATTCTAAATAACTCATATAACCTAGGAAAACTCAAAATGGGAAATACTTCTAATTGAATGGACTTTTCTTTCAATTTTGAAAGCAATGGCAGATTATTTTAAGTAAATAAGAACACCAGAATTTCTACTTTGTACTATGTAAAATATAAGCTGCATTATGATCTTAAGTATTATAACAAAAATGATTGAACAATGGTCCATGCAGGTTAGGAATCAGGAGCATCTAAATAACTTGATTTTAGTGACATTTATAATTTTAGAAGGTAGACAAATAGTGAAAGTCAAAGTTGTAGAATCTTAGTACTGCTCGGGGATTTTAAATAATAAATTTAATTCTGTTTTACCCGATAAGGAAAATTAAGGCTGAGAGAAGTGTCATAAAATCTTCTACAATTAGTTGATGTCAAACTAGGATTCTAACCAAGGTCTCCTGACAGCAGAATGTCACAGATTCAGACAGACATGGGGGGGGTGCGAGTCTTTTCTCCACAATTTACCTAGCAGAGCTTCAGTTTTCGTATCTGCAACAACAACAAAAAAGAATTAACTGGTTAATGGTTCTTATTTCCAAGTTTGTAGAATTTGTAAAATTTTATGAACTATTACATCTGAGTAAAGAATGCTCATTGTTTACCAGATAATAGCCTTTCTATTAACAACTGGTTCTGAGAAACTTGCTGCCATATTTTAAACATAAAATGATACTGTGCTCATCTATTTCTTAAAGGGATTCATGCCTTGTTATATTTTTACATAAATGCTACTTTGAGATACGCTAGAGAGTTTGAAATAGCCATTTGTGAATGCGAATAGACTGCTACACAAATATTCTAGGACAGTAGTGTATTGAATTTTAGTCATAATTATCTCTGATTACCCCCTTGACACCAAGCAACTTTATTTTTTTCTCGTCTCCATTTCTGAAATGAGCATTATGATTAATCTGGCCTCTAACATTTCATTTGTGCTTGGATGTCTGTTTTGCTTGATGCCACACCTTCTATGTGAGGTTGACTGAAGAGCACTATGCCCATGTGGCAGGTAATGGTTCTAAGGGGGTTCAGCTAGACCAGCAGCCTCGTTTCTCAGCTTATTTTCCAAAACCCAAGAGATTTAGTTAGGGAAGCTATTCCACAGAAGAGAGGACCGAACCTGTAATGCTCCTGCAGGGTTGAAGCTGGAAGATAATTTCTGTCTCATTCTGAGGAATAGAAGCCACAAACTGGCAGGCAAGATCTCACAGAATTCTCAGGTCAACCTCTGCGAAAGCATCTCTGCCCGAGGACTTGTAGTCTGTACCCGATCTCTCTCTCGTGGAACTTCAAAATGTGGAGGCCTTGGGTCTACAATGACCAACTGATTCCATATTTCAGGTGAAAACCCCAGGCCTCTGTATTTTAAGAGTTTGATTTAGATTCTGATAGATACCAAGTTTAGGAACTAAGCGCTGTTTCCTTCTTTCTAAATCACAGCTCTGATGATATCATTTCCTTGCTCAAAAATCTTTAACAGCTTCCTATTGCCCCAGGAATTAGGTACTGACTGTTTAGGTTGCCATTTGCCTTCCACAATGTCATCTAGAAAGCTCTGTTTCCCTGTCTCATATCCCATAGCCTTGTGACAGAAACCCAAGGGCACAAACTGAACATACTCTAATCTTTCCAAACTCCTATCTCCAAATCAATGGCATGAGATCACCTGGAGCGCTTGTTAAAATGGCAGTTTCCCGTTGCTGCTGCCACCCTTCCTCAACTCAGTGAGTGTAGGGATCCGCCTTTCTAACAAGCAACTGAGGTGAGCCTGGAGAAGGTCTTGTTTCTTACTCCTCATGCTAATTTTGGTCCTGCTGTTTTCAACCCAGGTATGCCCTGCTCCACCTGTCAGACTCTTAAGGCTCAGCTCAGATTCACCATCAACTGTTTGACCACCCCTCTGACTAAGTAAATTTCTTTGACACAAGACCCTAATATATAGCATCTTTGGTCTTTTATTTAATGTCTCTTGTGCTCTCCCTGCTCATATATCCCTGAGGACAGAATCTGTCTTCCCATTTTTATAGTCTCCATAATGCTTATTATAGTGCATGCTTCAAGATGAGTGTTCAATCAGTTTCTCTGGAATTGAATAGAATACCAAAATGGGATGGAGCCTGGCCTGGCAGAGTGTGGCAGAGCTAAAATGGGTGCCGGGGAAGGGGTACAGAAGGAGTCGGATTCTCAGGCGGTGGACGGGGGCAAGGCATTCGGCAGAGCTAGAACTTCTCTAAAAAAGTTGACATTGTCTATTGTCCAGGAAAGTGGGAAACATACACATACATAATGGTGGTGAAAATAACTTCAATTACGTATTCAGTCTGCATAAAAGGAGAGAAATATGCCCAGCCTCAACAGTGGTTATCTCTAGAACTGTGGGGGCTTTTGTCTTTCTAGCTCTGATTTTATATTTTTTCACAAGTTTTCTTCAATAAGAAACATTTTATTTTTACAATCATATGAAAAGTGTTTCTTTTTGTTTTTTTGTTTTGTTTAGTTAATCATCAGATAATTTTCCATTTTGTCCCAAAGTTACTCTTTTAACTGGGGGAGGATTACCTACAGCTTACAGCAGTTTAACATTCAGTCAGCAAACATTTACTAAACAACATCAGTTGCCAGGAACTTCGCTAGACCCTGAGAACACCACGATGGCTAACACAAGGTCCCTGTTCTCACAGAGCTAACAGGCTGGTTGGGCACAATCACAAGGGTACAGGCTGGTTGGGCACAATCACTGCTGTTCAATATTATGTGTTAAACACAGCAACAGAGAAAGGCACAGGGTTCTAGGAATCACCTAGCTGTGCCACCTAATCCTGGCCCCCCTGGTGGAGGCTTCATGGATGCGGAGGACTTGAGGGGTTCCAAGGACAAATAGGAGTTAGTCAGCTCTAGAAGTAAAGAATAGGAATTCCAGGTAAAGGAAGGCATGAAATGGGTAGAGGCAAGAAGCAGCATTCCAGCTCTGGGGATGCTTATATTCAATTGGGTTTTGGGGAGGAAACAGTGAGCGATGAGGTAGAAAAGCAAATGGGTGTCGGCCACCAGAGAATGCTGGCAGTCATAAGAAGGAGGTTGCATATTAGTTATCTATTTTATATATAGTAGTGTGTATATGTCAATCCTAATCTCCCAGTTAATCCCTCCCCCTGCCATTACCCCCCGGTAACCATAAATTTGTTTTCTACATCTGTAACTCTGTTTCTGCTTTGTAGATAAGTTCATTTGCACCCTTTTTTTAGATTCCACATATGAGCGATATCATATGATATTTGTCTTTTCTGTCTGACTTACTTCACTCAGTATGGCAATCTCAAGGTCCATCCATGTTGCTCCAAATGGTATTATTTTTTCTTTTTTATGGCTGAGTAATATTCCATTGTATACATATACCACATCTTCTTTATCCATTCCTCTGTATAGCACAGGGAACTCTACTCAATACTCTGTAATGGCCTATGTGGGAAAAGAATCTAAAACAGAGTGTATATATATATATATATATATATATATATATATATAAAACTGATTCACTTTGCTGTATACCTGAAACTAACACAAAATTGTAAATCAACTATACTCCAGTAAAAATTAAAAAATAAAAAGAAGGAGGTTGCAAACACATTTCTCTATTTTTGTTTCAAAATCTCATTAAATCTCATTTTGCTTTTTGTAGTGGTCTGGTATTTAAAACATCACAGAATAACTACACCACAAAGCTCCTGTATAAAGTCTTCTTTATGCAGCAGATAATTGAGAGAGAAACTCTAAGTTGTTTCTGAACCTGACTGATAATCAGAATCACTGTGAGTTCTTGAAAAAACACAGATTCCCTGCCCACCCCAGACAAGATATTTAAATTCTCAGTTAATTCTAATAATAAATCCTGTTTGGGAACTATTCTTCTAGATGCTCTGTTGTTTTCAACCCTTTCTGCCATTAGAATCACCTGGAGAACTTCTTAAACCTGTAGATGTCCAGGCAGGTCCATCACCTAAGGTTCTGGTTCATTGATCCCAGGCGAGGCCAGCCATCTGCATTTAACAAAAAATTCCCAGGTAACACTAGTATGCAGTCCGGCTAAGAACCACTGCTGAGTCTCAACTCTACTGTTGCACCAGATAAGATGTACTGGCAGAAAGGCGGGGGAGAGGAGATGGACATATAGAAACAGGCAGATGGTGGGCAGGATGGCATCCTGGTTAAGAGCACTAGCTTTGGAATCAGGTACACAGGGCTTGGGCTTCACCAGTTATGAGACAATCATCAGGCTACTTAATCTCTCTGAGCCTCAGTTTCCTCACCTGTAAATGAAGTTGATTATGTGGCTGTAAAGTTCTTAGCATCATGTATGTTAAATGTGAGCTATTAGTATTAAGAAAGTATTTTAGGCAGAAGGAAGTATTAAGTGTTGCTGGAGGATGCGATGAGATTAGTCCTAAAGATTTTCAATGAAATTAGCAACATGAAAGTCATGGTAATCTCATCGAGAGCAATTTGGGTACAGTGATAGGGAGGAAATCCAAAATTTATTCTGAGCTCTATTTCTATAATCATTTAGATCTCCAGAAAACTACAGACTTGGACTCTGTAACTTTACTGTCTGGTAGAAAGCCCTTCACATACTTTAATATTGTCCTCATTTTTATTAAGAACTCATAAATGAAATGACTGTATTAAAACATTTAACATTGTGCCCTCCATTTTCAAAACGAACCTTTATTTTAAAATGGTTACATGTGTAAGACTTGTGCTTTTTTTGTACATCTGCTATCAAGTACATCATTATAACGTTGTATAATCACCCCTCAATTTTTTTTCTCCTTAGAGCTCAGAGCCAGGATGGTTCCCCTGTAGAAGAGCAGACCAAGTCCTGAGAAGCAGTGCAGGCAAGGCAGGTATTAGCACTGGATCTCAACTCTATCCAGACCCCCCAGTACATTTCCAGTCTTGCCTCTTCCCTGTAGCAGGTCCTTCCTTTACGTTGCATTTTGTTTCCTCAAACCTGGCATTTGCACTTTCCTCTGCCTTCCAAGGCATGGATACAGGCTTCCCTTTGCTCCCTGAGCCAATCAGGGCAGCTGAAGTCCCCCACACACAGATTGCAATAGTGATCAAGCCAAGATGTGTCTAGAAATTACCATTTCCCAAGATGTAAAATTGACAACAGCCCAGATGACTAATGTTAAGGGAATAACTAAAAACAAAGTAAAACAGAAACAAAAAGCAAAAACCTTAGTCTTAACACACTAAAACTACATTTAAAATGGCAAGTATTCTGATACCTACAAAATATGTATGTCACAATATTGCAATACATGGCAAAGGGTTCAGTTTAACATATGTACACTGATTATTAATATGTAGACTGAAGTCCATATACATTAACAAAGTAGGAAGGTAATTTAAAAAGAGGTAAAAAGTTAGAGTTTAATATGTGTCAGACTTCCTTACTCTGCAAAAATGGCCTGCCTATGTGAAGAGAAATCAAGCTGGAAACTGCTTGACCTGTTTATGTTAAATCAGCCTTCCTAAGACTCTTACTAATGAAAGCAATTTGTCCATCAAATCTTTCACCAAGAGCTCAATTACTTTTTAGGATATGCAATGAATAAACATTGGTTTCATCTCTTAAATCAGTTTCACTAAATAAGCGACATTTTTGACTTCTGCCATTTGCTAATCAGAACCATAAAAATTAAACCTCAGCAGGTCAAGCAGATTTGTAGATGGGAATTCAAAGACAAGTTCTCTATCTCAATGAAACATAGAATCGGCTGCCTTATAAAATTAAACATTTGGCATGGAAAATAAATTTTAAAGGAATTATAAACCACTCTGTATTTGCCATGTATGCTTGTACTAAATAAGAAGGTAAATAAATTGACCCTAATTATCATTTTCCATTTAACTAAAAATAAACACACTGACTTGCCTTGAAAATTCAACCACTTATTCAACTGGACACTCTCTAGAAAGCAAATGGTTTTTGCTACATATTTGTATGTCTCCAAACCTTAAGGATCAAACTTAATACTTCCATTTCACTTGTTGGCCTGACCATGGGCATGACTGCCCATGCCCTGTAGAAGGGGCCTGACTCTGCATATAAACTCCTTGGAGGTCTTACTCCAGGCTTGGTACCCCATATCCATTCCAGAATATGTTTACTCTCTTCTGAGCTTAAAGCCTGACAGACTTTTACCCAGAGACCCAATTTTTGCCCTCTGCCTGTGCCCTTTGAATTGGATGAGTCTTTTGGACTACTTGCTTCATTCCATACTCCTGCTCTGCCTCTGGATGGTGTGCTTAGTTTTCTCTTTGCTCTTTCTTGGCTATCAAAGGCTAGACTCACTGCACTTCTGTACCTCCATCAGCTCCTGGCATCAAAACGTAAGGACCCCTGCTCAATTTGGTTTAAGTTGAGTATATATCGAACTCCTCAACTGGGTGAGCAAGTGGGCCTTATAATTTTTTACATTCTTTCACACACACACACACACACACTCCAAAGGATGAGAAAAAAATATAATACTCTAGCATAACAAGTTCTTGAAATCCAACTTCCTTTCCAATACTTATCCCCACCCTCTCCCCTTAAACTTGATTTCTCCCTCTCTTCTCCTTTAGGATTTTACACCATCAATTAATTGTTCTTTTTTTTATCTTCAATAATTTCTTCTTTACTATCTCCCTAATTTGTTATCATTACATTATTACTGTCAGTAGTACCAGTTGCATGACCCAAATCTTAATGTCATCTTTACCTTCTATACCATTCTTCTCCTCCCCTATGTGTAGACCAAGCCTCTCTTTGTTCCTAACTGCACAGCTGAAATAACGCACTGACTTTCAGTGAGGCTTTAGTGAGAGGTCAGAATTATGGAAGTGGGGTCTTTTCACCTACTAGACACTGTGGGGATGACACCTGTCAACCAAAAAGCAATATAGGAGGCTGCAAATAAGAAAAGTGTTTGTTTGAAGTCTTAGGAATTGCAATTTGGGAGACACAGATTCGGCTAAAGCCTTAAGTGTTCTGGGGAAGAGAGAGTCAGAGGTTTATAAAGACAAAAAGCCAGGAGGTTGTTAAAAGTTGCCTGGTGAGAACTGTGATTGACTCTGACTCCAGCCAGGAAATATTTGTCCTTAAGGAATCATGAGTTATTTTAGGATAGGTGGTCCAATAGGTATCTTGAGCTTCTGGCAGATATTCTGGATGACTTCATTAGGACAATAAGTAGTCAAAAGGTCATATTCCATCCAGGCTGAGATGTGCATAAGCCACACTTCCTTAATGGCCTACCAGCTCCATTTTAGAGAGCTCTCAGTATTTCTCAAAGTGTGAAGTATTAGATAAACAACAAAACAACTCTATTAACTGGGTGGACTCCCTCTCCCCTTCAAAAATTTTTTGAGTACTAAGTCACACAACTCTCATTTACTTAGGCAGAGAAGTGGGGGTTCTGTTTGTATGTTTGCAGAGAAGTATTCTAGAAGACAGAGTGCTACACTAACCCTTGATGAAAGCAGCTCTTTTGCCCCTTTCCTGTTTGCCCATTTTTGTCCCCCTCTAGCCTTGAAAGAACCTAATTATAGGAATGAGATCACTAGGCAGTTTAAACTAACTCCTGACTTGTGCTCTCCTGAAGGTACACGATGTCTTGCCTAACCTGTTGATTCTTTTCCTATGTTAAAAGAAGTAGAATGAAGAATTAAGTAGTTAAAGAATAACTAGCTCTACCCACAAAAGCCCCCTTAGCCATCCTGTAGGCAGATCACACAGGAAAGAAATCATGTGAAGAGAGAGTCAGCCAGCCTTTATGCAATGGAGAAGGATGCACAATCCAACCTCCTGCTTCCATGATTCACTGAGATTCTTCACACTTTTTTCCCTTTAAAAACTGTCAAAGCTTTTAAAAGCTTTTGCACAGCAAAGGAAACTATAAACAAGACAAAAAGACAACCCTCAGAATGGGAGAAAATATTTGCAAATGAAGCAACTGACATAGGATTAATCTCCAAAATATACAAGCAGCTCATGCAGCTCAATATCAAAAAAACAAACAACCCAATCCAAAAATGGGCAGAAGACCTAAATAGACATTTCTCCAAAGAAGATATACAGATTGCCAACAAACACATGAAAGGATGCTCAACATCACTAATCATTAGAGAAATGCAAATCAAAACTACAATGAGATATCATCTCACACCGGTCAGAATGGCCATCATCAAAAAATCTAAAAACAATAAATGCTGGCGAGGGTGTGAATAAAAGGTTACCCTCTTGCACTGTTGGTGGGAACGTAAATTGGTACAGCCACTATGGAGAACAGTATGGAAGTTCCTTAAAAAACTAAAAATAGAACTACCATATGACCCAGCAATCCCACTACTGGGCATATACCCTGAGAAAACCATAATTCAAAAAGACACATGTACCACAATGTTCATTGCAGCACAATTTACAATAGCCAGGACATGGAAGCAACCTAAGTGTCCATCGACAGACAAATGGATAAAGAAGATGTGGCATATATATACACAATGGAATATTACTCAGCCATAAAAAGAAATGAAATTGAGTTATTTGTAGTGAGGTGGATGGACCTAGAGTCTGTCATACAGAGTGAAGTAAGTCAGAAAGAGAAAAACAAATACTGTATGCTAACACATATACATGGAATCTAAAAAAAAAAAAAAAGGTTCTGAAGAACCTAGGGGCAGGAGAGGAATAAAGACGCAGATGTAGAGAATGGACTTGAGGACATGAGGAGGGGGAAGGGTAAGCTGGGACGAAGTGAGAGAGTGGCATGGACATATATACACTACCAAATGTAAAATAGGTAGCTAGTGGGAAGCAGCCGCATAGCACAGGGAGATCAGCTCGGTGCTTTGTGACCACCTAGGGAAGAGGGAAGGGTTATGGGGATATATGTATACGTATAGCTGATTCACTTTGTTATACAGTAGAAACTAACACAACAATGTAAAGCAATTATACTCCACTAAAGATGTTAAAAAAAAAGTTTAAGTGTATTTTACCATATAAATCTTACATCCCAATTTAAAAAATTAATAGAGATACCAAATCCATTTATTCAAAAAGAAATTTTTTTGGTAAACACTGAATCCATCTACAAATATCTGCAATTGTTATACTTCCTCAATACTTTATGTTCTACTGAATCACGTTTATTGGAATTTTGCCCAAATAAATAGCATCCATCAGTTCAATAGAGTACATCCTGATAGAGTACTATACATATATTTGGATCCCCCAAATTTTAAAGGACATTTTCCTTCATTCACAAAATAGCTTACAAATGTGCTAGCAAGTTGCTCTACCTATTGGTTTTCATCTCACCTGGAGAGATTTTATCTATGTACATCTTATCTGTTTGGGTTTTTTTTTTCAGTTATAAAATAATTTATCCCAGATAAGAACAGTTTTATTAAACTGGATGAAAATATCATGTAAATATTTGTTCAAAAAGAGAACTCCCTTTCCTGCAAAATAATCCAAAGGAGGGGTTTTTTTCCTTTTAGTTAAAATTGTTTTATTACAAAATATAGTGCGATGATATGGGACATAATTAATTAAGAATACACATTACAAAAGATAGTTAACAAAATAAATCAGTGATGTCTCCTGCTTTGTGCCTGCCCCAGTGGTTACATATTTTAGATTAAGAACTGTTCAAGTTTGAACCTAAGAGAGAATGGAAACTCCGAGAAATACAATTTTCTTAGATTTCCTTCAGTACAATTTAGGAGGTTAACTTTTCTAGATAGAAATTCACCTAAAATACTTTTTTTTAGCATAAATATTTGACTTGAGCTTGAATGTAGATGCCATCTGCCAAGAGGACTAGTTTTCTTTGGCAAGGAAGAGTATCTGAGGAAACCTTTCAGAGGAGAACCATTGAGAAATAGATGTGCATGTATGAGATTTTTAGTTTTAGTTAAAAACAAAGCTGTCTCTAGACATTCCCACTTATAAAATATTTCTATTTTGTAAGAGAAAATATTTCTATTTTGTAGGGAAAAAGTGGACTTGGAGGTTGAAGACTGGGTAGGGTAATAATACAAGTGTTTTTGAATTGCTGTCTTGAAAGTGATAAAAGAAGTTGAAGTGAACCTTGGAACTTCATTCTGATACTTCTGGATGGTTAAAAGCAGGAACAAACGAAGCAGGTAAAAAGTATCTTGCTTTATTCTGATGTACTGTGGCATAAAATCATAAACAAAAATACAGCAATATAACGTCAGGTGCTGCTTCAGAAATAAGGTTATATGCATTTACCTCTGTGGTGAATAAGAAGGTACAACTGAGAAATTCTCTCTTAGCTATCCCGAACACTACATATGAAGTAAAGGATACTGGAAGCTATTTGTTTTTTCTTTTTAAATGTTTTATTGTTTTAGTTAAATGACATATTTATTGTAATTAGTGTAACCATGCAAAAATGTCTAAATAACCAATGATGCACTCCTTATCCCCCTGAGGTAACCAAAGTTAGCCTAGTGTCCTAGGTCGAATTCTCCCAGAAGCGAATGCTGAGGCAACAATTTGGGTGGAAGTGATTTACCAAGGATTTACTCCCAGGAGAAGCCAGTAAGGAAATGGAAGATACAGGATAGAAATAAGGAAGGAGCCAGGCAAGGGTAGAAGTTCAGAAGAAGTGCCAAACTCCACCTGCTCTCTCAGAAAGCTCTGGAGTGTAAATTATGCCTTGAGAGTCTGTCTGCCTGGAGACAAAACCTTTGTACTCAGCCCAGTACAAAAGCCCATGGAGGGATGGGGGGTGAGACAGTGGTTCTAACTCCCAAGTGTTTCTAGCTCTCTTAGGAATGAGTTAGCCCCTGTGTCCAAAGCAATCTTTTCAATGTCATAGGTAAGTCTTAGCAGCAGAACATGCCAAAGCTGGGATACGTGCACAGAGCTGACGCAAAGACAAGGGCATCTAGGTGGGGAATGGACATTGCCTTCCACACCTTTCTCCATATGAGTATATATACACATATATTTGCACATACAAATATACACACATATACTTCCAAATACATGTATATATGTATATGTGTTTTTAAAATACTTGTGTGTATATACAAACACACACACTTGTGCTTTTGCTAAGAAATGAAATATATTTTTCACTATTCCTCAGCCTGCTTTACTCACTAGCTAATTCATAAGAACAGATGTATTTGTCCAGTTCAATAGATATAGCACTAACTTGTTTATTAATAGCTGCATAATATTCCATAATTTAGATGGGCTATAATTAATCTAACCTTTCCCCAACTAATGGACATTTAGTTTTGCTGTTCTTGCCACCACGAAGAATTGAAACATAAAAAAAAAAACCAAAACCTTGTTTCTACAGGCTGCCGTTTCAAAAGTGGGACTGCTAAATCAAAGATATGTATGTGCCTTTATAATTTGCAGATAGTGCCATATTTCTTTTTCAATGGTTTGATAGCTCAAACACTTCCTATCTCTAACATCCAAAATGTCCTGATTCTGAAGTGCTGACAGGAATTGAGGTTGTTGTTCATAATATCCATAGCACTGGTCCTCTTTGTACGTCTGTCCTTGCCTGCTGTCTTCCTCCTTCTAGGATCTAGTCTGAAAGAAAAAGAGTCTTGGGACTATTTTTCTATATATCTGTAGGAGACATTAAGTAAATAGTCAATAATGACTTCTAAGTATCCAGTTCATGATGGAAAACGACAAATCCTGAATTTTCTTCTTTCACTTAAGTGCATCTTGGAAAAATGTAAATGCTAACACGAAAGGCACTTAAAAGCTATGTTAAGAGTATTTCAAGAAAGAGGTGTACTCTGCTTCAGAAAGATCGCTGTGGTAGTTTGGATTCCTGGGAAAGCAGTCTCTGAGATGGCAGTTTGTCATTAGCAAGTAATCTTGATATCAACACGTGCTGGAGAGTAGAAGTAAGCAGGATTGGACGGAGGGAAAATTGGGGTTAGGATTCCATGTCAGTAAAGGCATGAGCTGACGTCACGGGAAGCTTGAAAGCTGGGTCAGCCTACCGAGTGGTCAGTTGCAGCAAGGAGGCTGGGCTTTATCCCCCCTCACTGACCTGGCGTTGGCTGCAGGCTGCCTCAGGGGAGCTGGGGACAGAGAGAGTGGCTCTCCAGCAGAGAGCAATCACAAAGGAGTGTTGTCAGTAAACAGCACGCTGAGAAGTTGGGGAGCAAGTCTTTCAGTCCTGAAGGGGGCTCTAGGTGGTGCACCTGAGCACCCACCATAATTAACAGAAGCCAAAAAAGTTCTTCTTGTATCCTCACATGGTGGAGAGACTGGGAGAGCTCTTGGGGTTCCCTTTTATAAAAGCACAAATCCTATTCATGAGAGCTTTATCCTCATGACCTAATCACCTCCCAAAGCATGACCTTCTCATACAATCACGTCGTGGGCTAGGATTTCAATATATGAATTCTGGGGTGACACAAATATTCAGTCCATAACAGAAAGTTCAGATAAACTTCTTGAGGAAAAAGTTGAAGAGATAAGTGAAGAGATTAAGGGAACAAGCAAAAGTCTCCCTAGAAACATAAATCTTATTTGGAGGAACTAAGAATACAGACACAGGAATAATGGACCACTATCAATAATATTTTAAATATCAAGAAAAGTATAAATGATATGAATAAATGTTTTTCAAATTTTTTAATGAAATAAAAAATGGATTTAGAAACCTACAAAACGGTAAGAGTTTTTTTTTTTTTTTTTTTTTTTTAAGAATTTCAGAATGGATTAAACTCATTTTTACCCATCTAGAAAATCATGTGGAGATGATTAGGAAGTAGTGTATGGCTTCAAGAACAAATGACACCTTTTTTTCAGAGAGTTACTAAGGATAGAGAAAACCTTGCCTTTGAATAGCTTCCTGTGTAATAAGATGATCACTTTTTTTTTTTTTTTTTGACTGAATAAACTCAAACCATGTATTTGGTTTGGGATCTTGTATTTATTCCTACCTTAAAAATAAAGCTAACTGTGAATGAGAAAAGCTTTGAATATTCTGGTGATTACATAGTAAACTGAAGCTGTTTACTGAGTTTTTGTTTCATACAAACATTCAAAGTTACTGAATCTGGGTGGGATTGATTTTGTTTTTTGCTACATTGCAAATAGCAGCAACCTCATAGAAGAATGCATTGTATTTACATGACATTGGATGCAGTGTTTTCATACTTCAAAATTTTTTCCAGGCAAGAATTGGGCATAATAAAAAATATCAGTTGATGAAACCCCCTGTCACCAACACCCCCATCTTATAAACCTTCACAATATTTAGGACAGTGACATTTTTGTAATAATCCATTGTTTGCTATATATGAAACTAATTTTTTAATTTTTATTATTCCATGTCATACATTTCTTGTCTATTGGTTTTTCTCACTCAGTATTTCTTCATATTCTCTCAATCTTCTTTTAGCTTGAAATCAGGAATATAAAATTCACTGTGAATTTCAGACTTTTGTAAACAGAACTACACCCCAGGGAGGTTTCGTTCAGATCGCTAATGCTCTTCAATTTCTGTTACTTTATTGGTTACTAAATTAATGAACAAAATGGCTCAGGAGTACTTTAGTACTACATTCAATACTGTATTCTTGAAAATATAAACAAGATTTAAGGGAAAGGTATAATCTATAGCAAACTATATTCAATTACTAAATCGCGTAAAATCCAAGGTTATTATAATTATCTTAATATAATCACAGAGCCTAGCTCAGCATTTTGTGCCCTCAAAAGCTATGTTGAACAAATAAATGAATTCATTAAACAGTTCCTGCAGCTACTTCTTGAACACTATTGATTTTAGTCTTCACTATTTTGTAACAAAAATTGTATTGAAAACAAATAGAAGGCCTTTGGATAACACAAAATGATGCTCTAAGTAATTTGAATTATTAAAGTTTTTCTATATGTAGGAAACTTGCCAACCATTTTACACAGTTCTCAAACCTTTGAAACTGAGAATTTCAATTATGTAATACAGACTTCACTAAATATTCCCCTGTGACTATGGCCCTGTCAACTATGGCACTACTTTTCCTCAGAGAAGCAAAAGGATGCATTCTTTTCCCATGTTTATTTATCCCTGGTGTTCTTTTTCCTTCTCTCTCTTTTCCATGGTAACAATCTATTCTTGCATTTTGCTCTGTCTGGTTTTTACTCTATTGCTGACTTGCTTTTGTTCATATGTGCTGCATTTGCATATCACCTTTTCTCTTCTCGAGACCAGATTTCTCTGCTTGCCCCTCAAATACACAAGGTGTATTGTGTCTGACCAGCCTCGGCCTTAAGTATCCTCACCTATAGCTAACTTTCTACATTTTTTGTATCTGAATACACAATTCCTAGGAAGCACTCAGATTGGTTCAACTTGGTCATGTTGTCCAATTGTACTTGGTCAAATTGTCTATTTGTCTTTGGCCAGAAGGATTGGTGATGTGTGGGTTACTGTCTGCTTGACGGAGCTTTGGAAGTAGTCTGAGACAGGCCTGGGGCAGATTGCAAAGAAAGAGTGTTTCTGCAGAAAGAAAAACCATTAAATTAAGAAATATCAAATAAAGTACTTTTGACTTTGCTAAAGGGTTTAATAATTTAATACAGCACTTAATATAGTACTTAATACAATATTATAATAGTGTACCAGCAACTTAATAGAGCAAAGACATTTCTATTATTATTGTTTCATTTGTCTTTTTTGATTGTAATCAAGTCTATGAGAATAGGTAGAGGAAAAAAAAACCTAAGGTCCAACATGACAAAAAAATTTTAAGTAACACATTAATGGGAAAATGAAAACTTCTGTTATTTATGGAGCATTTGGCATGTGCATACTTGTGCCCATCTTTATATATGTTTTTTATTAAAAGTATCCTATTTTCCTCATCTCTTCAGCTGAATGTGCTCTAACTTTATCAAGATCTTTGATCTCTGTTTTAAGGTCTGGTGACCAGAAAGGCAAAGAACATCCCTTGCATATAAATGTATCATTTTAAGGAAGAATAATAATTTATATCTTATTTCTAGCCACTCCTCTTGTTGATGCCTAGAATGTATTTGACTTTTGGGTCTACCGTGTGTCAGGCACAATGTGAAGGCCTTTACATGAATGGTCTTATTAAATTCTACCCCAAAAAACTGTGAGCTAATATGAGGATTAAAGAAGTTTAATAACTGGTCTGACATTATACAGTTAGAAAGGATTAAGGTAAAAGTTAAACCCAAGTCTTTTGACTTCATGGGCTGAAGTCTCCATTAAGATATGGGGAGGGGGAAGGGTAAGCTGTGACAAAGTGAGAGAGTGGCATAGACATATATACACTACCAAACGTAAAGTAGATAACTAGTGGGAAGCAACCGCATAGCACAGGGAGATCAGCTCTGTGCTTTGTGACCACCTAGAGGGGTGGGATAGGGAGGGTGGGAGGGAGGGAGATGCAAGAGGGAAGCGATATGGGAACATATGTATATGTATAACTGATTCACTTTGTTATAAAGCAGAAACTAACACACCATTGCAAAGCAATTATACTCCAATAAAAATGTTAAAAAAAAAAAGAAACTCTATTGCCTCTCAAGTACTTTGTTAATCGGCATTGCTTTAAATGCCTAAGGTCTGTCAGTTTACTACTAAACATTTTTCTTGTGCCAGAAAGTAAGGCAGTGCTTAAACTACAGTAGAGTCCATTCAGAAGGACACAGGAGCTGGTTTTTCAGTGGTCAAATCTGGAAAAATTTGAACATAAAATAATGATAGTAAAGATTATAAACTGTTGAATAAAATAAGAATTAATGAGTCAATGGTAATATAATTAATGAATAAATAAGAGAGAGAAGGGAAAACTCTTCCTAGATTAGAAAGCCAAATAATACATGTGGAAAGAATGGCAAAATTAGAAAAGCACTATTTGACAGTCATCAGAAAAATTATATATTTAGGCAACAATTATCAATAGATATAAAAACTAGTAGGAGAAATTTCAGGAAATAATAGGATATTTACACAGTCTCAAAATATCTCCCTCCAAATTACTTCTTAATTACAAAGAGAAAGACGGTAACTTGGAAATGGAGAAAACTGGCAAATACATTTGAATCCAAATGATTGAGATAAATGACACTGTAATGGAACAAACTGGCATCATGCAACTACTGATAGATGCACTGAGAACAGAGTATCACATCCTGTGGTGTTCCTGCCAAAAACACACAAACTGAATCTAATCATGAGGAAATTTGGATACATTTAAATTGAGGGAATTTCCACAAAGTAGCTGGCTTGTTACCCTTCCAAAGTGTCAAATGTCATGAAAGAGTAAAACTGAGAAAATCCTCAGGAAATCCTCCAGATTAAAGGAAACTACAGAGACATGACTTTTGAATGGAATATTTGAGCTGGAATTTTCTTATACTATAAAGAATAAGTTTGGGACAATTGATGAAATTTCAATAGGTCTGTAAATTAAGTAATAATATGGAATAAATATTAATTTCCTGATTTAAATAATTATATTCTGATTAAGTGAGAGAATGTTCTTTTTTTTAGGAAACATACACTAACATACACCTAAAAGGTGATGAAACATTATATTAGATAATTTTTCTCAAGTCATTCAGAAAAATAATTTCGTATAGATAAACAGTGTGAGAGAACAGGCAAATGAGTTACCATTTGGAAAATCTGGGTGAATTATTTGAATTATTCTTGAAAATTCTGTGTTAGTTTGAACTTATATTAAAATATAAAATTAAAAGGAAAAAAGTTCACTATAGAGAAGTAAATCTACTTTATACTCACATACATATCTGAGTTATTTTCTATGGTATAAACCTAAATTTGAGAGTTCTGTTTAAAAGACATCTAGATTTTCTATTTTAGTGCCAAATTACTCTCCAGAGATGTTTCATCAATTTATATTTCCAGCAGTGTAGAGAGTTCCTAAAATTCTGTAACTTTCCCCAAACCTGATACTATTACACTTAAATGTTTGCCACTCTGATAATTATGAAATTATTTTGATTTACACTTCTCTGATCAGTCTTATGTTTCAACATATTTTCATGTGTTTTTAGACATTTGAATTTTTACTTCCATGGATTGTCTATTAATATCTTTTGCCCATTCTTAATGTTTTCACTGTCTTCTTATTGATGCCTGTTTCTTTCTATACTATCTTTATTTCATATGTAAACTGTTTTTTTTAAAATATATACATGTTTGTCTAAACATTTTTACCTTTAAGTGTCAGAATAAGGGTGTATAGGCTGAAAATATCAATTAAAGCTCACCATTCATGAGTCATGTGCTGTATGGATGCTTGGGGGAAGCTGAGGTATTGCCATGGTTACTCTGCAGCTCATTTCAATAGTAGCACTCCTCAGTAGATTTTTTTTTTTTAATTATCTTCAAAGCGTCCTATTCCCCGATTCTAAATTTTGTGGTAAAAAATTCTCAACATTATCAATTCTGAAAATCCAGCAGAATAATTCATTTCTAATTCAACCTATTGCCTCCTGGAAGACATGTTTAAATAACACTCCTAGCAGTTTGTGATTTGCTCTGGGATTTTGTTTTAAAGTGTATGTCCCCCTCCTCACATCTTCATGAAAGGTTAGTACAGAAAACTGGTTTAAACGTGGTGATTTGATTGTTATGGATTTAAAGGGATGTAAAAACCCAACACAGTTGTTTTGGAATACAAGCCAATCGATTTTCATTTTTCCTAAAAGATTTGAATATAATTTATAAAGCTTGATGTCCACAAGCTGAATGAAGATTTGCAGAGGGCAGTAATGAACACCTTCAACACTGTACTTCTAAATTAAATATGACATTAATGGGAACCATTTAATGCAGTTCAGCTCTGCTCTGATGGTCATTTTAATTGGATTGCTGCTGCTGTGAATAGAAAAGCTGCTGACAATGTTAGAAAAACTGGGCTTACACTATAGTCACCTATGAAGATGTTGGATTTGAATTTGCATGTATAATCAGTCAAATTCACTCATCGTATCCCTCTTTCAGAAGTGCAATTTGATTCAGTGGTCCGCCAAAAACACAGTAGCTCATTGTCAATTCTATGGCTTACATTCTGATAACAAAAGTCCTTTTCCTGAACCAAACTTCGTACCTGCTTGCCTGCTGTGGCTTCTAGTTACATCACATAATTACCAGACAGTCATTTCATCCTAAGGTGAGACATTTTATTGTTGACTATGAGTATTAAATGAGACCAGAGTTAAACACAAAATTGAAAAAAGATGAAGTTCATGCCAGAGCAGAAATGACTGTATTAAGCTTTTCCTGATAAAACACTGTCCTATGTAGATCATTCTTTCTTTTCTTTTAAAAATTTTGTTAAAAATTATTTTTCAGTTTTATTGAGATATAACTGACGTATAACATTGCAGAAGTTTAAGGTATATACACATATATATTGTAAAATGATTACCACAATAAAGTTAGTTAACAGATCCAGTACCTCACATAATTACTTTTTTTTTCTTTTGATGAGAATATTTAAGATCTACTCTCTCAGCAGCTTTCAAGTATATGATACAGTATTGTTAACTGTAGTTACCATGCTGTATATTAGATCCCCTGAACTCATTCATCTTATAGCAGAGTGTTGTACCTTTGACCAACATCTCCCCATTTCCCACCCTGCCTCCAGCCTTTGGCTACCACTATTCTACTCCTTATTTCTGTAAGTTTGGATACTTTGGATTCCATATATAAATGAGAACAAACAGTATCTGTCTTTCTCTGTCTGACATTTCATTTAGCATAATGCTCTCAAGGTCCTTCCATTTGCAAAAATTGTAGGATTTCCTTCCTTTTTAAGGCTGAATAATATTCTATTGTACATGTATGTGCCATATCTTTATCTTTATCCATTCATCCACTGATGGACATTTAGGTTGTTTTCATGTCTTGGCTATTGTGAATAAGGCTGCAATGAACGTAAAAGTGTAGTTATCGCTTCACGATAGTGATTTTATTTCCTTTGGATATATACTCAGAAATGGGATTGCTAGATCATATGGTAGTTCTATTTTTAATTTTTTGAGGAACCTCCATACTGTTTACCATAGTAGTTGTACCAATTTACATTCCTACTAACAGTGCCCGAGAATTCTCTTTTCTCCACATCCTTTCCAACATTTGCTATGTCTTTCTGTTGATGCCATTCTGACAAGTGTGAGGAGATATCTCCTTGTGGTTTTGATTTGCAGTTCCCTGATGATTAGTGTTGTTAAGCATTTTTTTCATATATCCATTGGGCATTTGTATGTCTTCTTGGAAAAAAATTGGTTCATGTCCTCTGCCCACTTTTTAATTAGATTAATTTGGGAGATTTTGCTACTAAGTGATATGAGTTCCTTATATATTGTGGATATTAACCCCTTATCAGATCTACGGTTTGCAAATATTTTCTCCTATTCCATTGGTTGTCTCTTCATTCTGTTCATCATTTCTTTTACTGTGTAGAAGGTTTTTAGTTTGAGGTAGTCCCACTTGTTTATTTTTGCTTTGTTGCTTGTGTTCTTGGTATTATATCCAAAAAATCATTGCAAAGACCAATAACAAGGAGCTTTCCCTCTATGTTTTCTTCTAGGATTTTTACAGTTTCAGGTCTTATATTTAAATCTTTAATCCATTTTGAGTTAATTTTTGTGAGTAGTGTAAGATAAGGGTTCATTTTCATTCTTTTGCATGTGAATATCAGTTTTCCCAACACCATTTATGGAAGAGACTATCTTTTCCCCACTGAGTATTCTTAACTCCCTAGTCAAATATTAGTTGACCATATATCTGTGACTTTATCTCTGGGTTCTCTATTCTACTCTGTTGGTCTATGTGTCTGCATTTATGCCAGTACCATACTGTTTTGACTACTACAGCTTTGTATCAGAAAAATCAGAAAATTGATGCCTCAAACTTTATTCTTCTCTCTTAAGATTGCTTTGGCTATTTGGGGTTTTCTGTGGTCTATATGAATTTTAGAATTATTTGCTCTATGACTGTGAAAAATGCCATTGGAATTTTGAAGAACTCCTTTTAGCATTTCTTGTAAGTCATATCTTGTGGTAATGAACTGCCTTAGCTTTTGTTTGTCTGGCAATGTCTTTATCTCTCCGTCATTTCTGAAGGACAGTTTTTCTAGGTATACTATTCTGGTTTGGCAGTTTTTCTTTCAGTACTTTGAATCTATCATTCCACTCCCTCCTGGTCTGCAAGTTTTCTGCAGAGAAATCCACTGATAGCCTGATGGAGTTCCCTTGTATGTAATGAGTCATTTTTCTCTTGTTGCTCTCAAAATTCTTTGCTTGTCTTTTACTTTTAACATTATAGTGTGCCTTGAAGTGATCTTCTTTGGATTGATCTTGCTTGGAGTTTGAGCTTCCTGTACCTGGATATCCATAATCTCTTCCAAGATTTGGGAAGTTTTCAGATATTATTACTTTAAATAAACCTTCTGCCCCTTCTTTCTCTCTTCTCCCTCTGGGATTTCCATGACTCAAATGTTTTGTCATTTGATGGTGTCCCATAATTTGCATAAGTTTTCTTCACTCTTTCTCATTCTTTTTCTTTATGTTCCTCTAAACTAGCTAATTTCAAATGGCCTGTCTTTGAGTTTGCTGATTCTTTTTTCCTACATGATTAAATCTGTTGTTAAAACTCTATTGAATTTTTCAGTTCTGTCATTGTATTGTTCAGCTCATGGGTTTTAGTTTGGTTCTTTATCATGGCTTCTATTTCTTTATTAAACTTATCATTTTGTTCATGCACTGTTTTGTTTAGTTGTCTCTCCACAGTCTTTTGCATTTCATTCAGTTTCTTTAAGATGAATATTTTGAATTCTTTGTCAGGTAAATTGTAGATTTCCACTTCTTTGGGGTCATTTACTGGAGCTTTATAAATTTCCTTTGGTGGTATCATATTTGCCTGATTCTTTGTGATTTATGTAACCTTGCTTTGAGTCTACACATTTGAAAGGGCTAACTCCTCTTCCAATCTGTATAGACTGGTTTTAGCAGACAAAGACCTTTTCTTGGGATTACCTCTGGAATCATAGTCATGCTGGGTTAGAGCTAGTTATGTTGCAGGATCTGCAGTGTGATCTGAAGTTGAAGAGCTTGTTACCAGGGACTTGGGTGGGCATGGATCCTGTCTGGTGCCTGGGTAGATGGGATTGCCTCCAGTACCTCGTTCAGTGGGGTGGCACTGGGACATGGATCTACTTCAGGATCCACAGTCGGGTCCTCAGACAGCAGGCTTATTACCAGGTGTGTAGTCGATGTGACTCCCACCAAGTCCCTGGGAAGGCTGCTGCCTGGTCACTGGATGGGTCCCTGTATGGGCAGGACTAACCCTGGATCATGGCTGAGTAAGCCTGGGTCCAAGCCCCAGGGCCATTGTAGGTTCCACAGCTAAGATTAAGTTCTGCAGACATGGCTCTAGAGGCATAGATGGGTGTGTCTCCCGCCAGGTTCCTGAATGAGCTGGCCTGGTCCCTGACCATGGCTGGAGCCAAGTATAGGGCCCTTTCGGGATCTCCTGAGTTGCAGACATGAGTGTCTCCCACCTGCAGACCATCATTTCAAAGTCAGTTTTGAACTCTCCTTTCTAAATCTGAAAAAATAAAGCACCAGAAATATAAAAAATTATTTCTTTAATTCCAAAGAATAAGAATCAGGACTATTATTTTATCTAGTTTGCCTCCGAAAGAAGTTGTTGAATTTAATGTCAACTTATAAACTTGGGGCTATAAGCAAATGGCAGAACTACGAGGTTAGAGAGGATCCAGGTCAGAAATAATCATTCTGGAGACTGCTGAATACCTGTTTTCTAGTATACCACCATTTTTTTGTGTTAAATTTATTTTATTGTAAGCTACATGAGTGGTTATTACCAGTTTACAACTTTTCCTCAGTCTAATTATTCCTTCAGTATTATTTGAAATTGACTATCCATGAACATTAATTGTTTGTTAAAAATTCTTAGGGGGAATATTTAATAATGGAGAAACCTCTGCACACACACACACACACACACACACACACACAAAAAAAACCATTGTATATTTAAATTCTGTTTATATTTAACACCATGAAATATTCAAATAATTTTCTTTCTTCTTTTTCAGATTATTAATGCAGGCCTCTTTACTGTTGAAATAATATTTGTAGCCAGAAGCCAAAGGCTGTTGCTGACAAAGGCTGCTGCTTTTTTTTAAAAAATTAATTAATTAATTAATTAATTAATTAATTTTGGCTGTGTTGGGTCTTCGTTTTCCGTGCGAGGGCTTTCTCTAGTTGTGGCAAGCGGGGGCCACTCTTCATCGCGGTGCGCGGGCCTCTCACTATCGCGGCCTCTCTTGTTGCGGAGCACAGGCTCCAGTCACGCAGGCTCAGTAGTTGTGGCTCACGGGCCCAGTTGCTCCACGGCATGTGGGATCTTCCCAGACCAGGGCTTGAACCCGTGTCCCCTGCATTGGCAGGCAGATTCTCAACCACTGCGCCACCAGGGAAGCCCAGGCTGCTGCTTTTTGTACAACCAAAGGATTTTTTAAAAATTTGATTAGTATGAAAATGAACTAAAGCCACTGTTTTTTATCTTCTTCCAGAACAAGAAGGTGGCCATGGCAAGGTGAACATGTAAGTTCCTAAATGATCTAAGCTAATACACAGGAAGCCTCAAATAACTCTTTTCTTTTCATATAAAAGATTTAATACAATGCTAGATCTAGGGTTCTAACGGTGGTGCTTCAGAATAAGGGTGCTGCTACTGAAATTGCATCTATTATTGTCATTTAATTTCCACTCTTAAGGAGGCAACCATGACATGTGAAAGTGATAATAGGAATAATATCTGATAAATGCTCTAGCAAATGCATATACATAAACGAGAATTGCCTGTTATCTGACTGGAATTCCTTCCTCTAATGGCAGCTGCGAAAATGTCAGATAAGATGCAAGAGCTGGTCAGGTGGTGTGAATGCAGTGTAAGTAATGGCGTTGAGTCAGAGACAGTGGATTTTCTAGGGAAATAGAATGTCTCAGGAATAGGAGTAATAAATGTTTTGGCCAGTATTGGTTTAGGGAAGAAACCTTCCCAGGGATAAATGAGATTGATGGTTCTCAAAGTGAGAACCCCTCACCAACAGAATTAACCTCACTTGGGAAATTATCATACATGCACATTCTTGGGCCACATTCCGGACTTACTGAATCTGAAACTCTGGAGTACAGATGTGTTTTAACAAGCCCTTCAGGTGATTCTGCCAGACTCAAGTTTGAAAACCACTGGTATAGAAGAAGCAATGATTTTCCAAAAGAAAGGAATGGAGACTTGCCTGGAAGCTCAACTAGGAAGGAGCTGGGAGAGTGCTGGGAAAATCAGAATCATGCCCAGTGGCGATGCGAAGTGTGCAGATACTGACAGCATGATCTGTGGCTGAACCCAGGGTTATATTTCACTAGTCATTGTCTTAAACAGTAAAGTTCCCCAGATCGGAAAAAGAAAAACTGCTCTACAGATGATAAGGAACATTTGAGATTTGTTTCCAATGAAATTATATTCATAAATCTGGCTGAGGTACATTGAGACAATTGACATGCACTAAAATCATTTAAAACATTTGCTCTAATTTGGGCAATCTCAGGCATTTACACTAAACCAAAGTACCTGTCTTAGGCAAACTACAATCACTGAGCATGCAACCTGTCAGAGACTACGTAACCCTGGAAGAGTCTCTAAAATCAGCCACATAATAAGGAATATTTTATAGGCTTATCATGTCACATTGACATAATGAGAGCAAATCAAAAATATTTTAAAAGGCTACAGCATAAATGCATATTTACTGCAAGTTCTGTACACCTATGCAAAGTATGAGAAAATTACTAGCTTTCCTATAATTTTGGAGGATTATCACAATTTAAAATTGTAAAAGTACCACATGAATTAAACTAAAATACCATTTAGCAGATTTTTCCAAGTTATGTGTCTAAAAATATTTCCCTTTACTAGCATTACATAAATTTTATAGTTTAAATAGGAAAGATGTTTTAGCTGTGTTTGTTACTAAAACGTGAACCTTTATTCATGTCAGACATGGACTAATACTATTAAAATTATTCTAAAAAGTTGTCATCAAGTCAAGAAGTTATAAACGAATACATAGAGAATGCTGTCAGTTTATTTAGCATCTAAATTGTTGAGTAAAGAATCAGATCCTTATTTTTATTTTCTTCATTCTTTTCCAGTGTGTAGACTTATTAGATGTTCTGGGCTTCGTGATGACGATAATGATGTTAATGACAATAATAATGACACCTCCCATTTGCATTACGCTTTCCAAAGTACTGTCACGTACATTATCTTATTTCATTCCGAAAATGCACCGAGATGATTGTGACTACTTTGTTCATGACTGAACCTCTTACAGCCCATATTGGCTCCTCTGCTTCCCAGTTGCTCTGCCACAGACACTCCATAGAGAGCTACAGCCCTGAGTTCTGCTCAGGTAAATCTCCAGTCTCCCAAGCCCTGTAGTTCATGCTCCTCTGACCCAAACTGCAAAGCTGTTGATTTGGCTCCCATTTTTGCTCTTCACCCGTTTTCTAGACCTGACCGGGTCACTTGCTTCTTGGGCCTGCCTTACTCCATAACACAAACTTTGGTTCCACTTTGCTCTGTGCCCTCTAACCGAGTGCCATCACGACCCACTCTCAGTTGCAGAGCTTGAAATCAGTCTTGACCCTGCTTACTTAGGGAGGGAGGTCGTCAGTAATTGCCAACAGGAGTAATCTAAAACCCCCAGTTCAGAGACCCTACAGGAGTTACTACTTTCTTCCCACATGGAAGCATGATTCTAGGACACAATACCCTCAGTGAAGTCAGCCCATCATTCTGAATGCTTATGGTCATTGCTGTTTTTAATGTAGATTTGTTGTTGGCACAAAATGAAGTCAATTTTCCAACATTGGTGATGATATTAAAGCATGACCATTGGGACTATGTTAGGTGATGTCCAGTTTCCCACTGGCATTTCCTCAATGGTTTTTCTTATGAAACTTGACCATTACTAGTTCAGCTTTTGTTTCATAAAGGATTATAAAAACAGCTCACTTTGAACCACAGTAGTGCTGATGACTTGCAGGAACTAAAAACCGAACAGATAAATACAGGGATGGCAGAAAGCCCGAAGGATGGGGATAATGTTGAGAGATCAGACAGCTGAGTGTTGCCGCTACAGGAAGAATTTGCACACGGCATGCCTTTAGTCTAGACAAGGGTATTTCTATTTTAGAGTAAGTCATCCCATATTTCCTGAGGGAGAGCTGTTCGGAATGCTTTTACTTATAAGTTTAGAGCATTACAGGATGTGCTTTTATTTTTGTTATTAAACTATAGGTGATTTGTTATAAAATAGGCAAACCAACAACACTATGAAGGTGATTTATGTTTAGAGGTTGTAGGAAATATAAATTGATTTCTTCCTTTTTTCTCTTTTTTTTACTGTCACTCTATTCCCAGAATATGTGCATTTGGTGAAAAGAATGGTAGAACAAAACAAAAAAATATATAAAAAGGGTTCCTACAGGATGTTTGGAGGACAGAAAAATTCCCTCTGTTGAAGAATTGAACTACTTCTTCTAATGGCTGAAATCACTCTCCTAGCCAAGCAGGCTGCGCATTGGCTGAGGCAATGTGAAGACTAGGTTGGTGTTGCCTACAAAGCTTAGGGAGCTTGTCAGGGTGGGTGTGCAGCCGGGAGTTTAGATAAGATTTCCCAGGGGTTTTAGTTACTCTTCACTTATTTCAATTTGGCTTTCTTCTTAGCTGGCTCCTACTTAAGAGTTTCAAGCTCGTGTTACTATCCTGGTTTTCAGTAGTAGCAAATCCTAAGGTAGTCTATAAAACTGTACTGCTATGATTCACATGGAAAAACATACTTTTGCATCTCCTGCCACGGAGTATGGTTCTAAAATTGGCGATCTCACAAATGCTTTGACCCTTTAGCATTCCAGGCAGTTGGTCTGTCACTTTTCTTTCACTTTAGAGCTTTTTAAAAATGGAGTCCTGAGTTAGTCAGGCTTGGAGGCTAAAATTCTCTTCAGTAAGTGTGTTTTTTCATAGCATAGTGCATTCATAAATGCTGGTAAAAGAATAACCCTCTCAGAAAAGAACTGTAAGATGGATGTGCTAGATGGGGCTCCAATATAATTTGACTCTGAGTGCAACTCAAGGCAATAACTGATCAATTCTTATCACTCATTTTTATATTCATATTTTTTGATATTTTCTTAACCTGAGGGAGTGATTTTTTCTCAATTTAGACTTCGCTCCTGTCCTATCAACATTATGCCCATTTCACCTCAGCCGCACACATGAATCAGCTGCATCCAGACTCCATGCCTGAACCCTCAATGGCAAAAGTCCTCCCTGTGATCACAAGTCCTGTGGCTGCTCGCAGCTACATCCCGCACACCAAGAAGGCGGCTCTTCGACATGACAGCTTCCAGTTGCTGACCTGTTCCGTGCCTCAGCCTCTTTCAGCTACCTTCCACATGGACCCCATAGTCAAAATGTAAACTGCATTCACACCACAATCCCTGAGAAGTCACTATTCCCACTTGGTCCTTCACCACTCAATTCCAGTTTCTCTTCCCTTCACTCAGCCTCATGAGAAGAAGAGCAGAACTAGGAGACAATGGTCTAGTCCCCTGGCCTGGTCCTTGCACATTTCTGACTTTCTTCTGGGACAGGCTACTCGGAACCTTTACATCACCTCTAGTTGGCTGCATGCTGGCTCCAACGCTCCTACAATTTCTCCTTATGTAATAGGGAAGAACAAGTCTGACTCCATATTGGATCTGTTTTTTTTTTTTTTTTTTTTACTTTAACCTTTGTATTCTATTGCTTTTGCTACAAGTTAATCACTAAAGGGATGTTGACTGTAACTTAAAGTAGACATCATGGCCCATCTCAGGGAACCCTGCCTCTCATGCCTGAGCATTAAGCTAAATTACCTTTGTTTAGCTCACAGGAAACATCCTGACCAGGCCCACCTGTGAATGGCTGTAGGAAAGAAGTAATTAACACTTTCCCTCCAGAGTATGGCCAGAATCAGGAAATAGTTGCAACAATTTATTGCCTCTTTTACTTTACTTCCTCACCTCCCCCTCTTTGTTCTATAAAAGAACCCGGGCAAGATGTTTCTTTGGGACACTAGTCCACCACCTTCTCCGTCTGCTGGCTTTCTGAATTGAGTCTCTATTCCTTGCCTCAACAACTAGTCTCTCTATTTATTGGCCTGTCGTGCAGTGAGCAGTGTGAGCTGGGGCTCAGTAACACTCAGTCTATGCTCCAAGTGAGAAAACAGAAAAGAACTGGCAGGAATTCCCACAAATTCTTCCTCTCCAATGCTAAATGTTTTCTGTTCAGTTTTTGTTCACTCTCATTTTATTCCTTTCCATAAAACTTCTTTCCAGGAATACCTCCTCCACTGTGTGCTTTGTCCCATCTGTTGAGTGGGGGCTAAGGGGAAGGAGGATTTAAGTGGGAGAATGGCATGAGTTGGGGAAGAGAATCTCTGCTCGTGACCACAGCACAGGCATCTAGAAAGCATGCCAGGAATGACTGTCACCAAAAAGCAGGGTTTGAAGACTCTGCTGAAATGAGACTTCTCACAAGATGGGCGCTGTTGAGTGGGCAGGTGTTGCTCTGGCTGTCTGCTTTCAGTCCATCCTTCCTTGGATATTAACACCCTAATTTTTATTTAGGAAATCAACCCATCTTCAGTTTTGGGATTCCTGATCAAGATACCCCCACTCCACTCCTGCCAAAAATGAGCAAGAGACCCCAGGTTGTTGGCTGAATTTAATTTGTGAGCGAATGACATATGAACTGTTGACCTGATTCATGCTGGCCAGTGAGAGAACATCTCTTTGTTCATGAGGGCAGGTGCCCAGAGCTACTCTGAAGCCTGCTTCTTGCATTTTCCTTTCAATTCCGTGAGCAATCCTATGTACTTAAAATTTTTTTCTTTTTGAATTAAATTACCCAAAGTCAGTTTATATTGCTTGCAAAGAAAGAAATCTAAATTTTATGGGAATTGAATAAGTGAAGGTAACATGGTATTGAAGAAAGGGCATTAGATTAGGTTCAGAACACTTTGACTCTAGTTTTATTTCTGTTCTAGACAACTGGGATTTATTTGCTCCCATGTTGTTTTACCTAGAGAATGAAGATTCTCAGCTGAGGGGACATTCAGATCTCTTGGGTATCTTTTTAAAACCATACACACTCATTCTCCATGCAAATTCTGTTAAAAGTCTTGCCCTTCTCCTCACCCTTACCGTGCATCGCCTTACCATTGAAAATTACAGTCCAGTGAGCCTCCATTCCTAACAGAAGTTATAGCCCTCGGATGTGTTGGATCAAAAAATATTCTACTGGACTAGGATATTTCTAAAGGTTCTTCTAGGGCTAATATCCTCTGAGTTGATGAGATGCTTTTTAAAATATATAACTGTTTTAGACAGGTTATGAAAGAAAATTTAAAGTGAAAGCAGATGGAGATCTATGAATAGAAACAGGAATCAAATCTCAAAAATTGGAGGAATAGTTGTGAAAGATTTTGATGTGAGTTGCCTTAAGTACAACGATAAACTTGTAGCAAATATATTCACTAGGACTCATGAGACTCATATTTTAATTCACCAACACAGAGGGCTTCAATTTTTTGAAAAAAAAAACCCACTTAATTTGAAAAACAAACTTGATTTTTGTTAACACACTCTGAGTTTAGAAAATTTCCATTGCACTAAATATTAAGACCATCAATGTGGTCATATAACAACTAGAATTCAGTGTCCAAAAGAATAGGTTTCTGAGAAGTTTAACCAAATGCTACTAATCTAAAAGAACTTGATATCAAAACTTTCTGAATAATTTGTTATTCATTAATGAAATATATAACAAATGTGAATGATACAAAACAGAGAAATAGTCCAAATAAATAAAATATACACTCATGAGCTAAAATGAAACTTGAATTAAACATTAGTTAAGATGTTAAAAAATATCTGAATAAAAATTTTAAAAATATTTTTTATGAGTCAACATTTCTACTCTGCATTACTGGCTTCTTTCAATGGAGAAATATTAAGAATACTGAAATCAAAACCATGGTCTCTAACTGCCAATGAGCTTTGGCATGATCAACTCCTAAGAGTCCAATTAAATATTTATAATAAATATACTTTAATTAAGTTGTCAGTTATTTTTATAGTCTCTTTCTCTTTAACACCCCCACACACACTTACACCACCACCACCGTAGCATTCAGGCCAACAATATTTAACATTGCTCTATTTTGACACTTAAAAGAGCATACTCTTTCATATGATATTCTCTGCCCCTAAAATTGCTTCAGATCATATGGAATAAACCCATATGCAATTTCTGCAAACTGCTTACCATATGGTAAGTTCCTACTGGAAATTTTAAAATTACGTTTTATCCTTGCTCCATCAATAATTTTGGAGGCTCTTGCATGCATATAATTATGTACATTATAACTTCATCCTCTTCATTGCTTTTTGTATACCTTTTATAAGTTCTTTTTATATAAACAGGTAAGAAACATTTGTTCAAAGAAATGAGATAATTAAAATTTAAAAGTCGATTATGAATTTAACTAGGTCCTTACCTTAGCAGTGAACATCCACTTAGAAAACTTCTGATTATTTCAACAATAATTACATTGGCAGGAGGACAATGGAGTATGAAATTTATGATAAGAATTATACCATTAAACTGTATCTTACCTAAGAAAATCTTCGTGAGAACTGATGCTTTGGTAACACTCTGGCTTATTTCACAGTTGTATCACTCGGTTTGTTTTGCAAGTTTCATTCACTGTTTCATCAAGAGGAGATAAAATACAGTATATAACATGCTGGAAATGGACAATGAAGGACCAAACAAGAAGCATGATACTTTGTGAGAACATTATATTACTTACTTTCACCGATGAGACACTCAACTTTTGGGTCTTGCTACTTGCTTGACATTGAATAACAAGAAAAGAAGAAAAAAGAAAGTAAAGAAAAAGTAAACAGAAAACTAAAATAAGTTAACATAAATAAGTTCAAATATGCCAGTAGTAACAATAAATATGGATGAGTTAGGTTTTAAATGTAGGTAATATCAATTTGGATTAAAAATAAGAGTTAAATTCTATTTATGAGAAATATATCTAAAGCAAAAAGTTAGGTTTAAAACAAGATAACTGTGAAAGATACAACTGACAAACACTAAACAAAATAACATTACTATCAGATAAAGTAGTAATTTAAGGAAAAAAGTTACTAAAAGAAACAAAAGGAGATATTACACCATGATTTTTAAAAAGCCACTCAACCATATCTTCAAAATATTGTTTGTCAAGTGAAACTGATAGAATTACAAAGATTTTTAAAATCTTAAAAATTTAAAATCTATATCTTAAAAAATATAGATTTTAACTCACTTGGTAAAAATAGTAGATTAAATAGAATATATATAGTAGATTAAATAGGATATATATATCTAATCATATCTATATATCATATGTATATATGTTCAATTAGTTTAAAATACCTGAAAGTACTACCTTTGTACCTTTTATAATTGGGACACTTTTTTTTTTCTATTTTCTAATTCTCTTCTTCATGAGTCAGTCAAAGGATTTCTCCTTGTAGATATGACATAAAGACATACCATATATGTCATCTTTTGTGAAAAAGATCTGAAAAATTGTTTATCTTTATGTCACTGGAAACCAGAAATGTTACTCAAACTGAATTGTATTCCATGTCACTTAAACTTGGGCCAATTCGCCTTCCTCAGGAAGCTACTGACCATCAGGAAAATTGCCGACTCCAGGGAAGGGTCAAAATGTCTTCAGTCACCATCACCAACTCTATTACCATCATTCTTTGACGTGTGTGATTGATGTTTTCTCAGTTCATATGCAGTAAAATAAGAAAACAATTTTGTTATTTTTATTCTACTTTCCCTTCCCTTTCCAACTAAATTGCCTTCCCACTTCCCTTCCTAAACTGAAATTATGTGGTCACCAATGATGAACAAGGCGGTACCCACAAGAGTGCCGTTGTTTTTAACACTTCATCACCAAAGACTTTGTCCTATGCATTTCACCCAAAGACTAACTCACTTTTACCCTAAAACGTTTAACCCTGGTCCCATATTTTCACACATAATAAATTATAGTCACTTATAGTTACTATTAGTTAGAGCCCATTTTACTAAGCTGAAACAGGGATTCAGAAAAGTAAAATGTATGGGGTCTTTCCATACTCTACTTCCAGATTTTCATTATTGTTTCTTTTTATCCTTACTCCTATCTCTTTTTAAAATCTCTTCTCCACCTTCTCTGTGTCCCACAATGATTTTCAACAGAAAATCATTTTTTAACCACTTGATTTAAGCCTCTCCAATCTCTTCCAAAATTTTATTGTTTTTATTGCTCTGGGAGAGAAGATATTTCCATCTAGAAATAGAAGCAATTTCTCAGCTTGATTATCAGACTTGCTGTTTTGTTTAGTTGTTTTTTTCCTCCCTAACATGTCAATGAGTATCTCTCTGTATAAGTCATTGTCTGAATTTTCTATTATTTTATGGAAGTAAAATTACTAGGCAGTAAGAATGAGCATTTTAAAAATTATTGAGATAGTTTGCCAAATAGTTATATTTTCTTTATCTAAACCAACCCATTCCCATAAAAAAGCCAGATATTTGGGAATGATACAGAACAGAATAAGAAACCATATCAATTAAGTATGGCATTTGTTGTCATTTTTACTTTCATTGTTATGAAGGCCAGATTTCAGGGGATTGATTCTTCTGAGGCATTTGCTCCTAACTGAAGACACACAGCCACTTGCTGGAAGGTAGCACTGTGTATTTGCCTTATGTTGTCATGTCTGTCTAGCTCAAAGGTATGTCTTTCCACTTAAATAGACTATAATTTGTCTAGGTATCAATATTAAGTACTTTTCCCACCAAGTCTCAAATGCTATTGATTGCATGAGGCTCATGAAGATTAATGTTTTCTATTCAACCAAAATCCATTAAGTTAGACATTTAAAATTCTCTATGTAAAAACTTATGTAAGACTTTGAAAAAATTTTTAAATAATAAAATGAAAAATAATTGTTAATGACTTCTGTAAAGCATGTAGCAATATTTACTATATTCTACCTCTAGGAGTTTCCACTGAATTATTCTATGGTTGATATTCCAGGCATCAAGCAGCAATCCTCACCCTTTCAGGAAAGAATCAACTCACTATTGGCTAAAGTTCACAGAAGGCCAAGATAGGACAAATTTGGAACCATTGTTTTTTCTTCCTTGTTTCACTCTTTTCTTTCCGTTAGAATCATGGCTGCCTTCACACTCTTCCCTTTGCATATATAGTACATACTATGAGCTGGTAGGTTTATATACAGTTTTCTCTGTTGGCTGTACAATCTCTCAAAACCAGATTCATGTTGAAATGTCTTAATTTCTACAATTAACATTGTAGCACACATTATTCTAAATATTTAAGTGGGTTAGTCTCATTTTAAAAGATGTGATAGTAGAGTGAAGAGCTTAATGTATAATGCAAAAACAAATACAGCTATGCATTCATGAAATCACAAAGAAGGAAACTATACATACATGTATACACAAATTTTTCTCAGGTTGTTTTTTTGTTTTTGCTAGTATACTATATAAAAGTTTTAAGAGCAAGTTCTTTTACTCTAAAGTTTTCTTAAGCATAAAATTGCAAAAATTAGAAGGGCCAAAATCAAAATGCAATTTAATTTTTAAAAAATCTTCTAAATATTTTACATGTGACATTTCAATTTTTAATGCCATTTGTATTTCCTTACTTTCATCAATTTTCTTAATTGGCTTCAAAGAGGCTGTATTTTATTCAATATCTGTTTACATTTTTCAAAAATTCCTGAATCATCTTCAAAATGCCCTCAAAGGATGACCTTAATGATCAAAAAGATTTCTTTCTCTTCTTCAGTTTAAGTGCATAGATATACATTTCACTTTGAATAATATCAAGCTTAGAAAAGAGAAGCAACTTTTTTCCTTTCTACTTGGGGGAATTTTTGCTTAGTATAGTTGTTTGTGGAGTTCTAAGAAATTTTCTTCGACAGAGCATAGAAGAGTTCTTGACATAGCATCCTTCAAATGAATTTCATCTTGCGCTAACTCTGACAGCCTCAGATAGCCAGCATCATGTCCACACCACTGCATTCCCTCCTGTAGCTAATATATATAGCTTTTTATAAGACCAATGAATAAGACATAACTAAAAGGGAATCAAGTGGGGATGACAGATAATTTTAAATAGAGTAGTAAATTCTGAAGAAGGTAAAGGAGTTAGTCATCTAGATGTCTGGGAACAGGGTGTAGAGGCAGAGGGAACAGCTAGTGGCAAGGATACAATTATCTATCATCATACAGAATTATGCAATTGTTTTTTATTAGAATTTATAGTGTATACACACTCTCACACACATAGTTTATCGTGTGTATTTGGGCTGTATTTGAGGAAAAGGCTTTTTCTTTCCTTGCTGTGGCAGATGATTTTACACGTTGCTTTGTAAACATGGTGAGGAAGAGAGGGTAATTCAGAAGACTTTAACACCTGCGTGCAACACAGATTGCTGGTCTTCTTCATTGCACATTAAGAGCCTCCAAGAACCATTTGGAAGACTGCAAAGGCAGACACCAGATTTTCCTTGCCTCAGCACTTCCTTTCATTAAACTAGAAAGTTTTCCAGCTGTTAGTGCTGAAAAGTTATCCTTAGGGAGGTATTTCTTTCAAAGGGAGCAGGGTTTTCTTGAAGCCACATTCGCAGATTTCTGTTCAGTACAAGAGAGCTAATAATCAAAAGAAACAAAAGAACCAACTCAATTTTCCATTGACAAATGATCCAGTCCACGAAGTATTTTAGATGATTAGATTCTCAAAGTATTTTCAAATATTATCTCCACAAAAACTAATTCACTCTAATTTGATGGTGTCAGTATTTTTTAAAAGACCAAAATTTATAAAGCAAAAAAAAAAAAGACTCTCTTCATTTCCAGCCTTTTCCTTTTTTTGGCAATACTGGCCATCTTTCTGTTTCTATTAAGCTGTTTCCTGTTCCCAGAATGTTCTTCACCTAATTCATCCAATCTAAACTAGCCATTAGTTATCACATTGCATCTTATTTTAATTCTTAAACAAAACATTTACCACAGTCTGGTATATTTTATTTTATCTGTTAATTTACTTATTTGTTTATCTAATCTCTGTTTCCCTCTTCTCCACATTATTTGCTTCCATACTCCATGTACCTAGAACAAGGCCTGGCATATATAGTACATGCTTAATATATATATTTCTCAAAAGATAGAGAATATTACAATAGTCTGAAATAATGAATACACGTTATCATTATAAACCTAGAAAAAATAAAATGATCAGATTAAGTATCCCATATTTTATAACATTTTATTAAACATTTGCAGAACTTAGAATTATTCATTCATTTTAATCATTTTTTTTTTGTAATGTCTGAAACATTTATATTAACATATTTCCATACAAATAACCCAATGAAAGTTTAGTATTAGTTGTTTTGTTTGTTTTTTTATACTGCAGGTTCTTATTAGGCATCAATTTTATACACATCAGTGTATACATGTCAATCCCAATCGCCCAATTCAGCCCACCACCATCCCCACCCCACCGCAGTTTTCCCCCCTTGGTGTCCATATGTCCATTCTCTACATCTGTGTCTCAACTTCTGCCCTGCAAACTGGCTCATCTGTACCATTTTTCTAGGTTCCACATACATGCATTAATATACGATATTTGTTTTTCTCTTTCTGACTTACTTCACTCTGTATGACAGTCTCTAGATCCATCCACGTCTCAACAAATGACTCAATTTCGTTCCTTTTTATGGCTGAGTAATATTCCATTGTATATATGTACCACATCTTCTTTATCCATTCGTCTGTCGATGGGCATTTAGGTTGCTTCCATGACCTGGCTATTGTAAATAGTGCTGCAATGAACATTCGGGTGCATGTGTCTTTTTGAATTACGGTTTTCTCTGGGTATATGCCCAGTAGTGGGATTGCTGGGTCATATGGTAATTCTATTTTTAGTTTTTTAAGGAACCTCCATATTGTTCTCCATAGTGGCTGTATCAATTTACATTCCCACCAACAGTGCAAGAGGGTTCCCTTTTCTCCACACCCTCTCCAGCATTTGTTGTTTGTAGACTTTCTGATGAAGCCCATTCTAACAGGAGCGAGGTGATACCTCATTGTAGTTTTGATTTGCATTTCTCTAATAATTAGTGATGTTGAGCATCTTTTCATGTGCTTCGTGGCTGTCTGTATGTCTTCTTTGGAGAAATGTCTATTTAGGTCTTCTGCCCATTTTTGGATTGGGGTGTTTGCTTCTTTAATATTGAGCTGAATGAGCTGTTTATATATTTTGGAGATTAATCCTTTGTCCGTTGATTCATTTGCAAATATTTTCTCCCATTCTGAGGGTTGTCTTTTCGTCTTGTTTATGGTTTCCTTTGCTGTGCAAAAGCTTTGAAGTTTCATTAGGTCCCACTTGTTTATTTTTGTTTTTATTTCCATTACTCTAGGAGGTGGATCAAAAAAGATCTTGCTGTGATTTATGTCAAAGAGTGTTCTTCCTATGTTTTCCTCTAAGAGTTTTATAGTGTCCAGTCTTATATTTAGGTCTCTAATCCATTTTGAGTTTATTTTTGTGTATGGTGTTAGGGAGTATTCTAATTTCATTCTTTTACATGTAGCTGTCCAGTTTTCCCAGCACCACTTATTGAAGAGACTGTCTTTTCTCCATCGTATATCTTTGCCTCCTTTGTCATAGATTAGTTGACCATAGGTGCGTGGGTTAATCTCTGGGCTTTCTATCTTGTTCCATTGATCTATGTTTCTGTTTTTGTGCCAGTACCATATTGTCTTGATTACTGTAGCTTTGTAGTAGAGTCTGAAGTCAGGGAGTCTGATTCCTCCAGCTCCATTTTTTTCCCTCAAGACTGCTTTGGCTATTCGGGGTCTTTTGTGTCTCCATACAAATTTTAAGATGATTTGTTCTAGCTCTGTAAAAAATGCCATTGGTAATTTGATAGGGATTGCATTGAATCTGTAGATTGCTTTGGGTAGTATACTCATTTTCACAATGTTGATTCTTCCAATCCAAGAACATGGTATATCTCTCCATCTGTTGGTATCATCTTTAATTTCTTTCATCAGTGTCTTATAGTTTTCTGCATACAGGTCTTTTGTCTCCCTAGGTAGGTTTATTCCTAGGTATTTTATTCTTTTTGTTGCAATGGTAAATGGGAGTGTTTCCATAATTTCCCTTTCAGATTTTTCGTCATTAGTGTATAGGAATGCAAGAGATTTCTGTGCATTAATTTTGTATCCTGCAACTTTACCATATTCATTAATTAGCTCTAGCAGTTTTCTGGTGGCAGTTTTAGGATTCTCTATGTATAGTATCGTGTCATCCGCAAACAGTGACAGTTTTACTTCTTCTTTTCCAATTTGTATTCCTTTTATTTCTTTTTCTTCTCTGATTGCCGTGGCTAGGACTTCCAGAACTATGTTGAATAATAGTGGTGAGAGTGGACATCCTTGTCTCGTTCCTGATCTTAGAGGAAATGCTTTCAGTTTTTCTCCATTGAGAATGATGTTTGCTGTGGGTTTGTCATATATGGCCTTTATTATGTTGAGGTAGGTTCCCTCTATGCCCACTTTCTGGAGAGTTTTTATCATAAATGGGTGTTGAATTTTGTCAAAAGCTTTTTCTGCATCTATTGAGATGATCATATGGTTTTTATTCTTCAATTTGTTAATATGGTGTATCACATGGATTGATTTGCGTATATTGAAGAATCCTTGCATCCCTGGGATAAATCCCACTTGATCGTGGTGTATGATCCTTTTAATGTGTTGTTGGATTCTGTTTGCTAGTATTTTGTTGAGGATTTTTGCATCTATATTCATCAGTGATATTGGTCTGTAATTTTCTTTTTTTGTAGTGTCTTTGTCTGGTTTTGGTATCAGTGTGATGGTGGCCTCATAGAATGAGTTTGGGAGTGTTCCTTCCTCTGCAATTTTTTGGAAGAGTTTGAGAAGGATGGGTGTTAGCTCTTCTCTAAATGTTTGATAGAATTCACCTGTGAAGCCATCTGGTCCTGGACTTTTGTTTGTTGGAAGATTTTTAATCACAGTTTCAATTTCATTACTTGTGATTGGTCTGTTCATATTTTCTGTTTCTTCCTGGTTCAGTCTTGGAAGGTTATACCTTTCTAAGAATTTGTCCATTTCTTCCAGGTTGTCCATTTTATTGGTATAAAGTTGCTTGTAGTAGTCTCTTAGGATGCTTTGTATTTCTGCGGTGTCCTTTGTAACTTCTCCTTTTTCATTTCTGATTTTATTGATTTGAGTCCTCTCCCTCTTTTTCTTGATGAGTCTGGCTAATGGCTTATCAATTTTGTTTATCTTCTCAAAGAACCAACTTTTAGTTTTATTGATCTTTGCTATTGTTTTCTTTGTTTCTATTTCATTTATTTCTGCTCTGATCTTTATGATTTCTTTCCTTCTGCTAACTTTGGGTTTTGTTTGTTCTTCTTTCTCTAGTTTCTTTAGGTGTAAGGTTAGATTGTTTACTTGAGATTTTTCTTGTTTCTTGAGGTAGGCTTGTATAGCTATAAACTTCCCTCTTAGAACTGCTTTTGCTGCATCCCATAGGTTTTGGGTCATCGTGTTTTCATTGTCAGTTTGTCTCTAGGTATTTTTTTATTTCCTCTTTGATTTCTTCAGTGATCTCTTGGTTATTTAGTAACGTATTGTTTAGCCTCCATGTGTTTGTCTTTTTTACGTTTTTTTCCCTGTAATTCATTTCTAATCTCATAGCGTTGTGGTCAGAAAAGATGCTTGATATGATTTCAATTTTCTTAAAGTTACTGAGGCTTGATTTGTGACCCAAGATGTGATCTATCCTGGAGAATGTTCCGTGCGCACTTGAGAAGAACGTGTAATCTGCTGTTTTTGGATGGAATGTCCTATATATATCAATTAAATCTATCTGGTCTATTGTGTCATTTAAAGCTTCTGTTTCCTTATTTATTTTCATTTTGGATGATCTGTCCATTGGTGTAAGTGAGGTGTTAAAGTCCCCCACTATTATTGTGTTACTGTCGATTTCCTCTTTTATAGCTGTTAGCAGTTGCCTTATGTATTGAGGTGCTCCTATGTTGGGTGCATATATATTTATAATTGTTATATCTTCTTCTTGGATTGATCCCTGGATCATTATGTAGTGTCCTTCCTTGTCTCTTGTAACATTCTTTATTTTAAAGTCTATTTTATCTGATATGAGTATAGCTACTCCAGCTTTCTTTTGATTTCCATTTGCATGGAATATCTTTTTCCATCCCCTCACTTTCAGTCTGTATGTGTCCCTAGGTCTAAAGTGGGTCTCTTGTAGACAGCATATATATGGGTCTTGTTTTTGTATCCATTCAGCCAGTCTATGTCTTTTGGTTGGGGCATTTAATCCATTCACGTTTAAGGTAATTATCGATATGTATGTTCCTATGACCATTTTCTTAATTGTTTTGGGTTTGTTTTTGTAGGTCCTTTTCTTCTCTTGTGTTTCCCACTTAGAGAAGTTCCTTTAGCATTTGTTGTAGAGCTGGTTTGGTGGTGCTGAATTCTCTTAGCTTTTGCTTGTCTGTAAAGCTTTTGATTTCTCCATCAAATCTAAATGAGATCCTTGCCGGGTAGAGTAATCTTGGTTGTAGGTTCTTCCCTTTCATCACTTTAAGTATATCATGCCACTCCCTTCTGGCTTGCAGAGTTTCTGCTGAGAAATCAGCTGTTAACCTTATGGGAGTTCCCTTGTATGTTATTTGTCGTTTCTCCCTTGCTGCTTTCAATAATTTTTCTTCGTCTTTAATTTTTGCCACTTTGATTACTATGTGTCTCGGCGTGCTTCTCCTTGGGTTTATTCTGTATGGGACTCTCTGCGCTTCCTGGACTTGGGTGGCTATTTCCTTTCCCATGTTAGGGAAGTTTTCGACTATAATCTCTTCAAATATTTTCTCTGGTCCTTTCTCTCTCTCTTCTCCTTCTGGGACCCCTATAATGCGAATGTTGTTGTGTTTAATGTTGTCCCAGAGGTCTCTTAGGCTGTCTTCATTTCTTTTCATTCTTTTTTCTTTAGTCTGTTCCGCAGCAGTGAATTCCACCATTCTGTCTTCCAGGTCACTTATCCGTTCTTCTGCCTCAGTTATTCTGCTATTGATTCCTTCTAGTGTAGTTTTCATTTCAGTTATTGTATTGGTCATCTCTGTTTGTTTGTTCTTTAATTCTTCTGGGTCTTTGTTAATCATTTCTTGCATCTTCTCAATCTTTGCCTCCATTCTTATTCCGAGGTCCTGGATCATCTTCACTATCATTATTCTGAATTCTTTTTCTGGAAGGTTGCCTATCTCCACTTCATTTAGTTGTTTTTCTGGGGTTTTTTCTTGTTCCTTCATCTGGTACATAGCCCTCTGCCTTTTCATCTTCTCTATCTTTCTGTAACTGTGGTTTTTGGTCCACAGGCTGCAGGATTGTAGTTTTTCTTGCTTCTGCTGTCTGCCCTCTGGTGGTTGAGGCTATCTAAGAGGCTCGATGGGAGGCTCTGGTGGTGGGTAGAGCTGACTCCATTTTAATCATCTTTAAGATGGAAAAAATATAAGATTTTAATATATTATAAGGAACAATATACACCATTGTGGAATGAACAAGTGAGTCCTATAGAAATTATTGATGATTTTTTTGTAAAATAGAAAAATGTTTTTAACCTTTTCTTATAAGAGAGTTAATCAGAAGATTTATTTTTTAAGTAAAAAGCATATATGACTGTGATATTTTGATGGCTCAGGTGAAAGTCAAATGCCCCCGTGTGACTAGTAGAATTCTGCTACACAAGTTAAAAAAGATATTTGAGGGCAAACAAAAGACAAATAACCCCCAAAGGTCAGAAATGGCATTTGTATCAACAGCTCTCAGGGGAGAAACTGGAAGTTAAAAATAAATCATTGATAGCATACAAGGCAAAACTTAGATACAACAGAAGATAAGTGGAATGAAATTTCTTCTTTCTCCATCTCCATCTGTCTGATATCTGAGATTAGATTTTTTAAAAGCAGTGAATTCATTTGTCTTCAATTAAAAATGAATATCAAAAACGAACTATGAAAATTACTGCCAAATTAACTGGTGCTAAGGAACTAAATCTAGGTGCAGAAGAATGAGGGAAAAAATATTCTGTTTCAACCTTAGGCAGAGGTTTTTTTTAGCAAAATACAGAATTATAATATAAAACATGAATGCCAAAATCATGATTTATGCAATTTGAGGATTTTCCAGGTATGTTTCCAGTCTTCTGACCTTCAAACAGCAGCACCTAAAGAAAAATAGAGCTCTGGTTTCCCGCAGGCTAATTATGGCCACCTAACTTCAAATTCTCCCACATACGCTTCTCCCAAAAACATTTATATGAACAAAAAGAACAAAGGCAATCACCCATAACCTGTGACAATAGCAGGGAGGCAGAAAGCTTTGACAATTTTGATTCACATTTAAGTAAACATTCTCTAGATTACAAACCAGGGCAGAAGGTGAGACAAGGATTGTGCAGAAGAGAGCAGAATACAATAGGATCCTAGTAGGAGTAAAGTAGAGATAATATTGACTGTGATTTATCCCCAGTAAAGGAGGGCTGTATCTTGAGTGGGTGAATACTGAGAAAATATCTGAAGTCTGGTAGATGAGAGCACTGACAATAGGGGAGTAAAATGAAGTCTTCTTAGAAAGTGCATAGGACCAGCAAAGGCACTCTTGGGAAGGCACTGCTTCTGGGGAAATAGAATAACAGTTTTGTTGAGACAGCGCTTCCTAGAGGCTTAGTGCTGAAGAGGAAGAAGTAAACATCTAGAGATAATGGCTGTATAAAAACAAAATATTATCCAAGAATAGAGGAAGAAAGACTCTTCCCAAAAGGTACCCTTTGTTAAAGAATTTGCACTTCACATACAATAGTGCTCTTGAATTAAGAAGCCAAGTAAGCCACATCTTTTCAGTTCAAACCCATCTTTCTCAGTCTGTAGAATGACCTTTTATTCCTTATGCAAGAAAATCCAATGCAGCTAAAAGTGAACAAATAAACAAGCAAAATTCCCATCATCTATACAAAATGACTGTAAGAAAAAGAGAGAAAATGAGAATGAAAAGTTTGGGGTATGTAAAAGACACCAAAAAATAGTTGGAAGGAGAAGAAAAACTATAACGCGACACTGTCACGCACAATTCACTAATTCAACCATTTATCCTTATTCTCACGGCCTAGTCCTGGGTTGTCCACCAGAGTCTCACTTCCTTGGCAGATTCACAGTTTTTTGGTTTTTTTTTTTTATAGTGCAAAAATCTCCTCTTAGCTTTTTAGCCCCTTATCACTGCTCCAGCGTGGTTTCTTAGAAAATCGTTCCAAATGTACATAACTTTGGAGTCGGTAAATGACTCAAAAGGATGCCTCAAAGTGGAAATTGTGCAGTGTGTCACGGTCACATCTGTGTGGTATCTTTTTCCTCTAGAATCTTAGAATCTTTTTCCTGAAGTCACGGTTACCTTGGATATTCTGTGATGTCTTCAAATAGTTGTTTTTTTATGCTTTTTCAAAAATCCTGCTTTAACAGGTGTTTATGATGGGAGAACTAGTTTGATAGCAGTTACTACATCACAAATCAAAGTGGAAGTTTATCCTACTGTATTTTTTTCCCTACATAACGCGCTACATACTCTGTATTTACTTGTTTATTCATTCTATGTCTCCTTAATATAGTGCCTTGAAGGTAGGAACTCAGTTTTGTTCACTGTGTAGTCCCAAAGCTTAGAAAAATGGCTGGAATAAAAAAGGCATGCAATAAATATTTTCAAAGGAAGGAAAAAAGGAAGAAACCAGCTTGTGGCTCTCCTAATGATTCTTTCATCCAGGTACACACCTGGGAAACTTGATTTAAGGACTTCTATTTATCTTCTTTGATCAATATTTTTAAACTTCTCCTACTCCTCAACTCTGCACATCCAATTAGCTGCCAAGTTCTGCTAATTCTATATTTTTAATATCTTTCCAATATGCTCTTCCCTCTTCATCCTTACTGTCTCAAGGATGAAGGATGAAGGATGAAGGGTGCTGTCTCATCATCTCTCGCCTGGTTACTAAGTCTGTTCATTAACGCCGTACTTCTACTTTTCCTTCTGATCATTCTGTCTTTCCCTGACATACAGTTTTTGGTGTTTTTCTCAAACACAAATATTATATTTCAGGAGTTTAAAAATATTTTAAGATGTCGTTGGCTCAACGAAAAGATACAAGGATAAATACAAAACTTTTGTTTTCATGGAATACAAGGAACTTCAAACATGTCTTACTGTGACAACTAGATATCTTCAATAAACGGTGAAATCATCATAATGTTCATCTTAAAGTGTCTAAAAATCTGAGAACATAAGCATGTCACCATGATTTTATGCATAACTCTTGATGGCCAAAAATGACTCAGAGGTATGACTATTAGACTGTAGATATTAAGGATGAGACTGAAGAAGAAAGCAAGATATAAGCACAATAGTAAATATATGCTTTTGTTGGTAGCAAACAAAGTTTATATTCATATCTAGTTTTTGGAATTTTTGAAGACTTACATTAAACTATTAAGGCTTCTTATACTAATAAACTATTAGTATTATTTTATTGCTTGAATATTTACTGAGATGCCTGCTCTATGTTAATTGCTCTGATTCCTTAGGACATAAATATATATTAGATCATTTTTTCTCTCAAAGGGCACAGGGAGTAGTGACTCCACATAATTGATTAGTTAAAGTAAATACTGTGTTGTGATTATTTTTCATTTTTTAATTTAAAATGTTATTTTTTTAAATGTGAGCAAAATATTTAAGATCCTTAATGAAGTATTCTTTCATCAGTCATCAGCTTCTACATGTAATGGTGGATTTAGCACTTTCTATCTGATTACCCAAACTTATAGGAAACCATAACATAAGTCAAATTTTCCATGGAGACTGTAAGAGGAAAAAGACAATAGAATTTGGAAAACAACTGCTTTGAAAGGGACAAGCAAAAGGGACGTTGAATGAATATTAAAAAGGAAAAGGAAAGGGATGTAAACTTTTTAAGCCTCGGTTTTGTTATCTGAAATATAGAAATAATATATTTAACTTGTATAATCATTGAGAAGAAAAGAAGATTAATGCAAGCAGACCTGTTAGTGTGACACTCAATGTTTAGTAAACACTCATAAATACTGTTGTTTTTGTTTGATATAAAACAACAATAATTTGGTGCTTAAGGAACTAAATCTATAGCTAAACCATACTTACTTATCACCAGTGGTGCCTGAGATACCTATTCCTTGAATCATTGCTCATCTTATTTACTTAAATAGAAAAATGAAAACACAGAGATGATATATATGTTTAAAATTTGAAATTTAACAGATGATTTGTTTCAATGTACTTCTACCTAAGAGACACAATCCAAAGAGTCTCCTCCACTTTTCAAAACATTCCCTTGGTCATTTAACTCATGAGTTATTGTGATGTTCTCTGAAAATGAGTGGCATGAGAATTGCAATGAAAAATTATAGGTCTCATCAAAATGAATAATACAAAATGTAGGAGGCAGAAGCATCAGGGCCAGGGAGCTATTTCAGATCTATTTACTTTGTGATATTTTGTTTTATCTGGGAGGTCTCACAGGCTTTGCCTTTACCTAAGAGGGGAGGTAGAATGTCTAATGATACCGATTAGCACCCTTTTCAGGGCTATTCTGACTTATGGGCACTTTATGGTAATTGAGATTATGCTGATGGCATATTTAGACACCCACTACAATTTTTTAAAATATTTAACTCAAGCCAAACATAAGGCTTCAGGTGGTAGAAGTATTTCAGGAATGACAGCACCAAAGGAAAAATAATTAGCAAACCCTTTCATGACAGCTAATTTTCACTGGGCCATGTGCAGTCTATTTTTGTACCACCAGATGCCCCCTTCAGTGTAGTCTTATTTTTATTTACATAGTGAAGTTATTTCTAAATTTAGCAGAGGTCTGTCAATTTGTTCTAATTTTGTTGAGAGAAAATTTACCAGTGTCATGTGACAGCCTCTTCTGCCCCATGCATCCGAAGGTCTCACTTGCGGAGGTAAGTTGGTCTAACATCAAAGCTGGAAATAGCAGACCTCTCCCACAAGCTCATGAGGGGAAGGCTTTGCTATTCAGCTCATTTTGAGATCTGATCATCACCCACTGGCCAAATAAATCATGAGCCGAATTACTCAGTTTGGTAAAGTATTTCCAGCTAGTGCAATCAATGAAGATTTTCCAAAACTACTTACTAAATAGTGTTTTTCCTAAATTTCAGATTTGCAGTGGACTTTGCCCAAGATAGTCAAACAACTCTGATGGAAAATTTCCTCTAAGCTTTGATTTTTGAGTATATTATTTCTAAGAAGAAGGAAGTTCTAAGTCAATAAAACAAGAAATTGTTTTTCATTACAAAGTAATTTTAATGATTAGTTATGCCATAATGATGATGTGAACAAAGCCAATGAACATATAAAAAGGAACTCGATTCCATTGTAATCAGGGAAATGCAAATTAAAACTGAATGAGGTAATATACACCAGAATGACTAAAATAAAAACGATAGACAACACAAGTGTTCAAGAGGATGTAGAAAAATGGAAACCATCAGTGGGAGTGTTAAATTGGTGCAACTACTAAAGATGAACATTCCGTAGCCTCTCAATTCCACTCCTACGCATTCACCCAGCAGAAAAGTATATGTATACTGCCCACCCCAAAGGACACATACAACAGTGATCACAGCACTGTCAAAACCTCTAATCTTTTGGGGTGATTCTTTCCCTGACCTTGGGTAGGTTTTTTCACATGCGAATGCTGATCAGTAAGCAGCTGAATGTTCTTGGAGAAGTTCTCTACAGATCTCCAGGCTTCCTTGTACAGTTCTCCTTTCCTGTACTCTGTCCTACTAACTGGAGCCACCTCGTTCTGCCTGAACTCTCAGCTCCATGTCCTCAATGGGGGTCATCTCACAGGCTCTTTCTCGGTTTCCTCTATCTGCACCATGACCTGGAAACTCTCTAACGTTGTAAGCTGGAGCAATTACAGAGGCATATCATTTGCTTTCCGTCTTTCAGGTTTCTGTTCCAATGTCTTGAAAACTGTTTTTTTCATATACTTTGCCCATTTTAAAAATCAGGTAGTTGGGTAAATCCAGTTCCTGTTTCTCCATCTTGTCCAGGAGCTGACATCCTTAGGAATACCATTTTTACCTGAAAGAAGCAAGTGAGGGCCAACCTATGGTTCTTTGGGATTGAGTGTTTGGCAAATATTGTCTGTAGAATCAACCAAGTGAGCCTGTAACTTCAAGGAAAACAACTGATAGCATCTGTTGTCAATGATAACATTTGAGCTTTCAAGCAAAATTCAGAATTTTAGAAAATGTGTATCTGCCACCTTTAGTCTGACAGCACCTGGCCACATGAATACTTCCCTAATGAAATCAGTGATCTTATCATATGTGATTTTTGAATATTGTATAATGAAAAGTGTCAATTTGGGAAAGGCTGCATTACTCACTGCACTAATATTTTCCAAATGACCAATGCATGATATTACAAAATCTTGCATGGGTACAACATCTATTTTAAGTACAAGATAGACAAATGGATTTTAATGTAACATCACTGATTTGGTTGCAAATTCTACACTTAAGTTTTAAGGAACTACCACTACTTGAGTTTTGGTATAATATTAAAGATAATATTCACAGTTATTTGAAAAGACTATTATAATATTTTTCCCTTTTCCAAATTTGTGACCAGATTTTCTTCATATTCTTCAATAAAAAATATGCTGTAACAGACTGAATTCAGAAACAGATATGCAAATCCACTTACTTTCTATTAAGCCAGACATTAAACAGACTTTCAAAATGTAAATCAAAGTCAGTCTTCTCACTATATATTCTTGTTTTAGAAAATATGCTAATTTTTCATAAAAAATAAGTTATTTCTGTTAACTTGGATATATTATTGTAATTTTTAAAATGAATTAAGAAGTTTTAATTTTCTTAAATTTTAATTCCTATTATGGTAAATATCAAGTCATACCGCCATGTAAATTAAAGCCTTTTGGGAGCTCCAGAATCTTTAGGTGTGTAAAGGGTTTTGGAGAACAAAAGGTTTGTGAACCCCAGGTGTGGAAAACCACAGGTTAGAAGACTTCTCTACAACTTTTTTTCTTATTGTTTCTTCATTTAAAATTCTCTTCCCAATCTTCTGCTTTCTGTGTCAGTCCAGCCCTTGGTTCATCTGTAGTCTGCTACTGTCATTAACACCCTGGCTGTCTTAACAGGGTCCTGCGCTGATGCCCCTCAAGGTTGAGAATTTATTTCTATATCCCACTCTCCAAATCCAGGTATCAGCCACTGTTGCTCAAACTGTTGCATGCAATTGTGGGCCCACCTGATCTCTGTCCATTGGCCCCCTAATAGGTACATGTCTGAGTCCATAGCATTGCATTCCTTCTCTTTACTTGTTGTGTGACTTGCATTAACCAGACATCTCCAAGGGCCGTTTTGTTTCTGTGTTCTTACTGCTTGCTATGAATGTCTGCCTTTTTCTGAATTTCAGATGTTGTTCCCTACTTTGCCAATAGAGATGAACTCCTAATTTTGACAGATAAAAATATTTGCATACTTCCATGAAATGTTTGGATTTAAAAGTATTTCCACAGAAGACTTGTACATCTTTAGTGGATCTCTAGTAGTAAAATATACCTTCCAGTAGTGCTGGGCATGTACATAATGGGAATAGAAAGCTGTCTGGGAATATGGGAAGTTTCCTGGTGCTTTATAAACCAAACACCTGTGTACTCTGCCTATGTGAAACTTCTCCTTGCCTGTTCAATTGCAATGATACAGAACTTATGTTGGACTTCAAGTAGTAGATGCTCAGGACTCCCAAGCATTTTGTATATTGTAACAAATAGCTGAAAGACCATAATCTTGTATTTCTTGTTTAAATTGTTAGCCAAATTCCCTTACTTTTGAAGTGTTGTCTCTAAAACTTTCCATGCCATCTTCTTGTCCAACAGGCTCACAACCTCTCCCTGCAATTTATCCCAACACCGACAAAATTTATTCCCCAGAAGAACACAGTGTTATTTCTCTGAAGTTACTTTCTATCCCATCATTTAGAAAAAATATTACATAAGATCTATTCTTGGGGTTGGTTGAGGGAGAGGAGGTAGGGAAGAAGAAAATCCTTCTCATTTAGAGTTTTCCATCCAGATAGATATCCCATTCTATGTTGTCCTGAAAGAAAAAAAATTCTCAGGTTTTTGAAAGGGTAAATTGTCTGCTTTTTCCCCCAAATAGATGCAATGTCATGAGAGTAAACATAAAAAAATTTTTTTTAACTCTCTTGCTATAACTTGCCCCTGGTGCTCCTTGACTGTGTTGTAGCTGTGCAAAGAGTGGATTAAGAAGAGTAGGATTTCCTGAGGAAGTGATTTCCTTTTTAACTTCGTCACTGTTAGTGTTTCCCTCATTGTTTGAGAGTCTGGCAATCTCGGGATAGCAGATCAAAAGGTATTTCATTAATGAGTAGTTTTCACTTGGCATATGGCTCCATGGTTATTAGCTAACAACACAAAGTAAAATACTCACAAACCATGTTCATCATCATGTGTTCCTGTTACTGGGGCTAGTTTTCAGTAAGAGGCTCTCACAGTAATTGCTTGGAGCTAGTAGTTGTGCTCCCTTAACTTTACAGATTATTTTTTAATCTTTCTTTGGTGTTTCCTTCAATAAATTTATTCTCGTTTTTACTCTGTCTAATGTTGTCTCCATTTAAAATAAAAAAGGAAAAAAATAAACCCTTAAGCACATCCTATAAGTATATTGTCCAATTATTCCAGTTTGAAAAGGATGACACTCATCAGTTTTTGACACATTTGTGATGTTGATAGCCTCCGTGGGTATCTAATAATATGCTTAGACTATTAAATCAAATTTGTATTCTGTGAAAAACTCTCAAAATTCAGTATGTCACTTCCTTAAGAATATGTTCAGGTACTCCTGTTTCCAATAATATGGCAGATTAGTCACACAAAATAGTCCTTCAAAGTGCTGGTTGTGCCTGAAGAAACTAAGTTGCTGAAAAAAAAATTTTTTAAATATATAAAACACCTTCCTAAATGCATTTTTAGAACTTTCAGGAAATCAGTAAATCCTCAAAGCTCCTAAATAAATGAAACAATGAAATCTTACCAGGTCAGCAAGCCCCAAAGCTAATTTTTGTCTTGAGGATGATTACTCATCTCTAGTTATTTTGAGCTTCCATGGTGGTATGAGGTATGGGAAAGAAGACATAAAACTCAGGATGTTTCCAAGGTAGGGAATCTAATAAGAGATTGGACTCCATAGAGCTTGGACCCTTCTCTATGGGCTACATGCACAGTAAGAGTAAGAATTAGAATTAGGCAAGAGATAAACTTTGCCATGCAAAGGAGATACGGGGAAAATTTTCCTATCTCAGGTCCAGGACTAAGTGGAGGGAAAAATTCTCCTTTGAATTTTTGTAATCCCATACTGGCCCTGGCAGTGCATTTGAGATCTGAATTCATACTACCTGGGTGATTCAAAAATTCCTCTTAGAATTTAAAGTTGTATCAGGCAACTGGCAGAATCAAATGCAAATCTCTGTAGGGATTTAGTTTCAACCCAGGTCTCAAAGAAAAATGAGCAGCTCAAAGTCAAAAGTCACAAAACATAAAAGGAAATAAAGAAATATGGGTGGGAGCTAGCAGAAACAACAGTCAACAGGTTAAAAATTTTTTAAATTAATTTAGATATTGAAAATATCTGACACACAACTTGTAAAGCAATGTTTAATGAAAGAAAAACTTGAAAATATGATCAGGGAATAAGCAGATTTGAGAAGGAGCCAAATAAAGCTTCTAGAAATAAAGCAATAAATATTAAAATGAAACAATAAATAGAAAATTAAACAGCCAATTAAATACAGTTGGAGAGAGAATTTGTGAACTGAAAGACAGATATGAATAAAATATCTAGAATATAGTCTAGAAAAAGACAAGCAGATAAATAGATTTTAAGACATAAAAAATATAACACACATTTAGACAGTATTCTAGAGGAAAATAATGGAGATAATAGGACATACACAATGTTAAAAAGAAATAATCATCAAATCCACAAATTTAAAAAAAATCCCAAGAACATAAATAAATACAAATTCATTTCTAGTCTCACCATAAACAAACTGCAGGACAACAAAGAAAAAGAAGAGACCTTAAAAACAGTCGAAATGACATGTTCCTAAAAGAATGGCAATAAGACTGACAACTGAACTCTCAACAACAATAATAGAAGCCAGAAGTGAAGGAAAACAAATATTCAGTGAGTTGAGAGAAAATAGTTATGAATCTAGAATTGTAAACCTAGTGAAACTATCTCTCAAGAATGAGGGTAAAGTAATTTTCAGATAAACAAAAACTGAGAGTTAAATACTGAATACCTTCACAAAAGGAAAATGTAGGGATGTATTTTAGGTAGCAGAAAGACAGAGAGAGAGAGAGTATGAAAGACCCAAATGAGAGTGATGAGGTGGCATGCATGAGGGGACTGGTATGCAAAGAAAAAATTTCAGCTGTGTATTGTCTATAAGGGAAACACGCAAAATGTAAGGACACCAAAATAATTAAAGCAAATGATGAAAAATATATACCAAGCAAATACTAACCATAGGAAAGCTGATATAAGGCAAAGAAAGGGCTCTAAAATGAAAACAAGCAGACAAAAGAGGATAAAAATGATTTTAGAAGTGTTGGTTACTTTATTATGATTAAAAGTTTCAACTCACCAGTAAGATATAATAGCCCCAAACTATATAGAAAAACTAAGACATCTTCAGGGAGAATACTATCATGATGAAAAATTTCAACAGGTCTCTTTCATTAATGTAGAGATAATTCAAATAAGGCTGTAGAAGGTTTAAAAAGGCCAATGAACAATATTGATGTAATGGAGATGTATAAAACTTTATACCCATTAATGAAAAAAATATACATTTTTAAGGAAAAAAACATATGGAATATTCATGAAAATTGATGCCGTACTATACTCATAAGTATAATCTCAACAAATTCCAAGGATCAATATATAACTCACCTCCTTTGACCTCAGTGATATTAAGTTGGAAATAACAAAGAATAACTGGAAAAACTGATTATGTTTGGCAATTTCACAATTTTGTGCAAAAATTTCATATATGCATGTGCATATGTGTATGTGTATATGTGTATGTATGTGTGTATATAAACATACATTTGTGAATGTGTGAATATATATACATACATACATTTATTTATGTTTTTCAGTGGTTGAAGAGAGTATGATGATATATAGGAACATTGTTTCTAAACACATGGGCATATGAGATTGTTTAAAATTGTGTAGTGATAACAAGTAAAATGGAAAATATAGAAATATCATTTAGATGTATTCCTCTTCAAATCATTTTGTATCAGATTTTGATACTAAATTTATGTATGTGTATGCATGTACTTATAAATGAATAAATAGTGGCTTCAAATGTAAAGGTAAAAGAATGAAGAACTATAAACTTACATGATTTAGACAATTTACTTTTAAAGATACAATTAAAAATTTTTCACTGCATATGATCACCTTATTTTACTTTCTTCTTCAAAGAGCCTTCCAAATATTTCAATATTGGTTTTTGAAAATTTTATGTATTAAATCATTTATGTCTGAGAATGTGCATTTATAAACTCTATGAATGATTCCTTGGGACCATCTGAATATTCATTTTTAATAAGCAAAATGCATGTAAAATTTATTGTAGAATGAACTTTAAAATTTCTCTAGATACTCTTTGGAGAATGTAAGTCATTTACTTTTGTAATTACTGTAGGATATTGGTATTATTCAGTAAATTGTTGTGGTTTTTTTTCCAATGAAAATCCTCTGTAGAGCATTATTCCAGTACTATGCAAATGTGCACACCAAAGTGGATTGAGGAGACAATAAGTTTTCACTAGAAGGGAGATACTGAAATAAGTTGCCTATGACATTTCACTGTCAGAAGGTGATTGGGGAGGTAAAAGACTAAAGGCAAATTTGCTGTTAAGATAGCGATGACCTGCTTATTGCAAATAAATGTAGAAAATAATATAAAGCATAACAGAAATTACCAATTGCCAGCTCATGGTGGTTACCCAAACCTCAAAATATTATACTCAGTACCCAACCACCAGGAGCTAAATAAATCTTTTGGGTGAATGAACAAATGTGTGCCTGCATACAAAGGAACTAATCTATAGTTGGGCCATTTGCAACCCCTCTAAATCTTTATAAGGGAAAAGAGTGAGAGACGGAGAGAAAGAGAGAGAGAGAATAGGAAAGCAACACCTTTCCATTTTATCAGAAATCCATAGTGTGTTCCTACTGCCCCAAAGCCTTGATCATTTCAATTACATGTTTTCTTCTCTTAACTAATAGTGACAAAAGATACAACTTATTGGGGGATTACTGTGTGCCAAACAAAGGAAAAAATTAAGACAAAGTTAGAGAAAATGGGGATGAGGATTGAAGAGGACTTATTTTTATTTACAAAAATATATGAACAAATATATTTCACAATTATATGAACAAAAGAGGTAATAAGGAAATAAGAACAGATATGTAGATTCTTATTTTCCCGTTAAGTTACACGCTACCATCAGGTAGCATTCTAAGCTATGTTTATTCATATTTCTCTCCAGATATAGATCACCCTGAAATTTTAAATGTATATATTTTAGACATTGTAGGTGATATCAAAAGATCATAAGACAACATTATAAAATGGAAATATTCAAATAGACTCTATGAGAAAACAAATGTTTTAAAGTTGAATAAATATATTTGATAGTTTATTATGCACTAAACGAGGTTTATTAGAACTTAAAATATATTTGCTCATTTAATGCTCGCAATAAACAAATGACTTGACCAGAACCATTATTCCTACGTTACAGATAATAGAGGCAAAAATTTAAATAATGTGTACAAAGTTTTGTTGCTAGTAAGCAGTAGAGTTAGGATTCAAACCAGGCAATTTTGCCTTTACTGCATGTGTCTCCCTTCTCCATTTATATCACCTCATTTATTTGCTTAATTTTTTATTGCATACGTAGGACAGTAATGATCATCCTAAGAGGCCAGTCAGAACCTGAGGCCAGTGATTCACAGAGGTGCAGTCAGATGGGTATGGGGCTGGGAATGAAACTCCCCTTTCCTGACTCTCAAATGTGGGCTGATTTTTCTTCTGAGCAGCCAGAGGTTGAAGTGTGATTCTCACAACGAGTCCTACTTCTTTGTGATATTTGTCAAGATAGATTTGTCTGAATGTAGAGAATTATTCAGGTCTATTCAAATACAAATGTAATACTGAGTAGAATAAATAAAATAAAAATCTCATTAGACAATACTTATGAAATCTGTGTAACTTGAAACAGTGATGCCTTTAATATAAATGCTTAACATTCCGAGCCTCTGAATCCAATGACAATTGCATTAATACTAATACTCAAAACCAGAGAGTTCCAATGTTCCACTAACCCATGCGGGAAGTCCAGACCCTTTTGGTGTTCCCGTCCTGAAAGTATTTCTGGGAATTTCCAGTGTTCCATTTAAGTATGTGTCCATGAGCCAGTCTGTCATTAGTCACTTATTCGGGGTAGTCAGCCACCACTGCTCGGTGCCAGTCCCTGTCAGTTCTCCCACTGCAAAGATAAATGCTCTGGGGAGGGGGGGGGGGATGGCCCCTCCCTCTATGCTGAGCTCGGTTGGGACACTGTCACTAACCAGTTGCATGATCTTGGGCGATTTCTTAACTTTCCTGATCACCATCTCTTCATCTACAAAATAAGAGGGAAGAGATCATTACCTATGTCCCTTACAGTTTAAAAATCCTAGTTTTATCTTGGATTAAACTGGGTGGGGTGGCTAAAATCAGCATATTAAAGAAAGCAGCTCCCACTCAGCTGGTGCACAGTAAATCCTCAAAATAAAATTAACCCACTTTCTCTTTTCCCTCCTTACTCTTTCTTCTTTCTTCCTTTCTACCTTCTTTCCTTCCCTCCTTCTTTTCTTCAGGTGTGAACGGGAAGATAGGCACTGGAGGATGATGGGAAGGATGGGTGGGCAGGTGAGCATTAGAGAGTAGACTGCAATAGACCATAGACTACTTACTTGATTGGAATTTTAGAATATGCTACTTTGATCCTAAGGGAAAACTGTACAGAATAAGTTTTAAAAAATTCTTAACCATCTAACAAAAGGAATATTCTCTTTAGCAAGTCACCAATGTAATTCCTTTTGTAGCTTTGACTTTTAAGAGTCAAATCCAGATGTATTCTCTAAAATGAACCCCGGATTTGACACATCAAATATCCAACATGAACATATCAACATAAAATATTAATGTACAACTGGTAATTAGTGTTTTTTATTCCCCATTCAGTGGCCTTTCTAACCGAAGATCAAACACTATGACTGCAATATGCCCTCTTTCTCACCAAACCCCTCATTCATCAGCTCAGAGAGAGTGCAGTTAAATCCCATTCCTGTTCCAATTCTTATCAGTTATGCTCTTTCTTTTAAAGTGGGATCTAAGTCCACTTAGAAGACTGAATAATATTTTTATCCCAAAGAAATATTCCTGCCTAATTTGAGAAGTTGAGCAAAAATCATAGGCAATGAGTTCGGTTTTGTGTAGAAATCTGTCATTTGGGTTTGATTGAAGCAGGTGACGGGCTTTGTTTTCAATGCACTACAGTCAATACAGTCAGCACTGGAGAATGCACGTGAATATGAGGCAGCTGGGGAGGTTTTCACATTCAGGGAGCAATTTTAAAAGGCAGTGTCAATGTTATGTATAACAAAGTGCAAGCAGCCTCTGAGAAAAGCAGTGCATAAAATAGAGACGAAGAGATTAGAAAAGAGACACAACCTGTTTTCCTTCTGCACTGGATTAAGCTCCACTTATATGTACCTTTACAGTAAAGTTGAATGATTGAGCAATAACTAGAAAATCCAGTGCCATATGTTGCGTGAGGTGTCACAGGAAAGAGTCCATTAATTGTCTGAAGAGAAAAGGTCTCCTGAGGAGAGAAGAGGTAATTTTCTGGAGGAAAGAAGGGAGAGACTATCAAGGTCTCTGAAACAGAGAACACGGAAAAGATGGTGAGTGCAAGTAAAGAATAAATTGGTTTCTTTTATACCCAACAAAATATTTGAGTTTGGGCAATGCTGAGCCCTAGCTACAAGTCAGCACACCATGTCCTTGTGGAGCTGGGGCAGGCATTTCAGGGGGCTCTTGAAGGGGGAGAAACTTCAAGGGCAACCAGAAGCTCAACCATAGCAAAACTATGTGAAGACCCTCTCTCACCTTAAAGCTGGGCTGTGGGTGTATAAGTGAACTAGGGCTTAACAGTCCATCTATCACAGTACTCAAAAGCATAGGCTCAGGAGCCAGAGTGCCTGAGTTCAAATCCCAGGTCTGCTACTTACCAGCTGCGAGACCTTGGGCAAGTTCCTTAATTTCTCATTTCCTCTTAGAAGAGTGCTTAGCACTGGTGTGTGCTGAGGACGTATTAACTATTATTTAAACCCCAATGAGCAAACTTATGTTATTTTATTATTTCATACATATTTATTTTACCAATATAATATAGCCATGCTGAAGAGTTCTTGTCTTGTATTTTGAATATTTCCAGCAATGTCCAACAGGAGAAAGGAAAATATGGCAAGCTGTCTATGGTACTTGAAACTACCCAAGGGAATTTATGAGATTGTGTGTGGTTGGATGAGGACAGGAACTGGGGGACTAACCCCTGTCTGACATACATGTCATTCCTCTTTGCATCAAGTAGGAAATTAACTGAAGAGATATTGTATGCAAAATTGTACACTTAAGTATATTTTTCCAAGGAGAAGGTCCTTTCATCAACTCACAAAAGATTAGATATTTCTAGCTTACTCATCCATAAACATTTTTATAGAGAATTTTTTATCACACACCTACCTTTAGCAACTAATTAAAATTTATGTTGCTCATAACTTAAAATATAGCTTGGTATTCAACTCAGCTATGACCCCACAGATGTCTGTTGGAGTTTTCACTGAGGTCGGAATGACAATACAGCCAGAACTCAGAAGTCTGTGCATGGAAAGGCCATCTTGCATTCTCTCCCCGACAAGTATGACACAGTGGTGACCCATTGCCCTAAAACCCAGGGCAAGAAATTTCTAGGCCCCTCAATTTATCACCATCAACAACTTGTTAATTTTTTTTTTAACTTCAATAAAGAAGACTCCTGCTTTTGCTTCAAATGCGAATCAAGTAGGTAAATGCAAGTAGTATGATATATTGTGTTATGCTATAGTTGACGTAATACTAAAATTTCTCTCCAGGTATTAAACTATCACACTCTTTTACTTACATTTTCAGTCACTCTCTTTTTACGTCTGTTTTTGGTTTGTTTTTAATTAGGTAAGAAAATGTATTTTATGGAAACGATTCAACCACAGAGACATTACAATGTAAGAATGAATAGTCCGATTTGACTTCTTGTGCACATACCTGAATCTCACGCCCCTCTCCCTAGGTAACCAGGGTTAATAGTGGATTGTGAATTCCCCCAGGTCACTTTCAATGCAATATGTAAGATATATATATATGTATAAATTTATATGTACATATATACATACATTAATTTTGTTTTTAAACAGTTCTCTAAATTACATAATTATATACTGAGTATCAGCAATTCATTTTTTCCACTTCCTAATACGTACTGGCTATCTTTCCATGTTTATATATATAGAACTATGTGACTCTGCCCAAGGACACAAGTGCTACCGTTCAACTAGTCCGTGACCGATGGATGTGTAGGTTGATTTCGCATCTTTGGGCAAATGGGAGTTATTTCTTTAGAAAAGACATTTGTGACTTGTCTTTTAATTATTGTGACTTTTGTCATTTTAAAGTTTGTAATTTTTACATAGGAAAATACGACAACATTCTCCTTTATGATTTCTGAATTTAGAGCCATTCTCAGGAAACCCTTTAAGACTCTAAATTATAAATGAATACTCTATTTTCTCAGCATAATTTTATATTTCTGTTTTTATGTATAATTGCTTGATATGTTTCAAAACAATTTTGTGAGGATGTGAGGTAGGGCAAAACTTATTTTTTTCAAATTGTCATCTAATTGTCCCATGACTTCTTATTAAATAGTCCATGACTTCCCCACTAATTTCCTCACAAGGTAACATCTGACATTGCCTTTGTCATGTGTTAAATTTCCCTAATTATCTGGATCTGATCTCACGCTCTACTTTTCTGTGCTATCAAGCTGTCTATTCCTGAACAATTACTTATACAGTTTTACACTAGATATTTTTAACATGATTGAAGAAATACCATTTTTTGATCTTTAAAAAAATATTCCTGGCTATAGTATTTTCATCTTCAATTGAACTTTAAACATTCCAAGCCCCATAAATAGCTCTTTTAGGATTTTATATGGGATTGCATTAAATTTATAGATTAATTTGGGAAGAACTAACATCTTTTACATGTTAAATGTTCTCTTCCAAGAACATGCTCTCCCCCTGCATTCATTTAGGTTGGGTTATATATCCCTCAGAAAGTGTTATGTTGTTTTATTCAGTGGTCTTTCAGATCTTTTGTTAGGTTTAATTCTCACTGCTTTTTGGTTTCATTTGCTATTGTGATTAGGATTTTTTTCCATGATGTGTTCTAATTGGTTACTGACCTTTGTAGAAAAGCTATTATGTACTATTTTGTATACAAGCACCTTATTAATTTTAATAGTTTTTTCTGATTGATTCTCTTGGATTTTCTAGGTAGATGATTACATTGTGTACAAATGATAGTTTTATCCTTTCCTAATTAGTACATACATATGCGTGTGTGTGTCCTGTTTAAATTCAGTCTTTATAAAATTTTGAATAGTTATGTTGAGAATAGATTCTATATATTTCTCGTGATTGCATAATGGCCATTCACAAATAAATAAGACATAATATTCCAAAGCTTCAAATTTCCTGTCACTTGTTTTATTCAGGGGACATTTGCATTTCTATAGCTGCAAAAATAACCACGAAATATAATACTGTGCATAATAAGCAATACTTCAAATCTCTTCCATTGCTGCCCATTGTAAGTTCTTTGTAAAAGCCACCAAAGCTAAAATATCATGTCTTTAATAAATTTTTATTGACTTATCAACTGAAATTATTATAATAAAGTAATTCTGAAAAAACTTGTTATATTTTGTTCCATATTATCATATTTATACAGTATTTATAGATACAAAGATATACATAATAGATATAGAAATTAAAATCATAATAGCAAAGTAACTACTATGAAACCATATTCAACTTAAGAGCTTCCATGTTTTTGAGATTTATACAAATGAATTCATGATGTGTGTAGTCCTGAACATTTTGCCATTCTCAGTGTTATGTCATATATTATTGTAGTTCATTCATGTGTACTGCTGTTTAATATTCCATTGTGTGAATATTCAACAATTCATTTTCACTTTTAAGACACTGTGTTGTTTCTAGTTTTTTGCAATGTTAATAATGTTATAGATATAGCTGCACATATATTTTGGTGCATATGTGCAAGAGTTTCTCTAGGACAGTGCTTAGAAATAAAATTTGTAGGGTATAGGGATTATGAATGTACAAATTTCCACAATACTTAGTATAGTTTTATTGGAGATACACTTTACGCAGAAAATGAAATTCTCTTTTATTCCTAGTTTACTAATAGCCTTGCATGAATAGTTGTTAAATTGTATTAAATGCTTTTTCTACAGTGAGTTAGCTATTGTCAAAATAATGCTGCATATCAAACCACCCCAAAACTCAGTGACTTTAAACGATACTTATACTCATTCATGTATCTGTGGGTGGGCTGTGGTGAAGCTGATCTAGATAAGGCCTAGGTGTACTTGACTCCAAGCTACAGGTAGAGTCTGGTCTGCTCTCTGAACTACCAGGTTAACTGGTGAAGCTTCTTTGGGGACAATGACAGAAACATAAGAGCCAAGTTTGATGTCAAAGTTATATTGACCTCATAGACAGAACATGCAATCATAATGTGAAAATTTAAGGTAATATTCACCTGCAACACTGTTGGGAACTAGTATTTTCTTTGTTGGAATATTTTATCTATTGACTCTATTTATTTATTGGTAATAGGACAATTTAGGCATTCTTCTTGAGTCAGTTCTGATGAATTCTGTTATAGTTGGAATTTATCCATTTCATAAATTTTCAAAAATTTCAGCCTCCAGTTGCTCACAGTATTCACTTACTGTGTTTTAAGTGTCTGTATTTGTAGCTATATTTCCTTCTTTTTTTCTTTTTTTTTTCTAATACTGAGCATGGGCCAGAGAAAATTTGCATTTTCTTGTACTGAAAGTTAAAAGTATTTGTGTTCTGGGACAAATCTCACCCCTTGAATTTACGTGTACTAATGAAGAATCTCAGTATCAGCTTTCCTGCCTTGTATCTTTCAAAGATTTGGTCTCCCAATAGATGGTAGCACTAGTATAATCACTTGCCCTCAGAGCAACCTTGGCTGTCTGTGATTGCTTCTTGTTCATTCTTTATATCCATTTGGCAGTGGTCAGGAATGCCCTCAAAGATTTCCTTAACTTCTTACTTTGAGGCCAGAAATAAATTAAAAGACTTATTTTATCCAGACAGAAGCTATTTTTTCATTTGTTTGTTGGTTTTTTTTAAGCTGGAGAATCTTTAGAAAATTTATTCTGTCATACTGCCAAGAAGAGAAGGTCCAAAATGATTTACTTCTGAATATCACACTAATTCAAGGATAAAGCAGATTGCTGTTTCAGGAAGAGCATACCAGATAGCTAACTTTGATAGGCTTGCCAAATGCTAGGTTCTGCCCATCAGGGATATTCAGTCAGTAACCTGATCGTTACAATCCACTGTAATTAACCACCCTAGTAATGGATCCTCCAGCCACAGTCAAGCCTTCAGGTGATTGCAGCCAAAACCAAGATCTGAGGACAATCTCATGAGAAACCCTGAGCCGAAACTGCTCAGCCACACTACTCTGGAATTCATGACACACAGAACGATGGATAATAATTGCTTGCTGCTGTTTTAAGCTGCTGAGTTTGGGGATAATTTATTATACAGCAATTATAACTGATACACAATATCTCTGTTAAAAAACTAAGATCCGTTATTTGTTCTGACAGAAAATGTATGTATATGATCTCTAAATTAAAATCAGTCTGATGCTTTAGTTTCTTCATGGATAGTATAATCAGATGATAAGCAACATATTTGGAATGATAAATAATAAGACCAAACTATGGGCATTCACTAAGACAATCAAACAAATGCATAGTAGCAAATCTCGTGCCTAACTCTCCCTGTGAAGAGAGGCACTATATGAAACCGACAGACATGTTTCTCATCTTTTTCTCTGGGGAATTGTGAGCACCCACCTGACAGAGTTCCTGTGTTTTATGTGTTCACATTTACATTTTCTCTTGGAAAACAGAGCAATACAGAATTTGCAAATAATAATTTCAGATTCACTGTGATTTCAAGTAGCACTATTAGCTGAGGTAATAATTAGAAATAATATCCTTTGTTAACAGAATATTATTCAGCAATTTTTCCAGCTTTAACTTTGAGGCTTAAAAGAAATAATGTTGGAAAACTATAGTAGTTTGCAATGAGGTTAAATAGGTCTTCTACAAATTGAATATAATGATCACTGTGAATGCTTGGAATATATGACAATTTTTGAAAATGGAGCTCTCTTTCTTTGCTTGATCTACTTTTCATTACAGTGTACAGGAGACAATAAAGGCTGTTAAAAGGTAGTATGTTTGATTCTGGTCCACAGTACCAATGAAGAGAGCCTCTTCTTATCTTTTTTTAAAAAAATTTATTTAAATAAAGTAATTGTTGCTAGTGTAAAATGAAAAAATTACTTCATATAATCTTTTCTTGGGCAAAATGAGACACTCTGGCCCATTAGTAATCATATTGCATGAAAACCTCACATGAACTTGGAGGAAAGGTTTTGCACAGATAAACAGCGACATTCAGCTATTGAATGCAAAAATGTCCTCAAGCCAGATGACAGAAAATACAAGAAGAACCCATTTTGCTCTATGAATCTCTTTGTTTTAGATCAGCTTTAATATCTAAAGTCAGCTTTCTTGTCTCCATTTGTCATCCATACTCTTTGTTTCATTGCATTGATTATTTACATCTTAAATTATAGCTCTTCTTTCTTTTTTCTATGACTTAAAGAATAGCTTCAAGGGCAAGTGTAAAAAGTAATGTCTGAATGGGCTACTTGGCAATGAATGCATGGACTGCTCTATAAGAAATAAAACTGTGGGTGTCGTTTTGACACATGCTTTAGGATCTATCATTTTGTTAGCTAACATAATCGTCATCAGTTTATTTGCTATATGTTGTAGTACTGGCACAATAGTAAATGTCAATTAGAAGAGGAAATGGAAAAACAAAAGCTCATCAGATTTCTTTCTTTCCTTTTTTTTCAAATCAAAGTATTGTCACTTAGCATGAAATAATCCCTTTTATTTAAACTTGCCTTCTAAAGTCGAAAGTAGCTTCTAAGATAACCCAGTTAAACCTACTCTCTGGCGTTTGAACACTTGCTGTACCATGTAAGCCAAATGTCTAGCTATCCATGTTGGAACTCTTCCAGTGTCGTCAGTCTCAACAAATCTCAGTCTTTAGTCGGCTATAACTGGAAGAATGTTTCTACATCTTTCTTGAGCAAAGAAAGTTAATTTGGTTTGCTTCCCCCTTAAAACAAGGATGGAAAATTAAGTAAGATTTTTTTAGCCTCTTATTTTTGAGGTTGGAATTTAAGTAGGCAAGAGAATCATCAATCTGCCATTTCCCTGAAGACTTGAAATACAACCGGTGGTATTATTTCATTCATTCTCTTCCCCAAAAGTAATGACAAAAAGGACCTCATGCTGTTAAGGAAGTGAATCATCCAGGCATAATATTTGTTGCCATGTTGCAGGGTGACTTTGGATCAGAACGCCAGAGAAAAGTAAGCAATTCTGTATCAGCTGAGAACAAGTTGTAATGGTAAACAAGGGTGCCTGAGCACATAATGGTTTTGAAAATGCTAGCTTCTTAATAATTTCTTTGCTTTGAGCCTAATTTATCTTTCATGCCATTCTGGCTAACACCATGATCAAACCCCTCAACTCTAGTTTGTTTTCAAGGTATCACTCACATCTAGTGATGACCTCTGCTCATTAGAGGCTTGCCTCGTGGAAACGATCTTAACTGCAACAATAGTTCTACTTGGGTTTCTAAAAGTCTGTCTGAGATGGATAAGGAGCATTAAGAAATTACAGTAACAGACATCTTTCTTTTTTTATTTTTATTTTAATTTAATTTTTTAAACATCTTTATTGGAGTATAATTGCTTTACAATGGTGTGTTAGTTTCTGCTTTATAACAAAGTGAATCAGTTATACATATACATATGTCCCCATGTCTCTTCCCTCTTGCATCTCCCTCCCTCTCACCCTCCCTATCCCACCCCTCTAGGTGGTCACAAAGCACCGAGCTGATCTCCCTTTGCTATGCGGCTGCTTCCCACTAGCTACCTATTTTACATTTGGTAGTGTATATATGTCCATGCCACTCTCTCACTTTGGCCCAGCTTACCCTTCCCCTTCCCCGTATCCTCAAGTCCATTCTCCACGTCTGTGTCTTTATTCCTGTCCTGCCCCTAGGTTCTTCAGAACCATTTTTTAAAAAATATTCCATATATGTGTGTTAGCATACGGTATTTGTTTTTCTCTTTCTGACTTACTTCATTCTGTATGACAGACTGTAGGCCCACCGACCTCACTACAAATAACTCAGTTTTGTTTCTTTTTATGGCTGAGTAATATTCCATTGTATATATGTGCCACATCTTCTTTATCCATTCATCTGTTGATGGACACTTAGGTTGCTTCCATATGCTGGCTACTGTAAATAGTGCTGGAATGAACATTGTGGTACATGTCCCTTTTTGAATTATGGTTTTCTCAGGGTATATGCCCAGTAGTGGGATTGCTGGGTCATATGGTAGTTCTATTTTTAGTTTTTTAAGGCACCTCCATACTGTTCTCCATAGTGGCTGTACCAATTTACATTCCCACCAACACTGCAAGAGGGTTCCCTTTTCTCCACACCCTCTCCAGCATTTATTGTTTGTAGATTTTTTGATGATGCCCATTCTAACTGGTGTGAGGTGATACCTCATTGTTGGTTTGATTTCCATTTCTCTAAAGATGAGTGATGTTGAGCATCTTTTCATGTGTTTGTTGGCCACCTGTATGTCTTCTTTGGAGAAATGTCTATTTAGATCTTCACCCACTTTTGGATTGGGTTGTTTGTTTTTTTGATATTGAGTTGCATGAGCTGCTTGTATATTTTGGAGATTAATCCTTTGTCAGTTGCTTCGTTTGCAAATACTTTCTCCCATTCTGAGGGTTGTCTTTTCGTATTGTTTATGGTTTCCTTTGCTGTGTAAAAGCTTCTAGGTTTCATTAGGTCTCATTTGTTAATTTCTGTTTTTATTTCTATTTCACTAAGAGGTGGGTCAAAAAGGATCTTGCTGTGATTTATGTCATAGTGTATTCTGCCTATGTTTTTCTCTAAGAGTTTGATAGTGTCTGGCCTTACATTTAGGTCTTTAATTCATTTTGAGTTTATTTTTGGGTATGGTGTTAAGGAGTGTTCTAATTTCATTCTTTGACATGTAGCTGTCCAGTTTTCCCAGCACCACTTATTGAAGAGGCTCTCTTTTCTCCATTGTATATCCTTGCCTCCTTTGTCAAAGATGAGTTGACCATAGGTGCGTGGGTTTCTCTCTGGGCTTTCTATCCTGTTCCATTGATCTATATTTCTGATTTGCTGCCAATACCATACTGTCTTGATTACTGTAGCTTTGTAGTATACTCTGAAGTCAGGAAGCCTGATTACTCCAGCTCCATTTTTCTTTCTGAAGATTGCTTTGGCTATTCGGGGTCTTTTGTGTTTCCATACAAACTGTAAAATTTTTGTTCTAGTTCTGTGAAAAATGCCATTGGTAGTTTGATAGGGATTGCATTGAATCTGTAGATTGCATTGTGTAGTATAGTCATTTGCACAATGTTGATTCTTCCAATCCATGAACATGATTTATCTCTCCATCTGTTTTTATCGTCTTTCTTTCATCAGAGTCTTATAGTTTTCTGCATACAGGTCTTTTGTCTCCTTAGGTAGGTTTTATTCTTTTTGTTGCAGTGGTAAATGGGAGGGTTTCCTTAATTTCTCTTTCAGATTTTTTGTCGTTAATGTATAAGAATGCAATAGATTTCTGTGTATTAATTTTGTATCCTACTACTTTACCAAATTCATTGACTAGCTCTGGTAGTTTTCTGGTAGCATCTTTAGGATTCTCTATGTATAGTATCATGTCATCTGCAAACAGTGACAGTTTGACTACTTCTGTTCTGCTTTGTATTCTTTTATTTCTTTTTCTTCTCTAATTGCTGTGGCTAAAACTTCCAAAACTATGTTGAATAATAGTGGTGAGAGTGGGCAATCTTGTCTTGTTCCTGATCTTAGAGGAAATGCTTTCAGTTTTTCACCATTGAGAATGATGTTGGCTGTGGGTTTGTCATATATGGCCTTTATTATGTTGAGGTAGGTTCCCTCTATGCCTACTTTCTGGAGAATTCTTATCATAAATGGGTGTTGAATTTTGTTGAAAGCTTTTTCTGCATCTATTGAGATGATCATATGGTTTTTCTTACTCAATTTGTTCATATGGTTTATCACATTGATTGATTTGCATATATTGAAGAATCCTTGCATTCCTGGGATAAACCCCAATTGATCATGGTGTATGATCCTTTTAATGTGCTGTTGGATTCTGTTTGCTAGTATTTGGTTGAGGATTTTTGCATCTATATTCATCAGTGATAGTGTTCTGTAGTTTTCTTTCTTTGTGACATCTTTGTCTGGTTTTGGTATCAGGTTGACAGTGGCCTCATAGAATGAGTTTGGGAGTGTTCCTCCCTCTGCTATATTTTGGAAGAGTTTGAAAAGGATAAGTGTTAACTCTTCTCTAAATGTTCGATAGAATTCGCCTGTGAAGCCATTTGGTCCTGGGCTTTTGTTTGTTGGAAGGTTTTTAATCACAGTCTCAATTTCAGTGCTTGTGATTGGTCTGTTTATATTTTCTACTTCTTCCTGGTACAGTCTCAGAAGGTTATGCTTTTCTAAGAATTTGTCCACTTCTTCCAGGTTGTCCATTTTATTGGCACATAGTTGCTTGTAGTAATCTCTCATGATCCTTTGTATATCTGCAGTGTCAGTTGTTACCTCTCCTTTTTCATTTCTAATTCTATTGATTTGAGTCTTCTCCCTTTTTTTCTTTATGAGTCTGGCTAATGGTTTACCAATTTTGTTTATCTTCTCAAAGAACCAGCTTTTAGTTTTATTGATCTTCGCTATTGTTTCCTTCATTTCTTTTTCATTTATTTCTGATCTGATCTTTATGATTTCTTTCCTTCTGCTAACTTTGGGGTCTTTTTGTTCTTCTTTCTCTAATTGCTTTTGGTGTAACGTCAGATTGCTTAATTGAGATGTTTCTTGTTTCTTGAGGTAGGATTGTATTGCTATAAACTTCCCTCTTAGAACTGCTTTTGCTGCATCCCATAGTTTTGGGGCTGTCATATTTTCATTGTCATTTGTTTCTAGGTATTTTTGATTTCCTCTTTGATTTTTTCAGTGATCTCTTGGTTACTTAGTAGCGTATTGTTTAGCCTCCATGCGTTTGTATTTTTTACAGATTTTTTTCCTGTAATGGATATCTAGTCTCATAGCGTTGTGGTCAGAAAAGATACTTGATACAATTTCAATTTTCTTAAATTTACCAAGGCTTGCTTTGTGGCCCAAGATATGATCTGTCCTGGAGAATGTTCCATGAGCACTTGAGAAGAAAGTGTATTCTGTTGTTTTTGGATGGAATGTCCTATAAATATCAATTAAGTCCCCCTTGTTTAATGTATCATTTAAAGCTTGTGTTTCCTTATGTATTTTCATTTTTGTTGATGTGTCCATTGGTGAAAGTGGGGTGTTAAAGTCCCCTACTTTGATTGTGTTACTGTTGATTTCCCCTTTTATTGCTGTTAGCATTTAGCTTATATATTGAGGTGCTCCTATGTTGGGTGCATAAATATTTACAATTGTTATATCTTCTTCTTGGATTGATCCCTTGATCATTATGTAGTGTCCTTTGTCTCTTGTAATAGTCTTTATTTTAAAGAACATTTTGTCTGATATGAGTATTGCTACTCCAGCTTTCTTTGATTTCCATTTGCATGGAATATCTTTTTCCATCCCCTCACTTTCAGTCTGTATGTGTCCCTAGATCTGAAGTGGATCTCTTGTAGACAGCATATATACAGGTCTTGTTTTTGTGTCCATTCAGCCAGTCTATGCCTTTTGGTTGGAGCATTTAATCCATTTACGTTTAAGGTAATTATCAATATGTATGTTCTTATTACCATTTTCTTAATTGTTTGGGTTTTGTTATTGTAGATCTTTTCTTTCTCTTGTGTTTTCTGCCTAGAGAAGTTCTTTTAGCATTTGTTGTAAAGCTGGTTTGGTGGTGCTGAATTCTCTTAACTTTTGCTTGTCTGTAAATGTTTTAATTTTTCCGTTGAATCTGAATGAGATCCTTGCTGGGTAGAGTAATCTTGATTGTAGTTTTTTCCCTTTTATCACTTTCAATATGTACTGCCACACCTTTCTGGCTTGCAGAGTTTCTGCTGAAAGATCAGCTGTTAACCTTATGGGGATTCCCTTGTATGTTATTTGTTGCTTTTCCCTTGCTGCTTTTAATATTTTTTCTTTGTATTTAGTTATTGATAGTTTGATTAATATGTGTCTTGGCCTGTTTCTCCTTGGATTTATCCTGTATGGGACTCTCTGCGCTTCCTGGACTTGACTATTTCCTTTCCCATGTTAGGGAAATTTTCAACTATAATCTCTTCAAATATTTTCTCACTCCCTTTCTTTTTCTCTTCTTCTTCTGGGACCCCTGTTATTCGAATGTTGGTGTGTTTAATGTTGTCGCAGAAATCTCTGAGACTGTCCTCAATTCTTTTCATTCTTTTTTCTTTATTCTGCTCTGTGGCAGTTATTTCCACTATTTTATCTTCCAGGACACTTATCCGTTCTTCTGCCTCAGTTATTCTGCTATTGATTCCTTCTAGAGAATTTTTAATTTCATTTATTGTGTTGCTCATCATTGTTTGTTTGCTCTTTAGTTCTTCTACGTCCTTGTTAAACGTTTCTTGTATTTTCTCCATTCTATTTCCAAGATTTTGGATCATCTTTACTATCATTACTCTTAATTCTTTGTCAGGTACACTGCCTATTTCCTCTTCATTTTTTTTTCTGGTGGGTTTTTACCTTGGTCCTTCATCTGCTGCATATTTCTCTGTCTTCTCATTTTGTTTAACTTACTGTGTTTGGGGTCTCCTTTTTGCAGGCTGCAGGTTTGTGCTTCTCATTGTTTTTGTTGTTTGCCCCCAGTGGGTGAGGTTGGTTCAGTTACTTATGTAGGCTTCCTGGTGGAGGGGACTGGTGTTGGTGTTCTGGTGGATGAAGCTGGATCTTGTCTATTCTGGTGGGCAGGTCCGCATCCGGTGGTGTGTTTTGGGGTGTCTGTGAACTTAGTATGACTTTAGGCAGCCTCTCTGCTAATGGGTGGTGCTGTGTTCATATCTTGCTAGTTGTTTGGCACGGGGTGTCCAGCACTGGAGCTTGCTGGCCATTGGATGGAGCTGGGTCTTAGTGTTGAGATGGAGACCTCTGGGAGAACTCTCACCAATTGATATTACGTGGGGCCAGGAGGTCTCTGGTGGTCCAGTGTCCTGGACTCGGCTCTCCCACCTCAGAGGCTCAGGTTGACAGCTGGCCGGAGCACCAAGACCCTGCCAGCCACATGGCTGAGAAGAAAAGGAAGAGAAAAAAGAAAAAAAAAAAGCAACGAACAGTTAGAACCCCAAACTAAATGGTAAAAGCAAATCTAAACAGACAAAGTCACACAAAGAAACATACACAGTCATAAAAAGAAAACAAACAACAACAAAAAACAAAACAAACAAAAAACAAACAGAACCCTCGAACAAATGGTAAAAGCAGACCTAAACAGACAAAGTCACACAAAGAAACGTACACACACACACTCATAAAAAGAGAAAAAAGGGAAATAAGTAAATAAAGAAAGAAAGAAAGAAAGAAGAGAGCAACCAAACCAATTAACAAATCCACCAATGATAACAAGCACTAAAAACTAAACTAAGATAAACATAAAAACCAGAAACAAATCAGACGCAGAAAACAACCCCCAAGTCTACAGTTGCTCCCAAAGTCCACTGTCTCAATTTTGGGAACATTCGTTGTTTACTCAGGTATTCCACAGATGCAGGGTTTATCAAGTTGATTGGGGGATTTATCCACTGCTCCTGAGTATGCACAGAGAGATTTCCCTTTCTCTTCTTTGTTCACACATCTCTGAGTGTTCAGCTTTGGTTTTGGCCCCCCCCCCGCACGTAGGCCACCCTCAGGCTTCTGTTCCCCACCCAGACAGGAGGGGGTTAAAGCAGTGGCTGATTCAGGGGCTCTCTTCCTAACTCAGGCTGGGGAGAGGGAGGGGTATGGTAGTCATAATTGGAATGCAGGGCGAGCCTGTGGCGGCAGAGGCAGGAGTAACATTGCAACAGCCTAGGTGCGCCATGTGTTCTCCTGGAGAAGTTGTCCCTGGATCGTGGGACCCTGGCAGTAGCGTGTTGCACAGGCTCCTGGGGGGTGTGGATAGTGAGCTGTGCTTGCACACAGGCTTCTTGGTGGCTGCAGCAGCAGCGTTAATGTTTCATGCCCATCACTGGGGTCCAAGCTGATAGCCATGGCTCACACCTGTCTCTGGAGCTCACTTAAGCAGTGCTCTGCCTTCTGTGGGCAGATGGGAAAGGAATCTCTTCTCCCCATGCACCCCAAAACAATGGTCTCTTGCCTCTTCAGCAAGTCCAGAATTTTTTCTGGACTCCCTCCCAGCTACCTGTGGTGCACTAGCCCCCTTTAGGCTGTGTTCACGCAGCCAACCCCTGTCCTCTCCCTGGGATCTGACCTCTGAAGCCCAAGCCTCAGCTCCCAGCCCCCATCCACCCTGGCAGGTGAGCAGACAAGCGTCTCTGGTTGATGAGTGCTGGTCGGCACCGATCCTCTGGGTGGGAATCTCTCTGCTTTGCCCTCTGCACCCCTGTTGTTGCACTCTCCTCCGTAGCTCTGAAGCTTCCCCCCCACCCATCCCCCATCCCCACCAGTGAAAGGGCTCCGTAGTGTGTGGAAACTTTTCCTCCTTCACAGCTCCCTCCCAGAGGTGCAGGTCCCGTCCTTTTTCTTTTGTCTCTGTTTTTTCTTTTTCCCTACCCAGGTACATGGGAATTTTCTTGCCTTTTGGGAAGTCTGAGGTCTTCTGCCAGCATTCAGTAGGTGTTCTGTAGGAGTCGTTTCACATGTAGATGTATTTTTGATGTATTTGTGGGAAGGAAGGTGATCTCCACGTCGTACTCCTCCACCATCTTGAAGGTCTCCCCAGCTATAAGATTTTTAAGGGCAATGTTCAGGTCTGTTTTTAGTCATCATTCTATAGATGCATAAACACTGTGCCTGGCACATAGAAGGCAATCAGAAATATTGTTTCATGCATGCATGAATGGTTGAATGAATTATTTTTTAGCTCAGTGGCTTTTAGATATGAGTTTTTGCTAATGGAAGACCATAGCTTCCTTTTTACTTATTTCACAACTGTCTTATGAAGATCAAATAAAACTCTCCAGAGGAAATCCTTTTATATACTATTGTCTTTATCACAGTTATAGAGGAGACGTTGACAAAAGTATGTAGTTTGTGAAAAGGAATTAATTTAACCAAGATAAAGAGTTCCGTTAGGGATCAAGCTGACACTTGTAGTGGGCTCTCTTCTGGGTCTTTCTTCTCTGTTCCTTGGAGCATGAAGGCAAAGGAGCCTGATTGATGACTGCCTTTCCGCTTCATCCTGATGGCATAAAATGTTCCTTGGTAACATCAAAAGATGATTCTTTTAGCCCACTGGCATATGAGTTCCCAAGTGAAGTAGACTTTGGTGTAACAGACATGTGTTTATATAACCATTTATGTAATTAGAGCTGGGTAAAAAGAACTTGTGAGCTGGTATGAAAGAATTTTCTTTTAAGTTGTAGAACAATCATTTACATGAATGTTCCAACTGTTCAGAGATATACTCATCAAAACATCCCTCATCAAAGTCCTTTGACTGAAGTAAATAAAACAGGAGCAATAGTCTTGATTCCAGAACATGTAAATCCTGCTCTGTTTGATGTTCTACAGCTTGCATTTTGAGGTTAAAGCCCCAGTAAGGTTGAAAAAACTGCAGAAAGGAAATTGCTTAGAAGTTATGTATCCAGTTACACAACCTAAGCAGTGAAGGCAGCTAATTATCTATATGAATATCTGATAACTGTACAAAGACCTGTGGAACCACCAGCAGGGACACAGAGAGCTACTGACCACGCTTGTCCCATTGGTCTACCACCAAATGGTGTGGTAGTATTTACCAGGTTAGTCAGTGGACAAAAGTGAAATGAGAAGAGCAAGGTTGTTTTGTTCCTATGGATGTTACTTCAGATTTGCTCATGTAAACATCTGGGTCCTGAGATTTGCAGACCTTACATTATACATATTTCTGAAGCCCTCCCCTGGCTCCTACAGGCTCAGATTCCTACCTTCCAAGGATGAACGGAGTTTATACATTTCAATCTGGCATGGGAGAAAATGACCTTAAACTATAATTGAATCAAGGGTAGATGTGGAAATTTGTCTTCAAAAATTACTTGCTCACACATTTCATCTTGACTTTCTCTCTCCCCTCTAGCAAATGTCCTCAAGTCTAATTAGACTAAGAAACACTTAAAGAACCCATACCCACTTCTCCACCCCTTTGTAAAACTCAACAGAAGGGGAATAGAAAGGAGAATCAGAGTGTGCTGGCTTTATTGAAAGAACTCAGAATATAGAATTATCACATGGTTCTACCAGATTTCTATGTGACCAAGGTTGGTGGGCCAGCATTGATGATTGGGGCTGGTGCAGGTGTGGTTTGTGGGGAATGTCAAGTAGGTTAGATGTGTAGATTCAACTTATTGATAACTGTATAAGGAAGGGCGCTGGAGTAATCTGACTAGGTTCATCAAGCATTTATTTCACGTGTGGTAGTATTCGATGATGATATGACATTTGTAATAATAATAACAACTAACATTTTCTGGACACTCACAATGTATCAGGCACTGTGGTATTTGTCATTTAACTTTTATAAGCAGATGTTGAAAAGTTTAGTGATATAAAGAGTCAGACTCTTGTTACTACTGAGTAATAATGAAAATCACAGAAGTCTTAATATTCAAATGAATTTGGAACAAACCTGGTAGACAGAAAAAAACTTTGAAAATTTTCTGTGTGTCCCAATTATGGATCTGGAAATAATCCCAGGGGCACCAAAGAAGATTGTGTAATACCCAACTTGTGTGGCCCTGGATTGCAAGGTAGAATAGCTGTGAATGGCCACAAATGTTTTTACTCTTGTCTTTTTGTTGTCCCAACTAATTATATTATTTCCTGAATCTTGCCTGTCGTAGTATTTTGTGGCCATCTGGTGGAACTCAATGCCATTGCCTCCAGTTGTACTGGTATATAAAATTGAGGTAACTGGTAAACCCATCTGTCCCAAAGCACAAACTGAATTTCACTCCAGAAACTCTGGAGGAGTAACTTCCCATGTGGCTGCAATTATATAGGGAATACCTAATATTATTACTTCATGGGAAAGAGTGGGCGAGGAAGGAGTGTCAAGAATATTTGTTCTGTTAGGTAAGGACACATCTATACAATGCTTAGGAAAGTTTTCTTTTCTGTATGAGCCTAGACCAATCCTTACCTATCTCCTATCTTCTGAGAGATATAATAAGGTTAGCGAAATCGCTTAAGTGTTTGTGTCTTGTTTACGTCTATGTAATCCAGAATGTCAAGGGCAAGGTCTTAAAAAGGACAGGTACAAGTAACAGTTGTTGTTATTATTATTCTCATTTTGTAGACATAGAGTCTCAGGCTGCAAGAGTGTAAATAATTGTTCAAGGTCTTAGAGCTGGAATAAATGGAAGAGTCCAGAATTGAACCCTGAACCACTGAACTCTAAAACTCTTGCCCTTGAACACCAGGAGAAAGAAGGCGACTTTTTACCTGATTGAGCACTGAAGGAATCGTCCTAAGCAAGGCAACAAAGGCATGAATAGAGGTAAAGGGAACACTTTGAAAATGGCATAAAGCACACAGCTAAACCTTTGGGAGTCAATGAAAAGAAAGATGTTGTGAATTGAGGTTAATCAGGGAAAACTCTTTGGAGTAGGAGAGCGTCAGGCTGGATTAGAGGGGCTATGAGAGAGGAATTCCCCTGATGTCTGAGCATCTTCTTGCTGTCTAGGGTTGCCCGCCGAACTGAGCGCAGCCCAGCTCTTGCCTCCCATAGCTGCCATCTGCCGTGAACTCCAGCCAGGGCCAATCTCAGACTACATCTTTTCCAGAGTTCCCTAATTTTGCAAAGTCATCCCGAGGTGAGCCACAGAAAAGCGTCCTCTAAATGACTGCACAGCTCCAAATAAATGTCTTTCTTGCAGAAGAGATGACAGCTGAGGAAGCTGCTTACAGGGAGGAGGTACGCACGCCCTCACCTGCTCTCTCTTCTACATCCCCAAGGAGCACACGTCATGGGCCCACTCCTCCCCAACTGGAAGAAGGAGGAGAGGGGTAGCAGCCTTATTAAAACCTGGTGCAGTGCCAGCCTTGCTCTGACTGTCTTTATTATTCAATCTTAGGAAAGCACTTTGAAAATAAACAGGGACTGTCTCCTATCATGTATGTAGCACTTAGCAAACTGGAAGTGCTTCATTAAACTCAATGAACCCTACATAAACCATGACTATTAATATATATGTTTGATAAAAATTGCATGTGCAAATCAATAAGAAAATTAACATCTTGGGATCTTCAGGCTTTCACTGAATAATCATTACATTGAATTGAACAATGATTTTAATGCAGATTCATGGGACTATTCATTACGAATATGCATTCAAATAATTTTGAATGCATAATTAGTTTGCAAGGCACTGATTCTAAATGAAAGGACAATTAATTTTAGCTTATCTTTGCCACATCCCATTTAAATGTTTTCTAGTGATGCTCCTATAACCATGATACCACATGATTTATAAATAAAAACCCTAATCTGCAGATTATCATCTGTCCTTTCTATTAAACTGATTAAAGAAACGCCAGTACTAAAATTACACAATGGGTAGAGGAAAACTTTAGTGTGGGAGAGTCTTTTTTCTGATCCATTTATTATTTGCTCTTGTAATTTTTATTTTAAAATAACTTCAGATTTATAGAGAATTTGCAAGAATAGTACAAAAAAATTCCTGTATATCCTGCACCCAGATTCCCCAACTGTTAACATTTTACCATGTGGGCTACATCTCTCTCTCTCTTTCTTTTTCTTTCACTCTCTCTCTTTCTCTGTATATATATATGTGTGTGTATGTGTATATATATATATATATACACACACATATACATATATAAGAATATATATGCATATATATATATATATATACAAATTAGTTTTCTGAACCATGTAGGAGTAATTTGCAGTCATGATGCCCCTTTACCCCTTATATAACTACTATAATTACCAAAATCAGGATATTAACAGAATATTATTCAATACTATTATCAAATCTTCAGACCTTTTTATATTTCACCAGTTGTCCCAATAACCTCCTGTAAAGCAGAAAAAGTTAATCCCCAACATCAATTAAAAAAATAAAGTCTTACTTGCATATTATATCTCTATCTGTCTAAAACTAATGTTTGGATTAATATAAAATGGGATTCAACCAGGTATCACTGACATGGATTCAACCAGGTATATGTGACTGAAAGATTAAGTAATGTGATTATTTCTTTAATAAAAATCACAAAACATCATGATTGAGTCCCTTCCTCTATTAATATGTGTAGTTGTAACAAATAAATGAGCAAAAAAGCAATTAAAAGTTGATGGCACTACTTTTTTTTAGACTTTTAAAGTTATCATTTACCTCTAAAGACAAAATTCTTTTCAAAAATCTAGTATGGAGTTTTCTTAAAAACTAAAAATAGAACTACCGTATGATCCTTCAATCCCATTCCTGGCCGTATATCCAGAGAAAAACATGGTTTGAAAGGATACATGCACTCCAATTTTCATTGCAGTGCTGTTTACAATAGCCAAGGCATGGAAGCAACCTAAATGTCCATCGACAGATGAAAGGATAAAGAAAATGTGGTACATATATACAATGGAATATTACTCAGCCATTAAAAAGAATGAAATAATGCCATTTGCAGCAACATGGATGGAGATGGAGATTATCATACTAAGTGAAGTAAGTCAGAGAAAGACAAATATCATATGATATCGCTTATATGCCGAATCTTAAAAAAATGATACAAATGAACTTATTTACAAAACAGAAACAGACTCACAGACTTAGAGAATGAATTTATGGTAACCAGGGGGAAGGGAGGGGGGAGTGATAGATTGGGAGTTTGGGCTTGACATGTACACACTGCTATATTTAAAATAGATAACCAACAAGGACCTACTGTAAAATTAAAAAAAAAAAAAATCTAGTATGAATCCCTAGTTGGTCGAAGGTCAGTGAGAAAGAATTACATGAACAGAGGGCCACTAGAAAGGGCATCACAAGAGGAGTAGGTTGGCTTTAATCTCTGCTGTGAAATGAACTTCCTACAAGCAGTATTATCACTTACAACATGCAGTCTACTGTCAAGAAGAGTGATGGAGAAGGAGACGGTCCCATGTTAGAGGACATCGCCCTAAATAGTGAAGCTCCTTTCAGTACAGACAACATGCCTTCATTTGCGTTACAGGGGAGTATGGTATGTAACGTTATTTTTTTCTCATTATTGGGCTCCTTGTGGTATGAAGAGAGGAATCTAATCACTGATTTTGGCATAGCAGTTATCAGATCGCTTCTGGAAAGAATTTGCAGTGTTTATATAGCAGCCTTTTCCTTTGATCCATGGGTTCCATTCAGCATTTCTCCCCCCACAAAATAGTCTTAACTAAAACAAAGTCTTAGACACAAAAGTGTTCATGACGTCATGACTAAGAAGAGTTAAAACAGAAACAGAAACAAAAACAGGGGTTTTACCTGGTTATACAAACCTCCACAGGAAGTGAGCAGGCCTTGCAGGCTTGGCTCAAGCTCCAGCTGGAGTCCATGGTCCGATTAGCAATGATTAGGCCAAGGTGGCCTCACCAACTGGCCCATTTCTGATCTTGTTTCAAATTGGCCCACTCTCCAGTTCCTTATTTTGTGAAACATAATGAGAGCAAGCAGATCACAAACAAGCAAGTGGGGTCCAGAATGCTTCCTGCACGCACTGCAAAGATTGTCTGGGCCATCTTTAAGCAGCTACTGAGTGGTTGGTGGGTGAAATTGCTGAGCTTGTTTAAAGATACAGAAACTTAATAGACAGTGTTGGAGCCCTTAGAGGGGAAGCCAGGTTCCCTTGAGGAAGGACCCTAAGACACTGCCACATGTTTATACAGAAGCTCCTCCTCCAAGCCTCCCCAAGGGAACGTGCATTCATTTACCACAGTGACTATGCATGGGGGAAGGGGACAAACCAGTGCTTTTTGACGATTACTCGTCATTGGCCCTGAGATGACACAGACACCTAAGGATCCAGTGCTACTAGGAGCTAGTCAGAGTGAAGGCTTATAGAGGCCAGTGATAACTGTTTTTCCCTAACAGGACCGCCAACCAAAATGACCACGTTCCTGGGAGAACCGCAGGGATCACTGCCACCTTCCCTGGCTTACAAGGTCCAAGGGTGGAGATTTCTACCACAGCCTCGTTAACGCACCAATCTGAACATATGAATGTTCATATGAGATGGGGAGAGAAGTACCATAAACCCACTCAGGTGGCAACTGCAACTGTAGCTTCTGTTACTTAAGCAGAGTCGTAGGGAAGGTGAAAGAATTTCCAGGAGAGGAACTGAACCTGTGACCAAGTGGAATATTTCAGAGACCTAAGTAGAAGCTGCCTTTGCCTGTCTGTGAACCTGGCAGCCAAGAGAAACTAAGAGCCCAGTTGATGCCTAGTGGTAAAATTAGGGAGGGGGTATGGGAATTCCCTGGTGGTCCAGTGGTTAGGACTCTGAGCTTTCACTGCCAAGGGCCTGGGTTCGATCCCTGGCTGGGGAACTAAGATCCCACAGGCCGTGCAATGCAGCCAAAACAAAAAAAAAAGTTAGGGGGCATGAAGGCTGACCAGAAAACAAGAGTGATCCCTAAAATCATGGTAAGGACAGAAGAACAGAAAGCATCAAGGAGACAAATAGCATTTTAAATTTGTGCCAGCACTGTGAGACCATGGGGCTGGCTTAACTGTATCACATGTGCCCAGAGATTTTCTCACCTGCAAATACAAACTGTGTATGTATAGAGCCTCCATGGGACTCTATTAGGGAAGAGTGTAACCAAAGGAAATAGGCAATAGCCCTTGGATCTAAGGACCTGAACTTCACTGGCCTTAGTCTCCCAGGCAGAGGCATAAAAGGGTTGCCTGAGCCAAGTGGCAATGTAAATCTTCCTAAAGGAGCTCCGTGCTTGGGGGTCCCCAAGGACCATCTCACGTTACTACAAACAAGAGTTGCCTAGATATGACATTCTCAAAGACTTCATTATTTTCGTATAACCCATTATCACAGATAGAAGAGTTTCAAAAGGCATAATGTAAGAACTATTTAAATGGCAATAGACATAAATTATTTTGGTCACTGTAAAAAAACTACCTAGTTTATATGATTGGTAGGGAGTATCTTTAGCATGTTCAGTTCAGCGGTGTCTGTGGAAGGGAGACAATTGAAGCACTAAGTAGATAGTGCATTATCCCCTGGAGTCAGGCAGGCACTTAAAGATACACATTAAAAATTTCCAGGTCCTATTTGGACAGAAATACGGGTCTTCTAGCATTATGGTGGATTATCATAAACTCAAGTCATGACACAATAGTATTATGTGTGACACTACCATGATTAGACTTCTACTTCTGTATCTAAAGGACACAAAAATAAAGCTCGGGACACTAGATTTAGAGAAAAACATCATTTTAGCCTCCAAAGGGGAGATCCCTAAGGCCACGCCAGTTGACGAAACCACTTAAAAGATTTGCCCCCATTATTATCGTAACAATAACCAATGTTTCTCCAAAGGCTTGAAGGACTTTGTAAAGTGTCTTAAAATCACGACTTCCTTCTAGAGAGTGAGCTAAGCACGAAGGTGAATGTGGTTAATGTTCTATATACAATGAACCATTTATCACTTTTCCAATATCCCAGTTACACACATTACAAGTTTTTGGTTAAGATAAAGGTCAGTGTCTAGTGTTCTCAGCAAGAGAACTTTAGCTGATTCCAGAGAAGTAGAGGAATGTACTTTGTTACTGGGGTGATTTATTTGGGGCAACTTGATTTTTAGCCTTCATTCCCAAATGGACTCATCTCATCATTTAATAGCATCCTACCATTCAAGCTGCTCAGCCAATTCTGAGAAAGGATTAATCTGTGTCAGCATCAGCAGCAAGATGGACACTCTGGTGGAGCAGATGTGCACTCTTCTCTGTAATTACTTTCAGCTCTTGCTTTGCCCTTTACTGTCTGTTTGAAATTTAACTTTAATGGAATCAGAATGGCATTTACCCAGGGATCAGCTCCAGGTTGTGTGAAACTCACAAAAATAAAGGTTATGACATAGTAAGTCTACTAATCACTTTTTTTGTGTTTGGAATTGACTAACAGTTATCTTTGAGTAGAAGAGATTAAGGATGTCACCTATTTATTCTGAGGTAAGAGAAATGAATCATTCCTTTACTCACTTTGCCCCCTGCCATCAACTACCATGTGAGCCTATGCTATGACCCCAGAGTCACAATCCAGAACTCCAACATAGCATAGCATAGGGAAGGGCCCATTCTATTGAAGCATAAGTGGCGTAACTGTGAGATGCCAACCGGACATCCGGAAGTAGAGACTGAGTTGGCAGCTGGAAAGGCAGGGCTGGAACATGGAAGAAAGGTTTGAGTGCCCAAATATGGCAAAAATGGAATCAAGAAGTGCTGTAAGTATTTCACACTGCTGCCAGAGCCCAGGTTAGGATGAGAACTGAATGCTCCTTTTCCTTCTAATAATAATAGCGAGATTTGCTAACTCAGGTACTTTATAAATGTCATAGGATGAAGAAACTTTTATTTATTTACTTATTTATTTTAAATTTATTTATTTATTTATTTTTGGCTGTGTTGGGTCTTCGTTTCTGTGCCAGGGCTTTCTCTAGGTGCAGCAAGCGGGGGCCACTCTTCATCGTGGTGCGCGGGCCTCTCACTATCGTGGCCTCTCCTGTTGCGGAGCACAGGCTCCAGACGCGCAGGCTCAGTAGTTGTGGCTCACGGGCCCAGTTGCTCCGCGGCATGTGGGATCTTCCCGGACCAGGGCTCGAACCCTTGTCCCCTGCATTGGCAGGCAGACTGTCAACCACCGCGCCACCAGGGAAGCCCCAGAAACTTTATTATTTAAATAGTTGGCTTCTGAATTTCTCTTAGAAGAATTGTCTTCCTTTGGAGGAGTATCTTGATAAGTGATTAGGGGGAAAAGCCCCTATTAGGGCTCTATTTTGAAGTGTCTTCCAGACTTCAGAGGAGAGAGAAAGCATCCCTGTATAATCTACTGTGGAGATTTAACTCCTGAAAGGGAACAGAAGAGCGAAGGAGAATGGGAGGGAGTGAGGAGTAGCAGCATGGAGACAGACTCAAGACTCGGAAAAAATGCAATACGGCAAAGAAATAGTACAAGAGTGCCATTGACTCTTCCCTCCAGGAAGAAATTGCTAATATAATACCCCCTCCAGCTTCACTCTTCTCCCTACTGGTTTTCTGTAAAAATCACTGAATGATTTTTTTTAATAATGGCTTTTAAGTTATACTTTAAAATTAGGAAACGTTTTCTTGAAGAAGCCACAGAAAGAAGAGAGGTCCTCACTGGAGCTTATACAGTGTAGGGCAGCTAAAGAGCACACAGAAGGGAGCCAAGTGACCCCAGGATGTAAGATCCCAGGGGATCAAACAGCTCTGGAGAAAGCCTTCAGACTTTCGCATACTGTTAAAATGGCAAAGGTTTAAGCCAATCTGCCCTAGACCTTGAGGGGCAGGTAGGTCTCAGGTTGGCATCTAGATAGAAAAGCCATCTCACTCAATTCTCGTAATACCTCCATGGGGAAGATTCTATTGTCAGCTGCATTCTGAAGATGAGGAACTTCAGACCCAAAATCATTCCCAAGGTCACATATCTAGTAATAAATTGCAGGGCAGGACTACATTATGAATTCCAACAGTTGGTACAATCTCAACCAGTATAACATAAACTTTGCCTCATATTTTGAGATTGAATACTTGCATAGCCAAATCCTCCCCACCCTTTAAGTTTAGTTTTCCTTCCGCAAACTACACTGATCTCTCTCACTCTGAGATTCCGCATTCTTCACTGACTCTACAGCCCCTTCTCTTCAGCACTTTAACATGATCCGATCTTGCCCATCTTTGTAACAAAGAAGCTTCTTCGACTATGTTTTCCTAATTCTTTTTTCTCATATTCAAATGTCTTGAAATGTTGTATTTTTTCTCTGCTCTCTCTTTTTTCATTCACTTTTCTCCTGCTGCATCTGCCTGTTTTCTCTACCTAGGTGGGTGATGGCCTCCTAATCCCAACACTCAGTAGACACCATCAGCCTTCACTTCATTCTCTTTCTCTGCAGCATCTGACACTCTTCCCAAAGCCCCACCTCTATCTCTGTGGCACCTCTTAGATTTGATTTTATACTTGCATCTCTGACCCTCTGTCTGTCTCCTTCCTATATTCCTCTTTTTTCTAGTCATTCCTAAAATGGTAATGTGTTCATTGGTTTCTGCTACTTTCAACCTCTACCTGGGGTACTTATCCCAGAGTCTATAGATCAGCCTCATATGGTGGTAAGGGAGCCTCCTGAAACTGACACAAATTATTTTGCATATGTACGTTTTCTCTCATTCAATATTATTTATTTCCATAAATATTTATGGAGAATCTGCATTGTGCTAGGCATTCTTCTAGGTCCTTGAAATAAAGCAATTAAAAAAAAACCCCACAAAGATACCTGTGAACTTATAGGCAATAAGCTATGAACAAAATAAATAAATAAATCATATAATGTTTGAAGATGTCAAAAGCTACAGAAAAAAAATAGAACAAGGTAAAAGGGATCACAAGGACCAGGGGAGTGGGGGGCAGGCAGCTGGTAATCCTAAATACAGTAGTTAGGGTAGATTTCATTGAGAAGATAATAGTTAATCAAAGACTTGAAAGATGTGAAGAGTTAGCCATGTATATAACAAGTAAGGCAGAAGGAACAGCAAGTACAAAGGTCCTAAGGCATGCGCATGTTTGAGATGCCCAAGGAACAGCAAAGGAACAAAGGGAGCATACATACTAAAGGATGAACTCAGAAAGGTGATGATGACTCAGGTCATGCAGGGATTTTTAGATCGTTATAGTACTTTTATGCTGAGTGAAATAAGGAGCCATTATAGGGTTCTGAGCTTAGAAGGTTTGCAATCAAGCTTATGTTTTAAAAAGATCACTCTGGCTAGTATATTCAGCATGGATGTAAAGAGGCAGAGGTAAAGTCAGGGAGACCAGTCAAGAGGCTATTGCAGTTATCCACATGAGATGGTGGTTTGGACAAGGATGGGAATGATGACGTGTGAGAAGTGTTCACTTCCCTATTATGTTTGGAAGTTATATCCAACAGTATTTTCTAATAAACCAGATACAGGATATGAGAAATAAAAGAGTTAAGCACAACTCAAGATTTTTGGCTCTAGCATCTGGTAGAACAGAGCTACCATCAACTGACGTGAGGAAGTCTGTGGGTAGATAATGTTGAGAGCGGAGGAAGTGTCAGGAGGTCAGTTCTGGACTTGTAAAGTGTGAAATATCTATTACACATCTAAGTGGAAATATTGAGCAAGTAGTTGAATATACAAGTCTTTATTCAGGAGAATGGTCTAGACAGAAGTCATAAATTTGGGAGACATTAGCATATAATTTAAAACTAAGTAACGGGATGATATGACTAAGGAAATGCGTTTTGATGGGGAATAGAACAGAACCAAAAATTGAGATCTAGGGTACTCAAATATTAAGAGGTAAGACACCAGAAAAGACAATTTAGAAGGAGCAACAGCAATGTTGGAGAAAAACAAAGAAGGCTGGATGCCAAAGGAAGTATCCAGAAGGAGGGAGTCATCAACTATGTCAAGTGCTACATAGAGGGACAATGAGACCTGAAATGGATTTGACCACATGGAGGCTGATGGTCACTTTGACAAGAGCAGTTTTGGTGGAATGGAAAAGATGAGGGCCTAATTGGAGGAGGATTAAGAATGAACAAAAGGAGAATTAGAATTCTGCAGCAAAGAGGAGCAAAAATGATGGTGAAAAAGGTTATTTTTAAAATGGAGAACTATTTCAGTTTGTGTGTTGGTGGGAATGATTGAGCAAAGAGTGAAAACTTGGTGAGATAAGAGAGAAAATTGCTGCAGTGATGTCCTTGCGTATGCAAGATGATAAAGGGCCTAATGTACACACATTTGGAATGTCTGGTTTGCAATAGGAGCGTGAAGACTTTATTTATGATAATGGACAAGACAGCAGAGTATGTGTGCTGGATCTGATCGATGTCGTAGAGGATTCTGTAGATGTTTTCATGTACATTATCCAATTATCTAATTTTCTCACTGAAATAGAAAGCAAATTCATCTCTTAAAAGTGAGGAAGGGACTGGGGTGAGGCCATTTAGTGTAATAAGAGAGAAGGAAATCTTACCTGGTTGCCAGGCAGCTCTTGAAGGACCCACTTGCAATCCAAGGTCAAGAATGTTAAAATGAGACCAGTCAATAGAGCTGTGTGTTCTTTCCAACCACAGTCAGTTGCACAGGTTCAGGCACTTATAGTGGGCAAAGGGTTGGATGTAACCAGTGCTACTGTTTATCAACTAAGTGCGATGAAGCAAGAGGGAGTAGGAAAGTGATTAGAAGGATTGACCGTAAATTTAAGGTGTACAAGCAGGGATCATGAGCCATGAAGGGATAAGTTATAGTGAAAAAATGGTGAAACACTTAATGAAAAATATGTAAACATGGAACAGTTGGACCTGGTGGGGTAGACACATTATTGGAATTAATATACTAGAGGAAGTAAGCTGTCAATATAGGAAGTAGTGGTCAGAGAGTGGAATGAATGAAATTAAGATTCTGGAGGGGTTGGATGTATTGAGAGTGACAATGTCTAGAGTATGATCACGTGAGTGATGAAGTTGTCAAAGAATTTAATACCTACAAACTGGTGAAGATCCACGTTTCCACATCGTTTCCACACTAACTACCCTGGTTCTAAATATTGCATGTTTTGAGATGATTTTCTGTCTGTACAATCAGCTTAGATACTCTCTACCTGTTGGCTGTCCCCACTTAGATGTGGAACAAGTACCTCAGATAGAACACGTCCTGGGGTGAACTCATCATTTTACCCTTCCCCTGCCCCTCCACCAGCAGAACCAGAAAATGATGTCATTTATTTAATCTACCTAAGGCAGAAACAAGGACTTACTAGACTCCTTTCCCAACCAGCAACATTAAAATAATTAACAACCTTTGTTGGTTAAATCTCATGAATTTATATTTTTTTCACATCTTTATTGGAATATAATCGCTTTACAATGGTGTGTTAGTTTCTGCTGTATAACAAAGTGAGTCAGCTATACATATACATATATCCCCATATCCCCTCCCTCTTGCGTCTCCCTCCCACCCTCCCTATCCCACCCCTCTAGGTGGTCACAAAGCACCGAGCTGATCTCCCTGTGCTATGAGGCTGCTTCCCACTAGCTATCTATCGTGAATCTATATTTTAAACTGTCTTCTTTCTCCAGTCCCACTTCCACCGTCTGGAATGCATACCCTTACCATGTCAAAACTGATTACTGGAGTAACTTCCCAGCCTCTTTGCTCTGGTTTTGTCCATTTTCAAACCCATCTTCCATATTCCTTTGGGAGTATTATTTCTAAAATGCGAATCTCCTTAAAGTGTTTCACTGGAGGAGGATTTCAGGACAAAATCCACCCTCCTTTAGCAAAGCTAGGCAGCTGCGTATTATCTCATGCTGCCTAACTCCAGCCTTGAATTCCCCTACCTGCCCCACCCCACATTCAGCTGGCACTCCAGCCACATCGAAGTACAACCAATTTCTCCAAGACGCTCTCCTTATTCATAAATCTTCACCTTTGCAAGTACTTTTCTGTCTTCCAGAAATGCTCATCTCCATCCCACCACCTTCTTCACCTCCTTAACGATGGCTCATCCTTCATAGTGAACTCAAGCAGGTCCTCTTCCAAAAAGCCTTCTCAGAGGTTCTTAGTGGGTTTAGGATCTCGTTATATGTCCCCAAAGCCTCCTGTTGATGAATGGATAAAGAAGATATGGCACATATATACAATGGAATATTACTCAGCCATAAAAAGCAACAAAATTGAGTTATTTGTAGTGAGGTGGATGGACCTAGAGTCTGTCATACAGAGTGAAGTAAGTCAGAAAGAGAAAAACAAATACTGTATGCTAACGCATGTATATGGAATCTAAAAACATGGTACTCATGAACCTAGTGGCAGGGCAGGAATAAAGATGCAGACATAGAGAATGGACTTGAGGACACAGGGTCTGGGGGGAAGGGGAAGCTGGGGCGAAGTAAGAGTAGCATTGACATATATACGCTACCAAATGTAAAATAGGTAGCTAGTGGGAAGCAGCAGCATAGCACAGGGAGATCAGTTCGGTGCTTTGCGATGACTTAGAAGGGTGGGGTAGCGAGGGTGGGAGGGAGGCTTAAGAGGGAGGGAATATGGGGCTATATGTATGCATATGGCTGATTCACTTTGTTGTACAACAGAAACTAGCATAACATTGTGAAGCAATTATACTCCAATAAAGATGTATATAAAAAAAAAGACGTTATCATATTGTAAATTAGTTATTTTTAATTTGTCTTTCTCCCCTCTGAACTATGAACTTGTTGAGGGCAGAACATGGTTTTTTTAGTCAAACTTCCCATACTTCTTAACATAATATCTGCGTACACAATAGGTAAACAGTATGGGCTTTCTGAATGAATGATTGGCACTTAATTGAATCCTACTGTTATGGTGGTTGAAGTATTTGCTCACATCCTGGGATCCCAATTACACGAAAATTCCTAAGAATAGCAATTATTTTGTAGTCCCCAAAGTATATAGAAAACTGTTGGCATAGATAAGGTACAATGGATTGGCTTCATTCAGCTACAGCAAATATTTGGCTCTTGGCTCAGTATCTACCTTTCTGGCAACTGGACAAAATTGTTTTTCTACATTAAATTTACATGAAACAAAGAAGCACGTGTATTTGATGACTGAAATAAAATACCAAAGCTCCTAAAATGAAATCTTCTATTTTTTTGCAAGCAAATTGCATGAGGTTATCTTAACTATGTGATAAATTTGGCAAAAGACTCCAGAGAAGGAAAACTTCCAAACAAAAGGAAATAATCATCACTTTGACGTTAAAAAAAAGAATTAAATTCTCTGACTTTGTGCCATTGCCTTATTGCAGCAAATCACCTTCACTTACTTAGCCAACGGTTCTCGGCTTCCAGCTGCTCCTCCCCCAGCAAGCCAGTCGCAAGCAGGCAGCAGCTGCCGCCAGGAGCTCAGCTGCCCTCCAGCACCAGCTCCCCTGTTTCTGCCTCTCTCCTGATCAAGACCTGCAGTGGGATTCCAGTAGAGGGACCAGTATGGGTGTGAACCATCTAGGATATCCCCTCTAGATCCACAAATGGAATATATTATCAGAAACAGGAGAACGACGGAGCAATTGAATAGCAGGCTGTTAAGGTCTGTCACTGGAGCTTTGTTTTACTTCAGTCACCGTTGTGGAATTTCTGGTTAGTACATGCTTGATGCCGAGCTGTGCTGAGCAGGCACCAGGGTGCAGAGCAGAAGACACTGAAGAAGAAGTGCAGGGACAGAAAATGCATGGCTTAGAGTCAGGCAGACGTGAGCTGGAATCTCAGCTCGGCGTTCGACCCACCACCCACAGTACTGTATGTCAGTTAGCCTGTTTGAGCCTGGATTTCTTCATCTATAAAATAAAGAAGATTATATCTCCCAGAAAGGGCTGTTGTGAAGAGGTACTGAGATCACACATAGAAGGTGCCTAATAAAGAGCTTGACAGAGTCGACAATTAATAAAGGAGACCTGTTCTCCTAAGGAGTGTACAATTCACTTGGGAGACAGAAATTTACATAATTTACCATGATAAAATGTTACAAATATTATTAAGCAAACCCTATGGTTTGAAACACGAGAATAATTCATCCTGCTGGATGGGGTGGTAGGAAGACGTTACAACCAAGCCTCTGGATTTTGCTGTCTGACTCTAGCATTGACCGGTTCACCCCATAACCATCAGCTGACAAACAGGCTCTGGTAGCTCTGTCGTAAGAGTAAATAAATAAGTCTTCCTTTGACCTCACACCCCGCCTCCAGCTAATTGCTCCTCTCTCTCCCCTTCACAGCAAAACTTATGGAAATATTTGCTGCATCCACCTCCCGTTTTCTCTTCAACACACTCCCACCTGGCTGACGTCCTTTCCACTGAAATATCAAGTTGCTTCCACTTTGGCCACTCTTTTCAGGCTTCGTACCATCTCTTCCTCCCCTGCCAGGGTCCAAGACAGGTCCTCTTCTTTCCTCCCTGAATCTTCTCCTTTAGATGATCTCATCTAGTCCCTTGACTTTAAATACAATTTCTTCACTGATGATTCCCAGATCTACATCTTCAGCCCAACTCTTTCTAGGGCACCAAAAATCTTTTCCACCCACCCAGCTGCTGATTCAGCCCGACAACACTGATGGGCTTCCAGTTAACTGCGTTAACAGTTCTAACACAACTACCGATCCCACCAAACCTCCCCCACAAAACAAAAAATACCTGTTTCTTTCTTATTCTTTCCTGTCTTGTAAATGTTGATTCCACCGTCGGTCACCTTTGATTGCCCTTGTTCCTTCACCTCCTGTTTCTGGTCCATCATCGAGGCCTGTTGACTCTACCTCCTTGTTCGTTTCCCTCTGTGTCCACTGCAACCACCATCGCCCAAGCCACAACCAGCCCTCACCTAGACCACTGCAAGGGCCTCCTAACCCATCTTATGGCTTCCCATTCTTCCTGCCTCCTCTCTCCACAAAGTCTCCACTAGTCTCCACCAAGTAGTTCATGTGATTTCATAAAACACACTCCGCTTTTTCACAGCCTACCATGCCTTCCCGTTTCACCTGGGAAAAAACCTCAGTGCCTTACCGTGACCTCGGAAGCCTTGCACGGTCTGGTCCCATGAACCTCTCTTCCCCTCCTGCCTTTCTCCAGTCCCCTCACTATGCCCCAGGCACAAAGGGCTTCTTCCCATTTCTCAAGTGCACCAGTTTATTCCTGTTTAGGGGAAAAATTAAATTTGTTTTTCGCTCTATGCCGCACTCTCCTCCCAGTCTCTGAATGGCTGAGTCTTTCTCATGGGTCAGGTATCGGCTCAAATGCACCCCCCTCAGAAAGGTGACTCCTCAGCTGCCCACTATAGAGAAGCCCTGCACCACCCCCATCACTGTCTAGTATGTTACCCGTTCTGTCTTCTTCACAACACTAATTCCTTTTCAGATTATGTTATTCGTGTGCTGGTTTATTGTTTATCTCTCTCCCTCTAAAATTTGAGAGAGAACGGATTTTTAAAATTAATTTTTAATTAATTTTTATTGGAGAGACTGGATCTTGAGCTGCTTTGTTTATTGCTGTATGTCCAGTGCCTGGATCAGTGTGTGGCACCTGACAAGCATTCACACAGTATTTGTTGAATAAATTACACCGTTTTGGAAGAGGAGTTATTGGATTGACTAATTAAATCTTAAGGAGGGGGAGGGATGAATAGATAGAGAACAAAGGACTTTAGGGCACTGACACTACTCTGTATGATACTATACGGGTGGACACATGTCATTATACCTTTCTGCAAACCCATAGAATATACAACATCAAGAGCGAATCCTAATGTAAACTATGAACTTTGGATGATAATGATGTGTCAATGTAGGTTCGCCAGTTGTAATAAATGTACCACTCCGGTAGGGTATGCTGATAATAGAAGAGGCTATGCGTGTATGGGGGCAGAGAGTATATGGGAAATCTCTGTAACTTCTGCTCAGTTTTGCTGTGAAGCTAAAACTGCTCTAAGAAATAAAGCCTACTAAAAACATTTAAAAACTTAAAAAAATTTTTTAACTATAATATTCTTTATGATTTCACTTACTTATGCCCCCTTATTCCACTTGCAAATGTAATTGAGAATCTGCTGAATGGTAAAAGCATCGCTTATGTTAAAATGATTTTACTCATAGACCATCTTTGTGCTTCCGCAAGAGTAGTGCTCAGCTACTGGTAAGCAATAAAGGCACAATTAGGGGTGCCAGGGTACCTCACCCACCTCTGAAAGGAATCATACACAAAACAATATCCTTGAGGCACTTCTCTACCTTGAGTGAGGGTGAGGGTGCATATTATCCTGAAACTCTTTTTTTTTTTTTTTTGAATTTTATTTTATTTATTTTTTTATACAGCAGGTTCTTATTAGTCATCAATTTTATACACATCAGTGTATACATGTCATTCCCAATCTCCCAATTCATCACACCACTACCCCCAACCCCCCCACTGCTTTCCCCCTTGGTGTCCATGTGTTTGTTCTCTACATCTGTGTCTATTTCTGCCCTGCAAACCGGTTCATCTGTACCATTTTCCTAGGTTCCACATATATGCGTTAATATGCGATATTTGTTTTTCTCTTTCTGACTTACTTCACTCTGTATGACAGTCTCTAGATTCATCCACATCTCTACAAATGACCCAATTTCGTTCCTTTTTATGGCTGAGTAATATTCCATTATATATATGTGCCACATCTTCTTAATCCCTTCATCTGTCGATGGGCATTTAGGTTGCTTCCATGACCTGGTTATTGTAAATTGTGCTGCAATGAACATTGGGGAGCATGTGTCTTTTTGAGTTATGGTTTTCTCAGGGTATATGCCCAGTAGTGGGATTGCTGGGTCATGTGGTAGCTCTATTTTTAGTTTTTTAAGGAACCTCCATACAGTTCTCCATAGTGGCTGTATCAATTTACATTCCCACCAGCAGTACAAGAGGGTTCTCTTTTCTCCACACCCTCTCCAGCATTTGTTGTTTGTAGCTTTTCTGAAGATGTCTGTTCTAACTGGTGTGAGGTGATACCTCACTGTAGTTTTTATTTGCATTTCTCTAATAATTAGTGATGTTGAGCAGCTTTTCATGTGCTTCTTGGCCATCTGCATGTCCTCTTTGGAGAAATGTCTATTTAGGTCTTCTGCCCATTTTTTGATTGGGTTGTTTGTTTTTTTAATATTGAGCTGCATGAGCTGTTTATATATTTTGGAGATTAATCCTTTGTCTGTTGATTTGTTTGCAAATATTTTTTCCCATTCTGAGGGTTGTCTTTTCATCTTGTTTGTAGTTTCCTTTGCTTTGCAAAAGATTTTAAGTTTCATTAGGTCGCATTTGTTTATTTTTGTTTTTATTTCCATTACTCTAGGAGGTGAGTCAAAAAGGATCTTGCTGTGATTTATGTCAAAGAGTGTTCTTCTTCTGTTTTCCTCTAAGAGGTTTATACTGTCTGATCTTACATTTAGGTCTCTGATCCATTTTGAGTTTATTTTTGTCTATGGTGTTAGGGAGTGTTCTAATTTCATTCTTTTACATGTAGCTGTCCAGTTTTCCCAGCACCACGTATTGAAGAGACTGTCTTTTCTCCATTGTATATCCTTGCCTCCTTTGTCATAGATTAGTTGACCATAGGTGTGTGGGTTTATCTCTGGGCTTTCTGTCCTGTTCCATTGATCTATACTTCTGTTTTTGTGCCAGTACCATATTGTCTTGATTACTGTAGCTTTGTAGTATAGTCTGAAGTCAGGGAGTCTGATTCCTCCAGCTCCGTTTTTTTCCCTCAAGACTGCTTTGGCTATTCGGGGTCTTTTGTGTCTCCATACAAATTTTAAGGTTTCTTGTTCTAGTTCTGTAAAAAATGCCATTGGTAATTTGATAGGGATTGCATTGAATCTGTAGATTGCTTTGGGTAGTAGAGTCATTTTCACAATATTGATTCTTCCAATCCAAGAACATGGTATATCTCTCCAACTGTTGGTATCATCTTTAATTTCTTTCATCAGTGTCTTATAGTTTTCTGCATACAAGTCTTTTGTCTCCCTAGGTAGGTTTATTCTTAGGTATTTTATTCTTTCTGTTGCAGTGGTAAATGGGAGTGTTTCCTGAATTTCTCTTTCAGATTTTTCATCATTAGTGTATAGGAATGCAAGAGATTTCTGTGCATTAATTTTGTATCCTGCTACTTTACCAAATTCATTGGTTAGCTCTAGTAGTTTTCTGGTGGCATCTTTAGGATTCTCTAAGTATAGTATCATGTCATCTGCAAACAGTGACAGTTTTACTTCTTCTTTTCCAATTTGTATTCCTTTTATTTCTTTTTCTTCTCTGATTGCCATGGCTAGGACTTCCAAAACTATGTTGAATAATAGTGGTGAGAGTGGACATCCTTGTCTTGTTCCTGATCTTAGAGGAAATATTTTCAGTTTTTCACCACTGAGAATGATGTTTGCTGTGGGTTTGTTGTATACGGCCTTTATTATGTTGAGGTAGGTTCCCTCTATGCCCACTTTCTGGAGGGTTTTTATCTTAAATAGGCGTTGAATTTTGTCAAAATTTTTTCTGCATCTATTGAGATGATCATATCGTTTTTCTTCTTCAATTTATTAATATGGTGTATCACATTGATTGATTTGTGTATACTGAAGAATCCTTGCATCCCTGGGATAAATCCCACTTGATCGTGGTGTATGATCCTTTTAATGTGTTGTTGGATTCTGTTTGCTAGTATTTTGTTCAGGATTTTTGCATCTATATTCATCAGTGATATTGGTCTGTAATTTTCTTTTTTTGTAGTGTCTTTGTCTGGTTTTGGTATCAGGTTGACAGTGGCCTCATAGAATGAGTTTGGGGGTGTTCCTTCCTCTGCAATTTTTTGGAAGACTTTGAGAAGGATGGGTGTTAGCTCTTCTCTAAATGTTTGATAAAATTCACCTGTGAAGCCATCTGGTCCTGGACTTTTGTTTGTTGGAAGATTTTTAATCACAGTTTCAATTTCATGACTTGTGATTGGTCTGTTGATATTTTCTATTTCTTCCTGGTTCAGTCTTGGAAGGTTATACCTTTCTAAGAATTTGTCCATTTCTTCCAGGTTGTCCATTTTATTGGCATAGAGTTGCTTGTAGTAGTCTCTTAGGATGCTTTGTATTTCTGTGGTGTCTGTTGTAACTTCTCCTTTTTCATTTCTAATTTTATTGATTTGAGTCCCCTCCCTCTTTTTCTTGATGAGTCTGGCTAATGGTGTATCAATTTTGTTTATCTTCACAAAGAACCAGCTTTTAGTCTTATTGATCTTTGCTATTGTTTTCTTTGTTTCTATCTATTTCATTTATCTCTGCTTTGATCTTTATGATTTCTTTACTTCTGCTAACTTTGGGTTTTGTTTGTTCTTCTTTCTCTAGTTCCTTTAGGTGTAAGGTTAGATTGTTTATTTGAGATTTTTCTTGTTTCTTGAGGTAGGCTTGTAGAGCTATAAACTTCCCTCTTAGAAGTGCTTCTGCCGCATCCCATAGGTTTTGGATCATCGTGTTTTCATTGTCATTTGTCTCTAGGTATTTTTTGATTTCCTCTTTGATTTCTTCAGTGGTCTCTTGGTTATTTAGTAACGTATTGTTTAGCCTCCATGTGTTTGTGTTTTTTACGTGTTTTCCCTGTAATTCATTTCTAATCTCATAGCATTGTGGTCAGAAAAGATGCTTGATATGATTTCAATTTTCTTAAATTTACCAAGGCTTGATTTGTGACCCAAGATGTGATCTATCCTGGAGAATGTTCCGTGCACACTTGAGAAGAAAGTGTAATCTTCTGTTTTTGGATGGAATGTCCTATAAATATCAATTAAATCTATCTGGTCTATTGTGCCATTTAAAGCTTGTTTTTCCTTATTAATTTTCTGTTTGGATGATCTGTCCATTGGTGTAAGTGAGGTGTTAAAGTCCCCCACTAATACTGTGTTACTGTCGATTTCCTCTTTTATAGCTGATAGCAGTTGCATTATGTATTGAGGTGCTCCTATGTCGGGTGCATATATATTTGTAATTGTTATATCTTCTTCTTGGATTGATCCCTTGATCATTATGTAGTGTCCTTCCTTGTCTCTTGTAACGTTTTTTATTTTAAAGTCTATTTTATCTGATATGAGTATTGCTACTCCAGCTTTCTTTTGATTTCCTTTTGCATGGAATATCTTTTTCCATCCCCCCATTTTCAGTCTGTATGTGTCCCTAGGTCTGAAGTGGGTCTCTTGTAGACAGCATATATATGGGTCTTGTTTTTGTATCCATTCAGCAAGCCTGTGTCTTTTGTTTGGAACATTTAATCCATTCACGTTTAAGGTAATTATTGAGACGTATATTCCTATGACCATTTTCTTAATTGTTTTGGGTTTGTTTTTGTAGGTCCTTTTCTGCTCTTGTGTTTCCCACTTAGAGAAGCTCCTTTAGCATTTGTTGTAGAGCTGGTTTTGTGGTGATGAATTCTCTTAGCTTTTTCTTGTCTGTAAAGCTTTTGATTTCTCCATCGAATCTGAGTGAGATACTTGCTGGGTAGAGTACTCTTGGTTGTAGGTTCTTCCCTTTCATCACTTTAAGTATATCATGCCACTCCCTTCTGGCTGGTAGAGTTTCTGCTGAGAAATCAGCTGTTAACCTTATGGGGGTTCCCTTGTATATTATTTGTCATTTTTCCCTTGTTGCTTTCAATAAATTTTCTTTGTCTTTAATTTTTGCCAATTTGATTACTATGTGTCTTGGCATGTTTCTCCTTGGGTTTATCCTATATGGGACTCTCTGCACTTCTTGGACTTGGGTGGCTATTTCCTTTCCCATGTTAGGGAAGTTTTTGACTATAATCTCTTCAAATATTTTCTCTGATCCTTTCTCTCTCTCTTCTCCTTCTGGGACCCCTATAATGTGAATGTTGTTGCATTTAATGTTGTCCCAGAGGTCTCTTAGGCTGTTTCATTTCTTTTCATTCTTTTTTCTTTAGTCTGTTCCACAGCAGTGAATTCCACCATTCTGTCTTCCAGGTCATTTATCCGTTCCTCTGCCTCAGTTATTCTGCTGTTGATTCCTTCTAGTGTAGTTTTCCTTTCAGTTATTGTGTTGTTCATCTCTGTTTGTTTGTTCTTTAATTCTTCTAGATCTTTGTTGAACATTTCTTGCATCTTCTTGATCTTTGCCTCCATTTTTCCCCCCGAATTCCTGGATCATCTTCACTATCATTATTCTGAATTCTTTTTCTGGAAGGTTGCCTATCTCCACTTCATTTAGTTGTTTTTCTGGGGTTTTATCTTGTTCCTTCATCTGGCACATAGCCCTCTGCCTTTTCATCTTGCCTGTCTTTCTGTGAATGTGGTTTTTGTTCCACAGGCTGCAGGATTGTAGTTCTTCTTGCTTCTGCTGTCTGCCCTCTGGTGGATGAGGCTGTATAAGAGGCTTGTGCATGTTTCCTGATGGGAGGGACTGGTGGTGGGTAGAGCTGGGTGTTGCTTTGATGGGCAGAGCTCAGTAAAACTTTAATCCATTTGTCTGCTGATGGGTGGGGCTGGGTGCCCTCCCTGTTGGTTGTTTGGCCTGAGGCAACCCAACACTGGAGCCTACCCAGGCTCTTTGGTGGGGTTCACGCTGACGAGTACTTCCCAGAACTTCTGCTGCCAGTGTCTGTTCCCACAGTGAGCCACAGCCACCCCCCGCCTCTGCAGGAGACCCTCCAACACTAGCAGGTAGGTCTGGTTCAGTCTCCTATGGTGTCACTGCTCCTTCCCCTGGGTCCCGATGCACACACTACTTTGTGTGTGCCTTCCAAGATGCAAGTCTCTGTTTCCCCCAGTCCTGTCGAAGTCATGCAATCAAATCCCGCTAGCCTTCAAAGTCTGATTCTCTAGGAATTCCTCCTCCCGTTGCCAGACCCCCAGGTTGGGAAGCCTGATGTGGGGCTCAGAACCTCCACTCCATTGGGTTGACTTCTGTGGTATAATTGTTCTCCAGTTTGTGAGTCACCCACCCAGCAGTTATGGGATTTGATTTTACTATGATTGCGCCCCTTCTACAATCTCATTGTGGTTTCTCCTTTGTCTTTGGATGTGGGGTATCTTTTTTGGTGAGTTCCAGTGTCTTCCTTTCGATGACTGTCCAGCAGCTATTTGTCGAAACTCTTTTGTCCTAGACTAATGAGAAGTTCAAGAACAATGAGAATATTTTATATCTTTCCAAATGCTAAGGAAAACCATACCTATTTAATAGGGGATGAAGCTCTGACAATTAAAGGGGGTGGGAGAAATGAAGAGATGATCTAAAGCAGTCATTTCTACAAAAATATATTCTAAGTAAATCAGGAATGCAGAGCCCTTTCTAAATATTCACTTCTCAGGATGCTTCAAATGCTGTCACCAGACGTGTCTGTTCAAGGAAATTTCCAGGCAATGGGAGCTCGAAGGCCAGACCCCCTGCCACCGTAGGAGAGGATTGGTGAAGGAGCTGGCACTCTAGCTTTCCTCCCCTAATTGCCCAGGTACTGAAGGTTTTTGACAGTCTAGTCACACTGTTCTGATTTATTCTATTCTGAAGGTGATCTTTACTCATTTGTGATCTCGTGAATTCTAAAAAACTAAGTCCCTCATGAAGAGTCACTTGGTGATATCTCTGCATCCAAATCTGAGACCTCGGAGGCCCAGTAAGTGCAGAACCCAGGTCTCTAAATCAGTTTCCTAAGGCTTTCTCTAATTCATCAATGCAAAGGTGCCACCACATCTGTAGGTCCCGTGTCCTTTGGGAGGTCTCTGGCAATGGTGAAAGAACACTGGACTGTCTTACAGAGCCAGCATGAGATACTGTGTCCTCACTGGCCATTCAGACAACCAACTTGGCATATGATCACTCTTCAACTCTTTGCCTCCTATATGAGGCTGATCATTTTCATATTGAAAACGGAAGCAACAGAGAAGTAATCCATGAATCTGCCTTCCACATCCTATAATTCCAAGTCAGGTGACCCCACCACCACCCCCTTGGGTCCTGGGACACACGGTATTGAAAAAGCCAGGCAAAGTTCCAGAGAGTCCGGTTTGTAACTCTGTGATACGTTCACTTTAAAACGGACAAGGTAAAAGTTGCTTTATTAAATTTTGACAACCCTCAAACAAAGTGAATACAATTAAAGGTGACACTTACTGTCAAGGAAATCTTGCTTCTTCAAGGAGAGTGTTTTTTCAACTCTGTTCCCATTAGAATCACTGGGGAGCTCTTTTTGAAAATATACTGAGAGGTTATGATTTAATTGGTCTGAGGTGGGCTGGTTATAATGAACTGCCACGGTTAAGAACTACCAACCTAAGGGGGTAAGTAGGAGCCTCCAGATTTCTAAAGCCCCAGTGGGAGCTCCCAGCACTGCAGCAATGACCCTTGTAGCTAATAACACACAAATAAGAAGCAATCAAGTAATTGAAGAAATACAGCTCAATTAGCACTGAAAATTAGTGAGGTAAGGAAGATCCATTCTACAGGTAAAAGGTCTTAATCACAATTGTGTTGTGTCTACAGTTATTTTTGGTAAGTGAAACTGAGTGAAAATGCTCTGTTGTTAGTAACTTCTATTGGGTTTTGTTTCTTCCAATGATGCTTTTGTAACTGCACTTTTACTTTGTGAGTTTACCTTTTCCAAATTGACTTTCATAGTACTGAAACTCCCTGAGTTATCCCTCTGCCTGAAGCCCTGCTTTGATGTGTTTAAGGTAGGGGGAAAATCGTTTTAAATGAATTTCAAGGCTATGTCAAAAACAGTTTAAAAGTTAGAAAAATATTGTCATAAAATTGCTATAGTCAGTAGTGTTTTGAGATTTCACAGCACTACATTGAACACTTGAAAGTACTGCTCAGTTTGTATTTTGTGGTTCTTTGCAAGCTATTGACTTTCCAACTTAATCCTCTCAGAGTCCTGGAGAGGCTGTGCTGTCTTGTTTTTGCCATTTCTATACCCAGTCTCTCAGGTTCATTGCTAAGATATGAGGTTTGGTTGCCCGCACACATTCAGGTCTCTGTGCTCACCCACTTGCACACAAACACACTGGGCAGTCCACTTAGGATGCAGACGCCATTGGCCAGCCTTGGAGGTCACTGAGTTCTCCCCTGGGGGTGGGGGAGGAGAAGTATTTGTATGGAACCCTGCATCCTCAGCCCTCTTGCCCTTAGAACTATGGAAGTGAATGAAGACCAACCAAATGAAGAAAGCAAAGGCAATTCTGAACTTGCTACAGCAAGGGTATCAGCCATCATCACTTGGTAGACACTCAAAGGCAGGCAGAGGAGTGGGAAAACTTCAGAGTGAAAAAAAGGGAAGACTTCAAGCGTACCCAGATTGGAGGATGATGGCACAGAGAAGCCGTGGGTGGGATAAGCAGAAGTGCACTCTGATTGGTTAGAGATACATATTTGGCTTCCTCTGGTTGGTCCTAAGTTGAACGTGGGGGCAAAAATTAGGGAAGCTGTCAATTATTTTATTTTATTTTTTTAATATATTTATTTTATTTATTTATTTTTGGCTGCGCTGGGTCCTCGTTGCTGTGCAGGTCTCCTTGTGGTGAGCGGGGGCTACTCTTCGTTGTGGTGTGCGGGCTTCTCGTTGCGGTGGCTTCTCCCGCTGCGGAGCACGGGCTCTAGGCGCATGGGCTTCAGTAGTTGTGGCTTGCCAGCTCCAGAGCGCAGCCTCAGTAGTTGTGGCTTGTGGGCTCTAGAGCGCAAGCTCAGTAGCTGTGGCCCAGGGGCCCAGTTGCTCCGCGGCACGTGGGATCCTCTCGGACCAGGGCTTGAATCCGTGTCCCCTGCACCGGCAGGTGGATTCCCAACCACTGCACCACCAGAGAAGCCCGGAAAGCTGTCAATTATTAATCATGTCCTGGCCATTTGGGGCTGATTGTTACAGAAGTTATTGTTTAGCTTTGTGTCTTGTCACTAGAGCTAGAAATCTGGCTTCCTTCAAGTGTGACTTACTGCAGGCCGTGTTCTTCCTGCACTGCTTATTTTTAATTAATTAGTTAATTAATTAATTAATTAATAGCTGTTTTGGTCTTCATTGCTGCACGTGGGCTTTCTCTAGCTGCGGCAAGCGGGGGCTACTCTTCGTTGCAGAGCACAGGCTTTAGGCGCAGGGGCTTCAGTAGTTGTGGCACACAGGCTCAGTAGTTGTGGCTCGCGGGCTCTAGAGAGCAGGCTCAGTAGTTGTGACGCACGGGCTTAGTTGCTCCGCGGCATGTGGGATCTTCCCGGATCAGGGATCAAACCTGTGTCCCCCGCATTGGCAGGCGGATTCTTAACCACTGCGCCACCAGGGAAGTCCCTGCACTGCTTATTGTTGATAAGGGGTTGGTTTCCTGGGCAGGTTGCTTCAGGTTGTGGGTCGAAGTTCCGGTTTTGTCTGTGGTCTGGCCATTGTCTGTTTGTATATTCAGTCTCTCAGAACCAACAGAAAGTGGATTATGGGGCTTACTTAATCCTCTGCTTCCCAGTCTGTCCCACATCCTGACGGTAGTGGTTAGCCACAGATATACTCATAATTGTAGTCATTAAACATAACTTGTTTTGATATCGCAGAATAACTAGGAAAAGGTCCAGAAGTATCCTATTAGCTGCTTCATTTACCGTGCTATTCTATTGGTGGGTAATCCTAAACTTTGGTTTAAAAGATAAAGCGGAAGCTGCCCTACGACAGGGCTTTCTTTACTTGCCTTGTGCCGTGCACCGTGAGAGCTTAATACATGTATAATGATGACTTGGAAATAAGAAGGAAGCAGCTATGGCAAAATCAAGATGCCTTGGCAGTAAATTCTTGATTTCTTTGAATGCAAATCAGAGAGTACTCACAGCTCTTCATCAAGAGCTCTTTGTGGCCCACTCTGCATCCTCTCCCTCTCCAGCTCCTCGAGGCGCCACTTATCTGAAGATGATGAAGCCTGAACCACAGTCAGCAGCCCTGGCTCCATGGAGAGGAGTATCTCGTACCGTCAGGCTTGATTACCCCTCCAGTTCGGCTCAAAACACTTGCAGCTGGCAGGAAGACGAGCCAACATGTATTTCAGAAGTAAATCTCTGTCCAATTTCTTTTGTCTTTAGAATGTCTGAACGCTGTAACAAATATTGTGCCCATCAATCAGTTTCAGACACATGAAAGTGTTGATTACGCTGAGATTTAGATTGTAATTGTACTTGAGATTAATTTAGCCAGAGAATGGTAACCACCAACAGCACTAAACTTGAGGCTAAACACTTTTAAGTACATTCTTCGGAGTAATTCATGCAGTCATGTGATCCAGGCGTTATTTCCATTTCACAAATGAGATTGTGAGCCTCAGTCAGGTCCAAGGGAACACAGCAAACAAACCGCACAGCTTTTATTCCACGGATCAGGAACACTTGCTCCCAGTTACTCAAGTATTACTCAGGGTTCTCCAGAGAAACATAACCAACAGGGAACTAGGAAAGCTGGGGGTGTAAGTCAGTTTGATTCCAAAAGACTGAGAACCCCAGGAGCACTGGTTGTCCCAGCTCGGAGAGCAAATTCGCCCCTCTGCCTTTTTGTTTTCTCCAGGCCCTCAAAGGAACGGATGATGCCATCTCACATGTGAGTGTGATCTTTATTCAGTCTACCAAGTCAAACGCTAAATCTCTTCTAGAAACACCTTCACAGACACACCCAGAAATAATGTTTTACCAGCTATCTGGATATCCTACAGCCCAATCAAGTTTACACATAAAATTAACCAACACATGTGCCTTATGGGGGCAGATATTTATACTCACAGAGATACTTTATACTCATAAAGATACTCATAGGTTGTTTTCTGGTTTTCGCTTGGCCCAGAATAACCAAGGGCACAAGTTGTACGCAGTTACAGAAACAGCTACACACCAGGCAGGGTTTGTATACCCAGGAGCCCTTTCCCATGCTGTCTAGCAAACCGTCCTTGATTCCCCCAAAACGGTAACACAAATTGCATTATAATAATATAAGCACATACAATAAATTCCGTCTACATAAGCTCACAGACCACATCCTGCCTCTGGGAGCAAAGTCATGGCAGGTTTATCAACACTGCTGCCAAAACTGTCACTAGAAGTCAACAGTGACACATTCTGCACCTTCACTTCAGTTTCATGGTTAAAGTCACTTATTGCTTTTGTTACTTTCGGTTCTCCTCCAACCATCTTACCAGTGTGATGTTTATATATGTTTTGATGTTATCAGTATGAGATAGGGAATTTTTATTTTCTTAGCAGTCGACAGAAGCATTTATCATAAGGAGAAGTGATCTACCAATGCTCAGAAAATTATTTGAAACCCCTGGTTGTAGTAGAAACTAAGACCTTGGAGGGCCTAAATGTAAGGATTTGCCCTACCGGAGGGAAGGAGGGGGAAATTGTTGTTTGCACTGGACAGGAAAGAAGGAGCTAGAAAAAGACAGTTGTTTATAACTCCTTGTAACTTTCCTTTCACGCTTTAAAGCCTAAACTAACAAAATTCTTGGTGTGATGAGAACTTTTGTGGGAACTGATGAAAGGGCTATACTTTTGGTTCAGGTCTTTGAGGGGACGAACCAAGATAGGGAGTTGGACCTAGTTGTTTGTCCTTTTGTTTTCGGTATTCTGATGCTTTGGCATCTGGGGTCTTGTGGGCCCTCCCGGAGTTAGCCAGTTCCTGGAGACAGTCAACAACTCACCCAGGAGCAGGCTTTTCAAATGCAAACCCACCAGTCCGGAGTCCATACCACCAGCCACCTCCTTTGTCGGGCTCTCGTACTCTGGGCCACTGCCCATCTGCTCTCTCACCCCAGTGCCAGTTACCAGACGACTAGGAACAGTTCCTAACCCCCAGAGCCTGCTGCAATTTTTCAAACTAGCCAATCCTAAGCCTGCTTACCCTCCCTCGCCTGTTGTTTCCTGTAGAAACCCCAGTAAAGGCCCCTGCTCACATCCCTCTTCCCACCAACTCCCCGCCTTCCCTCGGCTTCATGCTGACCTTGATAATTCCCCAAGCGATCTCCATGGCTGGGCATGACTCCCCCTCTTGGGAAATGGGAGTAAATATCTTTGCCATGGCAACTATCTCCTGACCTGTTGACCTTACTGTATCTCAACTTTTCTATTAATACACTATATCTTAAAACACTAATGGAAAAAAGTCCAGAGGAAACAACAAGGGAAAAAAATATGTCAGAAGTTACTGACATGGTGAGAAGGGCTCTAAATTCTCAGACACTCAAGCTGGGGTTCAGACAAACTTACTTAAGTCTCTGAGGGTCAGAAAAGCCCCACACTTGCTTCAGAAGGATATGTCTTTGCTTTATTCTCAGCGCTACCTATCTCCCTTCTCCTTTTACCTGGAATGAATTTGTAATTCAAAAAAATCGACCCCCAGCGATTTTCTTTCATGACACCAGGGATTCTCATACCCATGTGAGAATCATATAGTAGGGAGTGATCATAAAAGTGCATATTTTCAGCTCTGAACCAAAGCAAGGATCTCTGGTCAAGTTTGATCTGAACTGAATGGTGAGTAAAGAATAAAATGTTTTTCTTTTTAGGGAAATTTGTCTTTTAGGTAATAAGCACACATTGTATAACCCAAACTTTATACAAGAGAGGAAGGAAAGAAACATGAAAAAAAAAATAGTATGAAAACATTCACCCTTTCATAAGATCTCTTAACATCTAGCTAAATGTTTAGGTTGTTAGAAATCCCCTATACACACATCCTGAGGCTTTAAAAAATGTACAAAGTAAGATTAAAAAGTAAGTGTATGGTGAATCCAGAATCCTAAAATCACTTAGAAATTTGGATAATTTAAAAAGCAGGCATATATATTAGAAATTATTTTCAATTTCCACTTAAAAGAATGTACTAAATTTTAGAATAACTATAATTATGCCAAGTCTGTTCTTATTTCTGATCTATCACAAAATAAAAATAAGCAATTCAAAGCCAAATATAAATTTTGGTCTATAAAAGACAGAACTGGAAGCCACTTTGACTATATGTGAGGATGCAACACTCGTAAACACACGTATGCACGCGTGCACACACGCACGCTCAATTTTTTTCTAATTTAAAGGTACGTGACCAGTTTCTTGTGACCAAGAAATTAAGTGTGTATGAAAACGGTTTTGTGAAGAACTAAAAATAATTTAAAACTATATTTAGGAATTAATATATTCCTAGATATTGAAATATTGAATATATATATTCATATATATGTATTTGCTCTTCTTTATTGGAATCAGTCTTTAATGGTAAGCTATTCCAATAAATGAAAATACTTTGGGCTATTTTTATTCATTAAGCCAAAATTTTCTAGGACCATATTTGCATGAAAACAAGCTATGCAATTCATGTAGTAAAAATTAGAGATTTTATAGGCACTTGACCTAATTTTCAGCAAATGCCTCCATATTTGCCAACTGAAGGAGTCAAAGTGAGTCAAGAACTCAGGATTTTCATCTTTGTATTCTCAGCACTGGCACAGTGCCTGTCGTATTTTAAGTATTAAATAGATGTTTTAAATAAATGAATGAAGCAGAATTAAGGATACAGCTGTAATGATGGCTATTAAATGCTAAAGCTCCTCCAAAGGTAAGCAATGGTCAAATTAACATAAATTTCTCTAAGTGTGATATATTAGAGGAGATTATTGTGCACAAAAATCTACTCAGACCACATTCTGCTTGGTTTCTGTCCCTTGAAAGTCATAGAAAATTACATGGCAAAATACTGTACATTTACAAGTAATTTGCACCATGTTTTGGACTCTTTTTCAACACCTTTACTTTTCTTTAAAAACTTAGTTTTATATATAAAAAGATGGTGGTAAATAAACTAAGGCTTCTTGAATAAAACAAGAGTTGTTGCAAAGAAATCTGAGGCAAAAATGGTTCTGATGAACTTAGGGGCAGGGCAGGAATAAAGATGCAGACATACAGAATGGACTTGAGGACATGGGGAGAGGGAAGGGGAAGCTAGGATGAAGTGAGAGAGTAGCATTGACATATACACACTACCAAATGTAAAATAGCTAGCTAGTGGGAAGCAGCTGCATAACACAGGGAGATAAGCTTGGTGCTTTGTGACCACCTACAGGGATGGGATAGAGAGGGTGGGAGGGAGATGCAAGAGTGAGGGGATATGGGGATATACGTATGCATATAGCTGATTCACTTTGTTATACAGCAGAAACTAACACAACATTGTAAAGCAATCATACTCCACTAAAGATGTTTTAAAAAAAAATTGCAATTAGTGGAAAACATTTTCAGACTACAAACATAAAACATAACCTAAAGGAAAACAGTCAGAAAGTCAAAGTCTACATTGTAACAAGGATGTAGTTACCAAAGGTTCTGACCTCTTACCAACCACGAAGATTCTCTGCTAGCCAAATTCCATCTGGCATCACTGCATTTCACCTTCCTGACTTCCCTTGGCCGTTACAGCTATACAGATTCACTTCTTCCTCTTTAAAAGGCCACAGTTAGGGCTTGTTGGCAGAGGGTCTCTTGGCCTTCTCCCAGAAAGTAAATGGATTTCAGGTGTAGGGGAGGAAAAAAATCTTTTCCTCTATTTTCAAGTTCAGTGGCTGGGGCCTGTGAATTGAATTGACAAAATACATATTAACAGTAGGAAAGGCATACAAATTTTATTAATGTTTTTAATTTTATGTGCATAGGGGTATCACAGAAAAGTGAAAACCCAAAGAAACAGACTCGGGAGCTCATATACTATTTTAACAAAGGGCAATAAATTGTGGAGACGTGACTAGATAAAGGAAGGGGGTTTGGGCTTCTAGGGATGATAAATTGTGAGAAAGTGACTAGGAAATATATGGCGGAAATGAATGGAATATAATTATTTTAGTAAGGTTTGTTTACGCAGACTAATCTTGGTGTGACTCTCCACCTCCAGTGATAAGGGTTTCTTCTTCATCCTAGATAGTTGGCGGGAAGGAATTTATGACCTACTTTCAGGCAGACAGGAAGAGGGCAATGAATTCTTCTTGTGTCTGTTATTTCTCAATTGCCTTTAGCTGAAAAATAATCAATATGCCAAAGGGGCATAAATCGGGGTAGTACATCTGGACTCCTTCACAGAAATGGGTGAACATATCCTGGATGGAGGCTGCTGAAAGTCATCTTCAGTTCTGTCTAAAATGTCCTTCAGGACACCCAGATAAAGGGCATCTTAAGAAACGTACAGGTGAGCAGTATGTGAAGAAGATAATGAAGTCAACTGCTAAGGTGAAGAGATTTTACTGAAAGGTCAAAATAGCCAGGAAATGAAACACCTTTCACAAAACCAGTGAGATCATCTTCACCTGATGTCATTTTGTGGGTAATTTAAATCACAGTTCCTTGCTAGATTCCTCTAAATCTTGCTTTGGATTTTTTAGCCTCTGATATTAACCTTTATTTTTTGTTGGTTTGTGTGTTTGATTTTGTCTTTGTATTTTATTCTGTTTGCTGTGTTTGCACTTCTTAGCAATTTTCATTCCTAGATTTATGAGATTAAAAGGATGAGACATATAGCCTCAAAAAATATGAATAGAATGGAGGCAAAGGACACACTTTCTTCTTAATCATGAAAAATGAATGGCACTTATTGTAATCAATATTATCAAAACAAATTACCATCAGGTCAAAGAATGATTAGTGAATTCTGAGGGTTGTCTACACAAGCAAAAATATTAATATGAAAACAATAGATCCAGGCTCGTGTAAATTGCAACCCATGGAATGAAGAACATAGCCTTTTGCCTAGAATGATCTTCATGGAGGTCACCCAAGAAAACCTTCTCATTTACCGGATGAAGACTCTGCAGCTCAGAAATGTTAAGTGACTTGCCCAAGGCCATACAATGAATTTTTGGCAAAGCCGGAACTAGACAAACACAAAGTTTATTGGTTCCAAATCTCCTGCCCTTTCTGCTGAAATGGTATCTTTGTTAAATGAAAAGCAGAAAAAAAGTATTTGTTTTGTATTTGGTTTTACATAAAAGAAGGAGCTTTTTTTTCAGGACATGGGGGAAGTGAAGATGCTAAAAACATATCCCAGGTAACTCTTGAACAGCGAGATGTTGATTATATTGGTTACATGGCTTGTGGATTTTCTAGACCACTTTCTACATTGATCTTTGTCCTGTCCTTCCTCCATAGGCAGCCATATTTCCCCTAGACTTCCAAGAACTATGAAATGAAAAAGACAGAAATACACATCAGTCAGTATATTTTAGTATTTGTTAGCTGCTGCAGTGAAAATCTTAAAGGAAAATTGAACATGGGGAGCCAAAATGGGGTATTGTATATCTCATCTTTTCCAAGTTATTATGACACATTTAAGAATTAACTTCTAATTAATCTTTCTAATCCTGATGTCAAAAAGTGAAGTTTTTGGTAATCCCATAGTGGCTGGGCTCTGTTGAAAGAAGAGGATCAACAAACCATTAAGCTGGAGTTAAATTTAACAGAGGCAAATTCAGCGGGCAGAACCCAGAAAATCAGACCCAACAGTCCAAACTGCCTGATAAATGAGTCACAGCGCTTCTGATTCCCTAACCTCCATCAGAAAGGCCACAGCAAGCGAGCTGCTTACAGACCCATACAGACACCTAAACCCCTCTAGCTGCTGGGAGAGAACAGTGAAAGAATGAGTCAGTCTTTGCCTGGATTAGTGACTTTTCTGGAGTTCACAACCCCATTATCTCAACAACTGGGCTGCCAAACATTTATTTACTCACTAATTTAATAAAAATCATGCTGTTTGCAGCTCACTAACATTGGACAGAAAATGTCTCATTGCTTCCTTGGGAAAAACAAAATAAGCAACCATTAGGATCATCCAGAACTAATCAGGAAATTGTGTGGCGAAAGGACAGGCTATAAAGCTGCGGATCCAAGTTCAGGCACAAAGTGTGCCTTAGGCAGAAAGCCTGACAAGCATCCTGCACTAAAATATAATAAATCGGGGTTTTTTTTACTTCCTTGTAAAAGTGATAGATTTAGTGCTTCTTAACGGCAGAAGCTGGCATGCCTGTAACAACCCCAAAACCTTAACAGGACATTAGATATCAATCACGTCAAAGTGAAGGCTTTTAGCCCATTGGCAGCAGGTCCTCTGAAACCTGGGCTGGTACTGCTTTCTCAGCGAGGAATGGTAGTAAATACACAGCAGCCTGGATCCTCCCCGTGGACTCCCAGGGGAAGGGACCGTCACTATTTAATTTTGTCACCAAAATAATAATCTCTATAGTCACAAATAAAATGACATACATCACTTGAAAACTCTGGGCATATTCAATTGTCTTTAAGATCATAAAGTTGAACAATATTGCGAGAACCTCCAGTTGAAATACCATCTTTGACGTTTCCTTTTCCATTAGTTTTGCGTTCAATCAGTCATCCATATTACCAATTCTAAAGCCTAAATATCCCTGGAATCTATTCCTTCTATCATCTCCACACTGCCATTATTTTAGTCCAATGCACCATTATCTATTACCTAGAACACTAATTTGTCTCTTTGCTTTCATTCTTATACCTTCCTGTCTGAGTTAGCAAAAGCTGCAGTGAACTCTCAGTGGCTTATGGCACAAGTCATTTGTTTTTCTCACTTGAGGGGTGTGGGCTGGCTTAGTTCAGCTCTGTCTGTGTCTCTTTATGGGACCAGTGGTTGCATGAGCAAGTTCTTCTCATGACTGATGTCGAGGCAAGGGGCCAAGATAAACCGCGCCTGCGCATCTAAAGCTTCTACTCCAGGCACACACGCTAACATTCCATTGGCCAAAGCAAGTCACACGGCCAGCCTCGGATCAAGCAGGTGAGGAAATATCCTCCCCCCAATCTAGTGGGAGGGGGTGTAGTCACGTGGTAAAAATCAAGGACCTATTATTCTACAACTGAGGAGGGAATGCGGAATTAGAAGCGTGAATGCAGTTCACGTTATTATTAACTATTCTCTGCATCAAGCCAGAGAGGTCTTTTAAGTAAACAAATTTAAATGAACTTGTCACTCCCCTTCCCATACTCTTTAACGGCTTCCTTACCATTACAATAAACAATAAAGGAGCCCTGCAGGGCCCTGCAGAACTGGACTCTGCTAGTTGCTCCAACCCAATCTCTCACCATTTTCCTCCCCCATTTCTACACTCTATCATCCTGAAGTTCTGCTGTGCCAGCCTCTCTCCCACCTCAGAGATTTGCTCAAGATATGCACTCTGCCTGGTATAACTTCCTCTCCCTTTTCTTTCACTTAAACTTATATCTGAAGGATGTCACTTCTTCAGAGAAATTTTCCTTGGCCTAAAAGATTGGGTCAGATCCCCTTATTATTATTTTTTTAAATTAATTAATTAATTTAATCTTGGCTGTGTTGGGTCTTCGTTTCTGTGCGAGGGCTTTCTCTAGTTGCGGCGAGTGGGGGCCGCTCTTCATCGCGGTGCGCGGGCTTCTCACTATCGCTGCCTCTCCTGTTGCAGAGCACAGGCTCCAGACGCGCAGGCTCAGTAGTTGTAGCTCACGGGCCCAGTTGCTCCGCGGCATGTGGGATCTTCCCAGACCAGGGCTCGAACCTGTGTCCCCTGCATTGGCAGGCAGATTCTCAACCACTGCGCCACGAGGGAAGCCCCAGATCCCCTTATTAATTATTAATTCCTTCTGATGCTTCTTCATCACACGTCACAATTGTAATTAATGGATACTTAGTAGTCTAATGATTGTTTCCATAGCTAAAATGTAAGCTCCATGATTGTACAAACATTGTTTAGTGTAGGGATATATGTTCTTAGCCTCTGTGTTCTATCATAATAAACATTCAACACACACACACACACACACACACACACACACACGTACACACAGGAAGACGTGTATGTGTGTGGGGGGTTATATATATATGTATTTAAATGTACTCATATTAGTAGTTGTACACTTTTTCCTTTAATGATCTCCCCTACTCATTCTGCCCCTCCAACACTTCTTTGCTTAGCAAAACAGAAAGAGTTTGGCCAGTGTTTACTCTCAGTTCTGCCATTTAGTAGCTGTGTGGGTTAATGATTTAATCTTGCTGAGACTTATCTATGAAATGGCGATGATAATTTTTACTTTGCAAGGTTGGGGGACTTAAATGAGCCATGCATGAGCAAGCACTCAGGCCGCTGTTCCTATTCCAGTGCCCTGGCCTAGTCACCACGCCTGACTGTTCCAGTTTCTACTGGACATTTTCACCCGGATTTGCTGACAGCCATGCATACCTCCAATCAAACCTATCAACTTTCTATCAAAACTGACAACTCATCCTAATTCCCTACTTTGGTTAATTTTTCAATAGGTTCAGATTGAAAACCTGGAAATCATCATCCACCAAGCCTTCCTCTGCCCCAGTCTTGGCCTCCAGCATGCCCACCAGCTCTGCTTGGTCTTTCCCAGTTTCTCTGTGCTGACCCTGACATTACCTCTCTTGAGACTTCTTCTGGGCTTTGCCAGTATCCAGGCTCTGGTCTCTACAATCCAGCACTTCATTGCAACCACATTTATTCACTTAGGGTAGGTTTCTAATCCAGTCTTCAATGATAAGTCAAGTGCAGCTGCTGACAAAGCAGTATGTGCATCATAATGACATTTCTACCTTTTAAAACCTGTGTCTATACACACAAAAAAATTCCAGAAAGAATACAACAAAATATAGGTGGTAGGATTACCAAAGCATCTATTTTCTTTTTTATGCTTTTTCTATATTTCTTGGCTTTACATGACAAAAATGCATTATTTTTAGAAGTAATAAAAAAAACTTATTTTATAAATCTAAATTACCACCCCAAAAGAAATATTCTATGACTCTCCTTTTTTTGTTTTCCTAACAAATGAGACCCAATTACTTAATCCTGGCATTGAGGTCTTTCATGCATGACAGGTCATTCATACTTTGGCTCCAGATTATTTTTCCAGCCTTGTCTCTTACCACTTTCCTTATACTCCGCCATATTACAATCAAACCATACTCTATTTCTCTCTCCACATGGAGCTGAAATGGTCCTCCATTCCCATAACTCTTTCACAAGACTCCTCAATTTCCACAAAGGCACACCAGCTTTACTCTGTATGCGCCCTCTATAACATTTTAATGAACTCTTAATCAAGAAACCAGTTTATTTGTACTTTAAGCACTCAGGAGGAAATACAGCCTCAAGCATCTGCTCTCTAACTTCTATTAAGAGCCCAAATAAGAAAAGTATTACCCTTCACTGTCTTCACAGTCCTATCCATTAAGAACCTGTGAACAACAGCCTTTCTACTTAATTCATAACAGCCTTGAAGCAGGGCATTGATAGGTCTAATTCTAAAATATGTTAATAATAAGTAGATATCTAACCAAATATATTGTGGAAAGAGGAGAAAGATTCACATAGTAGAAACACGTACACAAAACCCAATGTGATTGCCCATTGACTTCCTTCTTCCTCCCCTAAAATCCTCTCCCCCCGAGACACCTCATCTGTCTTCCACTTCTTGCCCTCTACTGACTTTAAAAATCCTCTTTATTTTCCTAAGAGCTAAATTCAGCTCACACTCACTTTGCTTGCTGTGCTCAGTAAATCAAAAGCATGATACATAATTTATGCCTGCACCTTGGTGGTCTCTGGTCCCCACTCCAGAAAGAATTATCACAGTATCCATCAGACAAAACAAGGCTCTTCCTAGAGGAAAATTCTATTGGCTAAGAAAATATGTTTTGTCCACATTAGTGTTCATCCTTCAAAGATTGATTCAATGGCGTGCCCTTCAGGAAGCCTTCCCTGATTCATCTAAACAGATAGAATATCTCTCATCCAAACCCCTGTATGGTGGGTTGAATAATATACCCTGTAAGATTATATTAAGAATTTTTACTGTATAAACTACACTGAGGACTGGAGACACCTGTACCTGATTTGGCACCTCCCTAAATATTACTTTTAATTCTCTCTTGCCATTGTACACAAAAATGCTCCAAAAATAACATTTAAAACTTCTGGGCAAAATTACACAGCAAGAGGTCACGGCCCTAAGAAATGATGAAAGTGCATGTGTATGAGCCATAGACACTAAGATTCTTCCTCCCCTGCTCAGTTCTTTAGATGTTATTATCTGTTAGATTTAAAGAAGACAAAAGGCAATTTTATTTCAAATGCCATCCTTATTTTCACTTTAAAATGTACAAGCCTGCTTGTCATTGCAGAATAATATAAAGCAATATGACATTGTTTTGAAGAATTAGAATCCTAAAAGTGTTTTTATGGTTTAAACAAGGTATTTTATCTGCAGTGATATAATTCCATGTCAGAATTTTACTTACGGATGTTGGCTCCAGACTCAAGTAACTGGAACAGGGTATTCATAAGCGGAAGTGAGCTAAGAGCTCAGAGCAAGGGAATATTTTCCTCTTCCAATTCACTGACAATAAATTGGCACACTTCTTAATTCGTTGCCAAATAAATAAATAAATAAATCCTAACACTATTCACACTGATATTACAAAATATTCTCAAGGAACAGATGACAGAAACCTCTCCATTATGGTAACAGAGCCAAGCATAGGAAAATTGCTAAGGAAAATTACATCTGGATAAGTTGCCCCAGGTGGTGTCCTGTGACGAGCAGCCTCCCCTTCCTAGCACACAATTATGGTCACAGGTCCTCCATCCCAGAGGGAGAGTGTATGTGTGTTAACTAGAATTAATGTGAATTCTCCTATTTTCATTCATTGCAAAGTCCAGTACAACAGAAAGCTCATGAAGTGGTATGTGCATTTGTAGCTTTCATAGAGAATCAGAGGACTGGAACGTAACTATGAAGAAATTAGGTGTAGAATAAAAATCGAGAGAAAAGAGTGACAAGAGTTTTAATAATGCCTATTCAAAGATTCAGAAAAAGGTAAAGAATTGAGAATAGACAATATGTGAAGGTAAAAAGGCTGAGAACTTTCAAGAAGTATTAAAAGATCTTCAGATCCAAGAGGCTAAAATTCAATTTTAGACACAATACTGAGACTGAAGAATGACAAAGAAAAGCAAAATATATTTAAAAGATTCCAAGAAGAAAGAGCAGATTACCTGCAAAGGAATGACGATTGGATGGATTGCTGACCTCACATCTTAAAGAGCAGAAACCAGCAGACTGCAGAAAATAGACAGCAGAAAATCACTGTCAACCTGGATTTCCAAACCATGAAAAACTGTCTTTCAAGAATAAATAGAGGGCTTCCCTGGTGGTGCAGTGGTTAAGAATCTGCCTGCCAATGCAGGGGACACGGGTTCAATCCCTAGCCCGGGAAGATCCCACATGCTGTGGAGCAACTAAGCCTGTGAGCCACAACCACTGAGCCTGTGCTCTAGAGACCGCAAGCCACAACTACTGAGCCCATGCGCCTAGAGCCTGTGCACCACAACGAAGAGTAGCCCCTGTTCGCCGCAACTAGAGAAAGCCCGCGCACAGCAACAAAGACCCAATGCAGCCAAAAATAAAAACAAATAAATAAGTAAATTTATAAAAAAGAACAAACAGGAAACAAAGACATTTTCAGACAAAAGAAAAAGTTAAGTGAGTTTACCACCAAAATATCCTTACTAAAGTGAATTCTAAAGAATCTATATATTTCAAACAGAAGAAAAGCCATTCCAGATGGAAGGTTTGATGTGCAAAAAAGAACAGTGTGCAAAGACATTAATAAATATGTGAGTAAAAGTAAGCAACCATTAACTGCTTAACACTATGAAATTAATGTCCAGTTTATGGTGAAATACAGGAGAAAACTGAAATACTCCCTAACGATAGTATATATTTCTATCCTGGTATAGGCTTTGGACACGGGCCCTGATGACTAATTCTTCTGGTTCAGCAAACATGTTCCTAAAAGTGTTGGTTAATTTGATTGATTTTATCTGATTTTGGTGATTAAAGGGAAAAAAATGATGGAATATGCTATAAGCTAAAGACAGCGCTAAAGAGATTAATCTTCACCTAGACACTGAGAATGTTTTACCTGTGATTCAAGAAATTTATTTTGGTTCCCTTTTAAACTGAACCATTATTCCTCTTCTCCTTCTCAACAGCAAGCCTTGCTAATTCACAAAAGCACCAAGAGGGCTAGCCTTGTATTGCTTAAATCAGGGCAGGGAACAAAATGGCACTTGTGCTGCACACACCCAATCCTTTGGCCAGGTGGGAGCTTGCTTGTTAATCAAGGCACTCTTTGCTGAGGACCTGGCTGTGGTCTCACAATCTTCTCAAGTGCAGCAGGCAGCCAACACCAATCAATCAGAACTAACATTTGACATCAAACCTAGTTGCCTTTCTGAGCTTAAGGTTGCTGACTTTACCCTGTATGGAAAAGGGTCTGTGATTCCTACTTCTTCCTTCAGCTGTTAGGGAGAGAAATACAATATTTTTTTTTATCCTGGAAATATTCCTTCACCCCTGGTTGCTGGCAAAGGCTGAAAAAAGCTTATCAAGTAATAATACCATCTTAAATTTTCACACTGGCTTATGCACATAGTCAGACTTTTAGATGCATACATTCTATATTTGCTTATAAATAGCTGTACAAGAATTATGTGTTTGCCTCGTAACAGAAACATCTCATATTTTTATTGTGCTTTACAGTTATTGAGCACATAGCCATAAATATTCTGTCCCCAATCTAAAACAAATATGTGTTGAGCAATGCCATGTGACAGGCATTGTGCTGAATGCTGGGAATAAAAAAAGTTCTTGCCCTCTTGCGCTTATAGCTTAGACGGGGATGCAAACACATTAACAAATGATGCGAACACAGGATGACACCTTCTATAATGAAATAGAAGGGGACAGCATGAAGTAGTGATTAAAAATATGGACTTTGGAACCAGGAAATCCTGCGTTCTTGTCTCTGCTCTATAATTTATCAGCTCTATACTAGTTAGGGTTCTCCAGAGAAAAAGAACCAATAGGATGTGTACATATACATCATATATAGAAAGACAGAACGAGATATTTTAAGGAAATGTCTCGTGTGATGGTGAGGGCTGGCAAGTCTGAAACTGAAATTCTGGCAGGCGTTAATGTTGCAGCCTTAAGTCTAAAGGCAGCCTGGAGGCAGAATTCCTTCCTCATCAGGAGATTTCAGTCTTTTCTCTTAAGGCCTACAACTGATTTGATGAGGCCCACCCACCTGATGGAGGGTAATATGCTTCACTCAAAGTCTAATAGTTTATATGGTAATCCCATCAATTTAGCACTATAGCCTAGTCAGTTGACACGTAAAATTAACCATCACAGGCTCAGTTCTTCATCAGTAAAATAACAATAATGAGAATACTGAAAACTAATAATACCTGCTTCACAGGATCCTTGTGAGGTTGTACTGAGATCTGTTCTGTCTGGGCTTGGCACAGCGTCTGGAAGAAAGCTCATGCTAGGTGCCACCATGTTGGCTTCATTGGCATTTGTTCATCTGCCGCTCACCCTTCTGGGTAACCTCTTACCAGCCACAGGACAGAGGCCCTGGTGGTGCCCCGTTTTCCTCTCCTCGCAGCCTACGTGCATGAGGCTTCCTCTGCTTGGAGCATTTAAGTCTCAGTCTTTGTGCGTGAACTAGCTAACTCCATATGTGAGGTGGACCATAAAATAGGATGAACCAGGAAAAACAACAGTATTTGACCATCTTTGACGTACAAAAATCAGCAATTTCATACGGCTTAGCTTAATAAAACTAAGCTACTTTGTAGCACTGTCAATGCAGTTTAAAAAGAAACCCCAGGCCAATATTCAAAAATAATTCAAAGTAAATGAAGGCATTGAATTTTTAATCCAAAAATGAAATCTCTAAAATTCCTTTTCTTCTTCTTTGTCTCTCAAAACACACACACACACACACAGAAAGTTGTGTGTGTGTGTGTGTATTTCTATATAGGGAATACATACATACATGTTATGTATTTCTGTATCACATGGGCCCCTAGGCCAATAGCTCAGTCTGTTCCTCTGGCCTGACCTTGGCTCGGCACTCTCATCTTTCTTTTTTCTCCCCTCTCACCTTCTGGATTTATTCTTTTGCTTTCCCATAAGTAGTTACCTGACCTTTCTTATGTAAACAACTCAAATTTGTTGTACTTACCTAATAAAGGTGCTGCCTAGCAAAGGAGGAAATTAATTAAGTTACACATTAACCTTTTTTTGCAGTCACAGCGTGCTATGCATACATAATCTATTTCTGGATTCCATTACTTCTTTATCTGCTTACACTTTGTGTTCCACAACTAAAGTCACTCTATCAAATACAATTTTTTTTTAAACTTAAATTTTTATAAATTAGTTTCTTTGTCCCAGCACTATATTTTTTAACAAATAATGCTTGTAAATAAAACATACAAAAGCATGCCAAGATTCCCCATGCCTCGAACTGTATGCTTGCAGAAATATCTTCAACCGACAAATTGGAGAATATTCCCTTCAATTCTTCTGGCGGGTGGGGAGGGGTGATCACCAACTATTTTCGTATTTCCTTGTGCAAAGCCAGAAGGTTCAAATTCGTTTCTGATGAGCAGAGATACTTGCAGCTTGACCCTGACGTGATAGAATTTTCTGAGCTCAGAAAATGAGTAGCCCTTCCAAATTCCCCTACTGGGTTCCCCATGGCTTTAGGGTTAATAAGGGAGTATTTAGAAGGCAGAAAGTATTTAGAGCTCTGGGAAGTGAGGTTGCAAGAGGAGGAGAAGCACTTATAAATGTAAGGTAGCAGTGGTCCCCCAAATTTTTGGCACCAGGGACTGGTTTCGTGGAAGACAATTTTTCCACGGAGCGGGGAGGGGTGAGGGGGGATGGTTCAGGTAGTAATGAGAGCGATGGGGAGCCATGGGGGGTGCACATAAAGCTTCACTCGCTCCCCAGCCCACCGCCGCTCACCTCCTGTTGTGCCGCCCGGTTCCTAACAGGCCTGGGGTTTGGGGACCCCTGCTGTACGGGAAAGGAGAGTCAGCCCATTTCATTACCCGAGAGCAGCCTTTGGCCTCAGGCTATATGAAGGCTTCCTGGAAAACTCTTGAGAACTTGAAGTTCTCAGTTCACCTTCTCAGGTAGTATCATCATCTCCCTGGAATGATGGTCACCTGTTTGCTGAAGAAATCTGACTTTCCCCTCCTTAAAAGTATACGCAACCATAACACAGAACTACTTATGTCTCTGATTTCCATTCCCTAGTTGAATATGTTTGAAATATTTACAGTGATTTTTGTTGAGACTTTTAGTGTTTGTATTTAAATTTGTTCATAGCAATCATTTAAGAAAGTCTGGTGGTACATATTAGCAAATATTGTACATAGTCATGTAAAAAAGCAAGACAGAAGGCCTTTCACTCATAGAACATCATGTTACATCTTGGTTCTAGTCTATCTCCAGTGATATGATACATTCATATGAAAACAGAAAATAAAAGTTTAGCAAGCTTAATAGATTATCTGTGCATATGTCTCTACATATAAAAAAGATGTTTCTAAATATGCAAGCATCATATCATTACAACAGTGTTTCACAGAATCTTTAAATTCAGAAACGATATATTTTGAGGGTAATTTTCCATCCATTTTCTGGCAGGAGTTCCTTAGAGCTGTAGGGAAGGAAAACAACATTTTCCTCAACCCTCTTAGGGATCCTGGCTGGGTCTGAAAATTAAACAGACAAAGATAGGTTAACAGAAGAAAAGTATACAAGATTTATTGCATTTTTACATATATGTGGAAGTCTTCACAAGAGAATAAAGACCTAAGAAGTGACCAGAGCAGGAAGCTTTTATACCTTTTAGACACCAGAACAATACATTTGTGATGATTTGACAAGGCAAAGGGGTTTGGGCTGGGGGTAGTGAGTGGTGAGGAAGATACTGAGGGTTAGTTTAATGAAGTTTGTTTAAATGGCTTCCCCATCGCTGGTGAAAACCATGTCTTCCCTCCTCTGGATACAGGGAGGGTACCTTTCGCGTGGGAAATTTACCCCTGCTTTCACGGAAGACGGAGGAGGGGGTGGGGAAGTCAGAGTAACTTTCCTGCTTCTACCATTTTCTCAAACTTCTTCAGCTGAAGACAGTCCATATACCAAGGTATCATACTTGAGACAGCATGTCCTGAACCCCATCAGAGCCACTGGCTAAACTACAAGCACGATGATAGGGCTACAGGAAGAAGTGGGGAGAAGATAACAGGAAACAGATTTAAATCTCACAACTGAAGGGGCACCTGACCTCCTGCTTTGCCAAAATTGTGACTCTAAATATTGTTGGAGAAAAATAACTTATTAGGCCACCTTACAGAATTTAGATTTAAGAGATAAAACTTGAGAAAGTTCCAAATTACTAATATTGTAGGCATGGTAACAGTCTAAAATGGACTGTTTTCTAACAGGATCAGCCTTAGGCAGAAGCAAAGTCCTGTTCCTACAGGTCCTGGGGCACCTTAGACCCCTCACCCCACCCCTCTATTATGGTTTTATGAGGCTGGCAGGCTGGTGCCTAAAGTTTCATCGTTACAACTCTATCCCTCTTAAAATAGATATACCACACAGGAGAGATAGTATAGGGTCATGATTTGTCCAGTAGACATGTCTGTGAGCAAAGAGCTCCCTGAGGACAGGGATGTGGTCTTCATTTTTAGAATCCAGAGGCAGGCAGAATGTGTGGTAAAAGGAGGTCATCTATAGGGCTTCCCTGGTGGCGCAGTGGTTGAGAATCTGCCTGCTAATGCAGGGGACACGGGTTCGAGCCCTGGTGTGGGAAGATCCCACATGCCGCGGAGCAACTGGGCCCGTGAGCCACAACTACTGAGCCTGCACGTCTGGAGCCTGTGCTCCACAACAAGAGAGGCCACGATAGTGAAGAGGCCCGCGCACCGCGATGAAGAGTGGCCCCCGCTTGCCGCAACTAGAGAAAGCCCTCACACAGAAACGAAGACCCAGCACAGCCAAAAATAAATATAAAAATAGATAAATAAATAAAAGAGCCTTCCCTAAATTAAAAAAAAAAAAGAAATCAAGTAAATGAAATGGGTTCAGGATCTGAGCTACAAAGAAATTGGTATTGCTCAACCATCATATAAAACTCACATTAAAAAAAAAAAAAAGGAGGTCATCTCTAACTCTTTGTAGAATATAGAAATGAATTAGTCCCAATCAGTCCCAGTGTGAATTAATTTATCTTATTTCTGACAGTCAACAGCCTATCTGGGGGCTGGTTTGGTGAGAAACAGAGAGGAAGGGTAAATAGGAAATGCCTAGAGCCATGGGAAATATCAAAAAAGACCAGGATTGAGTGGATGGTCCTGGAAAGCCAAGAGACACCAGAGGCAGAGGATTTGGGAAAAAAAATGAAACCAGGATTCATCCCAGTTTCTATTTCTTGACTATGTGATCTAGACCAAGTCTCTTAGCTTTCTTAGTCTCAGTTTCTATTATAAAAATAATAGAATTGTGAAAATTAAAGATAGCATAAGCCTATATACAGCTAATAAATAATGGATGGAGATTAAATTGTAAGAATGTTAAATGATTTATAATAATTATTACAGTTATCTTCAACATCATTAGTGTCAATAAAGAAAATAATCATTTCCAGGAAAGAGAAAGGTTTTTTTTAAATGATGGTAGAAGGAAGACAAAGAAATTTACTCTCATAATTTTGTCTGGGGGCGGCCCCTCTTTCCAATGATACTTTCTCCCTAAAAAAGATGGTCTTTTAACAAGTAAACACCAAATCAAGAAGGTAAATTAGTTGATCCCAATTTCATAAGAAGCAAATCCCTACTCTCTGTGGTCATAACCCAAACTCCTAAGATGTGCAACTCATAAAGCTTTGCAATCTACGTTGTTGTGCTGAAAGAAGGAAGAAGAGGAGTAGTAGGAGGAAGAGGCTTGATTCAATTGTCACAAGGAGACAGCCCTGAGCAACACAAGCCCCTGAAGTTTGAAAGGCAATTGAAGGCCACTCCTGGAGCATTAAAATCCATTTGGTAGGCTCTTGTGCACATCGAGTACTTGTACAACAGGTACACGATGCTACAGATAGACCTTAGCCTTGGAAATCATCCCAGAAGACAACAGGGAAATTCAGCAGTGAAATTCATCTGGGAAGGACAGTTTGCTTCAATTGTAGCTCTCGTCTCAGTAAATCATTTCAGTTCAGGGTGTATTCTACCAACTTAGAATCATCTGATGCAATTCACACTTTTCTAGGAACTGAAATCATCAGAGATGTCCCAAAACTTATGAGTCATAGAGCACTCGTGTAATAAACTGGATGGTATTTTTCCAGTTGTTCAAGGGACATTCAGATCAATGTTCTAAAACAGGGTTGGGCAAACTTTTTCTGTAAAGGGCCAGATAGCAAATATTTTAGGCTTTGCAAGTCATACAGACTCACCTCTCTGCCTCTGTAGCACAAAAGCAGCCATGGACAGTATGTAAATAAAAGGACATGGCTGTGTGTTTACAAAGACAGGTGGAGGACAGGATGTGGGCCACAGGCCATAGCTTATCAACCTCTACAAAATCCATGTCAACATCTAAATCATGCCATAAAATTAAATACCAATTTATCAGTCTTTCTGGTTGGAAATTTTATCAAAAAACCGTGTGATTTTTTTACCAGCTTCAAGTAACTTCAGTGATTTAGAGCTAAAACTGTAGTAGGCGCTCATCGTTGATGATAAATAACTACTCGTTGGATGAATAAAGAGATGTATCAAAAAGTAGCACCTCAATCATGCTATATCTCCAGATGCTCCAAGTTTTTTTTCACTCTCTGAAGCACATCTGCCACTGTTATGCTGAGGTTTTCTTTATTATGGCATGTTGATTTTTTTTAAGTTTTGATCATTACCATGAAAGTAGCTTATTTAAGAAAGTGTACAAGGTACCTAATTGCTTACTCCAAAAACTTAAGGACAGATATTTTGGGGGAATTTAAAATTTTTCATACTTTACAAAGTTTATACAGTACAGACACTGTATTATATGTCCCCACATTCCTCAAAGTCTTGGGCAGCACCGTTAATCAAACATAGTATTTCTCCTGTGAAACATATGAATATTCATATTAAATGAGATCAATAAAGATTATAATAATCCAACTGTTTTCAAAGTATAATTTAGGGATCCTTGGGAATCTTCAAAACCTTTTCAGGGTGTCCATGAAGTCAAAATTATTTTTAGAAAAATACTTTACCTTTTCACTCATTCTTTTATGAGTGTATAGTGAAGTTTTCAAGGGGCTAATGATGTGTGACTTTATGGTAGATTAAATGTAGAAGCAGATATGAGAATCTGGCAGTCTCTGTTAAGCAAGACTAAAAAGAGATTTGCAAGAATATTAAATACTACCACTTTTCTTATGAAAATTTTGGTTTGGAAAAAATATAGTAGTTATTTTCATAAAATATCACTTATATTAACATGTAATGAACTTATTATTGTTATTTTTAAATAAACATAAATTAATACTTTTTAACTTTCCATTTTAATTTCTAATGTGGTAACTGGATAGATACAACTCACATAAGCACAAGAACTTTGGGGTCCACAATAATTTTTAAGAATGAAAGTCCTGAGACTGAAATTTTATAACTGCTGTAAAAGGTTAACATCATTTCAGGGCAAATTTAGCTGCCAAATGAGTTCTGCAAAAACTTTTGGTTCTCTGAGCATATGGATGTCCCTTTTAGAGTTGAGGGACTGTTGGCTTTTTAGGAGATCTGATGTTAGAAGTTTGCCTGATGCTTATTCTAAAGCAAAGTCCAAACCCTGGTGTCTTGGACTTAGAGGGCTTTCATAGGTTGGAAGTTTAAATGCCTTCAGGATCCAGGCAGGTGAGTGAATTGTGTGAAACAAGGCAGCTGGGGACTGTGATACCTGGCCTACGTGATGCCTTGCAGAAGAGCCTGGTTTCACCAAACCTTTAGAATTCAACAGAAACTGGAAATCTAGTATTTTTATGTAAAGTTTCCTCATTGTATTTACTATTTAAACAGTTTTTCAAAAGAACACTTGATAAATCAAATCAGAAACACCTGCCGGTTCTTGTCCGCCTGACACTCAGCACTAACATGGACTCAGGGCCACATACGGCGCCTGCCCGCCTTGAGAGATGCTGAATAACGTTAGTTCCCTTTATCTCAAGGGCATGGACAGATGGAAGTGATGGCCAGATGTGGGGAGCAAAAAGCCTGGGGAAGCTCTACCACTGACTCTACTTTTTTTTTTTTTTTTAAATAAATTTATTTATTTATTTATTTATAGCTGTGTTGGGTCTTCGCCTCTGCGCAAGGGCTTTCTCTAGTTGCGGCGAGCAGGGGCCACTCTTCATCGCGGTGCGCGGGCCTCTCACTGTCGCGGCCTCTCTTGTTGCGGAGCACAAGCTCCAGACGCGCAGGCTCAGTAGTTGTGGCTCACGGGCCTAGTTGCTCCGCGGCATGTGGGATCTTCCCAGACCAGGGCTCGAACCCGTGTCCCCTGCATTGGCAGGCAGATTCTCAACCACTGCGCCACCAGGGAAGCCCAGAAGACTCTACTCTTAATGCTGGCTCAGCTCCAAAACCATATATTTTAAAAAATCAGCTTTGTCAGATTAGTTGACCATAGTTTTCATTTTGAAACGATCCCTTTGAATTTTGTCTTTATATATCAGTTAGAGAGATATAAGAAAACTGCTATATCTTCTGAATATTAGTTATTAGTTATTGATTTCTAAATGTTAGTAATACAATTCAGAAGATGTTTCACTAAAAATATTCCGAGGAACACAGATCGTGGGATGACAATAACTGAACGTGTATAATTATTGTGATTGTTCTTTTCCCAGTTCCATGTCATGTGGATAAATACTGTGTTAACTGGGTTATAAATAAAGTATTGGTCAAAAATAATGCATCTTGCCTCTCTGTCCACTTGCCTTTTTAATAACTGAAACATCTACTGTTTTTATGATTATTTAAAAATGCATGTTCATTGTGGAAATTTTAGAAAATATAGAAAACTATAAACAACATAATAAAAGTCATCAAGGATCTCACCATCTAGAGGTAACTAGGATTAAAGTTTATAGATATAAATACAGGTATAGATAGATATATTTACACGCATACCCATAAAAATATTTGCATGTGTGTGTATTCTCCAAATACAAATATGTAGATATACAAACAATAATATTAGGGTAATACTCTATATTCAATTTTGTCTCCTGCCTTATTTTATTAATGAGCACTTTTGAAGATTTGATTTCAGAGCAGCATTTCTCATTTTACTGACATACCGCTCTGGAACAAAGCAAGGGGAGACTGCAGCAGAGCCCAAGTCAGTAAGGACACACAAATGGTACCTATTATTATAAATGATAGCCACGAGTCAGACCATCCCTAACAACTGTCTGTTTTTTCTCCTACTCCCTGACTCACCTATCTCCTCTTATTTCTATAATAACTGTTGGGTTACTGAATGCATGTGAACTACTTCCCACTTGGACTATTTATGAGGACAATGATTGCCAAGAGACTAAAGTCTCTCTACCAGACAGTGTCCCTAGCTTTCCTGTACACAGAAACCTGGTTGTATTTACATGCAGCAAATTCTACTTGAGACTGAAATGACACAGTCCTCCAGGAGCTTTTGATATAGCTGGGGAGATGTAATGCAAATACAAAGAAGGATGAATATCAGTGATAAATATCATGCTAATTTAGTAAGTTAAATAAATCACTAGAGTAGCAAGTATAAAACAATAGGTGTGCAAGAAACAGAACATATCTTTCTTTTCTACATCAGCCTAATTCTGGCCCAGATTGAAAGAAAATTCAACTTGAGTCAATGCCAAGGGCTCCCCTCCCTGAGTTGATGCGGCATCCAGGTCTGAGGAGGCCACTTGTCACCTGTTCACATGAATTATTTTGCGACACCATTTTTCACTCTGCGTGATTCCTTCAGGATCGAGGACTCTGCCACTTTGAAGGTCTGCTTAGGGCCTGACAGTTCTTGGAGAGGCTGCCTCCCTTGACATAACCCGCAGCTAAGCCCCGTCAGTTTGCCCCTGACCCTGGGATGTTGCCTTAGAACTGCTACCCAGTCTCCACTGTGTTGTGAGCCTTGGCGCTCTCCCTTCCCTGTCCTATTTCAGAGGTCACTCACCTCTCTATCTAGCTTCCTCTCAAAGACCATCCTCTCTCTCTCCTCCTACTCCAGGGCACTAATATAATCAACTCAAAGGATCATGTTTTTACAAAACACAGGAAAAGCTGTTGACTTCAGGCTCTCCTACTTTCTCCCTTGGCAAAATTCCTGAGGGTCTGGCTGCCTGCTTCAAATGAATGAAGAGCAAAGTATAGGGAGGAACCATGGCAGCAAATATTTCTACAAGAGTTGAGAAGTGGGAGTAATCACTGAGCTTTGAAGTCATTTAGTAGGGTTCATGGAAGAAACAGTACTAAATCTGAGGCTTGGTGGATGGATCAGTCTTGAACAAGTAGAGAAGAGCCAGGGCTTTCCAAGTAAGTGGAATTGCAATGAGTAAGAAGATAGAAAGGAAATATCCTAGTCAGGACCTGCAAAGACTAGTTATTTGGGAGCTCATAGAGCAGGGTAGACATGTTTGGAGATGTAGTGGTCAGTCTGTAGAAGGCACTGAATATCAGATTACTGCTACTGCTATTTTACTTGTTTTGCAGACAACAGAAAGCATTAAAGACTTTTTTGAGGAGTATGACATAGAAAATGTGATGAGATAGACAGTTATGGGCAAAGCCATCTTAGGATGATTGCTAGAGAAGCCTTCTCTGGGGAAGTGTGTCCTGGGGTTTGCACCATGGAGGGTAAGATCAAACCCCTCCCACAGTGGGTTTCAATGTGGGGATTGATGAAGTCACACAGGCACTAAGACTATATGAAAAATTTATTACTCACATAATGAGGTTTTGTGGGGAGAGCAAAAAAGATACCCAAGCCAATTCAAATGGCTCAAGCAAAGGGAGGGCCACGTGGCTTTGTTTTTGTTGTGGTCTGGAGGCGGGGCTGGGGTGAGCGTTCCCACGCATGGGTTGGGGTTTGCGTGCTTTGGACGTCCCACCCGTACATGTGCCCAGGGAATGAGGGTATTGGCTTTCTTATTGGCTGGCCCAGAGGAGCAGGGCTTGAAGCTATGTAGGGTCAAGCATCAAAAATAAAGTCAGGGCTTCCCTGGTGGCGCAGTGGTTGAGAATCTGCCTGCCAATGCAGGGCACACGGGTTCGAGCCCTGGTCTGGGAAGATCCCACATGCCGCAGAGCAACTGGGCCCGTGAGCCACAACTTCTGAGCCTGCGCGTCTGGAGCCTGTGCTCCGCAACAAGAGAGGCCGTGATAGTGAGAGGCCCGCGCACCGCGATGAAGAGTGGCCCCCGCTTGCCGCAACTAGAGAAAGCCCTCGCACAGAAACGAAGACCCATCACAGACATAAAAAAAAAAAAAAAAAAAAAAAAAGTCAGACTCTTCATTACAAGGTGATAGTTCAGCTGAAACCAAAGGATGGGAGAGGCAAGGGAAGAGCTGGAGAAGAGCCTCCCAGACAGAAGGAATGCAAGCAGAAGCTCCAAGTTGTAAAAGGCCTTGAATGTTTGAGGAACAGAAAGAGGCCAATCTGCTTGGAACGTGGAAAGTAGAGGAAGACTAGATTAGGGAGGCCAAAGGAGGCCAGATCATGCCATGAGTTTAAATTTAAAGCAAGCATAATGGGAAGTAATTAAAAGATGACAGCTTGGAGAAGTGAAGCCAGAATTTTATTGCAAGCCTCACAAAACCTGATATCTGGATATAGTGAAAGAGAAAAAATAGACAAATCAATGGAACATCTCTAACATTATTTTATTCATTTAGATATTGTACACCTAAATAAACCTGACCCTCATGCACCAAATGGTCTAGGCTAAGGTTTAGGACACGTTTTGGATTCCTGCAAATATCTCTCCATCATGCTCCTACCCTCACCAGGGTGAGCACAATACTCTATGGGTACTGAATAAATAATTAAACATGAATCCAAAAATAAGAAAAAATAGATGATATAGAAAAGTAACAAACACTTAATCATCCCTTCCTTAGTGTTGCTGAAAATATGCACATCAAGTTTCAGTACGGCTTCATCAGTTTCTTTCCCTCTCCATGGTCACATTCTGTAGCTCCAGTCTATCAAGCATCCCTTGGAGAAGCATGATTGGAAGTCAAAAGGGAAATTCTGAAGCCGAAAAATCATCATTAGGCACCTGCTGGAGGAAATCATGTACTGTTTGTTCTTTAATAGGAATCTCTGCAACAAAGCTCACGTCACTTACTTTCAGCTAAGACAGTTAGCCTTTAGTGATAGATTTGAAATAATTGCCCATTTGTTTTCAAAAGCAATTGTTGTTCAAAACCACTATCCCTTTAATAAGAATATAATGTAATGGTTTCCTGTTCATTTAATTTCCTATTTGGATAAAATGTTTATGACCAAAATGATTTCTAGAACCTCCAAAATGATTGCACTACACATTCCTTACGATCAGAACATTGCCTTTGCACTCCTGACTTAGGCAAGGTGATAGTAAGTCACCAAACATCAGCATTACATTCATCCATTAGGACCTGGAAATATGCAGATTCCACCTCAGTGGTGACATACGCCCATGGAGATGTGTGTCCCCGGGAATCTTGTAAATTTTGCCTTTAAAGCAATTAGTCTATTTGAGAAATATATTTGTGTCTTTGATCTCACAAGCTTTATGTTCTTGATTGTCTAATTTTATATCTTAAATTTATCCTTAATACCATACTATTTCAGAATTTCTATTCTACAAAAATAAGATGAAGTCAGGCCAAATCAGTATTATTGTATGCCCAACTCTCTTCTGTTGCTATTACCCAGAATCTTTTTTTTTTTTTTTGCTGTTTCAAAACTGTCATGCATTAAGAAATATCTTGACAAATAAACATGTCTTAAGTAGTATTTTACATTTTGACTTAGCAAATGAATTTAAGACCTAGGGTGTCCCCAGGTTAAGACTTAGAGTGAGCAGATACTTATAGAATGTGATTCTGGAGACAAGAAATGAGGCCATCTTTTCTTAGGTGGGTGAGTTTTACCAAAAGTTATCTGCATAGTACATCTCCAAGGAATGTATCGGTGGTATAATACAAAAGGCAATGACTGGAAATTGGGGGGCTTGAGTGTTAGTCCTGGATCACCGTGAACCACTTATCTTTGTCTGCTGATATTCAAGCTCCTGAAAATTGGGGAATTTGAACTAGAAGAGCTCGAAGCTCATTACATTTTATTCCTTTCTGAAAAATTGTTTTGGTTTAAAATAGAAATGCTAAACAACCCATTGGACAGTTCCTGGATTGTTGGTGGCCAGTCCTCTTATTTAGGTATGTTATGTTTGCACCCGACTGACTTGTTATCTTGAATTTTCTCTACCTCATTGTACAGGTCCCAGTCCAATCTCTCACTCGCCTACTGCCCCTAACACCTCTTTCAAGGTGAGAACCACAGTCTCAGTTGTCTGCTGAGCGGTGATCACCTTGGCCGCCATGTTGCCTCCTTTCCTAAGCATAAGCCAGTGAAGGTTATTGAAGGTGAGTTGCCTTTATATGGCCTGAGAGTAAGAAAGCAAAGAGCCGTTACCAACACCCTAAACAGCAAAGAACATTCTGAAGGTACCTCAGGCCACCTTTCAAAATGCTAGTCAATCTTTTGCTTTTCACTGGGGTCAAAAGAAACTACTAAAGTTTGACTCTTTTAAAAGATGAGCTTCTCTGAGGTGTTTTAGACCAAGGGCTTTAGGCTGTTGCCTGGCAACAATCCTAAAGGCAAGAGATCTCTAAGGCCTGAAGAGATCTAGTAAATTAAGAAAGAAAAGTGCCTGCTGCCCATGTCAAAGTCATTCTGCTTTAGTAGTCCGAAAAGGACAGTGAAAATCCAATAAGCCGAGTCTGGAGTCTTTTCTTCCCTAGAAATCACAGAAGAGTGAGTTGACTTCGGTGAAGGGAGACATGCTGGGTACACTTTCCATAAACCCCCATTAATGAGTTAATGCTGTCCTAGACTCACGCAGCCTTTCACAGGCATTATCTTATCCAGGCTCCTGATGGTCAGGGGACCAGGGGCAGCAGGAAGATCTCGGCAGCTACTTAACAGCATCCGTGCACGCAAGCTCTTCTTAAACACTGTTCTGACCCAGCGCTTACTGTCTCATTGGATGGGTCAATATTTTTTTTCTCGACCAACCTATTTTTGAAAAGTTCTCTTAGAACACTCTTCCTTAAGAACTGAAATTGTTTCGAGGTAACTTTCAGGTACTGGTTCTCACTCTCCCATATATTTTACCCTGTTTTAAATGGGACAGTTAACACTAGCTACTGCAACAGACAAGCCCCCAAATTTGGATGACTTAAAACAACAAAGGTTTATTTCTTGCTCAAGTCCAGTTCAGGTTGGAGAGCCAGCTCCATCTTAGAGCTCTAGCATCTGGAACGTGTTGCCAAGGCCGGATAACAGAAATTTGGTGGGAGCAGACTAGCTCTTAGTGCTTCAGTCTGTCAGTGCCAACACATCTGCTCCAAATTCATTACTCAGAACTGCAACTGACAACCCCCAAATTTGGATGCCTTAAAAACTGAGAAATGAAGGAAAGCACTAAATGTAGGAATTCAGTGGGTGCCGACTGTGTCTGCCACATCCTGTATCCCCAACCAAGCACGTTGATGGGAAGGATGAGGCATGTACCACGATTTGATCCATCATGGTGATACTGAATCCTGAAACCAGACTGTGCAAGGCATAGCTGGTGCTTCTTTGATCAGGCAGAGATGGCCCAGCGGTCATTCCTTCAGAGTCTAACATCTCGCCTTCCTCTGTCTCTGTGCAGTGTCCACAATATGTGACTTTCTCCCAGAATAGGCTGGGTGTTTAGAGGGCCTAGCAGTGCGGATCCCAGCCGTTCACATTTGTTGTTGACTGGAACATTTGAACTTGTATCTCCAGACTCAGAGATTAAGCATTTGACAGCATGAAGGAAGAATGTCACGTAACCACGTCATTTTATGTTAATTAAAATTATGTTATCCGTTCTGCATTTCAGATACTTCCAAGGGGCTGAAAGTGAGACGATATCTAGGAAATACACATAAGATTTCTCCAGCAGGCTGAAACTCTTATTTTGTCATCTCACTCTGAAACGGGAAACTGACACTCAGAAAGATTGAGTAAATTATCTGTGTTTACATGACCTGTAAATGGCAAAGCCAGAATAGGAGCCCGGGATCTGTGACTTCTAATCCAGCGCCAAATGCTATGTTAAGGGCAAGCCAAGAACTAGATTACAATCACCTCCACGCTTTCTCTTTTCAAATGTCAGAATACCAAGCTGACACTGCAGGGAAGAAAAAGATAGATAGCCAGGCCCTCTCTGATAATGGCACCCGTGGTGTCAGCACCAGGGAAATAATAGGCAGTGGCAAATGCCCATTCAAGTCATGCAGAAATCAGTGGCATGATGAGGACAAGAGGCCCCTGACGGAATAATTGCTTCCCCACGGGGTATTCAAGCAGCTCGAGCTTGCCAGTGCCCAGACTATAGATGAGTTTGCCCTGGAGGTGTCACCGCAGCCAATACAATGGAATATGAAGGGGGAGGGGGCAGCCACAGGCATGGTGTTTTCAAAACCAAATGATATGTGAATTGCTGAAATGCTGTTCAGGAAAATTTACACCTCTTTAAAAGCTTTACACTTGGAGGAAGAAAAGGCAAAATGGCACTTCAGCACTGACTCTGCCCTGACTCCTGCAAGGATGGTGTAGTCAACATTCACTTCTGTAATAATAGCCTAGACAGGTAGTTTTAAAAAACTGTTGTTAAGCAGCCGTAAATTTTGCAAACATGTTTTATTCTTCACTGGTACTAGAATTATTCCATGATAGTGTCTGGGAAGTGTACGATACTGTGGCGCACGACTACTGAAGGGACAGAACATTCATGACAACACAGGGGACCTCGTCAGCCTCCAGCAGGTCATCCTGCAGCAGCAGATTACAGAAGCTTTTGATGAAAATTCGCACAACCTTAGTGGCAATGGCAAATGCGTTATAGGAAACAAATGAATTGATTTTCATCTCTGGCACTTTCATAGTACCCTTGCAATCTCAGATAGCTTCTTGATCATTCTGGAAGGCAAAGTAGTTTCATTTGTCCCAGTTCAAAAGCATATATTCAAATGCATTATTTAAAATGCCCCTTTGACTTTTGTAGTCCCTATCCTTCTATGCAGAGTAATAATTATTTACATTTGATAGTTTTTGCACGTACACAGCCAGATTTTAATAATGTCTTTTTCGAGCCTCATACGGTGCTTGTAAAGTAGATTGGACAGATATTATTATCCCCATATTTAAATATGAGGAAATGTGAGACTCGGAGAATTTAGGTACTTTGCCCATGATTACACAGCTAGCAGGAAATAAAACCAATATTCCTAGCCAAGACTCACTTCCTGCTTCCTTTCAAAAGGATACAAGGCTACATAGCCTCATTGTTTCAATGTTTACCAATCAGACTCATTTTTAAAAATACTCCTGGGAGCATAGATTGTGTCCAGTGCTCCCAATACCCTGAAACAGCCCTGAGGGCATCTGAAAACAAGGTGATTGAAGATACAGGATCTGAGCCTGGAATCCGTGAGCACTGGGGGCTGCTTCTGTAGAACACTTTCACGTTTACAAAACACTACGTCTTGTTCATTTTCCTGGGGAAAGGGCCTCTGACTTTCCAAACTCTTCAAAAAGTTAGGAGCCAATACTTCAAAAGTAATAGGAATATCCTAAAATAGTATTTCCCAATCTTTATAAACCTTCCTCTCTTTCATGAATCAAAATAAATTAAGAAGCATCATAAAGAAAAATCATAAATAGGACATAGATCTGCTTTGTTTTTAAACTACACGCATCATTCTACCCTCCAAAGATGTTAATATTTTCTTGCTTTCCATCCTCTCCCCATCTCTCCCACCCCACAATTCCTGCCCTGGAATAAGGTCTCCCCAGATTGATTAAAACTACTGTCCTCAAATTTAGAAGCAACACTAGATGGGGAATGGAAAGAATTAGTAATTATGGATTTCTGGGGAATGCTGCCCTCTTCTGGCTGCACTTTCTTGTCTTGTTGTCCGATTAAGGAGAGATTAGCTGGGGAGAGACTAGGGGTCAGATTTAAGCGGCAAGAAATAACCTCATCAAGACAACATAGCAACAGTTTACCCTAATTTATGAAATAGCCAAAGCAAAAATGTAGCAGTTTAAAAGCTAATGCACAGGAATAAATAGCAGTTCTTTTTTTAAAAAACAACTTTATTGAGGTACTGACACATAATGAACTGTACATATTTAAAGTGTACAATTTGATAAGTTTTGATATATGTAAACTCCATGAAACCATCACCACAATCAAGATAGTGAACATATCCTTTATCCCCCAAAGTTTCTTCATCCCCCTTTGTAATCTCTCCCTCCTGTTCCTTTGCAGCCTCAGGCAATCACTCATCTGTTTTTTATTTAGATTTTCTAGAGTTTTGTAGAAATGGAATCAGTCATACACTGTGTGCTCGTTTTTTGGTCTGGCCTCATTTGCTGAGCATGATTTATTTTGAGTTGTTGGATATATCAACAGTTTATTCTTTCTAGTGTTGAGTAGTATTCCACTGTATGGATATGCCACAGTTTGTTTATCCATTTACCTATTGATGGATATTTGGGTTATTTTTGATTGGGGGCTATTACAAACAAAGCTGCTGGCAATGTTCCTGTAAAAGTCTTTGTATGGCTTTCATTTCGCTTGGATAAATAATTGGGAGTGGAATGACGGGATCGTATGGTGGGCATATGTTTAAAATTTTAAGGAAGTGCCAAATTGTTTTCTAAAGTGTTGGCACCATTTATATTCCCAGCAGCCGTATATAAAGTTGCAGATCTTTCACATCCTCTCCAACGTTGGTATGGTTAAATCTTTTTCATTTTAGGCATTCTAATAGGTGTGTAGCAGTACTTTATCATAGTTTTGATTTGCATTTCCTTAATGGCAAATTGTATTTAGCATCTTTTCATGTGCTAATTTGCCACTATCTTTGGATGATCTTCTTTGGTGAAATGTCTGACCCCAAATTTTGCCCATTTTTTAGTTGTTTGTTTTCTTATTGATAATTGTTGGATTCTTTGTATAGTCTAAGTTCTTTATCACATATATCATTTAAAAATATTTCCTCCAGTTTTGTGACTTTTCTTTTCATGCTCTTAATAGCGTCTTTCAAAGAGCAGAAGTTTTAAATTTCATGAAGTCCAATTTCCCTTTTCTCTTTTTTATGGATAGTGAATTTGCTTCCTATCTAAGGGATCTTTGTCTAGCCCAATGTCACAAATATTTTCCCCAATATTTTCTCCCAGGAGTTTTATATATTTAGTATTTCTTTGGTCTATTGTCCATTTTGAGTTAATTTCTTATATGGTGTGAGATATAGATCAATGCTTTTGTTGTTATTCTGGGATTTTTTTTTTTTTTTTGGCCTATATACACCCAATTGTTCTAGCACCATTTGTTGCAAAGACTGTACTTTCTCCCCTGAATCCCCTTTGTACCTTGTTGAAAATCAGTTGTCATATATATATGTGGGTCTATTTCTGAACTCACTATTCTGGTTCACTGATTTGTTTGTCCTTTTCTATGCCAATACTACACTGTCTTGATAACTGAAGCTTTATAGTAAGCATTCATGTCAAGTAGTCTTAGTCTTCAAAATTTGTTCTTATTTTCCAAAATTATTTTGCATTTCCTTATGAATTTTAGAATCAACTTATCGATTTCTACCAAAAAAAAAAAAAAAAAGGCATGTTGGCTTTTGAACAGAATTCCTTGAATCTATAGAGCTCTTACGTGGAGAATCAACATTTTAATAATATTGACTTTTCCAGGCCACAAACCCTGTATATCACTCCATTTGTTAAGGTCTGTTTTAATTTTTCTCAATAATTTTGTAGTTTTCAGAATACTAGTTTTATATGTATTTTGTCAGATTTATCCATAAGTACTTCACTTTTAATGCTATTGTAAATGAAACACTTTTTAAATTTTAGTTTTCGATTGTTCATTGCTTGTACAAAGAAACACAATTGATTTTTGTATTTTGATTTCTACAATATTACTAAATTATTAATTAGTTCTTGAAGCTTTTTCGTAGATATCATCAGATATTCAACATAGATGACCACGTTGTCTACAGATAGCAACAATTTTGCTTTTCCCTTTCCAACCTGCAGTATTTTAATCAAGTATTTTTTTTTAAATACTATCCTTATTGCACTGGCTAAATCCTCCAGTACAATGTTAAATAAAAATAATGAAAGTGAACATACTTGTCTTGTCCCTGACCCTGAGGGGAATGCATTCAGTCTTTCATCATTAAGTTATGATGGTAGACCAAGTTTTGGTAAATGCCCTTTTTTTCATATTGAAGCTTTTATTCCTATTTTTCTGACAGTTTTTATCAGAAATCTATTTTGGATTTTGTTAGATATATTTTTTGCATCTATTGAGATAATCATATAGATTTACTTTTTGCTTTGTAGTATGTGAATTACCTTCATTGATTTTTGAATGTTGAACCAACCTGAAATTCCTGGAATAAACCATACTTAGTCATGATGTTATACTCGTTTTATATATGATTAATTCAATTTGCTAAAATTTTGGTTAGAAATTTTGCATCTATGCTCATGGGGTATATTGGTCTATAGTCTAATTTTTCCTGTTAGATCTTTGGTTTGTTATTGGAGTAATGCTGGCTTCATAGAATGAGTTAGGAAGTTATTCCCTCCTCTTCAATTTTCTCAAAGTGTCCCTGAAAAATTAGGAATATGTCCTTAAAATTTTTTGTAGAAAATAACTATGAAGACATCTGGCCCTGGAGTTTCTTTGTGGAAAAAGTTTTGCTTATAAAATTAATAATTTAATTAATTAATAATTTAATTAATAAGATTATCGGTTGTTAATTGTAAATTAATAAATTAAATTATTCTATTTAATTAATTATAATATATTTAATTAATATATTCTATATTATTATTAAATATAATAATAGATTATTCAGATAATCTATTTCTTCTTGCATGAACTTTGGTAGTTTGTGTCTTTTAAGTAAATTGTCCATTTTATTTAAATTGTCAAATTTATGGGATAGAGTTGTTCATACATTTCCTTTAATGCTTTTAATATCTGTAAGAATTTATAGTGATGTTACCACTTTCATTCCTGATCTGATTAATTTGTTTCTTTGTTTTTTCTGATCACTCAGGCTAGAAGTTTATCAGTTTCACTGATCTTCTCAAAGAAACAATTTTGGTTTAATTGATTTTTGTCTGTGGTATCTCTGCTTTCTATTTCATTGATTTCCAATCTAATTCTGTTACTTCTTTTTTTCTGTTTACTTTAGGTTTAATTTTCACTTATGTTTTTAGTTTCCTATAGTGGAAGCTGAGGTCATTGATTTAAGATCTGCTTTTCTAATATTGGCATTTGGTGCTATTCATTTTCCCCTAAGTATGATTTTAGAGTCATTCCACAAATTCTGGTGTACTGGTATTGAGTTCAAAATGCTTCACATCTCTGTTGTTTTTTTTTTTTTAAACATCTTTATTGGAGTATAATTGCTTTACAATGGTGTGTTAGTTTCTGCTTTATAACAAAGTGAATCAGTTATACATATACATATGTTCCCATATCTCTTCCCTCTTGCATCTCCCTCCCTCCCACCCTCCCTATCCCACCTCTCTAGGTGGTCTCTTTTGATTTCTTCTTTGACCAATAGGTTATTTAGAAGTGTGGTGTTTAGTTTCCAAATATCTGGTAATTTCTCAAGGATTTCTTATTGAGTTCTAATTTAATTCCATTGTGATCAGAGAATATATCAAAATATTGCATGACCCGAATCTTTTTTAACTTACTGAGATTTGTTTTATGGCCCAGAACATGGTCTGCCTTGGTAAATGATTCATGTGCACTTGAAAACGAATGTTCTGCTATTGTTGGATGACGTGATCTATAAACGTTAGCTCAAGTTGGTAGTGCTGTTTGTGTTTTCTACATCCTTACTGATTTTCTGACTACTTATTCTATCAGCTATTGAGAGAGAGATTGAAATCACCAGCTATCATTGTTTGTCTGTTTCTCCTTGCAGTTCTATCAGCCTTCTCCTAATGTATTTGAACCTTTATTTCTAGATCCATAAGCACTTAGGATTGTATTGTCTTCTTCAGTAATGTCTTCTTGACCAATTTACCCCATTATTACTATGAAATGATCTTGTTTACCCCTTGTAATATTCCTGGCTCTGAAATCTACTTTGTCTGACAGAAATACAGCTACTACAGCTTTCTTTTGATAGTGTTAGCATAGTGTGTATTTATCTGTATTTTAACTTTTTACCTAGTAGTGTCGTTCTATTTAAAAGCCTTTCTTGTATGCAGCACATAATTGGGTCTGACAACTTTTGCCTTTTAATGGGATACTTAGGTCATTTACATTTATTGTGCTTACTGATATGGTTAAGTTTAAACCAAGCATCTTGCTGTTTGTTTTTTAATTGCCACATTTGTTTCCCTTGTCTCTCTTTTTCTTCTGTCTTTTGGATTAAATGAATTTTATTTTCAATTTGTTTTATCTTTTTTGTTGGCTTATTAGCTATTATTCTCTGTATATTTATTTGTGTGGTTGCTTTAGGTTTACAGTAGACATCTCTCATATATAATAGTCTATATTTTAGTGATAGTATACTACTTCACGTATAATATAATAACCTTACAGTAGAATACTTCCACTTATCTCTTATCTTGGCCTTTAAGACTTTTACATAGGTTATAAACCCTAGACTACATTTTTATTATTTTTTTTAGAGTCAATTTTTTTCCAAAAATATTTAAATAATAATAAAAATTCTTATAAATTTACCCCATGTATTTACTATTTTCAGTGCTCTTTATTTCTCTGGTTAGATGCGTATTTCCATCTGGTATCATTGTCCATCTAATGAACTTTATTCATTACTTCACATAGTGTAAGTCTGCTACCTGACTATAATATAGGTATCTGTAAATATTTTCAAGGATTTTTTTGGTATAAAATTAAGTTACTTGGAAACAGTTTGATCTTTTGGGGTCTTGTGTTTAAAATATTTCAAGCAGGATAAGAACAACCTTTAATCAGTAATGAGGCAAAATTAGTCTAAGGCTAATTTTGCCTCATTACTGATTGCAAATCTCTTCTATGTACTTACCCAATTTCCCATGAATTATTAGGCTTTCCATTCTGGTTAGCAGGAACAGGCACAATTCCCAATTTTGCATGAATGCTTGAAACTTTCACATCTCTTCTTTTTCTCTCGATCTAGTTCTTACCTCTTCAGTACTCTGTCCTGCAAACTTTAGCTTCTTTAATCAGCCTAAATCCTCAGTCCATCTCCTCAACTCAGGGCATCTGCTCAGCTTCCTAGATTCCCCCTCCCTGGGCTGCAGCCTGGAAACTCTTTTAAGGCAGTATTCTGGGGCAGTCACTGGGCTCAAGCCACTTGTTTCTCATCACTCAGGGTCATTTACCTTCATTACCTGATGTATAGTGTCTTGACTATTTTTTCATGTATTTTATCTAGTGTTTTGCTTCTTTAATGTGGGATGATAAATCTTTTTCCTGTTATACCATATTCACAGTCCTTTTTTAAAAAATCTTTAGTTTTTTTTATAGAGAGCTTATTCTTTCTATATTTTTATGAGCTAAACTTTGGCACTCAGAATGGGGGCTTGCCCTCAAGGAAGGAGCAACAGAATTTAGTTGTAATAGCAAGGGGTTATCAAATACCATAATATCCCTTCAGAACTATTTATGCTTTGAAAATATATTAACTCTCTGTGTCATTAAGGCTATAGCCCAGGCATCTATTTTTTGAACAGCAGTGAATGCCACTGTATTTGAAGATAAAGTGATATGGTAAATTATGTACAAGATACACACTCAAAGATCTATCCCTTTATTTAGATTTTTGTATGATGTGGAGACAATCCCTTGCCCCCCAAAATGATCTTTCCTATTTATTTAGTAGTAATTTCTAAGCATCCTCCACAGCCCTAACCCAACTTCCAAACAGAAAATTTTAGAAATTAATATGATAGGAATATTTCCAGATTATTCCCAATCCAAAGAAATGCATACTGCCTACTCTATCTGAAACAAAACTCCAAATGAACTCTGATGGTCTTTAATGCCAATCTCTTTGAAAGACTAATCAGTAATAAATCTCTGTCCTTTGTAGTATGGCTCCCAAGTGTACTGAAACATTACCAAAACCTTCCTAATTGCCAAATTTAATTAGAGTTCTTAGGTTAGGTTTTTTTTTTTTTTCTTTTATATATGACTTCTTTGAAGTATTTGAAACCCTTGAAAACTTTTATCTTCTTGAAATTTTCTTATTCCAATCACTTTTCTTCTGGTCCACTCTCATAATATCTCACCTAGACTATTACAATAGCCATGTAATTCTGAAAGGCATGAAGTAATTGGTAACAACATAATATAGCAGAATATAGAAACAGCCAAATCAGGGATGTCCCATTTTGAAAGAAATATTCCCACCTTAACATGATGTTCTTATGATTAATGAGAAAAGTAAACTCAATCCATGTTTCTATTTTGTCCCCATTTTATTGAATAAAGAACTGTATTGCACATGGCTCAGAATATATGAATTACTAATATGCCTCAAAGTGTTATTCCTCATGCAGGGAGAGGAAGAGTGATTGCCTGATGTTTACTCTCACATACACACTTTATAATCCACAACAGAGGACAAAATATTGAGAAACAAGTTGCACAAGAGTGAAAAATATCCTCTGCACAGGCTGCTGTGTTTATTCGCCTGCTGTGATCCATTAGCAAAGAGCTGTTCCTTGACTTCTGTAGATAAGAATTCTCTCAGTACAGCAAGTTGGGGAGAGAAGGGAGTTATTTTTTTTTTTCAAACTGGTGAAGCTAGGACCAAAACATATTTGTAATTCCTTGCAACGTATCACACAAAATGAGTACCCAATTAATATATTCTAATTGTCATTACTGAGCATAATTCTCAATTTACCCAACTCATATCATTCCCAAGAGGAGAAAAGAACAAGAATTTGAGTAAAGGAACTTTTGATGAGGTATAAAACATAACAAAATATCTAAAACCTTGAGGGGTATGCCATTTTTCTTAAACAAATCCATCTTACTCTCTATAATTCAATTTATCAAGAGATTTGAAAATGTTAGTGAAATCTCATAAATAAAGCTTCTGAATTAAATATAAATTATATATGCACAAATCAGATAGTAGCCTGTTTGGAAAACTGCTTACAGATTTAGCTGTCATTCACTCTGTTGCAAAATGTATTGAGGGCATGCTTATCAACTGCTAACAATGCACACCAAAAACCTCAGGATAAGTTTCTCTGATGAACCATAATGAATTACACAGATGATTGGAATGCCTTAATAATGTGTCTTCATTGCCAAATACAGGATTTTTTAGACTTCATTGAGTATAGTATTGACATGTTTATCTTCTGGGAAAAAAATATAATCTCACAGTTTAACATTCTTTAATATTGGAAAGAACCTAATAAAAAGCATAAGTGCTGTAGTGAAATAAATTAGTTTTACTTTAGAGGCCTATATATTTCTTCATTTAACAAGAATGGACAAATCATGCAATTCACGAATTTATTCCTAGAGAACAGAAGTTAAATTCCTCATGTAGGACATGCTTAACTTGGAGAATTGAGTTATTTTTGAGAAAGGGCCTTCAGGAAACTTTATTCAATTTGAAAGTAATTCAAATTTGGGAAAATTTTGAAGTATGAAAGTTTTAAAATAATCATGTTAACTATCACTCATTGCTCTAAGTTGGTTTTCCTTTTGTATCATAAATGTATATAAACATCCCCAGGTTATTGCTAGAAAAAAATCATCACCATTATTCATTTATTTATTCACCAAACGATTTTTGAACACTTAACTGCATGCCAGAAATAGTGCAAGATGTTAAACATTAAAAGATGACCAAAATACAGTCTATGACATGTTTTATAGTCTTTAAACTTAAACTTTTAGTATCATAAAGAAACAGGTAAAGACTCAGAAACAATGTATTGTGACAAATGGATTGGGTCCATCAGGATACAGAAACCACACTGTTATTTGAACAGGGAAATTGTACTACAAGGAATTATTAATTAGGAGATTAAAGAGAACTCTAAGGGGTCCACAGGTAGCAGATGCAAAAGTTACTACCCCCAGGCTAAGGAAGAGTAGAAAATATGGAAACTAATGACTAGGAGAGGACCTTGCCCCCAACCAAGGCCGAGATCTAGCCCTCTTCGAAAAGGGTATGTCTATGACAGGAACACAAAATCTGCTGCTGACAAAGAAACTTGCCAGAGGGAAAGGGACAGTGCCGTTCTGTAGAAACAGCCCATGTTTTGGAGTACGAGGGCAGCCTGGGGTTGGTTTACAGAAGCCGCCCATCACTGTGAGAGAGTGCGGATGGATTAGACCTACTTGGAAGTGGATATTGGTGAGGAAAGGATGGTCAGAAATGCAACTGCACAGAGTATTTCATTATTTTCCTTCTCATTTACAAATGTGCTTCGTTCCACAAAACAATATATTTTATGTGTAGAATCCAAATTTTACTAGAGAAATGGAAGCTGAGTCTCATTGCTGGGGAGGGTATGAAGGGTATGAAGGGTATCCAGAGGACCTGGAAATAGGCTATCTGATGTAGCAACAAAACAGATTTTATAAGAGATGTGTTCAATGGAGATTTTTCTAGGAGCAGGATGTGTAGTGTGTGACTGTCATCCTTTTCAGAGCCTCTATAAATCTTAAGTAGAGCTTACAAAAATAAGAAGAAAAAAAAAAGAATGATGATGAATGGTAAGTGCAACTGGATTTCATCTGAAACTAAGTGAAGGGTCGAATTTCATGTAATGATTGATGTTAGGCCAAAAGAGGATCAACTTGAATGGGTGAGAAGACCACAAATATCTGGGTTACTCAAGCAATGTGTGGTCACTGTACAATTCAAATTTTTCAAAGAAAGAAGCATGACAAAAGTAAAACAAAACTTTCAAAAAGCAATCCCAACTTGCAGTTTCCATTCTGACATGTAAAGAGCTTAGAAATTGTCACTCCCATCCTTAAAATTAAAAAAAAAAAAACAAAAAACAAAACTCAAAACCAATGACTTCCGTCAGAAACTTGAGGTCATACGGCAAACTGCCGCACTGAAGACTGGAGACACAAGAGAATACAGAAAACCGCAAGTTTTCCATAATTTCTTCCAGAAACTAGAAGCAGAGGAAACACTTGCTAACTCGATCTATGATGGCAGCATTACCTTAATACTACGATCAGACAAACATCATAAGAAAGGAAAATTACAGGCCAACATTGCTCATGAACATACATGAAGAATCTTTAACAAGATATTAGCAAATTGAATCCATAAATACATTAAAAAGATTATACACCATGACCAAGTTGGATAAACATCTTTGTATGTATATTTTTGTGTACTTATTCAATTATTTCCTTAGGATAAATTCCTAGAAATAGAATTGCTAGATTACAGGGTGTGTATATTCTGAAGAATTTTAATGATTATTATTAAAATTACCTTCAAGAGAGCTGACCTAATTTTTATTTCCACCACAAGAATCTAAGACAGCTATTTGAGCTTGTATGTATCCTCTCTGGTGATTTTGTTTTATTTCTGTTAGGTTTTTTCCCAAGTTTTAAAATAATGACTTATACAGTAAGGATTTATAAGAATTTTTCATATTTTGTACCTGATTTTTCCTGCTTTGTCATTTGCCTTTCAGCTCTATTTTTGGTGTTTTTGCCATAGGAAGTTATTTTTTTAACATGTATGTAATTTAAAATCTGAGTATTTAATGCATGGTATGTTCTGGAATAACAATTCATCTGTTTCCCCCACTGACCTTCATCTTTGAATTTATTGTTACTCAATTATAAGTTTAGGGATCTGTTTTGTATTTTCTATTACATTCTTTTGATATACCTTTCTTCTCTGACATCAGAACCATCTTGCTTTAGTTATGGAAACGATATATTACCTTTAAATTTCTTTAATTTTTATAGCTACTCAGATTACTTTATTCTTTCAGATTGAGTGTAAAATCATGTAATAAATTCTCAGAATGTTTTACATTGACTTCTGTTTAACTGAATTGCAATTTAGAGAGAAGTAACAGCTTTAAATATACACTCTACATCTTTTCGTTTGTTCAATTACACAACGGTGTAACATGTGCGTCTTAGGTTGAGCTTTTATTTCACATTTTTGTTGCTCTTTTAAATAACAAACATATTTAAATCTTTGTTTTCTAGCCACTTATTATTCTAGGTAGAGAGCAAAGCTATTGTTTTTTTCATATTGATTTTGAAACCAGTCACATTTCAACTCATTAATTTCCAGAGAATTTTTTGAAGCAGTTATTTTATTGCAAATAACAATGATTTGCCTTCCTTTACAGTAGTTTTTTTTTTTTTTTTTTTAATTTATTTATTCATTTTTGGCTGTGTTGGGTCTTCGTTTCTGTGCGAGGGCTTTCTCTAGTTGCGGCGAGCGGGGGCCACTCCTCATCGCGGTGCGTGGGCCCCTCACTGTCACGGCCTCCCTTGTTGCGGAGCACAGGCTCCAGACGCACAGGCTCAGTAGTTGTGGCTCACGGGCCCAGTTGCTCCGCGGCATGTGGGATCTTCCCGGACCAGGGCTCGAACCCGTGTCCCCTGCACTGGCAGGCAGATTCTCAACCACTGCGCCACCAGGGAAGCCCCTACAGTAGTTTTTTATACCTTCTTTTTCTTCTTGTTTTCTCATCTTTAGTGCCATGGGTAGCATTTCCAGAAAAATGTGCAATAGTAGCAACAATTGTCTGCATCCCTGTTTGCATCTTGACTTTTTTAATGGAAAAGCCCTCTGACTAATGGTGCTGGCTGTTGGGATCTGGCCTCTTGGAACACAATGCAATAAAATTAGGCACTAATAAAAAAATGTTAATCCCCCAAAATAATAGCATAATGATTATATAGTTAATAACAATAATAGAAATTAAAAGCTCTAAACAACTAATAATATTCTTTAAGAGTTAAGGAAGTATCCTTCTTTTAATGTTCTAAGGCAACATATCAGTAATGTATGTTATGACCCATCAAATATGTTTATTAGTGTTGAGACTGACAATTTTTATCCTTTGATAAAATAGATTAATCGATTTCCTGAAGAAACATTCTTTCATGGCTGGTCATTATACAATTTTCAATTTAGTAGTGCTTTATATATTGCTGAATAAAATCTGCTAATGTTTTACTTAGAATTTGACTCTGTATTTGCAAGTAAAATAAAATCAGTCCTCAGGATTTGTATATGCGCATGTGCTCACACTTTCCATTTTAGTATTATTGTTGTATGAAAAACTTTCCAATTCTTTTTATAAAAGATTTCCAATGCTGTAGAAATATCTATTCCTTGAAGTTTCCTAGAACTCCTGTGTAATATAAGCTTAGTGTGTATTTCTTAAATTGTGTGGGTGTATTTGTTTGAAGATAAGTTTTGAATAATACATTTCTCCTTTTCTTTGCAAAGTGATTTTTCTTGATTTCTAATTTTTCGTAATTTCAATTTTGCTAGGAAAATCATGTTTCATTAAAATTCAAATGTGTTTGCATAATATTATACAGCATTTTCATTTTTAAAAGTTATCCTATAATCTGTAGTTATATCTGTTATTTTCCATGTTATATATTTGTGTTTTCCTGATTTTTTTCCTTCATTATCATTGCCAGACAATCATTCTTTAGTCTTTTGATCTTTTCAAAGAGCCAGTTCTTGTATGTATCAATTCTGCTCTTTCTTCTAATTCATTAATTTCTCTTTAAATCTTCATTATTTTTTCTCTATTTTTGTTTTTCTGGTTTCTTGAATTGAATGCTTAATTTGTTTACATTTATTGCTTATATTTTATAATAAAATGGCTTTAGTGCTATGAGTTTTCTTCTGAGTTCAGCTTTCTCTGCATCCTACATGTTCTACTTATTTTTATAATTAGTTTTTATTTTTTTAAAGGAATATAACAATAGCTTTCAGCTGCAAGTAGTGCCATTTCCCTTCAGAGAGCTTTAGAAAAAATATAAGTGTATTTAGATTTCTCACAATGAACAGGAGGTGGTATTTGCACTAGATATCCAGTGATTAGGTGTGCCAAATGTCCTATGATGCATAGGTATATCCCACAGAAAGAAGCATTGCCACCTGAAATGCCAATAATGACCCTATTTGGAAACACTGGAAAACATGCACTATATAGCATACACAGCAAATATTTTCCCATGCCTCCCCCCACTATCCAAAAGCAATCACTTTCTACTGCTTTCATTATTTATTTTGAGATTTCTCTACACCTCTATATAATATACATCTAATGCATATTGTAAACATGTTAGACTTCCTATTGCTTATTCTGTTAGGTGAAAATCTCTTAGGTTTCTTCTTCCTCTCTTCCCATTTTTCCAATATTGTTATATCACAAGTCTTATAGTATATATATTATTTTGTTATTATAACTATGTAGACTTTTTACTCTTCAGTATATTACTATTTAATTCTGCTTCCAATGAATCATTTGTTACTTACTGGAATTATATAATGTCTCTCTTTTATTTAATTTGCTTTCTTTTCTTTAAATCTGTGGATGGCTTCCTACACCTTCCACAATCTTGTAAAAATACCTCTCAATATAATTTTCTACCCTGTTGTCAACCTAAATAAAGAGGTAAACTGAGGGTAGCTCGAATTACCAGAAATTGAGTTTATTCAAGAATAGGAGAGGAACTGTAATTGGGAAACACAAGCAATAGCAAGCTACAAGTGATGCCATTAAACGTTTGGGACAGGCTGTGTTTATGGGCAAGGAGTCCAAAGAGAGTGTAGAAATCCAGACAGAGTCCAAGCAGTAAGTTCATTGACTTGAGGCTAGAAAGAGAGTCTTGGCAGAAGGTCATTGATCAGGAGATAAATTCTGGTTTTCTGTAAGTCAGGAATTTATGGGAAATCAGTCTCTCAGTTGTTAAATTTTGTTTCCCTGAGGCATATGTGTAAGATTCTTCATTTCGTATCCTCTGTTTCCATTTCAAACTGAAATTCTTTCATACTATCATACTGAAAATTTATTAGTTCCATTTTTTAACTGGACACACTCACAGCCCTCTTGGAACTCCCTGACCTCCTGATATCTTTTGGACTGGAATCTAGCTAAGCCTTCAACACAGTTGTCATCCTCAGACTTCTCTTTACTTTCTTCTATGTTGTATCCTCTGTTTATTGGATCTTATGTCTTCCTCATTCTTGATTTATTTCTTTGTTTTGATAGGAGCACATTCTTCACTAGATTCTGGAGAAATGCTGCATAGCAAGTAAATTTTTAGAGACTTCATGCATCTGAAAATGTCTTATTCTACACTTATACTGATTGCTAGTTTAGCTAGGCATAAAATTATTTTCCCACTAGAAGACTGCTTCATTGTTTTCTACCTTCTAGTATTGATCTTGAAATGCCATTATTATTTCAAATCCTTTGTAAGTGACCCTGTTTCTTTTATTCCTTCTGGTAGCGCTTAAGAGTCTGCTGGTATTTTAACGTATCATGATTAAAAGTTGATATCGCTCTTTTCTAATTTCTTGTGCTGAATATTCGGTGGATTTTTTTCAATTTGGAAATTTATGTCCCTCAGTTTTGGTTAATTTTCTTTTACCATGTCTTTTATCATTTCCTCCCCAATGTTTTATCTCTGCTCTTTCTGAAATTTCTATTAGTGAGATGTTGTACTTCTGGTGTTATTTCTCTAACTTTTGTACTTTTCCTCTCTTATTGTCCAATCTTATCTATTTGTTCTTTTTAGTGAAGATATTTTTTACTTTTATTTTTCAAACCCATTATTGAATTTAATTTATCTTAATTTTCAGGTATTCTTTCTGTTTTGAGTAATTCTTTTTTATAGCATCCCCTTTTTTCATGATGTCATAATTTCTCTTATCTTTTAAATATATTAGCTATAATTTCTTTGAAAATTTCTTCTGCTTTCTGTATTATTTGTTTCTGTATGCTTTGATCTCTTTCTTATAAATTGGAAGCTTTTCTTTATATGGTAATTCTTAGCTCTTCTTACACTTTTAAGAGTGAAACACTGATAATCTCATTAGACTCTGCCTTATATGTACAATTGAAGTTCTTTGAGTCTGGACTTCATTCTAGGACATTCTAGGTTAACTTTCTTTTTAATGAATCACTTAAATATTAAAAGCAAACTGTATCATCTGTAAACATAGTAAAAGTCTCCATTTATATAAATTTCATTTTATTTTCTTTAACAAAGTATTATAATTTTCTGCATAAATTACATGCATTTCCTTTTGGTAGATTAGTTCCTAGGCAAAGAATAGTTTTTTCTTTACATAACAAAAGTTATTGTTTTTCCTTTTATATTTTCTAATATTTTATTTCTGGAATATAGAAATGCTACCAGGTTTTATCTGTTGATCTTATAATTGGCAACCTTGCTGAACTCTTAATTGTTCTAAGTTTCTGCATATTCTATTTTATTTTTAGTGTGGGCCATCAGATCATCTGAGAAAAACAACCATGTTATTTTCAGTCCTTATTATTGATGATTGATTGATGATTCAACCCTTATTATTTCCATGATTATCTTATTACTTTGGCTGTGAAACCATTGTCTCCTTATATGTGTTTCATGCGACAGATTATTATTCCTTTATAGGCAATTGTTATGCAGCATTTTATAGGATGCATGTTGTTTTATTCTTACTTATCCATGAACAAGGCAAGTTCTGTCCTATTTGGTGTTTTTCACCTAATAAAATCAGTGGATTTGCCTCAGTTCTTTTCTCTGCACACTGTTTTCTACAGTGAACAGATCTATAGCTGGAAGGCAGGTTAGTGTGGCCAGATCTGAACCCACTGCACAGAGTGGCTTTCTTTCTTTTTTTTTTTTAATTTATTTTTTATTTTTTATTGAAATATAGTTGATTTACAATGTTGTGCTAATTACTGCTGTACAGCAAAGTGACTCAGTTATACATATATATACACTCTTTTTCATATTCTTTTTCATTATGGTTTATCACAGGTATTGTATATAGTTCCCTGTGCTATATAGTAGGACCTTGCTCTTTATTTCTTCTATATATACCAGTTTGCATCTGCTAATCCCAAACTCCCAATCCATCCCTCTCTCACTCCCCATCACCCCTTGGCAACCACCAGTCTATTCTTTATGTCCAACAAATGTATTTTAAAATAGACTTGTTGTTTATTCCAGTGAGAAGTCTTTTGTCCACTGGGAAAATGTAAACTTTAAAAGATGTTGATGAAACAATGACTTGTCTACTTATAGAATTTAATTTATTATTTTAGCTACATATATATTTAAATTACATTTTATCTAAATAGAGTAATTTAGAAACATTGTTTTCTTCCCTCAGTCACACTTAAAAAATACCCAACCTCTTTAGATGCATCTTTGACATCAGTGTCTTTGTCATCACCAGAGAATTTTAAGATCATCATAGCAGCATCACTTATATCTCAGTTGTTTTGAGATACAGCACTATGTGATTGTGTGTGTGATGTGGACACTGAAGGTTCCCATTAACACACATTAGTACAATCTCATTTTCATTTTTATTTTTCCTCTAAGTTTATATTCCTAAACTTCGTAATGTAATAACCTTTATTGCTTTTATTTTTTAAAACATCTTTATTGGAGTATAATTGCTTTACAATGGTGTGTTAGTTTCTGCTTTATAACAAAGTGAATCAGCTATACATATACATATATCCCCATATATCTTCCCTCTTGCGTCTCCCTCCCTCCCACTCTCCCTATCCCACCCCCACAGAGTGGATTTCTAACAGAGCTCCTCCTATCATATCTGCCTAGTTCTCTGTCTTTTCCCACAATAGAAAACTGATGTTTCTGACATGCAATGATAACAGGGTTCTTCACTGGTCATCTCCCAGTCCATTCTTCACTCTCCCAATCATACCCTTACCCCTACAGTGCTCTCCTCTCAAAGTACACTTGTGATATTACAATTTATAGTAAGAAATAAATATTTGGTCTTTGTCCATGGTTCCTGGCACATAGCTCCTAGAGCCCTGTAATCTCCTATATAACCATAGGGGCATCTTTTGTTATAATATTTAGTTTTGTTCCAAGTTCCTGAAAGAGCCTTAGTGTGATAAAGGTGAAATGAGTGTTTTTTGTCATTCATAACAAGCTCCTTCAACCACACCTGAGTTTATGTCAATGCTGTGATTTTTGGAAAGCCCACAGGATAAAGCCTGGTTGCCAGGGGAACCAACCACGTGATTAAACGCTTAGAACTTTCAACCCTCCCTCCACCTCCTGGGACTGGAGAGGGGCTGAAAGTTGAATCAGTCATCAATGGCCAAGGATTTAGTCACTTGTGCCTATGTAATGAAACATCCATAAACACCCAAAAAGACAAGGTTTGAAGAGCTTCAGGGTTGGTGAACACGTGGAAATGCTTCAAAAGTGACACACTCAGAGAGGGCATAGAAGCTCCAGGCCCCTTCCCACAAACTTTACCCTATACATCTACTCCATCTGGCTGTTCCTTAGTTATCTCCTTTTACAATAAACTGGTAATATAGACAGTAAACTATTTTCCTGAGTTTGTGAGCAGCTCCAGCAAAATTAATTAAACCCGAGGACAAGTTGTGTTAACCTCTGATTTATAGCCAGTTGATCAGAAGCACGGGTTGGCAGTCTGAAGTTGGGGAGGGGAGCCATCTTCTGGGACTTAGTCCTTAACCTATGGGATCTGATGCTATCTGCAAGTAGGTAGCGTCATAACTGAGTTAAACTGTAGGACACTCAGCTGGTGTCACATAATTGCTTGATGTAGGAAAACCCCCATACATCGGGTGACTGGAAGTGTCAGAAGTGAAGCAGTGTTGTAGTAGAGTATGGAAAGTAGAGGAAACATACAGGAGGAGTGTTTTTTTCCTTTACTACACTAAACCGTTGGTTTCTACTCTTTATAGTTTTTTTTTTTTTTTTCTGGGTTTTGCAACATCTGCCTGACTTGTAGGTTATTGGCAATGACATTTGCTTAGGGGTGTATGCTAGTTTTCAACTTATTGCTTCCCAGTTCCAAATCCACCCTTCATTGCCTGCTTGCAACACTGAAAGAATTTTCCTTTGTCAGTTGGCTTGATGTTGAGCTTGGTCAGTAGAGAATGCTGGAAGGACACTGAAGGAGGAAAGGGTTTTTCTTCGAGGTGCCAGGTTAAGCTCTTCTCGGTGTGCTCCTACAGCATCCTGCAGCACAGGACACCCTATGGGCAGCTTCTCCTGACAACCCAGAGGGCAACATCCCAGCTGGTGGCTTCTCACCCGGTTCTTCAGCAGGGCACCTTTCCGTGGATGGCTTCCCCTGCTCCCCAGAGGACAGAGTTCCAACAGCACTTCAGGAAGGTCCCCACCATGCAGTGGGGCATGGCTGCACCCTCCCCAATGAGGTCTGAATCTCATGGTAGGGAAGAGGAGAGGAAGGTGGAATCTTCCATATTTGTTTCTTCCTTGGATGCTCTATCTCAGCCCTAAAGGTGGGTATTGCTCCCATGTCCATTACTCTTATATTCCTTAGACTTCTCTTTCAGGAAGCCATTCCTATACCAGGATGGTTATTAATAGTTTAACTTTTCCTAGAAGTGCCTGAAAACTACATAAACACACCCCATTAAATGTAAATTAAATACCCCAACTCCACTGAATCTCTGGGGCCACTTCAAAACCATCTGACACAGGAAGTGTGATGGAGGGGAAGTTGGAGTAAAAGAAAACAACAGTCTTAATTTGTTGAGATTGAAGTAGTTTACTTTTCCAAATTTTACAAAAATATGTGACCCAAATGAATACATTGTCATACCCTGGGCGTGGCAAGTGAGTGGCCTTGAGCTTAAGCTTCAGTAGCTTCATGGCAATTCTGCCTCTACTCTTAAGACTTCAATTTTGGAAGGTTGCAACATGAAGACGTAAGCTCCTCCTGGATTTCTGTTCAGTAGAGTGGCCAGAGACGTCCTGGGTCCAGGGACAGACCAACAGAAGTCTTCCTGATGGAATACATGTGCCATGTTGGCAGTGCAATCTGCGGTGTCCACACTTGGCCATGAAAACAACAGCATCTCTGCCAAAGCTGCCCAGTGGTGCAACTGGGACATCACTTCTGGCTGTGACTCCCCCAAGCCTGTGGAGCTGCCAAATACGCCTTAGTGAACACCTTTAATGCACAATGAAACTATCTAGAAGAGAATCCGTTATTTCTAAATAAAAGAAAAAATTTAACTTAACTGTTAAGTCAGTGAGCCTGACCCCTTCAATTTGTGGGTTATCCCAGGGACTAGATGAGAGGGAAGCATTTCCTGAACCCCCAAGCTAGTCAGATTCTTTTGTTATGTGTCCTTCTAGAACTGCATTCAAGGCACTAATTTTAGTTTTCATTATACATTTTATGCAATTAGTTTATTGACATCTGTCCCCCAAAAGACTAAGAATCCTGAGATCAGAGACTATGTCTACGTTACTTCACCAGTACTTATCACCTGTAGGTGCCCAATAAGTGTTCATTGAAGAGAAATAAAATCACTTATCAAATGAATCCATTCTTCTGCTTTTACGCTTTCATCCTGCACTTGCCTTTTTTTTTTTTTTTTTTTTTTTTTTTTTACCGTATTTAACACATTCTGTTGATATTATCTATTTACTGGTCTGCATACCCTATTAGAGTATAACCCCCTAGAACTTCAACATTATTTCTCAATTATTCAAAAATCCCCAATAACTACTCAATAAATGCTTGTTGAACTGATCTGTGCCCTGAACTGGGAATTAGTATTTCTGCCATGTACATCAGATGGCTTACATAGCCTCTTTGAGATTCAATTTTTTTTTTAATCTGTAGAGTGAAGAAGTTAGAATAGAAATAATCTCTTAGGATCCCTTCCAATTAAAAAAGCTTAAAGTTATATGACTCTAAATATAAAATACATTCTCATATCTCAAATCACTAGCAATATCTTAAGCAATATAAATGAGAAAAAAGGCCTTCAGGGTAAATTTGAAGATGTAGGGAGAAATTCCATAAAAATATATAGGATAGAATTTTGTCAATTATTTGATTTTTACTCAACAGAATAATAAACAATAAAATGTTTATTCACAGAAGCCAAATTGGATAACCATAAAGAGTTTATGCTCGTCTGGGGCCATGCAGAAAAATCCCTAAAATGTGTGTGCCTTTTTTAAAGCTTATCATTTTAGGAAATAAAGTAGTTCGTACTTCTTGGGAATTTGAGAAATGTGATTATGCCTTCTGGGTAGTATTACTGTACACAAAGATTTAAAAGTTTCCTTTAGGAATTTACTATTATACTCAAGCAAAATATATTAGACATTCGGGCACATTGGACCATTTAACATAACTCTCTTTTAACAAATGTGATTTCTGGTAAAGAATAAAACATGTATATTTGAATGATTCTGTTTTAGCTTTTACCCTGCTCTTACAAATGTAAATTCTATATTGAATCTACACAATGCAACTACTGGAAAATCTGTTTATCTTCAAAATAAATAATTTATTTAGTGGCATTTGCTCCAGAGCCTGAGAATAATTTTCATAAATCAAATAGTTCATCAAGATGTTTCAAAGAAACAGAAAAGGAAGGCAATTTGAGAACACTGGGTAAATGAAAGTAGCTGCTTTCTCATATCCTCATACAAAATACATCCCTTAATCAACAAGATTACTTCCTTTTGGAAGAATAGAATAAAGTATATTACCTACAACTCCTTCCAACCTCTACTTTCAAATGACTGTGTGGATCTAAAATATAAGTATGTAGAAAAAGATCTAAGTCTGAGAAACAGTAATGAGGACCACTGGCCTCTAAAGATGAACTCAGCTAGACTGTCAGAGTGCCAGACATTTCACTGCTAGGGATTCATTCCTTGGGGATTTTTGCCATGTGGAAGCAGGTCCCTTTTTGGTGTCTAATTTCGGGGGGATCACTAAATATATCAAACTTTTACTATTCAATCATGTTGCACCTATAACTTAGAATACTGTCAGCCCAACCATGAAAGTAAGTCACAAGCAGGAAGGAATATCAGTTAGATTGGAGAGATGAGGAGAGAGGACCTATAATCAAGTAGGGCAGGCCTAGGGGACCAGAGTGAGGCATCTCTGCATTCATATTGTGGCTTATTGGTATCACTGGGGTTGGGGAGAGGGAAGGAGGGAACAGAGAACAGTAATGGATGCTTAAAGGAACAGCAAGATGATGGCAAAAATTAAATTTACAACTTTGCCAGGGACAGATTACATGTTTCGTGGTCCACTTATTACAGAAAAGTTGCTTCTGAAAGTCAGACAGTGGCTTTGACTGTCAACCTGGAGTTCACCTTCCTTTGAGAGACCGTTCGGTATTTCTAACAACAACGACAACAGCAGCAGTTATTCACAAGTTATAACAATTATACCAGAACGCCATACATGGTAAGTAAAATACTCTTTGGTTTAGCATGTTCTCACTTGAGTATTTAAAGGTTTTTTTTTTTATCTTTTATAGAAACATAGAAAAACATACTCTGAACAGTTTGGGCACTACTCTAACTTTTGATATCACCAACCCCCAGTAACTGGCCCTGTACTAGGACATGTGTGCTTCATAAGCTCAGGCTCTTCCATTAGCCTCTTCTCTAAAGCCGGGATGCTAAATAGGAATTCTTCATTCTGAAGTTCAGCCACAGTGAAAGGTAAGAGTATGACTATGCAGACTGCAAGTCTCAAAAAGGAATAGATATGGCTCCTATATATGGCTCAGAGGTAAACCACCATCACTGTAATTCAGGAAAACTGACACTCAAAAGAGAGTGTTCTCAGGCAGAGAAAGACACATTGCTTACTAATAATGCTGGCTTTCCAGATACAAAAAGGGAGTGGTAACCTTGGCATCAAATTTTTATATTGTAATTTACCATTTATGTACATTAAAATTAAAAAGATTTAAAATTAAAAACTCCATGGTCAGAAAGAAACAAAAAATATGCTTTCAGACTCGGAAGAAATAACTCAAAAAGTGATACACCAAACGACAGCATATTTAATATGGTTAAGAAGAAATTGTGGAAAAAAAAAAAAAACTACAGGAAGCTTTCATCACACCTTAGATTCATTGATAACCCTAACTATTCATCATACAGCTTTTTATCCCATGGGATACTTCTCAAACCAGGTGACTAGCTATGGAAATTTACTTCTGCCAATTGATTATTCCTTTAGCAATCATCTAAATTCTTATTCAGTTTCATAACCACCAAAGAGAAAAAGAAGAAAATGAAAATCAAATCCAGGAACAAAAGTAGAAAAGTTTGACTCTACATGAATAGAAACCCAATTGTTCATGGTTCTTGTGTCCCCTACTCAGCTATTTCTGTGCCCTGCATGAACTTCTGGAGGCAGCACACATGTATACTTTAATTTTTCATTTCTTAACTGTGTAATTTATTTTATTTTTTAGACATCATCATTCTTTTTCCTCACTGGTGCACTTCTTATATGTAGAAAAAATAATAATACCCTGGTATAAATAAAAAATATATATGCTTTTTAAAGCGTGTGTTTACATTTTATGTTAATTTTTCATGTTTAAATATTTATATATTATATTAAACTTTTATGCAGAAAGCATTTCTAAATTACGAACCAGAATCCATTTGAGCTATGCCAAGACATAAATATTTGCTTCATCGTTTTTTATTAACGATTTTAAATGTTATTTTTCTATTTAAAAAACCATGTGTACAGTTTGAGTTGTCTTCAATACAAATTTAAAAATTAATCAGCTATAATGGCAATGTGGCATAGTGACTAAGAGTGGGGTTTGTGGTATCAAAAAGCCTGATTTTAATTCTGCCTCTAACACTTTCAAGCTGTTTTACCTTACAGAAGGTATTAAACTCTCTGTATCTCAGCTTCCTCGTCAGCAAATGAGAACAATCGTAGCAACTACCTCAAAGAATTGTTATGAGCCCTGTTCATTTAAAGTCATTACTGTTACTATCGTGTCTAGTGTCAGCCGAGGAGATATCTTGGTATTGTTTTCACTATCATCCCCAAGAATCAATTCTGCACTTATAGACACATGATGCTTTGCTAGACACTAGGTACATGAGTTCATCAATTGAGTCCTCTCAAAACCTGCAGACCCACACATGTGCACACGTACACACATCCTGCAACAGAACGGCCTGTACCAAACTCTGAAATAACCAATTAAGAACATCATCTATAGATGTGCTGTGCTGACATTAGAAACAGGTCAAAGGTAAATGGGAAGGGATGTGGAGATGCCCGTGGAAGTCCCTGGGAATTCTGTATTTCACAAAGAAAAGTACAGATCCCCTCTGGTTAATGGCTTCATGGAAGAGCAGTGACAGTGACAGTTTTAAGGGAGGAGAAACACAATTGGGTGGATTTGAAAGAAAAGAACCTTATCTAGGCTTACAAGGCTGTTATCTTAAAGACTTGGCATTTGGACTGGAATGACTGTATCATGGGAGTTTGAGACAATTTTGTCTAACATGATTAAAGACTCATGAACCAAAGAATAGAAACTAAGGAAATGAAGTTCAAGGCTTGTCCCTGACAGGCTGTGAAGCACGGTATGTGGATCTTAGAGTTCTGAAGAACATAATTAGTGACAAGACACTATCAGGCTCTGGGGGGAGATAAGCAAGAGCATTTTAAGAAGAACTTCAAGAGGCTAAGAGATGGATGAAGAAAACAATGCTGACCACAGGATGACAGTGAGAAGTGCAGGACAGCTGTAGGCAGAGAGCCCAGAAAGAGACTAAAATCGATCAAGACACAAAATTAAAAGTACTCGGGACAGGTGGTAAAAATGTGGGACAGATACGAGGGAAAAGCATGAAGCAGAATAAAGTTTAGTTTAGCAATAAAATGCATGAACAGAATGCAGAGGAGGTGAAATGACACTAGTTTGCGGCTTGAAATGGGAAAGAGATGATGATGACACAGCTGCTTTGATTGACAGCAGGGTGGAACAGAGGATTTGAAGGAAAACATAACATTGTTCTTGAATCTTCAGCTGACATGGGATCTCCATCACAACTCATCCTATGTTCAGGGAAATATAAATCAAGAGTGGGAGCAGGCAAAAGGAAAATTACATTTGTATTTCAAAGTCCTTGATACCATGTGAGGTCAGCACTTACTATCTAAACTCTCTGCTGCGTCTCTCCTTTTCTTAACCCTTTGTCTCTATCAGTTACCCAGTAGTTAGGCATCTGGCCTGTGCAGGGGGAAGACAGAACCTAGGATTCAAAGATAGTTTTATGTACACACAGACTGAAGCATGCATGCACATACATACACCTTCCAAAGCTAGAAAACAGTATCAGAATTCAACTTAAGAAGCTATTTCATTAATGCCCTTTCCACGTTGTTTTCTTTTGTAAAATGACTCTTGCTTTCTGCACTTACTCATATAAAAATATCTTTGTTATTCCTTACATTTGTTTCACATGTATCACTTCATAAACAGTTGAATTGTGGTAAATAAGAGGAAATGCTCACAATACCTCCTTAGTTGGTCATCTCTCTTCTCCCGTGGTACTAAAGAAAGTAGTATAAGCAACACATTTTTAAACAACAGACAGTACAGAAGAAGTGCTGCTTTGAGGACCCATTTAAGTTTGATGTATTTTCAGAGAGCCATAACACGGTGCTGAAGAAATAGATGCAAGTGTGCCACGAAGAAAATAGCAAAACGAAAAGTTACTCTCAGAATGAGCATCTGAGAGCCAGCTCCCATCCTGAGCTAAGTACCTCCACTTCAGCACAGACAACAAATATCTAATTAACACAAATATCTAATTGCTTTAACAGAATAGGCAGTAAATTATATTAAAGGGAAAAAAAATAAACAGCAGGGAAAATAGGGAGAAAACTACTCAGGAGATTATTTATTTGAGAAATGTGATTATACTCACAAGTGTTCTTCTCTTTACTTTACTTGGCTAAGACACCGTCTCAGCAAACAGCTCTCATCCTATGAAACAGTAAAAGGAAGCAAGTTCTCCCAGGGAGAGGGAGGGGATGGTGGTTAGCCACAAGACCAGGTAATTAGTAGAATCCTGGCATGTCTAATACACTTGCCTTGAGTAGTGTTCTGAGTCAATTAATTGATCTGATATATTGCTTAGCTCAAAGTTAAAATACCAAATGAATAGGTGAGCAGGACTTGACCAGTCAATACACCTAATATAACATAGCCCATAGAACTGTCAGCCAATAAACTAGAACTGTGTCCAGGAATGATCAAATTTAAATTTGCTTTACTGACACCAGACTGGATTTCTGTCAGAGATGTTTTAAAGTGAAATTTTCATGAATTCCGAATAAAAATTTTACGTGGAAAAATGCGTGGAGAAGATAATGATGTATACTCAATCAAGACAATTACATGAACTCTAAATGATTTCAGGGGTTTATTCTTGTGGCAAAGATGGCCTCTTCTCTCTTGCAGGCTATGACCCTCTGTTTCCTTTAAAGTTCTTCTCATTGGAGAATCTACCCACAGCTCATTCCATTTGGCCCACGGTATGTTATTCCAGTGTTCCCTACACACATAATGTGGACCCCTGCGTAGCTTCAGAAGGTTTACACTTATTTTTTATCTGTACATTCATTCATTCATTCATTATTCATTCATTCCTTTCTCCTATCTTCTCCAACATCACTAGGAAGGAGCAAGAGCCAGTTGAGCATTCAGCTTTCTCTCTGAGCACTGTAGAACATTTTTACTGTCCTCTCAGGTCCTTTGGTTGCTTTGGTAAATGCCAATTTGTAGCTTTTTAATGTTCAAGGGAAAAGAGGAAATTGAAAGTTGACACAAATCACTAATTAGAAGCATAGATTGTTAACTTTGGAAAGGACCTCAGTAGTCATAGGATCAAGTCTTCCATCCAGGAACCGACCCACTTTAAAATATTTGTAGAGGGGGTTTTTTTCAACTTCTGGTTTAAAATCATTTAGTGGCAGGAAGCTCATTATCTCACAAAGCAATCTATTTTACCACTTTCCAATTCTGTTTGGAAAGTTCTTCCTTAAAGGAAGCCAAAACCTACTACCCTATAACTCCCAGCCATGAATCTTTCTTCTGCCCTCTGGAGCAGCAAGTGCAAGGTACTTGCCTTATTTATATGTCAATTCTTCAAATATTTCGAGTGTTATTTCTTTCCACAGTCTTCTTTTCTCCAAGTGAATTGTCCTAATCTCCTTTCTATATATTTTGATAATTACATCCGTTTAACAAAGCCATTGTATTAAGTGAAAGTCCCAAATGGTGCCTGGAAAACAGTAAGCATTTACACGATTGTTCAAAAAGATGAATTTACTAGTTCAGAAAGATCTCTGGGTTTGAGGATACGGGGAGGGGGAAGGGTAAGCTGGGACAAAGTGAGAGAGTGGCATGGACATATTTACACTACCAAACGTAAAATAGATAGCTAGTGGGAAGCAGCCGCATAACACAGGGAGATCAGCTCGGTGCTTTGTGACCACCTAGAGGGGTGGGATAGGGAGGGTGGGAGGGAGGGAGATGCAAGAGGGAAGAGATTTGGGGACAGATGTATATGTATAACTGATTCACTTTGTTATAAAGCAGAAACTGACACACCAGTGTAAAGCAATTATACTCTAATAAAGATGCTTAAAAAAAAAAAAAAAAAGATCTCTGGGTCTTGTTTTCTCCACCTATACTTTTAAAGAAATCAGAAATCCTCTTTGGAAAACTGTCTAATCTGTAAACGTCAATATCCTTCTGCAAACTTGTTGACAGAACAGAACACAATACTTCAATTAGCTAGTGGTCAGAGCAAAAATTCTGCACTATACTTTTACGTGGTCAAGACCTAAGTGCTCCTTGTTTGTATAATTTTGTGTGTAAAAAACCAGCCCATCATTTTGTTAGCCTTTTTAGCAACAACAGCAAATGGTGGGCTCATTTAAATACCCTAGATTTTTTTCACTTGCACTATTACTAAACCAGGTTTCTCCCTTATTTATTTTTGGAAAGTATCTCATTGATAACATTTTTATTATGAGCTGTGGGAAGATTGACTCCTGACTAAAATGTGGATTTTGTTTATGTATCCTCTATTTCTGTCATTAAAAGTGACAATCAAAAATCATATATCATATGGATCAAAGAGTTCTTCTCTTTGAATTGAAAGAAAATAGGCCACTGAGGGATAAAACATATTCTGTGCTAACAACAAATATTTTTGTGAAAGTAATTCCTGGAGAAAGAAGATTGGCAAATGCTTCAAATTAAACTGGGACATTTACCTATAGACACTTAAAAGCACTTTGTCAAAGAGACTTGTTTTATATCAGTTGTTATTCCTCATGCATATTCAGAACTATTTAAATAACTTAAAAATAAAACAAATTTTCTTTACACAACTCTAATTACTGTTTGCCAGTGATTACATGCAAGCGTCCTTTATTTAACTGGTTTACATATGCAATGATCTTGTTATCTTCCAAAGAATATCGCCTCCATTTTCAAATAATCAGCTTAACATACTTAAAACACTGAAAAATTTTCTGTGTACAGAAATTTGAATCTTTTTAGCTAATAAGTTAACAAATTTTGATTACCCTTGGAGAAAACAATATACTATAAATAGGAAAAAAATTAAAACTTTGTGTTTATTTCATAAGGGAATACTGTGGATGTCATAACAATACTATCAGGTATGCAGTTTTCTCTGGAAGAGAGAATTCCACTCCGCAGACATCTGAAATGTAACAGGTCACTAGGTGAGCCTAATCTTTTAGTTGTGACTTTTATTTATGACTTTCAGAGGGCTGCAGCTGTTTTTTCCTTTTTGTCAACATCTTTATTGGAGTATGATTGCTCTACAATGGTGTGTTAGTTTCTGCTGTATAACACAGTGAGTCAGCTATACATATACATATATCCCCATATCCCCTCCCTCTTGCCTTTCCCTCCCACCCTCCCTATCCCACCCCTCTAGGTGGTCACAAAGCACCGAGCTGATCTCCCTGTGCTACGCAGCTGCTTCCCACCAGCCACCCATTCTATATTTGGTAGTGTATACGTGTCCATGCCACTCTCTCACCTCGTCCCAGCCCACCCCTCCCCCTCCCTGTGTCCTCAAGTCCACTCTCCACATCTGCATCTTTACTCCTATCCTGCCCTTAGGTTCTTCAGAACAATTTTTTTTTTTTTTTAGATTCCATATATATGTGTTAGCATATGGTATTTGTTTCTCTCTTTCTGACTTACTTCACTCTGTATAACAGACTCTAGTGAGTTGGACTCTATCCACCTCACAACAAATAACTCAATTTCGTTTCTTTTTATGGCTGAGTAATATTCCATTGTATATATGTGCCACATCTTCTTTATCCATTCATCTGTCGATGTGCACTTAGGTTGCTTCCATGTCCTGGCTATTGTAAATACTGCTGCAGTGAACCTTGTGGTACATGACTCTTTTTGAATTATGGTTTTCTCAGGGTATATGCCCAGTAGTGGGATTGCTGGGTCATGTGGTAGCTCTATTTTTAGTTTTTTAAGGAACCTCCATACTGTTCTCCATAGTGGCTGTATCAGTTTACATTCCCACCAACAGTGCAAGAGGGTTCCCTTTTCTCCACACCCTCTCCAGCATTTATTGTTTGTAGATTTTCTGACGATGCCCATTCTAACTGGTGTGAGGTGATACCTCATTGTAGTTCTGATTTGCATTTCTCTAACAATTGGTGATGCTGAGCAGCTTTTCATGTGCCTCTTGGCCATCTGTATGTCTTCTTTGGAGAAATGTCTATTTAGGTCTTCTGCCCATTTTTGGACTGGGTTGTTTGTGTTTTTGATATTGAGCTGCATGAGCTGCTTGTATATTTTGGAGATTAACCCTTTGTTAGTTGCTTCATTTGCAAATATTTTCTCCCATTCTGAGGGTTGTCTTTTAGTCTTGTTTATGGTCTCCCTTGCTGTGCAAAAGCTTTTAAGTTTCATTGGGTCCCATTTTTTTATTTTTGTTTTTATTTCCCTTTCTGTAGGAGGTGGGTCAAAAAGGATCTTGCTGTGATTTATGTCATAGAGTGTTCTGCCTATGTTTTCCTCTAAGAGTTTTATAGTGTCTGGCCTTACATTTAGGTCTTTAACCCAATTTGAGTTTATTTTTGTGTTTTGTGTCAGGAAATGTTCTAATTTCATTCTTTTACATGTAGCTGTCCAGTTTTCCCAGCACCACTTATTGAAGAGGCTGTCTTTTCTCCACTGTATATTCTTGCCTCCTTTATCAAAGATAAGGTGGCCATATGTGCGTGGATTTATCTCTGGGCTTTCTATCCTGTTCCATTGGTCTATATTTCTGTTTTTGTGCCAGTACAATACTGTCTTGATTACTGTAGCTTTGTAGTATAGTCTGAAGTCAGGGAGCCTGATTCCTCCAGCTCTGTTTTTCTTACTCAAGATTGCTTGGCTACTTGGGGTCTTCTGTGTTTCCATACAAATTATGAAAATTTTTTTCTAATTCTGTAAAAAATGCCATTGGTAGTTTGATAGGTATTGCATTGAATCTGTAGATTGCTTTGGGTAGTATAGTCATTTCACAATGTTGATTCTTCCAATCCAAGAACATGGTATATCTCTCCATCTGTTTGTATCATCTTTAATTTCTTTCATCAGTGTCTTATACTTTTCTGCATACAGGTCTTTTGCCTCCTTAGGTAGGTTTATTCCTAGGTATTTTATTCTTTGTTGTTGCAATGGTAAATGGGAGTGTTTCCTTAATTTCTATTTCAAATTTTTTGTCATTAGTGTATAGGAATGTAATACATTTCTGTGCATTAATTTTGCATCTTGCTACTTTACCAAATTCATTGATTACTTCTAGTAGTTTTCTGGTAGCATCTTTAGGATTCTCTAAGTATCATGTCATCTGCAAATAGTGACAGTTTTACTTCTTCTTTTCCGATTTGGATTCCTTTTATTTCTTTTTCTTCTGATTGCTGTGGCTAAAACTTCCAAAACGATGTTGAATAACAGTGGTGAGAGTGGGCAATCTTGTCTTGTTCCTGATCTTAGTGGAAAAGGTTTCAGTTTTTCACCATGGAGAACGATATTGGCTGTGGGCTTGCCATATATGGCCTTCATTATGTTGAGGTAAGTTCCCTCTATGCTTAGTTTCTGGAGGGTTTTTATCATAAATCGGTGTTGAATTTTGTTGAAAGCTTTTTCTGCATCTATTGAGATGACCATATGGTTTTTCTCCTTCAATTTGTTAATATGGTTTATTTTATTGATTGATTTGCATGTACTGAAGAATCCTTGCATTCCTGGGATAAACCCCACTTGATCAGGGAGTATGATCCTTTTAATGTGCTGTTGGATTCTGTTTGCTAGTATTTTGTTGAGGATTTTTGCATCTATGTTCATCAGTGATATTGGCCTATAGTTTTCTTTTTTTGTGACATCTTTGTCTGGTTTTGGTATCAGGGTGATGGTGGCCTCATAGAATGAGTTTGGGAGTGTTCCTCCCTCTGCTATATTTTGGAAGAATTTGAGAAGGATAGGTGTTAACTCGTCTCTAAATGTTTGATAGAATTCACCTGTGAAGCCATCTGGTCCTGCGCTTTTGTTAGTTGGAAGATTTTTAATCACAATTTCAATTTCAGTGCTTGTGACTGGTCTGTTCATATTTTCTATTTCTTCCTGGTTCAGTCTCAGAAGGTTGTGCTTTTCTAAGAATTTGTCCATTTCTTCAAGGTTGTCCATTTTACTGGCATAGAGTTGCTTGTCATAATCTCTCATGATCCTTTGTATTTCTTCAGTGTCAGTTGTTACTTCTCCTTTTTCATTTCTAAATCTATTGATTTGAGTCTTCCCCCTTTTTTTCTTGATGAGTCTGGCTAATGGTTTAAAAATTTTAGTTATCTTCTCAAAGAACCAGCTTTTAGTTTTACTAAAACTCCTTCATTTCTTTTTCATTTATTTCTGATCTGATCTTTATGATTTCTTCCCTTCTGCTAACTTTGCAGTTCTTCTGTTCTTCTTTCTGTAATTGCTTTAGGTATAAGGTTAGGTTGTTTATTTGAGATTTCTCTTGTTTCTTTTTTTTTTTTTAACATCTTTATTGGAGTATAATTGCTTTACAATGGTGTGTTAGTTTCTGCTTTATAACAAAGTGAATCAGTTATACATATACATATGTTCCCATATCTCTTCCCTCTTGCGTCTCCCTCCCTCCCACCCTCCCTATCCCTTGTTTCTTGAGGTAGGACTGTATTGCTATAACCTTCCCTCTTAGAACTGCTTTTGCTGCATCCCATAGGTTTTGGGTCATCGTGTTTTCATTGTCATATGTTTCTAGGTATTTGTTGATTTCCTCCTGATCTCCTCAGTGATCTCTTGGTTATTTCGTAGTGTATTGTTTAGCCTCCATGTGTTTGTATTTTTTACAGTTTTTTTCCTGTAATTGACATCTAGTCTTACAGTGTTGTGGTTGGAAAAGATACCTGATACAATTTCAATTTTCTTAAATTTACCAAGTCTTGATTTGTGACCCAAGATATGATCTATCCTGGAGAATGTTCCATGAGCACTTGAGAAGAAAGTGTATTCTGTTGTTTTTGGATGGAATGTCCTATAAATATCAATTAAGTCAATCTTGTTTAATGTGTCATTTAAAGCTTGTGTTTCCTTATTTATTTTCACTTATGATGATCTGTCCATTGGTGAAAGTGGGGTGTTAAAGTCCCCTACAATGATTGTGTTACTGTCGATTTCCCCTTTTATGGCTGTTAGCATTTGCCTTATGTATTGAGATGCTCCTATGTTGGGTGCATAAATATTTACAATTGTTATATCTTCTTCTTGGATTGATCCCTTGATCATTATGTAGTGTCCTTCTTTGTCTCTTGTAATAGTGTTTATTTTAAAGTCTATTTTGTCTGATATGAGAATTGCTACTCCAGCTTTCTTTTGATTTCCATTTGCATGGAATATCTTTTTCCATCCCCTCACTTTCAGTCTGTATGTGCCTCTAGGTCTGAAGTGGGTCTCTTGTAGACAGCATATATATGGGTCTTGTTTTTGTATCCATTCAGCCAGTCTATGTCTTTTGGTTGGGGCATTTAATCCATTCACGTTTAAGGTAATTATCGATATGTATGTTCCTATGACCATTTTCTTAATTGTTTTGGGTTTGTTTTTGTAGGTCCTTTTCTTCTCTTGTGTTTCCCACTTAGAGAAGTTCCTTTAGCATTTGTTGTAGAGCTGGTTTGGTGGTGATGAATTCTCTTAGCTTTTTCTTGTCTGTAAAGCTTTTGATTTCTCCATCAAATCTAAATGAGATCCTTGCCGGGTAGAGTAATCTTGGTTGTAGGTTCTTCCCTTTCATCACTTTAAGTATATCATGCCACTCCCTTCTGGCTTGCAGAGTTTCTGCTGAGAAATCAGCTGTTAACCTTATGGGAGTTCCCTTGTATGTTATTTGTCGTTTCTCCCTTGCTGCTTTCAATAATTTTTCTTCGTCTTTAATTTTTGCCACTTTGATTACTATGTGTCTCGGCGTGTTTCTCCTTGGGTTTATTCTGTATGGGACTCTCTGCGCTTCCTGGACTTGGGTGGCTATTTCCTTTCCCATGTTAGGGAAGTTTTTGACTATAATCTCTTCAAATATTTTCTCACTCCCTTTCTTTTTCTCTTCTTCTTCTGGGACCCCTATAATTCGAATGTTGGTGCATTTAATGTTGTCCCAGAGGTCTCCGAGACCGTCCTCAATTCTTTTCATTCTTTTTTCTTTATTCTGCTCTGTGGTATTTATTTCCACTATTTTATCTTCCAGGTCACTTATCCCTCTTCTGCCTCAGTTATTCTCCTACTGATTCCTTCTAGAGAATTTTTAATTTCATTTATTGTGTTGTTCATCATTGTTTGTTTGCTCTTTAGTTCTTCTAGGTCCTTGTTAAACATTTCTTGTGTTTTCTCCATTCTATTTCCAAGATTTTGGATCATCTTTACTATCATTACTCTGAATTCTTTTTCAGGTAGACTACCTATTTCCTCTTCATTTGTTTTGGTCTGGTGGGTTTTTACCTTGCTCCCTCATCTACTGTGTATTTCTCTGTCTTCTCATTTTGCTTAACTTAATGTGTTTGGGGTTTCGTTTTTGCAGGCTGCAGGTTCATAGTTCCTGTTGTTTTTGGTGTGTGCCCACAGTGGCTAAGGTCGGGTCAGTGGGTTGTGTAGGCGTCCTGGTGGAGGGGACTGGTGCCTGTGTTCTGGTGGATGAAGCTGGATCTTGTCTTTCTGGTGGGCAGGACTGTGTCCGGTGGTGTGTTTCGGGGTGTCTGTGAACTTAATATGATTTTATGCAGCCTCTCTGCTAATGGGTGGGGTTGTGTTCCTGTCTCGCTAGTTGTTTGGCATAGGGTGTCCAGCACTATAGCTTGTTGGTCGTTGAGTGGAGCTGGGTCTTAGCGTTGAGATGGAGATCTCTGGGAGAGCTCTCGCTGATTGATGTTACATGGGGCCAGGAGGTCTCTGGTGGTCCAATGTCCTGAATTCGGCTCTCTCACCTCAGAGGCTCAGGCCTGACAGCTGGCCGGAGCAACATGACCCTGCCAGCCACACGGCTGGAGAAGATGGGCCCTGAGTTGTGTGTCAGCCACTGCCCTGTGTAGCTCTGTCTCAGCTGTCTCCAAAGGTCACCCAGATACATTGGGTTATCCCAGCATTCCTCAGAACTTGCACATGCCAGTCTGGGATTTGTAGTTGTCCTCCTGATACTCTTCCCTGAAGTACTAATTATAGGCCCATCAGTCAAAATTATGACCTCCAAAATAGCAGGCTTTCGAAAGTCAGCTGAAGGTACATGTGTCACAGGACAAAGCTTGCATTCATGGTGGTGAGAGATAGGCTAATAGTGTTGGTTCTCTTCAGTTCAGACACTGGGACAGTCTGAGCCTTCATGTAGCCAAGTCAGGAGCAGCTGGTCAACGGCCCCAAAGTGGTAACATGTTAGATTCCAAGAAGGCTTTCTGTAGCACCCGAGCAGTAGTCCCAAGCAGCCACTCTGCTCAGCTGCAGCACGCTGACCAGGGAACCCGGTGGGACCCTCAAATGAGGATTTCTGCTGGCCCTAGAGCCTGACTTGCCCACCCAGGCAAGGAGCTGAGGAGGGCATCTCCCGGCTCCGTCTCACCAAAGGAGCGGACACCTGGAAGCTGTGCAGCCAACAGCGCTGGAGCTGAGAGGTAGGCAGGCGGGGCTGACGGCCTCCCGAGAAAAGCCTGAACTGCGTGGAGGGTTCCGGTGCTACCGCCCAGGTAGGGGAATTTATTCAGAGCTGAGGCTGAGAGTAGTTCCCAGCCCACCCTGCCTGGAAAACCTGGTGTTACCCCACCCGGTCCTGATAAGGCAAGTTGCTGCAGCTGTTTTTATGCTCAACAGAATGTATAGAGGAAGAACAGGTGTTCACATCTGATTATTTACTCCATCGATTATAAATGAAATTATGGAGATGAGGCAATTTGTTGGATTAATCAGAAAAAGAAAAGAAAAACACAAAAACACATCCCTCCCTCTGTAAAGTTTTAGACATACAGGAAACTTATGATGATGACCTGAATTCTAGCTCATCCTTGCTTAATCATAAGAATGCATCTATCAATCAAATCAACACATAGGCAGGAAGACAATCTGTGGGTTGAGACAATCGTCTGATATTTGTGTCCATGAGGCAAAGTATAAAGGATGATGGTATTTTTAGAGTATCTTCATTTCCAAAATATGGAATCTTATCCTGAAACATATATGACATTTCATGACATTTCACCACTTTTTGACATTTATACAAATAGTATTCATATTCATTCTTTATTGAGCAAGTGTTTTAACATGGCAGCTATTTTATCTGTATATTTATTTAATCCTCTTTATCCAAAAGGAATTAAATATGACACTTATAATGAATAAAACAATATAGCAAAATGAAAATAAAATTTTAAGTAAGTAAGAAAGATGAGGCAATGGAGTAAAAATGGGCAGAAAAACAAGGCAGACCATGGAGTAAATTTAGTTCAAGAAATTTGTACTACATAATCCTAATTGTTACTGGGAAGAGGAAAACAGTTATTTGTAAGCTTCACACTTTCATAAAGTATTTTTTATTGCTCAAGAAAACAAGAACTGTGCCTCATTCCTTGGCCAGAAGGAAATTTCTTCCATGAGATCACTCATTGTGAGAATACTGTGCAGTGCAATACAATCAATAATATTCTTAGTACACTTAGCAATGTATTTCATAAGGCTGTTCTTTTTTGAATGCCATCAGTATTAGCCTATGATGGCAAACCAAAGGGGGATTGAATAAATGCAACTTTCAGCAAGAGATTGGGTTGAAAATGCAATATAAAATTTTATGGAATCATGGCTTTCTGCTGTTGACATATATTTGTTATGATTTAATACCATTAAATACTAGTGGTATATATAGAAATGGATATTAAGCAAAAAACAACAAAAGGAAGCCTCTGATAGTACTTTTCAATAAATTACCCAATCATTAACTTACATGAAAAAAAGTTATTCTGAAATGTTTTCTTCATATTTCTCTTAGGTTAAAATATACATCAGATCTGAGCACAGGAGCCAAAGAAGTATTTGGCTTAAATGATATCTGAGAATGTGCAAAAGCCTGTGCTGCTAAACACTATTTACGATTCCTACCTAAAGATGTTATAGTGCAGTGTGTTAAGTGCTTGAAGAGCAGCAAACGTGGGTCCTATGAAAATGCCGGGGAGGAGCAACCTTGAGGACGCACGAAGACATCTCAGAGAGGGTGACCTTGGAGAACAAAGGACAGGCCAGACATAGATGGGAGGGAAGAGGGTTCCAGGCAGAGGAAAGAGTATGTGCCAAAACCAGAGGGTAAAAAAGTTCATAGAACATTGATGTAATTCACTGTGACTGGAGTGTACTCTTGGAGGATAGTTACACGAGTGACAAGAGACACTGGAGAGAAAGACATGGTCTGGATCATAAGGGGCCTTATATGTCCCAGTAAGAACTTTTTAACTTTTTCCCTAGAACGATGAGGAGACATTGAGAAACGCTGAGCAAGGAAGAGACAGTATCATATTTGAATTTTAGAAGGGTTTCTCTGGTAGCCACATAAAGAATGGTCTGGAAAGGGGTAAGAATAACAGTAGGAAGATAACTCAGAATGTTTTAATAATCTGTATCAGAGCTGATAATTGGAAGTGGACATACTTAAGAGATATTTAGGAGGTATAAGTGAAAGAACTTGCTGAGTGATTAGAGGGCTGGTGAATGGGAGGAAAACGGCAGAAATGACATTCAATCTTCTGACTTGAGCAACTGGGAGAAAGATGTTGTCACTGCTTGCCCAAAGGAGAAAATGTGGGAAGTTCAGCAAAAGAAAGAAAACTTCATTTTGTGGCATGTTGAATTTGAAAGCTATCCTGGGAGATGTCCAAATAAAAATGTTCAGAAAAAAAATTGATATATGGGCCTGGCACTCAAGAAAGAGCTTTAGAATTGAGATTTGGGTGTCACTGGTATAGATGATGATTGAGAAAATTCTGATTTAAAATGGCAAACATGGGCTTCCCTGGTGGTGCAGTGGTTGAGAGTCCGCCTGCCAATGCAGGGGACACGGGTTCGAGCCCTGGTCTGGGAAGATCCCACATGCCGCGGAGCAACTGGGCCCGTGAGCCACAACTACTGAGCCTGCGCGTCTGGAGCCTGTGCTCCGCAACAAGAGAGGCCACGGTAGTGAGAGGCCCGCGCACCGCGATAAAGAGTGGCCCCCGCTTGCCACAACTAGAGAAAGCCCTTGCACAGAAACAAAGACCCAACACAGCCAAAAATAAATAATAAATAAATAAATAAATTTAAAAAAATAATAAAATAAAATAAAACAAAACGGCAAACAAGCTATCCCTCCTGACATCTGAATGGAAATTACAACATAAAATTTGAGGATAGAAATCCACCTGCAACAATGAATAGAAAAGTTAAGAAGGATGATAAGACATTTCATCACCGAATGAGGAGATGCTGTACTGCAGGAAGATGGGCAATAATGTGCTCATTGGAACCTTGAGACTCACTGAGCTTAAAGTTCTCAAATATAATGGAAGTTGTGAGATATAGGAAGTTGGCAAAAATGAGATGGGGTGGTAATTATAAGTCTGGCAATAAAGAGTATGTCCTCACCAACATTTGCTTTGCCCTCCCTAACAATTAAAAAAAGTTAGAAATATAAAAAGGAAAAAAGAAAGTATATCTAAAACAATTCATAATTATAATTGTAATAATGTCAACAGGAAGGAGGGATAAACACAAGTGGCTGTAGGTCAACATTAATGTTCTTTCCTTTAAGGAGGAGGAAATAAAGTCAAAACTAAAAGCAAGAAAGGAGAAAATAAGGCATAGAAAAAGCAGAAAGATTTTGAAATAAAAACTAAACAATAGAAACAAGTTCAAATATATCAGTAATCATAATAAACAGAAATGGCTTAAATGGCCCCTGAAGCATGTGAGGTGCTGGGCAGACATAAGATTTGTTTGAATACCATTCTATAAGAAACGGAGGATACTTATCTTGTTTGTCCACAGTTGGTACAAAATCTTCACTGCAATTATCTGGACCATGAATCCATCTTTGGATTTGTCGTTTAACTTTAAGAAAGCAACAATAAGGATCTCTATTAAATGAAAAATATATTCCATTTTCTTAAATAATTATATACAGCAAACTAAATTTTATTCAGTGAGTTCTGAGTTTTCTCTCACTAGAAATTGATGAAAGCCTTGATAGGTGTGACAATGACAATTATCTGTTCTGTTCTGTGCTAGGTCCAGCTCTTTACTCTTTCACTGTCCAGTTTCTTCTGAATTTCTTTTTTGTAATCCATACCACTTTGATGCTAGGCCAGATCATTTAATACTAATTATTTATAGTTCAGGTTTTAAATGACAACAATCTTATCCACTGAAAGCTAAGTAGTATTTCCTTTAGTAATATTGGTATAATGCCTGATACAACTATAGTACAGGAATTCATCCTGCCTGTTACTTGAATGGCCCAACATTTTCTGTCTGCCTCCGGCTATTCTTTCAGCTGTCTCTGGATTTTCTTCTTGGGTTTCTGTCCTTTGGGCCAAATGATAACTTCCAGATCATATTTGAGCTTAAAGCTTTTCCCCCATTGGACATATTCTTAGATATTCTATATCCTCTAGCTACAGGAGCCCAGAGCTAGTCCATGCCTACTATAATGTTAACTAACCACATATTTTATGTTGACACTAAATTAATGCTAAGGAATCAAAGAAAAACAAACAAGACTAATGGGACATCTTTAGAAGGTAATAAAAGAGCTGCTCAGTAGAAGACTAATAACATGAAACACACAAATACATTTTTACCAAACTCTAAATGATCTCACATAATAATAATAGCTAATTATGCAACCAAAGAAAGTTTTGAATGTGTTTTGTGTTAGGGTTTTGAATATAAGTTTTATTAGATTAAAAACGTGGTCCAAGTTTACAGTAAAAGTATACAACTAGAAACACTGAACATTGTCATATGAATCATATTTTAAAGTTTCCCTCATCTAAATTACCTCCTTGAAAATTCTACTTTTAAAATGTGAAAACCCAATTCATATATTAAGGGGCTAATGATTCCATTTGTGAAAGTCCATTATTTTTACTGCTTCTTCCTTTACATGCTACTTTTTTCTTTTGTCTCTTTTCTTCTTTAAGAAAAAAACAACTTTATACTCAATATAATTTATGTCTAAAGGTAGGGAAAAGAAGGCATAAACTTCAAATCAGCCCAGTCCGTTTAATTTTTCACCATCTACTTGGTTAGATATTAAGATTACCTGGCTCACATAAGGTGTGGAGACTATCTGAAGGTGTAATCCTGCGCAGTACATTTGTTTATTGCCAAGAAAAATGGTGGGTTTTCAATATCTTTCATTTTTGGGTTGGCTTTCGGTTAGCTGGGTAAGAACCACTACTCAAAGTACAATCACTGGAAATCACAAATATAAAAATGTTCTAAGAAATTCATCACAAACTACTTTTCTCTGTAACATTTTCATTTGCAGATCATCATTTAAGAGCTTCCATCTTCCTTTTAAGAACTATCCTCTGAAACCCAGTAGTGAAAACACTGCTATTGGGCAATATCCCAGTAGCAGCAAATATAAAACATAAGCTGTTTAAGTGACATCAGAAATCAGAATACATTTTAATGCCACAAGTTATGACAAAAATATTTTTTTGCCCCAAAACTAGAACTTATGTGTTGGAAATGAACCAAATACAATGGCTTCAGCTGTAAGCAATAGAAAACCCAGCTCTCTGGTTTATACACAAATAAGTAGTCACACACAACTGAAGTCAAGAAGTTGGGAAGACTTCAGGCTAACTTTTCTAGTAGCTCCAGCTTCACCACTTCTCTTTTCTCTCCTTTTGTGTTATTCTCAGGCTGGTAGGAAGATGGTTCCGCTAGTCTGGATCACATATCTACACAAAACAACCGCCAAAGGAAGAAAGAGCATCTCTTCCTGTAGTTCTTTCTCAAGAGGGAGAAAACTTTACCCAGAAGCCCCCAGAAATGCTTTATGTATGTCAGGGACCCGTGTTAAGTCACATATTTTTCCTGAACTCATCTCTATTACCAGGGAAATACTTAATTTTACTCAACTCTGGGCTCCTGAACCAAGGAGGGGAGTGCTTCCTGTCAAGTGTTTTACTGGGACTGTGGCCTGACATCAGGGTAAAGCGGTAAAGGCAGGAGACTCAGTCCATTCTGAGCCCTTCTTCCACATTTCCACTCTTCTCCAACCTGCCTGGTTTTTCATTCACCATAGTCTACTGGAAGTTGTTTTCTGTGGTGGTATGGTTTGAATTGCGTCCTCACCAAAATTCATATGTTGAAGTCCTAACCTCCAGCACCTCAGAATACGACCTTATTCAGAAATAAGGTCTCTGCAGTGTAACTAGTTAAGACAAGGTCAGACTGGAGTAGGGTGGGCCCCTAATCCAATGTGACTATACCAGTCCTCATAAGAAGGGGAAATTTGGACACAGACACACACATAGGGAGAATACCATGGGGAGATGAAGGCAGAGGTTGGGGTGATGCTTCCACAAACCACGGACTGCCAAAGACTGCTAGCAAATCACAGAAACCAGGTGAGAGGCCTGGAGCAGATTCTCCCTCAGAGCCCTCAGAAGGAACCAGCCCTGCTGATACATTATCTTGGACTTCTAGCCTCCAGAACTGCAAAACAGTCCATTTCTGTTGTTTAAGCTACTCAGTTGGTAGTACATTTTTATGAAGGCCCTAACAAACTAATACATGTGGTGTGCCCAGAATTCATATAGGCGCTTCTCCACCAAACCAGGAGTGAAACTGTCCTATTTGCCTTAGAATAAAGTCACATTTTCTTTGTGCTTTCTTATCTGTCAAATAGGGATAATAATAATATTTACCTCATAGGATTTGCTGGGAAGATTAAATAAGCTCCCAAGTATAGGTAAAGCACTTGGAGAAAAGTACATGGACCATATATGCTCTCAATAGTTACTAGCTAGAAGAGAAGCAAGAAAAACTACAATCCTGCAGCCTGTGGACCAAAAACCACAGTTACAGAAAGATAGAGAAGATGAAAAGGCAGAGGGCTATGTACCAGATGAAGGAACAAGAAAAAACCCCAGAAAAACAACTAAATGAAGTGGAGATAGGCAACCTTCCAGAAAAAGAATTCAGAATAATGATAGTGAAGATGATCCAGGACCTCGGAATAAGAATGGAGGCAAAGACTGAGAAGATGCAAGAAATGATTAACAAAGACCTAGAAGAATTAAAGAACAAACAAACAGAGATGACCAATACAATAACTGAAATGAAAACTACACTAGAAGGAATCAATAGCAGAATAACTGAGGCAGAAGAACGGATAAGTGACCTGGAAGACAGAATGGTGGAATTCACTGCTGCGGAACAGACTAAAGAAAAAAGAATGAAAAGAAATGAAGACAGCCTAAGAGACCTCTGGGACAACATTAAACGCAACAACATTCGCATTATAGGGGTCCCAGAAGGAGAAGAGAGAGAGAAAGGACCAGAGAAAATATTTGAAGAGATTATAGTCGAAAACTTCCCTAACATGGGAAAGGAAATAGCCACCCAAGTCCAGGAAGCGCAGAGAGACCCATACAGAATAAACCCAAGGAGAAACACGCCGAGACACATAGTAATCAAAGTGGCAAAAATTAAAGACAAAGAAAAATTATTGAAAGCAGCAAGGGAAAAACGACAAATAACATACAAGGGAACTCCCATAAGGTTAACAGCTGATTTCTCAGCAGAAACTCTGCAAGCCAGAAGGGAGTGGCATGATATACTTAAAGTGATGAAAGGGAAGAACCTACAACCAAGATTACTCTACCCGGCAAGGATCTCATTTAGATTTGATGGAGAAATCAAAAGCTTTACAGACAAGAAAAAGCTACGAGAATTCAGCACCACCAAACCAGCTCTACAACAAATGCTAAAGGAACTTCTCTAAGTGGGAAACACAAGAGAAGAAAAGGACCTACAAAAACAAACCCAAAACAATTAAGAAAATGGTCATAGGAACATACATATCAATAATTACCTTAAACGTGAATGGATTAAATGCCCCAACCAAAAGACATAGACTGGCTGAATGGATACAAAAACAAGACCCATATATATGCTGTCTACAAGAGACCCACTTTAGACCTAGGGACACATACAGACTGAAAGTGAGGGGATGGAAAAAGATATTCCATGCAAATGGAAATCAAAAGAAAGCTGGAGTAGCTATACTCATATCAGATAAAATAGACTTTAAAATAAAGAATGTTACAAGAGACAAGGAAGGACACTACATAATGATCAAGGGATCAATCCAAGAAGAAGATATAACAATTATAAATATATATGCACCCAACATAGGAGCACCTCAATACATAAGGCAACTGCTAACAGCTATAAAAGAGGAAATCGACAGTAACACAATAATAGTGGGGGACTTTAACACTTCACTTACACCAATGGACAGATCATCCAAAATGAAAATAAATAAGGAAACAGAAGCTTTAAATGACACAATAGACCAGATAGATTTAATTGATATATATAGGACATTCCATCCAAAAACAGCAGATTACACGTTCTTCTCAAGTGCGCACGGAACATTCTCCAGGATAGATCACATCTTGGGTCACAAATCAAGCCTCAGTAACTTTAAGAAAATTGAAATCATATCAAGCATCTTTTCTGACCACAACGCTATGAGATTAGAAATGAATTACAGGGAAAAAAACGTAAAAAAGACAAACACATGGAGGCTAAACAATACGTTACTAAATAACCAAGAGATCACTGAAGAAATCAAAGAGGAAATAAAAAAATACCTAGAGACAAATGACAATGAAAACACGACGACCCAAAACCTATGGGATGCAGCAAAAGCGGTTCTAAGAGGGAAGTTTCTAGCTATACAAGCCTACCTAAAGAAACAAGAAAAATCTCAAGTAAACAATCTAACCTTACACCTAAAGAAACTAGAGAAAGAAGAACAAACAAAACCCAAAGTTAGCAGAAGGAAAGAAATCATAAAGATCAGAGCAGAAATAAATGAAATAGAAACAAAGAAAACAATAGCAAAGATCAATAAAACTAAAAGTTGGTTCTTTGAGAAGATAAACAAAATTGATAAGCCATTAGCCAGACTCATCAAGAAAAAGAGGGAGAGGACTCAAATCAATAAAATCAGAAATGAAAAAGGAGAAGTTACAACAGACACCGCAGAAATACAAAGCATCCTAAGAGACTACTACAAGCAACTTTATGCCAACAAAATGGACAACCTGGAAGAAATGGACAAATTCTTAGAAAGGTATAACCTTCCAAGACTGAATCAGGAAGAAATAGAAAATATGAACAGACCAATCACAAGTAATGAAATTGAAACTGTGATTAAAAATCTTCCAACAAACAAAAGTCCAGGACCAGATGGCTTCACAGGTGAATTCTATCAAACATTTAGAGAAGAGCTAACACCCATCCTTCTCAAACTCTTCCAAAAAATTGCAGAGGAAGGAACACTCCCAAACTCATTCTATGAGGCCACCATCACCCTGATACCAAAACCAGACAAAGACACTACAAAAAAAGAAAATTACAGACCAATATCACTGATGAATATAGATGCAAAAATCCTCAACAAAATACTAGCAAACAGAATCCAACAACACATTAAAAGGATCATACACCACGATCAAGTGGGATTTATCCCAGGGATGCAAGGATTCTTCAATATACGCAAATCAATCCATGTGATACACCATATTAACAAATTGAAGAATAAAAACCATATGATCATCTCAATAGATGCAGAAAAAGCTTTTGACAAAATTCAACACCCATTTATGATAAAAACTCTCCAGAAAGTGGGCATAGAGGGAACCTACCTCAACATAATAAAGGCCATATATGACAAACCCACAGCAAACATCATTCTCAATGGTGAAAAACTGAAAGCATTTCCTCTAAGATCAGGAACGAGACAAGGATGTCCACTCTCACCACTATTATTCAACATAGTTCTGGAAGTCCTAGCCACGGCAATCAGAGAAGAAAAAGAAATAAAAGGAATACAAATTGGAAAAGAAGAAGTAAAACTGTCACTGTTTGCGGATGACACGATACTATACATAGAGAATCCTAAAACTGCCACCAGAAAACTGCTAGAGCTAATTAATGAATATGGTAAAGTTGCAGGATACAAAATTAATGCACAGAAATCTCTTGCATTCCTATACACTAATGATGAAAAATCTGAAAGGGAAATTATGGAAACACTCCCATTTACCATTGCAACAAAAAGAATAAAATACCTAGGAATAAACCTACCTAGGGAGACAAAAGACCTGTATGCAGAAAACTATAAGACACTGATGAAAGAAATTAAAGATGATACCAACAGATGGAGAGATATACCATGTTCTTGGATTGGAAGAATCAACATTGTGAAAATGAGTATACTACCCAAAGCAATCTACAGATTCAATGCAATCCCTATCAAATTACCAATGGCATTTTTTACAGAGCTAGAACAAATCATCTTAAAATTTGTATGGAGACACAAAAGACCCCGAATAGCCAAAGCAGCCTTGAGGGAAAAAAATGGAGCTGGAGGAATCAGACTCCCTGACTTCAGACTCTACTACAAAGCTACAGTAATCAAGACAATATGGTACTGGCACAAAAACAGAAACATAGATCAATGGAACAAGATAGAAAGCCCAGAGATTAACCCACACACCTATGGTCAACTAATCTATGACAAAGGAGGCAAAGATATACAATGGAGAAAAGACAGTCTCTTCAATAAGTGGTGCTGGGAAAACTGGACAGCTACATGTAAAAGAATGAAATTAGAATACTCCCTAACACCATACACAAAAATAAACTCAAAATGGATTAGAGACCTAAATATAAGACTGGACACTATAAAACTCTTAGAGGAAAACATAGGAAGAACACTCTTTGACATAAATCACAGCAAGATCTTTTTTGATCCACCTCCTAGAGTAATGGAAATAAAAACAAAAATAAACAAGTGGGACCTAATGAAACTTCAAAGCTTTTGCACAGCAAAGGAAACCATAAACAAGACGAAAAGACGACCCTCAGAATGGGAGAAAATATTTGCAAATGAATCAACGGACAAAGGATTAATCTCCAAAATATATAAACAGCTCATTCAGCTCAATATCAAAGAAACAAACACCCCAATCCAAAAATGGGCAGAAGACCTAAATAGACATTTCTCCAAAGAAGACATACAGACGGCCACGAAGCACATGAAAAGATGCTCAACATCACTAATTATTAGAGAAATGCAAATCAAAACTACAATGAGGTATCACCTCGCTCCTGTTAGAACGGGCATCATCAGAAAATCTACAAACAACAAATGCTGGAGAGGGTGTGGAGAAAAGGGAACCCTCTTGCACTGTTGGTGGGAATGTAAATTGATACAGCCACTATGGAGAACAATATGGAGGTTCCTTAAAAAACTAAAAATAGAATTACCATATGACCCAGCAATCCCACTACTGGGCATATACCCAGAGAAAACCGTAATTCAAAAAGACACATGCACCCGAATGTTCATTGCAGCACTATTTACAATAGCCAGGTCATGGAAGCAACCTAAATGCCCATCAGCAGACGAATGGATAAAGAAGATGTGGTACATATATACAATGGAATATTAGTCAGCCATAAAAAGGAACGAAATTGAGTCATTTGTTGACACGTGGATGGATCTAGAGACTGTCATACAGAGTGAAGTAAGTCAGAAAGAGAAAAACAAATATCGTATATTAATGCATGTATGTGGAACCTAGAAAAATGGTACAGATGAGCCAGTTTGCAGGGCAGAAGTTGAGACACAGATGTAGAGAATGGACATATGGACACCAAGGGGGGAAAACTGCGGTGAGGTGGGGATGGTGGTGTGCTGAATTGGGCGATTGGGATTGACATGTATACAGCGATGTGTATAAAATTGATGCCTAATAAGAACCTGCAGTATAAAAAAAAAAAAAAAATAGTTACTAGCTATTCTTGGCCTTGACTCACTGAGCTACATGCCAAGCTCCATTACAGGCACTGTAAGTACATCACCAAACAAAACAAATACAAATTTTGGCCTTTATGATTCTTACATTGGTAGTGAGAGGATGCAGAGAATAAAACAAATAAGCAGATTATGTGATATACTGGCCAGTAGTAAGTTCCATGAAGAGAAATGAAGCAGAGAATGAGGAGAGGGAGAGCTGGGACTGGGTGTGGCAGGTTTCAGTAGGGTGGTCCAGAGAGGCATCCCTGGAGGAGGGATGGGAGTGAGGCATGTGCTCACCTGGAAAAAGACCATTCCAGGCAGAGAGAAGAGCAAGTGCGAGTGCCCTGAAATAGGAGCCTTCATGGAATAATCAAAGAGCAAGAAGGCCAGTGTGGGGAGAGCAGAGTGAGGTGGAAAGCAGTAGGAGGTAAGGTCAGAGACATAACAGGGGACCAGGTTGTGTAAGTTCTTAGAGGTCTTTGGTTTTTATTTTGAGTGACATGGCAAGACATTGGAGGTTTTGAACATGGGAATGAAATGATCTGACATACATTTTTAGAGAATCACCCTGGCCACTGTATGAGGATGGTGGAGGCAGAGGGAGAGGGAAGGCAAGACACAGGCAGACCAGGTAGGAGGCTGTTTCTGAAGTCCAGTCTAGAGATCATGGTGGCTCTGCCTAGGGTGGTTTGGGGGAAGAGGTAAAACACAGTCAGGCTATAGATATTTTAACAGGAGAGGTGACAGGTTTTCCTGATGGAGTAAATGTGGTATTTGAAAGAAAGAATGGAGTTAAGAATGTCTCTGAGGTTTGAACCTGAGACTCTGGAAGCATATTTCCATTAACCGAGTTGGGAAAGACTGTTGGAGTAATTGGGGAAGGAAAGAACAAAGTTGTTATTGTTGTTCTTCTTCTTCCCTTTATTATTATTGCCATTATTATTGTTGTAATGAGAGGTAGCTTCACCAGTCCTTCCCATTTTATTCTTAGTCCCATCTCCTATCAGATTTTCTCTTTCTCCCAGCAGGTAATAAACCTCTGTGCATCCCTCCCTTCTATTTGGTCAGCACATTACATCAAACTGGTCCCTTTTCCTACTGTGATCTAGTCCCAAAGAGAAGTATTATAGATGGATACTTAGCATGACCCTCTATCCTGGGAACATAAACTTGACCCTAACTGCCCGTTTCTACATTCACATCTTCCTTCTCAATCCCCCCAATAGTATCATTATGAAAGGAGCCACCTGCTTTTTCTTCTTTTGGAAATTTTGCTGCCCTTTGCTTTTTCTCATTTTAGCCATTTTTCTTCCACTTACTCTAGTTTCCATTAATCTTCCCACCAACTCTTCCCCACTAACAATACTGTCTGCTCTCACTCCCATGAACTTTCCTATGACCCCTCAATACCGCAATAAATCTCCTGACCTATCTCCCTAGCTCATCCCTTTCCACTGCCCTCAACTAAAGCTTTTTGCTGCAGGAAGAGTCATTTGAGGTCTCTGAGACTTAGTTTGCTCCTCTGTAAAATAAAGGAATTAAACAGATTATCTCCAAAGATACTTTCAGTTTTAACTTTTGATCAAACTGACTCTACGTTTAGCAATTCAGTATTCTTTCATGTGTGGAAGTTCTCATTTCCTAGCTAGCTCGTCCTCGATGTTTCCTTTCATTACTTCTTTACAGGTTCCAAAGTCCTAACCACATTTTTTCATCATTATTTCTTAGGCCAAGGCAAGTGGTTTTCACCCACACCTTAATGTTGGTCAAAAGAGTGTTTCTTTTCTTAATTTTTTCCTAACATTAGCACACAAAATAATTGAAGGATAATGTTTCAAGTCTAAAAGAAAGTAAACTTATTGGGACATCTCTTTACCCTGAGTGAGATCTTATGTTGTTCTTTGAAAAATCTGTGACTGGAAAGTTTTGTTAATGCCAGTGACAAGCAGCTAACGGCACAATATCTGCTTTGATTTTCTCTGACACACCCTTGAGCTTTCCACCCTCACTTCTTTGTGGTGCCCCCACCTTTGACTTTCTTTTGTCCTGTAACTGCCAATTTTGATCAGCTAATGAGAGCGATAAGGGAAAAACAATTTAGCTCAGCCGAATGCCTCTTTTAACAAATAAGGAAACAGTTTGTTCTTCTGGATTTCAGACTAAATTAACAACATTTTAAAAAATCCTGTACACAGAGGTCATTTTTAACGCTTTTATTTAGCAAAAGTTCCAGGTGATTTTGAAATACTTTGGACATTCCATTCACTGAGGATAAGTTTTTCCAAAACATTTTTAATAGCCCTAAACTGATTTTGTCTATCAAAGCAAAAAAGGCGAAAATCCACCCCAAAAAAGTCTTTCTATAGTCGAGGTTACGTAGCTGGACTTCGTAGACATTAAAGAAATTCTCACACACACACATTTATATAATTAGTTAGAAATATTCCATTTTTAAGATTAAATTTTACATAACACATTATGACTGTGGGTTACTCGAATACCATAGGTATTTCTACTTATTTTTAGCAAGAGAACTAGACTTCACATTACTTAATCCTGGCTTATAAATGTAACTTTGTAAAATTGTAGGATACATGTGTCCTGTCTAGCCTTCTCTGCTCAAATTAAATGCCATCTCCTTTGAGTCCCATTTATAAGATGCCTCTCCCTCCTCTGAACTCCACTGGGACTTACCTTTCGCCCTTCTTATCCCCATACTTCCTAAATCAGAGTCTCTCATATCTATCAATAAGTGTTTATGGAAGAAAAGGAGGAGGAGAAAAATAAATAAGCATTTTATTTTAACAGAAAAAGTATGGGCTTTGAGTCAGACAAACCTAGTTTTGTATCTTATTTCATCTATTTATTCACCGTGTGATAGAGGACAGTTGATTTAATCTCTCTGAGTCTTAGTTTCCTCATCTATATAATGGAGATAATAAAATCTCCCTCATAAGGTACCGTGAAGGTTACATTAAATAAGATTTAAAGCATCTAGCACATAAGAAGTACCCAATAAAAGTTATTTCCCCTTCCGCATTCCAGCAAATCATTACTAGTTCAACCCTGCAGTGCACCTGACTGAACACAGGGCTTTTTCTAGGCTATGAGCTTTTTGAAGACATCTTTTTTTTTTTTTTTAAATTATTAATTTATTTATTTATGGCTGTGTTGGGTCTTCGTTTCTTTGCGAGGGCTTTCTCTAGTTGCGGCGTGCGGGGGCCACTCTTCATCGCGGTGCGTGGGCCTCTCACTATCGCAGCCTCTCTTGTTGCGGAGCACAGGCTCCAGACACGCAGGCTCAGTAATTGTGGCTCACGGGCCTAGTTGCTCTGCGGCATGTGGGATCTTCCCAGACCAGGGCTTGAACCCATGTCCCCTGCATTGGCAGGCAGATTCTCAACCACTGCGCCACCAGGGAAGCCCGACAACATCTTATTAATCTTCATATTTCCTGTAGAACCCAGGATAGTGAGTTGCATAGTCTGGAGGCATAGTAACTGTGTTTTGTATTAAACTGGGGGATAACGCAGGATCACCCCTAAACTGTGGAACAATTGTCTGTGGCCTTCGGCACTTGGGGCTCTTTTGCGAATACAGCTCCTCTTGTGAGCTCTGTACGGCTCCGGCCACTCTGGCGGTGAGACAGCCCCCATGGTTTAAATCAGGATAACTACCTTCCTGAATTCTATGACGACTGATCAGAACACTGTTCCATTTCTCACTGTAGAAACTGCTGCAAACAAATCGACCTTCCTCTGAGAGGGACTGAACTTTGTGCTGGCAAAACCACAGGTTGTGTTGAAAAAGCACTGAGTCAAATAAACCTGGGTGATAAACTCCAGCTTGTCCCTGACCAGCCATGAGACCTTGGGCACGCTCCCTCTGCTTCCAGAGCCTCAGCTAAAACAAATAGAGATAATAATGCTAACTGAGGCTGTCACACAGGGTTGTGGGTAGAGAAGGAAGGCAAGGCCTTGGAACACATTTTAACAACCATGAAGCAGAATGCAAAAAAAAAAAAAAAAAAAGTCTAGAAAGTCATCGCTTTGGGTCATATGAGGCTCTTACTTTATCATAGCCTAGGCTCCCGCCCACCCTTATTCCCTTCTTTGGTCAAATGACCAACTCTTACTTTATAATTCCATCTCAGTTCAGCAGAAAAGCTGTGCGTGTATGTACGTGTGTGTGTGTGTGTGTGTGCATGGACACACACAGTGACGCCATCTACATAACTCCTAACCTTTTCTTCCGCAAGCCAAGTCACAACGCAACAAGCAAGGGCAGTCGTGCGGTCACGGTACCGCAAAGCAGCCAGCATGCTGAAGGGGCCGAGCTGCCTGCAGGCACAGAACTGCACCCATTCACCTTCTGTCTGATGCCAGAACCACACTGCACAGTCCAGCTGCTTGTGGACTCTTCTTGTGTGTCAGTTACAGCTTCCTTTGTAAAATAGTCCAAGGAAGATACAGTTCAACCAAAGCGTAACCAAAAGTCAGTGCCAGACTAAAGAAGGCAGGTCAGGGAAGAAGCCAGGACCCGTCTTTCCAGTTGAGGAAGAATCTTGGTTTCTAGGTCATTTACAAGCAGCACTCCAGGCTTCGTAAGGAAACCGGGAGGGAGCGGAGGCAGATCCATCACCTATACACCGCATGGGGAAGACCGAACCTTCCCAAATTTCTGATAAAAGTCTTCCTCTGCCTGGGCCAAGGCGTCTTCATCAATGTACACAGCCGGCCTTTTGGCCACGAGGAAGTACTGCACCTTCCTGCGATTCCAGCCCAGCACGTACTGGAGCCAGCCGCAGACGGCGGCGGTGGAGCGGCCCACCCCGGCGTTGCAGTGCACGTACACGGTGTGTCCGTTCTCAAGCAGCGCGTGGAGAAGACACACCGCCTGCGGCAGCATCTGGACGCGGCCTGGGATTGAGAGAGCACAGCATAGACCAGTGAGAAGTGAACCCCGTGTTGCCGCTAATAGTCACTCCTCCAGCGCACCGAGAAATCACAATGTTTTGGCGGGAGGGGCAGGGATGTCGGAGCTTGCTTCACTCCTTTGTTTTGAAAGAAAAGGTGAGACAATATCAAAACCTGCTAATTATGAAGTGGAAAGAGCAGCCAGAGGCAACAGGTCAGCTCTGAATCTTCACTTGATTTTCCTTTGAATGATGTCTGCATCCGTGCAAATCTCCCTTCAAAGATAATTTCACTACCGCCTATCCTCAGAAGAATGGATTTTTACATCCATCAGAATGGTCTGTACAGATTGGGCAGAGGTTTAAAGGATTTCAAAGAGAAGCTCACAGGTCCTGTCACCTGAATTTCCTTTAATCCAAAAGGATCTCCCAGGTAAATCCAAAACAGAGTTAGTCCATATTGGTTAAAGGAGTCAATCTGACTCTTTCAACATAGGCTAATTTTAATTTGTCCAATGAAAAGGCTAACTTATTAATTGATAAATGTGGGATAGCCAGTCATTCATGTATTCCCTCATGACGCAGTGTGTATTAAAACTGATTCAACTTCTCCTTTACTGTGCAATTATGATTATAGGTGTTGCTGCTCTATGGCTACTATCTTGATGATTAGATGATCCAATGTCTTCCCCTCGTCCCACTGAGACAGGATATACAATGCTCTGCTGAGGCTCATTGGACTCAGGCCCTTTTCATCATCCTAGGGACAGAGAGGCCCCTAAAACCAGCAAACTCCTGGATGCCTGGAGTTTCTTCTGCTCACAGATTCTCAGAGCAAAATGAATTTAGTGGATTTTTTTGGAGAGTGGAGGATGGTCATTATAAATTACTTCAAGAAGCGATTAAAGAGGGAAACTATACAGAGTCCTGGATGAAAACTCTGTGCTATGACCTCACATTCTCCAGCTGCTCTCTGTCCTCAACCACATGGAGACACCACAGCCCTGGGGCGACCTTCCGAGGGCCACAGAGAATGCCCTGTCCGGCCCTCACATTGCCATCCCGTTGGATGACGGCAGAGGTGGGAAAAACCCCTCCCTCAAATGATTTCATGAGGCCTGGAATTCTCCCATGAGAGCTGCTCAAGTAAGTTTAGACTTTCCTTAGATGTCCTTTTTTAAAATGCCTTGAAGGGACCAACACAACACATTGCAATCAGGCATCACCACCTTAGAAGGAGAGAGTTACCAAAATCCCATTGTGGCCTGAAGTCACCTCCCTGCTGGGGCAGGGGGTGTGAGGGGGGTAGCACTTAGCTTCAGGCTCACCCTGCTCTGAGATCAGAGCAGGAGATCTATATGGAGGCCGGATAATATTCTAGTTGCTCCTGGTGCTCTGTTACTCCCTCTGACTAAGGGATCTAAAGGCCCCATGCGGCAGTTTAGAGATGCTTTTAACAGGAATGCTTGAGGCAGAGCACACTTCGAAGTTCCTGAAGCTCCATCTCTTGCCAGTACCTGTTGCCACACTTTCATGTTCCCTGCCTTGTCCCTGAAGGCATCTGAATTGGAGACACACCAGCTCCAAGCCTTGCTTGATTTCTCAGAGTCCAAACTGAGCCATAAACTTTAATTGATCTATGCTTCTGTGCTTGGTTGCAGGGTGCTCTGAGGTTAGAGCTAGGTGGGCCTGCCATACAGTCAGTTACTCATGGCCCTCTCCTAGAGGCAGTAAGTATCACCGGAGATGTAACAAGGCAGAAGACACCATATGTACCAGAGAGGTGTCTCTCTGTATGTCTCAGGGAAAGGGCTGTGTATTTGGTCCAACATTTGAGTTAAGAGATCAGAGGAGGCAAAACCTCCAAGGTCTGTTTGAGTGACCCTGCTGATAAGGGCGAGGCCTGTTCAAGGGCACAGCTTTTGTTCTGCTGAGGGCATGTTAGAGGTTTACTTTAAGTAATGTTGTCCAGGAAGGGAACTACCAGTGACGGATCTGGGAAGCTTGGGTTACTCCTGTTCCTGCCACAGCTGGCATCACTTTTCAAGTTCCCTGTTACGGCTGCCTCTCCAGTTACCATGTTCATGGCCAGGAAATAAACATAAACATTTTTAATATGGGTTTTCATCAAATGCCAAATACACAAGTAAACCACAGCGGACATTTGCAGGAGGAGCTGCTGCAGAGTCCCAGAGTCAAGGTTCAGCTTTTGCAGCATCAGTGGGGCCAGCCTGCCCCGGCCACGTCTATATGGACCCATCGGGATCCCTTCCGCTGACCTTCCTTCTGGCCAGAGGTTCCCCAAGGAAGGGTCTGCACCAAATGGCCGAAATGACCTAGTATCTCCCCCTCTCCTTTTTATCTGTAAAAGATTCTTCAACAGGTATGTACACAGTTTAGAAGTTGAAAAGGGATTTGTGTTAATTTAAGGTTCAGTGAACTCAGACACATAATCCTGGAATGTAAATGCCAGCTGCCACGTGGAAACTCCAGAAGGCTCCCAGTTTAAACACAGGTCTCACCCACCAGTGGTCTTCTCCTAGAATCACTCAGCCGTCCCCCTTAAGAACTGTCACACAATTATTTAAATAACATAAAGAATGAATAAAGAATAAAAAGGAGAGCCAGAGAAGCAGTCAGTCTAGGGGGCCCACCCCTCTCAGCCTGGCTTCAGCTGGAGCCCTCCTTGACTTTGACCCTGTTTTGAGTGATGACAGCTAACACGTACTGAGCCTTTTCTACCTGCCAAGCACTGATCTAAGCACTGTGTGTGCAATAGCTCCTTTATAGCTACCTCTCAACAGCTCTGAGGTTGGTACTATTATTATCCTCAGTTGTATCTGAGATTTGCCCAAGGTTATTCCCTAATGGCCACCTCCAACCCAGCCATCCAGATTCTAAAGCCTCTGGTTTTAACCTCTGTACTATTGTCCTTCCCTAACCTACCTGGTCAATGGCACTTGCTGGCCACTATGCTGTCAATCTGAATTTTCAGTCAGTCCCTGCCCCCACTTACCTGGTCATGCTGCGGCCCTCACTCCTGGAGGATGGTAACACCCTCCGTGGGATTCAGCACCTCTGCCCCTACCCTCGAGGGGCCATCTGTGCCCTACAGGCGCATGTCCTTCTGCTTGAAAACCCATTCTAGGGAGCCTGAGCTAATATGTAACCCACCAAGGAATCACAAGACGGTCCCCAGGGTCAGGGCTCACACAGTAAAGCCAGCGTCAACCAGATCCCCTAATTTTTATGTTTCATATATTTAGACGCCATATAGAATTTAATTTGATAAAATGTTTCCATTTTTAAAAACAATAACACCCCAAGGCAAAAGAGAACCACTGATTTTTTCGTGTAAAATATTCCAAATTTTAAGTGTTGGCAACTAAGTTGAAAATTTTAAAGCCTGTACAGGTCCAACAAAACACTCCACCATCTGTGATTCTTACTTTGGAATTTAAAACAGGCCTTGACTCTCCATAGATGCTCAATAAACATTCTTTAAATACATGAATTAAAACAATGTAAAAAACCCGTTAATACCGATTTGATCTGAGACAGTCCGAGACCCCTCTTATCTAAATTTCTGGTCCACATCTTCTCCAGGCTAATCCAACTCTGGAATGATTAAAAGCTACCTGAAAACATGCAATGAGCAAGCAAGCACAGGTGAGAAGGGGGACAAGGGCATGGTGGGGCAGCCTGAGGCATGAGGGGGCCTGAAATAAGTGGGAGTGGGGAGTCCCTAAAGATATCTGAGGTTGACCTAAAGCTGACCCTGAAAGAAATCATTCCTGGCACAACTTTCAGCCTTCCAACACACACACACACACACACACACACACACACACACACGTCTTTCCTTTCTTAATCCAGAGGCAGATTTATGGCTGAATATATTACTGTTTTATTTGAGCATATCTTCTTTTCCTGAATATTGATAAGGTCTATGTTATCTGTAACGCCCTTTGGTAGAAACTGAAGAACTTGGCACTAATATTATAGTCCCAACTTTGGAATTTTCAAAGCACTTTCATATCAATTATTTTATTCTATTGTTATAATTGTGTAAGTCTGCAATTATTATTCCCCATTTTCCAAGTGCAGGAACGAGCCTGCCCGTATCACGTGATGGTGATAAGGCTCAAGCCCAGGCGGAGTGGCTCCAAGGCCAGTGGCTTCGCCTCATGGCAGCACTGAATTTAGCATGCTGAGTCAGAGAAAGAACTAAGACTGTCATCGCAAATGGGTGGCTCTGGGGACCATGTTAACCCATTTGGGAGACAAGGGTAAACCATTTGTTATAAACAGCACTGCGCTTACAGAGGTCAAAACCCAATCTGAGTACTTCCTGTGTGAAGGAAAACTGACTTTTAATGAACAGATTTTATGTTTTCAGGTGAGTGCTAGATTTGGGAGCTTTTTGTTCCTCAGGTGAAAGACACAAACCAAAAAAAAAAAAAAAGAAAGAAAAGAAAAGGAAAAACCTAAACAACCCCAGCCCCACTGCATATGACAAAAAGTACAAGAGAAAGAATCGACGGCACAATTGATTGTACCAGGTCTGTGACAACCAGTGGTGACAGTCAGGCCTAACAAACTGTCTTCTTTCTCAGACTTTATCTGACAGCATTATGCTGCGGCTCAAAACACTTCCAGATGGATTTTTCTCTAGAGTTCTAAAAATATTCAGCTGAATTAATCTGTGTGTTCATTGTGCTAATGTTGTGAGCCACAGAGATTGATCTATTGGTCAGAAATTCCTCGGCGACTCAGGAGTGTTGTTAACTCTTTGATTACCCGCCCCCCCAGGTTATGCTGAACCAAAGAAACCCTTTATTTAGTCTTGGGGTTTGGTCTTTTTCAAGTGGGAGCTTTCATTTTGCTGCCATTTCATGTTTCCAAAGTGCCTCAGGGTGGAAGACGCTCTGTTGTATGACTGGGTCCTGGTGACTCCGTATCCCACCCACCCCTCCCCGACAAAGGTTTTAATACCATGACAGCGGGTCTTTGGAGGTAGAATTTTCCATCAGGCTTCTGTATATTCCCAAACTATCAAGCAAATTGCCTATCAGTCAGCAGGGTTTTGGAGAATCAGTGCATGGGGTGCAGCAGGCCATATTTATCTCAGCTTCTCTGAGCCTCGTCTCACATCCTACTCCAACAGGATAACAGTGCTCTAAGATGACAACCAAAGAAGCGAAAATCAAAACACTCCCTAGAGGCTACAGGCACACTGTCCTAACGACCTTCTCTATTTTGAAACCAGAGAAACAAACTGGACAGGGCAAATATGACCTAGATTCGACCACTGCTCTTCTGTGCAAATAAGGTGGTTTTTTTTTTTTTAATTCCTTGAAAAAAGACAGAGCTCTTGCAGCTGAATCAAGCTCCTTTGGATCAGCATTAATTACCAAGAAGAGTAACCAAACTATCTCCTCCATCAGGAAGAAAAATTATACATCCCCAGTGATAGTTCAGTTCAGACGGACCCACAAAGGGGTCTAGCCCGGCCAGGAGGACCATAAAGATTCATTAAGAGCCAAGATGGCCAAGGTCCTGGGACACTCTGGGGTGACAAGCTGCCTCCCTGGAAACTCATGACTTTGTCTAACTCCAGCTGACGATGTACGTGACAGGCTGAAAGTGCGGGTGGTGGTCTGCAGAAGGGGCATGAAGAGTCCACGTGAGCATGTAGAGAAGCTTCATCATATGGTGTCAGGAGCAATGCTCTGCGCCTGACTGCCTGGGGTGGAATCCAGCCTGTGTCTCTGCTATATGACATAGGCCAGGTTACTTAACTTTTTTGTACCTCATTCTCTTCCTCTGCAAAATGCAGATAACTACAACATCTGCCTGGACTCTTGTCTTGAGAATTAAATGAGTTAATGTATGAAATTACTGAGAAGAGTGTTTGATACGTAATGTACTTTGCGGGGAAGAGGGCTGATCGTAGAGACGCTTCCCCCCTGGCCAACACTGTCTTCCTTCTTTCCCCCAGAATAGCAGTTCACCAAACTCCCTCAGCCTGCGCCAGTCCATAGCTCTCTGCTGCCCCCTGCTGACATCTGGTTGATATTATTCGTGTGACTTGTTCTCTTGGCTCCACTCCTTTCTACAAACAAGAACCCTCCTCCACAGCCAGGCTGAAATTCAGATCGTTCCTCTAAAACACCATGCCTCTGTGCCTCGGTTGTTTCTTCCACCTGGCACGCTCTTTCTCCCTCTACCTTGACCTGCCACGCCCACCTCAAATCCCAGGAGACTCATGTAGCCTCCCTGCGCTCCGCCGTAAAAGTGCTCCTCCCACGCCATAACCCTCCTAGTGCGCAGGACTCATCCCTCTCATCACATTCTTCTTTCTACTATAATTAGTTTTGAACTTGCCTTACTGCCTCTTACCATGAGATCAAAAGTGTGCCTTGGGCTTCCCTGGTGGTGCAGTGGTTAGGAATCTGCCTGCCAATGCAGGGGACAAGGGTTCGAGCCCTGGTCCGGGAAGATCCCACGTGCCGCGGAGCAACTAAGCCCGTGAGCCACAACTACTGAAGCCCGCGTGCCTAGAGCCTGTGCTCCGCAACAAGAGAAGCCACCACAATGAGAAGCCCGCGCACCGCAATGAAGAATAGCCCCCGCTCGCCGCAACTAGAGAAAGCCCGCGCCCAGCAACGAAGACCCAACACAGCCAAAAATAAATAAATTAAATAAATAAATGCAAAAAAAAGAAGTGTGCCTTATTTATCTCTGTTTCCCTGGCAGCATCCGTGTCACACCCTACTTCCTTCTTCACAAAGACACGCTCAGCCAGTGTTTGTGCAGTAAATGAAGCATCACTATCGCCACCCTGCCCCAAGCTGCTGCGTTCTCTCTCGTTATCTCTCACCTTACCTACTGCAGTCGCCTCCTAACTGGCGTCCCCAGGTCGGCTGGGGCCCACTCCGACATTCTCTACACTGCAAACGAAGGGCACTTTTAGAGGGAAAAAAAAAGTTAATTTGACATCTCTCAGCCTCCTGCCCTTTCGACTGCTTCTCACTGTTTCAGGATAGCATCTAAAGTTTTTATTGTGCCCCAAATCCTGCAAGACTCTGTTCCCTCCTTCCCAGCCCTGCAGCCACACTGGCCTTCTTTCAGTTCCTCCAACACTCTGTGCTCTCCTGCAACGGGGATTCTTCCCAAGCTGCTCCCTCTGCCTGGACCAAGCCTCTTTCCCACCTCACCCGTGCCAACCCCCGCTTCAGATCTCAGCTCAAACACACCCGAGAAAACCTTCTCTGGCCCTTCTTCCTAGGTCTGATTTGCCTGCCTAGGCTCTCATAGTAATATCTATGTATCTTTCTAACCAAAAAACTCATCATAGCTTTACAACTCTATCTGCAGTCCTTTGATTAATGCTTGTCTGCCCTATAGAGCTAGAAGCTCCATGAGGACAGGAGTTGTGCCTGCTTTTCCTCACTGTTGTATTCCCAACCACCAGCCTAGTGCCCCTAGCACACACGTAGCTGATACACAGTAAATACATGTTTAATGAATAAATAAATCGAAGGACCCATGTTAAACAGAATCTTAGCCAAGGTGTCAAAAGATATATATATATTAAATATATTAAACCAAAAACCTTATATTTATTCCATATCTGTCATTCACATTTAGGTCATTCAATTATAGACAGCAAGGTAGGTAGGTAGATAGGCAGACAGATAGACAGACAGACAGGCAAAAAACCAGCAAGGGCTTCTTTGAAACACATTCAACAAGGAGCCAGAAAGCTCCTTCTCATGCTTACCTTCAGTGCTCATATCCGGTGTCGGCATCCAGATGTAGGCCAAGCCTTCTTCCTTATACAGCTTAATCATAGTGTCAGGAGTCATGGGTTCTGGGTAGCGGTTACAGCCTGAGGAATTCTGTACAATATCCCATTCCGTCTGGAAATTCATTACAGCCGTAATCCCCAGTTCATGCTTCAGTTTGATGGTTACATGTTCCACTTGGCGAGGGCAGCTACCCAGCCAGATATTTGGTAGAATTCTAATAAGAACACATGGAGTCAACTATTACTATTGTTGGTGTTACAGGAGCTGCATAAAACACGTAGTATTAAAATGCAATTAACCTTTAAAGCTGGAACAGGAAAAGCTGTATTAAGAATATGAGAACCAATATTATTATCAAAAGACCGAAATACTGGTGGTGGTGGTTTGGAGGAAACAAATAATTCAATTAACTAAACGCCAGGAAATAAGCATTAGCAAACCAAATCTAGCAATATATTAAAGTAAGTCCACCAAGTTATACCTATTCCAGGAATGTATATGTGTTTCAATATTAGGAAACCCATCAACATATTTCAAATACTAACAAATTAAATGTAAAACTCCTATGATTAATTCTGGAAAATATGTGCTAAAATTCAGCATTCATTCCTGTTTAAAACTCTATACAAAAATTTCAAATAGTATGAGATTAACAGAAACTAATAATCAACAATCTTCTTTTAAATAAAATCAAAGTAAAGATTATTTCCATTAGTATCAACATTGTATGATTCACCTAATGCTACAATGTAAGAAGAGGAAATGTAACTCTGAAAAAGAGATTAAACTACAAAAGCTATGAAAAATATTAAAAGTATTAAGATTAAGATATCTGGATGAAGGAAAATATAAAAAAATCAAGCAACCATTCTCTGTACTACCAATAGCCAGGTAGAAATAGAATGGGAGGAGCAGGGAAAATCTCATTCAAAAATAACAACAAAATTATAAAACATCTAGGAATACCTTTTTTTTTTTTTAATTAATTAATTAATTTATTTATTTATTTTTGGCTGTGTTGGGTCTTCGTTTCTGTACGAGGGCTTTCTCTAGTTGCGGCAAGGGGGGGCCACTCTTCATCGCGGTGCACGGGCCTCTCACTATCGCGGCCTCTCTGTTGCAGAGCACAGGCTCCAGACGCGCAGGCTCAGTAGTTGTGGCTCACGGGCCTAGTTGCTCCGCGGCATGTGGGATCTTCCCAGACCAGGGCTCGAACCCATGTCCCCTGCATTGGCAGGCAGATTCTCAACCACTGCGCCACCAGGGAAGCCCCTAGGAATACCTTTAACCAGAAAGCACTATAAAATTATATTAGAGGACATTACGAAAACAACAACAAATAAATAGAGAGACATACTGTGATATTGTGATTTTTAATAAGAAGTATATATTTGCTCTTCATAAACATTTCTGGCACAGAGCTCCTAAAACCATTGAAATTTCCTAAGTGATGAGAGCCGCAACGGTGTCTTTTGTTAATGAGGTAACTTTTGGAATACACCTAAGCATGGGGGCTGGTTGCCATGGGGCACCAACCTTGTGATTAGAGAGTTGGAATTTTCATCCCACCCCCTGACCTCTTGGGAGGGGAGAGGGGCTGGAGGTTGAATCAATCACCTTTGGCCAATGATTTTATTAACCATGCCTATGAAATGAAGCCTCCGTAAAAACCCAAAAGAACAGAGTTTGGGGAGCCTCCAGGTTGGTGAACACGTGGAACTGAGAGAAGAAGGCCCTGCCCTTTTCCCCATGCTTCCCCTAGGTGTCTCTTATATCTGACTGTCGCTGAGTTACATGCTTTTATAATAAACTGGTGATCTAGGAAGTAAAATGTTTCTCTGAGTTCTGTGAGCTGCTCTAGAAAATTAATCAAACTCAAGTCTAAGGAGAGGTATGGGGAATCTCCAATCCGTAGCCAGTCAATCAGAAACACGGGTAACAACCTGGGTTTGCAACTGGCTTCTGAAGGCAGGTTGGGGGCTGGGTCTTGTGTGACTGAGCCCTTAACCTGTGGAATCTGATGCTGTCTGTAGGGAGGTAGTGTCAGAATTGAATTGAACTACAGGACACCAAGCTGGTCTCTGGAGAATTGCTTGGATGTGTGAGAACACTCCCTCCCCCACACATTGGAATTAGGTCTCAGAACCCAAAAGATATACCATGCTCTTTAGTTGCAAGACTTAAAGTCATAAAATGTAAGTATCTTAAAAATGTAAATATTTTCCAAATTAATATATAAATTGAACACATGTTATTATAATCTGTTACATATGGTATATGTTGTCTTGCTCACTGATTATTTCACATGCGTACATTCTCTCCAGAACTAATAGGTGAATAATCTATTTCAAACTTTACTTGATTCATGTAACCTAGAACCTTACTAGGTTCATTACAGGGCGTTCAGACAATAGTTCTTAGATGACGGTGGCAGGCATCACGGATGCTCACCAGTGTTCCCAGGTATCCCCTTTCAAGCATGGAGGACTAAACTTCCTCTCCGCCTCAAAGTTAGATATGGCCACGTGACTTGCTTTTGTCGATTAAACGTAAGCTGAAGTGACCGGTGTGACTTCAGAGGGACATACTTAAGACCTTATGCATGATCTTCCACTCTCTCTTTCCCTGCTGCAATGAGTATGAAGGCACATGTGGATGCTGAGCTTCTAGGAGCTGAAGTCACCTGGATGGTAACCTAACTCAGGGAGGACAGCAGCCCAGAGAGCTAACAGCTCATTGTGTTAAGCCAATTTTGGCATTGTTTGTTACCACAGCCTAACCTGACTTGTTCTGACTAATACAAAGCCTAAATAAACTAATTGCTTAAAGTCTCTAATATGCAGGGAAGAAACAGAGCAGAGGGACTACACTTTTATTTAGTTACTTTCATTTTAAGTTTAGAGCAGTCATTCTCAATTGGGAACAGTTTTGCTTCCCGAAGGATATTTGACAGTGATTATGGAGACATTTTTGATTGTCACACTGGGTGGTGCTACTGACGTCTCGTAGATTGAGACCAGAGATGTTGCTAAGCATCCTGCAATGCACTGGACAGCTCCCCACAACAAAAAATTATCTTCTCCAAAATGTCAATGAAGTAGAGGTTAGGAAACCTTCGTTTAGGGGAAGAAAACTGGAATAGAACTCTTTACTTTCTGTAGAAAGAAAAGGAATGTGGAGAATGAGTAAGACCAACATATCTGACACAGAGTTTGTGACTCATCAGCTACAATATTCTGATGATAATATGATTCCATGTCATATTTGAAAATACGTAAGTATGTATGTATGTGTGTATATGAAGAGAGATTATAGAGAATGAAGCAAAAGCCTAATATTAGATAGCTGAACAGCATGATAACATGTTAAGTGTGGCATAATGGAAAGGGCACTAAACACAAGCTAGAAAAACTGGGTTCAAATACCAATTTTAGCACAATATTTTTAAAAGCACTTGGTAATAACTGTCTGACCTTAGGCCAACCTATTTATCATCTCTGAGCCTTTGGTGTGCTCATCTTTAAAATGGGTCTAAAAATAACTAATTCATAGGAATTTTGTAAGGAGTAAATACAATTAAGTAATGTATTTGAATAAGTCTGACACTAGTGGATACACAATAAATACTAGTGGAGTTTATGTCTAGTTATTATAATTTACCTATTTTAGTAATTTATTTGATATTGAAATGACTATTCATATAATTTTTCATTGTTCTATGTATCCTTCGTTTGAATGCTGCAGAGCGTAGACTATTCACCCTATTTTATACTATGAAATCCAGCTAGTTATTCTCCTTTGGTTGTTGTTGTTGTCATTGTGGATGTTAACATTAAGAAGCCAACTGACTAATCCTCCAATGTGGGTATTATCCATCCTCAGTGAAAATATCTTACAAGATCAAGCATCATCTTTCTAAAGCTTGAACCCTACTTACTCTCCAGGAGAGGATAAACCAATTTTTGTTGCCGCTTGGGTTCTAAGTATAATGGGTTATTAGGAATTTCCTTGTGGATATTGATGATTATTATGGAAGCAATAAAAGGATAAAATTTAAAACAAAGAGAAACCCAGGTGCTATGAAGAAGGGCACAGGATCCAAAGGTTTTTTTTAAACCTTATTTCTGACTCCAAAGAATTCTCAGACGCCCCAGTGAACTGAGAGAAAGACCACCAGCAGGGACACATTTAGAGTACCCCAGAGCTATGCTTGGCCAGGACACTGTTAGCTGAGTATTTGGTCTTTGCAGGAATGGAAACTTCACATCCCCTGGGTCGTTGCCCCTTCACTCCGGCTGTTCAGTGAGAGTAGGAACCCTCCCCCATGTAGATGTTCCATCCTTCCTTCCATTATTCCATAAAGATTCCTCCTGCAGCAACCTGCTGGATGCCTAGTAGGTAACAGTGTTGGGCTGCTTTACCTATACTTTGGGGTTTAACTGAGTATACTTAAGAACACTCAGCTGGAAAAAGAAGGAAGTGGACACCTCAGTTATACAACCTTCTGAACAATAGTGTACTTTTACTGTCCAAATTTTGAAGTGGACTGGTTACATATTAAAATGAATATTCATGACAGGTAAGCTAAATTCCAAATGTTATCCAGAGTTCTCTTGAGTACTGTACTCTCTGAGTGGGAGCATTTAGTATTTAACTAGTAAATAAATGCCAAAACAAAGTGGCTGGCATGCAAGATTTGCACAAATACCAGAGTAGTTCATAGAGATATATAAAGGGTAAATCAGGATATTTGACCCTATAAAATAAGAAATCAGAATCCAAAACCATACTCAATATATAGATCACATTGTGTTGCTAAAAAAAATGGTGTTATTTTATCATCTCATTCAGCCCTGGTCTTCAAATGTATTTAAACTAGCCAGTAACCTTAAGAAACTCAGAACAAATCAAAGATAAATAGGCCCAAAGTTGGTACCTTAACATATATATTTCCCACATCAAGTTTCTAATGGAAATAAGCCCTTGAAATACATACCCACACATACTCACACACAAATAACACCAGTTTCTATACCAGATACTTCCAACTTTTACTTAACATAATTAATTCTTCCTCTAACAATTCTAGAAGGCAGAGTACATATTTAAGAAATTAATATAAAATAATTCCTGATTTTTTTAGAGTAAGATGTTCTGAACCTAGGAGGCGGATAACTAAAGATAAATTCTGAAAACAAGCAGTGTAGTGAAGGATAGAGAATTGAAGTTGTAAAGTAAATTATACTGAACCATTACATGGGATATAGAGACAAAATACTGGGCTTGTTGGAAACAGACAGATCAATAGATTCTACTTAATCAGGCAGCTAAAGTGCCCTTTATATGCATCCTATTTCAGTTTTTTGTCTCAATAGTAGGTGATACATTTCTAGTTACACGATACACTACAGTAATAAGATGCATGATGTCCCTTCTAAACAGTAATTAAACTTTTACTTCATTCAAAAGAGAATGATTTGACACCATTAAAAATCAATTTTTACTCATCTCATCTTAGTTTTAATCTTCTTTTGGTGTCAATGATACTTTAAATGATTTTTTAAATCAGGATTTTTTTGTAAAGGTGATAAGAAATTTGTTGAAATATAAGATTTAGGGAATAAAAAATCTTCTGTAAAGGTAGTTTTAATGCTAGACACACCAAACTTCAAAGATACAATAACAGAATAAAAAGCATAGCTTACAATTATATTGTAAATGACATCATAAAACTTCCAGAGAACTATTTTATGAATAACTCACTATCAATCATGAATTACAGCAGAGATTTCTGGCAGCTCCACTATAGATTATTTGGAAAGGTCAAAGAGAAACCACTGTACCAAATGGGCATTGACACTCAGTCAACCCAGAACAGAAGTTCCCAGATCTGGCTTTGCATTCAAGTCACATGCAGTGCTTTTATAAAAACTTCTATTACCAGGATCTACCCCAGAGATACTCATAAAGTGGCTCTAAAGGGAGGTCTCAGGTTCTGTGAATTGATTTTTACTTTATTTTTTTAGAAATTAACCATATTACATATATTGCATATGTAGCTAGATTCCAGAACCACTAGCCTAGCAGATCCCAATAAACATGCAGGAGGAGCTGAGTATATAGATCTCAATACCTTTTAGTAGTGGTGAAAAATATGGAGATGAGAGGATGTGGACTTGCTCAGCTCTACACATGGACATATAAAGTGAAGCCCTTACTTTCTCCAAAAATAGTTTCAAGACTGCAAATGATTCCTAGACAGAGAGTGAGGAATGGGAAACTCTGTTATAAGAGAGTAGTTGTGAGACCATGTGTCCTTATGTTTAATGCATATTATCTTCCAAAACATCAAAACTAAATCTCTTTCTGAGTCATGCCAAATACTTAACACAGTTATATCCACTAAGAATGTACTATTGTAGAAAAAATTATTCACTTGGGTTTTGACTATTGCCACTATGATTCAACAAGATTGAATTTAAATAAAATCCATCCTAGTCATATCACAACTTGGTTAAAGACCAGGGGAAAGAAATGGATGGCTGACATTCTGGAACCTTACTTTCTTGGATTGCAAATCAAAATCAGTTCCATTCATTTGAGTGAATCTGGATTTGTGGTTCCAGGTAATCACATCGCAATACTACACCGATTGCTTCATTTGTCAGGCTAGGACCTACAGTACAACAGCTACTGAAGCATATGAATCACAACTCACTTGCTCCATCTCAGCTGTCAGTCAAAGGAGGCCTCACTGGCAGTAATGAGTACATCAAGCAGAATGGGCACCCAAGCACTTTGCAAAAACATCACAGGGTACTGACAGGAGGAGGGAGCATGGAAAAGACAAGAGATATCAGGAAAGGAGACAGCTGCATAGACTCCACATCGCAGGTTCCATCCTTAATGGCCACAAGAAATGGCAGAATAAACTTTTCCTGAAGGTGAAAATTAGCATTATTTTTTGTCCACAGGAAAAAAAATTAGGAAAACCACAGGAATGGTGGGATCAATGGATGAACATAGGCTTTTGTTTATTTCTTATCACACCAAGAGACCACAACTCTGGAATTGCAGCACCCTCTTCTTAGCCATACAAACACAGCACCATTTCAAAGACAGAGAAAATGGATTTTGCTGAGGTTCTTCACAAAATCTAGCTAAGAATTCAGGAGCAAAAAGAGATTAGCACATTTCTTAAGATGGATAATTGTGCTGCATTTACCTTATTTATTATTTTATGGGTGATTCGATGTGAAATTAAAATGTGATTTGGCTTTTAAACAATAGGTGAAGGGGCTTCCCTGGTGGCGCAGTGGTTGAGAGTCTGCCTGCCAATGCAGGGGACACGGGTTCGAGCCCTGGTCTGGGAGGATCCCACATGCCGCGGAGCAACTAAGCCCGTGAGCCACAGCTACTGAGCCTGCGCGTCTGGAGCCCGTGCTCCGCAACAAGAGAGGCCGCAACAGTGAGAGGCCCGCGCACCGCGATGAAGAGTGGCCCCTGCTCGCCGCAACTGGAGAAAGCCCTCGCACAGAAACAAAGACCCAACACAGCCAAAAATAAATGAATTAATTAATTAAAAAAAATAAAATAAAATAATAGGTGAAGAAAATAAGTATATTAGTACTGTAATTTAGATCTCATTAGGGAGAAAGCAAGAGAAACATTAAAATCAACCTCTAGTAAGCTCCAAGCTTCATTAGCACATATAGCTCCTTCCGCTGAAAATTTGTTCTCTGGTGTCAGGTGTTATTAATGTCAAATTTCTACCCCAAAAGGGTGCTTATAACAGACTCCAGTTAAGGCTGAATAACTGCTCAAAGACAAATTCCAATTTAAAGAGTGATGCTAATTAACTTCCTCAATAAAAAAGTTTTTGTTTTTTTTTTAAAGATTTATTTATTTTTATTTTTATTTATTTATTTGGCTGCATCAGGTCTTAGTTGCGGCATGCGGGATCTTTCATTGTGGCATGCAGGCTCTTCATTGTGGCGCGTGGGCTTCTCTCTAGCTGTGGCGTGCGGGTTTTCTCTAATTGTGATGCGCGGGTTCCAGAGCGCGTGGGCTCTGCAGTTTGCAGCACGCGGGCTCTCTAGTCGAGGTGCGCGAGCTCAGTAGTTGTGGCATGCTGGCTTAGTTGCCCCGCGGCATGTGGTATTAGTCCCCCGACCAGGGATCAAACCTGCGTCCCCTGCATTGTAAGGTGAATTCTTTACCATTGGACCACCAGGGAAGTCCCAATAAAAAAGTTTTATTATAGTTTGCTTATGGGTCATAGACTATAGTCTATATAGAGCATATGTGAATTTCTATAAGTGCAGTTAGTTTCTTAGATTTTTGGGGATGTGCTGTGTAGCTTTTGGCCACATAAAGCAAATATTTTTGACATGTTCTTTTATTTTCTGTATTATAAAATGCCATTTAAGTAAATTAATTATGAAGGTCTGTTATGGGTTGAACTGCATTTCCCAAAACTTCCTGTGTTGAAGTCCTAATCCCTTAAAATGTAACTTTATTCAGAGAAGGTTCTCTACAGAGATAATCAAGTTAAAATGAAGCCACTAGTGTAGGCTAATTCAATAGGAATGGTGTCCTTATAAGAAGGGAAAATTTGGACACAGACACATACGGAGAGAAGATGATGTGAAGTTAAAAGGAATAAGATGTCAATCTCCAAGGCAAGGAAAGAGGCCTAGGACAGATCCTTTCCTCACAGCCCTCAGAACAAATCAATCCTACAGACACATTGATCCCATACTTTTAGTCTCCGGAACTGTGAGACAATGAATTTCTGCTATTTAAGCCATCTGCTTGGTGGCACTTTTTTATGGCAGCCCCAGGAAATGAATATAAGGTCTAAAATTCAGACTTAAAATATATACTATTATCCAGACTCTTCAAATATCCATATATCAGGTGCACTTAAAGTTAAGCATTTGGATAGATATTTTTCACCTTTCATCCTGATATTTGGAATTCTACAAATGCAACTAACGTTTGATTGCGGTGCCAAATTGTTCTTTATACACAATACTACCCACACTCCTTCCTTTACTCAGGTCCTTCAATCCATCACCTGAGCACCTCCAACGTAGGGGAAGAGACCATCAGGCCCCTGGCTGGGCTATTTGCCTTTTTTCTTGATCTAATAACTCAGTTCTAAAGTCCTGAGGTATCTATCAATAGTTTTGATAAATACAGTAGAGTCTTGGGCCCCTTTGCTTGGCTTTCAGGGAATGCGCCTCAATGGAGAATTACCTGAAATGTATAAGAGCACAGTCTCTCAGACTCACGATTTCTTCAGACTCTTAGTCCTATAGAGTTTGTTCTTCTTATTTTTGCATATGTGTTGGCCTGAAATTTGGTTTATATGTCATATTGACAGATTGTACCGGTAAATATGGCAACTAGCACACTTCCCTTTCTTAAAGTCAATCACAAGGTGCTACAGACTAAGACAAATAACTAGGCTAGCAGCCTCAATTGGTTACCTTGATACAAATTTCAACAAAATGCTCCATTAAAATATCCTCTTGGCATGTTAATTTTGTTTCCAATGCTGAGCATTCCTTGAAAGAGTAAAATGTCATGTTTAATATTTCTTCACATAATGAACTTGAAAGGATTTCTTCAAAATTAATCACTTGCATAATGAATTAGGAATCACAGAAGATCAAGGAAGTAATAAAAAATTAAGCATGTGAAATTTTTTATATTTATTTTACAGTCATCCTTTCTATTCAAGAAAAATGTAATGATGCCTGCTTTTTGCCAGGTACTCAACAACTGGTGGTGAGCAAGACAGTCAAGGTATGCCCTTATTGGAGCCTACTTTCTTTGAGGAAGACAGGCAATAAATGAATAAATATCCAAAATGTATAAAATTTATAAAATTAATTTGTAATGTGCTACTGAGGATTTAAACAGGGAGTTAAAATAGAGAACCACAGAAGAATCAGAATTCAAATAAGACAATCAGGCAGGTTCTTCCTGAAAAGGTGACATTATTTATTTTTTTTAATTGAAGTAGAGTTGATTTACAATGTTGTGTTAATTTATGCCATACAGCAAAGTGATTCAGTTATGCATATACATACATTCTTTTTTATATTCTTTTCCATTATGGTTTATCATTGAATATAGTTCCCTGTGCTGTACAATAGGACCTTATTATTTATCCATTTTATATATACTAGTTTGCATCTGCTAACCCCAAACTCCCCCTCATCCCTCCTCCACTCCCCCTCCCCCTTGGCAACCACAAGTCTGTTCTCTATATCTGTGTCGTTTCTGTTTTGTAGATAAGTTCATTTGTCTCATATTTTAGATTCCAAATATAAGTGATACCATATGGTATTTGTCTTTCTGTTTCTGACTAACTTCACTTAATATGATAACTCTAGGTCCATCCGTATTGCTGCAAATGGCATTATTTCATTCCTTTTTATGGTTGAGTAGTATTCCATTGCATATACGTACCACATCTTCTTTATCCATTCGTCGATGGACATTTAGGTTGTTTCCATGTCTTGGCTATTGTGAATAGTGCTGCTATGAACATAGGGGTGCATGTATATTTTTGACTTACAGTTCTGTCTGGATATATGCTCAGGAGTGGGATTGCTGGATCATATGGTAATTCTATTTTTAGTTTTTTGAGGAACCTCCATACTGTTTTCCATAGTGGCTGCACCAACTTACATTCCTACGGACAGTTTAATGTTCCTTGAAAAGGTGACATTAAAACTGAGACATGATATAGAGGGACTTCCCTGGTGGTCCAGTGGTTAAGACTCCAAGCTTCCACTGCAGGGGGCACAGGTTCTATCCCTGGTCGGGGAACTGAGATCCCGCATGCTGCTTGACATGGCCAAAAAAAAAAAACCTGAGACATGATGTAGAAAAAGGAGCAAGACATACAATGTTTTATGGTGAGAAAGAGAGGTATATACTTTAGGAACCAAGAGAAACGTGGAGACAGGAGTGAGGGGAATAAGGAAGAAGTGTGGCATGAGACAGATTGAAAAGACCATGCCAGGCCTCACTGATGTACTAAGGAATTTGTATAAGAATATAAAAGCAATGAAATGCCAATGAAGGGTATTTAAGTATAGGAGTCACATGGACTTATTTCATAATTTTTAAAAGGTGGCTCTGGCTGCTATGAGGAAGAGGGAAGACCTTTTGGATAGTGACAGCTTGGAATATAATTAGCGGTGCAGACAGAGAAGTGGATTAATTCAAGATGTACGTTAGCAGTGGAACCAACAGAACTTGCACATTGATTGGATGAAAGGATTGAGAAAAGGGAAGATTATAAAATGTCTCTAAGTTTACTAAAGTAATATTATAATTTACAATTGCTTAACCAGGTCTGCCCTCAATGAAGTCTATCTCTCTAAGTTTCCTTACTACATATTTTTACAAGTTTCAGATTAACCAACATTTCATTGACTAGACATCATGCTAATGGCATCCATATGCCCAAAGTCTTGAGAATATCAAACTATTCAAACTTCCTTTCAGTTTTCCACTCAACTCTTTCATTTCTATTATGGAAATGTTAATAAGGTAGGATTTTATTTTGTTTTTTTGATGTAAGAACTTTGTACACAGGATATGTTGCCCATCAATTAGATTTAACTCATATCAAGGAAATATCCATTGTAGGCAAAGTGGTACACAATGAAACTGATTGACTTATTTAATCAGTTCTCTAAAGAGTTATTTTTTAAAATTTATTCTTTGCACCTGTGGGTCTTTATTTCAGCTCTGGAAAAATGAATTTAGAAAACAAGACGGTTGGAAAATGAAAAAAATGATTTTTTTTCTTTTTTATGTTAATTCTTCATCATTGCCAACTAATCATTGGATTTATTGAAATACAAGGAAGTTCTATTCTGAAAGGAATTCTATTATGTACTTTGAGCCACAGTAGGCGCTTTCCTTATAATTTTCTTGATCAAAAAAAATCATCTGGGGTATTTGTATGGTTATTATTCATCTAGACCAGTGTTTCTTAAATATTAATGTACAGGGCTTCCCTGGTGGCACAGTGGTTAAGAATCCACCTGCCAAAGCAGGGGACACAGGTTTGAGCCGTGGTCGGGGAAGATCCCACATGCTGTGGAGCAACTAAACCCGTGCGCCACAACTACTGAGCCCGCATGCCACAACTACCGAAGCCCACGCGCCTAGAGCCCGTGCTCCACAACAAGAGAAGCCACCGCAATGAGAAGCCCACGCGCCACAACGAAGAGTAGCCCCCGCTTGCCGCAACTACAGAAAGCCCACGCACAGCAACAAAGACCCAACTCAGCCAAAAAATAATTAAATAAATAAATAAATTTATAAATTAAAAAAATATATGTTAATGTACAGAGGAATCATCTGGGGATTATGATAAGATGCAGATAGTGATTCAGTAAATCTAGGTTAGAGCCTGAGATTCTGCATTTTCACAAGCTCCCCTGTAATATCAATGCTGCTGGCCCTTGGAACACACTTTGAGTAGCAAGGAGTACTCTAATAGTGATATTTAATCTATATGCTATTATGATATCGTTATACAATAGATCAATGCAATTCATAATGCTCAGGTGCACTGAGAAGTAAACAAAATAAGGTCCCTCTTGCAAGTAGAAACAAAAAGAGAAGCATTTTATCTCTATTGTTGATACTGATACTAGAGGCCTAATAACTGTGCAGAGAGGCTTGCTATTTTTAAAAATTCTACTAATTACAGAAAAAATTTTAAATCTCTTTAGCCCTCTTTCTTGATTTCTCAGTGAAGAATCTGTAGGAAGCCAAATGGTTGTATTTACATAATGACCTTCCTTGGTTCTAAAACATTCCTCTTTTCTCCTTATTTACAGTGCTCACTGGCCTCTTGATAGGGGGGAAAATTCCCTTTTGTGTTACCTTTTTAAAATGAAGCTTGAGCTTTTTTACATGCAGATGCTGAAAACTGGGGATGATACACACAAGACTTGAAATTTAGGGAACACCAAGGAATTTAAATGGTTGAGAACTCTGATGCAATTAGCAGTGTTGCAGTCAGGAGTGTCAGAAATTAGATAAGCTTCCAGAAAGACAAACAGTAAACACCTCCTCTCCCCTATGAGGTGTAAGTAGTTTGGATGACAGGTACAGAAGAGAGATTCATAGCTACAAATACTGTAATATTGGGACTGAGAAAATCCCTGGGAAGTTTTGCTTCTTTCATTCAGCCTGGAATCAGGGCACATATATTTCATGGAGACCAAAACAAAGTCATGACAGTCAATAAACCCACTTAAGGAGGTACAAATCAAAAAGGCCTCTGTTTACTTCATGTTACCCACAGATTCTGAGCATCCATAGATATGGAAAAAAATCCACAGATATGTCAGATATCAGTGATACTTGGTCTACTTACGTTATTTCTAACTAGGAAAGGTCTTAAATAAACAGTCGGGCATATATTCTAATACAATACACAAAGAGAATCAAACACCAATAATACCCACACTAAAACTGTCATATTTAAATTGGTGAATTTCAAACAACCCTAATCATCACGAGAGTGCATTCAGTTATGTGGTGCCCTTATATGAAGTTAATTCATTCTGGCAAGACCTTCACAATACAGATTTATTTCAGATCATCCATTCCACTGAGCATATATTAGCTTCCATTCATTGAAGTGCTTAATTGGGAAAAACTGGTCTTATATTTTTTAAGCTAAAATTGCCTCTTCCATGTTTCATGGTCAAGGACATCATTGCCTCCAACTGCTGTGCTTAGATGTTTTCAACATTTTTCAGGAACATTATTCTGCATTCACAACTGGGCTTAAGTGTGTGGAGAAATGTTTGGATTTCAAACTTTTGAAACATATCTGATATCTAAAACATCTGTCCCTTAAATAATATAAATCATCCATAGGCTTCTACTAAGAGAATTCAGCCCAGCAGCCAGAGACCCAACACCTATCAAGTCCCATCTGACACAGTTGATATTTCACAGTTTAATGTACACTTTCTATCTCTGTCTCAAATTACCTCCCTATTACGTCTATCAAATTACCTCCCTATTACATCTATCAAATTACCAAATTACATCCCTGTTATATTATCCCAAATTACATCTCTGTCCCAAACTACATGTATCCTATTGATCACTTCTACTATCCCACATACTCCTAGTTTATTCATACTTATGCTCTGTTTCCCTCATAAACTCTGTGTCCTCTACAAGCCTTAAGTGTGAGTGTTTCTCAGGGTTCCAAACTCTGGTCTCTCTTCGATTTATATACTCTTAAGTTATCTCACTAATATACGTTGCCATCTATAACTGCCATCTACATGCTGGTAAATTCCAAATCTACTGCCTCCAGCTCAGACCTCAACGCTCTATTGGAATTCTCCACTTATAGTCCCGTAAGTATCACCTGAACTCATTTTCACCATCTTCCACTCTTTGCTCCCGATCCACAAACCTGATTCTCCCCAGTTGCTCTAGATTTCCATGTATTGTGCCACAAGCTGCCCAGTCACCTAAGCCAGGAAACTTTTCTTCCTTCTTTCTGCTTCCCCTCTCTACAGTCACTAACCCAGTCATACAAGACAAACTCCTGAAAAGCTGCAGAATCGATCCCCTGTTCTCCATTCCCATTGCTTTCCTTCAGAGCCTCAACACTCAAGAAGTGAATTACACTAACAGCCTCCTAAGTGATCTCCCAGTCGGTCTCCCTTCTACATTGTAGCTAAAGTGATCTTTCTAAAACACAAATCTGATCACATGACCCTACTGCCGAAAATACTAAGGTGACTACCCATCACTTTCATATGAAGTCTCAAGTCTTTGGCCTGACCCTTTGGAATCTGACCCCGACGTAGGTCTCTCATTCTGAAGCCCCATATGAACCCCACCGTCCAATTTAGGGGAGATACTTGTAATTCTTCTGAAGCACCATGCACTCTCCCTTCCCTGCCATTTATCCTGCTGTTCTTCCTCTTGGAATGCATTTTCACTGCTCATCTATCTGATTAAACCTATTCAGTCTTCCTTGGTCCTCCACTTAGGTCCTCCTTCTTTGTGTTCCCATAACATATACACACCTTTATTTCAGTCTCTGACCTCTCTCGCTAGAAATTTTGGGTTTTCTGAGCATTTCTCCCACTGTAATGTGTGCCCCTTGAGAACAAGCATGACATCTTATTGATCACCTTATTTCCAGAACTTAACATTGTATCCAGCATAACGTTAGCAATTAAAAGCAAACAGGTGACTGAATAAATGAATGAGTGAATGAACAACTGTAGAAATGTCTTTACTTACTCAAAATATTTGGTTCATTCAACTACATGATGGTTCTTACAACTATCACCAATTGAACAGCATTTCTATAACTTTTGCAAAACTGTGGTGAAGATATTTTTAATTGTGTTATCCCAAGGATATATGTTAAATTGCTGGTTGAAATTAGTTTAAAAATAACAATTTTCTCTGCAGACAAAGTGAAAGCTGTTTTTAGCCAAAATATAAAACTATATTTATATCCTTTTTTTGCCTTAACTACCAAAAAAGTTAAAGACAGATTTAGTGTTCAACAGTAGTAATTAGACCATCTCAAGTCCCTGATAATTTCTATCCCATTTCCTCTCATAAATGTTCTATTTCTATCCTAAATTATTTTACTACACATGATTTATTCTCTAAATTCTTCTATTATAAATGATTTTAATATTTGTAAGTAGGCAGAGAATGGTGGCAAAACCTAATCCTTCAAAATATGTGTTTCTTCCACCTTAAGTCCCAGGCATTGAAGAGCCACATCAAAGTGAAGACTGAGGGCGGGAGGGGGACGAATTAGGAGTATGGGATTAACAGATACAAACTACTATACATAAAGTAGATAGGCAACAAGAATTTACTGTATATCACAGGGCATTATATTCAATATCTTGTAATAACCTATAATGGAAGATAATCAGAAAAAAATAACTGAATCACTTTGCTGTACACCTGAAACTAATACAATATTGTAAATCAACTATCCTTCAATTTTTTAAAAAGTCAAGACCAGCCTCTATCTGAGCCATACAGACTTCTGGCAACCTATCAGAATCTGAGTTTTCTGGTTAGTCTGATTCTGCAGCTATGCACGTCAATCCAAACGTCCCACTCACATAAAACTGCATATTACAGCCACCAGTACAATTTACCTGCAATACTAAAGTTCCACTCATGCTTGGAATGTGGTCACATTTTTATTAATTATAACCCATGGACCATAGCCGTAAGTTTCATTTCATGCCATGTAGCATTTTAAATGTTAGCTGTTAATGCAGGTGGACAAATTTAGCAGACGATAACAAAGGTGATTCACAATCCAGCTCCATACAAGAACCTCCTGGGGGTAGCTTTTGAAACACTTACACCAGATCCTCAATTAAAATGTAATTTCTGAAGCAGTAGGGTGGGGCTTAGCATCATTTTTTCCAAGTACCCCAAGTGATTCTACTGTACATTGAGACTTGAGAATCAATGGCTCAGCACCTGGGAAAGAGGTCCAAGTTACAGATAAATATTTGTCATATTTCTCTTAACAGAAGATTGCCTATCAGATTTTTTAAAGTGAAAATAATTCTACTTTCTAAAAATCAAACTGTATTTACCCCATTGAAATGAAGCTCGTTATAAAAGCCTGAATAAAAAAGGGAAAACTAGAGACGATTACTCATTTTTAAAAGGATTTCTGGGGCTTCCCTGCTGGCGCAGTGGTTAGGAGTCCGCCTGCCGATGCAGGGGACACGGGTTCGTGCCCCGGTCCGGGAAGATCCCACATGCCGCGGAGCGGCTGGGCCCGTGAGCCACAACTACTGAGCCTGCGCGTCTGGAGCCTGTGCTCCGCAACGGGAGAGGCCGCGACAGTGAGAGGCCCGCGCACCGCGATGAGGAGTGGCCCCCGCTCGCTGCAACTGGAGAAGGCCCTTGCACAGAAACGAAGACCCAACGCAGCCAAAAATAAATAAATACATAAATTTATATATATATAAAAAAAAGGATTTCTGTCTTTTTAAAGGATTAATTCGAGCATTTCTTCAAGTACCAGGTGGTGATTTAATTGATTTGTAGACTGGTCTCAGTTATTAATTATACTTGTGACCTTTGCCAAGTCACCTGAATCTCTCTAGACCTTGCTTTTCCAATGTGTTAACTGAGAGAACTGGATGAAAGAAGCACTTTCTCAGCTCACACTGTTTCCCAGAGGTGTCTAGATATTACACAGAGGTGGAAGGGTAGCTGAGGGCACAAACCCTGGAGCCAGGCTGCGTAAATTTGTATCCAGGCACCACTAATTATGCTACCTTGGGCAGATTAATTAACCTTTCAGTGCCTCGGTTTCATCAACTATAAAATGGTATTAACAATACTCATACTTCATAGGGTTTTGAGATTAAATGAACTAATATATGTAAAAGCATTTAGAATAGTTCTGGGCACACAGTAAGCACTATTAAAGCATAAGTTATCATTCTTATTACTTATATTCCACCCCCTGAAGAAAGTCAGGGCCTTGAGTATCGCTAATGTATTGGTGAGCCTCTAAGAAGGGGGGACATCATGTAGCACTTCAAAAATATATTTGACCAGTTAACCTTTGATTGCAGGGGGGCAGCTGTCTACGGATCACACATTGGGGAAAGCTGGACTACATGATTGCCATGTCCCTTTAAACACTAGTATTGTGTGACTCATCTCCATGTCTTAGAGACTCAGAAAACTATGGCCCATGGGCTAAATCCAGACGAACATCTGTTTTTGTAAATAAAGTTTTCAGGGAACACTGCCATTCTCATTTGTTTACATATTTCTATATCTACTTTCACACTACAACAAAAGAGTTGAATAGCTGCAACAGAAACCATATGGCCCACACAGCCTAAAATATATACTGTCCGACCCTTTGCCAATCCCTGCTTTAGATGTGTAATGTACTGCAAAGCCTACAGCTCTTCTCCATGGTAACTTAATCGAGACAAATTTCATTTTATGAATAGGCATTTCTATTCCATCGACCCAGTTGGCTGGAGAATGAGAGGAAACAGTCATCAATGTGGGATGCAAAAAGAGAATGGGTATGGGGGTGGGAGGTTCTCGATTATATGGTCTGGAAAGGATAAACGGCAAGGATCATAGAGGAAGAACTGCTGATGGCAAAAAAACAGAAAGCAATTGGAAAAACAGAAGGTGACCCAAAGACCTTGACACTAGTTAAAGGTGCTAACATAGATGGGCATCTTCTCCCATAACCTTCCAAAAGTCTACTCATCCTCCCCCAAATATTAGATTTCCTTTATAATTAGTACTATTAATCAAGTACAATCCTAGAAAATGCTTTTGTTATGCTATTTGTTTCTTTTTTTATTAATTTTTATTGGAGTATAGTTGCTTTACAATGCTGTGTTAGTTTCTGCTGTACAGCAATGTGAATCAGCTATACATATACATATGTCCCCACCTTTTTTGGATTTCCTTCCCATTTAGATCACCACAGAGCACTGAGTATAGAGTTCCCTGTGCTATACAGTAGGTTCTCATTAGTTATCTATTTTATACATAGTAGTGTATATATGTCAAATGTTATGCTATTTGTTTCTTTATATAATTATTATCCTAATTTTATAGAGGAATAAACAGCAAAGTTCAAGCAACTTTCCCATAGCTGATCAATGGCTGAGCTCTTAGTCAAAACTAGTTTTACTGATCTCAGATTTTCCATTATGCCCCAGCTGAAGTTATTTGGTTTTAGAAATTCTCTTAAATGCAGATAAATGCTAGATAAAATTCTGATGACCAGAATTTTTTATGCACTATTCTAAATAATTGTTTATCACTGGGCAAAGCTTTACTATTTCTACCCATACAAACAATCTATTGCTCTCCACAAGTTTAGCTCTTGGGTGGGGGTGAGGGGCGGGGAAAGGATAGAAAGGTGATATAAGGAGTCTGACTGCATTCTGCATAGATAGGCAACCATGCTGAAATTTATCTTGTCAAGAAAGATAAAGAAAGGAATTCATTCAGGATGAATAGAAACACAGGAAGCTACTGAAGAATAGACAAAAATGCACTGTTTGAAATGGCAGCTGCAAATCTTATCACTTATATTCCACTGCTACAAAAACTAGTCAGCTTTTCTTAGCCAAATGTGAATTAGAAGAAATATAATTCAGTGTTTAGAAAATATGCCTAATTTACCACCAAAGCTATATAGTTTTGTCTTGAAGTAAGGAATTCTACATCAGCTTTTTAAAATGATGGTGATTAAGTAGACTACAATATACTTCCAGTGTTCTGTTCTTTTCATTATTTGTGGCACCCTGATGAAAAGTAATTATGCTTTGGCAAATTTTCCTCTTAGATGTAATTTGGACCACTTATCTGAGATTCTCAGAAGGGAGCTGACTTGACAACTAAAAGAGAACACCTGTTTCTATCAATGTAAAGGAAGCCTTCCTGGGAGGCTTTTCCTCTGCTTAGCAAGGCACAACACTTCTACAACCAGAAATACTGAGTGATGCATTAATGAATTGCCTTCTCTATTTAGCAAACAGAATCAGGAATTAAATGGTATATCTTTATATTTACATAAGGAAAGAAAGAATGGTCATGAATATAAAATAACAAAAAGAGAAAAGGGAGTGTGGCAGTGATTGAGAGGAGTGAGCTACACTGATGTCTGCCCTAGTGACCCGCCCACCTGCAATGAGATCTCTCAGCTACTCAGGTGCTTTAAAAAAAGTTCACAATTTGGGATTCTGTTATTTTATTAAATAGGTCAAAGGGGATCTACAGAAAAGGTTCGTGTATGTTTTATTGTATCCAACACACACTGTGCGTGTGAAAATTCCATCCATCCTCTTTTCACTGATGTTAAAAGCAGGCAGCTGGCACGATACTAACAGTTCATAAAAAGAGGATGGTCCCACTGCTTTATTGAAATACTAAATAATTCCATTTTCTGACTAGGACCAGTGAAGCTTCAAATACACTTTTAAGAGGCTTTATTTATTCCTTTTATGATCTATAAAAAGGCTACACGGCTATTACTTTGGCTTTTCCATCCTGTTTTAATGAACATCAAAAAGCACTTTTACAAATACAATCTTTTGGTCTCACTGCATTCTTGAGATGAACATCAACAAGTAAAATAAATACAGTACCAAAGATCTAAGGCACAATTTATGTGGATCTACTGAGAATCAGTTAATGGACTTCAAGGAAATTTGTTTTTCTTTGCCTATAGTTTACCATCCCTTTTTGTTTGCCTCTAATGGGAATCGAATTTTCTTATGGAATAGTTTATGGAAACTATTGAAGGGAAATTCTGCAACAAGTTATTTTGGTTGTTTATATTTGTAACACATTAAGAGCTGGCACCCTATCAATTTTTCTAAGTATCTGCAAGACTGGGTACATGAACTTCTAAAAACTTTTTATTGAAATGTAATATACATTAAAAATACACATACGTGTACTACTCAGTAATTTATTTTACAAATAATACATTCATATAGCCAGCACCCAAATTCAGAAACAGAACTTCTACCAGGCCCTAGAAGACTCTCCTCACACTCCTTTCTACTCATCATAAAGATAACTACCATCTGCACTTCTCCTAACCCTAAAGATGTCAGTTCCATAGGGTCAAGGATGGGCACATAAAATCTTACAAATCGGGAATTCCCTGGTGGTCCAGTGGTTGGGACTCCATACTGACACTGCCAAGGACCCAGGTTCAACCCCTGGTCGGGGAACTAAGATCCCACAAGCTGCACGGCACAGCCAAAAATAAACAAATAAATAAATAAAATAAAATAAAATAAATCTTACAAATCCTCATTGATCCCCCAAACATAAGCCTGGCCTCAAAGTTCTCCATAGCAATAATCAAGTCAGGAGATTAAAAACAACATCTAAATATATTTGAAAGTAATTCAAAATTCTATATCTAATCAAGTTGCCATCTATGTATAAAGACAATATGAAGACATATTAAATATGTAAAAGATTTAAGAAATAAACTCTCATGAATCCTTCTTGAAAAACTACATTGTGACTTAAACTAACCAACCCAGTGATGACTTTAAAAAGACTCAGGAAAGGTAATGCCCTTATATGAAAGATATGATGGTCAAGCAATTTATTTAAATATGTAATTAAATCTAAAGAATTGATTATAGTGACAAAACAATGTGTTGTCACTTATAAAAGTAAAGCTATACAATATTAAAAATAAAAATAAATAATTATAAGGGACAGGGAAAAATCCCACTAATACTAAAAACTGAGGTTGTAGCCAAGGGAGAGTGGGTTCTTTATCTATCTATGGTCTTTCAAAAGGAGGCCTCTCTGGGTGCTTTCAATCGATTAAATTGAATTTGAAGTAACAGTATGTTCACATTCAAAAGATAACCTATAGTAGAACAAGAAACATTCTATATATCTTCTAATTATCAGAAAGATGATCATATATAAAAGACAGAATGACAGGAAACGTTTAAAAAGCATTAAAAACAGGAGACTTAAAACAAGATGGTATAATTAAGACTGAGCATAACACTAAATATTAATGGGCTATATTTACCTATTAAAGAAAAACTACTCTCCCACTGATTCAAAAAACAAATCTAACTACATATTAAATATAAAAGGCAAAGTAAAAACAATGTGATTTGGAAATGGGTAAAGTAAATAGATAGACGCATGTTTATCTTTTTACTATTAATTTACCATTAAATTATTATTTGCAAAAATAAATCAAGGAACAAGATTTTAATAGAAGGCAAGATTGAGTTCAAGGTAAGAATATTAAAGGATTTCATTTTATATTAAACTGAAAGATTTGATTATTTCAAAGGAGCCAACCTTCTGAGTAGAAAATTAAGATTATATTTTATGACTTAAATGAATATAGAGTTTTATTATCTATAAGTGACCAAAGAAATTATTGACCTCCATATTTTTATCCAGGGAGAATTTCCCTACTGAATTCTGGAAGACAGAATAAAGTTGTTGCTTGTTTATAATGCTAGTTATGAAAATAATTAAACACGTTTGGCCCTTACTGTGTTAACGTTTTTTCTCATTTAATCCTAGCAACAGCCTATTAAGGTTTAAGTTTACTATTAACATTCTCTTACAGATGATGCACAGCACTTAAGTAACATACCCAAAGGCCTACTGCTTAGGGAGTGGTAAAGCTGGAATTCAATCCCTGGCAGCCCAACTCAGAGCACATGCTTTTAATGACTACATTAAAATATAGTGGGGGAAGAAAAACAAACCCATTCACACAGAATAGGATGCATGTACCTGGGATTCACACCAAGATGACCAGATACCAGTCTAAGGCTAAAAGTCTGCCTGCACCTCTACTGATTGGTGGTGAAGGGTCTTCTGAGAGCTTGCAGTCCTAGCCAGGACTGGCTCAACACATTAGCTAGGCTGAATCCCATCAAGTGAATATGTCAGGGCTCCTCAAGATCACTCCAGGTTTGGTGATTTGCTAGGTGATCTCACAGGACTCAGCATATAGTTGTACTCGTACTGAGATTTATGACAGTAAAAGGACACAAAGGAAAATCAGCAAAAGGAAAAGGTGCATGGGAGAAGTCTAGATGAAACTAGGCGCACGCTTCCAAGAGTCCCCCAAACATATAGTGTAATTGCACAGGACATGCTTAATTCCTCCAGCATCAAGTTGTTACAATAAATGGGAAGTATTGTATACCAGGGCAGCTCATTAGAGACACCACCAATGGTTTTTATTGGAGGCTGGTATGTAGGTATCCTCTGCCCAGTATGTACCAAAATTCTAGATTCCCAAAAGGAAGGCAGGTGTTAACTATAAACATATTCTTTGCACAGTTTAGGCACAGTGAGCCACAATGATTATTTAGGGAGAGTTTTATATCAGTGTGCGGGACTGTTTACTAGCCAAATTCCCAGAGACCAGCAAGAGAGCCAACCTTGCAAGCAGCCTTTTCTAAGAATAGGCAATTTCAGACCTGCACTATTCTTTTTCTGCCCAGTGAACATGAAGCATTCAACTACCTCGTTCTGAGTTTCCCTCTATGATTTGTGAATTGACACTATAATATTCTACAGTTCTATATTTTTAATTTTCTTATAATTTAGATTTCTTCACCTTTCTCTACTCCCACCTGCTTACTCACTCTATCCACTGAAATGTGTACTCATCATCATTAGTTACTTCTGAAAAACACTCCCTCTGAATTGCTGACATTACACAGTCAGACCCTCTGGCACTCTAGATATTCAAAGAGGGGAGAAGGCATTGTGCCTGCTGGTGGCCAAGCTATGACTCTGTAGCAATTCAGTTGTCATTTCCTCCACCCTCACCCCCCACCCCAGCACTGCACACAACCTACCGAAGAGTTGCAAAACTTTTGGATAAGTTCCTAGATGGCAAATAATAGTGAGCCACTGAATGAAGTTCATCATTCAATCTATACATATAACCATCAGTTATGTGCAAGGCATTGCGTTAAAAGCAGTGAATAGATGTGACGCTGAATTCAGACATATATCCTACATTGAAGGAGTATATAGTCTTATAGGATGCATCATTAAATAACTTTTATATGAAATAAGAAGTGATGGATTACAAAGTGTAGGCACCGTAACTGGGAATACAACAGTGACTGAAATAGACAAAGTCTTTACTCTTATTACCAGAGAAAGGGCAGGTGGCATCAGAGAATGGGCCTGATCAATATCTGGATATGTCAACATGATGACACAATGTCATCATCATGGAAAACAGTTGACACAGGTACAGTGATGTTGCCAAAGGAGCCATATGAAGCCGGATGGGATAATTTCCTGATCCAGTGTGACTGACTATGTTCTATCTGCATAATGCCATGCATAGTATTCGAAGTCTCAAAAACATCCCTGCTCTCCAAGGCTCTTTAACACTCCTTTGACAGTGTGGCAGCATGAAATTTGCCCAATCTTGTAGATAAAAATGGGTGCAATTCAATATTGTACTTCTACAGGTAAAATAATCTCCTGAATCTTATGTTTATTAGTTTATTTTTAGGAAATGTTAGAATTTTTTTCAGTGTCCGCTCATAAAACAAGGCAGGATTCACTTTAAAGAATGTTTATAATAGATTTAGAATCAACAATAAAATTTGAAGAGTGATAAATTACAATAAACAAAAGAATATGCTCCAACATTTTTTTTAATTTGAGAAATTTCATCTTTCTGATTCTTTTTTTTAATGGAAGCTAGGCTTCCTATCGAACGGACAGGATTTATTCTCATCATTAAGTTGTATTTAGGTTTTTCTTTCTGACCTTTGCTTTTTTCATTTACATCCTTTATTCCTTTTCTTCCACTTGCTCATGCTCCTTCTGTGCTGGCTTCTCTGAACCACCTGATCCATAATCAGAGATCTGACTTTCAATTTAAGTGGCATTTTTGGTCAGTTTGGTCAAAATCTGTTTGGTCAGTTGGGGCCTCAAGCTACTACAGGGCAGGTTTTAATTAGAATTTTAGGAACACAAAGCAGCCTTTTGCTAAGATTTTCAAGTTCATTTTAAGGGCCAATTTCATGCTCTAATCAAAAGACTATCATTTCACTCCTAAAATAGCGGAAGATTTACAATCCCTGTTCCCAGAGTCTGCTGAACTCAGACATACGGTCACTCAGGTGATGCATCTCATGGGACTGCCCTTCAGCTTTGTCCTAAACTGATAATACCGAATTCCCATCAGCTTAGTATATCATAAGACTATGTTTGTTCCTTCAACTGTCTGGAATAAAACTTCGTTTTCTTAATTTTTCTTAGTACACTAGCTACCTTTATGTGCACTCTATATTTGCTATTTTGATTTTCCCAAAAAAGCTATTTGCATTAGCAAGAGAGCAGCCTAAGACAAACATCTTTAAATAAGCTGAAGAAATCAGCCACTACATTAAGCCAAAATTGCATAGTAAATACTGTCTGCATCTGTCCAAGCATGCAGTCATACTTTACTATCTCTTTATTTTGCATTTTATTTACAGATATGCTCCATTAAATGACTGACCTGTTCTGTACTACCCCACAGCATTTTTTAAATTTATGGGCTTCTTATTTTTAATGAAGATCTGTTAGTTTGGATTCACCATTTACAATACAATAGGTGGATTTTGCTCCTAAAATCATTATTTCTCCTTCTCATTACAATTACTAGAACTCTGAGATAGTTTCAGTCAGAGAGTTAGTTGTTCCTTACTTTTACTTCTAAGCCTAGAAGAGGACTTTCCTATTCCTTTTCATTTAAAATACAACTTATTCTGTAATGGCATAGTTCACTGAACTCCAGATGAAAGTTATGTTGTTTTCATTAAAATTCATTTCATAATTAAGCAATAAAAAATCTACTCTGGGATGACACATGCCTTATAAGGCTGTTTCAAAAACCCATATATGTAGAAAAATCTACTTTGCCTTTTATAAGTTAATGTAGTGAAAAGCCATAATGGTTTTCTAAATTCAAAAATCTAAAAGTGGCTTTGATTTTTAATTAAATTAATGTCAACTATTAATCCTCCCAGTACATTAGGGGTCTTCATATAATTTTTTAATCTCCATTTTCAAATAGTGTTTAGAAATATTTGTTTCTAGGCTTAGATACTTTCCCCTACACAAATTCTAGGAAGATTTTTTCAGACTGTTGCAGGGGAGGAATAAATTCTTTTTCTAATACCCTTCTAGGTTCTCTGACCAGAGTTCTATAAATTAGACTCACAAAAGACAGATTAACATGAGAAAGGCATACAAATTTATTTATATTAATATATACTTACTTAATATAAAATTTACAAGACACAGGAGCCTTCACAGGGACACGAAGACCTGAAGAAGTGGTTAAACCTGAGCATTTTTTATGTTAGGTTTGATGAAGAGTGGAGAGCAGTGGGAAAATGTAATAGAACAAAAGGATGTGAGCTAAGGGTGGTGAACTGGGGGAAACTAGCAAGGTATGTGCATTTGGATTCCTCTCAGTCTTCAGAGATAAGGATGCTCCTTTCCTCCAGGTGTAGGGGTATAGGGAGGGCACTGTTCACACAGAGGTCTTGATACCTGTTTTAGGAGAAGGCCAGATACATGCTGTTTCTCAAACTCCTTCCGCTTAAAATATTTGATATCCTGAGGTGCCATATTTGGAGCAGCGCATTCTAAACACCGTCACTGTGAAACTGGACATACGCGAAGATTAAATAACATGAAGTGTAACCAACCAGGACCTTATGGGCCTTCCCGGGACAGGCCACCCCCACTCCCACCCTCTGCTTGAGCTCCTCTCTGAAGTACGTAGATAACAGTATCAGATGCACACTTCCCGGGTAGTTTTACAGATGCTAAAACCCCACCAGGTGGAAGAAATTAACACATCCCCTCTGCAATATGGCGGGAACCAGGAAATATTTGCAACGACTTATCTGCCTTTTTACTTTACCTCACCATCAACCAATCAGAGGATTGTGCAGGAGCTGATCATACCCTGGGACTTCCATCCCTTGCCTGGCCTTTAAAAATGCTTTGCTAAAATCCGTCTGGTAGTTCGGGCTTTTTGAGGACTAGCTATCCCAGACTCCTTATAGGACACCCTGCAATAAATGTTGCACTTTCTTTCACCACAACCCGGTATCAGTAGATTGGCTTTACTGCGTGTGGGCAAGTGGACCCAAGTTTGATTTGGCAACAATAGGCCTTAACTCACTCAGAGTCCCTTAGGAAATGTGACGGAGTATCAGTCAGTTGACTTGCAAACTAAATAGTTTAACACAGGTAATTTCTTAGAAGTTATTACATCTGGGTCCAAAACATACTATAAAGTTTTTAAGTACATGTCAATCCAAAAGATTATAATGCCCACCACATAGATTTGTGTGTACTGTCTAAAATTATTACCCAACCAGGACCACCACATGTAGCAAGGCAGGCTTTGCACTGCACAGAGTGAGTGGTAGCAGGGTGGGTGGAGAGGGGATTCACGTAAACTACTGTATGAATCATATGTTCTGGAGTTGTGCACAGAAAAGGTCCTAGACCCAAGCCTCTATGAAAATTTATTTTGAATAGTGATAAAAATCTAAAGCCCAATTTTAAGACAGTGCTGTACTTTACCCAGAAACTTTTTCTGTACTTCAACAGAATAATTATTTAAAAGATTTTATTAGGGTAAGAAAATAAGAATGTGAGGTAAATAATACTTTTATTAATTTCCTTATTTCATAAAATTTTAAGCATCATGGTCTCTCCCTTTATTAAAAAAGTTTGTTCCTGAGAATTAAATATTAACTAAGTTTTTGTAAGCAAAGTCACATTTTACATGTAGAGAGATTTCAGCAGGAATTCAAGACCTTAATTCACTCCAAGCCACTTAAAGAAAATAGGGTGAAAAATCTCAGAAAAGTAAGAACTAAATTAATTGGATTAAGGTTTTCACAGTAATACATATTGGTTTTGTCTCTACTGTGGGACTATTAGCTTTTGAAGGAGAGACATTAGGTCGTGTTTAACTTTGTACCCCCAGTATCTGGCATCTGGCAAAAAGTAGGCACTCGAAAAATAGTTGAATAAGTGAATGGAGACAGACCAAAGTCAGCTGATTACCACATTAAGAACAGAAAGTACTAAATGTTTTAAATATTTGTTTAGATATGGACTTCAATTCCATATTGTGGCCAGTTAATAAAGTATCAAGACAAAAATGAAGGAATGGAACAAGGACATTAAGATAAGAAAAAAGGGGACAGGAAAAGACAGAGGGAGGGTAAGGGACCAACAGGGAAACAGGCACAGTGTAAGAGACAGTGGGGAAAAAAAGGGAAGCGGGGGCAGGAGAGGAGTAGACTGGAAATACAGAAAACAGTAGAGAAATAGGAAAGGCGGCAAAGAATAAGGGCAAAACCTAACAGACAAAGGTGCATTTGTACCAAAAAATTTATAACTGCCCTCCTGCAATCTGCAGCTCACCAGGGCCATGAATTTCAGAGTCTAAACTTCTCATCACTCATCTTTGAAATGTGAGTTGGCTGGTTAATTAGTGTTCACAGTTTTGGGGTTGTTTCCCTGTAATTAATTTTTCTTAGTCATAGCGGCAGAGGCCAAAACAAAAACATTCCTCAGGTATTATTAATTCAGGCCAGGGAGTGATCCTTCCCCATCAGCTCTATCCTGATACTGTCTACTATCTAAAAGCAAGAGAATCCTTTCACAAAGGGAAGAACACTTTTGTGATATAAACAAATACCACATCATTTCATTATTATTTAAGTTGAAAATTTTTAACAGTACCTAACACAGTACTGGGCACATGGTACACAATCAAAATGATACTTCTAAATTCAGCTTTTTAGGTTGTTGGGTTTTTTTTTTAAGTAGAGAATATTAGTCTCATGAAAAGAGCATTCTGAAAGTTGGTGATCTGATGTTCAAATCTATTTCTATAATCGATTACTTACACGTATTTTCCACTTCTGTGATACCATTTTTATCATCCTTTTTACTCCATCTTGACTTAATTAACAATATATGATTTGAATATCCTGAATTAAAGGGAAGCTCTCAAAACCCCAGCAACTGTAAATAGCTATGATGATGGCTGCGGATCCTTGATCAATGCACTGCTGACCCCTCTCAGAATGGTTCTTTCACTTTCACTGCATCCCTGAGCTTTGTTTTTTTTGTTTTTAAAGATCTGAAGGAATAAAAACTCACTGTCGTGGCTAAAAGCAATGAGACACAGAAGAGGCCCTATTTTCAAACCTCTGGTAACGTCAGAAACAACAGATTAATCAAGGTGAACTTTAAAGGGACAGAGCGAAGGAAAGAAATGGGACTAAGAAAATAATCCATGGTTCCCCCTGTTATCATAGAATAGCTAAGTGACAACTGGCCAAGTCTATGTTCCTTCATTCTTTCCACTTTCTTCTCCATCCTCCCTCCTTTTTTCTTTCTAATTTTTCTAGGATATGATGAAGAAGCAACTACAAACATACAAGTAGCTGTACAGATATAGATATATTTCACTTTGCACAACAAAATGGGTCCTTAAAAAGTTGTATAAACCTATTATTTTGTAACAAATTGATCATGCTTCTCTTTAATTTATCATTTTTGAGATGCTTAATTTTCATTCCTGATTAATCAATTTTGGCTTTAGGTTTCTCTTCCCTCCTAAAACTAGACTGAAAAATAAAAGTCCGGAAACAAACTCTTAGATCCTTGGGGAGGTCACCATTTATGTAAATTCTCTGGTGACTTCCTGTTTAATGCAAAAATGTCTCTTTGAGCTTTGGGATTTTATACATTGTTTCCATAGAACTTAGCATGAGGAGTCACACCAACTATAACTAAGCTGGAGTAGCAGCAGAAAAACAATGTGATGTAGTTTATACTGGAAGATCCTCTCATAAAATGTCTTCCTCTACCATCAATAAGCCTATTCATAATGGGGCGGGGGGGTAAACATGTCTGAGGAGAGGGCGTAGCAATGGAAATGCCAGTGATTAAATTAAGAAGATAAATAATAATTGCTGGAGAAAAACAAAACAGCCCAAACAAATGAATCTTTTGGAAGAAAGGAGTGTTGGGACAGGATCTGCAATCTAGGAAAAGGGAAAATGAGACAAGCAATTAATACCACAATTTAAGATTATACGGTGAGGAAGGATAATGAGGTAAGTTGATGCCTGAATAAATAGCAATTTCCAAAAAATGGCATAAAGGTGCTGGGGGAGAGAAAAGGTTTTTAGGTACTTTTTATAATTAATTCAACTTATTTTGACTTATACAGACTATCTAAACTTTAAACGTTGATTCGTGAAAATAAGCAGGAATTTTTTGTCATTTATTTGTGTCCAGATGTGTATTTGGATCAGAAGTTGATGGCAGAACGCGATGGTAGAAGAAAACGGAGCCCCCATTTCATGAGGAGGAAACAGAGGCACGTGGAGGAGAATCTGAGAATGGGGTCAGCTGTCGTGACCTCAGAGCAGGACCTTGTAGAGTTGGTTCCCATTTTGCTTCTCTACAACAGGAGGGGATACTGTGTAGGATGCCTTTTCTCTCATAGTCAGAAGTAGCTCAGGGTTATAAAGCATTATTAAGGTTTTACTTGCCCAACAGAATCCTCAGACAACACCTGAAATCTACCCCCTGCTTTCATTAGCCTGAATCTGAGAGTTGTGCCCCAGCACTCTGTCAAACACATCATGTGGCTGCGGGTAGAAAACAATCCTTTCCTTATAAAATGGAGAGCCTGCAAAGTAGGTGTTACCAGTGTGTGTGTGTGTGTGTGTGTGTGTGTGTGTGTGTTGCTACACCCAGTACTTTTTTTTCAGAGTATTTATCAACTACGTGGTGAAACACTTAGCATTTACGTATGTTAATCAATTAAATTATTGATTCATTTATCAGGAACGATAAGTCTACAAGACATTCAAAGAAAAAAATTAAAAGAACTTTGAGAAAGAAGGTTGAGAAAGGCAATTCACAATGTATCAAAGCATGAAAATAAAGATCTTGCTTTTCAAAAAACGTCCGTGAACGTACAAGTCATTATAGGACCTTTACGATATAGAAATAGTCAACAGGAAAACTGATTATCTTATTTAGTATGTAACATATGCATTTTCACTACTCTTTATTCACTGACCCCTCCTCCACGGGTTTCATAATCTTTGCGTTCTGTTCAGCCAAAGATGAGACTATGTTCTAAGAAACTAATCATTTTCAGTCAATTTAAATGATCACAGTGATTGGCAAAGTGATAGAAATATACCAACCCCTTGAAACCAAGAAAGGAGCATTCCCCAGTGTGTTCACTGACTCCAATATAAATAGATCCATTGTTCTTCCAGAAGTGGACCTTCCATAATGGCCAGCATAATAAATTTAATTCTAGCTCTGAAAAATATGTCATATAATTCCCAATCTACAAAGCCTCCATTTTAGCATATTACTTAGACTTCTTTCTGATCTGGCTAGAGTCACACAGAAAACTGTCAAAAATATTCTGTCTGTCTTCTGTACCCATTTAAAATGAGAGAATAACTTCTTTGTTTGTCATAGTCACTGTAATATTGGAATTGGGAGAGTCTTGTAAAAATAAAAATTCATGAGTCAGTACATTCACATTCCATTAGTTACCCAGTCTATATATCTCATTCAAACCTAAAATTCTTCTCTCTTCTCACTCTCATCTGATGACCTTGCTTCCTATTTCATGGAGAAAAGAGAAGAAATCAAAAGACGCAGAAGTAGAGAATGGACTTGAGGACACGGGGAGGGGGAAGGGTAAGCTGGGACGAAGTGAGAGAGTAGCACTGATATATATACACTACCAAATGTAAAATCGATAGCTAGTGGGAAGCAGCCACGTAGCACAGGGAGATCAGCTCAGTGTTTTGTGACCACCCAGAGGGGTGGGATAGGGAGGGTGGGAGGGAGACGCAAAAGGGAGGAGATACGGGGATATATGTATATGTATGGCTGATTCACTTTGTTATAAAGCAGAAACTAACACACCATTGTAGAGCAATTATACTCCAATAAAGATGTTAAAAAAAGAAAAAGAGAAGAAATCAGAAACTGAACTTCCACATGCCCTCACTACTTCACTGACATACCTGCACCCATGCCCATTCTCTGCTTCCTCAAGGACAATGAACTCTTTGTTCTCCTGCATTCAGATCACTCTTGTTTACAAAAAGATTTTGCCCCTATGACTCTCCCCTTTCTCCTCTTAATCATTAATTTTTCTCCACTCTGTGAGATCATTGTCATTAACATCCAAACATTCTTTAACAGCACCCACCTTATAAATTACCTTCCCCTATCCTATATTTCCTTGCTTCTCTGCTCTCTTTTGTAGTAAAAATTCATATTTTTATAGTAAAATTGCCATGTTTTCCCCACATAATGACTTAGGAATCCAAATTGCTTAACTTATATGATAGAATATTCCCTTTTTCTTACTACCATTCCTATAGACACAATCTGAGATCTGACAACCAAGTTCTCTCCTTTAATCAAGCTTCTCTCTCACTGGCCTGACCGAGACATTTCAATCATAATTTAAATAACAATGCTGTTGATAATATAAAGGCAGCAAAGAATCCAGCTGCTTCCTTTATAATTGTACTGAACCCACAACAGCACTATCAGCAAAAACTGACTTCTCCATAAACTTTAGCAAATACGTTTTAAATAACTTCTAAGAAACAAGAATTAAGGGGTATGTTTACAATTAGTTCATATTACCATTAGGATGCTAATATCTATCACTAATTTTTTGACATGATACTGAAAATAAATCATCTCAATGTAACTATACATAATATAAAATATATAATCTATTTTAATATATTTAAATGTTTTATATAAAAATATGTATTTTAATCATAAGAAAAAGGGGACATCCATCGATTAAGTTGACCTCATAAAATATGAACAGCATTATTTATTTAGGAAAAAGGAACTCTTCAAGGAAATCTCACACACTCAGTTAATACTCAATACAAATCATTGCCCAATCAGAAGAACTCAATAAGAAGGAAGATTATGCTGTTTTCCTTTCCTAGTAGGATGAACAACTATAATCTTGGTTGTACTGTTTAGAAAAATCTCAAATCATTCAATCAGATGCAAATAACAACTGAAATTAGATTCTTCCTTTGGCCAGTAATTTCTTGATTGCGAACTACAGAAGCAGGACAATGTAGTTAGGTCCTGCTGCACACAGAATTTTGTGGCTATTCTCTATTTAGTCCAAAAGAGATCTCGTGTCAAAATTTGATTATGAATATGAGCAATGTAAAATATCATTTTATAATAAGTATTTACATACTTATTAGGGATTAATTGTAAAATGAATATAACATATGTATAGTTCCAAATATTTCTGTAGTGTTGGACTGAATGTATGTCCTGGGCTACAAAAATGAAGGAAAGTGCCACCTAGAGGCAGCACTGGATTGCAGGCATTTGATGGCTGAATCTGAAACCAAAGAAGCTGATACGGAGTATAGTCACTGTTAAGTCAGTATAATATATTGGCAAAATGTTGAATAAGGCTTAGCTTTTTAAATTAACTTTAACCCTTGATTATTTCCAGAACTGACTTCAGTATTCATCTAGTTTAACCAACTCACTTTGCAAACCAGGAAACTGAAATTCAGAACTGTTACAGGATTGTCCCAAGGTTGCCCTGCAGTAAATGAGAGAGCTGGGCTGGCACCAAGTTCCTCACTCTTTCTCGAAAGTAATTAATTCCATTCATTTGGAAAATGTGCTAGACAAAACAGTATCAAAAATGTGTGAAAGTATTGTTCTATAGTGTATAAAATAATTTTGAGATTTGAAAATTACTGTATATCTTTTCCTTATAAGCCAAAGAGGCTGCAAACAATAAACGAGCTTTTATAATACATTTTCTAAACTGTAATATTTTTATAAGAATATAAGTGTGACTTTCATAAAGTCTAATTTATGGCTCTTGAAATGTGTTTAATTGGCAATAAGCCTTTTCAAGATACAGAAGACACAGTCCCTTTTCACTAAAGTCTCATTAAATTAGTTATCTGTGCCTTTAATGCAAACATTCACTCTTTTGCATAAAAAAATCTATTGAAGAGGAAGATGTAGTTTGATACCAAGTATAGGCTGAATATGGAAGTACACATTGATTTTTAAAATCTCATTCTAACATGGTAGCATCTTATCTGGGTCAGAGTAACAGAATACAAACTAAATGTTAGAAATAAAGAATGTAGTTACTATTTATTGAGCTACTCTTTACGAAGTTTTATGTTAGACACTTTGAATACTTTATTTCACTTTAATTCTATTGCAGAAAATTTGATTTCACACATCTAACTTTCACCAAACCCCTTTAAAACAAGCATAAAGACATTTTGTGGAAAATTAAACACATAAAACCCCAAGAAAGAGAGAACAGGAGGAAAGATAACAAAAAAAATTGTGGAAACTGTAAAGCAATTGGTTGATTACTGAATAATTTAGCAGACTGAGAAAAACTAAGTCCTAAGGCCAACACTGGAGAAAGCTGAGAACTGTCTGGAATTATACTACAGAATCCCCAACAGGCTCAGAAACTGGGATTTCCAGGTACTTCTGGATGTGGGTGAAAAGAATAAGGAAAACTGGCAAGTCTGTTTAGGACGCAGCCAGACCCTTAGACTCATCTTCCCACTCTCCTCAGCTGGGACACTTTCCCTCCCCAGTCCTGACAAAAGACTGGAGGTTTATTCTCTGGGGAAGGTTAAACAAGTCTCTGGACTGGAAGACACTCAGATAATTAAATGAAGAGCTCCCAGAAAACAAAATATGATAGCAGCAATTAAAAACTAAATAGTAGTGATGGATGATTAAGTAAGTTGAGAAAATCTGTTAGAAAGAAGAGAAAAAAACCCCCAAAGATATGCAAAATATAAAAGACTCAGACCAAGATTCCACTATCTGAATAACAGGAGGTCCAGAAAGGGAAATAAATCATCAAAGAAATAATTCGAGTAATTTACCTTTAAACACTTGAAATTGCAGAATTTGCAGAATTTACAGAATTAAAAAATCTACTCACTGAGAGGTTAGCAAAATGCATAAAAAGTAACCACATCAAGACATTCCATTATGAAATTTCATAATATTGAAAATGAAGACTCTGGCAGCTTCTCCAGAGTGGGAGGAGGGAAACTCAGCTCAAACATAAAGGGTTAGGAGCCATAAAGGCTTCAACTACTCAGCAGCAAACCAGAAAGCTATACATTCTTCAAAGAAGACTTAGACATGTGTGAACAGTTAGGGGGTGTTAAATGGAATTTACACAGGCATACAAATAAACATGTGGCATACCGATCTCATCAGAATGATGGCATAACTATGTTGGGAGGATTGAGCAATAGAGGGATGTCACTGAGGTTTGTGGGGGAAGGGGAAGAAAAAAGAGCTAAATTTTCATTTTTCAGGTGTGAAATCAATAAATAATACCAAAAACTAAAATCAAGAAGCAGTAATATAATCATATTATTTATCATTTACCTGAAAGTAATTAGCAGATAATCAGCTTAAAGATGTGAAAGTGGTTGCCTGTGGACAGACCAAATGAGAGGAGGTGTGGAGGCAGGGGGAGCGGCAGACTCCTCTTCCTAATAAAGCTTGTAGATCTACTAGATTCATCAAACATGCGCACGTACACCTTGAGTATGAAAGACTCATTTATATTCGCTAAATTAAATCTAAGTTCTATAACCCTTGGAAATGTAAAAGTAATGAAAAACAGGAGTTAATGGGTGGAAGTAGGTGTGGAGGAAAATACAGGGGCAGTAAATCTCTTATCTTACACAGTAGGAAATCAAGGGGCTGTCAAAAATGTACGAGTCAAGAAATAGAATTTTTATGAAGCTAAATAACAAAAATTTTTTTCATGAGCTTTGTAGGGATTGGAAGTGGGGAGAGAAGATAAGTGAGCTAAATTTCTCTCATGTCATAGAGGGGAATCAAAAGCTATTTTTAAATTGACATATTAACAAATAAAGTATATGCATATTATTTAAGACTTGGATTTAAGCTCCGGAAAAACTAACCATAAAATGGCTAAAAATAAACACTTTTGGTGAGTAGGAATGAAGGAAAGAATTATATTGAACCTTACTTTTCATTTAGCACCCTCTTTGGTGTTTGAATTTGTATTATGGCACATATTGTTGGCATAATAATTAAATAGACAAATAAATCTATTAATAAATACTGGGTGGGTCAAAAGGTTCCTTCGGTTTTTTCCATGAGATGGCCCTAGTAGTGCTTAGTTGTCTTTAACTTCATTCGAAACAATTTTGTTAGGTTGTATGTAACAGCTGTCATATCAGCATGAATTTTTAAAAAAGACATCAAAATTGGTGAATTTTTGTGTAGCCATTTTAATATTGAAGATGGAAGAAAAAAGCAATATTTTCGGCATATTATGCTTTATTATTTCAAGAAAGGGAAAAACGCAACTGAAATGCACAAAAAGATTTGTGCAGTGTATGGAGAAAGTGCTGTGACTGATTGAATGTGTCAAAAGTGGTTTGCGAAGTTTCCTGCTGGAGATTTCTCACTGGACAATGTTCCACGCTCGGGTAGACCAGCTGAAGTTGATAGCGATCAAATTGAAACAATAATTGAGAACAATCAATGCTATACCACGCGGCAGATAGCCAACATACTCAAAATATCCAAATCAAGCGTTGAACATCATCTGCACCAGCTTGATTATGTGAATTGCTTTGATGTTTGGGTTCCACATATTAAAGTTAAGCGAAAAAAACCTTCTTGACCATATTTCCTCATGCAATTCTCTACTGAAACATAATGAAAATGTTCCATTTTTTAAAACAAATTGTGACGGGCAATGAAAAGTGGATACTGTACAATAACGTGGAATGGAAGAGATCGTGGGGCAAGCCAAATGAACCACCACCAACTGCACCAAAGGCCAGTCTTCATCCAAAGTAGGTGATGTTGTGTATATGGTGGGATTGGAAGGGAGTCCTCCATTATGAGCTCCTTCCAGAAAATCAAATGATTAATTACAACAAGTACTGCTCCCAATTAGACCAACTGAAAGCGGCACTTGACGAAAAGTGTCCAGAATTAGTCAACAGAAAATGCGTAATCTTCCATCAGGATGACACAAGACCGCGTGTTTCTTTGATGACCAGGCAAAAACTGTTACAGCTTTGGCTGGCAAGTTCTGATTCATCCGCCGTATTCACCAGACATTGCACCTTCGGATTTCCATCTAGTTTGGTCTTTACAAAATTCTCTTAATGGAAAAAATTTCAATTCCCTGGAAGACTGTAAAAGGCACCTGGAACAGTTCTTTGCTCAAAAAGATAAAAAGTTTTGGGAAGATGGAATTATGAAGTTGCCTGAAAAATGGCAGAAGGTAGTGGAACAAAAGGGTGAATACGTTGTTCAATAAAGTTCTTGGTGAAAATGAAAAATGTTTCTTTTATTTTTACTTAAGAAACCAAAGGCACTTTTTGGCCCTCCCAATAATAGAGCAGATGATCACATCCTATCTAGTTTTATGTCTAGACTTGCACACATGTTTATTTGAATAATATTTTATAAAGAGACAGCAATTTTTGTTTCACAGCTGGTCTGTAGCATAAAAGATACAAATGCTGGGCTTCCCTGGTGGCGCAGTGGTTGAGAATCTGCCTGCCAATGCAGGGGACACGGGTTCGAGCACTGGTCTGGGAAGATCCCACATGCCGTGGAGCAACTGGGCCCGTGAGCCACAATTACTGAGCCTGCGCGTCTGCAGCCTGTGCTCCACAACAAGAGAGGCCGCAACAGTGAGAGGCCCGCGCACCGCGATGAAGAGTGGCCCCCGCTTGCCACAACTAGAGAAAGCCCTCGCACAGAAACGAAGACCCAACACAGCCACAAACAATAAATAAATAAATTAATTTAAAAAAATTGTATAAAAAAAGATACAAATGCTGATTTATGATATTTTAGTCTGGTTTCTATTTTTAATCCACTAAGTAAGTACAAAGATTGGTAAACTACTGTCTGGTCAAAATATGTTGATGCCAGGGTATATACTTAATAAAATAATTCTATAAAAAGGATCCTTCACATCTAGAACCAGAAAATCTCACACAGTAATTCACTGTAATTTACCTCCTCAAAGCACTGCAGGCCTATATAACCCTCCAAAGGGAGATGCTGCAGTTTTACACACAGTGAATATTTCCATTGTCCTAATGCTACCCTTGTCCTACTTCTATGCTTATAAACATGGCACTATTTTTACCTTGAATAATGCATGGCTTGGTGGCCTGCAATATTAAAATAGAAGTCTGTTGTGTGCTTCATCTCATTGGTGTGCCCAGTGGCCTCGATCCAGTGTCCTACTGGGAGACAATAAACACCATCCACCAAGTTGTTTTCATTATAAATACAGCAACGGTCGTGGTGAGGCCCATTGCCTAGAACAAGAGGAAATGACAAACAAAGCAATTACATCAATGTTTTGCTTAAACAGCCACAGAGTTGCTGATACAAAATTAATAGTAAGATGAAGATAAATACAACGCTGCATAATCTACACATTTCAGTATAAACAAAAATAGACTAGAGTAAGAGGGAACACAGTAAAAATTTGTAGAGTTACTTATGAATTTCATAGAGTCCTATGCTCCCTTTGAATACATGGATATTTCCAAAAGCATATTAACTCAGAATTTCTTGGGACCTTTCAGTGCCTTAAGAGCCTGTTGTGAGTCATTTTGTAGCCTGATAAGCTGCTGAAAAGGGTTTTTAAAGCCATTAATGTCCCTGCGCTGCATACTTTTATCTTCCTGGTATGCAAATTTATGACTAAGATCAGTAATAAAGTGTTTCAGTATCAGCTCAAGCAATAAATTTTAAAAAACAAATACATTAAGAAATAATAAAACAAATATCACATCCAATCCAGTTTGCATGTAAATCAGTGGTTAGTATTATCTTCAAATGGGAAAACTAAGTATCACAGAGATTAACTAGCTTGTCCAGGGTCACAGAACTAATAAGTGCACAGCTATCAGTAAACTGATACCCCTAGACCCCAACTTTCAGGCACCTGACACCTTCATGCTGTTTTCTGCCTACTTCACAAGCACCAAGACACACATCCTCTTTCCAGTGAGTGGAACAAAAGAGGCAGAGACAGAAGAACATGTCTCTGAAAACACTACTTGCCTACATCACAATTCTGCCCAGTATCAACTACACTAGTAAACAGACCTTTTATTTCTATGAAAATTGTAATTCGTACACTATTTTTATTAGCCCTTCTTATGTGACCACCCCATTTCAAATAATTCTTTTCCTTAAACTACCTAATTTCCATATATTGTCATTTATAAGAAAAACTTGTAAGCAAAATAAAACAGGAAAAGTCACATTTATTATGAATATGAAAATTCGACTCATTTATTCCTTGCTCTATCTTACAAAACATTTTACCTAAGGTTATTTGGCATAAAATCTATTTTAAAAAATCCTTAAGTCATTGGGCATTTCTTTAGAATGTAACCCCCTTCCATCAGATAGAAGGTACAGGATGGCTCCTTTAATAAATCACCATTGATCTTCCTAGCTCAGACTCCTCTTTTTCTCTTGATGGCTACAAGGCACTACACCAACTGCCCTACTAACCTTGATATTTAATAGACGAAAATCAAACTATACTAGCCATTTCATTTCTAGAAGTATATCCAACAGAAATACAAGATTAAAGAAAGATACATAGATGCATACATGTGTGTGGCAATACTATTTTAATAGCAATACGGTACACTACATAAGTTCATCTATACATTTTTCCACAAATATTTATTGAATGTTGACTATATGACAGGTATTATACTAAGTCATGCTAAAGATTTAGGTATTTCCCATAAGAGCAATGAAAAATTAAAATATTTTAAGCAGACAGGGGACACGACCACATTTCTATTTTGAAAGTATCTCTCTGGTTATAGAGTAAAATATTAATTCAAGCACAATGAGATTAGAAATAGAAAGTCCATTTAGGAAAATACTGCATTAACCCAGGAAAGAGATGGTAAAAGCTTGGATGTAGAAACGGAAAGGAGTGGGAAGATTCAGTAGGGAAAAGCCACAGGACTTGGTGATTAATTTGATATGGTAGGTGAAGAAAAAAGGGAACCAATAATGACTCCTAGGCTTCTGGCAAATACAACTCAATATATAGTGGTACCAGTCACTGAGATGTGAAATCTGGAAGAGTTGGAAGGAAAGATCATCCGCCTGGTTTTGGCATTTGGGGTTTGAAGTGCTATTTAGATACAAAAGGAGATGTCAAGTAGAGAGTTAGAGTTATTGATTTGACACTCAGACCAGAGATCTAAACTAGAAAAATAAGTTTATGAGTCATCTAAGTATAAATGGTAGTTGAGACAAGGATATAGGTGAGTCACCAAAAAAACCAATACTTTATACATTCTTTTTTAAAATTTTTATTTATTTATTTACTTTTGGCGGTGTTGGGTCTTCATTGCTGCGCAAGGGCTTTTCTCTAGTTGCGGCGAGCGGGGGCTACTCTTCGTTGCGGTGCATGGGCTTCTCATCGCGGTGGCTTCTCTTGTTGCGGAGCACGGGCTCTAGATGCGCGGGCTTCAGTAGTTTTGGCTTGCGGGCTCTACAGAGCAGGCTCAGTAGTTGTGGCGCACGGGCTTAGTCGCTCCGTGGCATGTGGGATCTTCCCAGACCAGGGCTCGAACCCATGTCCCCTGCATTGGCAGGCAGATTCTTAACCTCTGCGCCACCAGGGAAGCCCCGAGAAACAATATTGATTGAGAAGAAAAGGCTTCTAGAACCAAGTTTAAAAGCATCTCCACATCGAAAAGCTGGACAGAGAGGGATGAGCTTACAAAGGAGGCACAGAAAGAGAAGCTGGAGAGGAAACCTAGAAGTGAGTAAGTGAGGTGGGGGAGCATGACTGAAACTGTAAACATAGACTAAAAACTTGATGGATGCATGTCTGACTGTTAGCAGTAGTTACATCTGAAGAATGTAATTGGGATGGCAGGACTACTTTAAACTATTTTGAATCCATTGGATCTGCTACAAAGAGAAGGTATTACTTTTTAGTAATAAAAGAATACTATCTATGGCTCCTACTGTTCAGTATCAGAGACTTACGACAGTTTAAATGTTGTAACTTAAATAAATTTAATTGTTGAGGAGCTCAAATATACATAAGCTACGCTGCTGAAGAAAACTTATGTGGGTAACATTGGCTTCCTAAGAATTCTTCACTCCTAGAATTAGTTTTCTGAATTATTCATTTTTACACATACATGCTTTAGGAGAAGTAACAAGACACATCTGTCTCTCTCAGCCAGGGAGGTATCAGCGCAGGTGTAGGGGAGAGCAGGAACTCCCCCCACCCCATTCAGTAGTAGTAAGGAGTCCAATCCCTTCCGCTCTCAATGCAGACTGGGTGAGGAACCTGGGTAATGAGGTGGTACCTCCACTCTCCTGCTGGAGCAGCACCAGAGGAATCCAGTTAAACCAAAAGGGATTTGGTAAGATGCACGGTCTCCTCATATAATCCTCAGAATGTCGCGGCTTCAATAAAAAGTCACTAATGATATCAAGAATCACAATGATCTCAAACGGAATGAAACAAGAAAAGCTCAAAAGATGCTAACCTCAAGATGACAGAGATGTTAGAACTATCTGACAAAGATTTTAAGCTTCAACAATCCATGGAACACATCTGAAACAAGTGAAAAATCACAAAGTCTCAGCAAAGAAATAGAAGATGGAAATAAGAACTAAATGGAAGTTTGGAACTGAAAAGCGTCAGTATTAACAATTGAAATAATACCTTCAGGGGATAGGCTCAGGAGCAGAATGGAGGGGCCAAAGGAAAGAATTAGCAAGCTGCACGACGGAACAACAGAAACTACCCAATCTAAGCAACAGAGAGAAAACAGATAAAAAAAAAAAAAAAAAAAAAGGGACAGAGACTTAGGGACCTGTGAGACTATAACGAAAGATGTAACATTCCTGTAATTGGAGTCCTAAAAAGAGATGAGAAAGAGGGTATGGTGGAAAAATATTTGAGAAAAATTATGTCTCAAAACTTTCCAAATTTGCCAATAAGCATAAATCTACAGGTTCAAGAAGTTGCACAAACTCCAAACAGGGTAAACAAAAAGAAATCCATGCCACAACACATCATAATTGAATTTCTGAAAACTAAACGCAAAGAAAAAATCTTGGACGTAGCCAGAGAAAAATAACAATTTAGGAAAACAGCCATTCTAATGTCAGTAGGCTTCTCAAAAAAAATGGCTAAACAGAAGATCTCTATAAACAGAAAGGAAATTGTTGAACATCAGGAAAGAAGAACATGGTAAGAAAATATATGGGTAAATACAATAGACTTTCTTTCTCCTCTGGAGTTTCTAATAAAAATTACAATGCTCTCTGATGTGGCCCTACATGGATGTAGTGGAAATATTTAAGGCAGTTATATGGAGAAGGGCAAAGAAATAAAGAGGGAAATAAGATTCCCCTAATTCATGTAAACTGGCAAAATGATGAAACCAGTTAACTATGACAAGTTATGTTTGTATAACGTAGGTAAATCAAAACGGAATTCTAAAAAATGTTTAAGTATGAACCATATTGCCATAAGAAGGCAGAGAAAGGAAACAGAGAGAGAGAAAAAAAACCCTCAGAAACAAAAAATAAAATAGCAAACTTAAGTCCTAACATACCAATAATGTCATTAAATGTAAACTGTCTAAATACACATTAAAATACAGAGATTATCAGAGTAGATTTTTTTTTTAGTGAACAAGCTATTTGCTGCCAGAAGAAACTCACTTCAAATTATATAGGTTAAGTGGAAGGTAAAAGTATAGAAAAAAATGTACCATGCAAACATTAACTAAAAGAAAGCAGAAATGGTTATATTATTATCATGTAAAGTAGAACCTCAGAGCAAAGAAAATCAGAGATAGGGAGGGAAACTATATGGTGGCAAAAGTATCAGTCCAACATGGATGGACCTGGAAGGCATTATGCTAAATGAAATAAATAAGACAGAGAAAGACAAGTACTTTATGATTTCACTTAAATGTGGAATCTACAAAACAAAAAACAAAACACAGAAAAAGTGATAAGATGTCTTTCAATGACTGAATGATTTAACAAACTGTGGTACATCGATACCATAATTTAGCCAAAAAAAGGAATGGCCTATTGATAATGCAATAACCTAGGTGAATCTCCAAAAACTTATGCTGACTGAAAAAAATGCCAATTCCACATACTGTATAATGCCATTTATATAACATTCTTGAAATCAAAAAAAAAAAAAATTATAGAGATGGAGAACAGTTTAGTGGTTGCCCGGGGTTAGAGGTTGGGGAAGGAAGCAAGCAGGTGAGGCTAGAAAACAGGAACATGGGAGATCCCTGTGGTGATGAAAATGTTACCATTGAGGGAACTGGTAAAAGATACACAGGATCTTTCTGTATTATTTCTTACAATTGCATGTGAATATACAATTACTTCAAAATAAAAAGTTGAATTAAAAAATAAATAAATCTTGGTTTGTCTGTTTTTCCCAAATAGACTGGAGAATTTTTAAGTTTCCAACTCACTTTCTTTTCCATAGGACTGGCCTAAGAGTACAATGTATAACACATTGTTTACTACCGCAGTGATTTACACCTAGAAGTTTAGTTGACTTTTCCAGGTCTCTTCTACCTCATAAAGGAGTCAGTTGGCTGTGCTGTAACAAGGTTAAAGGAGTAACTTCTTTGGAGGGGGGATGGGGGTGGGGAGGGAGCCTGTAGGAGGTGAATTATCTGTTCCATTGGAGACGCCCATTGCCAGTCATTCATTAGCATTAATTTAAAATAAATAAACATACAAACAACTCACTGAGGCAGGATAAACTAACATGTGTTATTGGCAGAAAAGTAGAAAAGGGTTGGTTTAATTAACAATAAACACCTATTTCCTTAGAGCAGATTTGGCCATAATATTATTTGTTCACTGAGGCAAGTTAGGTAAGTTAAAATAAAGCAAGTAAATGTGAAGGAGTAAGAGGCCTGCTTTCTGGCACTCCAATTAAAGCCCGAGAAGTAAGAAACCTCAAAAATTTATAAACCTGGACTAACACATTATTTTAAATAGTTCTATAAGTTTGAAAGTTCAAGTTACAATGACTTTATTTTTTATAAACTCAGAAGGCTTGAAATTATATTGGACAAGCAAAATCTATTGGATAGTGTAGTCTACTTAAAATTAAAATTCTAATTATTTTGCATACGTTATTTTATTTGAATCTATCCTCTTTGGAGTTTAATTACCTTGCAGTTTTTATTTCCAGCACACGAACATCAATTTTGAACCTAACACATTAATCTCTAATTTTAGCTAGTAATTCACCCAAATCAGATCTCTCTCATGCCCCATCTGTTACTTACTGCTTCAGAAACTATTGGTGCATAAAGTTGTACAAATATGGTATAATCATTACCAACTCTGGTATTTTGATTTTCTGTTCCAGTGGCAAAAGCAAAACAAACTAAAATGCAAAAAATCTTTTTGTTCAACCAACTGCCTCTTTGAGAGAGTGGATCCTGTTCCACTTGAGCACTTTGGTAAATTGCAGTATGCAACGGTAGAAAATAGCTGAGTTTGGGAGTAGCAATGGGAGACAGGTAAACTGCATGATAGAATAGAGGACACAGGTGCGATCAACAAAGGAGAAGATGGGGGAAAAGGGTATGAAGATTGAGAAGGAGAAGGAACGGTGAGATGGAGAAAGAGAAGAGAGAAGGCAAGATGCAGCTGGCAAACTACATAAAGTGAAGTGATCAAACACATTGGTCATGAGACCACCAGAGAGCAGGTAAAAGCAAGCATTTTAATACTTACTTTGAAGTTGTTTGCCTTTCTATAATATTCCTCTCCACTCCTCCCAACCAACCTTCAATATAACCTACTGCATTCACACACAAATTTCTTGCATGGAGAGAGAGAGAGGATAGTCCATTAACGAAAATTTATTTAAAAACTCAATTTCTTGCCTGTGTTGACGATGTATAACAGGGCAACAAGAAGCTTTATCTGCTAAGCAGAGCAGAAGCAGGAAAGCAAATGTAAATCCTTACAGGAGGATTTAAACCTTCCCTCCTACACAGGCATCTTAGAGAGGGTTCCATCCTCCCCAATCTATAGGAACAGGGACTTAGATAGATATACATAGATATATAGATATATAGATGTATAGATATTTAGATATATAGATATCATAAGGAGGAAGACCACAGTTAAAATCTAACTTATGTAATTATACAGTCTTTTCAAGCTTTCAGAATCTGTACACACACAACAAAGTTAAATTTTAAGAAAGAAAACAAGGAAAGCTAATAAGAAAATAATAAATAATACAAGATTTAGGAAGAATATTTTGATTTACAAGATTTTTATCTCATTTGATTATAGGAACGCAAAAGCCTTAAATGCAAAGAGTTAAGTAGACAACACTTCATGCTAATGGTAAAAAAATTAAATTTGGGTAATGAAAATTAGGAAATCAATGACTACCTGTGGGCATGAATAAAGTTCTATACTAACTCAGGTAGGTATGTAGACAAGAGCCCAGTTCCTGTATAATAATACTGCATTAAAATAATAGGAGGTGTATATAGTCAAGTGCCATGCCAAGAGTTAAAGCTAAAATAACTCCTAGGAAAAATCCAATACAAAACAATCCAACAAATTCAGGAAAGAGCTCCAACAGTTTTGGTTTAAAATAATTATAATGACTACAAAGACACTTAGCAATGATGAAAATAGGAACTAGCTTTAGAGATAATAAGGTTTTTCTACAATAGATACGAAAATATTATTGTTAAGGAGGCTAGAGTTTGGAGGACCAGAAAGGAAAACATCAAATGTGACAGGATGATTATGGTAATGAATCAAACATCTGACTCAGGGGTGTGCGTGTGTGTGTGTGTGTGTGTGTGTGTGTGTGCGTGCGCATGTGCGTGCATGCATGCAAATATGTATATGTGTGTGTGACTGTCTTTCAAGGTAAAAAACTGATTATTATTGGTGATTGTTATTTTTATGGTGAATAGTAAGTTGAAATGTGATACATAAGCATCATCCTTTCTGTAAATCTGTACACTGTCTAACCCTTTCAGTCAAAATTTAGACAATTACTTGATAGAACCACAAGTCAGGGGTCTCCAACCTTTGTACATAATAGGTCTGGCCTGACTTGCTCTCATTAATAATCAGACTTAAAATGATTCACATATTCTTCAAATTCTATGAGATGACAAAAGTCCTTCAGACAGTTGTTTAGTAGGCAGGTGTGATGTGTTGGTTCTCTCAAAGGTGAGCTTGAGGTGTGCGGAAAACAGGAACAGCAGGAGTGATTAATAAAGCTTAGCCTTGGGTTCACTCTCTACCAAGTCTCCAGAGGGGATCTTTTACGCAAAACTCCCCGAAGAGGCTTGATCAGTTCCAGCTAAGAATTTTAAAGAAAAACTTAACACCTGCCAAACCATACAGAACAGAAAACATTAGAAGGGAAAATTTCCATGATAATAAGAAGATATAGGTGAAGTGGAGGCTTAGATCAAGCTAGGTTGAAGAAATATAATTTAAAATGGTTATGGGAAAAGCAAAATTCAATAGTTCTTTTCTTAAAAGATTTACTACTAATTTAATATCTCATTGTTATGAACTAAATTATGTACCCCCAAAATTTATGTGTTGAAGCTCTAATCCCCAATGTGCCTGTAGCTGGATATAGGGCTGTTAGGGAGGGAATTCAAGTTAAATGAGATCATAAGGGTGGGGCCCTAAACCAATAGGACTGGTGTCCTTATAAGAAGAGGAAGAGAAACCAGAGATCTTTCTCTCCATGCAGGCATAGAGGAAGGGACACAGTGAGAAGGCAGCCATCTGCAAGCCAGGAAAAGAGTCCTCACCAGAAACCAAATCTGCTGGCCTCCTGACCTGGAACTTCTAACTTTCAGAACTGTGAGAAAATTAATTTCTGTCATTTAAGGCACTCAGTCTATGGTATTTTGTTATAGCAGGCTGAACAGACTAATGCACTCATATATGTGAAATATTCTAGAATTTAATCCAGTTAATATCCAAGTATTGTTGAAAGCTTGTTGTATATCCAGTCCTGTGGTAAACTGAGGTAGACAAATGAAATTTAAAACATGATTGTCACAATGAATTGACTATTGTTGATTAGACACAGGTTACACAAAGCAATTAGTGAATGAAACTAAACTAAATGGTGAAAATAATTTTAAAACTACGCAAGACACTGATACATGAGCAGACTGTTCAAGGACTGCAAATAAGCTGCATCTCCAATGACATTTTTCAATGTATGATGACTGGAATGCTATGTTGAGATTTATTTTAAGGATCAATTGGCTCACTGGGAAAGGAAACTATGATAGATTTGCAGTGTGTACATGGATATAGAAGACTGAAAATAGAGTATCAGTAGGAGCTACATCTACTGAGAAAAGTTTTGTGATAAAGGGGATGGGTCTCAAGCTGTGATGACAACAGAGTATGCTTTAGATACATAACAAAGAGCACAACAATGTATGAATGAGTATGATTCGAAGAAGAAAACAGATAACAAAAACAAATGTTTACTTCAGTGGGTAAAGTGACAACATAATATGGACTCATAGGGGGTTCTTATTACTTACCAAATTCTAAAGCAAGCACTGTAAAACAACTGGATTTCACGACTTGGAAAAGCAAAAAAGAGAATTACCACTTTTCTAACCATTATTTAGGAAGTCAGACTTTTTTTATTTCAGACGATTTACATTAATTAGTGATTCATGAGGATACACACATCTTAAAATGGGAAGCATCTCAGAGATTGAAGATTCTCTTTAAAAACATCTCTAAAATGTCATTACCAGGCAATTATGCTTCCATTTAAAATTAAATACAATAACAGAGCTCTCCTTTTTATATAATTTTTAGAGAAAATCTGAAACTTAGATTGTTCTTAATAGGCTTACTCAAAGCACCAAGACTGAATTATTAATAATTCATTCAATGTGATGATAATCTAGAGAGAAGCCAAAAGATTTGACCACCTGATTTGAAGTGATCAAATCTTTTGGTAGCTAATAATGCCATGACTCAAGGGATTAAACAAGAAGATTGGAATACTAAAATGCTCCATCTCTGCATAATTGGATATATTTCTACATACTGCATTTACTTTCTATAGTCACATGCAGAGATGTTTATTCATGTGTTTAATGTATTTTTATTTGATTTCTCTAATAATTTTTAATGTTGATTTTCCTACTGTCATTTAAACAATTTTTATAATAGTGTCTAGACTTCTGTTGTTAAATTGTCAGGTCAATTTTTCTCTCCATAGCACTCTCAGAATTGACTAGAAATTTCATTGTGTTTCATTGTCTGAACACAAATCCAAGTCACACTATTAAAAATAAAGCATCTATATTAATATTAGACTCACTATATGAAGCAAATTCCTCTAACCAAATTTCACTACTTCATTTGACACACTGTGATGCCCACGACAAAAGCTTTCATGTCACCTACCTTTGTGTACTTTAAGTCAAATAATGCTGAGGCAGAAGGCAATACCTTCCCTAGTAGCCATATCTCATTTGGATGCAAAGAACATAAAATAATCATATTCATCCGAGGAACTCTGAAGAACATTGAGGATTATTTTACATTTAACCCCATCCTAACCCAGCTCACCCAGCAGACAGGCATTTTAGTAGTTTCACAGTAAGTAAATGCTTTGGCATGAAATCTCTCTTCAATTATGATTTTCTAGAATGTGGCCTAAATGGTTTAATGAGACATGCCCTTGAGCTGATCTAGATCTGATGTGAAAACCATCTCTGCTTCACGCTTTGGTTTCTTCCATGGCAAAAATATTTTTTTGATAGTATAGAGATACAGCTGATGTAAACATCATAGAGGCACTGCTCTAGTTACTGAAAAGAAACTAGAAATGAACAGCTAATTGAATAAAGTGGTCAAATAGTTTTAAAGACTGAATTGTTTCTGAAATTGATAAGCCAGATTAAAACCTTTTTAATGAGACATATAGGCTGTAAAAATAAAAGAGTGTCAATTAGGTAGATTATCTTAAAATTTACCAAAGCCATAAACTACACATGTATAAGAAAGAGTTGATAAAGAATTTTGCTTCTCTGAGTCCTACATCTGACTACGAGCAACAGAAAAACTGACTCACAGTGACTTCAACAAATACACATATATCTCTCATGTAACAAGAGGTACAAAGCCAGGCAGTCCAGAACTGGTGAAATACCAAGTGCCTTCTAAATGTCTGCTTTGCCATCCTTCACACATTGACTTTGTTGTCATGCTTGTCAACCCATGTTCAAAGGGTGACCTCTAGACATAATGTCTGACACTCCACTAGCCAAGAAGAAGAGTGAAGCGCCCTTGTTCCTTTTCATGAGAAATTGAAAGCTTTCCTGGGAGCCTCACCCAAAAGACTTCTCACATCTCATTAGCTAGAACTAGGCAACACGGTCATCCTTAGACCAATTGTTAGCCAAGATGAATAAGAGTACCATAACTGATTAAAGTAATAATGTTTCATCCCACTGCTACCAAAACAAATCAGGATTTCTGCTATCCTGGGAAAGTTGGGGAAAACAAATGCTAATTAGGCCATTGATGGTGATGGTAGTGGTTTGGAACACATCATCTTTCTCCAGCAAATCATTTTGGAAGATAAACCACATTTCTTTAGGTAGCACTTGTCTCTACCTGATTTAATTCAATAGTACCCAATGCATTAAATTTTTAATTGTAAACTATTTTTAAATAAATCAACAGGAAAACTAAAAGCATTTTATGGTATTAAAACCTTAAAAATTGCCCACACATGCCCCCCCACACACACAAAAAAAGAAGAAAAAAGAGAGAGGGAGACTACAGGCCGTCTAGTTCTTGACTGTGTTTGTCTTGTATAACCTGTTTGCTATCACACAGACTCTCCTCCCTTCTACTCCTAGCCTTAAATCTCTCCACATCCCTCCTCTTCAAGTTTTCCTTTAGTCTCTGCCCCACCGCCATCTCTGATAACCTTACTTTTCTTCTAACTAGCCTGGTCCCCAACAAATACCCTCATTTCCCTATTCAGTCTTCAGGGGCCTACAATTTGGCATCTGCCCTCATCACCCCACTTGAAAAAAAACTTTAAATGAAGTCCTCTCATGTCAGATTCATTTTTCACCTTTCTTTACCTGCCTGCAGCATGTAATGATAGTGGCCACTCTGTTGAAAGTCTCCTCTGTTGGCTGCATAATACTCTTTCCCTGGACGGCAGTATATTATAGCAGTTAAGTGCATGGACTCAAGGTCCAGACTCAGACTCCATCCCACGTTATACCATTTACTGTTTGTAAGTAGTATTAAGAAAATCATTTAAGCAACCTGTGCCTCTGTTTTCCTGTTTGTGAAAAAGGGACCTCATAGGGTTGTTGTGAGGAAAGTCAATTAGATGATCCTTTTAAAGATTTAACACAGGACCTACCACAGTTGGTGTTCAATAACAACTCAATAAGAACTCTTGACTAGTCTTCTCTTACAACTCTTCCACTCCTAGTCTGTTTGCAAAACTGTTTACTGATCTGCAAAACAGGTATACCCCTAAAATAAGTTCAAATTGTTTTAACAGCTCTGTCCAGACCTACATGTTCCAAAGACAAGATCACCCATTTTTTTCCAGCAACTCACCTAGTTTACAAATTCTGATCAATCTCTTTCCAAACCATGCTAACTTCTCCCTAAAACCAAAACTAATTGAAACTCCCAAATCTTTTCACTTTGAATTGTTCTCAAAGCAAATTCTCTAGTTCTCTATTTTTATAAAATAACTTACTAATGCAAATACAAGACTTGACTTTTATTAATTTCTTCTCACTGGTTTATTCCTACTTTGGGACTTAATATTTTGAAGACTGCTGCTTTCAAATGAAATAGCAACTCTCTCTCCCAGTTTTCTCTCATCAGCAAGATTGATAAGCATGCTTCCTAAATTACTAATAAAAAGATTTAGCAGGAAAGGACCTAGAATAAAGTGACTTGTGAAATGCCAGTTGCATTCACCCTCATGTTCCTACTGGTTTATTAATCAGAGCACTTTAGATTCAGTTGTTCAACTTGCAATGAATCCACCTAACTAATCTATTATCCAGCCAGTCGCTTCCTAATCTGTAGACAAAGAAATTGAGAGGTTTTTCTAAAATCCTTAACTAAGATACACTGCTCCTCCATTTCTTCCCTTTGTACAAATGAGGATTGATATTTGATGAGGTAAAACTTCTAAAACAATTTTTAAACCTACTTTAAGATATGTAATGATGATGAAATACCAGAGGTTTTCTTTTTTTTTAACTACTGTGGGTCGTAAATCCTTTTGATAAGCAGTAAAAAGCTATGAATCATCTTCCACAAAAAAATTTTTTAAATGTTCATGCACACAGTGCAAACAGCTTATCACTATCCTGTATATTAGAAGAGAGGAAATGTGATTCATGACTATGACCATAAGAGAAAGAAATGAAATTTTCATTAACATATCAATTCAGGTTTAGACATCTATCTTTTTAACATTTTTTTCCTCCGTGAAAACAGCAACAACTTATTTGGCACAAAACTATTAAAATTTTCTATCAAATGTCAGCCATTTAAAAATCAGATTTCTCTATCCACACCATTTTATAAGCAATTTTTCAACAGCCTAATTTTCAAAGCAGCTACTTTTTCTTGTACAGAGTGCAGTGATTATGGCAGTTTAAAACTGCACGGATGGTCTCCTTACAACTAAAAACTAGCAATCCATTATATTGCTAAAGAATCTTTATATTTTTTTCATGCTACAGGGAAAGACTGCTCTAGTAGACCTAGGCCATCACTTACGTGGAAGCCTTAATATCAACAGAAGTCAGCAAGGAATAACTTATCAAGCTTTACAAGTATACTTTTCCTATTTAACTCATCTTGTAGAATTAATTTTCTAAGAAATTCTGACGCAAAGTAAACTGATATGGAACCATGACAACATGTTTCACAAACATGTCATAGACGTCAAAAGATTCAGCATAACAACTTTATCATCTTAGGATACACAGGATAAAATAAGCATCGGTGGTATTATCAGTCAAAAACGTCTACATGAGTTTATTGAAAAAAATTGTTAAAGCAGTCACAAAAAAAGCCAGTGGCAAGATATTTGTAGGTGATTTTACTGATTTTAATTACCTACATCAAACTAATTTACCTACATCTGGGCAAAATTAGGCTATCTAACACTTCTTCCCAAAAGACGCAAAAGTTCTGGGTAAATTGCTAAGTCTTAGTGATTGTCGTCACACATATGTCATTAAATCACTTTTAAACAAATGGCAACCGTTTCTCAGAATTGTTTTGGGAGATAGGGAGCGCACAGGATGGGAAAGGGGAAAGATAAGGTTGGGAGAAAATGAGATGGTGATTAAATTATTTTCTTCGAGATTAGATACAAACTATAAAATTATAGTTGAGTGCAAGTGAAATACTGCCACCCAGTGGACTTAAAATATAAATAAAATCTTCAAATTTGAAAAGATGGCCAAGAATTTCATATCACTTTTCAATTGGAAAAATAGAGCTTAATAAGTTTCAAAGTACTTTCAAATATATTATTCCTCAAAAAAAAATCCAGTGGGACAGATAGCAGACATGTGAGTACATTTTTTCCTGAGTCTGAGATTCTAGCAGATTACATGATGACTGAGTCCTATGCTTAACCAGCAGCAAAGCAAGCGCTGGAGCCCAAAGCTGCTGGCTCTCAGCCCACTGCTGCTTACACCACACAGCTCCTCCTAAAGAGACTCTGACATCTCTACCTTTGTCCAAACCCTGTATTTCACAGAGGAGGAAAGTGAGACTCAGAGATTATCAGGGTTTCTCAAACATTTCCAATATATAGATTGGCATATATAATTTATAGGAATATAGATTAAAGTGAATCCTACTGTCATAAAAATTCTCATATTTTTTCCTTATAAAAGTCCTGTGAAATCTGTGTTCTCTTCCATATCATATGCATGTCTGTTTTAATCTGAAAATAATGAGGTTTTTTCCTCAAAGATCTTTTACAGAAAGTGTTGCTTTAAGACAATGGTGCATTTCTATCCTGTGCTACAGACTCACCAGTCCAGGACCACATCAAAGATCGGAAGACAGAGAGTATGAGTGTACTAGTTCGAGACACCGGGAAATTGCCTTGTTCGAGTTCATTCATTCATCAAGTACTTAATGAAAACCTGCCAAATGCCCGGCATTGTTTTAGATCCTAGGACATACTGTGATAACAAACAACTCTAAGTTATCAGTGGCATAGAAAAGCACTTCTCTCCCATGCTAGAGCTCATTGTAGATTGACTAAGTAAGGGCTCTTCTTCACATTGCCAGTATCTTCATATTGGGACCATCAGACAGAGCAATCATTTTTAGAACATCAATAGTAATCTCTTGTCAGAGAGAAAAAAGTGAGGCAAAACAACAGGAAATGACACACATCATTTCCTCTTACACTTTATTGACCAAAGCAAGCCACGTGACAAAGGTATACTTCTTCAACAGGGCAAAGAAGAATAATCCTCCCACAGGGAGAGGGTGTGGATATTGGTAAACGATAATCATGTACACACCCCAACTTTTCCAAATATGCTGAGAAAAGGTGGTGCTGGGTAACACAGAGGAAAGAGGTCAGATCCCTCAATATATGGGATGGGAATTCAAGCAATTATACTTAAATATCAAAAGAAAGGGTTATCACAGAAGCCTAGAGGACTCGGAATATTGATGCTTCAGATATGTGAGATATAAATGAGTATGTATTAAACAAGTAGACAGAGAAAAGGGATTTAGAACATTTGTAAGTATGAATTACAACTCTTAGTCTTAGTTCTGGACATAGCACTTTATCAGTACAAACTGACAGAAGCTGCCTGTGTTCAGTGAAGGATACCATATCTCATCAGAAGCAACATGGCAGGGTTACTTAATTTACATGAACACAAAACTATAGCCAAGTGGGTGGGGTATCAGAGCCAGATGTATGCAAATTATATCTAGTGTCAACTCAAATGGATGCTTAACTTACATGTATGTAAAACCCACAACCAGTTAAGTGGGGGCAACAGAGCCAGCAGGTGCCCTAATCACATATATGACCAAAATATATGAGTTCACTAAACTGCATGCTATTTTCATAGCTCAAAAACACTTGCTCTAGCAGGAGGGATGCATATTGTTCCTTCCCTCTGCCAATGCTGGAAGGTTAAGTCTCTGACCAGAAGCTCTAAAATGAAAACCTTCATACTGAATCTAATCAACACTGATAACCTAGACAGCTGCCAGAGAAAAAGAAAGCAACTTTACCTACAAATGCCACCAACGGACTATGAGAGACACCCCTTAGAGAGTAAGAAACTCGTCCCCTATATCCCTAATCCAAAGAAGTATATATATGCATGTGTGAGTGTTGTGCATTAGTCATAAGATTTTTTAAGATAGATTCAATAATTTTACATTATACAATCATTTGTTGTACTTAAGAATTATATAATAAATATGTTATTTCAAGAGGTTACCTCTAACTGGTTTTCATATTATTCCACCAAAGCCAATGGAATAATGTGGCATGGTTTGTTGCAGATCTAAGACTGCCATGGTTTTGACAGAAATCCAAGAAAAGGGTACAGCACTAATAAAGAACTGCATAAAATATTGGGGAAAAATAAGAGTCTAGGTGGCTGAAACTTAGACTTTTTTAGGAAGTGGCAGGAAAAGTACAGGCAAAAGTAATTTTTTTTAAATAAATAATTGCCAGATTATAAGGAACCTGAAAGGTCATACTAAGAAGTTTAGATTTATTTTATAGGTAATAAGAAATCATCAAAGAATTTTTAATCACACATGGGACATTATCCAATCTGTGCTTCAGGAAAATAGCAGCATGGAGGAAGGAATGAATAGAGAAGGGACACAAAGGAATTAGATCTGTAGAAGGCCACTGAAATGCAAAGGAACCAAACTATAGCAAGAGGCAGGAAGATGAACATAAAAAGGGATGGGGTGCAGATTGAAATATTTCAACTGCAGAAGCACTTTCAGTGGTTTCCCAAGCCACTTGCTTATCAAAAGCACCTGGGGAAATTGTCAAATTCTTATTCCCTGGACAATTCCAGAATTATTAAATCAGAATCTTTAAGGATGTGGCCTAGAAAATGCCCAGGGGCTCATGATGCAGGCAGACCAGGCTAAGAAGTACATATGTTTCCATATACTTGAGTGACTAAGCTATATTGTCTTTACATTTGGGAACAAAGAAAAACAAGCTTTGCAAAGGTTGATTATAAGCTGAGGTTTGAATATATTGAGTTTAAAGTACTTGCAGGACATCCAGATGAAAAAGTCTTGTAGACAATAGACTATATAAGCTTGGAACGTAGAAAAGGGATTAAGAGGACACCTTCAAGATGGCGGAAGAGTAAGACGTGGAGATCACCTTCCTCCCCACAAATACATCAGAAATACACCTACATGTGGAACAACTCCTACAGAACACCTACTGAATGCTGGCAGAAGACCTCAGACCTCCCAAAAGGCAAAAAACTCCCCCTCATACATGGGGAGGGCAAAAGAAAAAAGAAAAAACAGAGACAAAAGAATAGGGACAGGACCTGGACCAGTGGGAGGGAGCTGTGAAGGAGGAAAGGTTTCCACAAACTAGGAAGGCCCTTCACTGGCGGAGACGGGGTGGGGGTGGAGGGTAGCTTCGGAGTCACGGAGGAGAGCACAGCAAGGGGGCTGCAGAGGGCAAAGCGGAGAGATGCCCGCACAGAGGATCGGTGCCAACCAGCACTCACCAGCCTGAGAGGCTTGTCTGCTCACCCGCCGGGGCGGGCAGGGGCTGGGAGCTGAGGCTCGGGCTTCGGAGGTCGGATCCCAGGGAGAGGACTGGGGTTGCTGCGTGAACACAGCCTGAAGGGGCTAGTGCGCCACAGCTCGCTGGGAGGGAGTCCGGGAAAAAAATCTGGAACTGCCTAAGAAGCAAGAGACCATTGTTTCGGGGTGCGCGAGGAGAGGGGATTCAGAGCCCCGCCTAAACGAGCTCCAGAGACGGGCGCGAGCCGCGGCTATCAGCGCGGACCCCAGAGACGGGCGTGAGACACTAAGGCTGCTGCTGCCGCCACCAGGAAGCATGTGTGCGAGCACAGGTCACTCTCCACACCGCCCCTCCCGGGAGCCTGTGCAGCCCACCACCGCCAGGGTCCCGTGATCCAGGGACAACTTCCCCGGGAGAACGCACGGCGCCTCAGGCTGCTGCAACGTCACGCCGGCCTCTGCCACCGCAGGCTCGCCCCGCATCCGTACCCCTCCCTCCCCCCGGCCTGAGTGAGCCAGAGCCCCCGAAGCAGCTGCTCCTTTAACCCCGTCCTGTCTGAGCGAAGAACAGACGCCCTCAGGCGACCTACACACAGAGGGGGTCCAAATCCAAAGCTGAACCCGAGGAGTTGTGCGAACAAAGAAGAGAAAGGAAAATCTCTCCCAGCAGCCTCAGGAGCAGCGGATTAAATCTCCACAATCAACTTGATGTACCTGCATCTGTGGAATACCTGAATAGACAATGAATCATCCCAAAATCGAGATGGTGGACTTTGGGAGCAACAATATATATATTTTTTACCTTTTTCTCTTTTTGAGAGTGTGTATGTATATACTTCCGTGTGTGATTTTGTCTGTATAACTTTGCTCTTACCATTTCATTTCTCCTAGGGTACTGTCTGTCTGTTTTTTTTTTCTTCTTCTTTTAGTACAGTTGTTAGCACTTGTTATAATTGGTGGATTAGTTCTTTGGTTTGGTTGCTGTCTTCTTCCTTTCTTTCTTTTTTATTACTTCTTAATTTTTTTATTTTTAATATTTATTTTTTATTTTTTATTTTAATAACTTTATTTTATATTACTTTAGTTTTTTCTTCCTTTATTTCTTTTTTTCTCCCTTTTCTTCAGAGCCATGTGGCTGACAGGGTCTTGGTGCTCCGGCCGGGCGTCAGGCCTGTGTCTCTGAGGTGGGGAAGCCAAGTTCAGGACATTGGTCCACCAGAGACCTCCAGGCTCCACGTAATATCAAATGGCAAAAGATCTCCCAGACATCTCCATTCTCAACACTAAGACCCAGCTCCACTCAACGACCAGCAAGCTATAGTGCTGGACACCCTATGCCAAACAACTAGCAAGACAGGAACACAACCCCACCCATTAGCAGAGAGGCTGCCTAAAATCATAATAAGGTCACAGGCACCCCAAAACACAACCGGACATGGTCCTGCCCACCAGAAAGACAAGATCCAGCCTCATCCACCAGAACACAGGCACCAGTCCCCTCCACCAGGAGGCCTACACAACCCACTGAAACAACCTTAGCCACCGGGGGCAGACACCAAAAACAACGGGAACTGTGAACTTGCAGCATACGAAAAGGAGACCCCAAACACAGTAAGTGAAGCAAAATGAGAAGACAGAAAAACACACAGCAGATGAAGGAGCAAGGTAAAAACCCATCAGACCAAACAAATGAAAAGGAAATAGGCAGTCTACCTGAAAAAGAATCCAGAGTAATGATAATAAAGATGATTCAAAATCTTGGAAATACAATGGAGAAAATACAAGAAACGTTTAACAAGGATATAGAAGAACTAAAGAGCAAACAAACAATGATGAACAAAACAAAAAATGAAAATAAAAATTCTCCAGAAGGAATCAATAGCAGAATAACTGAGGCAGAAGAATGGATAAGTGACCTGGAACATAAAATAGTGGAAATAACTACTGCAGAACAGAATAAAGAAAAAAGAATGAAAAGAATTGAGGACAGCCTCAGAGACCTCTGGGACAACATTAAACGCACCAACATTTGAATTATAGTGGTCCCAGAATAAGAACAGAAAAAGAGAGGGACTGAGAAAATATTGGAAGAGATTAGAGTTGAAAACTTCCCTAATATGGGAAAGGAAATAGTTAATCAAGTCCAGGAAAAATAGAGAGTCCCATACAGGATAAATCCAAGGAGAAACAGGCCAAGACACGTATTAATCAAACTATCAAAAATTAAATACAAAAATAAAATATTAAAAGCAGCAAGAGAAAAACAACAAATAACATACAAGGGAATCCCCATGAAATTAACAGCTGATCTTTCAGCAGAAACTCTGCAAGCCAGAAGGGAGTGGCAGGACATATTTAAAGTGAGGAAAGGGAAAAACCTACAACCAAGATTACTCTACACAGCAAGGATCTCATTCAGATTCGACGGAGAAATTAAAAGCTTTACAGACAAGCAAAAGCTAAGAGAGTTCAGCACCACCAAACCAGCTTTACAAAAAATGCTAAAGGAACTTCTCTAGGCAGGAAACACAAGAGAAGGAAAAGACCTACAATAACAAACCCAAAACAATTAAGAAAATGATAATAGGAACATACACATCGATAATTACCTTAAATGCAAATGGATTAAATGCTCCCACCAAAAGACACAGACTGGCTGAATGTATACAAAAACAAGACTGATATATATGCCGTCTTCAAGAGACCCACTTCATACCTAGGGACACATACAGACTGAAAGTGAGGGGATGGAAAAAGATATTCCATGAAAATGGAAATCAAAACTAAGCTGGAGTAGCAATTCTCATATCAGATAAAACAGACTTTAAAATCAAGACTATTACAAGAGACAAAGAAGGACACTACATAAGGATCAAGAGATCAATCCAAAAAAGAAGACATAAAAATTGTAATATTTATGCACCCAACATAGGAGCACCTCAATACATAAGGTAAATGCTAACAGCCATAAAAGGGGAAACTGACAGTAACACAATCATAGTAGGGGACTTTAACACCCCACTTTCACCAATGGACAGATCATCCAAAATGAAAATAAATAAGGAAACACAAGCTTTAAATGATACATTAAACAAGATGGACTTAATTGATATTTATAGGACATTCCAGCCAAAAACAACAGAATACACTTTCTTCTTAAGTGCTCATGGAACACTCTCCAGGATAGATCACATCTTGGGTCACAAATCAAGTCTTGGTAAATTTAAGAAAATTGAAATCGTATCAAGTATCTTTTCCGACCACAACGTTATAAGGCTAGATATCAATTAAGGAAAAAAATCTGTAAGAAATACAAACACATGGAGGCTAAACAATACACTACTAAATACCCAAGAGATCACTTAAGAAATCAAAGAGGAAATCAAAAAATACCTAGAAACAAATGACAACAAAACACGATGACCCAAAACCTATGAGACGCAGCAAAAGCAGTTCTAAGAGAGAAGTTTATAGCAATACAATCCTACCTCAAGAAACAAGAAATATCTCAAATAAATAACCTAACCTTACACCTAAAGCAATTAGAGAAAGAAGAACAATAAAACCCCAAGCTAGTAGAAGGAAAGAAATCATAAAGATCAGATCAGAAATAAATGAAAAAGAAATGAAGGAAACAATACCAAAGATCAATAAAATTAAAAGCTGGTTCTTTGAGAAGATAAACAAAATTGATAAACCATTAGCCAGACTCATCAAGAAAAAAAGGGAGAAGACTCAAATCAATAGAATTAGAAATGAAAAAGGAGAAGTAACAACTGACACTGCAGAAATACAAAGGTTCATGAGAGATTACTACAAGCAACTCTATGCCAATAAAATGGATAATCTGGAAGAAATGGACACATTCTTAGAAAAGCACAACCTTCTGAGACAGAACCAGGAAGAAATAGAAAATATAAACAGACCAATCTCAAGTACTGAAATTGACACTGTCATTACAAATCTTCCAACAAACAAAAGCCCAGGACCAGATGGCTTCACAGGCAAATCTATCAAACATTTAGAGAAGAGCTAACACCTATCCTTCTCAAACTCTCCCAAATATAGCAGAGGGAGGAACACTCCCAAACTCATTCTACAAGGCCACCATCACCCTGATACCAAAACCACACAAGATGTCTCAAAAAAACAAAACTACAGGCCAATATCACTGATGAAAATAGATGCAAAAATCCTCAACCAAATACTAACAAACAGAATCCAACAGCACATTAAAAGGATCATACACCATGATCAAGTGGGGTTTACCCCAGGAATGCAAGGATTCTTCAATATATGCCAATCAATGTGATACATCATATTAACAAATTGAAGGAGAAAAACCATATGATCATCTCAATAGATGCAGAAAAAGCTTTTGACAAAATTCAATGCCCATTTATGATAAAAAGCCTCCAGGGAGTAGGCAGAGAGGGAACTTACCTCAACATAATAAAGGCCATATATGACAAACCCACGGTCAACATCGTTCTCAATGGTGAAAAACTGAAACCATTTCCTCTAAGATCAGGAACAAGACAAGGATGTCCACTCTCACCAAAATTATTCAACATGGTTTTGGATGTTTTAGCCACAGCAATCAGAGAAGAAAAAGAAATAAAAGGAATCCAAACTGGAAAAGAAGAAGTAAAGCTGTCACTGCTTGCAGATGACATGATACTATACATAGAGAATCCTAAAGACGCTACCAGAAAAATACTAGAGCTAATCAGTGAATTTGGTAAAGTAGCAGGATACAAAATTAATGCACAGAAATCTCTTGCATTCCTATACACTAATGATGAAAAATCTGAAAGAGAAATTATGGAAACACTCCCATTTACCCCTGCAACAAAAAGAATAAAATACCTAGGCATAAACTTACCTAAGGAGACAAAAGTCCTGTAGGCAGAAAACTATAAGACACTGATGAAAGAATCTAAAGATGATACAAACAGATGGAGAGATATACCATGCTCTTGGACTGGAAGAATCAACATTGTGAAAATGACTATACTACCCAAAGCAATCTACAGATTCAATGCAATCCCTATCAAACTAACAATGGCATTTTTCACAGAACTAGAAAAAAAAATTTCACAATTTGTATGGAAACACAAAAGACTCCGAATAGCCAAAGCAATCTTGAGAACGAAAAACGGAGCTGGAGGAATCAGACTCCCTGACTTCAGACTATACTACAAAGCCACAGTAATCAAGACAGTATGGTACTGGCACAAAAACAGAAATATAGATCAATGGAACAGGACAGAAAGCCCAGAGATAAACCCACGCACATATGGTCACCTTATTTTTGATAAAGGAGGCAAGAATATACAATGGAGAAAAGACAGCCTCTTCAATAAATGGTGCTGGGAAAACTGGACAGCTACATGTTAAAGAATGAAATTAGAACACACTCTAACAGCATACACAAAAATAAACTCAAAATGGATTAAAGACCTAAATGTGAGGCCAGACAGTATAAAACTCTTAGAGGAAAACATAGGCAGACCACTCTATGACATAAATCACTGCAAGATCCTTTTTGACCCACCTCCTAGAGAAATGGAAATAAAAACAAAAATAAACAAATGGGACCTAATGAAACTTAAATGCTTTTGCACAGCAAAGGAAAACATAAACAAGACCAAAAGACAACCCTCAGAATGGGAGAAAATATTTGCAAATGAAGCAACTGACAAAGGATTAATCTCCAAAATTTATAAGCAGCTCATGCAGCTCAATATCAAAAAAAAAAACAACCCAATCCAAAAATGGGCAGAAGACCTAAACAGACATTTCTCCAAAGAAGATATACAGATTGCCAACAAACACATGAAAGGATGCTCAACATCACTAATTAGAGAAATGCAAATGAAAACTACAATGAGGTATCACCTCACATGGGTCAGAATGGCCATCATCAAAAAATCTACAAACAATAAATGCTGGAGAGGGTGTGGAGAAAAGGGAACCCTCTTGCACTGTTGGTGGGAATGTAAATTGATACAGCCACTATGGAGAACAGCACGGAGGTTCCTTAAAAAACTAAAAATAGAACTACCATACGAGCCAGCAATCCCACTACTGGGCATATACCCTGAGAAAACCATAATTCAAAAAGAGTCATGTACCACAATGTTCATTGCAGCTCTATTTACAATAGCCAGGACATGGAAGCAATCTAAGTGTCCATCGACAGATAAATGGATAAAGAAGATGTGGCACATATATATAATGGAATATTACTCAGCCATAAAAAGAAATGAAATTGAGTTATTTGCAGTGAGCTGGATGGACCTAGAGTCTGTCATACAGAGTGAAGTAAGTCAGAAAGAGAAAAACAAATACCATATGCTAACACATATATATGGAATCTAAAAAAAAAAAAAAAAAAAAGGTTATGAAGAACCTAAGGGCAGGACAGGAATAAAGATGCAGATGTAGAGAATGAACTTGAGGACACAGGGAGGGGGAAGGGTAAGCTGGGACGAAGTGAGAGAGTGGCATGGACACATATACACTACCAAATGTAAAATAGATAGCTAGTGGGAAGCAGCCGCGTAGCACAGGGAGATCAGCTCAGTTCTTTGTGACCAACTAGAGGGCTGGGAAAGGGAGGGTGGGAGGCAGATGCAAAAGGGAGGAGATATGGGGATATATGTATATGTATAGCTGATTCACTTTGTTATAAAGCAGAAACTAACACACCATTGTAAAGCAATTATACGCCAATAAGGATGTTAAAAAAAAAAGGGATTAGAGCTAGAGCTATAGCATCACAGGTTTGGAGGAGGTCTTCCAAAGAAAGCACATAATATAAGAGGTGACCCAAGGAAAGAAGCTTAAAGAGCACTTGCACTGAACAGTAGTGCACAGAAAGATGAACATGTTAATATTAGGGTTGGCCAAGAAAGGATAAATGTATTTAACAGATAATTCCATTAAACCAAATTGCTCCACTTGTTTACAACAAAGTGAAGCACTATACAAAACCAATTCATGCATTTCAAAGTAAAAGCTTCAATGTTCAGCCCAAATTAGATGTATCAGCTGCCTATCCTATAGTTTTCTATTATCCATCCAAATATCTGCCTCCATGCCACCTCAGGAAGCAAGAGGGAGGCGATATGGGGATATATGTATATGTATAGCTGATTCACTTTGTTATAAAGCAGAAAGCAACACACCACTGTAAAGCAATTATACTCCAATAAAGATGTTAAAAAAAAAAGAATGCAATAGAAAACAAAAATAAATAAATAAAAACATGGACTCTCAATAACTCAACATCTGTAAGGCAAATAGCCCAATTAAAAATGGGTAAAAAGATGTGAATAGACATTTCTCCAAGAAGATACACAGACATGTGTATCTTCTGATTGACAAATGGCCAATAAGCATATAAAAGATGCTCGAGATTATCAATCATTAGGGAAATGCAAATCAAAACCACAATGACATACCACTTCACGCCCTCTGGGATGGCTAAAATAAAAAATACAGAAAATAACAAGCATTGTCAAGCATGTGAGAAACAGAAACTCTCATACACTGTTGGTGGGAAAGTAAAATTCTGCAGTCACTTTGGAAAAGTCAGTTTGGTAGTTCCTCAAAAGTTAAACAATGGAGTTATCATATGATTCAGCAATTCCACTTCTGGGTATACACCCAAAAGAAGTAAAAACATCCATCCACACAAAAACTTGCGCACAAATGTTCATAGCAGCATAATTCAAAAAGTGAAAATAACCCATATGTCTGTATGGGCTGATGAATAAACAAAATGTGGTGCATCCACACAATGAAATATTACTCAGCAGTAAAAGGAGATGAAGAACCGAGACGCGCTACAATATGCTTGAACCTTTGAAAACATTATGCTAAGTGAAAGAAGTAGGTTATACAGGGCTACATATTGTATGGTTCCATTTACATGAAATACCCAGAACCGGCAAATCCATAGAGACAGAAAGTACATTAGTGTTTGCTGGAGGATGCGGGAGGGAGGAATGGGAACTGATTAGTAATGAGTACAGGGTTTCTTTTTGGAGTGGTGAAAATGTCGGGGAATTGGTGTTGGTGGTTACACAACTTTGTGAATATGCTGAGAATCACTGAACTGTACAATTTAAAGGGGTGAAATTTATGATATGTGAATTATATCTCAGTAAAACTGTTAGAAACATATGGACGTGTGGACACAGGGGTGAAGGGGGGGTGGGATGAATTGGGAGATTAGGATTGACATACATACACTACCATGTGTAAAATAGATAGCTTGCGGGAACCTGTTGTATAGCACAGGGAGCTCAGCTCGGTGCTCTGTGGTGACCTAGAGGGGTGGGATGGGGGTGGGAGGGAGGTCCAAGAGGGAGGGGATATATGTATACGTATAGATGATTCGCTTCATTGTACAGCAGAAACTTACACAGCATTGAAAAAGCAACTATACCCAAATAAATAAATTCAGTGGCAACAACAACAAAAAAATATGGATTTCCAAGCTTCATCCTTGGATATTCTGTAAGTCTGTGATTGACCCAAGAATCTGTATGTTTAAAAAGCTCCCCTGGTGATCCTAATGCTCAGTCAGGTTGGGGGATCATTGATGCACCTAGAAACTTCACCAGAGAGTTACTTGAGTTACATTTTAAGAAAAAGAAAAGATGCCAACAGAGACAGCTTAAAATGAGCAATGCAGCAGGAAAGACTATCTCTGCCCAAGTCCTCCAGGTCCCGAGAAAGAAGGCCCTCCTCAACACCCCACAGTGGATGCCCCCAGACCCCTGCAGACCCCATTCCCACCCTCCTCACCAGATGCCCCTAAAGCACCTCCCTCAGGATTCCTTTACCAAAAACTGATGTTCCTACACCTCACCCCACGCCATCCCAGGACTCCCAGGGAGCCCCTCCACAAAAGGCTGAAAGGCTTACGTGCCTCTGAGTCCTCAGATTTGGGCTTTTTCCTTCTCACTTTAGTAAAACCATGACTCTCACTTGTGGAGGATAAACTCAGGACACCAATTTCCTGTTGGATTCACATCAGGCAGGTTTTTAAAAATAATTTTGTTTTTATTTTCATAATTACAGAAAGAAAATAAACGAGGGAAGATTCTATTCTTTAAATACCAAGTTCAAAATACTGTGCCTTCTATAGAGACTTTCCCATCCTCCTCCCTTTCCTGAATTCCCACCAGGATGAACTTGCACCACTACACTGCTTATAGATTTTCAGATTTCTGTTACAGTCCTTACTTGATTGAAAGCCTTTTCTTTTTTTCCTCTGCTAGAATATGTCTCTAGACCTGTGATTTTTCATCTTTGTTTCCCAGCACTTATTGCAATTCCAGGTGGATAACTGAGCCTCAAAATTGTGTTAAATGAGTTGAATAAATGAATCAATACTGATTATGATTTCTTAGGGGTTGTTTTTCCTAATTGAGGGAGGGAAAATAAAGAGATCCTTTCTCAAAGGCTAAAACCAAAATAAGGTTTTAAATAATACTAAAATTCGAGGTTTAATGATATTAATATATTTTTATTTTCATGGCACTTTTTTCCTTTGTAATAGCAGACTACCTAGAAGAGTTACTTTTTTAAGTTTGATTTGGATTATGTCTCTCTACATTGCCCACACCTAATTAGTTTGATCCGCTAATGAATTCTAAGTACATCTCTCTGAGAAATAATAAAACCTCTTCAACCACAATCAAAAGACAACATTATCAAGTGAAAATTTCAGATTCAGATTACTAAACAGATTAAGTAAAGACAGAAGTCTGTGCAAAAAAGTATACACACCTCGGGGGTAAAGGACTTTTAAAAATTTTTTATGGGATACTCCTTCATTGAAAATAAAATGTGAAATGTCACCAAAAAATAATAAAGATAAATAAACTAATGACAAAACCTTGTCAATATTTTTAATACAAAATATTTATCACTTCCATTTACAAAGACTGTTCCTATATATTAACTCAATTCTTCCTCATAATTATTCTGAACTACTAAGTTTTAAAGCAACACTTTAAACCGATGTCTTTTGCACAACATTCAGAATTTGCACAACTTCAAAATTCAGTAGGTGATATATAGAATAGTTCTGAATCTAAGATCATGGAAATAACAGTGTTAACTCCCAAATATAATTTTCTGTATACGGGAGCCTGAATTATTCTAGTTCTGGATAATGACTTTCACACTCAACAAATAGATTTTTAGTGATTGCAGTCAATAAAGGTGGTAGTAAACTGGTAATTTATGGCAAAAGACTCAAATGTAAATGCTATATTAACCTTTTCCAAAGGTACAAATCTACAAATATGACATACAGAAATTTTGGCAATAACAGATCAAATGATGATCTATTATTTCTCCTAGAAATAAAGTACAGCCTTTTACAACTAAACTGAAAAAGGAAATGATTTCAAAGTTACCATTCCTCTGACTCTCTATGGTTTAATTAGCTAAAATTCGGAATAAAGCTCTATGTTAATGTGACATTATGATTTAACATTTAAAAACATGAAGTTCATAGAATTGAAAATGTTAAGCTTCTCATTCTGTAGTATACTGGCTGTACTACAGACCTCAACTAGCTGGATACTGGCCCATGATCCCACCATCAGAGCAGAAAACTGAGAAAATGTTCTACATAATGAAACTCAAATTGATGATCATCTTGGAATAATGAAACATTTTAAGGAGGTTACTAGTTATGGAAGCACTGGCACCAACACTGGTACGAAGACAGAGCCACCTCTCACGCCCAGCAGAGACCCACACAGCTAGTCAGACCTGACCTGCCAGCCAAGCCCATCTCTTTCACAGAAAGTTGAAATCTCCTCAGGCTTCTTTCGTCTCATTAAGCTATCCATCTCTGGCTTTCTGCAAATCACAATTTATAAATCTTTTTCTCATTCACTCTCATGTCCCAAACACTCATGAGCATTATCTTTACACAAAGAAACATAATTAATGAAGTATAAAATCTGCACCATAGGCATTTCATTTCCCTAAACTCTCCACCACAAAATGTTATACTGGTTTAAACTAATGCTTTATCCAGCTTATTATTTTGTCTCTACAGGAGCACAAAGGAACATTTTTACAACATTTAGTTGTTCTACCACTTTTTGAAAAAAAAACTTTCCATAGCATCTCTCCCTCCCCACTGTGTGAGCATGCGACAATATTTTCTTTAATTTTCCCTAAAATTAGAACCCCATTCTGCTTCTGGGGACATGAATAAGTCATCTAAAAGCAGCAAGGATTTTCATTTCAGCTCCCATTCAGCTCTCTGGCAAATGATGGAGGGTCAGGTACTGGGGAAGATGGAATGAGAAACGGCAGTAATATCTATTCCTGGATTATTTTAGTCTGGCACAACTTATTTTGGATACATGGTAGACCGTGGTTTGGTCCAAGAGCAGAGAAAAAAATGCTGTTTATTCTGATTTAAATATCATTCTTATTGATGTTCTAGAAACTTTGGGTCGTTTCAGCTGAAGCAACACATTAAATAAATGCTCTGAAGAAAAAGAAGGCGGGAAGAGGATTAAGAGAATGTTGAAAGAAAGAACCATTTGGAATAGAGTCTCAACTCACTTCTCCATTTTTTCTCATTTTTCTCCATCAGTTCCCGTCTCACTAATCATGCAGAGATATCCCAGATATTACACAACCACCATGAACTTCTTCTCACCTATGAAGTCCCAGAGCTCAGAGTTTATATACAGGATATTAAAATTCACTCACCAAATTTCCATGCCCTGCCTAGCAGAGGTGATGTAATCTGGAAGGAAAAGTGCTAAATCATGACACCAGCCTTCTAGCCCAGTGTTTCTCACAGGCTAGCAGTGTGTGAGCTTAACCTCTCTGGGTCCCACTTTCTCCATCAAAAAATAAGAAGGGTTAATTTGATGATGTTATGATTCAACATAGATTCAGGTTTCCTTGGATGGTTTCAGGTGATCAAGAAACAGTAAAATTAAACCTATTGTAATTTTTAGTGAGTAGCATTTTTCATTCAACAGTAATAAACTATTGTCAAAATGAATATTTCTCTCTTGACCATTTAATGCGTCACTCTTCAAAGTTTTATTTATACTTGTCTTTCATAACTATTTCATTAAGCTATCTCATGTAACTCTCTACCAGGTACCAGTTTATATTCCCTTTTAATGATTCCTTTGATAGTTTGAGTGTAGTAAGCATAGTCAAACCCAGTCTTCACCAAGGCGTAGCACAGTCAGAGTAGAAGCACAAGTAGACATGGTCAATGCAAGTAATTTTTGACTTTGCAGCATGGTCTAGAATATACTGGAACATTGGTATAGTTTGGGGTCAGTGTATGGAATAGTCCAATATTACATAAAACTGATGCCCCTGTGAACATAAACTGCCTTTAAGATCAAGAAATTTCATCTTAGTAAAAATGGAAAGGCAGAGGTAATTCAGCTGCCAGAAACTGCTGGCTATCTTAAAGTTATACCTACTACCTTGTTCTAGACACCTTACAAACTAGTCCTCACAACAACCCTGGTGTGGTTGTCAGTCATCCCTTTTTAGAAAGAAAGAAACAAACTCATGAGGTTAAGTAATTCATGTAAGGTTATACAACAAGTCTTTGGCAGAACCTGGAGTCTAATCTGGGTTTATCTTATTGCAAACATTTGTTCTTTATACTATGGTGTCCCTACATAATGCCTTCCAAATAGATGTTTTTATCTAGAATACAGATAACAGTGAAGTAGCTCTAGGGTAAGTTTTTCTACCCAAAGGCAAATGATAACCTTCTTTAATAATTTAGAATGTAAAGAACAATTTGATGAATGAAATAAATATTGGAAGAGATTTGTTATTGGTATCGGTTGAATTGTGTCCCCCAGAATTCACATGTTGAAGCCCTAATCAATTCCCAGTTCTTCAGCGTGACCTTATTTGGAGGGTCTTTACAGTGGTAATAAAGTTGAAATGAGGGCATTGCGGTGGACTCTATTCCAATATGACTGGTATCCTCATAAAAAGAGGAAATTTGGACAGAGAGACACAGAGAGAGAAGGTGATGTGAAGACACAGGGAGGAGAAAACCATCTGCAAGCTGAGGAGAGAGACCTAGAACAGATCTTTCCCTCACGGACCTCAGAAGAAACAAATCCTGCTGACACTTTGATTTTGGACTTCTAACCTCCAGAACTGTGAAATACTAAATTTCTGTTGTTTAACCCATCCAGTCTGTGACAGTTTGTTATGGCAGCCCTAGCAAACTAATGCATTATCTTAACAACATAAAGTTGCATGTTGATTTGCTTAATCTTCTTAAATTATAATAATAGATTATTTAAGGATTAGAAATTTTAACATGTCAATTCTACTGTAACACAATCTTTGTAGTGGCATGAAAGGTAATATGAAATGAAGACAAATTACAGTTTTTGCAGAGGAATAAAAGTTGAGTAAGGAATAGTGATAATTTGAATGTTGAATTTATGGCCATTAAAATCTAAGACTAGGATGCCTAATCCAGAGTGTAATTGAGTGGAAACAGAATTTAATGCCAGTTAATAATTAAAGAGTTAGGAATCTTCAGCATGAAAGAAGATATTACCAAATAAAATAACCTAATTTTAACAAGAAAGATATAGGTTAGACTATACATATATGTGTGTGTGTATACACATATATACATATATACACACATACATAAATATATTAGAAATAAATTAAACAAAACCAGGAATTGCCATTTCACAAAGTTTTTAATAATATGCTATAAAAATATCTAACAGTAAACTTCTAAAAATCAGTCAGCGACTTCTCCTGCCTATAAAAGCAACAACTAGAAAAATGGCAAAATATATGAAACAACGGTTTTTAGATGTTGAACAAAAGGCAGTGCAGGAGTGAAATCTCTGAGAAAAGAAAAACAAAGCGAACAATATGAATGCCACAGATTTCTGCCTGTAGAGAATTTCTGAACCATGACACAGGGATGGAATCCCAAAGAGAACCCAACGGTGTCACTGATCGAGGAACTAGAAATACAAATTTGGGAGAATGAAGTGACTAGAATTTGTAGGGTCAAATTCTAGAGATGAGAAAGCCATGCAAAGAGGTCCACAAATCTTCATAAAGGTCTCGGGCTTCCCTGGTGGCACAGTGGTTAAGAATCCGCCTGCCAATGAAGGGGACACGGGTTCAATCCCTGGCCCAGGAAGATCCCACATGCCGCAGAGCAACTAAGCCCGTGCACCACAACTACTGAGCCTGCGCTCTAGAGCCTGCGAGCCACAACTACTGAGCCTGAGTGCTACAACTACTGAAGCCTGCGCGCCTAGAGCCCGTGCTCCACAACAAGAGAAGGCACGACAATGAGAAGCCCGCACACCGCAACGAAGAGTAGCCCCCGCTCGCCGCAACCAGAGAAAGCCCGTGTGCAGCAACGAAGACCCAACGCAACCAAAAATAAAAACAAATAAATTAATTAATTTTTAAAAATCTTCATAAAGCTCTCTTAGATTCTTTGGTTTCATGCCTATCTGTGGATGCATAAGTTGGAATTTGACAGAGCCATACAAAGAACAAATGACAAGAAAAGAACAATTTCTGAAAATTGTAAGCCAAAGAATTGGCAGAGCTCACACAGAACTGGGAAACATTTGAGTTTCCACCAGATAGAGTGGGAAGATCTTGTTTAATATGTGAAGCATCCAGCAGAGAACACAGAAGGATCATTGCTTAGTAGTGGGGCTAAACTAGCCCTACAGTAAAAGCTACTGCAGTTATGCTCTTATAAACCTTCAAAATAACCTCAAAAGGAACAAGCTAATCCATAAATAACTTAACTGCTTTAAAAAATCCCAAACTTTCTTTGAAACAATGTAAAACTACAATGTCTATGATCCAAACAAAAATCAATAGATATATAAAAGTCGATTTATTTCCTATATGCCATCAATGAAAAATTGAAATTTACAACTGAAAAAATTTTAAATACACCATTAAAAATAGCACCCCCCCCCATTTAAAAAAACTTATGTATAAATCTAATGAAACATGTACAGGATCTGTATATGGAAACTACAAAACACTGATAAAAGAAATCAAAGACCTAATTAAATGGACATATATTCCACGTTCACAGACTGAAAAACTCAATAGTATTAATATGTCAATTCTTCTGAACTTGATCTATAGATTCAATGCAACCCTAATCAAAATTATAGCAAGCCATTTTGCAGATTCAACAAATCGATTCTAAAATGTATACGAAAAGGCAAAAGACCAAGAAAAGCCAACACGATACTGAAGAGGAACAAACTCGGGACACACACACTAAACTATTTCAAGATTAGTATAAAGCTACAGTAATCAACACAGTGTGTCACTGGTGCGAGAATAGACACAGATTAGTGGAACCAAATAAAGAGCCAAGAAATAGACCTATGCAAATCGAGTCAACCTGTTTTTGATTAAGGCAATTCAAAATAGACAGGATAGTATTTTCAACAAATGGTGCTGGAAAAGTTGGACACCCATATGCAGAAAAAAAAAAAAGACCTAGATACAGACTTTACACCATACATAAAAATTAACACAAAATGGATTATAGACCTACATATAAAATGCAAAATTACAAAACTTGTAGAAGATAACATATGAGAAAATCTAGATGACCTTGGATTTGGGGAAGAGTTGTTTATTCAAAACCACAAGCACAATCCATGAAAGAAAAACATGGTAAATGGGACTGTGTTAAAATTAAAAGTTTTACATTATAAAAGACACTGTTGACAGAATAAAAAGACAAGTCATAGACTGGGAGGAAATGTTTGCAAGTAACATATCTCTTAAGAGTTTGTATCTGAGATACACAAAGAATTCTTAAAAATCAGTAATGAGAAAACAAACAACCCAACTAAAAAATAAAGAACTGAGCAGACATCCAATTAAAGAAGTTATACAGATGGCAAATAAGTATATGCAAAGATGTGCAACATAATTTATTTTTAGAGCACTGCAAATTAAAACAGTGAGATACCACGACACACCTATTAGAATAGTTAAAACCCCAAAAATGAACAAAACCACCTGATGAGAATGTGGAGCAACAGGAACTCTCATTCATTGCTGGTGGGAATGAAAAATGCTATGGCCACTTTGGATGATGGTTTGGCAGTTTATTACAAAGATAAATATAGTCTTATCATATGATCCAGAAAATCCACTCCTAGGTATTTATCCAACTGACCTGAAAACTTCAGGTTTATGTAAAAACTTGCACATCAATTGCAAACTATTATATATAGAATAGATAAACAACAGGGTCCTATTTTATGGCACAGGGAACTATCAATATATTCAATAATTCAATATCCTGTAATAAACCATAATGGAAAATAATATGAAAAAGAATATATATATGTGGCTGAATCACTTTGCTGTATACCAGAAACTAACACAGCATTTTAAATCAACTATACTTCAATTTTTAAAAATGTGAAAGAAAAGACACCAAAAAAAAAAAAAAACTTGCATATCCATGTTTATAGCAGCTTTATTCATAATCACCAACCCTGGAAGCAACCAAGATATCCTTCAATAAGACAATGGATAAACAAACTATGATGCGTCCACAAAATGGAATATTATGCAGCAATAAAAATAAATCATCTAACAAGCCACAGAAAGACATGGGTAGATCCTAAATGCATATTACTAAGTGAAAGAAGCCAGTCTGAAAAGCCTACACACTGAATGATTCTAGTTATTTGACATTCTGGGAAAAGCAAAACTATAGAGATGGTAAACAGATCAGTGGCTACCAGAAGTTTGAGGATGGGGGAGGGTTGAATAGACAAAAGACAAGAGAATTTTGAAACTATTTTATATGATATTATAATGGTGGATGATATACAACTGTGCATTTGTCAAAACCCATAAAACTTTATATTACCAACTGTGTATCTGTTCCCCATATATACACATACATATTTCTTTGTTCTGTTGGCTAAGAGGGCCTACAAGCAGCAATATCCCAGAAGCAAGGAGCATACTCAGTGCCCAGATCTTGGTTTCTGATACAATTCTACAATAAAACAAACCAGAGCTCTTTGGAAAAATGGCTGATTTTAGCATGAGGGCAGGAAATACAAAAGATGAGCCTGGAGTACTTTGCAGTACCAGAAAGTAAGAAAGTGCTCAAATTGAACAAGCAAACAAAGAAATAAACCACACATACAATGATGCGAGCAGCTCAAAGAGCCACTGGAGCCACTGAAACAGCTCTCAGTGGCCAAAGCTGGACCAAACTGAGCAAGAAAATAAATAAAATACTAGAGGCGGGGGTAGCGGATGGATGGGAGTGTGGGCAAAATGGATGAAGGGGGTCCAAAGGTACAAATTCCAGTTATAAAATAAACAAGTCATGGGGATGTAAGGTACAGCAAGGTGACTATAGTTAATAATACCATATTGCATATTTGGAAGTTACTAAGAGAGCAGATCTTAAAAGCTCTCAACACAAGATAAATAAATTTTGTAACTAGGTATGGTGACAAATGTTAACTAGACTTATTGTGGTGATCATTTTGCAATATATACAAATATTGAATCATTATATTGTATACTTGAAACTAATATAATGTTCAATGTCAATTATACCTCAATAAAAAAATAAATACTGAGATTATAACCCAAAGTATAAAATAAATATCTATGAATCCATACCAAAATCAAAGTGATTGAATAAATAAATAATTGGAGGAGACAAATCCTGCATGCAGATGGATTCCAAATAATTTATGTAGATACCCCATCCTTAAGGAGGTGGAAAATAACTCCCCACTTCTAAAATGTAGGCTGTACATAATGAATTCTTTCCAAAGAGTACAGTGTTGAAAGAGAGGGGAAAAGGGTAACTTTACAGCAGAGAAGACTAATAGACAACTTACCTCAGCCAGGTGATCAAAGTGAATATCAACAGTGGTAAATCATGTTCAAAGTATGTACCCTTGATATGATGTGATAAGAAAGGCAATTTACCTCTATGATCTTCTTCCCAAAAGCCCACAACCCCAGTCTAATCGTGAGAAAAACACCATAAGAATTCCAGTTGAGGAACATTCTACAAAATACTTGATGAGTTCCTTAAAACTGTCAAGGTCATCTCAAAAACAACTGAAATCTGAGAAACCAACACAGCCATGATGACTAAAACATAATGTGGTATTGTGGATAGGCTCCTGGAAGAGGAAAGGTATGTTAGTTTAAAAAAAAATTTTTTTTTGAATGAAGTATAGACCCTGGTTAATAATAATGTATCAACACTGGTTAATTAATTTTGACAAGTATACCATACTAATAAAAAATGTTAACAATAGAAGAGTGGGTGCGGAGTGTATGGGAACTCTGCCCTATTTTGCAACTTTTCTGTAAAGCTAAAACCATTCCAAATACAGTTGACATTTTAAAAATACATGCAGTACGGCCCAAAATGTGTAAAAATAAAATCCACAAATAAAGCTCCATTATAGTAGGGAAAAAGGCATGAAAAGAAGCAGAGAAGTATTATTAATAACCAATAGGAAAATTAGTCAATAGAAATCAGACCCAAATATAAAACAAATATAAGGGGAATAGAAGATACGGACTCTAGCTATAATTTCAATGTGGTCAAGAATTTAAAGAAAAACATAAACTAAATAAGAACAAACGGAAAATATGCAAAAGAGTATGAATGAAACTTTCAGAGAAGAAAAATACAATATCTGAAAAGAAAATTTCACTGGATGAGGTTAATAGCAGATAGCAGATTGTAGATTAGACCCTGCAGAAAGCCTCAGTCTCCTCATTGGTGTAAGAGGCAATTGAATTTCTTCCTCCTCACAGCGTAGTTGGGGAGAACAAAGGGTAATTTAGTTGAAAGCACCTAAGAATTAGCACATGATAGATACTTAGAAAAACTTTCATCTTTCTGTTTGTGCTTCACTCATTCAACCAATATTTATTGAGCAGCTACTATGTGCCAATTACAATTGCAGGATATAAAAGAGTGAATAAAGCAGACATAGTCCCTACCCTCATAGAGCTCACAGTCTGGTGGGAAGGTATACATTAAACAAATAAATATTGTAGTTGATATCTTTTGTTTAAAATGTAGCAGACATTGTTAATTGTCTACCTAAAATCAATTCTCCTTATTCTTGGTAAACAGAATCCTAATTTTCCTCAGGGCAGCAATGTGCTAGGCTAAATAATGTACTTTTCCAGTCTCTTCTGCAGTAGAGGTAGCCCAGCACAACCGTTCTGTCCAATTCTAAACATGAAGAGAAGTATTGGCATACCTCAGAGACACTGCCAATTCAGTTCCAGACTATCAAAATAAAGTAAATATCACAATAAAGCAAATCACATGAATTTTTTGATTTTCCAGTGCATATAAAGTTATGTTTACACTATGTTGTAGTCTATTAAGTGTACAATTAGTATTATATCTTAAAAAACTATTTAAATACCTTAACTTAAAAATACTTTATTGCTAAAAAATGCTGACCATCATCTGTGCCTTCAGCGAGTCATAATCTTTGTGCTGGTGGAGGGTCTTGCCTCGATGCGGACGGCTGCTGACTGATCAGGGTGGTGATTGCTGAAGGCTGGGGTGACTGTGGCAATTTCTTAAAATAAGACAACAGTGAAATTTGTCACATCAATTGACTCTTCCTTTCATGAACAATCTTTCTGTAGCATGCAGTGCTGTTTGGTAGCATTTTACCCATAACAGAACTTCTTTCAAAATTGGAGCCAGGCCTCTCAAGCCCTGCTGCTGCTTTATCAATTAAGTTTATGTAATATTCTAAATCTTTTGTTGTCATTTCAACAATCTTCACCAGGAGTAGATTCTATCTCAGGAAACCACTTGCTTTGTTTATCCATAAGAAACAACTCCTCAGCGTGAAAGTTTTAACAGGAGATTGCAGCAATTCAGTCACATCTTCAGGTTCCACTTGTAATTCTAGTTCTCTTGTTATTTCCACCACATTTGCATTTACTTCCTCCATTGAAGCCTTGAACCCTTCAAAGTCATCCACGGGGTTTGGAATCAGCTTCTTCCAAACTGCTGTTAATGTTGATATTTTTACCTCTTCCCATGAATCACAAATGTTCTTAATGGAATCTAGAGTGGTGAATCCTTCCCAGAAGGTTTGCAATTGACTTTGATCCATCAGAGGAATCACTATCTATAGTAGCTATAGCCTTATGAATTGTATTTCTTAAATAATAAGACTTGAAAGTCAAAATTACCCCTTGATCCATGGGCTACAGAATGGATGTTTTGTTAGCAGGCATGAAAACATTAATCTCATTGTACATCGCCATCAGAGCTCTTGGGTAACCAAGGTGCACTGTCAACAAGCGGTAATATTTTGAAAGAAATCTTTTTTTCTGAGCAGTATGTCTCAAGAGTGGGCTTAATACATTCCATAAACTATGTTGTAAACAAATGTGCTGTCATCCAGGCTTTGTTGTTCCATTTATAGAGCACAGGCAGAGTCATTTTATCATAATTCTTAAGGTCCCTAGGATTTTCAGAATGGTAAATGAGCATTGGCTTCAATTTCAAGTCACCTGCTGCATTAACCCCTAGCAAAAGAGTCAGTCTGTCTTTTGAAGATTTGAAGCCAGGCATTGACTTCTCCTCTCTAGCTATGAAAGTCCTAGATGGCATCTTCCAACAGAAGGCTACATTGAAAATCTGTTGTTTAGTGTAGCCACCTTCATTAATTATCTTCCTAGGTCTCTGGATAACTTGCTGCATCTTCTACATCAGCACTTGTTGCTTCACCTTGCACTTTTACGTGATGGAGACAGCGTCTTTCTTTAAATCTCATGAACCAACTTCTGCTAACTTCAAACATTTCTTCTGCAGCTTCCTCACCTCTCTCAGTCTTCACTGAATTGAAGAGAGTTAGGGCCTTTCTCTGGATTAGGCTTTGGCTTAAGGGAATATTGTGGCTGGTTTGATCTATCCAAACCACAAAAACTTTCTTTGTTTCAACAATAAGCCTCTTTCACTATCTTATAATGCATGTGTTCGCTGGAGTAGCATTTTTCATTTCCTTCAAGACCTTTTCCTTTGCATTCACAACCTGACTAACTGATGCAAGAGGTCTAGCTTTTGGCCTGTCTTGGCTTTCAACATGGCCTCCTCATTAAGTTTAATCATTTCTAGCTTTTGATTTAAAATGAGAAATGTGACTCTTCCTTTCATTGGAACACTTCCAGGCCATTGTAGGGTTAGTAACTGGCTTAATTTCAATACTGTCGTGTCCCAAGGAATAGGGAGGCCTGAGAGGGTTAAGGTAGGGGAGGATGGCCAGGTCAGTGGAACAGTCAGAACACATTTATCCATTAAGCATTAAGTTTGCTGTCTTATATGGGCACTGTTAGTGGCACCCTAAAACAATTACAATAGTAATATCAAAGATCATTGACCACAGGTCACCATAAAAAATATAATGATAATGAAAAAGTTTGAAATATTGCAAGAATTACCAAAATGTGACACAGAGATGTGAAGTGAGCAAACGCTGTTGAAAATGGCACCTAAAGACTTACTCAACACAAGGTTGCCACAAACCTTCAATTTAAGAAAAAAAAAATTGTAATATCTGCAAAGCTCAGTAAAGTGAAGTACAATAAAACAAGGTATACCTGTATGTATGTTGAGGGGTGGGGAGAATTCTGGCAAAGTTAATGTTTTCTAGAAAAATGGGGATACCCATGGCTGACATTTCCATCCTTCCCACTCCTCCCATGTTCCACTGAATGCACATGTGATGATTAGAGCAGCAGCTGCTGCCTTGAGGGAAAAGCCGAGAAAATGCAATGACACCTCACCTGACATCCATGAGCTATGGCCCATTACCACTGCCACCTACCTATGAACTTTTTACATCAGGAAAACAAACCCTTATTTTTTTAAGCAACTGCTTGTTGTGTTTTCTGTTAACCTGTGGCCCATTGCATTCCAAACTGCCTCTGAAACAGTACCTGCTTTCTGGGGCAGGGGGAGGGATAGGGAGGGGGAGGGGGAGGTGTTCCTCCTCCCTACTCCAGGAAATGTTTGTTGTTGGAAATGCTCATCACTGTACCCCCACTTCCTTGGCAAGAGTGATTGGTTAACGCAAGGTGAATTCCAGTCTTTCCCCCAGATTTTTCTAACTAGAGCTGGCAGGGAAGATTATATTTTTCTTCTCTGGTTCTAAGTATGTAAGCCCAGAGCTCTCTGTGGGGAACCTAGCTTGACAGACTCAGTAAGCTTCAGAAAATGAAGTTCCTGAGTAAAGCAAAGGCACAGGGAAGAGAGAGAAAACTAGAGGGCAGGGGAGGAAAGAGGTTGGACCCCATGCTTCTTTAATTTGGTTATATGAGTTAATAATATTTCTTTTATAGGCCTGTTCATACTCAGTTTCTATTACTTGCAATCAGAGTCCAAGCCAACATAACGAATGCAATTTTAAACTATAATAAGAGATATAAGGAAAGAAACAGGTGCTGTGGGAAAGAATAAGAAGGTAGTTAGGGAAGACTTATAAGAGGAGACTTAACGAATAGAGAGATGCCAAAGTGGAAAAGAGTTGAAGGAAAGGTTTCCCACCTGCCTCCTTCCACCCCACCTTATCCCTAATATGAAATAAGTGTGCTGTAAACACAGTAAAGAATGGCTTTCCTGGAAAGGGCCCTAGTGTGGGTATAGGGGCTAGATATCTGAACAGAACAGATCTTGAGACATCTATGGACCCATTGACAGACCTGGAGATGAGAGAAAAAGGCAACACCATTCAGGAATAAAACAGACTGAAATATCTCTTCCTATAGTCAAGTTTTTTGTTTGTTCTGTTTGTTTTACTTTGCTAATGATAAGGACCTGGAGCCTGCTAGATCCTCAGCCATTAACCCTAAGTGAAGAAACTTTCCCCTCCACAAAATCTGCCAGATTACATGGTATCCCATGAGTGTCCTCCCATTTAGAGAAGATTTTGGATAAACATAAGCAACTTCAACAGGAAACCAGCACAGCTGCCTATACAAATCAACATAACCTTTATTCATAAAAATGAATGGTCACCTAGGGATTACCAGATACTTGAGAAAAACCCTTAGCATTAAAAAAAATTGACTACAGAGAGGGAAAAAAAAGTTAATGCAAGACAAAAACAACTTTTAATCAATTCTATTTAATGTCCTCAGAAAGATTCAAGTATAAATTATCCATATAAGAAGAACAATCAGCTCTGAAAAAAAAGAAATCAGAGAATAACAGAAAAAAAAGGTGGGAGATTAAAAATACAATTGCCAAAAATTTCAAAAATATAGTGTAGGAAGTAAATGATGGAATGGTTAGTATTAAAAACCGAACAGTGATCTGGAAACACAGCCAGGGAAATCTATTCAAACAAAAGATGGAAAATACAGGAGAAAAGTTAAGAGATATTCACATAAAAGCAGAAGGTACAATATATGGCTAACAAACATTTCAGAGAAAAGAAGAGAGAAAACAGAGAGGAGGAAATAAAGGAATAATAGAAAATTTCCATGAGTTGAAAAAAACAATTCCTAGAATCAAAACAGCCAACCAATTGTCAAGTCACAAGAACAACAACAACAACAAACTCAGATACATCCTGGTAAAATAGTGTAAGGAAAAGTGTTAAAGCTTCAAAAGAGAAAAAAAAAGTGCCTACAAAGAAATGGGCTTAGTTTGACATCAGAAATATCAGCTACAACAGGTGCTAGAAGGTACTGTGGCAATTCCTTCAAAGGGAAAATTATTTTGAGACTAGAATACTCTACCAGATGACTAATCAAGTGTGAAAGCAAAAGAAAGACCTTTTCAGGCATTTAAACACTCAGATATTTTATCACCCACTTACTGTTACTTCAAAATTATTTGAGGGGAGATGTTCAAGATGGCAGAGGAGTAAGATGTGGAGATCACCTTCCTCCCTACAAATACATCAGAAATACATCTACATGTGGAACAAGTCCTACAGAACACCTACTGAACACTGGAAGAAGACCTCAGACTTCCCAAAAGGCAAGAAACTCCCCCAAGTACCTGGGAAGGACAAAAGAAAAAAGAAAAACCAGAGACAAAAGAATAGGGACAGGACCTGCACCTCTGGGAGGGAGCCGTGAAGGAGGAAAACTTTCCACACACTAGGAAGCTGCTTCACTGGTGGAGATGGGGGGTGGCAGGGGGGAAGCCCCGCATTCTGTACCCCTCCCTCCCCCTGGCCTGAGTGAGCCAGAGCCCCCTAATCAGCTGCTACTTTAACCCTGTCCTGTCTGAGCAAAGAACAGATGCCCTCAGGCGACCTACATGCAGAGGCAGGGCCAAATCCAAAGCTGAACCCCAGGAGCTGTGTGAACAAAGAAGAGAAAGGGAAATCTCTCCCAGCAGCCTCAGGAGCAGCGGATTAAATCTCCACAGTCAACTCCATGTACCCTGCATCTCTGGAATACCTGAATAGACAACGAATCATCCCAAAATTGAGGCAGTGGACTTTGGGAGCAACTGTAGACTTGAGCTTGCTTTCTGCATCTAATTTGTTTCTGGTTTTATGTTTATCATAATTTAGTATGTAGAATTTATCACCATTGGTAGATTTGTTTATTGATTTGGTTGCTCTCTTCTTTTTTTATATATATTTTGTTTTTTTCCTTTTTTGCTTTTTTGTGAGTGTGTATGTGTATACTTCTTTGTGTGATTTTGTCTGTATAGTTTGCTTTTACCATTTGTCCTAGGGTTCTGTCTGTCTGTCGTTTTTTTGTTGTTGCTTTTTTTTTTTTTTTAGTATACTTTTTAGCGCTTGTTATCACTGGTAGATTTGTTTTTTGGTTTCGTTGTTCTTTTTTTCTTTCTTTTTTATTCTTTTTTTTATTACTTCTTAATTTTTTTTATTTTTAATAATTTTTAAATTTAATAATTTTCTTTCTCTTAATAACTTTATTTTATTTATTTATTCTTTTTTTCTTTCTTCTTTTCTCCCTATTTTTCTGAGCCGTGTGGCCAACAGGGTCTTGGTGCTCTGGCTGGATGTCCCAGGCCTGTGCCTCGGAGGTGGAAGAGCCGAGTTCAGGACATTGGTCCACCAGAGACCTCCAGGCTCCATGTAATATGAAACGGTGAAAGCTCTCCCAGATATCTCCATCTCAACGCTAAGACCCAGTTCCACTCAACGACCAGCAAGATACAGTGCTGGACACCCTATGCCAAACAACTAGCAAGACAGGAACGCAACCCCACACACTAGCAGAGAGGCTGCCTAAAATCATAATAAGGTCACAGGCACCCCAAAACACACCACCGGAGATGGTTCTGTCCACCAGAAAGACAAGATCCAGCCTCATCCACCAGAACACAGGTGCCAGTTCCCTCCACCAGGAAGCCTACACAACCCAACCTTAGCCACTGGGGGCAGACACCAAAAACAACAGGAACTACGAACGTGCAGCCTGCAAAAAGGAGACCCCAAACACAGTAAGTGAAGCAAAATAAGAAGACAGAGAAACACACAGCAGGTGAAGAAGCAAAGTAAAAACGCATCAGACCAAACAAATGAAGAGGAAATAGGCAGTTTACCTGAAAAAGAATTCAGAGTAATGATAGTAAAGATGACACAACATCTTGGAAATAGAATAGAGAGAATACAAGAAACGTTTAAAAAGGACCTAGAAGAACTAAAGAGCAAACAAACAATGATGAACAACACAATAAATGAAGTTAAAAATTCTCTAGAAGGAATCAATAGTAGAATAACTGAGGCAGAAGAACGGATAAGTGACCTGGAACATAAAATAGTGGAAATAACTACCACAGAGCAGAATAAAGAAAAAAGAATGAAAAGAATTGAGGACACTCTCAGAGACCTCTGGGACAACATTAAGCGCACCAACATTTGAATTATAGGGGTCCCAGAAGAAAAAGATGAAAAGAAAGGGACTGAGAAAATATTTGAAGAGATTAGAGTTGAAAACTTCCCTAATATGGGAGAGGATAATCAAGGCCAGGAAGCACAGAGAATCCCATAGAGGATAAATCCAAGAAGAAATATGCCACAACACATATTAATCAAACTATCAAAAATTAAATACAAAGAAAAAATATTAAAAGCAGCAAGAGAAAAACAACAAAAAACAAACAAGGGAATCCCCATGAGGTTAACAGCTGATCTTTCAGCAAAAACTCTGCAAGCCAGAAGGGAGTGGCAGGACATATTTAAAGTGAAGAAAGGGAAAAACCTACAACTAAGATTACTCTACCCAGCAAGGATCTTATTCAGTTTTGACGGAGAAATTAAAAGTTTTACAGACAAGCAAAAGCTAAGAGAATTCAGCACCACCAAACCAGCTTTACAACAAATGCTAAAGGAACTTCTCTAGGCAGGAAACACAATAGAAGGGAAAGACCTACAATAACAAACCAAAAACAATTAAGAAAATGGTAATAGGAACATACATATCGATAATTACCTTAAATGTAAATGGATTAAATGCTCCAACCAAAAGACATAGACTGGCTGAATGGATACAGAAACAAGACGCATATATATGTTATCTACAAGAGACTCACTTCAGACCTAGGGGCACATACAGACTGAAAGTAAGGGGATGGAAAAAACTTTCCCATGCAAATGGAAATCAAAAGAAAGCTGGAGTAGCAATTTTCATATCAGACAAAACAGACTTTAAAACAAAGACTATTACAAGAGGCAAAGAAGGACACTACATAAGGATCAAGGGATCAATCCAAGAAGATATAACAATTGTAAATATTTATGCACCCAACATAGGAACACCTCAATACATAAGGCAAATGCTAACAGCCATAAAAGGGGAAATTGACAGTAACACAATCATTGTAGGGAACTTTAACACCCCACTTTCACCAATGGACAGATCATCCAAAATGAAAATAAATAAGGAAACACAAGCTTTAAATGATGCATTAAACAAGATGGACTTAATTGATATTTACAGGACATTCCATCCAAAATCAACAGAACACACTTTCTTCTCAAGTGCTCATGGAACATTCTCCAGGATAGATCATATCTTGGGTCACAAATCAAGCCTTGGTAAATTTAAGAAAATTGAAATCGTATCAAGTATCTTTTCTGACCACAACGCTATGAGACTAGATATCAATTACAGGAAAAAATCTGAAAAAATACAAACACATGGAGGCTAAACAATACACTACTAAATGCCCAAGAGATCACTTAAGAAATCAAAGAGGAAATCAAAAAATACCTAGAAACAAATGACAACAAAAACACGATGACCCTAAACCTATGGGATGCAGCAAACGCAGTTCTAAGTGGAAAGTTTATAGCAATACAATCTTACCTCAAGAAACAAGAAACACCTAAAATAAACAACCTAACTTTACACCTAAAGCAATTAGAGAAAGAAGAACAAAAAAAACCAAAGTTAGCAGAAGGAAAGAAATCATAAAGATCAGAGCAGAAATAAATGAAAAAGAAATGAAGGAAACAATAACAAAGATCATAAAATTAAAAGCTGGTTCTTTGAGAAGATAAACAAAATTGATAAACCATTAGTCAGACTCATCAAGAAAAAAGGGAGAAGACTCAAATCAATAAAATCAGAAATGAAAAAGGAGAAGTAACAACTGACAGCAGAAATACAAAGGATCATGAGAGATTACTACAAGCAACTCTATGCCAATAAAATGGACAACCTGATAGAAATGGACACATTCTTAGAAAATCACAACCTTCCAAGACTGAACCAGGAAGAAATAGAAAATATAAACAGACCAATCACAAGCACTGAAATTGAGACTGTGATTAAAAATCTTCCAACAAACAAAAGCCCAGGACCAGATGGCTTCACAGGCGAATTCTATCAACAATTTAGAGAAGAGCTAACACGTATCCTTCTCAAACTCTCCCGAATATAGCAGAGGGAGGAACACTCCCAAACTCATTCTACAAGGTCACCCTGATACCAAAACCAGAAAGAGATGTCACCAAAAAAGAAAACTACAGGCCAATATAACTGATGAAGACAGATGCAAAAATCCTCATCAAAATACTAGCAAACAGACTCCAGCAGCACATTAAAAGGATCACACACCATGATCAAGTGGGGTTTATCCCAGGAATGCAAGGATTCTTCAATATACGCAAATCAATCAATGTGATAAACCATATTAACAAATTGAAGGAGAAAGACCATATGATCATCTCAATACATTCAGAATAAGCTTTTCACAGAATTCAACACCCATTTATGATAAAAACTCTCCAGAAAGTGGGCATAGAGGGAATCTACCTCAACACAATAAAGGCCATATATGACAAACCCACAGCAAACATCATTCTCAATGGTGAAAAACTGAAAGCATTTCCTCTAAGATCAGGAATGAGACACGGATGTCCACTCTCACCACTATTATTCAACATAGTTTTGGAAGTCCTAGCCACGGCAATCAGAGAAGAAAAAGAAACAAAAGGAATACAAATTGGAAAAGAAGAAGTAAAACTGTCATTGTTTTCAGATGACATGATACTATACATAGAGAATCCTAAAAATGCCACCAGAAAATTACTAGAGCTAATCAATGAATTTGGTAAAGTTGCAGGATACAAAATTAATGCACAGAAATCTCTTCCATTCCTATACACTAATGATGAAAAATCTGAAAGAGAAATTATGGAAACACTCCCATTTACCATTGCAACAAAAAGAATAAAATACCTAGGAATAAACCTACCTAGGGAGACAAAAGACCTGTATGCAGAAAACTATAAGACACTGATGAAAGAAATTAAAGATGATACCAACAGATGGAGAGATATACCATGTTCTTGGATTGGAAGAATCAATATTGTGAAAATGACTATACTACCCAAAGCAATCTACAGATCCAATGCAATCCCTATCAAATTACCAATGGCATTTTTTACGGAACTAGAACAAATCATCGTACAATTTGTATGGAGACACAAAAGACCCCGAATAGCCAAAGCAGTCTTGAGGGAAAAAAACGGAGCTGGAGGAATCAGACTCCCTGACTTCAGACTCTACTACAAAGCTACAGTAATCAAGACAATATGGTACTGGCACAAAAACAGAAACAGAGATCAATGGAACAAGATAGAAAGCCCAGAGATAAACCCATGCACCTATGGTCAACTAATCTATGACAAAGGAGGCAACGATATACAATGGAGAAAAGACAGTCTCTTCAATAAGTGGTGCTGGGAAAACTGGACAGCTACATGTAAAAGAATGAAATTAGAATGCTCCCTAACACCATACACAAAAATAAACTCTAAATGGATTTGAGACCTAAATGTAAGACCGGACACTATAAAACTCTTAGAGGAAAACATAGGAAGAACACTGTTTGACATAAATCACAGCAAGATCTTTTTTGATCCACCTCCTAGAGTAATGGAAATAAAAACAAAAATAAACAAATGGGACCTAATGAAACTTCAAAGCTTTTGCACGGCAAAGGACACCATAAACAAGATGAAAAGATAACCCTCAGAACGGGAGAAAATATTTGCAAACGAATCAACGGACAAAGGATCAATCTCCAAAATATATAAACAGCTCATGCAGCTCAATATTAAAGAAACAAACAACCCAATCCAAAAATGGGCAGAAGACCTAAATAGACATTTCTACAAAGAAGACATACAGATGGCCAAGAAACACATGAAAAGCTGCTCAACATCACTAATTATTAGAGAAATGCAAATCAAAACTACAATGAGGTATCACCTCACACCAGTTAGAATGGGCATCATCAGAAAATCTACAAACAACAAATGCTGGAGAGGGTGTGGAGAAAAGGGAACCCTCTTGCACTGCTGGTGGGAATGTAAATTGATACAGCCACTATGGAGAACAGTATGGAGGTTCCTTAAAAAACTAAAAATAGAATTACCATATGATCCAGCAATCCCACTACTGGGCATATACCCAGAGAAAACCATAATTCAAAAAGACATGCACCCGAATGTTCATTGCAGCACTATTTACAATAGCCAGGTCATGGAAGCAACCTAAATGCCCATCGACAGACGAATGGATAAAGAAGATGTGGTACATATATACAATGGAATATTACTCAGCCATAAAAAGGAATGAAATTGAGTCATTTGTTGAGACTTGGATGGATCTAGAGACTGTCATACAGAGTGAAGTAAGTCAGAAAGAGAAAAACTAATATCGTATATTAACGCATGTATGTGGAACCTAGAAAAATGGTACAGATGAACTGGTTTGCAGGGCAGAAGTTGAGACACAGATGTAGAGAACAAACGTATGGACGCCAAGGGGGGAAAACCGCGGTGGGGTGGGGATGGTGGTGTGCTGAATTGGGCGATTGGGATTGACATGTATACACTGATGTGTATAAAACTGATGACTAATAAGAACTTGCAGTATAAAAAAACAAACAAAAAAAACCAACTAATACTAAACTTTCTTTGGGTTATCTGTATGGAAATATATTAATATAAATGTTTCAGACATTACATGAAATTTCTAAAAATCTTATATGTTCTGGTATAATGTTATAAGTCATAATTCTAGTTATTACTTTAAAATGTATATCTCAAAAATAACTAAATTTCCTTGTCAATTGCATTATTATGAACTTTCATTAAATCTTTAACTGTGGTCATTTTTAAGTCTTTTGTCATTTGCAGACAGTTCTGGGTGTACTCTGATGCTTTTGCAAATATATTCCTATAAAAGGGTTTCATTTCAAGGAATTCATGGAAAAGACTCTGACAAGTACAGGTTTCTGGTAACTGACTATACTGCTGAACTGAATGAATAAGCATTTTCAGAACTCTAATGGAAAACTGATGAATTCATAAAAGTGCTAACAAAAGATCAAGATAAAAAAAATTAATTACATGGGACTGAGTGAACTGATGAGGATGATTATAATTTTTGTGACTTTCTGTTTGAATAAAAAAAAAAATCCCACAAAGACTCAGAGGCAAAAAATATACAAATCAATTTTCACTGCAAAGTAAAGGAGCTGTTACAGTGGAGGATTACTGGACTGAATGTCAATATTATAACATAGTATGAGTGTGTTTCGTGTTTGGTAATTGCAATCATTGTTGCTTTTGTTGTGGTCATCCATTTACAATGCTTGGTGTCAGTTTATTTATCTCTTGTAAAAATAAAATACAGGGTGTCTGTGTGAAAAAAAAATCCCCTTAAAAAAAAAGTATAAAAAAAAAAAAACAAAAAAACAAAAAATTATTTGAGGATACAATCCAATGAAATGATTAAGACATTCAAGAAAGTGGAAGATTTGGAATCCTTAACAATGCAACAAACATCGGAGTTCAATTAAAAACAACAACAATAAAAGTCCCAGATAGCTGTGCTCAGAAAGCTATATATTAGTGAAAATTGGAACAAAAATCCCAATTCTTCAAGGAAAAGAATGTTTTCAAAAAGTGAGGAATTTGCATTCATCAAATACTGCATTTAAGCTAGGAAATTTTGAGGATCAATGTGCTGTTTCTGTTTTTAAAAAGTAACTAGAAAGTTTGAAACAAGGTGTAGAACATTGCCACCCAAATATGAAGTAAAATGAACTCTGGTATCACTTTAAATAAAAATCTGAGCATGATTTACAGTGTAAGAGAAGAGAGCTTTTCCTCCTGGTACACAGGTTTCATGTCACAGAATTATATTTCCAAACTTTTAATGAGTGTAACTGAACTACTTAGTTCCACACTAATTATTTCCTAATCATAATAGTAAAAATAACAATAACAAACACTTATTTAACACTTAATATATGTCTTATTCTAAGCTCTTTAGATTTATTAGCCAGTTTAGTCCTTTCAACAAACAGCACAGTAAAGTGACTTGCCCAAGGTCACACACTGGTTGGTGAAGCCATTCTGGCTCTAGAATCCTTGCTCTTAAAGATAGGCTATGCTGCTCCTCGTGATACTCTTTGCTAACTTACAGTTCTTAGAATCAACCTATCCACCTAAAACAAGAAGGCACAGCAACAATTATAAAACAGAATATAAATTATATATTAATAGAACTTAATGTAGAAATGATGATTCACCAAAGTAAGGAGAAGGGGCGGAATGCGTAGGTGAGTTATTTTTCTTATATCCTTTTATATAGGAGTAACTTTCTATGTAACAGAAGCATAATACAGAAATTTCTATATAATAGAAAGTCAACAATAAACTACATATATGCAGTATGAAATAATAATATAAAAACCAGCAGGGAGGAGAGAGATAATGAACTTGAGCTAAATTCCTCATATTTCACAGCAAGTATGATGGTTAATTTAATGGGTATACAGCAGCTGTCAATAGATATTGTCTAATTTTAATTTAAATGTAATATATAACTTGTATGGTAACTCTCAGAAGATCTAAAAACAGAAAATTTCAAGTTGATATATTAAGAAATAGCAATATAAGCAAATTATTCAGAACTTTGGGAAGAATATCAGAAAAACTAAAAATAGAAAAGGAGGGAGACTGGGGAAAGGGAAGAATCTTTCTTTTTTACCATCCTAATTTTTATTAAAATTATCAGATATTAGTTTATTATGAAAAATAATTATATAATACTATTAATAATAGTAATATCCTGTAAAGAAGGGCATAATTGATGAGAGTACCTTTCAGTTCTGGCATGGTAATACAAAAGGACAATAAATGCCACCAGACCATGAAACTCAGTGGGGTACAAAAAGAGGAACAAGGATAATATATATATATATATATAAACATATTACAGAACACTCAAGCTCTTTGCAGATTCTTTGATTCCACATCATTATGGGCTAAGTGGCCCATTTTTGTCATATAAACTTCCACAGAGACATTTCATCCGCTTTAGACAACTCCTGAGCCACACATACTCCAATCCCCAACTTGGCACATTTCATTTAAAGAAAGGACTGTCTAAATTCACACATCGCGGGCAGGATTCTACACTGGCTTAAAGTTTTCAGGGAATTATTTGGTAGTCCTTACTGAAATGTAAAATATGGCCACGCTTTGACCTAACAGTTTCACTTCTCAGAAATCTACCATACAGGAACATTCCCAAATGCTCAAAGATAACTTTATACACGGATTTCCAATTAAGCTATTACTGTTTATAACAGAGGAAGACGTAAAACAACCTAAATGCACATTGGTAGATGCAGAATATTTCGTTGCCATTTAAAAAATGAAATATACATTTATACGAGTGACACTAAAAGGTATCCGCAACCTTTACAGAGCAAGAATAAGCAGGATAGAGAATAATATATTAACCAATTTGTGTGTGAAATAGATACATATGTCATGTATTGGTCAGTGTGCAGTGGACTCAGAGTGTGTGGAGGACACAAGTTTTTACTTTGTACATTTTTTGCTTTTGTTTTTGATTTTTTACAGCCAGCATGTATTGTTTTTATAGTTTAAGAAATCAGAGCATATCTCAACTGTCATATATTCGGGGCTTTAAAAAAAAATCAAAAAGAGAAACGCTCAACGTTTTTCCATTAGTTCACTCTCAAATCGAAAAGAAGAAAAAAAAAAAATACACTAAACAGCACGTTGTAGTTTAGGATTAGCGAAAAGGCTAGCTTCACTGGTTGGGTCAGTTTTTAGTGAATCGGGGGAAGAAAATGAGGGCACAAAAACAGTCGACAGAGTTGAGGAGCGAACCCAGGAGCGGCGGGGGACCTGGCAGCCCGGGGACCCGCGCAGGGAGGACGCGGAGGGCGAGGGGGACCGAGGCCCGAACCGGGTCCCGTGTCTGTGGGAAAGAGGTCGGAGGAGCAAAGACCGAAGGGGCGGGAGGCCGGGAACCCAGCCTCCATCTAGCGAACCCGTCGGGAGCGGGAGGCGCGGCTGGGGCGACAGCTGGGCGGACAGAGAAGGGTCAGCCCAGGGCGCCCGGGGAGTTCAGACAGCTTGCGAAGCCCGAGAGCCGGGCAAAGCGCCCGGGAAGTCGCAGCGGGGACTGTGGGGCCCGCCCCAAGCCGAGGCCGAGGCCAAGACCAAGGCCGAGGCCGGGGTGCAGGCCGGCGCAGCTCCCAGTACCTTCCCAGGAGAGCTCTCCTCCAGGCTCGCGCTTCAGGAACTTGTACCAGAACGTGTCCACGCGGCCCGGCTCCGCCCCGTCCTGCGCCGCCTCCTCGGCCGCCAGCTCCACCTCCCCGAGCCACAGGCCCGGCTCCTGCAGCGCCAGCGCCCCCGCGCCCGCCGCCGTGCCCGCCGGCCTCAGGCGCACCGCCCCGCGCGGCTCCCAGCGCCCCAGCTCAGGCCGAGACCCCACGACCAGCAGCTCCGGCCCGGCCCCGGCCACCGCGGGCGGCACCACCACCCCGAAGCGGAACCGCATGGCGGCGGGCGGCGCGGCTCCCGGGCTCCAGTGTCCCTGCGACCGGCGGCCGCGACCCGAGCGTCAGGCGGCCGCGGCGATTGGGCGGCGGCGCGCGAGGCCTGGACGCGCGAGGCGCGGACGCTGGCGGGGACACGTGCGATGCTGCACCTTTTTTGGGATGCATCACGCGGCCCAGGAGCCCGAGGATGATCCAGGCCGGGGCCTCTGGCCGCGGGAAGTGGTCAGCTAGGGCCACCACCCGTCTCTCCCGGAGAAGGAGCCTGGCCCTTGCCCGCTGCCTCTTCCAGCGGCTCCGCGGACGGCTGGGGACGCATCGGAAGCAAGGAAAAGGGGTTAGGAAAGGAAATAAAACATCTCATAAGCCCCGAGATTTTCCAGTAATCTTTCCAAAAAACTGGAAATTATTTTTGTGAGGATCGTAGGAAGAAGAGAATGGCATATAGAAAGCAGCCTCCATAATAGTGAAGTTGGGGAAAGATCCTGCAGCGGTGTCCGGAGAGCTCCGGACCTTCAACAGGTCATTTACTCTCTCTGGGCCTCAGGTTCTTACCTGTAAACTGAGGGTATAAAATAATGATCTTTAAAGACCCTGCCGGCTCTAAAGTTTCTCTGATTAGTGGAAGAGGCGCCATTCAGAGCCCAGAGCTCGTGCAAAAGCACTGAATACTTTTCCCATGCCTAGACCAATTTGATGCCTGAAATGACACATGATCACTTTCTTTTTTCGAAAGAGTGTTATAATACTTTTAGTATGTATAAAAATGGGTTTAAAGTAAATATTTTCAAGCCTTTCCGAGGTAAAACAAAACCCAAAAACGGTAATTCTATGACTATAAATATATGACTGATAATTTTTAAATGGCATAAAATAAAGCTTTTTGCTTTAAGTTTGCTTTCAGTAAAAGTCAGCAATATTTTTTCAACTTAAAACATCATTTTGTGTCCAGAAACACAGGCTTATAGTTATTTGATCAAAAGAAAACTGTTAGGGGTAGGGTGGGGAGGAGGGGGGCTTTAATTTTGGTCACTGCCTTAAGAAAACCACCTGTCCTGTTTACATAATGTGTTACTTTTTGATTCTTTATTAAAATTGTTCTCGTGGTCTTAACATTTCTATATTCATCAGCACTTAACCTAGCAATCTTATGTGAACTAAAGACACACAAAGACATGTCTTTACCAGTCTTTGAAAGCTTGTGAATAGTGGGGGGAAAGTCAAAAAGTTCAGACATTCAGAGTATCATAAGTAGAACAGAAAGAAGTACAAAAATGTAAACCATACAAACTCAGTCTCTCTGTGGAACAATTAGTAAACTATTAATACATTTCACTTTTAAATATCGATATTCCACTCAGTGTTTGGTTAGTTGCTAAGCTTAAGGATAAACACAAAGAAAAATGCGAAGACAGCAGGGCTGGCCAAATACGGCTGATTCAGTAGCAAAGCAGGCATTAAATCACAGTGACAAGTGAGTCCGTTTATTCAAATTGCTGCTACAAAATATTCTTAGAGTAATTTTAGGAAAATAAGAGTCATTTGGCCATGCAAGGACCCTGGAAGCTGAGAGTTCAGAGCTTCCTTGTGTTCTGCCATGCTGCTGTGTTTTGTACTTTCCAAATGGCATTATTCCCATCAGCTCTTCCAAAGGGAATACTGCCCATTCTGTAGATGAAACAATGACAAAAAAGAAAACAATATATTTTTTCAATAGACATTATTTCCTTTTCTCTTCTCTCCTCGTAAAGAAGTTGAGTAATTTTAACAGTTGGAAGCACCCTTTTTAAGCCTGTAAATAAAATTTATAACAGCTTATTTTATGGCATGCATGGATTTAAATATAGTACGAATGTGATGGCTACATTGCGCCCCAAGTAAAATGCAATTGGAAAGAGAGAAATACCAAAATATAAAAATACATATTTTAAAGTCTCAATCATACTTTGACTGTCAATCATTTTAATTTATTAACTATGACAGTTATAATAGTTATTGAGCCCTTTTTATGTGCCAGATACATGGTGTTCATATTCATATTATCTCATTTAATTCTCTCACCAATCCTATGAGATAACTGTAATTGTTATCCCTATTTTTATATGCGAGAAAACAAGCAAGAAAGGTCCAGTAAACAGCCCACAGCAAGGAAGGGGCAGAGCCAGATGCTAAAAGACATCCATTCATCTTATAGTTAAAGATAAGATAAGATAACATAATGTAATATAACACAATATTTGATTTCTGATAAGTAAATCATTTACAGAATGCATTTAAATCCCAGCATATTTAAATAAGTTATTCTCCATTAGTTCTTAATAAAAAAATGAACTTTCTGTAAATATTTCCGGTGACTAAATTCATGCTTAGGAATGATGGAATAGAAGATCATAAGTGGCAGTCTAAACTGATCAATGAGATCTGTAAAGACATAAATATCTTGGTATCTAAAGTGGATTTGACCTCAGGTTCTAGAAAATGGTCATTTTTATGTCTTAATATGCCTATCTTGTTGGCAGTAGTAACACAGATTTAAGAAGGCAAGGTGAAAACATTTACCAATTATTGAGCTGTGTTATTCCCAACTCGTTTTCCTTGTTGAGTTCTCCATGTAAGATTTCTTTTACATTTCAATGACTCAGGATATTTATTAAAAGAGATTAGTTATGAAATCCATTTGGGGTCAGATTCTTGATGCTATAACAACAAGCTGAATTTAGAACAAGAATTAGCCCAGCAGAGTAACATAATTCTGATAATAATTTTTAAAAGACCAAACTAATTTGTTGTCATTGAATTTCATTTCTATAGTGCTATCTTATATATAACTACAATATATCTTGAAGAATGGGTGATAAGTTCAAATTTAGAGTTTCAGGATCCAATTCAAATGCAAATTCTTTCAAAGCCCCCCCACCCCCACCCCAGGGAAAGGTCTTCCTTGGATCTCCGGTAATTTATGTTTTCTGAAGCAATCTTTCACTAGTCAGTGAGTTATCATAAGTCTTTCCTTATAATATTGTGTATGTATTCACACACTCACTGATGTAAAACGTATTTCAACCAAGTAGTTTAGGAACCATTATAAGTATTAGTTTATTACTTGTCAGAACATACTGAGTTAAATGTGTCACATATACTATTTCCAATTTTGTAGCTTAAAAAAAAATAATAAAAGCAAAACCAGACAAAACATTCCAGGGAGAATTTGAATACAGCTTAGAGATGTTTGCATATTGCAACTGACTTTTTTCTGGCTTGGAAAATTGTAGGTTAGGCTACTTGAAATCCCTTTGAGGATCTGGAACAGTAAAAGGATTTGAGCTATACCAAGGCTTTGTTCAAAAATCCCACAACATTTCTCAACTATTTAAAAAATCCATGTCCCTTTTTGGTATATATAAAAATCTTCTATCTCCAGGAGATTCCAATAATTCGACTTCCCACCCCATACAGTCATAGGGAAGTACTGCATTTTCAGTGCATCACCAACAACCAGTTTTGTCATGCATATTTCTCTGTAATTTATACGATCAAAAATGTTAATTGTTAGAAATGCTCCAAGTATAAAATTACAATGAAATGTATGCCTTTTCCAAAGACATTGACTCTGCCCCTCCCCTCAAACATCCCTCCCTCACACATCCCTTCCCACTCTCCGCATTGTAAAACCCACCTGCCTACACTTCTCAGTTGGAAATCTCTACGCAACAGGTCAGTCGAGCCTGGGTTCTGTTAGGCAATGACCTCAGCTGACTTTTCCTAGGGAAAGTAGTGGGCCAAGCCAGGTGCCCAGACCTTGAGGTTAGAGACACCAGTTTAGAGCGTCCTTCAGTGGTAAAAAGATCCTCCTAGGTCTGGGGTAACTGGAATGGCAGGCTCATTAACACCTTTCTCAAGGAGGGTAGAGGGCCTGATAACTCAACCCTTGGGAATAAAAGAGTCATGGCTGGAAGGGACGATCTGAAACTCCCAAGGGAACTTTCAAAGAGTTTGAGAAAAAGGAAGGAGGTTAGCTGAAAGCAGAGCTGACTCATTTATCCTAAAATGGAGAATGGAGACTAAAGTGGAGGAGGAGGGCAATTGTCAGTGGGGAGGCCCGGAGGCAAACCTGAAAGTACTTTTGAAGAATTTGAGCACACTGTAATTTACCCTTTGCTTATTTTTCCTCACCATTGTATGTGTTTGCATTAAGAATAAAAGTACTTTAAACATCAAACCATTTAGGGTGCCTATTTCTAAGATTGGGAGAGGAAGGAAGGCAGAAGGTTGTTTAGAAGACATTCCTTTACTACATCATCAGCTGCACAAAGACCAGGATCCCAGGGAGGAAAGTAAGCATTGGTGGGAACTATAAAGGGGAAGCCTGAGGTGAAACCCCACTGGCCTTCAAGAGGAAAGAAAGGATAAAGCAGGATCTGAGTAAATGCTCTGGGCCTTCCCCGAGTTTCTAGTTCTTACTAGGACCTCAGGAGCTCCCTGGAAATGCAGAAAGAAGTTAGAAGGAGGGGGTGTCCTTGTATTTTAATCAATGGAACGAGCCATTTTTTAAAAGATATATATTTGGGCTTCCCTGGTGGCGCAGTGGTTGAGAATCTGCCTGCCAATGCAGGGGACATGGGTTCGAGCCCCGGTCTGGGAAGATCCCACATGCCGCGGAGCAACTGGGCCCGTGAGCCACAGCTGCTGAGCCTGCGCGTCTGGAGCCTGTGCTCCGCAACAAGAGAAGCCGCGAGAGCGAGAGGCCCGCGCGCCGCGATGAAGAGTGGCCCCCCGCTCGCCACAACTAGAGAAAGCCCTCGCACAGAAATGAAGACCCAACGCAGCCATAACTAAGTAAATAAATAAAATTTAAAAGATATATACCTGTCCAAGCATGCATTATGGACATTGTCAAAGTATAATTTTCCAGAATGAATCTCTTGCAGATTAATGAGGGAACCAGCAGGATGGTAAAGATGGTTCAGAAAGAATTCAAGATGCAATATATATAGACACTGAAAGACTGCTAGAAGTTTACTAGGTTAAACACAAAATTGAGTAATTTCCCACGAGGCAATAAAAATGTGACCTTTGGGTTTATCTATTCTACCACACCGAAATCACTTGCATCTTTAACAGATAAACATTTACAAAATTTAATATATGACTTTGGGAGTAGGGCCCTAATCAATGGTAAACAGTAACATAAATCAAGACATGAAGAACCTCATAAAAAGTTGCACAATTCTTGACTGCATCTGGTGGACATGCAGTCAACCTTGCATCTTACCTCTAAGTTGTGAGTACTTTTTCTTAACAATATATAATAATAATAATAATAATAACGTCTCATTTATTGAGCTCCTATCTACCATGAGGTAGGCACTGTGCTGGGTGTCTAACATACCTTATTTAACTCTCTCCACATTTCCATGACATAGTTATGCTCTCCATTTTACAGAAGAAGGATGAAAGTTTCTGAAACATGAACTGATTTGCCTCAGGCCATATAGCTAATAAATGACAGAGCCAGGAACTGTACCCAGGAATGTCTCTCTAGCCAGGGACTCCAGCATATGGTTGTGCAGCTCAGGTACTGCACGGAAGCGCTGGGCTGGAGGGATCAGTGGGGGCTGAAACATAGCCCATGCTCTGCTTGCAAAGCCTTTTCCTCTGGGTGCTTTTTTCTTCCCATAAGATACCTGCTCCTGGGTAAGCCTAGTGCCACAGAGTAAACCTGTAGAAAGCCATGGGGGCCGAGAGTGCCCAGGGTTGACATATGTCACTACTTCCTTCTCCCAGAGGGAAATACTCCCAGTTCCCACAAAGGTATATATAAGCTAAAGCCCTGATTCCGAAAGTATAGAAAAACAAACAACCCAATTAAAAAACGGGCAGAAGAACTGAACAGTCATCTTTCTAAAGAGGAAATGCAGATGGCCAACAGGCACGTGAAAAGATGCTCAACATTGCTAATCATCAGGGAAATGCAAATCGAAACCACAATGACATATTACCCCACACCTGTCAGAATAGCTATCATCAAAAAGAACACAAGTATCTTGTATTGGCGAGGGTATGGAGAAAAGGGAACTCTCGTACACTGTTGGTGAGAATGTACGTTGGAAAACAGTATGGTGGTTTCTCAAAAACCTAAAAATAGAGCTACCATATGATCCAGCAATTTCACTCCTGAATATATATCTGAAAAAAAAAAACCCCACTAATTCGAAAAGATACATGCACTCCAATGTTCATAGCAGCATTATTTATAATTGCCAAGATATGGAAGCAACCTAAGTGTCCATCAACAGATGAATGGATAAAGAAGATGTTTATACACACACACACACACAATGGAATACTATTCGGCCATAAAAAAGAATGAGATTTTTGCCATTTGTAGCAACATGGATGGACTTAGAGGGCCTTGTGCTAAGTGAAATAAGTCAGACAGAGAAATAAAAATACCATATGATATCACTTATATGTGGAATCTAAAAAATACTACAAACTAGTGAATATAACAAAAAAGAAGCCGACTCACAGATATAGAGAGCAAATTAGTGGTTACCAATGGAGAAAGGGAAGTGGGGGACAATATAGGGGTTGGGGTTTAAGAGGTACAAACTATTAGGTATAAAGCAAGCTACAAGGATATATTGTACACATGGGAAATATAGCCATATTTTCTAATAACTATAAATGCAGTATAACCTTTAAAAATTGTGAATCACTATATTGTACACCTGTAACTTATATAATATGTATATCAACTGTAACTTTACTTCAATTTTAAAAAGTAGCCAAAAAACAAGAACAAAAATAAAGGCAGACCAGACAGTCTGCCACATAATATTGTCATAGACACAGTACCACAGTGCAAAGTTTGTGTAAGAAGGAGGGAGGGGAAGGGGACAAGAAAAAATACTCTTTAAAAAAATGTAAAAAACAATTAATGACAAAAAAAGGGAACCCTCATACACTGTTGGTGGCAATGTAAATTGATACAGCCACTATGGAAAACAGTATGGAGGCTCCTTAAAAAACTAAACATAGAACTACCATATGACCCAGCAATCCCACTGCTGGGCATATACCCAGAGAAAACCATAATTCATAAAAACACATGCACTTCAATATTCATAGCAGCACTATTTACAACAGCCGGGTCATGGAAGCAACCTAAATGTCCATTGACAGTGGATTGGATAAAGAAGATGTGGCACATATATACAATGGAATATTACTCAGCCATAAAAAGGAATGAAATTGTGTCATTTGTAGAGACGTGGATGGACGTAGAGAGTGTCATACAGAGTGATGTAAGTCAGAAACAGAAAAGCAAATATCGTATAATAACACATATATGTGGAATCTAGAAAAATGGTATAAATGATCTTAGTTGCAAAGCAGAAATAGAGACACAGAGGTAGAGAACAAATGTATGGATACCAAGGGGAAAAGGGGTGGGGTGGGAGGAATTGGAAGACTGGGACTGACACGTATACATTATTGATACTATGTATAAAATGGACAACTGATGGGAACATGCTGTGTAGCACAGGGACTCACCTGATGCGCTGTGGGGACCTAAATGAGGGAAGTCCAAAAGGGAGGGGGTATCTGTATGTGTACGGCGGATTCATTTTTTTGTGCAGTGGAGGCTAACACAACCTTGTAAAGCAACCATACTCCAATAAGAATTAATTAGAAAAAATTAATGACAACTGTTTAGACACAGTTTGGTAAATCTCAATATTTTTACGCATTAGCACAGATCCTTAGCAAAATTACAGCTATAAGCAGATCATATATAACAGCCTGGACAAATACAGATGTATCTAACTAAATGTAGAACAGTAGCCTAGACTTTATATTCATGCACTGTGATGAGATTGTCTGGCTGTAGGGGTCTGCCATGTGGCGGCTTCCACTCCCTCTGCTAAGACCTAGTTCTGCAAGAACTTCACAGGAAACTTCACAGCCGTTCTGTCACTCTGGGAACTCTGAGAGATGAGTGAAACGGGAAACAAAAATTCTACTGCTTCCTTCCTTAAAAGGAGGCCAGAGAAGGCTATGATGAGGGAAACAGTTTACTGAACCTGACTGAGCACATTTCACTTCAATTTATAAATATTAGCAGATGGAGGGAGGCACTAGTCTCTCTAGGCCACCGCACAAAAAAGAACTTGCAGAATGTACCCAAAAAAAAGCAAGTAAACTATTATACCAGCTTATACTGCACATTTAAGTCATTTGAGTTTTGAACCCCTGCTTTTCAAAGGAAAACACACATAAACCTGGTTCCTAAAAATCTAGAAGAGAAGAATTTGTTCCCTTCAGCATACACAAAGATACTGATTTGCACTTTGCAGTGGTGGATAGGAAAAAAGACTTTTTCAGATTTTTTCAAATCCTTCCAAAAGAGGCAACTAATTCACATCAGAAAATCAATATACAAATAATGTTGAAGTAGACAGCATTGGATGAGGTGACTTGGACCTCACAAATTAAGATGTGATCTTTGCCCTCAAGGAGTTTCTGGTGTAGTTGTTAGAGATAAATACACATGTCAAGTTGAATTACATCACAGATATTCATTTTTTTCAATATAAAGATACTAAATTATTTGTCACAGAGCAATGACTGACAGCCAGAAACAGGAATCATAAAGGTCAGAACAGGACTGAAGCACCAAGGACCTGGATGGTTTGGTCCTTGGAAGCATAAAGGTCATAAAGGACCTTGGAAGCAGAACATGGGAGAGACAATAAACAAGAGGTGAAGGTGAGGGGACACGGGTATCCCAAGTCAGAGAACTGCATCCACAAAAGCAGAGGCAGAAAACCTCAAAACATGTTTAAGGTAAAGTCATTTTAGAGGAGCAAAGGATAAGGATCCCAAAAATCATTTTTCTCAGATAATTATATGACAAACATGTATTTTGCCTTAGTTACATTTTAGAGAAATCATGCACTTTAACTCAAATGTTTCACATTTCACAATTTGTAATAAAAAATAATGGATAAAGAGACAAGCATGTTATGGTAGTTCTATAAGGAAGAAAGGGAAAATAAAAGAGAAAAGAAAATATTTTGGGTGTTTAATGTCCATAGAGAGAATATCAAACCTATTAAAATCAAGAGGTGAGGCATTTCATGTACCTTAGTTCAATATGAAGACGACTTCATTTATGCTATTTCATAACAGCAGAAATGAGTAAATTGCAAACTGTTACAATTTGCTCATTGCCTTCTTCATTGAGTATGTGAGTACATCACCCACCAGCTTATCAGGCTAACAGTATTAATCATGGCAAGGCTCATATACATTTAATAATCTCATTTAGTTATCAAACTTTTTGAAGTATTAGGTTAGGTACATGAGATTTCTTTTTTAAGTAAATATCTTTGGGATGCAGTAACATTCTTTTTAGAAAGTGTGATTTATTATCACTTTGAGGGAAGGATCAATTTTCCAGTCTTTAACTTTCAATAAATGTCCAGCTCTGACATAGTCACTGCCGGGCCACTAAATTCACCAGAAAAAAAAATTCTGTGGTTTAATTAAGTTTGTATGTCCCAGGTGGAGTAGCAATTGATTCTATAATTCAATTTAGAAATTCCTCCATAGAATAAATGAAAACATAATTTGTTTCACCAGATTAATGGCTTTAATATTCAGTCAGTTTAATATAGTTAGTTTACCACATTGCCCCGAGTTAGAAAATTCAAAGAACTGTTATATTTGGAACTGCAGATTTTTAAGAGCCTTCTGGACCTCCATGTTCCAGCCTCTTTGTTTCATATACAAGCAAACTGAAGCTCTTATAAAACCATTTTTTAAAGTTTCCATTCATTTGTTTTCACCTATAGATCTAGATTCCTAAAACATGGATTATCTGAGAGACACACGTCCTCTTTTTTTTTTTTAATTAATTAATTAATTTATATTTTTGGCTCTGTTGGGTCTTTGTTTCTGTGCGAGGGCTTTCTCTGGTTGCAGAGAGCGGGGGCCACTCTTCATCGCAGTGCGCGGGCCTCTCACTATCGCGGCCTCTCTTGTTGCGGAGCACAGGCTCCAGACGCGCAGGCTCAGCAGTTGTGGCTCACGGGCCCAGTTGCTCCGCGGCATGTGGGATCTTCCCGGACCAGGGCTCGAACCCGTGTTTCCTGCATTGGCAGGCAGATTCTCAACCACTGCGCCACCAGGGAAGCCCCACACTTCCTCTTATTTCCATGCTCTTCGTTCTCACTCCCTTTCCTGAAGGACTAACCATGTGGTAACCTCATGTCAATGATACATCCACGGGAACATACCCAATCCATGACTGATAATAATGTATTCATTATGTTGTGCGAGCATCACCAAAATCTTAATTCCAGAACTTTTCATCAATCCAAAAAGAAACCCCATACATATTCATATCAGTCTCAATTTCCCTCTTCCTCCGTCTTCTGGCAATCCCTACTCAACTTCTGTCTCTATGGATTTGCCTGTTCTGGAAATTTCATACAATTGGAATCATCTTAAGGGTTCCACTGTTGTCTCTGAGATGTCTTTACAAGCCACTGATATCCAGTCTACAAACTTTGATGCTGGTACTTTCCTTTTTCACTAAACTTATAGTTGCATTGTTTTCTCTCAACTGAATCACATGCCCACCTTTTGTTTAAAGCAGTAGATAGTTTTTGAAATTTGAAGTTTGATACCTTAGTGATAGTTGTTCACATCAGCCTGTACCTGTTTTAAATATTGTATAATTATTTGAACGGGTATGGCACCTCTCTTGCCTTTAGTTGCATCACCTGGCATGTGATAATCAAGCCTTTTGCATGTATCTTGGTAACAAAACAACTCTGCTTCACCTACTTGTGGCAATCTTCATCAGGTTCCATAAAGCACTTGGATATTGCTTTGCATGAATTTAGGGAATTGTGATCTTTCCACTAATGATAAATACTTGTTTCAATAGTATAAAATTTACATTTTGCTGATTCCTTGCCTTTCTTGTACACAAGAAGTTTTCAGATTCTAGACTGGATCATACTGTAATCTTTTTGAAGATATTTTGAAGGGCAAACAACATGTGTAGTAACAACCAAGCACACAGTTCAAATGAAGTGGCAACAATATGAAGAGCTGTGATTAATTCACCACAGTGATTGCCCCAAGGCAGAGGTCAGCAGACTTTTTCTGTAAAGGGCCAGATAGTAAATATTTTAGGCTTCATGGGCTATATGGTTTCTGTCGCAGCTATTCAACTTGTAGCACAAACACAGCCAAGGTCAATATGTAGAGATAATGAGCATGGTTGTGCTCTAATAAAGCTTTATTACAGAAACAGGTGCAGGGTATTGATTGATGGAATGGGCACATGATCTAAGCTGGTCCAATAAGATTTCTTCCCCAAGTGGAAAAGGAAAGTTCTTTAAATATCAGACTCTAAGACTAAAACTGAGAGCTACTTGTATCAAAGTTTCTAGCCTCATGAGGACAATTAGTCTGAGAGAATGGAGCTGACACACTAAGAGAAACAAAGACAAGAGACAGAATCATCTCAGTATTCAAGGCTGTAAATCCATTTTTTCCTGAGGTCAACACTTCCCCTGCCTTCTGTGCTTTGGTCATAGGTACCTACCTAGTCACTGTTTAGGCATAAGCTGATTCAACTTGTTTTCTTATGCTTATGATCCCAGGCTATGTCATCTTGTTTAAGTTCTCAAACTCTGTCTCTCTTTCTTCACTAATAAAATGGGAACAAAAATGAACCTGCTTCACCGGTTGATGAGGAAATCAAATGAGATATCATATAGAGGAAAGGGCTTAGAACAATGCTTGGCAGATAATAAACCCTATGCAAATATTATCATCATTATCGTCATTACCATTGTTAAGAAATTGGCTGCTTGCAAGAATATAACATAAATCTAGAATGCTACATTTTCATTAAAAGACAGAACAGTTCACACAGGCAAAACTCCTTGGCAAATCTAGCTTATTAATTTTTCCCTTCGTAATAAGGGTTATGATGGCGGAGGAACGAAAGAACTGTCAATAATATGGATTTTAAGGCTGATCTTTTCAGAATTCAGGAATACATGGGCCATAAGAATAGGAAAGTGAAGTCTATGTTTAAAATGCAAGGGCTTAAAAGTCAGATTGCTTTATTTCTTAGCTAAGTTGCACTGATCACCTAGCTGGCATATGTTCATTAGTAAATTGGATATTCAATAATATGTCCCCATTAACCTTTTTTTTTAACATCTTTATTGGAGTATAATTGCTTTACAATGGTGTGTTAGTTTCTGCTTTATAACAAAGTGAATCAGCTATACGTATACATATATCCCCGTATCTCCTCCTTCTTGCATCTCCCTCTCACCCTCCCTATCCCACCCCTCTAGGTGGTCACAAAGCACCGAGCTGATCTCCCTGTGCTATGCGGCTGCTTCCCACCAGCTATCTATTTTACATTTGGTAGTGTATATATGTCCATGCCACTCTCTCACTTCGTCCCAGCTTACCCTTCCCCATCCCCGTGTCCTCAAGTCCAGTCTCTACGTCTGTGTCTTTATTCCTGTCCTGCCCTTAGGTTCTTCCCATTAACCTTTAAAACATATTAATGTTTCAGCAGTTTGACATGCCAAGGAGAAAACTACCTGTGCAAATCCAGACTAGTCTTAGAACTAGTTAAATAATTCCTATCTATTAAAGAACATTGAAAACTCTCATTTTGTGATAATCATTTCCTTATTTCTCTTTATAGTTTTATTTCCTACATACACATCCATAATATAGTGTGGCAGAGGTTACTAGTATCCCACTCATATCCCCTAGCAATTACTAGGGTTAAGTCTCAAGTCCTATCATTTCATGATAGGAAATGAACTATTCTTCTATGAGAGGAAAGAATTTATCAAATGTGCTACATGGCCTAATACATACAGGCAGAAATTGAGAGGATATGCCTGAAAATGAGGGGGTGGAATATAAGCTGGATGTAGTATTGGCTTATTAATTTGAAGGCCCTCTCCTGTGATTCAGGATATACCGTCTTTAGCAAGGACTCAAGAGGTCAGTCCCAATACATTGTTGGAATGGCTCCTTCAAATTTGGGGAAAAAGATGGTACATAGTGAATGATGTGAATGTTGAAATTGCCTTGGCAGAGAGAATATTGAGGAAGGGATCAGAGAACTTAATGGGGTGAGCAGGCTAGACTAAATATTTAGAATATAGGGTAAGAGAAGCCACCAGCTGACCATGCTCCTTGGGGGTGCCCAGAGGATATCCTTTTACTAAAGCAATAAGGAATGCACTACTAAGGGAAGCATCAGTATTTGAGAATTTCTGTGGCAGCTCTACGTTGAAGCCAGGGCTAATGGTAGAAGACACTGCTTTGGAACTGAGCTTTTCATTTTCAATGAGAAAAATAAGAATCTGGAAGAGAAAATGGCAGGTGGCAGCCCATTGACATCAGAAGGGAAGTGGATATATCATCAATTGAAGGGAAGACATGTCCCCTCAAGGAAGGACTTTTCAGTGCCTCAGCAAGTACTTACATACTGATTTCCAAATCCTTCCACCAAAGGGCCATACACAAGTACACTGCAGAAAAGAAAATACCTATATCTTTTAAGAGCTCTTAGCTATTGGATCTGACTTGAAACTGTCAGGAAGCCAAAATATCATGGATATCCAGTCAGAAAGGGGGCATCCAGAGATCTGTTGACAATTGGAGTCCTGATCCATGTCCATTTCACAATGAGTCCAACGGGTCCATGAAATCATCCATGGTCATTTCTCCAGTCCTTGAGTATATAATCGGAAGGGAGGTACTTAGTAACCGGTAGAACTGGTGAAACTTAAATTGGCTCCGTAACTGTGGAGTGCCATAGTTAATTTTATGTGTCAGCTTGACTAACCACGGGGTGCCCAGATTAAACATTGTTTCTGGGTGTGTCTGTGATGGTGTTTCCAGATGAGATTAGCATTTGAATTAGTGGAATCAGTAAAGTAGATTGCCCTCCCCAGTATGCGTGGTATCATCCCACTGAGGGAGGGCCTGAATAGAACAAAAGGTGGAGGAAGGAGGAATTCTCTCCTTCTTGCCTGGATGCTTGAGCCGAGACATAAACCTCCTGCCCTCAGTGCTCCTGGTTCTCGGGTCTTCAAACTCAGGCTAAATCACACCACTATCATTCCTGGGTCTCCAGCTTGCAGATGGTAGATTGTGGGACTTCTCAACCTCCATAATTATGTGAGCCAATTCCTTATGATCAATCTCCTCCTCTCTCTCTATATATCCTATTGCTTCTGTTTCTCTGGAGAAACTTAACTAATAAGTGAAGTAAAATCATAATTGTATAAAAGTTCGTAGAAAATTATGTATGTACTTGAATGCCTTCACTTCAGGCAAGACAGACTCTTATCCTGGAAGAATGGCAGAGATGAGTGTCTCCCTCAAAAGTGTAAAGGATGCAGGGACACGACTCCATCATATCTCCATTTAATTCACTAATCTGGCCCTTGAAAAAATCATATGGATCATGACGGATGATAGCAGAATACCTCACAGCCTTCCCAGAACTATGATAACACTCCTGATCTCGAGCACAACATAGTTCAAGGGTACCTCAGTCATCTGGACTTTTCTCAGAACTCCACTATATTTGATAGTAAAATAATTGGAACTGAGGATCAAAAAGTTGTAATACTCTGGATGCCTTTGTAAGGCAAAATGCACACCAGAGGGTTGGAAATAATTCCTTCAAAGATTCAGAGGTCTGCAATGCCAAAAGAGTGTTTTGAGATTCAGTAGTCTGAGATATGCCAGCATATCCCCTTGGAAGTAAAGAACTGCACCTTGCAACTCCTACAACTAAGAAGGCGGCATGGACTTTCATAAGCCTCTTTGGATTTTGGAGAATACATACCACACGAGAATGTTGCCTCAACCCATTCACTGGGCAACTTGGAAGGTTACCAGTTGCAGTTGAGCCAGAACAAAAAAGGTCTCTGCAGCAATTCCAGCATATGGTACAAGTGACAATGCCTTTTGTAACATAGGTCCCATCTGATCCCATCAAACTAGAGATGTCCGAGGTAGACAGCAATGCTGTGTGGCATCTCGGCAAACCTTGGAGCAGTTCTCCAACAAAAATTAACAGGAAAAGGTGCATAAATATCTTAGCTTTGCCCCTAAAATAAGTTAATTCTGGTGCTTTTTCACTGGCTCCCTTGAGTTCCCTAATGGGACTAAGCTCTAGTCATCCATAGTGGTAGCTGGCTTGAAAAACACCATATATTGTCTGCTTCCACTTCTTGTCTATTTATTTCTCCACCTCCACTGCTATTTTTCTTTCCTTCCCAAATAAACTATTGGATTGACCCATCTTTGCCATTTTTGCAGGTCAAAAAATGAATATCACTAGTTTCATACATTTCAACCTAATATTTGAGCTTGAATCCTTGATTTAGGATCTGCTTTTGGGGACACTCATACTAAAAAATTGTTTCACCTATTTTTTGAATTTTGTATAAATGAAACCATACTGCATACACTCTTCTGTAACTTAAGTCTTTTGCTCAACACTATGTTTTTGAAATACATTCATATTGGGGCATGGAAGTTCAATTAATTTTGTTTATGTACAGTATATTTCATTGTTTGAATATCTCACATTTTATACATTTTGTTGTTAATGGAGAGAATCATTATTTTCAGTGTGGTCCAATTATAGACAGTGGAGCTACTAAGAGCCTGGTATATACATCCTGATGTACATGCACAAGTTTCTCTGGGGTATATAACTAGAAGTAGAATTGCTAAACCACAGCGTATGTTCGTATTCTACTTGTTCTTTAAGAATACTCAAAATAAGAAAAAATAACCTTTACTAGGGTACAATCCAGTGTGTACAGTATCTTCCTAACCCCTGCTTTCTACACAGCGTATCTCCGATGTAAGAATTTTAATTCTATGCAGCCCTGGGTGGGAAAGAAAACAGAGGTTTTGTTTCCTCTTAGAGTTATCTCCTTCTATATTTTCTCCTCGAAGAGTGTAATCTCCCTAAGTTTTCTCTTTTCTTACAAATAAATAAACCCAATTCCTTTAGTTATTTCTTCATAGAGACTATTTCCTATGCCTCTAATTATTTCCATTAATCTCTTCTGGACTGCCCCCAAATTTTTGAAATCTAGGGTAACCGTGATATGTATTGTCCAAAGCAGGTCAATTCTGAGAATGGAAAGAGGTGTTAAAATAATTAACAGTGCCAACAACAGTGTAAACAAGATCCATCTTAGGCAAACCAGAATGTACTTTATTCATATCACACTTTATGTGTGTGTTCTCGAACCAAATAAGGAATGCTTCTGGAGGACTGGCTCATATTAAGTATTAAAGAGAAGGGGTTGGCTACATGACACATTCTCATTTACAATCCCAGTCTAGAGGCATTACTGTGAATTTATTATGCCTGAGTAACAGCACATAATGGTATTCCTAAACAGCAAGGGCAAAACATTGATCTCTTAGCAACAACGTAAAAATACTAACTAGGTTTCAACTGTGTCGTTTAGAGAAACTGTGACTGCATATTTGATCTTCCATTTAGTAATAGACACAAATCTCATGGTAATTTAGTATTCAAAGGAGATTTTTCAAAAGTATTAGCTGGTTGCTAAGTAACGATAGGAAAGAAGGTAAAATGGGGGAAATTTTGCTAACTTCCCTTGTATTCACTGGCTTCAGAAAACAGTTCTCTTATAGATAGGACCCGTTTGACAATTTGTACCTGGGAAACTGAAAGTGTGACACTTTTCTGCAAGAAGAAATGTGCAAAACAAAACTATTTTAGGCAGAAAGAAATTTCACAGTGTTAGTATTTGTTTATATGGAACAGCCTATAATGCATTTCACCGCTTAGATAAGTGAAATATCTGAATAAAAAAGTAAAATATTTGGGGAAAAGTCTAATTACCTCAGAAATACTTGGATTTTCTCAAATAATTTGGTAATAATAATAGAAGTGGCCATTTAATAGGAGCTGCCTTGTGGTGGTCACTAAGCTTCAAACTTCAGTTACATCACCTAATAAAATCTCCTTAATTTTCTTAACTAGAAATTATGATCCCATTTTGCTGTTTAAGATACTGAAGCTCAAGTGGTTAAGTAAATTCTAAGTGGCTGAGCCAATATTTGAACCCAAAGCTTTTTGACTCCAAAGGCCTTATGTCTTTTATAAGATATTTGCAAGGCTTTGATTTTATTTGCTACCACATAAAAGATACTACAGTTCAGGTGACATTAAGTTAATAGAGACAGAAAACATATTACTGAGACTTGAGGATATTAGTTTACCAAAACAATTCAAAATAATTTAAGCAGAGATTTAGGGGCCCACTTTAAAAACCAATCTACACTTTGCTTGAAAGTATATTTCTAAGCTTAAAAAAATTAATTATTAATACTTAAACATTAAAGAGGTTGATGTAATCTAGGAAATAGAAAAAATTCTATTTTAAAATAAATATCGCATTTCATATTCTTCGGAAGTCAATTTAAACAATGTCAATTTAGGAAAAAATATGTATTAATTAGTAGAATAATGTAGATAATCAAGTAGGAGGAATTTAACGTCCAAATTTACAGAGGTAAGACATGTTTTTTGGTTGCCTCTCAAGTCTATCCAATTTTTGTTATGACAAAATTTCACTTTGGTGGATAAACTTTTAGTTCATCTTGTATTTTTGTATTTTAATTTAGTTTAAAACTAAGATAAATAGAAGAAGGTGGGCCAGATGGTAAGAAGATTAGAGAAAAATGGTGATTAATTTATGGAAATTAGATGGAAAGGATAAAATGAAAGAGAAAAAATTTATTATGCATGATGGGCAATAACATCAAAGTCTGATATTATTCTGAAGCAGAAAACTTGAAACCATTGGAATAATGCCCCTGTATAAACTTTTTCAAGATGAATTGAAGTAGAAACTATTCTTTTTCACTGTTCTTCTGCTCATTGCCCATCATGCGTAAGAATATTTTTCTCTTCTATTTTATTCTTTCCATCTAATTTCCACCTAATTTCCATAAATTAATCACCATTTTTCCCTAGTCTTATTACCCTCTGGCTTACCTTTGTTTATTTTATTTATCTTACTTTGTAACTTCTAGAAAATTCTTTTGAAATGCCTGAACCACATTAGCTGTCTTTCTTCATAGTAAAGTGATCCATTATTAGAAAAAAAGGTCATACTTTAAAGAACTATATTTATTTTGAACTTTGGCCTTACTGAGGATAAATACAAAATAAATTATTATGGTTTAAGGAAAAAAGTTTTCAGTAGTAAAATTACATATAAGTTCCCAAATGTAATACATGCCACATCTTCAGTGGAAAAATATTAAAAATGTCAAGATAACTTTTCTGCTCACTGTCTAGATATGATTCTTTTATTGCTATCTAAGCTAAAGATAACACATGAAGGAAACTCTGGACAATATTACGAACTTAGTGTCTCAAAATCAAGAATGATAGATTTCTGAGAAACTCATATGATTTTAAAAAGCAATGTTAGGTAGCATTTTTCTCGATTTCTGAAAACTGTAAAGTAATAAAGTAAATTTAATTGTCTGATTCTGCAAAAGGAATATCATTTCAATCCCTGACCAGTGAAGATTTGATTTTGAATGCCTTAAAGATTTGGTTAAGTTATAATATCATACGGTTTGGGATTGGCAAATCCTAAAGAGAATTTGTGAGTCTTTTTCAATAAGATGGCAAAGACACACATCTCTTAGGATGTGTGTCTGCTGATTAATAACTAGAAGAAAAGTAAGCCATTAGAAGAGTAATGAGGTAGAACATAAATAATGACCTTTCAATGTAGTTTGGCTCTGTGTGTGGGGGGTGGGACGTGTATTTAAGAGAACTAACAGGCCTAGGAATGGAGAAGAGAGATCCCTCTAGTTGTGGGAAGGAGCAGACATGAGCAGCTCCAAATCACAAGGACATGGATAAGAACAGTGGCTACTAGGAGATCACCTCAGGGGGAAGAAATGACAGGAGGATATTTAATCTACAAATTGTGAACAAACTGGTTTTTTTTTTTTTAACATCTTTATTGGAGTATGATTGCTTTACAATGTTGTATTAGTTTCTGCTGTATAACAAAGTGAATCGGCTATACGTATACATATACCCCCATATCCCCTCCCTCTTACCTCTTCCTCCCACCCTCCCTATCTCACCCCTCTAAGTGGTCACAAAGCACCGAGCTGATCTCCCTGTGCTATGCGGCTGTTTCCCACTAGGTATCTATTTTACAGGTGGTAGTATATATATATCAATGCTACTCTCTCACTTCGTCCCAGCTTACCTTTCCCCCTCCCCGTGTCCTCAAGTCCATTCTCTACATCTGCATCTTTATTCCTGTCCTGCCCCTAGGTTCTTCAGAACCATTTTTTTTTAGATTCCATATATACGTGTTAGCATACGGTATTTCTTTTTCTCTTTCTGACTTACTTCACTCTGTATGACAGAGTCTAGGTCCATTCACCTCACTACAAATAACTCAATTTCATTTCTTTTTATGGCTGAGTAATATTCCATTGTATATATGTGCCACATCTTCTTTATCCATTCATCTGTCGATGGGCACTCAGGTTGCTTCCATGTCCTGGCTATTGTAAATAGTGCTGCAATGAACATTGTGGTACCTGACTCTTTTTGAATTATGGTTTTCTCAGGGTATATGCCTAGCAGTGGGATTGCTGGGTCATATGGTAGTTCTATTTTTAGTTTTTTTGGTTTTTTTTAAAATTCAAACAGAAAGTCACAAAAATTATAATCATCCTCATCAGTTCACTCAGTCCCATGTAATTAATTTTTTTTTATCTTGATCTTTTGTTAGCACTTTTATGAGTTCATCACAAACTGGCTTTTTACTTAAATATATAAGTGGGAAAAACTTTAGGTTTATTAGTATTAAACCAGTGGTTATTTATAATCAATATCTGAGGCAATTGTAGACAAGCAGATGGGCTGATGACATGTAGCTGAATATGCTTTAAAAAATGAAATTATTTAGTAAATGTCAATTGTCAGGAGCTAGCAATGTGATTATAACATAAATATTACATTTGTGCTTGATAAGATCAAACTTTTTGATGCTTAATAGCTATCTGTATCTCTAGATAAATAGAAAGATATTTTAAAAGATACTTTTACATTTTATTATATATGTGGCAAAATGGAATTTTTTCTCTCCTTTCTTCTCAAATTTTTTCACTTAATGATGTACACACACACACACACACACACTCTTATCCCACTGATCCCTTCAGGCTCTGGTACATCCCAAAACAGAATAATCCAAAATGAAATTTTAGGATTTGGCAGAGCATAGAAAAGATTCAGAGACCCATATAGGTTATGCTATAAAAAGCAGTCTATTAGTAAGAAAAATATTTGTCTCACGAATGTTTCTCTTTGAAAAGTAAAGGACTCAAAGCACTCTCCACTCAGGAAGAAACTAAATGGGAAAAGGGGTAATCTGGTCACAGCATCTATGCTGCTAACAACTGATCGATATTCATATAGATATAAAGAAGTGATTTTGAAAGGAAAGATGAGGAAAACTTTGTCCATGTTGAACTGTGGTACTTGCAGGCCATCCAGGAGATGTTAACTGAAAGACAATTAAGTCAGTCACTATAGAGTTTAAAGGAGGTTTAGATTTGAAAGTCACCAAATCCAGAGTGCCTGAAGGTGAAAAGTGAATGTAATTATCCAGTTAAATGGTTAGAATGAGTGGAGAAAGGGCCAGCTTCAAGGACGAAGCTCTGGTGTGCCCCGGTATTAGAGAAGAGCCCTGACACTGAGAAAGAACATTTATTCATTCATTTGACAAATATTTGTGTGTCTGCTCTATGTGATGCAGGAGCTTGGTAATGGGAAGACGAAGAAGATATAGTCCATGCCCATGAGAAGTCCAGTTAAGAGCAGCCAAAATAAATTAAAGGAAAAGTAAGAGGAAGTAGTTAAAGGAAGATATAGGAAACAAGAGTTTCAAGTGTCACAGAGTTCAAGTAAGATAAAGACAGAGAAATACCCGAGTGGAATTGGCAATTAGAAAGTCTTTGCTGATGAGACGTCCCTGGTGGTCCAGTGGTAAAGAATCAGCCTTCCAGTGCAGGGGCTGTGGGTTCAATCCCTGGTTGAGGAACTAAGATCCCACATGCCACAGGGCAATTAAGCTCGTGTGTGACACAACCACTGAGCTTGCGTGCCTCAACGAGAGAGCCCGTGTGCCGGAACTACAGAGCCCACGCACCCCAACTACAAACCCCACGCACCTTGGAGCCTGCGTGCCACAACAAAGAGCCTGCATAGCAACAAAAGATCCCACATGACCCAATGAAGATCCCGAGTGCCACAACTAAGACACGACGCAGCCCCCCAAAAATTAATTAATTAATTATTTTAAAAAGTCTTTGCTGAGAATGGTTTCTTTGCCATTGTTGCAAGGAAAAGTAAATTGCTCAAGATGGCTAGTGAATGAGGCATGAAGTAATTAATACAAAGTGAGGGTAAACTATTCTTTCAAGGGGCTTGCCATGAAGAGATATGATGAGATAGAGAGAAGGAAGGAGGGCAGTGAAGCACATATGGAAGGTTCTGTTTATTTTAAGATGAAGAACACAATCATATTTACAAGCTGAGAGAATGTTCAGTATGGAGATGGAATTTGAATGTACAGGGCAATAAATGCTGACTGATGGAGCATATTTCCCCTAAGGGGTAGGAGAGGAAGATGGGACCCAGAGCACTGATATAAGAGATTAACTATGTAACCGATTAGGAATAGTATTTTAAGAAAAAACAAGGGGGAAGAGAAATAAAGATAAGTACACATGCAGAAAAAGTTAGAATAAATATGGGAAGGAAAATACTGGGTCGTGTTACTGAGTCTTCAGTTTCCTGTGATGTTACAAGCAAGTCTCCTGACTGAGAGTGAAGGAATGGAGATACTCTAGACAGTTAGGGAATGCAGAGTGGCTGAGTAGCTCTGCCTGCCCTTCGGTGTTTTGTTTAGAAAATACTTTCTTGACATTGACCCTCAATGAGAGCAGTGAGCTAAAAGTTTCCACACACCCTTTGATACCAGGAGTTTCTAGGGTTCACAGTATACCTCCTTAAGAAAGCAGTGATTAAAGTTGAAAGAAGAGCTGAATAATGGTAGAGAGCAGCAATGCGAATGCCATAATACAATAAAGAGTTACTATTTTTAGGAAGTTATTTTAAGAGGTAAATGTTTCAGTAACCCAAGGCTTGCGCTGTCCTCAAGTTCTCAACTCCAGTGTCTCTTATACTACTAATTTTGCTATGGTATCAAAGATTCAAAGTTTGACAATACTGCACTGTTTAAAGTTCATCACTATGTAAACATCATTTCCACTCACTGGCTTTCCAGAAAAGTTTGGTTGAGTAGGAAAAAAGGAGAGGACATTACAGTCAACATGAAGAGGATGGTAAATAACCTAAGTCTATTTCTGTGCCGCACTCATTAATGGATAACTCTCACTGCTGAACCATTTACTGTTGCAGGATTATCAATTATTAAGTGCTTATGAGTTGTGATGCTGAAATCAGTTTTTTAAAAAAATTTTACCCATGGATAAATTTTTAATGCAGAAGAAAGCAAAGATGAATGAAGAAATTATGAGTGTTACATCTACTCTGCAGCACACAAATGAAATTAATGTTCTGAACATTTCTGTTTGTAACAACACACAATTTTGATGATCAAATTAAGAGCAGACAGAACAAAGCACACGTGAAAATTTCAAAACCCTATGTAGGTTAATGGTAATAAACTCTGTGAGTGGATATTTTAAATTGAGATAGGGCTTATGCCACAAAATTACCCTTTTTAAGTGTAAAATTCCCTGCTCTTTAGTATACTTACAAAATATTTCCACCACCCCAAAAAGAAACCCCATACTCATAAATAGTAACTCCCCATACTCCTTTTATCTCAGCCCTGGGAAACCACTAATCAACTTCCCTTCTCTATGAGTTTGCCTATTCTGTATATTTCCTATAAATGGAATAATGCAATATGTGACCTTTTGTGTCTGGCTTCTTTCACATAGCACAATGTTTCAAGGTTCAACCAAGTCATAGAATGTACCAGTACTTCATTTCTTTTTATTGCCAAATAATATTTCATTGTATGGATATACCACATTTTAAAATTTATTTATCATTGACAGACATTTGTGTTGTTTCCACCTTTTGACAAATAATTATAAAGTTCCTGTGAACATTTCTGTACAAGTTTGTATGTAAACCATGTGTTTGCAGTTCTCTCAGATATATGCTTCAGAGTGGAATTGCTGGGTCATACAGTAACTCTATTTTTAACTTTTTAAAATTAAAAACTTTTAAACATTAAAATTAAAACAGAGGATAGTCTCTTCAATAAATGGTGTTGGGAAAACTGGACAGTCACATGCAAAACAATGAAAGTACACCACTGTCTCACACCATACACAAAAATTAATTCAAAATGGATTAAAGACTTGAATGTAAGACCAGCTACCATAAAACTCCTAGAAGAAAACATAGGCAGTGCACTCTTTGACATCAGTCTTAGTGATATCTTTCTAGATATGTCTCCCCAGGCAAGAGAAACAAAAGCAAAAATAGACAAATGGAATGACATCAAACTAAAAGTCTTCTGCATAGCAAAGGAAACAACCAATAAAACAAAAATACAACTTACCAAATGGGAGAAGATATTGGCAAATAATAATTCGATAAGGGGTTAATATCCAAAATACATAAAGAACACATACAACTCAACAACTAAAAAACCCAACAACCCAATTAAAAATGGGCAGAGGAGCTGAATAGACATTTTTGCAAAGAAGACATAACAGATGGCCTACAGGCACATGAAAAGATGTTCAACATCACTAGTTATTAGGGAAACGCAAATAAAAACTGAAATGAAATATCACCTCACACCTGTCAGAATGGCTATTATAAAAAAAAAAAAAAAAAACAAGAAATAAGTATTGGTGAGGATGTGGAGGAAAGGGAACCCTCACACACTGCTGGTGAGAATGTAAATTGGTACAGCCACTATGGAAGAGGTATGGAGATTCCCCAAAAAATTAAGACTAGAACTACCATATGATCCAGCTATCCCACTTCTGGGTATTTATCCAAAGAATATGAAAACACTAATCTGAAAAGATTCATGCACTTCTATGTTCATCGTGGCATTTGTAATAACCAAGGTATGGAAACAACCTAAGTGTCCATCAAAGGATTAACAAGATGTGGTATATATACACAATGGACTACTACTCAGCCATAAAAAAGATGAAATCTTGCCATTTGCAACAACATGGATGGACCTTGAGGGTATCAGGCTAGGTGAAATAATTCAGATGGAGAAGGACCAATATTGTATGATTTCACTCATATGTGGAATATAAAAACGGATAAAAAGATGAACAGAAAAACAAACCAAAAAACTGAAATAGATGAACAAACCAAACCAAACAAAAACAAACATGTACATATAGAGAACGTAGTAGTGGTTATCAGAGGGGAAGGGGGGGAGGGTGAAATGGGTAAAGGGGATCAACTGTATGGTGATAGATCAATGGAACTAAATTTTGGGTGTTGAGAACACTGTAGGGTATACAGAAGTGGAAATATAACGTTATACACATGAAACTTATATAATGTTACAAATCAATGTTACTTCAATAAAAATTTTCTTAATTTTCAAAAATACAAAAAAATACAAAAAATAAAACTAAAAACAAAATTTCCAAACGTTTTCCAAAATGGCTATAGCATTTTACATTCTCATCAGCAGTGTATGAGGGTTCCAATTTTTCCACATTCTTGCCAATGCTTTTTTCCCCCCCTAATTTTTATGTACAGTTTTTTGTTATAAACTTATTTATTTATTTTTATTTTATTTTTGGCTGCATTGGGTCTTCATTGCTGCACATGGGCTTTCTCTAGTTGCGGCGAGTGGGGGCTACTCTCCGTTGCAGTGTGTGGGCTTCTCATTGTGGTGGCTTCTCTTGTTGCAGGACATGGACTCTAGGCTGTGTGGGCTTCAGTAATTGCAGCACGTGGGCTCAGTAGTTGTGGCTCACAGGATCCAGAGCGCAGGCTCACTAGTTGTGGTGAATGGGCTTAGTTGCTCCACAGCAAGTAGGATCTTCCCAGACCAGGGCTCGAACCTGTGTCCCCTGTATTCTTAACCACTAAGTCACTGAACCACCAGGGAAGTCTTTCCCTACTTTTTAATTATAGCAATCCTAATGGGTGTGAAGTGCCTCATTGTGGTTTCAATTTGCATTTCTCTAATGACTAATGAGGTTGAACATCTTTTCATGTGCTAGTTTTCCATTTGCATATCACCTATGGAGAACTGTCTATTCAAATGCTTCATCCATTTTTTTTTTTTAAATATTTCAGCTTACTTTTTTTTTTTTTTAAACTTTGGGTTTATTTATTTTATTTATTTATTTATTTATTTATGGCTGTGTTGGGTCTTCGTTTCTGTGCGAGGGCTTTCTCTAGTTGCGGCAAGTGGGGGCCACTCTTCATCGCGGTGCGCGGGCCTCTCACTATCGCGGCCTCTCTTGTTGCGGAGCACAGGCTCCAGATGCGCAGGCTCAGTAATTGCGGCTCACGGGCCTAGTTGCTCTGCGGCATGTGGGATCTTCCCAGACCAGGGCTCGAACCCGTGTCCCCTGCATTGGCAGGCAGATTCTCAACCACTGCGCCACCAGGGAAGCCCCATCCATTTTTTATTTGGGTTATTTATCTTTTTGTTTTGCATTCTTTACATATTCTTGATACTGCATGTATCAGATATATGACTTGCAAATATTTTCTCCCATTCTGTAGATCATCTTTTTCTTCTCTTGATAGTGTACTTCGACACAAAAAGTTTTTAATTTTGATGAAGTCCAGTTTATCTGTTTTTAATTTTATTGCTTGTGCTTTTGGTGTCATATACATAAAACATCACTTAACCCAAGATCCAAATATTTACGCCTATGTTATTTTTTCTTCTAAAAGTTTTATAGTTTAGCTCTTATATTTAGATTGCTGGTCCATTTTGAGCGAAATTTTGTGTATGTTGTGAGGAAAGGGTCTAACTTCCTTCTTTACTGTGTGGATATTAATTGTCCCAAGACTATTTGTTGAAAGTCTTACCCTCATTGAATTATCTTGGCTCCCATGTTGAAAATCCTTAAATGTAAGAGTTGATTTCTGAACTCTCAACTTTATTCTATTGGTCTATATTCCTATCCTTATGCCAGGACCATACTGTATTGATTACTGTAGCTTTGAATTAAGTTCCAAAATTGGAAAGGGTGAGTCCTCCATTTTTGTTCTTTTTCAAGATTGTTTTGGCTATTCTGGGCCCCTTGTATTTCCATATGAATTTTAGGATCAGCTTGTCCATTTCTGGAAAAAAAAAAAGGCATTTTGGAGATTTGTTAGGGATTATATTTAATCTGTAGATCAGTTTGGGGAGTACTGCTATCAATATTGTGTCCTCACAGGATGTTTTTCTATTTATTTAGATCTTCTTCAATCTTTTTAACAATATTTTGTAGCATTTTAACATATGTTTTGAACTTCTTCAGTTAAATTTATTCCTAAGTATTTTATTATTTTAATGTTACTGTAAATGGAATTGATGTCTTAATTTCAGATTCACATTGTTCATTGCTACTGTATATAGAAATACAGTTGATTTAAAAAAAATTTTTATTCAACGTATTTAAACTTGATCTTGTACCCTGCAAACATGGTGAACTCATTCATTAGTTCTAATAGTTCTGTGGGAAGTTTTTAAATGAGTTTACTTGTTACAGGTCTACTCAGATATACTATTTCTTCTTGAGTTGGTTTTGTTAACTTGTGTCTTTCTAAGAATTTATCCATTTCATTTAGGTTATCTAATTTGTTGATATAAAATTGTTCAGAGTGTTCCCAATTTTTTTTTTTTTTTTTTCTGTAAAAGAAGCAGCAATGTTCTCTCTTTCATTCTTTGTTCTCGTAATTTGAGTCCTCTTTGTTTTTTGCTTGGTCAGCCTAGCTAAAGTTTTGTCAGTTTTGTTGATCTTTCCAAAAAACTAACTTTTGGTTTTGTTGATATTTTCTATTCTCTATTTCATTTATTTCTCCTGTAGAGTTTGTTATTTCCTCTTTCTATTTGTTTTGAGTTTAGTTTGTTCTTTTTTTTTTTTCCCCTGAGGTTCTTAAGGTAGAAGATTAGGTTATTGATTAGACATATTTCTTCTTTTTTGATGTAGGCATTTATAGTTATAAATTTCTTTGTAACACTGCTTTAGCTGAATCTCATTTCTTTTAGTATTTTGTGTTTTTATTTTCATCCATCTCAAATAATTTTCTAATTTCCCTTGTGATTTCTTATTTGATCCATTGTTTATTTAGGAGTGTGATGCTTAGTTTCCACATATTTGTGAATTTCCCAAATTTCCTTCTATTATTGTTATCTAATTTCATTCCATTGTGATCAGAGAATATATTAGGTGTGGTTTTAATCCTTTTAAATACATTGCTTTATGTCTAAATTATGATCTGCATTGGATTATGCTCCATGTGCACTTGAGAAGAATAGGTATTCTGCCATTGTTAGATGGAATATTTCATAGGTGTCTGTTAGGTCTCATTGATTAATAGTGTTTAATCAGGTTTTCTATATCCTTGATGATTTTCTGGGATACTCGTTCTATCCATTATTGAACGTGAATTATTGAAGTTTTAACTATTATTGTTCAATTGTCTATTTTTCCTTTTAATTCTGACATGTTTTGCTTCATGTATTTTGTGTTTCCCTTATTAGATGCGTGTATGTTTATAGTTGATATATCTTCTTGATGGATTGCTCATTTTATCATTATAAAATATCTTTCTTTGTATCTAGTAACACATTTTTATTAAAGTCTATTTTGTATGGTAATATAGCCACTCAACTCTCTTTTGGTTACTGTTTGCAGGATATATCTTTTTGCATTACTTTATTTTTTAAATTTTATTTATTTATTTATTAAAAATTTTATTAGGGTATAGTTGATTTACAATGTGTTGTGTTAGTTTCAGGTGTACAGCAAAGTGAATCAGTTATACATATACATATATCCACTCTTTTTTTATATTCTTTTCCCATATAGTCCATTATAGAGTATTGAGTAGAGTTCCCTGTGCTATACAGTAGTTCCTTATTAGTTATCTATTTTATATATAGTAGTGTGTATATGTCAATCCCAATCTCCCAGTTTAACCCTCCTCCGTTTTACCCCTGGTAACTATAAGTTTGTTTTCTACATCTGTGACTCTACTTCTGTTTTGTAAATAAGTTCATTTGTACTGTTTTTTTAGATTCCACATATAAGTGATATCATATGATATTTGTCTTTATCTGTCTGACTTACTTCACTCAGTATGACAATCTCTAGGTCTATCCATGTTGCTGCAAATGGCATTATTTCGTTCTTTTTTATGGCTGAGTAATATTCCATTGTATGTACCACATCTTCTTTATCCATTCCTCTGTTGAGAGACATTTAAATTGCTTCCATGTCCTGGCTATTGTAAACAGTGCTGCAATGAAGATTGGGGTGTGTGTATCTTTTCGAATTATGGCTTTCTCCAGGTATATGCCTAGGAGTGGGATTGCTGGATCATATAGATCAATGGAACAGGATAGAAAGTCCATAGATAAAACCACGTATGTATTGTCACCTAATGTATGGCAAAGGAGGAAAGAATATACAATGGAGAAAAGACAGTCTCTTCAATAAGTGGTGCTGGAAAAACTGGACAGCTACATGTCAAAGAATGAAATTAGAACATTCCTTAACACCATACACAAAAATAAACTCAAAATGGATTAAAGACCTAAATGTAAGGCCAGACACTATAAAACTCTTAGAGGAAAACAGAACACTCTATGACATAAATCTCAGCAAGATCTTTTTTGATCCACCTCCTAGAGTAATGAAAATAAAAACAAAAATAAAAAATGGGATCTAATTAAACTTAAAAGCTTTTGCACAGCAAAGGAAACTATAAAGAAAACAAAAAGGCAACCCTCAGAATCAGAGAAAATATTTGCAAACGAAGCAACTGACAAGGGATTAATCTCCAAAATATACAAACAGCTCATGCAGCTCAGTATCAAAAAAACAAACAACCCAATCAAAAAATGGGCAGAAGATCTAAATGGACATTTCTCCAAAGAAGATGTACAAATTGCCAAAAGCACATGAAAAGATGCTCAACATCGCTAATTATTAGAGAAATGCAAATCAAAACTACAGTGAGGTATCACCTCACAGCAATCAGAATGGCCATCATCAAAAAATCTACAAACAGTAAATGATGGAAAGGGTGTGGAGGAAAGGGAAGTCTCCTACACTGTTGGTGGGTATGTAAATTAGTACAGCCACTATGGAGAACAGTATGGAGGTTCCTTAAAAAACTAAAAATAGAACTACCATATGACCCTGCATTATTTTATTTTTAACTTATGCATGTCTTTGAATCTAAAAGTGTCTCGTGTATCATTGGATTGCGTTGCTTTTTACAATTTCTTCCTTCTGATTGAAGTGTTTAGACTAAGTCTACCATTTTACTATTTGTTTTCTAAACATCTTTTTATGTTCCTCTATTCCTCCATTGCTGCCTTCGTTTATGTTAAATATTTTCCAGTGTACCACTTTTCCCCGTTTTTGTCTCTTTTATTGTATTTTTAGTTATTTCTTTAACTAAAAGATTACTCTGGGGATTACAATTAACATTGGGTTGAATGTCTACCCAGACATTTATGTCTACTAAGAACCTCAGAATGTGACCAAATTTGGAAATAAAGTCTTTGAGATGTAATTAGTTAAGATAATGTCAGACTGGATTAGGAGGGGTCCTAAATTCAATGACTGGTGTCACTGAAAGGACCCACAGAGATAGACACAAGGAAGAAGACCATGTGATTGCAGAGGCAGAGATTGAAGTGATGCAGCTACAAGCCAAGGAATTCCAAGGATTGTCAGAAGGCACCAAAAGCTATGAAGAAGCAAGGAAGCCTTCTTCCCCAGAGTCTTCAGAGGGACCGTGACCTTCCTGACACCTTGATTTCAAACTTCCAGACTGCAGAACTGTGAGAGAATACATTCTTATTGTTTTAAGCCCTTCAGCTTATGGTAATTTGATATGAAAGCCCTAGGAAACTAATACAGCATCTTAATTTATAACAATCTAGTTCAGAGTAATATCAACAATATCAAGCATATACAAAAACTGTGTTCCTATATATCTCCTTTCCTTCCCCTTCCATTGTGCTGTTATTATTATATAAATTACATCTTTATACATTGTATGCCTTTGAACACAGATTTATAATTATAGCTTGATACAGTTGTCTTTCAGGAAGAAAAAAGTTTACAAGCAAGAGTTACATTTTTAATCTCAGTTTCCTACTTGTAAATGGGAATAACAGTTCTACTTCCTCAGCACAAAGGACTTGAAGTCATCCCTGATCCCTCATTTTCTCATGTACTTCACTGTTTCCACTGCTAACACCCTGGCCCACATCATCCTGTTCTGCCTGGATGACAGCAATAGGTTGCAAACAGGTTTCCTTGCTTTTAGCCCTCATTTCACTACAACCTACTCTCAAATCAGTAGCCAGACAATCCCTTTAACATGAAAGAACATGGAGTAAGCCATACTTAAAGGCTTGTCATGGCTCCCATTTCACTAAAAGTCAGAAGAGTCTCACAAAAACCCCCCAGGCTCTACCTGATCTGGTCTCCCATTACCTCTCTCATTGACTCTCCTACTGTTTTCCACATCACTCACTCCCCTCCAGTCACTCTGGCTTTCTTGTTACTCCTTGAAAATACTTGGACACTCTGGTTTCAGGCACTTATACTTGCCGCTATCCCTTGCCCGAAGCACTCTTCCCCTAGATAGCCATATTGCTAATGTTTTCAAGATAAAAACTCCATTTGGCAAGAAGACACAATAATACTTCTACATAAACAAAGAATGAATCATAGGAGAAATCAGAAGATATTTTGAATTATATGATAATGAAATACAACATGTCAACATTGTGGGATGCAACTGAAGCAGTGATTAGAGGGAAATTAGTATCTGTACAAGCCTATAGTATAAAAGAAAAAAGGTTTAAAATCAATGATCTAAGTTTCCACAATAAGAAGGTGGTAAACAAAGAGCAAATTAAACACAAGGTAGAAACAAAGGAAATAATAAAGAAAAGAGGCAAAAATAAATGACAGTCACAGACAAACAAGGGAGAAAATTAAGAAAGCCAAAGTTGGCTCTTTGAAAAAATTAATAAATTCATATACCCCTATCAAAAGTAGTAAAAAAAAAAAAATCTTACAAGTTACTAATACTAGCAATGAAAAGTGGTGGTGACTACAGATGCTGTAAACATTAAAAGTTTAAGAAGTCACTTTTCTACCACAGTGCTCCCCACCTGCTGCTGTTCTCTGTCCTGTGCAGCCCCTCCCTGCTGTCCTTACAAAACTTGATGTTCTCCTCCATTTTTGAATTGGTCCTTCATTTTTGAATAGTTTTTAATATTTAGGGGATTTTGCTAGAAAACTCTAAAGAGGAAAGGTGGGACTATCAAATTAGAAATTTCCTGGGCATTTATGGTAAATTTAAATGGACAGATTCTCCCCGTTCCTATATACACACTCATTTGCAACATGATTTTACTGCTTCTCCCACAGAGAGGTAGAGTCTATTTCTCCATCCCTTGCATCTGGGCTTAGCCGTGTACCTGCTTTGGGAAATGGGACATTCACAAATGTGACAAGCAGTGGTTTGCACATTGGGGCTTACTCTCTTGCTGTTCTTGCTACTGCCACGTAAATAAGCCTGGGCTAGCCTAATGGATGATGACAGACATGTGGCCTAATCATCCCCATCACCCCAGCCAACAGCCTGCCAACTGCCAGACATGCCCGTAAAGCTGTCTTAGATCACCTAACTTCCAGCTGACCCATCAGCTGACTATGGATGCATGAGCCAACCAGACAGAGATCAGCCAAGTCAGACCCGACCAAACTAACCTAGCCAACTAATCATGAGCTAATTAAACTTGTTTCAAGCCATGAAGTTTTGGGGTGGCATGTTATGCAGCAAAAGCTAACTGAAACAGCATTTTAAAATATTGTCATTTTTCATGATTAGTTCAACAGACATCTACTGAATGCCTTCTGTGTGTAAGGCCTTTTGCTAGGCACAGAGATCCAAAGCCAAGTGAGACATGGTTTCTGCCTAAAAGGGTCCACAATATATAGCAGTGTACAGATATCAGCAAATAGATAATGGCAGTGCAGTGTGATGAATATTGAAAAAAGGTACAATCTTTTTAAAAGGGGTGGGGTCATAGATGAGGGCGACTCACTGTCTTGGGAAGGTCTAGGAAAAAAACAGGTGACATCAGAATTGGATCCTCACCAAGTATCTGAAGTTTACCAAAGAATTTGGGGGAGGCCATTCTAGGCCAAATAAAAAGCATATGTAAAGGCTCAGAGACATGAAAGGATGTAAAGTGTTTGGGAAATAGTGCAGAAATGTAGCCTGCAAGAGGACAGAATAAGAGGTGATGACTAAGGAAATCTGGGTCAAATAACCTATTTGATAAAAGTCCTAACTCTTGTAGAAATATCACAAAATTGCTAAGAAATCACTAAAGTAAAAAATCACAACAAATATAGAGTAGAATTATCACAGTTATTTCCCTTCCTCCCACTCCTTGACTTTGGACCTTGTTGCAGTGTCTAAGTAGACCTACTGTGGTGTAAGTCTCCTCTTGTCTACTCTGTTTATCGTGATAGTTTAGATCATACTATCAGCCTCAATGTGTTCAGCTCATTTAATTATACTTATTGTTGTTCAAGGAGCACACACACACCTTAGCTGGCATATACACCCCCAATCATATGAGAGGCACAGTTATTTGCAAAGCAATTTAACTTTTTAAATATTGATTTTAACCAACAATTTTCTAGTCAGCTCCTTAGAACACAGTGGAAAGTAATTGGCTTAATGTAATCTAAAAATACCTCCTTCCTAAAGTCATGAAAGCAAACTTAATTGTTAATAAATGCATTCCTCAAGTAATAGACTATTTATAATCATGTGTATTTTACTGTACTAAAGAATATGTCTTTAGTGTTTGAGGAAGATACATATGAAGAACGATTTAAAGGGCCTAAAGCCTTTACTTCTTTGGAACTTGTCCATTTGTCCACGTTACCAGATACATAGTAGTCATAGGAGGAGGGGGAAGTAGTAGTAGTTCATGAGGCATGTCACAACCTTCCAGAATCAAGCCTACACAGTGCCTGGCATCAGTGCTCAAGAAATTCTTGTTGAATGAACAAACACTGACAAACTCAGCTTTGATTTCTCCAAATATAAAATGAGAAACTAAATGATCATTAAAGTACCTACCAATGCCAAGATTCAAGTATTTTCCCACAAGACAATTCAAAAGAATACAAAATGTATACATCAGTTCAATTTATTTAGTCTTATCTAATACATCAGTGTACTTGCTCTTTAAAAGGAACATGAAGTATAAAACCATAAAAAATGATCATGAAAATTATACAAATTTTTTTTCAAAGCATGATTTTAAATACGGATCTTTAAAAAATGTGATTGAGATGTGCCACAAGGAATCATAAGAAAATGTAAAAGGTGAAAAATGAACATTAACATGGAAGCCAATTACTCACTGTTACAGTTGTATTAAATATAAGAAAATTGTGATGAATTACAACTTTATTTCCGCTGCTGTCAGCAGTACTTCTGTGATGGAATTCATGAATTTCATTAGGACTTTAAACTGAATAAATGTGTTACATTACTAATGCTGTAATTTAATTCTAAACCATAGCTTAAGCATTTCACACTTGAGAACACTGTACTTTTTACCTTTAGTAATGACTGCAAATACTCCCCCTTTTTTAAAAAATTGTGGTTAAATACATATAACGTAAAATTTACCATTTTAACCATTTTAAAGTGAACAATTCAGTGGCATTTAGTACATTCACAATGTTGTGCAATCAACACTATTTTTGTCCTAGAATATTTTCACCACCAAAAGGAAACCAGTATCCATCAGGCAGTCACTTCCTACTATTCCCTCCCCACAACGCTTAATCTGATTTCTCTCAATGGATTTGCCTATTCTGGATTATTTCATATAAATGGAGTCCTACAGTATGGGGCCTTCTGTGTCTAGCTTCTTTCACTTAGCATGTTTTTCAATAAATACCATATTCTTTTGCAATTAAGATAAAAAATGACTTCATGTTAATCATGAGAAAAAGAAGATACTTTGGAAACTAAATGACATCTGAGGTAAGCTAATGAGTCAGTGCAATTACCTCTCAGAATCCAATTCAAGTTTTCAGGACTGATTGGTGCTTAAACACTGATCAAATGAACAATACAGCTTTAACATTTTAAATGCAGCATAAAAATCTTTAGAATTCATATCCACCGAATTATTAACCATTTAAAGCAATTTATTTCATATGTCAGAGTTTTTAATCATAAAACTACTGGAATGTTGTAGGGAATCAATACTATTCTCTATTTTTATTTCAGATCTCTAATACAGGTAACAATTTTAATTAATTGTTATTGGAGTACAGTTGCTTTACAATGTTGTTTCTACTGTACAGCAAAGTGAATCAGCTGTTATGTATACATATATTTATTAGGAATCAAATATTCTAGACAACAATATATTCCAAAATAATTTCCCTTCTCTTTCTGCGTTTGTAAAGAAAAGTCAGAACACATTGCTCTCAAATACTCCAATACACTCATCAATACCTAAACTTTGAGTTATCTATGTATAAAATAGATAACTAATGAGAACCTACTATATAGGTCAGGGAACTCTACTCAATGCTCTGTGGTGACCTAAATGGGAAGGTAATACAGGTAACAATTTTTTAAAGTTATCAGTTGATAAAAAAGACATCCAGTTGACATAATTAAATATTCACTGGGTAATTTTACACTTGAACAGATGTAGTACCCTATTGTTTCTATTACCATGGTTTGATTTCTTTTAATCAAATAACGTGATTAAACCTGAATGCTGATATTTCAATTTTTCAACACTACAAACTTATTTGTGAGCTGAGACTTTAAAAGAATCTAAGTTACTTAATCAAATCTAAACTTTATTGATCAAAACTACTAAACATAGGCTGATCAGCAAAACAAGTTTTTAAAAACTCTGTGTACTTAATCTAGGTTTTTTGATCACCTGATCAGAAAATTGAAGTCATAGGATAAACAAGCAATAATGACAATTAATGTGGAAAGGAGGACTTCAATGAAGAAAAAATTCTAGGAGGACAGTCGAAGGCAGGATCTCCTTTTTTCAACTTCAACCTTTTGAGCAATCACAAATTATTGCTACTGTTCTTGTATCATTAGACCACTGAATAATAATCTAACAATGTTACTCTCTGACTGGAAGGGGTATAGAAAGCCATCTAACTCTAGTCAGTTCCTCTGCCCAAGGATGAACCAACACACGTATCAACCTGTTTACCTGTTTGAAGATCTTGTCTGAGAAAAAAATTCTAACAATTTACATTAGAAAAAGGTAAAAATTAAACCTGAGGAATTTGCTTTTACTGGAAAAGGACAATTTGACCTGATTAGTTGGTCAGTCTTAAGAGTTCAACACAAATGCATTTATATTACTTTCAAACACACACACTATTACCACCACTAGAACTACCCATGTAGTTCCTTTCCTATCATATTTGCATGCAAATCGGTTAATAATATGATCTGGAGGATGCTTAAAATTTTACTGGTGTTAGTGAAAAGGAAACAGATTTCCCTTGTTTCTGTTGTCAGTTTGCTTCAGAAATGCTCTTCATAGTAAATAACAGATGCTTCAGTACAGCACGTCAAAGATAAAAAATTATAAAATAGGAGATTCATATCAATGAGTTTTTACTGTATTTCTATAGTTTATGAATCATCCTTGTAACTCATTTCTTTGTAGTTTATTAAATTAATGAAAGGTTACTCCCCACATAATACATTGGAATGTCAAACATTCTGAATACAAGATGTCAGTTTTGAAATGTTCTAAGGTAAAACAGCACTTCGAGATGTATCTCCATTAGTATATCTCAAGATGTATTAAAATCTACTTGGCCAATTTATGGAGATAATACATGCAAATAAATATATGTATAAACAATACATTTATAGATTTTACCAATCACAGATGTAATAAAATACTTGTAAAAATTCAGCAAAAGGCCCTATTTTTACAAAGGATTTTCAGAGCAGCATACGGTACTTAATTTCTACTTTGTTTCCTTTTGGTATTACTCAATAACTCTTTCCAAAACACTTATTAGTAATCAAATATTCTAGGCAACAATATTTTCCAAAATAATTTCCCTACATCTAAACTTCCCTTCTCTTTCTGCATTTGTAAAGAAAAGTGAACTGCGTCCAAAACGCTCATCGGTACTTAAACTTTGAGTACCTAGGTTTTTTCATCCATACAATGGAAACTTAAACTTCCTTTGATCTTTTAAATCAAGGAAAATTGTGAAAAAGGTGACTTTAAAAGAAACCATTCTTCCTCTCCCCTTATTTTATTTAAAATGGAGTTTACTAGCGTTAGCCTTTACTTGTACATCTTGAACTTTTTTGTTTGGCAATCAGTTTCAGATCAAATCCTAAAAAAAAACCATCACTGAGTTATTTTAAACACAATGGATGAGTCACTGATTAACTGATTTTCTTTAACGGCATCACTAATACACTCTTGCTTTCTAGGCCTCACAATCATGTTAAGACTACTAAGAGCTATATTTAGATAACCAGCCAAACACACATCAGAGAAATTATTTCCATCAGAAGGATTTATCCAGCCTTTTGAGAGAACAAAGGCCAATCACTTTCTTTCCACTGTAATTCTAAACACCCACCTCTGCAGGTTCCAATTATATCACTTTCCAATGTGGTGTGTCATGCATGAAACAAACATATTTTTTAATGTTTGTATGAATATTCCTTAGAAAATTTTTAAAATAAATAAGCTCCATGTCTTTTTAGGTTGGGATGCAAAACATGAAATCTGTTTTGCTTCTGAACACCAAAACCTACCTTCAAATTGCCAGAGATTAAAAACCTGTTATAAATATGGTAGTATAAACTACCATATCTTCAAGGATTCCAATGTTAAGGGATAGTTAATAATAGCAACAACATTGTTGGGACATGTAGCACAGGGTCAAAGACCAAAAAAGATTCTATACTACTGATATACCAGAAACCCAATCTTTAATACCTCTTATTGATAGTGTTGAAAGAATTCCTACAGAATTCTTGTAGAACTTAATCCAGTATCATTTTACCTCTACTCTGTCCATCCTAGAAATCTAATATGTTCACATGATTCTGCAACCACTCAACAAGAGAATGAATGATGACTAGGCTAAATGTTAGCGCTAATGAACAATCTGCAATTAACCTTGACCAGAAGAAACACTAGTGAAATACTAAGAGTAAATTTAAGTTACTAGTAAATACTAACTTTTTAAAAAAATGTCCAACAAACATGGTACCTAATGTATTTTGTCATATGGCTGTAAGATTGTGACAACATATATCATCAAATTTGATCATTTAGGTAATACTAATAAATTACTATTACTCTTAATTTCGGATCATACATGTAGCTACATGCACACATATATCTGTTCCAATAACACATCATTCAGGAGAAGAGCTGGCATAGTCCCAGGCTTTCCTCTGAATTCTCATACTTTACCATGCATCAGAATCACTTGGGGAGGCCTTTGTTAATAGATTGCTGGTTCCCACCCCATAGTTTCTGATTCTCTAAGTCTGTGAAGGGGCCCAAGAATTTGCATTTCTAACAAATTCCCAGATGACGCTGATGGTCCAGGGACCACACTTTGGGAACCACTACTCTAAGTGAACTGTGATTCTCAGAAGCTACAGAAAGAGAGAAGGACAGAGAGAGAGACAGACAGACAGACAGGGTGTGGGGGGGGGCATTGAGATTAAGCTAACAGGCAGTTCTGGGGAAAAAGGCAGAGGAGAAAAGTGAATTCAGATATTTCCCTCCTTCCTAATACCTGCCCTTTATCTTGCTGGTTAGCAAAGACTAAGGTATCAACAAAGGCTTCTCAAATGACAACTTACTTGGCCAAAACACAAACCTTTTCATGCTTAAAAGGCTAGACAGATTGTTCCTATTACAAGTTTTAGAAAAATAATATTGCCAGAAACTCTTCAGCCTTTCAATATCCCTAGGTGGGACTACTTTCAAGAAGACACTGAAGGGGCAGAGAACGCTAACTGATGAGTTTTCTATATTAAAAAAAAAAATTAATGTTCACCAGTAAAACATGGGCGAGCAATGATAATCAACAAGCAACTCCTACAACATGCAGAAACAATACTACAGAAACAATATGACTGTGTTTGGAATTTGTCAATCAAGGATTAAAATTTTATTTAAATGTAAGTTTTTTCTTTTTAAGTTACTGAGCCATATAAAGGAAAATATTAATTTTATTAGAATTTGAACAAATGCACAAAGAAAACATTTTAACAAAATAGTATGGTGGCATAAACAAAAAAGAAAACAGCCAAAGACGTGTAAAAGAAATAAAAGGTAGAAAATGTTAAATATCTCATGATCCAGTGTGGAAACATGGAGTCTAAACTTAAAAAACAAGGATTTTAAAAAAGCACAACCATAAAACAAAAAGTTAATGTTTGTGCTATCCTAACCAGACACATTCTTCAGCAAAACTTTAAAAGGCAGAGTTATATTTTACAGTATTTGATATCTTATTTCTGACTGTTTATGCAATTCAAATCTCACAGTTGAAAAAGTTGGTTTAAGCACTAAGAAATAAGTATTCTTCTAATTAAAATGACAGGTGGGGCAAAACAATTGATTAGTCTTTAACGCTGTATTTTTCAACTGTAATAAGGCCTTGATCCAACCAAGTCTTAAAGCAATTCAGAATTCTTTTGTAATGCCCAAGGAACGCCTCTGCCCTGCCCGACTGCCATACATGGGAATCAAGAACCTAGTTAATAGAGCATTCTCAGGGACAAATGTAGGAAGAGAAGACAAAATAGTTTTCAAGTTTTTTTTAGCAAAGTAACTTGTAACCATTTCAGACGACCAAATGCCACAAGTTACCTAAATGATTTAAGTACAAGTCTCCATCTTTGCAATTTATTTCTTAACACTGATATATTCATTTTTCTAAACTGACAATATCAGGTTAATAACAGTATAAATCAATTTGAAAACTATAATAAAATACCTCAAGAATAGTTCTTTGAATATCTTTGTTATATTTTGGTTTTACACAAAGATGCAATTCTTAACTTTTTTGGTAGAGAAGTCTATGGAATATTAACCTGGAAATGTTTTAAAGAGACTGTCAACCAGGACAGGTTTCTGCATTTCATGATTGTCATCTTACAAAGATAGCAAATGTCACATTTTAAAATGTCTTAAAACAACATAATTGTGATTTTTATAAACATCAAAAGGCAAAAATTTTAAACACTTGTGATAAAAAGTTAAGCCCTTTGCATTCTGAATATCTGAAATTTATTCACGGAACATGCCCAATTCAAACTTAAAATGAGGTATACAGTCGTCTCTCAGTATCTGCAGAAGATTGGTTCCAGGACCCCGCTACGGTCCCAAAAGTTACAGATGTTCAAGTCTCTTATATAAAATGGCATAGTATTTGCACATAACCTACGCATACTTCCCATATACTGTAAATCATCCCTAGATTATTTATAGTACCTAATGCAATGTAAATTCTATGTAAATAATAGTAAAATAATGTAAGTGCCATATAAACAGTTGAAGATGAGTGGCAAATTCAAGTTTTGCTTTTTGAAATTTCATGGAATTTTTTTTTCAAATATTTTCCATCCTTTGGTTGAATCCATGGATATGGAACCTGCAGATATGAAGGGCCAACTGTATTTTCTTCTCTCCAAATACCAAATACCTAGCAAATATATAATACCATATACAGTTTCAAATTAAAGTAAATTCACAGGTTTTTTTTTGTTGATTTTGCTTTAACCTGTCACATAACACACTGCCATGAGTCTCTGGATGTGGCATCTAACCAAAAAAAGCTGCATATGGTCAACTCTCTGTATGAGAGTTGTAAATATGTAAGGCGAAAACATTTTTGTGGACTATTTTTAAAACATGATAAATGGCATTATCAACATTACTCATGATTTTAAATATTATGTATATATTAGAGATTATCGACATATCAACAATTATATAAGGGGAGCACTAGAAAATAAAAACTTTATAATGGTCTTATGCAGTGTTTAAGCAATTGAATGTTTTCTGAATCTGAAAAGCCTATGATGTAAAAATTAGAATCAAAGTTTTGATTTTTGAATGCATAGGTTATAACCCATAGAAAATGAGGAATAAATTGTTTGGTCAGGATCTTGTTAGTTTAAGAAGCAAAAAATTTAAGAACCAAAATATGCACACCACTAAAAATACTAATTCTGAAAATTATGTAGCTAAAAATTAAATCACCCTGTCCAGCAAGTTCCAAAAAATTCACACATTTCAAACATTAAGGCAACTTTTTTTCCAACTAAACAGTACTTTATAAAAATATAGGTCACTTCAAAACATTATATACATAGTGACAATGAATTTAGCTAGTTGTAATCTTTAATACATTAATAAAGTGTCACATATTACCAAGAAATTATACTAGGTGCTTGCATGTATGTGCAAGTGGAATTACAGTTTTTAAAGTACAGGTTTTAAAACTGAGCGAAGTGAACGTCCTTCTTTAGTGAGTTCTCGTGTCACACACATACACGGCAATGGGATTGCTTCCTCCCGTTTCTCTACAATATTGTAACTGCATTTCTTCAAGTGGTCAGCCATGCTTAGGATGTCAGCAAATTTCCATTCATTGACAGAACAAAATGCAGTACTGAATCGCCATACCTAGAAGAAAATTCTACTTCAGATTTAAACAAGTCAATTTACAAGAGTCAAAACATACTTCTTGCTCTAACTGCATACATTTCTAACTGTTAAGAGAAATATCTAATATAAAGTTTCAAGTAGTTAGCTACAAAACTGGAAGTAGTAATCCATTTGGATACAAATCTGTTTATCAAATATTTGTAAGATAAATCATTTCTATGACATTATAACTTCAATAAATATAACCAAAAAGAAAATAAAAGACAAAACTCAACATTGAAAATCACATCCAACCTGGCTTACTTATTAAGCAATTTTTATAAAATATTCAGAGCTACTTCCTAAAATAATGCATATTGTACACCAGTCTTTCATCCTATCCAAATGTCTATATATATATATAGACCTACCCATAGTCTGGAGATATTGACAGTACAAGTGTTATTTTTTTCTCCAAGTTTTTCTCCCATTCCTATTACACCATATGAAGTATACTAAAAAATACTCTAGAATATTGTGCCAAGGTACTTTTTCTTTTCATTATTTATAAGTAGTAAACGCACTTAGTAATAATGAGGAACACAAGTGCTTCAATTTGTTCAACATGTTTCTGGAAATTTTTATAGAGCTTTTTGTAAAATGAATCATTTTTTAATTCCATATCATTGTAAAATACATTTCTGGGAAAAATATTTACATGCCATCCCTGTTCTGGTAAAAATAAGAACTACTTTCCCTTTTGCCCACTCAGCAGCTCCAAGCCCTGAAGCACTGTCACCTTATAGGTCCAGCAATGACTGTGGTGGCCCCCTCTCATCTTTACAATTTGAAAATATAAAGTTACCTGAACATAGGTAACAAGCATGAATACAGCAAGACAGGCCTAGGCATCCTAGCTAAGCTAATCAACAAGCAAATGTCTAGAGAACCCTGAACCCATGGCAAACAGCAGATACTCTAGAAAGCAGCTGTGAATTTGAGAGAAGCCCTCAGCACTCATTACAGCTTCTCAGAAAAGAATGCTACGAATTCTGGGGTGGCCAGATGCCTTCAAATTCTGAACACAATTATTTTTCACCCAGCAATAGAATAGTTCAGCACATAAGGTACTTAATCGCTATACTTCTTAAGGTTATATCAATTACCCTGCATGGAGTCATTTCCCAGATGTCAGTGAAGGCCTGGAGAGTAGCTAACAATAGACATTATAGATTACAATTCCCCATAACCACAAAACTATACTAAGAATTGAGTTTTTGTTAAGCTTCACAGAATGAATTTGCTGAAAGATTCAATGGTGGCAGACAGCCTCCCTACTTCCACACAGTCAAAAGAGTCTGGTGAAGCAAACTCAGGAAAAAATGGACGGCTCCCATCTCCTGATGACAAGGTTTCTTAGTAATGGGCCAATTTTGCATCCAAGTATACATCAAGTATTTACTTAGTGCCTGCTATATGGGAGGTGCTATGCTAAGCAATTAATATTTTGGTTCCCAGAGAGTCTCACTTCTCAATGAACTTAGTCTAATGAAAGAAACTGACAATTCGTCAATGAATTTCCAAACAGCATGGTCAGTGCTTCAGTAGGGGTACATAGGGTAGGAGGTACATAATGGAACACCACAAGAACACAGAGCAGTGCACCTCCCTAAGGGCTTCAACGGGGTCGGAGTAGGCTTTCTTGACAATGTAAGATCTGAAGAGTAAGCAGGATATAGCGATGAGATGATGATCACAACCCCCAGAAATAGGTTTCCAGGGTCTGAATCCACCAACTGGACAAGTTACTTAACCTCTCTATACTTCAGTTTCTTCATCCATGAAATAGGGACAGTAGATTAAATACATTAACGAAAGTAAAGTACACACTGCCTAGAACATCTCAAGTGTTCAGATGTAGGTATCAGGGACAGTGTACTCAAACACCTTAAGGCAAGAAGAAAACATCAGACAACTGTAAATAAATTCCATGGTTGGAATATAAAGTGACAAAAGGAAACTGAAGAGGTAAGTGAGGACAAGATTATGAAAAGTCTTAAATGTTTCTTTAAGGAGTCTGCCTCTACCCCAGGGCAATGGACGGACATTTAAAAAGTTTTCAAGCACTACAGCATAAGAACTGTATTTAAGAAATTATTTATCACTCTACCTCTTCTATAGAGAATATGCTGGAGAGGGACTCAGTTGGAAACAGAAACCCAGTAAGGAAGAGGCTACTGTAGTAAACCAGGAGAGAACTACAGGCCGGACTAATTAGGGAAACCGCAGTAGAAACAGTAAGCAAACCTGAGAGGTATGAAGAAGGGAGACAACAGGACTTTGTGATTACCTGGATATGGAAATAAAGGGGGGGAAAAAAAGGGGTCAACCTTAACTCCCGAATTCCTAGTTTAGGCAGCTTCAGAGATGAAAATGCCATTTTCTGAGATTAAGAGGGGTAGAAAAGTGGAGTAGGTTGGACCTGTTGAGTTTGCTGAAGCTGTGACATAATCAAGTGCAGATGTCCAGTAGATGCTTGTATATAATGGACTGGAGTTCAGAGGAGAAAATGGCCAGGATATACACATGTAATTTGAATAAATGATGGCAATTTAAACTCCAAGAGTAGATGAGGTTTTCTGCAGCAATAAAATACCCAGAAAATATTTTACCTCATAGGTCAATACTAGTGGGCAAGGACAAAAACGGGCCATGCTCTGAGTGTCTCATCCCAAATGGCAGAGAGACACCAAATCATGTAGAAAATGAAAATACACACATACCCACATATATGCAGCAAGTATGAAATTTTCTACGTAAAATAATTAGTGTGCTCATTTACTGGTCAAAGCTTCAGGAGAACACAAAAGCAGATGCAGAATTCTGAAAAACTGGAGCAATAAGTGAAAAAAAGAGAAAACCTAAGGGTGGCAAAAACAAAGTAGCCAGAAATGTGAACCCTGTTCAACCAATGTGAAGTTTATCAAATTTTTTTCTACTTTATAAAATCAAAGTTTCATATTATAAATGTTCTAAAATGAAAAAACACCTTCAATCAAAGGTATCTGTAATGCCTTCTAGTTTCTATTGGATAGTACCTCAGACAGAAGCTGGCCAAAAGTAAGATATCACAGGAGGAAAATGGTAGAGCCAGGATTTGTTCCCAACCTCCAGCTCAAGCTTCCAATCTGCAACACTCCCTTGTACTGTACTAAACGCAGAGTCAACAATATCAAATCCTACTGCCCTTATCTCACCTCAGCCTAATACATTTCCACATCCATCCATTTACATTCTCTATACCCCAAATACTCCATTGGTCACTTACTAGTAGTAGATTTTTTTTCATGTCTCCTTATTTAAGTTCTACCTGTAATAACCAAGTTCTAAGAAAGAAATTGCTAAGAATGGACCAAAACTGCCAATTGCAAGCAGTAGAAAACCTTCTCCTTGCTTCCTCCTTTGTTCTATGGTGAAAATGTTTCAGACGGAGCCCAAATTAGAAGGTGGCTAACATGGACTCAAGCAAAGGGAGTTGTTACAGAAGAAGTAAACAGGTACAGAACCCCTCAACTGAAGAACTGGAAGTGGCCTCTGTCATATGACATTAGAATCTAGTTCTAGGATGTCTGCAGTAAATATGTGATTATGACTAACAATTCTAACTATTCTTGCTTTTATTATCATCATAAAAAAGTCTGTCATCATACTGAATTATTAAGTTTTAAGGACGGTCAATTTTGCAACAAGGTTAATTTTATTAATTCAGCAACAACATTATTAAGTGCCTATTATATGTCAAATAAGGGACTGATACAATTAAATTAAACCAACCTTTTCTTTTATCTGCCATGATGAATTTCCTTCTGGATACTTCCTTTTCCCCCACTGCAGTATGACCATTCCACGAGACTGAAGAAGACTGCCACACACATCCCTCATTAACTTGGATACACATGAGAGCTGGCATAAACTGAAGCCATCAAGAAAGCCTGCAATATGTTGCAGGACTTCAAAAGGAAGACTACTTAGATGGTCACTATGTAATCCCAACACACAGTTTCTAGCAGGCTCTACTAACACTGTAGATACAGATGGCTGAACTCCAAATGACCTCAAATGGCGGTCATGTATAATCTTTGCTCCTTGTGTTGATGGACAAAACCTACGCTGAGAATAGGTACAACCATAATATGCTAAAGGACACCTCTGTTCCATCCAGCCATTGAGTCCAGCATGAATGTCACCATGCACGTTCTTAAAATGGGATGAAAATTCTTTTCTTCTGAATAACTGCCCACAAACAAATGTAAACATTGGACGCTGCTTGGGTTGGTACCTAGCGACACATTCCAATACTAAATCCAGCCCAAGTGTCTGAAAAGGACTTGGATTTGAAAGCTGAGGGTTGGCATGATCACAAGCTGAAGCTGAAGCTATTTCCCCAACCATTGTATTTGTAGCTAATATGGCAGACGGAAGTGAAAAGGTCTGCGTCCCAAAGTCGATGTGATAAACATCAACCATGCGACTATCAGATATACCCCTCCCACCTGGAGAATCTCCTAGACAAAACAGTAATGCTGCTGTGATTAGATCTATTCCTTGGAGACCCATTGGATCTTCTACAACTTCCAAATCTGATGTATCTACTGCTTTATCTTCCTTTGGTTTAGACCAACACGAATTAGAAAGAAATTTGAATGAAGGAGGATGACTGAAAGATAAGACATCCACATTCCTTAAGTCCCCTAAGTCTACTTTTTTCCAACACAAGTCTTCATCATCATCTGGCATGAGGATATGCTGAACTGTGCCATTAGGCAAAGCATTAGATGGTATTACTTCCCTAACTTGTGCTGCTACTGAAAGTGAACTAGAAGGTTCCGAAGGGCCATCTGATGCTACACATTCTCTATTTGTTAAGTTACTTTGTTTTGAGTCACTATGTAAATTCTGATTCTGCTCAATGACCTGTGTACATATATTTTCCAAAGGAAAGCCATTACAAAGAGCAGAAGTGCCATAAGAACTGGCCTCCAAGTCACATAATAAATCACTTGAACCATTTTGTTCAGACTGGGCATTCTGACTTGTGTCATTATGGTCAATCCCACCTACTGCTCCTATCTCATCCTCATAAAGATGGTCCTGGTCTTTCAAGTTTCTGTTCTGTAAGCTTTCTCTGGCATTTTCTTCTTCTTTCATTTCATTTGCGGAAGCACACAGACTCGTACTTAACATGCCAACGTCTCTTGTGGCGGTATTCAGGATATCTAAAGCAACAGCCAAACTTCTGGTTGTTTCAACAGTAGCTTGATAAAGTGCACCATAAGAGTCTTCATCAACAGACACCAAACCATTAGTATGTGGTATTTCTGGGACACTTGATTTAACTGAGATCTGTTCTCTAGGTTCTGATACTTTATCAGTTGCTTTTGACATCATGGTGGCTACTTTGAGAGACTCTAAGAGCATCCTTTGGTCTTGAAGGGCCAAGGCCATATCTAATTGTGCCACTTCATCAACATCTCTGCTTAGATTTTCATATGATTTCCGGTCTGCATAACTAACTGGCCATCGGTTCCACTCCATAGTACAGCACACCACACTTGCAGGACACATTTCTAGATGTTCGGCAACTTTATTTCGAGCCATTGTAAATGGACATCCAAAGTCACTATTTAAGCAAGGCACTCGTTCCAATGGACATAAAAGTCGATGCTCATCAGCTTTACAAGAATGGAAAACTGCTCCACAAACCAATGGACAACCTATCAAGTCACAGGAGATCCCAGGCTCTGGTCTGGTCATACACCGTCTACTGACACAATTCACGCAGTGCGAGTGCTGCAGCTCCTCCTCCATAATGGCCAGTCCAGCTCTAGTTATTGAGATGGAAAAGAAATAAGAAGTTAGGCAAAAAGTGGTCGCTTTTTAAAAATTGTTTTAAGAAAAAAAATCAAATCATGAAGGTATATTGGCTTACATGAGGATGAAATATATAAAATAAACATTTAACAAGTTTATTTGACATATAATCAATCTATCTTGAAACAGCTTAAGCACTTCAATTCAAGAAGCAAGTCAAAAGTTCATTTTTATATACCATATAACAATCTGCCCAACAGGCCAAACATTTCAAACTATAATACTTAAATTCTAGTATATTGTGTAGTATATAAATTAATGCCAAAAACCAGTTAATGAATATTTACCTTTTAGATTTCAGAGAATGCTTTAGCTTTTACCTTTTTAATTTTAACTAAACTGATGATGATGTACCCCACAGTGCAGAGACCTCATCATATTCCTAAAAGAGAATAATCTGAATTTCATGAATATACTTAACTAAAACCTGATTAGATGTTTTCTTTAATATTCCCTCCAAATACATAAATTCATGTAAGATTTCATCTATTGACCTCTCTTTCTACCTATGCCTTAATAAATTCTACAACAAATAGAGAGTAAGCCTTAATTAAAACAAAGAGGGCATTTATCCAAAAAATATAAGTTCTAGCTCCACTTCTGTGGCAGTGGGCAAATCACTTACTTCTGAGGGCCACAGTTTCCATTCATTCATCCAACACCTATTTATTGTTTAACTGCCATGTACCAGACCCTGTGCTTGGTACGGCAACGTGAAGATTAGAAGACATGGTGCCTCCTCTCAAGGAGCCTCAGCAGGAGGTCAGAGATGAAAGTAAAATCATGTCACATTTTTATATGATCAATATGACAGAGAAAATCAGTATGGGTGGGGGGTAGAGAAGAATTCACAGTAGTCTTGAAAGATGAGAAGTCTTAAGTACAGGAGGGTAGGGTTAGAAAGGAAGAGAGGCATTCAATGCTGAAGTAACAGCACATGCAAATACAGAAAAGCAAGAATTCGCAAAACATGTTGAGGGAACCTCAAGTTTCCCAGTATTGCTGGATCACAAGGTGAAATGCAAAGCAGCTGTGAGAGATGAGGTGGGACAGGAATAAGAAAAGTTATGGAAAGTGTGTTATATGCTACTCTAAGGAGTTCAGACTTTAAGTAGTTAGAAACCACTGAGGATTTTAAGCAGAGAAATAGTATCCATAAAACAACATGAGAGGATTACAGATAACTAATGTTCTTTCCTGCTTTTAGCAAGAAAAATTTTATACAAAAAGAGAAAGTGTTGGCACAATGCACTGATTTACTTATAATTACTTAGCCTATTCAATGTCTTATTTCTATAATCTTCAACTTCTTTATTGGCTTGCTCCTATTAGCAGCAAAAACTTCAAAGACTATTTCATCTTTAAAAACATATATAATAAAGCAATATCCCCCTTTTGCTGTTTTTTTTTCCTATACGGTCAAGCTTTCAAAAGAAAAACAACAAACAAACCCTGTTAACTTCCCATATACTCTTCAGCCTTCTAATGTGGCTTTACTTTTACCACCGCTCATTAAAACTGCTCTATCAAGATCCTCAATGCTAAATCCAAAGGGCATTTTTTCCAGACATCTTCCTTAGCCATTATATCATTTTGTTGACTAATTCCTCCTTTCTGAACTACTATCTTTCTTTAGTTTTTATGGTCTCACGTTTCCCTGGTTTTCCCCCTACTCTTTGGTTATTCCTTAATCTTTTCTTCTAAAATATTACTCTTCTTCAGGGATCCATGTCACTTCTGGTTCATTCTATACATTCTCCCAGGGTGCTCTCAATTTCTCAAAAGCTTCAATTACCACTTATATGCTAAAAACTCATCTATACCTCCTGCCCAGATCCCTCTTCCAAACTTCAGGTCTCTACGGCTACTTATTTATTATATATCTCTACGTGTATATGGCACAGGCAACTCACCTCAAAATTTTCCAAATTAAATTAATAATAATTTTCTGGATAAGAAGCCGATTCTTAGCCTATTTTCTTCACTTTAGTGCATAAAAGCTTGCTAGTTCTCTCACATATTCTCTTCCATAAATTCTATCTTACTTCTAGGTGGCTAATGTAAACTAATTATTCCCCAAATTGCTATTTCTTTTTCCCCAGTCCAGGCTTGATTTTCCTCAAACTCAAACAGCAAAAGTCTATTATTGACAGAGCTTTGTTGATTAAGTAGAAAAGTTCTGAGTTGATATTATGGTGCAAACTGATGCCAGGGACAGAAAAAAACAAGGTACACATTTAACAACAAAACTACATTTTAAAACTGTGTTTAAAAATTACAAATGAGTTAAATACTTCTTAATGTTTATCCCTATAAATTTTAAAGCTAAAGACAGAACCTATAAATTGAAGATAGACATGCTAAAAAGGGTCAAAATAGAAGAAATGACAGACTAATGATGACATTTGTAAGTTAAGCAAAGAGAAACTTTAATAAGAATTAAGACAAATTTTACTGGGTGATCAGATTGTGAAAACGGCTGTAGCTTTCTTATTTTACAACAACTAGACTGAGTTCATCTCACGTGCTGAAGGTTATAAACGTGACTGTTACTAAGAGAGAAACCTAAAAACACAAGCAGTTCCAACAGAAGTGACCAAGGCTCTCAGAACTAGTAGGAACACCTTATGTTACATGCATATCACATGATCATACCAGGCAGAACACATCTCAAAACATCACTTAATTCAAAAGTGTTTAAAATAGCAACTGTTACAAACAACTGAGTTAAATGCAAAACAGCAACAACTTTGAAAGGTAAATAGAAGTAGAGGGCTCTCAAGATTCAAAATAAATACCCTCTTCCACACTATTCCCCCTCTGAATAAAAGAAATGACTAAAAAATAATAATAATAAAAATAAAAGCATCCACAGCAATGAGTCCACAACATTTATTATTTACTGAAGTAGACTTTAAGGAAAAGGGAACACTATGTACCTACTTTATCCTTCTTTGTAGAATCATGTCAATGTCACTTAGTCCTCATAACAACCCAGAGAAAACTGAGGTACAGAGAGGGTAAGTGACTTACCCAAGGTCATCTACCTAGTAAGTGGCAGAGCTAGGACTGAAATCTATATCTCATCAATACATATGGACGATAACAGATATGCTTACTTATAAAGTTTAAGAAAATAAGACAGCACTTCAGTAACTTGGTGATCCAGTTTTAAGATGGTATTTGAGGAATGGAGGTTACACAACTTCGCTTGTAGTTTATTCCAACACTTAATCACCCTTGTGGTCAAGAAAGTCTTTTTGGTCCTTTCTAATTATAATAGCACATTACTTTGCTTTGAACATAAGTGTTTTAAATTATTTTTAAAATAACTTACATTTATAATGCTCAGTATAAACATATGAAATAGTACAAATTTAACCATTCTCAAAACCGCTATACAAAGAAGGAATCAAGTTTTAAGTCCATTTTACAATTAAATATATTAAGAAATAAGTTTTTTTAAAATGCAGTAGACAATACCCAAAAAGTATTCTGGGGTACTGTTTCAGAATTTAAAAGTTCCAGATCCACCCTCTTTCAAGATCGCTATTATCAAATTAAATATGCCTCCAAAAAGTATTGCACAATTGCTCACAAATCCTATGAAACGGGTTTAAAATGTCAATCCCTGATTTATCAGCTGAACAGTGACACAGCACGTCCAGTAGAAAACTTGTTGCTAAAGCTGAGGCTTCAAGTTCAAGATGAGCTTAATTTAAAACTCCTCAGTACTTTTTTTTAAAAAAAACTCTCTTGAAAAAGAATCTTAACGTTCCAAATAACATATCTATTTACACTTAAAGTTGAATGACGGGAAAAAGTTTCATTAGACTAGAAAATACTGTAAAAGATTAAATGCTTTACAATAGTTTCAATTTTCTCTAACAGAAATTCTAGGCCAACTCATATAATCTGTGGCTGACAAGCAATCCATAAAAACAATTTAAGGCATGGCATTTTCACATACAATGAAAGGAGACTTTGTCATTTAAGGCTATTTCTAGACAGAAAGATATTGCCCTCAAAAAAGAATTCCTTTATTTTTCCAAATTCATTACAATACATAAGGCGATAAATAAATAAAGCACTGCAAATCAGCACGATTTTAAATATGCTAAATCAAGTCACCCAAATATTCAACACAGCTTGCTCAGGCTGTTCTTAATGTCTGCCTCTGCCTCCAAGAGACAGACAGACACTCACACACATACACACTCCTTTCCTTCCCCAACTGTTACCTCAAATCTTTATCAGCTTAAATGTCACTTTTCCACATACCCAAAGGCAAGGTATGGTATGGATTCCGTATTATACTTATGTGCTCATTACACACTGCATTTTTCCTTGGTAATACTAGTCATAACTTGAAGTAAATCATTACCCTGTTTAATAGCTATCTCCACGGGAAAACTATAAGCTCCACAAAGGAGACACCATCTCCGTCTCATTCATTCCTGTGTTCCCTGTATTCAAAACTGTGCCTCAATTAGAGCCTCACTTATCGAAAAAACATGAATAAATGAAATTATTATAATACAAGAAATAACCAGATGGATTCCAAAACAATTCTTGACTTCATGGAAAACTACATACTTCACAAAAAGATACTTTATAAATCTCGAATTAGTCAACCAGATTGAGTCAAAATTACCTCATTGTACCAGCTATAAAAAGTCAAAAGTACTCAAACATTTACTGAGTATCTAGGTGATATGTTCCAGGCATTTTATATGAAATAAGCTAAACTGTCCATCAAAAAAACAAATCAAAGGGAAAAGTAAATCAAGTAAAATTAATTTCAATATTCCATTGTTTTAAAATCTTAAAAAATAATAGTAATAAAAGGCACAAAAGGAAACATCTACCTGTATATTGTTGCACTATTTAAATTCCTTAATCAACCCTGCAGTCTCGTTACAGGTTACTGACTATAGAGGCATTAGATTCAAAAAGAAAAGCAGAGGTGGAGGTGTCTGCACGTGTGCAGCTGCCTGAGTACATACAGGGTGAGGAAAGGAAGCTCAGAAAAGGAAGTGGCGTCAGCCTACTTCCTTAATATTACAATTAATATGATATTAGATAAAAAAGAGTTCCACTGAGACAATAAAATGTTGCTTCAATGTAAGGCTGAAATGGAACTATAGACAGACTTGTTCAACTAGTTAACCATAATCACAAGTAGGTCTATGACTGAAACTTCATACTTAGCAATCACTTTTAATTCCTCCAGAGCAAGTCTCATCCTTCTTGTATAGTTGGAGGTGCTACTGCATAGTAAATACAAACATTTGCTGGCTGATTTACGGATCAGGTGCACTCAGTTTTAAAAACCATAATAAATCTACAACCTCAGTTGGACGTTTTATTTCATTGGTTTAAAAAAGGGGGGTGAGGTGCCTAGACAAGATTGAAAATCCAAGATCATTAAACTCCCAACTCAAAGCAGTGCCCTACTGCTGAGTCCAAAATGGCTAAATTGGTTACACTGTATACATTCTTTTATTAAATTTTGGTTCTGACTTTTTATTTACAGAATGATGACCTAATTACATGGAATTTTGTTTTCAACTTTTCACCCTTCCATTTATGATATAATCACAACATACCTCCTCCATTTCTAAATATGGACATGGGTAGCTTATTCCAAAGTGGAAGTCCTAACTATGTGCAATTGTTCTCCACTAAATAAGCAAACAAAGTTACTGCAGACTTACATCAGAAATTAAAATAACATATATTAATAAATATTTAATATTCATACCAGAAGCTATTTGAGCTGAGACTCAGATAAAAATAATCCACCCAAATGATGGAACTCAGCTTATTAAAAGGGGCAGCATGGCACAGGGGAATATGGGCTTCCAAGGAATCTCAGCTTTGTGACCTTGAGGCAATTACTGTGCTGTGAAAACAACCTCGTACTCCACAAAAGTCGGCTATAGTATGCGTGTGTCCAGTAAGATACAAACACGCATTCCTCAGCAAACGGACGCACCCCGCTTTACACAACCGCCCCATCCGCACGCACAAACCGTTACGTACAATCATTTTTACATCAGGTCATTTATACTTCAGAAGCTGATTAAAAGCAATCATATGAGGAACTACCTGATGCTAACATTACCCACTCTTAAGAAAAAGACATAATACCCTTTTTGTAAAAGATTTTCACAGACTGGGTTGTAATTAAGAGATGCTCATCTGTATTTAACTATCTAGCTATCTACAGTGTAAAAACCACCAGTCCAAGGTCAATCCCACCTATTTCATCAAAATAAGTTTGAAATTAAATAATATTTTATACAGCCTTTTGACTGAAGACTTTAATATTGATGAATTCTACAAATACAATGTCATTCCACAGCATGGTAGTCATGGTAACCTAGTTAAAAGATTTATCAAAAACCATATAGAATAGCATAAGGCTGATGCCATTAAAAGTCACATTTCAGTACTATATCAAACAGTAAACACATTAAAAAAGGCCTATTTTGGTGACCTTAAAGCACCTCTCTAACTATATACATTATCTCAAAATACGTATTATTTTTCTTCAACAGCATATTTTATTAGGACACTTTGTATATATTTTTTAAAGTCTCCAATGCTAACCATAGAGAAATACTGGATTGAAATTAAATACCCAGTACACTTGGAATGCATAAAAGTTTGCTATATCGGAAACTTCAGTTCTCTGATAACACTCACAAAACTCCACCCACTAACATTTCCAGAATCACACACCAAAAAAAGCTATGTCACCGCATTAAACTACCAGATAAAAACAAACTGACAATTTAAAAAGTTAGCAAAACACCATATTATCCCCAATTAAACTTCTGTAGTAAGAAACAGTGACTAAGCATAAAGAACAGTGATTCAGCGAAAACTGCATACTGAAAAACTGAACCCTTAGAAAAACCCTCATCTTACATTTTATGCTACTCTTTTCCCTTTTGCCCGTCAACAACTTTGGAAAAGCTTAATAAATATGAGCAAATGCAAAATTCTGTTAATTTACTAGGTCTCTAAACGACACAAAACTGTACTGAAATGCAGCAAATAGAAATGAAAAGCTAAGAAAGCTTGGGGTTTTGTATTTAAAGTTTTAAGTCAATCTACAGTGATACCAGCATGCCCATAAATAACTTCATCTTGGATCCCAGTCAAGAAAGTAATTTTGGAATAAAAGGTCAATTCCTTCCCAAGCATCTTTAATCCGAGACTTACGACATGGCTCAGAAAGAAAAACAAGACACAGGGAGAGGGGAATGGAGTACCAGAACCATGGTAAACAACACGCTGTTCTGTCTCTATTCTCTAAATACAGGTGTAAAAAACGTACTCAAAGGAGATTAAATTCAACGTGCACTCTATGGCCCCCTTCCAAGCAGTGCACTTCCACGACACAGGACACAAATAACTTGGAAATGGTCACACGCCTCAGATCTATAAAATCAGGATGTTTCTCTTTAATAGGGGCTGAGGCTAAGACTAAGATCCTCTCACTTCCATGAATGGAAAAGTTACCAACTTCACTCATCCCGGGGAGACAGTTGATGATGCCTCCCAGTCTTACTTTAACCCGTCTGTCCCCAAACAAAGCAAGTTTCTAAAGGGCAAAAGGAAAGAGAAGCCAGGTTTTCGAGGTTCCTGTGGCTCCCTAAGTTTAACTCCAGCTTCACCCCTCCCCAACACACAGACACGCGAGCCTGGGTGGCACGGGGGTCGGCCCTCGGGGCCTGGGTCGCCATTTGCTGGAGGCCTCCACGGCGGGCCGGGCAGCGGGCTGGGCGCGGACGCCCACGCCGCCGACTTCCTCTCGGCGCCCGGACGGGGCCGCGTTTACTCCGCCCCAGGCCCGGCCCGCCGGCCCCACGGCCGCCTGCGCCCCGGCCGCGGGCCTCGCACTGCCCGGCCACCGCCCCCGGCCCCGGCGCCGGCCTCCCGGGCAGGCCTCCCCGACACTCACCGGCCGGCCCGGCCGAACCGCGGCCCAGACCCTGGCTGCCGTGGCCGCCGTGCCCGGCTGCTCCCCGCTGTCCCGGCGCCGCTCCGCGCCCCACACCCCCGTGCAACCCGCCTCCTCCTCGCCTCTCTGCCCAGCCGGGCCGCCGCCTTTTCCCTCCCCCGTCTTCCTCCTCCTCCTCCTGCAGCTCCTCGGCCTGCTCTCCCGGTGGTGGTCCTCCCCACCCGCCCCACCCCGCCCAGCTCTGCCCCGCCCACCCGGCCGGGCCCCGGGGCCCGTGGCAAGCCGGGCGGAGACGCGCACGCCGAGCCCGAAGGAGACGCTCACGCCGAGCTCGGCGGGGACGCGCACGCCGCCCACCGACACTCCCCCGCCTCCCCGGAAGGGCCGTGACCGAGAGTCGGGTCCAGAGTAGTGTGGTCTCCGCGCCTCCCCGTAGGGGGTTCCCACCGGACCCCACGTGGCTCCTGCCCAGCAGGTCTACCAAATCCTGTTCGATTTTAGGATGCTGTATTCCTGAAAAGAATCCTAGACAACGTAGTTTTGGAAATGAGGAGAACAGGCCCAAGAAGAGTGACTTGTTTAACTCCCTAAATGGTAGGAGAAGTAGCCCAAATCCCTTAACTCTGGGTGCATCGGTCTTCCCATTAGGTCACATTTAGGAAAAAACGGGGCAGCTGTCCTTGAATCTTTGATGATCAGGCCTTCCTGCCGGCTTACCAAAAGTTCCCTAGTCCTGTGACTTAGTGCCCGGATTCTTGTAGGTTCTACCTGTCCTGCGACCGAGCTCAGCCCAACAGGATTCAGGCGTCGCGAATCTCTTCTGGAGCCCTGGCAGGGCAGCCCACCAAGGTCTGCTTCTGTGAGGGACTGTAATCCTCCACACAGACCACAGCAGGGAGGTTGTCTACGTGGGAAAGACAACGCGATCTAGCGGAAAGGTGGCTTGAAGCTGATTTTGCAGGATATTTTACGAAAGGATTGAAGAAATGTCACAGGGCCATATCAAAGAATTGGGGTCCACTTCCCCGCTACTACTACCACGCCTTGGTCCAAGGCCAAGGGACAGAAGGGACAGTGATTCCAAGTGCTGGGAACAGGTGTCCCTCACCCCCTCACCTCTACCCCCGTGTCCGTCCCGTGGACTCCTGCCCAGTTCTAAGGCAAGAAAAGGATAAAGGGAAGACGGCTGTAATCCTGCCCTTGCCGACGGGGGCAGAGGCAGGAAAACACTGTTCTGTAATCCTTTGTGTGACTAGGTTTTTACCCACGACCGGTGTGTCTTGGAAAAGAGATCACACATGATTTGTCATGATGAGAAATGGCTCTCAGACATTTAGATTTTAAAGAACTTTTTTTTTTTTTTAAGCTGGAAGAAGAACTTAGATTACTAGTTTTGAATTGTGCTAAAAAAAGACAGTAAAGATTGTACCAGTGGTATTAGTGCCTCATTTCCTAAATGAAAGGAGATTGTAACACCAATTATTAAGCAAGGACATAATCACCCAGTAAAGGTTAGTTCTTTAAATGAATAAATTGAGCTTTTTGAAAAATTCAGTCTATTTTTCTTATTTTGCCTAATTTGGCTGCAGATGGGCCGTGGTCCTTAGTCCCGAGTTTGAGAGCCACTGTCCAGAGAACTAGAAAGAACAGATAGTGAAGCAGGCAGATGACCCTGCAGGAGAAGATGGGGGTTCCAGCTGCTACACTTGTCCTCCTTTGTTCACTGGCCTAGATTGAGTCACACGTCTGCCCTGTGCCTTAGCCGTCCTCCTATCAAATGAAGGGGCTAGCATAGATGACCTCTGAAGCCCTTTCCAGCTTTAAAATCTCTTGATTCCATGTTTATACTTACTGAAATCTGGGGCTTTCCCCTTTACTAAGTCACCTAGCTGACACGGGATCACCCCCCCACTCCCTCAAGCTGAGTCATTTAGGCTGTAAACCTCACGGTCTTCTTGGCCCCCTCCATCTCAATAATTTCCTGTGTCCAGATAATTAAAAAAAAAATCTTTCTTCCTGTCCTGTCCATTTATTCCTGTTACCATCCTAGGCAAGTTTGGACTTCTGCTGGTGCCGAACCAGTCCCTCCTCCAGTGCGTCCCACTTCAAACCCACCACCAACATCATTCTTCCTAAGACATCCATTTCATCTTGTCATTTCTGTATTCAGATATCTATGATGGCTATCTAATGCTCATGGGGTAAAGTCTCAACTCCTGTCTTCCATTGCTCGAAGTAAATCTCTCATTCTAGCTTGATTAGTTTCCATGTTTTCTCCATCAGACACTGTACACCGTCCAATTCCAAGTCATCTGTGCTCGTGTAATAATAATGCCTGAACTTCCTCCCTCTTAACTATGCAGCTCTAATCCCATGTCCTCTGTGAGGGGCTTCTGTAGCACATACTACCTATTTTCAGCACTTTGACCTGTGCTTCATGCCACTGTTACCTGCTTCACAAATGTATGTCAGCTTACAGATATCTCCAGACCCACGGAAGCATGTTTTGCATTATTTTTGTATCTCCCCTCAGTATCTAGCATACCTCCTGTATAATGTAGATGCTTAATGATTATTTGTCACTTCCAAAACAAATAAATGTATGCTTCTCTCATTTCATCCTATCCCCATTTTCGCTTTCTGTCCTATGTTCTAACTCCTCAGAGACTCTTCTCTTGGTAACTTTTAAGAAAATGTGTCTTAAAGTTTAGTGACAAGCAGAAAGAATGCCAGCAATCACAAATTTCCTCAAATATGCTCTGTTCTCTACTATGCATGTATTTGACATGGACTTCCAGAACAAAGCTATCATCTGTGTGGCTTAACCACGGAGAGAAGTGACAGCAACCCTGGCAATTTAAAGTAAAAAAAGAAGAAAGAGCAGTATTAGGTTTGACCTACCAACTGCCCTAAAAAAGGAGGGCCTTGCATCTCCTCAAATCACACTCTGCAGACCATCTCTCACAGGCTTAGCTCCTAGTGGCTTTTTTTAGAGGCCATTTTCAAGCTGGAGAAGGTGTAAAAACCATAAGAATAAAAATAACACCAGAAATATAAGTACAAAGCCTAGACACCGGACTAGACTGTAAGAGAGAGAAGTTGTCAGAGAATGCAAATTCAGTTGATAAAGCAAATTCAACAAGCAGACAAATTGCTCTTCCCTTTTTTCAATGTCAGGCAAATAGCATCACCGTTAAAGTAGGTTTTCTTTCCCAATTAGACTGGCCTGCACTCAGGTAACCCAGGGACCAAAGCAACAGACAAGTTAGGACTAAAGTTTGTCATGTGCTAATTAAAGAAAGCACCCTTGGCCTGAGACAAGTGTGAGAGGATGGAGCCTGATTTGCAGCTGTGAAATCATGGGACAATCGGAGTTACCAGCTGGGGCTGTGGTGGGGAATACCATTCCTTTTCTATGACGTGCTCCTAAGGAATTATAAAAGAGAAAGAGCCAATCTGAATCACCTAATTGCCAGAATTTAGAATCTAATAGCTATAATTATATTTCCTATATAGTTTATTTGAAGTATGGAGAATATGACAAATAACATACAATTATATGGTAATTTAGAAACAGCTTGCCAAGGATAATGTTCATAACCCCAAATCAACCTTGCAGTTTTATATAAATAATCAAGGGAATTTGAACCAAGGCAGCTTGGAATTTTGGAACAAGTAGAAGACCCAGGTATTGTTCCTGTACACCAGAGACTTGCTATGGGACGTTGTTGGTATTATCAATCATGTAAATTTCAATGTTTTGCAATTTGAGCTATTATAACTGACCTATTAATATAGCTCCTAGCATACAGATTATATGTCCACTGACCAAATAAAGGAACAAGTGAACAATTCTATTTCCCAAAAGGCTGTGGAGTACCTCTAAGGTGTTGCATTTATATTTCAGGTGGAACTAGTTTGTGCATGAGCAGATAAGCAGGTAGCCCTCTCTCAGGTGATGTTGTCATATCAATTGTCTACAAATATATATGTGACTTTGTTAAGCTGACAACACATCTTGGGGGTGATATTTAATTTCTATGTATAAATCTCACATTATTCAAAGAAATTTGATATAGATTAGATATATGGGAGAAACCACTTTTAATCTATGCCATAAATGGGCTAACTATTCAGTGGTCAGGCCTACTGTGCTCTCTATTCAATTGCAATGGTAGTAAAGTCAAATGCCTACAGCCAAATGGCATGCTAGTAACAGGAAGTGGGCTCAAAGGGAGTTGTTGGAATCAGACAAGCACACTGTTACTAAGCTGTTACTTAGCTCTAGTCAATAGTTGCTGCAACCTGAAAATGAAGGAAATAGGGTTACCACATCTTCTGATTATTTTTTTAAAGCTCCTGGAAATCTAGATAATTGGGTTAAAGTCACGTAGTGTTTTAAAGTCACATAGTGTTTTCATGTTTTTTGAAAACTTGTATGGGAAAAAAATCAACAACCACAAAAAAAGCCTCCATCTTCAGCAACTCTTATTTTAGTGACTCATCCAAAAGGTGATGAAAGAACTACATACTTGTTTCTATGTGTAGCGTAATTTCCAAACCATTTGAGTCTCACTTTCCTTTGGCTCTAGGTTTCCTGTACTCAAAAGCTGACTTATTGTCTCTTAGTTGTTAATTCTTGGGTAAGTGCTATAGATTGAATGTTTATGTCCCCCACCCAAATTCACATACTGAAACCTAATCCCCAAGGTGATGGTATTAGGTGTTAGGGCCTTTAAAATGTGATTGTCATGAAGGCAGAACTCTCATAAATGAAGTTAGTGTTCTAAAAGAATCTCTACAGCAGTCTCCTCACCCCTTCCACCAAGTGAGGGTACAGTGAAGTGGGCTCTCACCAGACACTGAATCTGCCGGTGCCATGATTTTGCCACTTTCCAGCCTCCAGAACCATGAGAAATAAACGTCTCACTTAGTCTGTGGTATTTTGTTATAGCAGCCCCAAAGGGCTAAGAGAGTAAGTTACTTAACCTCTCTGTATGTGGCATACAGACTCTAAGATGACCCCCAATGACTCATGTCTCCTAGTATGGACACTTTTGTGTAACCTTCCCATGAGTGTGGGCAGGAGCTGCGACTTGCTTCTAACCAATGGAATATGTCAAAGGGGTTGGGCTATCACATCCACAATTAGGTTACAAAAGATTGTGACTTTTGTCCTGTTGGCAGACTGTCTCCCTCGCTGGCTTTGATGAAACAATTCATCCTGTTGGGGAGGCTCACGTGGCATGGAATTGAGCATATCCACTGGACAACAGTCAGCTAGGAACTGAGGCCCTCAATTCAATGTCCCAAAGGAACTGAATCTTACCAATGACTATGTACAGGAGATCAGAAGCAGATCCTTTCCCAGTCAGGCCTTCAGGTGAGACCTAAGCCTTAGCCAACACCTTGATTGCAGCCATATGAGAGACCTTGAAGCAGAGGCACCACTAAGCCATGCACTGACCCATAGGAAACGTGACATAGTATTTATTGTTTTAAGCCACTAAGTTTGTGGTCAATTGTTGTGTAGCAGTAGATGACTAATATACTACACCTTACTTTTCCCATCTTTAAAATGGGAAAGATAATAGCACTGCCCAGCCCTACCCGCAACATAGTCTATTGTGAGGCTTAAATGGGTTCACCATGTAAAGTGCTTAGAACAATGCCTGGCACATATGAGCAATTGGTAATGGCAGGCATCTTTTCCTTAGGCAGATTCTAGAGGTGAAGTCAGGCATCTTAGCCAGGAAGGTATAGTAGCAGAAGCTGAAAGAGCTGTTTCTGTACTGCTTCAAGCCCAAGTGACAAATTGTGACATCGTGTTGGGCAGAGGAAAATTCATTCCCACCTGTGTACAACCATGGGGAAACTACCGAAGAGCCTGACAGAGCGACAGGGCTACCTATGGAAACCGGGGGGTAGGGGGGCCATGTCCTCACGGAGGGCACTGGGCATTGAAGAAGAACCAGTGCAGAAGATCATCAGTGGATTTATTCTTGAGCACATGTGACAAACTCCCTTGGAAAACCCAGAAGCAACTGAGCCAGCCTATGAGATAAGCCTGTGAAGGGTGGCGAGTCCTACCATCAAGATTTATAGCTGAATCCTTCTAGTAAAACCTTGGAGTACCAATCCAAATGATCTAGAGGCACGGTCTGTTGTCTATATTGCTTATTCTCCCAGAACCTAGGGGATTATGATACAGATGATGTTAAATAAATGTGTGCTAAATGACATTTGTGTTACCCCAATAGTAGTAAATTGTTATTATTCGGTACTTTGAGATGGCAGAACAATTTTCACAGCCTGACCTTAAACACTGACAATGAAGGAAAGAGGATGCATAATGACATTAGGCTAGACCCTCACCTGCCCACAGCTACCTGGGCATATTTCTTGGAGCAGAGGCAAGCTGGTCCTCAGGATCAATGGATTATTTTCCACTCCAGTGAAATATCTGAAATGACTACGCCAGTTAATTTATCTTGCTAAGACAGAACATTTCCTGAATAAATAAATTAACCAGGATTACTTCCATTTCTCTTTAGGTAGACAAACAATTCAGAATGTGTTCAGAATATAGAAGATGAGGCTGGAGGGAAGATGTGTGTAAGCAAATCAATAAGTGTGAGTTGATACTAGTGATCACTCAAGTAGGTCAGCAGGAAAGTAGGAAAGACTTGCAATAGGAAAAGTTCTATCACATAAGTATTGAAAGATAAAATGTAGACTTAGGGGAGTTTTCCCAGTAAAAGAAGAGTTAGATGTCTTTCAGAGTGTAGATGAGAGAACAGTAAGACCTAGAAAGCAAGAGTGGGCCTTTCTAATTCTCTCTTCAAGAACTCAAAGGATTAAAGGGTAAGAGTCTTCTCCATTCCTATCAGCTTACAAAGCTGAAGCTAGTGTCTGGCAAATGGCCTCTTGATTCCTCTCTGGACTGACTCTCCTTTGAAGAAAACAAGATTCTAGCAGAGAATGTGTCTTCTTGTCTTCTTCAAGGTTGGGAAGTCTGAGGTCTACACAGCTGTGTGAAAGACAAGTCCTCTGGGTGGGACACCAGGTTATCAATGTGTTTCTTTCTTGACTATGAGGTCTTCTAGAATCACTTATTAAAAGATAAGTAACCCTGGACTAGGCAGTACTTTATTTAGAAGGATTATTGACAGTTGAAGGTCTGAAAAAGAAGGTCTGAAACATGGAACTAGGAGAGTCTCAGGGTCTCAGGATGGTGAAAGGATTTAAAAGGAGAGGTGGAAGCCTCCAAATTTAGCTCTGAAAGTTTATATCTATAACATATCTGTTTCACCTATGGACTCTGGTGAGAGGTTAAATCTTTCACCCAACAATCCCAAGCCTAGGTCTGCATCTGTTTCTTTTTTTCATATGAATTGCACATTAAGTTATGGTATAATCAGAACCGCATAGGGTACAATTCTGACATCCTCCTCCTAAATTTTCCTTGACGTTGCTGGGCAAGTCTTGTTCCATGTAGAAGTTTTATTGAGTTTCTGGACACAAAGGAAGAACTCAAGTGAATTACCCTTGATATCCTTCTCATGGAAATCCTGGAACTAGCTTCACTGGCATTTTATGTTCCCCAAGGCATTATGGATTTTCATATCACCCATATTTTGTAAGTAGAAAGGACAGTAAAATCAATTTGTGAGCCAGGACCCGAGTCTAGGACCTGACTACCACACACTGTGATTTAATTAACAAGATGTTGAAAACAAACACACATAAAAAATTAAATTAACCCTAAATTGACTTGCAGTTCATTTATCAGAAGCTTAATTTCATTTCCAACCTGAAATGGAAAGATCTAGAGCAAGTCCACATAGGTCATTCATTAAAGCCTATATCACCACAACTCAGATGCCTCATCATCTTTTGGAGGTGCCTAATCTGTGTCCAGAGTTAAACTAGCCACGCCCCGATTCTGCTTGCCCGCTGCTCCGCATATCTTACGCAGAGAAACATGACAAACAGTATACGCTTCTATCTCTTCCCTTCCTAGTGAGGTCACGCAATAATGTCCCTTGGAGAAACAGAACTTACTGATGTCTCAGCACTAGAATAACTTTCAGTTGCTTCCCACACTTGATTAAATGCTTTCAGTGTTTGTTAAAGAACATAAACGTGAAATAGAGGAAAGCAGGCTTTGGAAAGAGACAGAAGGAAAATACAGTTTACCATGGAACAACATGGGTTGGAATTGCGTGGGTCCACTTGTACACAGATTTCTTTCAATAAATACAGTGCTACAGGATCTGGGGTTGTTTTAATCCAACGCGGATGTGAAACCGTGGATGCAGCAGGCCGACTCTGCGATTTGAGCATCCTCGCATTTTGGTATCCACAGAGGGTCCTGGAAGCGTTCCCGCATGGATACCAAGGGACAGCTGTAGTACTTTTCAGGGCTGGCCATAATGCAAAGTGCATCAAAGTAAATGCACCTGATCTAATTGTTGTACAAGCTTATAGTTAAGAGGGCCCTGGCTTGGCATAATATAAACAGCAACATTAAAGCATCCTTGAGTTTGACCTAGATGTCTAAGAAGATATGGACCTCAGGATCAGGGATGGGAGCGGGTGGATGGTAAAAGAATTGGCTGAAGAGGGAACTGGTCAAGAAAGTCTTCTTTATTCCCTATGGGTCTCTGAGGCACAGGCAAACCTGGAAATATCCACAGTAACTTCCAGCCTCAGCCAGACTTTGGTTCATTCAGAGCCGGTGCCCTGAGCCAGAAGGGATGGGACTGGCCCACACACTGGGTCAGGAAAAATATCCTTACCTTCACCGTCTGCTCTTGCTTCCTCCCTCGAAGTCCTGACTTAGACACCATTGTTTTGCTCTGCTTTTTTCACCAGCAGAGACAAGTCTTTCCCCCCGAAAAAGTCAGGTGAATCCACCTTGATAAGTACAATTAAACGAAGCTAATTTTAAGTGAAGAGCACCTTACATTTGTATAATACATTTTAAATTATTTCAAACTGTTTTTATGACCAATTGTTGTAACTTCACTATCAATCTCATGAGTAACTCAAGTTGTCCCTACTTAGCATTTGGGGAAATAGGGACAAACAGCGTTCAATCGAGCTCGATCTCCAGGTCTCACAGCACAGAACCACAGAACAGAAAGTAGAGCTGGGGTCTGCTGATTCTGTATTTGCCCTCTTCCAGGAACAAGACAAGCAAATAAGTTGGACCTTGAGATAATTAACCCATCATTTTATAAATGAAGACACTAAATGCAGACACTGAATTCTTGTCCAAGGTCATGGTGTTAATCAGTGCAGAATCAGAACAGCTGGAACTCAGCAAACCAACTGTCTGACACCCGTACCACTTTGAGGCAGCACTTCACGTGAAAAAGAGCAACATACCGTGTGGAACTGATGCCTCCTTTTTCAGAGTGTTCAGAAGGTTTTCTTTCTGGAGTTGTGCAGCTCACAACCAGCAATTCCAAATGAGGTGGCCGGTATGCCCTACCTCAGTATAGCCGCTACACATTATATACTATACGGGCTAATGAAAGATTGAGTTTCTTTACTGATAAGTGATATTAGATCTTCTCAGCGTGGCAATGAAATCAGCGTTTCAAACTTTGTACATGGAGAGAAGAGGCAAAGGAATTACCTACTTGGGAGATTTTGGTGATGGGAGGATTAAGAACTAGGTCCTAAATCCGTTCTATAGGCATCAAGGATTTGTGGGTTAAGGACAAGGGTGTTCAGTGGAACGAGAAAGATACCTATGGTGACTGTGGGGATAAGTAGATCCTGGAAGGGGAAACAAAGCAAACACTTTCTTCATATTTTTTACAGTAGTACCTAGATTGAAGTCGATTAGAAAGGTAGTTTAGTTTCTAATTTTAGATTGAAAGACACCCCAAAAAGTCATCAGATTGTAATACTGTTTTACTGTATTTGTGATTTAGAGAACAATGGCTTTAAGTGTCCCATTTCATTCATAAATCCATTTAAATAATAAAGCATTCCATAAAAGGCTTCTACGATAAGCCACACAGGAAAGAAACTACTTACTATGTTTTAATACAGAAAAAAGGTCATGTTTGGAAATGAGGCATTTAAGCTTAAAAAAAAAAATCCCACATCTCTCGCAGAAGTCAGTCAGTCCAAATTGCTTACTGATAGTTTCTGCAATTTGCCCTGATTAATATTAGTTAAATATTTGATTAATATTAACAGCAACTTTAGACTCAGAACGAGCTGCTGAAGGTGCGAAAATCAAGGAATTTACTGTCATTCAGAAGTGTTGGAGGCGAGGAGAGAAAAGCAAGGCAGTTAGAGGCAGTGCCTGAAATACAACCACTTTACAGATGCCTGCTCACAGGAGAAGGCAGGGCCAGGGCCAAGCTTCTGTCCCGTGAGCTCTGAGAGGCCTTGCTCTGCTCTGACCTCCCCCAGCCTGTTTGCCTCTGGCTGCATGACCCACGCTTCCACGCCAGCTCTTTCTGGAGTGGCTGTTGCTTGCTGCCTCCTGCTCTGGCCCGAGCCAGGCTGGCCCTGGTCCACTGGTTTTGTGGTGATCCTCTGCCTGTGGCTCTGACCCTCTTGCCCAGACCCTCGTCCTCCCTGACTTCCTTAGGAATGAAGAACAGAGGCATACTAAAAACCCGAAGACTATATACACTGGGAGGATTTTTTAAAATAAAAGTGACTCCATTATAAGAGGACTATGTAGCATAAAACTATTAAGTACTCTGTAATAAGATCCTATATATGTGTCTACTATCTTCCCCTATGAATACATTTGCATTTTCAAGGGTTTGAGGCAAGATTACATGAATTAAAATTTGTGCAATAGGTATAGTCATTCTAAATAGAAGAGACAGAGCTCTAAAACCAGAAGGCAAAGAACATTTCTAAGAACAGACAGCAACAATGACAGAAATTTACAGAGGTCTACGGTTTGTATGGAACACCTTAAATATTTTAGGTTAATGTGAGAGTATGAGGTAAATCCGTGATAATAATGGCTAAGAAGCTCAGGACTTCATAAGTTAAGATCAAACTAGAACTAGCTTACAGGTTGAGCATTAACATTTAAATCAGTAGACTTTGGGTAAAGCAGATTACTCTCTTTAATGTGGGTGGGCCACGTCCAATCAGTTGAAGGTCTTAACAGAAAAAGACTGACCTCTTAAGGACAAAGGGAATTCAGTCAGCAGATAACCTTTGGTCTTGAACTGCAACTCCTCCCTGGGTCTCCATCTTGCTGGCCTACTTAGCAGATTTTGGCCTTGCCAACCTCCAAAACTGCATGAGGCAATTCCTTAAAATAAATCTCTCTCTGTTATATATATCAGAAGAGATATAGATCAGAAGAGATTATATATATAATTTCTTATCTATATTTCATATGAATACAATTTGTATGGTAAATTATATATGTACAATGTTATATATTAGATAAAAATTTAATATATTTTTATAAAAAAATTTTTTTTAATATATATATGTCTCCTGTCGGTTTTGTCTCTCTGGAGAATCCTGACTAGTACAACTGACTTTTTATCCTATTTGATCAGTGTAATCTGAATAGCCTCAAGGAGTAATGCCAAGTAGACTTCATTGTTGTTGATCTGCTTTCATAATGTGTTATTATGTATTAAACACCACAGGAAATAGTTTGTTTAAAGCCAGAAATAAATTTTATTTATTTATTTAAAAAATTAGGCATTTCTGCTATGGAGCAAGTAATTGCATGAATACTGACCAATGTTCTTTTCTTTGGGTTAACAAGTGTTTATTAATTGCATACTTTTCTTTCCTCCCTGCAATTCAAGTGATGATTATGGTTTTAAACATTCTGATGGTTTTAGTTGCGACTATGAGTGTCCCAACTGTAGTTTAGACAACAGAACAGACCCACTGGCGATGCCCTCATTCTATCAGGAACTTGTTTCCCAGGTGATGCTCACCTTTATGCTTGCACTGCAGCTTCCCTTCTACTCTTGGAAGTAAACAAATGGAGGGAGAAGGAGGGGGAACACGAGGAAGAGTTTGCCCTGGACGATTGGTGTGATGTTGGGCAGAGTGTATTCTAAGCTTGACCGAGGCAATACAAGTGCTTTTAAATTCCCCACCCCTTGCCACAGGCACAGGCTGTGACAAAACAGGCAGGAGCAGAACCAGGCAAAGGCAGCTTTTGATTTCCTATTACCTCTTCCCTCCCCTCTGCACTCATCACTTTGTAATGACCTCTGGGTTCAAAAACATGTGCGTTCCTTCCCAGAGCTGATATTCTCCCAGCTCCTCTGGTTGGTGCAAGCCTTCCCCCTGGTTCCCAAACAGCCCTGTCTTCCCTGAGCACCTGTGTGCACACTGTCTCTTGTCCAGGGCCCAGGGGGATGGGCAGGCAGGTTAAGTGGAAAATGTGGACAAGATAATAGATCCCTGATTATCTACAGGCACAGGTCAGAGATATTGCAGGTTGGGTTCCAGACCATCAATAAAACAAGTATTGCAATAAAACGAATCACAAGAATGTTCTGGTTTCCCAGGGCGTAGAATCGTGATGTTTACACTAGACTGTAGCCTGTTAAGTGTGCAACAGCATTATGTCTAAAAATACAATATGCATACCTTAACTTAAAAATACTTTATTGCTTAAAAATGCTAGCCATCGGGCTTCCCTGGTGGTGCAATGGTTGAGAATCCGCCTGCCAATGCAGGGGACACGGGTTCGAGCCCTGGTCTGGGAAGATCCCACATGACGCGGAGCAACTGGGCCCGTGAGCCACAACTACTGAGCCTGCGCGTCTGGAGCCTGTGCTCCGCAACAAGAGAGGCCGCGATAGTGAGAGGCCCGCGCACTGTGATAAGAGTGGCCCCCGCTTGCTGCAACTAGAGAAAGCCCTCGCACAGAAACGAAGACCCAACAGAACCAAAAATAAATAAATAAATAAGTAAATTTATAAAAATGCTAGCCATCATCTGTGCCTCCAGGGAGTAGTGATCTTTGTGCTGGTGGAGGGTCTTGCCTCCATGCGGACGGCTGCTGACTGATCCGGGTGGTTGGCGGCTGCTGAAGCCTGGGGTGACTGCGGCAACTTCTTAAAATAAACAAAAGATGAAGTTTGCTGCATCGATTGACTCTTCCTTTCAGGGACAATTTCTCTGTAGCCTGCAATGCTCTTTGATATCATTTTTCCCACAGTTGGACTTCTTTCAAAATTGGAGTCAATCCTCTCCAACCCCACGCTCCTTTATCAACTGATTTTGTGTAATGTTTTAAAGCCTTTGTTGTCATTTCGACAATCTTCCCAGCGTCTTCACCAGGAGCAGTTTCCACCTCCAGAAACCACTTTCTTTGCATGCAGAGCAGCACACTCATTATTTCTTGCGGAATGTGTTGCCATAAACCTTCAGTTTGTAAAAAATGCAATATCTGCAAAGCGCAATAAAGTGAAGTATGCCTGTGATACGTTTTCAGACTTTTGATTCATTGCAATTGCACTAATCCCTTATTATCCAGGAGCTTTTGTGTATGTCACAGTATTTAACCATGTCCACAGAATGCAAGAGTATCTTTTAATATATTAGTAGGGTTGTTTGTAGAGTGACCTTATATTTTATCATTCACACCAGAACTCTTCTGAGAGTAAAAGAAGGCACTGTTAGTAATTATTCAAGACAAAACAGCATGTGCAGACCTCTGGTTACCAGGCACTAACTTTTCTTGCTTTCTCCACTGTTGGCCAAATTTCTCTTAATAATACCATAAGCTGCTCTATGAGAAGGAGGTATTGTGGTTCTTTTATATCTAAGCACCCAACTGTCTTTTGCTAAGAAGTGTTCAAATAAAAGACAAATTGTAATTATCAAAGCCTATATGTGAAAAACATCTTCCAGTGGACTTAGTGGTATACACAGACCAGGGTTCTGACCCAGAAACCAGTCTTTACCTAGAAAAGCTCAGGCAGGGTGAAATTACACTTAAATATAGTTAGGAACCCAGCAGAGAAGTTGGGAGTAAATGGGAAAGCCCACCATGCATGGGTCAGTTCCTTTCCAGGCAGCTCACATCTTTTAAATCTATGGACCTCACTTTCTGTTTGGGGAAGAGTCCACGGTGTAGCCCAATTGAATCTAAAGATGGAATAAAATTACCTTTAATTTCATGAGAAATAGTATATCACACTTCTAGAAGGAATGAGGGATTGGAGAGCATGTCAGGGAATCAAACTCATGATGATATTGAGATTCAGCCTCAAAGATACTGGGAATTTCTGTCTTAAACAATACAGAAAGAAGAGAAACTGCTTCTTTTTTTAGTCTCTGGTCTCTTTCACAACCTTGACGGTTAGGGGATTGTTTAACTTGTGAAATGCCTTTTGTACAATCTGCTCTGGAGGCATTTTGTTTATGGTCTGATACTGTGCCAGCTTTTTCACAAATCAATCTTTTTTAAAAAATTTTCTCCCTTCCTTCCTTCCTTCCTTCCTTCCTTCCTTCCTTCCTTCCTTCCTGCCTGCCTGCCTGCCTGCCTGCCTGCCTCTCTCTCTGTCTCTCTTTCTTTTCATCTGTCTAACATGAAATTACTGGCTGTTTTCTGTCTGCAGCCTTTTCTCCCTCCCCACCCCTGCTCCTGCTTCTCCCCTGTCTCCACTCTCCAAGTTGACTACAAGACCAATAGATTAAGAGTAAACATGTATTTATTTAACAGTAATTGAATAAAGGTTTCTTCCACTAAGTTATACATAAAGATATGCTTGTCAATATTTTATTAAAAGCATCTTACGTAAAGAAAATTCTGATCATAAGAATTTTCAGCAATAAGCAGTGGGTTTGGTTATATAGCAAAATGTATAAGTTTCAGAAACAGAGACTAGCCTTTTAATTTAGTCCCCAAAATGTCATTCTGATTCTTACTGGATTTTTCTTTGCCTTCTATGTCAGCCAATTAACTTCCATTAAGATATATTCTGAGCGAAGTATTTTTGTTTTTGTTTTCACTGCAAATAGTATGTCAATTGATAACCATTTGAATTTAAATAAACTAAGTCTATTTTAAGATATGTTTTAATACTAACAGTGCACTGGGAAATTCTTTGCGAGTTTAAACAATCTGTCGGTAAAAGAGAGAGACAAATAACAGCATTATAACATATTCTTCAAATGTATGGACAGAACTGTGGAAAATTATTTTCTAAAGATGCTTATATATTTTAGCTATTGATAAAGAAAGTTTTTCTTTATTTGACTTGCCTGTTTAGAAGACATCTGCAACTTATTTACGTATTTGGTTTTTTGCTCACTCTGTACTTTTTCTTTCTGGAGAACCACCACATTTACCCACTCCTCATTCATCCAAGTTCAACGTAGCATGTACCTAGGCCAGATCAGTTGGGAGATCCCAACTTCACTCCCCTGCACACAGCAGAGAGTTCAAGGATGGGAAAGTAATTCTAATTGCCAAGAGGAGAGGTGCTCCCTTTCACTGGGACCTGCAGCCATAAGGATAATGGAGCCTGGAGTGGCCAGGTGTCGTCTTTGCCAGCACTTGGAAAGAGGCTGACTAAGAATGAGGACAGCACAGCCAGAGATGGAGTAACGAGCCTGACGACAGTGCATATTCTTCTGAATCTGTTCACAGCCACCCTGCAATAGCCTGTCTGGTTACTTAAGACAATAAATTCTTTCCTTTTTTTAACCACTTAAAGTGGTTTAAGATCGATTTCCAACCTAATTTTGAGAAAGTTCCAATGTACCATTAATTTTTAATTGAAGTGCAAAGTCACACAGTCATGTTTGTTAAGACAGAATATAATTTTTATTTCTTTTTGCACCCCCAACTCCAGTGGGAAACGTACCAGTTTGCTAAGAGCAGAACTGTGGTATATTTGAACTGTGATATGGAGTACAGATCACTATAAGAAATCTCAACAAACCTAAATATCTTCATTTGTTTTCTAGATTTTTTACTGATTATTTTCAATAGTTGTTTTATTCTCCCCAACTTGAAGGCAGCTAGAAAGAACTGAGAAGACATAATGCCATAGATTATACTTGATCAAAGATCAGGAATCCTGCTGTTGCCACGTATTAATTTAAAATGTCTTAGGCGTTGTTTTATAAGGCTGAAATGAGGACCCTTGAAAAATGAGCAATAAATGCAGAGACCCAGACAGAGTCCATGTTAATTTTATATTACTTAAAAGCCTCTTTTGTCTGGATTTAGCTTAGCATATGTCACACCTGCTGACAAGTCACTCTTATGGAGAGGACAGTCAGGGCACCACATTAATCAACCATTGTATGAGCTTTGTTCTTAACCTTGCCAACTTGTGACTATGCAATTTATACTCCAGGGAAATTTTGGTTTGTCATTCTTACTCAGTTAACTTACCCATGAAGTTTGTCATTATAACTTGAATTCTCTGGATCTAATACCTTTAAAAATAGAAGCAAGAATCTCAGGGTCCTAATTCTGTCGAATGAGTCACTTTTTGTTTCTGCCAACAACACCCCCTGGGAATCGGTCTAAGGTCTAAATCCTATAAGAGTCATGGATGAATTTCCTAATGGCTTATGCAGGTGTGGAAATCTGTGGCTTGGGAACAACTTGTGAGTTGCAGAATGAAAGGAAACATTCCTTCCTCAACCACCCAACATTTTAGCATCAAAAGGACAGTCTCATGCACAGAATATAGAGCACCTTTATGAAGTAAATGTTAGCAAATCACTTTACTCGGAGCCTTAATTTCTCTTTTATAAAAATGACAATACACTTTCTAAGCATGTTTGTCATGGAGAATAAATGAAGAGTCAGTATACATGAGGAAATTTAGAAATTAAGTTTAGAAATTAAGGCTCAACAAATGTGTCCTTCCTTTGGGATCTGGTCCCATTTGCCTCTCCAATCTTACCTTTCACCATCACCTGCCCTCATCCCTCCAAACTCTATACTTAACCCTAAACGCTATCTGGTATCTCTTGCTTCAGGAAGCTTTGCAAATGCTATTCACTCTGACCCAGCATTTTCCCCTTTCCCCAAACCCTGCTGAAATCTGGCTAATCCCCCCTCATTGTTCAGGTTCCAGTTCTTATCCTACTTTTTTACTCTCCCCAAACTGGATTTGGGTATTTCTTCTATTACAGAACTTCATATATGATGTGGTACTTGTCTGTTTTTTTATTTGTTCTCTTCACTAGCAGGGCTTTGCATATCAAACCTGGCATTATGTGAAGGATACCTCGGCAGTTTTCAAATTGGATAATTATAGACCTAAAATCTGACTAAAAGAAGTAAATGTACATGACATGAAAAGTTTAATGTTGAATTCTTCATAAATAATATTCCGTATTCTCAACTTTTTCTTGTATGATGATCTGAACCCAGATGAAGAATTGAACTTGAAAACAAAGAACATAACTTAGTAATATCTACCATATTAGTAATGTTTCTTCCTGATTAGAAAGGGACGCTATTGTATATGGTCTTTAAAACTGAAATATTTCCACCTTATCTATTTGAAACAATGTTTCAGAAGATAACAGTTGTGTCTAGTCAAGTGGGCTAAACTTATTTGATCAGCATGTGCATAAAAGTGTGCTGGGGTAGGGGGGAAACCAAGAAGATTTCTTCTGTAATCCATACGGTCTTTAATGACCCCTGTGGGGGAGGCCATGCACCTGGCATATTAAAGAAAAGATCAAAAATTGAAAATAGCCCAAAGAATCCTATATTTTTTGCTTCCAGAGGCTCCGACAGTTAACCACGTTTTCAGGTCTTATGCTTTTCTGGTTGCAACTTGACTGTTAATTTTCTCTAAATCAACCTTCTGTGTGAATATGGAAAAAACTGATTAGGTTTGTTTTTTAGGTGTACTACATAGTGATTTGAAATTTGCATCTGTTATGAAATGATCACCACTGTAAGTCTAGTAACCCTCTATCCTCATACAAAGTTATTTGAATATTATTGACCATATTCCTTATGCTACATATTACATCCTGGTGGCTTATTTATTTTCTAACTGAAGATTTGTGCCTCTTAATCCCTTTCATTTATTTTGCCCTCCCCAACCCTCCCCTCCCCTCTGGCAATCACCTGTTTTTTCTCATCTATGTGTCTATTTTCATTTTGTTTTGGGCCAACCCAGAAGGGAGCTCTGGTGGAAAGATTGGCTGAAGAGGAGTTCCACATTGGAGAGAGATGGCGATTGCCATGCCCAAGCAGTGCCTGAGAGCCGTCCAGCCTCCTGAAGGTACCAGAGCTGGAGGATGTCAGCTCACTGCACTTCTCCACCTGAAGGGCAGGTTCTTTGTATCTGTGTGGCACATCTCGGCTGTCCTATTAGTAATGAGATATATCTTAAATTTTATGTTTAACTCCTTCAAAAGTGCCTTTAAAGATTTCTTTTGTGGTCTGCACTATCCTAACCAACTATAGGGACACTGTGAACATATTGAATAGTAAAAGAGTAAAGGCAGTTGGGCTCCTGAACTCAACCCACTTGAGAATCATATCTGAGTGCCCTGGGGGCCATAGTTTTCTACTGGAAAGCTTTGCATGAGATGATGAGGTACATTTATGACACAAACTCGTATTTCTCAACTGGAGGAAATAAAGCAACACTGTTCAAAACGGTAATGTGTACTAAACTATCTCACGGATAACTGTGTCAAAGCTGAGGTTATTACAAAAAGATGTTTGATGTAGTACCAGGGACATTTCATGCCCCTCTGCAGTTCTGTGACATCGGTTTGGATTCTGATATTCTTGCTTCCTCTTTCCCTGCTTCCCTATCCATCCATTCTCTGCACACGACTTGATAGATAGATACTCCATTTTATATCATCTCTACCTAGGAACATGGAACAATCTGTTCTGTCCAGGGAAACCAGGGGAGCAAGAAAGAGAAGATGACATTTTGAGAAGGAAGGAGACATTTGCAAGGCAAGGGGGGAAGGACATGTCAAACAGGTAAAACAACAGCAGTAAAGTCTGGGTCACAGGGAAGTCCAAGATATACTCAGGAAATAGCTATTCATCTAGTGTGATAGCGAGAGAGAGAGAGAGAGAGTGTATGTATTGTCTGGAGGGGAAAGGGGAAAAGGAAGAATGGCTGGAATGAAATCATAGAGAGTGGCTGGAAGACTTTATTTGGTTCTCATAGATTTGAATTAATATCTTAAAAAAGCTTTTTTGGGATTCCCTGGTGGAGTAGTGGTTGAGAATCTACCTGCCAATGCAGGGGACACGGGTTCGAGCCCTGGTCTGGGAAGATCCCACATGCTGTGGAGCAACTAAGCCTGTGAGCCACAACTACTGAGCCTGTGTGTCTGGAGCCTGTGCTCCGCAACAAGAGAGGCCGCGACAGTGAGAGGCCCGCGCACCGCGGTGAAGAGTGGCCCCTGCTCGCCGCAACTAGAGAAAGCCCTCGCACAGAAACGGAGACCCAACACACCCAAAAATAAATAAATTAATTAATTAAAAAAAAAAAAAAAAGCTTTTTTATGCTACCCTGTGGATGACAAGTAGAAACTTCTCCATGATAGATCTGCACTGCCCAATACAGCAGCCTCTAGCCACATGTGGCTGTTTATTTTAAATTTAAATTAACCAAAACCAAAATAAATTTAAAATGTTGTTCCCAAGTCATGTTAGCTACATTTCAAGCACTCAGTAGCCACATGTGGCTGGTGGCTACTATATTGGCTGGTGCAGATAGAAAACATTTAGGTCATCACAGAACATTCTGCTGGGCAGCGCTGAGTGTACAGCTCACAGCTCAGCTTTCTGCAGTATCATTTCTGCCCTGAAGAAGACAAAGAACCTCGGCAAAGAAACTCAATGAGGAAATAATCGGGCTATGCCCAATAACTGGACATGAGCACTGCTGCAACGTAGTGAGAGATTTGCTTCTCATCTTCTGAAAAAATCAGACTCTTGCCATGCAGAGAGCTGTGATAATCCCTGGCTTTCATTTTGAAAACAAATGTAAAGGCTAATTGGGAGAAAGTATTATAAGAGGAAGACTCCAGAGTCAGACTGCTGGGCTCAAATCTGGCCTTGCTTCTTACTAGGTGGGATCCCTTGAAAAAATAACTCAACCTCCTGATGCCTTCATTACTTCATCTGTGAAATAAATTTTGTTAAAGAAAAGATTTTCATGACACTTGTTAAAGCAGTAAGGTAGACTTTATTAAGGATTAGAGTGATAGGTATAGGGACTGTTGAGATGGGGCTTTGCTGTAGGGGAGAGATTGGGCTCAACTCTGAACACAACTAGGAAATGTGAGGATTTATAGCCCAGGAGCAGGGTGGGCGGGGGGTGGGTAGATGAAAAATTACTAAGTGGAAACACCAGGTGTAAGGGGGGATGCTGGCTAAACCAACCTAACAGGGTTCTTGCTAAAGGCAGGCTGGGATGACCAGGCATCACCTGGGGGATGGTGGAGGATGAGGAACCCAGTTAGATATCAAAGGCAGTCAGGTATGGAGGGTAGGGGATTCTAGGTAAACCAACATAGCAGGGTTCTTGCTAAAACTGGGCCATGCAGAGAAGGATACAGAAGTTCACAATTTGAGATCTAGTTGGGAAGAGGATTTAGAGGAGCCTGAGTAAAGTTCGGTCAAGGAGAGACTCTTTTCCAATATGGCAACAGTACCTTCCCAGGGCTGTTATAAAGGTGACATAAGTAAATATATGTAAAGAACTACAATAATGCCTTGTGGATACTACAAGCTTTTAGTGCTCATTACTATTATTAACCAGCTCACCTTTTTGTCACATTGGCACTACACAGCCCTGGCTTTGGAAGGAGAGCCTAGACAGAGCTGGTTTTATATGTGTGAACATGTCCTATTACACAATAAGCACTCAATACCCATTTATTACTGTCGTTATCTTTCAAATGGCTGTATTACCAGAGGCAATTAGCAGTATTCGCAAAGGGTTGGAAAGTCAGTTTATGGAATATAAGTTTTTATACAGAAACTGGTAATGCTAGAAATGTATAATCCCACAAATTGCTTTGTTCCTCAATATACACAGTACCAAACTGTTTAATGTCCTTTGATTTTTCCCCCCTCTTCTCAAAACTTTTAGCACACAGATTCTACAAGGAAAGTCAACTATGTACCAGTATCCCTCTTAAGGACAAGTTTGGCTAAGCAGAGGTCATGGGCTGTCACTTTCTGGCGTCCCCTGTGAGTGGATTGATGCTGCTTGATGCCGTCCACTTTTCTGATCACACTAGAACACATGTTAAGTACAAGAATAATATGTTAGGTAGAAATATTTTAAAAACTTAGAAAGGGATAAATAAGCCTCAGAAACAAACCTTTTTTCCTGCAAAACTCTATGACAGAGACTTCTGCTTTTTGGCAAGATGGAAGAACAAGGGCAGGATTTATTCTCCTGTATAAAACAAATAAACAATAAAATCAAATATATAAAACAGTGGTTTTCTAGACAGCAGACATCAGGCAATGCCAGAGAGTAATCCTTCCGAGACAAGTAAGGTGAGTCCTATGATTGCCTCAGTCATTGATACGTGTAACAATATGGATGAATCTTCAAATAATTATGCTTAGTGGAAGAAGCCAGACAAAAAGAGTGTGTACACTCTGGACTTACGATCTATTAGCTGTGAGATACCTTATCCCATGCCTTTCCTCTAACTTTCCCTTCACCTTCCAGCCCTAATAGAAATCTGGATCTTCCCTTACAAATAGTCTCCTTTAGAGAGAACAGCATGGGAGCCATTGCTTTTACCCCAAGAACCTCAGAGCATGAAGATGTAAGCCACTTCTTTAGTCCTCCTTCAAAATCCACTGCTTCTGTTAAATGCACGCCATCCGATCTTGCCACACATCATGTTGCGTTCACCTTGCTCCTTCATTCATTGATAACTTCTTAGTGTCTGCCTCATTGTCTTCTCTTCCATAAAAAAAAAAAAAGTGCGCACACTGTTTGATTCCATTCATACAGAACTCTAGAAAATGTGATGAATCTCTAGTGACAGAAAGCAGATCTGTTAGGAAGATTTAGTAGGAGATAGATGACAAAGATGCATGAAGAAACTTTTCGTGGTAATGGTAATGCAGATGCTCACTGTCTTGACAATAGTGATGGTTTCATGGGGGTATTTCAATGTTAAAACTTATAAAACTGAAAATTTAAGTGTGTGCTGTTTATTATATGTAAATTATACCTCAGTAAAACTGTTAAAGAACAAAGCAACCCTCTGCTGTTCTTTCCTCCCCCTACAATACTCAACAAATGCATCACAGAACTACAGAAAATTTAAAGGCTCAAAACACTGATGCTGGAGGACAGTGTGACCTGGCACACTGTCTACTATTGGCAACAGAGACCTGCAGGGCTGTGTGGTTTGGGTCTCACAGTTCTTCACGACGGGGCTGACAGAAATGAACTTACTTGTGGTTGACCCTGACTTTGCTCTTCTCATTTGCCTGTATGTCTATATAGTTCATAGCATAATCGCAAGCAAATCTGATATTAATCATTGTGCTTGTGATTGCTATGAATCTCATACTCTTGGTGGTATCAAAATTACAACGTGGGAGTCTTCAGAAGCATGAAAAGCAACACAAAACTTTTGCCCAGGCAGCTTTTGTATGTACATGTACTTATAGAAGATCAGACGTAAACAAAACGTAGGTCCAATCACTTTTGGATCCCGACTTGGAATTCAGCAAAAGACTAACAATTTCATCTCATCTAATTAACCTGTCATATTAAATACAATTTTCTCTTGCTGGTTAGCTTTTGCATTTTTCTAGTTGATCTATACGTACTTTAGAAAAATGATATACTACTTGTTTTTATTTAATATGATATTTGGCATCATTTATAGAGCTTTGGTATGGGGCCTCTGGTTGGGAACTCTATTATAACATTGTTTCTATGGGAGACTCAAAATAAATTTTCAACATTTCAACTTAATGTGCTCTTTTAAGGCATGTTCTTTGCTATGAACACAGGATCTACTTGTACTATAAAGTATACTTCATTATTATTCAGAATAACTTACCCATGTAGCCAAATCAATGACTGGAGATAATAACACCAATTTGGAAACAAAATTGCCTCTGTTCCAAAAGGCAATGTGGGAGTGCCTTCATTTTCAAGTTACAAATGAAAGACACTTGTAATACAAATACAAAAACAAAAGCAAAGAAATGAAAAGTCAACCATAGTAAAGCTCACGGACTATGCAGTACAAGATGTCAGTTAGAATGAGGACATGATAATAGACATTACAGAATTTGTCTCTAATTGATGTTTCTGATTCCAAACCAATACAAAAAAATTTGGAAGTTTTGGTGACAATGACCAGTCAGCTTTGCAGGCTGTGAATACCATAATTAGAAGAAGAGGAAAAAAATAAATTGAAAAGAAGAAGAGCAGCATAGCAGCGTGTGTTGGAATGGCAGGAAGAGAAGAAACTGCTGTTGAATCTTAAGTTGAATTCTATCTCTGTTCTTTCTGAATGATAAAAATATATTTTGCAGTCTCATTAATGGTGTCGAAAATAGATTTTTGTTTATCAACTGTTAATCTTTAAACAACATTTAACCTTTTATAACCTAAATATAAATTGCATGTTAACATTAACCCCCTACACTGCTAAAATTATTTCTGAAACAGGCATTTATCATTGATGAATTAACGTGTACTTAGGGACAAGTATTGTGTGTGATGTTTGTACTCACAGCATCTAGCACAGTTTACCAGTTACACAGAGAGTGTTGAACAATTACTTTTGTGTTTCAAGTATCAAAGTCTATGTTCAGAATGTATGAGGTGCTGCATTTCTCTCTGAAATAGAGTTTTTATGTCTGGGTAAGACTACTAAAGAAGTACAGAACATTTTGTCTTTATTTTTCATCAAACTATTTCCATGAGTGTCTTAGAAAACCCTCTCTCACGTGCAACCAAGGCATGCGATTATTACATTTTCCTGGATTACAGTGCTAGGCAGGTACCATATTTTATTCGTCTCGGCATTTTCAGCATCTGGCACAAATAGGTACCTGGCACGTGGTAAGTGCTCAGTTAATTTTGGTTGAATGAATGAATGAGTGAGTAAGACCAAACTCTGTGTAGTGTTAAATGTCATTAGACTGGAGTTTGGATCTAAGGATGTCAGGTGTTGAACAATAGGTATGTATCTGACCCTGAATTTGTGAAGAGGATATAAAGGTGCATATGGCAGACCCACCAGCCTGAAGGAGACAGCTGTGCACACAGATCAAATACCACAGTGTAAGTGCTATCACTAAAGTGTAAAGAAGATCCACGGAAGCACAGGTAAAGGAGTGAAGGTTTTTTAGAGGAAGAACTACTTCTGTTGGGGCTTGAAAATAATAAAAATGAATGCAGAAGTTTTGATTAAAGGTTAACCAAAGAAGAAATCTTCAGAATAACATGTTTAAAGTAAGTTCACCGAGACCAGCCATAAAAAAGTAGACATATATAAGACCAGGTTTCCAAAGAAATGCATGGATAGATGCTAATATGTTGTAATATATTCCCCGAGTTTAAGTGGTATCGCCCCTTCAATAAGCAACAAATATTTTAAGCCATCTGGATGAAAATGACAGTGGTGAGCGGTCAGTTTGCAATAGCCCCTGTTATTACAAAGACAGAGAAGGGGTAGGAGAGCATTCTAGGTAAAGAGAACAGCATATCGACAAGGCACTCAGGTTTTAAGAGGATAGCAAGTTTAATGTAACTGGAGTTTTGTTAAGAGAAAGTGGCTGTCTTAGTCTGCATGGGCTGCTATGGCAAAATACCATAGACTGGTGGCTTAAACAACAGAAATTTATTTCTCACAGTTCTGGAAGCTGGGAAGTCCAAGATCAAGGAGCCAGCTGATTCAGTTTCTGGTAAGGGCTCTCTTCCTGGTTTGCAGACGGCAGCCTTCTCACTATGTCCTCACGTGGGCTTTCCTTGGTGCATGCTTTGGCAGAGGAAGGGTGGGGGCCAAGCTCTCTGGGTGCCTCTTCTTATAAGGACACTAATCCCATCACGAGGGCCCCAACATCATGACCTCATCTAACCCTAACTACCTCCAAAGGCCCCATCTCCAAATACCATCACAATGAGGGCTTCATTAGGGCTTTAACATACGAATCTGGGGGGAGAGCACAATACAGGTCATAGCAGTGGCTGAGATGGGACCAGATATGTAGAGCTGGGCCAGCTAATAAAGGACAGTAGTGTCCTGTTCAGGAGTTTGGGACATTTCCACTGTCAACAGGAGCTAGCAAAGGTTTTTTAAGTAGGGAGATGACGTGATCAAAGTATTTTTAGAAAGGTAACTATGACAAGCAGCATCTTCTGGCTGCTGCTTCCTGCTGCTTTTAGTGACTCGTTAAGTGACTAGTTGTCAGGAAGCAGGGCCTACAGTCAGTAGGATACAGGGTATTGAAGAATTACTCATGGTGTATTATTGGGATATTGTTGCTAAACAGATTGTGTTAAAATCTTGTGTGATAATCTTTTTTACTTATTATTTATCCATATAAGTAATTTGAATCATAAGAGTGTCTGCCAATGGTTCCATGAAGCTACAAAGCATTCCTTTGTATGACTGGTTAATTCTTACATCTTGTTGACAGATTAATTTACCTCTTCTTCTCTTGCTGTTATGTGACTATAATTTAAGACAAATCCCTCAGGGCTGTCGCCTGAAACCCTATCTTCTTGTTTCTTTACTCTTCATTTTTTACCTTTCCTTGCTTTGGACCTTAATGTGGGGGTCTTCACATTTATTCCATAAGGACATTTATTACTGAATAACCCTCACTAGTTTTACTTATGCCAAACATTTTTAAGCTGAAAAAGATCCTTGAAAAAGAAATGGAAGATTTTTTTAAAGTAAAAATAACAACAATTACCAACAAAACAAAACAAAAACCAGAACAAACAATAAAGTCTCTGGCAATAAGGCAGAACTTTGTTACCTGGTGCAGAGATAAAGTTATTTAGCTTATGAATAAGTTTTTAAAAGGCTTGGAGCATAAAGACAACTTTTCTAAAAAAGGCACAGCATTCTTTCCAAATGAAAAGCCCAAAGAGACCAAAGCTTGATGATGTCCTAGATTTCTGAGACAGTTTACACTGAAATGATTATTTGTTTCTTTTTGAGTTGCCACATTTTTAGGTCTTTAGTGGTAGGCAAAGTTGTTAATGGCACTATCTTTTTTTTGTTAATGTCCTTTTCTTCAGCCCAGTATATCAAATAAATAAAATTTGAAACACAAACATAATCTGAGACTTTAATGCTTTTCTATTTATTTCTAGTATGGAATGTTCAGAACCATAAACTGCCACATCTTTTGTAAACTGCTATAGTTTCATTATTCTGGGCTGACTATTTTCTTTCCCATAGTTATGATCATCCCATGTCCCTGACTTAAGCCCCTTTCTGAGTTCACATTTTGGTACCTTTGACCCCTCTTATGCTCTTCCCGTCTGAATTTGGAAGGAAACAAATGGTTACTTGTCAATCTAATTCAAGCTGTCATTCTGACCGCAGTGAGAAGCAGTGGATGTCTGAACAAATTCCAAAGCTGGTTTCCCTCCGGGGAGTTGTGTCCTGGTATGAGGAGAGTCCGGGCAGTCTCCCCAAGAGTTGGGTTCGGCTGCATCTTGCTACATTGGCTGCTTCAATGAGCATTTCAAGACAAAGCAGGCCTGATTGTATAGAACAGGTGGTCTCTAAACTGGTGCCAGGGAGTCTAAGATTCACATGCAGACCCTATTTGGGAAACCCTGTGTATGTCTATATATCCTTGAGTTATTTGATTTTGATTCCATGGGAGCAATTTTACAACTCTGTATACTGTAAGTGGCAGGCATACAAATTCTGTCCTGTCTGGTATGAGTTCTATTGACTTCCTTCAGTCTCCCTCTGCCACCAACGTGGGGGGGGGTGAAGGCGGGGGTGAGGTGGGAACAGTTTTGCTTCCATCTATAATTCACTTCAACCTTCCTTCCTTTGTTCCCCACAAATATGTGCTTCTAGACTTTTTTTTTTGGCCATGCAGCTTGCAGGATTTTAGTTCCCCAACTAGGGATTGAACCCGGGCCCTTGGGCAGTGAGAGCGCAGTCTTAACCACTGGACTGCCAGGGGATTCCATTGACTTCTTTTTTGAACCAGCTATAACATCTGCCTGGTTCCCACTGAATGATTTAAACAAAATCTTTAATGCATGTCCATTCTTATGTCTGTATAAAAGTCACAATTTTACCTTTTTTTTTTTTTAAATAAGCTTTTAACCCTAAGCTCCCTCATTTGGAGAATGCACATAGCAATAACTCTCTCACCCTCCTCCCTGAGTTTTTGGGCTTCAATGAGTTATAATTAACTGGGTTGAAATGATGCCTAAGGGCTGAAAATGTGTCTCCTCTGCTTTTGTATTTCCAGCATCTGGAAGGCAGAACCTGCCCCAAAGTGCTCTTTGGTATAAAATACTAAACTAAATAGGAGGCATTATTATTATTATCAGACATTGTTGGCAGCCCAGGAGCCAGCAACCACTGCCCTCACCTTGAAAGTGGTCGAGGGTTCATCTTAGGTAGCATTCGAGGAGTCAAAGGAGCAAAGCTCATGTGCTGGGCAAATGGGGACACGGACACACCTGGTGGTTTCCGATTCCCGGGAAGAGGCCACAGGTGACAGAAAAGGGTTAAAGGAGTCTCAGAGTTGCCTCTTCCTTTCTGGGGCTTTTGCCACCAGAGATTCAGAGGTCAAAAGTGCTGTTCCCACACAACCACGAGCTGCTCTAACACACAGTCACCTGTCTCCTGTGCCTCTGAGGTGGGAGGATAGGCAGAGGGAAAGGGCAGGATTTCTGGTATGCAAAGTCCTATACCAAATAGCAAGACTGGCTACAACAGTAAAAGACTGCCGACACTTATTGGCTGGATCTGTATCCTACTTTTACATTCAAATTACTTATTTCCATTCCAAAATATAAACTCTAACACTTTAAAATAGGAGGCTAAAGCTCAAAACTGAAGTCACTGTAGAAATATTCTGCAACAGTTTTTAAGTCTCAGTGTTCTCTTTTCCACTCTTCATCTCTCCCTGATCTCAACATGAGCAGGTACACTGAACATCTTGTTCATTAAGCATTACTAATGCAAGGGTCACAGGAAGGCAACTTGTGTTCGCTCAGTGAGTATCTGAATGCATCCCCCTATTAGGCTGAATAATGGCTCCCAACGATGGCAGATCCTAATCCCTGGAATCTGTAACTTGTACCTTATGAGGGAAAAGGGTCTTTATAAAAGTAACTAACTGAAGGGTTATGACAAGGGGAGATTATCCGGATTAACCTGGTGAGCCCTGAATGCAATTACAAGTATCAGTATAAAAGAGAGGCAAAGGGAAGACACAGACAGAAGAGGTAAAGGCACATGATCACAAAGGCACAGCTTGGAGTGATGCAGCCATAAGCCAAGGAATGCCGGAAGCCCCAGAAGCTGGAAGAGACAAGGAAGGGATTTTCCCCCAGAGCTTCCTGGGAGAGTACAGCCCTGCCAACATCTTGATTCCACAACAGTGAAGTTGATTTCGAACTTCTGGCTCCCAGACCTGGAAAGAATCCATTTCTATTGTTTTAAGCCACCGAGTTTGTGGTCAGACTGGGTAACTTAAACAACACAATTTTATTTTCTCACTGTTTTGGAGACTAGATTTTCAAGATAAAGGTGTCAGCAGGGTTGACTTCTTCTGAGGCCTCTCTCCTTAGCTTATAGATGCATCTCCCCCTGTGTCTTCACCTGGTCTTCCTTCTGTGCATGCTTGTGTCTGTGTCCCAATCTCCTTTTCTTTTAAGGACGTCGGGTATATTGAATTACGACCAACACATATGACCTCACTATACCTTAATTACCTCTCTAAGGACCCTATCTCCAAATACAGTTACATTCTGAGGTACTGGGGGTTAGGACTTCAACATATGAATTTTGAGGGGGATGCAATTCTGTCCATAAAATCAAGTAACATCATTATTTTTATTTCCACCCATGAGGAAAGACTGAAGTCCAAAACTTTGTTTAATATCACACAGCTGAAAAATCTAGGAGCATGGATTTGAAATCAAGTTGCTCTGATTTCATTACTGAGTTCTTAAAAAAAAGAAAACAACAACAACAAAAAGTAAAGACTCAAAGAGAGATAATGTGGATGTCTTAGAAGAGTCTTGTTTTTTACACCTCACCTCTCTAGTTTCTTGTCTGGTAAATTCAATCTGAAGGTGAAGAAGGACGTACAGCCTAGGCAGTCAGGATCATTACTATATATATATATATATATATATATATATATATATATATATACATATATATGTTTCTTAAGTCTGCTATAAAATAATCACCCTTACAGCTGATTTCTTGAAATATCATTTTGGAAACAAAAACATCTACAATGAATTATCAGAGTTATTTTTAGGAGAAAGTTAGAAATCTTGCATCATAATAGTTTGTTTTTATTCTTCTTCAGTAATAATGCCTCTCCTGTCTATTTCATGAGACATCATCCTTTTTCTTAACAAAAAATTTGATCAAGTTCTAAAATGTTGTTTGTTAATGGGGAAGAATTTCCAAACATAACATCATTTGTTGAACAAATATTTATTGAAGATGATCTGCCAAATATTGTTCTAAATATTGGGAATAAAGTACAAAAAACACCCCACAGGAAAATCCTGAATGAAGCCTACATTTTAGTGGGATAAAGCAGATAGCAAACAATTACATGTCAAAGATTAAGTACACAGTACATACCAGTCACGCCTTAAAGTGACTGTGCCCGCAGTCCACAGAACACAACCTCATGAGAGTGGTTACCAGACTCCTGACCCACAGAAATCATGAGAGATTAAATAAATTATTATCATTTTTTAAAGTCATTAAATCTTGAAGTGATTTGTTATTCACCATTAGACAAATAATAAGTTGTTTGTAACAATAATTCAATTCAAGTATCTTCTTAGTACCTACTTTGTAATAGCTTTGTGTTTTCAGTTGGTTGCATGATTATTTTATGGTAAATGTCATGATGTCACTAGAAAATATGCATTTTTCTCCAGGCAGTGCTTGGAAAGCAGTTGTTAATATATAGTATCATTCATAGAAGAGCCTGATATTTCTGAGGAGCTACAGATATCAATAAATGATCAGGCTCTTTCAAAGGAATGTGAATTCCTATCCAGAGAACCTAATTTTCTGTGCTGCTTAGCCTCAATTACTCCTTAACATTCTTTACCTAGAAAGAATGCTTCTAGGTAATTACAATACCTGAACGGTGCTTCTCACAATAGATATTCAAAAAGAGGATAAATCTCTTCCCCTCACTTTCTTTATTTTTCATAGGTTAATTCTAACTTTCAACAAATAAGACTAATGTTGACTTTAATAGATTTATATCTAGACAATAAAAGTATCTGTTACCTGTTTTCCAAGACATTAACTGACTTGAAGGCAATTAAAAAATGCATAGTATGGGGCTTCCCTGGTGGCACAGCGGTTGAGCATCCGCCTGCCAATGCAGGTGACACGGGTTCGAGCCCTGGTCTGGGAAGATCCCACATGCCGCGGAGCAACTGGGCCCGTGAGCCACAACTACTGAGCCTGCGCGTCTGGAGCCTGTGCTCCGCAACAAGAGAGACCACAATAGTGAGAGGCCCGCGCACCGCGATGAGGAGTGGCCCCCACTTGCCGCAACTGGAGAAAGCCCTCGCACAGAAACGAAGACCCAACACAGCCAAAAATAAATTAAAAAAAAAAAAAAAAAAAAAGGCAAACAATTAATTTCTTTTAAAAGGCGAAAGATTCAATGCAATCCTGTATGGTTCCATGTAGAATAATTGCAAAGGGTGGGTGGGGATGTTAGTTTTAGTGTCTCAGTGGTGCTTATTAAAGGAGGGAGGGAAGGAGGGAGGGAGGAAGAAAGGAAGGAAGACAGAAGGAAGGAAGGAGGTAAGGAAGAAGGGAGGGAGGAGGGAAGAAAGTTAGGAACCATTTAACCCTAGCTTCTTAAAGGCAGAGGCATCAGGTCCACTTATGGTCCTCTTGAGGCAGGTGAAGACGTTTTAGTGGGAAAACTAATGTCACAGAGTGATATTATATTAACGTTATGACATATTCAAATGTGTGGACAGACGCTGTCCACACACCATAGTTTCAGAATGCAGTAAATACACATTTAAAACCCTTGAAGTACGATGTATCAGAACTTACAAGATTACATCCTTTTTTCTTAGATGATTTAATTGATAGGCTTGAAGGACAACGAAGGTGAGTTCTGCCATGATTAGCTGGTGTCCATAATGATAAAGACATCGAGTGTATTTGCAAATTCTCTGTCAGTGGATAGCAAATCTTTTGCTACATGGCAAAGTTGATTATACAATTACATTTCAATTGCTTTGAAATGTTTCCATTTATGTGTCCAAGGGCAGTCTTTTACTATAATACAAATATAATTCTTTCCATGGCTCCACGCTGGCACTTCAACATCAGATTCAAATTTAAGAGCAAAATATGACAATCTTCCAAATATACTTGGCAAATAATATGGTCATCTAAATTTGTAATATCAGTGACACCACTTATTACACAATATTCTTTTTTTTTAAATGTATTATTGTTGTTGTTATTTATAGGGGTTTACACAAGTTTTCTGTTTTTTTTTTTTTAATTTTTATTTATTTATTTATTTTTGGCTGTGTTGGGTCTTCATTTCCCTGCGAGGGCTTTCTCTAGTTGCGGCAAGTGGGGGCCACTCTTCATCGTGGTGCGTGGGCCTCTCACTATCGCGGCCTTTTTCTTGTTGCGGAGCACAGGCTCCAGACGCGCAGGCTCAGTAGTTGTGGCTCACGGGCCTAGTTGCTCCGCGGCATGTGGGATCCTCCCAGACCAGGGCTCGAACCTGTGTCCCCTGCATTGGCAGGCAGATTCTCAACCACTGCGCCACCAGGGAAGCCCCCTACACAATATTCTTAATATTACAAACCAACAGAGCTTATACTAGTGAAGTAAAAGTCAAATATATGGAATTTTCCTTTTGATACATGGTCTGTGTTATTACCATGGAAAATGATTAAGTATTTCTTGACTTATTGTTCTCAATTTTGTACCCCCCAGAGATATTTGGTTATGCCTGGGAGCATTTTTGGTTGTCATAATTTTGGGGGTGGGGTATGCTAATAGCATCTAGTGAGTAGAGGCCAGAGACACAGCTAAACATCTTATGGAGCACAGGACATTCCCCACAAGAGTTATCTAGCCCAAAATGTCAGTCAGTAATGCTGAGGTTGAGAATCCCTGACTCATGCCGTTGCTCACAGCTCATTCCACAGCTCACACCACAAATGCATTCCTTTAGCTGAGCCTTACAGTTCAATTGTTCAACTCAACATTTGAGTGTCAAAGGAAGATTGGCACTATATTGCGTTTCTAGGATGGGAAGAACCCACTAGGTTGAAGTTATAAGACTTACAGTCATTAGCTGAGTTGGAAGACCATATGATTTTTTATTGGAAACTGGCAAGTGTGCCAGATTAAGGCTTTACTAAGAATATCATGAGGGTTAACGAGTCTTTGAAAGATAATAGTCACCTTTGTTTCATGTCTAAGAACTTTATCTATGCATTCTTTATTCATTCCCGTCCCATGGCTATCTATTCAGTTGAGTGTCAGTTACAGCTAGCTATTCGAGATGCTCAACACACACACATTCTAACTGTGGCTGCCAGATATCAATGAGATTCACAGGCCCCCAGTACAATATTCTCGACAAAATATGCCTGATATTTTGAAGACCATCTGTCTCATTTTAATCTAGAATAGGCTCTGCTAAAGCTTTTGCATGCCAAATGTCTTTAAAAAACCCCAAAAACCCTTGTGCTGTGTTAAAAAATGTTTTAAAATGTGTTTATTGAGATATAATTCATATACCATAAAACCCAGCCATCTGAAGTGTACAATTCAATTTTTTAAGTATACTCACAGAATTGTGCAACTGTCACTACAATCTAAGTTTAAAATATTTTCATCATGTCATAAAGAAACCTCATGCCCCTTAGCAGTCACTCCACACACCCCAGCACCCCCGGACCTAGGCAACCACTAATGTACTTTTTTGATTCTATAGATTTGACTATTCTAGACATTTCATAGAAATAGGAGCATATAGTATTTTTACTACTGGTTTCTTTCACTTAGCATGTTTTCAAGATCCATCCTTTTGTAGCATGTCTCAGTACTTTTTTTCTTTACTGTGTCCAAATAATATTCCATTGTAAATATATACAACATTTTGTTTATCCATGTATCATCTGACCGACATTTTGTGTTGTTTCCACTTTTGTATATTGTAAATAATGCTGATAAGAACAAGTTTTAGGGTGGGGCCCTAATTCAATATGACTTGTGTCCTTATAAGAAGAGAGACACTAGGGGCGGATGCACACGGAGGAGAGACCATGTGAGGACACCTTCATCTTCAACCTCTAGCCTCCAGAACTCTGAGGAATAAATTCCTGTTGTTTAAGCCACCCAGTCTGTGGTATTTTGTTATGGCAGCCCTAGATGACTAATATTCCTAGGAATGGAATTGCTGGGTCATATGGTAACTCTATGTTTAACAATTTGCAGAACTGCCAAATTATTCACATTCAAGTCATTGTATGGATATATGTTTTCTGTTCTTTTCAGTAAACACTTAGGAGTGGCATAGCTGGTAAGTGTATGTTTAACTTTTTTAAGAAATGGACAAACTGTTTTCCAAAGCGGCTATACCATTTTACATTCCCACCAGCACTATATGAGGGTTCTGATTTTCCATTTCCTTGCCCAAACTTGTCATTGTTTTGATTATAGTCATCCTAGTGGGTGTGAAATGGTATTTCATCGTGTGTCTTTTTTTTTAAGAGTTTATTTTTTTTAGCCATTTTAGGTTCACAGCAAAATTGAGCAGCAAGTAGTGTTCTCAGAAACCTCCCACCCATCTCCACCTACCCCCAACTCTCCCACTATCAATATCACACATCAAAGTGGTAAATTTGTAACTTGTTACAATTGATGAACCTATTTTGTCACATCATTATCACTCAAGGTCCATAGTTTACATTAGGGTTCACTCTTGGTGGTGTACTCTATACAGGTTTTGACAATGTAGAGTAGCATGTATCCCCCATTGTAGTCATCATACAGAATTGTTTCACTGCCCTAAAAATCCTCTGGGCTCTGCTTATTCATTCCTCTCTGCCCCTCCACCAACCTCTTCATTAGGGTTTTGATGGTTTTGATTTACATTTCCCTAGTGACTAATGCTGTTGATCATCTTTTCATGTGCTTATTGGTCACTTATCTATCTTTCTCAGAGGGGAGATATATGTCAAAGTGTACAAATTTTCAGTTATGAGTATGTACAGTATGATGACCATAGTTAATAATATAGTATTGTATACTGAAACTTGCTGAGAATGTATCTTAAGTCTTCTTACCACACATACACACAAAGAGTTAATTATGTGAGGTGATAGATGTGTTAATTATCTTATTTGGTATTTCACAATGTATGTGTTTATCAAATCATCACATTGTATACCTTAAATATATACAATTATATTTGTCAATTATTCCTCACTAAAGCTGGAAAAAAAAAAAACCCTTAAGGTTAAAATGGCTACTGTTTGTACTGACTACTTGATAATCGTATTTGAGGGCAAACATGTTTAGTGATATTATATTGTGGCAATACAAAATATACATGATGTTTTTTGAAGTAATTTTATAGAACTCTTAGACTTCTTAAGATTTTGATGTTTTTGTTTTGAAATAAAAATATTTCTATTAAAAAAATCCTTTGCCCATTTAAAAATTGGATTATTTGTCTTTTTATTGTTGGATATCAGTGCTTTTTAAGGTCCAGTTTGCCTCCAACTGAAAAGGAAAACGACCCACGATTTTGTCTAGTATAAGAGACACACTATAGTGTCTTATCCTGAATGGTAGTCTCCTCAGCAGGTTTCACGGTTTCTTTATATCTGGGATCCGCTGTTGCCTTGTGATTTCAGGGCAGAGGCACCGCTTTTCTTGGCAGCTGGATTCATAGGAGTCCAAAAGAAACAAATAGCTTTAGGCAATTCTCAATCAATCTTAGATAATAGTGTAACCATTCGTTCCTGATATCACAATCAAAGAACAGATTCAAACAGCACTTCTTACAATTAAATATGAAACACACAGGAATAGTGCAGTTATAAGAGAAGTATTAAATTATTTCTCAGTGTTTATTAGCTAGTGCTCTTTAACGGACAGGACGCTTGCAGATGTTTTAGTAACCCACACAACTCTGCTCTGGTGTGGACCGTGTTTACCAGTTATTCCAACCAATTAAATTCAGCAACTATTTACTGCACACCCAAAGAGAGGCAATGCCTTTTCTACTGAATTCACTGAATTCTTTGATAAATTTTTAAAAAGAAATAGTTGTATGTTTACTAACTTTTTAGAAGAGCAAATAGCACCCTCCCTTTTTTGTTATTTATTATTCACTTGGCTAAAGAGATTCTGGAACTTAACACCACGTATTCTGGGAGAAAGAGAAATCTAAAATGGAAAATACCACAGTGCTTCATCTACAAGATTTAAAAGAGCCTTAAAGTTCACTTGTACTTAAAATCTTTCAGAAACGATTTCACTATCTCCTTTGAGAACTCATTTTGTGTTTAAAATTTCCTTTCTCATGGATAATCAAAATCATGCTGGATGCTTCAGGCCTGTCCTCCTCTGCATTCAGTAGACTAGCTCCTCCCCGCTGACATCTTATAAGGATGAAATTCTTCACACCTTCTTTGCCTGATAGTTTAGTAGCTCCCATATTCACTTACACAGATGACATGTGACTGCCATATAAGTGGATGGGGATAAAGGTGTTGGTGTTGATCTGCATATTAAATAAGAGGAAGCTTAATTTCTCCTTTATAAATAACCCTCCACTCTGTGTAAGTTCCAATATCTTCTTTCCACATCTTAATGGATTTCCTTGCCTATCCCTAGAATGTGTACATGCCACACCAGAGGCCACTAATGAGCCAATGATACTCATAAACTGTCCTTTTTTTTTGGGTGCAACCTTTATTCTTTGATGTTTAAGTCACGGCTAAACACTTTGGGGTATATGTTTTCTTAGAAACATTACGATGCTATTTAGAAGTGGTAGCATAAACCATATCACCCATTTGTTTCCCCAAGGGTAGTGTATGAGTCAGAGTTCAACCAGAGAAACAAAACCAGGGTTTATGGCAAGGTATTGGCTTATGTGACCGTGGAGGCCAGTTAGGCAAGTCTGAAGTCCATAGGGTAGGCTATCAGGAAGGGCAGGCTGGAACTCTCAGGCATGAGCTGAAACTGCTGTCCACAGATGGAATTTCTTCTTCTGGGAAGTTTCACTTTTGCTTCGAAGGCCGTTCAACTGATTAAACCAAGCCTGCTCAGGTCATCCAGAATAATCTCCCTTAAAGTCAGCTGATTACGGACTTTAATCATACCTGTAAAACACTTTCACAGCAACACACAGTGTTTGATTGGATAACTGGGATTACAGCCTAGGCAAAATGCCTCATAAAACTGGGCATCACAGGAGACAAGTATCTCTGCGGTCATAGAGCAGTCACAGAATATCAGTTTACTTTGTATTCATACGGAGATGGCTTTTGGTTTAAGGTCAGCTGTTATAAGCAACCTCAACCGTTTAATTTTTTTTAAAACAAAGTGTAAGATGCAAAATTAAATGGAACTCCTTGTTCTACAGTCTACCAGACTTGCTGTTGCTGTGTGGGTAGACTTCTTTCTACAGTAGGTCTTTGCCTATGATCAATAAAATTGTGTATATAGCAACTTTCCACAAACTTGGCTAGAAAAATTTAGCCCATTCCCTGCCTTGTTCTTGATGAGGAGACATTGAAGATAATTTAAAAATAGGCTATTGTAGTTGTTCTCAAAATTTTTGGTCTCAGGACCTTTATGTGCATCAAAATTATTGCGGACTCTGAAGACCTTTTGTCTTTATGGGTTACGTCTTTGCCAGTTTGGGCTGCTACAGAACTCTCTCCAGGGAGCTGCAGACTGTGTACAGTTTGGGGGGCTTACCCTCTGAAGCTCATCTGGGAAACCTCTTCCTCCCAAGGGCCCACTGACTCCAGGTTAGGACACTGGGTGGGGGTCTGATAAGCACCCTTTTACGTGATGGTGAATAAACTGCTCTTCCAGTACCTAGACATACAGTTTTAAAACCAAGGAGGAAAAGAACAAAGAGGAAGGAAGGGAGAGAGAATTAAAAAGTGGTTTACTCAGTAAAGATCTTTATGGTGATGCTTGAAAGACCAAAGCCATTTAAGTAGGAAACGTGCTAAGCTTTTGCTGTATGTATATGGAAAGATCATGAGTAAAAGTAATCCCCCCTTAAAAACAACTCACTGCATAAATTGGATGTCTACTTAATTGAGTCGTCGTTAACAACTTGATAGGAAGGTGAAGTGCTATGTGACATCTTTACTTGTACTGTACCATGCTGGTAGACAATTCTCTGGGAAGCTGAATGAGTTCAGGGTAGAAACGGTCACCTGCAGCATATAAGCAGCAATCTGATTATCAATTAAAAAGTGAAAAGCACTGAGGAAGTTTTACTTAAACAATATTCCACACTGATGCTTTTAACAGTTTAACAGCTAATCGTTTATAAACATTCTAATACAATAAAGTGAGATCAGGCATTAAAATACATTCCCTTTTAAAACACAGGTTTGCACTGAGCAAAGAAGACAATATTCTGTGACAGCCAAAGGAAAATATACTCAGTATGGTCAACAAACAGTAGTGTTTTCATTTTAGTTAATGGACATTTTTACAAACAGTCTGGAAAAAAATAACTGCGTGTAGCAGTCATTTGGGAAGCAGGGAAACAAAGGGGCATAAGGTGCCTTTATAATTCTGAGCTCAGAATTAGGGATGTGGCAAATATACACTAAATGGTCTTGAAAGAAAATAAGCGCAGGCCATCTCAGTAGATATACCCAAAATATATTATTAATAAAGTGAGGAGGAAGTAGTTTCTAAGGAAATCTGGGCGCAAATGTTTGCTCTGTAAGACACGGAGAGTTCAGGGATCAGAACCGTGAGGCATACAAATCACGGATCTGAAAAGATCCCAGGGCTTCCCTGGTGGTGCAGTGGTTGAGAATCTGCCTGCCAATGCAGGGGACACAGGTTCAAGCCCTGGTCTGGGAAGATCCCACATGCCGTGGAGCAGCTGGGCCCGTGAGCCACAACTACTGAGCCTGCGCGTCTGGAGCCTGTGCTCCGCAACAAGAGAGGCCACGACAGTGAGAGGCCCGCACACCGCAATGAAGAGTGGCCCCCGCTCGCCACAACTAGAGAAAGCCCCCGCACAGAAACGAAGACCCAACACAGCCAAAAAATAAATAAATAAATAGATTAAAAAAAAAAAAAAAAAAAAAAAGATCCCATGTGTTGAAAATAGGTCCTCGCTCAAAACCGTTCCTTGAATAGGCTCTATCAAGGATGTGGCACATAAGAGCAGGCTTATTAGGAGACAGATACCAAAGGGGTTTGGAGAGGAAGCTCTTTAAGTAAAGGCTGAAGGTATGGAATATCTGAAAGGCAGAAAGCAAAAGTTACCTAATAATCTAATAATAATAATAGTCACCCATACAAAGAATCATTACACAGATAATGGAGGTTAAATTTTATTTCTATTTTGCAAGGAAAAAGCATATGCTGTAGTACAAAGGATTTGGTTTCAATATAGCAAAGTCAGTTTTAATGGACAAAATCAGTCTTGAGAGTCACTGATATTAAATAACGGAATAGGGTTAAGGGATGGTACGGGAACTTCAAAGACAAGGTATGCAGGTCTCTGAAACGCTGACTGAAGGCATGGGGAAGCTGGAGATGCCCACTTTGGTCCCAGCCAAGTTCTCCTGCTATTTTCTGTATGTGATACTGTCTGTTATTCAACTCAGAGGCAACACCATATACCCACTGTGAGAACTGAATTCCCTTTGGGGTTATCAATTACTCACACAGCCTTCCTCTAAAGGAAGGCTTGCAAGTGGTTCAAATTCAAGCCTTATGTGGGATAGTGTTTATATCACATTCACAATGTAACAGAGGTACATGGAAATTCTTGTAAGTTACATAAAATACAGAGTTGATTGATCCCACTTTGAAGAAGCATCACTGAAGATTAGATTTCCTTTATCAGAGTAGACAGGTTTAAAACACATTGCTTGTACTGTACCGTTTTAATAACATTTCATTTTTATATTGATATGCCAATTAGAAATTAAGAAACGGCGTATAATTGTGGGATTTCGTTTAAATTCTAGAAAAACTGAAAGATACTTTTTATTCAGCTTAACTAAGCCTGAGGTCTTCTAGCACAGGTGATTTTTGCATTTCTCGAAGATTATCCTGTAAACATAAAGAACTCAAGCACACTAAATCTTGGGAGGACTAGTAAACGAGAGCAGAAGATTTAAAAGACATCATTTCTTCCTTTGTCCACTTAACAAGGTAACTTGAGTTAATGATTAATCTTGCATTGTTAAATTCAAATCCTAAATATTTTGACAAGTATCGTTAAGTTTGATAATTGTTTACAAAGAATTTGTGGTTATATGTTGAATTATCAATGTAGAGAGTTTTCAGTTTGTTGTTATTCGTATGATATGAAAGGGACCAATCCCTAATATTGTATCCCTAAAACATGGGCCATCCTACTGAGATCACATGCAGAGAGAAAAGTTGAAGCTGCAATAGACATAGTAAAGCTACCTGGGTTTGAAGCAAAAGACTAAGGAATTAGGTGTATGTATTTCTCACTGTATATAAATAAGTCTTTTCAGTCCTAGTCAGCTCACCTGGATTCCTTTAACAGAGACGTGGCCCCAAATCCAAATGCATTTCAGGTCTCCAAGGACTCGAATTACCTCATTTTTTTTTCTCACTGGTTCATTAATAAAGCATCCATTTAAGAACAACTATTTATAAGTATAGTGACATTTCAGAGAATATAAAATGATGGAAGGAGGAATCAAAGAAGTCCTTTGTTTGCAGCCAAGATGTGGGGACTAGATCTGAATTTGTTCTGAACAATCATTTGGGAGAAGTGTCACAACAGTTTTGAAGAAATAATAAATGTCTATAAAATATAGGCTTCTGTGGTATAAACAATTTTGACACCTTTTGTTGAGAGACCAAAACAAACAAAAAACAAAAACCACGCAGTATGTTCTATGGACCAGAAATGAAATAAATCCCCAAATTTCAATTTCCACTAAAATATTTATTCAGTTGATAATATTTTACAGAAATAAATAAGAGCAGGTTTTCTCTAATACAGATAGGTATATTTATATTTTTATATTTCTTTTTTTTACAAAATTAAAGCATATCAGATTGTTTTCCCTAAAACTGTAGCGCAAAAAGGAATACTAGGAAACAAACAGAAAGAAATACTGAAATATGTTCATCATTAAATTATAACCATGGGCCTTCTGAATCTCAACAAGGTATATGATTTAGAGAAAGAACATGAGATTTGCAGTCAGGGGACCTTGGCTCCACTGTTTACTTGCTGTGTGTCATAGGCACATTTCTCAATATTTCTGAATCTCAGTTCTCTACCTTTAAAACAGCAATGATATTAATTATATCAACTTCACAGGACTGTTGGGCAAATTAAACACGTGAATCTATAGGAAAGCTCTTTATAACATGTAAAGAGCTACAAAAATAATAGTTCTGTTTAATATTTCATATAAAAGAATCAATGCATATCTTCCTTCAACTGAAGAAAATAAGCACCAAAAATGTGTGTGTGTTTTCTTCAGTTGAATTATGTCACCCTATAAACCAGAATAAGAAAATGCACCTTAACTAAGCACCAAAGCCTCTCGGACAAATCTGATCCAGGGTATATTTCTATTACAGTTTTCTGGGCAACTAAGTAGGAGCTAATGAGTCCTAAGGGTCATCTAAAACTCTGAAGGCTCAAAGAAAACAAATCAAGAACATCTGTATTACATCAAATGGCTAGGATACAACAAGCTACTCCTTATTTAGCAATTTCAAAGTCCATTAATTCTTCACAGAAGAAGAAACACTAGGTTATTATCACTTGCAATTATTTGCTTATGTGAATATGACATTCTCTTGTTCCAAAGATCAAATACTAGTCCTTGAGGAAAGTACTAGTGGAATGAAATAACAAATCCTATCATAAATTTAGATATTAGTGGTTAAAAGTCTAGTTACACAAGAACATGGGAAAGGAAAAGAACCCAGGACATTAGTATAATAGCGATAAAAAAACCCCTGCCATATTGCCATGTTATAATGATAAGAACTGAAATTATAAACATTGCAATATTTACAGATACATCAATCTTAAAACAGGTAAAAACTCAGTAAGACAAATTAAAAGTAGAGAAAGCAGTTTAGATAATTTTAAGGAAAGTAATAAACATCAATACACTTAGAAAGGCTAAAGTTAACTGCTTACACTGATAATACTTAACATAGAATAGAAATACTTAAAGTGTGCAGTGTTTTGATTTTTAGTGGCAAGATACAGAGAAAAGAAATAATTGCCTAATATTAACTTATTGTTAGGAGCTGCATTACTCTAAAGTTACTATTTATGGAGTTACAGTCTATATCTACTCAAAGAACTAGGAGCTAACATAATTCACCATCTTTTAGAAATATCACTAATAAGATATTGGTGAATCATGTGCTAAAGATACTGAAGGCTCTTTCAAAAATGAGATCTAGTTGGTAGAGTATACCAAGTCATGTACAACTAGACTAGTTGACTTACTCTGTTATTCTAATTCTTTTTAAGACTGATCTTACCAAAAGAAAAGTACACATTACCTCTCTTAATTCCCTCAGATAGAGGTACTCTTGGGAACAAAAATAAATATTTTATTGGGAGTGTAAAATTAAAAATCTTTATAGGCTATTGTGGAAACAGTATATTGGAAAGGACTCAATAACTACTAGGACACTGTACAACTGAAAAAGAAATAAATTCATTCAACTAAGAACACTGTTTACTGACATCTATTGGATTGTTTAACTTATAACTTTATTCTATAAACTATGAAAAATTTAAAACACATTAAAGTCTGTGGATTGAATCAAGTGTACTTCATTCGAGGTCTTCAGTTTCTTTGGTAAATAGGTCTGCCAGATCAGCCACGGTCAAGACAGAGGCCTCGGAATGTTTCGCTGATGGGTTTGTGTGACTGCAGGATTTTGCAAGTGAGCAGAATCAGAAAGAAACCCCAAGGAATAAATTATTATATTTGTCTTTATATACTGTCTGGTCTTATAATAATAATATAAGACATAATAGTACAATAATATTATATTCTTATAGAAGAACATACTTGTTCTAAGTTTTTGTAATTGAGTTATAAGAAACTCCTGGAAGAAAGTAGGCAATGGGATCATTATTACAACTTGTTAAAATTAGTGAAGATTTCTATATACCATTTTCAAACTTGGTCATAAAATGTCTTTCTCTGCACAATTAATAAAACAAAGAGACAAAACCCCTGCCAGCTAGTACTAAAGCTCTCACCTTACAACTTACCTTCTTAGTATCCAAAGTTCATTTGTTTCAAGAACAATTCAACAGCTCTTTTAATTGCTGTTTTATTGAGGCAGCTTAAATATAAGCACTGAATTCTGTGACATATGGAAACACCACTAACAAAAAGCCTTCATGTTTGAGGCAAAAAGCTCTTGTGGTAGCCTTTCTTTCCCACAGACCACCAATGAAAGAAAATTTCTGGTTTCCAATGGCTTCTTTGCTCTGCAAAGTACCTCTGTGGAAACAATCCCTTCTAAGGCAATCATCTCTTCTGAGTGTATCTTCCAATCATACCTATCTCACAAGGATTCAGCTAGGTATTAGTTTATGTTTCAAAATGACTTTAAAGAAAATAAATTAGGAAATAAATGTTAGGAAGTTTTATGATTCCAAACTTAAGTTTTCAAAATTAAGGCTGTTCTGGTCTCTCTGCTTCTGTTCTGCCTTTGAAATTAATGCCACAATTACCAGCCTAGTTTTAAGTCCAGACCTTTCTACCTGCATGTGACTAACCAGTGTGATGTATCAAGCAGCACTCTAAATTTCATGTTACAGCTATCAGACTAAAGCTTTTAGGTTGGGCATAAAGATAGATTCCATTTAAAAAGTAATCCAGTGTGGCAAAGAAATGTAGGATAGTTCCTCCCTCCACCCCCCCCCCCGCCCCCAATACACATGGGTGGTTCAAAGTATACTAGCTCTGAAATGAAGTTTCTTTAATAGTAGGACAGTTTAAATATTTTTATATATTACAATCCCTATTAATAAATTAAGTCAAATATAGAATGCCCAAAGTACTAACGGGGAAATTCTGGAGAGGTAAAATGTCATACCTTGCTTTTAAAAAGCATTTGCACTTATATCTTTTGGTTGACTAAGTGGTCATCTAGGTGAAGAAGTTCTACACACGTATACAACCTTTTATGAACAGGAAAACTCCTGTCCACTTGAAGTAGACTGTTACCTACCTCCTCTCGGCAGTTTTCAGCATTGCTTGCATTCTTTCCTCTATTGTTGCTTTAATTAAGAATCTGTGTACAATAGTGGGTCTAGAAGGTACATAACAATTATAAGTTTAAAAACACCTTAAAACAAATTAGAACAAACAAACTTCATATATTATATGTTATATTCATCAGTCAGTTGGTATCTACCGTGGCAGGGACTAATCCAGGTGCTGGTAGGGGCAATGGTCAACAGTGAATACAACAAATGAAAAATATCTATTGAGGGGATACACAATAAACACACACAAAATAAGATATTTTCAGGTGCAGACAAGGACATGAGGAGGCTGACACAGGACCTGAAGCATGACTGGTGGGGATGAGACAGCTAATAAGCAAAGGAGGAGTGGGAGGAGCATCCAGATAGAAGAAGCAGGAAATAAACGCAAAGTCCTGGGAAGAGAACGTGCTTGGCCCAAGCTGAAAATGTTTGAGGGGCAGAGAGAAGGCTAGCATGGCCAAAGCATATTGTAAACAAAGGGCAGGGAGGTCAAATCACATAGGGTCTCGTAGGACATGGCAAAAATTTGGATTCTTGCCATCAGTGGGTTTAATGCATGATTCAAATTATTCTTGGCTATACTTTAGAAGTCCTTTTGGCTGCTGTGTGGAGGACGGACTATTAGGCAGAAAGTGGAGGCAGAGATGGCAGGTATCTGCATGACCTTCTCTCTTTTTTATCTCATTTCACATTTCTTTGTTCAGCTGTTACCTTCTTCATAAGAACTTCCATGCCTTCCTGCCCAGCCACCTGCACTCTTAATCCTCCTTACCCTGCTCCTAGCATAGTATATATTTTACTTATGTTTATTGTTTACCATCTATCTCTCTACCAACCCCCTACAACTAGAATTTAAGCTCTGTGAGGGCATCTCAAGTACTTAGAACAGTGCTTGGCACACAGGAGGAGCTCAATGAAAACTTACTGAATGAACTGTGTGGGTATTGATGCAGGTAGACTGTTCAAGCTGGTGATGGAAAGATGAGGTACTTCTAATCTGACTGTATCTGTTTTCTCTGAATGAGGCAAGATCGTCCTCAAAGGGGAGCAGGAAGATACAGGAGACTTAAGAGAGTCTCCTCAGAAAGTAGAAAAATCTATTTACTAGGGAAGCATAGTAGGATTGGAAAACAGTGTTGAGTGTCCTTTTTAGACTTGCGGCCTTACATCTGGGATGAGTCCACTGTATGCTTTAGAAGATAATGATAAGAACTCAATGTTTAAAGATATAGGACAAAACCAAAAAGCAAAAAAACCAACTCCCTGCTCCCCCCACCGCACCGCCAAAGGCCCAAACCAAACAAAAAGCCATAACCCAATAAGACATAACTATGTTTTAAATGCTACTTGGTAGTACTTTAGAACAAGCTTGCATTTATTACAATTATATTACTTTGCCATATTTTGCCTGATGAACATGTCTCTTTCTTGCTTAAAGTTAAAAGTCATCATTTGCTCTCCCAGCCACTGCTTACAAAGCAGGCCATGTTTCTGAGCATGGCATACAATACCTCGTCTCCTGCCACTCCTCTCCACATACTTTATACTCCAGCAATTTCACTTCTTAGGGTCCCTAGAAATATCATGTTATTTATTTCCTCTGTGTTTCTGCACAGGCAACTCTGGCTGTGTGAGTACCCTTTTCTAGCCCAACTTTGGAATAATTATTCCTTTAAGAGTCAATCTAATGAAGCCTTTCCTGACTCTCTAGGGCACAAGAGATCACTCCCTTCTTTTGTTACCACAGTACTTCTATTATATTTTCTCACACTCTACTATAATATGTTAAATCATGTTTCCTGTACCACATAGTGATCTCCTTGGGGAAACAAATTATGTCTTATTCAATTTGAATCTTCAGTATTTAGCATAATGCCTGACATATAGTAAGTATTCAATCAATATTTATTAAATGAGAGCTTAGTATGGATGCATTTAAAAAAAAAAATTCAAAGCATCTAACATCCAGGAGGTAATACATCTGAGAGGCCTTATAAAGGATAATTGTCCATTCTGATATTTGAATAAAAGTAGTACATACTACATAATATCTACTATTAGGATTACTTTGTGCCTTAAACTAAACTAATTGTCTCTTAGAGTGGACCTGGAAGGCTGTATTTTCCTAAGGGGAAGAATTTATAAAAAAGCTATTTAGGGCTTCCCTGGTGGCGCAGTGGTTGAGAGTCTGCCTGCCGGTGCGGGGGACACGGGTTCGACCCCTGGTCTGGGAGGATCCCACATGCCGCGGAGCAACTGGTCCCGTGAACCACAACTACTGAGCCTGCGCGTCTGGAGCCTGCGCTCCGCAACAGGAGAGGCTGCGATAGTGAGAGGCCCGCGCACTGCGATGAAGAGTGGCCCCCGCTTGCCGCAACTAGACAGGGCCCTCGCACAGAGACGAAGACCCAACACAGCCAAAAATAAATAAATAAATAAATTTAAAAAAAAAACAAAAAAAAACATTTAAAAAAGCTATTTGTTTTCAGTCATGTACGAAATATACCTTCTTTTAAATACAGGCTACTTTAGCCAATCAAAAGTCAATTCTTCTCAAAGTTATGATAGATGCCTTCAACTTAGTAGTTGTCTTAAGTATTTTAAGAAGCTGTTTTGATGAAATGATCAGGGTAGTTTCTGAAGGAGGAGACAACAATCTGGGAGAATCTGGGGGTTTGCTGCTTGGAGAAGGGAGGGTTGGAAATCTCAAAATGTCTTCTGGTCATCTAATAACACTTGAAAATTTAATACATAAGGAAGTAACTAAAAATGAATAGGTTATGATGAACATAAATGAAGAGTTTAAATGCTGATCTGTATCTTAGAAACTGGAGCAAATATTACTGATGTTAACTTTAGCCCTTACTTTGTTTGTCCAATCCGGTGCACCCTTCCTATGGCCTGAAGCTCATGGGCAGGGTTCAATATGGGCTCCACCAAGAGAACATGAGTTGCTTCGATGATAGTTAATCCATTAGAACCTGTGTGCAGGGGCAGCAGCAAAATATTGATTTGGGGATCATGTTTAAATGCTGAAAGGTTCTCCTAAAAAAGAAAGGTACATTTAAATTTTAGCTGGATAGCTAAAAATAAGAGCAGTATATTATATGCAGCTCATGTTAAAATGACGAACGGTATCCAGGTCATTGTGAAATGTAGTGACTAAGAAAATTAAATGTAAAATTACCAATTTTAGAAAACATAAACTTATTGCTTGACTTTATGAAAAAAAGTGTCACATAACCTCTCTTGTTCTTTATGATATATAATGGAATCACAAGATACATATATGTGATGTATGCAAATTAAACTATATGAGCTTAGAGGAAAAAGAGAGTGAGAGAAAGAATGTGAAAGAGTGAGTGTGAGGTAAGAGACATAAATCTACTAAATTTTCTCTTGGTGTTTTTTTTGGTGTTTGTCACTTAGGTGTGCACCTGTCATTGTGCTGAGTGTGATGTAAGCATAGTTTAACCATACGCAGTTTGCCTAATGCAGTGATTTTAGAACTTAATCCCAGGGGCATGAGGCCTCTGTCCATTCAAAAGGTGCACCACAGCCATCTCTTCCTATATTAAAGAAACAGACCTCAAATCAGAAGATCTTTAAATATGGTTTGCTATGGGTATAACTGAATAGGTGGAAAATAAATGCAATTTCTTTACTTTGCCTTTAAATGTTCATTTTATAGTTAATCAAGAACTCAAACCATGTTTTTGTGGTTTATACGACACAAGACAATAAATGCAAGTAAGCTAGTTAAGAGTAGTTTCAATTTGCAACTGAATCCACTCCAAAAAAACATAAGTAAAGTCTTTTGACATACCTGAAATGTCTTAACACGACTGATCTGGGCAAATTCCATGCTGTTATCAGTGAGAGCTTTTGAAATAATGTCTAATACATCTTGCCACTAAGAACACATAAAACAATAGGAAAATAAATATTTACACACAGCTTTCATGTAAAAAAAATTTGAAAAGTGACTAAACCAAAATATCCTTTATACCTCAGAATTAAGTAAACAAAAACAAAATCTTCAAGTGTAATACCATTAATATATTTTGTTCTATCCTGAAAGATTTTTTTTGTATCAAATGCTGGTTAAAGATAGGGTAAAAAAAATGAGCATCTTCAGTAAATGAATTATGATAAACATAAACAACAGAAAACAAATTACAGAGTACTTAATGGACGTGGTTAATTATCTTCCAAAAACGAAAACTAGAAGTTTTACTCAATACCTTTTATTCAATAGGTTATTTTAATTTTCTTTTGCTTAACCAAGTTCATCTGTGAAATGACTTTCAAGGTTAGAGATTCCAATTTAAAAATATTAATATACGAAAATGCCTAAGGAAAATTAATATAAAAACATGAAATGTAGCTATAGGAATTGCCTTGTGAAGCATCATCAAATTTCTCTAAAAATAATTCTATCCAATGGACATAGAAAAAAAATCTAACATGGAGAAATCTATCAGTAATTCTAAATCTCAATTACATTTTGGCAAACATTAACAATTATTTCTCAGATACAAACTGATTTGAAACAGAAAGCCACTCCGAGTTAACAACGAGGATGAAAATGTTGATTGTACCGTTGAGAAAACAAGTGCTTTAGCCCCTGGATCTCTCAGCTGGATTCTCATCAGAGTTCTGACCACAGCTTCCACTTTTGTAGAATGGCTGCCCTTTGAACACAAAAAAGAAAACACATTATTACCAAATAAAATCTAGTTAACAGTGGAATGGAAAACTAACATAAAACACTTATTATCAAAACTATATGATAGGTACATATGTGTTCATCCTTTTTCAGTTTTGTATCTGCTGGAAATTTTCTTTAGCCTCAAACTGTACAAGTCACGCCTGAGAGAATCAAATATAAAAACACACACCAGAAAGTCATACAGTGATATGACCCTAAGATAAGATTTTTTAGTTAAGTGGTTGCATTTTGTAGTTACAAAATTTTGTTACTTTAGATAAGCAGAATTTATATTAAAAACACTCTTCATTTCAGATATTATGGCATTGAAAATGTTCAGAATATAATGAATCAAAACTCCAAAGTAAGCAAATAGTAAAGAATCTAACCCACAAAGAATCCTTTCTTACAAGGGCACTACAATGACAGAGGTACAAATGATGTCCACTTGGACGGAAGCAGATTTATACAAAGCTAGATAAACACTGAAAGAGTGCTTTTTGTACTTTCCATGACCATTTCCAGGATAAGAGTATGAAAATGAGAAAAAGTGAAGAAATAAGAAAATGAAGAAATAAAGCAAGTGTTTTTGTAGCCTTCATTGAGAAAGTCTTCCTCCTGGAATGCTCTGGGAGATGGTATGACAGGGAGATTAAGGGCATGAGATTTTGAGTGAGATAAATCGAAATTCAACTGCCAGTACAGCAACTCCTTAGTTATATAGATTCTAACTTTTCTAAGCCTTAGTTTTCTTATCTGTCAAGCAGGGATGATAATTACCTCTATTTCCAAAGGTTGCTGTGATGGTTAAATGAGAAAACGAATACAAAGTGTTTGGCCCAATAGTTGGCAAATAGTAGACACCCAATAACTTATTATCTTTCAGAGACATTAAATATGAGCACAACAGTGACAGAGATTATCCTACAAGGGGGGCAGATCTAACCAAAAAGAAGTAAAAATATTCCCATACTGCTCTTCTCCTCAAATCACACCCCCTTACTACTTTTACACAAGGAGACACTCAAAGGTAAAAATATAAACAAAACAAGGAAGAAAGCTTTACTAATTTTAAAGTTACCAACAAAGAATTATGGGAGAAATTAAAAAATTCTCGTATTAAAATCCTGGATCTACATCTATTTCTCTGGATATGCAGACTTTCAATTATACTTGAAAGGTTAAAAAGTATAAGGAACCTACTTCAATCTAAAAATTATCTTAAATAAGAGCAAAATTATCTCAAATAAGAGAAAACAGGAAATTAGCATAATGTGATCATTTAGTAGTTTAGACAGAAACTTCCATGTTCCTTGCAAGGTCTCATTTCAAAGATATTTTCAAGTGAAGTACCAGGATAACTATGAATGCTTCTATCAATTAAGCTGCTTCTTACAAAAATTTCAAAAGAAAACAGAATAGTCTTTTATAAGCAACATTCAAAACCGGAGTGTTAACTCTATGAAGGAAAAGACTAGAATGTTCCCCTTTATCAAAATTTGGCCACTTCAGTGGTAGCTCTCAGTGATCCCTTCCAAATGCTACAATTCTGAACCATTTGGTCCCAGTCCAGTTACTTCCTACTATGAAAGAAGAACAATAAGGAAGTCTGGAAATCCAAAGCTCTGCTTGGCAGAAAGCTACATGGGGAGTGAGATGGCCTTAATACCCTTTTCTTCCAGATGGACAGAAAGTGGCTATTGAGAATGAGAAAACTGAAGAAAGAAGAGGGTGGCTCATATATATCTGTGGTCCTTGGTTTGAGCAGGCATGCCTTACACAATTTTTGAAAACAAAGCCAAAATGCATAATCCTTATGTTAGACCAATGTGTTAAAGCAGTTTCTCCCAAAGATTTCACATTTTAGACTACTTGAAGACATTTAAATTATCATAAATTATCATTACAAATGTTGCTTCAAGTTACAAGATGCTGTGTTGAAAATACACTGCCTTTGTGAGTCTATTTTAATAAAAATTCATAATGTGTTGCTAAATGAAAAGTTAATGCCGTAGACAGTGAAGGATTACCAATCTAAAAAGCATTACTGATCTTTCTAAAAAGAAAGGCAGTAAAATGTAGGAGAAAAACTGAATAGAAGTTAAATAAGGATCTGGTTTCTGTCCTATTTGCTACATACAGCACAAACACTTTTTGGATAACTTTTTTTTTGGCCTCACACACGGCATGTGGGATCTTAGTTCCCCGACCAGGGATCCAACCCGTCCAACCCGTGCCCCCTGCAGTGGAAGCACGGAGTCTTAACCACTGGACTGCCAGGGAAGTCCTTGGATAACTTATAAAAAATTACAAAAAAGCAATGTATGTTCATTGGACAACTAAGTTAATAGAAGTTTAGGATTAAAAAATTTAAGTCTATTATTTTATGCCTTACTCTTTCTAAACACCACTAAGAATTTGGCATTTATTCTGTTAGACCTTCTTGGGCATTTTAGAAGCCTCTATAAAAACGCACACACACCCCACAAATAGTTTTAAATGTGTTTTATAACATTGGCCTTTATATTTAACATTGTATCTTGGCAATCTTAACCATGTAGGACCTTTATATATACCTCACCTCAACGGCTGCACAATATTTAGGATACAACAATTTATTAAATATTTGTTTATTAATATATATTTAGGTTGACTTCATTCTTTTTTGTTCTTACAAACAATACTTCAGTGACTATGCTTATACTTATAGCTTTGGGTACCTGTGCACATATTTTTGTTGGAAAGGCGTATTAATGTGGAACTGCTGGTCAAAAGTTAAAGAAAAACTGGTTTGTAGGACCTCTCATATACTGTACATGTTAAATTTATGTTGTAAACATTTTCCTAACTTTCTATATGTAGTTCACATTTAATTGTATTAAATGCAGTAATGGAAGCAAAAGTGCTATATTATATTAGCTTTAGTAACTCACAAATGCTTGATGAATGATATGTGGATTTAAAAACTAAGTATTCTTTGACTTTACTACTTTATTAGACTTTTCTGTGTTTGTTTGACATTTAAATTTGTCTTTCATAAGGGAAAGATGAGAGATTTTATTTGGAGAAGAATAGCTTTTTCCTCAATTAATTGCCCTACCATGATTCTACCTAGTATGATTTCATATATTATATCATATCTCAGAGTACAGTATATTCCTGTCATTTATCAGTTGATATTTGTTTGAAAACAAGGACCAAATGGCGTTTACTTTTATATCACCTAGAGCCTAGCATGGTCCTTTGTAAACAGTATATACTCAACCAGTTTACTTAATGTAAAAAATTTTAATATGTATGTTTAGGCTTCTCATTCCCAAACACACCTGAGTAAAACAATGAATAAACAAAATAAAAATAAAAGCAGGTTAGAATACAATTAAAAACTCTCAACATATTTTTTTGGTCATTCAGAATGATTAACAACAGGCAAATCAAATCTTGCAATTAACCTCTTTTATAATTGAGATTATAAAATTATAAAAGCTAGAGAGACTCAGACAAGAGCAGTCTTGAAAGACGAGCAGATTTAACCTAACACAAAGCAGACCTGAGGTGGATTTTGGGTTAGTACTGTGTAATGAAATCACTGGAACTGGTCTAAAAAGAAGCTACCAGTTGGAGGGTGGTGCCATCTCATTCTGGTCTATCAACACTCATTTTTCTCCCTACCTATCAGCAGTGATAGGAGAGGTTAATAAAGTCAGCAAACCCTGTGGACTTTTATTTCCAATCTTTAGAATCAGAGATAACTACCACAATAGGCCCTTATTCTTAACTTTTTTTCTCTCTTCTGCTTGTGTTTTTACACTTCCAAGTAAAAAGCAAAAGTCCCCAAATAATACTGAAAAGACCATGGTTGGTCTAAGAGCAGAGTAATAAAAGGGATCAAAGAGGTCACTCAAACCTTCTAGCATTTCAGGTAAGTTCACGTTTGATTATTCAAATCATTCAACAAAAACTTTGTGTGCACATAAATGACAAGAACTACACTAGGCACTGAATATACAATGATGAAAAGATACTCCTTTGTTCACAAATACATACAGTCTAATGCATGTTACAGAATATGGGGAAAAGCAAAGGATGGTTTTATACTGCTGGGCTGGCCTGGAAGCGATTTAAGTGAATGCTTTATTATACCATCTTAATAAGCATTATGCACATTCTACTGTTCTTTTTAATGTTTCTTTCTATCTCAAATACATAAATGAACTTTGGCTCAGATCTGCCAGTTTCTGAGATGACTACTCAATGTGGTCACTGCTACAGAAAAGAAATATTCACTTTGTTAAAAAGATTAAAACAGGAAGGAGATGGGTTATATCTATATAGGAGAGGATCACAGAAAAAGCAAAAAAGATATGGATGAGGAAACAGATATCAATTCACCCCTGTGCAAGGTGTTAACTGAGTATGAATATTCTGAAGACAGGTACACTGGCAGCCTTAATCCAACCCAGTTTATGTTTTAGCTGTACCAGCAAACACACAGAGGCAAAGTTAGGCTGGAATTATGGAGGGGGGTGCATGGGAAGAGAAATCCCCCAAAACTGCTAGATCATTTCATAATATATTAGGTTGATAGAGTTGGATTTAATTATAAGCAGCTCTGCCCTCTTCTGAAGTTCCTGTCCCTTTCCTCATTTCTATCCTTTCTTGGTAGTCTCTTCAGTTTTTCCACATGTATATCTACCAACCCTACTCTATGATTAATGCTTGGTTTTTCTTCATGTTTCTGAAACATCGAAGACCAAGGCCCAACTTTGGAATGAAGACCTATCATCTGTCCTCTGCCCGCCCTTGACTGTATCTTTGTGGCTGTTCTCTCTGAGGCACTAGTTCTCTCTAAGGCCAACTAGGGAACTATGAAAGGAGACATATAAAGTGCTACAACTCAGATCATGTTAGTGCCTCTCCTGCTCTTCCTCTCATGAGGTAAGTAGCCAAGAGCATTATAACAGTTAACACTGAAGGAAAAGGATGGGATTTTCCTTCTTTATAACAAAAGAATCTTACAAAATGTTCTTTATGAAGATCTTTGCTCCCTTGCTTGTAATTTAATGAACAAAACCAAACTAGATCTCAAAGCTACACATATAGGTCTTTCCCTTTCTGGAAAATTAAGTACAAAGTTAAAAGCTCCAGACCATTCAGGCAGTCAAGGCAATGAAAAATCAGTAGAGATCCATTAGCAATAAAGGCCAACAAAGAATTTCTCATGAAATCTGGCCTAGAGTTTGTCTAATAGCATAACTAGAAATCAGAAATGTCTCATAGCCTCTTATCTGCGCTAAATAGGTGCAACTAACTTATTTTTATCATAGATTTAAACTTGATTGGAATAAGCAGCTACACATTTCCAGGCTCTTGTTAAAATCTGAGAACCTAAACTTTGAGTTAAAAGCTGTTAAATGTGTTAAAAGGATGGAAAATTCAGTTTTGTTTCTATTGTATATTCAGGAGAAGAAGAATTCTAATAAAGCAATCAAGTAGTATTTGATTTAGACTTTGATCAACCCCTCTCCTCCAAAATAGGTCTGAATATTTTACCAATGCATCTTAGAGTGAGGTACTGCTTTTTTCTCTGAAGTCTTGTTATTGGGGAAAGAGGAGGGAACGATAGGAAAAATCCATAAGTATAGCATAGAAGACATACTGTAGCTAGCTTCACCCTATTCCCTTCACATCTATTTTCTATCGGTTGAGACTCCTTATTTAGGGAAGGAAGGAAAGGAAGGAGAACAGTTATGACACCTCCCAACTGCAGCAGCAAAGCACTACTTCTACTTGATTTATATAAATAAAAGAAAAATAGTGCTCTCTATGACTGTAAAGTTATTGTTGAAAACTGGGAACTCTGAAGCAGGGCTTGGCAATCCATGACTCTGAACCAATGGTTTGTTACCCATTATATCGCTTCTTCACCAGTCTAGTCCTTCTTCCTTTGGCCCCTTTTATTTCCTCTGTTTGCCTAATCTGTCCACATTGCTCTCCCACTCCTTTTTCTTTGTAATATATATGGATTCTCATGGTCATGCTCAGCTCCACTGGCAGAATTAAGGGCTAAAGTGGCCACTGTGTTCTGAAGAACATCAGAAAAAAGTCAACACAACGGAGACGAGGAATGTACTGAGTCTTATTTGTCATCAAACATCAGACAGAATATTCATGTTTATAGGCTACTTTATGTCAACAGGCAGACTAAATCTTTAGGGATTTTATAGATACTATATATTTATATATTATCTTTAATGTATCTTTATAATATATTAATATATGATATATTAGTATATATGTTTATATATTATATATATTCCATACATATGAAATACATACACACTAATATATATAAAACATGTCAAATAATGTCTTACAGTATGGGGGTTGCCAGTCACTTATGACTCTAAAGTGAAGGCAGAATGAAGTCATTTTCAGAAGTGTAGAAACTCTGATTTTCCGTTCACATGCTTATCATGTTAAAATTTCTTGATGCAGTAGATCACAGTGAAAAAAGAATTGTAGGATGAGGATTACACGAATAATGGTGCCAGATAAGGTTGACACAGAAATGAAAGAAGCTAGCAAAAAAAATGAGAACTTCTACTACACTGGGGTACTCAGAAGATTCTTCCTTGAAAAGCAAAGTTTAAATGAGAGAGGATTAGGATTACATTCCTTTCTGTATGACTTCAATCACTCTGCTTGGTTCTATAATGAAAAGTATTTATATTATAATATTGTACACACCATTTACTGATTTTTTTTCTAGATATGGAAGTCACATCTACAATTAGATAACAAAACATTAAAGTTTAAACATTATAATATAAAAATGATACTATAACAAAACTTAGAATGCGGAAGGGAAAAGAAAGAATGAAGGAAGAATAGATGCACTAATTTCCTCCTATTTTGAAGTGAGGACTATCAGCAGATACTATCTACAGCTAGTAATTCAAGAAACAAAATTTATGTATATTACTGAAGGTCATAGAGGTGATCTCTATAACTAAAAATAGAAATTGGCAATAGAAATAGGCAAAGAAGGAAGAATAAAGGAGAACATTACTTTTCACTGTGTGCCGTTTGTTTTATTCTGAATTTATTTTTATTCTTTTGTGTAAATTACTTCTACTAAAAAATGATATTACACTTTTTGTTTACCCTGATTTCTTACAGATGAATAAGGGTTTTAGGGGAATGGGTGGGAGGCTTGTAATTCTGGGACCTTTTAAACTTACTACATTAGTGATACAATTGGGATTGTGTTTATCACAAGTGAACTGGTCTTCTGAATTATGCCATTATCCTAGTGCTGCATGCTATTGTACCTGCAGTACCTCTCCCTGCTCTAGGGTCAAATGGATGCCTAACCTGTGCTAGCTGCCCCGGATAAGAAGTTTCAGCCTTGTCAGAAATGGGACAATCACATCTGAAACAGAGCAGGGATAACATTTAAATCTTCCAGTTATTACTTGTATTGGTTTTTTGCAATCTTTTAAACGTACTACAAGAATCAAAGATCCTGAGATTAGAGATTTTTTTTAAGATTCATTTAACTGAAGAACATCACTTTAAAAAAGACAAATTTACACAATTTAGCTCTGCCTCCCCCCTCCCACAAAAGAACTATGATCTCTAATCAGTTGTATGATAGATCATAGATTTTTCTTTAGGTTTCCTTGCTGATTTGTAACTTGATCTGTTTCCTATTGTTTAGTATAGAGGAAGTCATTTCTTGTCTTAGTACTTTCTGACTTTCATTACTTTTATTCTGGACTTTTCCTTTTGAAGCAGAGCTAACTCTTTCAATTTGCCTGTGCTGTCCATAGTAGTTCCTGCTGAGTAAGATCAGTTAGCATTGTTTTATTTCTGTCTGCACCGGTTCACCATGTTAAAAATCCATGTTGACAGTGACAGATACAATTTAGTGCAGTTACACAGCTTGTATGATTGATCTCATAAAGTAGGAATACTTTTCAAGCATATTCCTGGGTTGGGTTCTTCACATGTTACTTGAATAAAGTTCAATGGAAACTCCATCCAGGCAGCCTATGTGGGAAATTTTACAAGTGCACTTAGCCACAAAAATATTATCCTGTTCTTTAAAATATTTTGAATGATTATTTCAAAGAGATAAAGTTAGTAATTGCAAAAAAGTTAAAAATTTTATTTGGAGCCAAAGGTTTTTGGGGATATTATATGTAAATATGGATCAGTTGTTTACTTGTCCGTCCGTCCATCCATCCATCCATCCATCCATCCATCCATCCATCCATCCATCCACTGAGTACCTGTTACATGCCAGGCATTGTTCTATATAATAGGGATACAGTAGCAAATGAAACAAAGTCTTCACCTCATGAATAATGTCTTTTCCACATCTTAATGGAGTTTATACTCCACACAGTAAAGGTGTTCATAAAAATAATTTATAGTTTATATCTTAGAAGTCTTTACTGTATGTTCAATTTATCGTAATCTATTGCTAACTTCAACATGAGACTCACTAACAGTTCAAGAGCTAACTTGGCTGGTGAATAGAAATGGTTTTTTGCAATTATATTTATTCATGACATTTTCTAACAAAAACACTTAACTGTGTTCTAAATTTACCAGTTAATATTCATGTATTAATGTTACACTATACATTAATATTATATTATACATAATATTAATTTACCAGTTAATATTATAAGATATCACATATCTTATATGAAAATATTTAGATAAGCATATTTAAATATAACCACTGTGGATTATATTTACCAAATTATTTTATGTCAACTTTAAACTCAGTCAGAATTTTACAGTTTTATTCCACCCAGATATTTTAATTGTATTTAGAAAGTAGAAGACAGACTTCACAAGTCACCTTTGAATCAACTGAACAGAAAGTCAAAAAAAAAAAAAGAAAGAAAAAGAAAAGAGAAAAACAGAAAGGAAACAACAGGATTCTACACATAGTAGAATATGACACATGGTATTACTAGGCTTCTCTGAGAGTTTTAATGTAGAAATACAGTATTTTTTTTCTCTACAAAAAGGCTGTATAAAACATCTCTACTAGCAATAGATTTGCTTGTTAAAAATGTAGATTCCTGGACCAGATCCGAGATCTAACGAGTTAAAATTTATGGGAATGGAGCCTGAAAAAATTCTTTATTTTAAAAAGCAGACCACTTGATTATTAGACACTCAAAAGTTTGAGAAGATGAAGCATTGTGGTGTGTGTGGGACAGGTGGGAAGGCTTTGCTATGGCTATATCCATGTATTTTCTCCTGGATAGAAACTTATGACATAAGAATTGTGTCCATTATGGGGTCATGGTTTCCACTGAGAAAAATGCTTTGTATGAAACCTAGCCAAACTGAGGACACGGGGAACAGGCCACGTGGGGCATATGTTCTGCCAGGAGGCCTACTTCACCCTCTAAAATGCCTGGCAGCTGTCAGAACTTGCAGGGGGAATTTTGTTTACTTTGTGAAATGCCCAGTAGGTTCCAAGGGTCATTCAGGAATACTGTCACACTGCTGTTAGGGTAGACACAGTCTTTAACTTAAATGCATCCACTAATCCACTAATGAACATTTTACTCATTTTATTTATATGGTCAGTCAATAGGATTCCTTACATTGTGAAATACCAGTAGAAAAAAATGTCTTATATTATTTAATTCTATATTTATGTTCTCCAAATATCTTTTGTCAGAGATCAGCTATATGATTAAGCACCATGTATGATATTACACTGTTTGCTATGTCCGAGAGCCTTGACATGAATGCTTAGAGTAAAATAAACATTTCAGATAAAAACTTTAATGAAATAAAAAATTAATTCTCAGGAGTGTTTAATAAAAATCAGGGATTGGATAACCAACAATAAAAAAGAACCCCTAAGTTTAGGAATAGTATGAACTAATATTTATAAAATTTCAAAATAATGCCTTCATTATTCATATAGAGTCATCTTTATATCCCTCAACTCCAAGACAGATGATGTGACCATTTAGTGGGATAGTTTCAGATGGTCAGAGTACAGTGAGAGTCTGTGAGAAAACAATAAGCACATGCTTTAAGGAGAAGGTGGCAGAAATGTGACAGGCAGCAGAAGGCAGAAGTGGCAGACAGAAATGGTGACAGAAAACAAAAGTTAATGTAGCAAGAAGCAATGTGAGAATGTGGAAAAGTGATAAAACTTGCTTGCATAGTAAGTACAATATTCAGTCATGTATTTAATGGAAAGGAAATGTAAGTATTTATGCATCAGAAAGAGAAATTAACTTTAGTGAATTCTGTATTCTTTTAATTTTTTTACAAGATCCTTCAATTAATTCATGTGTTTATCAATACCCATGAAAGACAGGAAGAAGTCAGAACATAATAAACAGAATTTGTACAGATATCCCTGTCCCAACAGGACAGCAAACGTAACTGTCCTGATCTCTCTCCTGGGTGTCTAGGAAAGCTGCCATAAAATGAACAGGTGTTTGGCTTTGATGGGCTCAATGACTCAGTTTCATAGAGGCTGTGCTGTTTACTGGTAGCCAGAGCAATCACTTCCTAAACCTTACTGCATGAAGCCTGACACAGCAGTTCTTCCTTATGCTCGTTCCCCATACTGTGATGAATGCTTTCACCTAAGGGTCAGCAGCCCTGCTTAGCCGTGAATGCTTTCTGTGGCCCTTGGGATGCCTGAGGCCAGAGGAGAAGATAAAAGGGAAGAAGAAAAGGCTATAAAAGACTTTTTATGGGAAGGAAAAGGAGAAAGAAACTATAAGAGTAGGAGGAAAAGGGGAGGGGGGACTGAAAAGGAAAGCAGTTCTTTGTGTGGTGAATAGGTTAAAGTATACTAACTCCGGACATTATATACCGTCCACTTGGACCACCTATTCAACATTCAGATCTCATTGGTTCAGCTTCTACCACCTTTTCTCCTCCATCTCGCTTAAGTCACCCACTTCTACAGTCACATCTGGAGTACCGAAAACCTGTCCCTCTGGAAAGGACTAATACAAATATTATATGATATCGCTTATATGTGGAATCTAAAAAATGGTACAAATGAACTTATTTACACAACAGAAACAGAGTCACGAATGTAGCAAACAAACTTATGGTTACCGGGGGTGGGAAGGGAGAGGAGGGATAAACTGGGAGATTGGGACTGACATATACACACTACTATGTATAAAATAGATAACTAATAAGGACCTACTCTATAGCACAGGGAACTCTACTCAATTCTCTGTAATGACCTATATGGGAAAAGAATCTAAAAAAAAAAAAGAAAGTGGATATATGTATAACTGATTAACTGTGTTGTACTCCTGAAACCAACAAAACATCGTAAATCAACTATATTTCAATAATAATAATAATAAAAAGATCTCCTATTCTCTGATAAGGACCCCTATCCTTATAGCTTGGTGGTGCAACAGCCCAACCTGCACCTGTTAGTTATTCGATTTCAATGAGATCTCTACTTTCTCTCTACATATCAACACTCTCCCTGTCTTTTCAAGAATCTTGGATTACGCATTATCCTTTTTCTCTCCTATATCTTCAATCTATTCTTCTTTATTGAAGATTAAACATGCTCAAGAATCTTTTATATTAAACAGAATAAAACAAAAAAACACAAAGCCTTTCTGCACTTCATATCCACTTCTGGTTACAACACTCACTTTTCTACTTCACAGCTAAATTTATTTTTCTCTCTTGACCTATTCATTTCCTGTTCACTTCTCATTCCCTCCCAATCTGCTTTTTGCTAATACATTTCCACTGAAAGGGCTCCTTTTCAATGACCTTCAGTAGCCAAATTAGTCCATCTTGTTGTTGAGCCACCTTCAGCATCAAGGGATACAGCTGATAACCGCCTCCTCCTTGAAGCCGAGTTTCCGTGGCCTCTGTTGGCAGCATGTTCTCCAGGACTGCCTATGCCTCTAGTTGCTCTTTCTTGGTCTCCTTTTTCAGCTCCTCTCCCTTTATTCCACTTTTTTAAAAGCTATGGAGTGCAGCAGGACCTGATCTGAAGCTAAATTTTGTTTCTTTCCTTAGGCCAGCTCATACACTTTCATGGCTTCAAAGATCACTTATGCCAATGACTCTGAATTTTCTCTCTCCAGCTCCACATATTAACACTTTGCTGGAAAGTTCTACGTGGATGTCTTAGGCACTTCAAATATAGTATATCTAAATGTACCCTTCTTCCAAGTACCTTATATAGTAACTGTACTTTTAGCCACCTGATTTTTCACATCAGAAACCAGGGGTCACCTACGAAATCTCCTTCTTCATCAACCCCTCCGATACTGTATCTCACTCATCAACTCTACTCCAAACATCTCCTGAATATATCCACTTCTTTCCATCTCCACTGCCACCAACCTAATCAAAGCCACCATCACTACTGTTGTAGCCTCCTAAACTGGTTTCTCCAAATTTTTTTCTACTCTAGTCTTTTCTATTCCTGCTAATCTAATTTCCATACTGCAGCAAGAGGAATCTTTTAAAAATCCAAGTCTGATCATGATACTCCTCTGCTTATAACATATAACATGTTAATAGCTTTCTTTACATGAAAAGAAAATTCTCAGATACTCAGATGGCTCTTCAATATCTGGCCCCTCTTTGGATTCCAGACTCATTTCATTCCATTCTCCTTTGTATTTTCTATACCGCAGCTACTCAGTTCCATTTGAGTTTCTTCTTGTCTCAGACCTATTCACATACTGGGATTTTTGGTTGTTTGTTTTTTTCTGTCTAGCAGCCTCCTCCCGACAAGATCACTTTTACCCTCTCTCCAGGTTGGCTGATCCATTCATCCTTTAGACATCTACTTAACTGCCATTCCCTCAGAGAAGCCAGGTTTGATTTTCTTTTGTAGTGCTTATCACATTCATTATTTGCTTAATGTCTGTGCTTTCTGCCTCAACTCAAACTCCTTCCCCTGGCTGCCCATGAGGGCAGCAATCATACCTGTCTTATTCATGAGTGTGTGTTGCATCTGTGAGGCCCAGCACACTGCCTGGCATACAGTATGTGTCCAGTAAACATGTACAGGAAGAATGAACGAATGAAAGTTCATCCCAACTTTGGGATTCTGTTTACCTCAACACACTTGAGAGCACTGTGACTGATATTTTCAGGTTTTACTCAAATGACAGTGGGAATAAATAGCAATTAGGTATTCTTTAATGGAACTCCAGTGTTCTCAGGAGGGGGCATCCTAACAACTGCCTAACTCCTGGCAGTTTCAACTTGTGGTTAATTCTACTCACAAAATACAACCCTGAAAAATAAGTGAGCAGAGAGCATCAGGGACCCAGAAGGAGAAGAAATGAATGAAAAATATTCTACTACCTCTTGCTTATGAGCCAGCTGCCCCATTCTCCCAACCACTCCTTCTGGCCTATATTCCCTACTACAGTCATACATTGAGTTGTCCTTTGTCTAAGTTTGGTTAGAGAGAAAAAATAAAGCATGCTTAAGTAAAACAAAGAACAAAAAAGTCTAGTGAAGGCTGCTCATTAAATAAATACCCCTTAGGCAGAAAGTCCAGTTACAGATCCTATTTGGATTTTAAATTATAGTCTTATTTCTTAAAGTTCTGAATGAAGCACGGGAAAAATATTAGGAAAATAAAGCGAAGTTTTGGCTAAACTCTGAAATACCAATCCAGGCCATCTAAAAGTGCACTCCCTCCTTCTTGTGATAGTCTTCACTAACTTCAATAATCAATTTATTTTATCCTTCAGTTTGGTGGGGCACATCTTTTTTTCCTGATACCCAGGGCTGAATGGAAGAATGAAGAAAAAGAAACCTTGAATTTAACCAGAGCTCTATCAATTTGTAATGGACAGAAACACTGCAAAAGTAGTAAGGGACTGGAATTCTAAGATGTTACTTTTTTTGCCACGATGGGCATAACTATTACTAACTAACTATGTTTGAAAAAGCGTTCTTGTGTTCCTCCCACGAGGAACGAGTAGATGGTAAAGCTGAGGCTTTCAGGCAGTGTATCTACAGACAGACAACAGTGGTTGCTCCATAGTCACTGGGCCAGCCTTGTTCTGATTTTGATGCTCTCACTGCCAGATACTGATTCCTATTATTTTGCTCTGACTATGCATCTACATGTTCTTAACCGACTTTACCTTCACAGGGATGTCCTCTTCCTGGCTGGCTTTCTCTGAGGTGAAGACATACGAGATTTCTTTATGAGATGTGGTCTGGCGGCAGATGGCACACTTAATGGAGCTTCTGTGAGACCCCACGCTGTACTGTTCGATAATAATTGAAACGCATTCATTACAGAAACAGTGCCCACAGGTCAGTACTGCCCACTAAAAAAGAAAACACATAGAATATGCCTCAGTGAGATGCTATCAAAGATGCCTTCCAATCTATAAACATATTAAAAGGAGAAGAGAGTCGTAATTTCATTTCCTAACTATTTCATGATATAAATATCCTTTAAGTCATAAAAACTAAGTTATACTTTTAAACTAACTATTTTTTAGTCCAAACAGACTAAGCTTTCATAGCCTTTAGTTCTGTTCACCCTAATAGGAGGATAATAGTCATTCATCATTATTTTTTAAGATGCTGGTGTTCTCATTTTAGCATTTAGGAAAAATGCAAATTACTCTTTAGCACTCTCGCAGTAGAGTAACAGAATAGACTGACTACAACATTAATTTGGACATAATGTCATATTCAATATATTCTACACAACTTATTAATAAGCAGATTTACATTTTCACATGTTAAAGCATTTATTATATAGAAAATGAGATGGAAATGTTAAAGATAATAAAATTTCTGAGACAATCTAGTTGCATGAATCTCATCAAAACTAAAAGCAAAGAAGAAACTACTTACACCATGATCCTTTCCATTTTTATAGTAATTTTTATCAAAATGTTTTTATCACTGATTTTTAACAGAAATTGCCTGTATCTGTACATTACTATTCTTCTGCTCAATTACCAATCTGTCCTTTTAAGATTTATTATCAATAAAATATCCTTTAAAATCTTATCTTCTCCATGAATCATGGAAACTAAAAGGTATGTTCTTTCTGATTATTGCTGGTCAGAATATGGAACTCATATATTTAGGCTTCTACTCTCAGCTCCATAGAAAAAAGTGCCAAGGACACTTTTACTCATTTAATAGTAATAGACTTACCTTTCAAAATTTGAAAAGCAGTGAATATACTGATATTACATATATTTATTTATCATACAAAGTAGGAACTTATAGTATCATAAATCACATTTCATAAAGTAAAAATAAGAATCTCTTTGAGGAAAACTTATACAGTTCCATTAAGTTTATAGACATTTGTATACTAATATTCACAAAGAAATATACTTAATTGATATAATAGTCTTCTAAAAATCACATATGAATTCCCTCAGGATTGCTGTTATTTGCACTTTAAATCCTGGTACTATTAGACAGTAATAATGTTAAGTAAGAACTACGTTACTATACCTTTGTCATAACCTAAGTAAATCTGTGTATTCTGTATTATATTTCTGTACAATTACCAAATAACCATGGTAAACTGACAGACTCAAGCGACTGGAAACAATACTTAAAATTATTCACCTTTAATGAAAAAGATGGGGCTATTCTAGAAATATGTTTTCACCTATCACTTAAGGGAAAACATTGCTCAAACATATTTGGCACTAAGCCTGTCAGTTAACCTTTGGCCCTACCTTTCAGACAGAGGTAGTATTTGCCTTGTATGCAAAGTGTGAGGGTGGGGTGAGCTGTATGTAAAAGCCTTTGAAGACTGTAAAGTATTTTACAAGTGTATGTAATATTTATTATAATTTCACCTGTTTTCCCAGTTGCCGAGCACAGATTGGACAAGGTTCTGGATTAATACCTCCTGATGTTTTGTCCTGAGACTATCCAAAAAAGAATTAAAACATATATTAGTTATACTTTAAAAGCCACTACATGTTTTACAGCTCATTTATAAAAGTAAATGTTGGCAATTAAAATAATCTAGTCATTGAGATGACCTAATAATTCATATATTAATACTATCATTCCTGGGATTTAAAAATAACATTTATTCAAGGAGTGCAGAAAAAAATGGACACAATTTTTAACACAGTTTGCTAAAGTTATCATATTACTGTATTTGTGATTATGATAGAAGGCAAAGTAAAAAGCAAAATATGATATAATTTACCTAAATTCTCAAATTTTACTTTCATGTTAGATATATTTTTTTAAAAGAGAAATAGATATTCTGCATGTCCACTTGGCATGGGATCAAAGATATTGGGAAGAGGCAGCATTTATTCACATAACTCCTTATTAATACTGATTTCTTCTCCGTATCCTTTTTCTAATCTCACTAAGGCAAAGCAAATAATTAGAAACCAGAAATATTACTGATTTGACACCTATCTATACCTGGAAATTATGCTGAAGTATAATAGTTTTTCAAAGTCTCTTTAAAAACTGAAAGATTTCCAAAAAAGTCATCAAATGAACAGGTTTTAAAACTGACGAAAACATAAAGGAAAGTAAATTAGACTCATAGATTACTAAATTGTTCTTGATTATCCTTTGACTCTTATAAACAGAAAAAAAAAAAAGCTAAATTATGCATGGATTCAGAAGTTCTAATGGTTAAAACAATTCCATTAACTACAATGTAAGTATGCAGCATTTAAAAAAAGTTGGACTGAATTATTCTTTTCCTCTGTTAATTATTGATTTGTTTCAGGTAACATACAGCAAACCACCTAAAACCTTAGTGGCTAAAAAAACATGAATTTCTCCTGATGCTACAGGTCACCTGGGTTATTTTGGGATGCACTGATTTGGCTTGGGCTGGACAGTCCAGGACGGCCCACACTCATCTAGCAGTTGGTGGGCTAGCTGGTCTGGGGAGAGGGCTAAGCTGAGGTTTTTACCCCTCAAGAAAGGTAAGCCGGGCTTCTTCACATCGTCTCAGAGTTCCAAAAAATGACACGATTGGGAGAATTCCAAAGTGCATGGACTTTTCAAATCTCTGTTTGTGACACAAGGCCAAAAACAAGTCATCTGACTAAGCCTAGAGTCAGTGTAGGAGGGGATTAACCAAGAGCAAGCACACAAGAGAAGGTATTACTATAGCATTTTGTAAACAATCTACCAGAATTTACAATACCTCTTCTAATTTATTTAATGTAAGAATTAGCATTTTTTCCATAAAGGGCATGATTGTAAATATTTTAGGCTTTGTGGGCCATGTGATCTCTGTTGCAACTCCTCAACTCTGCTATTATAGCACAAAAGCAGCTGTAGACAATACTTAACGAATGAGTATAGCTGTATTCCAATAAAACTTTATTCACAAAAACAGGTGATGGGCTGGATATGTCCTATGCTTAGTAGTTTGCAGATTGCTTATTTTCCTTCATTTATAGAGTAAATATTTTTTTCTTTTTTTTTTTGCCGAATGGGTTTTCCTACATAGATTATATCCTTGGAATTTTAATTTTTTAAAAAATAATTCAACATATAGAGGATATCAACTTATGTTCCATAACTAAAAGAATCATCAACTATCTCTTAATTTTGACTCTCACATTTAAAGTACAGAGATCTTATATTTTAAAAACTCATGTCCAGAAATATCAAGACTTGTTTTTCCTGAATGTTATTTTTCTATAGCAAGCATTTTGCGAGACTGACTTAATAAAGTTCTTCTCTTTTTTTCCCTGCCAAAATAGTAGTCATCATTATAATAATAGTAATAATATAATAATATTAATAGTGAGTACCTAGAAGGTGCTTAATAAACCAGTAAACACTCTAGCACTTACATATATTAATTCATTTGATCCTCAAGAGAGCCCTACAAGATAGTGTTACTTTTCTCATTTTACAGATGGGACAAAGAGAAGTAAATAACTTGAATAAAGTCCTTTATCTAGAAAACAGTGGCATCATGATTCAGATTTGCACTATCTAGGTCCAAAGTCTACCTTCTTAACTACTATGCTATTTTACCTATAAAGAATGTCCAACTTTTTCATTTTGTCATTGCTGAGATTTAATGATTCACTTAAATGTATTTGGTACTAGTTTTCAGGACCAATTGTAGTCTACTGCTTTTCTTCATTTGCCCTATCCAAAAATCTACTATTATATGTTGTTCTGATAAGTTACTCTGCCACTCCCATTTATTCTTGCCAGAAAATGGAATTATATTCATCAATGTCTAATACAGTACTTTGCTTACTACTAAGAAAATATGTTGTGAATTACATTAAATAATTCATTACCATGTCCTCTTATTTAGCAGCTTTCCAAACACACTTCACAGTTTCAAATAACAAATTAAAAAAATCTGTGTATGCGTTATTGGATGCATGCGTTTATCTTTGCTGAGTGGTATGTTGTAATACTTTCACTATTCAGGGCTTCCAACTACAGTCTGTTTACATTGTGCTATACTATATACTGCATACCCTTTACATTATCCGTACAACATATTTTCTATAGATATCATCTTCTTTTGTGATCTGTGTAGCTACTGCAGACATAGCTAGTGTTCTGACTCATATAACTAACACAAACAAATAAAAGAATGATTAAAAAAAAACACCTATACCATTAATTAGGGGACTAATAGATTAAATGAAAGGAGTCAATAAAGTGGTTTATTGATAATACAATATGGGAAAAAGTAGCATCTTTTAAAAACAGTACCTTCTCCAAGTTAGTTAGGTAAAGAAGCTGCCCAAGTTTTTTCTGAAGCTGTGATGTAGCAACAGCTTTATCATTTAGTAGTTTTATACGATTTTGTTCTACCTAAAAACAAAACAAAACAACTTCTTTATTCTAAGATGGTAACATTATATTAAACATGCACAATTCTTCTATTTTAATTCTTTCTTAAAAAGTGTCCTATTTTATGAAAACATATTTACATGTGAAAACTCAAATTTGCAAAATGGATACTAGACAATATTAACATATTTCAAAAAATATATATATGTTGTTGTATAGAAGACAAAACTCAATGTAGAATTCTTTTAAATAAAAAGCTTCCCTATATACCTGAAGTAGGTTAAAAATCAACCATAGGCTATTTGTGGATGATTTTTCAGTAATACATTTATGGGATAAAGAAAAATAAAATGGTATGCTACTTTGGCCATACAAATGAAGTGATTTTAAGAAATCCAGGGAAGAATCTCTCTGCTCCTCCTTTCTGTGCCCCCCACCTCAGTAGAATACAGTAACAGAAAAAAAAAAATAATAATAAGAGGAATTTGTTTTCACTTAAAACTTACTGAGAATTCTATTTTAAAAATGAAGTGAAATAGTATATAATGAATATTTCTAAGTTTTTCTAAGTTACAGTCTCCAAGCTTTATAGAAAAAAAAAAGATTTAAAAGATTAAAGGAATAAAAACAAATTCTAAAGGAAATAATATTTTTAATATGAAGAAAAAAAGTTGGTGGAGTTATTTTTTTAATTCTGAGATACAAAGAGGAATTTAACAGATGATAAGTTGTCAATATCTGTTCATCATTAGCAAAGGAAAACAGTGCAAAATCAGTTCTTGGTTGTTCTTATGGAAGATTTTTTTAGTTCTGAAAAAGCTGAAGTAATAGGACATATGTCTAAAAACTGACCAAGAATATCTTTAGGTTTTGGCACGCAAACAGTGCTCAAGAATAGATGAATATGCAATGTGGAGAGAAACAAATAAACGTGCAAATGCACCCAAACAGTGAATGCTAAGCATGTATTAGACATGAAATTGCTCATCTCTGACCTACAAAAACAAACAATTTCATATGGCTCAAACTAAGAGCAGATATGAAACACTTATTGAAGACATCACTGCCCTGACTCTATACCTTCTATGGATCTTGGATTTTTGTGACATCTATTTGCTGTGTTCTTTTCTGTGATTCATTTGCAAATTACCTCATGTGGTTCAATGATATGAGGAACTGGTGGATTGGGCTTTGGCTCCCTAGGATCACGTACTCTTAGTCGTTCTGTAGCCATTGCAAGTTCATCAACAGCAGACACACGATTCCTCAGAGCCATCCAATATTCATGAAGCAACTGAAGGGACAGAAAAGACAGACAGTGGTAAAGCACATGATTAAAACTGGTTAAAACCACCAAGATGTCCCTTGGTCAAGAGTCTTCAGTGAGGTCTTAAAACATACACAGTATTTTCATTACGGGTCTAAGGTACAAGCAATTCTTGGGCCATTTTTAGGATGAGGAAGTGGGACTGAATAATCTCCACAGGACACTATAGTGTATTGCCTCTTCAGAATCTCAGGAACAGCACACGCCAAGATCTCTTGGTAGGACCAAAGATCTTTACAGATCAATACTAGACTGGTGGAATCTCTGCTTTATTTTTTAAAGAAATACTTCTTATTATAAAATATTTCACATTCTCAAAATAATATGTATATATGATAATGAGAATACTAAAGTATACAACTGAGTCCACATCATCTGAATTAGGAAAGAGAATAATGCCAGTTCCTTAGAAAGCCTGTGTTCCTTCTCAACTGCATCACTCTCTTGCCTCACACATTCTTCCTTCAACCCCCAACAATGGGGTAACCACTATTCTGAATTGGACTTACTATTCTGTACTTTTTGCTGGAGTTATACTAATCTATACAGCCTTAATAATAATTTTATATGTTTCTGAAATTTATAAAAATGCTATCAATCAGTATAAAATTTTTTGATATGCCTTCTTCACTAACTAACATTATGCTTTGAGTTAGATCCTGATTGATGTGCGTAGCAGTAGCTCATTCATTTACACTGTTGTTAAAGGGTTTAGTCTGCAATGTTACGGAGAACAAATGAACAAAGATCTGGGTGAACTGCATGATAAGCACTCCTCTGACTCAGAGCATGTGGCTAAACTGAGCTCAAAGGAAGAACGTAGGGGCAAATGAACACTGTATATAGTATAGTCTCTTCCATGACTTGCTGTAATTAACTGTGTTAATGTGCCTTTGCTTTTAGAGTAGTAATGTGAAAAGAAAAATATTATTATGAACCAATGATTTTGATGCTATAGAAGTATCATTCTTCAATCTATCAAATGTATGAATTGATATTACAGACAGCACAGCTTCTCTTTCTTGAGAGAAATTTTTATCCTGCTTTAAAAGGCAAGAACTTTAGATTAAAAAAAAAAAAGATATCAAATGGAATATAACATTATAAATAAAAAACCCACTTCTTTTATTTCCTCACCCATCTCACTTGCAAAGTAGGACAAGGGATTAAAAAATCCACATATAAAGAATAATTCAAAATTAATGAATTCTGGAATCTCAAGCATAGAGTTATAATATGATGAAATTATTAAAGTATAAATATGAAGAGTCCCTTTGTGCATTATTAATTGCAATGGTTTCTAGTCTTGTATGTTGAGAAATGTTTACTATGTTCTCCAATCTTTAAGGTTGTTGATGTTTGGTTGTTATTCACAGAGCAAAAGAAAAAAACAAAAAAGGAAACAAAGCCACACTCTGATTTCAGAGAACAGCAGTGTAAGACCAAGCTAAGACTAGAATAACACACTTTCAAGGAAAAACAAAAGGTTTCATATAAATTTCATTTTAGTAATGATTTTTAGTAATTTAATAAACAGAAACTTCTCATTTGTTCAGTATTATTGTATTTATTATTCATCATTACAATCATTACATTTTAGGGAAAGATAAATTACGATCCCTCAACTCTCTAAAGCAGATTTTGAAAAACTGAAGAGAGAAAAAGGAAAGTAGCAACTAAAATTAATGTAAAGGAGGATAATTTTTAATATGGGAAGGAAGTTTTAAATTACTGTTACCTTATATTCTTTCTTCCAAGCTTCAAAGAGATCCATTGAAGCACTTCCCTCATCAATGAATTCAACATCAAATCTATGTGATTTTCCAAACGATAGCAGAGCTTTCATGGATCGCTCTGTCTCACTTACTGCCCACAGACCCCGGTTGGTGGTAGGTATTCGATCATCCACCAGTCCTTCTTCATCTTCTATCATCTCCTCAAATATTGCAGTCTGGCCTTTGACTCTGAAGACATTCGAGAACAAAACCACAGTAACTACTGTCAGTGGGTAACAAGTACTATAAAAATGATATTGCCAGAGCTAATACGAAAGCAAGGTCAAAAACAAAAATTTCAAAATTTCATCAACATCTTTCAATGTCATGTCTACAAGATCGTGCTTGCAAGTTTTTGGAAAAACCATACCAACTCTGAAAATGCTTGAGATATCATACATTTGACAAGTGCTTTATTGAGAGCAATCTGGCCTAATAAAAAATGGCAATAAATTCCAGGCTAAAATCTTGCTCTGAGAATTAAAATAATACAAAACACAAATTACCACCACTATCAACCATGCAAAAATAAAACAGAAAAACCACAAAATGACCTAAAAGTACACTGTTGATTTTTTATTTTTTTGAGGCAATCAGACTTAAGTCTTTTCTCAATTTCCATGTTTGTAAAATAGGAATAATTTTGCTAAATGTACTCACTAAGTAGCTTAATCCCTGACACAAGGATGAAGACTTCAAACCTGTGTTGGAGAAAGTGTATTACTAAAAAGAGCTAACATTTTTATAGAACATTTACCATGTATCAAACACTATGCTAGAGAAGAGACCTTCAAGATGGCGGAGAAGTAAGACGTGGGATCACCTTCCTCCCTACAATTACATCAGAAATACACCTACATGTGGAACAACTCCTACAGAACACCTACTGAACGCTGGCAGAAGACCTCAGACTTCCCAAAAGGCAAGAAACTTCCCATGTACCTGGATGCAGGGAGCAAAGCGGAGAGATTCCCGCACAGAGAATCGGTGCTGACCAGCACTCACCAGCCTGAGAGGCTTGTCTGCTCACCCGCCGGGGTGGGTGGGGGCTGGGAGCTGAGGCTCGGGCTTCGGAGGTCAGACCCCAAGGAGAGGACTGGGGTTGGCTGGTGAACACAGCCTGAAGGGGGCTAGTGCACCACAGCTAGCCAGGAGGGAGTCCAGGAAAAAGACTGGAGCTGCCAAACAGGCAAGAGACCATTGTTTCGGGGTGCGCAAGGAGAGGAGATTCAGAGCATCACCGAAACGAGCTCCAGAGACGGGCGCGAGCCGCGGCTATCAGCGCGGACCCCAGAGACGGGAATGAGACGCTAAGGCTGCTGCTGCAGCCACCAAGAAGCCTGCGTGCAAGCACAGGTCACTATCCACACCTCCCCTCCCAGAGCCTGTGCAGCCCGCCACTGCCAGGGTCCCGTGATCCAGGGACAACTTTCCCGGGAGGACACACGGAGCGCCTCAGGCTGCAGCAACATCATGCTGGCCTCTGCTGCCGCAGGCTCGCCCTGCATCCGTACCGCTCCCTCCCCCCGGCCTAAGTGAGCCAGAGCCCCCGAATCAGCTGCTCCTTTAACCCCGTCCTCTCTGGGCAAAGAACAGACGCCCTCAGGCGACCTACATGCAGAGGCAGGGCCAAATCCAAAGCTGAACCCCAGGAGCTGTGCGAACAAAGAAGAGAAAGGGAAATCTCTCCCAGCAGCCCCAGGAGCAGTGGATTAAATCTCCACAATCAACTTGATGTGCCCTGCATCTGTCAAATACCTCAATAGACAACGAATCATCCCAAAAATGAGGCGGTGGACTTTCAGAGCAACTGTAGACTTGGGGTTTCCTTTCTGCATCTAATTTGTTTCTGGTTTTATGTTTATTTTAGTTTAGTATTTACAGCTTAATATCATTGGTAGATTTGTTTATTGATTTGTTTGCTCTCTTCCTTTTTTTTAATATATATATTTTTTCCTTTTTCTCTCTTTGTGAGTGTGTATGTGTATGCTTCTTTGTGTGATTTTGTCTGTAGAGCTTTGCTTTTATCATTTGTCCTAGGATTCCGTCTGTCCTTTGCTTTTTTTTTTTTTTAGTATAGTTTTTAGCGCTTGTTATCATTAGTGGATTTGGTTTTTGGTTTGGTTGCTCTCTTCTTTCTTTCTTTCTTTTTCTTTTTTTTAATGACTTTAAAATATTTTTTTATTTTTAATAGTTTTTAAATTCTTTATTGTAATAACTTTTTAATTTTATTTAATCTTTTTCTTTCTTTCTTTCTTCCTTCTTCCCTCCTTCCTCCCTTCCTCCCTCCCTTTCTTTCTTTCTTTTTTTCTCCCTTTTCTTCTTAGCCGTGTGGCTGACAGGGTCTAGGTGCTCCGGCCGGGTGTCAGGCCTGTGCCTGTGAGATGGGAGAGCCGAATTCAGGACATTGGTCCACCAGAGACTTCCCAGCTCCACATAATATCAAACGGCGAAAGCGCTCCCAGAGATCTCCATCTCAACTCTAAGACCCAGCTCCACTCAACGACCAGCAAGCTACAGTGCTGGACACCCTAGGCCAAACAACTAGCAAGACAGGAACACAACCCCTCCCATTAGCAGAGAGGCTGCCTAAAATCATAATAAGGTCACAGACACCCTGAAACACACCACCAGACATGGTCGTGCCCACCAATAAGACAAGATCCAGCCTCATCCACCAGAACACAGGCACCAGTCCCCTCCACCAGGAAGCCTACACAACCCACTGAACCAACCTTAGCCACTGGGGGCAGACACCAAAAACAACGGGAACTGTGAACCTGAAGCCTGTGAAAAGGAGACCCCAAACACAGTAAGTGAAGCAAAATGAGAAGACAGAGAAACACACAGCAGATGAAGGAGCAAGGTAAAAACCCACCAGACCAAACAAATGAAGAGGAAATAGGCAGTCTACCCGAAAAAGAATTCAGAGTAATGAGAGTAGAGATGATTCAAAATCTTGGAAATAGAATGGAGGAAATACAAGAAACGTTTAACAAGGACCTAGAAGAACTAAAGAGCAAACAATGATGAACAATACAATAAATAAAATTAAAAATTCTCTAGAAGGAATCAATAGCAGAATAACTGAGGCAGAAGAACGGATAAGTGACCTGGAAGATAAAATAGTGGAAATAACTACCGTAGAGCAGAATAAAGGAAAAAGAATGAAAAGAATTGAGGACAGTCTTAGAGACCTCTGGGACAACATTAAACGCACCAACATTCGAATTATAGGGGTCCCAGAAGAAGAAGAGAAAAAAGAAAGGGTCTGAGAAAATATCTGAAGAGATTATAGGTGAAAACTTCCCTAATATGGGAAAGGAAATAATCAAGTCCAGGAAGCGTAGAGAGTCCCATACAGGATAAATCCAAGAAGAAACACACCAAGACACATAGTAACCAAACTATCAAAAATTAAAAACAAAGAAAAAATATTAAAAGCAGCAAGGGAAAAACAACAAATAACATACAAGGGAATCCCCATAAGTTTAACAGTTGATCTTTCAGCAGAAACTCTGCAAGCCAGAAGGGAGTGGCAGGACATATTTAAAGTGATGAAAGGGAGAAACCTACAACCAAGATTACTCTACCCAGAAAGGATCTCATTCAGATTCGACAGAGAAATTAAAACCTTTACAGACAAGCAAAAGCTAAGAGAATTCAGCATCACCAAACTAGTTTTACAACAAATGCTAAAGGAACTTCTCTACTCAGGAAACACAAGAGAAGGAAAAGACCTACAATAACAAACCCAAAACAATTAAGAAAATGGTAATAGGAACATACATATCGATAACTACCTTAAATGTAAATGGATTAAATGCTCCAACCAAAAGACACAGATTGGCTGAATGGATATAAAAACAAGACCCGTATATATGCTGTCTACTAGAGAGCCACTTCAGACCTAGGGACACATACAGACTGAAAGTGAGGGGATGGAAAATGATATTCCATGCAAATGGAAATCAAAAGAAAGCTGGAGTGGCAATTCTCATATCAGACAAAATAGACTTTAAAATAAAGACTATTACAACAGACAAAGAAGGACACTACATAATGATCAAGAGATCAATCCAAGAAGAAGATATAACAATTGTAAATATTTAGCACCTAACATAGGAGCACCTCAATACATAATGCAAATGCTAACAGCCATAAAAGGGGAAATCGACAGTATCACAATCATAGTAGGAGACTTTAACACCCCACTTTCACCAATGGACAGATTATCCAAAATGAAAATAAATAAGGAAACACAAACTTTAAATGATACATTAAACAAGATGGACTTAATTGATATTTACAGGACATTCCATCCAAAAACAACAGAATACACTTTCTTCTCAAGTGCTCATGGAACATTCTCCAGGACAGATCATATCTTGGGTCACAAATCAAGCCTTGGTAAACTTAAGAAAACTGAAATCGTATCAAGTATCCTTTCTGACCACAACTCTATGAGGCTAGATGTCAATTACAGGAAAAAATCTGTAAAAAATACAAACACATGGAGGCTAAACAATACACTACTAAATAACCAAGAAATCACTGAAGAAATCAAAGAGAAAATAAAAAAATACCTAGAAACAAATGACAATGAAAATACGACGACCCAAAACCTATGGGATGCAGCAAAAGTAGTTCTAAAAGGGAAGCTTATAGCGATACAATCCTACCTCAAGAAACAAGAAACATCTCAAATAAATAACCTAACCTTACACCTAAAGCAATTAGAGAAAGAAGAACAAAAAATCTCCACGGTTAGCAGAAGGAAAGAAATCATAAAGATCGGACCAGAAATAAACGAAAAAGAAATGAAGGAAACAATAGCAAAGATCAATAAAACGAAAAGCTAGTTCTTTGAGAAGATAAGCAAAATTGATAAACCTTTAGCCAGACTCATCGAGAAAAAAAGGGAGAAGACTCAAATCAATAGAATTAGAAATGAAAAAGGAGAAGTAACAACTGACACTGCAGAAATACAAAGGATCATGAGAGATTACTGTAAGCAACTATATGCCAATAAAATGGACAACCTGGAAGACATGGACAAACTCTTAGAAAAGCACAAGCTTCTGAGACTGAACCAGGAAGAATCAGAAAATATAAACAGACCAATCACAAGCACTGAAATTGAAACTGTGACGAAAAATCTTCCAAAAACTAAAAGCGCATGACCAGATGGTTCACAGGCGAATTCTATCAAATATTTAGAGAAGAGCTAACACCTATCCTTCTCAAACTCTTCAAATATAGCAGAGGAAGGAACACTCCCAAACTCATTGTATGAGGCCACCATCACCCTGATACCAAAACCAGACAAAGATGTCACAAGGAAAAAAACTACAGGCCAATATCACTGATGAACATAGATGCAAAAATCCTCCACAAAATACTAGCAAACAGAATCCAACAGCACATTAAAAGGATCATACACCATGATCAAATGGGATTTATCCCAGGGATGCAAGGATTCTTCAGTATATGCAAATCAATCAATGTGATACACCATATTAACAAACTGAAGAAAAAAACCATATGATCATCTCAATACATGCAGAAAAAGCTTTTGACAAAATTCAACGATGATTTATGATAAAAACCCTCCAGAAAGCAGGCATAGAGGGAACTTTCCTCAACATAATAAAGGCCATATATGACAAACCCACAGCCAACATCGTCCTCAATGGTGAAAAACTGAAACCATTTCCACTAGGATCAGGAACAAGACAAGGTGCCCACTCTCACCACTATTATTCAACATTGTTTTGGAAGTTTTAACCACAGCAATCAGAGAAGAAAAAGAAATAAAAGGAATCCAAATCGGCAAAGAAGAAGTAAAGCTGTCACTGTTTGCAGATGACATGATACTATACATAGAGAATCCTAAAGACGCTACCAGAAAACTACTAGAGCTAATGAAGGAATTTGGTAAAGTAGCAGGGTAGAAAATTAATGCACAGAAATCTCTTGCATTCCTATACACTAATGATGAAAAATCTGAAAGAGAAATTAAGGAAACACTCCCATTTACCATTGCAACAAAAAGAATAAAATACCTAGGCATAAACCTACCTAAGGAGACAGAAGTCCTGTAGGCAGAAAACTATAAGACACTGATGAAAGAAATTAAAGATGATACAAACAGATGGAGAGATATACCATGCTCTTGGATTGGAAGAATTAACATTGTGAAAATGACCATACTACCCAAAGCAATCTACAGATTCAGTGCAATCCCTATCAAACTACCAATGGCAGTTTTCACAGAACGAGAACAAAAAATTTCATAATTTGTATGGAAACACAAAAGACCCCAAACGGCCAAAGCAGTCTTGAGAAAGAAAACTGGAGCTGGAGGAATCAGGCTCCCTGACTTCAGACTATACTACAAAGCTACAGTAATCAAGACAGTATGGTACTGGCACAAAAACAGAAATATAGATCAATGGAAAAGAACAGAAAGCCCAGAGATAAACCCACGCACATATGGTCACCTTATTTTTGATAAAGGAGGCAAGGATATACAATGGAGACAAGACAGCCTCTTCAATAAGTGGTGTTGGGAAAACTGAACAGCTACATGTAAAATGAAATTAGAACACTCCCTAACATCATACACAAAGATAAACTCAAAATGGATTAAAGACCTGAATGTGAGGCCAGACACTATAAAACTCTTAGAGGAAAACATAGGCAGAACACTCTATGACATAAATCACAGCAAGATCCTTTTTGATCCACCTCCTAGAGAAATGGAAAGAACAAAAATAAACAAATGGGACCTACTTAAAAGCTTTTGCATAGCAAAGGAAACCATAAACAACATGAAAAGACAACCCTCAGAATGGGAGAAAATATTTGCAAATGAAGCAACTGACAAAGTATTAATCTCCAAAATTTACAAGCAGCTCATGCAGGTCAATATGAAAAAACAAACAACCCAATCCAAAAATGGGTAGAAGACCTAAATAGACATTTCTCCAAAGAAGATATACAGATTGCCAGCAAACACATGAAAGGATACTCAACATCACTAATTATTAGAGAAATGCAAATCAAAACTACAATGAGGTATCACCTCACACCAGTCAGAATGGCCAGCATCAAAAAATTTACAAACAATAAATGCTGGAGAGGGTGTGGAGAAAAGGGAACCCTCTTGCACTGTTGGTGGGAATGTAAATTGATACAGCCACTATGGAGAACAGTATGGAGGTTCCTTAAAAAACTAAAAATAGAACTAACATAAGGCCCAGCATTCCCACTACTGGACATATACCCTGAGAAAACCATAATTCAAAAAGAGTCAAGTACCACAATGTTCACTGCAGCTTTATGTAAAAGAGCCAGGACATGGAAGCAATCTAAGTGTCCATCGACAGATGAATGGATAAAGAAGATGTGGTACATATATACAATGGAATATTACTCAGCCATAAAAAGAAGTGAAATTGAGTTATTTGTAGTGAGGTGGATGGACCTAGAGTCTCTTATACAGAGTGAAGTAAGTCAGAAAGAGAAAAATAAATACTGTATGCTAACACATATTTACGGAATCTAAAAAAAAAAAAATGGTTTTGAAGAACCTAGGGGCAGGACAGGAATAAAGATGCAGAGGCAGAGAATGGACTTGAGGAGATGGGGAGGAGGGGGAAGGGTAAGCTGGTATGAAGTGAGAGAGTGGCATGGACATATATACACTACCAAATGTAAAATAGATAGCTAGTGGGAAGCAGCCGCATAGCACAGGGAGATCAGCTCGGTGCTTTGTGACCATCTAGAGGGGTGGGATAAGGAGGGTGGGAGGGATAGGCAAGAGGGAGGAAATATGGGGATATATGTATATGTATAGCTGATTCACTTTGTTATAAAGCAGAAACTAACACAACATTGTAAAGCAATTATAGTCCAATAAAGATGTTAAAAAAAAAACCCAAAAAACCCCCACTATGCTAAGTAATTATATGCCTTTTCTTATTTAATATACATAAAAAAAAACTCAGTGAGGTGTTATTATCTTCATTTCACCAATGAGGATCCTGAGGCTTAGAGAAGTAATCTGTGCACAGTAGTGAGCAGGGATTTGTGGTCATATCTGTTGGACTGCAGAGTCTGTGTACTCCCGTAAACTGTCCCTCAAGCACATGTTACTACACGACAGGAGCATTTGGGGGTAAACATCAGCACAGGTGAAACTGAGCATGTTAAATGGGCAAATGCTAAAGTTTAGTAAATTGACTGGATAAGAGAAAAAAATATAAGAAATGTTACTGTGAGGAAAATGTAGTTGTATAAATTAAAATACCAAGTCTTGTAAAATGTTTCATTTTCCTGATTGGAAATAATCAATCAGAGAACTTACGTGTGAGAAAATAGCTTCGATTCATACTCTGTGAACAATTCATCAGCCTTACAAAAGACACAGCTGGAAAAGAAGAAATTATCAGAGAAACATTCACAAACATAACCGCAATCAGGTAATTTCTAAAAGAGGCTTAGTATTTTATACTTCACATTTTCTTTACAACAAATATGCCATTTTAGAAAAAAAAAAAATACGTGGTCCTCAGGTATGTGGTCCTAGAGAGGTTTTTTTTTTTTAAAGTTAGATTAATAATACATCTCTACTTCTGTCTGAATTCAAATGAAAAATGTTTTATTATGTGAGCCAGTGTTTCTTCTCTCAGGAGAAATCTAGCTCAATGGAATGATGCCATTCATTGGATGATTTCTCCTATTACCTACCAATTGAGGGGAAGCCTGATTGGCCGGAGGTGGCAGATTGTTGCAGACTCAATAACATGACGAGATGGAGGTCCCTCCAGATTTTTTACAGCATCTCTTACTTGCTTCTGGAACTTACTTAGCTCTTCCATACGTGTTGTAAGTAAGAACTGAAGACCTCTGCAGTCATGGAACCTGATTCCCATCACCAGCACCACACACAGCAAAGAAAAGAACAGTAGGTCAATTTCCTAAAAATTCAGGAAGTGGTTGGCAAAGTGTTAAAGAAACTGCAACATTTTACCTAGTCACACCTGAGTGAGTTTACATTAGGAGTATATTCAATTGGTATCTACTAGTAAACAAAGAATAACAACATTGGGTTGTCTACTACAAAAGATAACAAAAACATTTGATAGTGCCTGCCCTCAGAACCGAAAAAAAATATGCAAAATCTATGTCTGTGTCTGATGTCTTTGAAAGATCAGGATTGCCACATTCTTTCTTTTTAATACTGATTGACTACAGATGTTCCCCTGACACCTGTGCTCTACGTAGAGGTGACTGTAGGATGAAAAGTAGAGACAGAAAGCTGAGAAGAAAGGAGAAAAGTAGCCAAGAATTATATTCCATATTACAAGGAACTTATACATATACACATATATTTTTATTAAGCATTTACTAAATGCCAGGCACTTTGCCAAGCACTTTTCCTGTATAACCTCAATAGATACCCAACTGTGCACGTTATAGATGAAGATTAATGAATTAAAGTAATTTAACTAAAGATACAAAGTTATTATGTGGTAGGGCTAGGAGTTAAACCCGAACACAATGCTCTTACCCATTCTGATAAACTATAAATGAAATGGGTCAAGAAAAAAAATGTATGGATGTGTGTGTATGGGTTTTTGAAAGGAAAAAGAAAGCCTAGATAATAAGAAATTAAAAAACAAAAAATATAAACAAGATTTGTTTGCTTTTTAAGTTAAGAGTATATCCTTCTTCCTAAAATGCCATATGCCATTCTCTCCAAATTGTTCAAAAGAGCCCACTTTCCTTCCTAAAAGGCTTTCCCAATATTTCACAACACTAATCTATGTTTCTTTCTGTTCATGGAGTTTATTAACAACATTATTCATTTTAGTACTTTGTTTAGTTTTTATACATACATTTCTCAAATTATTTATGACTCTTGTCTTCTCATTAAGCTAACTTTTAGAAGGTAAGAATTAGATTATACCCCTTTTTCAAAAACATATATAATAGGCATAGAATAGCTGCTCAGTAATTTCTAAAAAAATTTACTTTGAGATACTTAAAATTAGGTTAGGTATCAATACTATTCACAAAAAGAAAACAAAGTTTTTTATTTGTAATTTATTACAAATTTGAACTGCTCTTCGAAAATTAACTTTGAACCGATGGGAAGAAGTGGCTTTGGAAAAGTTCTCTCCACTAACTCAGGTCTGAGCATGTGAATAAGGGCCGAAAAATATCACAGATCAGCATTTAACATGTCTTAGCGATGTTCTCTCTTGCAGGTCCTTTAAATGAAAGAGAAGAAAACATAGTAACAGAAGGTAACTCTTAGACACCATACTAATAGTAGGTACTATTTTAAGTAAGTACTTTCAAATATTAATTTACTAATCCTCACTATAATGCTGTGTGGTTTTATAGATGAAGAAACTAAGGCAGAGAGAGCTTATATAACTTTCCCAAGTTCAAAGAGCTAACAAGTGGTGGCAATGAGGTATGAACACAGGCAGTCTGTCTTGAGAATCTACCTGTGCTCTTAATCACCAAGCTACATAGTCTTCCCCAAGAATCATTAACAAGCAAACATAAGTAGTTTGGTGTCTGAGATATGTCTCATTAAAAAACACAGCAGCAGTGTTAAGATGATCTCTGAATACATGTAATATAAAAAAATTTAACTTTAAAAATGTGTTTTCTTACTTTCTATTTATGTCTAACGTTTTTTAAAAGCATGTTTATGTAATGAATTATACATTTTATGTTTCCTGTTGGTCCTTTTACAGCCCTGGGACCTCAAAACATGTAATAGGGGATATATTCTAACATGGGGATTTACAACTTTTAAAAGTAGTTTCTAAGAAAAAAAAAAAGAGTTTCTGTGTGATTTAAGAAAAACAAGTTCAAGATATTTTAAAATATTTTCCTTTATCAGTTGATGTTACAATGCTGGCAGAACACATAATTAGGACATAGCTTTAAAACTGGATAAGATGAATTCATGACATAAATGACAACTTATCCTGGAACAGTGATTCTTGGGCTTAACAGGGAAAAAGAGAGTGCACTCAAAAGCATAATATACTGCATATACTTCAGAAATGAGAGGCTCATCAGATTCTGAATGGTGAAAAAGATGATTACATTAAGGTACATCCAAGTTAATAATGACACATAGAAAATGTAGCATATTTTTTAGGGTGTTAGCAGACACTTGAAAAAGTTTTTAGAAGAGCAAATGAAAACACTTTAAAACATTTCAAAGATATTCTTATACTGAATTTTTCACTGAAAACCAACTTTAATCCCAAGGCTGACGTTATACTGCGATATGATCTGAGAAGCAATAAAGATCCTCCTCTCTGTCCCCCTCCCTAGAATCAACGGTTCTGCCGCAACATCTACATTCCCCACATTAGACAGACATTCCTTTGGGTTAAACCACTGAAGGTACTTTTGATAGGGTATATTTGTTCTCTGGGAAGAATTATTCACCATTCTTCCTTCACGAGGAATAACCCAACTTATCTATCTTGAAGAATGGTGATTGTTGCTGAGAAGAAAGATGGGGAAGACAAAGCAGACTCTACAATATAAAACCTGGGCCACTGTGGCACTATGAGCTTAGCCCTTAGGGAATGAATGACATAGGGAAATATGAATGCCTTACCCCAAGGGCAAGATTCTCCAAAACAAAGTCTATTTCAAAACTTTGCTTAAAGAGCTGGCTTTAAGCAACTTTGTCCAACAAAGATACAAAGAAAATACTTTAAGCAGATTAAAAAATAGAAAAAAAAGCACTGAAAAGAGAACAGTTAAAAATGACTAATATACAGGAAAAAAGCATACCTCATATTTTGGTTTGAAATATATGCAACAATAGGTAAAATGTAGATGTTCATAACCACAATATGTTATGACTTTTAATTGTAACTCTTAATACCAAATGATCTGAATATTTGGGGTGACTACTCATATTAACCATTCTGTTTTGTGCTATTTTCTTACTTCTCTGACATAGAAAGCTTGCCAGTTTGTTGCTTGTAGTTGCTGGTTATTTCATTTCGCACTCTTTGAACAAGTTCCTCTTCAATACCAAATTCCATTGCTCTGTGTATCACATTCAGCCACCAAGGAGAATTAGAATAAATCTGTAAACAAGACAACAGCTGATCAATTAATGTCTTTTTAGTACTCACAACGTTTCTATCACTGGAAAGAGTTCTGTGAAAAATTAAAAGGAGGCAATAAATGCAACTCTCAAGGGAATCACAGTAGTGGGGAGACAAGTATACAGGTTGTATATACAAAGAATAAGTACAACTGCATATATAATTAAATAGAACACCTATTTCATGATTACTCTGAATGAGTGAGAATTTATTTACATACATTTATAACAAAGCTGTGCTAAAAAAAAAATACCTAAAACAAAATAAAACTTCAGTATTCACTCTATATATCTGAAAAGGTAACAGGTTTCTTTCTCAGCGTAATAAAGTCATAATGCATATCCTCAACTAACTGAACTAGATTCTACTCAATGAATAATCTTTGATAACTAATAAAATTATATGCTTGAATACTAAATAATTAATGAATTAGGAAGAATAAAATGTGGAGTAACTGGTTAAAATCAAAAAGTAAAAGTATTTTGTGTAGCCTTCTCCTTAAACTTTGCTACTGATTTCATGAAAGAGAAATTTTAGAAATGACAAATGGCACATATTTCATAAGGAAAATACTTATGGTTCTAATATTCCAACATCTTAAAAGAAAAGATTTTGGAAACATGCACATCTAAGATCAAAAGAAGGTTATGGAAGTCTTCACTTTCTTCAAAAGACAACTTGTTATATACCGAAGGTAAGAGGAAACCCCATTATACCTTAAAAGAAATGAAAGAGAATAACCTCAAAATAGGTGATTTATCTATGTATCTGTTCATCCAATCAACAAACACTGCTAACAGCAAATACGTTTTTATTGTGGCTCAGGTACTGTAACAGGTGCTAAAAATTCCAAGATGAATAAGACAGTTCAAGTTTCTCCCCAGAGCAGAACAAAAACCAAAATGTTAGGTGGAGAAAAACATAAGGAAAGTCACATTGGTGGCCATACCTTTCTCTGGAGGTCACGTATGTTCTGCTGCACTGGCAGCAAAGCTTGTTGCGCTTCAGCAACCTCTGTATTACACTTGCTCATATAATGCTCTCGCAGCTGTTTGGCCTGTGTTGAAACAGGAGACAAGTATAAACTTTCACTTCAGGTCAAGAAAATAATTTAGTATGATGTTTCCAGAACAGTGTACTTTATTTATTTAATCTATTTAACTCAATTTAAGCATTGAACTCTACAAGTATACTGTAGAGAACATAAAAGCCATGCTAGAAATTCATAAGATGTATATTGAAGAGATTTTACCTGTAAGCCACCTTGACTTACATTTACCTGTCAGTCACATAATTTAAGAAATTCCAAGGATTTGCTCCCCAAGTTTCTAATTTTTTAATTTTAAAAAATGGGAGGGGAAAGAACAGTAATATTTCAAACTATAAGGCAAAACAAGAATACATTTTAGAATTTCTTGTCTGATTCAGTTATTATAATTTCTTGGAATTACTTCAGTTTAGAAATAATACTTTGGGTTTTAGGACTGAATTGTGTTTCTCAAAATCTATGATGAAGTCCTAACCACCAACGTGACTATATTTGGAGACAGGGCCTTTAAGAAAGTAATTAAATGAGTAAATGTAGATAAATGAGATGATAAGGGTGGAGCCCTAATCCTACATGACTGGTGTCCTTACAAGGAAAGAGAGACACACCAGGGATGCAAGTACACAGAGAAAAGGCCACATGAGGACACAGTGAGAAGGCAGCCATCTACAAGCCAAGGAGAGAGTCCTCAGGAGAAACCAACCCTGCTGACACCTTGATCTTAGACTGCCAGCCTCCAGAACTGTGAGAAATACATTTTTTTTAATTAAAATAAATTTTATTCAATTTATTTAAATTAAAAAACCCAATAGTTTACCCATTTCTCCACACCCAAGCCCTACCTCTTTCAACCACCAGTCTGTTCTCTGTATCTATGAGCATGGTTTTTTTCTTTTTCTTTCTTTCTTTTTTTTGGGATTCCTCATATAAGAGAAATCATACAGTATTTGTCTTTGTCTGACTTATTTCGCTTAGCATATAATACCCTCAAGGTCCATCCATGTTGTTGCAAATGGCAATATTTCATTCCTTTTTATGGCTAAACAATATTCCATCATATATGTATACAACATCTTCTTATCAATGGACACGTAGGTTGTTTTCATGTACTGGCTATTGTAAATAATGCTTCAATGAACGTAAGGGTGCATATATCTTTTCAAGTTAGTATTTTTGTTTTCTTCAGATAAATACCCAGTAGTGGAATTGCTGGGTCATATTATAGTCCTATTTTTAATTTCTTGAGGAACCTCCATACTATTTTCCATAGTGGCTGCAGCAATTTATATTCCCATCAACAGTGCACAAGAGTTCCCTTTTCTCTCATCCTCACCAACACTTTTTATATCTTGTCTTTTTGAAAATAGCCACTCTAACAGGTATGAAGTGATATCTCATTGTGGTTTTGATTTGCATTTCCCTAATGATTAACGATGTTGAGCATTTTTTCATGTGTCTGTTGCCCATCTGTATGTCTTCTTTGGAAAAATGTCTATTCAGATCCTCTGCCTATTTTCTTTTTCTTTTTTAAAAATGTATTTATTTATTTCGACTGTGCTGGGTCTTAGCTGCAGCACGCAGGATCTTCACTGCAGCATGTGGGATCTTTAGTTGTGGCACGTGGCCTTCTTAGTCTTAGTTGCGGCACGCGGGCTTCTTAGTTGCGGCGTGCAGACTTCTTAGTTGCGGCATGCGGACTTCTTAGTTGCAGCATGCATGCGGGATCTAGTTTCCTGACCAGGGATCGAACCTGGGCCCCCTGCATTGGGAGTGCAGAGTCTTACCCACTGGACCACCAGGGAAGTCCCTCTCAGCCTATTTTCTAATCACCTAATAAGGGGTTACTATCTAAACCCCTGATAAGGTGTTAGTATCTAAAATATATAAATAGCACATACAACTCAATATCAAAAAAACAAACAACCCAATCAAAAAATGGGCAGAAGACCTGAAAAGACATTTTCCCAAAGAAGACATAGAGATGGCTAACAGGCACATGAAAAGATGTTCAACACTGCTAATTATTCGAGAAACGCAAATCATAACAATAACGAGGTATCACCTCACACATGTCAGAATGGCTACCATCAAAAAGTTTACAAATAACAAGTGTTGGGGATAATGTGGAGGAAAGGGAACCCTTGCATACTGTTGGTGGGAATGTAAATTGGTGCAGCTACTGCTGCAAAACAGTATGGAGGTTCCTCAAAAAACTAGATATAAACTACCATATGACCCAGCAATTCCAGTCCTGGGTATATAGCTGGAAAAAAAAATGAAAACACTAGTTCAAAAAGATACATGAACCCCAATGTTCATAGCAGCACTATTTACAATAGCCAAGACATGGAAACAACCCAAGTGCCCATCAACAGATGAATGGATAAAGAAGTTGTATATATTTACAATGGAATATTATTCAGCCATAAGCAAAAAATGAAATTCTGCCATTTGCAGCAACATGGATGGACCCAGAATATTATGCTTAGTGAATGGGTCAGAAAGAGAAAGACAAGTATCATATCATATCACTTATATGTGGAATCTAAAAAATAAAACAAATAAATGTATGTGTACAACAGAAGCAGACTCACCGATGTAGAAAACAAACTAGTTGTTACCAAAGGGGAAAGGGAAGCGGGGAGGGACAAATTAAGGGTATGGAATTAAAAGATACAAACTACTATGTATAAAATAGATAAGCAGCAAGGATATATTGTATAGCAGTGGGAATTATAGCTATTATCTCATAATAACTTATAATGGAGTATAATCTGCAAAAATACTGAATCACTATGCTGTATACCTGAAACTAATATAATATTATAAATCAACTATACTTCAATTAAAAAAAGAGTGACTGTCCTTTCCCCATTGTCTAATCTTGGTTCCTTTTTTGTAAATTAACTGACCATATATGGGTGGCTTTATTTCTGGGTTCTCTCTATTCTGTCCCATTGATCTATGTGTATGCTTTTATGTCAACACCATACTGTTTTAGTTACTATAGCTTTACAATATAGTTTGAAATCAGGGTGCATAATGCCTGCAGCTTTGTTCTTAATCTTAAGACTGCTTTGGCTATTCAGGATGTTTTCTAGTTCCATACAAATCTTTGGATTGTTTATTCTATTTCTGTGAAAAATACCATTGGAATTTTAATAGGGATTACATTGAACCTGTATATTGTTTTAGTTAGCATGGACATTTTAACAATATTAATTCTTCCAGTTCATGAGTGTGAGAAATAAAATTCCTGTTGTTTAAGCCAGTCTGTGGCATTTTGTTATAGAAACCGTAAAAGACTAATACAAAAAGGATTTAAAAATTGTTCCTCTTTCAACTTTTCAAGACAAGAAGGATCATGTTATTTGCAAGTAACAGAAGTACTGAAAATTTTTATTCTTATAAGTTACCATTAGGAAAAAGGAAAATTCTTCACTTTTGTCCATTTAACTGAAATACTTAACTGACTCTTGAAACTATTTTATGAATGAAGAGAGGGGATGATCAGAGGCTATATGGGACAGTGGGAGGAAAACTGGAAAGACTACTGAACTGAAAATCCCAATGCTTCCACTTAGTAGTGGGTTGAGCCATATGAAATTGCCAATACTAGACCATTTTTGATTTACAACAGTGGCAATTTCATGAGGTCAACTGAATAGATACAACTCTTTTGACTAGCCATTTTTCTTCCCTAGGCTTCAGTTACTCCATTTGCAAAAGGAGGTGGTTGAAGCAGATGATTTCTCGGATATTGTCCAGCTTTGAAATACTGTGGCTTCATGTACCGTGAGAGTTAGGCAAAAGTGATAAAGCAGTCTCCTTGGAAATACATCTATATAGTATGAACCCTCCTCCTCATGATGCATTTTTTATTTTTCTGTCACAACCTTCCAATTAATTTCTATTAAAATTCATTGGCTATAATTAGTTGGTCATTAGAGCTGTCTACTAATAGATGGGACTATCTCCCAGAAAGCTTCCTGTCACTGAAGGCATTTAAACAGAGTGACTAATTACATATAAGATTAGATGCCTGCATTGGGAATAAAATTTCACTTGAAAATTTCCAACACTTAGACTGCCATCTAGCATCAAGAAAGGGCTGTACATCCTTATACAATCTCATTTTTTATCCTGTTAATTCAAATAAAGGCTTCATTTACAGGTTTAATACGTGTCAAACATACTTACTACTCTTTTGTTTTTAGGTTTGCCACCTCTCTTTGAGTTTTAAAGCAAAAATCCATGGGGGAATTGGCATAATAAGCATATTAACAATAATTTATAATAACACTGTTTCTAACGAGAGGCAATACTCATTGCGGAGGGAACTTCTTTGAGAGGACATAAGAAATACAACTGAAAATTTAAGTTTATTTATTGACTTAAATAATACACTGAAGGGTGGAGAAAGTACAAAACTTTTTATTTTTACTAAATTACATCTTTTGCAGATCTGTCATGAGATCAACAAGATTTCCTTTTTTCATTTGTTGTTTATTTACAGTCCTGTGCTGGTTGGCTACCAAAAGCCATATCTACAACAAGCAGTTGCCATATAGCTGCAGGCAGATCATCAGAGAAACAAAATAATATGGAGTATTGCTATTCTATGCCACCCAAAATCAACATGGCAAAGTTTAGAACAGCAAAGCAGTGAGAAAACATGGTTACCTTTATATGCCCTAGGAAATATCAATTAGATGGAGTACGAAGTCTGAAAAAAAATTCTTTTATAGACAGAATGAAAAAATAATAATTACCTCTTCCTCAAGTCTGCCATCTCTCAGGGTAGGAGGTATCCCTGGGTGTTTGGCTATCAACAATTCCATCAGGTTATGGGTAGCATGAAGTCTCTATAAAACACACAAAAGGCAACAATTATGACAGCCAACGCAGTGAACTCTAAGGGGAGAACCTACTATTATTAAGGCATACAGAACACTAACACCGCATTTAAGATTTAATCACCGAATTCTTTTCCTTTAAAACAATTTGAATACCAACTTTCTCAGAGTCAGTTTTACAGTAATTATCTTAACTCATAATGACATAAATTTCTAATTAAAAATATACAGTTTCATGAACATGTCTATGTATTTAACAGAGTATGTAATACAGGTATATTTCTTCTCTTATACATGCACTTGTCTATATGGGGAAATATGAGTATGCCAAGTAAGTCCAGTAAAGTAGAAAGGTTGACTGCACAGACTTGATTCCTCTTCTCCTGGGAAATGAGTCTGGATGAGCCTAGCAATTATATTATGATAAAAACAAAGATAATGAAATATATTAGAAAACAGGGCTGTGACCTGGATCTGTTGAACTTAAGGGCTGAAAAGGGGAGGAGTTAGAGGTGAAGATGGTGTAGAATAAAGGAGAAAACTCCATCTTAAATCTCTGTATTAAATATAAGCCAGGCATCTCACTGTGGTATTGAGTCTGTGACTGGTTTGAGGCTCCCTCTGGAGTAAAGGGCTATGAGAAAAAATAAAGTGAATGTAGTTTCTATCTAATCTGAGTCTTTATTTGAGAAGACAGCTAAAGGCTAAAGGATGATGGGAAAGGAGTCTTTCTGGTAAGGTCTGATTTGGTGTCAGTGGTTTGAGACTATAAGGGTTTATTCTGTTTTGCTACAAATTACGGGCCGTGGTACAGATCTTTGTAGAGTTAATCTTTGAAGAACTACCTCAAATGTCTTAGGTCTTTTCATCATACTTTCATAGATAACATAATCAGTAGCACTATCAGATGTAATAGCAAAAACAAAAGTATAAATACCATGAAAGAAAAAATGGTAGAAACTCGGCTCCACTTCTCTGTGTGCACTTGTGGAAGAGGACTTCTGTTGCTTTCTGCACAAGGTGGTGGAATGAACTGGGAGGAATACTTGTCTCTCTCCATTCCCTTACACATTTTATCCCAACACAGCAGGGTGGCTAATCTGACTTGATAGAGCAAGACATTTGGTGGACCATGCTTTATCAGCAGCTGGGGTTACTGTGAGTCAAAAGCAAGAACCAGGCTGACTGATAGCTTACTCTTCACTCCTGAATTCAGGCATACTGGACCTGTCCTACTTTTGTTTCCTTTATTCAGGAGCACGACACCTTTGTACTTGCTCCTTCTCGCATGTGGTAAATACATTTGCTAAAGGTCCATGACCTTCTGTAATCCTTACCCATGCATAATATAAGTAGACTGGTATTTAATTTTCTCTCTTCTTCCCTCTCCCCCCATACACTCCTCCTAATACCTGCTCAGGCACAGGTGAACATGTAGGTCCCAAGGTTTAGATTCTGAATGGTAAAAAAGAAGCCTCACCTGGGACTCAAGCCTAAACTTACCAAGATTCACAAAAGTATCCTTATTTACCATTTAGCTAGAGAGCCTTGTCTATATGATCCACTGGACTGAACCAGGAAGAGGAAGATATTTCACACTTAAGTAAGTGTTATAATTCAAATATCCAAATCTCCCTAAAAGACCTCCAAAAATTAAACTAGAAGATCATTGGATAGTTTTTATTATCACTTAGTTTCATTTTTGAGTTTAACTCAATTTCTCTTCTTTTTGGTGAATACCATGTGAATAAATATGTTGATGTTAATATGTGAAGTGATAAAACTGACCCCATTCTTTGAAATACAAATATTTTGAGCTGCTTTTCTAATGTAGCTTAGGCTTATCTAGTCAGCCTTGTGGCCAATACTGACCTGAGCAGACAGAATAGTGATTCTAAAACTTTTGTGTATATACAAATCACCTTGGGTGCTTATTAAAAGAACATGATTTCCAAGCTTCATCCCCAGTGATTATGACTCAGTCCATTTGTTACTCTTTGTCCTCTTAAATATTCAGAAAAATTATTTTATAAAAAGCAAATATTTTGAAACTTTTTACTTACTTGCAGTGAATCAGTTTTGAGCTTTCCCTTGTGTTCCTCAGATGAACGCAGCACTTCTCTGTACAGTTCTGCTGCCAAGGCATACTCACCTGAATAATCAAAATATATTTAAAGTATAAGAAAATCATGTATTTAGTTCCCAATGTCATCTAGTTATCTATAATCTAAAAACACCTACTGTAAAAATATAGCAATTATTACAATTCACTAATTTATTTTTTAAGAAAAGGAATTTAACTTGGTATTAATATGACTGCCCCAGTAAAAGAAGCTGGTAACAGCACCTTTTTTTTTTTTTTTTTGGTTAATTTCACAGACTAGAACACCAAACACAATGTTTTAAAATTATACTGAAAAACAAACTCTGAATTAACTTTTAATTTAAACAAACGGTTTTCTTCTTGTTAAAGTTACTGACTACCAATCAGTAGTCATTAGGATGTTTGCAATTAAGGACAAATTTGGGGTACTTACATGTATTTATAGACAAATATTCAAAACACTATGACCAACGTACACATAATTCTCAGAAAAATAATGCACTCTTCTTGATAGGAATTGTTCTTATTGGTATTTGGCCAGAATGATTTACAGTTAATAACTACATTTCAAAAACTTAGGAATTCTTTCTATTTCTGGTCACACAAATCACTATTAGTCTGAGATTTATGCTGTTTTTTATTATACATAGTTAGCACCTTATTCAAATAAAGTAATTAAAAAAGTACCAAAGCACAGGTTGGCAAACTATGGCCCACGGGTCTAATCTGACTGCATTTTTGTAGGGTCTACAAGCTAAGAATTTTTTTTACATTTTTAATAGCTGAAAAAATTAAAATAATAATAATATCTTGTGACATGTGAAAATTACATGATATTAAATTTCAGGGTCCATGAATAAAGTTTTATTGGAAGTCAGCCATGCTGACTTATTTATGTACTGTCTGTGGCTACTTTTGCATTACAATAGCAGAGCTGAATAGTTGCCACAGATCTTACGGTTCACAAAACCTAAAATATTTATTATCTGGTTCTTTCAGAAAAAGTTTGATGAGACTTCACTGAAGAAGAGATGAAACATTTTTAATGGCTTTGAGTAATGGAACCTATGTTATTTGCTGCCTGGGGAAAAACTCAAAATTGTTAATTGATACATACAATTAAAATAAAAATCTAACAGTGGCAAAATCATGGAATACAAGGGGAAAAAAGGTAAAGAGATGTTCTGGTTTTAGTTTGCTGAGGAAAAAAGGTTTTTTCCTGATCATCACATACACTTGCATTTTTATTTTTTTTAACTTTAAACTAGTTTCATTAATATCATGGATTTAGAACTTTGCTCATGGCCATAATGAGTTTTCCATATATACACCTTTGTAAATTTTGTTGTTGGTTCTCTCTCTCTCTTTGTTAAAGTTGATTTTATAGATGTAAATTTTATTGTGGTAAAATATACATAAAATAAAACTTACAATTTCAACCATTTTTAGAAGAGTGCAGTTCAGTGGCATTAAGTACATTCGTTCATACTATTGTGCAAAACACTTGCTTTTATACCACTGCTTTATATCTAATTCTACCAGTTATCTAATATAAAGCTTTCTAAAGCACACGTTTTCACAGTACTTTACAGTCATCCAATTTCTATTCACTTAAATAAAGGAGAAGATTATTTTTGCAATAATAAAATTGCATTACAATGTAGGAGTAACATAATTATCTTCACACAATGAACTCTCTTTGAAGAGTTCAAATTTTTGAAGATTTTTCTAAAGCTTTTCAAAAGACATATGGATTCTATTAATAGTTATACTATCATTTATAGAGAATAATTCATTTAACAATTTTCCCCTCATAATTATTATACCTTTTAAAGAAGGTACAATTACTAGACTATAATAAAAACAGTTGAAACTGAACTAGTCATTATAATGTTTTTTTTAATGCTTAGTAAAAAAAAAAAGGACGTTTTCTGGGGAAGACATAAAAATATGCATATTCAATAAGCTATACAAGTTTAAGCCAAATATGGAAATACCTGTTCTTTGCCACTTGATGGCACTAACATTTCCAGGTAAACAAATTGTACTGGTTCCATATTGCCAAACTAATTTTCTCCAAAAAAACACATGTAGAAATGAAAAATGTACGTGACGATCAGGAAAAAAGTTTTCTTTCCCAGAAAACTGAATCTAAAACACTTCTATACCATATATATATGTGTGTGTGTGTGTGGGTGTGTGTGTGTGTTGTGTATATATATATTTCATGTATACATTGTACAAAATTGAAATAATACCATGTTTTTAATACCATAATCAGTGAGGACCGTAGAATATACATTGTATATCATATATATGTTTGCATACGATGTAAACAAATCCCTTTCGAGTTTGATATTAATTTTAGATTTCTTTTAGAAGTCAGATCTTTACTCTCTAATCTCTAATATTAGAATAGTTTAAATTATATAAGTTAAATATGTAATGTTACTTTTAAAAATGTGTATCGTTTAACATACTACTATGAGTTAAACCATGGAAACTAAAAGTAGTTAATCCTCCACAGTTAAGTTCATAATTACAATTAAATGAAGAATAGACATACCATTTATTAATGGACTTTCTAATAGGAATTTCTCCTAACAATTAGCAATAGTTTCCATCCATAGATAAATAAGTACAGTGGGAAGGAATACAGTGGAAACTATCTGAAAAGAGCAGTGAAGCACCTCCTGTTACACCACAGCACGGTGTTTTGCCACATAGGAGCCAACGACATGCTGATCCTGCTGGAGTGTTACAGTGTTTGGAAATGATCAGATGAATAACCTTTTCTCCCAATTCCCGTATTATGCATAACTTTACCACAGGGAAAAAGAGACAACAAATCTGACAAGGAGACTAGAAAAAAGGCCAAGTGAAGAAATTCATTTACTGTCTTAAGCTTCTGAGTCATAACAACATAGAATAAAATGAGGAATGCAGTTTTAGAATTAAGATGGGAAATCTGAAATTTATTTTTATTATTGTGACCATCTGCAAGTAACACATTACTCCATTTCAGAAATTTTTGATGGTGGGTTTCAACCGACTATAGACAGTATAATATTGAGGTTTACAAACGCCTGTTTGATCAAGAAGCAGACCTAGTATAATAAAAAAAATTAAATATCTGATTTGAAACCAAAAGATCCAGGGCCAATTCTCTGTCACTTACTAGCTGTAATCTTGAGAAAGCAACTAAGTCTTGTGAACTCATTTTCTCATATAAAATAGGGATGGTAATGCCTCAACTATTGGGTAATTATGAGGATAAAACAGAATATATACATATGATGGTGTTAATGCATAATATAAAATGCTTGTAGAAAAATGATCATTTCTCAGATATGAGGCTAGATTTTAATGACCTGACAATATTTTAAACAGCATATTCATTATTCCTGTATTTTTTAAGACCAAGCACACATATTTATTATCTGTGATAGTCACTTATTCTGTGGATTTTTATCACAATTATTCCACTCAACTAATTTGGGGCTGTGAGAAGCTGGTATTAGATACTAATTATTAGATAATTTCCCAATTTTTGCCTATTTCCAGGTTGAAATAAAGGAAAGTATGTTTCAAAAAATATTTTCTATTAAAAGTTGCCTTACTTAGTCTTTCACTATGGATTGTAAAGCACAGATCATTTTAGATTTTAGACTGATGCCTGGAATACTACATAGTCACAGGCACACAGCAACTGAGATGGCATTGATGATGATGGTGATGATTAAGAATTACTAGAGAAAATCCAAACTTGCAAACACTGCTAGTTAAATTGAAACATATATTTTTCTGGGTAACTGATTTATTTAAGGTCTTAATAGGTAAATGAGAAAAATGGTAAATTTTCTCCATAACTGTGCATCCAAGTAGACTAACAGATTAGTATCTTTGTGGGAAGGTTGAAGGAACTGGAATTTATCATGAAATGCCTTTCCAGCTCTAACACTATGATGAGCTAACTCCACAGATTTTGTGAGGAATATAGAAATAAAGAAGCATCTGTACATCCTAAATTATCAAAAGTGCTTAAAACTGTACATTACTTCACCATTATGAAATACTAACATGATGTCAAGGACTATAGCCTACTTAGTTTTAGAAAGACTAAAATCAAATTATCTAAACCAAAGCCATTAGAGGTTTAAAAGTAGCTTTATAGAAAGGTACACTTACATCAGTAATTTCCTCATTATTATAAGAAAACTCCTAAGAATCACTATGGTATAAAAGGTACAAAACTGTACAATCTCTCACTACATCACAACTACAATAAATTGAAATAGTTGTTGAAAAGAGCACTTAGTGATTCACTGAAGTTGCAAAAAAAGTAACACTTGATTTAAGATAGCCAGAAAAGTTATCATGAAAAAGTCTAGAATAAACTTATGCAAAGAATGAATGATTTTTGCAAAGAATGAAAGGTAGAGGCACTGAATTAATTCCAGGTTTACTGTAAAAGTAAGTTGAGATAATGGAAATGAAGCTAATGAGTAAATAAAGTAACAGAAAACTGATTGTACAGTTTTACATTCTCATCAGCAGTGCATGAAGGAGAATTCCAGTTGTTTCCACATCCTCACCAGCATTTTATCTGTTTAATTTAAGCCATTCTAATGAGGGCATAGTGGTATCCCTGGTGTTTAAATTTTACATATACCCAATGACTAATGATGAATATTTTCATGTGCTTTTTGCCATCTCTACATATTTATTGAAGTCTGTTTGAATATTTTGACTATTTTCATTAGGCTGTCTTCTTCTTATTGGTTTTTATTAGTTTTTTATGTTCTAGGTACAAGTTCTTACTCAGATAGGTGATTATTCTCTTGAGAGCGCCCTCAAGAGTAGAGGTTGTTAATTTTGATGAAGTCAAATTTATCAGTTTTTTCTTCTTTTATGCATTGTCCTTTTGGTGTCATATCTAAGAAATCTTTGCCTAATTTCAAATCACAAACATTTTATCCTTTGTTTTCTTCTAAAAGTTTTACAGTTTTTTTTTTTTTCTTAACTTCATGGTTGGATTCTATTTTACTTTGAACTTTTTTATACTTGTAAGTGTTCAGTTTTTAAAAAGTATGCATACGTACAAAAATAACAAAGGCACATTCGAATCAGAATACACTAGAACTCATAAATAAACTCAAGTTTGTTCCTTGACAAAAAACGACCCAGACACTGTTCTAGATTCTGGGGGCACAGCACTGAATAGAATCACTCCAAAATCCTGTCTTCAAGGAGTGACTTCATCCCTGGAAATTCCTCTGGATGAGAGATGTCCTGGCAGGGGATCTGGCCTGAGTACTGAAATTTCACATTATATAGCACCCTCTTTTTTATTTTTTGAACATATTAAAGTTTTATTGATCTCACACATATTTTCACACTTACCAAAGCACACAAAACACCTATGTATATATAATGTCTACATAGTCAAGAAGGTCGAAGCTTGATGATTCGCTCTTATCACTTTCTAGATAAACACTCCTTTAATACCAGCAAAAATAAAAACATACTGATTGAAGCATCCATAATTCCTGAGATGCTCCTAGAAAATTAGTCGTTATTAGCTATTGCTGAATGATACATTCTAGCATGATAAAAATGCACACAGTAGGAGAGGTCTATTATAACACATGGGGTAGTACATTTCCAAGAAGATTTTGAATCAACCAAATGTTTTTTGAAATAGAGTGAAAGTGAAAAGAGGCCCTCCTATAGTTCCTAATATAATTGTGAAAACACAATGTAGGGGGAAATGTAAGAAAACAGAAAGAGACTGCTTAATTCCTTTCAAACAGAAACTGAATTGCTGCCGCAGTTCTCACCATCTTATTTATTTATCGGACTGCTCGTAAATCATGTCACCCACCAGGAAGCAATGCATCAGGAAGAGTGCAACAGTGTCACAATCCCGAAGAAGGGGAGAGAGGTGCAGCCGAATGACAAAAAGGCACCATCAACTCAAAAAAATGCAAACGGTTTTATGGATAAATATCATATAAAAGCATCACATGGGAGTCAGAAACTAGTTTCAGAAACTGCCTACAGGCCAAAACAAAAGAAAAGATGCTTATAACAAAGGACTCACATTTTGTGAACTGAAACTTGGTATTTCTTGAATACCAGAGATTTAGAGATGGTCAACTACCATATTTGTGAGATAAGCAACTAGCTTCTCATCCTCCTCCCCACCAAGAAGCAAACAGAACAAAACAAAACCTGGCCCTGTTTTCTATTTAAAGAACACATTTTTTTCTTTAAGACATACAACTGTCTGTGGAAATGTCTGTGAGGGAATACAGACTTCCCGTTTTACTTTGGAATGTAACTTTCAATCAGTCCTTGGTTACTGTTGTCTTTAAAGAGCCACTTCCTACAGAAGAAGCATTAACTACTGAAGTCCGAAGCACACAGTAGCTTTTCCTAAGGTTATAGTTGTCTATGATTTTAAAAGAAAGAACCTATATATTTCTTTTTTTTAAAATGTAATCAATCAATATTTTTCTTATTGAAGTATAGTTGATTTACAATATACATTTCTTTATAAAAATGCTTATAAAAGTTTTATGGTTTTAATTTCAGTTTAACATCCTCTTTATTTTGAACTGTTTATATAGTGCAAGGTTAAAGTTGAACTTTTTGAATATGGATAACTAATTGTTCCAGTACCACTTACTGAAAACACTAACCTTTCTCCACTGAAATGCCTTTGTGTCTTTGTTGAAAAATCAACTGATCATAAATAAGTGGGACTAGTTCTGGACTCTATTCTGTTCCATTGGTCTACTTGCCTATCTTTATGCCAGTATTATACCGTCTTGATTATTATAGCTTTAAAATAAGTGTTGATTCAGGTAAATCTTCCAACTATTTTGTTCTTTTCCAAACTTGTTTTGACTATTCTAGGTGAATTTTAGAATCAGCTTGTCAACTTCTATAAACAGCCTGCTAAAATTTTTGTTTGGGAAAATTCTGATTGCATTGACTCTGTATATCAATTTGAGATGAATCAGCATCTTAATAATATTAAGTCTTCTGATCCATGAACATGGTATAACTAGGTATTCTTTAATTTCTCTCAGCAATATTTGTACTTCTCAATGTTTTTGTGATTTTTGTATGGGTCTTGTACATCTTTTTTCCAAGTTGATGTCAAAGTATTTCATATTTTTTTTGATACTACTATGAATGGTATTGTTATAATTTCTTATTGTTCATTCCCAGTATATAGGAATAAAATAAATTTTTATATATTCATCTTGTCTTATGCAACCTTGCGAAACTCATTTATTTGCTCTAGTAGTTTTCCTACATAGACAATCACATTGCAGCAAATAAAGATTTTTTCCTATTCAATCTGATTAATTGTTTGTCTTCCTCTATTAAGAATTTAAGGTCCACAAGATCAGAGACTACTTTATTTTACTGTATTATTTTTAGTGCCTAGATCATACCCAGCACACAGCAGACATTCTAATATTTGTTGGGAGAATGAATTTATAAACACTATTACTTTGTAAATCAATGATCAATATTCACTTGAATGTGTCAAATTTTAACCATTCTTCTATTTCTAGGCATTTTGGTTGTTTCAGTTGTTCACTACTATAGACTAAGATCAATAATTTATTGCCAAATCTTTGTTCACATTATAATTTCCCTAAAAAAACTTCTAAAAGTGGAAATGTTTGGTGAAAGCATATGTAAACTTTGAAGGTTTTTGAAGTGTTCTGTATAACTGCTCTTCATTAAGCTGAACCTATTTAAATTACGATTAGTACCATGTGAAAGTGTTTTTCTTGGGAAACTTTGATTTCTACTATAACTAATCTTCCTTATTAAGTGTTTAGAAGAACCAGAGATAACAAAGCAATCACCTTCTACCTTTAATGATGTGGATGCCTGCTAAGCCATTGAGGGCACAAACTAGCTGCCGATGTGCTTCTTCACATTCAGTTCCACATTTCTTCTGCAGAGATGTCAGCAGTTCCTCCATTGTCATGGTGCTAAAAGAAAAGGGAGATTGTTCAGAACTAGAAAGAATCCTAAGTTAGAGTATTATATTACATAAGATCAAGAGTACCAGACTCTTACAGAGTCTTTATGATCTTCAGTATCTTTCTGTTTACCCCCATTTTCACCATTATCACTTTTAGCTTGATTACCTCTTACTATTCTAGCAAGCATTCTTCTGATCCCATCATTCTTTAACTTTCTCTCATTTCAGTCAGTGAAGACCAGAACTAGGAAAATCTTCCTAAAGTACAAAGTACACATGATATATTAGAAACAGTATGGGTGTGAGAATGTAACACTGAATCTGCATCCTAGCACTAAACTTAATTAACCTCTAAGAGCCTGATTTTTTTTAATCTGTAAAGAAAATGAATATTCTCCAAGGATCAGCTCAAATGCCATTTCCACCAGAAGGCTGTCTAACATTAACTACTTTATATAGAAATTACTGTCATACTCTAATTGTCCATAGCAATTCATATATACCTCTTGTGAAATACATCATGTTTGCCTTACGTTATAAAGATCTATAATCTTTGTCAGCTCCTTTATTTGTCTATAAACTGCTTAAAGGCAAGGACAAAAGTCAAATTCCTCTTTATGTTTCTTACAGCACCTGAAAGGGTATCTTTTTAATATCAAGTGCTAAAAAAAAGGCCAGTTCTTGAATCACAGTCTGATGAACAAAAAAGTTTCTGGGACAATAGAGTATTGTGGGCATAAATAACCTTAATGTATTAGAAAGGAATAATCAAAGAATATAGCTAGCACGACTATAAAGAAAATATTTAATGGTAATCTAATTCATCTAATTCCTGATGTGGGAACCAAAAAATATAATGCAAAAAGAACAAAAGCCTTTCATATCTGGGGTGCACCAGAAAACAACCCCCCCAAAAAAAACAACAAAACCCTACAATAGTTCTAATTTTAAAGAAATGTTCAAAACCATGAAAATAATTTTGATGTGATTCTCTTTCACAAATGGGGTTCCATATTCAAGAAAAATCACCACACTGCTTTAAAAATAGCTGACAACTCAGTTATAATACCCTGAACGAAACTGTGGGCTAGGAAGCTAATTGCTTAAATATTGTCTATTACTACTGTATTACCAATTGCAGTATAAGAAAATTGGTAATAAAACCTTTTCTGGAGTGGCAAGAACTCCCCACGAACAGCCTGTGGGTGGCAGCAGGCCTGCCTGAGCCTCAGCAATGGATACAGGATGGAGGTGACAGTCCTTCTGTCCAGGCTGCTGAGCTTCAAAGCCCAGTCAGAAATCTTCCTGAGTTTTACTACTGCATCCTGGCAGCACACTTCATGTTGACGGTGATAGAAATGTCTTTCCACTGGAGAAAAGTGGAGCCAGTGGATTTCTTCTGTCTGAGGGGGTATCTGGATCTATACAGAGGAGAAAAAAGAAGATTTCACCTGGAAATTTAACTTGCTACCAAAATTCTGCTTTTCTTCTTTTTTTTTTCCTAATACCCTTAATCAATAAAAACTTATCCTACTGACTTGGTCAATCACATCTTTCTTTGCAGACCTCCACAGTATCTTGGCAATAAAGCTGTAGAGGAGCTGAGGATTCTTCTTGCAGTAAGGACGATAGAGAAGTCGAACCCACCAGTGTTTGACACAGTAAGGTTCAATACCAAGAAAGACCACTAACCCAAAAAGATCTGAAAAGAAAGAAAAAAAGCACACTGAGAATACAGACGGTGCCCAACTTACAATGGTTCGACTTACAATTTTTTGACTTTACCATGGTGCAAAAACGAATGTTGTTAATTAATAAATCATCAAATCTGATTTATCTCTATCAGTCTAGCATAGTGGATCTCAACTGAGGTGGAGGTGGAGGGGTGCAATTTTGCCCACTGGAGACATTTGGCCATGTCTGGAGACATTTGTGGGTGTTACAATTGCAAGAATGCTACAAGCATCTAGAGGGTAAAAGCTCAATATCCAAAATGCCCAGAACAGCTCCCCCAAAAAATGAATTATCTGTCCCTAAACATCAATGGGGCTAAGGTGGAGAAACCCTGGTCTAACACAAAAAGAAAAAAAATGAGACTTCTACTTCCAAATACAACATAGTAAGTCACGTCAGGCTAACATTCCCATTGCAACAACTACAAAAAGAACAGATATATTACAAGAGTCATAGTATTAAAGATATCAGCGAATCATGGAAGCAAAGATGAAAGATAAACTAAATTTCTAGAAATTTGGGAAAGGCTATTTTTTAAGGTAATTTGGGCATGAGAAAACTTTTGGGGGTGATTATGCTGACTGCGGAAATAAACTCACAGGTAAATACATATGTCAAAAATTTATAAATTTTACATTTTAAATATTTACAGTTTCATTATATGTCATTTATACCTCAATAAAGGTGTTTAAAAAAATTAATAAAAAATTTGTTGAATGGTGACAAGTGCTCAAAACACCTGCCAACATCTTATTCAACCAAAATAAACTAACTGCCCAGGGAACTGAGGAATTATTGCTCATATTTTTTCAATATTAAAATTAGAAAAAAAGTAACTTTGATAGTCATTTTCTTTTTTCTATACCTTCTCAGCTAACTTTTGAGCTGAATGATATCTTATTAACACCTAAATATCATAATTGGGCAGTTTCCAATGTAACAGCAGACCACTAAATTTGGCCTTTTAATTAGTCTGATATTATTCTATAAATATGTTTCACAATGTAACTTACTAAAATTACACAGGTATTTAAATATATACCTAAAATCTTCCTAAAAAACATTTTTCCCCTAAAAATAATCATCAAAAAAAAATTGTTTTTCACGTCATTGTAATAGATATTGATATTTTTATTTTAGCAGAATGATAAGTTATTCTGCTAGAAACAAACAATATATGAAAATTTGAATTTTCAGAATGATAAATTTTGAGGATGAATATTTGCCACAGGACTCCAAGAATATTTATATTTTATAATTTAACCACATTTTAATGACAGCTTTTCAGGAAATTTATTATGTAAAACAACACATAAACTTTTAGTTTTAAATATTTGCAACTTGAACAAAAGTTTTAAAAATGCAGTCTATGTTCTATGGAAAAAATAAGTTATATGAATGCGATTAATGTAGAAGCATGAGTTATACTGTGTGAGCGGGAGGTCCTTATTTTTATAGACACGGCCAAGTGAAATTAATTCCTTTTTCCTCTCTCTCTGGCTCTTTCCCTTTTTCTTTCTTGTCAGGTTCTTCCTGTTTTCTACTCACCATTTGGAACTTTGAGTTCAAGTCAGGCCTATGTCTACACTGCTCAAGCACGCACAGTAACTGCTCAAATTAGGACAATGGGACTACTCACCATATATCTATCCTCATATATACAAATAAAAATCACTTGATTCCATTTAAAAAGGTAAGTGTTTGAAACTATTAGGAGTCAAATATAAATACATATATAATCACTTAAGTAAGGATTTTAGCCAAAGGTAAACATAAAATACTTCTTGTTCAAAAAAATTAAGCTTTTCAAATATATGCAATAAATATGTGAGAAAACCATACATTACCCTCCAATCCTCTCTGTACTGGAGTGCCACTGATGCACCAGCGGTTAATCCCACTTAAGCGCTGAGCCATTTCTGCAGCCTGATGGGAGGGAAATATGAAATAAAAAAGAAAAGAAAAAAGACACAGGAAAAACTCAAAAGTCAGGAATATGTTTACTTATGAAAATAGCCCATGACAAGCTATGTTTCAGGTCAGATGCATCTGCTCTTATCAAACACTTATCACACTCAATACTGAATGTCATATTCAACGGGCTATCTTCTAGTACAGTGGTTCTCATTAGCAGGAGGCTGCCATGTGTCCTTCCAAAGAGGAAAGGTAGTTCAAGTATGTGTAGAATGAAAATACCCCCTGAATGACTGATACATTCCCTAGACCACCCCATCCTCCAGATGTGAACCACCATGCTAATAGACATGATGTATAAATTCAATTCAGGTTACAGACTGGCCAATGAAGACAGAATAAAGACATACAACAAAGTCCGAATAAAAATTCTGTCCTCTAAAGTAGTATTTTTCTATTACCATTTGGTCTCTCTGATCAAAACAACTGCCAAAGTTATCAGAGGCTATATGATGAGCCTTCCACATAGCAGAAATGCTTATAAAAGTCCCTAAATACTTTGATCTGCATCACACAAAAACTGCCATCTTATTCAAATATACATGTGCATTGTATTTAGAGCAATGATTCACAGATTACCAAAATAATTCCTAAGGATTATATAGTTCATACACAGAGAAAAGCAAATGTTGAGTGTTCAAAGGCAAACTTTTGGCCAATGTCAATGCTGTGGGTTAACTACACTTAAACTATTAAATTTTCTATGGACAGTCTCCTCCAATCCCTTTCCCTTTTCTCTTCCCCAGCCCTCAGAAGGTTCTGCAGAAATTCTCACTTTTACAGTAGGACATTCAACCATCTGAGCTTCATCAAGGCAAATCCTCCACCACTCCACAGCTACGAGGGGGCTGGGAATGGCCATATAGCGCTTCTGGTTCCTTAAGCGACGTCCATCCTCACTATTGCTGTGTGGGATATCTACATAGTTTAGTTCTGAACGAAGGACATCGTAAGTAATGATGACTATATCCTGTTCTGCCAAAAAATGAGGCTGTAAAAAACCATCTTTCTTCACTCCTTGATATACCTAGGAAATAATCAGCATAGACATAGTTATTGCAGAAAGGCACATCAAAGATACTGAAATAGTCATTTATTTATACACTTACTGAGCCCTTTCTATTTGTTTAGAACCAAACATGCTATAAGATACATCCTATACCTGTCTAGAGAAAGATGCATTTTAGTGTGTAAGACTAATAACATAAGTAATGTGAATGGAACAGTAAATGTGAAGTAAATGTGAAGGCTCACAGTGGAAAGACCAATTCTATGGCTAAGAAGGTAAATTCAGAGAGGAATTCAAATTTGCGGTAGATCTTGAAGTACATTTAGGAGTCCTCACAGGTGGAGAAAAAGGGAAAAGGACTTACAGGTAGGTGGGCAGATGGAATAGCTTGTACAGAAGCACAATGGTGTGAAAAAGTAGAACAATAAGAACTATTATTTACTGAATGCCTTTTATATTTCAGACACCATGCAAAGTTTTATCTCCTACTTTCAACAACAATCCTGTTAGTTGTTATTATTTCTATCCCACACATAAGAAACATGAAACATGAAGTGACTTGCTCCAAACTGGTAGAGTCAAGATTCAAACCAAGGTTTGCCTACCCTACAGAACAGAGCTCCTCAATGGCAAAGATGGTGTTTTACATATTACTGTATTCTCCATGCCTATCATAGTGGCTGAAATCTAGAAAACATACATAAAATTTGTGTGGAAAGAAGAACAAAGAGAGTAAAGAAAACTAACATTAGTGAACAACAACATTAAATGACCACTTACTATGTGCCAGCACTTTATCAAATCATTTAATCTTCACAAAAAGTCTGTGAGGGGGTACTATTTTCAGAACTTAGCACAATTCCTGGCACATAATAGGTACTCAATAAATATCTGTTGAATGAGTAAATCCTTATTTTACAGATGGGGTAACTGAGGCTTCAGAGGAAGATTCTGGAGCTAAAAGTTGAAAGATCATACAAGTTCATACTATTACACAATGCTGCCTTTGAATTGCATTTCTCTCAGAGTATAAACGCTTATACAAAGACTTTTTCATTTATATGATCAAGATTTTTTTCAAAAGCTTTCATCTTTCCACCCAAAGTGCTTTAACTTCTGATGTCAGAAAAGAATAAACAGTCTACGGTTCTATTTCTTACTCTCAATTTCCTCTTCAAGTTCTGATTTAATATTATTATTATCTCACTAAGTTAATTTTTGGGATAAAAAACAAAGTGACAAAGATTATAAAAATTATCATGGAGTGAAAATTTACATTTTCCTATCCCTTTAAAGAGTCCAAACTACCTTACCAAGACCCGAAGAGATGATGACCTCACATGTCTGTTGATTTCATCCACCCATTGATGACAGATGGAACTAGGGGAGATGATCAGAGTTGCTCTTGTTGATACTGGCTCCATCGCAACAAGGCAGTGGGGGCAGTAGAAAGGTTTAATCTTCAGATTCTTCTCTTCATAATTCACACATTTTGCGTGCTGCCACAAGTGGCATTTCAGGCACTGAACACGAGGCTTACGGTCTACCTGGTCAACTTCACCACATATGCACTCAAAGTGATAATCGGAGGAATTATAGGGACCCATGATATTAGAGTGTGGCATGTCATGACCAACAGGATTTAGAGATTCAGCTTGGTCCTTTGCTGCATGTTTTTGCTTGACTTCAAAGACACATGTACTTTCAGATGTGGTAACATCAGTAACTGCAGAGTCACCGGCAGCTGGACAGAGATCCTGTGAGCTGAGGTTGATGTTAAGCTGACTTTTTTCCTTTTTTGTGGATGGAACAGGCTTTTTCCTCAATTTACTACGATTTCTCCTGGCCTTATAGTAATAATAGTAAGGATCATCATCATCATCAGAGGTGTTTGATGGCAAGTATTCAGAATCTGTGTCCTTGCTCCCTGGTTTTCTGGATTCTTTCTGAATTTTCCTTGGACTCCCCACAGCCTATGAAAAATACTATTTATTTAATTTATTTCAACAGAGTGACATATCTGAAATGAAATGCCCAACTTCATGTGCTTTACATAAAAATCTAGTAGCCAGTCTTTGTTACCCCTTCCCTGAGGAGAATCACTCTTGATCAGTGGCTTTCAAGTTGCTCTAAGAACTCCCCTCCCTGATTTTCCCTCCAAAAGCAAAAGAAAGCTCTACTGCAGTATCATTAAGATTTGGAGTGAACAAAAATTAGAAAGATAAAGGGAGCTACTAATTTTGACATCAACTTCTTATAATTTACAATCTGCCTAAATCAATAAAAGACTGGTAGTTTATAATACATAAATATACAAACTAGGGCAATTATAAAAATACCAAGTATTAAAATATAGCATTTAAACAAAGTGAAAATTAATCTACTAGTTACTGCAATTAGCAAATAAGTTCCTTCTTTCTTTCTCCTTTCTAACTGTGTACCCTCCTGCAATTATTTATTGAATGCCAATTCTGTGCCAGGCATCATGTTAGATGCTGGGGATATATATATGAGGAATATTTAGCTCCTGGTCTCAAAGGGGTCTGTTGGAAAAGACAGAACAGTAATAAATAAAATGATGCTATAGGAATGCATAAGAGGGTTATATAACAGAGAGGGGCTGTGATGGGGAGGTAGGTGCCAGCAATAGCTTCCTAGAAGTGATGTTACAGTCAAGGTTGAACAGAGGAATGAATGACATTAACATGGAATGACTGGCATTAACTGAAGGAGATTTTCTTTTTTGGGTAGCAGAAGGATTATTAAAAGCACAGAAGTTCATTGCAGTCTTCTAACCTAGCTGGCGAGAAACTGGTGGAGACTCCCTGCTCTAGGAAATGAACTTTTTGGTCTGCCATTTCTTTCACAGTAGCTAAGCTGGTAACTCTACATTTTGAATTGTTGTCATTGGTCTTTTCTTGAGTTATGTTTGCCAATTTGTAACTATTTTCTTAAAGGCAAACTGAACTTATTGGCCACAAAGCAGCAGTTTTATAACAAAATATAAACATTTTATAAGGTGATGACATGGGAAAAATAAAAACTTATGTAAGAGATTCATTGTATATAAAGAGCTATGCAAATGTAAGGTATCAATATTTTTATAAAGTATGGAACATGCTTTTTTAACTGCTGACAACAACATGAGGGTAAGAAAAGTTATCTTAAATTATAATATGCTTAACAAACTAATTTTATAATTCACTCAATAAATATTTATTGAGTACCTGACATATGTCACGCACTCTTCTCCAGGCTTAATGGTGACCAAAAGAAAGTTGCTACTCTGATGGAACTTATATTCAGGAAGTAGAAAACATACGTCACAGCCGTAAGCGTTTTTCCTAATGTTTGTTTTTTTATCACCAGACTGTAAGAGCTTCAGACAGGTGGGGTCTGTCAACTTATTCTGTAAAGCATCACATAAAACTACTTAATAAATGCTCTGTTACCTGCTTTTTTGTTTTATCATGTATATCCTCTTCTTTGTAATTCTTTCCCAGTGTAAAAGTACCAGAAAAACCATGGCCTTTGATCTGTTTCACAAGACCTTCAAAAATTAAACATTTCAGCATCCTTTTCAGAAGACTCCTGTTCCGTTGAACATCATATCTATATATAGAACTGACATACTTGTAGATGGAAAGAATGGAAACTCCTTTTTTTCCATTCATTTCTTTAACAGCTGTCAGGATCATCACACGAGTAGCTAAATGCAAAAGGATATGCTAACTCAGTCAAAACAATTAAAATGAAAAGAAAAGAAAACTCAGTTAATCTTAATGTGTACCGAGGACCAAGTTAAGAAGAAAATAAATCAAAGATTTATTAAAGATATGTTGTCTGTACATCATCATTTTGAAGAATATGTAATAAAAATTTATCTCAATAATTAAGAAATAAATTACTGTGATGGAATAATTTAAGGAAGAATTACATTAATTTGCTAATCTTACAAATCAACTATCATTTAAAACTATATATAAAAAAAAAAACTTCTCACAGTTATTTACATAAATGCTACCATTAGCAAGGGAAACATTCATTTGCTAGCAGAATTTGAAGTAGCTACTCTTTATCAAAGCCTGGTTTAAACTGTAAGCTAAGGAAATTTAAATGTAACAAATTAAGCAAAAAACTGTCTGGACCAAGTCAAACCAAAGAATAAACGTTTATTTTTGTTAAGATAATATGCCTTGTAATTGAACTTTTATGCAAAGTATAAATAACTGTAGAAACAATTATTCATAACAATTACAAGATATCTCTATATAATGATTATAAGAACTAGAACAAAGACCACTGTAAAAAGGTGTTATCTTTAAGAGATTTCATACTTACGGGGGCACTGAACTTTTTCTTTTGGTTCAAATTCCATATTCTGGGTTTCTGTGTTTTTTACATTTCCTCCAGAATAATGTGATGGAATGAAATAATTCACCACTTTTCCCTGATATAAACAACATTAAGTAGTCACACAGTGTTTTGCTTTCAGTATTCTGAGTTGCTTAATAAGACAAACCCTCCTTCTATTAAGGAGATGAAAAAGAGTTATAATAAATTATGAAAGAAAGGGCTAAATATGTTATGCACACATATAAACCTTATTTTTTATTTCAGAGTTTACAGCTAGCCATCACTTTTTAAAATTGTACATGTTATCTTAAATTACCTAAATTCTAAGTGTGAAACTTCTGAAGTTAACTTTTTAAGCCTTGTTTAAAATAGTAATAACCCATTAAATTTGTAATAATACTCAAAATAACTTAAAATTAACACAGCTAATGAACAGAAAATATCCAAAGGAAGTTACCAATAGTTAAAACTGAATACTCCAACTCATTTTCTACAAAGGAAATAGACATTCCCTACTCTAACCCTTACTCAAATCTGAAAGGCTAATTTTGCAAACTTTATACTATTAAAAGATCACATAACCACTAAGGTTGTGAGCATGGTGGGCCATACAGGTAATTACAGTTATGCCTTTAACTAGTGGCCTCATTTCGGCAGGATTTAATGGGCTGATTTCAGATTCCATTATTGGAAAATATGAACTGTGAGCTATATTTGCCTCACTGAAGTTTTTTCTTTTTCTTATAAGCTCTAAAATTTGTACTTTTAAACACAATTGTATTTTGGAATAAAGACTCACAGTTTGTTTCATCTAGCAATCTAATTACTAAGCTGTTTATCCTGTAACAAAGTTCTAATTATTGATATTTGACTCTAAGATTTATATATCTGAGATTTGCAGTTTTTGAAAAATAGCTCTCAAAAATATTTAGCAGTAATACGGAGACTTGAAGTGGTGACAAAACATTTGAGGAAGTAATGAAACTTTCCTAAGGGGACTTCTCTGCCAGCTAGAAGGAAGCTTGGTAAGTGACAGCATGTTGCCTTCCTAGTTGGCCAATATCACTTTAAAAAACCCCTCCAGGTCACAAACATCCCATTTCTGTGCCTACTTGAAGTTAACTAACAACTAATATAAATCATTAGTCACAGAGTAAACTGAAAGTGTTGACTTAAGTGCCAAGCAAATGTTCGATATACGATGCTTTTGGAGAACATATGTCCCTGCTTTCCCAAGCCCTATAGTACTCCTACTACCTCAGGAAGAGTGAGAGCATCTTGTTTGACATCTTGTCGAGTATGTGTCAGAATCAGAGCCAAAACCTCTACTGTCTTTCCGAGACCCATCTCATCTGCTAAGATCCCACCAAGCAACTGTGGCCCAGCATTTGGGTACTCACGGATGATGCTAAGGAAAAAACAAGAAAAACACATCATAGGAATGCAAATAAAAATTACACTGTTCCTAAACAGAACTGGGAGAAATGCATAGAAGGCTAAGCTTTTAAAAATTATATTTTAGGTTGCAACAATTATAATCCCTAGATCACGAATATAAGAACTGTGATCAAAAACCTGCCTGAGCTGACAACTAAAGTCTGCAGAAACAGAATTGGTACTGTCATCATTTTTCTCTTCTGTAAATAAAAGGAAGCATGTCTGCCTTCTTTCTGTGACCTTTATGAATCTGTGAATAAAAAAATAAGAATGGCAATAACTACTGATTCACTAGTCATATTTAATGATTCCTAAAACTCTTTCATAATAGAAATGAACAAATTTAATGAACTGGCCCATAACAAGATGACATTTTTACCTAAAATTATAATCTCTTTAAATATCAATAACTATGCATCTTAAGTCTATTATACTGCATTTATCTACTGAAAAATTACATGTGCTATTAATTCTATGTCTATCTATAAAAATGTCTAATGAGACCTGGTCTTAGTATTCCTTCTTGAGGTACTGCTGAGGCTGAAGACTTACGCTACCAATCTCATACAGGTTTTTGTAATATTTATTTTTACTATCAAGTACATAAAGTTTTGCCTTACCAGCCTGTATATGGATTGTAGTAGAGTTTCAAACCCTCAGATGTAACAATTTCTCGCCATAGGAAGTGCAGGGCATTTTCTAAAGAAAAATATAATCATAAGAACAAGATTCTGTTTGTTTTCCTTTCTGCCAGATAATCACATTAAAAGAAAAGTAAGCTAACAGTCAGGACACCCTGGAAAGGCACATACACATGGGAAAAAGGCTAGGACTCCTCTCATTCTTTTCTTCAGATATTATTCTTTAGCTTCCTTTGCTTTGGGCACCAATATGTTCCATATAAACAAGTGATAAGACAGAAAAAGTATAGCAAATTACAGAGGATTAACAGGAAAAGAAAACTAATACATATAACCAAGTCTTACCCAATAAAGGAAAGTAGCTTATCTTTTATAAATCCTTCAAGAAGTTACCTGATGTCTTTAAATAACTCAACAGATATATGATACTGGACTAATACATTAACGTAAATCAGACCTAATCTTTTATATGGGTCTGAGTGGGAGGAAAGGCTTAACTGAGGAAATAATATCTAAAACTATAACACTGAAGTACTGAGTTTATTTCAGCCAGAATCTTCCACTAACCCTTCCCTTAATATTTTAAGTTGTTCAAACCAACTGCTAAGTAGGAAGTATGTCTCTACTCACCAGTGAAATGGTAAGTCATTTTTTGTTACTTTCTTTAGGGATTAATAGATGAAGTAGGAATACAGACACATAGGTTTAATAAAATGAAAAAAATTAAAAGATAAAAAGCTTTAATTTATGGGAACCAAGGGAACAGAAAAACTACTAAATGACACATGGGATTTAATCAACAAAATCCAGCCTGTGGACAAAAAAAAATGAATCACTGACACATGCAGCATGGATGAACCTCAAAAACATTATGTTGAAAGAGGCCAACTCCCTCCACCCAAGTGTACACATTTTATCATTCCGTTTGTTTCAAAAACAGGCAAAACTAATTTACGGTGACAGTGGTTGCCTCCCGAAGGGACTGAAGTAGGAGAACTGACTGGCAATTATGGAAGTTGCTGGGGTGATGGAAATACTTTATGTCAGCCCTGTATGATAGAAATATTAAAAGAAACAGGTAAAATTAATTTTAATAGTTGTTTTCATTTAGCCCAATATAATCAAAATATTATTTCAATATGCAATCAATATAAAAATTAGTAGTGAGATATTTCACATTCTTTTTTTGGTACTATTTGAAATCTAGTGTGTATTTTAAACCTACTGCACATAATTTGGACAACCACGTTTCAAGTCTCAAGAGGCATGTGTGGCCAGTGGCTACTTTTGAAAAAGTCTGGTTCTATGTCTTAACTGAGTTGCTGGTTTCACAGATGCATAGATTCATCAAAACCTATCAAACTGTGCCCTTAAGGTCTGTGCATTTTACTGTATGTAAGTTACACCTTAATCAAATTCCTTAGTTGAAAAAAATTATTTCATTTTGGAGAAAAAATAATCCAGTCTGTGGTAAACTCTACAGAGCTAACCATTTCTTAAACAAATATAAGAAAAAAATACAAGAGAGAGGAGATAAAACCTATGGACTAAAAGCAACTTAAGAGACAACAACTAATTCCAATATATGGATGTTATTTGGTTTCAGATTTGAACAAACTATAAGAGGCAGAAATAGAGAGAAAGGAGGGAAGGAAGAGAGAGAAATTTGGTGATATTAAGGAATTACTGGGTTTTAAAATGCATTGTACATATATTTATATCTGTTTAAAAGCTCCTTTATCTTTTAATGAAATAAACTGAAATATTAACAGAAGAAATGATACAATATGTGGGATTATTATTTCAAAATAATTCAAAATATTGGAGGAGGAGGAAGAAGAAGAAATAATACTGGCTATGAACTGATATTTCCAAAATAAAAAGTTAAAAAAAATAAAGTTTGTTGGATAAAAAAGTGGGAGAAATAAGAGCTATTCATCACTGATTAAAATAAATCTATATAGGAAGAATGAGAAATAGTTAACACTTTACTTCCTAGAGTCATGTAAAAATCTCATCTTGTGTCCATGCCTTTAAAGACAATGATACAGAAGTGCACAAATGACTCCCATAAATCTACTACTTTTATGAAAACACTTACTAGATGGTGTTTCATTTTATTATTTATTTTGTGGAGTAAAGAAAATAAATGCAAACCTAGGAAAATTAGATTAGTCACACGTAAGTCTCCTACTTTTGTAAATTTGCTTTCTGTCCCTAACATTCATGATTAAATTGTAAAGCCTTTTACATATATTAGGAAGATTCCATCTGATCAGGTTACAAAAGCAATTCCTGGTTGAAAAGGCATGTAAAAAATCTCTTGGTTTTTAAAAATTCCAATCAAGGCAGCCTTTACTTTGGCTGGAAAAATCAGTTTGAACTTTTATGGATGAGGGAACTCAAAAATGAATTTCTCTAGATTTCAATTTTGAAGGATTTCTTAGAAAATAATTTTGTTCATAGTAACACCCATTCTATCCTATGTTTTCAATATGATTTGTTTACTGATCGATTTCCCCCTACCCTCTCTCTCATATAATCCCTCTGATCAATTTGCCTTTCTTTAAGCATCTTATACTTGCCACTAGCAGGGGCGCTTTTGAAATGCTCTTGTTGTAGCATCCAATTGACAGCCTCTCTTTGGTATGGTCTCAACACAGGAGTCAGTGCAGGATGCTGGACATCCACTTGGATGGACGGAGTTTCTTGCTGATGTGTTCGCTTCACAAAGTGATAGAGCTCATCAATGTCCTGTCCCTCTGGCTCACTCTCTGAATCTTCCTCATCCTCTTCCAACACATCTGTATATCCAAGAACAAATGTACTCAAAACAACCCCATCCACATTTATAACTATAAGCAATTCTTATTCCAAGAACATACCATGCATTCTTCCACCTCTGGGGCCTTGCTTAGTATGTTTTTTGACTGATCAAAAATTTACCCATCCATCCTTCAAGATAATTCAACTGATACTTTTTCCATGACATTTTCTTTTGCTTTCCCTGATCAGAATTAATATTCTCCTCTGTGTTCATGCAATACTCTTATACTTTGGATATAGTAACACATTGCAATCTGTCTGGTAATACAATCACTTGTGCATATTCATCCCTTCCCCACTGAACTGTAATGCTCTTTGAGAGCAAAGGCTGTCTTGTTTTTATAGCTCCTCAGAGCAGCTAGCACGTGCTTGCGCACTGTAGATGTTTAATAAACATCTGAGGAACTGAACGTGAATATCTTTTGCAGTTTGTAAAAGGATAATTTATTTCACTTTTACATCTTAACATAAAAAAAATCCATATGCAGACAATTTTTCTATGTCTAATAAGACAAGGATTCCCATTCTATTTCTTATGCTAAAAAGGATAGGTATTTGGTAGCAGCACCAGCAGCCAATTAGGAGATTAAGGGCTTAAACCATCAATACAAATTTGTAAGAATTTCAGACTCATTTGTTGGGCACAATTGCCCTGTGGAAGAAGATTCATGCCTACAACATGAAAAAAAAAATCCAAACTCTTGAACAAATTTACAAACCCCATTAGCTAAAGCTAATGATTTATTACTGAAAGGTTTCAAATAGGCCTACACACATTTATAGAACAGGCCTCACTCATATGCCCTCAAATAAAAACTGTACCATAAAATACATAATTTACTTTTTTCAATAAAAATTATGTCATATTAAGATTTTCAAAAGTTTACAATTAATGTGTAGTTACATGCTTGGTTATTTCAGACTGTTAGTATAGGTGTATACTCTAGTATTAATAACTAAATTTGAAGTTTTCCTTTAAAATCCTTTAAGTTTTCCTTTGAAAAGTTCAAATTTTATTATTTTTCAAAGGCAGAATAATGGAATTCTTATCCTAACTTTAAAAATTCTAGGTGTACCTAAAATCATTCCTTCCAATTTTAAAACCAGTGATTTTTCTCCTTTTAAGTCTTTAACATGCAAAATGATTTACTATTATTAGTTATTATGAAGCTTTGCAAAGAATGTACTGCAGAAACAATTCAATAACCAAGCTCAGAAACTGATTTCCCAAATATTCCAGTATAAAAATGTTCTATAATTTGCACCTGAAATAAGGCTGACCCACCATGAGCAGGACTTGGAGAATCTGAGCCGTTTTTCCAGTAGTGTTGATGGGCTGCATCAAGCCATCCACACTCTCCCTTGGGAACCAACGGCAGACAACTCTGCAACTGCAGTCCTGACCAAGGATGCAACGTCTTGCCAAGAAACAGTAGCAAAGTTAACTGGTCTTTATGGGAAGCAGGCTCTTGAGATTATTTGTCAGACTGCAAAGGAGAGGTGGAATAAAGGCCAGCCAAGAATCTCTGGCCATGACAAAATAAAAAAGCACAGGAATAATGCAAAAATTCCAATCAGCTCAGATCCCTTTAAATTCTGCCTATTGACTCCATAAACATTTCTTGAGTAATTACTATAAGCTAAGCACATTATTAAGCAAATAAAGACAAAAATTATAGAAGTAGGGGCATTTCGGATAAGTATAATTTTGTCATATAGCAATTTTATGAAGGTTTAATTTTTACTATGGTTTTAGTAGCTGTTTTTCTGGTTGTTATGTATAGGATTTGGGGGAAAACCCACAGTTCTTCAGTAGTAGCAATTTTAAAGTTTACTTTAAATATTACCTGGAATAATAAAATTGTATAACTTTTCCATCACTCTCTTCATGAGTTGATTGAACTTTTTCATTCTTGAGTTTGCATCACTCAGAAAATCTAGTTTTGCTAGGCCACCTTCCAAAAGATAAATTCCAACCTACATAGAATTAATCAACATAAAAATAGTTTTGATTGTACTATACCATTTTTGAGGACATAAGAAAAACATTTTTTAACATCATCATTTTTAAAGGTATTCACAGTATTTACCCCACAAACACTAAATATATACCTACCAAATCTCCCTTAGATGTTTTCACTTTCAATAACAAATTCATTCTACAAATGCAGTACCTACTATGTGTGATGCACCATTTAAGTAGCTAGAAAAAAAAAATATTTCCTTAACTGGAACTGAACCTGGGAGACTGTGATGAGAACACTAATTCTACCAATCAAGTCAATGATTTCCCAACTGGATGATCATCAGAATATTCAATGAAGCTGGTTAAAAATGCAGATTCCCCCAGAAGATTCTGATGCACATGACAGGATTCTTAAGCACGGTTAGGTTTGGGAATCCCTATTACTAGATCAAACACTAAAATGTATAGGAAAACAGACCTTGATTAAGGTTATGTAGCTTGAGTCTAGTGAAACAATGTAGTATGAAGTTTTGTAGTCAAAATACTTGAATTTTAATACTGGCATTGATATTTAAGAGCTAAATAAACAAACAAAATGATTGATTTATTCTGACCCAAATGGGGAGAAGCCTATATGAGATAGCCCACTTAGTACAATTTTAAAACTTCCTAATGGTAGATAATCAATAAACACAGTTTCCTTCATTTTCCTGTATTATCCTGAGCTTGATTCCCTAATCACTGAGATTCTCATATTTTTTCACTAAAGAACAAGAATCAACCAGCATTATACAGGAATAAGTGGCAAAGATTATTTTTCACTACTTATACTCTGCTTTGTACCTAGAGATGGCTTGCTATAGCAGCAAAAAGTGTTTAAATGTTTATAAAAATTGGGATTAGGGAAGACAGAACAGATCAAGATTTGGTGTGTGGGTGGGAGAAGTGGACAGAACACAGGCATACAATCCATGAATTCTTACATACTTGTTATCCCTGAGCCACAGTTTTTGGCACTCACTATCAGCAAAGAGAGGGAATGCTTGGTTGTATAGTTAGACTGTACAGGGAAGAATTAATTACAATCTAATGCTTCTAAATTTTCTCCTTTCCTTCTGTCAATTCTGAAACTATAAATAGGGCTATCGATATAATTGCCTTTTTTAAAAAAATTTATTTATTTTAATTTATTTATTTTTGGCTGTGTTGGGTCTTCGTTTCTGTGTGAGGGCTTTCTCTAGTTGCGGCGAGCAGGGGCCACTCTTCATCGCGGTGCACGGGCCTCTCACTGTCGTGGCCTCTCTTGTTGTGGAGCACAGGCTCCAGACGTGCAGGCTCAGTAGTTGTGGTTCACGGGCCCAGTTGCCCCATGGCATGTGGGATCTTCCCAGACCAGGGCTCAAACCCGTGTCCCCTGCATTGGCAGGCAGATTCTCAACCACTGTGCCACCAGGGAAGCCTGATATAATTGCTTTATAATGTGAGAAATGTGTAACACAGTTTTCAACTGAACAGAGGTGAATTTAACATTTTAGAATTTCTTTTCAAGTTTTAGCATGAAGGCATATAAACCTGCTTCATAGTTTACAAAGTACATTTACTTACATTACCTCACCTGATTCTCAACACAACCGTATGAGGTAAAAAGAATGAGTACTACTTACATTTCGTACAAAAAGAAGCTGAAATTAGGGCCTTTAAATGATTCACAAAAAGTTACTTGGCTAGTGAATAGCAGAGACTGAAATGAATGGTAAATTTATTCATTCATTTACTGAAAATCTGTTTAGTACATGGTATTTTACTGGGCTGTGAAGACAATAAACTTCATAGTCTAGTGAGGGGGAAAGATATAAAATGTAAGTACACTACAAGTGACCAAGGCAAAAATAAGCATATGTGTTAGATATTATGGGGGAAGAGCATGGAACACCATCCATGGAGTTTAAGAAAAGATCTCCTTAGGTGAAGTAAACTCTGAGCTGAACATTAAGCAATGACCAGGAGTTAGGAGGGACGTGGAAGGAACAACCCAGGCAGAGGGAAGTGTGAGAGCAAAAGCAGAGATGCAAAAAGACAGCAGGGTATCTGCAGGAAACAAATTAATTTGCACTTTCTGGGGCAAACTAAAAAGCAGAGTGATTAAGAGTTGAGGCTGGAGAAGGAGACAAAGGCCTATCAAAGGAGAGACTTATATGCCAGATTATCATTAATTCTAGAGGCAGTAAATAGACTAGAATTCCATTTGCATTCATATCATACCAGCCCAGAGACAAAGGAAATGAAGGAGTTGAAAAGGCAATATTAAAGGATTGCTGCAGGAAGAGAAAGAGATAATGAGGACCAAAACAAGTCACTGAGAGTAGAACTGGAAAGGGCGAACCAGGAAGATCCTGAAAAAAGAGCAGCCTGAAAATGATTAGCTATAATATACATTTTTTATAGTTATTGAATGTCCCAAATAAAGCGTACTTTGACACTTAATAATGAGAGGCTTATTGCTGGCTTTCCAGACCTTCCTTCTAAGTTAATTTCAAAATGGGCTGTCTGATGCAGAAGAACCTTAAAAGACACTACAGAAATTGCATACCTTGATAATGTGATTTCCTTCTGGTTTTTGGTAAAGTTTTATTCTTTTCTTCTTTTGCAGCCACCCCAAATCTTCTAACATTTCACCACTGAAGGATGATTCCACTTGAATACCTTTGTCACAAATACTGATTGGCTCGTTGAGTCCTCTTTCTTTTTTCTCTACATCTTCGCATTCTGAATGAACATAGATCACAAACTGATAGCTCGACTCTGAACTCATCAGGGTAAAACTCCTTTCAGAAAAATTTTCAATTAAACTCTGTTCAGGAAGAAGCTGAAGAGTTAATTCCCCTAGAAATGCTTTCCAAGAATTATCAAAGTGATAGGGAGAAATCACAATATTCAGCTTTAGAGACAAAGGGGAAAAAATGCCACCAGTCTCTTCTTCAACTGATTTTGAGACGCTCACCACTTCTGAACACCTCTTCTTATCTTTGTGAGCCACTTCTTCCTTTAGACTGTCATCTAGGATGATGCAGTGAGCAGAAGAGGAGTCCAAGCCTGGGCAGCACTGCTCGTCATCAGTTAAGGTGAGAGGTTCATTCCTTCTGTCCTCATGCATATTCCAACGAAGCTGCTGTTGCTTCTCTTCATCTACCCTCACTGGAGGAGCACGTTTCCGTCGGCTGCTCATTTTCAAGTTATCTTGGTAAATGTGAAGTCTAGAAGACAAACGCAACAGTAGGCATTCTAAGAGAGGATTTTAGTATTAAAATACTCCCAGATGAGAAATTCAGCATAGAAAAATAATCCCACACATAACATGAAATCTTCAGAGACACACATAAGGTAATGGATAATTTTTTTAATAAGTCAAATACGGCTTTGGAACACACTGACTATAATCTCATGTATCATATAAATTCTAATGGTCTTATTGGTCTTCTACAGATAAATTTAATATAGATAATTTGTTGTTTAAAATAAAATAAGTTCTAAAAATACATTTAAGGAGCAGCATGAGAGTAAGGTAGATCTCTCAGATACCCTGGAAATGCTTATTTGAAAACTTTTAGTAACATTTGGATTCATATCATCACCACAGAATTTCAATTTTGTTTTATAATCCCAAAGAGTTAACAAAACTTCATTTGACTCTTACATAACTTAAAAATCCCTAAAAATATATCTTCTTTTTCAAAAGAGGAAGATGAAAACATAGAAATGTATTTCTTTTTGTGAATCAGCATATAAAAATAATAAGAGAGATAGCTGGGCAAGAAATAAGGTGGTGATGGCAACCAGGGGAAATAAGGCAGAGACAATAAAAGAAGAAAATTTAAAAATATAGGGAAAAAGAAAAGAAAGCTTTGTCATCTCAAAAGAGGAAACTGGGCTAAAAGCAGTCTATATAAGGTAGGCCCTAAACTACGTTTCCCAAAAGAATAGCCAATTCCTATACGTAGCATAAAACAACTCAGAGAAGTTAAATCACAAAGTCATAATGATGGTTGGTGCCTATTCCAATTTATTCCAACCATGGAGCTGGGGGGAAAAAAAAAGGATGTATAAACAAAATTTGTCTTCAAGTGCAGTTTAAGAAATATTCTCAGAAAAGGGAACCCTCTTGCACTGTTAGTGGGAATGTAAATTGATACAGCCAGTATGGAGAACAGTATGGAGGTTCCTTAAAAAACTAAAAATAGAACTACCATACAACCTAGCAATCCCACTACTGGGCATACACCCTGAGAAAACCGTAATTCAAAAAAAGTCATGTACCACAATGTTCATTGCAGCTCTATTTACAATAGCCAGGACATGGAAGCAACCTAAGTGTTCATCAACAGATGAATGGATAAAGAAGATGTGGCACATATATACAACGGAATATTACTCAGCCATAAAAAGAAACAAAACTGTGTTATTTGTAGTGAGGTGGATGGACCTAGAGTCTGTCATACAGAGTGAAGTTAAGTCAGAAAGAGAAAAACAAATACCGTATGGTAACACATACATATGGAATCAAAAAAAAAAAATGGTTCTGAAGAACCTAGGGGCAGGACAGGAATAAAGACGCAGACATAGAGAATGGACTTGAGGAAATGGGGAGGGGGAAGGATAAGCTGGGACGAAGTGAGAGTGTCATGGACATATATACACTACCAAATGTAAAATAGATAGCTAGTGGGAAGCAGCCGCATAGCACAGGGAGATCAGCTCGGTGCTTTGTGACCACCTCGAGGGGTGGGATAGGGAGGATGGGAGGGAGATGCAAGAGGGAGGACATATGGGGATATATGTATATGTATAGCTGATTCACTTTGTTATAAAGCAGAAACTAACACACCATTGTAAAGCAATTATACTCCAATAAAGATGTTAAAAATATATATATAACATATATAGAAAAACAAAAAAAAGAAATATTCTCAGTAATTCCACTTTTAAATAAAATCCAGTCAGGTATTCGCTGAGTCCCCAGTAAGTATTCAACACCGTGCTGTATTTGAAGAGAGGATATAAAAGAAGTATAGATCAAACCATGGTCTTTAATTCAGTACAGATGACAAACTGAGCACACAGAGCAGTCTATATCCCTCCAGCTCCACTAACTCCCCATCCTTAATTACTCTGCTCCAAATCTAGCCCTGTTTAAGATAATACAAAACAAGGGGAAATCTCAGCTGACCAGAAACTTTGAGGTATTCCTAAAGAATGATACAGAGGGAATCAGACCGGAAAGCTGAGTGACAGCGTGAATGTATTAGCACAAAAGATGGGAGCATCATCAAGAGGGCTGCCATGCTCAGTGGTGGGGGACCTGGTAGTGGAAACCAAAGCGAGTCCAGGGCTACAGCACAGATAATAGTAGAACAATAAAGTGGGAACCCACAGGCCCTTACCTGCCCTATTTCTCCCAAAGGCAAGGTAGCTGTGATGGGGTTATCTGTTTTCTGGTGAGAGTGGTGCCTAAACCGGAAAGATGTCCTTTGCCACTGACTAAAGAAAAAAGGATGGCAATGGACTCTGCCTATATGGAGGTCTCACCAACCTCCCATTCTCACTGAATACAACAGAAAACAAGTCTTACATCTGCTCTGAGCCTCCCCTTAAGCAAACTGTACAAGCAGAGACAATGAAAGGTAAAGTGGGGAATCTGAACCTCAAAGATGAGTTCACAATCAACAAACATGAAGGGATCTCCAACAGGAGAATAAATGAACAAAGAAACTTTCACCCAAACAGATGGAGCAATCTGAATAAGAACTTTATAAAACAGTCAACATCATTATATCCTCAGGGAGATAACATATTGTTTTCATGAAACAGAATCAGGAAGTCATAACACAAAAAGGTGGCTATTAAAAAAACTGACTGGCAATTTTAGGAAAGCAGATTATATTACTGGATATTTTCGATCCACAGTTGGCTGAATCTGTGGATGCAGAATCTGCAGACATGGAGGGCTGACGTATCTTTAAAGAAATGAAGGTGAAAAAAATGACAAAAGCCAAGAGAATTCACTTGCAGACCCACATTTACAAGAAATGTTAAAGGAAGTCCTCACGAAGGAAAATGATATTAGATGGAAATTTGGACCTACACAATGGAATAAAAAGCATTGTGAATGAAAAATATGTGCATAAATATGTCTTTTTCTCTTGTTTTTACATTCTTTAAAAGATAACTTTAAAAATTTTTTATTATGAAAATTGTCAAGTCTACATAAAAAGAGAGAAAATAGCTTAGTAGTATAGTCATAGAGATATACATACTATGTACTATGTTTATGGACTGGAAGACTCAGGATGCCAAAATGTCAATTCTTCGATATTGATCTACAGAGTCAAAGTAATCTCATTCGAAATCCCAACAGGCCTTTTTTTTCTTTTCTTTTTTTTGTAGAAACTGACAAGCTGATTCCCTAGAACTAGAAGAGTCAAAATAATTTTGAAAAAGAAGAGTAAAGTTGAAAGATTTAACAATGACTCCAGGACTTACACTGACAGTAATCAAAACAGTGTGGTAATGATATAAAGATAGACATATAGACCAATGGAACAAAATAAAGTGTCCTGTAATAGACCCACATAGCATGGTCAATTGATTTTTGAAAGAAATTCAAAGGCAATTAATGGGGAAAGAATATCCCTTTTAATAGATACCTCTATGCAAAAAAAAAAGAGGACCTTGATTTTTACCTCCCCACACACATAAAAGCTAACTTGAAATGGATCATAAACTGAAATATAAAAGCTAAAACTGTAAGGCTTCCTGAAGAAAACTGAAGAGAAAATCTAAGTGACAGTGGATTAGGCCAAAAAAAAAAAAAAAAAAAAAAATTTAAATAGGACACAAGAAGCAGAGACTATAAGAAAATGATAAATTAGGCTTTAATGAAATTAAATACTTTGGCTCTTCAAAAGATATTGTTATGAAAATGACAGGGGAAGCTGCGGATGGGAAACAATATTAGTAAAACAAATACCTGATGAAAGATTTCTATGTGGAATATATAAACAACTCTTGCAAATCAATAGTAAGAAAAACAACCTTATTAAAAAAATGGACACAAATTTTGAACAGTCGTTTCACCAAAGAGGATCTATACGTTGCAAATACTGTAAGCACATGAAAATATCTTCACCATCATCAGTCATTAAGGCATTTCAAAGTCAACCCATAAACCACAATGAGAAACTACATATCCAGTAGAATGATTAAAATTTAAAAGACTGAGGATGTAGAAGAACTAGAACTGAACTCTCCAGCATTCCAACAGGAAAAGTCTGTCAATTTCTTACAAAATTGAATATACATTTTCTGTGCAGCTATTAATCCCACTCATAGGCATTTACCTAAGAGAAATAAAAACACAGAATCATAAAAAAGACTTAAACTTGAATTTTTAAATAGCAGTTTTATTAATAAAAGCCTACAACTGGAAACAACCCAAATGTCCATCACCTGATGAATGGATAAACAAATGGAATACTACTCATGATAAACTATTGATACATATAACAACATGGATGAATTTTTAACACATTATACTAAGTGAAGGAAGCCAGAAGTGAAAGACTACACAGTGTATGATTCCATTTATATGAAATTCTAGAAAAAGTAAAAATCTAGTGACAGAAAGCAGATTAGTGGTTACCAGGGGCCAGGAAGTGGTAAGAGGTGACTGACAGCAAAGAAGCAGAAGGGAAACCTTTGGGGTGACAGAAATGTCCTACTGGTGATCACATGATTGTACACATTTGTCAAAATTCATCAAACTGTATATGTAAAATTGTTGAATTTTATTGCATGTAATTTACCTTAATAAAACTAATTTAAAAAGCAGGACTTCCCTGGTGGTGCAGTGGTTTAGAATCCGCCCGCCAATGCAGGGGACACGGGTTCGATTCCTGGCCCGGGAAGATCCCACATGCCGCGGAGCAACTAAGCCCGTGCGTCACAACTACTGAGCCTCCGCTCTAGAGCCCGCGAGCCACAACTATTGAAGCCCGTGTGCCTAGAGCCCGTGCTCCGCAACAAGAGAAGCCACCACAATGAGAAGCCCGCGCACGGCAACGAAGAGTAGCCCCCGTTCGCCGCAACTAGAGAAAGCCCACGCACTGCAAGGAAGACCCAACGCGGCCAAAAATAAATAAATAAATAAATAAATAAATAAATAAATAAACTAATTTAAAAAGCAAAGACAAAAAGTAGGTGCAGAAGTGATTTAAAAACTGTAAGAGAATATTAAGAATAGCTTTATTCTAATAAACTTGAAAAATCTAGATAAAATGTGTAATTTACTAACAAAATGTAATGAATAAAACTGGTCCAATAAACAGAAGATCTGAATAGAACAATAACCATAAAAGAAACAAATAATATTACTTATCTACCTAAGATCTACCTCATTTCCTTGTTGACAGAACCTTTTTCTTATTTAGGAACACGTTGGCCTTGTGACTTAAAAGAAGAGTGGTTTCCTCCGTAGTCTCAAGGAAGTTGTTTGTGCAGTCCAATAAGGATGCCACTAGCTTCCTGTGGCTATTTAACTTTAAGCTAAAAAAAGATTTGAACTCAGCTCTTCATTCTCACTAACCACACTTCAAGAGCTCAAAAGCCATATGTGACTAGTGGCTACTGTACTGGACAGTGTAAATATATAGAACATTCTCATAATTGCAAAATGTCTATCAAACATTGCTGGTCTAAGTCAATCATGAGAATTCCACTCCCTCAACCAGTGCTTGGTTTATGAATATGCAGGTGGTGATCTATCTCTGACTATAGTTAACTACTTCTCAAGCATCTTATCGCCTCTATTATCTTGGATAAGAGATCAGAATCATATAGGGAGCTCTTAATAACCTAAGTGCTTATCTGTGTCCGGTTCTCCTCAGAGCACAGGCTGGAATACTGGAATTGGGTCACTCTGCTGAAGTTAGGTTATTCCAGTTTATCAGTTAGCTACTGTCATAAATATGCTGTATAACGCGCCACCCAAAGCTCTGCCTTGAGACAGCAGTCATTTATTCTCACAGATGTGCAGGTTAGCTGAGGGCTGGCTGAGCTAGGCTAGGTTTCGGGAGAAGCGGACCGGCTCTGCTTAATGTAGTCCTCATCCTTCTCCTGGGACCAGAAAAAAAAACCCAGGAATGTTCTTATGGCAGTGACTGAGGTGTAAGAGTACCAATCCAACCAAACAGGTATTCTTCTGTATTTGGTCAGGGTGAAACCACTAAGGTTCCACAGGCCAAAGCGAGTCACATGGATGGACTCAAAGTCAAGAGGTGGGGACATATATTACACTTCTTTATGGGTGGAACCGCTCATGGCAAAGAGCGTGGATATGAGGTAGGGGATGGGGAGGGAACTGGGCCAGTTACACAATCTATCACACCCATCACAGTAATATTAGTAACATGGTAATTATGGAATCATTAACTCTAAAAGCCCCCAAAGCAACTGGCTAAAGTGTCTCACATCTGCAAAGCAATCTGGTTTACAGGAGAGAATGTGGGCTTTGAAGTCCTATCAATAGATTCTAATTCCAGCCTTGGCACGTACAAATTATCTAGCCTCTGTGTATGTACAAGAGCACAGCAACAGAAATTTAGCATATATTCAGTAAGTGGTAGTTGCTATTATCATCACCCTGAGAACACTATAAACTATATTTTATAAGAACCAAACTTTACAGTGGCAGGATGGGGGACTATAGATCAGCGTGTTTCAAATTTGACTTACATTAGAATCACCTGGAGGAAATTTTAAAAATCCTGATGCCTGGTACTACCCCAGCCAATTAAATTATAATCTCTGGGGCAGGGCCCAGGCACTACCTCCATTATTTTTTAGGCTCCCTAGGTGATTCCAGCATGCAGCCAGGTTTGAGAAACCTCGTTATTGTTAGCCAGCTGCCTACTAAAATCCACTTCTTTCTTTCCAAAGTATAGTATAGATGGGAAATGTCTGCTCAACTGGTGCTGCATCTCTAGTAATCCATGACCATTTTGAGCGAATCAATTGCGAAGAGAGGTTAACATGTGCCCTTTCTCTTACAACAGTCTTGTAATAGAGATATTATTGAATCAGAACACATTCCTTCAACTCTCTGTTCTTTTCTCTGATAAGGCTCATCCAGTATCTTTTAAGTGATATATACCACGAAAATTTGCACATTCTTTCAGATGTTTGCTTCCAATCTGATTCTTCTAATATTATAGAAGTATTTGTCAATTACAATGATAAGCTGAAGAAAAATAAAGACCAGGGTTTCTAGCAAGGCTCTCGTTTTGTTCAGTTCTCTACTGAGCAAACATTCATGATCTGCCTTCCCTCCACCCCACCATCCTCTTTTGGTTGACTCTTTTTCTAGCAGATCCTTATCTAGGGATAACTCTTGAACCAAAGAAGATAATATTTGATCAAAGCTACTTATAACCATAATGTTAACTGGTAGCTAATAAGTCAAGTACTGGTAAAATTCCATATATCTCCAATCATTTTCCAATTCTAAATCTTTCTCCTTGTTTTCTTCATACCAGATGAATCTCATCTTTGATGATTCTGCTTCTTCTTCCTCCCCGCTAAATATCAGTGTTTGGGTATAACATGATTATACGCAGCTTTCTATATGGACCACATTTTTACTGTCCCTCACTTAGATGTAAAAAGCCTTTTGCTTGAAATGCCCTTTCATGCTTTTCTGCCTATCGCTGTCCTAACCTCCCCACCCATGACCAGGTATGCTGAGTTAAGGGCCTCTCCTCCTTGATCCCATCTGCCACAGTGTTCTTAACTGTTTGACTTTGAACTGCTTGAAAGCTGGGCAGGAATAGTATCCTATTCAGCATTGTACTCCCAATGCCAGGTCAGTGTCAGGATGGAAATGATATACAACGTAGTGTGAACCAAAGATCTCTAATTCCCTGAATACCCTCTCTCTTTTTAAGGACCTAGTATAGTACTTTACTCATATTTCTTTTTGGAAAAAATCTCTCTTAACCATATTCTAAAAGACTATAGGTACTGTGAAACTACTCCTTACTATTTCTGGCCCAGAATGAGACAGAGAAAACTGACTGACCTGTATCTTTAACAGAAAACAAAGATAGATTGCTAGAAGAGTAAACATAAAATGTTAAGTTACTAAGACAATACAACAAATGGATATCAATTAAACTTATTCAGGTTCTTTCCTCTCCAAATTATTAGCTCTTCATTAAAAGACACATACCAATCCTGAATTACCACAAATCCATGGCAGGCCTGGGTTTAGGCTATTAGGGGAACAAAAAGTATACACATTTGAGATATTGCTGTCCAAGGTTAGCCTTATGCAAGTGAAGCCCAATCACTACTGATAACTGAAAAGTTCTCAGTGACCTAGCATTACCACAATCTTCTTCTGCAGTGATAATCCCAGTAGGCTGAGAGTATTTTCATCTACTGAACTCTAGAACATATGTTAGTCACAGATACTTAGAAAATGCCCTCATAAGATTTTTCACCAGCAGATTGTTTCCCCCGAATCTTTCTAGCCTGAACTCTTAGTAAAAGATTTGTTTTAATAATCCTGTAAGTACAGTTCTTTAGGCTGGACAAGAAGAGGATATATATACATATATATAGCATCCTTCAAAACTAAACTATTTTATTCTCAACTGCCAGCTTATTGGCTAAGTGGACCTTGTAAACTCCAGGAAGTGCCAGCTTTTGCAGTACAGGAACACTTATCCCACAACTGTTCACTACCACACTACTTCCAGCATGATTACTGATCATAAATCAACTAGTCTTTTTGGTGACAGTACAGATACTATGGATCATTTCAATTCATGGGAGTTTCATCATTCTTGCTATCACCCAACCGAATAGTAAAAAATAGCTTTAATGACTTTAAAATTATTATTTTTTTGTTCCGTTAAAGCCACAAGTTAATTTAAACACAAGTAGCAAAACACCAAACATCTAGGATTTTTACCTCATGGCTAATGTCAAGTCACTTAGAAAAAAGACACAAGCTTAATGGCCATTATTTAATAATACTGTTTATCTGACAGTGACCGTCAATCATCAGAAAACACATCTTGGTTCTGGAAACTAGCAACTACCACGGAGTCAAAGTGTACAACGTGCACTGGTGGTTTTGAATGCGAATGTAATTAATATGACTCCAGAGGCAACTGAGAACTTTCAGACTAACTTGGCCTCGGCCTCCCCTTTACTACATTACAACTCCGCCCACCAAGAAGCTAGGCAGCTGCCCAGTTCCAAGTCTCCAGGGGCATATCTGCGGCGAATAGTGATACCCACTCAGTTTTCTTCCGAAAGACTCAAAAGCGGTTCGAGGAGTCTGAGGAGGGCTGTCAGCGCCGATCGCTCCCAGCAGGCCGGGCAAACAAGCTGCCGCGAGGCGGAGGAGCGCGATCACAGCCCCCGGGGCGCTCGAACAAGACACTGCAGGCCCCAGCCCCCGGGGAGAAGCACAGCCTCCTTTCCCACGGCCCCACCTCGTCCCGGGGGAGCCGCGGCGGTCCACGGGCCCACACGTCTGGGATGGGGAAGGGTCGGGGGGGGGACTCGCGCTGCGGCTCCCTCTCAGCCTTTTAGTTTCCCGGACTCCAGAACAACAGAGTCCTCCCTCCCTGGGACCTCCGTCTCTGTGCAGAGACACCTTCCGTCCCCGACCTCTGACCCCTGACCCTCCATCACCCAAGCGCCTACCTAGACTCGTTCTCCAAGCCCCTAGAGCTTCTCTGCACCAAGGCCCGGGGCCCTCTAATGCCCCCGCAGGTCCCGGGCACGCATTCGCCACCCAGCGAACATCCGCCTGAGGTGGGCACGCGCGATTTAGGCTGGCGTGTGTTGCGGTTCCTGGGGGGGCCCAGAAACCACAGCTCCTAGGTGCCGGGCGCGCTGGAGCGTGCGGTCAAGGTGAACGCGCACGTAGGAGCGCCCCGCCCCCTTTGTCCGGCAGTGGCTTCATGAGTGTCTTCTGCGCAAGTCCACACGGTTAGAGACTCTCGAAAGACACGGTTGAAGTCTCGCGATAGCTCGACACCAAGACATTGGAGAATACAGGATTGGCTGGAACCTCTAAGGAGGAGGCGGGGCTCTAAGCGGATTTAGAAGTGAGCGGGGTTCCCGGCTGAAGGGGCGAGGCTCCCTGCGGAAGGGAATGGGACCAGCTTGAAGCGAGTGATAGATGTAAGAGTTGTGGCTTTAATAAAAAGACAGAAGAGAATTCTGCAAATGCACCTTTTAAATTGTTTCCAGAAAGCAGCCACTAATTAGTTACGGATGAAGCTTATCTCCCTCAGAAAAGTGATTTTAAAAGACTTTCCAGGGAGATGTGAGTAAATATTTTAAGATGAAAAAACTACACGTATTGTGCTGAAGCTGGCCTTCCAATATCTTAGTCTTTTTCCTTCTCTTCACTGAGTGGTAGCCGCTTTTCTTGGAGGTAGGCTTATGCCTAGATAACTGGCATAACTGAGAGGCTTCGGGGCCAAGAGCCTGAAAAATAACCCTCAGGAACATGGGGCACTCAATGATTGAGTACCTAATAAGGACTCAGCATTATGCTGTGGAGTGGCGTCTTGGCCTGTGTGATCACAGAAGGACAAAAGTAAGTTCTTGCCTATGGGAGCATCCGTTAGCTGCGGAGATAGTCCAGAGTGGTCCATATTCTTTAGACCTCTAAAATAGCCTAAGAGAAGCCATTTGAATAAACGAAACCACGTAGAATTCAGTGGAAATCAGTGACCTTATCCAAGTCTTCATAAGGCAAGTTGAAAAAGAAGTGCTAGTGCTGGAGCAGTAGGCAAGCAGAGTCCCTCTTCGTTGGAGAACTGATCCTTTTACTAAGTATTGATACAAGACATAATGGAGCCTTTCTTTTGGAAGTGTAATTTGAAACTCCGTATTTAAACGTTTATTGTGCTGTAAAAGGTTATCTTTGATAGTTTTATGTCACATTTCACCATTGGAGCAGAAAATTAAGCTCATAATTTGACGGAGTTCAGCTGGTACCAGGCAGAAATATTTAAAAATAAGCACAGCATCATTTCATCTTTGTTCAGCTTGATCAGGGTAATTAATCTCTACAGACGTTATTGTTATCTTGTACAAAATATTAAATTATAGATCCAGTTGTGTGTCTGGAGATGTAATTTCACCTACAGAGATGGAGTTCTATACAGTATCCTGTGCTTACAATTAAAGAAAATTCTTCCTCTTGAATTTTCCAATGGTGTGTTCAATCCTGTATTTGCAAAGTGCCCTGTGTAGTCTTTGAAAAGTTCTCTATGGAGTAATGTTTTTTCATATTAGAATCACCAGAGCTAATGCTCATTTTTGCACCTTAGCATTCTGGAAGCTCCCAGCTGTGAAATAGCTGTTCACCCCTGACAACACTCAGTTCACCCACCCATTAGATGCTAAAGATCTAATAGCATTCCTCAAGTGGGAATCAGTTGATCAGACATCAACCAATCAGGGAACCACTCAGTGTACATAGAGTTCAACTGCTTCTTCTTGAAACTGTAAATGTAGCTGAAGTCAGACCGCTTGCTTCCTTGTGTGGTCCACTAGGCCAAAGCTATAGATCCAGTTCCTTTTGGGGACAGTAGCTTTATTCTAACCTTGCCCCTAACTCAGGTCATCAATTTTAGAAAAGAATTTTATAAGTTGTTCTCAAGGAGGAGGAATGGTTGAGAGGGAGTAAATGTAAATTTAACTCCCTTTGGAGGCAGAAAAACATGACTGATGATTTAGGAGTAGAACTTTGTTTTGCAAAGCCCTTTCATGTTCGTTTTTCCATTTGATCCTAAAATGATAATATGAGATATTTAAATTTTTCATTTAAAGAGGAATCTGTGACTCAGAGAAATTTGGTGATTTGCCACAGTTTAGCTCTCAGAGAACAAGAGAATCTAGAATTCCTCTGGATTCTCTGTCTAGGCTATTTCCTCTTATTACTAAGGCATGTTGTCTATCAAATAAAAATGAACAAATTTTCACCAAACTTTCTAGGTTGCCATGGGAAAAATGAAGGCAAGTGGTGTGTAATTACTTGATGACACAGGGCAGTGTATATCAACAACAAGCATCATTCAGACCCAGCACTCCTTAATAGAAAGATCATTAATAAAATTGCTTGAGAAGTTTATTCCATATTCTACTTATATTTGCCTGCTCTGTGGAAGTGAAGTTGATAGCCACTCAGTGTGATTGAGGCTTGCCAAAGATGACTTTTTGCCAAAAGTGACTTTTTGTTTCCATTTTCCTTACTACCAATCTGTCTGAGGATTGCTTTTCCTCCTCCTGACAAAATGAAAATATTAAGGTCAAAGTCACTATTTCAGAATGAATCACAATGTCCAAAGCCATTGTTAAAGTGTGTGTAGTACTAACAGTGAGAGGAAGAAACATTGTCTTGGAAAATTGGTGCCGGTAGAGGTGATCAGCTGTGTTGAAGTGAATGAGTGCCAGGTCAAACACACAAGAAATGGTATCATAGGGACTGGGCATGCTTTGCTGTAGCTTGACCACGTTGGGGAGCAGGAGGTGTGTGACTTGAACACAATGTTTAGAACTTCACAGTTTTTGCTCAGGCTAGTCGTGGATAGGTTTAACTGTTAACTTTCAATTTAATTTTTCCTTGGTGATTTGCAGGTCAAATTTATTTCAAAGTCCAAAGTTTGTCCTATCTACCCTGCTGCAAGCTCAACCTGCAAACTGAAAACTCTGCCTCTCCTAATTTGTAAAGCAAAATTTGGAATCTGTACATAAAATGCTGCATTGGACATGAACTTAGGACATAAGGAAACGGGAATTCACCACTTCTTTGTAAGTACTTGTTTTGGGTGTTAATAAAGCAATGCTTGTAAATTAGGTAAGCACACGGAGAAAGTTGAAGTTGGGTCTGTTGGGTAAGGAAAGATATGAGATTATGTTCAGTGTTTATCAATGAAGATAGTATAATCTGTATCCTTGGTACCCGTCTGAGTCCCTCCCCAACTCCATTCCCAATTGTTACTTTTCCTAATTGCATTTTTTTCCAGCTGATTTTGTCAATATGGCCTCTGAGCATTAAGGAATAGTAATATTGTAGATAAGTCTCTCGATGCTTATGACTTAAGTAATATTTATTATGCAATTCTGACAAAAATAGAAGTGAAATACTTTTTGAATATTTAAAAGGTTTCTAACATGTGTCATTTTAAAGTACAAATGTGATGTAGCACTTTCAGAATGAATCTAAAATCTCAAGGAAGGTTAATCATAGTAGTGTTAGCATAAAATGATGCTTGCCAGAGGATAAAGAACCTTTCTGAAGCTTCCATCCACTAGAAGGTTAGCACCATGCTCAGACATCAGCACTGGTGTATTTTTTAGGTCAATTTTGGAGACAATGGCAAAATTAGGTATGAGTTTCACTTCCTTTAAATCCTGTAAATTTGCTGAATTCCTCTTTGGGCTCTTAAACTTAAATACTTTACATACTGCATGATAGTAGTATATAATGATCAATTATGTCCGTGTGCCATAAATTCCCCTCTTGACTATTAGCTCCTGAGAGTCAATTTTTAAAAAACAAACCAAATCCATCCAACCATCTCAGGTAACTCTAGTGAAACCAATTTAAAGACAGATATTTGGAAACCACTTGAGCAAATGACCTCCAGCTTATGAACTAATTGATTCCTGGATGCTTAAAAAACAAGTTTATGCAAATCAAATCCTTATTTCCCATATACATAATGTTATAAACCGGGACGCCAATCCTGGAAACCATTTCATACCTTAAAAATACCAAAATTACCTTCACAAGAATTAACTCAAAATAGGTCACAGATCTAAATATAAAATACAAAACTATAAATTTCCTAGAAGATAACACAGAAGAAAACCTAGATGGCCTTGGGTATGGTGATGATGGTACTTTTAGATAATATACCAAAGGCATGATCCATGAAAAAAAAATTGATGAGCTGAACTTCATTAAAATTAAAATAATCTGCTCTGCAAAAGACAATATCAAGAGAATTAGAAGACAAGACACATACTGGGAGAAAATATTTGCAAAGGACTCATCTGATAAAGGACTGTAACTACAATCATTAGTTAAGGGATACACAAGATAAAAAGACGTAAGATGTAACTTCTAAAACATAAAAAATTGTTGGGTGGGGGAGAGCAAAAATGTAGAGCTTTAGAATGTTATCAGCCTTAAGTTCTTACCAACTTAACGTAGACTGTTACAGATGTAAGTTGTTATATGTAAGCCTCATGGTAACCACAAAGCAAAAACTTATAGTAGATACACAAAACTTAAAGAGAAAGGATTTTAAACATACCACTAAACAAAGTTAGCAAATTACAAAGGAAGAGAGCAAGAGAAGAAGAAAGGAATAGAGAGGAACTATAAAACAACCAGAAAACAATTAACAAAATGACAATAAGTAAATACCTATCAGTAACTGCTTTAAATATAAATGTACTAAATTCCTCAGTCAAAAGACATAGAGTGGCTTAATGGATAAAAGGCAAGACCCGTCTGTATGCTGCCTACTAGACACTCACTTCAGATATAAGGAAACACACAGACTGAAAATGAAAGGATGGAAAAAGCTATTCTATGCAAATGGAAACCAAAAGAAAGCTGGGGTAGCTATACTTATATCAGACAAAATAGATTTTAAAACAAAGACTATAATAAGAGACAAAAAAGGGTATTACATAATGATAAAGGGATCAATCCAACAAGGGGATTTGACATTTGTAAATATTTATACACCCAACATAGGAGCACCTAAACATATAAAGCATATATTAACAGACTAAAGGGAGAAATAGCAATACAATAATTTATATCAATGGATAAATCATCTAGACAGAATATCATTACGGAGACACCAGCCTTAAATGACACATTAGATCAGATGAACTTAACAGAAATACACAGAACATTCCATCCAAAAGCAACAGAATACACATTCTTCTAAAGTGCATATGAAACATTATCCATAAGTGATCCTATCTTAGGCCACACAACAATTCTTAATAAACTTAAGAAGATTGAAATCATATCAGGCATCTTTTCCCACCACAGAGGTGGGAAATCAATTACAAGAAGAAAACTGGAAAATTTACAAATAAGTGAAGATTAAACAACATGCTGCTGAGCAAGCAATGAGTTAAAGAAGAAATGGAAAGATAAATTAAAAAAAAATACCTTGAGACAAGTGAAAATGGAAATACAACATACCAAAATATATGGGATGCAGCAAAAGCAGTTCTTAGAGGGAAGTTCATAGAGATAAATGCCTACATCAAGAAACAAGAAAAATCTCAAACAACCTAGTAATAATATATAATAATTATATCAAGGTATAATAAGTAATATAATTGTATAATAATCTCAATAGATGCAGAAAAAGCATTTGACAAAGTTCAACATCCATTCATGATTAAAGCTCTCAAAAAAATATGTATAGAAGGAATTACCATAACACAAAATAGGCCATAAGCCATATGTGAAAGGCCCACAGCTAATATCATATTCAGTGAGGAAAAAATGAAAACTTTCTCTTGAATATCTGGTACAAGGCAATAATGCCCACTCTCACCACTTCTATTCAGCATAGTACTGGAAGTCCTAGCCAGAGCAATGAGATAAGAAAAGAGAAATAAAAGGCATCCAAATTGGAAAAGAAGTAAAATTATCCCTATTTGCAGATGATATAATTATATATGTAGAAAACCCTAAAGACTCAACCAACAAAACCTGTTAGAGCTAATAAATGAATTCAGTAAAGTTGAAAGATACAAAATCAACATAAATACAAAAATCAGTCATGTTTCTATATACAAACAATAAACTGTCTGAAAGGGAAATTAAGGAAACAATTCTATTCACAATAGCAACAAAAATAATAAAATACTTAGGAATAAACTTAACAAAAGACATAGACTTATACACTGAAAATTATAAAACATTGATGATGGAAATTAAAGAAGACACAGATAAATGGAAAGACATCTTATGTTCATGAATTGGAAGAATTCATAAAATGTCCATACTACCCAAAGCCATCTGTAGATTCAATGCAACCCCTATCAAAACCCCAATGACATTCTTTACAGAAGTAGTAAAAACAATACCAATATTCATATGGAACCCCAAAAGAATCTTGAGAAGGAAAAGCAAAGCTGGAAGTATCATACTTCCTGATTTCAAACTTTATTACAAAGCTATATCAAAACAGTATGGTACTGGCATAAGAAAGGCTCTCTCAGAATAGAGAGCCCAGGAATAAATCCACACATTTGCAGTCAGCCGATCTTTGGCAAGGATGCTAATTACCCATAATGAGGAAAGGATAGTCTCTTCAATAAATGTTGGGAGAACTGGATATCCCCATGGACCCTTCTCTCACACCATCTACAAAAACCAATTCAAAGCAGATTAAAGGAATAAACATAATTCTCGAAACTGCAGAACTACCAGATTAAAACATAGAGAAAAAGCTTCTTCACATTAGTCTGGGCAATGATTTTTTTGGATATGACACCAAAAGCCCAGGAACAAAAGCAAAAACAGACAATGAGATTTGTCTGTTTTTCTTTGAGATTGCATCAAACTAAAATGTTTCTGCACAACAAAGGAACCAATCAACAGAGTGGAAAAGCAACCTACAGAATGGGAGAAAATATTTGCAAACAATATAACTGTTAAGGGGTTAATACCTGAAATATATAAATAACACAATCAGTTAAACAGCAAAAACAAGCAAACAATAAAAACCAAAAATAAACCCGATTAAAAAATGGGCTAAGCGCATAGCACAGGGAGATCAGCTCGGTGCTTTGTGACCACCTAGAGGGGTGGGATAGGGAGGGTGGGAGGGAGGGAGATGCAAGAGGGAAGCAATATGGGGACACATGTATATGTATAACTGATTCACTTTGTTTTAAAGCAGAAACTGACACACCATTGTAAAGCAATTATACTCTAATAAAGATGTTTAAAAAAAATAAATGGGCTAAGGACCTGAATAGATACTTATCAAAAGAGCACATACAAATGGCCAGCAGGTATACGGATGAAGGGGTGCTCAACGTCACTAATCATCAGAGAAGTGGAAATCAAACCTACAAGATATTACCTCAAACTTGTTAGAATGGCTATTATCAAAAAGACAAAAGAGATGTTGGCAAGGATATAGAGAAAAAGAAACCCTGGTACACTGTTGGTGGGAATGTAAATTAGTACAGCCATTATGGAAAACAGCTTGTAAATTCCTCAGAAAGTTAAAAATAGAGCTACCATATGATCTAGCAATCTCATATCTGGTTATATAACCAAAGGAAATGAAATCAGTATCTTGAAGAGATATCTGCACTTCTATGGGGTTCATTGCAGCATTATGCACAATATTCAATACATAGAAACAACCTAAAGTGTTCATCAATGGATGAGTGGATAAAGAAAATGTGAATATATATATAGTTCAGCCTTAAAAGAAAAGAAAATCCTGCCATTTGCAACATGGACAAACCTGGAGAACGTTGTGCTAAGTGAAATAAGCCAGACACAGAAAGACAAACTACTACATGATGTCATTATCTGTGGAATCTAAAACATTTGAACTCATAAAAGCAGAAAAGTAGAAAGGTATTTGCCAGGGGCTGGGGGATGGGAGAAATGGGGAGATGTTCAAATGGTACACATATTCAGTTATGCAGGATGAATAGGTTCTGGAGATCTAATGTACAGCATGTGACCATAGTTAATAATATTGTATTGTATACCTGCAGTTTGCTAGAAGAGTTGATCCTAAGTGTTCTCACTACAAAAAATATAATAACCATGTGAGGTTATGGATATGTTAATTAACTTGATTGTAGTAATCATGTTACAATGTACATGTATATTAAATCATCAAGTTGGATGCCTTAAATATATACAAGTTACATTTGTCAGTACCTCAATGAAGCTGAAAAAGGTGGTAATTGAGAAATTTCAACAGTTTGAACTACCCTCATCAAAAAATGATTCATTTGTAATCAAATAGGTATTATATATCTCATTGTATTATTTTGATCCTTTGAAAGGCAATTATCCATGTAGAAGAAATTCTTAGCCAAACAACATTACAATAGCTAGAATGCTTTGTGTGTCCCAAATATTTTTAACAAATGTGGGTTTTCTAGATTTTGTTTGACAAGGGGTGGGAGGAATTTCACCTGTTCTACCAGAAACCAATAAAGGAGTCCTGTTGCTTTAATGCCTATTTCTCCTGTGCAGAATATTTGTTCAATTTTTTCCAGTTAAATTTAATATATGAAAATCAACTTGAAAAGCATAAATGTGTATCATTAAGGAGGGTAATTCATAATGGATATACTGGCAGAAATGAAATATTTAATTAAACATTGAAAATAAATCCAAATCATCAGTGAGTATTACCCTGATTACAAAAGAGTCATCTTCTTATGCAAAATAGAATATTTATGAACGTGTGTTTTCAGTCAGTTTGAATACAGATATGTATTTGGAAAACTCTTCAGATTTATCAAAGTTCCTCTGCCCTAAAGAACCAGTTTTGGTTAAGTTTTTTATCATCCTCATCCCTTTTACAGTGCAAGCTTAAAGAGATGTAATATTTCTATAGTGACTGCTGGCTATATAGTCATTAGAAAATTCAAAATACTGAAATGAATGATGGAAAAAGTATGTTTGTATATATAAATAAATCCCGCTTTTAGTTTCTCTGTACTATATGCTTTATTTTCTAATTAGAGATAAATATATAACTACGTGGAAGCTACAAAAAATGTTTCATTGCTATTATGTCATAAGGGTCTCTTTGCTATTTTAGAGTGTGTTTTTAAAACCTGGTATGTTAAAATCTTTTGTGGCAAGTATCAAAATATTGGTTTAGACAGATTTCCTAACTTAGTCTGAACTTCTCTTTATAATTTAATATCCTTCCATTTCTTGGAGAAACATGAGTGCTTTTCTACTGTAGGATAAGTCTCATAGGAAAATGATCATCACCCACATTTTGAAGGAAAATGCTGTGGCTTGGTAGAGACACTGCCTGAAAATTATAGTAAGCTTTGCTAGTTTGAATGAGGTTTTAAATAGTGCACAGAAAAGGTAAAAATACAGACCAAATTCTGTACAGAGTTGACTTCTCTGCTACCTTATTGCTATATAATGCAAAGGAAAATTTATGAAGTCTGTGAGGCAGTTGTACCCTAGGCAGACATAGTAGAAGCACTAACAATATGAGAATAACTTAAAGGATATAGAAACCAACTCTCCACTCCTCCATATCTAAAATATCCATTCACAGTTGCTTTGGTACTTGAAAGTACATAATTAGATATTTATTTCTTTGGATAAAGATATTACATATGCAGGAATTTTTTTTTTTTTTTACTTTATATATGATACATTCTGTTCAGCAAATATTTTACAGAATTTTATGTCAAATGCTTTACAAATTGTGGGAATATAAAGTTGAGTGAGATAGAGTCCTTGTCAATTCTCTCACTGTCTAGTAAGAAAAGAAAGCTGTGTTAAGATTAGTGTAATGAACTTTTGTATGCGCTATGATAGAGTGCTGATTATTGTGAGGGCATAAGTGAGCGAATGACAAACTATTGGGATGGTTAGAAACTGCTGAGGATAATTGAGTGTTGGGTAATTGAGTGTTGAAGCATTAATAGGTATGTTCCAGGTAGACGAGGAGATAAGGTATCCTCAGTAAAAAGAGCCTCTTGAGTATGAAGGCTTGGAGGTGGATTTTTTGAAGAAATTGTAGGCTGTTGCACATAGGTGGAATGAAGGGTGAAAGTGAATACATGGTAAGGGAAGAGCAAGAAGTGAATTAAAATGGGAGAGTAGCCAAGGGTTTGATTATGGGAACATTTTATACCTTGATAAGGCCCTTGGAATTTATTCCATTATCAATATGGGGGGCATAGAATGATTTTAATCAGGGAAATTATATGGTCAGATGTGTGTAATAGATAATTCTAGTTATGCTGTGGGGGACAGAACGGATGGGAAGACTCTGGAGACAGAGATTATTAGAACATCATTGCAACTAGTGAACCCAAATATGGTAAGGAATTGGACTAAGGCAGTATCAGGAGGAATGGAGAGGAGGGGAGCAATCTGTGAGTCAGGTAGTGCCTTTTATAGAGATAAGTAGTACATCAGTAGGTAGATAAGGAGTACATCAGCAGGTAGAGTGTGGAGAAAAAGATGATTTCAGTTTGGGTCTTGCTGAGTTTCAGATGCCTGTGGATGGAATGCACAAAAGGGGCACTTGATTTTGACAAGTTGAATAATTAAATGAATGATCACATGAGAATAGGACTAGAGAAAAAGTCTGGCCTGGAGATGGAGATGAGCACACAGGTGGTAGATGAAGTCAAGGGAAAGGATAACATCACTCAGAGACCGCTTGTAAAGCAAGAAGAGATGAAGGCCAAGAATAGAGCCCTGGGGAACACCACCATTTAAAGAGCAAGTATAAGAGAAAGAGCTGAAAGGGAGACTTAGAACGCGTGGGCTGAGTTGTAAGATGGAACACCCAGAAAGCATAAAGTCATAGAAACCGAGTGAGGAGAGAGTTTTAATATTGGGGGGAACAAATGCTGAAGAGAAATCAAGTATCAGAAAACGAAAAAGATTCTATGGGTCTCTCAGGAGGTCATTAGTGACTTTTGCTTGAGGAGTTTAAGTAGTGACGAGGGGGGACTTGCTTGCAGTAGGGTGAAGAGTGAATGAGAGGTGAAGAGAAGTGGTCATCCAGTGTAGATTTTCTTTCTAGGAGGTGGTTGTGAGTGGAGAGAAATGTAGGAGGAGGTGACGAAGAATCTAGGGTCAAATTTTTCTTTACTTTTTAATTGTTTGTTTATCTTACTTATTTTTAACAGCTTTCCTGAGGCATAACTGACATATAAACATTGTATATGTTCAAGGTGTGCACCTTATAATAATTCTTGCCTTGTGTTTGATGTCCATTCCCACCTTTAGCACCACTGTCTTCCCAAACAGGGATCCATTCTGCATTACTCCTTCTGTTCCTCCAGCAAACCTACCCAAAACAAGCACTGAACTAGGAACCAGGAGACCTGCATTCTGGTCTCGTCTTGCCCCAATGAGTTTTATGATCCTGGACAAGTCACTTAATTTCTATGACTTTCAGGTTACTTATTTTTAAATCATAACAGCTGAAAAGACCCTTTCCATCTCCGTCTTTCTATATGTCTTTGACCACTCTTGCATACAAAGGTGTAAACATACTAGTTAATTGATAACAACTTAAATGGCATCTGTTTTCAGGATCATTTGTATTGTAGTAGTATTTAAAACCTTTAAGAAAAGTTCAAACAATTTAAATTCCAGACACAAACAAGAGGTGGGGGATTTTGGAGGGCATTGTACTTCCCTGGTACTTGGAAATCATGCCACATAGACACCTTTTCCATGTATAGAACTCACCCTTACTGATTATATTGTTTAAGATGAGAAGCTAGCTAAGAAACAATAACCAAAATTTGTTCCAGGCCGTGGTAATGAGGCAACTTTTAAACCCTGCTGGTAGTAACAGTTGATTACAACTCCATCCTTTCAGAAATTCCTTGTCAAGCCCCCAATCTTAGAGTCATCTATGATTCATTTTTTAAAAATTCCTCTCCACATTCATTCCTTCAGAAAATCCTATTGGCTCTACTTAATAATCTTATTGACTCTATCCAGAGGCTGACCATTTCTCACTATCTCTATTGCTACCGGCCTGGTCTAATTCAGCCACTATTATCTTTTGTCTGTATTATTGCACTAGTTTCCTAACTGGTCTCAGTACTTCCACACTTGCCTCTCTACAGAATATTCTTCTCAAAGTAGTCAGAGTAATCTTATTAAATCATAAGTCAGATCATGTCACTTCTCTGCTCAAAACTGTTCAATGGCTCCCCTATTTCATGCAGAATAGAAACCAAATTCCTTACAATGGCTTGCAAGGCTCTGTATAAACTGTTCCCCATTTGTTTTCTGACCTCATCCCCTACTGTTTTCTCCCTCATTCACTTTGTTCCAGCCAGAAAGACATCCTTATGTGTCTTCAGTCACACCAAGAACCCTCAAACCTCAGGGCATTTCACTGGATGCTTCCTCTGCTTGGAACACTCATATATATCTTCAAGGCTCACTCTCTCACCTCCTTCAAATATTTGTTCAAATGTCACCTTCTCAATAGGCCTGACTATCCCATTTAAAATTAAATCTTACTTTCTGGTCTCCAATTTACACTTCTGTACCCTAATCTGCAGTTCTATTTTCACTAGGGTACTTGTGACATATATAATTTACTAGTTCATTATGTTTAATATTTATTTTGTTTCCTCTTGATAGAAGGAAATCAGAGATTTTTTTGTGTAGTTCACTGATCTATCCCAAATCACTTAGAAAAGTGCCTGGTATGTGGTAGGCACTCAATAAATATCAATTGTTGTTGAATTGACAACAATAACATCAACAGTGACTATTATGGTCTGAATGTTTATGTGCCCCCCACAAATCCATATTTTGAAATTTAACCCCCTAGGTAATGGTATTAGGAGATGGGGACTTTGGGACGTGATTAGGTCATTAGTGTAGGGGTCTCATGAATGGAATTATTGCCCTTATGAAAGAGGCTCTGCTTAGATCTCTTACTGCTCCTTCCACGTGAGGATACAAACAAAGTTTGTAACCTAGGAAAGGGCCCTCACCTGGCTGTGCTGGTTCCCTGATTTCAGACTTCCAGACTCCAGAACCTTTAGCAATAAATTTCTATTGTTTATAAACTACCCAGTCTTTTGTATTTTATTATAGCAGCCTGAACAGACTAAGACAATGGCCACCTATATTTACGTAGCAACTTAGAGTTTTGAAAATATATTTATTTTCGGGAGGCTGTAATAAATATGGCAATGGCGTGGGGCTCCTCCTAATGAAACCTTGTCAGCTAGATTAGTATGAGATTCACCAGGGAAAGCAGAGCCTTAAGGAACTGGGAAAGAAGGTATATACAACACATACGATAAGCAGCGACCCTGCAAAGTCCATTATGCTCAGCTGCCTTTGTGAGAGTGGCCAGTTGAATTAATGATTTGTTGGTTGGGGCTATAGAAAATAGAAAGTATTGTTCCAGAGGTGAGGTAAAGAAGCCATTAAAAAATGAACATTGCCTAAGTCACAATTTCATCTGTATCTGTCTCTTTTAGAGCATTATAATCAGAGAATATTGTGTTTGGTTGGCTAAGACACCAGTTAAGAAACAGAAAAATTTGTTTACTTTTCAAGTTATTCCCAGGTTTGTGTATATGTGGTTTATACATTGTGGATACAATGGGGAAAAATACCATGCAAGCAATGAGAATAGATATACTGGAAGACTAGGGCCTTTCTTTTGAAATGTGCACATTTAGTCTGTGATACACAGCTTAATGATTCCCTAGTGGTAACAGAAGAAAATCCCAAACGAATTTTGTTTTTGAAATATTAACAAATTTAGCTTAAGAATAGTAGCATCAAAAATATCTGTCTTACATAACTTGTGGGAAACAAAGCTGCTTGAACCTGCATAAGCAAACAAGTATTTTATTTCTCCCTGAAAAATCAAATCTCCAACCAGAAAATAACCATTTACTTTTAGCTGCAGTAACTAGACTATAAAGCAACTAAAGGACCGGTATACCTCCCTTGGGCAGAAAGAGAAAGAGGCTGTATTTGTAAATTCTACTTATGGTTATCTATCTCATTTAATTAGTTAAGTAAAATTAAATAAACATGATTTTGTAACTGGAACATATGTTGTGATAGGAAGATTAAATATAAAAGAATTAGATTTCAGGATATAGGAATATGCAACTCTGTTTCTAAAGTAAATCTGGAATTAAAAGTTGTATAGTTGTCTAGAAAGATATTAATTATGTATTTAAATAAATAGAATATGGAAAATAACACAAGTTGAAAATATGTCATTAATATAATGAATTACCAACTCTATTGTTCTTGTTACATGCATGATAGGCTAAATTTAATTTTTAAAAAGATTTTCCTTGCAAAAATATGCGTGATATAAAACTGTTCTTGTAAGCTCTTCTAAAAGACTTTATTGAAATTACCTGTTCAGCAAATAATAGTAGAAATTAGTGTCACGTAGCAGTTTCTCCCAAGTTTAACCATCTATATCTCTGCCAAGACAGATGTTCAAATTATGGGGATTCTTTTTATGTCATATATTTACTTAAGTTAGTCTAACTCTGATTTTTCCATTTGTGACACTCTTTAGAACTTTATTTCATTTTTTACTGACTCTCTAGCTCCAGCTACAGGAACTAGACACTTGATAGGAACTGTTTAGTTATTTTTAAAGAAAAATTATTTTTTTATTTCCAGTCCCTTGAAATCACAGCTATTGAAGATAATGAGACCAGTGAGTAATTATTCCAGAAAGCAATATTTAACCTCTCATACTGGTAGAGAGATTGTCATCAAGGTAGAGTGTGTTTACATGTCCTAATATCTGGGAGGAAATTATCTGGAGGTAAATATAATTTTTTAATGAAAAATGCATGGCCGTTAATAATTTAACCGTACATTTTTAAAGCATTAATTTTATCAGTTGGGAAGGAATTTATATGCAGTTAGAAGAATTCCTGATGCATTGTGGCTTCTATAACAAAGGCAAGAAATCTGGAAGAAGATGATGACAGGTTGCGTATAGCAGCTCAAGGATAACATTCCCCTTTGTTAACATCTCCATGCTCTCTCGGTGGCCTTCCAGACATCGTCTCAAGACGGCTGCAGTAGCTGCAGGCACCAAAACCACACAACCAGTATCCTGAGTAGAAAGGGCCAGGGACATAAAAATTTCTTCTTGCAAAGTCTATCTTTTTATATGGGGACAAAAATTTTCCCCAAAGTCTCCTAGTAGACTTATGTCTTGTTGAGCATAACTATTGTGATATGGCCACCTCTATCTCCAAGAAATTTGCGAAGAAATATTTAATGAAGGAAAGTGGGATAATAGGATTTCTGTGACTAGTTGTTATTAATCGTGGGTCATTTTCTAGGGCTAGCAAAAGACTTACCTTCCCTGAGATGAAGGAACCTTAGCCGGCTACCTGAATACAACTAAGATTCTGTTAGGGAAGACTTGACAAGATATGGAATAAGATTTTTCCTGATGTTCTGCAATTATGGCTAACACCCAAAGCTGGCAGTAAAAACAAAAAGTATTACACCTATTGCAATCTATACCTATAAGCAATTGGGGCTGGCCATCATCCTTGGGTTTGTATGTCAAGTACACGGTTGTGGTCATATCTGTGCTATAGTGTGTGTCTGTTTATATAAGTATAGAGGTATGTACAAATTACTTAGTAGTTATGAACTCAAAACAGAAAATAGAAAACTTATATTAAAGGACAGCAAATATTTGAAACAAGTAAAGGTCAATACTAAAAGCCAAGCATCAAGAAATATAACTGTGTGGAAAATTGATGCAGTTGATAGGATATCAGTGTTACACTGATACAGTCCAGGAACTTTACTCATGGAGTAAGCATTATTCTTATGGAGCATATATTCTCCTTATTTACTTGCTGTGAATCAATCACAGATTTTACTTTGAGTTTTCTAGAAGCCAGTGCAAAGCAGAAGCATATTTTAATATGTGATTCAAGGCAATATAATGTAGGAGTTAGTTACTTGCTTAAAATATGGTCATCACTTAACACAAAGACCAGAAAGAGATGTCACCTAAGTGTCTCAAAAGAACACTTGTACTACAGAAACAATATCCTCATTATCATCCTTACTGAAGAGCCAATGATGAGTTTCCTAAGGTGCTATAAAAAATGAAAATGTAGATGAAATAGAGCAGCAATAGCCATTTTGATTACAAAAATAAGTGTATCACCTAAGACAAACATACTATTTTTCAGGGGGATCTATTAGGATTTTTCTCATGGCTCCTGATTTTATGTTTGAATGCCAGGGTTATCTGAGATTGAGGAGATCACAAGTAAATTTGGCATTTCCATTGTAGTTTCCTCTCCTGAAGGGGAGCAATGTGTGTTGTTAACATAATGTATAATCTAATTTGGGAAGAAACAAAGCTCAACTGGCTTTTATTCAGAGTTAAATACTCACTTGTTTGTTATTTCTAGTTCTTAAAGCTCAAGATAGAGACTCCCCTGGTGGCGCAGTGGTTAAGAATCCACCTGCCAATGCAGGGGACACAGGTTCGTGCCCTGGTCTGGGGAGATCCCACATGCCACAGAGCAACTAAGCCTATGCGCCACAACTACTGAGCCTGTGCTCTAGAGCTCACGAGCCACAACTACTGAGCCCGTGAGCCACAACTACTGAAGCCTGTGCTCCTAGATCCCATGCTCTGCAACAAGAGAAGCCACCGCAGTGAGAAGCCTGTGCACCACAACGAAGAGTAACCCCTGCTCTCCGCAACTAGAGAAAGCCTGCACGCAGCAACAAAGACCCAACACAGCCAAAAATAAATAAATTAATTTAAAAAAACTAGAAAAAATAAAAATCAGTATGAGATAAAAAAAAAAAAGCTCAGCATATTAGAACTGAAAGCATGTGGTTTGATAATCATTGATCACTGCAAAAGAGTTTGGAGTGTGTGTGTGTGTGTGTGTGTGTGTTTGTGTGTGTGTGCTTTGACCTTTAATAAATATTTGTTGAGTAAATGAAAGGATGGATGAGTATATTGCTTTTAGTCGTTCAATGGACTGACTCAGGAATTTTCTGGTATCATGCCTTATGTCTGAGACAAAATTTGAGCACTTCCTATTAAAATAGAGACACTGAGCAATATTACTAGAATGCTTTATAACATGGCTTATAAAATGACACAATTTTTAATAACTTGAATACAGGATAGATATGTGAGTGCACAGTAACTCTTTTACTTTTAAGCTTCAAAGTGAAATCAATAATTACAATAAGGACCTGGCCCAAAATTAAGATCTGAAAATACTTAGTAACCAGTCATTAAGAACAACATATATCTAGAAGCTATTTTTTTAGCTGGCTGTTTCTGTGTTGAAATCTATAATTGGCAAAAACAAAGCCAAACAAAATTACAGGCACAAGGGAAAATAGTAAGCCAACTGAAACTCCTTTGTACGTTAGAGACTTTCACTCCCTTTTTGTTACATACCCTGGAGCAGGCTACCAGGACTTGATAAAATTTCTGATTTGGAAATCCTAAAAAACAATAAACAAATAAACAAGAACAGGTCTTGTATCTTTTTACTTATATCTTATGCCTTTTACCTGATCTCTTTTTACTAAGTCATGTTCCTTTTCTCCTTTAAAATGAAGCTCAAAATTTGCTGCCTCTGTCAAGTAGTCTCTGACTCTTTGACCATGATCCACTATTGAGTGTCATTTCAGCTCTTAGGGGTTTAATGAAACATTATTTGTCATTCATGGTGATGTTACATCACATTGTTATACCTTTCTTGCATTTTAAAATTTGGAATCTTTACCTATTTTTGAATAGAAAACCCCAAAAGTAATAAAAAAGTGATGTATCACTTAGGTGATTTGGATTTCTAGGATTATTTTGTCAATTGGTTAACACTAAAATGATTTGATTTTGCAAAATATGCTCCTTAGGGTTTATTAAAACAATAGATCCTGACCAGGAATACTGGGAGCACTAGAGGTTCCTCAAAGATCACTTCGTGGGCAGCTAGAAAATACAATATTTTTTTCTTTTTTTATTGAAGTATTGTTGATTTACAGTGTGTTAGTTTCTGCTGTACAGCAAAGTGTTTTTATATATATATAAGTTTTCATAATCTTTTCCATTATGGGTTATTACAGGATATTGAATATAGTTCCCTATGCCGTACAGCAGGACCTTGTTGTTTATCTATTTTTAATATAGTAGTTTGTGTCTGCTAATCCCAAACTCCTAATTTATCCCTCCCCAACCCCTTCCCCTTCGGTAACCATAAGTTTGTTTTCTATGTCTGTGAGTCTGTTTCTGTCTTGTAAATAAGTTCATTTGTATCACATTTTAGATTCCACATATAAGTGATATCATATGATATTTGTCTTTCTCTGTCTGACTTCACTTAGTATGATAATCTCTAGTTCCATCCATATTTGTTGCAAATGGCATTATTTTGTTCTTCTTTATGGCTGAGTAGTATTCTGTTACATATATATATATATATATATATATATATATATATATATATATATATATATATATATATACACCACATCTTCTTTATCCATTCATCTGTCAATGGACATTTAGGTTGCTTCCATGTCGTGGCTATTGTAAATAGTGCTGCTATGAACATTGAGGTACATGTATCTTTTCAAATTAGAGTTTTCTGTAGATATATGCCCAAGAGTGGGATTGCTGGATCATATGACAACTCTAGTTTTAGTTTTTTAAGGAACCTCCATACTGTTCTCGATAGTGGCTGCACCAATTTACATTCCCACCAACAGTGCAGGCGGGTTCCCTTTTCTCCACACCCTCTCCAGCATTTATTATTTGTAGACTTTTTAATTATGGCCATTCTGACTGGTGTGAGGTGATATCTCATTGCAGTTTTGATTTGCAGAAAATTTAATATTTTTTAAAAAGTCTAATGGAAGTTTTGTTTATCTGAAGTAAGACCCCTTAGGCTAAATAAACCATTAGATTTTCTTGGTTTTGCCTAGATTATATCAATTCAACAGCATAATTTTGCATTGCTGTAAATAAAGCCTTTTAATTCTTTGTGTCCATGATGGGAATATAGAAGGATTGGTTACCATTTGGATAGACCCTCTTCAGGTCTTTATTAAAAGTAGCATATATTCTACACTTTAGATATTCCATATATGATAATTTATATTAAAAAGCATACATCACCCCAATTATTGCTTTCTATAAATGTAACCATAGGAATAAAAATATAATTTTAAACTGTTTTCTCTAATAACAACAATCACATATTGAGTGTCTTCTTTGTGAGAGGCAGTCTTAGTCACTGTTCATTCATAATCTTGGTCTTTAAAATGATTCCATGCTGTTATTATTTGTATTTTAATATTAAAGAAATGGAGACTGATAAGGCACAAGTAACTTGCTAAATGTCACCTGGTAAGTAGGCAGAAAATCTAGGATTCAAAAACAGATCTGCCTGAATCCAGAATGCATACTCATACATCTATTCTACGTTGCCTTTCAATGAAAAATGAATGGAGATACAAATTATTATAAGATTTAGAAGAAATATAGCATGCAAGCAAGAGTGTAATCCCCTGTTAGCTTTAAATTCTATGGTTTTCTCATGTCTAGGTAAGTGTTGCTTTTCTATCAAGGAGCTTGATTTAAATTCTGTTTCTGTCCTTTCTGTCTTTTAAAAGCATTTCTTCATCTCTGCCTTTTCCTGCATTTAGAGTTCTTTAGTTTATGAGAGATTATTTTAGCCTCATACTATTTTCTAATGAGTGATTCATTATACCTAGGCCCTATATATGACAGCCTGGGTCTCAGTGCTGTTTATGAAGTGTTTTACTCTTTTCCAAGTGAAAACTGAAAGAATAAAATGGAAAAAAAAGTATATCTGATCTTCCTATTAGAGCAAGCTTTTGCCCCTGTAATTATGTCCTCCGATAAGTTACAGTTACTCATGGCAGAATCTGTTTACTACCAAAAACTATGACAATATTATTATGCTAACATTGCTTCTTTTTCTCTCCCCAAGTCAATATTTGTAAGATATGATGCTTTATTTTAAAAATTAAAAAATTCAGCCCATTTTGAGTTCAGCTGTTCTTAGTGTTTCACAGTCTCCTTTCTTCTCCCTTCCTTTGAATAATATTTTTTAGATTTTTTTATGATTCCATTTTACTTTGGCATGATAGTTACTCCGCTTAAAAAATTTTTAATTAGTTGCTCTAAGGTTTATAAAATGCATCTTTACCTTATCACAATCTACCTACAAAAATGTTGTAGCACTTCACAATAGAATGTAAGAAACGTTCAAGAATATGCAACAGTGTATTTCCATTTTCTTCCTTCCATCCTTTGTACTGTTCTCATACATTTTACTTCTGCATTTATTTTAAACCGCATAATACATCATTACACAATTATCTTTTAAATAGATTAAAATAAGGATAAAACTGCTTTTATAATTGTACATATATTCCCCCCACCCCCTACCCCCTGTATCTGGCGTACTTTATTCCTTTGTATATACCCAAATTTCTGTCTGGTATCATTTCTTTTGCCTGAAGAGTTTCCTTATATATTGCTTGTAGGCCAGGTTGGCTGAAATAAATTCTCTCAGCTTTTGTTTGTGTGAAAAAGTCTTTATTTTGCCTTCATTTTGAAAGATATTTTCCTTAGATGTAGAATTAAGTTGGCAATCTTTTATTGTTTGGTTTTGGGCTTCAAAGGTGTTGCTTCATTGAGTTTGGGCTTACATATTTTTTGATAAGTCCGCTGTCATTCTTTTATTCATTCCTCTCTATGTTATGTTGCATTTTTCTCTAGCTGACTTCAAGATATTCTCTTTACTTCTGGTTTCAGTGTGCTTAGATGTGTTTTTCTTTGTGTTTATCTTTCTTTGGATTCCCTGAGCTTTTTGGAACTGCTATTTGTTGATTATCTTTCTTTGGATTCCCTGAGCTTTTTGGAACTGCTATTTGTTGATTTTCATTAACTTTTGGTTCTTGGCCAGTGTCTCTTCAAATTCATCTCTGTGCCATTTTCTCTCTTCTTATTTAGTTCATATATATAGGATCTTTTGATATTGTTTCAGAGCTGTTGGATTCTATGTTGTTTTTTCTCCACTTTTTTTTTTTTTCTCTTTGTGTTTCAGTTTGTACTCTGGCTACTTTCAATTGCCCTGTCTTCAATTTTTTTTTTTAAGCTTTGTTTTGTCTGGTCAGCTGATAAGCACCTTGAAGAAATTCTTCATCTCTGATTTTTTTTCTGGATTTTCCATTTGATTTTATATTTCCTAAATCTCTGCTGAAATTTCCCACCTTTCCATGCATATCATACACCCTTTTGACTAGATCCTTTAATCTATCAGCCATAGTTATATTAAATTATTTCCATAATAGTTCCAATTCCAACATATGGGACATCCCTGTATCTGTTTCTGCTTACAGTTTATCTCTAGGCATTGAGTAATTTTTTCTTGCCTTTTTATGTCTAGTAATTTTTAATTAAATATCTGACATTATATGTAAAAGAACAGTTGAGATATAGGTAAATAATATTTTTACTCAGAGTAGGCATACTTATTTTTCTGTCAGCAGAAGACTGAGTTAATATAGTCAGGAGTTGAACCAGATTTAGGTTTTGCTATTGCCCTAGTTATCTTTAGTGCACTGCAGTCTTCATACTAATCACTAGGGACTGCTATTTTCTTGTGAATATCGTGAGGCCTGGAGTAAGGGGGCATTTTGCTCTATATTCCTGCTGTACCCTCAGCTTTCAACAGGCCTTGAACAATTGTGTCTCTGAGGAAGTCTCTCTACATGCTTCCTTCCTCAGCAGTAGACTGCTGTTTCTTATGCCTTGATGCAAGGCGCATGGAGTAACTGTTTGTTTTTTTCTTTTTTTTCCATTTCTCCTGGATCAGCCTCAATATTAGTCAAGTCCTATGTTCCTAAGCTTTAGGAGTGGGGATTTTTCCGCATATGATGTGCTTTTGAAAGAGTTGATTCCTTGACAAGGTCCTTTCCCCCCCTTTCAAGCTGTAAAATATATAAATAATCATTTTTATGTGTTTAATCTTTTCATTCTTATCAAGGATTTGAAACTAGATTCTAGTCTCTTATCTTTATATCAGGTCTAATCATCCTGGGTGGCTTAGATACACAGCTAAACCTATCCCTGCACCTATTTTATTCCTCATTTTGCTCCATCTGCCTCTCCCACTATTTTCCTTTTCATCACCTTAACTTGAGTTGTTGGCCAATGATAGAGAAAAACAAATAGATTGGTGCCACAAAATTCATAAATTCCACCCTGAACTGAATCCTCATTTTGTCTTTAAATTTCCATATTCAGTTGTCTTTCTGTTTATCTAAGTGGTATTTCAACTTTAGTTATGCTCTACTTTACCAACTCCCTGGCATTTAGTAGGAACTAAGGACGTGATCAGATAGTCATTGACCTCACAGAAGTTTTAGACCAGTGCTGGATATTGATCAGACTTGGCAATAGCACCTTATATTTGCCATCCTTCATTTCAGAATAGCATCTCGTATTCCTCATGTCTTGCTATGAATGTGTTCGTGCTTATCTTTCTTAGAGTTTGTTCATCTTCTTGGATGTGTAGATTAGTGTCTTTTATCAACTTTGGGAATTTTTTGACCATTATTTCTTCCAATATTCTTGCTGGACCTTTCCCTTTCTTCTCTCCTTCTGGGACTCCCATTATTTCATGGGCTTGTACACTTGATGGTGTCCCACAGGTCTCTGAGTCTCTGTTAATTTTTCTTTATTCTTTTTTCTTTGTGCTTCTCAGACTAAATCATTTCAATTGAACTAACTTCAAGTTTGCTGATTTTTTTTCCTTCTGCTTGCTCAAATCTACTGTGGAAATCCTCTTGTGAATTTTTGTTAATTGTACTTTTTAGCTCCAGAATTTTTTTGACTCATTTTCGTAACTTTTATCTCCATTAATATTCTCTCTTTGTTGAGACATTGTTATTACAGTTTCTTTAGCTCCTTTCAGTTGTTTCCTTTTGTTCTTTAAACACATTTAAGACAGTTGATTTAAAGTTTTTGTCTAGTAATTTCAATGTCTGTGCTTCTCAGGGATAGTTTAGTTAATTCTTCCTGTGATTAAACCGTACTGCCGGACTTCCCTGGTGGTGCAGTGGTTAAGAATCCGCCTGCGAATGCAGGGGACACGGGTTCGAGCCCTGGTCTGGGAAGATCCCACATGCCGCGGAGCAACTAAGCCCGTGTGCCACAACTACTGAGCCTGTGCTCTAAGAGAGCCCATGAGCCACAACTACTGAATCCCACGCGCCTAGAGCCCGTGCTCCGCAACAAGAGAAGCCACCACAGTGAGAAGCCCGCACACCACAACGAAGAGTAGCCCCTGCTCGCCGCAACTAGAGAAAGCCCGCACGCAGCAACAGACCCAATGCAGCCAAAAATAAATAAATAAATAAATAAATAAATTTATAACAAAACAAAACAAAAACCATACTGCCTTTTTTTTGCATACTTTGTAATTTTTCTTGCAAAGTGGACATTTTAAATATTATAATGTGGTACCTCTGGAACTCAGATTCTTCCCCTCCTCAGGATTTGCTTTTGTAGTTTGTTGTGGATTGTAGTTGTTTGTTGTTTGTTTAATTACTTTTCTAAACTATTTTTGTAACTTCTGTACTCTGTTTTGTGTGGTCTCTGAAATGTTTAGTTTGCATTCAGGTCATGTTTTGATAGAGTTTTCCTTGAATGCCTGGGGCCAAGAGGAAAGAAAAAGAAAAAGGAAAGGAAAGCTAAGAAAGGAGAGTCTCCTAGTTTTTGCAGATTTGCTCTGTGTGTGTTGGTGGCACTACTTCCACTCAGCCGGGCTGTTTACACCTCTTCCTTAGCCTTCACTTCCTGCTTGTGCTAAACTTAGAGATCATCCAGGGGTGAACGTATGCGGTCTTCTTAGGTTTTTTTCTGAGCATGCATCCTTCCCTGGTCATGCATGTGGCTTTTTATATTCCCCTGTTTATGTGATACTTTTCAGTGTTCTAATTTTCCGAAGAAGCTCCACTGCTTTTCTTCCCAGGCTTTCCACGGGTCCATTGTTCCCCTCAACTGTAATCTCTGGCTTTAGATGACAGTGGATTGTTTATTTGCCTTACAAAGTTTTCAAGGAATTCTCTCTGCATAGCATCTTTTCTACCTCAGAGTTCTGAGTTAGGTGAAACAAAGGCAAGTATCCTGAATCACTGCTTCAGGTAGCCCTCAGATAGGTCACAATGGACAAACACAATTCTTTGAAAGCAGGGTCCTCTTTGCTCTTTCATAAACCAGGGGCCGGTGTCCCACAGTGGGAATATAGGCTGCTATCTTCAGTATCACTGCAAGCTGGGGAGGGGGATGGGGCAAGAGCAAGTATAAATGCAATAAAGGTTTCCTACCATTTTAAAGTTGCCTTTTCCCCACCTTGATACAGTATTCACTTGATTGCTGTAAATCTTTGGTTCTTTTTCAGAGTTCTGACAAAATTGATTTTGACAGCTTTTGCATTACTTTCTGGTGTTCCTGTGGAGGAATGGGCCCTTGGAGTTAACTGTTCCACCATTTTTGCTGACATTGCCTCTACAAATGGTTTTATACTTGAAATGTTTTTAAAAACCGAAAGAATACTATTTCATGGTTTGTGAAATTTATATGAAATTAAATCTCAGTGTGCACAAATATTTACTAGAATACCTCCACACTTATTCTTTTACCTATCGTCTGTGTCTCCTTTCACACTACAATGGCACAGTTGAGTAGTTGTGTCAGAGATAGTATGTTATTCAGCCTAAAATATTTGTAATCTGGTCCTTTACAGGAAAAGCTTATTTTCCAACCCTTGTTTTAAAATCTCTCAGCTTCTAGTCTTCTCTTTCTCTCTTCCAGCCTCCAAATTGTTGTTATAAAAATCTCATCCAAAATTGTTTTTACTTGTTTGAAATCTTACTTTCGCTTATATGGTGCTTCTCAGTCTGACCTCAACTTGCTGCTTAAGCCTTAGCTACCATCCCTTCTCCAGGTTCATCCTAATTATTTTACACTTCTTACTTCTTCCCCTTAAATGGCATGCTTTTTCATAATGTCTGTGCATTGGCATATGCCATTATTTCTTAGAATGCCCTTTCAAACTTTTCTCACTTGTGAAATCCCAAACTTTGAGAAGATAAAATTCTGTTGTTTTCAGCCACCAAATTTGAGGTAATCTGTTATGGCAGCCAGCCCTCACCTTCTAAAGACCCAGATCAAATGTTACTTTATGAAGGCTTACCTGATTCCCCTAGACCTAGACAAAATTATTTGCTCATTCTTCTTTTGTATTTTGGCATTTGCCACATTATACTTCAATTTATATGTTTAAATATTTATCTCGTCTAACAGCTGTGACCTTGTCCAGTGTATGAACTTATACTTTTGTCCTTCACACTTAGCATGTTTTGTGGCATACAGTAGTACTCAATGTTGAATGAATGAATCATAGTAGAATATCAAGTGACATATCAAGCATTGCTTGGAGTGAGGTTGTTAATATACTACCTTTGGTTCTGCCATTTAAAGGCTCAGTCAGATGCCACTTTGGTCCTTAGCTTGCTCATTGATGTACTATGAGAGTAGGACTAAGGCTTTTCCCAGCTCTAAAATTTTAAGATGTATTGTTTCTTTTGGGTGATTTCTTTGATGTCATTCTGTTTTTGCGATTAAATATGGAGAATAATATCTTCTAGATTCTTTTAAAAAATTGCTACACTACTAACACTTTAAAAGGACTTTAAAGATTTACCTCCTTTTATTTGTGGAGCAAAACTGGAAATAATTTGATAGGGCTATGTGAAAGAATTTCTGTTGATACTTTCATGATATGCAAATTTTTAGCTTTAAGAGATGAAATTTTTATGTTTTAATAATGAATCTAAATTAGGAACTAAAGTTTTTACAGAAAATATTTTACAATAGTGGTTATTTATCATTCGAGGTATACATATAGGCATTAAAAAATAGATGCATATAAAATACATCAAATTTATTATATAAAAGACAAACAACTCTAATATGCATGACTAATTTATTGTTTGTAATCAGCTCTAAAATTAGTTTTCTTTTTATATATAGCTCAAATTATGTATTTTCCCCCCACATTGTCTGTTTTCAGTATTTCTGTTGTGGTAAAATGCTAATATATCAGTCAATTGATGATATATGCACTTTGTATCCACATGTTAGGAAAGCCACTTAGAAGCCAACAAAACATGTTATTTGTACATTATTTGCATCAATGAAGATGCAAATATATATAAGCCCTTCTCCAAAGTTCTATTAAAACTTTGACTCATCAAATCACTTACAAGGAAATTATCCCCACAGAGAGATAGAAAATAGAATTGTCAGTATATTTACGGAATCAAGGCTAAAAGTGAAGCTGAATTGGAGTCAGAAGTTGAGAACCCAACTTCACAGTGAAGCCAAGTGTTGTTTTGAAAAAGAATTAGGAATCCCTATAAAAGCTCCTTAATTTGGGAAACACTTAAAGGCACTTTACCTGCTTAAGCTGGAAGGAAACCTAGAAATCCCTTGCATTCCATATTTAGGTTTTTACCTCCCATGTTGTTCTCAGAATTATCTCTTGGGAATTCCCTGGCGGTCCAGTGGTTAGGACTCCGTGCTTTCACTGCCGAAGGCATGGGTTCAATCCCTGGTTGGGGAGCTAAGATCCTGTAAGCTGTGCATGGTGTGGCCAAAAATAAAAAAATTAAAATAAAAATGAAAGTATAAATAAAAATAAAAAAAGAATTATCTCTTTCACTATTTTTCAATACAACACATTTTTATTGAGAATCTATTATGTGCATGGAACTGTACCATAGGTTACATGAATACAATTTGATCTGATTCTTAAACTCAAGAATCATGTAGTCTTTCCTCTTGATCATGTAAGAGATGTACAGTAAAGATATTTTCTTAGTGTAAATATATGTGACACAGTTCATAAGAGATCAGAAAAGGCAGCAATTAATGCAGGTCAGTGTTTTCTGAAGCCCTCCAAACAGGAGATGAGACCAGAGTTGGGCCTTCCAGGATAGGTGAGATTGGCATGGCAGGAAGAATATAAGCTTGAGGTAAAGAGATAGTAGTAAGAGTACCATTCGTAAGGACAGTGGAGAATGCATTGATAAATGGTTATTAACTGTGGGATGTGAGTCAGGCTGGAGATGGCTGCATTTAAGTCATCTTAGAAATATAGTGTTGTGTCCTTTAAAATCTCATGCAAGGTTGAACTCTACCAATTGAAAGAACCTTATGGTTCTTTGAAGTAGAAAATACCTTTATGAAGTCCAACCCCCAGCTTTATAAAATGTTGGGAACAAATTATTAGGCTTAAATAAGATTTGCAAGTGTGATACATACATCACGAGTCTCCCTACACAGGTACTAAGATATCTCATATTGAATTGAAACCGGTAACTTCATTTTTGAAGTTGCAATGTACTTCAGTTCATTTAATCTCACTCTCCTACAATGTGTAAATTACTTATTTACTTAATCAGTCTCGGTATTTACAGTTACATATAACTGTACTGGCATTGGTATTTTCTTATTTCTTTGTAGAAAGATCAATTGGTGGATTAATCTATTGATTAATTTATAATTTCCTGTACACTGACCGACTACAATCTTCGAAAGATAATTGAAGATGTTCTTGGATGTTAAGGGCCCTGGGTTGGGAATCATGGCCTACCAAATTTCCATATCCCCATTAATGTCCCTGTTGCATTTGCTTTTATTGTTTCCTGCTGTAAGAGAGCAATTTTCATCTAAAGTTTGAATTGCTTTAGGAACATGAAAAGAGTTAATGTTATTCACAGTAATTGTCAGGGAAGAATGAGGCGCAACTGTTACCAATTTTTTTAAAAGAAAATCTGTGCATCCACTATGGAAAACCGTATGGAGATTGCTGAAAAAGTTAAGAATAGAACTGTCATACAATCTAGCTATTCCACTTCTGGGTATTTATCTGAAGCATACAAAACCAACGTGAATTTGAAAAGAAATGTGCACCCTGATGTTCATAGCAGCATTATTTATAATAACCAAGATATGGAAACAACCTAAGTGTCCATAGATGGATGAATAGATAAAGATGTGGATATATATACACAATGGAATACTACTCAGCCATAAAAAGAATGAAGTCTTGCCATTTGAGATAACATGGATGGATCATGAGAGTATTATGTTAAATGAAAAAGCTCAGAATGTGAAAGACAAAAACCATATGACCTCAGTCATATGTGGAATATAAAAAAAAAAACAAAAAATGCAAAAAATAAATGAGCAACCAAAGCAAGACAAAAAAACCTCATAACACAGAGAACAGATTAGTGGTTACCAGAGAAGTGGGTTGAGGGTGGGTGAAAAGAGTGAAAGAGTAAATGGGTTAATACATATAAAATACTTAGAATTCTTAGAATAGTGCCAGCATTCTCCTACCCACTTGGCCAAATCTCAAGCCTGGTTAAACCCATGCAACCACTTTCTGTATGTTTGCTTCTCATAGTTGGGCATCATTGGTGAAAAGTACTCAACCAGTCAGAGTGGTACTCAACTAATAGGTAAGTGACCTAGTAAGCCTACTGCTAATTAGTGCTGTCTTCTGGTAAAAAGCTGATCAGAAGCTTTGATGATCATTTGATACTCATCGGTGTATTGCAGGGTACTTGGGCTTGGCTTCTTTCTTGGGGACCCTCAATATAAGCATGAGTTTTGGATCTGTCACCCATCAGATTACGCAAAGAAACATCTTCCAATTTCCTGCACAGAAAGCATAAACCTGGATGCCAATTTTCAGAGTTGAGGAGGAGAAGAGAGCAAGGGAGTGGGTCTTATCATCATCAGATCTCTATTCCCCTGCCCATCCCCTGCGACTTGGCTATGTGGAGTGAGTAAGGGGATCTTAGGATCTAGCTGCTTCTTAAACTTTCAACCAATTCTCTTATTTTTAGCCTCACCCTCATCTCTACTCTTGGAGGTAGATGGTGCCTCCAATTTCTGAATGTGGGTTTTGTGGTATAACTGAAAATTGCTTATGGATTTTCTCACTGCCAACCTATGATTAAATGTGCTTGAATCTTCTCAGTCAGTTGCCTTTCTTCTATACACATTTTTTTTAGATTACTTTTTTTCTAATTTCCTGTTCTCATTGCCTTATAGATTTATGCCTTAAACTTTTCTTTATTGTCATTTTAATGAGGTTTATTGAGGGAACAAAAGTAAACTAATGTGTTCAGTTTGTCTTTTTTATCCAAAACTAAATAGCATTTTTAATTAGATTTTTTTTCTGTAACCTGTTAGTATCTGGGAAGGAAGTTGGTTTTGGTATATTTGTTTTATATTTCACACCTGTGCAAAACTCTCTTATTAATTCTAAAAATTAATTTGGGGACTTCCCCGGTGGCGCAGTGGTTAAGAATCCGCCTGCCAATGCAGGGGACATGGGTTCGAGCCCTGGTCAGGGAAGATCCCACATGCCGCGGAGCAACTAAGCCCGTGCACCACAACTACTGAGCCTGCGCTCTAGAGCCCGTGAGCCACTACAACTGAGCCCGTGTGCCTAGAGCCTGCCTGTGCTCCGCAACAAAGAGAAGCCACCGCAGTGAGAAGCCCACGCACCACAACAAAGAGTAGCCCTTGCTCTCCGCAACTAGAGAAAACCCACATGCAGCAACGAAGACCCAATGCAACCAAAAATAAATAAATAAATAAATTTATAAAAATAAAAAATAAAAAAATAAAAATTAAATTGGCTATACTATATCTAGTTAACTATTCAAACCACTTCAGTCTGTCCTCTGCTCCCAACACTTGACCAAAATTGCTCTTGCTAGGACCACCCATTTCCTCCATATTGCTAAATACAAAGGACACTTTTCTGTCTAATCTTAATTTATGTGTTTCAGTAACATTCCACACAATTTATCCATTCCTCCTTTTTGAGGTACTCTTTTTTCTTAGCTTCTTCAACATATCGTCCTTCCAGGTTTCCTTATACTTTTCTGGATGCTCTTACCCTTAGATAGGCTCTCCTCCTTCAGCCCACTTGGAGTTTCTTAGAATTTGTACCTGGGCTTTTTTCTGCTACTATTGTTATCATTGTCACCACTAACAACTGTCATTGTCATTATTACTACCATATAATTAGTTTTGTAACTATCACAACTGTTTTAGAACACCGTGTTTCTATGCCATAGAACTTGAAAAATCAAGACTATAAATTTCCTAACTGTTCAAGGAATCGACAAATCTACAGACATATCATTTCTTGTATGGTAGGAAAAATGAGGTTTAAGTAGGAAAAATTATTAATTGCAACACATGCAGAAAACTTCTAAGAAATTCTTATATTTCAGTGTTTAAGAACTTGGCAATAATAAGCTTACTTCAGAGTTTCAATCTGGCCTGATAGATGGCCAACCAAACTAGACATTCTGGTTCGCTGGGGTCAGATACTAGAATCAATAGAATTGTTTCCAACTATATTAATTATACAGCATAGTATACTGATTGTTAAGTACTTCTGTGGTGAACTGGATTGACTGGTTTGGCCATACAAAGGGTTTATGTATTGGTATAGATCCAATATATCCGAAAGACTTAAAGAATCTTATTTAAGTATGGAAAATAGCTTTATTATTAAGCCTACAAAATAATTCTTTCCATGAAAATGTTGAACTTTAGTGAATTACTTATACCCAAAGAATAGACCCTTTTGAACCAGATGTTATCTTCTCTAGCACCTTATATTATAACAATAATTATAATGATATTGAAAATTATTTATATTGAAAATTATGAGTCAGCCTACTAAGCATTTTCATGTAATTTTCAAAACAACTCTACCAGTGTAACTATGATTTTCCCATTTTCTTGAAGAGGAAACTGAAATTTGAAGATGCTGCCACTTTCTCATGGTCCCACAATGAATAAGGTGTGGAGCTGGGATTGAAATATAGGTCTGATCTGACTGCAAGCCCTTCTGATTTGTCAGCTATGCTGCTTTCCTTCCTTTTACATGTAGCAGTAGGATATATATGTAAAATTATATATATTATATATATATAAAATTTCCTCTAGGTAATCTTCTTTTATGGTTAAATTTTACATTAGGGGACCATTTGCTTGTTTGTTTTTTTTCCTTCTGAATTTATATCTGTAATTTGACCTTAATTTTGTGTTTAGAATACATTCTATAATATAATTCTAAATCTCAAACAGTATTTATCATTTGTGTGCAGAATTCTGTGTGTGTGTATGTGTGTGTCTACAGTTATTTATTTATTTATTTTTTAACATCTTTATTGAAGTATAATTGCTTTACAATGGTGTGTTAGTTTCTGCTTTAAAACAAAGTGAGTCAGTTATACATATACATATGTTCCCATATCTCTTCCCGCTTGCATCTCCCTCCCTCCCGCCCTCCCTATCCCACCCCTCTAGGTGGTCACAAAGCACCGAGCTGATCTCCCTGTGCTATGCGGCTGCTTCCCACCAGCTATCTATTTTACATTTGGTAGTGTATATATGTCCATGACACTCTCTCACCCTGTCACATCTCACCCCTCCCCCTCCCCATATCCTCAAGTCCATTCTTTAGTAGGTCTGTGTCTTTATTCCCATCTTGCCACTAGGTTCTTCATGTCCTTTTTTTTTTTTTTCCTTAGATTCCATATATATGTGTTAGCATACTGTATTTGTTTTTCTCTTTCTGACTTACTTCACTCTGTATGACAGACTCTAACTCCATCCACCTCATTACAAATACCTCCATTTCATTTCTTTTTATGGCTGAGTAATATTCCATTGTATATATGCGCCACATCTTCTTTATCCATTCATCCGATGATGGACACTTTGGTTGCTTCCATGTCCTGGCTATTGTAAATAGAGCTGCAATGAACATTTTGGTACATGACTCTTTTTGAATTATGGTTTTCTCAGGGTATATGCCCAGTAGTGGGATTGCTGGGTCGTATGGTAGTTCTATTTTTAGTTTTTTAAGGAACCTCCATACTATACAGTTATTTTTGTTATACCACAGTTATTGGTAAATAAATGTAAAGGCATTCAGACACTTAAGTTATAAGACTCATTTTCTGTTTCCTCACTCCCATTTTCCACAATCTGGTGTCATTCCTTATTGTAAAACTGCTTTGGAAATATCACCAGTAAGCTACTTTTTGATAAATCCAATGAGCTATTTTTGGTCCTTTGCTTTCTTCAGTTCTTAGTACTCTTGGTTGCTCTCTTCTTGAAGGACTCCTTCTCACTGGTCCTTTGACCTTACATTTCTTATAGTTCATCAGTTTCTGCTGTTCCTTCTTCATCAACTTTGTGGGCTCCAGTTTCTCTACTTTCACCATAACTATTATTTTTTTCTTACTCTGGGTATTCTGTGGGTCATTTTATCAAGTTCTGTTATTTTAACTTATGCCAAGTGTCCCCACAGATATTTCTTTTATACATATATCATTTTTACCCCTATATGTGTACACATAGTTTCTTATGGGGGCGTTTCCTTTGGAATGTCTCAAAGATACTTTAATAGGTCTCAAATGAATCTCATCGTCTCCCCCTACTCCAAAATTCTTCTTTGTCCTGTTTTCTTTTTCAATAAATGACACCACTATCTGCAAAACTCCACTGAAGTCCAAAGTAGGGAACTATTTTGACTTCTTTTTCTTGCTCAATCTTCACAGCATCCTCTACCCAGCTCTCCCTCTAATGTTTGTCCTTTTATCCATCCTCACTGCCAGTGCCTTAGTTTGGTTCATCATCATGTCTCACTTGATTACTTGTAATAACTTCTTTTTAAATTAACTCATTTTATTCAGATATAATTTACATACAGTGAAATACACAGATCTCAATTGTACCATTATCAGATTTTTGACAAACGTATATACTGTGTAAGTAACATTTTCATCAAAATATGGAACATTTCTATCACTCCAGAAAATTCTTTTTTTCTCCTTTCCGGTTAATCCCCCCCCATCCAAACGTAATTACTCTTTTGATTTCTATTTGTGCAGATAAGTGTGACTATACTTGAACTTTATATAAATGGAATCAAACAGTATGTACTCTGTTGTCTTTTACCTAAAATAATGTTTTTGAGATTCATTCATGTTGCTTCATGTATCTGTAATTTTTTTTTTATTATGGAGTAGTGTTCTATTGTATGAAGATATTACAATTTTAAATTCATTCTCTTGTTGATATTTGAATCCAGTTGTTGTCTACTATGAATAAAGCTAGTATGAGCATTCCTATAAAAGTCTTTTTCAAACATATGTTTTTATTTCTTTTGGGCAAATAGCTAGAAGTGAAATTGTTTGATCACAGGACAGGTGTATGCTTAAATTTACAAAAACTTATCAAACATTTCACCAAATTTTCTGTATCATTTAACAATTCCTTCAGTATTTTATGACATTTCTGTTTGAGCCATATTCTTATCGCCATTTGGTGGTTTCAGTCTTCATAATCTTTATAATTTTTACTGTTTCATGTGTGTGAGGTGGTACTTATGAGGTTAAAATTTGTATTTCTCCGATGACTCATTAGTCATGTTGAGCACTTTTTCAGGTACCTACTGACCACTTGTATATCTTTTCTTGTGTGTGAAGCGGCATTCAAGCCTTTTTCTTATTAAAAAAATTGGGTTATTTGTCATTTTATTATAGATTTGTGGCAGTTCTGCAATAGTCTAGGTATGACCTTTGCCATATACATCTCTCTATATATATCTGTCACATATTTCCCACCTGTAACTTGCATTTTCATTTTCTAGTGATGTATTTGAGGAAGAGAAATTTTTAATTTTGATGAAGTCCAATTTATCAGTTTTTAATTTTATAGTTGGTACATTTTGTGTCCTAAGATTTCTTTTCATATCTCAAAGTTACAAAGATACTTTTCTCTGTTTTTTCCTTAAAAACTTCTTTATAGTCCAGCAGCTTTTAAACCATTCTTTGTTTCTCATTTTGTTCAGGCCCATAATTTCTCTCCAGTTTAGTCAGAGTCACTTTTCCAAATCTTAAGTATAGTGATGTTACTTATCCTTCACCCACCAATTTCAGCTTCCTGAGCGTTATTTGATGCCATCTCTCCAAACTCCTTAACATGGTTTGTAAAGCCCTTCATCACGTCTTTCTTTTTTGAAATACCTGCCTTCCCCTATCCCCACCCTCAACTATTCTTTGCATTAGTTTTGCCAAACGATTTATACTTCCCTCAAATCACTACACGCTCTTTTTCTTCTGGGCTATTGCACTTTCCCTGCCTAGACTGTCTTTTTGCCTACTCACTCCCCTCTCCACCTAGGTAACTCCTATTTGTTTCTCACTCGGTTTCTTTTTTTTTAATTATTATTTTGTTGGGGTATAGTTGCTTTACAATGTTGTACTAGCTCCTGCTGCACAGCAAAGTGAACCAGCCATATGTATACACATATCCCCTCCCTTTTGGATTTCCCTCCCATCCAGTGTCACTTTCCCTAAGCAGACTTTCCTGATCTTTGAACACTGGTGCCCCTCCCACATGGTCCCAGAGTACATTGGGGTTTCTACTCTTATAGTGGTTTTCACACTATTCTGTACTGGTTGTCACTAAATTCCAAGTTCCTGGAAATCTGGAGCTGTGTCTTGTTCACTATGGTATCTGCAGTACTCAACAGAATTCTTATCACATAAAAGGAGTAACAATATCTTAGATGATGGATAGAGCAGGTGAAGATAGCATATGTGACCCAGTAAACTTTGATTCCTTGAATCCATCATTATTTATAGTAGATATTTGATAACCATTTGATTTGTTTTCCATCTTAGTGTAATATTTTAATACATCAACACATATTCATTACAGAAACTTTAAGAAAGAATACAGAAAAATGAAATTATTTATTATGCCACCTTCTACAGCTAATTGTTAATATTTTGATGTAATTTCCTGCCAGTCTTTTTTAGTTGTGTATGTGCTTTGCATGCTATTTAAAAATAAAACAAATAGTATATGTAGTTTTAAATTTTAATAACTTTCTTAAATAGCCACTGAAATGAATGCATACACAGATGTGATTAAAATAATGATGATTTAGAAAGATAGACTCATATTTTTATATTCAAGAGATTGTTGTTTCCTTCCAAAAGCCAATGATTTTGCAGTTGTTCAAACATTTTTGGAGCCACTCTTCAGAAAGGCCTTTAGAACCAAAGAAATATAATTTCTTCAGAATCACACCTGATTTTGTTATTCAAAACTTATCAATTTATTGAACAAATACTTAATGAGTTATAGAGACTTTTTTTAGGTTCTGGAGATTCAACTGTAAGCAAGACACAGTTCTCTTCCTTCAAGGATCTTGATTACTTTTTATTATTTAAGAATTTTCATGACATTTTCCTCTCCCAGAAAATTAAATCTGCATGCAAAGATGATTATTTGCTATGATTAATGATTTAAAAAACAATATATTGCTATTTATTAAGGACTTTCATAACTATTCCAAAATATTTTTATTAACTGCATTATAGTTGGATTAAGTCACTATTTTGAAAGTGATCACAGCAATTGTGAATGAGACCAGGTGAAGCACAAATTTTTAAAAAATCAGTAATATTATTTCACAGTATTATCTCATATAAAAGTGCCACATAAGCACTTTTTTCATGATTTCCTTTAGATCTGGAAGCTTTCATAGATAAGTTGAATTTGACATAAATTTTGAAGAAGGACAAATACATATAAAAGAAATGAAAGGTGGGTGAATTTTTTTTGTGGCGTAAGAAGCATGAGCTGAGGCATGGGAAAATGTAAGGCTTATTTGGTTAGAAAAAGTGTGAGTAGGAGAATGGGATGAAGTTTTATCAGTGGCTTTCAACTATGGGTCAAATCAGAATTAGCTAGGAAACTTTAAAATGTGTCTTTAAATATGTCTTCATTATTCTGATAACCCCTTGGGCATATCTGAGCCAGAGTCTCTTTCTCTTAGGACTTAGAGAAGGGAAGGGTTGGTTATGAATAGTTACCATATTTTGCTTCTGTGAACCTTTTCCCCAGTCAATGGACTTTGGGTACCAGGTTTAGGAATTTAGACATCAGTCTGTTGGCAACTGGGACATATAAGTTTTGAACCATGCCACTGAAAGGATAAACGCTATGTTTTAGGTAGATCAATATTTTGGTGGTTTGCTTGTTGGATAGCAGCCATGTAGCTTTTTGTTACAGTGAGATGGGAGTACAGCATATTGTTGTTAAAACAGGGAAATAATTTAATTTGTTGTGTTGGTGAAACTGTAGTAAGGTGAAGCCTTTTCTAATGAAGGTTTTTACTGGATCTGAAAATTTAGATACTTTTTTTGCTTAATTGTTCACAGTTGACTGTGAGACTGTGCAAGTAGGTTACTGCCATTATTAGAACTGTTATAAAAGATGGCTATTTTAAGCAAATAGAACAATCACCTGTAATGCTTATGCCCTCAACAGATGAAAGGCCCAAAGGAAAGGAATTCAAATTTATTTTCTTTATTACTTAAGCATTTTCTGAGAAGAGAGCCTCAGTTCAAAGCTTAAGGAAAAATGAAGATAAGTAACATTTAGCTCAGTTAATGTAGTCAGAGTCTATAAACTTATGAATTTGGAATAAAGCTAGTATCATGAGACAGTGCTCCTAATTTGTTCACTAAGCTCAGGCAAGGATCAGATTCTTGGTGCCTCAATTTTTCCATCTGTAGGACTGGGATAATATGCCTATTTTATGCATCTCATGTGATGGTTCTGAAAATCTTTTCAAATGGTTATTCTCAAATCATATAGCCTCAACATTAGATAAGGTTTAGTTTCCATTTATGTATTCTCTTCTTTTTACCTTTATAAAATTTCTAAGTTTTATTCGATATTGGTTAACATATGCAGTACAGTAATGAAAATGGTTTCTTCACGCTGGGAACAAATTTTAATGCTTCACGTGTAATATAGTTTGTAGTGTAAATATGTTTCTAAATGATTTAATACTAATTAGGCTGGTTACTTGCATTTGAGAAACAGTTGCAAAATAATTACTCTCTCTACATTATATGAAGAATAAATTAGAAATATCAGTAAACTGCCTGGCTTTGATCTTCTTAAAGAAAGTCATTAAAATGAGGTGATATTTTTAGCGTTCAGGGAGAATGTATCCATTTATTTATTCAATAAATATTTTAGCAACTATCATCAACCAGATGTCTGTATTGTTTTAGATGCTGGGGATACCGAAGGGAATAAAACAGGCAGTAATTGTGGCCCTCACTGAGCTTCCAAAATAACTGTGCTTGCCTTATTTGCCTCAATTGTATTTTAATACTTTAAAAATAAATGTTTGGACAGTTGTGGCAGAACAGCATGTGGCCAAATGTATGTTTTCTAGTCCATCCACATTAGTCCACAGAGCCATTGATGAGTTCTAATTGCTTATGGAAGCTGATAGTTTTGGTTCTATCTCTGCATAAATGGTCATAGCCTAGTTTATCAGGTTAATGAAACAATTGAATATATGTAATAAATTTGGCTTATTTTAGTTCTTTTAAAATATTTTGTTTACTTTTTTAATCAACCATGTTTTATAAAAATGTTTTGAATTTCTGAAAGGAAGAGGTTTTATTGTACAATTTTTATTATTTTGGATCAGAGCATGAAGTCAATGAAGATATGGCAATTTCCCTCTTGATTTAAGCAATGTAGATAGCCAAATTGGATAAATAAACTGAAAATTCTCACTGGGGCTTAAATTATCATGCTGAACCCATGAATTAAATATAAGAATGTAAGAAGTGTCACACTAGATTAAGTCAGTTGTCCACAGAGCATGGTATTTTATGGAGAAGCATGATATTCTCTCCCACAACACAGATCTACCTTGAACATCCATTGTATTCCCTTAGTAATACATTACATATCAGTAATCGACAAATCAGTTTTCTACAAAGACCTTCTTTAATCCTATTTCTATTTTCAGTCAGTGCTACCTTTTCAGTAGTGAGTTTATTACCTGTTGTGTATACTTCACTTCCATATTCCAATGACTTTGTAAACTTTAGTTTTCAAAATACCCATTAGCATACCCTCAAATTTGGAATATGTGCCTGGCTTATCCCTTCTTTTCTTTCTCTGTCTTTCTTTCTTTAAACCTTGTTCTTGCTCACCTCTTATTTTTCTCATTTGAAGAGTCTGAATTTTTAACTGATTTCATGTGGAAAACTTTACAACCTTTTGTTCATTTATTATCTAGACCAGCTGCTCTATGATGTTCTTTATGGTGGAGAGCAATGAGAATTGTGCACACATTCCTAAAGAAAGTGATCACAGTTTTGTTTATGGGCAATATCTGTTTTATTACCATATAAAGCTAATGAGCATTTTGTTGTCCTTATTGCTATAGCAACACATTTAAATCATTGTCTTGAGATAGTATGTTGGATATTCTTCTGCTCGATCTCCAGTATATTTTTTTATTAAACGGATTTCCCAAACCAAATTACTCCTAACACTTTTTGCTCTGCTGCAGATCACATACTGAATGTAAGATAGTACCCTACCAGCACTGAATAAATATTCATACTGATAGTACTTCTGGATTCATACACTTTAGCATTCTGTAATAGAGTAGCTATTGACCTATATTTGTTAATTTGTATGTAATTCATTCTTTTCCGTTCTACTAATAGAACCTTCTCTTACATATCTCCACATGTGTTACATCATGTTTTCCTTGGTAAAGTCTTAATTTCCAGAAATTAAGCATCTTTGGATATGAAGCATATTTGTATCATCTTGTCTTTTACTTTCTTGTGCCTTCTTCTTGACTGATTTTTGTCTTTGTGCCTTCTAAAGTTTGGTCTTAAATAATTATCAATACATTTAAATGATAATTTCGAATTGACACAGTTGAAGTTAAAAATTTCCTTAACATCTATCATATATAGTTCATGCATATGCATAAATACTCTGTGTTATGATTCACAAGTTGTTCTCTTTAAATTGTTTTGTTTCAGCCAACCTGAATGTATAGTTTTTACTTGGACTGTATTGAGAACAAATAAGTCTGAATATTTAATTATTCCTTCAGTAGCAGAATCTTTTCTAACCTATGTCAATGTGGTATATTAAAAATATTTCTTTGAGGAGCATATGTTAGAGCTAAATGTGGACTTCAGAGACATTCCTTTTTCTAATCCTGCAAATCATATTTGATGGTTTATATATGCACTGAAATCTTTGTACATTCATTGTATCTATGAAATATTCCAGGAAAATCATGTTTAGGGCTTAACTTACTAGAATAGAGTTATCTAAAATGGAGCTTAAATGGCTAATAGACAAAGTGAGATACTGTGGGACACCGTGAACACCTGTGGCTTGCTCTTAAAGTTGACATCTTCCTAAGGGTACAAGCAGAGAACTATTTTACCCTATGTGTGAGACAGAAACTTACCTCTTATTTTCCTTGAGTAAACATATAGTTACTTCCAAAACTGAGATCTTTTAGGCCTAAAGGATGTGTACCTGGTTCCATGCGTTATTTGCTGAAAAAGAAAAAAAATTCCTATACTCTTTAGGTTACTTAAGAAAAATCCAGAAAAATCTGACATTTGGAAAAAAGACCAGAGTCAGAACAAGAAAGAGCTTCTGTTCCTGACTGGAGGCATTTCCTGTCCTGTTTCATGGAACATGCTAAAAAGTTTTTAAAACTGCCTCATGTGGTTTGTCCCCTCCAGCCTGACCTGAGCCAAGGCGATTATAAAGGGACCCAAATATGCTGATCTCTGTTCTCTGCACATGGCACAAATAGAAAGCTTTGAGCAAGAGTGGAAAGGCACACTGTCTTTCTCCTCTGAAGAAGCCGGGACACATTCTGCTCAGCCAACATGTTCCCAGAGGAATGTGATTTAACTTCCACTTTTCACACTGTAAGAAACAACACTGTAGACCTCTCCGGGAGGGTGATGGCAGCCTGAGAGGAATTTGGATAAGTGTTTTTCACTCCAGTGTTTTCATGTGATCTGACTCTCATTCTCAATTTAGTTACATCTTGACCTGGAAAATGTAGCCAAGGTTTGCCTCTCTTCATTTGGCTTACCTTGATTCATGTTGTGCCTACCTCTCCTTCCCCTACTCCCACCCCATGCAGCCTCTTCCCCCTTTCCCTTGCAACCTACCAGTAGAGCCTGTATAGATGTCTTCAAATGCATTTACTCTGTTTCCCTCAGTAGGGGTTTTACTTCCAGGGAGATAAAATATGTTTGAGTCCCTGAAATACATACAAGGAATATCCACTGTAAAGCAGCCTAAGCCATTCCCCACTCCTTTCTCCAGATCTGACTATTCATATAGCTGGCAGCTTCTTTAAGAACCCTCTAGTAGTAAAGGAATTAATATTCTCCACTTATCCCTAGATTTTATCCCCTCCCCCCTCCATTAAACGACTGATTTTTATGCGTGAGATAATAGACAAGCCTTGGGTGACCTGTTTTTTGTTTGTTTGTTTGTTTTTTTCCCTCCCTCCTCCCTCTTTTTTTCCTTGCGGTAAAATAGTGCTGAAGAAAGAGGGCACTAGTGTACAGCCCAGATCGCATCCTTGCACCGTCTGGATTAGAGCTGAGGCGTCTGCGAACCGAGCTTGGCCGCGGTACTCTGGCCCGGGGACCACAGCGCTGTCTACCCGGACTCAGGTCCGTCTCAAGTCCAAATTCTCCAAGCAGACCCAGGTGAGCAGACACCTCCCGGCGGGGGAACCCACCCACACTGGCAGACACAAGTCCCAATCTATGGGATTTTTCTCCTTGTCCCAGAGGCATCCTCGATTATGTATGTCTTTTAGTCCTGCTTCCCCGGGAAGCGTCGGGACGCATGGATGCCTGGGTTGTCTTTCCTCTTTTGCCTGCCTCACCGCCCGTGCTCTTGCTCCTCGCCCGCTCCCTTTGCTCCTTTCTCGTCTGACTCTCACCTTGAAAAAGGGAGCCGGAGAGGGACGAGAGAGAGCGCCAACTTCAGCCCCGCAGGAGGCTGAGATTTGGCGCCTCTGCCCCCTAAGTGGTAGGGTTTGAATATACCTGGAGGAGCTCTAGCTGCAAGGCGAAGAGAATGAGGATGGAGGGGTATTGGGGAAACGAGGAGGGGTGTGTGTGTGTGTGTGTGTGTGTGTGTGTGTGTGTGTGTGTATAGAACGCAGGGAGGGGGGTTGAAAGAGTGAAGTCGGGGGTTGGCGGGGTTGGGGGCTGGGGGTTAAAGAATTGCAACTCGCTGGTCAAAGCGTCTGCAAACGGTCCTGCGGAGGAATGCCTCAGCCGCTTGACCAAGCACTGTCCAGGGTTCTGAAGGCGGCAGGGCTGAACTGCCGCCGCCAGAGCAACCCGGAAGCTCCCCTCTGTTCCCTTTCTAGCAACTATGCAAAGCCAAAGGTCTGGATTTAGGGAAGTGCAGGGGCCCCTCCATTCCCTCCCTCCATCCTGGGTCGCGGGAGACAAGTTATCTCATCTGTACCCTTTCCCCCTGAACGTCTACAATAAGCTGACTTCTTGGGGCGGGGGGGGGGGGGGGGCGGGGAGGGAGGGGGGATGCACCAAAATCCGACATGCGGAGACTTTACCAGGCGTTGCCTTAGTAACTAATATGGATTTCCTCAAGCTGGCAAATTTATATTTACTACTTGGTTAGTATGTTAGGGTCTCTTCAACCCCTCAAAGTTAAAGTAAAATGTGCACCCCTGGTTCGAGTTTATTTTGAAGTAGCCCTTCCGCCTTCATAATGAAAGAGTTTCCAAATTTCTTCTGGGGAAAGAAGTTGATCTTTTCAAATCCGGAAAGTTCTCTAAGGTCGAAAGACGTAGCTCCTTTTTCTCCCTCTTCCCTCCTCCCCCTCAAGTCAGTAATCGTGAGGGTATTTGGGGACCTGGAAGAGACTTGGAGCTGCAGGAGGGGACGGGTCGGCGAGGCTCTGCGCCTGCCAGGACGGAGGAGGGTACTGGGGGCCGAACGCACCACCTTACGCCTTGACCAGAGCTGCCGCCCAAGCTGTCCCTCCAGCCGCTATCATGATGTCCTTCCAGCCCATATCATGAAATGGAGCGGGCAACTCTTAACCAGCACTGACCCCAGAGTTTTGACACAGGTCCTGTAATAACGGAGCTTTGATTTCCTTCCTGTTTTGCCGGCAGCATCCAGCTCACCACAGCCACCACGACTCCCATGGTACCATTGGTCAGTTTACCTGGATGCACCAGTGAAGAAGGGGGACTCGAATTCCCCTAGGGACGCCGCCAGGGCGTAAAGGTGGTCGTGGAGGACCAGGAGGAGGAGGAGGAGGGGAAGGAGGCGGGGGTGCGGAAGCTCAAGTCGTCGGACGAGCGGCATTGGCGAGGGGGGAGAAGCAGGCGGCAGGCGTCGGGTCCGCACTGTGAGCGCGCAGAGCCTGCTGGCTGGACCAGCGTGGGAACGCGGCTGGCCGGCTGTGGACGGCGTCCTCAGCATAATGGTCCGGCTCCTCTTGGTTTTCTTCCCAGCTGTCTTTCTGGAGATGTCCCTTCTCCCCAGAGGCCCCGGCAGGAAACTGTTGCTGGCAGGAGCCTCGTCTCAGCGCTCAGTGGCCAGAATGGACGGAGATGTCATCATTGGGGCCCTCTTTTCAGTCCACCACCAGCCTCCGGCCGAGAAGGTCCCCGAGAGGAAGTGTGGGGAGATCAGGGAGCAGTATGGCGTCCAGAGGGTGGAGGCCATGTTCCACACGTTGGATAAGATCAACGCAGACCCGGTGCTTCTGCCCAACATCACCCTGGGCAGTGAGATCCGAGATTCCTGCTGGCACTCCTCTGTGGCTCTGGAGCAGAGCATTGAGTTCATCAGGGACTCTCTGATTTCCATGCGGGACGAGAAGGACGGGCTCAACCGGTGCCTGCCTGACGGCCAGAGCCTCCCCCCAGGCAGGACTAAGAAGCCCATTGCCGGCGTGATCGGCCCGGGCTCCAGCTCCGTCGCCATTCAAGTGCAGAACCTGCTCCAGCTCTTCGACATCCCCCAGATCGCGTATTCCGCCACAAGCATCGACCTGAGTGACAAAACTTTGTACAAATACTTCCTGAGGGTTGTCCCTTCTGACACTTTGCAGGCAAGGGCGATGCTTGACATAGTCAAGCGTTACAATTGGACCTATGTCTCCGCAGTCCACACGGAAGGTAGGCACTGCATTTGGGGAAGAAAAGCGCACAGAAAGCCAGGGCATTGCTTGATGTGCGCTTGGGATCATAGTGTTGTTCCTGTTTACTTCTAGCGCTGTGGGAAGAGACTTCACCCTTCCCCGTACATGCCCATTCAGGCATTGCCTTGTGTCCTCATCCTCCTATAATTATAGTGTAGGAAAACTGTCCCATGGTGTTTCTGGGGGAAGCAGGAACCAAAAAGACACCAAACTCTCCATGAACAGTGCCCAGTTGTAGTTTTTGGACTTACATATTTGTTTGCCCTGATATTCTGAGTTTGTGTTTATTTGCCCAAGGTGTTATACTACCCTTAAGCGATGGGCTATGATTTTCCAAGCTTAATAGACTAATCCATTGTGAGCAGTTAGAAAAACAAAAAAACAAAAAGCAAACTGCTGTCCTCTCAACTGGACTTGAAAGCTTTATCTTGTCATGAACAGCTGAAGGTGCTTCTTTGCTCTGGTGTGCCCCCTTCTTACACATTCATAACTTACCTGTAAATGTTGGATTAATGCAGTCATCTCCCTCAATATATCAGAAACTTATGTTTTAAATTCTGGGGTGCCTTAGATACGAAGGAAAAGTAAATAATTTAAATAGTTTATTATTTTTTTCCTACTTAATATGTTAAAATTGTCCATATGCCCTCACTCTCCCCAAGAATTATCTTGTCTTATGAGCAATAGCACTGATGACCTCTTGGACTTGAATTTTGGTTTCTAGTTTGTTTGTTTTCTAACACAATGACTTTGCTTATTAGAATTTAAAGTTAGACAAATTATAAATTACTAATAAAATGATAGTAGATATCATGTTTAAAATAGCTTTTAAAAGTGAAATAGATTTTACCTGAGTTTAAAAACTTTGATTTATACAGAGTCTTACAGACATGAATTCTCAAATAATTTATTATATATAGATTTTCTTTACTCTTCTCCTCTTACCCTATACTGATTGTTGGATAAAATGAAACTTTTGAGTCATCTACTTTTAACTCCCCCAGGTTTATAGAGAAATTGAGACCCAGGTTACGAATTAATGTCCAGGACAATTCACGGGTATATGCTGGCATATGGAAGAGAATCTTAAAGGTATTGCTGCATTTATATTTCCTAATATCAAATCATTAACAGAAAGGCCATAGGTATGACTTCACGTTCTTTTAACAGTTACACAGTATTCAGTTGCTGGTGTGAAGTCTGATACAGAAATTAAGAAGCATTCTTACTGAAATGGTGATATGGTTATGTTAATGAAAACTGATGCTTTAACTTTAAAGGGAGCAGAGTTTTTAGGACAAACGAAAATTGTGTAGAAATTTCAGACTTTGATTTTGGAAAAAAACAAAACAAAAAACCTTCCTGTTGCAGTGTTGTGAGTTCTAAAAACTGACTCCTATTTCTGAATCTTGATTTTTCATAGTGAACTGCCTACCTCTTTTTCAACAAAATTGCATATTACTCTTTTAAGACACAGATTTAAGTTCAGATTTTAACTCCTTACATTTTTATGGTTAATGTTAATGTCCTACATTTTTTTGTTTAGTATAGTTTCCTCCAGTGCTTAAATGGACCATCTTGAAAGCACAAGTTAAAAGTGTGTTAATTATCAGCATTAGAGTGATCTCTCTAAAAGGGAATGGCAAAAAGTAGATTGAATGTGATTTATTTAATTATTTAATAGTTCTCCCTCAAATGAGCTAGGTAATTGATTATAGATATTAGAAGTGTGAATACCTCCTTCAAGAAGAAGTAATACATCATTTTTACAAGGTAGTTTTATTTTCCATATTTTATTATGTCATTTTATTTTGGGGGTGGAGAGGAGTGGAGAAAAGATTCCCCCTCCCCCCTTCAATATGTTTTCCAGTTGCATCCTTTTGCTAAAAATAATTGCTGATAGTGCTTTCTGACAGCTAGAGTTGTCTTTTTGGAAAATTAATTGGACTTGTGTTTACAAATTTTGTTGAGGAAGGGCTGATATTAAAATTCCGCCCTTGTGTTAGTTTGGATTACTTTGTTCCCTTCTGCCTTCTGACTTGGGTTGTGTGGCAGGGATAATGTCCGATAGCATTATAATAGTTGATTACAGACTAGATTGTGTTCATAGAACAGCATCAGAGCTAACTTTGGTGTCTGTTTTATTACCAAGAAATGATGCCGTTCACCTTGCCTTTTATATATATCTTATTTCTTCTCAAAGAGAATTTGTTTCCTCTCTTATTAGATATAATTCTGTGGAAACTAAATTGCTTTTATTTTCTTCTATCTGCAAAGAAATATAACAGTGTCCTTTGTATAAGCTCCAACTGAAGATTTATTTTTTCTGAGGTTCTGCCCTCCTGCTTCTCAGGGACCCATAGTGTACTGGCCTGCAGGCACTTTCTTGCATCATCTAGTAATTTTCCTGTCTTCAGACTGATGGGGTCACCTACTGGTGACAGTTCCCTGTCAAAAAGCAGCTAAGACCACATATCAGTGTTGTCTCTGCCATCTGGGCACTCTTCAGGAAGGAAGCTAGATTGTCTGGATATTAGCAATTTGGAGTTTAGAAATTCTGGGACCTCCAGTGACCTTCACCTCTCCTTTCCGAATTAGCCATTCTCTAGTCAGTTTATCATCACAGTTTCTTTTATTAGAAGTTAGCCTAGTATAGTTAACATCAAAAGTAATAGGTGACTAGATTAGCGTACCTTCATTTCTATGGTTAATATTGCTTGACTTTAAAACCATAGATGGAGCATGCTATTCTTTCAAAAGTTTTATATCCCTTTATTATTTTACTTTATATTGAAGTTAAGCTTGGAGGTGTTTTCTGGTTTTGTTTTAATCAGTTAGAATTCACTTGTTATATTCTTTTACATACTTTTCAATCTTCTACCACGTCATTTGTGCCACACTTGTCCTCTTGTCATAACTGTCAGTTTACCTGACATAAAAAGAGGATCAGTTCACATGAAGTTACCAGCAACAGGCTCTCCAGAAAATTTTTCAGGATTATTTCCTGAGAGGAATATTGAATTAGGATCTGTCAAAGGGAGGGTACTGAAGCAACAGAGCCTTATCCACAAAGAAAAATCGAGTGCACTTTGGAGCAAGCTGCTCACCTGGCATGTGTCTTTAAATATGCTAATCATAGAATACAAAAATAGCCTACTTCTGTGAAGAATATCTCGGCCAAGGACATTGTATTCCATCCTTCTGATAAAATGTAGATTCCCCATCAAAAACCAAATTTATCATTTCAAAAAATTGTAGAAAACAATACTTAAAAAATAATTCTAGTTGATTAAATCAAAGCTTGGATGAGTCCAAAAAGATTATTCTTTGAGTTTGTAGCTTCAAAAAGTTAAGTTTTTGGATTGAATACATTTTCATTTGTTTTACACCTTTCTCCCTTAATATTTTGTCTCGTAGTGTCAGAGGAGTATATGATAAGGGATTTAGTGATGCTGCTGTATGCTTTTGTTTACAGTTATGTTTTCATTGTGGTGCACCTTTTTTTTTGGACATTTGCTTACACTTTACATGAGATTGGCCTTCTTTGGCTTCTTTTCAAAATCTGATCTTTTTCTTTTTAGAAGCTTTGCTCTATTTGATATAAAACACTCTAAAAGTCTAAAGGCATCAGAAGAAAATCCTCCTAAATCATAAGAACATCAGTTAACTATTACTTTAGCTAATGCAATTACATATAAGAATTTTATTTCTACTAAATATCATGTTTTTCTATATATGCACCAGAAAATTTCTTTATACCGTTCTTATCTCGATTCCAAACTATTTTCACAGTAAGTCACCTTAATAAATGTTCTGTTTGATCACAATATAAGGAGTAGAATGTCTTGAAAGGTTATTTAGGCCAACCAGTTAAAGATGCTTAAAACACCATTATTACATCTTTGCCCAGAAGTCGTTCCCATATGCTCTAAGTTTCCTAATTATGATTAGGATTTCTAATGAGAGTTGGAGAATATACAACTTAAATTCAGAGGCAGAATTTCACCTGTTAGTCAGTTTTTCTATTTAATGACCTGACTCCCTGAAGTTGCTATCGACTACTGGGAATCATCCAAACAATTCAAATTTCTCTTCCATGTGATATTTATTATCAATGAACTCTCTCTCTTTTATGCTGTACCTCACCAGTTCCTTCACCCATATATTCTAAGTTTTAGTTCCCTTATAATCATAGATAACTCAAGTAGATCTTAGATAAGTTATTATCCAAAAGTCTTTTTAAAAATATGAGCTGATACTAGGCTACATCTCCTTTCTTTTATGCTTGGGTAATTTTTAATATTGTTGTTATTATTATTATTCTAAGAGGAAGACTTTGTTTTTTGTTTCCTTTTAAATGTAGAATTTTTAGCTTAAATCTGCCTTATCAGTAAGTTGTGGGACTTTGATTACTTAATTCATCTTAGCATCCCAGCTTTGTGTCCTCAAGATTTGACTATATATGATAAAACTGAGTAAGAGAGAGTCAAGTGTAAATTCCCATAGCCCATTACCAGAAAACTACTAATCTGGGTGGTCACTCAGCCTGTTATGAATTTCCTTGACAGTAAGTTTTTTCATTACATACTATACCACTTTATAGATAAATAAATAAATAGCATAAAAGTAGAAAAATTATCACAGCACGTTTACAACTCTAGTAAAAAATTTACTATCCCAAAAACTGTTTATAAGAAATTTGGAGACTTGGTCTCAGTCACTAAGTTCTTTACACTCTAAAGGGATTACAGTTTGAACACATGTAAAATGAGTAAAAACAAATCATTACAGTATAGACATTTAGAAACATGAGTTTATATGTGTTTAGGGAACACTGAAAGAAAATATCGGTGAGTGTAATTAGCTAGAAAAAAGCTGGAGAAAAGGGAATTTTGATTAGTTTTTTAATATGGCATTTGTAAAAGATAAAAGCCGTAGTAAGAATGTCCCCATGGGGAATAAAATAAGCAGGTCTTCTTGGCTGGAGTGGAGAGTGTGGGCTGGGAGCTAATAATAAAGATAGCAACTCAAATGTGGGTTCTTATATTCTGTGATTCCATGACTGTTTATCGATATGAAGGACAAATAATGGAGAATCTTGAAGCATGAGCCAAAGAGTTTTGATTTTAACAAAGAAATGTCAAAGCAGAGTTCGATATGATTCAAAGATAATTAAAAGAGAGTGAATTCTTACTGAAATGCATAGGGAAGATACATTGGATGGGGAGGGAGAAAACTAGCCATGAAAGTTTATGTTTGTAGAATTCTAGGTACTAGGCTGTTAAAATAATTAGGAAGAATAAAAGTACTTCAAAGGAATACTTTATAGGAGAATTCAATGTACCAAAGAGTTAGAGACAAAGACTCAAAGATATCTTCAGTTTTGCAATCCTGAAGGACCAGGAGAATTTTGCTGTAATTAACAGGCCTGCAATAGGTAGGTTTTAAAATCACGATTCTTTATGTTTAAACAACATGGACTTAGATTTAATATGTTCAACTTGATGTGAACTTTGGCTAAGAGCACATACATTACTAGCAAGAGTGGGTGTCTGGACAGAATAAATCCAGGCACAGTCATAAGTTACCCTACTTGTGATTTTAAAAAAATGTTCGCATCCTACCTTGTTTACCGAGAACCTTGATTCTCTTGACTGACTAACCTGGGTACTTGAGAGTTGACTTCTTTAAACTCCAACCTTTTACACTTTAAACATGTTACAGGGTGGTCTTTGCAAATTATATTATATAGTTCCCTGGCATCTTTTAAAGAGAGTGCTGAATTTAATAGGAACTTTTCTTGAATATACGAAGTAATCATTGTGAATGTCAACTGTTACATATGCTGGGATACAGTGGTAATCTTGAAGCCTGTTGAAAAACATAAAGTCACTCACTCTTACCAAAAATGGCCCAGATTGTCATACTTTTGAGTTTCTGTCTTTGTTATTTTTTCTATATTGACTAGACTTATTAAGCCATTTTCTAAGTTATTTAATCAGTATTTAGTTAACAGGTTCTATGTACAAAGGATTAAGGTGAAATACAAAGATGAAAAAACGAGACACCTTTATTATTTTGAGAAATCTTGAACTCTTCTTGATTCTTCTGCCATACCGTCAATCACCTTGTGACTTCATTTGCTTTGGAACAAATTTTACAAGTAGCTGGCCTGCATAGGGTAGATGGTGATGGCAACTTCTATTTTGTATTTCTATCATGTGGCTTGGCAGTTGCCATTCCTCTTTAAACACTACAATTTTTTTCTCCTGGTGATCTATGGAGCTAATATATAATGATGGGTTTATGGATTTTTAATAACTTTCTGGGAGGTGGCTGGAGTGGTGTCATCATAAAGAAATTTGTCAGAAGCCACATTTTCAGCATGCCCTGTAGTGAAACCACAGAGGGCTGGGAAACCATAGCTGAGGACACAATAGTTTAGTAAGCACCTACAACCACTGAAAAAATCAGCTCATAGTGCATGCTGTTCTGATATTATTTTGGAAGCAACATCTCAGTAGGAGAGGCTGTCAGTTTTCAGAGAAGCTGTAGTTGAAAATCAGAGTCAGGCTGAGACATAAAGTCTTGTCAAAATGATGTAGCTGTCTTATCCATCAAAGAGCTATCATTAGATTTTAAACTTACATAGAAATATTTATGTACTTTATGTGTGCAAGTTCTACTAATTTTCGTGCTTAATTGTCTTCTATAAATGTCTACATTTAAAATTTTAATTTTCATGAAAAATTATAATTTTAGTTTTCTTCAGTCTCATGGGAAGTTTTGCTTTCTTAAACTTAAGGCATTGTGGTACCAAATACAGCATTAATGTTTTTATGAAGAGTATTGGCTCAAGCAGAAACTTGGTGATCAGAAACGATCATTTATCGAATTTAGGATCATCTATTTTAGTTACTTCATGGCCAACAAATTGAAGATTCAAGGCAATTATCTAAATGATTCAGATAAAAGCCTTAATTGGCAATTGAAGGACAAGAAGATTTTGGGGAGCATTTCTTTTTTTGCCAAGTAACTTATTTTGCTTTCTCATGAAGACATGACCTTTTATTCATTGATAAATTCATGCATCTGCTATGTGTCAGGCATTGGTCTTGGCACTAGGAACACATAAATTAAAAGAATAATAATAAAAATTATTATTATTATTTCATTACTGTTATTATTATTGTCCTCAACGGTACTATAGTCTGTTGGAAGAGACAGAGAAATATATAGGTAGTTAAAGGCTTACGGGTTACAGAAAGTACATTTAATCACTTAAAAGAGTAAATACATAAAAGACTATGGGAAATAATATACATTCATCTCAGTTTTATTTATAAAATGGGAATGATAATCACTACCATGTTATTTACTCACAGCAGTGTTTCAGAGAACAAGGAAACAGTATGTATAACTAGCTTTCATTTGCTTTTGTTAAACTGCCATCAGTTAGCCCTTCTTAGCTGATGAAAGTTGAACACGTACATGAAATCAGTTAATAAGGTGAAGACTTTTGAATCTAAAACTTAGTGACATAAAATAAAAATGCAATTCATGGTTAAGATAAAAGTTCAGCTTGTGCTATAGGTTTTAGGAACCTTTCTCATGTTGCAAATGAGAAAACAAAGGCTCGGGGAAATAAAATGACCTGCCTAAGACCATAACATTCGTTAGTAACAAAGCCAGGACTTATTCAAATTTGTGTTAGATACTTTCCTAACCCAAGGATCTATTGATTGTTTATTTTTAAATCACATGGGCCACCCACATGCATTCCTCTCTCCTGTGAGGTAGGTTTATATCATCTGGCCCAGCTATGTTCTTCCCAACATTGCTGCAGTCATTTAGCAGCTTGCAGGAGACTCTTCTGTCACTGAAAACTCATTCTCACTGCTGAGAGTCTTCCTTTCAATACTCTTGGGTGATTCCAGCATTCATGTGTGTGACCCATTGATACCTGCCCTCATAGGTTGTTGATCTCAACTCTGTGTCCTTCACCTTCACTTCAGCAGCCCACCCACTCTGTCCACAGTCTGGCACCTTGAACTCACCAAGAACTCATAGCTCTGTTCTCTTAAACACCAAAAAGCTCTTGAACAATACAAGCCTACTTAACTTCTCTTGCTTCCAACTCACCTGCTCTCCACATTCCCCTGGAAAGTCTGCGTCAAGCATTTTCTCATTTGATCTGATTCTTCCCTGGATCTGAGCAACTCTACCTCTATATTTGTGCTTGTTACCAACTTGAAATAAAGGTCCTTTCTCAGAAAAAATGAATTTCCAGCTTAAAGTGTCTACTCCACTTGAAACTTTAGTTGAGGAGATTATAAATATGTCATTTCCCCCCCAGCTCCTTCAGTGCAGAAAAATAAAGACCGCAAAGGAGGACTTTTTTTTTTTTTTTTTAAAGAAAAGAAAGAAGGAAACATTCTATCCCTGTGAGGTCTGTGGTCAAGAGTGGGAGATCACATTCACTCAGACAGCTCTGTGGTACCATCTCTATAACAAGTAACCAGGGGTGCTGAATAGTGAATAAGGATGCGAAAATTAAAAAAGGATGGGCAGGGGTGGATTCCAGGGGTCAGGGATAGGACTGACCCAAAGTTTCATGGAATCAACCATGTTTAGAGAGCCATCAGGGTAAAAATGTCCAAAAACAATCCCTTAAGGTTATTGTGCAGATGAAATGAGACAGTTCTGTGTATAGAGCTCAGTAAATGTCAGATCTCATTATTCTTTCCAGGCCATTGTAACCTTAAATAAGAAGATGTCCTTAGTGCAGGAGAGCCTGTATGAAGTAAATACAGGAATGTCTTGGGGTGAGGGTGTGCAAATAAAGAGAGAAGGGGTATATCTTGCTAACTTGCTAACTCTGAGCAGCACATTCGTCTTCTTATTCTCTTCCTTCATAACAATTGCATCCATAGCAAGTAGCTCTAAGTGAAAGCTCTTTGGTTGTATAGCTTATTCTGCAATTATTGCTGGATACACTGAGGCAGTTTCCTCTGTTCTTTTTGGTACTCTAACACATTATATAATTTGTACACTATAAAGGATAGAACAAAAAATATCAATAGACAAATTGCGGACAGTATGTTCAAGAGGAGAAACTGTTTACAATAGAATTTAACAGGTGATTAGAGGATATAGAAACAGTAGAAACAAATTACAATAAACAAATAATATCACCTTTTCCTGGATAAATAAATATACAATGTATATTTTCACTTTTTGGTCAACAGGTATTACACTGTTGGGAAAAAAGACATTTTCAAATCTCTATTTTAATTAAGTAAATGTTAGTGAGCATCTTCTCTGGGCCAGGCCCTCTGCTATAGTCATTGATGACCAGAGATAGATGAACTATAGATAATCCCTCTATCAGGAAGCTCACCATATGGTGATTACCATTCAGTTTGATAAGTGCAACCATAGGAGTAGGTATGAATTAGAGAGGTGACAGACAGAGGTGTGACCAGCTTTCTCTGGGCTAGGGAAAGAAGTGAGGAAAACCACATAGAAGCTTCCAGAGGAGGTGACATTTGAAGTTCACTTCGTTAGAGGAATCAGAAGAGGACACCGAGAATTGTGAAAATATTGATGAAAAAACTAAGTATGTTCAGGAAACTCTAAATATATCTCTAATTCTGGAATATATGTTCAGGGAAAGGAGTGGGGAAGGATCAAACTGAAAATGCAGGAAAGGCTGAGGTCATGAATGGACAGACTTGACAAGCCAAGGAACTTAGATTCTATTTTGTAAGTTTGGTAAGCCAGTGAAGGATTTTAAACAGGGAGGAAACATGATCAGATTTATATATTGGAAAGGACATCCTGAAAACTTTGGTGAGGACAGATTAAGAAAAGGTGTCAGTTTAGAAGTTAGCACACAAGTTGACAGGCCATTGGTAGTTGGGGGAGTGATGGAGAAAAAGCAGTTTAATCAACTTATTCAAGATATGATAAGAGCTTTACTAAAGGAAATGTCAAAGGGAATGGACAGGAAAGAATGGATTTGACAGCCATTTAGTAGGGAAATTAGGATTTAGTGACTGATTGGCTCTGAGGATCAAGGAGAATGTCTAGAATGACTCCCATGTTTCCATTTTTTACAACTAAATAGGGAATAAAAAGAGGAAGCACAGATTGGGAAAACATGAGTTTTAGACTGGTTCAGTATGAGGTATCTATGGGACAATAAAGTTGAGTCATCTCATAGGCCAAATATCTGAAAAGGGAGGTAGATTTGAGATTTGTCAGAAAATGACTGTGGCTAATACCACAGGAGTAGATGAAATTGCCAAGGGAGAGAATATGAGTGAAAAAAGAAGAGAGCTAAGGGCAGAACTTTGAGGAAGGTTAAAATGAGGAAGAGGATCCAGAAAAGGGATGGAGAAGGAACAGTTAGAAAACTAGGAGGAGAAAGAGGAAGAACCAGGAGAGAACCAGACATCACAGAAGCCAAGGGAGGAGAAAGTTTCAAGAAGAAGACAGTGACAAATATCACTGAGCTGACAGGGAAGGGAGGGTTACTGAAACAGCGCTCCATACCAGTAACCTCTAATTCCTCTTAGCTTCTGCCCTTCAAGAATCCCCTTAATTTCTAAACCCATCGGAAGGGCAGAGGCCAGGAGGAAGTGGAGGCTGCAGGTATACACCATTGTTCCCAGAGACTGAGAAGGGAAATTGAGAGATAGGATGGTACCTAGACAGAAATGCACTTCCAGGTGAAAACATTCTCTGGGATGCAGAAGACTTAAGCAGTTTTAAAGGATGATGGGAAAGAATGGTAGAAAAGGAAAGTTTGAAGATTATTGATGAAGCAAAGTTGCTGAGGAGGCAAGAAGAAATCATGGCTGGGCCACACGAATGGGAGAAGTCTTTCCCCTGGGTGATGGTACTGTTAAGTTTGGGGAAGGAGAGAAAAGAAGGGGCAACCTTTGTTTTCTCAATTATTCAATGAGGCAGATGGAAAGGGATAGGGAGTAGGTCAAACACAAGTAGAGCAAGTTTTTAGAGGACCCAATTGTTACTAGAAACTACGAATTTCTAGGAGTGTCAGTTTATACTGTTTTGATATTCTTTCCAGTAGTGTATAAGCCCCAGATACAAGGGAGGAGTCTCAGCTTTCATAGCAGTTCATTAACTTGGCCACCTGCTAGCCCAATGTCCAAAACACCAGAATATTTCTCTAGTTAATTACATAGGATACCAGGTGATCACCAGAGATCATAGCCTAGAATTATCCTTTATCCAGCTCCTGTCACAAGGCCAGATGAGGGAACTGTAACTTAAAAATATTGTCTAAGAGATCACTATCAACCACTTTGCATAAATTAGTTTTCCAGAATACCAAATACCTAACTCTATTTACTCTTCCTAAAGAATTGCATTTTCTAAATTGCATTTTAATACTGTCCCTTTTCATTTCTTAAAGGTCAGAACAAGAATTGGAAATGTAAATAATGCTTTATAATTTTCACATTTTTTGTTGTTGAAGATATTGATTATTATGTTGTTCAATGCCCCTTGTATAAAGTCCATTAACAATTCTTTTTAGACTTTAAATATGATGAAATAATTTCTCTCTTGAAGAACTGGCATGTTTCATCTTAAATGGTAATGAGAGTATGGCGTTTTCCCTTTTTCGCTTTGCCTGCCAGGAAGCTCAAACCTAAATTTGATGCTCAAGCACAGAAAATGTTTAGTTTATCTGCGTGGATATTAGCGTCTTCCACCTTACCTCAACGGCATTATTTTTTACTTTCTATAATTGCAAAACCCCTCAACTCCATTTAAAGAGGAATGAGGATATTAATACACACATGTATAAATGAAAGTGCCTCTAATGTAGATACAGATCCCTACTGAAGTTTCTGTATGTTATGAAACAGACAGTAATAGAGGCTGAGAGGTTTTCTTAAATGTAGAAGGTCGGGAGGTTATGTTACACTCATAGCTGAATATGTGAAAGATGGAAGAAAAATTTCTTGTATGTTTAGTGTGACAGAAGAATCTTTGAGCGTTGATCATAGACCAGAGGAGAATCATACTCCTTCAACTTAGTGAAAAAGGCCTTCCTCTGGCTCACGGATTCTCTGCTCACTGCTGTCTTTTCCTTTTTTTGGTCTGTTCTGGGTCTGCTCAGTGGCCGTGCTGGGGTATCTTGCCCCATTTTGGCAGGGTGTGTACTGTGGGTGAAACATGCTCTCTCTTTTCCGAGGTCAGCGCTGAGTAGGGCTGCTGTGCCTCTGTGAATTTTCAACAGCCTCCTTTCCTGTTCTCCCCTCTTCTTATTCTTAGGAAAAGATAAATCTGTTTATAAAGTGACTGTTCGGTGACAAATGGATAGGCAGCCTGCTTTCTACCCACTTCCTAACTTTTCCTGGTGTTCTCATCATGTGCCTGCCAGACCATAATTCCTTGGGAAACTAAGCTTGATGTAGGATGAAACATCCAAAAGACCCTATGTCTCTTATACCTGTTAGGGAAGATGGTCATTTAATCACAGTGTAGAGGGAGGCCCTACGCATTAATATATGTGAAGCATGAACTACCCTTTGTTTTTGGTTAGCTATGGTAGATTTGAAACCGTGAAAAGGCAAATTCCATTTTTTCTTCTATGTTGGTACATGCCAAAGGAAAGCTTAGTATGTAATATCCTTGATCTGTCATTTTAAAAGTAAAATTTTACTTGAAAAGAAGCGACTTCTTAAAAATAAAAAACAATATTGAGTGAATGATTACTTTTTGAAGTGCTTATATTCTCCTTTTCAGAAGATTATTTTTAGGCTCTCCTAGGTGCAGAAGCATGCACTAGAGCAGTGCTTCTCAAACGTTAGTGTGCATACAGATCACCTGCAAACTCGATAAATTGCAGATTCTGATTCAGGAGTCCTGGGATGGACCTGAGGGTCCGCATTTCTACTAGGCTCTCAGGTGGTATTGATACTGCTGGTCCATGTACCACAATTTGGGTAGAACCTCTGGAAGCCCCTTCTGATAATATATACATTTTATGCTAGTGCACTGTGATGGTTTATGAATTATTTCCTTCAGAGTCATTTATACATGTCTCAAGGCAATACTCTACGCTCCTGAAACAGGCAAAAAATGGCTTTTAAAATGTACATATTTAGAAAATGATACTAAAGATATTTATCTATTCATTTCTTACATTCAGTGATTTTTAGAACTATGCATTAACTAGCCTGAATAATTGCTGAATGTAGCATTGTAGTTAATCAAATTTCTCGTTACATGTATGCCTTCTCCTACTAGAATATTCTGCCCCAATAGAATATATCCCCTGATGGAAGGTAAATTTTTGGAGTGTGGGTTCTTTGTTTTGTTGTGTTCACTGATGTATCTCCAGCAATTAGAACAGTGCCTTGCACACAGCCGACACTCAATAAATATTCGTTTAATTGAATTAAGTGAGGAGGGTTGTTTCAGTCCCTTTTTCTGCCTTAGTAAGAGGTTTGATGATTTAAGAGCTTGCAGGGCTTCACATCATTTCTCATTGCCTAGCCCTATCAGTGTAAATGAAACAAGATAGTAGACTATTCAGTTTCCAAGGACCAACAACCTTGAAAGTGTTTGGTTGTTACTAAATTCTTCATAAATAATTTTTCTTTTTGTTCGCTTCTTTCTTATAACAGTGGAATAAAGCAAAGAACATATCCAATTAATTGCATGTTTCTTGGGTAAACTCTTCTTTATTAATATCCCTCTTTGCCTTTCACCTTTCTAATTATTAAGGAAGATGACTACATTTACTGTCAATTAAAACTCTCAAGTTGTTATATTTTTCTCATTTTCTTCCTTTTTATGAGTACTGGTGTCCGGTACTAATATTCCCTGTAGCCCCCACATGCAGTAGGAAGTGTACTGAGTGGGAGGAACAGGGTTTGGTCTCACTTCCTCCATCGGCTACCCATGTGACTTTGGACAAGTCAACAAACCACTTTAATTCTGCATTCTCATCTGTAAAAGGTCAGGCATGCCTTTCCTCTAGGCCTCCTGTGAGGTTCATATGAACTGATGTGGAAGTGCTTTTGAAACTGTAAAGTTTCATATAAATATAGCTAGTTGCGTTATATTATACCATAGCTTATATTATTATTTTCTCCCTTTAATTATTAATAACTGCCTCCTGGCTCCTGCTTTTCCCCCAAAGTTATAAGCAATCACTTCTATTTAGCATTTATTTGGAATGATAGAGTTTTCATTGAAGGAAACATTTATCTAAGTCCCTGATTTGAAAAGAAAAATTAGATGACTTACCTGAGGTTGCATACAGAGGAAGGACTTTCACTGCAGCCCAGCTTTTGCTCTCTCTAAGCCCTGAAGCATCTGCAAATCATTTACCTTCATATATTCTGCCTACTCTCTAATTTTCTTCCATCCTTAATCTTTCTCTTTTGCCTTGAAGGGCAAGTGTCAGCTTTATATCAATAAGCCAACCAGTTCATTCACTTATTCAACAAATAAAGATCCTACTAATCATCCGGCAGTGTGCTAGGCATCAGGTATCAAAAATGAATCCAGATGGCAGATGTTAAGTTCGGTGACATAGGGAAACATCCATAATAAATTATCAGCTATTTTATTTATAGTAAAAAAGATATATATGAATATATATTCATATTGTTATACAGTAAAATAATATTGTCTGTGTGTCCAAACTTTATGGATATTCTGTAGCTCCTGCCATTGCTTATGGTCCAGAAGGAGAGATAGAGAAATAATTATTGCCACATCAGTGGGGCATGGATGAGAAGAGGATGAGGGGAGGGTGTGGAGTTGTGGAAGAGTTGATTTGAACATTAGACCCAGGTGTCACAGTGCTGAGAATGTCAGAGTTTGAATTTGTCTTCCACCTGTTAATTTAGTCAAATAGAGTGGACCCTCTTTTGCAAATTTCTACCGAAGAATGATGAATAGGGACTTATTTTTAACTTTTCCTGCCCACTCATTTTTCTGGTCCTTTTCCCCTCCTTTAGGCATTTGTGCTAGAAAGTGATACCTTTGCAGGGAAGCCACCTTCTTTGTTTGTCTGGCAATATGTCATTAATCATACAGTCCATTTACATTTTCTTAGCAATATAAATATTTGATTGTAAGAAGAACGCATTGCAACGTTTTACAGCTAGAGATGCGGCCTCTGTGGACATGTGGGCCGCCTCTCAGTGAACCAAAAGGCATATTACAAGCTGGTTTCTCAGCTGTGAAATGCCACTACTTAGGTCATATGCCTCAGTTAAAAAAACTGCCAGGAGTAATGCCTTCTTCTTGGCGGAGAGGCGTGCCACCTGTCACCCAAAGCTGCCGTCCCCTCTGGCATCACGCACGGATAAATTTGATTCACTTCGGCATATGGGGAGGTTGTGTTCTCTGCCTTTTGCCGCATATTTCTCCGTGGTATTTATCTAAGGTAGAATTCACTCTGTAACTCATTGGATTGAGGATTATTGCCCATCCATATAGGGTCCAAATCTTAAACTAGGAGAATAGTTGTAACCTTTGGGAATAGCACTTGATGAAAAATGTGAATTGTCTTACATGTGAAAGATGGCATATGCCAGGCATATTTCCATATGACACCTAGCCCTGAAGCCACCCTTGGTGACATGACAAGATCACACCTTATGTCACTCCTTAATAATGCAAGGATTCCCGGAAATTGGCCTTAGAGAACACACATTCTGGATCCACTGGAGATATTGTCCCATAATTCTTAAGGCAAACAAAGCAAGAAACATAATTCATATCTTCACAAGCAGATAAAACACTTTTTACAGCATTTACCTTATTTTAGATTTCCTCCATACCTCTGTAAGGTCTGACAGGGTGTCAAGCACCAAGTAAGTACTTGATTAATACATGTTGAATGAAAAACCAAATGGTGGTCTGTTACAAGGTAATCTAATTGGCATTTGGGCTGGCCATGATACTGGAAACCTTTGGCTTCCTATTTCTCTAAGAAGGATATATTGAAAAACCAACAATGCCTTACTTTTATGAAGAGATATAGGTTCCTTCTGCCATAATAGTGCCACCTTGACACAAGTGTCATACTTAATAGTTTACAACATGTTTTCTCTTGCATTTTTGAGTGGTTCAAGAAAAAACTATATTAAAATGCATATCTTCCAAAAAATTTTCAAATATAATTCCTATTTTGGGGCATATCTTTTTTTTTTCTGGGTTGAATTGTATCCCCCTCAAAAGTCTTGAATCTTAATACCCAGTACCTCAGAATGTGACCTTAATTGGAGATCAGGTCTTTGCAGAGATGATCAAGTTAAAATGAAATCATTAGGATGGGCCCTAATCTGATATGATAGATGTCCTTATAAAAAGAGGAAGTTTAGATTTAGAGAGAGACAGGCAAACAGGGAAAACACCGTGTAAAGATGAAGGGAGAGTTCAGATGATACATTTACAAGTTGAGAAATGTCAAAGATTGCCAGCTAGGAGAGAGGCATGGAACAAATTCTCCCCCATGCCCCTCAGAAGGAACCAACCTTGTTGACATCTTAATACTGGACTTAGAATAATAGATTTCTGTTATTTAAGCCACTTATTTCATACTTTGTTACAGCAGCCCTAAGAAACTAATACAGTTCTCCTCAGATTATCATAAACCTGGTTTAGGTTTAGGTACTTCCTGAATGTGCTGAGAAAAGTTAGTCTTTATGGTACAACTGATGCTCATCTGGTTTATAGACTGTTAGTTGCTTAACCTTTAACCTTCTCCCACCATCTGACCCACTGCCTTCTACTCATAAATAGTAATATGACTTAGATGTCTGTTATTATTGAAAACTAATAACAATGCCAGTACCATTGATCGAGCATTTATTGTGTGCCAGGCACTGTGCTGTGATTTTATGTGTATTACTTCATTTGATCCCCCTAATAATCCTATAAGTTAGGTACTGTTACTATTCTGGAAAAATTAAAAATGTCTTTCTGAGTCACACAGGTGAAAATGACAGACACAGGGTCAGAATGAGTGAGTGAGTCTCATTCCAAGTGTCTGACCTCTATGTAATCTGTATGATAAGGCGCTATGGTACGTAACAGGCTTATGACTTTTGGGCTAGATATTGTCAGCATTTGAATTCCTACTTAAATGAGTAAGGAAAATGTAAACAACCAGAGCCTAGACTGTATTAGTATGAGTCAGATGATATCTTTAAAAAAATCAGGTCCTCAAGTCATGTTGTATCCAATATACCTGTCCTACTCAACCAGGAGGACCACATATCCCAGCCCATTACTTCACAAAAGGATAAAATAAATGCACACCAGCGCTTCCTTTTTAGTCCTTTTCATGTTCTGAAATGAGCGTTATTCCACACTAAAGCTTGCCCCTGTTTGGCTGTAGGACAGGCAGAGGCAGATATTAGCAGAGCATGAAGGTGGCTACATATTGATTTATTTTAAAGCATAACCTGATACTTCTTGGAAAACCTTCAAATTTGTAACTCCTGGAAATGATGATAAAAAGACATGTCTTCCTTTTGTGTGTGTCCAGAAAAATCCTACAATAAAAAAACAAAAAAACAAAACACACCTATATTTCTAAAAACAAGTGATATTTTTCAGTGGGCAAAGGGGAAGAAAGTTTTTATTTTCTCTGGAAATTTCTAGGGTTTTAGTCCTGGGGAGTTTACTACATTTTTAAATTTAACAAATGCTCTGAACTGACTCATTCTCAAAAGCAGAAAGCACACACTGCCAATTGATTTTCCAGTAGAGTGTTAGTTCATTTGGAATCTATCCTCTCTTGTTTGGTCTCTAGTGTGATTATGGGCACATGTTTGTGAAATTCTTGGATTGTTGTAGGAGGAATTCTGGTGTTAAGTGGAGTTGGACTGAATGAGCCCAAAGACCTGAGAAGCTAGGATTCTATGAATAGGGGTTCATGGAATCTACGGCTTTGTAATAGAGTAGTATGACCATCCCTTCCTGGGAGAAGTGTACCTCTTACTTTGGCTTACCGATGGGACTATCAGCCATTTAAATTTTGAATCCTCTGTTTGTAGTTAGTGTTCAAGTAGAGGCAAAACACGAAGGGTGTGTCTGAAGAGGGAGATTCGTGGTTAGGAGGGAGGCCTCTGGAGTTAGACAGACCTGGCTTCTTTTCCCATCTCTGCCATATTTGAGCTTTGTGACTTTAGGCAAGTCACTTAACCACTCTAAATCTCACTCCTTCAATCTGTAAACTGGACATTGTAATTATATTTATTTCTCATGGGATTAAACAAGATAATGACTGGCAATAGTAAGAATTCAGTGAAATACATATGTATGTACATATAGGCTAATAAGGTGATTGTGTGATAGGGCATATTCTACTTTGGTTAGCTTCTCTTGGTAGTGACCTTTCCTCTCTTTGTAAATATGATACGTTTCAGAGCTGGCATAGAATAATTTGGTAGGGGGAAAAAAGGAGGTGCCATATAATTCCCCTCCCTTAACTACTTTTCATCCGGGGCATTTTGAGTGTTTAATAAGCTCCTGGTAAAAGGTAGTATCTTTGGAAAGTGTAGCACTAAAACCTATTTTCAGTTATTACCTCAGGATTATCAGATAAGCATTTAAGGTGGGCAGAGGGGCCAAGAGGGGAGAGCCAGTCCTGCACGGGCCAGTTGCAGGACCTCAAAGGTTATTTCTATTTTAAAAATTTTATTTGCTTATAGCTATGAACACATGTATAACATGTGTTTCCTGAAAGTCCCTGATGATCATCTTTAATCATCATCACTATCATTTCCTAAGCACACTTATATAATCTTGGTTTATAGAAAGTAAAGGCTTCTATTCTCTGCAAGGTTGAAATCTGAGATGGATGACACTAGGAAGGAAGTGGTGGGGTTCAAGTCATGTCAATAAGATCATGAGGCTGGAAGTAGATGTTTGTAGTCCTGGTTGTAACTTTCTTGAGGGTAGGATCCATTTTATTGTTTTTGTGATTCTTATAGCACCTATTAAGACTCCTTGCACATAGGTTGCAAATGTTAGTTGAAATAAATTGATCTTTGAAAAGTAGGACTTGTTTCTCAGAGTTGTGAGGCTGTGAGGAAGAGATATTCTTTATTTATCCTAGGAAAGAGGTTAGTGATTTGGGATTGTATTCTGTGCCCAGATGTTCCCAAACATTATTTTGACTTTATTACATTCCCTTTCCTTACTATTTTCTGGGCCATAGACTCAGCCCCTCTTCTGTTTTTATATTAAATCTTCACTTTTTTGCTTAGGGCTGTACATTAGAATCTTCTGGGGAGCCTTAAAACCTATAGATGCCTGACTTCACCAGCAGAGGTTCTGATGGAGCCTGGAAAGCAAGTAGAGGTGTACACACACGTGTGTGCAAGGCTTTCCATGGGATGAGGGTCTGGAGGTAGAAAGCAAAATGGGGAAGAGTGGGTCTGGCCCTGCAAATGTAAAGGGTGAACCTGTTCTGGTATCATCTAGTATCACCTGTCCCATTCTTCCTCACACTCTAGCCATGGGCCTTCTTGCCATCTTTGAGCACATAAAGGGTGCCCCCTCACAGAGGCCTTGGTGTTAGTTGTTTCCTCTGGCTGGTATCCACCTCAGATCTTTTAGTGACTGGCTGCTTCTTTTCATTTAGGCCTTAGTTCAAGTGTCATTTCCTCAGGAAGGGCTTCTCTAGCCAGTGTATCACTCTTCTCCTCTCACTTTCTATCCTATTGCTTCGTTTTATTTACTTTATGCCACTTAATGACTATCAGAAATTATCTCATTTATGCAATTGTTTACACATTTATTCTTAGTCTCACCTACTAACAGGACACTATTGTATTTCCAGAGCCTAGAGCAGTGCTTGGCAGCCAAAAGTCTTGCAATATATATTTTTAAATGTTGAAGGGTTTATGTTTACAACAGGATTGATAAATATGTCTAGACATTGCTAATTGACTGTAGTATCTTTTCTCCTGGGTTCAGTAGCATAGTTCTTCCAACACAGTTCTCAATCATCCACAGTTAGCTTCAAGATAAAACCCTTTTTTATATCCCTAGTTTAAAAGGTAATTTTTATACACAGATTTTTTTTAGTTGAGGAAATTGAGACTCAACTAGGAAGCAATGTCTACTTCTCCATTCATTCTTTCGTTCATTCCCTCAAAAATATTTATTGAGAATTTAGAATACAAGAAGCAAGATTCAGGTTTTTCCCAACATACTCCAGTGCTTGGATCTTGTGCTATGCTTGGTTATAATATGTTTTTCAATATACGTTTGCTGAATTTAATTCAATAGGGACCTTAAAAAGATGCACAATTACTTTCTATAAGGCTCCATATGACAAATGCAAGTAGAAAGATTACAGTGTAGATTATACGGTGGAATTAGAGGCTGAAGAGTTTTCAGATCATCCATTCCAATGGCCTAATTTTGCAGATGAGGAAGTTGAAACTCAGAGAGGATAATAGTTTATTTTCCATGAGTGCTTGCAGGATGAATAAAGGACTAGCAGACTGAGTGCTGCTCAAGGTCAAGTGATTACTTTGTGGTGCAGCAGGTATCAGAACTCCCTTGTCAGTCCAGGGATCTTTCGTCTCCACCAGTGAACCCCAAATATGAGTTCTTAGAACTATCTGAGGTTCTAAACTTGCTGGGGATGGTGTCCTGGGACTTGAATTTTTACCATCCTTCTACCCCAGGTAATTCTGTCGTACAGTCAGATTTGGGGACTACTGTATAAACCATACTATTAATACACGAATTTGCCTCACCTATACCTGCAGAGATGAAGAGGTTACACTTAATGTATGGAGAGCTTTTATAGAATATTTACAGAACTTTAAAAAAAAAATCTAATTTTTGCTTAGCTGCACCGTATCAGTCTTTGAGCTAAATCTCAATAAACTCAAGACTTGCTTCTGACATTTAATTAAATTCGACAGTTCTTGAGTGTGAGGGATAGAAAAATGAGTAAAACATGCTTCTTAATAGAGTCTTTAAATCCTGCTTAAATAGAGAGAAATAAGTCAAAGATTCCTGGTATTCTCTGAATTTTAGATAATCATGATTTGTCTGGCTTCTAGCAACATGTCTTGTACCTTGTAAGGTATACAGGGATGCTTAATTTGTTCTGATATACTGTTAGATGAAAGTATCAGCTTTTTACTTACTCAAACTATTGTGGAATTATCCACCAGTTTATAAGTACTCAAAGTATTCTTTTATTATTTATATCTTATGGTTGATTGGAGGAGGAATGGGAAAGAAACACCATATTTTGATCCTTCCATATTTTCAGATTGAACAGTAATGTCATAGATTTAATTATATTATTGATATAACAATTACATAACAGAAGTAATTTTTCTATGGAGTTAAAGCCTTCATAGCACACGTTGCTTTTTCCTAACCAGTTTTCACTTTCTATGCCTTATATTTTAAAATATCCTATCCATAGCAGTTCCCTATATGATCTCCACAGAAGGCTGGGGCCTGACATGTTTTATTTCAGGAGACATAAAAATTCATTTCTCACATTTATGGAAAAGAAGAACAGAAGAGAAAGACTGTAGAGATTGTCATTAGACTTAAAGAGGCGTTGGGAAATTCAGTGTACACTGGGGTGCAATATATGTTTTTATATTTGCTTCTTAATGGTCTACCAGAAATGTTTCATAGCAATAGCAGGACAAGGATTCAACTTCCAGAACAGTGGATATTTATTTATTTTTTCCCTAGAGGCTTACTGGGGCTTGGCAGTTGTAGGAGAGGGATGTCTGGGTCACTATGAGTGTCACCAACAGTCCTCTCCCTTTTCTTCTGTGGCAGGGAAGATGTATGGGTAGGTGTGGAAGGCAAGTGACAGGCAGGGGTGATTGTGGTGTGTGGGTGAATGGGGAGAGCTGAGCCCTGGCTAAATGAAGAGATAGGAATGAGGAGGAACAGACTTGTCTTGGGCTAAGCTTCCAATACAAACAGGGACCTACCTGTCTTGTTTATGCTGTATTTCTGGAGACCAGTACAGTGCCTGGCACACATCAACTATAATTAAAAACATGTTAAGGGACTTCCCTCGTGGTCCAATGGTTAAGACTTCGTGCTCCCAATGCAGGGTGCTCGGGTTCAAACCCTGGTCAGGGAACTAAGATCCCACATGCCACGTGGTGTGGCCAAAAAAAAGAAGCAAAAGAAAAAACTTAAAAAAAAAAACAACACGTTAAAGGAATGTTTATATGAATAACTGTTTGCACAATTATGCCAACTATTTTGAAGAAATTGAGATTTAATAGATAGGATTAGCGATGTTCAGATTAATTTCTTGGTTCTAGCATACTGCCTTGCGTGTAGTTGGCACATAAGGAAGTTTGTGTCAAGACTCTAGCATTGATATTGAGATAAGAATTATAGATTTTAACATTTTAAATACATTAGAAAGGACTGAGAACACGATTTTTAAAATTTTTCAGAAAGCATGTTTCTGTTTTCATTTTTTATTTTTTAGAATAATTTTTCCTGAGAAAGAGAACTCATTCCATTCAAAATTGAAGTTACTCCAAAATTATGGTTCCCAGTTCCTAACATATTAACTTGCTTATTTCTTCTTTTGTAAACACCAAATTTTGGATTGAAACTCTCAGTACAAATCTAATATGACTATGATGAAGTGGTGTGTGTTTGTGTTCATGGGTAGGTGTGCTTATTTTTTGAGCACATGTAGGCAGCATGTAGAGCAATAAATGATTTCCCTCGGTAGCTGTAAAGATGCATAATCTTTTGTTTTGCATTTGTAAATAAAATGAAATAAAAATGATTGCCAACAAAAAAGGGGAACACAACTGTATGAAATAACTTGGAGAAACGGAAACAGGATTGCCAGTGCTAAAAGAAATGTCTGTTTCCTCTATTTAGTGATTTTTATTTATATACAAGCTCATTAAATAAAAAGGCAAAACAATTGACTTTAGTCAGTCACTAAATTAATTTGAAGGGAAGCAGTTAGAGACTAATCAGTGAGAAAAACCTTCCAACTGATTCATTAGTTATTAACATATCTACTGTTTATATAAATTCAGTCTCACTCAATACCATACAAAGAATGCTTTCAAATAATGTACTGTTGTAATTTTTCCCCTTTTCTCCCTAAACCTGCTTGCGTGTGTGTAACCACTGTCAGATTAGAAATCCTATTTCTTGTCTCTGTGACATAATGGAAAAGTTGATATTGTCTGGAATATTGTATCTTTCTATAAAATTAGTTAGTTTTTAAATTTGTTTTAAAAAAACCAACTGCATAGCAGCAGGGACCACAAACTCTAATGTCTACAGAGGACAAGGGGGTGGGGATAAAGGGTGAGGCTCAGTATGTGGGAACCTGAGGGGGTAGGAGAGCGGGAGTTACGTCATCTCCAGCCAACTGCAACTGAAGGAGAATGTGGGCTGGCTGTTGCCAGATCTCTTATTTCAAGAAAAGCTATAAATTGGAATTTCTATGTGAAGTGTCTCTGTGTTTAAATTTCAGCAGCTAATTAATTTTTTAAAACATCATGTAGACCAAGCAAAGCCTAAGTATGTCCTGGCAGCCTGTCTGTGGCCACTGCTTTAGATGAGCAGCTGTTGTCCGACCAGCACTGCCCCTAGGCCTGGATTCTCTGAGTTCTAAGTAAGAACTAAATGTGGGGTCCTGGACAAGTTACTCTCATTTTTAAAATTATGGAATTTGGGCCAAACAATATGTTATTTAGTATCTTTTCAAGTTTCACAACATCTCTGATTTTATAAGGCGCAAGAACTGATCTTCACATTCATCACCATTCTTATTTTCACTGTGACTTATGTGATTTCCCCAAATATTTGAAATCTGCCTACTATTGGCCTCTCTGAGAGTTGGTTATGAACATTTGTTGAAACTGACCAGAGAAAATACTGTCAACTTGTCTCTGAGTTTAAGCACATTGTTAGCAGAGCTGCAGAACTTGGCTATCTCCTGCTGTAGTAAACATACTAATAAGTTCTCACCAGAACTGCGAACAGATGCAGTTCTTGAAAACACAGTGTCCTTGTCACATATACTTGTCTGTTTCTCTTAGTAAGGCAAGAGTTGCTTGTGCTACCCTAGTAGATACTCTCCTTTTTGTCATAACTGGATCATAGTTCAGGAATTCAGTAGAAACATCACTGTAACCGGTATCTTTTAATACACAGATCCAAGCCCTAAGGGTAGATACACAATAACATAAAATGACAAGTTTTCCCCCTCTTTTCATTCTGTCACATAATTTTTTTTATTCTATCACATAATTCCTTGGGGCCAAAAATAAGACTAGTACATTGCCTTTGTAGTCACTTTTGAGTGTGAAACTTTAGGTGGTTTATATATTATATAATAAATGTATCCACACAACATCTTATGTGGTAAATTGGGAACCATCCCCAGTGTAGTGGAACAACTTAGGCACGACACTTAAGCACCTCTGTCTTTGCTGATATCTAGCTGCATGACCTTGAAAGTTGCATACCTTTCTGAATTTCTATTTTTCATCTATAAAAATGCCGTTTAAAAAAATCCCTATCTCACAGAGCTGTGAAGATCACAAGGGAAGCAATTAGATGTGAAAGTGCTTTGCAAAACATAAAGCGCTGTATGTCAGTGAGATAACATGCTAATCAACCACTTACCTCATTCCAACATGAGGAACAGAAGTACAAATTGAATAAAGCAGCTTGTATATTGCATGCTGCAGCTGTAATTCTTTGGCATTTGGAATTGGCCTCAAATTCTCTCCTATCATTCCTGCTTCCCTCCATTTAAAACCATCTCTCATATCTCAACTGTTTAATTAATTTGTCACTGGATATATGGAATCAAACTTGGAATCTCAGAGAAAAAAAGATTTTGTCTGTTCCTTGAAGGACTTTAAAAATGTTCCATTGGATTTATTATTTAAAAAGAGTTGTGTCCAATCTCCACTTTTTTCCCTTCTCTCTGGACTTCTTTCAGTTTTTCTACATTAGTGTTAGAATTGAGGACCTTGGGTGATTGTAATGTCATATACACAATTATTCAGAGAAAACATTACTATCTTCTTTTCACATAATCTTACATAATAAACCGTTTTCTGAATTTCTACCTAGTCTCAATATCTGCAATTTAAAATGGTGCCATGATATTTGAGAACTGGATGATTGATACTAAAATTCCCTTAATTTTAAGCATTCAGGATATTTCTGGTCTGTTTTGTTTTTGTTTTTCCTCAAACACATCCCGTAGTGTGCTGCTCTCTAGAAAACTTCTCAAAAAGCCCTGATTTGCAGCATTTGCTGATTTCCATAGTGTACATTCCCCCACTATATTTGATGTCAAGCTAATGAGTTTATGTCACTGAACTTGGAGTTGGGAAGAGATGCCCAAATGGATCTCATGAGCCAGTATGAGCAGCTCCAGCCCATAACTACACAGTGTTATGATGAACATATTAATAAACATGGAAAAGAAAAAGCGCTAAGTAGTGTTTTATCATTGACTTCCTATTATTGATAAACTATATTAATGTTTATATAGTATTTTATGCAGTGAATACTAAATATATTCATTATGTGTATATCTATATAATTCCATATTTTTATAAAAAGAATAAAGTAAATAGATTATTAGATTTCAAGATTAACTTCATTTGATTTTTCTTTAGTTACAAAAATTATTTATACTCACCAGTCTCAATCTTTTTCTAATTTAACTTATCATTATACCTTTAAAATATTTCAAAACTTACCTCAGTCATATTCTATCATCCATTTCCTCATGATGTGGTTCTTACTTCATCTCGTAGTGTACATCATTGAGAGAATTTTGCAAAAAAGTTATTTTGATATTACAGTTTCTGAGCTGGCACGTATCAGAGAGTCGCCCAAACCTTTGACTGTTGCTTCATTGTCCTTTGGTAGACACAGTTACAGGAGAAAAATCTGTGGAAATCCCAACTGGATTTCTTTTGAAGGTGAGTTTTGTTTGTTTGTTTGTTTTTTTCAGCCTGGATGTTTGTAGTGTTCTTGACCTTTGTGGCAACGATAAAACTTACCAGTATGTATCTAGATTGTCTAAGTTGCCCCATCCCATTTTGTAAATCCTCTCAGTTTCCAAGTCTCCCACTAGTTCTGGTTTTTGTTCTCTCATTGTTTGTGATAATTTCTGCTACCCCGTTGTCTTCTTTGCTGACAGGCATTGCTAGTCTATGTCTTGTTTTGCAAATATCTTTTAACTTTTGTCTTTTATTTTTCATCATTTAAAATTTATTTTTGTTCTATATTTAGGTTTATATTTAGGTTTGTTCACTGTATTATCAGTTTAGTTTTCTACCATGCCTGTTTCGGTATTTTTATTCCAATGTGATTGTTTTCTTTTTCTTTTTTTTTTTTTTTTTTAATTGGAGTATAATTGCTTTACAATGTTGTGTTAGTCTCTGCTGTACAATGAAGTGAATCAGCTATATGTATATGTATATCCCCTCCCTCTTGGACCTCCCTCCCACCCTCCCCTTCCCATCCATCTAGGTCATCACAGAGCACTGAGGTGAGCTTCCTGTGCTTTATAACATTTTCCTGCTATCTATTTTATGCATGGTAGTGTATATATGTCAATCCTAATCTCCCAGTTTGTCCCACCCTCCCCTTCCCCCCCGTGTCCACATGTCCATTCTCTACATTTACGTCTCTATTCCCACCCTGCAAATAGGTTCACCTGTACCATTTTTCTAGACTCCACATATATGTGTTAATATATGATATTTGTTTTCAGTGTGATTTTTTTTCATCTGTTACTCTATGTTTTATTTGGCTATAATCTGTTCTTATCCTTTTCCTTTACCTCAGTCAATTCTTGTTTAATAGGAATGATATCCTTTTAAAAACCTCATTTTTAAACATCAAGTAGATATTTTCTAAAACCACTTTACATTTACTCAAAAAACTATTTTTGAGGCTCCCTACCCCCTGTCATGCCTTTAGAGAATTGTTCCTTTTCTTCCTGCACCGCAAATTTTCTTTCATGGACCCATGCTGCCTATTTTTCCCATTGTCCATCTTTGAGTGAGGCTAAGTCTGACCAGGTCTGATAGGTCAAGGCAACCAATAGGCAGGACTTTCCTTAGAGCTGCCATTGTCTGCTCCTCTTCCAGCAACCTCCATGTGCAGACCTAGGTTTGGAGGACAGGCTGCCTTCAGAGCACTGGGCACACTTCTACTACGAAGTGTCAACAGAGCAGGTATTCAGCAAATGCTAGTTTCTCCTCCTAGCTATGAAAGGAGTGGTCAGAATTCAAATGGAAGGGAAAATTCCTTAAAGTGGATGAGCAGAGCTTGGATTGCTACTTATGCTGTTTCCTAATTCAGTCCTATCAATCTGAGAGTTTGTAGAAATGTTGACTAGATTCTAGAAGTTCATTTTATTTGTGTTAACCGGTTTCCAAACTCACTGAGAACATTTTTTTCCTTCAATTCGGACATTTTCTTGGACTTTTCATGGGGATTTGGGAAGGGAGCTTTCTGTTACTTTTATTTCCAGATCTATGTAACCTCTGTACTCAGTTTCTACTTAGAAAAAAAAATCATTGATTGTTTTTTGTTTTGTTTCCTACCTCATATTTTACTTATGCAGTTCCACATACATGATGAAGCCAGATGATTTTTTTCAGGGCTATGTTTTAGACTTTTATTTTAGCACAGGCTAAATGATACATCATACCATGTATCAACAGTATGGACCCTTATGTATTTCTTATGTTGCATACTTAGGTCAAGGACAGTCACACATACTACACTGGAATCACTGCAAAGCCTGTATTAAAAGGATAGGAGTAAATGACATTTAAATAAATTGCATACTCAAGTATAGTCAACCTATTATCTATGCCAATTAAGAGGTGCAACGAACAGAAATATAAAGCAATCCAGAAATCATTTATGCATTATTTTGAATTCATATGCATTACAACTTTTCCCTGTTTCATATTTGCATAATTACAATTTCACCTAAACTTATATGCAAATTAGCTTGGATTCTCTGAGAACATACCAATTGCCTAGATTAGCATGCTGGTTCATAACCAAAAAGAAAAAAACAACCCAGGATATAAAATTCAAAGCAGATAATTCTCATAATGGATAATCTGCAAATAGTTCAGAATTGGCAAGTCTTCGCTAGGAATCTGTAAGAGTTCCTGGAATGATGTACGTGTGTGCATAAGTGTGTGTGTATGTGTTTTTCTGTATTGAAGGTGTAATTAATATTAGAAATAATTGTATTAATTCTAATTGTGCTATATATTTTTCTGTAGCGTCAAATTGAACATTAGAGTTGTTACATGGTTTTCATCTAAATTCATTATGTTTGTTTTTATAGACTACTTCAATCTAATTTAAAATACTTAAATTAATAAATAGATTAAACAATATAAGATTTAACACTAAACTCTGCAATTCTGTACCAATGTTCTATCCGTGCTTTCTCTATTTTCAGAAAATATTCAAACATATGACAACATTTGAATCATTTTTTACCAAAGCGTGATGTTTTTCCTGATTCTTACTGTAGAATACCTGTCTGACTTCCTTGATCCACTAATTTTAAATTTCTCACAAAAACAAAAAAAGGAGGGGTCAAGTCATAATACCTTTGAATCTCCAAATAACTCTTTTTAGACTCCGTGATGTGATAAATGATGTCAGTGCATTCAATTTTTCTATGTTTTTTTTTTTTTTTTTCCTCCTCCTCCTGAGGTTAAAATTAAAATCTGTTTCCAAGGTAGGGAGAGAAGACCCAATGTGGCATGTTGTGAAGAAAGTCTATTTGGAGTTAAAATTCATGCCACAGCCAATCTGAAAAGTGGATAATCAGATAGGTGCAAATGATCTGTCTTGAAAAACATAATTGCTGTGAACCCATGGTATAGCCTACCCAGTTGAGAGTATATCAATAGAGGAAAATCTGTGTCATGAATCAGAAAGTATTGTGAAGTAGTAAAGGCAAATAATTGGCTTGAATTCTTGAGATTCTACTTTGAAGTTATAATTACTTACCTGCACAAAATATGATTTTACCCAATAGCATCTCCTTATTAAAGAAGTAAATGTTACTTATTTAACCCAACAATCCTTGAACATCAGCTGATAATTATATGTTTTTTAAAAACGTATTTTGAAAATCTAGGCTATGCTTTCTTTTAAAATTTTATTATTAAATTTTTGTTCCAGGTTGGCTGTTTGGAATTTCTCTGCTTCTTGACCTATATGTTTCTTAGGAGGCTTCTAAATTCCTAACAGTTTTTGAACTATTGAACTCACAATCTTTCTATATCAGTGGGGTCCCAAACATCAAAATGACATGTGGAATTCTGAAATACAGAGATTATCAGACTTCTTTATAGACCTACTGAAGGAGAATATCCAGAAGTGGAGTCCCAAATTATATTGGTTTTCAAACTTTCCTGGTGAATATTATCACTTTTTATGTTTGGGAACCCTTGATCTTATACATCTCTTAAGACACTTGTATCTTAACTTACTGGTTATTTTTGGACATTTAATTAAATCTCCTTTGCCAGATTGTAAGCTTCTGAACAGCAATCCTCACATTATATTACATTAATGCTGAGGTTTTAAAAAAATCTTCTAAAATGACTTTTGCATGTTAAATATTAAAAATATTTTTATTACTGAGTGATTCTAGATTCCTATTAGGAATATGAGAATGTTTTTTAAATATACAGATGAGATTCTAATATATTAAAACATTTCCTGTTCCCTTTATAATTTTTAACAAAAATTATTCAGATTCCCTGAGGGCCAGTTTCCAGTCTCATTCACTGGGCTTCCTTGTAATCAGTGTCCAGTCTATAGAATTACCTTGATAAAGTCCATGAGTTAACTAAATTTCTTTCTACCCTTAGCTGTGTTTAAATAGAAACTGGGATTCCAAATTGAATTTAAAATGTGGACTCAACATTTTCATATGATGAAAGGTTTTTTTTTTCTTCCATACAAATATTTTAATTGATTCGACACAATTTATTGAACATTCTTTTCCCACTCCATTGCCCTAGTGCCTTTGCTGTAAATTATATGATTATATATGTGTGGGTCTGTTATGTTCTATCGGTCTATTTGTCTATTTTTATGCCAGCACTACACTCTTCTGAGATTTTTAATAGGTCTTACTGGATGTAGGTCTAACTCTGTTGTTTAGACCTTGTTGTTGCTCTTTTTGGACAAGATTTTGGAAGACGTTTTCTGTCAAGGGCAGACAGTAAATATTTGCAAATCATAGATTTTCTGTTGCAACTATTCTGTGTCGCAGTGCAAAATAGCCATAGACAATAGGTAAACAAATAGGATGGCTATGTTCCAAAAAAGTTTCTTTACAAAAACAGGCAGGGAGCCAGATATGACCTGAGGGCTATAGTTTCCTGACCTGTGTTCAAGACTGTAATCAGCCTGTCAATTTCCAATAATATATTGTCTGAAATTTTGAATGAGATTGCATTCAATCTATAGTTCTATTTTGGGGAAAATCTATTTTGGGGAAAAATGACTTTACACTGTTGAGTTTTTTGATTCATAAACATGGTATAGCCTTCCATTTATTCGGGAGGCCTTTAATTTCTCTCAGTAATAATTGAAATTTTCTGTGTGGAGGTTTAGCACATCTTTAAATAGACTTAATTTGTAGGTATTTGATGTTCTCCTGTTGTAAGTGGTATCTATTGCTGTATAACCAACCACCCCTAAAACTTAATGGCTTCTTAAAACAACAAGGTAAATCTTCTGGTCTTGCCTAGGGTCACTCATGAGTCTACAGTCATCTGATGTCTTGACTGGGGCTGAAAGTTCCAAGCTGGCCTTCCTCAAGTGCCTGGCATGCTGGCAGTCAGCTGGATGCCTCCACTCTCCTCCACATGGCCTCTCATCCTCCAGAAGGCTGGAGGTCAAATAGTTTTCCAGAGTTTGTTCCAATTTACACTCTGACAGGCATAATGGCAAAAGTAGAAGCTGCAAAAGACCTCTTAAGTGCTAGTCTCAGAGGTTGCACAGCATCACTTCTTAATTTGATTGGTCAGAGTAAGTCACAAGGCCATCCCAGACTTAAGAGGTGGGAAAATAGATTCCATCTCTTGATGGGAGGAACAGCAAGTCATATTGCAAAGAAGCGTGGACACAGAGGAGCATGATTCATGGGGACTATTATCACAGCAGTCAACCTTCTTGGATAGACAGAGATTGATGAAAGGTTTTTAATGTTGTTTTATGAAAGTATGGAAACTCCTGGGAAGCCAGTGAAGCAATCTACATTGAGGTTTAGTATGCTTTTTTTGGTATTATCATCGCCATCACGACCATTACTTCCCCTCCCACCATTGTTTACTATATGCTGAATGCTATGCAAGGTGCTTTAAATATATAAGCTCATTTACTCTTTATAACAACCCTACTAGGGAGGAAGAAACTGAGGACTAGAGAGTTTATATAGTTTGCCCAAGGTCATGCAGCTATAAAGTAGGGGAGCTGGAATTTGAACCATAATCTCCAAAGCTCATCTTTATCTGCTACGTTTTTCTGTCATAATAAACACCCCCCAAACCTAATAAAAGTGTTTATTTGCTATGATCCCTTGTCTGTGTTTGGCCTCAGGGAAACCAAAATAAATAGGACCTGATCACTACCCTTGAGGAGCTTATAATCTCAGACAAGGCCCTCAAAACACTTCTCCATCTTTCCTCCAGTGCTCTTACAGTTATTTTTTTCTTTAACGAGTTTATTCCTTAATTGTCACCTGGACCAATTTTTAAGGTCAGTTAAAATATCCTAGAAAGCTCTCATAAAGCTTAAAGCATAAAAATATAAGTGAGAGAATACATAAGGGAGAGAATGGGCACATTTTGAGCCACTTAATACACATGATTTCAATGAACACTTATAGCAATCTTGTGGTATGTATTTTATGTAAGATTTATTAAGGGAAAAAGTGAGACTCATAGAGGTTAAAAGATATGGTGAAGGTCACTAACTTGTAAGTAGAAGTGCCAAGATTTTAATCTTGTCTGGCATCCAAAGCATTTTTGCATTTCCTTTGGAATCATGCCCTCTCTGTCTCCCATGCGGTTTAGGTGCCTGATTTCTAGTCTGGCAACTGCAGAAAAAGGAGGGTTCCCCAGGGGATATGAGATTTATAGAGCAGTAGCAAGTTTTGCTATCATACCAGGTAAATTACTAGAATCTATGTTAAAATACTTTTAAGATGTAAAAGTAAGAGGTACCAAACCAGACTTAAACTTTGTTCTGACATCCATCCCATAAGAAATGCTGCTAAACCTATTTGTCAATGCTTGGCAGCAGAATCCTGACCTTATTAGTCATCCACGAATCCATTTGGTTCAAATACCTCTGTAAATGATTATCAGGAAGGATATTAGCCTGAGACTTTATAACATAAATATTAGTTGAAAATGGCTAAACTTGTACCACATAATGAAAACTATCAACATTTAAGCAAAGCGTTAATTATATGCAGCAATTATAAGTACTATAAGGCAAGGTTTGATATAAACGTCTAACTTAATTCACTAAGGAACTATTGAAATATTTAGCTTTATGGGGCTGGAGGAATCACTTTGCTTTTGGTGTTTCTGGATTTTTCTTCCAAATTTGGTAGTCATTCTCTTTGTTCATGCTGTTCTTGCTCACCCTGGTCTGCTTTTTGCATCCAGGTTATTATAACATTGATGGGAAATTCTTGGGCTCTGTCCATGTGATTATTATTCAAAGGTCACTTTAAGTACAGAGTCTTTCTCTATTGTTTTTAAAGGGAATTACTTCTAATATACTTCTGTTGGATAACTTCCATCTTAGTTCTTCTCTTCGCTGTAGTGCTTTAACACTGCCCTGGACTGTTACCCACTGTCCCCATGTTTTACTCTGTGGCAGAAGGAAGGGATTTTTACTCTGTTTATTTTCTGGAAGAAGAAATTTCAAATAGAAGTCTACCTAGAAATGGATCTCCTGTCATACAAAATTATGGATGCCACATGACTTCATGCTTAATACTGCCGCAGATCTTCATTCTCTTAGGCATTCTGGAGTTTTGCTCTTTAATCATTTTTTTTCTAAAATCATTTGGACTTAAAAAGCAAGACTTTTTGGAAAAGGTAGTGTGGTCTCTTTAAGAGGAATGAAGCATTATTAAGATCTGCTTTTTTTCTGTTCTCTCATGTCAGGTCCCAAGGAAACAGACTTTGAGACAGAGATTAGCCTGCAGGAAAGCTTATTAGGAATGCTTTAGAGATCCACATCTATGAGGGAAAGTGAAGGAAGGAAACAGGATTGGGTAGAGGGATGTGGTGCAGTAACGTCAAAGCCTTGGTCAACATGGGACAGGGAACTCTGCAGGTGGGATATTGTACCCATCGGAGGTGTGTTCATTTAGGCGGAGGGCCTCGGCATTCATACCTCTGCATTATCATTGGTTGCAGGCTGCCCTTGACATTGACCTTGGGTAAGGGAAATCTTTCAGTGGAGGCAATTCTGGAAAAAGGTTGACAGCTGAGAGCTGTCTCAGTAGCTGAGGAATAAATCCGTCATTGCTAAAGACAGGATCTTGGCAGTACAATGCAACATCCATGACACTAGTATTTAATGAAGAGGAAATGATGACATACATTAAACCAATCTTTCTCAACCTTTTCAAAATCATTCTACCTTTTGTTCAACATAGAATGTGACTCTGCTATATGTGAGGGAGGGGTAGTGTGGCTCTTGGTTGATTATCTGCACACGTTGCATATTCCCACTGGACAAGAGTATATTCTGAGCCCTGCTGTTCATTAGGAGATATTTCTTTTCTTTTACTTTCCTCCTCTCCTAAATTCCCTTCCCAGCCTCCCATATTCAGGAGTCTGAACAGTGACATATCCTGATATTTTCTGCAAAACATCAAGATAAAATCTGCACAGCAATGTTGTGATATCCCTTTCTCCTCTTGTGCATTATTCTATAACATCCTGCACAGCGCCAGGACCATACCAAATGCTCATAAAACATCTAGTGATTGATGTGAAAAGGCAGAACCAATGGATAGTATTCATTTTTACTTTTAAAAATTTTAAGCAAGGGTCTAAATCAAAATCAAAGCAAATGAATAAATAGAAATTAGACTGGATTTTTTTTTTGATCCTGAAAAAAAATTGAATTGATACTAATTCTGAGGTCAGACAGCATATATAGCTATCAGATACATATCATACATAATCCGTGTTGAAATATGGGAGTCACTAATTTGTGCCAGATAGAGAAAGGAAAAAATCTTGTAGATGAAAGAAAATTAATTCTAAAGCAAAAGGCAATGTTAAGGGATCAAAGGAGGAATTGATGACAAAAGCAAAAACTCTTTATAAATTTCTGAACACACTTGATATATTCACCAGTGAGCATTCATTCAGTTTTTATGATATGCTGGGTCATATGCTAGGTACCTGGCATACAAAGATGAATAAGGAATGTTACCTGCTGTCAAGCAACTTGCAGTCTGGTGGCGATGTACAATGAAGATGTGCAATGAAGGTGTCTCAGTGGCCACCTGAATATGCAGGTCCAAATGCTTGCTCTCTTAGGTAATACTCCTGTAACTCTCGCACCTAATACTCTGTCCCTCATTGAGATTAATATTATAGGTTAGTAAAATAGCTATAGAGTAAATGCAATTACATATTATCAATAATTATACTTACATATCTCAAGTGTGCTTATTAGGACTAGGGATATTTATTACTGTGATTGGAGGGACTGAGGAGAAATTGATGGATCTGTAAGGGAGAAGATTAACTGATTACGTGCCAAACCCTATGTTAAGTTTGTTGACTTTGGTGGCTAGAAGTGGGTAGCTTGCACAAAAGCTTAAGAAGTCAAAACATTTTTAGTGTGGGTTAGAATGTTATAAAGGTTTAGATGGTAACATTTTAAAATATTCTTTCTTAAAAGGAGAGGCTTGCACTTTTGAATACGATGTGCTGTAGTAAAATGTGGAACTAGGATAAGGGTCAAAGGCTCCACCACTTATTAGCTATGTGATGGGCAAGTTGTTAAACTTTACTTTTCATTTGTATTTGGGGCTAATACTTGGCTTATTTATATAACAGAATTAAAGGGTACAGCCAATATAAATACACTATAAAGGATAATAAGATGTGATAAATTTTTATAAAATTATAGGCTATAAACTATCAAATGTGAGCTAAAAAGGAAATCTAGGAGTCATTGTAGGTTGTTTCCTACAAAACTAGAAATGGTGGGGGGAAAAGCACCTGAAAAGCCTTACAAGTATCATCAATAATAATTTTAAATGGCCATAAGAATATTAAACATCATCTAGAAAGGCACTGGGAAAAATAGTTACAACTGAGCAAAACCCTGTGTATATGCACCTGGAAAGATAAAATTCTAGCACTGAATTTTGAGAAAAAATTAAACACACGTGGATCGCAAAAATAACCGGTCGTGAAGACAATCAAGTGTATATAGAGACATACATGTACAGAATGAGTAGAAATATTGATATTATTTAGTCTTGAAAAGTTGATGACTAATGTAATCTATGAATTAAATTCTGTAAAAATCACCAAGATTAAGGATTGTATGGATGTTTCATCGTTACAGGAATACTAGATTTTGGGAGCAGCTATCCTTTGAAGTTTGAAAGAGGTGCTGAGACAAAAAGATGAAAATTCTACTTTACCTAGGAGGTCATTATCTTGAAAGAGCATATATGCTGAAGATGGGCTGGGTGAGAGGTGTCGTGCCCAGATCATCTCGTGTCCCTTCTTATCTTCTCTAGAGTGGGGTTGTAGTGGGAGTAACAAGATCCCGCAACCTTTACTTTCTAAAGGCGAGGGGTGCCCCATTTCTGAGTTTTTGTTTGGTACCTTTCTAGTTACCTGATTTATCCTTGGTGGAGTATAAGAAGTGAGTAATGGGGCCCCCAATGTGTGGCCACTGTGCTCACTTACCTCTCAGCCCTCAGGCATCTCCCATGCCTGAGAACGTGCAGGGTTATCAGGATTTTCTTGAATTCAGGGCCACTAGTCTGCCTGGATTAAGCTCCACCCAGAGATCTGGACGTCTTTTGATGAATGAACCAGTCAGTCGTGGGATATTTCGTGACCATTTCTCCTGTGCCTATGGCTGTGCTCACCTTTGGCCTGAGTACACTTAGCCATTTCCTGGCAGGTTTCTTCATTAGTCAATTGTTGTTTGTTTTTAGATGTTGGGTTCAGAGCAATATTGCCCAACGAGACTTATTCTTAATTTGCTTTGGCTCCTTTTGCTTTTCGCTGTAATTACTTGGGCTTCTCTCTTTTATTAGTAGCAACAATGTTTTACTGAATAGTTCAGAGTAATAAATCTAGCAAATATTCCACAGAAAATGCCTATTTACTTTCACGTAACAGTTTAATGACATTAAACCTTGGTTCTGTGACAAATAGAGAAATCCAAAATACCTGCCAAAATTATACATAATCACAGGCTGTGGCAGCTTAGGGAAAAAAGTTATGCTGCCAAGTAAGAGCATTTTAATTTATAGAAACTATAATTTGCTTTTCTTCCTATGTCTCCTCTACATAAGTTTCCATTTTATCATTTAAATAAGGATCTATTTTTTCCAGAGTTCATATATTATAAAACTACATGATCATATTTCCTCAAATTGGATTCCATATATCTCAGTGCTTTGATTGGTTCCTGATAGTGTTCTGTATGGAAGAAATATTAGATGTTAATCCTTTGTAAATAACAAGGAGATACTTGAAACACTCCAGAAAAAACAATATACTGTTGCCTTGATTAACAAAGCAATCCCATAGAACACTTCATTGTGAAAAAGCCCAGTGTCAGACTCTAAAATGAAGGAAGCACAACTATTTCTCCTCATTTATTTAGCAAATATTCATTGATTACCTTCTCTGTGCCAGGCACTGTGCTAGGTCCTGGGAACACATCAGTGAACAAAATAATCTGTCCTCAGAGAGCTGCTATCCTACTGGGAAAAGGCAATAAAAATGATAAATAACTAAATTATATAATATGTTCAAAGCTAAGTGCTTTGAAACTATAGGGCAGTGTTATGATGATGTGGAGAACCAGAGTGGGCTAGGTCTTAAATAAAGTGGTCAAGATAGGTTACACTGAGAAGGTAATATCCATACAAAAAAAATTGGAGACGAGTGTATTAGTTTCCTGTGGCTGCTATAACAAAATACCCCACACATAGTGGCTTAAAACCACAGAAATTTATTGTCTTACAGTTCTGGAGGCTAGAAGTTCTAAATCTTGGTATTGGTAGGGCCATGCTCCCTCTGAAAACTGCAGGTTAAGGACACCAGTCATGTTGGATTATACCCCACTTTAATGACTGTTTTTTTAACTTGATTATATCTGCAAAGACCTTATTTCCAAATAAGACCACATTCACAGGTAGGAGGGATTAGGACTTCATATCTTTTCAAAGGACACAATTCAATCCATAACAATGAACTAATCAGTCATGCAGATATTTGTGTTTTGAGTTTAGGGTTCAGTACAAAGACCCTGAGGAGGGAACATGACTGGTGTATTTGAGAAACAGGAAGGTGGCCATTTTTCTGGTACAGAGTGAGTGAGGGGGAGAGTAAAAGGGAGTGAGGTCAGAGAAGAACCAGGGAACAGCCCATGAGAGGCTTTGACTTGGATCAGGGTGGTAGCAGTGGAAGTGGCAAAAAGTTGCTGGATTCTGGGTATGTTTGAAAGGTACAGTCCAAGGATTTCCTGAGAGTTTGGATGTGGATGTGAGGAAGAAGGCTCAGGGATGATTCCAAGTATTTGGGCATGAGTAATTGGAAGTATGAAGTTTGGAGGCAGGATTAGAGGCTCAATTTAGGTCATGTAATGCCTTTCAACATTGGAGCGGAGATTTTGGGTGGTTAGCTGTGTATAAAATTTTGGAGCTCGTGGGAGAGACTGACAGATGAGCTGCTTCTTGGCAGATGGTATCTGTATAAATTAGGAAATGGTACCTCTTCTGGAGAACAAGGCTGTGGACCAGGCATTTTAGCCCCCACCTTCTCATCTGCCTGGGAGATGCATGCAGTGTTAATGATATATACACTGTTGTGAGAATGGTGTCCACCAGGCCATTTCCGTAGGATAGTCAGATTCTGATTTTTCATTCCTATAAGACAGAGTGAACTTGGACAAGGTATGGGGAAAGTAGGGGTGTAAAAGTAGGGAAAGAATGTGACTGATGCTAAGATATTATTTCTAGGGATGCAGGGGTCTATTCTTTATTGGCCTTGCCTGGTGCTGACAGATTCCTTGTGGGAAACCAGGAACCTTCCCATGGATCAGGGACTAGTTAGAACATGCAGATTTTTATTTGTTTGTACCTACCAGTGACACACACAGTTACATATACTCTCATTTTAAAATTTATGAGTGAGAGATACTTACTGGTTATCTACGAACTGTTAAGATTACTAGGTTTTGATGATAAAATTTAAACAAGGGCATTTCAAGGCTTATTGAGAACTCTAACTCAGTATTCTGCTAGGAAGTGTGGTAGCTGCTCAACACTTGGCATGCTTGCGAAGCCTTTTCTGTGCAGGCCCTCACATGAATTATTAGACTTACTGCAAATTTCAAAAAGGAACCTTTGCTATGCATGTATTATCAGCCTTGTCCTGAGTTGGTCGTGCTTGTCAATTGCTGTTCTTTTGGCATTGTGATTAAAAGTGACCCATAATTTACCTTTCTCACTTTCAATTAAATTTATTATGCCTTTTGTGATTGAAGCCACAGTATGGAGTGAGTGATACATATTTAAAACAGAAATACAGAAATGACACCCAATTTTCCAGTAAATAGACGTGAAGACACTGAGCATGGTGATTTAAATAGAAATATGAATTATCCATACCATCATTGCTAAGGCATGTGCAGACAGGTACACACAATACATCTATTCCTTTCATATTTTGCTTGGATAGTAGCCCCTCATGGGGGTACCGGAGATGGAAGAGGGCAGCAGGATATTTTACTTCCACCCAAGTGGGTTTTAGTCCGTTGCTGCTCTGTTCCAGAGGCTAAACTTACCCACTCCTCTTCCTGCACTGTCCTTCTTACCTCCCTTTTCCATCTCCTCAATCACTGCTGCTCTACCTCAGCCCTGAGGAGACAGAAATTTTCCACAACACAAAGACAACTTCAAGGAGCAGACGGGTGCAGTAGAACAAACGCCGTCTGGATTGAGCATCAGAGAGATCAATAGGTATCTGCTGAATTTCAGAAGGAATAAAAATAATAGCCAATTATCCTCTGCTTACGAAAGTTAGAGAATAAATTTCATATCTAAATAGTGAAGAGGCAAAAATCTAGCTTCACCTAAATTTTTACCAGGAAATTCAGAAGAAATCACCTCACCTTCAAAAATTATTTCTAAATTAACTGGCTCATTTTTTACATCCACACGGATTTACTGAATGCCTTCATATACCAGGCACTGGTCTGGGCACAGAGCTAATTGTCTACTTCACGTAGGCAGAAGGACTTGGACTAAGAGGTCAAGGCAAGGCGGAGTGACTCAGTGTTTGTTGTGCTGATCAGAGGAACGAGAAGGGCAGCTGATGAAGACGGCCCAGAAAAGAACAGTTACTAAGCCGAGTGGGGGAGAAAATGCAGACAGTGGACAAAGGTGTTCCATATTAAAACGAGACACTGGGTTTTGCTTTAATTCCTTCGACAAAGCAGATGCTAGTTTAGTTGACACATTCAACAAAATATAAGCAAATGGACGTTATTAGGAAAAAGATTTCCTTTTTTTTTGTTCTGTTTTGTTTGTTGTGAAAGGAGTAGGCATTGTCAGCAAAAATTTTACACAGGTTGGCAATGTTTCCTAGTGTTTAGTGTAACATCACATAAAGCACCTTCATTATTATTCAGGTTGAGATCTGCTAGTGTGATGGAAGATGAAAGACAGGATTTTTCTTGCTAAATTCTTCTCCTGTGCCGTGTCTGAAATGGCTTCTTTATGTGTTGTTTCTGATGGCAGTCTGAAAGACCTCCAGATGAATAACTCACTTGAGATAGCAGCTGTGGAAATACATTGTTTTAAAAAATGAAAGATACTGGCTGTTCAGCCCCAGTGCTAACTAAGACCGGTATTTGGATATGTGTTGGTTCAGCCAGTGTCTGCTGGGAGTCACTGATAGTCCTAAAATGCTGGGACAGAGATATTAAAGAAAATGAAGGGAATGCATTTATCACCATTCCACTGGCATGAATTGTTGATGTAGAGGTAAAGAAAGGTTTATATTATCACTAGATTTAGTACACTTGTATGATGCATGGGGCAAAATTATCTTATTTATTATTATTTATAGTATTTAAAACTATTTCAGCAAGAACTTAGAAAATGAATGTTGTTGGAACACTTTAATAATCCCAATCTCATGTTTTGTTTCATAGAGCCTTTCTTATGGTTCTAAGAACATGGTACCATTACCATTCTAATAGATGTTGCATAGAAACACTTGTTGCAAAGTTCATGTGCTGGATATCAAGATGATAATATGCAGTTTCCGGGGCGATTCTTAGTTTAAAAGCAGCATCCCGCTCAGTGCCTTGGATATGAGATTTGTGCAACTTTGAGGTGATGGGTGGGATAGGAAGGCCCTCTGTGAATAAAATGGGAGAGAAGAAAGGGGAGAAAGAAGAAAGGAGGCCAACTCCTCTGAAGAAAAGCCTCAAAATTAATCTTCCTTATTGGAGCAGGTTGTTGGATAACAGTTTTCCTGTTTATTTGTTTTTAAATTGTTGAAACTTTATAAGAAACACTCCCATTATTAAAACTTATCTTGTTCCAATACTCAAAAAATAATACTTTTTTTTAGCTATATGAGAGAAAACTAAGGCACAGGTAGGGAGTCTGTCCAAGCCCACGCCCTCTTGCCCTTCTATATGGTACCCAGAAACGCAGAGCAAGGACTCTTGAGTGCAAAAAGCATTGAACATGTCTTTTCTTTTCAAGCGATCAGTGAGAGCCATGTCTTCTCAACTGTGAGGATGTATAACGTTGATAGCTCATGGATCATCAGAAATGAAAACCAGACTGATGTTGTCTTTTAAAGCCAAGGGTTATAGAGGAACTATCACCTAGAATTTTCGTTTTCATTGCCTGTTGGTTCACATCCGTCAAATCTCTTTAAAGCTTTGGAGAGGTTAAGAAGCGGCTAAGGGTGGTGAAACAGAAAACTGGATTCCGCTGTGTACTTTGTTCTCATTCTCTTCAGTGAAAATGAGGCTTGAGAGACTCTCATAAGTCTTCTTTAGAGATTTGCCACAGTGACAATGCATAATTGTAAAGTGAGCATGACATTGGCTGACTGCCACCAATAAAGTTGGTAAATGTGTGAGTTTGGTGGCTCAGAGAACTACAGTACCTTCAAGAAATTATGCAGAGACAGTCATAGCTTCCACTGGGGATGGTGGTTTTACTTTGTCAGTATGTACAAGAAGCTGATGTTGAGGTCAATGTACCAGTAAGCTTACTCACTATTTTATGCGTTTTGCTAACATAAAAATTTTATGTATACTATCATATGGGTGGCGTGATAATACTTTGAACTATTAACCAATTACTTTCCTCTCTTTCTTCTGAGTATACAAGCTTCTGGCTACACTGCTTCAAAGAAGGAAAGATAAAAAACACATAAGCAAAGATATTAAATCTTACCTTTTGTGTTTCAAAAGCTTAGGTCCCGGTGGGGGAGCTGAGGTGGAGACACAAAACAGAATTATGATGCAAGGAGAGCCAGTTCTTCATTCCTGAAACTAGAAAGCGTCCTTATGTGATGAAAGAAGGGAGAAAGCTACAAGGTAAACAAAAGGGTTAGATGTTGTGGGTTCCCGAATAAGGACCCTCTACCCTACCGTACTCCCCTGGGCTGAACCTGCAGCCCTCAGGTAGTTTTGGGGGATCTCAGAGCAGAGAGGATCTAGGTTTGAGAAAATGGGGTGGAGCACAGGGAGTGGAAAGAAGAAGGGGGAATGCAGGCAACAAGACTATCTTTTTGTGTTCCCAACCGTGTCTTGGAAGCAACAGAGTAGAAATGGCTGTTGGGGTCCAGGCATACAGGGCTAAGACAATTTTATGATTCTCTGTACCTCAGTGAGGGTGATGAGCACACTGCTATCTGTCTGCTCGTAGGTAGCTTTGGACTACCTTACACATTCCCGCAGAATTTCCCACAATCCTCAGTGGAGTGGGAGCAGCTAAATGTTTTCCAAGTGCCCAGGAGGGATGTGGGGATGGCTGGGAGAGCAGCACCTGAGCAGCCTTGCTCTTGGTGGTAGTGAAGGGTGATGCAGTAGCATCCCATGAGAATAGATAACCAAGGGCCAAGCAGAACAATGTCCATCATGGCAAAGCATCATTTAAAACACATCGAGTTACTGAAGTTCTTTGAGATATAGGGGCATCATGACTGCAACTTGCTCACAAATGGTTGGGGGTGGGAATGGGAAAACGGTAAAGCAATTGGGATGAAATGTTAACACTTGGGGAATGTGGGGGGGGGGTCTGCAGAAATTATTACTGTATTCTATACATCTGAAATTATTTCAAAATAAAAAACTAGGGAGAGAGAGAAAGAAAGAGAGGGAGAGGGAGAGAGAGGGAGAGGGAGAATGATAACCAAGAAATAAAAATGAAAGCTTACAGAGAGGTCTGCGTTGTATTAAAGATATGCAGATTCCATATATATGTGTTAGCATACGCTATTTGTTTTTCTCTTTCTGACTTACTTCACTCTGTATGACAGACTGTAGGTCCATCCACCTCACTACAAATAACTCAATTTCGTTTCTTTTTATGGCTGAGTAATATTCCATTGTGTATATGTGCCACATCTTCTTTATCCATTCATCTGTTGATGGACACTTAGGTTGCTTCCATGTCCTGGCTATTGTAAATAGAGCTGCAATGAACATTGTGGTACATGACTCTTTTTGAATTATGGTTCTCTAGGGTATATGCCCAGTAGTGGGATTGCTGGGTCGTATGGTAGTTCTATTTTTAGTTTTTTAAGGAACCTCCACACTGTTCTCCATAGTGGCTGTATCAATTTACGTTCCCACCAACAGTGCAAGAGGGTTCCCTTTTCTCCACACCCTCTTCAGCATTTATTGTTTGTAGGTGTTTTGATGATGGCCATTCTGACCGGTGTGAGATGAAATCTCATTGTACTTTTGATTTGCATTTCTCTGATGATTAATGATGTTGAGCATTCTTTCATGTGTTTGTTGGCAATCTGTATATCTTCTTTGGAGAAATGTCTGTTTAGGTCTTCTGTCCATTTTTGGATTGGGTTGTTTGTTTTTTTGATATTGAGCTGCATGAGCTGCTTGTAAATTTTGGAGATTAATCCTTTGTCAGTTGCTTCATTTGCAAATATTTTCTCCCATTCTGAGGGTTGTCTTTTCATCTGTTTATGGTTTCCTTTGCTGTGCAAAAGCTTTTAAGTTTCATTAGGTCCCATCTGTTTATTTTTGGTTTTATTTCCATTTCTCTAGGAGGTGGGTCAAAAAGGATCTTGCTGTGATTTATGTCATTGAGTGTTCTGCCTATGTTTTCCTCTAAGAGTTTGATAGTGTCTGGGTATACTAACACATATATATGGAATCTAAAAAAAAAAAAAAAAATGGTCATGAAGAACCTAGGGGCAAGACGAGAATAAAGACGCAGACCTACTAGAGAATGGACTTGAGGATACGGGGAGGGGGAAGGGTAAGCTGGGACAAAGTGAGAGAATGGCTTGGACATATATACACTACCAAACGTAAAATAGATAGCTAGTGGGAAGCAGCCGCATAGCACAGGGAGATCAGCTCGGTGCTCTGTGACCACGTAGAGGGGTGGGATAGGGAGGGTGGGAGGGAGGGAGATGCAAGAGGGAAGAGATATGGGGATATATGTATATGTATAACTGATTCACTTTGTTATACAGCAGAAACTAACACACCATTGTAAAGCAATTATACTCCAATAAAGATGTTTAAAAAAAAAGCAAAAAAAGAATTTATTTTAAAATTAAAAAAAAAGGTATGCAGTAAAACATTTTTTCAAAAATAGTAGCCCTGAAGTACTGAATTAGTAATAACCAGGAGCCTACCTCTTTTCATCTGAAAAGAGAAAAGGAAGAGCAGACTTACAGAGGCTTAAGCAAGGAAAGGTTTTGTGGAAGAGGTGGCATTTCAGCTGGGTTTTGACAGATCAGTAGGATTTTAGTGGATAGAGATGGGATGTTAAGGGTGGCCTTTATGAAAAGATGAATATAAGATAAAGTATAGACACAGGTGAGGGTTCTGAGTACTGGGTGGATAGGTGTTCTACACAGTGCTACTTTGGGAACCAGGTATGGTGGAGTAGGTAGGTACATAGGCAGATTGGAGCATATTTCGGAGGTCCCTGATTCTTTAAAGGAATTCGGTGGTTTTATCTTTTTAAACATTTCATTTCTTTTTCCATCTGGAGGTTGTTTTGATATCTGTTTTGAAGTAGGATCCTTTGTAATACTCTCCGTCTGCCCTCCACCCCCATTACCTAGTCTATTGTCCTAAACACCATTCATTAAATAATTATCTTTGTTTCCTTCCTTTCTCTACCCTCTTACAAATCCAACAAATCACTGAGTTCTATCAAATCTACTGTAAATAGTCCTCAAATATTTCTATTTTCTCTATTGTCATTGTCAACACTTCAAGCCATAATCATCTGTTACCTGAACTACTTGAACAATTTCTCCAACAGCCTTCTAGCTAGTCGTGGCATCTACCTGTTCCCCCTCTGATCCATTTTAAAAAAGAAAATCTGATCATTTGTCTGCTTAAAATTCTTCAGTAGCTTCCCAGTGCCCTCACATAAAGTTCAAAATCTAATATATCACAGAGTCTTGCATAATTTGCTCCTACCTACCTCTGCAGATTCATTTTTTACCATATTCTCATTATTCTCTGTGCTCCAGTCACAGGGAACTTCTTTCTGTTCACCATGCCCTTCTCTATGCCAGGATGACTCTTTATCTACTGCTTCAGACCTCAGCTTGTAAGCCACTTTCTCGTGGTAGCCTCCTTGGATGCCCAAATATAGGTTGGTTCATGCTTTAAAATACTCCCATCGTGCCCCACACATCTTCCTTTACCGTGTGTGTAATTACTTATAGTACCATCTTCCCCACTAGACTATAGACTCAACGAGGCAGGACCTTGCTTGTTTTCTCTTCCCAGCACCCCGCATGGTTCCTAGTACATGGAGATGATACAGATATATTTACTGACTGATCAAATCCATCCCTTCCCCTATTGATTTATGATGTATTCTTTGTCATATATTAACATATTTATTTTAAAGTCTGTTTCTAAGCCATCTATTCTATTAGTGATCTTGATCTCTCTCCCCCCCATCAGCTCTCTATCTTCTGTTTATCATCATTCATCTACTTTTACTGACATTACTACCATTTATTTTAGCTGCTACAACTATTTTTTTTGCTACGACTTTTAAATATGTTTTGATGTCATCTTAAAAAATAAAAATTCATTGAACCTATTCTTTCCTGCTTTTTATTTTGTGAGATTAGCCTACAAATCCTTAGAATTTTGACTAGGATTATGTAAAGCTGTATTTTAGAAAGAACTGACACCTTTACAATACTATCAGTACTTTGCAATACTTTTCCCATACAGAAGTATGATAAGCTTCTCCATTTAGTCATGTGTTTCTTCAAGTCTCTAAGCAATGTTTGCAATTTTTTTGTAACTATAAAAAACCTGGAAGAAAATACAAGTGCATGTTTATTTAATATCTGGACAGAAAATGATTTTCTAAACATTAAAGCAATAGAAGAGCTAACAATGGAAAAGGAGGATTGATATAACTACATAGCAATGAAAACAACAGCATATGTTTAAACACATTATAAATAAGATTAAAAGACACGTGAGAAACTGAGAGAATAATTGCAATAGAGATGCCAAATGGCTTCTATCCTTACCAACTAAGAAATGACACAAATTGATAAGAAAAACACTAGTTTTTCAAAGAAAAATAGACAAAGAACTTGAGCAATTTTCAGAAAAGGAATTTAAAATGTCATAGACTATTCTTTTAAAGCAATTCTATTTGTGACATGTCACTGTTTGCCTCAGCTGTTTTTAGATCACATGTAAGACTCTTTGGTTGAATGATACCTACCAGGTATTTAAGGTAACTAGATCCTTTGTTAAATGTAGGTTACAAGCTTTAAACTTCTATTTAAATATCTTCTCAGTGCTTTTCTATTTAGATATACAGGGTAAAATAGATGAAAGTAGCATTTTCTATATTTCATAGAGAGAGGAGAAAGACTTTGGTACCTAATCGACTGTAGACATGTATAAAACAGTGTTCTTTTCAGTGTATGTTGATTTCATACCCTAAGTGTTTATTAGCATTTTCTTTTATTGTCGTTAAGCCAAGTATTATGCTTTTAGTGGCTTTGGGGAACAAGCACCTGAGTTTTCTGGGATAATTTCTCTTGTTATATACTTTTAAAACTGAGAATGATACTTTGATGTAACTGCTGAAAATTATCGTGGAATTGGTGAGTTTATTTAGCAAAAATTGACAAAGTTATTACTTTATGCTGGGAATACAAAAACAGAAGACTGTGCCAGCTATCAAAACAATACTGGAGTGTGTGAGTGGTATATCTTGCTTTGTTATGATAGGTGATATATATTAGATTTGAAAGAAGCCAACGCATAATACCCCTCTTCTCCTTCCAGCTCAGGAATGATTACGAAGGAATCTGAGAGATAGTAATCAAAGTATCACATTTCTCTTTTTTAAGGCGAAGTTAGAGTATTTGGTTCAACCTATGGCGATAATAAATTACACAAAGTCTGATTTGCTATTCCTCCCCTCAGCTCCCCACTGAATTGAATCCATCCAATCTAAAACTGCAGCTTTCTCCCCGAAGGACAAAACTTGTCCCAATTAGCTTACAACATAGTGGCAGAAAAGTGTGTCCCGGAGGCAGACCATTCTGTAAGAGAAAGTGGCTGAGCTGCGCATGCTCAGTCTTCCCCAAACCGCTGAGCAGGTAAGCCAGTCATCCTACCTTGAAGAGAGGCCTGAGAGAGGGGTCAAATACTATTTTTACCCCAGGAGTAGAGTTTTCTCTCCTGTATAAATGTGTAAAAAGTAGGAGATAAGCACTACCTCTAACTCTCCCCCAGCTTTTTGTTTTCTCAGTCCACTGAGTTTAATACCTAACCCTGTGGTCATCAGGGGTGTGACTGTCTCCCTCAGAGTGAGGAGATCATAAATTTATCCTACTCATACCTTTGGGAACTCCTACGCCCAATACCACCATCGTTCCTAGTCTGTCTTCCTGAGATCACTGGTGGGCAGTGTAGATGTGCAGTGGATCCAGAACTGCACATCAGTTGAATCACTTCTAAGACCTTGTTGTTATCTAAGCCTAGCAGTCATTCCCTATTCTAATCCCAAACCCAAATTATGTCTAGCCTTGTGATCAACGTAACTCCCTGAAAGTTATTGAGGGAAATCAAATGGCAACAAAAAGGTACTCTGATAATATTACAATGGCAATGTAAAAGTATCTACAAATGTGGATTTTTCCCTCTTTATAAAATTCACATGCCAAAGAGATATCAAAATCACCTTGTTTTTGTCTGAAACATTAAGGTCCACAAATTTTAAGCCAAAATTTAAAGGAATTAATTTTCAAAAATCATGTCACCCATTTTCTGTTTATGTTTAGTCTCAGGTAGAGGCAACTACTCCACGGTCTAGATAGAATTGGATTCCTTTCATTGGCTGCAGCATGAGCTGTCTAGTATTGGAATGATAAGGTTCTTTTAACCTTAACCCTTCCTTGTGCCTCAATATTTTAATCTTTTTATTTGACATGATTGTAGATTTTCTTGCAGTTGTAAGAAGTAATTATGGAGAACTCCTATGTATCCTTCACCTAGTCCCCAATGATAACATCTTACATGGCAGTTAATATCATATCAAAACCATGAAACTGACATTTGTCCAATCCATAGATATTACTCAGATTTCATCAGTTGTACATGCAGTTGTGTGTGTGCGTGTGTATAGTTCTGTGAAACTTTGTCACACGTGTAGATTTGTGTAACACCACCGCGATCAAATTATGGGACTGCTTCATCATCATACAGATCCCTCATGCTACCCCTTTATAGCCATACTCACAATCTTCACCTGTGTCATCTCTAATCCTTGGCAACTACTAGTCTGTTTTACATCTCTATGATTTTGTCATTTTGAGAATGTTGTATCCGTGGAATCATACAGAATGTGACCTTTTGATATTGGAGTTTTTCGCTCAGCATAATGCTCTTGAGATCCATTTAAGTTGTTGCGTGTATCAGGAGTTCATTCCTTTTTATTGTTGAATGGTGTTCCATGGCATAGATATATACAATTTGTTTAACCATCCCCACTGAAGGATATTTGAGTTGTTTTCAGTTTTTGGAACTTTACAAATAAAGTTGCTGTGACCATTTGTGTTCATGCTTTTGTGTGGACAAACTTAATTTCTTTCTAGGGTAAATACCCAGAAGTGCTATTGTTGGTTCACAGGGTAAGTATCTGTTTAGATTTTTTTTTTCATAGAATATGCATATGATGACTTTATTAAAACCTTTATGAATAGTATTATTGTAATTCAAACATCAACAAACCCGTGATCCGCAGAGTCACTTGTTTGTTTGCTTGTTTATGATATCAACAATTATTTACTGAGTACTTGTATTGTGCCTCAGGACGCATAGGGAGGGTAGTACTGTCCTTGCTCTTGAGGAATGCCCTGTGAACAGCTTAGAGATGGAACAGCTGAAGCTCAGCAAGGTCAGGTGACTGGCTGCTGGCCAAACACGGGTTGGCCTGGACCCTAGTTAAGATTTCTTTAGACACTGCTGAACTATTTTCCATTTGCACCATAAGTAAATGAGTGTTAAATTTTCTCTACATTTTCACCAGCATTTGGTGTTGTCACTATTTTTTTAAAAGTTTTAACTGGTCTGATAGATGTTCAGTAATAACTCATTGGGGTTTTTGATTTGTGTTTCCCTAAAGGCTAGTGATGTTGAACATCTTTTCATGTGCTTATTTTTCATGTGTATATCCTCTTTAGTATAATGTCTCTTCACGTTTTTTTGCCCATTTTCAAATTTGTTTTTTACTGTTGAGTTTTGAGTCCTTTGTCAGATATGTGATCATATGCCTCATTTTTAAAGTTCGATAAATAATTAAACACTTGACATTACAAGACCAAACCCACAGAGATGAAAGTAAAAATTTGAGCTACTAGAACTGTAATCCCAAGCTAAATAACGTTTCCAGAACCCAGTGTTTAGTCTAATGCAGATTCCTACTATTGTGGCCCAAGATCACAACAGAAATTCCATGATGTTTGAGGAAAAAGGTAGGCAGAAGCAATCTGGTCAGGATATCAGTGTAGGCCAGTGGTCCAGACACCATGATACATAAATTTAAACTCAACTGGGGGAAAGTGTTCATCAAGATGTTAGTTTGGAAATATGCATTTACTATAAGTGGGGAGAAAAATCCACTTATCTATGAGCACATCTACTTTTACAGTGGCTGCCACTTATGCCTCTGGCTATGAAATAGGCCTATGAAACCCATTTCCTAGGAGCAATTTCCCACTGTTCCCACATCTGTTTCTCCCTTAGCTGACACCTTAGGAAAAGTTGCTGTTATTTATTCTAAAAGCTGAGCCTTTAAGAGTCCATCGAGGGGGGTAGATTTATTGTTTTATAAATTTAGGATAATATTATTCAACTTTGTTGCATTTGCTTTTCTCATTCAACAATACCTTTGGAAATCTGTCAAATCAAGTGATAAAAATTTATTCTTTACAATGACTGCATAATATTCAGTGGTATAAACACATGACAATTTACCGAACCTTCCTTAATCTACACAGTTTGATTTCTGTGGAGGCACAGATGGCATTCTTGGTGTTTATACTTTTGTATAATCCCCTCCCCTTGAATGTGTGGAGGAGCTGTGGCTTGCATCTAACCAACAGAATATGGCAAAGGTGATGGATGTCACTCCAGTGATTGTTACATTATATAAGACTATCTCACTAGCAGACTCCCTCTAGAGACTCTCTTTACTGGCTTGATGAAGTGGCCATGTTGAAGAAGCCCATCTGGCAAAGAACTGCAGGGCTCCTACAGATAACCACGTGACATTTGAGAGATGAGGGCAGTGTCTAGCCAAGAACTAGCAAGAAGCCAGAGACCTCAGCCCTGCAGTCACAAGGAAATTAATTCTGCCAACAAACTGAATGAGACTGAAAATGAATTCTTCCCCAGTCAAACCACCAGATGAGAATGCAGCCTGGATGATACCTTGATTGCAACTTCATAAAACCCTAAGCAGAGGAACCAGTTAAGCTGTGCCTTGAGTTCTGACCCACAGAAACTGTAAGATGATAAGTTTGTGGTGTTTTGAGTCACTAAATTTGTACTAGTTTGTTACCTAGCAATAGAAAACCATAGAACTTCCCCCACTAGACTTTATTTATTTATTTATGGCTGGAAATAATGCTCAATAAATATTTTTGTTTATATATCTTTATATATTGATGTTTTTATTTTATAGGATAGATTTTTTTTCAGGAGTGTGATTGCTGTTTATATTCTTTTTAATTAAAAAGATATGATGCCAGATTGTGTTCTAAAGAAGTTCTAACAATTCACACTTTACCAGCAATGTGTAAGAGTATACCTTTTCCTTTAATGAGTAATAGTTATTACTACTAGTAATAAGTTTATAATTCTTTCCCATCTGATAAGTATAGAGATATTTCATTGTTACTTTAATTTATATTTCATTGCCCATCAGTGAGTTTGAAGATATTTTCATGTTTCTTCATCATGAGGTTTAGCTCTTCTGTGAATTTCTCTTTCCTATTTGCCAATTTTCTCCTCTTGGTATTTTTTTTGTCTCCATTTTATTTTGTAATAGGTCTTTGTGTATTATAGATATTAACCTTTAGTCTTGTATGTTGCAGATTTTTTGTGTCCTAGTCTGCTCTCTGTTGACTTTGCTTATTAGAGAATTTCATGGTAAAAATTAAAATTTTTGCTAAAACAGATATTTTTCTTTTGTTAATAACTGCTTAGTCTCCAGTTTTATCTAAGGAGATCTGTCCCCTTATTTCCCCCACCTCCAGCCCAAAGATATTTATGCTTTTAAGACTTTATTCTATCTAGAATTTCTTTTTGTACCTGGAGTAATTAAGATTGAGATTTATTTTCTTCAAGGTATGTATATAAATTGCCAAATTAACTCAAGAAAATTTAGAAAACTTGAATAAATGAATTATAACAAAAGACATTAAAAAATTAAAAAATATACTTTTGAAAAGCCCCAGTGGATTTATAGCTGCATTTTAACTGCCTGTAAATAACAGGTAATTCCAACGTGATTTAAACCTTTGTTAGTCAAAATGTGGTCCTAGGACCAGCAATGTCAACGTCACCTAGGAGTTCATTACTAATTAATGCAAAATCTCAGCTACCAACCTGACGTATGAATCAGAACCTACATTTTAACAAGATCCTAGGTGATACATATATACATTAGCGTTTGAGAAGCACTGATTTAAATCATTGCAGGTGATAGAAGATTTGGAAAGCTCCCTCTAAGCTTTCAAAGTAGTTGCCATAGAGTTCCATGCAGTGATCACTTTTTATGGTTTTAATTGCTCCTGCATCCTACGTTTCCTTTCTTCTTCCACACTTTGGCTACTTTGGTTTATTATTATTTTCCCTTAATTATGCTTATAATAGATTTATCGATTTTACTGGTCATTCAAGAAAGAACCATCTTTTTGATTCTGCTACTGTGTTCTCTCATTAATTTCAGCTTTTAGCTTAATTAATTCTTCTAGTTCCTTTTGGTTTAGCTTTTAGCTAATTTCAAAATATATATTAAGTAGCTTTCTTTTTTTCTCTTCTTTTTTTTGCACAATGAAGGCATATAATTTTTATGCTTTCCTCTGAGTATAACTTTTGCTCTGCTCTTTAGGCCAAAGTTTTCTTTTACCTTTTTTTTTCTCTTTTATCTAAGTGTAATCTAGAATTATGATTTTTAATTTTAAGTAAATAAAATATTTTTTATGTAACATGCTTGTTTTATGATTAGACTGAGTCCTCTTTAAAATAGCTCAAGATTTCATTTGTGTACAGTTATATATTTGAATTTTATAAATGTTGCATGGACATAAAAAAATTATATACTCTCTATTTCTATTGAATCGATGACTATTCAATTCCTCTGTGACTTCACTTTTTAATTTTATTTTTGTCTCAAATCTGTGCAGAAAAAGTCCTTATTTAGTGCTCTGGTTATAGATATAGAAAGAGATCAAAGATTGCTGATTACTACTCTTTTTTCATCTTCTACCCTGAGATCTCTTTTTTGTTTGTTATTCGATTAAAGAGATTTTTTTTCAGACAGTGCACTTGTTGGCAAAGTCTCCGAATTGTTTCATATTCATAAAAAATATTCGAGATGTGAATGTCTTCTTTCCTTTACTCTTTCTTTGTTTTCAGGCCCAGGTATTTTTTGTTTATAACATATTTTGCCATTGCCCCTTTGCTTGAATTTCTGTTCATAAGATCAGGATGTGTTCTCCCATGAGAACCATGTCTGAATGCAAGTTATTGCCCTGCCTACCTTCCCTTTACTATGGTGCATCTTGGTCACTGTCAATTGTCCAAATTTCATACATTTCTTGGTCATGTGCCTTCAGGACATAAACAATAACTGCATTCCTATTATAATAACTGTGTTTCCTTAAGCCTCATCTATATGATTCCCCGTAATAGCCTGAGATCGCTCAGATTTTTGAGAGTGTTTGCCCACTTGCTTTTACTGTAGATTCTCTATAGGCAACTTTAAGAGTGTACTTCTTAGTAGTTTCCTGCATCATAGTTCCTTCTAGGGAAGCCTTCCAAATTGCTCTCTGAGATCTTGCTTCTCTTGCTCTATTAGATTTCATTGGGTTTTTATGCTGTCTGCTCTGGTAAATGCCAAAATACCTATTCATCTTCAAGCACCCTCTTTATGAGCTGTTAGACCCAGGTTCATTTTTTTAACTTGCTATTTTCCTAGCCTGGCCTTCAAGATCTCATTTTTTTCTTTGACACCTGTCTAGCCTGTACTCTAAGATCTTAACATTCCATCTTAGGAAAACTCTTTTCCTCCAGCTTATTCAGCATCATTTTTGTTCACTATCTCATTGCTTCTGTTTGCACTAACGCTGTAGTATAACTAGCCAATGTAGCCCCTCCTTGGCTTCCTCAGTAAGCATGATTCTTAACAACAATATGTTCCAGGCCCGGGCATTTTAGGTTCCTCTTAGTCTCTGAGTTTGCAGTTATTTCATTTGTGGCCTATTTTTCTTCATGCATAAAACACTTGTTCCTTTTAAGTTTTTGCTAATAGCATCCATGTCCCTTCTGTGTGTGAGGCCCTAGTAAACCTCTGAAATGCAAAGCTGGTGTTTTAGTCACTTCAATAGCAAGTTACAGCCTCTTTGAGGCCATTAGTTTGGAGGATGATCCTCAAAAACTTGTGAAAAAGCTATATGAATCCAATAGGTTAGTTTCTCCATAGTTTTTAACTCTTGTATTTCAAAACATACAAAAATGCAATTCGGGGCAGCATATTTAGAACTATATTACCTATGCCTGGTTTGAGACCTACTTTAGTAGAAGTCTGTGGCCTGGAAGTAACTTAGCTGCTTCTGTACTTTAGAGACTCAGCCTATGTATTTGACTGAGAAATACAATAAAACAAGTTAAATGTGATTTACCCACAAGTGCCTAAAGAGCCTGTGTGCTAAAGCTCTGCTTACTTTAAAGTTCGCCTTTACTGGAACAGAAGAGACTCTTTTACCCATAATGTAATCCCTGTTCCATTGGTCTTTTTTAAGCCATAGCTGTGCTGTATAAGTCAGGTCAAGTTTAGCCACAAAGAAACACACAGACCATGATTACTAAGCCCCACATTCCCTCAACAATTAAAGTCCAGGCACATAGTTACAATAAAAGCCATGGTAAACCACTGAGGTAAAAACCCAGATGGCTTAGAATTCCTAAGGCATCAAAGGTTTCCAATTTCATCCCTGTCTTTCCATGCACTGCCCACATTCTGTCCAAGGGTTTATTACTCTGTATTTCCAGACCATGAACCAGTAAGTTAGGGCTAGAAAAGGCCAGTCAATAACATTCCTCTTCTCCTCCTGAGTTTGGGAAAAAAAACCCAAAAGTACATTCAGGAATTCAAAATGATGTTGGGAAGAATATCTGCTCTTATATTGATGGCAATTAGAGAATGTTGCTTGACCTATAGCTGTACTCTGCTCTCGCTCATATGTTCCCTCAACCTGTGAATTGAACTTATCTACTCATAACCTCAGGCCTTGTAAAGACAGAACCTTCCTAGTAAAGTTACTAATGGATGAGAAGAAGAAATGTGTGTCCTAAAGATTTTGCATTCTGAAACAGACAAAAGAGCTGAACTATTTGTCTCAGTTCCTTCTTCCCCTTATCAAGATCAGAGAAGTCTCTCCTCCCTTGTGAAAGTATAGGTGCAGAAGCAGAGAGAGCCCTCCCAAGAAGTAGAGCTCTCTCTCCACTATGGAAATGTGAGGAGTCAGGGGGCAGGTAAGCTCCCCGCCTAACTTTATGACAGTGTTCATATCAAAGCTCTTCATAGCTGGTGAAGTACTTAGCTCTCATTAGGACTTGGGTTGAGAAACAGGAGTGTGACATGGAGGCTGAGCCATGTCAGAGGAATAGAAACGCGCTAGATTTTTGGTAGCTGGAAAAGTATTTTAGAGACAGGAACAGCATAAATGAGGAGAGCCATAAAATTGAAGGGTGTGTTTAGGGAGCAATGAGGGGTCCAGTGCATCTAGAACACTGGGGAAAGTGGCTAGAGATGAGGGTGGAAAGTCATGCTGAAACTAGGTTTTCAAGTGCACTTTCTTTTCATACTAAAAACTTTGGAGTTTATTGTATAGTTACTCACTTAAGGTTTTAAGTAGAAAAATGATTTTGATATTTACATTTATGAAGGATAATTCCATCAGTAGCTACAATGGTGAAGGGACAGCTTTGAAATGCAGATATGGAGTTCAGCAGATAAACATGGTTGTAGTTAAGAATTGTGAACAATTCTATGTCTGCTATTTTAATAGAATTAAGAAACAAACACCCTGATTAATTTAGAGAGTTGAATATACTTCAATTAGTCCCATATGGATGAACATTGCAAACTCGGAGAAGGGACAGGCTAGAAGAGATCCAAATACGGTGGCATCTTTGAATTGTTGAGATTGCATGCTGCACCCTCCATTTACCCTGTATCAGTCACCCAGGCTATGAATTTTCCTTTGAAGTAATTCCAAAGCCCATGATTCACTTTTCAATTTCCCAACTAACTCCATTTTTTCCAGACCCTCGTTACTTTATACCTTGGTGATTTTTGGCCTGCATTAATCATTTGATGATCTTAACATCTTCATAGAGTTTTGGTTCTGTATTATCTTTCAGGATTAAATTTATGGTGTGATCTCTTCTCACTTGCATGGATCTGGTTGAGAGTTTACACATACAGAGCCATATGGGGACATGAAGTATTGGCTTTATTACAATGTGTGTATAGATGAAGGACATATACAGGCCTTCTGATTCTCTTGCAAATTTAATTTATCTGTCTTGTCAAAGGTGAGATGCTCTGACACACATTTGAGGGGGCCTACTGCCTGGAAACTGGAAGCCCAATGCCAAACACATCTGAAGAAGCAGAACCAAGAGGATAAACAAAGGAAGAGAATAGACCTTCCTTCTAACTTTTGAGCCCAAATGACTCCCACTGGCAGAAAGTTAGGCTCTTACTGATTTCACCAAATTGATTATTTTTCTCTTTCCAAGAGGAGGAACAGCTTATAGAGTCTGAAATGTTTCTAGTGACACCAACCTTCCCCTTCCCAGAGACTGGAATAAAATTTTCTAAACTTTTAGTTGGGGAATGAATTTAGGGGTAAGCAGGAGTAGGACCTTACACTACATTATTCATCTTATGTATTATTTTCTAATGTTTTAGGGTGTGTGCCTTTTATTTCTAGTTTGGAATCTCTCTTGAGATCAGAGCCCATGTATATTGCTTCAGTTTCTTCTCACATCCATGAATATTCTGAACAGATATATTTAGATTTTGTTGGAAACGTGCAAAATGGGATGTCATGTGGGAAAGTCTCACTGCTACTCAAGATCTAGGTAAGATTGGCTAGAACTCAATAATTCCATATTTTTGCAAGACTTCTGTCAGTTTCCAGGGCTTTATATTTTCATGGTCTTGTCTGAATGCTGGTCTTCTGCTTCCACATGTGCTGTCTTAGTTGTGCATGAAATTAATTCAGAAGTGGCCCTCAAAATATTTGTTGGTTTACACACACTCAAAGCACTTGTGAGTTTACTAGGTTAGACTGGTGAGCTGATAGTCGAGGAGAGGCGTCTCGATGCATAACTCAGTCAAAACCTAAGCATCCATGTTATGCACTCCTGTTCTCTAAAATCCTTTGCATTTACTCTTTAGATGGAGATTTGCTGTCTTAGTCCCAGGCCCATGCATTATGTTTTATATCCTTCTCTGAGCCTCATTTTTTCCTTTTTTTGCTTCCCCTGTTCTCCTTTCCATATTTCCCTAGAAATTCTAAATAAGTAAATCTCTATTTTACTAAAAAAATCTAGCCTTCTCCAGCTCCTTTTCCTAAATACACATAACCAAATCCATTAAGGTGCTCAATACAGGACTGCCAGGCATCTATGATCCATTAAGTCTATGATCTATTTTGAGTTAATTTTTTTATGTTATAAGGTACACAGATGATATTTTATAATTTCATTTTACAATTCTTCAGTACTAGTATATGGTTTTATGATATATAATATAATAATAGGGTCTACCCCCTTAGGAGTGATTTATGATATAAATAGCAGATTATTTTTTCTGTTAGACCTTGGATAATATTCTTTCATTTCTATGTTAATTTTTTCCTGCTTTAATGATAGAAAATGCATATTAAAACTGTATTAAGAAATCTCAGCATTCATATCATATTAGGTCTTCTAAAAGTAAAATTCTGCAGAATTTTATTTAGGGACCCAAAATTTAAATGTTTGCCTCTGCTAATAGTGCTTATAAAAAACCAACCCCAAAAAAAAAACCCCCAACATTTTCCAATATTGATTGATCATGTGCCTTTCTTGTATACAGATACATCTGGGATACATAAAGATACAACCAGGGACAAAGAAGTCTAGTGGAAAAGTTAACCTTATTAAGTTAGGGTTAAACACAATGAACTCCAGGTCTCTACAAACAGGAGAAAGTGAGAGGGATACCCAAAATATACAGGCAGTGTGTGTGCTGGGAATAGTAAAACTAAGGTGACTATCCATTTTCCTTATCTGAGGAAACTGCTCCCTCCAGGTAACTAACAGTCAGTAGTCCTGGTCAAGGGCATAACTTTTTCCGGTAGTTACTACACTCAAATAAACTTACAATTCGATCTCTTCTTTTCATACTTGTATTATTAGCATTTCTATTCTATACGTTCCTGGAATCAATTACAATATTATCTTATCTTCATGTGACTGCTACAGCACATATTACTATATTTTTTATACTATATTCATCATTTCATAAGTTTGGTAACACCAAGAGGTCTGCATTTCAAACAAGTTCCTTTGGGTACCCTATGTAAGCATAATTAATCATTTCATCATTAATGGAATGATGTCAAATTTTGGAAAAAAATTTATTCTAAATGGCATGTACTCAAACACAGCAAAGACTTGAACACTCATTTGAAACTATAATTACTTGCACTGGAATAGGGTAACAATCTATCTCATTGAGATTTGCAGCTGAGGATCTACTCTAGGCTCATGACTGAACTCTCAAATCTGAGAAGATGCTCTAAGGATCATGTACTAATTTAAAAAGGGGGTTCAGGGTAGTGGTTATGTAAAATAAAAGCTGGCATCTCGTATGAGCAGCCATTAGACAATTCCTCCAGAGAGTCAAAGGTAAAGTTTCACTGGTAATCAAAATTAAAAGCTACTAATGAATTCTGATGTTTAAATAGGAGTACATTGTCCAACTAAATGATCTGTCTGACCGAGGGGATAGAAGTGCACATAAGGTCAGCACTATATTGCATGTGTTTTTATCATTGGAATCAAAATTTCAAGCCAGTGTCCATAGAATGAACGTATTATATAATCCTACAATGTCTTTTTAAAACTTGGTCTTACCATAAAAATTGCATGTGATGCCTTCAGTTTGCTGGCATCACCCAAAGATAACCATAATGTGTTCCTGATTCTACATCTAGTGTGAACCCCTGTCCTGGTCTGACTTCTCCTGATAGCAGGGTGTACCACCTTGGCCCTTGCCTGATTAGCCTAACGGGTCAAGGAGTTGGCAGACTTGGCACTTTGAGGTAGGGGAACTAGCATATCTATGCTCATTTTCATGTCATTCTCAGCTATTTGTGAAGCACATGGAATCTCAGGAATGGAAGACTCTTAGAAGTCATTTGTTTTCCTTCTGCATCCCTTGCCTTTCTTCAGGTCTCTGCTCCACTTTCATCTCTTCCATAAACTCTTCATTAGTGCTCCATCTTTACTCTGCAAACTTCAAAGTAATTTCTCCCCGCCTCTGATCTTTCTTGATTTTTGTGCTTCTTCTGTGCACTCATCATTAACTGGTAGCTATCCCTTTTCTGTCTTATCCCTCAGAAGTGTATTCTCTGAATCATCATTGCATGCCTTATCAGACTTGCACAGTGCATGGTCCAGGGTAGGGCTCAAAAAATGAGATACCGTGTGGGATCCATGAGAGCTAAGAACACGGGATTCTGGCATAGCAGCTTATAGTGACATTTTGCATCCTGTTTGGAGAAGATCTTAGAGCTTGATTTACAAGCTCCTCAGCATCCCTACCGAGTGAGCTCCCACCCTCTCCTTGAACACCTCCCATGATGATGAACTCATCTCTTCCCAAGGCAGTCCTTTCCATTTCAGAGATCTCAAGTATGACTCTCTTCCATTCTTTCCTGAGAGTATTCTGACCTCAAGACTTAGATTCATTATCAGCAGAAACTGCTTTAACTTAACTAAGCTAAAAATATTCTCTTGTTTTAATCAATCTAAAGCCTTGAGCTGTCCACATTCTACCTGACTTTGCTGGAATTTTCTGCAGCTTTTTCCTTTTAATTGTTATTTCTTTCACAGATTCAGAGGGCTGGAAGAGACCTAGAGAGTAGCTAGTTCACCCTACTTAATTTTCAGAGGATCAAATTGAACCTCGAGAGAGGAAGGGACCTGCTGAAGGTCACACAGCTTCAGTGGCCTTAGTTGCAGTCATCAGCCGCCCAGGCAGTGTGGGTGCCTTCTCAGCAGCTGGCCTGCTTAAAGGAGCCAGTAGCTATTTATGCCCACATATTTCACATAGGCAGTAATGCCATATGCCATAACAGACGGTTTTCACTTTTGAAATACAATATTAATGGCATGAACTTGGTTACAAACATAAAAAAACCGTCTCCCTCCTCAACCCCTTACTTGTTTACTTGCTGGCATATCGCCCATGACCAGGCAGACCACTCTGTCTTCTGACAACTGATTGAGGAGTGATGTTGGGTGGGTGGAATTCTTAGGAAGAAGAGAGAATCAGAAATTCACCATAGGAACATGCTTGAGTAATAAAGTGGATGATATAATTTTTAGCTATGAGACAGTTTTGATTCTCAGAAAGGGATAATTTGTTATAATGTTAAGTAGCATTTAATGTTATCCACCGAAATGCATTTGGATTTAGCACAGGAAACAGATGATATTTGGTCTGAAAACACTCTGTGAATTTACTTTATTTCACAGATTGTTGCTTACTTTTTAAAAATTTCATGTTCTACTATGCCAGGGAATAACAGTTTTATTAGATTATGTAACTGACAATAGTAAATTGGGGAAATAAATGGTTTGGGTGGAAAGGTGGTTCTGTTTATGTGGAACATACTCAAAAAGGTTCATATTGTCCATGTTTTAACTGTGTTCTGGAACTAAAATATGGACAATATGTGGGACAATCTGCTAAATTTTAGGGAGACTTTTACCTAATGTTGGGGGGAGGTTCCAAAGTGAATTCTGATTATACTCTTTTCCTCATCTCTCTGACATGCTGCTTCAGAAAAACTCTTTATATCTGTGTATAAGGTTGTTTTATTTTAAATTCATGTTCTGACTGAATTAGTTGTTTCTGATAATTTCACAATTTTTAGTAGAAAACAGTTTTAATCCTCTGCAATAGAACAAATATATGAAGATACAGGACTGGTATTTGCTAGTACAGAATGGGAAGTACCTCAAGGAACTGGGTGAGGAAAATTTGTTAAACAAAATTTCATCAAGGTTTATAATTCTGGAATGTATTTGCAAAGCTGTGTGATGGACCACATTTTTTCTGTCTTGTGCTAGAGTCACTTTAACCCAGTTACTTTGTAAAAGCTAAAGCCACTTCTGTGTACTCAAATGTGGGTTCACTTTGCCTATTCAGTAGGTTCTTCCTGTACATCCCTCTACAAAGTGAATGTTCCACCTTTATCCGTCTCTTTTACAATCTTTGAGCATATCTAGGACTTCTATCCTTTGCTTATGCAGTTTCCTCATTTTGGACTGCCTGAGGAACTTGTTTGAAATCATGAACTGGTAAGGGCCAAATCTGGATTATCTGTCAATCTCCTTCAAATGACAGTCTGTCCTGATTTACCCAGCCTGAATGAAATATTCCTACAGCATATTACTTACACCTCCATTAAGCATTTATATCAACATCATTTTATTCAGTTAATTTATTTATTTTTGTACTTTGTTTAGTTTTTTTTTTTTAAACATCTTTATTGGAGTATAATTGCTTTATCATGGTGTGTTAGTTTCTGCTCTATAACAAAGTGAATCAGCTATACGTATACATATATCCCCGTATCTCCTCCCTCTTGTGTCTCCCTCCCACCCTCCCTATCCCACCCCTCTAGGTGGTCACAAAGCACCAAGCTGATCTCCCTGTGCTATGCGGCTGCTTCCCACTAGCTATCTATTTTACATTTGGTAGTATATGTTAGTCCATGCCACTCTCTCATTTCGTCCCAGTTTACCCTTCCCCCTCCCCATGTCCTCAAGGCTATTCTCTACATGTGCCTCTTTATTCCGGTCCTGCTCCTAGTTTCTTCATAACCATTTTTTTTTTTAAATTTTAGATTCCATATATATGTGTTAGTGTACGGTATTTGTTTTTCTCTTTCTGAGTTACTTCACTCCGTATGACAGGCTCTAGGTCCATCCACCTCACTACAAATAACTTAATTTCATTTCTTTTTATGGCTGAGTAATATCCCATTGTATATATGTACCACATATTCTTTATCCATTCGTCTGTCAATGGGCATTTAGGTTGTTTCCATGACCTGGCTATTGTAAACAGTGCTGCAATGAACACCGGGGTGCATGTGTCTTTTTGAATTATGGTTTTCTCTGGGTATATGCCCAGTAGTGGGATTGCTGGGTCATATGGTAATTCCATTTTTAGTTTTTTAAGGAACCTCCATACTGTTCTCCATAGTAGCTGTATCAATTTACATTCCCACCAACAGTGCAAGAGGTTTCCCTTTTCTCCACACCCTCTCCGGCAATTATTGTTTGTAGATTTTTTGATGATGGCCATTCTAACCGGTGATACCTCATTGTAGTTTTGATTTGTATTTCTCTAATAATTAGTGGTGTTGAGCAGCTTTTCATATGTCTCTTGGCCATCTGTATGTCTTCTTTGGAGAAATGTCTATTTAGGTCTTCTGCCCATTTTTTGATTGGGTTGTTTATTTTTTTTTAAGACTGAGCTGCATGAGCTGTTTATATGTTTTGGAGATTAATCCTTTGTCCGTTGATTCGTTTGCAAATATTTTCTGCCATTCTGAGGGTTGTCTTTTCATCTTGTTTATAGTTCCTTTGCTGTGCAAAACTTTTTTCATTAGGTCCCATTTGTTTATCTTTGTTTTTATTTCCATTACTCTAGGAGGTGGTTCGAAAAAGATCTTGCTGTGATTTATGTCAAAGAGTGTTCTTCCTATGTTTTCCTCTAAGAGCTTTATAGTGTCTGGCCTTACCTTTAGGTCTTTAATCCATTTTGAGTTTATATTTGGCTATGGTGTTAGGGAGTATTCTAATTTCATTCTGTTACATGTAGCTATCCAGTTTTCCCAGCACCACTTATTGAAGAGACTGTCTTTTCTCCATTGTGTATCCTTGCCTCCTTTGTCATAGATTAGTTGACCGTAGGTGTGTGGGTTTATCTCTGGGCTTTCTATCCTGTTCCGTTGATCTATATTTCTGTGTTTGTGCCAGTACCACATTGTCTTTCTCATTGTAGCTTTGTAGTATAGTCTGAAGTCAGGGAGTCTGATTCCTCCAGCTCAGTTTTTTTCCCTCAAGTTCGCTTTGGCTATTTACGGACTTTTGTGTCTCCATACAAATTTTAAGACTTTTTTGTTCTAGTTCTGTGAAAACTGCCATTGGTAATTTGATAGGGATTGCACTGAATCTGTAGATTGCTTTGGGTAGTATAGTCATTTTCACAGTATTGGTTCTTCCAATCCAAGAACATGGTATATCTCTCCATCTGTTTGTGTCATCTTTGATTTCTTTCATCAGTGTCTTATTGTTTTCTGAGTACAGGTTTTTTACCTCCTTAGGTAGGTTTATTCCTAGGTATTTTATTCTTTTTGTTGCAATGGTGAATGTGATAGTTTCCTTAATTTCTCTTTCTGATCTTTCGTTGTTAGTGTATAGGAATGCAAGAGATTTCTGTGCATTAATTTTGTATCCTGCAACTTTACTAAATTCACTGATTAGCTCTAGTAGTTTTCTGGTAGCATCTTTAGGATTATCTATGTATAGTATCATGTCATCTGCAAGCAGTGACAGTTTTACTTCTTCTTTTCCAATTTGTATTCCTTTTATTTCTTTTTCTTCTCTGATTGCCATGGCTAGGACTTCCAAAACTATGTTGGATAATAGTGGCGAGAGTGGACATCCTTATTTTGTTCTTGATCTTAGAGGAAATGCTTTCAGTTTTTCACCGTTGAGAATGATGTTTGCTGTGGGTTTGTCGTATATGGCCTTTATTATGTTGAGGTAGGTTCCCTCTATGTCCACTTTCTGAAGAGTTTTTATCATAACAACTGGAGAGTGTTGAATTTTGTCAAAAGCTTTTTCTGCATCTATTGAGATGATCATATGGTTTTTATTCTTCAATTTGTTAATATGGTGTATCACATTGATTGATTTGCGTATACTGAAGAATCCGTGGATACCTGGGATAAATCTCACTTGGTCATGGTGTATGATCCTTTTAATGTGTTGTTCGATTCTGTTTGTTAGTATTTTGTTGAGGATTTTTGCATCTATGTTCATCAGTGATATTGGCCTGTAGTTTTCTTTCCTTGTGACATCTTTTTCTGGTTTTGGTATCAGGGTGATGGTGGCCTCATAGAATGAGTTTGGGAGTGTTCCTACCTCTGCATTCTTTTGGAAGAGTTTGAGAAGGATGGGTGTTAGCTCTTCTCTAAATGTTTGATAGAATTCACTTGTGATGCCATCTGGTCCTGGACTTTTGTTTGTTGGAAGATTTTTAATCACAGTTTCAATTTCATTATTTGTGGTTGGTCTGTTCATATTTTCTGTTTTTTCCTGGTTCAGTTGGAAGGTTATACCTTTCCAAGAATTTGTCCGTTTCTTCCAGGTTGTCCATTTTATTGGTATAGAGTTGCTTGTAGTAGTCTCTTATGATGCTTTGTATTTCTGCGGGGTCCATTGTAACTTCTCCTTTTTCATTTCTAATTTTATTGATTTGAGTCCTCTCCCTTTTTTTCTTGATGAGTCTGGCTAAAGGTTTATCAGTTTTGTTTATCTTCTCAAAGGACCAGATTTTAGTTTTATTGATCTTTGCTATTGTTTTCTTTGTTTCTATTTTATTTATTTCTGCTCTGATCGTTATTATTTCTTTCCTTCTACTAACTTTGGGTTTTGTTTGTTCTTCTTTTTCTAGTTCCTTTAGGTGTAAGGTTGGATTGTTTATTTGAGATTTTTCTTGTTCCTTGAGGTAGAATTTTATTGCTATAAACTTCCCTCTTAGAACTGCTTTTGCTGCATCCCATAGGATCATTGTGTTTTCGTTGTCATTTGTCTCTAGGTATTTTTTTATTTCCTCTTTGATTTCTTCAGTGATGTCTTGGTTGTTTAGTAATGTATTGTTTAGCTTCCATGTGTTTGTGTTTTTTACGTTTTTTTCCCCTGTAATTGGTTTCTAATCTCATAGTGTTGTGGTTGGAAAAGATGTTTGATATGATTTCAATTTTCTTAGATTTACCAAGGCTTGATTTGTGACCCAAGATATGATCTATTCTGGAGAATGTTCCGTGTGCACTTGAGAAGAAAGTGTAATCTGCTGTTTTCAGATGCAATGTCCTATAAATATCAATTAAATCTGTCTGGTCTATTGTGTCATTTAAAGCTTGTGTTTCCTTATTAATTTTCTGTCTGGATGATCTGTCCTTTGGTGTAAATGAGGTATTAAAGTCCCCCACTATTACTGTGTTACTGTCAATTTCCTCTTTTATAGCTGTTAGCATTTGACTTATGTATTGAGGTGCTCCTTTGTTGGGTGCATATATATTTATAATTGTTATATCTTCTTCTTGGATTGATCCCTTGATCATTATGTCGTGTCCTTCCTTGTCTTTTGTAACATTGTTTATTTTAAAGTCTATTTTATCTGCTATGAGTATTGCTAGTCCAGCTTTCTTTTGATTTCCATTTGCATGGAATATCTTTTTCCATCCCCTCACTTTCAGTCTGTATGTGTCCCCTAGGTCTGAAATGGGTCTCTGTAGACAGCATGTATATGGGTCTTGTTTTTGTATCATTCAACGAGTTTGTGTCTTTTGGTTGGAACATTTAATGCATTCACATTTAAGGTAATTATCAATATGCATGTTCCTATTACTGTTTTATTAATTGTTTTGGGTTTGTTTTTGTAGGTCCTGTTCTCCTCGTGTTTCCCACTTAGAGAAGTTCCTTTAGTATTTGTTGTAGAGCTGGTTTTGTGGTGCTGATTCTCTTAGCTTTTGCTTGTCTGTAAAGCTTTTGATTTCTGTGTTGAATCTGAATGAGACCTTGCCAGGTAGAGTAATCTTGGCTGTAGGTTCTTTCCTTTCATCACTTTAAATGTATCATGCCAGTCTCTTCTGGCTTGTAGGATTTCTGCTGAGAAATCAGCTGTTAACCTTATGGGAGCTTCCTTGTATGTTATTTGTCATTTTTCCCTTGTTGCTTTTAATAATTTTTCTTTGTCTTTAAATTTTGTCAATTTGATTACTATGTGTCTCAGTGCATTTCTCCTTGGGTTTATCCTGCCTGGGACTCTCTGTGCTTCCTGGACTTGGGTGGCTATTTCCTTTCCCATGTTAGGGAAGTTTTCAACTATAATCTCTTCAAATATTTTCTTGGGTCCTTTCTCTCTGTCTTCTCCTTCTGGGACCCCTATAATGTGAATATTTGTACGCTTAATGTTGTCTCAGAGGTCTCAGGCTGTCTTCATTTCTTTTCATTCTTTTTTCTTTATTCTGTTCTCTGGCAGTGAATTCCACCATTCTGTCTTCCAGGTCACTTATCCGTTTTTCTGCCTCAGTTATTCTGCTATTGATTCCTTCTAGTGTATTTTTCATTTCAGTTTGTATTGTTCATCTCTGTTTGTTCTTTAATTCTTCTAGGTGTTTGTTCTTTAATTCTTCTAGGTCTTTGTTAAACATTTCTTGCATCTTTTCGATATTTGCCTCCATCCTTTTTCCGAGGTCCTGGATCATCTTCACTATCATTATTCTGAATTCTTTTTCTGGAAGGTTGCCTACGTCCACTTCATTTAGTTGTTTTTCTGGGGTTTTATCTTATTCCTTCATCTGGTACACAGTCCTCTGCCTTTTCATTTTGTCTATCTTTCTGTGAATGTGGTTTTCATTCCACAGACTGCAGGATTGTAGTACTTCTTGCTTCTGCTGTCTGCCCTCTCCAAACCACTTATTTGAAATAGATAACATGTAATCAAGTGCCTTGATAAGTTGCTTATCTATTTGAAAAGGAAATAAATATTATTGCTCTCCTGTAAGGAAATCTACAGAAACGGGCTAGGATTACTGGTAACCACAAGTAGTCCTAAAGCGTTAAAATATATCTTGCAGTATTTCTGAATTGAAAGAAAAAATCCAGCTTTTAACAGCATTTTTCTGTTTTTCATATTCACTCTTCTTTACAGGTACTTTAATATTATAATTATTACACTTGAGCATGTGCCTCATCTTAGGTGTATAGCTAAGCATGTTTATGGATTATGTTCAATTCTCACAATAAGTTACTAAGTAAATGTTATATTTTTCCACTATTGTGTAAAGTTAATCTCACCACCTATATTTTCCCCCCAAGTCTTTTCATTGAGAAATATAACTTGCACATGGAAAAGTACATAAAAACCCATATGGACAGTTTTATAAATAACTATAAGGCAAATACCTGATTAACAGTATCCAGACTAAGAAATAGAACATTTTATATAGAAGATTTGGAATAGCTACTGAAGGCAGAGGGAGCAGAAACCAGCCAGGCAAACTCATGCCAGTTGCAAACTCATTCCTTTCCCCTTGTGTTTATACTATCTTGATTTTTATAGTAATACTCTCTTCGCTTATCTTTATGATTTTGCCAACTATGTATGCATCCCTAAATAAAAAGGTTAGTTTTTCTATTTTTCAACCATGTATAAATGGAATCATATTATATGTATTCTTTTGTGCCTTGTTTCTGCTTAACTTTATGTTGGAAAGTTTCATTCATGTTGCTTGTGACTTTGTCCATTCATTTTTTAATATTTCATAGTGCTGATTAAATGAACAGTCTATTTATCCATTCTACTGATATTGGGATGTTCCCAATAGTTCTCATAGTTTTGGGCTATGAACAATGCCTCTTGGTGCACACATTTTTTTAAAGTGTGTATGTAGCAATGGGATTGTTGGGTCAAAGTGTATGTGTTCTTCAACTACACTAGATAATACTGCATTGTTTCCCAATGGAGTGTATGTGTTTATATTCCCACCAGCAGTGTATGACAATTCCTAATGTTCCAAATCCTGGCCAGTGCTTGGTATTAGACTTTTATGCTTTTCCAATCTTAGGGATGTTTAGTGTTAATTCATTGTTTTAATTTTCACTTACTCTAATTGCTAGTGATGTTGAGTACCTTTAAAAAAATAAATTTATTGGTGATTTGAATTTTCAATTTTATGCAACTCTTTCAAATTCTTTGCCTATTTTTTATTGGATTGCTTATGTTTCTTTTTTCATTTATTTGTATTTCTCATTGAGTTGACTGTGTATTGAGATCTACTATTATCAATCTGCAAGTATCTTCTTCTGCTCTGTGGTTTATCTCTTTACCTTTTCATGAGGTCTTATAATAAGCAGACGTTCTTAATTTTATTGTAGCAAAATTATCTATTTTTCCTTTATAGTAGTGTGTTTTCTGTTTTATTAAAAACCCCTATCTCAAGGTTGTGAAGATATCCACCTATATTCTCTTCTAAAAGTTTAAAAATTTAGCCTTTTCCAGTTATATTTTTAATTCACCTGCAAGTGATTGGTATCTATGGATACTCATTATTATAGTTACATTGGTTGAAAAGTCTGTCCTTTCTCCACTGCTCTGGAGTGCTAACTTGTTATAAATCAAGTGTTCTTTTGTGTGTGGAGTTGCTTCTGGACTTCAGTTATATTCCATCAATATAAATGTCTACATTTGCAATAAAAATTCACCATCTTGATTACTGTAGCTTTATGTAAGTGTTGATATCTGGGCAAGCCCTTCTTAGTTTTCTTCTTCAAGTGTGTCCTGGTTATTCTTGGCCTTTTTAATGCACAAGTAAATTTACTTGTTAAGTATCCCCTCACACACAGAAATAACCTGATGATATGAACCTATAAATTAATTTCCCCAGAGAAATATTTATACTAGTGAACTTGCCAATCTGTGAATTTGATATATATTTCAGTATTTTTAAAAAGTGTTTATGTACATTTCCAGATACATTTTTCTTTTCTTTTTTCCCCAGTTTTATAATATATGATTGACAAATAAAAACTGTATATGTTTAGGTGCCACAATGTAACTTTTTAAAGGTGTACAAGTGATGATTTAATGTACATATACACTGTGAAATGAGATTATTTCAGTTTTTGGGGCCTTCTTTAATGTAATTGTGACACTCTATACATTTTTGTTAGACTTTTTCTGAGGCACTTGGTATTTTTTGATATTGTTATAAATCCACCTTTGTCCTTGATCATAGTCCGTCTGAATCTTCCAAGACCTTGCTCGTTATTTCTTCTAACTCGTATCCTACTTCTCCCTCCACTGAGCTAGCCCCTTTATTATATGAGCATACTCTCTATGCATTTAAAAAAATCTTCTAGAAGCTCCCTATCTACTCTCCTGTCTCTTTCCTTTTATGGTCAACAATTTGGTCATGATAATCTGCATTCGAATGTCTTCTTTCTTCCCTCTCAGGCAGTCAGCTCCCAACCTACTGTGATCTGATTCACTGCCACCACCACCACCAGCACGTTGCATCTGTTCTCTTCAAGGATCTCTTGAAGATTATAGACAGGGGCCATTTTTTCAAAGTCCTTATGTTGACGTTTTTGGATTATAGAACATTATTGATAATGATAAAACTATTAGTAATAGTCATAGTAATTATAAAACAGTGAAAATAATATCAGTGATAAAATTTATTGTTGAGTGTGTTTGCATGGCAGGACTCTACATCTGTTATTTTTGAAAACCAGATATTATTATCACAGATGAGATGGCACGTTCCATTTTTCAACGTCATGATGAGTAAGTTCTACAGGGAGGTCTGCCTAATGCAATAGTCTAAACTCCGTCCAGTACTTCTCTCTCCCTTAAATTCAGAGCTCTTCATCTCCTCTGGTTCTTCTTTTGCCCACCCAGCCTCTTTTTCTTAGTCTTTTTCTCTTGTTTCTCTTCCACTGCCCATATCTTCAATGTGAGCTCCTCCCCATGGTTTTGACATTTGTCCTCTTCTCACTCATCCTATCTCTCCCTCTGTGATTTCATCCTGTCCCACAGCATTAGCTATCATTAACCACACTAACTTCTTTATATCTAGGACCTAGGTTGGTACCTAGCTCATAGCTAATTGAATGATAAGTGAATAAATGAATGAATAAGTGAATGAGTCTATACACTTATGTCTGCCAAATTCATATTCCTAGCTCAGCCCTGAGCAGATCTAAAACTATCTTGTACCTTTACTGGATGGTGTCCAGGTATCTGAGCTCAATATTTACAAAACTGAGCTTATAATCTTTTCTTCCCCAGCCTGCTCCTCCTCCTATATATCTTTCCTGGTTAAAAACACCACTCTTCATCTATTTGCTCATTCACGAAACCTGGCAGTCACAGAACTCTTTTTTTCTCATGTCAGCCTCAGAACTCAGCAATCAAAATCTACCAATGTAGATTTCTTACATTCTGGTCTTTAGCACCCTATCTCCTGGTGCCCTTTTTTAGAACACTTATATGCTTCATATGTTGGTGATTTTGATGGACTCTTCTAGAAGGGATAGAATAACTACAGATTTTACTCTTTCTGGGGTAAATAGAGTTACTATTTTTCCATGTGAAGAAAATGAATCCTTCTAGTTTGACAGCTTTTTTTTTTTTGAGTTTGCCCAAGACAGAGTCATATAAGTATCCACTCCTTAAAATTGTTTTCTTTTTTAACACTTTTAGGTATATAAAATAATGGAAGAAAAAACTTGGGAAGAAACTGAAATATTCAGCTGGAAGTTGGATATTCAGATGCTTTGGCACTTAGTTAAGATTTTCAAATTTTTCATTTCCAGTGTTCACATAAATGTGTCTGAGAATACTAAACTGTGCACTTCACTAAAGTTAACTGGTGAACAAACCAAATAATCTAGTTTTCTGTTGCTTAAGTCTTCACAAATGGAGTCACATTAAATTCTCACTGCAAGGGTCTCTGTGTACAGTTTCTAGGATGTCCTTCTTGGGGGGGGTCTCTGGGGAAATTGTCCATTGGGAATGCTGGCACAAGGCTAGAGAAAACAAACAAACAAAAAGCCTAGAGAAAACAAAGAAAGTGAAGTCAGAACAGAAACTTTTATACCAAGCATGGTAAAATTGGCAATTACCATTTTTTTCTTAATGATATAAGTACATCTTGAGCCACTGGAAATCCTACCTAATAGACATTATACATAACTCAGGAGGCTGATTTATGAAATTCTTTTTAGCAGAATTTTATACTGTGATGCTAGGACCAGCTGGCAGTATCTCTTTTGGCTGTCAGAGCCCTCCAGGGATTGGCCAGGCTAAAGAGTTCATGCCCACCTCTGATGCAGATGAGGGAACACAGAAGCCCAGCTCTCCTACCCAACCCTAGGACATTCCAGCCTCAAAATTCCCTGTAGTGTCAGCTAAGTCTTCCATTGCGACAGCATCATAGCTTGACATCTTCCTCTGCACAGTCTTGCTTCTTTCTCTTTTCATTTCCTTCCACTGGTGTTGATCCCAAGAGTTTTCTGTAATAAAACATCCTGCATGTTAATCTTCATCTCAGAGTCTGCTTCTGAGGAAACCCAATCTTTAACACCCTCCCCATATAAAAGTTTGATGCATCTTTGGCAGACAAGCACAGCACGAATGTGAATGCTGTAAGCCTTCCCTAGCATAGGAAATTCATAAAGGTTACCAAATAAACAGATTCTTTCATTCTGGCAGCATTTACCCATTGAGCACTCCCAGGGATATAGAGATGAATAAGACAGGATTCCTTGTCCTCTCGTGTAGAAGATAGACACACAAATGTTCACAATAGAGCAGAATAAGTGCTGTAACAGAGGACTTCACTATGTGCTCATGGAATACAGATGAGGGAGCAATTAAAACTGCTAGAGTGTTCCTGAAGATTTCACAGGAGGAAACATTTGATCTGGAAATTAAAGGATAAAGAGGGGAAAGGGAATTCCTGGATGGAGGAGTGGCATATGAAAAGGCATAAAGGCAAGAAGGAAATGACATGTTTAGGGGGTAGCTTTTTCAGCAGCTGTGTAAAATGTCTAGGGGGAAAAGAGGGGCCAGGCTGGAATGAAGGTGAAGGAAGGCAGGAAGTCATGAAAAATCATCCTAGAAGAGTAGTTGGGGCCCAGAGCTAAGGAAGGAATGGTTGCCTAGTGATAGTGTGTAAAAAGAGGAGATAAAGAAAGATACCTAAAGAAGACCAATATTTCGTATGGGGAGCACTGAGGAATAGCTGTTAGTGAAAAACAATGAAGAACCATCAAAGTGATAGAAGGGAAACTTAGGAGAGTATTGCTGTGAAAGGTGGGAGAGAAGAGAATTTCAAAGAGGCAATGGTCAACACTGTTACATGTTCCAGAGATGTTCACTGGGATGAGGACTTCAAAATAAGCCACTGAGCCCACAGCGGAATGGGCAAACAAATGGAGGTATATTTATAAATAGAATTCATGCAAGAGAAAACAATAAATCTTGCAAACGTGTTGTTGGGGATTAAAGTCAGATAAACTATGAAGGCAGGTTTAGTTAAACCTATAGTGCTTAGAAATACCTGCTTAGTTGGTAAGAATGTAAAAAAAGCTAGAGGAATAAATAAATTAGGATAGTGGTTACTTGAAAGAAGAAGGATAAGGACCTGGAGTAGGCATGAGGGGAGCTGCTAGGATCTCTTTCTTGATCTGAGTGACATTTTTATAGGTATTTTCCATGGGAGAAATCTTTGGGCTGCACATTTATATTTTGTGAGCTTTTCTGTGTTGTAGTTTATATTTTACAATAGGTAGGGTTAAAAAATAAGCAACTGGGATGATTAATTTCAGAGTTGTGGTGGCTTTAGTGAGTAGTTTCAGGAGAGTGGTGGGTGGTGAAGATCTAATTGTGCTGGGTTGAGGAACTAAAAGAACAGAATCCAGAAATGAAGATTATCTTTTTCACATACTGGTGGGTGATGGAAAGAGATAATCTGCCATTTTAGAGTAAGTAACCTTTAAATTAGTAATATTACTAAGCTAAATGCCTGTACTTAAAATGTGTAACACAAACAAGTAGACAGGAGTGAGTTATAAATAACTGAAGAAAACATTGTAATCAGTAGTTAAAAATCATGGTGACAAGCAAATAACCTTATCTTTTTAAAACCAGGTATTTGAAAGCCTTGTTTATAACTGTTATTTAATGCAAATGATTCTTAGAAACTTGGAGTTATAAAAGGGACTACTTGAAAAAGAGACAAACTATTTAAAAGGACATGCAACTCACAAACATATGTCATTAATCATTTGCCTCTAAGGGACTGGAATCTTTGGTATATTAGTATTTTTCAGTTTTAGCATAGTATTTGTATTTTGTAATAGTTTTTATACAACAAATTACAATATGTTTAACTTCATGAAAACCAGAATTTTGAAGTTTGCACTATTGCAAATGTTAAGAAGTGTTAAGAATAAGAAGGGACGTGGAAGATAACTCATTCAACTGGCTTATTTGACAGACTGGGACTTGGAAGCTTTGGAGACTGAATGTCGGCACCCAGGTCACACAATGATCGGAAAGCTTAGCTAAAGCCCAGATCTCTCACCTCTTAGTCCAGAGAGTCTTAGCAATAGCTCATACATCAAATCTTTGTGCAGCAAAAGAGTCCAAACAGTCTCTGAGGTTTTGTTACAATGGAATTTGGTCTGCACCAATAACAGAATGTTCTGTATTTGGAAATTGTTTTCTTTCAAGTTATAGCTTTAAAAGATTTAATATATGGCTAAGTGGTCTTGGAATGGTATCATTTATTTAGGGAGAACTCATCTCCTTTGCAGAATGTGATTGGAAAATATCTTGATTAATGGACATTCACTGTAAATGCAACTCCTAATGCAAGCCTAGATTCTGAGACAGAAGGTCAGCTGCATAGCCTTGTCAGCTTTCATTGCAATATGAGCACAGTTATGTTGTCTTATTACAGAACCTCAGATATCTTTGTGGATGACCAGTGCTTCTGTTCTCATGGTAGAGGGAGAAAGAAATCTCTGGCTGATTAAGCAGTGGTTCTCGGGCTGTATTCTCATACAAACCCTGGACTTCAGCGAGCTTATTCTTAGTCTGCCCTTATTCTTCTTATAGGAAAATTACCCTCCTTGAACAGTAGTGTCCCTTGTGACACACCATATGGTGCAGGGGAAATTTTTTCAATTTAGTTCTCATTAGGATTTTTATTTTTTTATTTTATTCTGCCATTGATCTGTCATAAGGTTATGTCTCCCAAACTGAGGAGAACTTTGTCTCCAGGCAGGCTGTAGATCTTTATAGCCATTGACCAATTCTGTAACTGTTAACGGAATCTTCTAGTTTATCACCTCAATAAACCACTTTCATCATCTGTAACTGTCAACTAGCTTAAATCTAGACAACCTTGTGGGATTACTCCTTATGTATCAGAACTGATTCCTCTACTAGACTGTATGTACCCTGAAGGCAGATTATGAGGCTGGGTAATTTTGTGCACACAATGCACCTAGAATGGTGATATGTGCAGAGTAAGTTCTCAATAATTATTAGTTAAGCAAAGATAAATGCTTTCTAGCCTTATCACTTTATTGATTTAGTACTTCCAAGGGTAGCTAACCTGCTTTTTAACCTCTAGGCAGAGGATGAAAATATGATTATAAGTGCTTTCTCCTCTCCTGGCCTCAGTGTCCCTCTAATGTGCCTTCACTCCAGTAAGTTGAGTTTGCAAGGTTCCCCTTGACACTTTTCCTGCAGTGTACTGTCCCTGTCACCAGGAGGATGACCTTCTTTGACTCCTTTTATTCTTCCTCTTCTAGGATTAAAAGCATTTAGCATGCTTTTGAAATTTTTTGGTATACATTTATTTTAAATAGTATTACTCTCCTATAAGAGACAAAATACAGAAATATAATAAAGGAGCAATATATAAAATAAATAGAAACATCCAGGCAAAATGTAGTAGTATGCTAGCTTAAGCAGTTATTTTGCTATTGTCAGTTTCTCTGGCTTTAATATTCATGTACTTACCTACGGTGCTTCCAGGCACTGAAAAAGAGCCCCAGAGCTTGGCTAGGCGGAGACTCCTTACAGGCTTCCTGCAAGCAATTGGAGACTTTTCTCCTACTGGCCTGAGGTGACTTCCTGGAGCCTTCACCTTTCGAGTCTGAAATGGAATTGAAATTGTCCCAGAAATTCTGTGCAGGCCAGGGAACTCACTAAGTCCCTTTCAAGTGGTTGTTTATTTTGTTTCCTTTAATCACCTCTCAATTACATTTATCTCACAAAATGGTAGCTATTTGTACATTTGACAAGAAGGTTTTGGGAAAATGGACACAAAATATATCCGTGGAATCCAGGAGGCATGCTTCCTATCTCTCTTACCTGAGAACCTAATTTCTAAATCAGGACGTGGTTATCTTACTCATATATGGGGATGCATTTTTCTCCTTGTAAGTCTCTCCTTGATCTTCTAATTACTGGGTCATAATCATAAAAGTTTCTCATTTATGTAATTGTTTACTTATATTAACTGGCATTAGTTAAGTTTTCTGCTATTTAATTTGCTTTCTTCTATTTATGCTACAGCTGTCTTTTGCTTTCAGACAGCTATACATTTTTCAAGTGCTTTCACATATACATTTATACACATATATTTATATATATGAATATATATGCTATATGTTATAATTATATTATGTATTAAATTACATTATATTATATTATTACATTACACATTAGTAATATATTGTATATTATTCATATATATATATATTTCCATTAATCATATCAACACGGTGAGGTAGAGCAAATTTTACTAGTGTGAAAATTGAAAATCAAAGAAGTTATATGATTGCCAAGCCACCTAGCTGATAAATGGCAATGTTTGTACTGAAATGTGGGTACAATAATTCAAAATTCAGTGTACTTCAATCATCTTCTACCAGAATGTTCTCCCTACCATCCCAGAGATGGCATGTGTGTCCCTTCTGTCTGTGTTCACCCAGTTCCTTTTTTCTGCCAATCACAAGATGACCCATTTTCCAAGGCTCAGTTCAAGGCCAACTCCTTCTTGAAAGCAGTCTCTGACAAGCCAGTCTGGAGTTATTTTTCTGTAAATACTTGTTATTATGCCATTTACTTTATATTTACTCATAAGCTCTTTGTGTCACTATTTGGCCATGCCAAATTAGATATTTAGAGATAAGGAAGAAAACATGGGCTTTGAACACCTGGACTTGGGTTCAAGTCTTGATGCTGTGAACAAGGGCTGTGATCATACTGGTAGGGGTGAGGTTGCTGAGGAGGGGAGGGATCAAATCATGTGGGGTCTTTAGGGGTAGTAAGGAGTTTGGGTTTTAATTGCTATAGGAAGTCAATAGAGAGAACAACAAAGCCCCCATATAGTTGAGGGTGCTGAATGGGTTGACACAGAAAAGCAGTTAGCATAATGCTTGACAGTTAGGTGTTCGACATATTTTTATTCCACCTTCATATATATATTTTATTATTATAACTGCACTGTAAGCTTCTTAAATGCAGGGGCTGTTTTCCACTGTACTCTCTATATAATGTGGCACACTGTGACACAGAAAACCTGATAAAGTTAGTTTTATATGAGTGTCAGCCTAGTGTGCTACTCAGCAATAGCCACCCATGCAGAGACTTCCACTGTTCTGAGTAATTCAACCAAACTGCCTGATACTGTCTGTGCAACATTCCCTCATACACATGAGGTTACCAATGAGTTTTGTAATAGCAACTTGCGTATGGTGGAGTATGCAAGTATGCATAATTCTCACCTCAATCTATATTTAATTGCCATTCTGGAAAAACTTTGACTTCTATATGGTTATCCAAAAAAGAAAAAAAAAAAAAGGAGAGAGAGAGAACAACACAAATATAAGGGATGAAGAATCCATTTAGCATTTTGGAAAAGGAATATCTTCAGAAAAGTTTTTTTCTTTTTATTTGCCACACCATCTGCTTTTCAGATAAGCAGAACTAGTGAGTTCTTTATTGAGATACATACTGTTACTTAGACCTTGGAAATTTCTTTCTTTTTGGAAATGCCAAATCGTATGAAACTTTCTGTGTTTCAGAGCATGTATTCTTTTTCTTTCTGACAGAAGAGAGATCAAGATAGAAACTCCTCTATCTGGACTTCCCTGGTAAAGGTTTCTTTCTGAAGGACAGCTTCCCAAGAGCCATTTGTCACTGTTTCTATGCGTTCAAGAAGTGGGAAGATTCTTACTTTTTTCCTTTGTATGTTCACATTCAGATCACTCAGGGACATGCACAGGTTTTTTAGCTATCTATGTAGCGGTAGAAATAATCAATAGAGAGAATAAAACTTTTATAGTTTAAAGGCAAACCATTATTTGATGAAATTCTCTTTTCATCTCCTTAAGTCTTCAAGCTCCATATTTCTTTTTGACAAAAACATCAAATAAAATCTACCAGAAAACCATGAAATCAAAAGTACTTTTCTTCCTTTGATTTATCCAGTCTTTAATTGTTTTAAGTGGGATGTAATATTTGTTTCCCAGCCCAAATTGAAACTCCTTGAAGGCACAGCTCATGCCATGTAGTCCTGTCTCCTCCATAGTGCCAAGATCTCGTTAGACACTCAACACACATATAGTAAATTGTACAGAATATTTGGAGCCATTAGACTTGTATTGTTGTTTGATGACTCCTTCCTGCAGCTTAAAACCTTACAATATTCCACTTGTGACAGTAATTAAACTATATTTAGTCAAGATATGGACCTGTTAGTCTTATGAAAATAAAAATATATGGTTCATTTCTCTCAGGTATATTGTGAAAGATTTGACTGCAAACCATTAGCCTGTAGCCATTTCATATGAGAGAGTGGGTCTGGGGCAGGTGTTTTGAGTCATCAGTCCTGAATCCTCTCTCTGGACTGAGAAATGCTCTGCATTGGGCATGGTTTCTTGCCATCAGTCTCAAAAATTAAGCTAGGTACTCCTCCCAGATCTTAGCTACCCTTAGTAAATTTTTGGATCTATATGTTGAACTCCTCAAATAATTATTGCATTTGTTGATAACATGTTGAAAATGAAAGAAGAGGTATAGAGGATGCTTATTTAACACTTTGAACTGTGGACTCTACTGCTTAACTTTACTACCTCAAGAATTTGAAAAGGAAGATCTCATTTCTTAAAAACAGCTATGTTATTAGGGACATTGTTTTAAGATTTCAGTATAATAATGATATTTTAGAGCCTATTAAATTGGGAAAAGTCTATTAAATAATGAATACTGAAAGTTGCAAAGAGTTTGAAACTGGTATTCTTCTACTTTGGTGGTAGATTGCTCTTCCACAAACTGGAAAGCAATCTGGCATGTGAATTGAAAATAAAAATATTTATAATCTTTTCTTAGGAATTCCATTTTCTATAGAAATAATTGGAAATATGGAGAAAATTATATGCTTGAACAAATTCATTGAGGTGCTATGCATAATTACAAAAAGCAAAAATAACCCCACACCTCAAAATAAAGAAACAATAGCTGTGGAATGCTTATGTAAATTAGGATAGCTCCACTCAGTGGAACATTATATGGCCTTCAAACTCATGGTTAAATGGCAACATAAACATGGTAAAAAATGTTTATTATGCAGTAGTAAGTGATAGTAGGCTGCCTCTTAAAATTATTCTTTATTAATATTAACAGCATTACTGGTTAGAAAGAATGTATTATAATTACAATATTAGTTGTATTTGGATGATAGGATTATTTATTTATTCACCCAACAAATAGGCTATGTAAATCACATATATTCTCATGTAATCCCTGAAATAATGCATTGCTATTCCCATTTTAAAGATTTGGAAAACACATAAAAAAATTAATATGCTTTAGACCAGAATTTTAGTCTTCAAGTCTGTTGTTTAGTCATTATTCCAGTACTTTGGGTCCTGAAGATATTCTAGGATCTTTATTTTTCCTTAAATCTTATTCATTTTATCAATTGCATGATTAAGGACTAAACCACATGAAGATTCTTTCAATAACCCAGAAAATCCACACTTCAGATGTAATTATAGTTCTCGTAAATTCCTGATTGACACAGTTGCTATTTAAGAGAGAAAACTGAGCAACTTCCCTCAATCCTATGGATTTTTAAAGTGCTACCTGTGTGATTTTAGGTAGGTTACTTAACTTTTCTGCGGTTCATTTCCTCATCTTAAGAAGGTGATAATAATCATACAGCTATTTTGAGGATTAAATGAGTGAGTGTGTGTGTACATAATATTTAGAGCAGTGTTTGGCACATAGTGAGTTCTCAATATGTGGCAGCCAGTACTGCAGTTCTGTTGATCTATGTGTAGCTTTATATTCCTATTATTCATTCTCTATATTTCGTGATTATATTATCTGCTTATTCTTAAAATTAATTTCAGCACTAACTGTTAAATTTCAGTAAAAAAAAAGCATTGAGAATTAAGCTATAATTTTATAATATTGTGTTCCCATTTATATAGGTTTGGCACATTTCTTATTCAGTTTATTCCTAGTAATTTTAGATTTGCTATATCACTTGTGAATTAGAGTTTTTTCATAACATTTCTTAACTGGTTATTAGAAAAACTATTGATTTTGGTTGAATGATCTTGTATCTGGTCAACATTATGTGCTTTTGTTTTAGTTCTAACTAGTTTCCCAGTTTTTCTCTCGTATTAACTAGCACACATAGTCTATAAAATAACTATTGTTGCTTTCCAGCTAATATTTAATGATTCATCTTTTTTGTCTTGTTGCATTGGCTATGAATAATTTCTTTTCTTGTCTTTTGCATTGACTATAAACAATGCCACATAATTGCACTGTAGTTACAGTATGTAATTACATTTCTACAAAGAAACAAAAGTATCTTTGTTTTGTTTAAAATCTTTTCAGTGTTTACCTCTTAATATTTTAAAATTTGTATTTGATAGGTACCATTCATCAACTTAAGAGAAATTTCACCTATCTTTAACTCAGTTTAATTTTTAAAACTCAAGAATAAGTCTTGAATTTTATTAAAGATTTTTTCCTCATGTCAGAATGTTCATGTAATTAGTTAACACAACGACTCATTAATACATTTTTTAATGTTGAATGATTCTTTTACTTCTAGAATCAACCCAGGTTGGTAATTAAATAATATATTCTTTTAATATTCTTCTATATTTTGTTTGCTCATATATTATATTTAGGAATTTGTATTTGTTTTTCATGAGATAAGCATCCCTAGTATATTGTGTGTGTGTATGCACACGTGTGTTGCTTTTTTTTCAGTTTTGTGACCAGCTTTGAATGCTTTTCTAGAATCAAACAAAAAGTTTACTAACTTTCATTTCTTACTATTGTTTAAAGCTTGTAGCTTTGATAATATTTACCTGGAAAGGCACCTGAGCTTAGCATATTTTGCAGGGAGATAAATCTTTAGTTTTATTTTCAGTTCCTTCTGTGGTTATTGACCTATTAAAATTTTTTCAACTCCTGTTAGGTCATTGTGGAAATTCATATTATTTCCCATTCCATATAGATTTTAAGGTTTTGTCATAACACTGTATTTTATTTAAAAAAAACTTCTGTATATATATCACTATATCTCTCACCCCTCACTTTGATGAGCCCAGTGTGGTTCACTTATGCTTTTATTGTCTTTCTTTGCTTTTTTCCTTGATCACATCTGGAAGAGACTGGTCCATTTTCTATTTTTTTTTAAAGTCTGCCATTGGTTTTATTTTTGTTGTGCTTATTTTGGTATGTCATCTATTTTATTAATTTTCTGTTCTTTTGTTCTTTTTCAAAATTCCTTGGTTTCATTTTGCTCTATTCTTTCCCTAGACTTTTGAGGTAGATGCTTATCTATTAATATTTTGACATTTGATTTGGATAAAAATAATGTTTTTTATATCCTCTTTCATATTCATATAATTCTTTTTACTATAAACCAACTTTGCTATTAATATATTGCTGTTATTCCTTTTAAAGTTATTGTTGTTGATATATATGTCTTGTGGGTACATCTATCTCTTCATTTCTCACCTTTCTGTGACATTTTATTTATTTATTTTTGTATCTTGCATATAGTTGGATATTTGTTGGTCCAATCTGAAAGTTTCTGTTTTAATAACATCTAATTTACATATTTTTTACACTATGTAGTTCTGCCATATTATTTTATGATTTCTTATTATTTTCTTGTGTATTTTATTTTTTAATGTTTTTGGTCAGATTGATTACATTGCATTTATTCTCTAGTCAAGAACTGTCTTGATATTCTTTTATTTCAGTTCCACTAATAAATATATTTATATAAACATATTTATCTTATGTTTTCCTGTCAATTTCAAAACAATATCTATAGCCTCCAACCCAATAAAAAAATCAGCAGAAGACCTAAATAGACATTTCTCCAAAGAAGACATACAGATGGCCAACAGGCACATGAAAAGATGCTCAACATCACTAATTATTAGAGAAATGTGAATCAAAACCACAATGAGGTATCACCTCACACCTGTCAGAATGACTATCATCAAAAAATCTACAAATGCTGGAGAGGGTGTGGAGAAAAGGGAACGCTCCTTCACTGTTGGTGGGAATGTAAATTGGTGCAGCCACTATGGAAAACAGTAGGGAGGTTCCTTTAAAACACTAAAGATAGAGCTACTATATAATCCAGCAATCTCACTCCTGGGCATATATCCAGAAAAGATGAAAACTTTACTTTGAAAAGATACATGCACCCCAGTGTTCATAACAACGTTATTTACAATAGCCAAGACATGGAAACAACCCAAGTTTCCATCAACAGTTGATTGGTTTAAGAAGATGTGATACACACACACACACACACACACACACACACACACACACACACACAATGGGATATTACTCAGCCATGAAAAAGAATGAAACATTAACATTTGCAGCAACTAGGGAATATCATACTAAGTGAAATAAGTCAGACAGAGAAAGACAAATATTATGTGATATCACTTATATGTAGAATCTAAAAAATAATACAAATGAAACTTTATACAAAACAGAAACAGACTCACAGACATAAAAAACAAACTTTTGGTTACCAAAGGGGAAAGGAAGAGGGGGAAGGATAAAATAGGAGTATGAAATTAACAGATACTAACTACTATACATAAAGTAGATAAGCAACAAGGATTTGCTGTATGATACAGGGAACTATATTCAATATCTTGTAATAACCTATACTGGAAAATAATTTGAAAAAATATATAACTGAATCACTTTGCTGTATACCTGAAACTAACACAATATTGTAAATCAACCATGCTTCAATAAAAAAATCTATAGCCTCCATATCTCACTTCCCTTCCCCTCAAAGAGACTGAGAACATTCATCTTCCTTTTTCTTTCCCCACTCCAGGATTTTGTTAAAAATTAAGAATTTAAGAGACTTCCCCAGCAGTCCAGTGGTTAAGACTCCACACTTCCAGTGCAGGGAGCGTGGGTTCAATCCCTGGTCAGGGAATTAGGATCTCACAAACCACGTGGTGCAGCCAAAAAAATAATTAAGAATTTAAACTCTTGGGGGTCTTTTTTTAAGCAAACTATATATATATAATATATACATATATAAAATATATATATTATATTAAAATATATGTTATATATGTTATATAATATATATTAATATATACACTGTATTAAAATGAATTACTTATTAATAATGATTTATGCAGCTTTTTATACATTTTACTCAATTCCTTACCACTGTTACTTACATTCTATATTTTCTTTTTTCTTGAATTCATTTTTAATTTTAATATAATGCAACATGGATTTTTTTTTAGAAAAAATTACATGGGTAGCAAATTTTATGTGTCTTTATGTATCTCAGATGTCTTTATTTTTTTACTTGAATTATTATTTAGATCAAAATGTTTTTCTACCAGCAACTTGTAGATATTGTTCTTCTTTCATCCAGACTCTTATTTTGTAGGTAACATAATAATTCTGATGCCAGTCTGATCTCAGTTCTTTTGCAAATATTTTTCCTTCCTTGGTAAGGTATCAGGCCTTCCTCCTTATTTTGGCACTTGCAATTTTTTTAAGTGGTATCTAGATTATACTCCACAACTTACTTCATCCACACCACAACATTTCTGTAAAAAATTCATCAAGTCCTGCTATCTCAAGATGCTAGTACTTCATCAGCTCAAGTAAATTTTCTTTTGTTATTTTCTACTCCTTACTTCTTTCTTCTTTCTTATTAGGTAGATGTTAGGTCTCCTGGATTTATTCTCTGCCTGTCTTTCTCTTATAATTTTCACCTCTTTGTCCTGTTGCATTGAACACTGGAGGATTTCTCAGCACAATCTTTTATTTCACTATTTCAGCTTTAAGCCTATATCATTCTGATATTTTTATTTGAATTTTTCATTTATATAATCTTAGTTTTCATTAAAAAACCACTTTATTGAGGTATGATTGCTATGATTGCTACAAAAAGCTATGCATATTTAGTGTATACAACTTGATGAGTTTGGTGTTAAGTGTATATCTGTGAAACCATCACCACCATCAAGTCATAAACATATCCAATTGCTTCTTTTCTATAGTATTGATATATTCATTGTTTTTTGTGCATGTAACATCTTTTCAAATCTCTAAGAATTCTATTTATTTTAAAGATATCTGCTATTTCTTATATGAGCTTTGTTTCCTCAGATATTAGTCCCTTGGTTGTTATATGCCTGTTTTGACATTGCTGGCTTTTCTGTGGTATTCGTATTTATAATTGAGGGCTGAGGTTGGTAAGTAATGATAGCTAGAGATGGTTTCCCCTACAAAAGTGAATAAAATAATTCCTTCCCTGAGTGAATTTAAATTTAGTGAATACTTTCTTCTTTGAATGAACTGATGGAGGAGCTTTGTGTAGAGAGAGGGTGCATGGTTGGGACCAGAAAGATATTTCTGCTAGATTACCCAGAAAGTTTGCTTAATAGATGCATGGGCTGCTATACGTCTATTAAGGGAAGCAGAAGTTACCTGGAGTACCTCTGAGATACTCTTCTTTTCTCCAATAACTTCTGGAAGTTTCTTATGGCAATCCTTTATTTTATTTAGAGAGCTTTTCTTGAGGCTTTAGTCGGAGGGTCATGATACAGTCAGCAGTTCAGCTTTCCATCCAACTGGAGCTCACCATTCCACTCCCCAGCTGTGCTTCCAGTACCTGCTGTCTTTGATCTTGGTGTTCTTCTTGGATTCTGAAAAGAAAGAACACGCTTCTTTAGTACTTTCTCTTACGCATTTTCAGGGCTACAGGTTCAGCTCTATCAGATTTTACTATCAATCGGATCCCATCTGCCTATATCTTCTAGAAATTCCCCGCTATTCTGGTCTGCTGCTGGCACCCTTCCCGGGTTTCTAGTGCTACCATGGATTCATTCTTATTTTTATATCTCTTCTGTTATTTCAATGGCATTATGGGAAGTAAGAAAGATTAATACATATGCTCAGATATCCATCATAAAGCAGAAAAACCGTTTTTAATATTAGCAAAAACATTTCTTCTGAGGAATCAGCATAGTCTATGTTACAAAACTCATAATTTTTCTTTCAGTTTAAGCTTTGACTGTTCAGAAATATTAAGTGCCAGGTACTATACCACATGATTTGCACACATTTTTCTATTTCTTTATAGAAATTCAATATTATTTTCCTATTTTACAGATTAAAAAATACCTGAGGAATTTGAACTAGTAAGTGATTTTAATCAACATGATGCTTTCCAAAGCCATATTTTTTTAAAAGGACAAATTGATTTAAATATGGAACACTGGGGACTTCATAGCATAACTTAAAATACTGTTTTATGACTTTGTAATTTGGTTCAAGACTACTGAGAAACATAATATTTTCCTTATTATAGATTTCAAAGAAGACCTTAAATGTATGTATTGATTTTGGAAGAGATTGTCTCTAAATCAACTAAATATTTAAATTCTCCAGATATATTATTCTATTGACAATTTTGCATATCCCTTTTGAGACAGTGATTACTATAATACATTAGTAAACGTGTATATATTTATCTACATTTATTTCTATATCATATGTTGGCAACAATTATTTCCATGATCTAAGTATCAGCTGTACTTATTTCTGTGGCATAGGGATTTGTCATACTATACTAAATATTTCTTTTAAAAAATCAACAATGGTTCAATGATAATATTCATGAATAGGGATGAAACTGAGGGCATTTTGGTCCCCTCCTAATTTTAAAAAGCACCTTATCTTTTAAACTAGTCATCTGTGGTCATTTATAATTTAGAGAATCTAGTCCAATGCATTTCTTCAGTTTGCATTAATGGCTGCAGAGCTCTGGGGAAAGAAAAGTTGCTTAGGATTCTCGAAGTAAGGAAATTTAAAAAATTCCAGTTCATCATTTAAACAAAAAGAGAAAACTATCTATTAGTGATGTGAGTAAACTTACTTTAATTATCTAATGCTAATGACATCATTTAATTGACAAAAGAATTCTTTAAAATATTTTAACTTGGTGTAATTTACAGTTACTCCAAATAGCTTTGAGCTTTAAGAATGATCCAGACTACTTTTTGTATTTCTTCTCTAACTTACCTTTGGTAATTGCCACTTGCCAATTCATAGAGTCTAGAATTAGATAAAAATATATCTTTACCATTCCCATCTCTGAAAAGTTAATTTCACTTTATTTTTAACTGATATTATTTCAATTGGGGCAATTAAATATGCACAGAGAATACTGTCTGTATCTTAGTTCAGTTATTATATGAGACTATATTTTCTCTATGTTCTGGCTATTTTTGGCCATTTGCAAAGTCTTCTTTGTAGTATAGCTGATACTTAGATTATAAGGATAATTTCCCCCTCTTCTCTTCCCTTCCTTTCCCTCCCTTCCCTTCCTTTCCTTCCCTTCCCTTCCCCTTCCTTCCTTTCTTCCTTTCTTCCTTTCTTCCATCCTTCCTTCCTTCCTCTTCCTCTCCTCTCACTATATTTTTTTCTTTCTAGTTGTCATCACTTTATTCTTAGACTGAAGATGTAATTTATAAACTGGGAGTTTAGGTCAATATTCTAAGTATATCTGAGGCTGAGGTAATAATTTTGTCTTTTTCACCTTTAATAGCTTCTTTAAGCAACTGAGCTCTTTTAATTTTTTCCTCTTTTCTTATTCTGAGTTGCTCTTTATGCAAATGCTTATCATACTTGCATATGTTCTCAGGTTTTTTCCATTTCACTTATTCAGACTCCTAATTAGTGTTGAATTACTCCTTCATTTTATCACGTAGTTCTTGAAGGAAGCACCCTATTTTGAAAATGTTTAAAAGCAATGAAGTCAAAACATTAAGTGAAAATGAATTCGTGATTTGATTTAACTGATGAGAGTATTTATCTTAGCTTCTTAAATTTCAGATTGTTTTATAATCACTTTTGTTTTTAATCTGCTTTTTAAAAAAATTTTGAAGTGATATATTCCTACCCATTTCTACTTATAGCCATAAATGAGGGAAAAATAATTTTCACTTTCAAAAAGTTTCTACTTAATATTTTTATGTAGATCCTTAGGGAGGCTCCTATAACAGAGGGACCAAAAGTTGACCCAAACTGTGGAACAAACTGAATTAATTAAGCCTGAACTAAATGCAAATATGATTTTATTTGGACCAACACTTGAAAAAAAAGGGATTCTTGACAATGAATTTTTATCTTTTATTTCTGATTATAAACATAGTCCACAGTTACTATAAGACATTTCTAAAATAAAGGAAAGAAAAATCAACCATAATCTCACCACCAAGAGATATTTACTGTTAACTTTTTGATATATTGCTTTACTATATTTTTTTGGCATATAGATGTTTGTACACAAATATACACATATTTTAAAACATACTGTGTATATAGTTTAACCTTTAAAAATTATCAATTTTATCAATTTAAATTGGAGACAAGCTCATTTTCTAAAATGACCGAAGCAAAGCATCAAAACAGTCTCTGAACTAAACAATGATCTCATCTCAAACTTATCTATTACAGAAGAGTTTTCAAATACTAGCATGTTCTAAATATATCATTAGTTGTAGCATATCACTTGAATTTGTAATTATTGGGGGATAGGGGAAAGATTCCCCTGTGTGTTTGGTTACTGAAATCCTGATTTTATTCCTTAATTTGAGAAGCTCCAGTAAACTTTACTATTGAAGAAAGTTCTAAACTTACTATGAATAAGCTGTTTTAACTTTGCTGTTTCAAAGTGTTTTAAGATTTTAAGTTAATGCAAAAACCACTCCTATATAGAAATAGAAGTTAACAGCTCTGGTGTGTGCTCCATTTTGACTAAGCCACTCTCAGGAGTAAGGGAAGATTCAAGGTTGTTGAAAATATATTGTACTTAGCAAATTTAATTGAAAAAAGTCCATAAGTACATTGTTACAGCCCCTCCCAGAGTCTTGGAAGGAGCCTATGTAAGTGAGCAACCCTGAAGCTTAAAGCTTCATTAGCTTCATATTAAACTTTCCTTGGCTCAGAAGTTAGCATTAGTTTTCATTTGAGAAGCATAGTTACATTTCACAACATTATGTTACTAAGTGTGGATTTATAGTTACTTAATTCCATGGAAAGAGACAGTGGGGAGAGTTAAGGGATATATTAAAGGTTCAGCAGGCCAGTACTAACAGAGGGCTTCGTACGTACCTGAAACTTCAGGTGATAGCCTAATGGGTGGAATATTATTGTTGCATGGTTAGTCCAGGTTCAGAAGTCAGGAAAGGCAGTCTAAGCTGGTAGCCAAATGAGGAGAATATCAGAGCAGAAACAGAAATTCCTAACTCAGGAGCCAAGAAAATAATGGGAAAGGCAGAACAAGGTGGATATAGGTGCTGTTGCCCATGGATGGTGTTTGCTTCTGAGATGTGGTGGGTGGAAGGCCACCTGGGTTCAAATGATCGGAGATGGGATGAGATCAACTTACAATGTGACAATGAGCCAGGCATATACTCAAGATGTTCTTGCTTAGGACAACTTTCTGAATTTGAAATTGTGAAAAGACAACGTGATTTGGAATCGGAAAATCTGCCTCTGAGTTCACTTGCTACCTCTTAATATCTGTGTAATCTTAGGCAAAATTCAGTTTCCTAAAATTTAGTGGCTTAAAATAACAAAATTACTTTTGTTCATGAATCTGCAGTTGGGTGGGGCTCACTGGGGACAGCTTGTCTCTGCTCTACTTGGCATCAGCTGGAGTGGCTCAAAGGCTGGGGGCTGGAATGATCTGTAACCTCACTCACTCACCTGTCTGTCGGTTGATGCTGGCTGTGTGCTGGGACCTCGGGCTGTGGCTGGAGTACTTAAACACCCCCTCTCCACGTGGCTGCTTGGCTCTCTCATGGTGTGGTAGCTGGTTTCCAAGGGCAAGTATCCCCAGATGGCTGGGCAAAGCTCTATCACATACATGACTTAGATTCAGAAGTCATACAGGGTGACTTCAGGGGAGGGAACACAGACTCCATTTCTCAATGCAGAAGTGACAATGTCACATTGTAAGAACACATGGATGGGATATATTGGTGTCACCGTCTTTGGAAAATACAATCTTCCATGAGGGTAATAACAGCACATGTTTATTGAACACTTAGTAAGCACCAAGTGCTAAGTGATTGACATACATGTATTATGCCATTTAATTTCTCACCATAACACTCTTAGGTAGGTAATGGTACTGCCTCTATTTTACAGATGAGGAAAATGAGGCACATTTGAGTCTTAGATAACCAAGAATTCAGCTGATGAGGAGTGGAGTCAAGATTGGAACCCAGGTCCTTAGAGCCCATACATGCTGTTAGTCCCTAAGAGCAGAATTGTTTTCAGGATTAAACAAGGTCACACACATGATAGAGCTTTGCGAATTATGAATTTGCTATGCAAATTTAGGTCTTTTTGAGGAAAAACTTTGGGAAATTTTCAGAAATATTAATATTTCAGATTTAGTATAGTGAATGTGTCTGCATAGGCTGCAAAATTACTTTAATAAAAACTATTAATAATGGAGTTATTTGATGTTTCCAGAAGGTAAAGCTTCTGAGTGTCTTCTTTTCTTTTATACTCTCTGATCATTTCATTCCCCCACCCAACATCTTTGCCCATGCCCTGTATTTTCATTGTGAAGTCAGAGGATGTTAAAACTATGAGAAGTCTTATGTATTATATGGTCCAACTCCCTAATGTATTCATAAAGTCTTTAGTTGTGGCCTTTAGAAACTTAATGACTTTCGAGAATAAATACTGATGTAGAGTATTTTTTCCTCTGATGTTCTCAAAAATGTAACATTTTTTACAGTTTATACAATCCTAAAGAATGACAGACTTGGGGTGACTTTTTATTTTATTTTGGAGGTTAAATATTTGGGTATTTTTATGATATTATTTTGCCATCTATTAATATTTAATAAAATGGCAATATGTGGGTAGTACAGGAAGGAAAACAGAATATAACACTCCCCATGTTCCTAGAGCTTGCGTTGCATAGGAAACAGCCTCCAGAAATAGTGACTTATTTCAAACTAGCAGAGATTTAAGTTAAGTTAGCAGAGATATTAAGTTAGCAGGGATATATACCTTTCTTCTTAAAGTGTAGTTGTTCCATTAAACAAGACAAAGAATGCCTGTGTGTGTGTGTGTGTGTGTGTGTGTGTATGTGAGTGTGTTTGTGGCAGGAAATCAATTTCAATTATTCTATGAAACACTACTCTGCATCTGTCCTACATGAAGCCTACTGAGAATAGTTTATGGGTGGGACAAAGGCAGAACCTCCCTTGGAGGCATTTCTGTAGTTCACTGAACACAGAATAACTTGGGAAGATGGCAAGGATTTGTGGCCTCTGGTTTACCTTGAGATGAATCGCAAACTCAGTTCTTACTTAAGCTAGGCCACTGTATCCCTGTTTGAGACAGAAGGTCAAGTTTTTATGGCAGTTTCATGTTGTTACAGGTCGCAAGCTCTAGCTCAGTACTGTCCTGTGTGGCCGATATGAGGATCTCCGTATCACAGAGTCTTCTGCAACAGAAAGAGCCCAGCTTGATTTCTGTGTGGGTGGGGCTTTCTAACTTTCCGGGGAATTTGGGTTTTCAGCTCAAATCATGATTTGGCCAGAGCCCAGATCCCTAAGGCTAGAGGAAAAGATGTCAGGAGCTTTTATTTTTTTTGTTTCTATCCAGAACAAAAAAATCACTCAGAGCACAGGCATTCATTTGGCAAGCTAGACATTTCTATTGGTCAGACTATAAGATGTCAGATACGTTGGGTTTAGCAAGGTAATTAAAGGAAGAGAAATGGCAGTTGTCAATACTCAAACCTGATGTTGCTTCAGTATATAGTTAAGATGATTAGTGTAATTAGAAATCATGGAGAACTTTACCACAATATAGCTTCAAATTGCACTGTTATGGCTCAAGATTTTGAGAATTGGTTAAAAAATGTTTAATTTTATTCCCAGTGTTGTTTCCTGAGGTTCTAGGGTTTAGTTTTTCCTCCCACTCCCTCCCTCCTTCCCTCCTTCCCTCTTTCCTTCCTTCCTTCCTTCCTGAGAAAAAAGAAAATAGCTTTATAAGGCATTGTATCAGTCAGTGCCTTATAAATGAGTTATAACTTTTATGTATTAAATGTAAATGAATAATAATAAAAGTAAGTAATAAAATTTCTTAAGAATAACACTTGGAGGGTGTCAGACAGCCAAGGGAAAGTAAATGTTGAATAGTTGAGCATTAGTTAACTACATAGTTTGGTTTTATGTTTTTTAAGTTTTAATATTATTCTTTAAAGTTTCATGGTAGGGAAAGCCTAATACCATGCTAAGATTTAAAGAAAACTTGGTGATGAGCTATTTCCTCCTTTAGTGAACTCATCTTTTACTACATTTTATTAATAATAAATTTATTTGGTGTTTCCAGAAGGTAAAACTCCAAAGATTCTTAGTTTCTGTATTAAATCATCATTAGTTGCAACAAGAACACCCTAAGAAAGGAGGCAACTAATTTCTGAGACTTTCAATATTAGGAAGCAAGGGGTTTTACCTGAGCTCAGGCTGTGATGTTGTGCAGAGTGATGCATTTTTTGGGCTGATCCTCTCTAAAGTTCATTCTAATTATCAGAGGGAGATTTCATGCACAGAAGTTTATCATCATCATAGATCTTCATCTTTCTTTGTTAAATAATTCTTCTTATAGTGGAATTAGCACTCCTAGAATGACTGATGACCTCAGATGAAAGTTCTTGCCACTTTTCTATCCAACCTCATGATAGGAGAGCCTAGTTAGCTCTGTTTCTCCCAGACCTATTGTTCCTCTCTGGAAGAAAGTTAGCTCCATAATGATTCTACTAGAACATTACATATGTTTCTGAAGTTAGAAAAGTTAAACACTATCTACTCCTCTAAGTGCCTATTTAATCAATTAAGACTTGGGGACTGAGAGGACAGCACACATTTCATGAATGAATTTGTCTCCACTGTCCCAGAATGTGATAGTATTAAAGTAGATTTCAAGACTGATTTTCTCTCACTTATATTTCTTTTTTTGTGTGTATAATTCTCAATAATAACCTAGAATTCTATTTTATGTGGTAGAAGGGGTGGTGGTAAAAGGGGTGGTGTCCCCAAAATTAGGAGCCCCGGGTTTTGATAAGATACCACCACTATCTTTCTTTGTGATTTTGGGTAGGTTTATTCACTTTTTTGGACCTCACTTGTAAAATGAGGGTCATAGACTAGATAACGTCTAATGTTCCCTAAGTTCTAATATATTTTATATATATGTATATATATGGTGTTGTATATAATGTAATAATTACAATATTTTATATAATATAATGTTGTATATAATATATACTATTATACAAATAAATATATAATACTTATATATTTAACTAATTAAAATTACATATATATGTAATTTTTAAATGAAACGTAGAAAATACACACTGTCACTTAAGTACACACTGTCACAGCCTGTAAAGGGGCAGTAATACATGCCTCCCAAATTCCTCTTGTACTTTTAATCCAACATAATCACATTCCAGTGGGACAAAGAGTTTATCAGGCAGACTAATCATGTATTTACTGCTGGAATTGGACAACAATTACTGATGAGTCATCCAACAGAGTTATTGAGTTGAAACAGGCACTGTGCTGGACAAAGGTGGTACAGACACAGCCCTTACTTTCACCAGGTACACACACTAATGGAGTATACAGACATTAAGCAAATAACCACACTAATAACTACATGATTACACATTTATCCATATCTCACCATAAGTGCTATAAAGGGAATAAATGGAGTTTATTGTCATTGTGATGAGGGAGCCAAGGTAGCGCCACTTTCTATAGGATGCTTGGGGAAAACGTCTATGAGTAAGAGATAGAACTGAGGGGCTGAAACCTGTATGATGAATAGAAGTAAGTCTGGCAAAGGCAGCGGGAAGCAAATGAGTGGAGCCTCTGAGCAAGGAAAGAGCTTTACACATTTGAAAATGAAAAGGAGTCTGTTGTGGCTGCAAAAGTGAACTGGCAAAGTGACAAGAAGTGAGGCCAGCCTGGCAGGGAAGCTGGGGGTCATGTGAGACCTTTCAGGCCATGAAAGACTTGGGGATTAAATCCTAAGGGTTGGGGAGAAACCACTAAAGATATCTGAACCAGTAAGTAAATTGATCCCATTATATTTAAAATAACCGTGATTTCCAGGTTTGGAGTGGATTGAAGAGGAATAAAAGTGGACCTAGGGAGACCACAAAGGTGATAAGGAGAAAGAGACAGTGAAGGGTTGGATTAAAGTAATGGTAATTGGTAAATTCAACATACATTAGAGAACTGATAGATTATTAATGAGCAAGAGTAAGGAAGTAAAATTGTTTCATTTTAATGGACACAAGAAATATATCTAAACTGATTTCCATTAATGACAGCTTTTTGATGTATCATGCACACGCACATATATATATGCATGTGTGTGTGTGTGTGTGTCTGTGTATGTACATGTGTGTATTTGGAATTGTCATACAATTTATTGTTTATTTCTTCCTCTTACTTTTTTTTAAACTTTAAAGACCTCTAGTTACTCCTACATTCGAATGGGTCCAGAGAACAGACATATGAATAAGATATCATTTTAATACCCTTACTTTCTGATCCTGTAGATGCTCTCTCCTCTGGCCTGCACTTCAGCACCATCTGTAATCATCCCTTTGCATGTACAACTCTTCCAAAAGCCTAGGTTTATCTAGCAGATGGACTCTCTTCCATTCATTTGTTTGCCCCTAAGGGCCTTGCTTTGCCTGGCACACACATATGTGCTGGAAGATATTGAACAACAAAGTGATCATGTTCATTCACAGGATGTAATACTTGTTTTTCTATGTCCCCTGGTGATGGTGAGAAAACTGGAGACTAGAGAGCTGCTTATTTGAGTTTCTACATTTCTGCTCTCATTTCTCTGTAATGAATCAGAGATATTGGAGAGCTGTGATTTGGCAGCCATAGAGCTTGCAGAGTGTCATTGGAAGAGCTAAATCAACAATACCTGTGTGGTTCATCAATTTAAAACTCTTGGAATTGGAAGAAAGCCCAGAGGAAATCTAATCCTACAACAGATTCACTCTGCCCTGCAATGTCATAATTGAAGGTTATCTAAAATACTTGATTCCAAATATTGGGCTTCTCAGAAATAATGTCTCCTTTCTTAGTTTTTATGGATGAAAACAAATGATGATTTAATACCAAAATGGGAAACGGGACCTTGGCATATTCTTATTTTTTTAAACTAATAATTGAATTATATATTGTATTAATAAATAGGGATAAGGAAATGCATACTACATATAGATGAAGGGAAATTACAGTGGATGATTTCCACTCAGGTTCTTCATGAACTCTTCCTTTATATTTTATTTATATATAATATTTAACCCTAACGTTGTCATTAAATATTCCCATCTTCCGTGTTCATCCAGTTCCTTCTTGGTGGTCCTCTTTTCAAAATGTACTGTAAAGATTTTACATAATAGACATAAGAATTATTCACCACTAGAGGGTGTTTGTAAATGGTCCAAGGATAATGGTGGGAAAGAACCCAGGACCTAGTGTATTGTGGGATTGACATGCTCTGCCTTCTGTGCACTGCTCTGCTTTACAACCCCTCGTATCCATGGCATCTTGATCCCTCCAGTTGCCCACTGCTTTCAGAAAGATCTGCTAAACCAAATCAAATTAGGGTGTCAGGGTTTTAATGGGTTATCTTTCCCAGGAGGATTTTTCTTTTTAGGAGAAAGAGAAGTCACGTGTTACAAATGGTAGAATTTCAGGTATCAGTGTAGGAGGAATCCTGAGCTAGAGTGGCCCAAGTGCTTTGCTTACACTTTTAATAGCATTGTATGTAAGCCTTATGCCAAACATCCTGGCCTGAAGAGCAGATAAAATGCCCAGTGACACTTACTTGGTTATGTTCTTAGTTGGCCTGTCAATGATACTACCTTGCTCACCATCACACATAGACGCAGCCTGTCACCCTTCCTTGAAGTTTCCCTGACCAGCTGACTCATCCCTACAGGCTCATATTCACACATCTGGTGCCCCTACAGCATGTCAAATAGGACTATGGGCTCTGGACTCTAATTGCCAGGCCTGAGTTTCCTTCTCTCTCATTTACTGTGTGCGGGAACATAAGCAAACTTTCCAAACCTCAGTTTTATCATGTGGAAATGCCCTGTTGTGGGTTTCTGAGGACAAAAGGATATACTGGTTGTAAATGGCTTCTTCTGGTGCCTAGCACACAGAGCTCAAGAAATGTTAGCTAAATAAATAACAAACTCTCATATGCTAATATTTATATTTTTTAAATCATTTAATTCTTACAACAACTCTAAGAGGTGCTTTCCATTACTATTTTTATTGTACAGATGAACCAAAGCACAGTGAGGTTAACTGACTTAACAAAAGTCCCGTGGCTAATACGTGGGAGAGTCAGAATTTGAGCCCAGGGCCCTCTGGTTCCAGAGTACCTGCTTTTTACCATTCTGCAATGCTACCTCTCCTATAAACAAATGATATTACTTCAAGAGCATTGGCAAAGCCACTGGAAAAGTCCTCGTATCCTCAGTCCAGGTGAAACACAGGTCAAACTAAGGCGCTAGAATGCAAAGTGGTATGGAATGAGCCTTTCCCACCATGGTACAGAAAACCGGGGCTAGCCTTACAGCCTGATAATAAGAGCCCTCAGATATTATCCAGTGCCACCCCTTCACTTTATAGATAAAGAAACTGGAACCCAGGGCAGTCCAGGTATTTGCACACGGTCATAGTTAGACCGAGGCAGAACTGGTTAGGTTTCATAGGCACAGATCCAAGGGACTTTTAATTCACTACATTTTCTGCACGAGGCTCTCATGTCCTTTGAATTAAAGACAATTTTTCCTTCATAGGCTAATTTCCTTTTGACCCAAGGTAAAACCTATTTTGACCTGGTTCAATGGAAAATTTTACTGATGATGTAAAGATACAAAAGTGGGGTTAAATAGGAGGAGACCAAGGGCATAGTAACAGGGTTGGGTTAATTCCACTGAGCAAAAGGTGGCTAAAAGTAGCTACATGGAGGGGTAAGGGAACAGCTGGCTCCTGCTGAATGTCAGTCCACTGATGCTGGACAGTATGTCTCTCTATTACTTCGGGTTCACCTAATGAGCTTGTTCTGTAAGCAGCCTTGTTTTCTAATATGATGGTTGTTTTTGCAGGGCTGTGTCTTGTTCCCTGCTTTTTAGTGACTGTATACCTAAAAGTGAGTACTGGCAAAAAATAAACCTACAGGCAAGATACATTTTAAATGGTTATTCAACAAATGCTTTCTCCTCCCCTACAGTAATGTACTTGTAAAAGAATCAGACTGGGGAAGGAAAAAGCTGTTGAAAAAAATTTTGCTAAGCAGGTGCTTACTCTGGGTACTGAGAATATGGAACATGTTTTGACATGAAGCTCTAGATTATGAAAGAGTGCTGATTCATATCGTTCTAGAATCACCAAATGCTTATGTTGTAAGGAAGCTTAAAGATCTAGTATGAACCCCATACTTTGAACATGAGGCAAAGAAGACAATGACAATGACAAACAACTCAAGGTCACAGCTGGTTAGAGATAGGCAAGACTTTTTGCTCTCATCCTGGAATTCTTATAGTGAAATATCATATAGAGGATCAAGAATGTGTTCATCTGCAAGTAGCAGAACACCATTCTAATTGTGGCTTTGCAGACTGGGTTTCACCTTTCTCATTCAAGAAGACATCCAGGGGCGGCCAGTGCAGGGCTAGAACGAAGTGTAGTGATGCTACTGGGTAGCTGGGCTGTTATGTTTTCTGCTCCCCCAGCCTTCGTGTGAAGGCTTCATCCTCATAGTTGACCCCTCATTGTGACAACATGGCTGCTGCACATCTAGGCCTGGGTCCACGTACTGGTGTAAAGAAAGAAGGGACAAAAGGCCTAAGAAGCATGCCTGGCATCTGACCGTCTCAAAAATTTCCCAGAAGCTTCACCTGGCAACTTCTGCTTAAATCTCATTGTTTGGAATTGGGTCACTTCTACATCTCTAGCTGCAAGAGAATCTGGGAGAGTAGGTACTTTTGACTAGGCACAGTCACCCTAAACAAAAAGGGGTATTTTTTTATTAAGGAAGGATGAGGGAATGGATAATGCATAGAAAACTGCTAGAGTATGAAACATAAAGGATGTTGTAGGTAAGTAATTAAGGGCTATAGGCTTCAGGGTTAGACACATCTGAGTTCAAATTCTGACTCTGACAATTTTTGGGCAAATTACTATTTTCTCAGGCCTCAGTTTTCTTTATAAATGGATAAAATTATGGCAAAATGAGGCAACAAGGTTGTAGTGAAGTTAAACAAAGATAATTGTAAAACAATAAGATCACTATAAATTTTCACATTATACCACTGCTTTAGGATCTGTAACATTAGTGTTGCTTACCCTCCCTCGACCAAGTTATATTTTGATTTCTTTTACCTTCAATGAGACAGAATATTCAGGACACCAAGACACAGAAACTGGTTAAACAGATTTTATTCACCTTTATTCCCTATTAGAAATAATGCCCAAATGATACTTAGACATCTTTCACACTGCTTCTAACCCTTTACTCAAAGGGAGAGACTTCAGTGGGCCACCCATCCTGGCCTCAACCTGAAGTGCTTCCTAATCGTGGAGAAGAGATGACCAGGCCTGCAGCCCAGAGCTTGTAGGGAATTTACATCAGAGAGTGTGTTCTGAGCCTTTTATATCTTTTCTTAGGGCAGAAACTCAGTAGAATTGAAATTTACATCTCCCAGACTAAATCTCATTGACTTTTTTTTTTTTTTTAAAGAAGTCATAAACAGCATTTATTACCTTGGTATATCATACTGGTCTTATTGCTGTTCAAATCTCACTGACTCTTAAAGAAAAAAAAAAGTGGAGACTAACTACTTCTTTAATAAATTAAGGGTACTCATATCAGATTTTGGAATTTCAAACAGGAAATCGGTATATATTAAACAGACTCTCTCAATCCAAGTGGGTAGGTATCACAGGAAATGGCACACGGTTTATGGTCAACTTTGTTTAAGAGCAGTGACTGTAGGGAATTCCCTGGTGGTCCAGTGGTTAAGACTCCACGCTTCCACTGCAGGGGTCACAGGTTCAGTCTCTGGTCAGGAAACTAAGATCCTGCATGCCCCGCTAAGTGACTATAACATTGGTATTTCTTATTTCTTTTTTTTTTTTTTTGTAACATTAACCAGCATTTATTATCGTAAAACTTAATATATGCTTAAGAATTACCACCACACAACCACTACGGAGAAAAGAATTTCTAAGCTTTTTCCGTTCAAAAAAAAAAAACCTCAACACTAACAAATTTTTAAAAATTGCTTTACTCACGACATGAACAAAACCGCCGATCCTACACACCAACTTTATTTTTCAGTAAGTACACCACGCCGCTACAAGCAGTTAATCTCTACCCATGAAAAACGCACACTAGAGAGTAAGATCGTCAGAAAAATTGTTACATTGTTCTTGTGAGAGGTTCATTTCCCTTCTGGCAAAGTTTCCTGAATACACCATAATAGCTATGCTTGGCATGATAGTCAGATAAAAACTGTACCCTATGTATTTTTATTTCAACCATTTTTATTAACAAAATAATACATGATTATTTGGATAAATTAGAAAACAAAGATAATAAAATATAAAAACATAATTATATATAATTCTGAAAAAACTGTTAATATTTTCTTGCATATTCTTCAAACTTTATATATATACACATATATTAAAAATTGGCTTTATATTTTACACACTCTTTTAAACTTTTTGTACTTAACAATATGGCTTTCCTTTTACATTGAGTACAACTTTATATCACCCTAGAAAACGGTTGCATATATTCTTTATACCATTACATAATAATTATTTAAACATCAACATCTCCTATTGTAGAAAATAGTTTTTTTCTTGTTTGTTTTGTTTTTTTTTTTTTTTTTTTTTGGTTTCTGTTGTATTTTCCAGTTGTGTGCTGTGATGGAGATCCTTGTAACTGGAACTTGATGGACAATGAAAGTATTTTCTGAAAACTAAATTTCTGAGTTAAAAAATATGAATGTAATTTAAAACATTGTTACTACAAATTTTCCACCAAAAAGGTGGAACAGTTTATATTACCATTAGCAGTATATGAGTGCTCATTTCCATGAACTCTTGCCAACACTAGGTATTATCTAAAAAGAATACTAGTGTGTGTGTGTGTGTGTGTGTGTGTTGGGGTTACTTTTTCTCAACTTGTTACTAGATACAATTTTCCCAGTTGTGATTGTATATTCAATATCACATAGGCAGGGATAGTGGACAGGTATGATAGGGGCTGCTTCTGTGAACCTGTCTTCTCCATGTGAAAACGGAAATGGAAAAATGCCACTTTTCTGCAAGAAGGATGATGTCCTTTTGTATTTTTATACCACTTACATTTTGCCTTCTCTTAACTTCTTTCTCCATATCATAAAGAACTTGAGTTAGAGAAGCAACAAACTGGGTTATTGCATAAAGCTCTAAAATAGATACAGTGGCTGAAACTTAAAGAAGACTGAGTGACAGAGACTCAATATAGACAAACACAGACTTTTGAATGCATTGTGTAAACACCAATAGTCCAAAAATAAAATGGAGAAGGAATTGCTTTGGGCAAGTATGACAGAAAAAGTGATCTAGGAACAGCTTGGGAACAAGGTGACCATGAATGGAGAGCTGAACACTTCAGTTAAAGAAACAGTCACAAGCTTGGGTTTTATAAATAGGAACACAGAAATAAAGGAATTTAAAGCTCTTGAGTCAATGATAAAGCCTTATGTCCAATTTTAGATTCTACAACTTTACAGAAACATGGAGAATAAAAGTAGGCACCATCCCCTGAATTTTTCTGTGTTCCAGGAACTTTACATTCATGAACACATATAATTCAATAATCATGACAAGTCTTTGAGATGTATGTTATGACCCCCATTTGCACAAAACCTAAAGAAAATACTTTAAGGCTATCTCCTCATCTAGGACCCAGGATTCAAACCAGGTTGATCTTCCTCCAAGGCTCGTCCTCTTATTTACTCAGCTGTAAGGCATACCTGAAAACATGATGGGGCAAAAGGACAAAGATTAATCAGTCCTATTGCATAGAGATGACAGTCACCTTTTGGTAAATCTCCTTCTTCCACTTGGATGCTATAACTCTACCTGCCCAAACTGGGGTAATTAAAGGTGGGGTTGTGAAATTTCTGATAAAAAGTATTCTCTTCTGTTTTCTCTGATCGCCTTGTGTCAAGCAGTTCCTTCCCTGACCTTGCATATAAAATCCCTTATGTGCTTCTAAGGCAGGTGATGACTCATTCACCTCTGACTGACCAGACCCATAATGCTGACTGCAGGTGTGTGGATGGAAGCAGGGAAACATAACACTTTCTACGTATTAAGTGGGAGAACCAAACAAATTAAAAGGTTGCCAGGAAAGGTTAAAATAATAGGGGTTGTTTCCCTGGGAGGAGAGAAAGCTGAACTGTGGCTTCCAGAAAGACTTTTTAAAAAAAAAGAAAGAAAGAATTCAAAGGAACTGATACCTGCCCCCACTGAGAGTGAAGGGGATATGGATTTATATTTTGTTGTACAGGATTTAGATCAAAAAGAAGAATTTCCTGATAGTGATGATTGTTGAATATTGGCGGTAGGTTTCCAGAAGGTGCTGTGAAATCAATTTCCATCAACCATAGTTCTTTCAAAAATGGGATATTATCTTATTTGTCCAAGATGTCCCAGGAGGCAGAATGATCAGTTTTCAGGACCTCAGATAGGGACTGGCCCATAATGCAAGGGGTATATCATCATCCAGGGAGCCTAAGACTACCAAAGAATACCAATAAAGGGATATAAGCATGAAATAAGGCAGAGATTAAGGGAGTCTAGAGCATAAGACTAGTGAATCTTTGAAAGTAATACTGTTCCTTCTTTAAGGAAAGTGAAGAAATATCTACCTATTTTCCCTGTATAAATGTTTCCCCTCATATAACTGAGGTGTACATACGTAGGGATGAGATATGTTGAATGCTGTTGTTTTACCAAGATAATTTATGAAGATGCAATAACGGGATTTGGACTTCATTCAGCATAATGGCTGAAGTGTTATTTTAGCCACCAAATGGAGTTCAGATTGTTTCTTAAATATATCTTCAATATTTTAAGAGTAGAAGAAAAAGCAATCAATATAAAGACTAGCCTTAAGTGCCTCCTTTTTGCTATGATGACAGTTCATACAGGTGATTATGAAATGCAAGACAATTTTATTTCATAGCTTGTTTGCTCAGTGTAACTTACCACCAAATCACTACAAATCAATCTTTTATGAATGAATATCTGTTAATATGGTCTGATAATAATCATATCTAACTTCTTCAAAAAATCATATGTAGTTTAGAAAATTGAGTTTTAGCCATTTTCTTTTCTCTCTTGAGATAGTTCTAATTTTTACTCCTATTTTCAGTACATTTATTAACTTTGCCCTTGTACAATGTCCACTTCTATTATGTTTAAATACTTTTATTATTCAAACTATAGGGATTTCTTTGTAAACCCCATGTTTTCTCTCGTTAATCTCCCCGTAAGTTCTGTTTAAAAGCTTGTTTTATAGAATATCTTGATTTACTCTCCGTAAATCTTTTTCTCATATGTTTCAATATATTTCAATTTTATATTTTATGGGCTTTGTCAGATGCCACTCTTCCATCTCTCTCTCTTGCTCTCTAGGTTTTAGGCAACATCATAACAGTGATAAAGTCTGTTACAAAATCTGTTACAACACAGCAACATATAGCACGTTTCCATGTTGCAATCCTGTAGTGGTATGCCGGATACTTCACTAGAGATGTGCTATACAGAGTGGCATTCTACAAACCATGAACCTTCTGCTCCAGTGGAACTTCTCTAGTCATTGCCTCTAAAAATACCTTTTATGGATTCTCATTCACTTCCATTTACCCTGAAAGCCAATCCCTTGCTTACATTCTTCAAGAACTCATTTTCATTCCTACTTTTCCCAAGAGGTATTCTCTGATCATCCCTGCTCTCTCATTCTGAAATTTAGTATTATGGTATTTTTCATTTCCCATGGAGCATATACAGCTTAGTATTGTTGCTGTATTTTGTGTGCTTGTGTCATGCCTTCATAGGTGTATTATAAGTCCATGTAGGAGGCAGTATAAAATGGTGGTTATGAACAGGAACTTCTGAGTTAGATGTTGAATCCTATATTCATCACTGTTTGATCTTAGGCAAGTTACATAACCTCTTAGAGCTTCCACATCCCCATCAGAGACTTATAACTTCTATATGGAGTTGTAATGAAAAAATGAAGTGCTTAGGTATTTAGCACAGTACCAGAGACAGCAAATATTCATCAAATTGAAGGCAAAGTCAATGTCCGATAATTCTGGGCAACTCTTTAAAGAGCAGAGCCTAGGGATTTTTTCCAAGTTGAGAGCTCGATAATCTATTTGATAATTGAATAAAAATATGCAGCTCGCTACCAGACCTGAGTGTTAACATTTACGTGGTACTTTTAAGAGTTTTATTATGTCAGTTCTTTATATATTTAGAACTCCTTCCAGGGTTACACAGAGAAGTATCTAAATAAATTCCTCACTACCAGGAAAGGCAAGAGGAGGTCTGGGTGGTCAGATGGAAAGGAGAGGGGAGACAGAGGGTAGGTTCTGTGCTGAGTGTTTTATTTTAAGTCTGGCATCGCTTGATCATGACCAAGGAGTCAGGCAAAGAATACATGTCCTCTAGTTTTCTTTCTATCTGTGGAAAATCTGTTTATATTTTAAGATCCAGAATAAAAGCACTTTCTTTTTTTCCCAGATTTTTGAGGTATAATTGACAAACAAAATAGTGTATGTTTAAGGTGTGCAATGTGGTAGTTTTATATATATATATATATATATATATATATATATATATATATATATATACACATTGTGAAATGATTACCACAGTCAAGTTAATTTACACATCCATTACCTCATAGTTACCTCTTTTGTTGTTTTTCTGAGAACATTTAAGATCTACTCTCAGCAAATTTCAAATATACAATATATATTATTAGCTGTAGATTATTATATATGATATATATATTATATATATAATTACCTGTATAGTCACCATACTGTACATTAGATCCCCAGAACTTACCCATCTTATAACTGAGATTTTGCATTCTTTGACCAACATCTCCCCAGTTTCTCCATTCCCCCACTTCTAGTAACCGCTGTTCTACTCTCTGGCTCTATGAGCTTGACTTTTTTTAGATTTCACATATAACAGATATCATACAGTATTTGTTTTTCTATGTCTGACTTATTTCACTTAGCATAATGTCCTCCAGGTTTACCCATGTTATTGCAAATGGTGGCCTTACCTTCATTTTTACAACAAATATTCCATTTTATGGCTAATATTCCATATTTTATGGCTAATATTCTATGGATAATATTCCATTCCATATATATGTTATATATATATATATGTATGTATATAATATATATATGGAATATAACATTTATTACATTTTCTTTATCCATTCACGCATCAATGGACATTTAGGTTATTTCCGTATCTTGGCTATTTAAGATACTGATTACATTTCCTTTGGATATACACCTAGTAGAGGGATTACTGAATCATATGATAGTTCCATTTTAAAATTTTGGAGAACTTCATATTGTTTCCCATAATGGCTGTACCAATTTACATTCCTGCCAACAATATACAAGGATTCCTTTTTCTCCACACCTTCCATACCACAAGTACTTTCTTTAGGCAGCTCTTCCTGATTCCTAACCCATAGCATCTCTATTAGATATTTACATTTGAGTTAGTCACGTCATTGCTACTAAATGAAAGTAACATGATTTTAAGCTTCCTAGAGGTGATTTTCTTCCTTTTTTGTATAGTATTTGTATGTAGTACTATCATCAACATAATGAGTACAAATAAGATAAAATTTATGAATGCAATGTTTAAAATATAAAGATTTATAAAAGTACAAGTCATTCTTATATTAGAGTTACTTTTGTAGAAATATGTATGCTAGTTTGGAGTCTCGTAGGCTTCATAAGAGAAATGAGCAGTTTAAACATGGTCTACCACATCATACTCAGCTCTCAATCAACTTGTATAATGAAGAATTGCTATCCAAACAAGAAAATAAGAATAAAGTAATTGAAACAAGTATTTCATAGAACCAATTGACCTATGCTGACATTTTCAAAAAAAATTATGAAAACATACGTGTTTAGTTGCTTGTTGCTGTTAAGAGAAACAAACAGTAACTTAGGAATCAGGTAGACTGTTCCAGTTCTAACACAAACAAGCTTCATGCCTACCGGTGAGCCACTTCACTTGGCCCAGTTTCCTTGCTGTAACCTGAAGGGTTTGCACAGAGTATGTCTAAGGCCTTTACTAGATTTAAAACACAAGGATTTTCTTATTCAAATGCATAGAATATTTTTGCTCCTTTAGTCTGCATGTATTTTGATAAAAGAGTAAAATCTTCTGTGATTGTAGTCCAAAGGTGGCACCTGAGCAATAAAGTTGTTCCCCTTGTAACACCATCTTATGATGCCTTTTCAGTGCCTTTTTTTGAAAGAGTTGGCTGGTGATGTCTTTGTACCTTGTAGATTCCTGAACCTGCATTTATTATTGTAAGCAGCATCTGATTTCCTTCCTCGTGCCCTCTTCTGCAGGCAGATGAGGCATTCACTTACCAGCGGCAGTCTTCCCCCTTATAATCGGTCAGTGCCTCTTGTCTGAGCCATGATGTGTGACCAGTCCATGGAGCTGAGGATTTTGTCATGTGTTAAATCTTCCATTCGGGCTTCACTGGACTGTATTAAGCCACTGAAGGTTAACTGAAGAGGCAAAAACATTAATTTGGTAATTTAATCTTACGAAACAGGAAACGAGAACTCTTTTCTTGTTTCAAAAATACAGGAAAATCTTATAAGTTTCATAACAAAGTCCGTGAAACTTTTATAGATATTGAGATTTAAAACTTTTATAGATACTGAGATTTATAGCTTGTTTTTGTCTGCGTATTCTGGCCTGGCCAGGTGCTCCATTTGCTTTGCTTACTCACTCTTCACGGAAATGTTGCAGGACTTGCTATCACCATGAGTGTCTGCTCTTAACCTGGCAGCCAGCTGAAGCAAACCCTCAAATGAACATGTCTCATTGTGCTGGTTGACCTCCTACCCCAATGTTCTGACTTCTCCCACGTTGCTAAAATCTGGAACAACCACTAGTAATCATGGTTGTAAAACAGGGCAGCCGTCCCTCATTTCTCAAAACCTGTTTCACTGTGGACACCCTAGTTATATAGTTTTCCATTATTTTCACAGAGTTGATAGTTTGATTACATTTGATTATTCTCTTTAGTCCATCCAGATCTTCCTTCAGTCCCTGTTATATATACAAATTATTTGGCAAGTCTGTCCTCTTCATTCCCTGTGACTAATGAGTCCTTTTCCTAGCTTGTTACTGCTGCTGCTGCCAGGTTGTCTTGAACATCTGCTGATTGTTTCTGGACAGGGAATTACGGGGAGAGCGGAATGGATGCTTTCAAAGAGCTGGCTGCCCAGGAAGGCCTCTGCATCGCCCATTCAGACAAAATCTACAGCAATGCTGGGGAGAAGAGCTTTGACCGACTCCTGCGCAAGCTCCGAGAGCGGCTTCCCAAGGCCAGAGTGGTGGTTTGCTTCTGCGAAGGCATGACCGTCAGAGGCCTCCTGAGTGCCATGCGGCGCCTGGGAGTCATGGGCGAGTTCTCCCTCATAGGAAGGTAAATCTCAATCTCTCTCTCTCCCTCTCTTTCACACACACACACACACACACACACACACACACACACACACACACACACACACACACACACACACACACACATACACTTTGGCGCGCATATACTTGCTCTCACAAAACTGGACTTCCTGATTCCAAAGTGGGTGAGATGTGCATTCCTTCTGGATCTCACTGAGAGTGGGGCTATTTCTATTTTCATGATAGACAAGAGCAGAGCAGTCGATGACAAGATGATGAGACTATTTCAGAAAAAGGTGGGAAGTTTTTGCTAGAATGTTTTGTCCTGACGAATTATTCTTTTCATTTGCTTCCCCCCTTCCACCCCTCCTCCTCCCAAAACCACACGAATGCTTTTCTCTTCATATTCCTAAACATAGATATCTTAATGAGGTGTTGGTGGTTGGAAGGTAGTAGTGAAGATGGAAATACACATTAAGATCTGAAATTTAAAGGGCTAGTTGAGTGCAGGTGAAGACATGCAGCTGAACTCTGGTACTTGATAGTATAATATCTTACACTTATGGGGTGGCTAATAGTGATGTTTTCAGCATGTAATTTCTGGAATTGCAGGTGGTGGGTTCCAAAGTCTATGTTCTTTCTAAACCATATGTACTTGTGCTGGAATGGAGATTTTCAGTATCATTGTATTTTTCATAGGGTTTTTGACCTAATGGGTATCTCGTTTGATTTGATTTACCATCTTCTAATACTACATAAAGGAACTGATCAATTTTTCCAAGGAACCTACGTAAACCTAAGTTTACTTGAATGAAAGCTTCCACTGATCTATGACTCTGTCACACTCATCTTCCAGATCTCTTTTTCTTCTCCATCTTCTCGTTTGGCTAGAGTACAATCTTTTCTCACCTTTTGAAGCACCTTAACCAGTGACCCTTTTCTCTAGGAAACAGGGCAGTGGTGGTGTGGATATCCTCCCTGGACCTTTCCCTTCTGGCATTGCACTTGTGATAATGACTGCAATGCTAATAAAACTAATCTCACTTTCATCTGGAACTAGAGGTACAGGACCTATCAAAAACTTTTCAGTAGAAGGTAGGATAGAAATACAGCTAAATGAATAAAGAAACAAAGAAATGATCTCTAGGCATGAGGAAGTATGAAGTCAAGGTCAAAGAATAATTCAAGATTAAGAAAATTATTGAATTTGGGTGAAATTGGCACACTGCCGTAAATGTCTTTTTGGCTTCTTCAACATGATGCAGTTGTGTGAGGCCATTTAAGAAAGCATCTCTAAAGAAGGAGTATTTAAAGAAGGAATGTTACTTCCTTCATGAGTGAAAAAGGATGTAAGCAGCATTGTTGAAGTGTTACATGGAATAAGGTTCTTAATATACGCATCAGGACAGGTGGCATATAGATATTCAATCTTTTAATTGATTTTGTAAAAATGACTGCTTGTATGAAAGGTGCTTGTTTTTTAAAAAAATCTCATGTTTACCATTTTCAAAAGAAGAAAAGTCTGTTTTGCAGGTTTCCTTCTGTTTAATATCCCCAAAGAGAGGCTAGCTACCTGGATTCTGGAAATCTCAAACAGATGTAGCAAATATGTGAGCTTTGGGGTATAAAGACTGCCTAATTGTGAAATATATTTATACAAAATGCTGCAGTGAGTAATTGGAGTGTAAAGAACTCATTCTATTATCATTATTTTAAAGCTGGTCAAGAATAATAATGTAAACTTATCTCTCTGGCTCTTGCTTACCTGCTAATAATGCAGCTGAGTCCCTACAGGTATTTCTGAGTCTCACATGTGCTTGTCCGTGGAGATATCACTTCCTTTACTCCTCTCTTTCTCTACCTCATATCTTCTGGGTTCTACTGATGTATCCTAGAGACACTATCATCACAACAAACAAACGCCTGTGCTCCTGAGGACACTGCTCCCTGTACCAGTGGTCACTGACAATAAAGCATGGAACCCTGGAGATGTCAAAGCTATGCCACGCAGTGCTTCTCTGGCTTTCTGGGCTATATTCCATGAGGGTCTATCAAAGTGATATTGGCTTTTACTCTCATATCTTAGAGGATTTTGTGGAAAACAGCCTTTTTTTCATTCTTTTTTCACAGCTCTCTCCCTTCCCTGGGAGAGATATGAGTCCAGAGGGAGCTGAGCTGGCAATAAAGACAAGTAGTAACACTACAACATACCTAGTATCAGCTTTTCCTTCAGAGGCTTGATTCTCCTACTTCCTATGGGATGAATTCTAACCCAAGCACTCCTCTGTTCCTCATGCCAATGGACATTTGGTGAGCTTGGTTCCCTAATTTCAGCAGACGTGTCCAGAAGGGTTCCAGTTTAACACCAAGTTGCAACTTCTAGCTACATTTGTAATGCTGTCGAATATATCTCCTTCCTATTTAAAGGAGGTTTAATTTACCAAGTGATAAAATCCTTTGAGGTCAGGAGCCATTGTTTAATTTCTTTCAGAATACGTGGTATGATTCTGGATGCTGCCAGATTCACAAGAGGGCATTGTGTAGATGGTGATGGACCTCTTTTCACAGAGGTGAAGATAAGTAAATCATGGTGTAGATTGCAGCAAGAGACATTTAGTTAAGAAAAAAATTAGAAATTCCTGAATGGAGGTTTGTACTCCTTTGCCTCCTGTGACTCCTCTTTTCTCTTACACTTCACATCCAACACAGAAGGAAATGTTGTTGGTGCTACAATCAAAACATATCCAAGACTTTGACAGCTTAATACCTTTCTTGCTGCTACCATCCTAGTCCAAGCCAACATCATCTCTCACTTGGGTTATGGCAATAACCTCCTGATTGATCCTTGCCTTGCACTTCCCTGCCATTTATTCTTTTTTTTTTTTTTAACATCTTTATTGGAGTATAATTGCTTTACAATGGTGTGTTAGTTTCTGCTTTATAACAAAGTGAATCAGTTATACATATACATATGTTCCCATATCTCTTCTCTCTTGCATCTCCCTCCCTCCTACCCTCCCTATCCCACCCCTCTAGGTGGTCACAAAGCACAGAGCTGTGCTATGCGGTTGCTTCCCACTAGCTGTGCTATGCGGTTCCCTGTGCTATGCGGTTGCTTCCCACTAGCTATCTATTTTACGTTTGGTAGTGTATATATGTCCATGCCACCCTCTCACTTTGTCACATCTTACCCTTCCCCCTCCCCATATCCTCAAGTCCATTCTCTAGTAGGTCTGTGTCTTTATTCCCGTCTTGCCACTAGGTTCTTCATGACCTTTTTTTTTTTTGCCCTTAGATTCCATATATATGTGTTAGCATACTGTATTTGTTTTTCTCTTTCTGACTTACTTCACTCTGTATGACAGACTCTAACTCCATCCACCTCACTACAAGTAACTCCATTTCGTTTCTTTTTATGGCTGAGTAGTATTCCATTGTATATATGTGCCACATCTTCTTTATCCATTCATCCGATGATGGACATTTAGGTTGCTTTCATGTCCTGGCTATTGTAAATAGAGCTGCAATGAACATTTTGGTACATGACTCTTTTTGAATTATGGTTTTCTCAGGGTATATGCCCAGTAGTGGGATTGCTGGGTCATATGGTAGTTCTATTTTTAGTTTTTTAAGGAACCTCCATACTGTTCTCCATAGTGGCTGTATCAATTTACATTCCCACCAACAGGGCAAGAGTGTTCCCTTTTCTCCACACCCTCTCCAGCATTTATTGTTTCTAGATTTTTTGATGATGGCCATTCTGACCGGTGTGAGATGATATCTCATTGTAGTTTTGATTTGCATTTCTCTAATGATTAATGATATTGAGCATTCTTTCATGTGTTTGTTGGCAATCTGTACATCTTCTTTGGAGAAATGTCTGTTTAGGTCTTCTGCCCATTTTTGGCTTGGGTTGTTTGTTTTTTTGTTATTGAGCTGCATGAGCTGCTTGTAAATCTTGGAGATTAATCCTTTGTCAGTTGCTTCATTTGCAAATATTTTCTCCCATTCTGATCCATTAAGGCAAATGGATCTTTAAAAAATTTAAGTCAGGTAATGTCTTTTAACCTTACATGCTCAATACCTGAAAATGGCTTTCCATTTTTCTTATGACAATGTCCTTGCAATGGCCTTCAAAGTCACACATTCTGTCATTGGGACTGAGTTTTTTACAATGGAGTAATAAACTATAATGACAGAAATAGAATTTTTAAATAGAAAGTTCTCCAAGATATTAAAAATATCCTATATTTAATGAATGTATGTAATGGAAAAACAAAACAAAACATGAGCTAAGAGTTCAACTCTGCCACAAAGTAATCATGTGATCTTAAGTCACGTTTTGTCTCCGAGTCTATTTTTTTTTCTATAAAAATTAATGACTTGGCTCCAGATCATCTTTAAATATTTTTCCAGTCCTAGAATTTATCATATATTAAGACCATATGACTGAACCATGTTCAAAAGAATGTATTTATAGATTCATTTTTTTCTAAAGTTATTCATGAATTTGGATTAATCAATTTACACTTTTCACGAGTCACCTTGTTAAAACCAGGAGAATTCATTGAATACAACTACTCAGAATTAGTGTCTTAATCTGTGGTCATGCAATGTAGCCAGCATATCCACATGAAAATCAAACCTTTGACTCTGAACAAACTGGAATAATATTCTCACCAAGTAAGTTAATTAACCATAGTCAAGTTAATCATCACACAGAAGAGCCATTCTTTCTTGTTTCTATGAAACTGCCTCTTTCGAGATCCTTCTCAAAATTGTGTGCAGCATATCTATAATTATATTTTAATTATGATGGTGATGATGATGATAACATTTATTTAGGACTTACTGTATGCCAGGCGCTGTTCTAAGCACTTTTTATACATAAACTCATTTAATCATCGTAAAAATATGATGAGATAGGCGCTAATATTATTTCTATTTTAATATATGGAGATGTAAAGAACTTGTCAAAAAGTGTCACAGTTGGGATTTGAACCTAGGCAATGTGACTTCAAATTTCATGCTCTTATTCACTAAGTTATACTGTGTGTGTCAAGCTATGATTGTTTTGTTTAAGAGATACTATCTTTACCCTTAGTTTTCTTTCAGTTTGCTCTCTCTTCTTGAGATTTATTTCATTGTTTAGACCCACATTCTTTGGAAAAATAAACTGAGGTATGTTCATGAGAAAATTATTTTACATTTCTAATTATTCTCTACATCTATGAATCCTTTTTTATTTCTCTCTTAGTGCTAAATGTTTTATATGATATTTCAGTAAAGGGGCCATTCTTTTCAAGCTCAATATTTTTATTTTAACACGAGACTCCACAATATCATTCTCTATTTGTATACAGTCTATATCTATGGAACTATACCCATGTAAAAGCTAATTTGGAATAAGTGGGTGATATTTCTCTGAAATCCTCAGTAGTAACTATTACAATTCTAAAAATTAACTGATGGATTTGTTCTAATTCCTATATTGTTCTTTTATTTGAAGAAAGTGAAAATAAGCATGGTTTACATGTGTAAACACATAATAGCTATGATTTATTGAAGTTTTGGTATGTACTAGGTTAATAATATATGATATCTCCAGTCCTAACAACAACTCTGAAAGGTTGATTTGGAAGGTAAAGAAGTTAAACAATTACCCCAAATTCCTAAATTAATAAGTGGTGAAGACAGAGTCAAACTTCCTACTATACCATAGCATCATGCAGATATGTAAATATCGAATTGTAACCTCCTCAATGATAGGAACCACGTTTTATATACTTTTTATTTTCTTATCATGCCAAGTGAAGTGTTTTGATGTGTTAATTATTTAATAACTATGTCAGAAAGCTTGGAGTGTCACAGTGAGAGCAGGTAGCTTCATTGTGTGACCCTGAGTTCCCTTTCATTTTCCAGGATCAGTAAGTTTTACCTAGTGTGGTAAAGGTTGATGTTCTTCAATCAGCCTCTATTTCTAGAATTTTTCTGTAAAATTGGGACTAATATTTTCTTACCTGTCAGGTTGTTGTATTTGTCTAAGCACAAAATGCTTACTTGTCTGTTAAACCAAAGCTGAGCGTCAATATTGGGTCCCTTAAAGATACACTATTTTCTGAGGGCGAGTGAGAGCTTTTTGGCTTTAGTCCTATGCCTAGTGTTGGCATTATCCTGGGCTTTTACCCTGCCTTCCTCATCTTGGGAAGCCCTTCTACTAGGTTTACATTCTATTTTTTTAGGAGTCTCTGTATAGATATACTTAGGTATACCATATTTAAATATGTATTTCCTAGCCCCTTCTACTGCATTATGACATGTTATTTCTCCACTGTAAGAAATAAGCATCCAATAAAGATAATTAGGTCAATAACTTTCCATCTCATCCCCTCTCTCTACTGTATCCTGGTCAATCAGTTTATAAGTATATGGTACTTACATTTCAAATGCCTATCCCTTTCTTATTGGTGTGTGCTGTTTTACCTGTCTTCCCTCCCAACTCTGTCATCTTCTCACCTACTAGACCCACTTTCCATTATCTGTCACTGCAGAGAAATCTGCACCCCCCCCATCTAAAACCTGATCCATGAAAATACTAACACCATGATTTATGAGTTGAAAGCACAATGAACAACTTTAGGCACATATTCAAAAAACTGATTGAAATGAAGCAGTTACTTTATCTGGAAAGAAGCTTACAGTTTCATTTTAAAACAAAGGAAGCTCTTGTTTTTTACAATGTACATTTTGTCTTTTTCTTCCAGAACCTAAACACATATTTAGAAAAGTGACCTCTATACCCTTGAAACATAAGATGATATACCATTGTGTTACGTTCCACACAGTTATATTTTTAATGAAAAATGAGCTGTTTTAGATCCCATCTTTCCATTTTGGAAAAAAAAGGGGAAATATCTAAAGTTTGCAGCCTTCAGGCAAAATTGCAAAGGTTATGTGTTTTAACTAAATGTGGACTTCCAGTGAAGTGTGACATCCCCCAAAATGGATTATAATCAAGTTGCTGCCAAAGCTGATGAGCATTTTCTGACGCATAATGGTCACGACTTGTAGATTCGCAACCTGGCCTTCTCTAGGTTCCCAAGGGTGAAAAATGATTACTAACCTGCTGACAGACTATCGCTTCCTTAAAACACTCCTGCTCCAAAGGCAGATTAATGAGAGCTTTGTGGAAGATTACACTGTTAGAAAAAGACCATGAGAAATGTGTGCTAAGGAAGGAGAAGGGATTTAGTTTAGAGTACTCTGGAGAATAAACATCATTTGTAGGATATTTTTTTTTTAAACATCTTTATTGAAGTATAATTGCCTTACAATGGTGTGTTAGCTTCTGCCCCACAACAAAGTGAATCAGTTATACATATACAATATGTTCCCATTTCTCTTCCCTCTTGCATCTCCCTCCCTCCCACCCTCCCCATCCCACCCCTCTAGGTGGTCACAAAGCACCGAGCTGATCTCCCTGTGCTATGCGGCTGCTTCCCACTAGCTATCTGTTTTACATTTGGTAGTGTATATATGTCCATGACACTCTCTCACCCTGTCACATCTCACCCCACCCCCTCCCCATATCCTCAAGTCCATTCTCTAGTAGGTCTGTGTCTTTATTCCCGTCTTGCCCCTAGGTTCTTCATGACCTTTTTTTTTTTTTTTTTAGATTCCATATATATGTGTTAGCATACGGTATTTGTTTTTCTCTTTCTGACTTACTTCATTCTGTATGACAGACTCTAGGTCCATCCACCCCACTACAAATAACTCAATTTCACTTCTTTTTATGGCTGAGTAATATTCCGTTGTATATATGTGCCACATCTTCTTTATCCATTCATCTGTCGATGGACACTTAGGTTGCTTCCATATCCTGGCTATTGTAAACAGTGCTGCAATGAACATTGGGGTGCATGTGTCTTTTTGAATTATGGTTTTCTCAGGGTATATGCATAGTAGTGGTATTGCTGGGTCATATGGTAGTTCTATTTTTAGCTTTTTAAGGAACCTCCATACTGTTCTCCATAGTGGCTGTATCAATTTACATTCCCACCAACAGTGCAAGAGGGTTCCCTTTTCTCCACACTCTCCAGCATTTATTGTTTCTAGATTTTTTGATGATGGCCATTCTGACCAGTGTGAGGTGATATCTCATTGTAGTTTTGATTTGCATTTCTCTAATGATTAGTGATGTTGAGCAGCTTTTCATGTGCTTCTTGGCCATCTGTATATCTTCCTTGGAAAAATGTCTATTTAGGTATTCTGCCCATTTTTGGATTGGGTTTTTTTTTTTTTTTTTAATATTGAGCTGCCTGAGAAGCTTGTATATTTTGGAGATTAATCCTTTGTCAGTTGGTTCGTTTGCAAATATTTTCTCCCATTCTGAGGGTTGTCTTTTCATCTTGTTTATAGTTTCCTTTGCTGTGCAAAAGTTTTTAAGTTTCATTAGGTCCCATTTGTTTATTTTTATTTCCATTTCTCTAGGAGGTGGGTCAAAATGCATCTTGCTGTGATTTACGTCATAGAGTGTTGTGCTTATGTTTTCCTCTAAGAGTTTGATAGTGTCTGGCCTTACATTTAGGTCTTTCATCCATTTTGAGTTTATTTTTGGCTATGGTGTTAGGGAGTTTTCTACGTTCATTCTTTTACATGTAGCTGTCCAGTTTTCCCAGCACCACTTATTGAAGAAGCTGTCTTTTCTCCATTGTATATTCTTGCCTCCTTTATCAAAGATAAGGTGACCATATGTGCGTGGGTTTATCTATGGGCTTTTTATCATGTTCCATTAATCTATATTTCTGTTTTTGTGCCAGTACCATACTGTCTTGATTACTGTAGCTTTGTAGTATAGTCTGAAGTCAGGGAGTCTGATTCCTCCAGCTCCGTTTTTCTTTCTCAAGATTGTTTTGGCTATTCGGGGTCTTTTGTGTTTCCATAGAAATTGTGAAATTTTTTGTTCTGGTTCTCCTTAGTAGGTTTATTCCTAGATTCCTAGGTATTTTATTCTTTTTGTTGCAGTGGTAAATGGGAGTGTTTCCTTAACTTCTCTTTCAGAATTTTCATCATTAGTATATAGGAATGCAAGAGATTTCTGTGCATTAATTTTGCATCCTGCTACTTTACCAAATTCATTGATTAGCTCTGGTAGTTTTCTGGTAGCATCTTTAGGATTCTCTATGTATAGTGTCATGTCATCTGCAAACAGTGAGAGTTTTACTTCTTTTCCGGAATACAATGCATTCCTTGTATTTCTTATTCCTCTCTGATTGCTGTGGCTGAAACTTCCAAAACTATGTTGAGTAGTAGTGGTGAGAGTGGGCAACCTTGTCTTGTTCCTGATCTTAGTGGAAATGGTTTCAGTTATTCACCATTGAGAACAATGCTGGCTGTGGATTTGTCATATATGGCCTTTATTAAGTTGAGGTAAGTTCCCTCTATGCCTACTTTCCGGAGGGTTCTTATCATAAATGGGTGTTGAATTTTGTCAAAAGCTTTTTCTACATCTATTGAGATTATCATATGGTTTTTATACTTCAGTTTGTTAATGTGGTGTATCACACTGTTTGATTTGAATATATTTAAGAATCTTTGCATTCCTGGGGTAAACCCTAGTTGATCACGGTGTATGATCCCTTCAATGTGCTGTTGGATTCTGTTTGCTAGTATTTTGTTGAGGACTTTTCCATCTGTTTTCATCAGTGATATTGGCCTGTAGTTTTCTTTTTTTGTGACATCTTTGTCTGATTTTGGTATGAGGGTGATTGTGGCCTTGCAGAATGAGTTTGGGAGTGTTCCTCCCTCCGCTATATTTTGGAACAGTTTGAGAAGGAAAGGTGTTAGCTCTTCTCTAAATGTTTGATAGAATTCACCTGTGAAACCTTCTGGTCCTGGACGTTTGTTTGTTGGAGGATTTTTAATCACAGTTTCAATTTCAGTGCTTGGGATTTGTATGTTTATGTTTTCTATTTCTTCCTGGTTCAGTCTCGGAAGGTTGTGCTTTTCTGAGAATTTGTCCGTGCCTTCCAGGTTGTCCATTTTATTGACATATAGTTGCTTGTAGTAATCTCTCATGATACTTTGTATTTCTGCAGTGTCACTTGTTACTTCTTTGTTTTCATTACTAATTCTATTGATTTGAGTCTTCTCCCCTTTTTTCAGAAGGAGTCTGGCTAATGGTTTATCAATTTTGTTTATCTTCTCAAAGAACCAGTTTTTAGGTTATTTATCTTTGCTCTTGTTTCCTTCATTTCTTTTTCATTTATTTCTGATCTGATATTTATGATTTTTTTTCCTTCTGCTAACTTTAGGTTTTGTTGTTCTTCTTTCTCTAATTGCTTTAGGTGTAAGGTAAGGTTGTTTATTTGAGATGTTTCTGTTTCTTGAGGTAGGATTGTATTGCTATAAATTTCTCTCTTAGAAATTTTGCTGCATCCCATAAGTTTTGGGTCATCATGTTTTCATTGTCATTTCTTTCTAGGTATTTTTTGATTTCCTCTTTGATGTCTTCAGTGATCTCTGGTTTATTTAGTAGTGTATTGTTTAGCCTCCATTTGTTTGTATTTTTTACATATTGTTTCCTGTAATTGATTTCTAGTCTCATAGCATTGTGGTCGGAAAGGGTACTTGATACAATTTCAATTATCTTAAATTTACCGAGGCTTGATTTGTGACAAGATATGATCTATCCTGGAGAATGTTCCATGAGCACTTGAGAAAAAAGTGTATTCTGTTGTTTTTGAATGGAATGTCCTATAAATATCAATTAAGTCCATCTTGTTTAATGTGTTGTTTAAAGCTTGTGTTTCCTTATTTATTTTCATTTTGGATGATCTGTCCAATGGTGAAAGTGGGGCGTTAAAGTCCCCTACTCTGATTATGTTACTGTCGATTTCTGCTTTTATGGTTTTTAGCACGTGCCTTATGTATTGAGGTGTTCCTCTGTTGGGTGCATAAATATTTACAATTGTTATATCTTTTTCTTGGATTGATCCCTTGATCATTATGTAGTGTCCTTCTTTGTCTCTTGTAATAGTCTTGATTTTAAAGTCTATTTTATCTGATATGAGAATTGCTACTCCAGGTTTCTTTTGATTTTCATTTTCGTGGAATATCTTTTTCCATCCCCTCAGTTTCAGTCTGTATGTGTCCCTAGGTCTGAAGTGGGTCTCTTGTAGACAGCATATATATGGGTCTTGTTTTTGTATCCATTCAGCCAGTCTATGTCTTTTGGTTGGAGCATTTAATCCATTTACATTTAAGGTAGTTATCGATATGTATGTTCCTATTACCATTTTCTTAATTGTTTTGGGTTTGTTATTGTAGGTCTTTTCCTTTTCTTGTGTTTACTGCCTAGAGAAGTTCTTTTAGCATTTGTTGTAAAGCTGGTTTGGTAGTGCTGAATTCTCTTAGGTTTTGCTTGTCTGTAAAGTTTTTAATTTCTACGTCGAATCTGAATGAGGTCCTTGCTGGGTAGAGTAATCTTGGTTGTAGGTTTTTCCCTTTCATCACTTTAAATATGTCCTGCCACTCCCTTCTGGATTGCAGAGTTTCTGCTGAAAGATCAGCTGTTATCCTTATGGGGATTCCCTTGTATGTTATTTGTTGCTTTTCCCTTGGTGCTTTTAATATTTTCTCTTTGTATTTAATTTTGGTAGTTAGATTAATATATGTCTTGGTATGTTTCTCCTTGGATTTATCCTGTATGGGACTCTCTGCCCTTCCTGGACTTGATTGAATATTTCCTTTCCCATATTAGGGAATTTTTCAACTGTAATCTCTTAAAATATTTTCTCAGTCTCTTTTTTTTCTCTTCTTCTCCTGGGACCCCTATAATTCAAATGTTGGTGCATTTACTGTTGTCCCAGAGTTCTCTGAGACTTAATGTTGTCCCAGAGTTCTCTGAGACTGTCCTCAATTCTTTTCATTCTTTTTTCTTTATTCTGCTCTGCAGTAGTTATTTCCACTATTTTACCTTCCACGTCATTTATCTGTTCTTCTGCCTCAGTTATTCTGCTATTGGTTCTTTCTAGAGAATTCTTAATTTCATTTATTGTGTTGTTCAACATTATTTGTTTGCTCTTTAGTTCTTCTAGGTCCTTTTTAAATGTTTCCTGTATTTTCTCTATTCTATTTCCAAGATTTTGGATCACCTCTACTATCTTTCCACTGAATTCTTTTTCAGGTAGGCTGCCTATTTCCTCTTCATTTCTTTGGTCTGTTGGGTTTTTACCTTGCTCCTTCATCTGCTGTGTATTTCTTTGTCTTCTCATTTTGCTTAACTTACTGTGTTTGGGATGTCCTTTTTTCAGGCTGCAGGTTTGTAGTTCCAGTTGTTTTTGGTGTCTGCCCCCAGTGGGTAAGGTTGGTTCAGTGGGTTGTGTAGGCTTCCTGGTGGAGGAGACTGGTGCCTGTGTTCTGGTGGATGAGACTTGATCTTGTCTTTCTGGTGGGCAGGACCGCATCCAGTGGTGTGTTTTGGGGTGTCTGTGAACTTATTATGATTTTAGGCATCCTCTCTGCTAATGGGTGGGGTTGTGTTTGTGTCTTGCTGGTTGTTTGGCATAGGGTGTCCAGCACTGTAGTTTGCTGGTTGTTAAGTGGAGATGAGTCTTAGCATTGAGATGGAGATCTCTGTGAGAGCTTTTGCCATTTGATATGTGGGGCCGGGAGCTCTCTGGTGGACCAGTGTCCTGATCTTGGCTCTCCCACTGCAGAGGATCAGGCCTTACACCCGCCCAGAGCACCAAGACCCTGTCAGCCACTCAGCTCAGAAGAAAAGGGAAAAAAAAAAATCAAGAAAGAAAGAAAAATAAATAAAATAAAATAAAGTAAAATTTTAAAAATTTATTGAAAATAAAAAAATTAAAAAGTAATTAAAAAAAAGAAAGAAAGAAGAGAACAACTAAACCAAATAACAAATCCATCAATGATAACAAGCGCTAGAAACTATACAAAAAAAAAAAAAAGAAAAATGGACAGACAGAACCCTAGGACAAATGGTAAAAGCAAAGTTATACAGCGACAATCACACAAAGAAGCATACACATACACACTCACAAAAAGAGAAAAAGGGGAAAAAAATATATAAAAAAAAGGAAGAGAGCAAACAAATCAATAAACAAATCTACCAATGATATTAAGCTGTAAATACTAAACTAAAATAAACATAAAACCAGAAACAAATTAGATGCAGAAAGGAAACCCCAAGTCTACAGTTGCTCTGAAAGTCCACCGCCTCATTTTTGGGATGATTCGTTGTCTATTGAGGTATTCAACAGATGCAGGGTACATCAAGTTGATTGTGGAGTTTTAATCCGCTGCTCCTGAGGCTGCATGGAGAGATTTCCCTTTCTCTTCTTTGTTCACACAGCTCCTGGGGTTCAGCTTTAGATTTGGCCCCGCCTCTGCGTGTAGTTCACCTGAGAGTGTTTTTTCTTTGCTGAGACAGGATGGGGTTAAAGGAGCAGCTGATTAGGGGGCTCTGGCTCAGTCAGGCTGGGGGGAGGGAGGGGTACGGAATGCAGGGCGAGCTTGCGGTGGCAGAGGCCAGCATGACGTTGCAACAGCCTGAGATGTGCCGTGTGTTCTCCCGGGGAAGTTGTCCCTGGATCATGGGACCTTGGCAGTGGCAGGCTGCACAGGCTCCTGGGAGGGGAGGTGTGGATAGTGACCTGTGCTTGCACATAGGCTTCTTGGTGTCTGCAGCAGCAGCCTTAGCATCTCACGCCCATCTCTGGTGTCTGTGCTGATAGCCGCGGCTCACGCCCATCTCTGGAGCTCATTTAGGCGGTGCTCTGAATCCCTTCTCCTCACGCACCCCAAAACAATGGTCTCTTGCCTTTTAGGCAGTCCAGACATTTTCCCAGACTCCCTCCTGACTAGCTGTGGTGCACTAGCCCCCTTCAGGCTGTGCTTACACAGCCAACCCCAGTCCTCTCCATGGGGTCTGACCTCTGAAGCCCGAGCCTCAGCTCCCAGCCCCCACCTGCCCCAGTGCGTGAGCACACAAGCCTCTCAGGCTGGTGAGTGCTGGTCGGCACTGATCCTCTGTGCGGGAATCTCTCTGCTTTGCCCTCTGCACCCCTGTTGCTGCACTCTCCTCTGTGGCTCTGAAGCTTCCCCCCGTCCACCCCCCGTCTCCATCAGTGACAGGGCTTCCTAGTGTGTGAGAACTTTTCCTCCTTCACAGCTCCCTCCCCGAGTGTAGGTCTCATCCCTATTCTTTTGTCTCTGTTTTTTCTTTTTTCTTTTGCCCTACCCAGGTACGTGGGGAGTTTCTTGCCTTTTGTGAAGTCTGAGGTCTTCTGCCAGCGTTCAGTAGGTGTTCTGTAGGAGTTGTTCCACATGTAGATGTATTTTTGATGTATTTGTGGGGAGGAAGATGATCTCCACATCTTATTCCTCCGCCATCTTGAAGGTCCCTCCATTCTTTTCTTCCTATGTTGTACTCCAATTATATGTATATTTGACTGCTTACTATTTTTACACCGGGAAATTATGTGTTTAGTCTGGGTATTTTAAAGTCTTTTCTCTCTTTGCTTCTTTTTTTTTTTTTTTTTTACAGTTTCTATTGCTATGACTTTGAGTACACTGATTTTTTTCTGCAGTGTCTACTCTGTTCTTAATCCCATCATGTGTATTTTTTATTTTAGATAATGTAGTTTTCATCTCTAGAAGTCACACTTAGGTCTTTTATTTACCTTTTATTTCTCTTCTTAACATGTTCATGTTTTTCTCTACCATTTGGAATACATAGAACATCTTTGCAACAAGCGTTTTAACGTCCTTGCCTGTCTTGTCAGAGCAGCCTTTCTACTGAGGCTTATGAGGGTATGAGCTATCCTCAGTATTGTGTACATTTCAGGATTTGTTTGGTCTATGTTTTTTAGTGAGTCTTTCTCCAGACTCAGGTAGTTTCTTCTCACACATGTGCACAACAGAACTTAGCCAAAGACTTGTAGGGATCCCTCTACATATCCCTGTTTCAATGCACCTCTCTCCTTTCTGGACCCTGTCCCGGTAATTCTACATTTTTGACCTTCTTGAACTCTGATCCCCGTTTTTTTTTTGTTCTCTGTTTAGTTTCATCCTTCTTTCTCTGCAGCCTAGAAACTACCACCAGGCAATAACATGGTAAATTAGACTCACTGTATCGATGCATTGATTTTAATTTTCTAAGGTATCATCGTCTTATACTGATATTTATACAATGTCTCACAAGAGTTGGTTAATATATTTTGTTTTGTGTTCTAATTATTGAAGGCAGGAGGGAACCATTTTACATTTCTTCTAGCAGTGTATGAGGTTTCCAACTTTTCCACATTCTTACCACATTTTGTTATCATCCATTTAAAAATGTCTCTATCTCTATCTAGATCTCTCTCTCCACCACAGTGGGTGTGAAGTTATATCTCGTTTTGGTTCTGATTTGCATTTCCCTTAATGACTAATGATATTGAGCAACATATTTTCATGTGCTTATTGGTCATTTGTAATCTTATTTGAAGAAATATCTATTAAATCATATGAACATTTTAAAATTGTGTTACTTTTTTTTTTACTGTTGAGTTGTAAGAGTTCTTTATATATTCTGGGTATTAGACCCTTATCAGATACATTATTCGCAAATATTTTCTCCCATTCTGTAGCTTGTCTTTTTTACTTCTTGATAGTGTTCTTTGATAAGTAAACATTTTAAATTTTGGTGAAGTCCAATTTATCTACTTTTAATGTTGTTGTTTGTAATTTTGGTGTCATGTCTAAGAAACCATTGCATAATTCAAGGTCGTTTACATTTACACCTGTTTCTTTTCTAAAAGTTTTATAGTTTTATCTCTTATATTTAGGTTTTTGATCCATTTTGAGTTAATTTTTTAATATGGTGTGAGTATGGGGTCTAATTTCCTTCTTTTGCATGTGGAAATCCAGTTGCTCCAGCATTATTTGTTGAAAGGACTATTCTTTCCACATGGAACTGTTTTGGTAGTTCTGTTAGAAATCAACTGAACAGAATGGTTTATTTCTGGACTCTCAATTTTAATTCATTGATCTAAACGTCTAGCTTTATGCCAGTACCACCTTGTCCTAATTGCTGTAACTTTTTAACAAGTTTTGAAATTGAAAAGTTTGAGTCATCCAAATATTCCAGAATTGTTTTATTTTAGATCCCTTCCATTTCCATATGAATTTTAAGATCAACCTGTAAATTTCTAAAAAAAAAGGGCAGTTGGAATTTTGATAGGTATTACATTGAATCTCCAGATCAATATGGGGAGTATTACCATTTTAGCAATATGAAATCTTTCAATCCATAAACATCAGATGCCTATCCATTTAAATCTTTCTTAATTTCTTTCAATGATGTTTTCAGGGTACATGTATTGCAATTATTTTGCTAAATTTGTTCTTAATTATTTTACTCTTTGTATGCTACTGTAAATGGAATTGTTTTCTTAATTTTATTTTAGATTGGTCATTGCTAGTGTATAGAAATATAAATGATTTTTATATGTTGATCTTGATCCTGAAACCTTGGTGAGCTCATATATTAGTTCTTGTAGTTTTTAGTGGATTCCTTACAATTTTCTATATACAAGGACATGCAATCAACAAATAAAGGTAGCTTTACCCCTTCCATTCAGATTTGGATGCCTTTCTTTTCTTTTCTTTTAAATTTCTCTGGCAGAACATTCATTACAGTATTGAACAGAAACAACGAGAGTGGACATTCTTTGGTTCCCACCCACAACTTTTGTGCTGTTGTCAAATATATTACATTTCTATATGTTATTGGTCCCCAAATATAATTATTTGCATATCATTTTATACAATTGCTTTTAAAATCATTTAAGTATAGAAAGAAGAAAAGATATGCATTTACACTCTTTTATTTTTATAATTATCTAAGTACCTTTACCTGTGGTGTGTGTGTGTGCATATGTGTGTGTGTGTGTGTTTCAATTTTCATCTGGGTAACTTGCTTTCAGACTGAAGAATTTCCTCTCATATTTTATTTTATTTTTTTGTAACATGGCTCTGCTAGGGATGAATTCACTCAGTGTTTATCTGGGAATATCTTTATTTCACCTTCATTTTTGAGAAATAGTTTTGCTGGGTATAAGATTTTTGTTTGATAGCTTTTTATTTCAGCACTTTGACTATGTCATTCAACTGCCTTCTGGCCACCTGTGTTTCTCATAAGAGACCATTTCTTAATTATATGGGATTCAACTGCATGTGATGAGCTGTTTTTCTCTTGCTGCTTTCAAAATTTTCTCTTTTTCTTGGCTTTCACCATTTTACTATGATGTACCTGCATCTGTATCTTTTTGTGTTTATCCTACTTAGAGTTCATTCTTGCATGTGGAGATAAAAGCTTTTCAGTAAATCTGGTAAGTTTCCAGACAGTTTTTCTTTGAATATTTTTCTGCTCCATTTCCTTTCTCCACTTCTTCTGGGACTCCTGTTATATGTATGCTGGCATTCTTCAAATTGTCTCACATTTTTTCTGAGACTCTATTCGTTTTTAAAAATTCTATTTACTATCTCTTTGTTTTCTTAAATTAATTTTTATTGGAGTATAGTTGATTTACAACATTGTGTTAGTTTCTGCTATACAGCAAAGCGAATCAGTTATACATATACATATATCAACTCTTTAGCTTCTTTCCCCATATAGGTCATTACAGGGTATTGAGTAGAGTTCCCTGTGCTATACAGTGGGTTCTTATTAGTTATCTATTTTTTATACAGTAGTGTGTATATGTCAATCCCAATCTCCCAATTTATCCCTCCCCCCTTTCCTCCTTGGTAACCATAAGTTTGTTTACTACATCTGTGACTCTGTTTCTGTTTTGTAAATAAGTTCATTTGTACCATTTTTTTAGATTCCACATGTAAGCGATATTATATGATATTTGTCTTTCTCTGTCTGACTTACGTCACTCAGTATGACAATCTCTAGATCCATCCATGTAGCTGCAAATGGCATTATTTCATTCTTTCTATGGCTGAATAATTTTCCATTGTATATTTCTCCAAAGAAGACATACAGTTGGCCAAGAGGCACATGAAACGATGCTCAACATCTCACTAATTATTAGAGAAACACAAATCAAAACTACAATGAGGTATCACCTCACACCAGTCAAAATGACGATCATCAAAAAAATCTACAAACAGTAAATGCTGGAGAGGGTGTGGAGAAAAGGGAACCCTCCTACACTGTTGGTGGGAATGTAAATTGGTACAGCCACTATGGAGAACAGTACAGAGATTCCTTAAAATACTAAAAATAGAGCTATCATATGATCCAGCAATTCCACTCCTGGGCATATACCCATAGAAAGCCATAATTCAAAAAGATACATGCACCCTAATATTCATTGCAGCACTATTTACAATATCCAGGACATGGAAGCAACCTAAATGTCCATCGATGGAGGAATGGATATTTTTTATCTCTTTGGACTGTATAATCTGTATTGATATAGCTTCAAGTTCAACTATTCTTTCTTCTGCCAGTTCAAACCTACCGCTGAGCTCTTCTACATTTCATTTATTGTACTTTTCAAGTCTAGAATTTCTTTTTAATTTCTTCTATAACTTCTATATCTTTATTGATATTTGATTAGACATTTACTTCTTTAAACATGGTTTCCTTAGTTCTTTAAACATATTTATAACAGATACTTTGAAGGCTTCGTTATAGCTGACATCTGGACCATTTCCCAGGCAGTTTTTGTTGCCTGTTTTTTAAAAAATATGTATGTCACACTTTTCTTTTTCTTTGAATATATCACAATTTTTTGTTGAAAACCACACATTTTAGGTAATATATTGTAGCAACTCTGGATGCTGATTTCCCTACCCCCTCCCTGGGGCTTGTTTTTGTGTTTTTATTTGTTTTGTGTCTTGACTAGACTATTTTAGTGAAGCCTATTTCCCTCACAGTGTGAAGTGTTTGGTTTTGTTCCTCAGAGGATGCATGCAGCCTCAAGTGAGTGCATAACTCACTTTGGGATGATGGGGTTGTTTAATCAAGGCACTATTGAAGGTCTCTTTTCCTGGTCTCTCTGTTAAGCTGTGAGCATTTGTTATTACACTCAGATGTTAGACTTTGTTAATTACTGACTTATTGCTCTATTGTTTTAAACAATGCCTGGGGGTATACATTCTCCATATTCTGATTCAATTAAATTTGGGCATGAGTAATTTTTGAGGCCAATCTTTGGTTTGTTCTGAGTACAGGAGGTGATCAGGCTGGAAAGAGGGGTGTTCCAGTGTGATAATTCTTCCTACTGGGAAGCCCTTGACCCTTGGCAACCCTAACCTTGTCCCATCTTTCTTTAATCGAATTTTTATGGATAGCAAGATAATGAAGAATCACTGACTTAACTATTTCAGTGATTAAAAATAAATAACTTATTCTCATTGGTCAATTATTCCAGGGATTTAGCTATAAAAGGTTGACAATTACACAAAAGAAATTTACATTTTTTTCCCCCTGAGGTACTCACCCAGAGCCCTTATTATAGCTATAGTCAATGTCAAGGGTGTTCACATATTTGGAAGAATTTGGCTTCTTGCTTTTTATTTGACATCACTTAGAAATGAGCATGGCTTCTACATATTTCTAAGATAATATTGAAAATTGAAAGAAAGCCTGCTCTGAACATTTCTTTTAGTAATTTTTACACTTTTTTTTCATAGTAGTAATCTTCCTCCTGCACATGTATATTCTCTAGAAATTACCTTGGCAATTTTTCAAAATATAGATGCAGCTTCAGTAATTTGTGAAAATACTATACAATAACCAGGGAGTTTGACTTGAAGGGCTTTTGAGTTTGGCATTCCTCTCTAATGAGGAGACGGGCAGGTATATTTTTCCTTCCTTGCTCTCCAAATGTAGCACATTGTATAGTTTATTAAAATCACTGCAGTCAATGCCTATGGGGATTGCAAGCTTAGCTAAAAACTCAAGAGAGCTGGAATTGCAAAAACTGTGTCAGTAACTAAGTACAGAAGAGCAGCGTGCTTGCATGTTTTGCCAAAGTAGAATATTGAAAATTATTAAACTGATCTATTGGCTTTGGTCTCTACCATTGGAAAATATTAGAAAATTTTACATTGATTGATATAAAATCACTTAATGAAGTTTAAAAATTCAAAAGGATACCCTGAGTTCATTAACTACATTTCCAGTTATGAAATTAGAGCTGTTTATACTTGAGTCCCAAAGGCTTTGTGTCTTGAGTTTTCTGTGAAGAAGAAAAGATGTTTGCTGAGCCTGACTTTGTGTAGAGAACGACTTGTGAAATGCACACAGTTTTCATCTATCCAAGATCTTGTTATCCCAAGGCTCAACTTGGGGAGAATCTGCTTCCAAACTCACTCACTTTGCTGTTTCCAGATCTCAGGTTCTTGCTGGCTTTTTGCTGGAGATAACCAGTTTCTTGCCACCTGGGCCTCTCCATGGGGCAGCTTACATGACACCTGGCTTCTCTAGAGCAAGCCAGCAAGAGGGAAAGAGAAGGAAAGAGTGAGAGTGAGAGTGGGAGAGAATGAGAGAGAGAGAGAGAGAGATGGAACTAGTCATGGTCTATTTGTAACCTAATTGTGGAAGTGCTATCCCATTACTTTTGCCAAATCCTGTTTATTAGAAGCATATCACTAGGTCCAGTGACTCAAGGGGTGGGGATTGCATAAAAACAATGAATCCAGAATGCAGGACTATCTTAGAGACTACTACAGCAGTATGAACAGAACCACAGTACTTGCATTTGTAATTCACACTTTTTTGATAAGAATTTGGCCTTTAGTCATTTTATGATCTTGTTTTTAAAGCCATTATGCTAATAAGGTTAAAGCAGGAATCACAGTGAAGTTTTTGCAATGGCAACATTAAAGGACATAAATACCCTCTGCTAGCATTATCACTTGTGTTTTCTGAGATTTTTATCAGATACTTATTACTACGTCTACTTTTCTTAAGTGTCATCCTTTTGAAAAGCTTTAGGAAGGCCTGTCAACATTTGTCTGGATATACCTATATAGATGATGTTTCTTGGCTGGATTTATTATATTATCCATAGGACCTTGAGAAGCAGTATATTAAAAAGAGGAACATTTTACTTTACAGAATTTGGTTTGACTTTGTAGCTTTTTTGTTTTCAAAATGGTAAATAGTAAAAATTAAGCAACACAATACACATAAATACAAATGTAGAATCCATCTCATAAATCCAAAATATCCTCTTTTGGTTCATTGGAAAAACATTTTTTAAAAAAATCACAAACTGGAGTTTTCAAGTCTTTATGAACAATTCTTATGATAAGAAAAATAACATGTGAAAGGTATATCCTCTTAGTGGAATAAGAAAGACCTAGTGTCTTTTCTAAAGATGACATGGGTTATATTAGGCTTTGAAAATATATTGTTGTATTTCAAAGAACATGCTGTAACACGTGGTTTATGTACACCTATATGTTATAATATCAAAACCATTGTGGCTATAGGAAAACATCTAACCCTCCTTTTCACTTGTAAAAGGGAGACAAATAATGCTACTAAATATAGTACCTATCTCATAGGTTATTTTGTTGATCAAATGATGAACTATAAGCATGTTAAGGATAGGGTCATTTTTTCGCTCATTGCTGAATCCCTAGTACCCCTATAACAATGCCTACAACTTAGAAGGTATTCATTACATACTTGGTATTAAGCAAATATGTCCAGTTTAGTACCTAACACATAGTAAACATTCAATAAATATCGGCAACTGTGATTATCTGTCCAACGACAAAATAAATTTTTCTAAAGTCAGTGAAGATGTTTTAAGTCAAAAAGCAGAAGTTGTAGAACCACCTATCAGGAAATGAAAGAGATGACTCTATTAGAAAGATTTATTGGTCTGCATGATTTTAAGTCATGATATGTTGTAATTGCTCTTTTAGAATTGATGGACTGATACACTTACCACCCTTTTGAGCATTAAAGAACATAGTTATAGTTTTACTCTCTCCCTATGGGCTTCTCTGGTCAAATTAGGATGAGGAAATCAGTACTAAATACTCAGAGATCCTGACTTACTAAAATTCTGGTTTAGATCACTTTGATCTATCTCCTCTAGAATCAACAACTCAAAAGTATTTGAAAGGAAAAAAATATGTAAGCTTCCCTTCAAGATAAATTAAATATTGTAGTTCTTTCATGTTTTCTATGCAACAAGGAAATTATATCTGATATATACCAAAATAATTAGTTGGTTCAGTAAATTCTTAGAAACAATAATTAAATCTTTTAACTAACTTATTTCTCTAAATTGACCAGTAAATTACATCAAATAATTACTCTAAAAAAATAGATTTTATATAAAAGGATCTGAAATACTTGGATTCTAACCTCAGCTTCCCCATTTACTGCTAAGAGACCTTGAGTAGGTTTGTAATCTTTCTACAAAGTGGCACCAATACTAGTACCCATTACATAGAGCTATTGCAACTTTCAATGGAGGTAATGGAATTTAAATGCTTAACAGAATTCCCCTACCTTGTTATTAAACCAATACATGTTAGCTGTGAAATGTAGTCATATTACTAAATGGACACAGTCTGAGCATTCGTTTCTTCTTGAAGCATTAAGTATTTGGCTTCAAATCTGTTGTTATTTTCCTAACGCAGCACCAGGAGAGGAAGCAACAAAGTAAGTGAGCCCTCTATGTCTGACCTTTGGACCATTGTTCCAACACATGATTTCCTAATCCCAACCCAGTGGAGTAACAAGAACTGACATGTATTCCCACTGTGACTTTCTTTGACAACTCACAGCAGGCTAGAATAGGGTAGGATAGAATAGGCTGAATCATTTTTTAATCTTAAAAATTTTAGATTCTCTTCATTCTCTGTCTGCTTGGTATATTCTGAAAACAGTTTGCACAAGTTAAATTTCATCTTTTTCCTTCTAGAATGCTATTAAATGTGTATTTTAAAAATCTGGTTCTCTTTTCATTTCTATAAATCTATAAAACATGTACATATATATATTCACATGTTTAATGTTCCTAAATTTCTGTTTTGGAATTTTTATATCACATTAAAATCTGATATTAACATATTTGCAACTATTCTGAGCTAGATAACTAATGAGTGATATTTTGATATCATTAATTTCATTAGTTTCTCAGTTATTTTTTACATGGCATCTTTGCCTTCATTGGATTTTTTTCACTGATATTCTCATTAATTGTACTTTTGCAACTTCAGCTTGGTCATTTATAGTCCTTGCCTTGAAAAATATATTTTAAAACAGAGATGTAGCCAAGAAAAATGACTGTGAAAAAGACCAGTTTCTCATAGTCATATAAGTACTGTTCTTTATAAGTCTACAAATGGTAATTTATTTTTATAATATGCCAAAAGAACTCTTCCTTTTTGTGTATTATTTTGGTAAACTTTACTTTTTTAGAATAGTTTTACTGTTTTTAGAACAAATTTACCGAAAAATTGCTGAGATAGTACAGTTAATTCCCATAAACCCAGTTTCTTTTACTAACATCTTATGTTAGTATACTTTGTTACATTTATATCGTTTACTAACTAAAGTCCATACTTTACTCAGATTTTCTTAGTTTTTACCTAATGTCTCTTTTCTGTTCTAGGATTCCACATTACATTTAGCTGTCATGTATTCTTAGGCTCCTTTTGGCTTTGATAGTTTCGTAGATTTTCCTAATATATGATGACCTTGACAGTTTTGAGGAGCACTTTGTATTCTGTAGAATGTTCTTTAACTAGGACTTGCCTGATTTTTTTCTTCTCATAATTTGACTGGAGTTATAGGTTTTTGAAATTAAGACCACAGAGGCAAAGTACCATTATTCTCATTATAGCATATCAAGGATAAACGCTATCAACATGACTTATCACTGTTGATATTAACTTTGATCATCTACATTTTTTTTGATCATCTACATTTTTGATCATCTATATTTTGATATTAACTTTGATCACCTATATTTTTTAAAAAATAAGTTGCTCATTTAAAGACCATTCTCATTTGGATACCAAATATTATGCAGACATTGTGTTGATGTATTCATGTTTGGGAATGTCTGCTCTAGACCAGCTTTCCCACTGTTTCATTATGTGCATCAGCTTAAGGTGAAGTTGAGTAAGGGGCAGGCTTCTGATTTTAATTCAAAGCCATTAGCCCATCCATGGAGGGAGGGATACTAATCTGGGCTGGAGATATAGGAGTGAAAGTGGGGGTTGAATATAATGACTTGGAAGAGGGTCTTATAAGAAATAGTCAGTGGTCAGAGCCCAGACACATGGACTCATAGTAATTTATTTTCAGCTAGGAAATAGAGTACCAGATTACAAACCGCTGGAGAATCTCAATTATGAAAATTGGGAGAATAGAGTGTACTGAAGAAAATAAAATCAGCACTCTTGTGTGCACATGCTTTCTTAGGACTAACGCTGGTACTGCAATCTGGACCTAAGGCAGCAAGACTGATTTCAGACCCCACTCTCAGAATTGCACTAGTTGCTCTAGTCAGGACAAGGCTTGGTTGGGCTTGCAGAGAGATGACCTTGGTGACCCCAGCAAAGCATTTGGAGAAGGAATGGACTGGTTTTAATATAGTGTCAGTAGATGGAACACTCTGATCATTCATTTACATGAAATAAAATTGAAGGACAAGGTGCCCATTGTTCAAATTGTACAGAGTCAGTAGCAAGCCCAGAATTAGAACTCAGAACTCTCAATTTTCCTGTTCTTTATTCCTTTATAGTTTGAGTTTTTATAAATCTCTATAAAATGTGTTTTTTTACATTTTTTGAGTTATTTCTTTGTCTTATTTATTTTATCCAGATATTCTATTTTAACTGTTTTTTTTTTTCACATTACAGTACCAAATCATATAAGGACTTAACTAGATTTTGTTACTTCTTATATCAAGAACCAGATTGCTGAATTACATATTAGTTTATTTTCATTGGAGATGAAAGGGCAAAGCTAAGCTTCAGTCTATTTCTACTGACTATACAGGAGAGAAAAATAGTCTTAACTGATTCTCAGATCATAGGTTATACTTAGAGAATTATCTCTTTTAAAGCAGAAAAACATATATATATATTTTTTGCCTTTACACACAAAGCAAATTATATCTTAGAGCCCTTGTGGGAATAAATATGAAATACATATTGTGTGAGGTGATATCATTTGATGGAATTCCTTTCTAGTCTATCTTAAAAAAAAAAAACTAACAGTTTTCTTTTGTTTTTGTCCTATAGGTTTTACAAATTTATTAATTTTTACTTTTTGAAAATCAAAATAGAATATAACATCCAAATGTCATAAATTTAAACTTTGTTAAAATTAATTTCTTCATAGGATCTTTACTAGCTTTTTATGGTTTACTCTTTCCAGCCCATAGCCTGTTTTTTATTTTAACACACTGAATTTTAGCTGTAAAATGATCTAATACCTTAATATGTAACCTGAAGCAAAAATGACTCTTGAGTAAGAATTCACTTTTAACAAGTGTTTTAAAAAGTAGACCTTTCTAATTAGCTCTTGTTATAATGGCAGAAGATATATAATCCTGGTCTAACTAGAAATAATCTCAATGTGATAACACACATAAAATCCATAGGGTTATGAAATGTAAAATTATACTAAAACATCAGCTAAGGAGCATATAAGCCAAGAAAAGGATGACAGTATGACACTGTTTTCACTGCCCATCAACCAAGGATCATTTGCAATAACACACCTCAGGTACACAAATAGATGTGTAGTGCACATGGATAACAAATGCATTTCAGCAAGAGATTTCAGTGAATACAAAATTAGCTTAGAAGGAGGCTAGAGGACTTAAAATGTTCACACATAACTTTCCACCTCTTAAAGAAAAAAACAACAAAACAAAAATCCACAAACTCTTTAAAGAGCAATGTTGAGAAATGAAGTGTTTGAGGCACTGAATAATGACGTCTTCGCGATAGCTTCAATACACTAAACAGAATATGTCTTATGTCATCACCTTAAGTTATGAACATGTTCAAGATCAAGAAGCAAACCCAGAACAAGATCAAGAAGCAAACCCAATAACTGCCAGTTTTCAAGTGAGAAAAGAAAAGGAAAAAAAGTGGATGTATATAAAATACAATTTCACTCTGCCGTGATTACTGTTGTATTCCCAGTATATATACACAGCACTTAGTATATAACAGTCACTTAATATATTTTTGTTGACTGACTTCTGAAGAAAAAAATATCAGTAGAGATCAGAATGTAGCAAACTATTAGAAATTCATAGGTTGACTCAAAATGTCATTATACTTCAAGCTGCCCATTTTTCCCTTTTCCCAAACTGCTAGCAAGTATAGGAGATTTTCTCCTGGCCCCTCCTTTGTCAAAAGCGCTATGAAATGAATGTCTGAATCTAGTAACAGGTAAGAAGAGGCGGTGGATAAATATGGGTCAGGTTGGTTGGCAATAATAATAAATTTGTAATAATTTTTGAGTAGAAGTTATTTATTAGATAAAAGCAGAAGGAAAGAATATAGTTAATAAGAGTAAATAAGAGATTGTTCTTAGAACACACAGTAGTAGAATTATAGGGATATAAAAGAAGCATAGGGACATCATTAACAAGGAAAAGTGATTGAAAAGGAGTAGATGTTTTAGTCATAAAAAATTGTGTAAAGTTATATCAAGCATTTCTATAAGTTATCCAAGAAGGTCTCATTTCATTGAAAGTAAAAGAAACCGATTCTTCACAGCATGAAAAATTATTGATCTATTTTGTTACTGTGAACTTTAACCTTTTTGCCCACATCTCATTTTCATAGAATATGCTTTAAAAATTATTTTATGGTGAATCATAGTTTTATGACCTAGGGCTTACAAACAAATTTATTTCATTAATAAGCAGGAAAGACAAGAAACTTGATTGATTGCTAGAGTGATTTTCTTTTTCTTTTAGCAAATTGTTTCTTTCTGAAAAAATATGTGTTCTAGAGTCCTCTTTAGTAGAATTTCTAAATGACAGGTGGATGAAATTTTTCCTCTTTTGAATTTGTCTTGATTACAAGAAATTAGCTAATTCCATCCCTCAGTTCCCCCCAAGTAAGTTACAGCTGTACATGCAGCATTATCTGAATTGGAAATATCCTTCAAAAAATCATTCATTTGCATGTCCTATTACAAGAACAGGCAATAATTACTTGCCCTTTCTTGTTGCTCTTTAAATAAAATACTTGACAACACTCTACATAAATATGCTTTAAACTTTTGGATTAGCTCATCCATGTAGGATCCACTCAGAAAAAAATTTTCTTAGCTTTGCTAGATGGCTAAATGGAGGACCCATTTCTAGCACTGCAGATCTGCATATCAGTTTTATTTTTTCTGGACCAGAATGAGACATGGCAGTTGACAATATAAAACAAGTCATATACACTGAGGTTAAGTCAACAAAATATTCCACTCCACTTGCTTTGAAAAGAGGCACTTACTAGTGACCAACCATTCTAAGCAAAATGGGTATCAATATTTCCTCATAAAATTGGTAATAAAAATACCTGTTTTGCCTTATTAATTAGAGTACAACTTTGGTTACCACAATAAAAATGAAACTAACACTTAACAATCTGGAGGTAGGCAGTTCAAGGCTAGCAGGGCTACTCTCCTGCATGAAGTCTTCTAGAGATTCAGGTTCCTTCCAATTTGTTGTTTGATTATCCCCTCTGATGTTCTTCTCATCTTCAGAGTTCAAGGGGGCTATCTATGCCATCCATGTTCCAGTTTCGGAAGGAGGAAAGGAGATAAGCATAGACCTTCCTTTAAGAACAAGACATGGAAGTTCTACACATCCGTTACTCCCCTCATATCCCATTGTAACTTTGTTACAAGGCCATAGTTAGCTCCATGAGAGACTGAGAAGTTTGTTCTTTCTTTTGGTTGGCCATGTGTCCAACTAAGAACTCTTATTATGCAAGAAGGGGAGAATAAATTTTTGTCAGCAACTATCATTTTCTGTTCCACTTCCAAGATCTTAAAGTTGCGTAGAGGGCCAAGTAAAGTGATGGATGGAGAGGAGCTATGAATGTTAGCTGATAAAACAGTAAAAATGGTAGTTACTGGTCTTGAAGTCAACTACTAAGACCTGAGTGAGAAAACAGCCAAATGACCTTAACAAATCCCCGAATTTTGGTTTCTATCTATAAAAAAGAATTAGGTGATATTTATGTTCCTTTTCTATTCCTTGTATTATGATCTTAAAATTGTTTTTGTGCCTTCTGTTATGCAGTTCTCTGGTCCTTATCTAGGGTCTTTGTGCCTAGGATGATTGCTTGGCATTATCTTGTCTAATTCAGATACTTTTCTCTCCTTACTCATTTTTTCCTCCTTAGTCTGACTCCAGATGTTGGCCGTTCCAATTACTACCCTCACTTCTGTCTCTTGCTTGCATAAATATTTACATTTTGGTAAGTTCTTTGTGTGGTTTCTATAAAACTAGGAACAAAGTTGAAAACAAAAAGATATACCTCAGGAATTATGGCAATAATCAGGCCATTTAGTCTGGAAATCACAGTTGGAGTGGGCAATTAAATAGGTCTCCTCCCTACTGAGAACCCTGAAGCATTGTAAAATGTAGGACCTGGAACACTGGCTGGATTTAGCCAAGAATTCAAGATTAAAATGGGTCACCTGAGACATATAATAACACTTGTCAGGGGATAAATTTTAATAACATTATCATAAATCTTGGGTTCAGCCTAGGTACTTAGCTTCTACCTATCTTGTTTTAAATCAGTTTGAAAGAGACAGAGGGGGAGACAATTACAGTTGCAGAATCTTTGAGTCAGAGTAAAACGTAAAGGTCATTTCATTTAACTTCCCTTCCAAAGCAGAACTCTCTTTTCATCTTCTCAAACGTGTTCATTCTATTTTTGTTTGATTGGAAACTCACTGCTTCCTGAGACTGCCTATTGTTCTATTGTTTACAATATTGAGAAATCCTCTAGTCTTGTGCTGATATATCTTTTCTGTTTTCTAATTACCTATATGTGGATTATCTGAATTAGACCTCATTGAATGCTGTGAGAATCCACAAAATTTCATTCTCCTTGACTTGGAGTTTTGTTACTAAACACTAAAATGCCTGCATGAATTGTTTCATTACCAATATTGAGTGCATGAGGTAAGCCAAGCACTGATTTCCTATAGCAGTGTGTCTTATGCTAGTCAAATGGGTTGTGTTATGGTGCAGTAACAAACAACTCTAACATCTTAGTGGCTTAAAACAAAAAAGGTTTATTTATTGCTCTCATTACCTATTGTCTCAGGTTTATGGGGCTCTGCTTCATGTTGTTTTCATTCAGGGATGTGTAGCCTGATTAAGCTTTCATTATCTGTAAGACTGCTGGTTAACATGGAAAAACGATAGGAATGTGTTAGAATACTTCCTTTAAAAACTTTCACCCTACAGAGACCACACAGCGTCCACTCACATTTTACTGAATAAACTGTCTTATTAAAGAGAAGTACAGCCCTACCATGTACAACCCTACTTCTTGTCTGAAAGAAGGCAAGCCAGAAATATTCATTCTCCAATAAAGTATTGATGAAAAACATGTAATATTTGGTAAACAAATGGTCAATTTATTTTTATTATCATGTTCAAAATATACTTTACTCTTCTCAAGGGAGACAACCCAAAAGTCCCATCCAGTGATAACATAAATCTCATAGACTAGGACATCTGGATAATAAGCAGTAGGCTGTACATCAGGTCTGAATATGGCTCCCTTTTATCTGGAGACATATAAATTAAAGATATGTTAGTTTCCTCTTGCACTCCAATATACTCTGGTCATAGTAAAATAGGATAACTTCAATAAGCATTCTGATTTGGAAAGGGAATAATGAAAGACATACAGCAGATGCTAGTCTGGTCCAGAACAACTCTACTATCCCATAGAGTCAAAATTGTAAAATCTGCCTACCTTGGGGATAGAAAAATTCCTTGTATAGGGCCCTGGTTCCATTACCTGGGAGTAGCCCCCTTGCCCAGTGGTCCTCTGGGAATTCTTTCTTTCCTGTGATTCTTTGCGAACACATCTGAAAAATTGGGAGAGAGTATATGCCCTCTTTCAGAACTGAGTAACTTCCTAAGCCTACTTTCTGCCTGTAGATGATTGACAGTTCAAGGATTGACTTAAGCTTAGGTCAGTGGCAGTTTTTTTAAATCCAGACTGGTGATTCTTTTTTTTTTTTTATTATTAATTAATTAATTTATTTTTTTGGCTGTGTTGGGTCTTCGTTTCTGTGCGAGGGCTTCCTCTAGCTGCGGCAAGCGGGGGCCACTCTTCACCGCGGTGCGCGGGCCTCTCACTATCGTGGCCTCTCTTGTTGCGGAGCACAGGCTCCAGACGCGCAGGCTCAGTAGTTGTGGCTCACGGGCCTAGTTGCTCCGCGGCATGTGGGATCTTCCCAGACCAGGGCTCGAACCCGTGTCCCCTGCATTAGCAGGCAGATTCTCAACCACTGCGCCACCAGGGAAGCCCCCAGACTGGTGATTCTTAATGTCAATAAAATTCTCTGAGAACACTGTGAGTATCTAATCTAGTTGATTCCAGTCAGTACATTGTGCTAGCAATCCCTCCCACAGTTCTTTGTAAAACACGGTTTTTAGGGTAGCTGTATTCTTTAACTTTCTCATTCACTTATCTCCAAATCTTGAATTATTGCAGATACTTTGTACCAGTTGGGCTTGGAGGAGAGCAACACTATTAAGCTCATTTTCTGGGAGATCCACCTTTAGTTCAGTCTCACTCTGAGACACATTCATCCATTCAGAAATTTATACGAGTACCCTTAACATGATCCTTGCCAGTGAGGCTGGGTTTTACTTGGCTTATATTGCTCAAAGACTATAAATTTTATTTTGGGCTGGGGAGCATTTGTCTCTTTTCTCTATATTCCTGAATTTGGGGACAACTTGCATTCCTTTTTGTTTCCAAACAAATATTTAATCCAAAAGTTAATATTTTCCTGACCAAATCTCTTTCTTATAATGCCTTGCAAAGTGTAGCTAATAGCTACCTATATATGCCAAATATTTTTTCTCCAACTTCTTTTCCAAGAGTTTGAAGTTCATTGGGTACATGATCTGCCTACCAAATTATTACAAGTGGCAATTTTACCAGATGTTTCCCACTGCTTAGCAGATAATAGTTTCCGATAACAGCTTCTTTTGTACCTACTGCCTACTAGTTGCTAAACCAGTGCCACATTTTGCAGCTTTTCTTGTTACAGCTGTCTTCTCGTCTTGTTCAATGTCTGTGTCAATCAAGATGTGCTAGATTGTGCTCTGGTAAGGAACACCCACAAAATTTCAGTGGTCTATAATCACAAGGACTTACTTTTTGCTCACACTATATGTCACTATATGTACATTGGGCTATAGTGGTTATAATCTATATTGTCCTCACTTGAACATATAAGTGAGGGAGCCTATTTGGAGTGTTGCTGAGTATCATGACAGACAGATGGGAACTTTAAAGGCTTCTGCCCAGAAAAGCAAATGTTGGTTTTACTCATATTTTATTGGTCAAAACAAGTCACATGACCACATTTAACTTAAAGTGGGGGAAAGAAATGCAATATTACTATATGTCTAGAAGCAGAACCAGAAATACTGTTTATCAACACTAATGACTATCCTGCTCCTTTTAATTTATATAAAAGATTAGTTTGTTTAAAGTCTAGAAGGTCTGAAGCTCTAACTGTGCTAGCTTTTGCACATGTAACATCTGAACATGATTTTATTATTCAAACATTTGTGGAGCTATATATTAATCAACTAGCCATAATAAAATATTTTATTGATACCAACTACATTCAGGATAAAGAAAAAAATAAAGGCATTGAAAAATAAATCAAGATTCTCCATCAAGAATATTTATTTACTAATAGGGATATAGAAGATATGGTATTTTCCAAATGAAGACATTCACAGTTCATGCCACTCCATGAAGTCTTTGATCAAGTAGAATTCATTTCTAATTTTCCTTTACTCCCCTTTCTTGTATGTGAGGTATGCATTGGGGCACATTTGTGAAGATGTCATTTAAGGGGCTTAGGATTTTATTAATTTGTTCAGGGCAAAAGACAGTCTTCTTTTTTAAAAAATTCACAGTACCCAGTAATGCACTAAGTACATGGAGGGGCAGAGACATTTCATGAACAACAATAACAACAAAAAATGATATCCTTTTAATACAGAGGTTAATTTCATTGAAATGTGATTTATATTCACTAAGAAACAGAAGAAAAATAACTGCAAAAGAACTAGGCACAAAAGGTGTATCGGATGAGCTATTTCTTTAAAAAGCAAGAACAAAATAAAACAAAACAAAAGCCAAATAAACCTAGAAGATTTTGACAATTATTTTCTATGGTTAGTAAGGATGACCAGGAAAATCATCATTTTGGGGGTTAGTAGCATAGTTGTTTTCTTATTGTTATTCATGTTCTTATTTTACTCTTAAAAAAAACACAATTCTCAAAACTGATGTTCAGTTGGTTAAATAGCAAGCCTTCTGTCTTACACAGGATGTCTTTTTTGTAAAACTAAAGTCCATTATGTTTATCTCTGCACATAGTTATTGCAGCCATTTGAAGTGTTTCAAAAAGAGATTAGTTTTCTCTTAGAGCCCTCATGGGTCATAGAATTAACAGGAATCTCAGAAACTCCTGTGGTCACTCTACTACTGAGATCACTGCGATAACATTTCTCTCATTTCCTTTCTTTCAGACTTCTCCTCTTTCAGATCCATCGTGCACCCCACTGTTGAATTGATTTTTCTTGAAACCCTTCTTTGTCCATATCAGTTGAAGACAAAAACAACTTTGATTCCCTATTGTTTACAGGACAAAGTCCAGATTTCTTGTGCTGGCATTCAAGATCCTTTACAGTGTTTACAACAATTTCTTTTCTCTTCCAAGAGGATAGAAATTCTCTTTATCATTTCTTCAAGGTACCACAGACATCTCCATTTCTGGGGACCTGAAATATTCCCCCTGCCATGGCAATTTGTACCCAGACTCATAATCCAAGTGATTTTTCTCCATGAAGACTGCCTCATATTCTCCTACTCTTAAAATTGATATTAGATTTTTCTAATTCTCTCCCCTCCCCCAATAACTTACATATGCTGTTTGTACAAAGGGGTGCAATTATCAAGTAATGAAATGATTTTATGAGCCAAAGAATATATTTTTTAAATTCCTCACAAGACCAAGCTTATAGTAAGTGCTGAATTAATCCTTGTTTATTGACCTTGAGACATTGGTTTAGTCTCCATCTCCTGGCAAATCCATAAATTAGCAAAAAGATTAGACTAGATTATTTTCTTATTCTCTAAAGCCAGAAACTCTTTTTAATATTCTTCCCACTCACTCTCTGTCTCATTTCCAGATTAAAAAGAACTTACTTCAAAAATTCTTGAGAAATTTTTTCTTAACTGGATAACACCTTGCTTGTTATTCATGAATGTGAATTATAATCACTTCTGATGTTTTAAAAAACTGGACTTGACTTCCAAATACTCTAAGTCAGCAAATAAGTGTGAGGACAAGCATCTGTACTTTTAAAAATTCCACAGGGAATCCCAATGGGAGCTTATCTATTCAGAACCACTGCTCTAATAGCTTGGAACTCTCGGCCTATATTTTTTAAAAGAAGAGACCAATCTAGTCTTGATCATCTTAAAAGGCTCGTTATAACCTTCATCTTCCTCTTTTTCACTTCACCTTTCATGCAGTGGTTCATAGCACACCAATTTTACATACAAAGTATTGGTGACTCTAAGACTGATTCTCATCAGACACAATTCAGTCTTATCACCATTGTTCCACAACTCTTCAAAACATCTCTTATAGGCCACCTGAAACGGAATCATCCAAGTGGCTTTGTAAATACCTCAGTTCTTGGGCTTCTCAACAGACTTATTCTCATGTATACTAAAGTTTGAAAACCACTCTAAACGTTATTCACCATTCTATGATGTAATTGAGTATATCAATGGTAACAAACCTGAAATCATAGATTGACGTGAAGCTTCATAGGAGAACCTTGAAAGAATGAATAGTTGTAGCACATTTGCTTACTTTGATAATTTAATTACTTAAGGTGCAAGCTAGACCAATACGTAAGTAGATGATCAAAATATTCCATGGCTTAAATAAGATAAAAGCTTGATTCTCACTTAACAGTTCAGATGTGAGTGGTCCAAAGCTGACAGAGTGAATATGACCCATGAGATCATCCAGAGACTCATGCTGAAGAGAGAGTTGTCTCTGTCATCCTGAACATGTGACTGCCCCAGATGTTGCCATTTCTTGGTCAGCAAGAGAGAAAAAGACTTCTCAGAGCAAGTAGACTTTTCTTCTAAGAAACTGAAAGTGGCATATATTAGTTCAGCTCATGATTCATTGGCATGCACTTAGCCACTACTCACACCTAGCTGTAAGGGAGGCTGATAGCCTCTCACTAGGTAGCCATGTGCCAAGCTACAACTCCAGGATTCCTGATAGTTAAACAGAGAAGATGGAAATGGATACTAGTGGTCCATTACTGGTTTCTGCCCCAGATAAGCTCTATTAGTTTTTGTCTTTGCCTTAACTTCTCACAAGAAACTAGAGTTTGGGGGAAAAAATGTGATATCTGAAAAATAAAGTATGTAAAAATTATACTATATAGTATATGTAATATATAAAAATATGTTTTTTAAAGTGTTCTGGGAGCCAATTTCCAATATGTGTGTGTGTGGTGGGCTGGGGGGTTTCCACACCAACGCAATTCTCAGACACCAGCTGGGTGTCCTACCATTCAACTCAATACTGACAGCATCTACCTGGAGATAGTATCCGATTCCATAGGCTAAGGGCTTAGTCCTACATGACTGCTCCCCCCTCCATTTCAGGCTCCAGTCACAAGTCCAGGTGGTCACCTGGGCTTCTGATCAACTGGCTACAGATCAGAGGTTCCAAGACCCCTTCCTTGGGTTTGTCTAATTTGTTAGAGCGGCTGACAGAACTCAGGGAAAATTTTACTTAATAAATCCCCAGTTTATTATAAAAGGATATACCTCAGGAACAGCCAAATGGAAGAGATGCTTAGGGCTTAGAGCTTCTGTGCTTTCTTTGAGCATGGGTCCCTCCCCCAATCTCCACATATTCACTACCCTGGAAGCTCTCAGAACCCTGTTCTTTTGGATTTTATGAAGGTTTTATTACATAGGCACGATCGATTAAATCATTGTTCATTTGAGGGTGATTCAACCTCCAGCCCCTCTCCCCTCCCTGGAGGTGAGAAGTGGTGAAGCTAAGAGTTCCAACCCTCTATTCACAAGGTTGGTTCACCTAGCAACCAGCCACTATCTGCCATCCTTCAGTGACCAAGGGGTTTTCCAAAAGTCACCTCCTTAACATAACAATAGGCACCTTTATGGCTCTTATGACAGGAAATTGCAAGGACTTTAGGAACTATGAGCCTGGAACCAGTAGACAAAGACCAAATATATATGAGAAGTATATTTTGTCATTTGAATGACCAAAATATATTTCTTATAAATCACGATATCACAATTTTAATATTTATTTATATTAGTTACTTTATATTAATAATTTAAGTAAATAATTTAAGAAATAATTTATATTTCCTCCTGGTAGTTTGGAGCATCATTAAGCAAATTATCCAACTGACAGATAACTATAACCTTGAATCAAAAGCCTCACTAATATGTAATTAAATTATATTAGTTATTTCTTTGATCTACACCCTGCCATTTCATTGCAAAAATAATTTTATTTGGTATGATTTACTCTTTCCAAAGCTGGTCTAGTTCTAAGAGTCTTCACTCAAGGCCTCATAATACTTTTGTTTTACTTTTCTCAGTAATCTGGCTGACTAGTGTGAGTTGCTAAGTTTGCCCTCTTCCACTCTCTTTGAAGAAGAGCACTCACTCCTCTGCTTTTCTCCACTTTCCAGAGGCCTCCTCTGTTCTCTCTGTGCACTCAAAGGTGGAGCTTGTGGCTCTGTAATATCACCTGCCAATTCCAAGTTACCAGAAGATTGGAGTATAGATGCTCTGTTGATTTGTGTAAATCCTGATTTTGTTTAACATAGCACATGCCTCTTTTCCCTGGCTTTTTGCCTTCTTATCGTATCAACTTTCTTATTTGTCTATTCAACATTCAGTTGTTGAAAACGTACTCTATACTAGGCCACTGCGCCAAGGGCTAGAATTGGAGAAACTGCTCCTGCCCTTAAAGAGTGCATAAGGTAGTAGTAGAGACAGAAGCTAAGCCAATACGTACAATAATGTTATGAGTGTTGAGATTAAAATATGAATAGATATAATGGGAAACATTTGAAGTTCAGTAGAATGACAATTCCAAAGCCCCTGCTTCTTAAGTTTTGATATTGATTCCTAAGTACTGTTTTCCTGCTTTTTGTACCATTATTGTTTTTCCTGTTTTACTTAGTTGAAGAAAGTTTTTTATTAATTTTCTTATGTCTCTTCAACCTTAAGACCCTTGATATTATTCCTATGCAAGTGGACTATTTTTCTGTTTTCCTCAGTGACCTGGCCTGTTTTCAACTTCTGGTAGGATTCCCACCAGCCCTTTGAGCCACTCACAGCTCTAGATTGAGCCACTATGACATCCTGCTGCTTTTCCCATCTGTCCCCTATTCCTGTAGAAATTCCTATTCCTGCTGAAGTATGAGTTTAACGCATGAGCTGACCTGTTAGACTCTCTTGCCTCTGAACTATTCTTCCATCTGTATGCTTTCTGTAAGTATCCTGGCATGTCATTTTGAAATATTGGCACTTTTACTTCCTGATCTCAGGTTCACAAGTAAAATAAACAATGTTTTCATATCATTATCATTATACTTCACATTTTAGAGGTTTTTACATATGTCAAAATCATTTCTACTCTCCATGTTTTCTGAATAAAAAGCAAAAGTGCAGTGAGGGTATGCGATTTGATTGCAGTGCTATAGTTAGTAGGAAATTAGGATTTAAACTCAAGCATTCTGATTTTAAACTCCCCGAGTCTACTACATTCTTTGCAGAAGCAACGTTTTGGCCTTTTCCACTAAGGTTATATCTGCTATGAAAAACTTCACTCAATCTTTATCACCTGAGATATCATAAATCATTTTCCTGCTATTAACAAATAGAAATTATGGATATATTTAAATTTTATAAAAATTATGAGTGTTAAAGAAAGGAAGGGAATCGCTGGTGCTAGAATCAAAGGGAAACTTGAAGCCAGAATGGTAAGTTAGGCGGTTTGCTTTGGCAGCTCTAAGACTGGAGGGCAAGGATGTCAGATTATGTCTGAGTATAGGACCTCGGTGCTAATAAGTAGAGTTGACTGATCATTGTTGGAATAAGATATATAACCTTGAAATTGAGTAAAAGAAAGGGAACTAACAGCCATGCTAAAGTTGCACCCCTACAAAAAATGGAGTTAAAGAGGAAGTAGGAAAAGTTTACTCACCTGCACAAGAATGTAACGAAGAAATAGTCTCTACCATAGCCCTCAGTAGGAAAAAGATATTCCATTGAGAAATTGAAGCCCAGTTCAGAAACACAAATGGGCATGGAGTCTGAAGTTATTTTGCAAATGTTTTGCTGGACTCCTCAAGACAGACAATTAATTAAAAAAATATTCTGAACTAGTGAACACCCTGAGGGTTTGAAGAAGCAAAGACAAAACAATTACATAACACCCAATCCAGGGTGTATCGGACTTGTACAGGAAAAAAATTCCCACTAAAAATGAGCTCATGAGAAAAAATAGAATGCACACAAGGACATATTACACCTTGAGGGAGTTAGCCAACACATATTTAAGGACTAGCTCTCTTGGAACTTGAGCTATTAAAGCAATTGCATAGAGGTCATGTAATAATCACTGCACTATTAAAATGATTTAAGAAGCAAAAGGAGGTTTAGAGTCATAGAGAAATAAGAGAAGACAATGACAAAGTAGCTTTCAGATTTGACAAAGAACAAAATAAAGCATCTACTAATGAAGAAAGTAGTCACCGAAACTAAAATTCATGAAGTGGTTATATAGAACATTATACAACTGAAGAGATTTTCAATGAAATAAATCTGAGAATTCTACACAGAGTGAAGCACATAGGATAAAGAGTTGGGAAATATGAAATAGAAGGTAAAAGAGGTAGAATGGAATGAGAATATGATGATCAATATGAACCACCTCTAAGAGTGCAAGTGTGTAAAAGTTATCATTCACTCTGAATGTTTAAATGCATAGAATAACCCTCTGTCTCAGATTCTAAGATCACGATGAAACCTTCACCTGATGCAGGATTGTGGGCATGGCTGGAAATTTGGAATGAGAGTTTAAGTGCACTCAACTTTCTGAGAATGGGATGGGGGAGGTGTGGGTTTAAGAAATCCCAGAATTCATTTATTTTATTTTATTGCTGTAAACTTTAATAGCTCTAACATTATTTTGAATAGACCAAATACTTGTCAGGAGATTGAATCAGTAATCAAAAACCTTCCAATGAGGAAAAGTTCTCTCCCTCCCCACAGGTTCTTCCTCTTAATTCACTGTCTTAGAGAAAAGTACCCCACAATACTGCTATGTCACCCAAGTCACACACCTGAACTTTCACACACACACACACACACACACACACACGCACACACATCTAGACATACGTTTGGTCACCATGTTTTGCTATTTTATCTCTTTAATAGTTTTTGGCTCTGCCCCTTCATCTCCATCTCCATAGCTCCAACCTTACTTCAACCCTTCATCATTTCTCATTTAGATTACTGCCACAACACCTAACTGAATTTCTTGACTTCATCCTTGCAGTTTTATCTCCCCCATTCTTGACTCTATTTCCACTTCTTCCTCACATTGCAGTATCAAAACATGCCATTCCTCTGATTTAAGTGTTTGAGGTGGCTTGTAGTCTTTGGGGTGGAGTCCACATTTCTTGGCATCCTATTCATGGCTCCTTTTGGTCTGACCCCAAATTACCTCTCCAAATACCATCATACAACTGCCTTATCCTCTGTGTACCTGTAATTCTCTCTCTGCCACCTCTGTGTCTTTGCATACTCTATCCCTGCTGTTTTGAAGAGCCGCCATGCCCCCTTTGTGTAAGTAACTCAAAGATTTTAGGAAGTTTCACTGATTCATTCTCTCCCAAGCCTCTTCCTTAGTCTGAGTTAGGATGCTCACGCATATGGCCTCATCCCCTTAGTGTCTCCTTTTATAGCACCTTGTGCATTTTTCTGTCTTAGCACTTACCTCAATGTGATGTGATGATCTGTGTACTAGTATGATTCTCCCAAAAGAATTGTTAGTTCTTTGAGGGCAAGCACCAGGTCTTATCTGTATTTGTTTTCCAAGCATTCAGTAGAGTGTCTGGCACAGACAATGAAGGCCGTCCCATAAATGAATGAGGTGGTTACAGAGTTATTTTCTTTGGAGGGGTTCCTTCCTCTCTTGTCAGTCCTTTTATTGCTTTTATTTCCAACTTAAACCAGAGTCTTTCTCTCTGATCCCTTTTTCTAAAGTAGTCAAAGTGGATTTGATTTGCTCCTAATAGCCTTTCAGTTTCAGAATCATATCACTGTCCATTTAGGCTCCTCTACATGAGGCCACAGTCAATGATTTTACCTAAGTTGCAGGGAGAAAACAATGAATTCTCTTTTTATTTTCCATTTTTTATTTTTATTGTTTCTTTAATTAATCTTTTGGTTCAGTATTGCCTCTCTGACTTTTCCCCACTTCTCTCCTCTTTCAGATATTTTATTTGTTCCTCTATTCCTCTTTGGTTTGCTCCATTTTCTCTTTGCCTTTTCTTATGCTGAAGCTAAAAGCAGTCTGTCACCTTTTGTTTTTTCCTATAGGTCAATCTCGGTCCATGACAAATTAATACAAACTTTTGTATTGAATATGTAATGGTTTCTCTCTGTGCTTATAAAGGAACACACAGCACACAAACAAAGTTGGAAAAGGAATATTTATCAGAAGAGAAGTTGGAAAAATTGGAATAAACATATTGATCTATCCCAGTCTTTTGATTGTGCTCAAATGAAACCAAGTAACTAACTATTCAGAATACTTACTAGCCTCTTCACACATAAAACTGCTTAACTTCCAGCATAAGCAAGGTTTACTGCTCTCTAAGTCAATATCCAAATGCTGGAATTTGCCTTATGAAAAGGGAAAATCTGTAGAATAATAATTTTATGAAATACTCCTTTTAATGCGAACATTTATATGAACATTTTGAAACAAAAGTTATTCACACCAATTACATGACAGCAAATTGAAATAGAAAAAAAGGGGCTATTATCTGGGTTTTTTAATTAATGCAAACTATTTATAGAATAATAATGAAACATACACGGAGGAAATATGTTATCCTGGTTACCGAGGAGGGGCAGTGAAATCATACGGAGCTGGGTTAGAATTCTGGCTCTGCAACTTTTGTCACTTGACCTTCGGTAAAACTTCAGTTCTTCATATATCAATTTGTCTAGGATTAAATGCATCAAAGCATTTAGTATAGTTCCTTATGTGTAGAAAATACCTAATATATGTAAGTAAATCAGTAATATAATAATTATAATGAATTGTTTTTCTTATTCTCCCTTTCTCTTCATTCTCATCATCTGACTTACCTACCTAGTTTAAAAACTCTCACTATTCTTACCTCTTCCTAAATCAGTACTTTTCAAAATGTGTATTGTGACCCATTTGTGGGTCATGAAATCAGTTTAACGGGTTGTGATCTGCATTAAAAATGTAATAGAATTAAAAAATTAGTGAATTGTATGTACTAAAAGTATTTTTTCTGAAAAATTTCAGTTATACATATGATTTGACTGATATTTTAAAAGGATTCTTCTGGCTGCTGTGTGTAGAATGGACTCTAGGTAGGTACGGATGGAAGTAGGAGCCTATTGCAGTCATCCAGGGGAGAGATAATGAGGAATCAGTCTAGGATGGAAGGAATAGAGGAGGTGAAAAGTGACCAGATTATGGACATATTTCATGAATAGAGGCAACATGTTTTGTTAATATAACTGGATATAAGGTATGAAAGAGTTTTTTGTACCAAGCAACTGAGAGAATGGATTTGCCATTTTATAAGATGAGGAAGTCTACAGGAGTGATAGGTTTGTGGGGGGTGTGGGTGGGACAGAGAGCTGGAGTTTTATTCTGGACATGTTAAATTTGAGATGCTTATAATTATGGACATGGAGATGTTAGGTATGCAGTTGCATATAGAAGTCTAAATTCAGAGGCAAGTTCTGGGCTGGAGATGCAAATTTGGAAGCCATTAGGATATATATGCTACTTAAAGTCATGAGTTTGGATGAGATAACCAAGGGTGTGAGTGTAGTTAGAGAAGGGAAGAGGTCTGAGGTCTGAACCTTGAGGCACTGTGACATCTAGAACTTGGGAAAATAAATAACTGCAAGTAAACAAAGAGACTAAGACACTGCAGCCAGTGAGAGAGAGGGAAATACTCAGGAGAGTATGGTGTCCTAGAGCCAGGTGAAGAAAGTTCAACAGGAGAGAGTGATTACCTGTGTCTAGGGCTATCAGTAGGTTACTCTGGTGGTAGAGTATAGGTAGTATACACAGCAACTGGTGGTCATTGATGACTCTCACAAACACCATTTTTTTTGAAGTGGAGACAAAAGCCTTCAGTATATGTTTTGTGAATACATGGGTTTTTAATAAGTGTAATTGTTATGCTATAAGTCTCTTTGTTCTTTTTCTTTCAATGGCATGTTTTAAAAACTTATTCTAGGTTGTGTATCTAGGTTGCCTTTTACTTGTGCATTCTACCACATTTTAAACTCCATTTTCCTAATGATTGAGACCTAAGTAGTTTCTAAGGCACAGCTATAATGAACATTCCTGTCCCCTTTTGGACCTGTGCAAGTACAGTAATTCTTCGAGAAAGATACCTTGAACTGTAATTACTGTGTCATAGGGCATTTACAGACTCGACTTTCACAAGATATTGTCAATTTGGTTTCTTGAGTAACTGACCCAGTTTACCTTCCCACCAGCAGTATATGGGAGTTCAATCTCTTCATAACTTTTTTTACACTTGGATTTAGCTCCTTTTCTGATCTTTTTTATCATTCTAATGGGTATTCTGTGATTCTCTCAATGTTTTAATTTGCATATCTCTCATCATTAATGGCTTAAAATATTTCCATATTGATGTTGGCAATTTGGACTTCTCCTTCTATGCATTTGCCTAGTCATATATTCTTTGTCTAGTTTCATGCTCTTTCTAAACCACTTGTTTCTTTTTATGATGTCTAAGTTACCCACTAATGACATTTTCTTTGTCATTATTTGCCAGCTTCCACCGCATATGTCTACCTTTCTTTGGGACTTCAGAGTCTGTGTTATAGTTTTCCTCTTTATTTTATCTTAAGCCTTCAAATCAATTGGATTTAAAATCCAACTGACACTTTGATCTAATATTTCTCTCACTTTCTCAGCTCCATTGACGAGGTCTGTAAATTCAACCAGCAACTGGAGCATCTTTCAGAATTTTCTCCCTTCAATCTTTCAAAATAAGAGCTTCTCTCTTTTACTACAACCATTGTATCTTCCAGTTATCCCACTGACCAATCCCCTATTGAACTTCCTAACACATTGACTAACATCCCTCAGTCCCCATTTGGCACTCAGGTGCAGACACAGTTCTGTTCAAGAAAAATCTAAGGATCCTTAAGCCAAATGTTTCACTCTTCAAGAAACCACATAGTCCTGCATTGAACTCACATGGCATTAAGTTGGTACTACCCTACATGTCACTGTTTCTGGCTTAAGTGTCCTATTAGGTTGTAAGTTGTTTGAGGGCAAGCATGTCATCATATTCCAATATAGCATGTGAGTTTAGAACATAAGCCTGCTGGTCTTGGTTCAAATCTTGGCTCTGCCCCTTAATAGCTGCATGGTTATTATACCACTTTGTCCCTCAGGTTATTATACCACTGTTGTGAGAATTAAACAAGTTACTATATGCACAGCTCTTAGAAGAATGTCTGAAGATTGTGCTGCTCAATAAATGTTAACCATTACTATAAACATCACTGTCTCCTCTACTTCCATCCCAGTAACTTGTTGTATATGTTAACAATGCACATTTTAAAAATGACTTGAATATGAATGCAATATACTATAAGTAGTAGGTGAAATGACAGTTGGGAGTAAAAATGGGAAGAGGCAACCATTTTATATCACTCTTTCTCTGTACTTTTGCTTGGCCCATAAAATGAGAACTTCACAGATATTGGGAGGAAGCTACTATCTCTCCACCGCCTCAGGCCTGCCTTCTAGCAGAAAGGCTATCTTGATTGGTGAGATGGAGAGAATCACTAAGCATGCCTTCTTGAGCTTTATTTTTGCTCTTTCTTTTTACCCACACTTCCTGCAGACCAAGACCTTTCTTCTTCTCCTTATAGTAAGCATACTGGTGCAGGACTGGAGAAATTACCATTGCCTGGGTCCTTGGACCTAGTGGGTCCACTGTAAACTGGACCTTAGCTGGGACTTCACTTATTACCGGGCCATCACAAGCCCCCAGTCCAACAGAGAGACCATAATGATGGTTTGGGTTTCTGGGTATCAGTGTCAGTTCAGACCCTATGTCCAATAGTCCTTGAAATGTATCATTATTCCCTTTCCCCAGTATACAGTTACATGAATATATGGCTAAAGGTCCCTTTGGGAAGAATCAGAGAAATGCAGGGTCCTTCCTTCTAAGGAACCAGCTAATTCTTCAGTCAAAAATTTCTAGATCTGAAAATTGCCCGAAGTCTGTGAACTGAGCAAGGGATCGTGGCTTTTTACTGAGACTATTCCCTTCAGCCTTCCGCTCTTCCATTCTTGCTTTTTTGCTGGTTCTGGATATTAAAGTGTATCCTTGTTAGCTTCCAGTCTGTTTTATCTGGAAATGCCATACTCTAAAACCATCTCCACAACTCCTTCTAAGCCCCTTGGCTGATCCTCCAATCATTTTAGTTGTTACAGTAATTTTAGCCTCCCGGCTTCTGTAGGTAAAGCACCATCCCATGGCCTCTAATATTCAGAGCTCCATCATCCCCAGTGATATTAACAAACCCATCTCTGACTGCCTCTCCTATAGTCAGACCTAGTCAGCAGAGGAGATACACCACTGAACAATTATGTGGTGCTGGTATCCCTCTTACTAGTGCATTGCTGGTAGTCGTTGGTGTGTCCACTGGGATTCCTGTGGAACATAATTCTTTGGAGGATTGTCTGAACGCATGTAATGTGTCCATGACAGAATGCTCACTTTCCTCAACCTCTTTATTTCTTCTTCTACCATCTGCCAGGTCAAGTCAGCCATATCCATTTCACTCAGCATTGACTATTGCTTTCTTCAGACTTCTAAGAGCCACCGTAAAGCAAAGCACATTTTCCCTATCCCCTGGTGTCCTTGCCAAGGTGTTAAATCCCATGTCCCCAAGCCAATGAATTATTGTTTATCCAGTCTTGTACTATGACCTCTCTATTAAGCCCCCTCAAAATTAAGCCCCAGGGATAATTCCCTGGCTCCTTGCCGTGCATGCTAGCTAATTCTTGCAGCTCCTTCATATATAATCTTTTTTCTCCCTTTTCAGACCCAGCCTGTCCCCAGCAGAGTTATGCTGGAATTTCTACAGCATTTTTAAGCATGAAAGAAGTGCTAGCACTTTCTATGGAAGAGTGGGCTACCTTAAAAAGCTTTGAGCATTCTGGGGTGTCTGAAGAGCAAATGAAGAGCAAACACCCTCAGGGGCATTCATCCAGATGTCTTTATCCATGTTTCAGGGTCCCAAATTTTCCCATTTAGGGCCTTAACCTCAATATAACAGACTTGCCTTGGCTGAACATTGAAGCATTCCTGGAGCTCTGCAAGCCTGTTAGGTCTTCAGCCGGCTGCTCATTTGTGTGTGCCTTCCACTGCAGGAGGTAAGGGCCTCTTTACGAGCTACCAAAAAGGCTCTCTTGCTCTCGTACTTTGTTATGGCCTTCAGTTTCTCCTTGTCCTTCTGCATGGCATCAATCCAAGGAAGAAGTACTCAGATAATTCTCTGTCCTAGACATTGTTCCCATCCTCTCTTTCAAAGGCCTGAATGCCTATACCAAGAGCATTCCTCCCTGTCACCATTAATAAAGTCTTTAGCCATTTGACCATCACCTCTGGCAGGAAATCCCCATGGCCCCCACAGCATGCGGTATGCTACGTTCTTTTTTCTGCTGGGCAATGAGTGACTGGGTCTCCAAACTCCTTCTTTCCATCTGTTTTCCCATGTCACTCCTGTTCCCAAATATGATAGTTCATATCCTCTAAGAAGTAAATGCCAAGATGAGAATAGACGTTCAGGAGATTTTTTTGGGGGGGAGTTATAGCCCATGAAGGACAAAGGGGAAGGAGAAGGAGAAGGTAGGAAGAGCCTTCAGACCACAAGGCAGTCTGAATCTATAAAGGAGAGGGAGCAGTAAATAGAAAGAGTCTCAGATTATAGTGAAGTTCTAAGAAAATTCTGTCAGATTGATGGAGAGTTTCAGGTCTAAATTGTCAATCAGAGGGCATTGTGTCTTGTGTTAGTATTTTTGCTGTGCTAATTTCTTGGCCATGAGCAGCTCTTGGGAAGCATTGCCTCAGTGCAACATGATGGTGGATCTCTGCCCCTACAACAAGAGATATGAGTGGTGCATTTCATGGCTTCCAGGGGTCATGTGTTTCCAAACTTATTTGATCATAGGCTTTCTTTGTAAAAATATCTTCAGGAGATGTTTTGTGGAGTATACTGTGTTAAAATTTGAATTATTGGTATAAATCACATTAGGAATGCATGTGACACTTCTTTAATGTCTTTGGTTTTCATTGCTTTTTTTTTTTTTGGTCAACAGAATGCTCTGCATTTTTTTCATATTTTTATACAAACATCTATATAGCAGATTGTCATGTGCCAGACACTGTTCAAAGCTTCTATAAGTATTAACTTGTAACAGTACATTTAAGATGGAAACTAAGATTATCCTCATTGTACAAATGAGGCTTAGGGATGTTACATGACTTCCCAAGATCATGTAACCAGTCAGTGGCTGTGCCAGAAGTTGAACCCACAGAGTCTGGCTCCAGAGTACGTGCTCTCAACCACTGGGCAATGCTGACTTGTAGGCATTCTTGTGTGTCTGAAGCTTTACCAAAGAGCCTGTGGAAGCTAATGCTAAACTGCACCTAGCAGGCTGTCGTGGATGAAGGATCCTCGGTGCCTGGATGACCCAAATAAGCAGGACTCTAGTAGCCAGAGAGAACATTCCCCAGTGACCATGCACACAAATATGCACACTCTGAGTACCTATTTTTTGTACCATGCATCAATATATATACAAACCTATACATACATGCCCCATATACACCAAATGTGTTATGTAGCTATGCCTTGCCTTATAATATATGTTGATTATAAGTATACACAGTCAGAACTTTTCCAGTATTCTCATGCATGCACTAGTAGCTGATTAGTATGGAATCTTTGGGGTTTGAAGCCAGACAGAACTTCACTCTTATTAACAGTGGGATCTTGAGCAAGTTCCTTTCCTTCTTTGAGCTTCAGTTGTCCCATCAGCATAAGTAGCTATTATAATACCTACCTCACAGGATTTCTCTGAAGATTACATCAGATAGGAGAAGTGAAACTGTTTAGCACAGGCCCAGTATTCAGGAGTTCAGTGTAAGTTTTGTTAAATTGAATTAAATATTATCTACCATTCTTAATATGAGTTTCTAGTGATTATTAATGAAATGAGCATGGATCATATTAACCTCAGCTGGCTTCAAAATATACCTCTTGCTGGTTCTACTATGACATCCAGTCTTCTTGTTTTCCTTTAGGCTGAAATATTCAGGGGGCCAGAATTATCTTCCTAGCTCTCATACTGTTTAGCTGTGCAATTCCGGACAAGTGACTTTCCTCTGTGGACACCAATGTCCTCTCGTTTCTGGGATGAGATTTACAAACTCAGGACCATGGATAGATGCCGGGCTGGCAGCATGAAACTCAAAAGAGAACTTCAAAAAAATGCAGTCACAGGCTCTCCCATAAGGATTCTGTTGTGTAGCATTTTGTTAATTAGGGTTAACAGTACCTACTATAAAAAATAAATCCTTGAATTTTAGTAGTTTAATACAGAGAAGTTTGTTTCCTGGTCTTGTTAAGTGTTCGATGCAGGGATTCCTGGTAATTATACTGCTGTCTTCTCTACGGGAGTTTTATCTTTAATCTTCTTGCTCTGTTATCTCCCAGGACATTGGAATCCCATACTTCCATCTAACAGACAGACAAAGTTCATGGAGTAATGCGTGCAGGATGTCGCTCATCCCTTTCTCTTAGATCCCATTGACCAGAACTTAGTCAAATGGCACCCCTAGATTCAAAGGGCTGTAGGAAAGGTAGCACCTAACTGCAGAGCCGCATTGCAGTAATGGCTTTATGCTGGAATGAGGAGTACTCATTTCTCCTGTGGACAGCGACGTCTTTCTACTATAGTCAAGTTTGTAAATCAGTGGACTCAATGGCACCCAAACTCCCTTCTGGATAAGATCAACTGAGCGTACGTCTGAAGCGTAGTATGTCACAAGAGTCTTAGTTAACCTTTATTTAACAAGGTTCTTAAGACTTCTTGAAACTCTGAAACTAGAGTCTATATTCTTAATGTTATTCCACAGGAAAAAAAATACAGAAAAGATTATGCAGAACTTTATCTCTCACCTAAATTTCCCAAAATTTGGATGTTGGAGTATTAATTACTAATTGTCACTCTTTGTTAATTCCCTTATCTTTTGAGTGTGTGTATGGCAAAAATCTTTCAAATCGAAAGAAAATATATTTTTTCAATCACTATTTTTACTAAACTTTTCATCAGAATAAAATCCCTTGTCTTCAACACATGTAGATTATGTGTTATTTTTGAATATAATGTTCTTATTGAGTGTTAATTGCATGCACCTACAGCTTTCAAAGAAGTGATAACTAGATACTGTCAAACTGACAACAGTCTTCTCTCTACCATTACGCATGTGTTAATTTATAAGGTGCATTGGCAGGAACGTCACAAAACCTTTATTTTTGGACTACTTGATGATGTGAGTGAAGAAAGAAAAATGCAGATATACTGCTCCCATTTAAAATGTTGTAATGAGGCAATGGGCAGTAGTGCTCTAGCACAGAGGTTTTTATTGATAAAAGATTTTACCAATTTACCCTAATTTCTTGAGCTTTCAGAGTTAGCACAGGAAGTACATGTAAACCCAGAAAAATCTCTATCTGAATGTATTTTCCTTTAATTTTCTTAATATACATGTTCTCATTTGGAAAGCTCTCATGTAACTATAGTTAAAATCATTTGCAAATACTCAGTCTACCATTTACATTTCTGTGTAACTTCATAGGATCCCATGTGATAGGTGTGGTTAACAGAGCCCAGAGCATCAAATTTATAGGTGAGTCTAATAGTATTAGGGTATGTAGTGTCCCTGTTGAGAACTTCATCTTTATAATAAATTTTATTAATTTTGTGGTAATTCAGAAACAATTAAGATTTAATTTAAATGGTCTTTATAAAAGAAGAGTTTACTAAATAAATTAATAACACAAAAAGTTACAAAAGAAACCCTGTTTATTAATAATTTAAAAAATCAGGGGGTTCCCTGGTGGTCCAGTGGTTAAGATTTCGGGCTTTCACTGCCGTGACCCAGGTTCAATCCCTGGTCGGGAAACTGAGATCCTTCAAGCCGTGTGGAGCGGTCAAAAAAAAAATCAGACTTTAAAGCAATTTAGAAACCCTAGTTATGTGTGCTTTGTGAATGCTCACCATTACAAACATTCAGCAGATTTTTTTCATGTGTGTTCAGAGTTCTGGAGTAGCTACAGGGAACAAAGCCAAGGTCTAAGCCAGCAGCCCTGTTTTAGCCAAACTACAGCCTGCCTTGAAGTTCATGTAACATCTTAAGACATATCCTCGTATCCTCTGAGGACAGAGGCTCTGTATAGGGTTCTTGCATCCTAGCTCCTAACACAGAGGTGGCCCCTTTACACGGTGTTATGTAATATTTCATTAATGAGTGAATGAACATGTGAAAAATACATGCATTTAAAAATATTTAGTGAGTCCATTATTTTGAACACTTAAATTATTTCTAATTAATGAAGTTCAAAGTAATGTGAAAAGTGTCTCTGGGATGCTTTGGGGTTCAATTTAAGGTGTGTTTGAAAGTACTAAATGTTTATAATAAGAAATTTTGTTTAAAAATGACAAAGGAAGTCATTGAGTTATGGTTCCTTTTCCTACAAACTAACTTCTTTTTTCCTTTTGAGCTACTGTTTTGAATTCTTTCATAGCATACAACATTTATTTTAAAAGTAGCATTCATTTTATGGGAAACTCTACAGTGTTCTGCCTTTTTCTTTTCTTTTTCTTTACTTCTTTTTGAGGATTTATTTAACCCAGCATGTATATTTCAAGTAAGTAAAAAATCTAAGAAGCAAATTCTTAATGGTTAGCTGATCTGACAGCTGACTCAAAAGGTTACAGCAGCAGAAATAGCATGGTGTTAGCTGCAGAGAGTTGGCCGATTCTTACAAAGAAAAATTTTTTAAACTTTATTTTCCAGTTAAATAAGTTGGAACCCGAATTGTTATCATCACAATGCAGTATATTCTTCTCCCTGAGGAGTTAAATGCAGAAAGACAAAATAATTGTACTTAGAAATGGAACATTGAAATTAAATTTCTTTATTTTTTTTCCCTTTATAAGTTAGATCTGGCCCTTTGTCTACTTTGAATCCTTTTCTGAGCCACATAGGTTTTCTAAAGGCAAAATGAGAGCACTACACAATCTTTGGATTGTAAACAAACTGAGAGTCAGCCTCAGCTTTCCCCAATCAGTATCTGTCTACTTACCTGGTTCTTCTCCCACACACTCCACACAAAACATGTGGGCACGTGCAAAGCCACGGGTGTGCTTTCCCAGGGCAGTGGGAGCAGAGGTCCCTTTGTGGGTAGCATAATCATGTTGGCCTAATCTCTATAGGATGTGGGACCTTTTCAGCCCACGTGGAAAGAGCTCAAAGGAAGGAGCATGCTGATTCCCACAGCAGAAGAAGAAAAGGGTGGGTGTCTATAAGGCATGGTCACCATGGTTGTTTCTATTCTAGGAAACAAACTCAGGGCTGTAACTCTGAGACCCTTATACTGGGGACTGTTTTTGCTGGTTAGTAAAAGGCAGAATCATTTGGTCAGGAGCAACAGGCAGAGAAGCAGGAGGAAACATCACTGCTGTATGGGAGAAGATAGAGCCTATACTGTGCACCAATACGGAAGGGTAGTTGTATTCCTTTCTTCCCAGGCCACTCCTACTTATAATCCTTACCTTCTTCACAGACACTCCCACTGAAGGGAGGAGTTGCTATTCCAGGCCTGAGATCTTGACACTAGCGGTGGGCAGTGTTATTATTCCTTAAAAGGTACAAAGCTATGCCTATTTATTATTCTCTTTCTGGTTTCTTGTGGCTGGCTCTCAGGGCCTCTTGGAGCTTGCTTAATACACACACTCATATCTCCCCTACCCCTTCTCTCTCTGTCTCTGTCTCTCTGCCTGAAATATCCTTCATCCCATTGGTCCTTAGACATAGACTTGGAAGTTGTTAGGTCCTTCGAGTAATCTTTTACCAGAGCTCTATTTTAAGTATTTGCGCAGTTATTAGTTCAGTAGTACTTCATTTCTTACTTCCCTGCCGAGAGAAGTAATAATGGGCAGTACAAAATGTAGACATTTCTAGATACCTGGCCATAATACCGTCAACCACCACCAAACCCCCATCTATACAAAATAAAAAGGCAACTCAAAATATAGAGAGGCAACTTGTTTTGGTGAGAGATAAAAAAAAAAAGGCATTTGGGGTCAAACAGACCTGGGTTTGAATCCTAGCCAAAACAGTATCTGTGGGACTAAGGCAACTTATTCATTTAACATTATATATATTAACTTATTTGTCTGAGCTTATTTTCTATCTATGAAAAGGAGTTTATAATATTTGCCTTGAAAACTTCTTGCAAAAATCAGAGATAATACACAGCCTTTGACATATAAGAGTAGATACTCAATATATAGGAACTTTTATTTCTAATCAGCTTCTGATGATTTTCCTCCTTTCTGCTGTCCCAAATGACCTCTTTCTTTCATACACAGCCCTCAGGCTCCCTGCCATCTTTCTGTTATATCACTTTTTCCCTTAAAGGTTACCTTGATTTACTGTCCTCAGATATTACCTGTGCAGAACTACAGTTGGTTGAAGTTTGAGTAAAGAAAGACACAAGTCCTGTGGGGTTATGGTGACTTATAGCTACAGGCATTTTATATAGGTAATCTCTCATCAAACACCGTGATGATCCTAGTTGATAATTCAAGAAAGCTAATAACATGACACTTCTATAGTGATATTTCTTAAATACGTTTCCAATTTTTACTTAGAGTGAGCAGATAGAGTGTCTGTTAAAAAACTGTACATAAATTTTTTGTGTGTAGAAAATAAAAGATTTGTTATATACATTGAAAATAGCACAAAATGTTAACTTATTGGAATGATCTTTCTTTACTTTTCACAACTTTAAGTCACACGTAAACAAGATACATTAGTAATTCACATAGAGAAACGGTGTTAATAAGACTAACATCCTTTATTTCCTTTATTTTTTGTCTGTTTGGTTAAAAAAAAGTCTTTAAAACATACAAAAAATTACAAGGAAATTATAATAGCAATACCATATCATCACTGAACATAGTCTAATGATGCTAATATTTCCACTCTTTTAGTTTTTTGTATATATTTGAATATATGTATATATATATGTCCATAAAATTTCTCCTCTTATTATAAATACATTATACGTTAATCTAAAACCTAGGATAACCATTCTCATTCCCAGTCTTCTCCCTTCTTTCAAAAAGGTAAATTCTGAAAATAGATTTTGGTATATGCGGTTTTACCTTGGCAATAAACATGTCTTTAAAAAAAAAAAAATAGTGTCTAGATAAAAATTTACCTTGTCTCTGCCCCCTGCCAATTCTTCTTCACTCTACTCGTGTTGGAGTAAGACTTGACTGACTTTATTTTTGTTGCTGTTGTTGTTGTTATGCATTTTGAAGTTAAGATATAGGACTTTTATCTTTTTATTGTATATATTATATATACATCACATATACATATATATTATATTACATTTTACATAGACTTCTCCCTAGAGGAAACATAAATTACTGCTAGTATTTTGTCAATCATGGTCCTTCATTTTGTGTTGCAATTCTGAATAGTCTCCAGCTCTCAGTTTAAATCACTTTCCCTCTTAAATTTTTATAACTGCCAATAATTATGAGCAATATAGTGTATTTTTTAAAAAAATATAACTTGACTAAAACAATAAATTTTTGAAAGATTGTACACTGATATGAAAGTATCATCAATGGGTAAAAAATCTTAATATAACCATTGTATATTACTTTAAAATTTTCTTACATTTTACTAAACAGTTTTATAACTATTACTTAATTAATCCTGACAGAAACCCTATAAATTAAGTACTATTAATACTCTAGTCAAGATAGAGACTCTAATCACTTCATTTACCCAAGAGTATGAAGCTATAAGTTGGAGTAGCCAGAGCTGAAATATGAATCCTTTAGATCTAAATCCTATGCTCTTTCCTGTGACCATGTTGCAGTTAACAGTAATTTTTATTTTTAGAATATTGAACAAATGCTCCAAATGTTAGGTTAAGAGTCAGAGAGGCAAGAATAGAAAATCATCCACCTGGGATGATTTGTCCTAGAGAGTGCAATTAACTTGGCCCCAAATGCTTTAAAGATCTGGGACATTTCTGACTAAGTAGGTGAAGGTTGGTAAAATTTGGCAATTTTTTTCACTCTGACTTCATTCACTTCTTTGTACTTTAAATGTGGTTTCATAGAACAAAGAAGCAATAGAGCCTCACATAAAGGTTGACAGTTCATGGATGGCTCCAGGCATTTGAAATACCTTTTATTCTACTACAAAAGGTTTTAGAGAAAACATAGATTTCAAGGTTTCATGGAAAATGGGTTGGAGGCAAGTTACACAAAGGAGGATGATGGTTTGAGATACAAGAGTGTATTTCATTCATGGAAAGAAGATGTTAAGAAGGTCTGAGACATTATCATTGAAATGGGAGTATCAGTTCATTAGGATCCTGCTCATTTACATTATAAATCCAATTGGTATTATTAATTTGGCTTCTATGATTCAGTGAAATCTGGTGTTGCTGATGGGTAATAGATACTTTACTCTCAAAACATTTTTTAGAATGTCAGGAGGGAACAGGGGCAGGAGTACAGGGAGGGTAAATAAGCCTTATGTTGAAATAAGCCTTTTAACTTCATGGGTCTTGTGCTTAAGGAATAGAGTGATATTAAAAACTGTTTTAAATAGAAAGGAATCTTGAAGAGTAGAACATCGCTATTTTGCACAATGTGATTATATGCAAAGAACAACGATGCTGTATTTTCTGAAGGTACTGTTATTTTGAGATGAAAGATTAGGGTAGAATTATAAACTGTTACATTTTTGGCTGCAATATCACAGGGGTTCTCTTGGCTTTTCTATGTTCAGAATTTTTAAGTGACTGAGAGCATATTGAGTTGGAATGTTTGGGGAAGTGGGGAGAAATCAAAAAGAAGGAGCTTAGAATTAGAAGCAAGACCTTAAGAAGCAAAAGAGAGAAAAATCAAGTCAAAAAGCTTTGTAATTTGTCCCAAATTTTACAGCTTCTATATCTATATTCTTGAACTCTATTTCCTCACAGTTCTATAAATTCTACAAAATAAAGAGGATAATAACCCTAATCTATAATGTTAATATAGTGTTAAACTAGAAAATAAGTGCTTAACACAGCATGAAGCATTCACACTATAAGATACTATAATACTATAATGATGATGATGGTGATAATACTAATAATAATTCTACATCCTATGTGTTTTCTTTTTATCATACCACACTGTTGTAACACAAGATGATTCAATGGTGAGACCAGGGTGGCAGAAAGCTGCTTCTTCTTTGTTCCTATAATGCTAGGAAGTGGCTGAATTATGGATAGGCTGGCAGAGATAGAGAAGGGCGATCTAGGTGGGTAGAAGAGGGAGGAGCATAAATAGAACAAGAGCCACGAGCCTGCCTATGGCACTGTGGTGGAAGTTAATATCCTTTTAGCAGACATCCTGAGGTCACCTCCTACCTCATCACTAGGGAAAGTAGTGGAAAAAGGGCTTTTTACTTACCAATTCTTTATTTGTGAGTAGATCTACACAAATAAAAGAGACCCATTTCAGGGCAATCCAACAATCCTTCAGATGCAGGGGTTGCTTGCATGGCACTGAGAACTATACTTCTGACTCCCACGGTGCACAGGCAGGCATGTGTGTGCTGAAGAATGAAGACTCATAGCAGGAATGGGAAAGAGCTTTTTAACCTCTCAAGCTAAGCATATGGGGTAAAATAGAGTGCCTGTTCTACACACCACCCTTCTGATGTGACTCTTTCAGAAAAAAACTTCTCAATATAAAGTAATTATAACGTATTCAAATCCATCTTCCCCCCTGCTCTCAGCCCTATTGATTCATTCAGCTTCTATCAGTGTTACTTTCTGTTTGAGTTATATAGAGGAAAAAAAACATTTGGTTTAACTTGCTATAGCACTTTTCAAAACCCAGGCATCACTAGAGTTCTTGGAAAGTAATGACTGTTGAATTTGTCTTTGGCCCAGAGAGTTTTTAATCCCTGCTCTTGGCAGAAGTGGATAGTTCTGACATTTGGCCATTAGTATTTGGTGACCTGTGTGCCTCCAGTAAAACTTGAAGAGACAACCCAGTCTCTTTCTGATGATAGAAAGAAAACAAAGTAAAGCAAGGAAAAAAATTACCACTTGCTGTAGCAGATGGACAATTTTTATTTTAAGATAAAAGAGAATTTTTTTAGTAAATGAAATTTTTTTGGGGTCTCTTAGATGGGAGAAGTCTGATATCACTTAATCAAATAAAATCAATTTGATTATCAGGAGACATTTTTATTGAGATCCATTTAAGGCTTCAGTTTAATTGCTGAGTAGTATGTCAAGTGGCTAGAACAGAATCCATTAAGATTTTATTTAAAAAGCATCCACAGACTTTCATCAGACACCTCAAATTATATCTTTGAAAAATCCATGACGATACTTAACTTTCTATGAGCTAATAGCTCAGATAATAAACAGTACGTAAGTTATGAACAATGGTGTTTATCTTTAAACTTTTCCTAAATGTTAATTATACAATTCTTTTTTTCCAATTTCATTTTTACATTCCACTGACTAGCCTGGCTCCTAGAAAATTCCCTAGTAATCCAGAGGACAACGTGTATATTAGGGCTAAACTAGAGAAACCAGCCATTAGGATACGTACGTATTAAGAGATTCATTGCAAGGAATTGGCTTCTGTGATTGTGGGGAAGGGCTAAGCAAATCCAGAATCCACAGGGAAGGCCATCAGGAAGAAGAGGCTGGAGCTCTTGGACATATTCTTTCCACAGGCAAAATTTCTTCTCCATTGGGGAAGCCTCAGCTCTGCTTTAAGACCTTTAAACTGATGGCATCAGGCTCACCTAATTATCTAGGATAATCCCCTTACTTGAAGTCAACTGATTATAGACTTTAATCATACCAACAAAATAACTTCATAGCAACACCTAGATTGGGGTTTGATTGAATAACTAACTGAGGACTGTAGCCTAGCCAAGTTGATACATCAAAAGATTATCAATCACAATGTGTCAAAATACAACAGATCCATTTAAATAACAAAGAATTAGTATTCATCGACTGCTTGAATAAAAAAAGAGCTTATCTGTGCATTTCTAAAAACATAGTTTTGAAGATGCTTCATCATTACCTTCTACTTTGCAGTGTAGTTCCAAATAAATAAATTAATGCATGACCTGGGTGAGTTCTTCACTTGGACACAATCTCTGAATTACATAAAATCTGTTTATTAATGCCTCAGGACTATAAATATCAGTGCATAGCTCTGATTTAGAGAGGAGGGAACATGGGCTTATTTTCTTCTTTTCCTTCCCCATTGTTTTTCCAGTTCTAATGGAGAAAACTGTTCTTTCATTGAATTAGTTATTTGCTGCTGCAGTAAAGGATTTTTTCCCCACAAAATCATGTTGAATACATGGTGGTTAAGTTCCCAGGCTAGCTCCTCAAAGTCCCGTTCAAAGATCAAATACTGTTCTCATTAGGTATACATTCCCTAATTTAGAGATTTCTTCCTTATGGCAACTAATTTTAATTTATAGCTGCCTTATAGGGTATATATACTACTATCTGTTCCTTCCTATACTCATTCATTAATTTATTATCCTATTCCTAATTGGATAATTATTTCTATTTTTTTCTCATAAGAAAACATTCACTGAGTTTCTACCATGTCCTAGACTTGATACCAGATGTTGGGGTATAAAACTGCAAAAGTGAGGGAAAACAGCCTCACGGAGATTAATTTATATATTCAATTCAAGGTCGTTGGTACTATGATAAAGGAAGTAAGATTCTATGGGAGAATGTAACAGGGAGACCAGGGGGGTGTTTTTGAAACTCCTCCAGGAGGAACAAATACCTAAAGAGATATTAGCCTGGTTTAGGACATGTGAGAGTGTTGAAGAGCAAGAAGAGTGGAAACACATGCACAAAGGCCAAGAGATGAGAGAGAGCATGGTGGGCTATGAATGCTGAGAGAAGTTTTATCAGGCTGAAGAATAGAACTCAAATGACAGTTTTCAAATGTCCAGAGATGAGATTGGGGAGGTAAGTAGAAGCTAGATACTGGAAACCCTAGCTAGCCATGTTAATGAATTTTGAACTTCACCTATGGGACATCAAAAAACCATCAGAGAGTTAGAAATAATGGAGCCAGAAGCATTTTAGAAAAATCCCTCTGGATATAACATGGACAATAAATGGAGAAGGGGACCCTATACATTCAGCAAGAGTAGGGATGTTTCTATTTTGGTCATGGCTGTATATATTCCAACTGACTAGCTCATTGCTTAGAATACAGTGGGTGCTAATTAATTAATTAATTAATTAATTGAATATTGATTGATTAACTGTGTATAGTTTCCTTGCTACTTGCAAAGGAGACAATGCTGAATGAGCCTGGCATGATCTAAGCCATCATGGGTCTGGTAGGGAAGGGAGAGAGATAACATCAATACTTTATAAATAGAATAATTATATACTGTTCTAAGTGCCGTAAAAGAAACCAAAGAGTTGTTCTGATAGAGAACAACAGGAAGTCCCTACTTTAGGTAAGTTTGTCAGGGAAGACATGCTTAAGGAAGTGGCAGCCTAGAGATATAAATTGTAAAATATATATTTTAAAATAACTAGGAAAAGTAAGGTCAAGTGGAAACTATTGCAGTGATCCAGGGAGCATGTGATGGGTGTCTATGCCAGGGTAGTAGAATTGATCATGGAGAGAAGTGCTGGATTTGAGGACATTAATGATCCTATAGGACCACGTCATTAACTGGATGTGGAGACTGAAGAAGTGGGAGGGGTTAAAGGATATCAGCAAGTGGATGGTGGCACCATTTCTTGAGGTAGAGATTCCAGAAGTAGAAGTAGGAGGACATTCTGTGTTGGAGTGATGATAGATTCTGTTTCAGACACTCGGGTTTGAAGTGATTGTCAGATATCCTCGTAGAAATGGCCAGATGGAAGTGGGATATACAGATCTGGAGTGCAGGAGAGAGGTCTGACCTGGGCAGAAAGAGGAAGAAAGCAAAGAGAGTAACGTCACAAAAGCCATAGGGAGATGACATTTCAAAAAGTAAGTGGTAAAGTGTCGAAGTTTGTGACCCAATCAAGTAAGATAAACATTAGAAACTAGTGCAAATTGTTGGATATGGATTTTAGGATAGTGGCCAGTTGAAATCTTCTGGAGTTGGAGTTTGCCATATGAGTGCTTCTGAAAGATCATGGGGCAGAAGGGAGCTGAAAACTCTAACTTAAATAAGGAAAGAAGTGAAGGAAATGGATTGGGAGCAAATGTAAGGACCAAGGAGTGTGCATCTTGAGGAAGTAGAAGAATTCATGTTCTAGAAGTAACTGAGGAGAGCAGAAAAGATACGACATTGTGATCATAAAGTGGAGTGTCTAAATATTTGATTTCATTGGTGAGTAACTTTGAACTGATTATAAGGTCCAGAGTGTGGTTGTGAGAGTTCTTTTTGCTGGGGAGCATTGAGGCCTGCTCAGAAACAGCTGTGGTGTGATGGGCTGAACCTCTGAGATATCCTAGAGTTTAAAAGAAGGAGTAAGCTTCCACCTGGATTCATTGTGAAGGCCCCCAGAAGCAATACATGAAGTCTCCCAGTGCTCAGGCCACAGCTGATATACACAGGCAGTCAGGGAACTCTGGCTGGCCCTTGGCTCACATCCAGATGCATAGGCTGCACACCCACCTTACACTGATGGTGCTATTTCTAGGTGCTCACCAAGCACTGCATATTTTGTTATTTCTGGAATTTGCTATAGTTTAAATTTACTTAGTCCTTTCTTTTATTAAAAATCATGTATTGAGCCCAGAGACAAAGATGTAGTCACTGTCCTCAGACAACTCTCAGTAAGTAGAGGGGTGGAGGATAAGTAAAAAAATAATTGTGGGGCTTCCCTGGTGGCGCAGTTGTTAAGAATCCGCCTGCCAGGGCAGGGGACATGGGTTCGAGCCCTGGTCCAGGAAGATCCCACATGCCGCGGAGCAACTAAGCCCGTGTGCCACAACTACTGAGCCTGTGCTCTAGAGCCTGTGAGCCACAACTACTGAGCTCGCATGTTGCAACTACTGAAGCCCATGAGCCTAGAGCCCGTGCTCCGCAACAAGAGGAGCCACCACAATGAGAAGCCTGTGCACCGCAATGAAAAGTAGCCCCCTCTTGCTGCAACTAGAGAAAGCCCGCGTGCAGAATGAAGACCCAATGCAGCCATAAATAAATAAATATAAAATTGTGCTGCAGTGTATGAATAATTTAATGGGGTTATGTCCAAAGTGCTATGGGAGAGTAAAGGAATAACCACTTCTTTTGGATATAGAGTGGAAGTCTTCAGAGAGGGTGGAATTAGCCATGTTTTTGAAGAATGATTAGCTCTTCACCAGGGGAAGAAGCAAGTGGTATCAGGAAGGAATTGTCTGAGGTAAGAGCATGAAAAGAGACAGGAGAGAGGCAAAAAAGTACATGATATTCATGGGAAATAGTGACAGGACTGGATGAGCTTTAGCACAGAGTTAATAGGAGACAGAGGAACTGAGACTAGGAACACAGCATGGTGGCACCTTGTGGTCTGCCTTGCTCCAACAGGGTATTCTGACTCTGCTAACCCAGAGTTCCACTTTATAATGTATTTTGAGGACTAAAACAGTCCCATTATATATGAGGACAACCTTATTTCCCTTCCATGGTCTTGCTGTGCTGTTGCTACTCGAAGTTTGTTATTATATACTTGTTATTCTTTTCTGTAATGTTCACTCAAACCACTGTTTCTGCCTTATCTAGTTGTCTTTTTTCCAGAAGGCCAACATAATAAATGTACCTAAATCATGATCATTAATAATTTCAATTTAGTTTTAACAATATAAAGAGATCTCAGAGTCTTCTAATTTGGTTTCCTCCTTTAATGACAGCTAGTCCTAGGAGGATCAAGCAAGTACTTTTTCCCCATGTATATAGGATTTCTCTTTTTACATCTTTTCTATCTGGCCCCCATCTCTTTTTTCTCAGCTATTTTATGCCCCCTTTCTCTATTCTTTTTCTCCATCATACTTCCTATTATACAAATCTAAAACTGCCTTCCTCCTGCAAAATTGTCTCTCAAATAGCTACAAAAATATGTGAATGATGTGGTAGAATAATCCTAATTTTTGTGCCCTTACTCTGAGTTCTTACTAGGATGTTCTTCCTGTAAAGAGTGATGTTTTATAAAATACAGAACAACCACTATTACCATTATTCTTAAAATAATTTTCTATTTTTAAAAATTTACAACAAAACTAAGTCTTCTTGTCTTAATGGTATTGTATATTGTGGAAAATTACTCCAATACTCTTCTGTAAATCTGACCACAGTATGTATTAGATTTGTTCATATGAAAAATGTGCTAATACCATTGCGCTTTAAAATTGTTTTATCTTTTTAGGTAAACATAACTAACTCTAGAGACTGAAAATCAGAAATATACCTACCACCATTAAAATTGTACTTTTTTTTCTTTTTAAATTTACTTTTTAATAAACTTATATCCAGTTTTTTTGAAACTGGAGTGGATAATTTAGTGGAAGAAAAACATAGTAGGCTGCTACTTTGAGAACAGTATCAAACATTACTGTCTCAAAAATGCCACTTAAAATCACCTGGTCTGCTATTGTCATATTCTTTTGAATGGTGAAAGCTTCTGTTGCCATGTCAACTGCTTGATGTAAAGTTCAGTATTCCCTGTTCTCCAGTGAAAAAAGATATTCTTCAGCTGACTGGCTCCCTTAGAGAAGTTTATTAAAGCTGGCTAGAGAGTTTAACAGTGTAATGGAAATGGGGACTAATGGAAACTATGGCTTGAAAGTGCAGCACTTAACATGGAAGAAGCATGTTCCTCTAAGCTGTAAAACATTCACATCAGAGTTACCGTACTCTCATGAGCTGCCTCACACACTTTAGTCAAGTTATCACTCAACAAATTGTTGGGAATATTCCATTGACATTGGACTCTTTTAAGAAACCTTTCCCAACTAAGCAGCACCTGCTGGAGGCTACCTGTTTTCTGAACAATATGGTACTCAGACAAGCAGCCCACTTAGTTTTAGTTTGTAAAGCGTCTTCCCAGATCCTATAGCACTATAAAGCTAGGGAAGATTGGTGCTAGAAACATCTAAATATTCTGACCAACAATCATTTATTGAGGAGCTAGTATTATATGCCAAGTACTGTGCTAGGCACTGATTATAAAACAATGAAAAATGCTGGGGAGTCTTGTGGGCGTCTATAATTCAGTTGAGAAGACAAGTACATGTAATTACCAAGTGATATGGGTTCTTGTACTTAAAGAGTATAAATGAACCACAGGCCAGAGAAGTAAGGGAGGAGAAAGCAAAGTAATGAAAATCATTCATTGTGGCACACAAAATACCTACTAGAATAAGTTAACCGTTCTGTATATTCTTGCTGAAAACCTTTGCAGTGTGGCTACTAAATGGTGGCTTGTTCATTGCCAAATATTTTCACCCAGAGAGCAGTCCTTTCAATCGGTACATTGACTTCATTAATCAATATTTCTTTGGAGAAGTCTGTTCAGAATCATTGTCTTAAAGACTTTGATGAATTGGCCTGATTCTTCTTTGACAATTATTTGAGTTCAAAATGAGTTGGATGTTCCCTGATTTAAGAGTTAATATGATATGGTGGCTTTTTTCAGTGTTGTAGCTAACCCAATGATGCTTCCAAATAAAAGTGAAGAATCACAAAAGTTATTTGTTGTTACCCATTTAGAGATTAGTTAACGTCTATATTTCCTTTGTGTCATGATACCAGTAAGACTCAGGTAATCCAATTTTCAGACGTCAGAAACATATTAGGATTCTGACACAGTGTTTCATAAACACAACTTAGGGCATCCTTCTGAACTGCTCACACTGTTTCTCTTACTGATAAAATCATGATACATAAACGTTAGCACAGGTGCAATAGACCTCCCAATTACTAATATTTTAAGATATTCATTTAGCAATTATATAATGACATGACCTATCATGAAAGATAATTAATATTTATTGTGCTATCATAATAATTAGAGTAAGAGACAGATAATGCCAACAATAGACTCATTCATTTATTCAATAGGAGAAGAATATAGGTACCTACTCTACACTAAGCACTGTAATAGAGCATAGAAATGTGACATTAACTAAAATATAGTCCCTACCGTTAAGGATTCCACAGTCTATATGAAGAGATAGATAGATTCCCAATAGTAACAATACAATATAAAAGTACTGATAGGCACATGTAAAATGTATTTGGGAGGCATCAAGAATAGAGGAGTATTTGCAGGATGAAGGCTTCACAGATAAGGTGATTTTCAAGCTGAATCTTGAAGAGAAGAATAGTTTTTGTAAGGCAGATAAGCTGTATTGTAATAGAAGCAAAATTCTTTTATCATATACATTTTGTCAAGTATTTTGCTATACATATCTCATTTCTTTGCAATATAATCATAATAACCCTGTGATTATTATCTCCATCTTAGAGATAGAAAAATTACCAGGCTTAGAGAGTTTAATAATTTGTCGAGGTCCTCATCCAGGGTATGGGGTGGGTGACACTCACTTAATAACAATCTCTTACCTGCCAAAATGAAACCATTTCTTACTGTGGTGGTGAAGTACTGAATAGACACAATACAGACACAGACTTCTTTTTGTGTGTGTGTGAAAATATTTTTGAAGCAGAAGATCATTTGCAGATGCAAACTTATACTTTAAAATATTAGGAATAAAGATATTCTCTGAAGCACGTGCCCTGCCATTGATTCATGAGTAAAGAGTCTGAACTTTACTAAGGAAACTTTGAGAAATCATAAATGGTGTATAAATTAGTGACGTGCTTGCAAGATTCTGACAAATTCAGTTAGTATCAGAAGAACAGACATAAATAAATGAATTCCTTGCTGAATAAAACATATAAATAAATCAGAAGAATGAACCTGGAAGGGTCCAGATCCTGCTTTAATTAAACAGGTGGTAGAATATACCTGCCATAAAAAGTTGGCTTCTCTGAATACATCTGTAATTCCAGATATAATATCTTACCTTTTGTTAAGACATTGTGTGTCCATTTCTGGAGACTTACTAGGTAAATTTAATATTTAATCAAAAATGAAACTGAGAAAATGCTTTCTATCACAGGTATAGTTTGTTTGTAACTTATATCTTTCTTGAAATAATATTATAAGGAAAACAACATGGCTTTAGTCACAGTTAAATCTGTTCTCTTATTTCTTTCTCTTATGTCTTTAGTGGAATGATTTGGAGCCACCTACCCATGGTTTGTCTGATTTCTCCATCTTCGAAGAGCCAAATTACATTATGTTTTAGAAATGATTTTGTGACTTCTTTTTTCTCTAATTCCCTTGATTGCTCAAGGCTTGGTTATTTTTAAAAGCTTTAGATTTTTCTTTGCACTCATTTCTCACTTAGAGTTTGAAATGATATGATCAAATACATCTGCTTTAAGAAAGAGCATTCAAATCGCAATCTGGGTGGATGGGTTTGAAGTATTTTTTTAAGTAGAAAGCATTTTATTAACTAAAGTTTCTGCCCATGGTAATATTTTACATGTGTGAGACTAAAGAGACTATGTTATCTTTGTAGCAGCTGGTGTGAGAAAGTCTTTGTAGGAAGAGACCAGCCTTGTTGAGAAGAGGCTTTGATAAAAACACCAGAGGGTAGGAGCAAGACTTTGGAGACTCAGGTAAAACTTGCTCCCAGGTTTCATGCAAAGAAGAGAGCAACTCTGAAAAATGAAGAATGAATGAAACAAGAGGTAGGGCAGTCAGTCTGTGGGGCAGCCTGGAGCAGTAGTTTTCAAACTACAGGTCACATCTCATTAGAGGGCCATAATCTCAATTAATAGACAGTGACCAGTCATAATAAAAAAAAAATGAAAAGAATAGAATAGAAAATATCACTGCATAACATAGTAAAGATGAAGTATTGTTTTTAGGAAATATTAACATACATATATCATAAAGATTAAGTATTGTTTTGTAATGTGTTCAATTTTATGTGTATCCATAGCGGGTAAATATATTTCTTATAAAATCTTGGTAAAAATAAATTATGAATAATGATCTAAAGAGAGAAGGAATTTGTATTAATGGCAAGTTAGGGGTTTACCTTGGGGAAGGAAAAAACCAAGAGCTTGCAAATCCTCTCCATCTCCCTTGCTAAAGCTTGAGTAAATTCTACTTTGTTTACAAATACTTTCATGCAAATGAAGTGTGTCATTGTTGTTGTTTTGTGTGTGTGTGTACACATGCACCTGAACACACATGCAGGATTATGTAGGTGAAGTATTATGAACAAGGAGGGTTTCAAGAAAGTAGGAAAGAACCACTTAGGATTTATACAGGGAATATATATGTAGATTTGTTCAGTGTCTTCCATATATCCACATAAAATGTATACTGCATTTAAATTTTTGGATACATTTAAGTATATCATTTTGAGATCAGAAACTAATAAAATTCAAATACTTATATTAGGAATGGAAAGGAACATAGACATAGATAGTTACTTCATTAAATTATCAATTTGATATTGAATACCCTCACTTGAAATGAAATGTATATTTAATTGAATGTGTAATATCAGGTCCAATGCTAAAAGTCATTTTATTTTTAATAAATTTTTCAACATTTGCTGAATTTTAATGTGCTATCAGACTGTCAGAGTCTGTGATTTTTTATAGTTAACAATATTGTATTATATATTGAAAGTTGCTAAGAGCATAGAATTTTTAATCTTTTTTAAAGCATAATTGACTTACAATATTATATTGATTTCAGATGTATGACATAGGAATTTGATATTTTTCTACATTACAAATTGATCACCATGATAAGTCCAGTTGACGTATGTCACATACAAAGTTATTACAGTGTTATCGACCATACTCCCTTGTTGCACATCACACCCCTGTGACTCATCTGTTTCATAACTGCTTAAGTTTGTACCTCTTAATCTCCCTCACCTATTTCACTTATTTCCCTGCCCTCCTTCCTCTGGCAACTACCAGTTTGCTCTGTGTATCTATAAGTCTGTTTCTGTTTTGTTACGTTTGCTTGTTTTGCTTTTTAGATTCCACATATAAGTGAAATCTAAACATACAGTATTTGTATTTCTCTGACTTATTTCACTTAGCATAATAATCTCTAGGTCCATCCATGTTGTTGAAAATGGCAAGATTTCATTATATTTTAAAGCTGAATAATATTCCATTATATATATATATGTATATATATACATACATATATATATATATTCTTTACCCACTCATTTATTGATGGACACTTGGGTTGCTTCCATATGGTGGCTACTGTAAATAATGCTGCAGTGATCCTAAGGGTGCACATATCTTTTTGAATTAGTATTTTTGTTTTCTTTGGAAAAGTACCCAGTGGAATTGCTGGATCATATGGTAGTTCTATTTTTAATTTTTTGAGTAACCTCCATACTGTTTTCCATAGTGGCTCTACCAATTTACATATCCGCCAACAGTTCACCTGGGTTCCCTTTTCTCTACATCCTCACCAACACTTGCTATTTGTTGTCTTTTTGATAATAGCCATTCTGACAGGTGATCTCTCATTGTAGTTTTGATTTGCATTTCCTTAATGATTAGTGATACTGAGCATCTTTTCATGTATCTGATGGCCATCTGTGTGTCTTCTTTGGAAAAATGTCTATTCACGCCATCTGCCCATTTCTTAATTGAGTTGTTAGGTTTTTTTTGGTTTTTTTTTTGATGTTGAATTATATGTTTTTGGTATATTTTGGATGTTAACCCCTTATCAGATATATTGTTTGCAAATATCTTCTCCCATTCAGTAGGCTGCTTTTTTGTTTTTTTGGTAGTTCCCTATGCTGTTCAAAAGCTTTTAGTCTAATATAGTCCCATCCATTTATTTTTGCATTTGTTTCTCTTGTCTGAGGAGACATATCTAGAAAGATATTGCTAAGACTGATGTCAAAGAGCATACTGCCTACATTTACTTTTAGGGGTCTTATGGTTTTAGGTCTTACATTTAAGTCTTTAATCCCGTTTGAGTTTATTTTTGTATATCATGTGAGAAAGTAATACAGTTTGATTCTTTTGCATGCAGCTGCCCAGTTTTCCAAGACCATTTATTGAAGATGTTGCCTTTTCCCCATAGTATAATCTTGCCTCCTTTGTCATAGAGTAATTGACCATATAAATGTGGGTTTATTTCTCGGCTCTCTTTTCTGTTCCGTTGATCTATGTGTCTGTTCTGTGCCAGCATCATACTCTTTTGATTACTGTAGTTTTGTAGTATAGTTTGAAATTAGGGAGCATGATTCCTCCAGCTCTGTTCTTCTTGCTCAAGACAATTTAGCTATTTGGAGTCTTTTGTGTTTCCATACAAATTTTAGAATTATTTGTTCTAGTTCTGTGAAAAATGCCATTGGTATTTTGATAGGGATTGCATTGAACCTGTATATTGCCTTGGATAGTATGGTCATTTTAACAATATTAATTCTTCCAATCCATGAGTGTGGCATATCTTTCCATTTGTTTGTGTCATCTTCAATTTCTTTCATCAATGTATTATAGTTTTTTAAGTACAAGTCTTTTATCCCTTTGTTTAAATTTAATCCTAGATATTTTTTTTTTTGAAGCAATTGTAAATGATTGCTTTCTTAATTTCTCTTTCTGAGATTTTGTTGTTAGTGTATAAAAATACAACAGATTTCTGCATATTAATTTTGTATCCTGTAACTTTACTGAATTCATTTGCTAGTTCTAATAGCTTTTTGGTGGTGTCCTTAGGATTATCTACATGTAGTATCATGTCATCTGCAAACAGAGACACTTTTCCTTCTTCCTTTCCAATATGGATTTCTTTTTTATTTCTTGTCTAATTGTTGTGGTTAGGACTTTCAATACTATGTTGAATAAATTTGGTGAGAGTGGACATCCTTGTCTTGTTCCTGATCTTAGAGGAAATGCTTTTTGCTTTTCACTTTGAGAATGATATTGGCTGTAGGTTTGTCATATATGGCCTTTATTATGATGAGGTATGTTCTCTCTATATCCACTTTGTTGAGGGCTTTTATTATAAATGGGTGTTGAATTTTGTCAAAAGCTTTTTCTGCATCTATTGAGATGATTATATGATTTTTGTTCTTCAATTATTTAATGTGGTATTTCACATGGATTGATTTGCTTGTAGATGTTGAACCATCCTTGCATCCCTGGGATAAATCCCACTTGATCATGGTGTTCGATCCCTTCAATGTATTGTTGAACTTGTTTTGCTAACATTTTGCTAGAGATTTTTGCTTCTATATTCATCAGTGATATTGCCCTGTAATTTTCTTTTTTTGTGGTATCCTTGTCTGGTTTGGGTATCAGAGTGGTGCTGGCCTCCAAGAGTCAGTTGGGAATTCTTTCTCCAAATTTTTGGAATAGTTTGAGAATGATAGGACTTAACTCTTTCTTAAATGTTTGGTACAATTCACTTGTGAAGACATCTTGTCCTGAACTTTTGTTTGTTGGAAGTTTTTAAAAATTAATAATTCAATTTCATTATTGGTAATTGGTCTGTTCATATTTCCAATTTTTCTTGATTCAGTATTGAGAGAGTGTATGTTTCTAGGAATTTTTTCATTTCTTCTAGGTTGTCCCTTTTATTGGTGTATAATTGTAGTAATCTCTTATGATTCTTTGTATTTCTGTGGTGTCAGTTGTAACTTCTCCTTTTTCATTTCTGATTTTATTTATTTGGGCCTTTCCTCTTTTTTTCTTGATGAAGGTTGATAAATTTTGTTTATCTTTTCAAAGAAACTGCTCTTAATTTCATTGATCTTTTCTATTTTTTTAGTCTCTATTTCATTTATTTCCACTCTGATCTTTATTATTCCTTTTCTTCTACTTACTTTGGGTTTTGCTTGTTCTTCTTTTTCTAGTTTCTTAGGTGTAAGGTTAAATTGTTTATTTGATATTTTTCTTATATCCTGAGATAGGCTTTTATCACTATAAACTTCCTTCTTAGGAAGTTCCCACTTCTGCTGTGTCCCATAGATTTTGGAATATTGTGTTTCCAAATTCCCTTGTCTCCAGGTTTTTTTTGATTTCCTGATTTCTTTGTGACGCATTGGTTGTTCAATGGCATATTGTTTAGCTTCCATGTGTTTGCATTTTTTGCAGTTTTTTTTTTCTTGCAGTTGACTTCTAGTCTCATAGCGTTGTGGTTGAAAAAGATGCTTGGTATGATTTCAGTTTTCTTAAAATTATTGAGACTTGGATAAAGAATTTCTCCTCAAACAATAGCAGGGGTAAGATTTAGCAAGGGTATATCATCTATGAAGACAAAGCAATGTTCAGGTATAATTGTCTGTACTGATTAACATTATATTTTGTTTCACTTGGGACAATATTTTTTCCCTTTTCATTAGATTTATTTTTTAGAGCAGTTTTAGTTTCACAGAAAAATTGAGCAGAAAGTACAGAGTTATAATCTCCTGTCCCTTACCCTCAAGCACAACCTCCCTCATTATTGACATCCTACACTAGAGCCGTATGTTTGTTAGGATTGATGAACCTACACTGACATCATTATCACCATAGTTTACATTAGTTTACATTACATTACATTAGTTTACATTACATTACATTAATTTACATTCCATAGTTTACATTAGTGTTGTGCATTTTATGGGTTGCACATCAGTGTTTCATATTCTGTGGGTTTTGACAAACGTATAATGGCAGATCCACCATTATAATATCATATAGAGTAGTTTCACAAGAATATTTATAATGCATATATCATTAAATTTTGATCCAATAAGTAAGCACTAATGAAACTTAGAATTTTGAAGCCTTAGAGATCACATCAACTGACTATGTCCTGATCCATGCAAGCTTTATATGCTACCAATTTACCAATGTTTCTTTGGGGCCAGTCTCAGCAATAACATGTATCAAATGACCAGATATGACAATTCGGTGAATTGCAACCATGGCTTCATGTGAAAGGAAACAGAAACATGGGCAGCCTCCTTTAAAAGATGAGGAATTCTTTTATTTTGAAGGGAGCTCATCTTATGCAGTAGGAAGCACCACACATTCATTGCATCTAAACTGAAATCACTGTGTCAGGAAGTTGTGCATTGCCATTTGTTTTGAAGGTACTGGATATTTTATTTGGCAAGACAATTCATTTAGTTTTAAAGAGCATTCGTATGTGCCCATCAGACTACAGAGAGCTGGACTTAGAGATTTTTTTCTCTTATGGTTGTCAAATGAGACCAAGAATTGAAAAACTTAGCCTGCGATTTTTTTCTGACATTTATCTCTTGCATGGTAAGTAGTACAAAATTTTAGGGCCTCATATACATCTGCAAAGCATTTATCAACTGTTGATTAAAACCCAAAACTGCGTTTGATCTCTTTTGCATTACTTTTTTAGCCCACACTTTTTGATAATTGATCGGGAATCTATGTTTGGTTCTTAAACTTGAACAGCGGAATGACAGTTGTAACTCTGAAGAATACAACTCTCCTTCAACTGACAACATAGATAAGTTGCATTATAGGTGCATATAAAAGAACTCAATCAATCATAAGTTTACTGTAGTCTGTACCCTGTCAAAGCCTCTCTTGAGATGTCTGATCTTTGACAGACAGTCTACCAGGCATATGAATTATTGATTCCTGTAGCTTCTCCAATTTATCTTTTTATTCAAGTATACCATCTATAAACACATCTATAAACTTTATTATCTTTGTGGCAATCCCATATTCCTATCCTTGCTCTATTATGATTTCCTACCTTCCTCTACAACTTTAGTAAATATATGTGTTTATAATTTCCACCTGCCAGTCTAGAAAACTTATTCATTATTTAGAAGTTGGGAAAAGAAATTTTAGTGTAGGACTGAGTGTGTAGAGAGCTCATAGACATCTTATCGTAAGCTTATCAATGTTAGACCTTAAAAAGAGAAGGTACACTTTAATAGCACATGAAGGTCAGTTTTTAAATTTCATTTATTTTTAGTTTTTGGGAAGTTGTGTTCTCTGACACTAACAAAAAAAGATGGAGTTACAGTTTCAAGGATATGAGCATTATTTCATATTCATAAAATTTATCATTATGCTAATTCACATAGACCTACCTTTGATAGACAGTCTTCTAGCCTCCCTGAAAGTTTTTAAAGTTATAATTGAACCTAGTGTAGCTCCTTTTATAGGAGATATTTATAATACACATTTTGCATTCATGTGAGTCTTGAGGGTAGGGAGGGCTCCACCTTCTATTACAGGAGTCTCAGGGGGAGACATTCCTGTTCTCTGCCCCCAACAGAAGAGGGTCAGATAGTGATAACTGAGAGTGATGGCAGAGAATCTGAAAAGGACTGTTCTGGTGAATAACTCTTTGCTGTCTGGCCTCTCTTGACTCCAGCCCATTCCTGAGCCTGTTTCGTAAGTCTTTTGTTATACGTGAGCCATCCAATAAACTAAATAAAAAATACTTTTTTGCTTAATTAACAGGTCAGATCCTGTTGCTTGCCACCAAAAACTCTGACTGAGTCAGCATTTAGTAATTTTCTGTAAACTTTGACATATTAAAGCTGCATGTTGAGGAAATTTAGGTACCAGATAGCATAAAAAAATTCCTGGAGAGGAATTCTAGTCTGAAATGAACCTCTAATGATCTGAATTGTATGGCACAGTTTAACTTCTTCTTTTACTTTTAACCTATCTATGTTTTTATACTTAAAATAAGTTTCCTATAGATAGCATACAATTGGGTCTTGGTTTTATATCCATTCTAGCATTTTCTTTTCTTTTACTTAGCTTGTTTAGACCACTGTAATAATTAATGTGATCATATTAACATATGTCATCTTCTCAAATGGTTTCTATTTGTTTCATTTGTCCTTTTATTTCTATTTCTTTTTTCTCTTGAGTTTTTAAAAGATACATTTGTATCCACTATTGTCTTACTTTTTATATCTATTTGAAATATTTTTTGTGTTGCCCTTCCTTAAGTTTACAATATTCATCTTATTCAATAAGAATATGCCTTCAAATAACTTTATACCACTTCATATGTAGTGTAAGACATAACAGTGAACTCCTAATTTTTCTTCCCATATTTGTATCATTTTTGTCATAAATTTATTTTTACATATTTTATAAATTCATTGCAGTTATTTTTGCTTTAGACAGTTATCTTTTAAATAAATTAAAGTGATAAAAAATGAATCTTAAGTTCATCTTCATTACTAATTCTCTTCATTTCTTTTTATGGATCCAAATTTTTCTCTGTCATCATATTCCTTTGCCTAAAGAACTTCCTTTAATGTCATAGTGAAAGTCTGCTGGCAATTGATTTTCCACTTTTTTTTTACAGAGATATGTCTTTAGTTTTCTTTTATTTTTGAAAGATGTTTTCATTGGGTATAAAATTATAGGTTGATAGATATTTTTTGTCTTTCAGCACTTTAAATTACATGTTCTGGCTTGCATAATTTATGATGAGAAATCTGTAATTCTTATCTTTGTTCCTTTGCATGTAATATGTCTGTATCTCTGTGACTGGTTTTCAGAAGTTTAAATGTGAGATGTCTTGGGATTCGTATGTGTGTTTTGTGTTTATTCCAGTTGCTATTTCTGAGCTTCTTGGATTTGTGTTTGGGTGTTTATCACTAATTTTGGAAAATTCTCTGCCATAATGTCTTCAAATTTATTTTGTTTTGTTTTCTTTATCTTCTCCTTTTGGGATTCCAATTACCAACATGTTAGGTCATTTGATATTTTTCCACAGAAAAATTCCTTTTTCTATTTGTGTTTTAGTTTGGTTAATATTTATCATCTATCCTCAACTTCATGATTTCACTTTAATTTCTAGCCAGAGAGTTTTTCCCAATGTCTTTTCCACCCTCACCATGAGAGTTTCTTAATGACTGTGCCTTAGAGAAGTTCTTTCTCTATGCTCTTGTCCTTCCCCTAGTAGTACACTGCTATTACTTAACTCAAGTGGTAGGCACTGAGGGGACATTCTCTGTTGTTCTGGTTCAGCCCTTTTCGTAGGCAGCACTTTGTCCCTGCATCTCAGGGGTGGGACCATCTCAGTGACTCTTCTTCTCTTTCTAATGGTCTGGGCCCAGTGTCTATTTCTGCTCCTCCCCCAGGGTTAGAGAATATTATTTGTTCCATTCTCCCAACTACATTGGGTTTTTCCCTGTGCCTTAAGTGTGATGGTGTTTCTTCCATTTCCCCAGAGACTTAAGGTGTTTGTTCCATAAGAAAGACAAGGGAAAAGGATCCAAGCAGGGCTCTGTGTCCTTCCTGCAGGGATGCTGTTCCACTACCTCAGGCCCTTCCTGACACTTCCTCAACACTCTTGTCCTGTGAGGACATCCAGTGAGGTTTGTGGAGAGGAGACTGACAGTGGATATGGTTCTTTGGTGTTTTGGTTCCCACTAGCTCACTTTCTACCTTCAGCACACTGGTAAATTTTAGTAGAATTACTCTCACCTTCATGTTTGGCTTTGAGTATCCAGCATCTGCCTCAGATAATCGAGGGCTAGTGTGCTGTTTCTCCTTGGAAACGTTTGTTTTTCCCTAGATTTAAGTTTACTTGCTTGTTCTGTGACTCTGCTATCTAATGGATTCAAGAAACATGGTGATTTTGAAGATTTGTGCTTTTTTTTTTTTTTGATGTAATGGAGGAAGTGACATTATTTTCAGCTTACTACATTCCAAGCAGAAGCTGGAATTCCTGATGCTTACTTTTCATAAATATAACTCTAATTCCCTTGCAATCTCTAATGCACCTCACTGAAAATCACTGATATACAGGGAGTAAAGTCTTACTTTTATAGAACTCTTTAAGTCATATTTTTATTATGCTTCACTTTGTATGGAGAAACAGTATATTTAGTTTGTTTTCCAAATGTAAATTATAGTATCTTGCTAAATATCCTCTTTTATATCATACTGCCCCTTCCAGAGAAGATGGTGTCTCAGAAAAAAGGGAGGACTGCCCACTCTTACCACTTCTTGCACATATTATCAATGACACAGACATTTCTTTGTGACTAGAGTAATGGGGGTTAATTGGTGTCATAGTGAACAAGCAAATAAGACTAAGCAGTGGCAATCGCTATATCTTTTCAGGCATGAGAAGCCATGCTTTCTGATAGGGTGACATAATTGGGTGTCCAGTGTTGATATATCCCATTGTTTTACAAGGGAATGAACTCAGACCATATATTGAAAACTTATGCAGCCAGCTATGCTGGACACTAAACATATATGTCCAAAAAGCATTTGGAATAAATTGTTTCTAATCTGACACTTTTATATCCAGGTATGGATTGCTGAAGTGCCCTCAGGTTACAAATCACAGCTACTAACTAATGGACACTATGAGCCTGTGGCTTCCTTGATGCCCATCATTCTGTGTGTGCATATCATGTTGCTTTTTGCTGAAGCTTGCTGTGACAAGTTAGATCCCATCTGTCTGCTCAGTAACAAGCCAAATGACAAACATAACACAGGAAACATTGTTTAGATATCCAAAATTGTTTTCTACCATTTGGTTTTACTAATATGCTAACATTTAGAGCTGATAAATAAATGAAAGATGGATAGACCTTGAAATTGAGATGATCTTTATGAGAAATGCAAGATGGCAGCAATATATTTAAATGGACATTTGTTAGCATTCATATTTGTTAGGCATTTTATACTTAATACGCTTACCTCTCTCCAAAAGATTCCAATGCTGTGGAATAAATTATCTGTCATATTTTATAATAGTAGGGAGCAAAGGAGCTGCCTCCCTCTCTGGAGCTGGGTTTTTACAGGAAGATATGGACATGTGGTATGATTGATATTTTGTTTCCTGATCTAAAATTTTTTTTAAAGAAGAAAAAAAATTCACTCTTCACTAGACATTTTTTCTACTATGATTACTGGAATATTGTGGTAGGAAAATTTCTCTAGAAGTTAGAGTTGGGTTTGTGTGAATTTTATATCCTTAATTATTCCTAGTAGGAGGTGAAACATTTTTTCCCCTATGACTTCCCATTACTTTTTCCATAGTGGTACAGCTGTACTTTAGAGATGCTCTGTATTTTTTCTTTAAGATGAAATCAACTGAAAAGATTTAAGAGTTTAATAAAATATCTTAGTCGCAGGGAATATACATTTGACTAATTTTGTGCTCCTTCCCTAGCATATATCCCTGCTTCTCTTCACTTTTCATAAAAACCTTGTATATAGAGGGTTAAAGATAAAAAATATGCTAATAAATGCACATCAGATTCATAAAATCAGATCAGCTGACTGTTGTATATTCTCCTAATGATGGTGTTTGACGATGACATTCTCCCCCAACCTTCTTACCTTTCTAAAAACTGCCTAACTTTGAATCCAAAGCATGCATGAACTAAAACATCATGCAGTTCTTACACAAAAGATTTATAAATACCCACTATTATTGCTGTTATTAATATTCTTTTGTTTTAAAGAGAAAAGCACCAGCTCCTCTCATTTCATAGCAAATAACACAACTGTAAGAGCTGTTGCCAAGCAACCTGCATTCACAGCTCAGATGGGCTGAATTGTTTATATTCATATGTGGATAAAATTGACCCACTCCTTCTCTGAAAAAATATATGAAGTCTTTGAGATAGTTCTATTTAGATATTAAGGTGTGGGTCATGGCATTATTGTTCTGTTGGAGGTTCTGAAACTGACATATCCAATGTACATATCTCCTTAACTACTTAACTACACTTGTCACATTACAGTATAAGAATCTGGGTTGGGATCTGTATCCCCATTAGACTATGAGTTTCTTGAAGGCAAAGACTGTATTCTACTTATCACACAGGAAAGGGTTCTATATATAGCCAGCATTCTATAAGTGTGTGATAGATGCCTCAAAAATAATTTTATACGTGTCTGTTCTATATTCTTTCTACAAAAACATTTTCTTACTACAACATAGAAGGAAGAAAGAAAAAACACATTGAAAAATACAGCAATATTAAATTATGATAAGACAAAACTGAAGCAATAAGTTAAAAAATACTGGAATTCAACATTTTAAAATTAAAAGAAACTTTATGGGACATTTATTTCAGTGGTCTCAACCCTAGTTCTCATTTGAATCATAAAAGGAGCTTATAAATTTAATTGGTGAAGTTTTGAGTTGCAGTATTTTTAAAGTTATCTAGCTATAGAACCAGGATTGGGAACCACTGATATAGTCCAACAGTCTCTTTTATCGTGGAGAAAATAGCCCCAGAAGAGTGAGAATTGTGCAGTGGTGGAAAGAGCACAATCTTTAGAGTCACCTGCCAATGTCTGATTTTAGCCATCAGTTCCTTACTGTAAAGTGGAGATAATAATATTTAGTTGTGGTACTGTTAAGGAGGTTGAATGGGATGACATGTGTAGTACACCTAGAGCTGTGCTTGGTGGGAGCCGGACAAGGACCGACTCTTCCCTAAGCAATTTTATCTGAGTTGCAGACATGTGAATAGAACCTTGGTCCACTGACTTCCAGAAATCTTCAGTACCATGGAAAGCAGCACAGGATAGCTCTAGTTCTGATGTTCATACTGGAATGGAGCAAGCATTAATATATCTGTCAAGATCCCTGCAGGAAACACATGAGGCATCAAAATGGGTAAATGAAGATAATTCAATGAAGAGACTTTTTTCCAAAGATGTGGCAAGGTTAAGGGAACCACCAAGAAACTATGAAACAAGGAAGGGCCTGCCAGATTAAGGGGTTGGGGGTGCTACCTGAGGCTGTAAGAAATAGGCCACGTGGTAGAAGCTGCATCCCAATTAGAGGAACAGAGCTAGTGGCTCAACTGCAGCCTGGCAAGAAGGGAGCTGGAAATGAATTGCTCTCCTCCTACTCTCTAATTTTCTGCTAGTGATCACAGTGGTTAAGCCAGAGGACAAGAAGCCCAGTTGCAATTCATAAGGCTCAGTCTCCTGGGGCCCAGAGCAGGGCGAGGAAGGATGGAGAAAGCTCTGGAAAAGCAATCAGAAGGTATCCAGGCAATTACTGGGCTTCTACCCCAGGCTGAGCATTTTATGAGCATGATGTCTTTAAAGGCTGTGCTGCTTTGGGACTAATCCAGTTGAACGTAAAATGCCCCAAATTAATGACATTCTCTGTGGCAGAGCCTTGGTTGACAGAAATTCATATATATATTCCTGTTAACTTTGCCCTGAAATAAACTTTCCTTTGGCAGTGAGACCTGAACTTGACTACTGAATGTGGATCCACTACAGAAGAGGCACAACTTCCACTCTGGCAAATGGCTGCTTTGGTGGAGTCAACTGAGCAGGGAAATCAGCATGCAAAGCCTGCTAGCCAGGGACACACAATAACCAAAATCCACTCCTGCTTCAGCAGCTGCCTGATTTTCCTGAGCCGTCTGTTCACCTCTTTGTTTTGTAATTTATCCATCTAAGAAATGAGAAGAACACCTGCTTCTCATTATGAGATTGAGATGTTTTGAGGGAAATGAGACTCATTCTTATAGAAGAAAAATGCTGTCTACATAAATGCAAAGTTGAAGCAGGAGTCATTCTACTAGCACTTATTTTCATCAATAAATGGGACACGTAGAAGATACCTGACATTGTATTTCTTTTAATAAAACCTTTCTTGATAATCACCTGAAGAATGAGAGGAAAATAAGGCAGCCTCTGTCTGCCTTTGAGGAGTTTGCAATTTTGTGGGAGGAATCAGAAACGAAACATTTATTAAAAGGGAATAATATTAGATGGAGGTTTTAGTATCCTTTTAAAATTTGCTCTTGTGTATATCAATCTATTGATATCTATGACTGTCTATCTATCTATCTAAATTTTGTTTGTAAACTGTGATCTACATACACTCGCTCCCCACTTCAAATGCATCAGAATCCTGACCGGGAGTCCCTCTTGGTTCCTCTCCTACCTGACAATGCTTTCTCTTAGATTCCCAGGGTTTTCCATCCATTTACATCATACCTTGGTTCTTTCTTCAACACCAACTGATTCCCCATTGACTTGCACCCTTGTTTTGAATAATTTTTCCTATCTGAGTTTTTCATTCTTTTATGTTAAATTGCTCTATAATAGCGCTACCCAGCGTCCTCAACCCCATCACCACCTGGCTGGAGAGAGATTTTAATCAATAATTTTATAAAATATCTTTCGAGGACCTGCAGACAGTAAATGTTCTGTTGCTCTTTTCTCTTTGTCCAATGCTGAAAGGCCTGGCTTATTCAGTAACCAGAATGTTGGGACCAAGAACCAGAGAAACCTTGGGCTTATGAAAAATTCTCAGATTTAGGACACCTTAGTTAAGACGTCTCTCATAACAATATTAAGAGGGAATGAGAACCTCGTAGTGGGCTTGAATCTGAGCTGGAGGTAAAAAGGGATAGCATTCGCAGGAACAGCTTAGGCAAATATTCAGGGTCAGGTATTGTCACGATGTGCTCTGGAGCACAGTGACAACACTGTCTTGCCGAGGTGAAGAGTTCCTGGTGAGATGTGATTCTATCACCTACAATTTATTGTGTACCTACTGTGCATCTGGAGCTCTGTCAGATCGCTTACATATACCACCTCTGTTATGGACCAAATGGGTACCCCACTCCAAATTCATATGTTAAAACCCTACCTTGTAGTGAGGTGGATGGACCTAGAGTCTGTCATACAGAGTGAAGTAAGTCAGAAAGAAAAAAACAAATACTGTATGCTAACGCATATATATGGAATCTTAAAAAAAAAAAAAAAAGTACTGATGAACCTAGTGGCAGGGTAGCAAGAAAGACATAGACATAGGAGGGGATTCAAGATGGCAGAAGAATAAGACGTGGAGATCACCTTCCTCCGCACTAATACATCAGAAATACATCTACATGTGGAACAGCTCCTACAGAACACCTACTGAACGCTGGCAGAAGACCTCAGACCTCCCAAAAGGCAAAAAACTCCCCACGTACCTGGGTAGGGCAAAGGAAAAAAGAAAAAACAGAGACAAAAGAATAGGGATGGGACCTGCACCTCAGGGAGGGAGCAGGGAAGGAGGAAAGGTTCCACACACTAGGAAGATCCTTCATGGGCAGAGACTGCGGGGGGCGGAGGGGGGAGCTTCAGAGCCACGGAGGAGAGCGTAGCCACAGGGGTGCGGAGGGCAAAGCGGAGAGACTCCCGCACAGAGGATCGGTGCCGACCAGGACTCACCAGCCCGAGAGGCTTGTCTGCTCACCTGCCGGGGCGGGCGGGGGCTGGGAGCTGAGGCTCGGGCTTCGGTCGGATTCCAGGGAGAGGATGGGGGTTGGCTGTGTGAACACAGCCTGAAGGGGGCTAGTGTGCCACAGCTAGCCGGGAGGGAGTCCGGGAAAAAGTCTGGAGCTGCCGAAGAGGCAAGAGACCATTGTTTCAGGTGCGCGAGGAGAGGGGATTCAGAGCGCCGCCTAAACGAGCTCCAGAGACGGGCGCGAGCCGCGGCTATCAGCGCGGACCACAGAGACGGGCATGAGACGCTAAGGCTGCTGCCGCCGCCACCAGGAAGCCTGTGTGCAAGCACAGGTCACTATCCACACCTCCCCTCCCGGGAGCCTGTGCAGCCCACCACTGCCAGGGTCCCGTGACCCAGGGACAACTTCCCCGGGAGAAGGCACCAAGGCACGCCTCAGGCTGCTGCAGCGTGACACCAGCCTCTGCCGCCGCAGGCTCGCCCCGCATCTGTACCCCTCCCTCCCCCCAGCCTGAGTGAGCCAGAGCCCCCGAAGCAGCTGCTCCTTTAACCCCGTCCTGTCTGAGCGAAGAACACACACCCTGAGGCGACCTACACACAGAGGCAGGGCCAAATCCAAAGCTGAACCCCGGGAGCTGTGCGAACAAAGAAGTGAAAGGGAAACCTCTCCCAGCAGCCTCAGGAGCAGCGGATTAAATCTCCGCAATCAACTTGATGTACCCTGCATCTGTGGAATACCTGAATAGACAACGAATCATCCCAAATTGAGGAGGTGGACATTAGGAGCAACAATATATATATTTTCTTCACTTTTTCTCTTTTTCCGTGTGGATAACAGGCTCTTGCTGCTCCGGCCAGGCATCAGGGCTGTGCCTCTCAAGTGGGAGAGCCAAGTTCAGGACATTGGTCCACCAGAGACCTGCCAGCTCCACGTAATATCAAACGGTGAAAATCTCCCAGAGATCTCCATCTCAAAGCCAAGACCCAGCTCCGCTCAACGACCAGCAAGCTACAGTGCTGGACACCCTATGCCAAACAACTAGCAAGACAGGAACACCACCCATTAGCAGAGAGGCTGCCTAAAATCATAATAAGGTCACAGACACCCCAAAACACACCACCAGACGTGGACCTGCCCACCAGAAAGACAAGATCCAGCCTCATCCACCAGAACACAGGCACTAGTCCCCTCCACCAGGAAGCCTACACACCCCACTGAACCAACCTTAGCCACTTGGGGCAGACACCAAAAACAACGGGAACTGCGAACCTGCAGCCTGTGAAAAGGAGACCCCAAACACAGTAAGTGAAGCAAAATGAGAAGACAGAGAAACACACAGCAGATGAAGGAGCAAGGTAAAAACCCACCAGACCTAACAAATGAAGAGGAAATAGGCAGTCTACCTGAAAAAGAATTCAGAGTAATGATAGTAAAGGTGATCCAAAATCTTGGAAATAGAATGGAGAAAATAAAGAAACGTTTAACAAGGACCTAGAAGAACTAAAGAGCAAACAAACAATGATGAACAACACAATAAGTGAAATTAAAGTTCTCTTAAAAAAAATAAAAGTTCTCTAGAAGGGATCAGTAGCAGAATAACTGAGGCAGAAGAACGGATAAGTGACCTGGAAGATAAAATAGTGGAAATAACTACCACAGAGCAGAATAAAGAAAAAAGAATGAAAAGAATTGAGGACACTCTCAGAGACCTCTGGGACAACATTAAATGTACCAACATTCTAATTATAGGGGTCCAGAAGAAGAAGAGAAAAAGAAAGGGACTGAGAAAATATTTGAACAGATTATAGTTGAAAACTTCCCTAATATGGAAAAGGAAATAGTTAATCAAGTCGGGGAAGCACAGAGAGTCCCATACAGGATAAATCCAAGGAGAAACACACCAAGACACATATTAATCAAACTATCAAAAATTAAATACAAAGGAAAAATATTAAAAGCAGCAAGGGAAAAACAACAAATAACCTACAGGGGAATCCCCATAAGGTTAACAGCTGATTTTTCAGCAAAAACTCTGCAAGCCAGAAGGGAGTGGCAGCACATATTTAAAGTGATGAAAGGGAAGAACCTACAACCAAGATTACTCTACCCAGAAAGGATCTCATTCAGATTTGATGGAGAAATTAAAACCTTTACATACAAGCAAAAGCTAAGAGAATTCAGCACCACCAAACCAGCTTTACAACAAATGCTAAAGGAACTTCTCTAGGCAGGAAACACAAGAGAAGGAAAAGACCTACAATAATAAACCCAAAACAATTAAGAAAATGGTAATAGGAACATACAAATTGAAAATTGCTGTAAATGTAAATGGATTAAATGCTCCAACCAAAAGACATAGACTGGCTAAATGGATACAAAAACAAGACCCATATATATGCTGTTTACAAGAGACCCACTTCAGACCTAGGGACACATACAGACTGAAACTGAGGGGATGGAAAAAGATATACCTTGCAAATGGAAATCAAAAGAAAGCTGGAGTAGCAATTCTCATATCAGATAAAATAGACTTTAAAACAAAGACTATTACAAGAGACAGAGAAGGACACTACATAATGATCAAGGGATCAATCCAAGAAAAAGATATAACAATTGTAAGTTTTTATGCACCCAACATAGGAGCACCTCAATATATAAGGCAAATACTAACAGCCATAAAAGGAGAAATCGACAGTAACACAATCATAGCAGGGGACATTAACACCCCACTTTCACCAATGGACAGATCATCCAAAATGAAAATAAATAAGGAAACACAAGCTTTAAATGATACATTAAACAAGATGGACTTAATTGATATTTAAAGGACATTCCATCCATAAATAACAGAATACACTATCTTCTCAAGTGCTCATGGAACATTCTCCAGGATAGACCATATCTTGGGTCACAAATCAAGCCTTGGTAAATTTAAGAAAATTGAAATCATATCAAGTATCTTTTCTGACCACAGTGCTATGAGACTAGATATCACTTACAGGAAAAAAACTGTAAAAAATACAGACCCATGAAGGTTAAACAATACACTACTTAATAACCAAGAGATCACTGAAGAAATCAAAGAGGAAATCAAAAAATACCTAGAAACAACCGACAATGAAAACACAACGACCCAAATCCAATGGGATGCAGCAAAAGCAGTTCTAAGAGGGAAGTTTATAGCAATACAATCCTACCTGAAGAAACAAGAAACATCTCAAATAAACAACCTAACCTTACACCTAAAACAATTAGAGAAAGAAGAACAAAAAACCCCAAAATTAGAAGAAGGAAAGAAATCATAAAGATCAGATCAGAAATAAATGAAAAAGAAATGAAGGAAATGATAGCAAAGATCAATAAAACTAAAAGCTGGTTCTTTGAGAAGATAAACAAAATTGATAAACAATTAGCCAGACTCATCAAGAAAAAAAGGGAAAAGACTCAAATCAATAGAATTAGAAATGAAAAAGGAGAAGTAACAAGTGACACTGCAGAAATACAAAGGATCATGAGAGATTACTACAAGCAACTATATGCCAATAAAATGGACAACCTGGAAGAAATGGACAAATTCTTTGAAATGCACAATCTTCTGAGACTGATCCAGGAAGAAATAGAAAATATGAACAGACCAATCACAAGCACTGAAATTGAAACTGTGATTAAAAATCTTCCAATAAACAAAAGCCCAGGACCAGATGGCTTCACAGACGAATTCTATCAAACATTTAGAGAAGAGTTAACACCTATCCTTCTGAAACTCTTCCAAAATGTAGCAGAGGGAGGAACACTCCCAAACTCATTCTACGAGGCCACCAGCAGCCTGATACCAAAGCCAGAAAAAGATGTCCCAAAGAAAGAAAACTACAGGCCAATATCCCTGATGAACATAGATGCAAAAATCCTGAACAAAATACTAGCAAACAGAATCCAACAGCATATTAAAAGGATCATACACCATGGTCAAGTGGGGATTATCCCAGGAATGCAAGGATTCTTCAATATATGCAAATCAATCAATGTGATACACCATATTAACAAATTGAAGGAGAAAAACCATATGATCATTTCAATAGATGCAGAGAAAGCTTTTGACAAAATTCAACACCCATTTATGATAAAAAACCCTCCAGAAAGTAGGCATAGAGGGAACTTACCTCAACATAATATAGACCATATATGACAAACCCACAGCCAACATCATCCTCAATGGTGAAAAACTGAAACCATTTCCATGAAGATCAGGAACAAGAGAAGGTTGCCCACTCTCACCACTATTATTCAACATAGTTTAGGAAGTTTCAGCCACAGCAATCATAGAAGAAAAAGAAGTAAAAGGAATCTAAATCAGAAAAGAAGAAGTAAAGCTGTCACTGTTTGCAGATGACATGATACTATACATCGAGAATCCTAAAGATGCTACCAGAAAACTACTAGAGCTAATCAATGAATTTGGTAAAGTAGCAGGATACAAAATAAATTCACAGAAATCTCTTGCATTCCTCTACACTAATGATGAAAAATCTGAAAGTGAAATGAAGAAAACACTCCTATTTACCATTGCAACAAAAAGAATAAAATACCTAGGCATAAACCTACCTAAGGAGACAAAAGACCTGTATGCAGAAAATTATAAGACACTGATGAAAGAAATTAAAGATGATACAAACAGATGGAGCGATATACCATGTGCTTCGATTGGAAGAATCAACATTGTGAAAATGACTCTACTACCCAAAGCAATCTACAGATTCAGTGCAATCCCTATCAAACTACCAGTGGCCTTTTTCACAGAACCAGAACAAAAAATTTCACAATTTGTATGGAAACACAAAAGACCCCGAATAGCCAAAGCAATCTTGAGAAAGAAAAACGGAGCTGGAGGAATCAGGCTCCCTGACTTCAGACTATACTACAAAGCTACAGTTATCAAGACAGTATAGTACTGGCAGAAAAACAGAAATATAGATCAATGGAACAGGATAGAAAGCCCAGAGATAAACCCACGCACATATGGTCACCTTATCTTTGATAAAGGAGGCAAGAATATACAATGGAGAAAAGACAGTCTCTTCAATAAGTGGTGCTGTGAAAACTGAACAGCTACATGTAAAAGAATGAAATTAGAACACTTCCTAACACCATACACAAAAATAAACTCCAAATGGATTAAAGACCTAAATGTAAGGCCAGACACTATAAAACTCTTAGAGGAAAACATAGGCAGAACACACTATGACATAAATCACAGCAAGATCCGTTTTGACCCACCTCCTAGAGAAATGGAAATAAAATCAAAAATAAACAAATGGGACCTAATGAAACTTAAAAACTTTTGCACAGCAAAGGAAAGCATAAACAAGACAAAAAGACAACCCTCAGAATGGGAGAAAATATTTGCAAACAAAGCAATTGACAAAGGATTAACCTCCAAAATTTGCAAGCAGTTTATGCAGCTCAGTATCAAAAAAACAAACAATCCAATCCAAAAATGGACAGAAGACCTGAATAGACATTTCTTCAAGGAAGATATACAGGTAGCCAACAAACACATGAAAGAATGCTCAACATCATTAATCATTGGAGAAATGCAAATCAAAACTACAATGAGATATCATCTCACACCGGTCAGAATGGCCATCATCAAAAAATCTACAAACAATAACTGCTGGAGAGGGTGTGGAGAAAAGGGAACCCTCTTGCACTGTTGGTGGGAATGTAAATTGATACAGCCACTATGGAGAAGAGTATGGAGGTTCCTTAAAAAACTAAAAATAGAACTACCATACGACCCAACAATCGCACTACTGGGTATATACCCTGAAAAAACCATAATTCAAAAAGAGTCATGTACCACAATGTTCATTGCAGCTCTATTTACAATAGCCAGGACATGGAAGCAACCTAAGTGTCCATCGACAGATGAATGGATAAAGAAGATGTGGCACATATATAGAATGGAATATTACTCAGCCATAAAAGGAGTGAAATTCAGTTACTTGTAGTGAGGTGGATGGACCTAGAGTCTGTCATACAGAGTGAAGTAAGTCAGAAAGAGAAAAACAAATATCATATGCTAGCACATATATATGGAATCTAAAAAAAAAAAAAAAATTCTGAAGAACCTAGGGGCAGGTCAGGAATAAAGACGCAGACCTACTAGAGAATGGACTTGAGGACACAGGGAGGGGGAAGGGTAAGCTGGGACAAAGTGAGAGAGTGGCATGGACATATATATACTACCAAACGTAAAATAGATAGCTAGTGGGAAGCAACTGCATAGCACAGGGAGATCAGCTCAGTGCTTTGTGACCATCTAGTAGGGTGGGGTAGGGAGGGTGGGAGGGAGGGAGACGCAAGAAGGAAGAGATATGGGGATATATGTATATGTATAATTGATTCACTTTGTTATAAAGCAGAAACTAACACACCTTTGTAAAGCAATTATACTCCAATAAAGATGTTAAAAAAATATATGTTCTAGAACTTCTTTCTTTAACCCTCTCACAATCAGGCATCTTAAACATCAACTGTTTGGCATTATCCCTTCTTTCTCCCACTCTAATTTTAATTGACTTAAATCCCTAAAGCTCCATCAGCAAAATAGCTTCCAAATTAGTTTCCCAATCCTCTTTGCATAGTGCTTTTCTAACCCTAAGATCCTTTTATGTTTGTCCTTGAATTAATTTTATTTGCAGATCTGAGTGTCACATCCACAAATGGGCAGCCCTAGAGAAAGTAGATCATACATTATTCTCCTTTGAATTATTCGTGACCTAAAATTCAAACATTAGAAGTGAGGGACAGACTTGCTGTATTTATCTGGCAGTTCTTAGTTGGAAACTACCTTAGGCCAAAAGCAGCAGATGCTCTGTTTTCACAGTTGTTCATAAGTATCAGAAGAAAGTAAAGGCACCTTGTCTGTCTAATCTGGTCTCAGCATTTGATTTGGGCATATGGATGAGGGCAGAATTTGTGCAGAGTGATCTTTATAAATCAACTCAGTTCATATCTCTTATCCACTTGCATCTCTCTAATGGCTTCCCATCTCATTCAAAGGTCATGCCAAAATCCTCCATGATCTATTTCCCTCTGACCGCATCTTTTAACCCTCATTCTAGTCTCTCTTTCTTGATTTTGCCCAGTGCATTCCTACTTGGGCACCTTTGCATTTATAGTTCCCTCTACCTGAAACACACATCCTCAGACACTCCCAAGGCTCACGACTTCATCTCATGTATGTCCTTCCTTAAATTCATCTCAGTGAAGCTTTCCCTGACCACCCTCACAAATGATAACCCCCTCCCCTGATATTTCCTTCTTTTTTCCCTAAGAAGTCATATCTGTCTTACATTTGATATATTTTACTTATTTTTCTTATTGATTATTTTGTCTTGTGAAGGTAGATATCTTTGTTTTTATTTTTCACTAATATATCCCGAGTCTAGAACAGTGCTTCAGTAAAATATATGTTGTATAAATGGATGAACAACAAACTGTATATGAAAGAAATAGAGATAATAAGGGAGAGTGTGATTAATTTTTTAGTGGTAGTTCAGCTGAATTATCCAGTCTCTCTCGTTTGTTGACACTGTTGCATTTCTTGGGATAATTCCTGAGCTGTTCACATTCATTTCATACATCTTGAGAGTTCCAGAACTCCGGTTTATTGCTAAGGGGATGCAATTAATAGGATGATATAACTTTTTTTCCCGTAAAATCCATGAAAATATTAACAAAACAGTCTAAGCTGTATTTTCTCTCAAAATGCATAATCTTAAAACCTTCTGTAAAATCTCAAGACTGCTGAACTTTATCTTGAATTTAATAGAAAGCTATTGATTTTGATTCACTCAAATAAAAGAACTATTCCCTGACAAATCCGCTGCATAAAATTATTCTGCATGTGAAATATATCACTGTCTGCTATTGCCAGCTCAATGTACATTATTTAATAGAAAGCACATAAACTTTAAAAGTCACTGTGACCTGGTCTGAATTCCATACTTGCAAGATAACCTTTGGCAAAATTACCAGATCACTATGAATCTCATTTTTCCCACTAGTAAAATAAAAATAATACCTACATCACAGAATAGTTTTGCGGTTTAAAAGAGACAACACATATGTATAAGTCTAGGATCCTTTAATTAGAATAACAAAAATCAACTCTGGCTAATGAGCAAAAAAAGGATTTATCAGAAGGAAGTCAGGACTTAACATATTGACATGAAGCTAGAGAATGGGGAGCAATGGACAGAAACTAAGGGAGCAGGGACCATAGAAATAGTCTCATTACCTAAACAGAGTGGTCTGGATGCAACCACTAGAAAGGGTATGTGCCAACTATTTATGTTTTTCATCCTTGTGTCACCTGCTCAAGTGTCAGCCTGCTCCTGGCTCAAGTCCCAGGAGAGAGTATTCAGTTGGCTGATTTGGCCCCTTCCAGCTTCTATACCAGGAAGCCAATCTAGGAATTTCTAGCCCAACAAGACCTCAAAAGAAAATTGGGATGCTGGGAAAAGTGGAACGGATTGATGACTTTAAGGGGACCCATTAAATTGATGACTTTGGAGCTGTTTTGACCATAATCCACAGCAAGAAATATATTTTACATCATGGCCTAGGGTTCACAAATGTACATATGTATTTATATATAACTAAGACAAAATTTTCTCTAAACTGAACTTATTATACTCTGTTTTGTATTACTTTATTCTCTTCCACTTTTTAAAAGCCAGTTCATGGCCCACTAAGTTGATTTCATGACTTAAGAATGTGTTGCAATGCACAGCCTGAAAACATTTTCTTATAGTATATATAATATCAACAAATCATAGATACTCTGTAAATGTCAAGTTCTCTCATACCATCTTTCCCCCTTTATTCTGTCTCCCACTCTCCCATCAAGTAAAACTGCACACAGTGGCTGAATGACCAAGATATCTGAAGGCTCTTTCATTTTATTTACCTAATGACATAATGTTAATCGTATTTTCCTAAACAGTGGAGTTTACAAAAAAATCAGGAGTTTTAAGAGACATAGAGTATAAATAAAAGCAGTATTGAAGAAGAAATAGTAAAATGAAGAGAATAAGGTATGACTTAAGTCTCAGCAAAACTAAGATTCTCTTCTTGAAATAGCATAGAATAATTTTCTGTTGCTGCTCTCTGGAATAAGACTTAGAAGATTCAGCACTCCTTTTCTTAATTTTCCCTGTATTGAAAGAGCTATTTGGCTTTCTTTCAGGACAGAAATATATTTTGATCTAAATATTGAGTTAACTGGTTTGGGGGTTTAGGAGCTGGAATTAGTAAAATAATTGGTTCAGTTCTTCATTTCATTTGTGTGTGTGTGTGTGTGTGTGTGTATGTGTGGTGAGACTATCACCAAAGCGTTAGGCTCATGACTTGAATGTGTGTTTATATGCTTCAAATATAAGACAATTAGATAATTTATAGGTTTAAAATGTTATGAATTAAATTTTGGTCTCTGTATGTTATTTAAACTGTCTCAAAAGGGCCTCTTTCCCCAAATGACAGAAGCCACTATACCTCCATATTAGCTTGCCTCCTCTGGTCTTCACTTCTCAGCAATCTCTTATTTATTTTTTATTGATTCTCTATCCCATTTCCAAGGAGAACTGTGACAATCCCCTTGTATTCAAGCCTTTGGTGCTTAATCTCTCCTTGTCAAGCCCTGGAGTGATTTCTCTAACTTGTATTTGAGGCCTGCCTAGTTGAGACTCCTCTATTTCTATCTTCAGATAACTCCGTGTCTCTCCCCTGGAAGAAGCCTCTGATTTCAAGCCTCATATTTTTCTCCTGTTTCTCAATCTCATTTCCTCTTCCCTCTTCTGGAACCCCAGTCCACTAATTTTGTCCCCTCTCATTTGCTTCTTCAAATTGTCCTTCTCCCCTGGAACTTTCTTCTCTTTTTATAAATGTTCTCAGATACCCTCAGCAGCGGTCCCCAACCTTTTTGGCACCAGGGACCGGTTTCGTGGAAAGCAACTTTTCCACTGACGGAGGAGTGGGAATGGTTCAGGCTGTAATGCGAGTGATGGGGAGAAATGGGGAGCAGCAGATGAAGCTTTGCTGGCTCGCTTGCCTGCCGCTCACCTCCTGCTGTGCGGCCCGGTTTCTAACAGGCCGTGCATTGGGACTGGTCTGCGGTCTGGAGTTGGGGACCCCTGAACTAGCAAACTACCTAAAACACCTTGGCTCATTTTTCTGGCCCTACAAGTGATTGTACTTTCACTCCCCTTTCCTTCAGATGCTACTTTTCTTGAAAATGTATACTTGTTGCTTCTACTTCTTCATATTCATTCTTTCCTGTGTCTCTAATCAAGCTTTCACCTCCAACAGTCTACTAAAACTCTTCTCTGGGTCCTCACAAGAAGATCTAAGAGATATTTTTGTTCTACTCGAGGTCCTTGATGTTGCACTATGCCAGTTCCTTGACTCCTTCCTGGAATCCTTGTCCTCAAGCTGTACCCCAAGGAGCACGCATTTCCCAAAGCCCTCTCCTGCCATCTCTTGCCCTAGGTGTTAGGTATGTGGACCGTGGAACCGCAAGGCCTCAGGTTCAATTCAGGATCTGACACTGTGGGTTGTGCCATGTTACCAATTTACTTATCATTTCAACCCTGTAAAATGGAAATAACAGTGCCTATATACTAGGGTTTTTAAAATATTAGATGAAACAGTAAAGCACTTAGGAAGTCCTTTGTTGGTAGTAAATGTGAGCTATCTTTTTTTCTTCCCAGGAAAATAGAAGCCCTTCTTTTGGGGATGAAGGAACATTTTTTGCCAGCTTCCTATAGGGAGAGCTCCTGCACTATACTACTCTAAGCCTCCATCTGGGCTTTCACTCTCTCCTCCTCTAGTATGTTTGGGAAAGGGCCCCAGCATTTAGTTTAACCCCTCCATTTTTTTTTTTTTTTTTTGCCTTTCTGATTTCCTCCTTTATACCCTAAATTTTGTAGAGCATTCTGCTTGTAGAAAAGTCTATCTAATGCTAGGAATCCATTTTAGGAAGTTCATTGTTGCTGCACCCTTAAACCGTGATCTTCAACACTTTTTATATTCATCTGCCATCTTCTTTATCAATTTCAGTTGATCCAGAATTTGACCAGAGAAAAGAGGGTGGCAACTCATGGGGCCCCCTCAAACCTCAAAACTTATTGTTTTATTTTTGTCTATTACATTTGATTCTAAACTCCAGTCTTTTCCTGCTGTAATCCATCCTACACATAGCTGCCTATAATCTTCCTAATGAAAAACTCTTATGATGTCATATCTTTTACAAAAAATACAATTGTTCTTTGTTATTTAGAGAATTGTGTGTGAATTTCACTGGGATATTCATGGTTTGATTCTCCCACTGCTGCTTTTGTGTTACCTAGTGCTCCAGATGAGCTAGATTTTTCCCTGAAGAGCACATGAGTTTTCTACCTCTGTAATTTGGCTTATGCTGTTTCTTCCAACTAGAATAGTCTGTTTTTTTTTTGTTTTTTTGTTTTTCTGTTTTAGCACAGGGAGATCAGCTCTGTGCTCTGGGACCACCTAGAGGGGTGGGATAGGGAAGGTGGGATGGAAACACAAGAGGGAGGAGATATGGGGATATATGTATATGTATAGCTGGTTCACTTTGTTATATAGCAGAAACTAACACACCATTGTAAAGCAATTATTCTCCAATAAAGATGTTTAAAAAAAAATAGAATAGTCTCTTATCTGTCTTTACTTTTTGGAATTCTAGTAATATTCTGAGACCCTCTCCACTGTTATCTTTTCAGTAAAGACTTTCTTGATCCCCCAATCTGATATAATTTATTCCTTCTTTTGCATGTATTTTTCAATTTTATTATGAAATATATATCTCCTTACTTTAAAATTTATAATAGGACTATTTTATTTTCCCTTGTATAATAAAATCATAAGCTATTTAAGGGCATGAACTACAGCCTCCTCTTCTTTTTAAGCTCTGTGGTGTCTACTGAGCATGGGACCCTGTAATTAGTAAGTGCTCAATAAATATTTTGTGATTTAAATTTAAATTAATAAATAATAAGAGATACTCAAGGAACACTTTCTATCAATTTGCTCTTTTGTTAAGATGGGTTTTTTTTTCCCCAAGAAGATAACTGTGGTTTTTAGTCGCAATAATAAGCCATTTCTTAACTAAATGGCACAGTGGTTACAGTAGCATGAATAATCTTGAAGTTTTCAGGCTGAAGAAGTTGATTTAGGGTCCTGAAACTTACAATGGAATTAAAGGCAAAAGGGAGCATTGGAATGCTGGTTTGAAGACAGCTGGTTTTCATGGCAGCAGTCAGATTCATGCAAAATTTTTGTTGAATATGAGTTCTAAGCACTCAAAAAGTACCCTGCAAAGCTTATTTTCTTTAATTCATCCCATGAAATGTTTTTCATGCACCTGTATGGACAAGGCACTGAGCTATGCATACTAGATGTTCAAACCCTAGTTTAGAAAGACCATAATGTGAAAAGTAGGCAGCCTATTATATCGGAGAAAAGTTTTCATGGCACTTTGTCTTTCTCATCATAAATATGTTATTTCTGCTCTCTTTCTCCCTTTCTTTCTTTCCCTTATCTCAGTTCCCTTCTTCCTTTTTGTTTATGTCATTTTAAAATATCCTGCCCTCTTTTCTTTCTATGTATTTTATTTTATTCTCGACTTACCTACCTGTGGGTTTATTCCATCAAAATGTTCCACCAAATTGACTTCAGAGAGGTCACTGTAACCAAATAGCCTACAAGTAGACCTCACTACATGCAAAGCAGTAGTAAAATCCATGAGAGCAGGAAGCATACCTCCCATACTTGGTATTGTAGTCCAGCATCCTGTTCTGCATTGAAATATTAGATACAGTTGCTGAATGATTAAATTAACAATAATGTTAATGCATGAAGAAGCCCTCCCCATCACATCTAGGACAGTGAAAGCTTCTTGCTCTGAGAACTGATGTAGATGTTTCTGTTCAAGTGCCCACTAGCTGTCTACCCAGAAGAGTTGTGCTGATCTCATTACCTGGACAGGATCATGGTTAAAGGTTAATGGTTCTATAAAACTCTTTCCCTCTCATCAATTGTCTTTGCTTACTCCTACTCAATTCATCCATCAGGTACTAGTTTAGACAGTTGATTTTCATAAAAGTCAAATCTGGGTTGGGTGCCCGATTTCAGTTAACACTGCATTTTTCCACACCATGCTTATCACACTGTTTTAAAAAAACATGCTTATCACTGTTAGTTGACTTGTCTATTTCTCCCTTGACTATTATGTCCATATAAGCAGGGACCTATTCTGCCTTGCTCTCTGCTATATTTTCTTTCCTTTTTTTTTTTTTAACATCTTTATTGGAGTATAACTACTTTACATTGTTGTGTTAGTTGCTTCTGTATAACAAAGTGAATAAGTTATACATATACATATATTCCCATATCCCCGCCCTCTTGCGCCTCCCTCCCACCCTCCCTATCCCACCCCTCTAGGTGGTCACACAGCACCAAGCTGATCTCTCTGTGCTATGCAGCTGCTTCTCACTATCTATCTATTTTACATTTGGTAGTGTATATATGTCAATGCCACTCTCTCACTTCGTCTCAGCTTACCCTTCCCCCTACCCATGTCCTCAAGTCCATTCTCTAGGTCTGCATTTTTATTCCTGTCCTGCCCCTAGGTTCTTCAGAACTTTTTTTTTTTAGATTCCATATATATGTGTTAGCATATGATATTTGTTTTTCTCTTTCTGACTTACTTCACTCTGTATGACAGACTCTAGGTCCATCCACCTCACTACAAATAACTCAATTTCTTTTCCTTTATGGCTGAGTAATATTCCATTGTATATATGTGCCACATCTTCCTTATGCATTCATATGTCGATGGACACTTAAGTTGCTTCCATGTCCTGGCTATTGTAAGCAGTGCTGTAATGAACATTGTGGTACATGACTCTTTTTGAATTATGGTTTTCTCAGAGTATATGCCCAGTAGTGGGATTGCTGGGTCATATGGTAATTCTATTTTTAGTTTTTTAAGGAACCTCCATACTGCTCTCCATAGTGGCTGTATCAATTTACATTCCCACCAACAGTGCAAGAGGGTTCCCTTTCTCCACACCCTCTCCAGCATTTATTGTTTGTAGACTTTTTGATGATGGTCATTCTGACCAGTGTGAGGTGATACCTCATTGTAGTTTTGATTTGCATTTCTCTAATAATTAGTGATGTTGAGCATCTTTTCATGTGCCTCGTGGCCATCTGTATGTCTTCTTTGGTGAAATATTTATTTAGGTCTTCGACCCATTTTTTTAAATTGGGTTGTGTTTTTTTTTGATGTTGAGCTCCATGAGCTGTTTGTATATTTTGGAGATTAACCCTTTGTCCATTGTTTCATTTGCAAATATTTTCTCCCATTCTGAGGGTTGTCTTTTCATGTTGTTTATGGTTTCCTTTGCTGTGCAAAAGCTTTTAAGTTTAATTAGATCCCATTTGTTTACTTTTGTTTTTATTTTCATTCCTCTAGGAGGTGGGTCAAAAAAGATCTCTCTGTGGTTTATATCAAAGAGTGTTTTCCCTATGTTTTCCTCCAAGAGTTTTATAGTGTTTGGTCTTACATTTAGGTCTTTAGTCCATTTGGATCTGTATCCTTTTCCTGTAACAAACTGTAACCATAAATGTAACAGGTTTTTGCATCCCACAGGTCCTTCAGGTGAATCATCGAGGCTGAGGGTTGCTTGGGGACCACCCCCCACCACAACACAATATTGTGCAAGACAGTTCTATCCATTAATTTAAAATGGCACTTCAGAAATATTTCCTAAATGCTCCTAAAGCCAACAAGACTTTTTTAAAAATTAAAAGCCTAATATTTAACTTCTAATTACATTGAGAAAAAAATACGATCTACTAAAAGTAGATCCTATCCTTAGACCATCTGAAATATTTTTATACCTATTATCAATTTTTCAATTTTTAGTGATTCCAGATAAATTAGAATCAAGATTGAAGTGATTGCTTTTTCTCTCATTGGTTTATTAGCATAATACCCACTTGATAAAAATCTCCCAAAGAAATATCATTATGTACCTTCAAATAATATTATTTGGAAGACCCAACAAATGCCATATATACTTTATATATATTATCTTTGGTTTTTAATTTTCAGTACAACAAGGTGATGTATTACTAACCTTGCTTTACACAGGCATAACTTGTTTCATTGTGCTTCATTTTATTGTGCTTGCAGATATTCTGTTTTTTACAAATTGAATGTGGTATTAAGTCTACCACTGCCATTTTCCCAATAGCATTTGCTCACATTGTGTCTCTGTGTCACATTTTGGTAATTCTTGTAATATTACAAACATTTTCATTATTATTATATTAGTTACAGTGATCTGTGATCAGTTATCTTTGATATTACTCTTGTAATTGTTTTGGAGTGCCATAAACTGTGCTCATGTAAGATGGCAGACTTAATTGATAAATATTTGGTGTGTTCTGACTACTCTACTGACTGGCTATTTTCCAGTCTCTCTCCCTCTTCTGGGACCTCCTTATTCCCTGATACATAACAATATTAAAATTAAGCCAGATAAAAACCCTACAATGGCCTCTAAGAGTTCAAGTGAAAAGAAGGGTCGCACGTCTCACACTTTAAGTCAAAAGTTAGAAATGATTAAGTTTGGTGAGGAAGGCATATCAAAATCCAAGATAGGCCAAAAGCTAGGCATCTTGCACCAAACAGCCAAATTGTGAATGCAAAGAAAAAGTACTTTGAAGGAAATTGAAAGTGCTCTTCCAGAGAACACATGAATGATATGAAAGTGAAAGAGCCTTACTGCTAATATGGAGAAAGTGTTAGTGGTCTGGACAGAAGATCAAAACAGCCACAATATTCTCCTTAAACCTACATCAGAGCAAAGCCCTAATTCTCTTCAATCTATGAAGGCTGAGAGAGTGAGGAAGCTGCAGAAAAAAAGTCTGAAGCTAACAGAGGTTGGTTCATGAGGTTTAAGGAGAAAAGCCAACTCCATAACATAAAAGTGCAAGTTGAAGTAGCAAGAGCTGAGTAGAAGCTGCAGCAAGTTATCCAGAAGATGTAGCTAAGATAAGTAATGAAGTTGCCTACACTAAACAACAGATTTTCAACAGAGACAAAGCAGCCTTCTTGGAAGACAATTCCCACTATGACTTCCATAGCTAGAGAGAGGTCAATGCCTGGCTTCAAAGCTTCAGAGGAAAGGCTCACTCTCTTCTTAGGGGCTAATGTAGCTGGTGACTTTAAGTTGAAGCCAGTGCTCATTTATTATTCTGAAAATCCTAGGGCCCTTGAGAATTATACTAAGTCTACTTTGCTTGTGCTCTGTAAATGGAACAACAAAGCCTGGATGATAGCACATTTGTTTACAACATGGTTTATGGAATATTTTAAGCCCACTCTTCAGACATACTACTCAGGAAAAAAGATTTCTTTCAAAACATTACTGCTCGTTGACAATGCATCTTGGTCACCCAAGAGCTCTGATAGAGATGTGCAATGACATTAATGTTGTTTTCATGCCTGTTAACACAACATTCATTCTGCAGCCCATAAATCAAGGAGTAACTTTTACTTTAAAGTCTTATTATTTAAGAAATACGTTTTCTAAGGTTATCACTGCCATAGACGGTGATTCCTCTGATGGATCTTGGCAAAGTTTACTGAAAACCTTCTGGGAAGAATTCACCATTCTAGATGCCATTAAGAACATTTGTAATTCATGGGAAGAGGTCAAAATATCAAAATTAACAGGAGTTTGAAAAAAGTTGATTCCAGCCCTCATGGATGACTTTGAGGAGTTCAAGACTTCAGTGGAGGAAGTCACTGCTGTTGTGGTAGAAATTGCAAGAGAACTAAAATTAGAAGTGGAGCCAGAATATGTGATTGAACTGCTGCAATCTCATGATAAATATTTAATGGATGAGGAATTGCTTCTTATACATGAGCAGAGAAAGTGGTTTCTTGAGATGGAATCTACTCCTGGTGAAGATGCTGGGAAGATTGTTGAAATGACAACAAAGGATTTAGAATATTACATAAACTTAGTTGATAAAGCAGTGGCAGGGTTTGAGCGGATTGACTGCAATTTTGAAAGAAGTTCTACTGTGGGTAAAATGCCACCAAACAGCATTGTATGCCATTGAAAAATCGTTCATAAAAGGAAGAGTCAATTGATGTGGCAAACTTCATTGTTGTCTTATTTTAAGAAATTGCAGCAGCCATCCCAGGCTTCAACAGCCCCCACCCTGACCAGTCAGCATCGAAGCAAGACCCTCCACCAGCAAAAAGATGACAACTCGTTGAAGACTGAGATGATGATAAGCATTTTTAGCAATAAAGTGTTTTTTAGTTAATTGTTCGTTTAGACATAATGCTTTTGCATACTTAATAGACTACTGTATATTGTAAACATAACCTTTATATGCACTGGGAAACCAAAAATTTGTGTGACTCACTTTATTGTGATATTTACTTTATTGTGGTGGTCTGGAACTGAATCTGGAATATCTCTGAGGTATGCCTGTATTTGAGAAAAATTTGGCCTAGAAAGTTAAAGAAATTACACATGTCATACAGCTGGAAAGTGGCAGAGGTAATATTTGGAATTAAGTTTATACTGTTCTATTACAACATAAATTAATTCTTAATGATGTTACCTATTCCTTGTCTAGCAATAGACAGAGTAAATAACTTGTACATTTTATTTCTGCCTTTAATATTTAATGGAAATCACCAGTGAAGTTGTCTAGGATTACAGTTTTCTTTGTGGGAATATTTTTAATTAGTTAATTAAAATTAATTTTTATTAACAGATATAGGACCATTTAAAAAGTTTCCTCTTGTGTCCGTTTTTCTATTCTGTGTCTATTAAGAAATTTTCCAATTTCTTCTAAGCTGTCAACTTTATTGGCACATGATTTTTTTTTTTTAACAAAACCCTGCCAGTACTGTTTTAGAAGTGTTTTTTTTTTTTAATTAATTATTTTATTTATTTATTTATTTTTGGCTGTGTTTGGTCTTCTGTTGCTGTGCACTGGCTTTCTCTAGTTGTGGTGAGCGGGGAATACTCTTCGTCACAGTATGCGGGCTTCTCATTGTGGTGGCTTCTCTTGTTGCAGAGCACAGGCTCTAGGCGCGTGGGCTTCAGTGGTTGCAGCACGTGGGCTTCCGTAGTTGTGGCATGCAGGCTCGGTAGTTGTGGCTCGCAGGCTCTAGAGCACAGGCTCAGTGGTCTTACTGGTACACGATTTTTTAGAATAATTTCTTATCCTTTTAATGTCTGCAGAATCTGTAGTGATATTTCTTTTTTTCATTGCTGTCATTGGTGATATATAGTCTCTCTATATTGATTTTTCAAATAATCATGTTTTGGTTTTTTCGGTTTTTCTTTATTATTTGTGCTTGTACCTCAGTTACTTCCTTTCTTCTACATATTTTTGATTCAGTTTGACATTCATATGCTAGTTTACAAAAGTGGAAACATATTATTTTTTAATCTTTCTGTTTTTCTTTCATATTTTCTCAGAGATATAAATATGCTTTTACCCCTGCTTTAATTACATCCCATAAAATTGACTATGTTGTGTTTTAGTTATCATTCAGTTAAAAATCTTCTAATTACTCATGTGATTTATTCTTTAATTTATGGATTATTTATAAGTGTGTTGCTTAATATCAAATATTTGGTGATTTTCCACACTTCCAATTGTTATTGATTTCTGAATTTACTTCTACTATGGCTAGAAAACATTATCTGTATTACTTGGAGTTTTATTGCAATTGATGCATGTGGCCTAGAAGTGGTCTACCTTGGTGTTTCATGTGCACTGAAAATAATGTGTTATCTGCATTTGTTTGATATAATATTTTATAAATGTCTGTTGGGATAAATTTGGTTGATATTATTTGTCATTATTTTACATTCTTGCTAAGTTTTTGTCTACTTTTTCTATCAGTAACTGAGAGAGGAGTTTTAAAATATATAACTATATTTGTGGATTTGTATGTTCTCCCTTTACTTCTGTCAGTTTTGCTTCATGTATTTGGAAACTTTGTTATTATCATTGTTATGTGTACTTGGTGAATCAACAGTTTTATCATTATAAAATATCCTGCTTCATTTGGGGGGAATATTCCTTGTTCCAAAGTCTACTTTGACTGATATTAATATACAGTTGACTTTTGAACAACACGAGTTTGAAATGCATGGGTCCACTTATATGCAGATTTTTTTCAATAAATACATTCTACAGTACCGCACGATCTGTGGTTGGTTGAGTCTGTGGATGCAGAACCGCAGATACAGAAGGTCAATTGTGAAGTTATACACAGATTTTCAACTGAGCAAGGGTTGGTGCCCCCAGCTCCCATGTTGTTCAAGGTTTAATTGTAGCTTTTTATGCTTACTATTTGTATGATATATATTTTTAAGTCTTTTTGCCCTCAACCTATTTCAAGCTTTATATTTAAAGTGAATTTTTAAAGACAACTTAGAGTAACATCTTATTTTTAAAATAAAAACTGACAATAATTTCCTGTTAATTAGAGTGTTGTCTCCTTGTACATTTAATACAACTATAGATATGGTTTGGTTAAAGTCTGCTACTTTGTTAAATGTTTTCTATTGTCCTCTTTGTTCTTTGTTTCTTTTTAAAAATTTAAAGTTAACTAAAAAAAATTGGTAGAATATACATAACATAAAATTTACCATTTAAAAGTTCCTTCTTCTTTGGAATGAAATATTTTTTTGCATTCCATTTTATCCCCTCTATTGACTTTTTGTTATGCCTATTTTTAAAGTGATTGTTCTAGGGATTAAAATGTGCACCTTTAATTTGTCACAGTCTACCTTAATTTAATTTTATATTACTTCCTGTATACTCTTAGAACCTTAAGACAGTATACTTCTATTTTCCCATGTCCCATTCTTCATTATATTTTTCTCATATAATCAACTCCTTCATATGTTATGACTTTCCCCTATACATTGTTGCTATTTTTGTTTTAATAGTCAATTGTTTCTTAAAGCTATAAAAGACAGAAAAAAAAAGCCTTATACATTTTCCCACATACTTTCCATCTCTGGAAATCTTTATTTCTTTATATATATCCAGGTGGTTTAATTATTTTCTTTTCAGCCTGAAAAACTTCATCTAACATTATTTGTGATTGAGGTCTGTTGGTGATAAATTCTCTTGCCAAAAAAACTTATTCTTCTTATCTAAAAAGACTTTTACGAACTTTTTAGTTTATGAAGTCCCACTTGTTTATTTTTGCTTTTGTTGCCTGTGCTTTTGTGTCATATCCAAAAACTCATTGTCAAGACAAATATCAAGGAGATTTTTCCCTATATCTTCTTCTGGAGTTTCACAGTTTCAGGTGTTACACTTAAGTCTTTAACCCATTTGGGATTAATTTCTGTGAGTGGTGTAAGTTAGAGTTCTAGTTTCATTCTTTTGCATGTAGATATCCAGTTTTCATACCACTGTTTATTGAAGAGACTATTCTTTCCCCATTGTGTGTTCTTGGTGCCCTTGTAAAAGATTAGTTGACAATATATGCATGGATTTATATCTGGGCTCTCAATGCTGTTCCAGTGGTCTATGAGTCTATTTTGATACCATACCATACTGTTTTGATTGTTATAACTTTATAGTATAGTTTGAAATCAAAAAATGTGCTGCCTTCAGCTTTATTCTTCTTCATAAAAATTGCTTTAGCAATCTGATATCCTTTGTGTTTCCATTTTAGGATTGTTTCTTCTATTTCTATGAAAAATGCCATTGTACTTTTGATAGGGACTGCATTAAATCTATATCACTTTGGGTGGTATGGACATTTTAACAATATTAATTCTTCTAATCCATGAGCATGGAATATCTTTCCATTTGTTTGTGAAAACATTCAAATAGTCAATAGGTACATAAAATGGTGTTCAACATTACTAATCATCAGGGAAATGCAAATCAAAACCACAGTGAGATACCACTTCATGCCTGTTAGGATGACTTTTATGACAAAAACAACAGATATCAAGTGTTGGCAAGGTTATGGAGAAAAGGGAACTCTTGTCCATTATTGGTGGGAATGTAAATTGATACGGCTGCTATGTAAACAGTATGACGTTTCCTCAAAAAAATTAAAAATAGAACTACTATATAATCCAACGATCCCATTACTGGGTATATATCTGAAGGAAAGGAAATCACTACCTCAAAAAGATCTGCACCCCCATGTTTATTAAAACACTATTTACAATATACAATGTATGAAAACAATGTGTTCTTCAATGGACGAATGGATAAAAAAGATGTGGTACATACATATACTATGGGATATTATTTAGTCATTATAAAGAAGGAAAGCTTGCCAAAAACATGGATGAATTTAGAGGACATTATGCTAAGTGAAATTGACAAGACAGAGAAAGACAAATACTGTATGATCTCACTTATGTGTAGAATGTTAAAAAAAAAAAGTTGAAGTTGAACTCATGGAGAGTATAATGGTGGTTGTCAGAAGTTGAGGGTGGGCAGGGATGGAGAGATGCTGGTCAACACGTACAAGCTTCAGTTATAAAATGAGTAAGCTCTTGGAATCTAATTACAGCATGTGCCTATAATTAATAATATTGTGTTGTGTAGTTGAAATTTGCTAAAAGAGTAGACCTTAAGCATTCTCAATACACACACATAAAAGATGACTATGTGAGGTGATGGATAATTAATCTAATTGTGGTAATCATTTCACAAAGTATACGTGTGTCATATCATCTTTTCGTACTTTAAAGATATACAATTTTATTTGTCAATTATACATTAATGAAGCTGAACAAGTTAAAAACAAAATAAATGCAATGCATGATCCCAGATTAGTCCTGGGTTTAAAACAAACAGTAAAATGACATAGTTGGGGAAATTTAAATTGCATTTCAGATTTATTACTTGATAAAGTCTCAAGATTAAAATTTCTGATCATTGTATTTTGGTTACAAAGGAGAATGTTCTTATATTCAGAGACACCTGATATTTATGGATAAAGTGTCATGATATCTTCAATTAACTCAGTTCAGGGGAAAAACAGATAAAGAAAGTGAGTCAAAATGCTGACAACTAGTGACTCTAGATGAAGAGCATTTGTATTGAGGGTTCGTTGTACTATTCTTGCAACTCTTCTGTGAGTTTGAAATTTTTTTCAAAATAAAAATTTGGGGAAAATACATTCAGTTCATCTTTTTTATACTAGATATAGAAATCTATGTGAATTTTTTTTTTCTCATTACTGGTCTTCTGCCTTGTGTTATTTTCCGACGACATTGGCATGGTCATTCTTATTATTGTTCACCAGTATGTAATGGGTCTATTTTTCTCTGGCTGTTTTCAGAGATTCTCCTTTGTTTGGTTTACAGCAATTTGATGTGACTAGGTGTGGTTTTCTTTGTATTTATCCTTTGTATTTTGTTGAGCTTCTTCAAAGCGTGAGTGGATTTTTTTTTATCAGATTTGAGAATTTTCATTATTACTTTTTCAAATATGTTTACCATTCCCATCTCTCTCATTTCCTTCTTGGACCTCAGTTACATGTATATGAGACATTTTGTATTGTCTCACATTTCTCTGAAGCTATTTTATTTATTTATTTTGGTCTTCTTCACTCTACGCTTTATAGTTCAGTGTCTATTGCCGTGTCTTCAAGTTCACTTTTTTCTCCCTTTTGCCATGTCTAATCTTCTGTTAAACTCATCCAATGAATTTTTTAAATTCTGGTATCATATTTTCAGTCCTAGAATTTACATTTGTTTCTTTTTTATAGTTTCCATTTCTCTTCTTAAATTCCTTGGGAGCTTCCTCATTATGTTCATCTTTTCTTACAAGTACTTTTAAGGTCCTTGTCTACAAATTCCAATATTGGTGTCATTAGCAGGCTCTTTTCTTCTGCTTATGTGTCACATTTTCCTGTTTCTGCAAATACCTAGTATTTTTTGTTCTTTATTGTAAGCAGGTCATTACTGTTACATTGTTGAGGTTCTGGATTTTGTCTTTGAGTTGTTCTATCAGCTAGGTAATTTAGTCATGGATCAGCTTTATCCTTTTAAGGTTTGCTTTTAGACTTTATTAGGGTAAAGATAGAGCAGGAATTCTTGACTGCACTCTTGACAGTTTGGACTGGGAAATTATTTGTTTTGTTTAGTTTAGCATCCCTGTGCAATTTAACATTCCTGTTCTCTGCCCACTAAATGCCAGTCACACTCCCCCACCAAACATAACAAATACCAAGGTCTCTAAATATTGCCAAAGGTCCCCTGGGAAGGGGTCAAAATCACCCTCATTGAGAACCACTGATCTAGAGTAGCCATTTCTCTGGGACCAGAATAGCTCTTCTCCTTATATGTGGTCTCAATAGAATGATCAGGATATTTAGTGAGGTATCTCCACTCTGGCTGGTCAGAACTCCAAGACCTTTCAGCACTGTGTGGTCTCAGTTCAGCTCATATCCCCTCAATAGCTGTATTCTGTCAGACTTTATGGAATCTTGCCTAGTGCATTTTCAGTTTAGTATTCAGCCAAAGACTTAAGAGGAGCAGATTTGTGGAGTTCCTTCTCAGTGCAGCTCCCTCACAAATGTTACTCTGCCTTGCAAATTCCACCAGCACCCACTACCCTGAACTCTGAATTTTATTTCTTCCACTCACCAAGACATCAGCTCTCTGTTTGGGCTCTACTGCCCAGTGCAGTGATTTGCATAATGCTCCCCAGCAGAAAGCTGAGGTTATTGTGGAGATTGTCTTGTGTGGTTCCCTGTCTCAATGACCATTGCCCTGAGCTGTTTTCTCCTATGCTTGAAAGCAGTTGCTATGTATATTTGTCCAGTTTTATTGTTGTTTACAGTGAGAACTTAGCACAGGATGATTACTAATCTTTCAAAACTTATTCTCATAACTGTCACTCTCTTTGCAACCTGAATATTTCTAGTTGGCTAACATGGTCTCAAGAACTTTTCCACTTGTTTGTTTGTTGTCAGGTTGAAAAAGCATCATACCATACCATTGACTGTGTTTCTTTGACAGCCTTACTGAGTTAATAGTTATATCCCTTGATATACTCAAGGAATCATGGACCCTGAATTATATGATTTTTCTCTCTTGAACACATGAACATTTTCCATGTAATGTATTGTATCTCTTTTCTCTTAATCTAACCCACAACTTCTTTTACATTTTTATGTATTTATTTATTTTTAATACCAACCTCGCTCACCTTTTCTTGCCTTTGGGAAATTACTTTACACTAAAAAAGCTACTTTCTTTGACTACAGTTATTTTATTAACTAACATTTGTAAATAGCACTCAGTTTTTTTTTTAAATACAACATCAGCAACAACAACAACAACAAAACTCTGGAAAAATTAATTTCTGATGAGTACTGTTTTCCCCCATTCTTTTTGCTTATGATTTCTTCTGAGTCTACCTTTTGTGATTGCTAATTTCATCATAAACCTAATTCTCGGCCTTTTTTTTTTAATGACTAGTATAATAGTGAGTAAAGTAATAAAGGACTCGGGGACCAGGATTCCAGCCACGGCCTTAACACATTTGGTCTCGGCCTCCAAATCCTTAATGGGCTAGATGCTCTCAAAAGTCCCTTCCAATTCTAAATTCTATCTTGGATCTTAAAGTCACCTGAAATGTCTCTCTTTTCCCAAGCTAGCTAACTTAGGCTGTGAAAGATATTATAGTTATTAAAAATGCTCTTTTACTATAGTCAACAAAGGACAAAATGTGATAATAAGTTTGAAAGCAATTAGAAAATGTTTAAAGTGCTTTAGTGATATAATTTTCTATTATAATTATTATGATTTCAGAAGGCAGAATACAGTCTTATTCACTTTTTTATGTTCCTGTGTATCTTATACATGATAGATCTTGACTTCTTTCACATTTTTATATTTCTGGAAACAGAAAATGAAGGGTAAATCACTTCATGTGACAAAAGAAATATGGCTTCAAAGTGTGGCCTTTTCTGTGACTCTCTAACTGCCCCTTCCATTCGTTTCATCTGGATTGTAAATGAGTTGATGCCCACCTTGGGCCTACACTTATTCTTAAACTGTAAAAAGTTGGCTTTTGTTCATGTGTGCATCTGCCAACCTTGGGTCGAATGGAGCTCTGTACTAGGTGCTATGAAAAAGAAACTGCCAAGAAATAGGTATCTGCACCAAAGGAGCTGAAGTTCCAGTGGAAGAGTTTGACAATTATAAATCCAGGTGGTCAGTGCATAAGGTACTAGGGAATCAAAGGCAAGAAATCAAATTCAAGAAATTTGAAAGGGTTTTTCATTTCAAGCTTGGAGTTGAGAATACTTTTGGCACTGGCTTCTTTCTGGACCTCAAATAGGCCAAAGCTCTTTCCTGTCTCAGTATTTGCTTATGCTGTACCTGTGGCTGGAATACTCTTTCTCTATATCTTCACTTGGTTGGCTTCTTCCATCATCCAAAATTCAGCTCAAATATCACCTTCTTTAAGTCCTTTCCTGTTTACCTTATCCAAAATAGTCTCACCTCCTTAAGGTAATTCCTCTAAAACTTTACTTTTCAGCTATTTACCATTAACCACAATTAACTTATTGTGTCATTGTTTATTGTCTCCCTCCCCAAATGGTAGGAACCTGACAATTTTGATTACTTCTAGATCCTTATTACCTAGAACATGCCTTACTCATAAAAGCCACTCAAAAAATTTTGGTTGAATGAAGGAAAGGCTGAATAAATAAAGTAATTAGAAAATAAGTGTACCACCTACACTGCTCCCCCCAAAAAAGTTGGGCTATTAGTGCAAAAAACTTACCCTCAATATTCCATATTATTAATTCAGAAGATATTTATTGAGTCGAGTACTGTCATGGGCCAGAATCCATTTTATATAGTAAAGAACATTCTCCCTTACTAAGAAAAACATTGTGTTTTGTTTGTTTATTTCTTCAGATGGTCAGTAAACTTGAACTATACAAAATCTTAGGTCTCAAAATGAATTACTTAAAATGTAAGCATACACAACATTCACAAGAATGATGATAGCATTACCAGTAGCGAAATCTATTGTGATAGATTAGATAACTGAAAGACATATTCACTTACCTCCCTCCTTGCTCCAGAAAAGGATGTGTGTTTCTCTGTCACATTACTTGCTTAGGCCAGTGAAACATTAGCAAATCTAACACATGAAGAGATTTGAAGTTCCTTGCACAGCTGGGCTTGTTCTCTTGTGCTTCTGCCATCACCACAAGGAGAGCTTTCGCAAATAGCCACTACTCCCTTACCCCCAGACCATGTCCACGATGAATACATAAGGAGCAGACCTGAGCAGCAAGGCGAGCTTGAAGCAGAGCATCCCAGCAGAGTCCAGCCTAAATCAGCTGAACACATCCCACCTGCAGATATATGAATGATAATAAATGACTGCAGTTTTAAGCCACTGATTTTTAGGGTGGTTTGTTTTAATTCACAAATAACCCATATACCTACTAGAATGTAAAAGTCAGCCAGATACAAGTCCCAAAGTGCTTTTAATTCCTGAGTTAAGAAATTTAAATATACGTGTGACCCTTGGTTTTACGCTATTGGGTATATGGAAATTATTTAGGAAAACATCAAATGGGCCTGTGAGCTAGAAAGGCACAAGAAGGGGGATTTTACATATTTATGCAAGAAAAGAAGCAAGTTCTGCTTTCATTCGTTATATTTGCCTTGTAATTTAAAGTTAGTTTAGCATTTTGTAGAAGAGCTTTGGGTTGGCCTGTGGTTTTTATCTCCTGTATTAAATCATGCATCCTTAGAAAAAGACTGGGATAAAATTATAATAATGCATATTTATTGAACTCTAGCAATGACAAGCGCAGTTCCAAAAGCTCATTATTCATTTAAGACTCTGCAAAGATATAAGATAGGGATATTAATCCTATTTCACAGATAAGAAAATTAATATTCTAATCCCTTAGATAATTTGTCCAAAGTTACAAAGCTGGACAGTGGCATAGATGAAACTCCACTCAAGCAGCATGGTTCCAGGATCTATATGCTTAACTGCAGCCTTGGAGTATTTCTAGCCTATGACTCATATATTACTCACATCGTATATTACTCACATATGATACAGAAACATCTGGCTTCTCAGTACTGTTTCCTTCAAAAATTCTAAATAGCTCAAAATTGATTTTAAATGCATGCAGTTTTGGCAATTGAAGGTTTGCTAAGTGCAGGTGTTCTGAGTGGGTTCCCTCACATTGAGTCTTCGTGGACTGCCTGCTTGGGCTTCCGTCCATGAGAATAGTGAAGGCAGCAGAACATCAAAGATCAGCACATGGGAGATGGGATTTGGGGGGCTCAGGGCCTCAAAGTGAGGTGGGGATGCCATGAGAACTCTGATCGTCACCTATCTAGCCTCCTCTTTGTAGCTGATCAGGAAATGTTGGTTTAAAATTAATAAAATTAAGATAGTAATCATGTGAATAACCTGTTTAGTAATAAAGATGGCAATGGCATATTTAAAGTTGTTTTTAGAAAGAAAGAAAAATGTTATTTTCTATAGTGGATACGTACAACTTTTTTTTATCTACAAACACATACAGTAAAGAGAGCACTTGTGCATAATTGAGTATTCTTTGTCCCGGATGCTAAAATAATAATGTGCGCTTCATTACAACAATAATGCAAAGAGAGGATTTGAAAATTAACTGGTGTGAATTTTAGGTTATGTAGATACTGGAAATTTTAGCTTCAGCTAATCTACTTTTTACTTAGTGATGGATAAGTTCATGGGAGCAAATAAGATATAAAATGAACAAGTCCTGGTCCCAAGCACCTCACCTAACAAAAACAAATTTAATAATTCACAACGTTTCCTTCAGATTGCTCTCTTTTCCACTTTCCATACAGTTATAACATTTTAAAAATGGAGGAGACTTTCATGTCATCTAGACAAATGTCTATTCAATTCTTGAACTTAATCTGATGGAGGAATGTTGCATTTCTGGGGAATAACCAATGCATCACACCTGATGCATTTGCTTCAGTATCTCAAACTTAACAAGTAAACCAAACCCTTAACTTCTCCTTTCTTGACTTTCCCCATTACTGTAAATATCACTGCTATCCACCTGTTGCTCAAGTCAGAAATAGTCATTCTTGCCCCTCCCCCTTCATCCTTCACATCTAGTTCATCACCCAGTATTTCTGACTCTATTTCCAAATATATCATGGATGTCTTTTTTTTTTTAACATCCCTATGTGTCTGCCTTCCTATCACAAACTGAGTCCCAGGCACCATAACCTGTCATCCGTATTGATTCAGTAGCCTCTGACCAATTTCTCTGGTTCTGTCCCTACAGCTTTTTAATCTGTATCCCTGCAAGCCAGAGTGGCTTTTTCCTTCAATGTAAATCAAATCCTTTACGCTCTTCTGTAAAACCCTTCGCCCTTCAATAGATTCATATTGCATTTAGAAATAACTATAAACTTGGGCCCTGCATCCTCTGCTATCCTCATCTCTTTGCACAGTGCTTATCTATGATGACCTTCTTTGATTGCATTATGTATTATTCCCATTACCACTTTAGGTTAAGAATTAAATGATATGATGCTGTTTATTTATTCCATGCTTGCTAGAATTTGAGAGCAGGGCCTGTATCTATTTTATTCAATGGCTTATAGCACAATAACATAATACCTGGAAAATATGATATGTGTATTTAATATTTTAAATGTATGCTGACCGAAATCTATATTTAGAGAATTCTAGCCTATACAAAGTTATTGAGTTGAAATTTATCTCTCATCCAAACGTTGGTCCTGTTATAACTTTAAGACATATAAACTAAGTTATATTCCTTCATATAGTTATAGATCGTTGCATATATCTTAATCTATCTTTGCTATCACAACCAAATCAACATTGCATTGATCATTAAGTCTCTTGTAAAAACATTGAATTTAGTTTTAGAAGCTAAAAATTCTATACATTCTAATTATTTTAAAAAGCCATTGTCATCTAAATTTCTTCCAACTTTCCAAAAGTTGTCTAGTCTAAGAAAACTCAATATACAAAAAGGTACAAAATGAAAAAGGGCTTATGAAGATGCATTTTTAAATATTTACCAAATGACACTTTGCTGTAAAAGGGCTTTACATTTAAATAGCATGTTACCTCAGTATAACATCTCTTCTTGCTTATTTTTTAGAAACTTAATTCATTGATAAATGTTTAGGATTTTCTCTATAAACTAAATCAAAGTACTCCTGTTTTATTAATACAGTAAATTCAAATCCTTAAGTGAATCACTGGAATATTTGTAAGAATGAATGCTTAGATTTTGCAAATGTGTCAGCTTTCAGTTAAGTTTACAATGTGGTGACTGAAAGGACTGCATGTTTAGATATAAGGCAGGAACAGAAAGATTGGAAAGCTCAGTTGTTAACAAGTTTTTGCTTGAAGGGATTTGGAAGTCGGATTTTAAAAACTGTACTCAACTGACATTGATGGCCTCTGCTAGTTACAAAAAGCATAATGAAAAAAATGTCCTGGCAGAATGTGCTTCTCCTGAAAAAAAACTCTAAAAACTGACAGCCTCTTGTATAGATTTTTGAGAAATAGTAAAGAACCTCAAATGAAAATAATGTTAAATGGCAGGCATATTGTCCCTCTAGGGGAAAATATAATGAAAATCAAATGTTTCAGTGTTGTATTAATGTTAAGTGAGATGGTGAAGTGAAAAATTATTCTTTATATTTGATTAATGTGGACAGGCTATCCAATAATTTTACCCAGAAGAAAAAGAATACAGCATCAGAAATTTTTAGGAAAAATTTTGCTCAAATAATCTAGATTATTGCTTTAATTTTGCTATGAAGTCACTGGCTGTTGGCCAAGAAAGAGTTTCTTTTTAATGAAAAGAGGTGTTTTCTGTAATAATAAAGGTTTAAAGATTCTTCCCAGAATTTTAGCTGGGGGATCTATGAAACCAGTCCAGTGCAACCCCCTTGGCTTATTCTACTTTTTATTACTTCATTTAACCATTTTGGCATTAAATCATTTTACCACATTTAAGAGGGTCTTAAAGTACACATACAAAATCATGTTACTTAAATTAGCTCAACTCATAAATCAAACTATTTATGGCTATTTGTGTAGGCTTTGATATTCTGACTTTATCTATCTTCTGTACTACCACCTAAGAGATTTTATTGTGCACTATCTCTAAAACAGATTTTATTATGTTGCTCTTGTTCTTCAAAACACTGTCTCCCACTGCACCTGGCATAAAATGTGAGCTTCCTAGCCTACTGTGCTACCCTTTTGATAATGTGGTCCCAGCCTATGTTTACAATACAACTTTGAGCTCTCAGCTTTACAAACCTCTTTTAGGCCCTTACCCTCCAGCCATGTTTTTCCTTTACATAGCTTATTTATCTATACTATCCTCTCCTTCTGACTTGTATGACCCCCCCCCCCAAGTTGTCTAACTATATGACTCATACTCTTTTTCCAAGACCCACCTCGACAGTAACCTCTCACTTGCTTTCTGTGGTAGGCAGAATAACAAGTATAAATAAATAAATAAATATGTCCCTGTCCTATCCCTGGAACCTGTGAGTATATGACTTTATATGTCAAAAAGAACTTTGCAGATGTTAAATTGAGGATCTTGAGATAGAGAGATTATCCTGGATTATCTGGGTGAGTTAATTAAGAGTTGCTATAAGGGAAAGAGGGAGGCAAGGGAGTTAGAGAAGGGGGTCTGATGATAGAGTGACAGGTCAGAAGGAAGTAATTTCTGGCTTTGAAAATGGAAGAGTGCTACAAGCCAAGGAATGCAGCCAGCCTGTATAATCAGGAAAAGGAGAGGAATTCATTCTTTCCTACTGCCTTCAGAAGGAATACAGCTCTGTTGACATCTTGGTTTTAGCCCAGTGAGACCCACTTTAGAATTCTCCAAAGCTGTAAAATAATAAATTTGTGTTGCCTTTAGCCACCAAGTTTGTGTTAATTTGTTACAGCAGCAATTGGAAACTAATACAGAGTTTAATACTTGGAAGTGGGTGCTGATGTGTAAGAAATATGTAAAAATGTAGAATGAACTTAGAATTGGGCAATGGGCAGAGACTGGAAAATTTTTAAGGAGCATGATAGAAAAAGACTAGACTGCCTTGAATAGACTCTTAGTAGAAATATGGGTGTTAATGATTCTGCTAGTGAGGACTCAGAAGAATGTGAAGGAGCCTGGTAGAGAAAGCACCTGTTGTCTGTCTTAGAGAATACTGAAGCCATCGAGAATAGCTGGTAGAAAAAACATTAGAAAGGGAGTGCAGGTGAAGGGTCAAGTGGAAATGAAGAATATGTTATTAAAAAAGTGGAGAAGAGAGGATTTTTTTATATATGGTGGCAGGGAACTTAGCTGAATTGTGTCTTGAAGATATATGGAATTAAAATTTGTAAATTATGAACTTGGATATTTAGCTGAGGAGGCCCCAAGCAAAATGTGAAAGGTGCATCCTGGTCTCTTTTGACTGCTTATAGTAAAATGTGGGAGGAGGGAGATAAATTGAGGGAAGAACCGTTAGGCAAAAATAAATCATTTGAGAAATTCGCAGTTTATCTAGATTGTAAATATGCTAAAGTTAGGAGATTCACTGTCTAGAAAGTGTGCTCTGGAGAGAAAGCCAAGGGTGTGGCTGGATGACCTTTTGCTAGTGCATTAGAAGGATCAAACGATCAGACTATTCAGTCATACTGAGGGCTTTTTGAAGAGATTAGACATTCTGCTCATGGATCCCCTCAGCCATATCTGAAGGAAGCAATATAGAGATGAAATTATGTAGAAGAAATATGTGGAAGAGCCTCATGTCGAATGGGACAAATTTCCTTGACATACACAAGAAATCTACAAGGTTTTTGAGTATGTTCCACAAACAGGAAACACTGACAGCTTTGACTAAAAGGGACAATGAGAGTAAGAAATGAAAGAAAACTGTCAGACTCACAAAATTGTACGGGTAGGAAATAGGAAGATCAACTTTTCAGCTGCAAATGTGCTATACTTCATACAAAAGGAAGACTATCTCTAAGGGCAAAGAGCCTCAAGACAAAAAGGCAGAACCTTGGACCACAGAGGATTACTCCCAGGCTTCGAAACCTATGTTGTTTACTCAGCTAGATTTTTAATTTGACTTTCCTTCTATTTTTTTGAATGGGGATGCTTATGACTGGTACCCCATGCCTGACCCAATATTGTATTTTGGAGCAGATAACTTGTTTTCTAATTTCACAGGTTCACAGATGCAGAGGAATTTTGCCCCAGGATAGATCAGATCTTATTCATACCTGATTTAGATGATTTAAATGACCAGACTTGGGAATTTTGAGCTGATGAGATCTAGATGAGATTTTGGATTTAAGTTGATGCTGTTAATGGGTTGAGACTTTTGCAGATATTGGAATGAAGTGAATGCATTTTACATGTGGGATTGATGTGAATTTTTATGTACCAGAGGGCAGACAGTGATAGAAAGGATAATGGCCCCCTAAAGATGTCTACATCTAAATGTCCTAAACCTGTGAATATATTATGATACATGACAAAGGGTATGTTTCAGATTAAAGTTGCTAATCAGCTGAATTTAAGACAGGATTTTTGCCTTAAATCGCTCCTTCTCTAATATTAAAATTATGTTACATCATTTCTTGTTTACATTTATCTAGTATGCTCTTGCACATCTTTTTATTTTCAACTTTTTGAAAAATTTTATTGTAGGTGAGTGTGTTTGATCTAGCATAATTTTAATTCTTTCTTTGGAATCCAATTTAATATTTTATTTTTATTATAATCAGTGAATTAAGCCAATATTCCTTTAATTAAAATGACAAATATATTTAGTCCGATTTATGCCATGTTATTATTTTGTCAATTTTATACTTTTTAAAGCCTCTCACTGGGTGTTTTCTTTGCTTTGATTTTTTTAGTGTGGATGTGTGTATGTGGGTGTGCATGTGCAGTTCTTCTGATATTTAGGAAAGTTTTCATTATTTTTCTAAGAGTTGATTTTGTGTTTTATTTTTAAAATATAATTATTTCGTCAAGTATGACATATATACAAAAGAGCACAACATGTGCACAGCTAAGTAAATTTTTACAAAGTGGAAACAGTCATTTAATTATTGCCAAGCTAAGGAAATTGAATGTCCCTAGCACCTATGAAGTCCCCCTATATCCTCTTCCAGTTGCTACCACGCTTCTATATATACCTATGATTCTGACTTTTAAGACTATAGATCATTTTTGATTGTTTGGAACTATATATAATTTGAACCATATAGAAGTTACTCTTTTGTGTTCTCTTGTTCAATGTTATGTTTATGAGATTCATCCGTGTTACTGCACATAGAATAGTTTGCTTATTCCCATTGGTCTGTAGTATCCACTTGTACAGCTATAACACCATTTATCTCTTTTACTTTTGATGAACATTTAGGTTGATTATAGTTCTTGGCTCTTAGAAACACTGATGTTGTGAACATTTCTATTCATTTCTGATGGTGCGCATATGTATACATTTCAGTTCAGTGTATAACTAGAAGTAAATTTCTTTGCATAGTTTACACGTATATTCAGGTATGAGGTTTTATGTATATTTTCCTGATAGCTTTTATCGATTAAAGTAATTTTTATCAATTTTATTTTCTGTTTATGTGTGTGTTCTAAATCTTGAACAGATATTAAGCTTTATGTAATATTTTTTTCTACATCTATTTCAATAATCATATGAATTTTCTCTTTATATATGTTATTATGGTGCATTACACTGATTAGTTTCAAGAATTAAGCCATGTCTAACAAATTAGGTAATGGAGACAAAATGGAAAAAAAATCCAAGAGATGCCCAAAGTACCAAAATTGACTCAAAAAGAATTATAAAATCTGAACAAACCTATAATAAGTAAAATGAGATTTAATCAATAATCAAAACTTCCCAACAAAGATAAGTCCATGACTGCATAGCTTGACTTGTGAATTCTACCAGTCCTTCAAGAAAGAATTAACACCAAATTCTTCTCAAACTCTTCTGAAAATGGAAGAGGAGGAAACACTTCCTAATTCATTCTGTGAGGCCAGAATTAACCATGATGTGAATTTAGTTATAACTACTGATATATTTGGAATTACTGCCATCACCTTATTTTGTGCTTCCTATTTGTCCTACCTTTCCAGTACTGTACCTTGATCCTACTTTTCTGCCTCCTGCTGGATTGCTTAGGAGTTGATTTTTTTTTTAAAGAGTATTTAATTTTGTTTCTACCATTTTCTAAGAGTAGGATCTTTGACCCCTTTCCTTTCAACCATTTTATAACACTATGTTTTTGAAATTTCTAATAACATAGAGCTAGGTTTTTAAATGTAGATTTAGAATAATTGTCTTTTAAAAGGAAAGTTTAATCCTTTTGTGGATTTAATGTTAATTTAGTAATCATTGTGGATTTCATATGCTCATTTCTTAGTCCTTCTTTCTCCCTTCCTCCCTCTGTTCTTTTCTTCCTTCCTTTCTTCCATAAATATTTACTGAGGACACAAAGTTATATTGTCTGTAGCACTGAAGAATTATTCTTGTTGCCTGAGGCCTCTCATCTGGAAGTTCCATTCTAGTTGTCCAATGGCCCTGCAACTCAAGAAACTGCCTATCTGCAAACGATTGCTGAGAATAACTCAGGATGTTCAGAACTCATTCATTCTCTACTTCCACTTTATAAATCTTTGTCATTATTATTCATGATACCTACTTCTCTGCCTCCATGTATACTTATGTGCCCTTTCCCCATGTGACATTACATCAAATGCGGTTAGAGTATCCACTGTCTTCCATCAAGGAACACTTCTTTTTTCTCTCATCCACAGAAATGTGCCTAGCTCTTGCTTTAGTCCACAGTTTTTAAGCAGACCCTTCCCCTCAACCCCAGGACTGCTTTAGAAACAGCGGCCACTAAAAATAAATGGTAATGAAAATTTTAGTGAGGAAGCAAAACCTGTTGGAAAAGCTCACTTTTAACTCTAGTGAATTAAGAAACAAAAACTTCAGATTCCATTCAAACTTTGCAGAATTTAAGCTCCAAATGGGTCTGCTCTGACTTAGTCGTCTGGAATTCTATGGTCAATAGCTTGCTATAACACAAGATGATTTTGGAGCCATATTGAGTTTTCTCAGAACATGATTCTAAGATTTTTCTGAAGGCACTTGGGATAGCTCTGTGGTTTGAACAGTGATGTGCTTCTAGGCTCCTAATTACATAAAAATAGGGTGTGCTAGATGAGGTGCAAGTAAGAGCTGTGACTTGCTCTAAATTGCAATGGCCTCACTGATTTCTCCAGTTTTGCTCTCAGAGGTCACTCATCAGCCTAGGTAATCAAAATGAGACCACCTTCATATCAGCTTTATTTCCTAACAAGGACTTTAAAAAAACTGAAAACACTTAAAATTTTAAGATATCTTAGAGAATAGAAAATATATAGTAGACAGCTGAAAAACAAAAAAGTTTCTATTCATATGTCTTCTGTTCTGATAAATGGAAAGATTTTGAGCCTACGTTTCTGTGGCAAGTGGGTAATGTTCAGCCACAGCTGCTTGCTCCTGCCTCAGGGCCTTTGTGCCAGCTACCTAAAGCCCTCTTCCCTCTGATCTTCACGCAGCTCAGGTCTCAGCATGAGGGTTGTCTCTTCAGAGATGTTTCCCTAGCAACCCAATGCTTTCTCTGACCAGCAATGTAAAATGGTGGGCTCTTTGTTCATATCATATGACTCTTTAAAAACTGTCTTCCTAAACTGTATCACCACGTGAAAATTTTTTGTTATTATTTGTCATTTTAATATCTCTTTTCTCCCTCACTCCACATATGAACTTATGTGCCTAATAATGTTTATTAAATGCCAGACATTGTAAATTATACCTTATTGATTACTTGATATTTTGTATTTCTAAAAATATTCTTGTGCTAGTTCTTGGAGGAGGTAAAGTTATTTAGAAATAATTTGGTTTTTTTTTTTTTGCACCTTGCTTCTAAGCTTTGTTAGATAAAACCAGAATAACCATTCATCTAGGGCAAATTTTCTACAGCTACTGAGGCAAGATCTTTCTTAGTATCAATACTTTAGCCACCTCCTTGTGAAACATGATATATTCCATTCTAGCTATTGAGAATAGTTACTATTCCCAACTCTGTGTGACCTCCAGGCACTATTCCCTCAAATTCTTTTGGTTGTTTGTTTCCTTGGGCTTAGATAATTTCCTCACATGCATGGACTGTCTAATATTCAACAAGATACTTTTGGGAGCACTGCAGACTGTTCTCTCCTGGCAGCTTTCCCCTCTGCAGTACTTTGCCCTGTGAAATCTGGCCACTTTGGTTTCCCCTGACTCCCAGCTCTGTCCACTTGTCCACTTAACTCAGTGACTCCACTGGACTGTGCCTGAGTCCATTCTTTCTCACTCCCCCATCTCGCTTCTGTGTTGTGACTTGGAAACCTCTAGGCAGTAAGATCAAACAATTGTAGGGCTCATCTCATTCGGTGCTCACTTTTCAGAGATCACTGTCCTTCATAGTCCAATGTAAAATGTTTTGAGAGCCATTGTTTTATATATTTTGTCCAGTGTTTTAGTTTTTTCAGATGGAAGACTGAATTTAATACTTGTTACTCCATTGTGGCTGGAAGTAGGAGCCCCACCTATGAATTTAAATTTAAGTTTAATTTAAAGAGTAGGGACATTTCTGGTCTTATTAATCAATGTGTTCTCAGGATCTGACAGTGCTTGGCGCTAAGTAGGATATCAGCAAATATTTATTAAATGAAAGAATGCAAAAGATTTGAATCAGCTAATATTGAAAGATCTAAATTTGTTTTTCAATGGATACTCTAAATTAATTACATGAAATGTAAAAGTAAAAGTACCATATACACATATACTATCTTTGTATTAATTTTCTTGTATTATTAGAATGATTTACTAAGGTATAGTTCCAGGTATAACTCAACTCATCACTTATCATTAAGATCTCAAAGCTGAGAGGTCTAAAGCATTCATAAGTACATATGTCTGTAGCACAAAAGGGGCAAAAATAGTTCTCCAATTCAAATAACTGCATGTATAAACTATAAATCTGTTTTTAAAATTAATAGTATTTATTAAAACTATTTTGGTCTGTTTTGGGGGTGTTTTATATTTTCTGATCCTTCTTAGAATGTGGTTATCTATTCTTGAGAAAGAAAAAGTAAAGTGATCCAAATGCCTAAAACATGTAACAATATCTTTCAAAAAAAATAGCTGTGTATTTCAAAAAATAATAGCTTTTAATTTCTATTATGGATATTTTAGGACTAAACAATAATCATTTAAATAATCTTTAGCTCATCTAACAGGTTAGAAGTTCACAACTAACCCTGCGTTTCAGAGAAAATGTCACAGCATGTTATAGTTAGTGGTATGCTGATAGATGTTTAACAACTGCCTCTCTTAAAAAAAAAAAATGAAGCAAAGCAGAACAATAAAGTCTTGATTTGTAGTGTTTGCTCTTTGTTATGTGTTGAATTGTGTCTTCTAAAAAGATATGTTGAATATGTTGACTACTGATCCCCAGTACCTCAGAATGTGACCTAATTTGGAAATAGAGTTGTTGCAAGTGTACAGTCAAAATGAAGTTATACTGGAGTAGGGTAGCCTTTAATCCAATATGACTGATGCCCTTGTAAGTGGAGAAGAGAGACAGAGGCACAGACACACATAGGGGAACACCATGTGACAACAGAGGCAGGGATTGGAGTGCTGCAGCTACAAGCTAAGGAATGCCGTGGGTTGAGGGCTGCCACCAGGGACTCAGAAGAAGCAAGAAAGGAGTCTACCTAGAGTCTCAGAGGAAGCATGGCCACAGGGGACCATGATTTCAGACTTCTAGCCTCCAGAACTTTGAGTGAATAAATTTCTGTTGTTTTAAGCCACCTGGCATTATGGCCAGTTTCAACCTACTACCATGAAGTCACTTAATGCAGATCTGGGAAAATATGATGACAATGGGTTCTTGCCAGTTGGTATGAGCCACCTCTAGCATACCACGGATCATAGTATTTTCTATGAATTCTTGAATATAAATTAGTTCACAGAGTCTTTTATCCATTAATTCATTTCACAAATATATAATGAGCACCTACTATGAGCCAAGAACTAGTATAAATTCTGGGGTTATATAAATGAACAAAAAAGATAAAATCCTCTCTGCCTATGTGGAGCTTCCATTTTACTGGAAGGATATAGAAAATATATTTATATGGTATGTCAGATAGTGGTATTTTAAGGAGATAAAGGGAGTAGAAAAGAGGAATAGAAAGGACACAACTTTAAACAGGGAAAGACCTCTATGAGAATGTGATATTTGAGCGGACATGAAGGAAGTAAAAGAGAAAGCTATGCAAATATTCAAGTGATGAGAATTCCAGGATTCCAGGCAGAGAAAATAGCCAGTGCAAAGATCCTAAGGCCAGGGTATCCCAGTGTGGCTGGAGCAGAGCAAAATGTAGAATAGTAGAGATGAGAGAGGTAATGGGGATCAGAGTGTGCAGGGTTTTTTAAGGTACTCTTTGAAAAACTCTGGATGAGATGAAAAGGCACTTGTGGGTTTTAAGCAGAGGAGTGCCAGGATCTAGTTTATGCTCTAATGAGAATCCGTCTGCCTCCTTATTGCATTCTTTTTCTAATAAGTCTCTTGCCTCCCTTCAGTTGGTTCTTAACAATTATCTGGGAAAGTGCAGCCTTTCACTCAAATGGCATAGGGACCTGAAAAATAAAGGTTCAGCAGCAATAAAACTGCCAGGGATTTAAATGAGAAAGTGAAGAATGGTAGTTTCAATCTGTAAAATTTTGCATGTTTCCCAACAAAATTAAAGTCTCTACTGGTAGTCATGACTTCATTTACCACACACATTAAGATAGAGTTTCTGAAGTGTCCTTTTTTGAACTGTCGTAATAGCATAGTCTTTACCTTAACAATTTCTAAGGCATAAAGGATAGAGTGTCTAGAACAGTGACTCTCAAACTTCTATTTTTTTTTTTTAAGTCCCAATCTAGGGCAGAGTTGTACTTTGATAAAATACAAAAAAGGTAAATTACTAAGAAATTAAATATAGCATAAAGACATGCGAATACAAGCCCAAAGTTGTATTATTAGATTTAACAGGCATAAAATCTCATTTCAGTAAATATAATAAAAATAAACGAAACAAAGGAGAAAAGAAAGTTACAAAAAACGTATCCATTGTTCATTGAAAGTGTGTGCCTAGGTGATTAGTAGAGAAAATTACTGTTACACTTGTAACTTTTAGATGTTCTATAATTATAAATAAACAAAATGTTGTAAGTGAAGTAGAGGATACCTATGTTAAATACTTATATACACACTTTGAAGAAAAACCAGGCATGTCAATATTTTAAAAATTTAATATGTTAAGTGAGTTTATTAAATTATCTAATCTTGGTTGGATAAACAAAGATACTTGCATGGGATTATGCATGTATAAACTGCTTCTTTATTTTGTTTTCATAAAATTCCTAGTAGAATAACCAGCCTCACATCAGCTTACTGACGGAAATGGAAGAAGAGATTTTATAGCAATTTCAGCAAGTTTGGGATATTTATTTAAAATTTTTGAACCAAGTAAAGCAAGTGAGGCTGTAGTTTAAAAAGTTATCTTCAATCCTTTAACAGTAGCCAGCTCCAATAATTTATTCCATAAACTTTTAGTTCAATTTAAATTATCTTTTGATGAAATATGTGAATTCTGGATTCATTAATTTTTTTATATTAGGATTTTTCAGCAAATGATAACTTTAGTGTTATTCCATCTGCCATGAACTGAATTGAGTGCCCCCAGATTAATCTGTTGAAGCCCTAACCTCTGATGTGACTGAATTTGGAGATGGGACCTTTAGGGATTTAATTAAGGTTAAATAAGGTCATACAGAGGGAGCCCTGATCCAATCGGATTAGCGTACTTGTTAGAATAAACACCAGAGAGATTGTTCTCTCTCATTGTGTCTCTATATACGCCAAGGAAAGGCCATGTTAGGACATAGTTGGCAAGCCAGGAAGAGAGCGCTCAGTGAAACTGAATCAGTTGGAACCTTGATCTTGGACTTCTATTCTCCAGAACTGTGAGAAAATAAATTTCCATTGTTAAAGCCACGAGTCTATGGTATTTGTTAGGTAGCCCAAGGAGACTAAAGCAATCAAATTCATAGTGTTTGCTGATAACACTTTGCAGATGATAATATCAAGATCATTTCCTACTTATTGACAATTATTTTAAAATTAAAACTGTGATATAGCAATCTGCAAAAAAACCTTGTTCTTCAAAATTTCTAACTTTTAATTTTGCTCTTTAATCTTAGCTCCCCTTTGGAAAAATAATCGAATTATTTCTTTTCATAGAAATATAAAGATTACTAAATATATCCAAGATATCAGTCAATAGAGCAAGTCAGGCTTTCGTATTAATATGTTTAAATATTGGAACCAACCTTATTTCTTCTCCTGAAGAAACATTTAAGAGTTTATTTTGCAGTTCAGACACTCTTGACACAGCTTCTTTCTTTAATACCAAAAATAGCTGTTCATGGTCAGTTTCCATATTATCATAACTGGTTGTGTGGGAAAAGAAAACAAGAAAGAAGAATCCCTAATTTGTAGCATTTACTGGTTTGCTTGAAGTATGTATCACCATCATGGATAATTTCAATCTACCAACATGAATTTACTGAATACAGCATTCGGAAAAAATGCTAACAGTCAGTTCTAATGAGCCAACTTTGGGTCTTACATAACTCAAAATTTGTGCTGTGTCACCAGCGTTGTTTACTTCAGCTGACTTTTTTAAAATCAAGACTTTCTCAATGAGGGAAGCATTGCATTGATTTACATTCTCTCACAAGCTCCTTAACTTAGGTAACTACTTCAGAATGTTTTCCTGATGCTGGCAGTTGCAGCATCAGAACATTCCTTTATATAAAACATAAACTGTCAACCACATTTCTTGACAAAATAATTCTTCATAATTTTATAAAATTTAGAGCTACTTGTGTTTCTCAGCCATAAAGCTAAAAGAGAATTTTTTTAAAATTATTTTATTTTATTTTTGGCTGTGTTGAGTCTTCGTTGCTGCGCGCGGGCTTTAGTTGCGGCGAGCGGGGGCTACTCTTTGTTGCAGTGTGCGGGCTTCTCATTGCAGTGTCTTCTCTTGTTGCAGAGCATGGGCTCTAGGCGCACGGGCTTCAGTTATTGTGGCACATGGACTCAGTAGTTGTGGCGCATGGGCTTAGTTGCTCCGCGGCATGTGGGATCTTCGCGGACCAGGGCTGGGACCTGTGTCCCCTGCATTGGCAGGCAGATTCTTAACCACTATGCCACTAGGGAAGTCCCACTAAAAGAGAATTTAAATCAGAGCAGAGATTTCTTTCTTCAAATCTTTATCATTTTCAAACTGCACATATACTAAAAGAACTGCCACAAAAAGCAATATCTGCACATTCATCAACTTACAGTGAAAGAATGCTTTACCAGCTTTATTTATTCAGTGAGTTGGTTTTCCATATCATTAGGCAGTTTTGGAAATCATCCAGCCATGATGGCATCAGAAAGTAGTACTTGAGTTACCGTTTTACCAAAATCACTGAACATTTCTAAGTAAATACCTCTAACGTAGTCATTCATAATGTCTTGTCAACTGTATATATATTTAATTCTTAGCAATCGCAAATGCCACTTCATATAAAACCCATGAAACACTAATGTTTATGTGTAGAATATTGAACACATGCTTTTATCGGCTTTTAATTCAATGCTTTTACTTTCAAATGATTCTTTTGGTTTAAATTTTTAATCCTTTATGTTTTGTGTATACAGTAGTCCCTCTTTATCCATGGGGGATACATTCCAAGACCCCCAGTGGATGCCTGAAACTGCAAATAGTACTGACTCCTATATATACTATGTTTTTTTCTATACATACATATCTATGATAAAGTTTAATTTATAAATTAGGCACTGGAAGAGATTAACAGCAAAAACTAACAATATACTGTAATAAACGTTAGGTGAATGTGTTGTCTTTCTTTCTTTCAAAATATCTTATTGGGGCTTCCCTGGTGGTGCAGTGGTTGAGAGTCTGCCTGCCAGTGCAGGGGACACGGGTTCGAGCCCTGGTCTGGGAGGATCCCGCATGCCGCGGAGCAACTGGGCCCGTGAGCCACAACTACTGAGCCTGCGCGTCTGGAGCCTGTGCTCTGCAATAAGAGAGGCCGCGATAGTGAGAGGCCCGCGCACCGCGATGAGGAGTGGACCCCGCTTGCCGCAACTGGAGAGAGCCCTTGCACAGAGACGAAGACCCAACACAGCCAAAAATAAATAAATTAATTAGTTTAAAAAAAAAAGCTTATTGTACAAATGTATTGCTTTTTACATCTTAACTAAGCACTTTTCATACACTGTGGTTGTAACTTTTGCAGTTTGAGGTGTAATAGCAAAACTATCACAAATTTCTTTTTCCTTCTTCACAATTTCATGGAAAGAAGATTTGTTCTTACTGTAGATCTTAGCAACTTCAGCATACAATTTTTTTCTTTCCTTATTAATTTGAGAACTTTTCACTTAAAGGAAACATCTTACTCCTTCTCTTTGACATATCGCAATTACCAACATCACCACTCTAGCACTTTGAGCCCATTAATAAGTAAAATGATACTTGAACACAAGTAATACCTCAACAGTCAATCTGATAACTGAGACGATATGGCTACTAAGTGACTAACAGGTGGGATATCCTGGAAAAAGGTTGACTCACACCTTGGGCTGGATGGAGCTGGACCTCAAGCGATTTCATCACGCTACTCGGAACAGCATGCAATTTAAAACTTATAAATTGTTTATTTCTGGAATTTTTCATTTAGTGTTTTCAGACCACGGTTGACTGTGGGTAACTGAAACAGAGGAAAGCAAAACTGTGGAAAAGGGTGGCAGGGCTACTACAAATGACTAATACATTTTGATGATTTCACAAATTCATTAACTAAAACAGCCCCACAGATAATACACTATGGTTTCAGCACTTCACCATCAATTAGGGATAAATTCAATATATAAACCAACATCTTTTCAGGTAAATTTCATTGGAACTCTTTTTGCCCTATTTCTATGGAATCATTTCCGCTGCCCACATTCAAATACTATTGCCACATTCAGCAAATTGTATCTTTTCTTGTAAAAAAAAAAAAAAAAAAAAGTCTGGTGAAGCTTGTGCGGCCACATATAATTGGAGTTAAAGTAAATAATGAAAATTTTATTTCTCTGCTATAGAAAGTAATGTTATATGATACATTATAAAACAGTCTTGATTAAAATTTAATGTGATTGTAAAAACAAATTGATAAAAATAAGTGCTTATATATTCTCAGATATTTATATAATTTGGGGTTGTATTTGGCAAAGTAACCATAAAAGCTCACACAGTGTAACTGAGTTCTACTGCATATGACTGTGGATAGGCTTGAGGCATGGGCAATTCACCATATGAATTGGAAAACAAAGTGGTTAAACCCTGTTTATTCAAAGACATGAGTCCACCAGTCATGTTCTTAGACCTTGCAACAATGTCTAACTGCTGTAGGTTTTTCTAAATGCTTCCTCTCAGTCTCTCCTCATCAACTGGTAAAAAATAGATAATGACTGGCACCAATCTTTGGACCACACTGTGAGCAGCACTTTTGTAGAGAAGTCTCTCCTACCTGTCGAAACAGCTCAGTACATTGGTTGGATCATGAGAAGATTGATGATAAAGAACTGTTATGTCTAGTAAGACTTCATCATGCCCTATGTACTGTGATAAGTGTTTTATATGGATTATCTAGTTTAATTCTCACACAACTCTTAAGAAGTTGATAACCATTTCCATTCCCATTTTATAGGTGGAGAAACAGAGGCTTAGAAAGTTTAACTAACCAATTCCTATTTCATATTGTCTCTTCGGGTTAATTGAATGAGAGACAAAATGGGGTGCTACCCTGGCAGTAGAATTTGAAGGAATTCAAAAGACCTACTTGTCCACAAGTAATTCCGCATTGGCCCACCCTTCTTTCACACTGGCTTGAAATTGTAACTGATACATGAGAAATGGTCTGTAGAAGGTTTAGGAAGGGCCTCCACACTTGCATGGCTGTGTGCAATGTTTATCAGTAGTTGCCCTACATTTCTGCTAGGAGAGGAGGATAATTACAAGTCTCCGGGTGGCAGATGATTCCAGGCTCAGGATGCCAGAGGTGGGTTAGGGTTTAAGGGTCAGGAGCAGATGGAAAGTAAGGAAACCTGATCTGACCTTGACCTTTACATGGAGCTTCAGCTCCTTGAGAATTAATTCCCTTCATTCTTCCTCTTTTGTCTTTTGATACCTTCCCATTCTCTCCCCAGCCTCCGTTTTCCACTGAAACAGAGTAGCTTTAGAAGTAAGGCTTCTGTTTGAGTTCTATAATAATTCCAGATGTACAGGACAATAAAAGGTGACTCCATCCCCTCATCCTCTCTTGTGTTTTTCAGTAGGCTGAGTGACCTCTAAATGCCTGTCCTAGATAATTAAATAAAGAGACCTACATTTTGTGTTAGTTCTACATTCATGGTGAATTGGCAGTAACTAATTTTAAAATTAAATATAAACTAATTGTGACCACTACCCCAATTCCTGATTCATCAACACTGCCACTGTGCCTTCATAATACAATGTTATTAGCCTGTGTGTGTGCATGTGTGTGTGCACATGTCTATGTGTTTGTTTCTACAGTTTCTGCCTCAGAATTCTAGAACCAAAGAATCTTCACAAGTACTTACACTCTAGGTACTTTCTAGAAAAACCCTCTAAAACAAATCTAATTGTGTCATATTCCTGCTGAAAATCTGAGTAGTTTCTTACCACCATAAAAATGAAATCCAAAACCCTTAACAAGGATGTTAAGGTTCTTCCAGATCTCACCCCTGCTTGTCCTATCTTTCCTTACCTTGAACACTCTAAGTAAACTGAAAGCCTTGCTGTTGTTTCAAAGCTTTGTTCCCTCTTTAGTTGGCCTCTCTCCCATCTCCCTCTTTACCTGGGCAACTTCAACTCCTCCTTTAAGTTCCATCCTAGATGTTATTTCCCCTTGGGCAAAATCTCCCTTGGCATGACTCCTTTGCCCCATCTCTATGCTTCTGTAGCCTGTCTTCCTTTTCTTTCAGGGATTGCAGCTCTGTGGCTATTGTGTATTCAGCAGCCAGACTATCCCACCCCTGTAATTGCCTTGATGGCAAAAGCCTTGCCTCTACTTTTGAGCAATGTATCAAAGCAGTAAGCAAATGCTTAACTCATATAAGACTCTTAGTGAATGAGCATTGAATGAATAAAACCAGTCTCAATTATTATTGAAAAAGATGCCGTTACCTCCAAAATATTTCTCATAATTGGCATCACTTGGCTTAAATTACATTATCCTACATTTCTTCAACCTTTGTAAATATAGTTAGCATTTTAATTTATGTAATGTTGTGCTTGTTTACATATGTTTTTGAAAATATTGTTTTTATTATGCTTTTATTCTGTCCCAGGTTACGTGGTAAACTTTGGATTATTTTTAAAGAATTATAGTTTTATTATCAGGTATACACAATCACTTGAATTCATTACACAAATCAAATTGCTTTACTCTCTAGACTGTAATTATTTTAATTGAATGTAAATAGGATTTTCTAAAATGTTTTTGTACAATTTTTTAAATGAATACTATTGCATTCTTTTTTTTACTATCAATTAGCTTATTAAATTATTTTAACTGATATAATGCAAAATAACACTCCTGAAGCTCCTGTCAAGTTGTAATAGGTAGAATTAGAAATAATATTCCCTTGTTGTTAATATCAGAATTTATTGAGTGGAAGAAATCTTATTATAAGTTTGGATTGTGAAATTTCACAGGACTAGAGCCATGCTTTTGTGGGAAGTGAAGAACAATCTTGTGAAAGAATTGTTGTATAAAAATGTTGAGGGGAGATAGGAAATAAGGAGTCTTGTATATTTGTGAGGAATACTTAAGACATGTAGCTTCCTGTTAAATGTTCCCCCCATTTATTCACATTATGCAGTTTCATAGCCAGACCCCAGATAGAAAATGAACTCAAAACTGGGAGACAGATGGAGCAGCAGAGGCTGCTAGAGGCTGTGAATGTGCCTCAGAAGAGCTCAGCCCTGCCTAAGGCTGACCAGCACCCAGCCCGGCAGGATTCACTCCAGACACTTGGGGTGAGCAGGTGCCTGCAGGTCATCTCTGCTCGAGCACAGTCGACACCACCACCGCCACTACCACCACCACCCTACCACCATCAACAGGGAAAGATAAAACCTATACCATGTATCAGGAGAGCTGCTGGCTCTCCGTTCCCAAGTGTGCTTCACAGAGAATTCACCAGAACAATATCCTTGTAAAAAATCTCAATACTATAACTAAAGAGCGAAAATCTTTCAAAATCCTCAAATATATACATTTGACAAGTGGTACATAGAAGAAGTGATTAAAATATATACAAACCAGGAGTTGCTTTATGATTGTTTTTCTGTGACTTTTGATTTGTTATCATTCCCTTATACCTCACCTGTGATAGATTTAAGATCTCATACCAAACTTTAGCAATTAACACTTCAATATATATTCACCGACTAATCCGACTAATCCTAGTTGAATATTTTCTCTATCACATCTCGGTTGTCCCTGATTTTATAACCTCTTGGATCTAACACCAACTCTAATTTCTAGAAGGGAGTCATCTGTGGTGAGGGGGGAAGGGCTTTGACCAATGGCAAAGGGGGTTTAGGGCTTCACCCCACTAAACCATATGACTTCAAGTTGTCTATATTCATAGACAAGGGTTTACTCCTATGATGCACTCCTCTGTGTTGGTTGCAAAAGGGCAGGAGGTCACACTTTCTCTGCTTCCAGCACTGACACATGATACTCGCTTTTATAAACTTAATGATTTTTCTAAAAAATGCAAATAAACACTAGGGAAGACATTTCATACACTTTTAAAAATTGTGAGTTTCTTGTTCAGACTATACATGCACATAAAAGTCTCGCATAATATTAAACCTTGGGGAGAAACACACTTCAAGCCTAACAACATCAAAAAGTAATTATTTCCTTCAAGTTATGTCATCTTGATTTTAAATATATACTCATAGGCAGAATTTCTTGAAAACCTAACTGGTTTTATTTTTACCCTCCTTTTCAACATGACATGAACTATAGCTCTCATCTTCAAACTGCTATAGATGTAGTTGTGAAATAAATGTGAATAAATCCAAACAAACTAGTTCAAACCTTTCTAACCAGACTGAGGATATAGAAAGATAAATGAGTGGGCTTTTTTTTTTTCTTTTAATCAGTTTGATTGGCCATCATGTTCAGTGATGGTGAGTAGAGGACTTGTCCCCCAAAATACTCAGGTCATTTACCACCAGAGGGTAGAGCTGAATGACCTCATTAAGTAATAGCCTTACAACACTTTGAGGATCTACTATAGTCCTTAGGCTAAGAGTTCCTAGGGTGGAATTTTGCCCACATCCCCATCTCCTGCTAACTTCTCTCTGTGCTCCCATGAACAGACACTCTAAATTCTTTGAATGAGCCTTGTTCTTTCCTATATGTTAGATAATCTATCAGGAATTTTCTTTACCAATCCCTCCTCCTGTCTGGACCTGACTAATGCCTACTCATCCTTTGAGTCTCAACTCAGACATCACTTTCTTAGGAAAACCATTCCTAATCACACCTTTCTTCACCCACACTCACATACATACACACAAGACTAAGTTAGACCCAAGCCCCTCCTTCCCATAGTTTTGGTCACTTCTCCTTCTTTACCTCCACAGTGTTTGAAATTCTTGTTTAACATCTGTTTTCCCACAAGTCTGTAACACTAGGGGGAAGAGAATAATATTTCTTATTCTGAACTGAATCCTGAGCATAGCAGAGCATCTGGTACATAGTAGGTGCTAGGTAAATGCAGAAGGAAGGAAGGAAGGAAAGAAGGGAGGGAAGAGGGAGGAAAGAGAGAAAAGAAAAATCCATGCAAAATATTAAAATTTATATTCTAGCAGATTTAGAAGAAGCATATAGATATTCTCTGGTCTGGCTGGTTAGACTACACCTTACCTCAAAATTCCTTTAGTTCTGGATCATATTAAGTCAACTTACCTTCTGTATTTGATCTGTTGAAAATGTAGCTCCTGTGTGGTTCACTGGGAAGATTCTGGAATGAAATTATACCAATTAGCTCAGCTAAGTGGAGGACACATTTATCTAAATTGGTCTCAGGTAACAAGGAGAGGAATGAGCTATGGTCTGTCATATGTGTTTGGCCCAGCTCCCTGCTCTGTGAGAAGCAAGTGATAAAACACTTTCTCTGGCAGAGACTGAATGGTTGTGTTCCAGAAACTGCAGGGCTACATGCAGGGCTACCTCTACCTACTCTGTGGGTAGAGGAATAGATCCACTCCTTGATCAAGGCACTCTTAATGTTCTCCAAAGCTTGACTAGAATTTAGGCAAATTTCTTCCTTACTTTGGGCCCCCAAAATTCCCTTTTCTTAGAGCATTACTTTTTTTTTTTTAACATCTTTATTGGAGTATAATTGCTTTACAATGGTGTGTTAGTTTCCACTTTATAACAAAGTGAATCAATTATACATATACATATGTTCCCATATCTCTTCCCTCTTGCGTCTCCCTCCCTCCCACCCTCCCTATCCCACCCCTCTAGGTGGTCACAAAGCACCGAGCTGATCTCCCTGTGCTATGCGGCTGCTTCCCACTAGCTATCTATTTTATGTTTGGTAGTGTATATATGTCCATGCCACTCTCTCACTTTGTCACAGCTTTTTACTTTTAAAGGCACGCCAGTGTCAATTCTTTCTCTGCCCCTTTGAAATGTAAAATTTCTCCCAGCCTCTTGCTAGTTTTACAACAGCGAAATTTTTTTCTCAGGAGCCTGGGAGCCATCCCTTTAAAATTTGATCGTTAAGAGTGATAGCAGACCCCTCTCGCCCTTTTTCTGTGGGAAGGTGGGAGCCTAATTTAGATAAATGACAATTATCAAACACAGATGGTTTAATCACATTGACCAAGCTCCACTCAGTGTCAGCCAGCACTTCCTCACTAGCTTATCCTAGCACTTCCACCTTTTGTTTCAGCAGAATTGAGTTCAGTATCTTTGGCCTATTGAAATAGTCTTGAATAAAGTCTTCTTTGCCTCTTTAACTCTGGTGCAATTTTTCTTTGACCCCCTCTTGGGAAGAGATCATAGCCACTCACATGAGGTTGGGCCTAGCTCATAGATACACTTGAATTAAACTGGAGATATATCCCTCTTGGCAGATGTGAATGTTCTAGAAAGTGGGCAAACTTAAAAAATTTGAACCTACAAATGAAATGTCAGTGAACTGCCATTTAGAGAGCAGGAGGATTTTTTTATTTTGGGGAGTCAGGTTGTTTTCTTTTAATGCTGTTATTTTGAAATAACATTAGGAAAAAAAAAAGCATCTGGTCATTTCTAAGAGATGCAAATTTGAACAATGTCCAGGAACAAAATCTGTGATTGTCATGTTTCTAAGCTAAATCAATTTTCTACGCTATATAATGCAGCTCGTATAATGGTCTTGATTGCAACCTTGAAACCTTGCCTAGCTCTTATTGAGAAGGTCCTGAGTACCTGGGTTTTATTTTCTTCGGGTTTGGAGAACAACCGATGGGCTTTGTGGTCTAGTTGTAAAGAGCAATGGGGCTTGGGAGCCAGACTGCCTGGATCTGTATCCAGGATCCACCAGGACTCAGCTATTTGCTGAACATCTGACTCAGTAAAATTGAGTAGTGCAGAATCTGGTGACTAGTAAATGCTCAATAAACGTTAGTTCTTGTAATTGTTACTGTCATCATCTTCATCATCACTTTCACTACTGTGAAAAACAAACAAGACATTATGATTGTTTGTTTTTGACATTATGACACTATAATTTTCTATTCTCCACAAAAATAAAAAAAAGTCATTGATAGTTAACAATGTTGGCTTAAAATAGACTTTAAGTCTTGCTGAATTGCTTCATTCATGCAAAACTCATAGCTCTATTTGTGAGACTTTTGTCTTTCTCTCTCCCCACCCCAATCCCTGCATTTTTTAGTGATGGCTGGGCAGACAGAGATGAAGTCATTGAAGGTTATGAGGTGGAAGCCAACGGGGGAATCACGATAAAGCTGCAGTCTCCAGAGGTCAGGTCCTTTGATGATTATTTCCTGAAACTGAGGCTGGACACTAATACGCGGAATCCCTGGTTCCCTGAGTTCTGGCAACATCGGTTCCAGTGCCGCCTACCAGGACACATTCTGGAAAATCCCAACTTTAAAAGAATCTGCACAGGTAACTCGTGTTTACAACATCACAACTCAGATTTTGGTCACCTCTTCCATTTTGTTCAATAAGTATAGAAAGTGCCAAGGCTGGAGATACAAGAACTAACTTGCCAACTTAATTTATAAAATAGCTAAAATGAGGAGGGAGTGTGTATTGCCCCAAGGATTCATGTTTCTATATTCTGGAAACATGGAGACTGCTTTGGTCTCTGGCGGGACAAGTTATACGAAAAGATAAATAAAGGAAAAGGAAACTGAGAATTCAGGTATTTAGTATTCAGGCCAGAGGGAAGAGATTGTATTGCACGCATGCTTAGGAGATGCTAACCGCAGACATAAGTAAGCAGCACTGGTTTGATCCCTTTTTCTTCTTTAGGACTTGCTTTGATATAAAAGTCAGCAGAAGATAAGATGTCACCTAGGGGCACACCACCAACATGGGTGTATATGGGCACAAGCAATAAGAAGGGACAGATACTTCCCATGCACTACTCACTAGAGGCATGCCAAAGAAGGGCGGCACATTGTTAAAGGTCTTTCAGGGCTTGATGAACTCCACAGGATGTCTCCCTTCTCCCTGCCACCAGGAACTACCAGAGCATTAAAGACTCTATCCATGACCAAATTTGTATTGTAGCACAGTGATGTGACACATATTTCCTATAACTAGGCTGAGAAGATTTTATTCAGAAATGTCTAGACCCCATTCATTCACACAGCACATACAAAGCACTGAATACACCCCTCCCCCAAAAAAAGGACAGCAAGGTGTATAATGTCATGACTCTTGACCTAGAGAAACTTGTGGTCTCTTTGGGCAAATCAAAACAGATAATACGCATGATATAGATAAATAACAACTGAAGAAATCTAGTTTTTATAAGACAGGGTAAGAATAATGACAAAAACTATTTCTACTTTTAATAACATTCACATTTTGATATTAGAAAATTATTTTAAAATACCAAAATATTTAAATGCAGTGATTTGTGTCTAACTTGATAAAATTCAGCAGAATTCACTGGGAAACTGCTTGGTGTGAATCTATTTTCAATCAATCAAGGTTTTTAGAACTTCTTTTGTATGGCTTCTTGGGAGGCTAAGAGCTAGGAGAAGAGGAAAAGAGTTGCTGAACAGCTAACCACCTCTGTCACATATCTCTACTGACTTCTCTCTTCTCTCAAATAATAGACCAATAGAGGTTAAGAATTCTAGTGGACCAATAAGCCACCTAGTGCATTCTCCTTATTTGCAAAATGAAGACATTGAGGATAAAGGGGCAACATTTCCTTAGGTTCATTTAGTTAATGGCAGCAATGGGATTAGAACACTCACCTCCTAAATACCACAATGCTTGACTACTTTGGACTTAGAATTTAGTAATAGATTGTCTTTTATTGTTTTCTAATGAATGTTGTTTTCTTAAACGGTAAGATCTTTGAAGATAGGGAGTTCTTATAACCCTCATAGAACCTGTACACCACTGATCTCTGGAATCTCAGTCATTTCTTATTAATGTATTGATCAGTTAATTTATGTTGTTGTCAATGAGTTTTACTTTATTTAAGGAAAAGTTAGGACTATTATTTTTCTAAATGAAATATATTTCACTGATTCAACGTTCAACAAAATTTATTGAGCACCTAGTATATGCAAGGCTTTATTCTAGGAGATGGAAATACAGCAGAAAACAAAAGAGGAAAAGAACTGTTTCAATAACCTTACATTTCAGTGCAGGGAAATAAATAGAACAAAAATAAATTAAGCAAAATATATTCTCATTTAAGTGATCATAAGAGCATGTTAAAAGAGAATGGCCAGAGGAAGCCTCACTGAGAAGGAGACATTTGATTAAAGATGTGAGAGTGAGCCAAGCAAACACCTGGGAAGGGCATTCCAAGCAGAGGAATAGCAAATAAAAAGATGCACCGGCATGCCCGGCTTAGTGGGAGAACAGTAAGGAGCTCAGGCTGCCTGAAGCCAGTGAGTACATTGAATAGCAGGTGATAAGTCAGAGAGGCACACAGGGGAACAGGTCCTGTAGGACTTAACTGTCCCTTGTGAAAACTTTGGCTTTGTTCTGAGTGAGATGGAAAGCCACTGGGAAGTTCGAGCACAGTAGAGACAGGATCAGCCTTACTTTTTCTGAACAGAATTACTCTTGCTGCAGTTTTTAAATTTTGACAAAAGGGGGAAAGTCAGAAGAAGGAAGCAGAGCAGTTAGGAGGTTGCTGTAATAATGTAGGTGAGAGTGTGGTGGATTGGGGCATGGTTGTGGCAAGCAAGATGGAGAGAGGTGATTGAATTCTGAGGATATTTTGAATGAGAGCTGAGGGGATTTGCTGATAGAATTGTGAAAAATGACTCTGGTCTGAGCAACTGAAAAGATGGTGTAGCCATTGACTGAGATGAGGAAGACTCCAGGAAAAGCAGGTTAGGGAAAGATCAGGAGCTAAATTTCAGATGAGTTAAGTTTGAGGTGCCTGTTAGTGATGCAACTATATATGTCACTTTGATACTGTGTTTCATTAGTAGAGTTCAGAATATTACTTTTTAAACATGTTTGGATGTCTTTATTTAAGGATTTCCAGGAAAATATCTTGAGACCTGAGCTTTCAAAACAAAAGTTAGAATTCTGCAGCCATGTACAATAATACTTTGGGTTTTCATTTGTCACAGTATATGCAAATGTCAAGGTTGAAATCTAAACTTGGTTAACATTCATAGCAGGAAAAAAAGATTGGCACATTCATGAATTGTTCTTATATTACGCTTGACTCTCAAAGCTATTTTTAAGAGCTTCTTATTTGATTATAAAATTTGATAAACATGTTTTTATTTGCATTTCATTCTGGAGTCAAGTTCAGCAAATATTTCCCTTTGTTCTTAGTTCTAAGGAAGAGAGAAGGCTTATTTAACTTCTCTACTTGGAACTAATTCATAAAAGTTATTCATCTTTTCTGCTGCAAAAATCCTAGAATTTTATGTCTGTGTGCATACATTTATGTAAACTAACTCTTCAGTTTTAGTCTGTGTAGGGAATTGGCTTCAATTTTATTGCAGATCAACATAAAATTTCACTTCATGTATCATTCTTATCTACTTGATATTCTTGAATATCAAATGAATTCTGTAGTCTTCTAATGAATATGCAGACACACTTATGAAAATTAATGTAAAGAAATAGAAGTAACCTTTCCATAATATTCATAGCTACACTTTCTGACATTTATTTTTACCTCTTCTAATTGGGTCATTTTGGTGTTTTGCAAAGTTTTGATATTGCAGTTAGTTTCCATAGAAACCTTTATTGAGCTTAATTTCAGATGTCACTATTTAAATAAAGAGTTTACATGCTCTGGATTGTCAGTTTGAATATTAAGGGTCCTGAGCTCAGGCTGAATAATTTGGGAATCACTGTGGCTAATTAAAAAGTACTTCATGAAAAGTCTACATCACTGCTTAATTAGTTGAGTATATCAAGGGACTGGAGATGTGTTGGAAAAGCACTAACTAAAACATCAAAGTCTAACTTCTAAAAAATTAATCATTGTGAGATCGATTGGTTCAAGATGGCGGAGTAGAAGGACGTGCTCTCACTCCCTCTTGCGAGAGCACCAGAATCACAACTAACTGCTGAGCAGTCATTGACAGGAAGACACTGGAACTCACTAAAAAAGATACCCCACATCCAAAGACAAAGGAGAAGTCACAATGAGATGATAGGAGGGGCACAATCACAATAAGATCAAATCCCATAACTGCTGGGTGGGTGACTCACAAACTGGAGAACACTTATACCACAGAAGTCCACCCACTGGAGTGAAGGGTCTGAGCCCCACATCAGGCTTCCCAACGTGGGGGCCCAGCAACAGGAGGAGGAATTCCTAGAGAATCAGACTTTGAAGGCTAGTGGGATTTGATTGCAGGACTTCGACAGGACTGGGGGAAACAGAGACTCCACTCTTGGAGGGCACACACCAAATAGTGTGCACATTGGGACCCAGGGGAAGGAGCAGTGACCCCATAGGAGACTGAACCAGACCTACCTGCTAGTGTTGGAGGGTCTCCTGCAGAGGCGGGGGGTGGCTGTGTCTCACTGTGAGGACAAGAACACTGGCAGCAGAAGTTGTGGGAAGTACTCCTTGGCGTGAGCCCTCCCATAGTCCGCCATTAGCCCCACCAAAGAGCCCAGGTAAGCTCCAGTGTTGGGTTGCCTCAGACGAAACAACCAACAGGAAGGGAACCCAGCCCCACCCATCAGCAGACAATCAAATTAAAGTTTTATTGAGCTCTACCCACCAGAGCAACAGCCAGCTCTACCCACCACCAGTCCCTCCCATCAGGAAGCTTGCAAAAGCCTCTTAGCCTCATCCACCAGAGGGCAAACAGCAGAAGCAAGAAGAACTACAATCCTGCAGCCTGTGGAACAAACACCACATTCACAGAAAGATAGACAAGATGAAAAGGCAGAGGGCTATGTACCAGATGAAGGAACAAGATAAAACCCCAGAAAAACAACTAAATGAAGTGGAGATAGGCAACCTTCCAGAAAAATAATTCAGAATAATGATAGTGAAGATAACCCAGGACCTCGGAAAAAGAAAGGAGGCAAAGACCGAGAAGATGCAAGAAATGTTTAACAAAGACCTAGAAGAATTAAAGAACAAACAAACAGAGATGAGTAATACAATAATTGAAATGAAAAATACACTAGAAGGAATCAATAGCAGAATAACTGAGGCAGAGGAATGGATAAGTGACCTGGAAGACAGAATGGTGGAATTCACTGCTGTGGAACAGAATAAAGAAAAAAGAATGAAAAGAAATGAAGACAGCCTAAGAGACCTCTGGGACAAGATTAAATGCCAAAACATTCACATTACAGGGGTCCCAGAAGGAAAAGAGAGAGAGAAAGTACCTGAGAAAATATTGGAAGAGATTATAATCAAAAACTTCCCTAACATGGGAAAGGAAATAGCCACCCAAGTCCAGGAAGCGCAGACAGTCCCATACAGGATAAACCCAAGGTGAAACTCGCCAAGACACATAGTAATCAAATTGGCAAAAATTAAAGACAAAGAAAAATTACTGAAAGCAGCAAGGGAAAAACGACAAATAACATACAGGGGAACTCCCATAAGGTTAACAGCTGATTTCTCAGCAGAAACTCTACAAGCCACAAGGGAGTGACATGACATATTTAAAGTGATGAAAGGGAAGAACCTACAACCAAGATTACTCTACCCGTCAAGGAGCTCATTCAGATTTGATGGAGAAATCAAAAGCTTTACAGACAAGCAAAAGCTAAGAGAATTCAGCACCACCAAACCAGCTCTACAACAAATGGTAAAGGAACTTCTCTAAGTCAGAAACACAAGAGAAGAAAAGGAGCTACAAAAACGAACACAAAACAATTAAGAAAATGGTAATAGGAACATACATATCAATAATTACCTTAAACGTGAATGGATTAATGCTCCAACCAAAAGACACAGGCTCGCTGAATGGATACAGAAACAAGACCCATATATTTGCTGTGCACAAGGGACCCACGTCAGACCTAGGGACACATACAGACTGAAAGTGAAGGGATGGAAAAGATATTCCATGCAAACGGAAATCAAAAGAAAGCTGGAGTAGCAATACTCATATCAGATGAAATAGACTTTAAAATAAAAAACGTTACAAGAGACAAGGAAGGACACTACATAATGATCAAGATATCAATCCAAGAAGAAGATATAACAATTATAAAGATATATGCACCCAAGATAGGAGCACCTCAATACATATGGCAACTGCTAACATCTGTAAAAGAGGAAATCGACAGTAACACAATATAGTGGGGGACTTTAACACCTCCCTTACACCAATGGACAGATCATCCAAAAAGAAAATTAATAAGGAAACACAAGCTTTAAATGACACAACAGACCAGATAGATTTAATTGACATTTATAGGGCATTCCAGCCAAAAACAGCAGATTACACTTTCTACTCAAGTACGCACGGAACATTCTCCAGGATAGATCACATCTTGGATCACAAATCGAGCCTCAGTATATTTAAGAAAATTGAAATCATATCAAGCATCTTTTCTGACCACAACGCTATGTGATTAGAAATCAATTATAAGGAAAAAAACGTAAAAAACGCAAACACATGGAGGCTAAACAATACGATACTAAATAACCAAGAGATCACTGAAGCAATCAAAGAGGAAATCAAAAAATACCTAGAGACAAATGACAATGAAAACACGACCATCCAAAACCTATGGGATGCAGCAAAAGCAGTTCTAAGAGGGAAGTTTATAGCAATACAAGCCTACCTCAAGAAACAAGAAAAATCTCAAATAAACAATCTAACCTTACACCTAAAAGAACTAGAGAAAGAACAACAAACAAAACCCAAAGTTAGCAGAATGAAAGAAATCATAAAGATCAGAGCAGAAATAAATGAAATAGAAACAAAGAAAACAATAGCAAAGATCAATAAAACTAAGAGCTGGTTCTTTGAGAAGATAAACAAAATTGATAAACCATTAGCCAGACCCATCAAGAAAGAGATGGAGAGGACTCAAATCAATAATATTCGAAATGAAAAAGGAGAAGTAACAACAGACACCACAGAAATACAAAGCATCCTAAGAGACTACTACAAGCAACTCTATGCCAATAGAATGGACAACCTGGAAAAACTGGACAAATTCTTAGAAAGGTATAACCTTCCAAGACTGAACCAGGAAGAAATAGAAAATATGAACACACCAATCACAAGTAATGAAATTGAAATTGTGATTAAAACTCTTCCAACAAAAGAAGTCCAGTACCAGATGGCTTCACAGGTGAATTCTATCACATATTTAGAGAAGAGCTAACACCCATCCTTCTCAAAGTCTTCCAAACAATTGCAGAGGAAGGAACACTCCCACACTCATTCTATGAGGGCACCATCACCCTGATACAAAAACCAGACAAAGATACTACAAAAAAAGAAAATTACAGACCAATATCACTGATGAATATAGATGCAAAAATCCTCAACAAAATACTAGCAAACAGAATCCAACAACACATTAAAAGGATCATACACCATGATCAAGTGAAATTTATCCCAGGGATGCAAGGATTCTTCAATATATGCAGATCAATCAATGTGATACACCATATTAACAAATTGAAGAATAAAAACGATATGATCATCTCAATAGATGCAGAAAAAGCTTTTGTCGAAATTCAACACCCATTTATGATAAAAAGTCTCCAGAAAGTGGGGATAGAGGGAACCTACCTCAACATAATAAAGGCCATATATGACAAACCCAGAGCAAACATCATTCTCAATGGTGAAAAACTGAAAACATTTCCTCTAAGATCAGGAACAAGGCAAGTTTTCCCACTCTCACCACTATTATTCAACATAGTTTTGGAAGTCCTAGCCACGGCAAACAGAGAAGAAAAAGAAATAAAAGGAATACAAATTGGAAAAGAAGAAGTAAAACTGTCACTGTTTGCAGATGACATGATACTATACATAGAGAATCCTAAAGATGTCACCAGAAAACTACTAGAGCTAATCAATGTATTTGGTAAAGTTTCAGGATGCAAAATTAATGCACAGAACTCTCTTGCATTCCTGTACACTAATGATGAAAAATCTGAAAGAGAAATTAAGGAAACACTCCCATTGACCATTGCAACAAAAAGAATAAAATACCTGGGAATAAACCTACCTAGGGAGACAAAAGAACTGTATGCAGAAAACTATAAGACACTGATGAAAGCAATTAAAGATGATACCAACAGATGGAGAGATATACCATGTTCTTGGATTGGAAGAACCAATATTGTGAAAATGACTCTACTACCCAAAGCAATCTACAGGTTCAATGCAATCCCTATTAAATTACCAATGACATTTTTCACAGAACTAGATCAAGAAATTTTACAGTTTGTATGGAAACACAAAAGACCCTGAATAGCCAAAGCAATCTTAAGAAAGAAAAACGGAGCTGGAGGAATCAGACACCCTGACTTCAGACTATACTACAAAGCTACAGTAATTAAGACAATATGGTACTGGCACAAAAACAGAAATATAGACCAATGGAACAGGATAGAAAGCCCAGAGATATCCCATGCACCTATGGTCAACTAATCTATGACAAATGAGGCAAGGATATACAATGGATAAAAGATAGACTCTTCAATAAGTGGTGCTGGGAAAACTGGACAGCTACATGTAAAAGAATGAAATTAGAACACTCCCTGACACCATAGCCAAAAATAAACTCAAAATGGATTAGAGACCTAAATGTAAGACTGGACACTATAAATCTCTTAGAGGAAAACATAGGAAGAACACACTTTGACATAAATCACAGCAAGATCTTTTTTGATCCACCACCTAGAGTAATGGAAATAAAAACAAAAATAAACAAATGGGACCTAATGAAACTTAAAAGCTTTTGCACAGCAAAGAAACCATAAACAAAATGAAAAGACAACCCTCAGAATTGGAGAAAATATTTGCAAACGAAGCAATTGATGAAGAATTAACCTCCAAAATTTACAAGCAGCTCAGTATCAAAAAAACAAATAACCCAATCCAAAAATGGGCATAAGACCTAAATAAACATTTCTCCAAAGAAATTGTACAGATTGCCAACAAACACATGAAAGGATGCTCAACATCACTAATCATTAGAGAATTGCAAATCAATGCTATAGTGAGGTGTTACTTCACACCGGTTAGAATGGCCATCATCAGAAATCTACAAACAATAAATGCTGGAGAGGGTATGGAGAAAAGGGAACTCTCTTGCCCTCTTGGTGGGAATGTAAATTGATAACAGCCACTATGGAGAATTGTATGGATGTTCCTCCAAAAACTAAAAATAGAACTGCCATACATCCCAGCAATCCCACTACCTGGCATATACCCTGAGAAAACCATAATTCAAAAAGAGTTATGTACCACAATGTTCACTGCAGCTCTATTTATAATAGCCAGGACATGGAAGCAACCTAAGTGTCCATCGACAGATGCATGGATAAAGAAGATGTGGCACATATATACAATGGAATATTACTCAGCCATAAAAAGAAATGAAATTGAGTTATTGGTAGTGAGTGGATGGACCTAGAGACTGTCATACAGAGTGAAGTAAGTCAGAAAGAGAAAAACAAATACCGTATGCTAACACACGTATATGGAATCTAAAAAAAAAAACAAAAAAAACCCACAATTCGTTCTGAAGGACCTAGGGGCAGGACAGGAATAAAAACACAGACATAGAGAATAGACTTGAGGACATGGGGATGGGGAAGGGTAAGCTGGGATGACGTGAGAGAGTGGCATGGACATATATACACTACCAAACGTAAAATAGATAGCTAGTGGGAAGCAGCCGCGTAGCACAGTGAGATCAGCTCGGTGCTTCGTGACCACCTAGATGGGTGGGATAGGGAGGGGGGGAGGGGGGGAGATGCAAGAGGGACGAGATATGGGGATGTATGTATATGTATAACTGATTCACTTTGTTATACAGCAGAAACTAACACACCATTGCAAAGCAATTATACTCCAATAAAGATGTTAAAAAAAAATGAACACACACACACACAAATGACTAGAAGAAAAACAGAAAACAAAACAAAAAAACACTAAATATGGTACAGAGAGTTTTCATGATTTCTGTTGTTACTATTTTTGGATTGTTCCCTCACTGTAGGTTGCTAAATATGTAATTATTGTTCTACGAACATGACCATTTTGTGCTCCCTTGAAAATAAATATTACCATTTTCTTGAAATATGACAATATTAAGATTTGCTGTGGCTGGCAGCGTATTAACTGTATGAATATACCAGGTTCATTATTTCCTCACCAGCTTTTTTCATAATCTAGTATATTTACAGCCATAATTTTACTTTCTCCCCTTATTCTTTGTACCAGTGGGGAACAGATTGTCACAATGCTTTTTAAAGCTAGTATATCCTTGTACTTGGTTATTATCCAAGACATAATGAAAGAATTTTGATGGCATCTCTGATGCTTACCAATAGCTGAGCACTAGTAAGATAATGACAGCCAGTCTGATTTGACAAAATTTCAAGACCTTCTGGGCATGTGTATTATTGCCCCAGTAGTTTGGATACTGCCATTCACAATTTTTAGATTGGTACTAATTTTTATAATATTTTTGCCTCATCAGGTTTTAAACTTTATGAACATTCTGTTTTGAATTAACTTATTATGTAAGTTTGTATGAAATTGATCCATTACAGTTTGATCCAGATTAAGATCATCTATGAACTGAAATAGGTTCCAGTTTACTTCAGCCCATTAGGTCCCAGGGTAATAACTTCTCTTTGCCTTTATAAGCCCAAATACCAGTATGCACTCCTGAAGTATATCATCAGCCTTTACCATGACCTCGTGAATCTGGATTGACCTTACAGCTTATTAGTTCCAAGTCTAGGTCTCAAGAGGCTTGGCATACTCCCATTCTCTTTCTTGGAGTCCTCCCTCAGCTATATGTACACGCCTGAGTTAGCCTTCCAAAAGGTGAGAAATAACATGGAGCAGAAATAGGATAACTTCTCTACTGAGGTCATTCTGGGTAAGCCAATTCCCAGCCAATCCACTAGCTTACTGTTGATATATGAACAAGCCCAGCTGAGATGAGTCATGTATAACCCAGAGCAGCTGAACACCCCAGTTGACCCCCCAGATTCATGAACTAAATAAATGCTGTTGTTTTAAGCCACTGAGGCTTGGGGTAGTTTGTTATGCAGCATTATTGTGGCAATAGATGACTGATAATGGGTCTCCATAGCCCTATATCCCATGACCCTCACATGGAGCAATAGTTGGTTTAAATAAACTGAGGAACATAATTCCTCAACTCAATGCTGGTAGAATTCTCAGTCTTTCCTCGCTGCAAGAAGAATAGTACAATATTGCACCCTATATCTCATGGAGCAAAGCCAAACATTTTTATAGATCCTGCAATGAAGATTTCAAAGCCCCCTGATCCAAGGCAGTAAAACTATTCTTAGGAATTCTGTTGTGCATACAGAAAGTGCTGATGAATGGGTCACAGTTACAGCTGAGCCAAACAAACACCCTTAAAACAAAACTGTCATAGGTTCTTGGACTGTGCTAGTAGAAGTTGCCTTATGGAAATAAGTTTCAAAGGCCTTAGATGTTCTTAGTCCTTTTTTAAAAATAATTAATTAATTAATTAATATTTTTGGCTGTGTTGGGTCTTCGTTTCTGTGCGAGGGCTTTCTCTAGTTGTGGCAAGCGGGGGCCACTCTTCATCGCGGTGCGCGGGCCTCTCACTATCGTGGCCTCTCTTGTTGCAGAGCACAGGCTCCAGACGCGCAGGCTCAGTAGTTGTGGCTCACGGGCCTAGTTGCTCCATGGCATGTGGGATCCTCCCAGACCAGGGCTCGAACCCGTGTCCCCTGCATTGGCAGGCAGATTCTCAACCACTGCACCACCAGGGAAGCCCCTTAGTCTTTTTGAGTTATAACAAGTTACCCTAAACTTGGTGGCTTAAACAATGAACATTTATTTCTCATAGTTCTGGAGGCCAGAAACTCTGAGATAAGGGGTGCCAGGATGATCAGGTTCTGGTGAGGGCCCTTATCTTGGTTTCATCACAGAATGGAGAGAGGAAGCAAGGTCTTTTCTCACAAGGGCACTAATCACATCATGAGGGCTCCATACTCAAGACCTAATTATCTCCCCAAATCCCTATCACCAAATAACATCACATTGGAGGTCAGGGTTTAAACATAAGAATTTTGAGGAGACACAAACATTCAGTCCATAGCAGGTGTGTTTATATCTTTTGGTTGGAAGAATGAAAATAAACTGACCTGTTTCACATCCAGACATTATAATTTCTCAGACCAATCTCATTAGACATAGATTAAGTCCTGAAAATAATATTGTACTATAAGCATAGTCTTGGTCTGCCTATTTCTTTTCTGCTTTAAATTTTGGTTGATGGGTCTGCCTATTTCTTTTTTTTGTATTTTTTAATTTAATTTTTAAAAATTTTATACAATTTTTAAAGTTACTTTCCATTTACAGTTATTACAAAATATTGGCTATATTCGCCATGTTGTACAATACATCCTTCAGCCTATCTTACACCTAATAGTTTGTACCTCCCACTCCCCACCCCTATATTGCCCCTCCCCGACTCCACTGGTAACCACTACTTTCTTCCCTATATCTGTGAGTCTGCTTCTTTTTTGTTGTACTCACTAGTTGTTTTTTTTTTTTAGATTCCACATATAAGTGATATCATACAGTATTTGTCTTTCTTTGTCTGACTTATTTCACTTAGCATAATGTCCTCCAAGTCCATCTATATTGCTGCAAATGGCAAAATTTCGTTCTTTTTTATAACTTCGTAGTATTCCACAGTATGTGTGTGTGTGTGTGTGTGTGTGTGTATAGGTATAGATATACCACAGCTTCTTTATACATTCATCTGCTGATTAACACTTAGGTTGCTTCCATATCTTGGCAATTGTAAATAATGCTGCCGTGAACATTGGGGTGCGTGTGTCTTTTCAAATAAGTGTTTTGTTTTTGTTTTTATAAATATATATCCAGGAGTAGAATTGCTGGGTCATAAGGTAGTTTTATTCTTAGTTTTGTGAGGAGCCTTCATACTCTTTTCCACAGTGACTACACCAACTTACATTCCCACCACCAGTATACAAGGATTCCCTTTTCTCCACATCCTCACCAGTATTTGTTATTTGTGTTCTTTTTGATGATAGCCATTCTGACAGGAGTGAGGTGATATCTTATTGTAGTTTTGATTTGCACTTCCCTGATGATTAACTATGTTGAGCATCTTTTCGTGTGCCTGTCGGCCTTCTGCATTTCCTCTGGAAAACATCTATTCGGTTCTGCCCATTTTTTAATTGGGTTGTTTGTTTTTTGATGTTGAGTTGTATGAACTGTTTATGTATGTTAGATATTAATCCTTTATTGGTCATATCATTTGCAAATATTTTATCCCATTCAGTAGGTTGTATTTTCATTTTGTCAATGGTTTCCTTTGTTGTGCAAAAACTTTTAAGTTTAATTAGGTCTTTTTGTTTATTTTTGCTTTTATTTTCTTTACTTATGAGACAGATCCAAAAAGTATTGCTGCGATTTATGTCAAAGAGTGGTCTGCCTATGTTTTCCTTTAGGAGTTTTATGGTATCTGGTGTTACATTTAGATCTTCAATCCATTTTGAGTTTATTTTTGTATATGGTATTAGAAGATGTTCTAATTTCATTCTTTTACACTGCATGGAATTTACCACTAGGAGACATACTCAGGTATGTTGTCCAGTTTTCCCAACACCACTTACTGAAGAGACTGTCTTTTTTTCTTTGTATATTATTCTTGCTTCCTTTGTCATAGATTAATTGACCATAAGTGTGTGGGTTTATTTCTGGGCTCTCTATCTTGTTCCATTGATCAATGGGTCTGTTTTTTGTGCTAATAACATACTTTTTTGATTATTGTAGCTTTGTAGTATAGTCTGAAGTCAGGGAGCATGATTCCTCCAGCTCTGTTCTTCTTTCTCAAGATTGTTTTAGCTATTCCAGGTCCTTTGTGTTTCCATACAAATTCAAAAACTATTTGTTCTAGTTCTGTGAAAAATGCCATTGGTATTTTGATAGGAATTGCATTGAATCTGTAGATTGCCTTGGGTAGTATGGCCAGTTTTACAACATTGTTAAAGAACACAGTATATCTTTCCATCTGTTTGTGTTGTCTTCAATTTCTTTCCTCAGTGTCTTAGAGTTTTCCAAGTATAGGTCTTTTGCCTCCTTAGGTAGATTTATTCCTAGGTATTTTATTCTTTTTGCTGCAGTGGTAAGTGGGATTGTTTCCTTAATTTCTCTTTCTGATACTTTGATGTTGGTGTATAGAAATGCAACAGATTTCTGTATATTAATTTTGTATCCTGCCTATTTCTTATTAATACATTTGACCTGCACTGTCAAATGTGGTAGCCACTAGCCACATGTCTGTTTATATCAATTTCTATTTGTTTATTTATTTATTTACTTACTTATTTATAGTTTACATAACATCATGTTAGTTTCAGGTATACAACTATTTAGGTAATGGTTTAATATTTGTATATATTATACCCATACCCACCCCCATCGGCAGGCAACCACTTATTGGTTTTATGTCACTAGAGTTAATTTGTAATTTCTGCACTTTAATGGAATTGTACATTGTGAACTCTTTTTTGTCTGCCTTCTTTCACTCAGCACAATTATTTTGAGATTCATCATTGTGCTGCATGTATCAACGGTTCATTCCTTTTAATTGCTGAGTAGTGTTCCACTATATGGATATATCACAATTTGTTTTATTCATTCACCTGGTGATGGGCAATTGAGTTGTTTATAATTTTTGATATTACAAATCAAGTTGCTATGAACATCCATCTACAAGTCTTTATTTGGACATATGCTTTCATTTCTTTTGAGTCAAGTCCTAGTAGTACAATGTAGAAAAGTAACTTCTTTTTATTTCCTCCATGGTCTATTCATTATGGAGATATGGAAACAGGAATATGAATCAGTTAGGATAGACTGGGCAGTAACTAATGACCCCAAATTCCAGTACCTTCAAAGTACAGACTTAGTTCTGGCTCAGGTCCCATTTCCTCTGCAGGTTTTCTGTGCATTTTCTCCAGGTTATCTTTACTGCAAAACCAAGCTGACAGTGAAGATTCTGTCTGGAACATTGCCCATTACTACAGAGGAAAAAGAGGGTATGGAAAATCATGTGCTGGCTCTTAGAGTTTCTACCTGGAATTAACATTCACTAATTTTAATAATATTTCATTGACCAAAGAAAGTTACATCAGCCTGACCTGATATCAGTGAGTGGAGAAGTATCATACTTTCCTTGGAAAAGACAGCAAATATTGATATTTTGTGAACAACAATAGATCTACCATACTCTGTCTTTCTGGTTGAAATTATTTAGATAAATTATTAAGATAAATCTAATTTCTTCCTGCAAAATACATTCATCTACTCTCCAACAGAGACAATGCAAGTGACCCATCCAATGATCAGGCTCAACGTTTAGGATCATATAAAATTCTCTACAACAGGCTGAACATGGCTCTTCTTTCATGGTCCCGTGTGTGAGAGAGACAAGTTAGCTGTCCTTCTGCACCCAGTGCATAATGGGGGAGAAATGAAAGAATTGTAAAAATAATCATTTTGGAAAAGGCAAAGTCTTAGAGATACACAGCAGTGATTGGTCCACAGAAATTCTAAAATTCCACTCAGAAGGTATCCCAAGTGTCCCTTAATGGCATTGGGAAACATTCTCTGAGTGAGCTCTGATGTTTTCCCTGGGAGAAGTTCCAAGTCTGGTGTTCTCCATGGACCTTGCATCCAGTCTCAGTAAGGTCCCTCCTTTTCAATCATCCTTTTTGGTGTCTTCTGATGAGGCATTGGGCATTGTCTTCTTTGGGGGCCAAGCAACTTTTTCAGTCTGCTTCCTGGACCTAAAATCTTGGGGCACAAAGACCATTTTAAGTCTCCAGTGGTCACAATATCTTTTAGTCTAGGCTGGTAGCTTATTTTTTTCTTTGTAAAACTCTTTCAAAAAATGTAGCTTTCTTTTTAACTAGGTTATCCATCACAACATGTGCCAGTAGCTATGCCTACAATTCTTTTTTAGAGAGTCCTCACCTTCTAGTCTTAATTTTAGAAACATTGAGCCTAACCGACTTCTAGTGAAAAACCAGTCTTTGCCTCTTCTCTCTTAGCAATTTTGTTCATCTGAAAAATTTATGGGTGCAAATTAATTCCTAAAGAGATTTTAGTATAACAATATGAGTTTTGATTTGGTCTTTGTCATGAAGCTGAATTTTCATTTGTCCTTTGTAGCATAAAGACCTTCTCAGTTTTATCTTTTAAGAATTGGAAATGAGAATCCATTTTATTTTCATCTCTGTACATTTAATTTTCCTACCTCCTTACCTAAATATGAAAGCTCATTTGATAAAATACCTGCCTTCCAAGCTATTACAAGTCACAATGTTATTGAATGTTATATCACTGTATAATAGTGAATTTGTGTCCTTTTGTATCCTGGTCATAGTTTCCTTGCCATCTGCTACCTGTTTCTATAAGCTTCATGTTTTATGGTTCACTGTTTTTTTTGTTGCTGTAGCATCCACCTAGTTTTAGGTACCAATTTACTTTTTGGTCAGAATAAGTTAGGGTATACTGTTATAACAAATGACCCTTAACTTAATGTCTTATATCAGGAAATAGTTATTTCTCATTCGTGCCACATGTTCATTATGTGTTAGTTAAGACTACTCCATGTCTTTGGCACTCTGGGAGCCAGTCTTATAGAACAGCTACTATCTGGAGCATTAATAATTGTAGCATGATCAGTGTGGTCTAGATTTAAAGCTTCTGCTAAAAGTTGTACGTGTCACTTCACTAACATCTAATCAATCAAAGCCACTGCTATGGTCCGGCCAAATACCACTAGAGGGAGGAAATATAATCCATCCCAAGGGAAAGGCATCTAATATTTGTGAGCAATAATACAATCTATAAAACTATTAAACCAAGCTTAACACTACAGCCATAATCTTATGTGCCTAAAATATATGTATGGCTGAAAGTTTTGGAATTTTAAACTCAAGCCTTTAATTGGCAGAATTACTGTGGCAAGATGCCTTGATATATTTTTGCCAAAGATGAAGAAAAATGTCCTTCCTCTTTACCAGGGGCTAAATTAATTGTAGGTCATTTTTATTAAAACAGTGAATGAAAGATTCACAACTCCAAACAGTGAGACATTAGCCAGAAGGGCGTGTCAACAAAATGCCTTTCTTTTCTAATTAAGGTAAGATTAAGTAATAATTAGGTATTACTATACAGAGTTTTTATGTTTCCACTAGTGAAGTCTTTGTTTAAAGGCTCTGGATTTGGAGTTTATTCCCATCTTAGAAAGGACAAAAAGAAAGTGGTTCCTATATAGTCAGACACAGCAAACTGCTCTAACCGAGGGGTCTTTCTTCCTAGATTTGACCTAAGATGATTGACATTCAAGGGCAGTGATAGGATTTCCTTTCTCATGTGGGGCATGAGAGGTCAATATTACCTCTTAGCAACACAGTTATTTCTTGCAAAATAACAAGCATGCACAAATTCTTTTGACATTGTAAAAAGGTTGTTAAATGTCTCAGGGTTATATTTCCCCCTTCTCATAGTAATTTATTTACATCAACCCCTAGGTATAAAATGGCCTCAGCCTGGCTGCATCATCTTCTCTTAAGTGACAGTTTTCCAAGTCTCTACGTTCAAAGGGTAAGAAGATATTGTAATGTAGCAAATGGCTAAGAATTCTCAGCTGCAACCTTCTTCACAGGATTATCCGAGTCCCTGGCACACTGTTATTAGGCATTATACTTTTTAAAATTCCTAAAATAATATGTGAAAATTAGTGTCATTTTAATTTTTACCTTTCTTATTATCACTGAGGCTGAATATTTTCTCAGATTTTATAATTTTTAAAACTTTTATCTTCCAAGATGTCCTTTATCAGAATGCCCTTTCTTGAAATTAAAATTGTTTTACTTTTTAAATTCTTGTTATAAAACTTGTACTTTCTCATTTTAAAATCTGTACACAATAAAGGAAATCAGTCTTGGCCTTTGAGTCTTTAAAACATGTCATTAGTGACTTCTTCAGTTTGCAGGTAAGAGTAAGTCATGAGCGCCTAAGTCCTAGACTGTAAAGTGATGTGATCAAGTTAGAGGTGTGGTTATATAGCTATTAGAATTAAGTTTATTGAAAAGAAAGAATACAAACAAAAGTCAAATAGTACTTTTGAGGATATACCTAGGTATCATTGTTTAAAAAAAATAGGTGATATGAATAAATAATAATGAAAACACAAACAAAAAATATACAAACTTCCATTTATAAAATAAGTCATGTAAATGCAATGTACAGCATGGTGACTGTAGTTAATAATACTGTACTGCGTATTTGAAAGTTGTTAAGAGAATAGGTGTTACAAGTTCTCATAACAAAAAAATAATAAACATGATAAATAATAGATGAATCAAGATGTGTAACGAAGGAACTATGCAGAAGTCTTCTAGTTATTTGGCACAGCACATATAAACTAAAGATATTATGAAAATCTGTACATAAGGCTAGACCATTTAACCAAAAGTTTATGTATATGTGTCTGAATGTGTTTTATGTATTAATAACTACCTTTTTTCCAATAATTATTTAAGGCAATCTACAAAAGTTTCAACAATATGACTTTTAGTGAAATAAGCAGAAAATAAATATTCCAGAAAGTTAGCTATGGTATAAGGTGACTTATATATGCCTTGATTTTTTAAAGATAAACACTTTTGTAGAATAGTTCTAGACTTACAGAAAAATCGTGAGGATAGTGCAGAGATTCTACATACCTCACAATCAGTCTCCTCCATTACCGACATGCTATATTGGTGGCTTAGATTTGTTATAATTAATGAAACAATATTGACACATTTTATTAACTAAAGTTCATATTTTATTCATACTTTCTTAATTTTTATCCAATGCCTTTTTTTTTTTTCTGTTCCAGGATACCATTCAGTGAATATTACGTTACATTTAGCTGTCATGTCTCCTTATGCTCATCTTGGTTGTGACAGTTACAATATGACTTTTTACAAAATGGAAATTTTGTAGAATAAGGGCAGGGAAAAATGAGATAAAGTCGAAGTTGTGTTTAGAAACAAAATACATGTCATGAGCTTACGTTCTGTGGCTAGAGATGGACAACACCTCTGACTTTGAACCACAGTGTCCAAAAGACACAGATATACAAGTTGCTTATCATCCTTCATAAAAATGAAGCTCTTCCTGGAATGGAGTCCTGAGGTAACTTCCTCCTGGAGCCGTGATTAAGAGACCACTTTAGGACCAATCATTTTTACGGAAAATAAAAAATGGCTTATTAGGGCTAATCCCTATAACGTATTGAAGGTAGGCCAAGGTCATGATGACTACATGCATTTCAAGTGTGAGGAGGAGGGAAGACAGTGGGGTCAATGCAGTGAGCTATGCAAGCTCATTGGAGGATTGAGCATTTCCCCTGTTTTTTTTTTTGGCTGCACCACACGGCTTGCAGAATCTCAGTTCCCCAACCAGGGATTGAACCCAGGGTCCCAAGCAGTGGATGCAGAGTCCTAACTACTGGACTGCCAGGGAATTCCCGTGCATTTCCCCCTAAAGAGCTGCTCCTATATGGCTGTTCCCAACGCTTCCAGGGACAACAAGGTAATTCAGTAGATTTCAAATTGGTGGTTTCAGGTTGGACCCTCCTGACCCCATCTCACCCCATTCTTTCCCCAGCTTCTTCTTTGATGAAAGACAAGCAAAGGACTTTAAACATAGGCACTGCGTGGGGGCATTTAGCAAAGGAAGACTAAAGGTCAGGGAGTTGTTGAGGCCGGTGGAACTATGAGGGCTGGATTTGACAAGCAGGTATTACAGGCACCCCACAGATTGTGGGATTACCACCTGCTTCATCTCTGCCTGCTTCACACTCTGTTCATCTTGGTCAGGGGCAGCTGCTCATAAAAATGAATAATATTTTCTTTGGTCACATCATGTCTACAGTGCAAGGTTGCCAGAAGTTTGAAAGTACCATCTCTATTCAATTATTATATGTCAAAAACAAGATGGGATTTTCTGTAATTGAAATTATTTATATTGTTCTCTAGTTTAAAATTCCTCTGTGGACAGTATTGCTAATTAAAGCACTGCTGTGACTAAAATAAAAGTGTGACCTACTGCCCTCAACCTCCTTTAAAATATCACATACACACACACATACACACACACACACACACACACACACACACACACACACACACACAAGACCTACTCTAGCCTAGATGTGGGTTAGTAGATCATTATTTGATTTCTGGCTTTACTCCTTGATATAGGTGGCTCTGGAAAAATTTTTTTTAATATTTTGAAACCTCACTTGCCTCATCTATAACATGGTAGGTATATACCAATGTTAAAGTGCAAATATTAAAATTAAGTGAAATAAATTATGTGATGCTCTTACACAAGTATTTAAATAGTAATATTGTCTTAATGATATTAACTCTCTATGTATATACATGAATATAATACATTTAAAACCATTTTACTTACCTAAACATGATGTGTGACATCTATCTTGTATATCACAGTTTTTAAATGATTGTGTTCTTTCTTTTTTTTTCACATCTTTATTGGAGTACAAAAGCTTTACCACGTTGTGTTAGTTTCTACTGTACAACAAAGTGAGTCAGCTACATGTATACATATATCCCCATATCCTCTCCCTCCTGAGCCTCCCTGCCACCCTTCCTATCCCATCCCTCTAGGTCATCACAAAGCACCGAGCTGATCTCACTGTGCTATGCGGCTGCTTCCCACTAGACATCCATTCTACATCTGGTATTGTAAATATGTCAATGCTACTCTCTTACTTCATCCTAACTTCCCCTTCAACCCCGTGCCCTCAAGTCCGTTCTCTGCATCTGCGTCCTTATTCCTGCCCTGCCGCTAGGTTCATCAGTACCGCTTTTTTAAATTCCATGTATATGCATTAGCATACGGTATTTGTTTTTCTCTTTCTGACTTACTTCACTCTGTATGACAGTCTCTAGGTCCATCCACCTCACTACCAATAACTCAATTTCATTCCTTTTTATGGCTGAGTAATATTCCATTGTATATATGCACCACATCTTCTTTATCCATTCATCTGTTGATGGACATTTAGGTTGCTTCCACGTCCTGCCTACTGTAAATAGTGCTGCAATGAATATTGTGGTACATGTCTCCTTTTGAATTATGGTTTTCTCAGGGTATATGCCCAGTAGTGGTATTACTGGGTCATAGGGTATTTCTATTTTTAGTTTTTTAAGGAACCTCCCTACTGTTCTCCATAGTGGCTGTATTTACATTCCCCTCAACAGTGCAGGAGGGTTCCCTTTTCTCCACACCCACTCCAGCATTTATTGTTTGTAGATCTTTTGATCGGCCATTCTGACCGATGTGAGGTGATATCTCATTGTGGTTTTGAATTGCATTTCTCTAATGATTAGTGATGTTGAGCATCTTTTCATGTACTTGTTGGCCATCTATATGTCTTCTTAGGGGAAATGTCTATTTAGGTCTTCTGCCCATTTTTGGGTTGGGTTGTTTGTTTTTGTGATACTGAGGTGCATGAGCTGCTTGTATATATTGGAGATTAATCCTTTGTCAGTTACTTCATTTACAAATATTTTCTTACATTCTGAGGGTTGTCTTTTCATCTTGTTTATGGTTTCCTTTGCTGTGCAAAAGCTTTTAAGTTTAATTAGGTCCCATTTGTTTATTTTTGCTTTTATTTCCCTTACTCTAAGGGGTGGGTCAAAAAGGATCTTGCGGTGATTTATATCATAGAGTGTTCTGCCTATGTTTTCCTCTAAGAGTTTTATAGTGTCTGGACTTACATTTAGGTCTTTAATCCATTTTGAGTTTATTTTTGTGTATGGTGTTAGGGTGTGTTCCAATTTCATTTGTTCACATGTAGCTGTCCATTTTTCCCAGCACCACGTATCGAAGAGACTGTCTTTTCTCGATTGTATATTCTTGCCTCCTTTGTCAAAGATAAGGTGACCATATGTGTGTGGGTTTATCTCTGGGCTTTCTATCCTGTTCCATTGATCTATATTTCTGTTTTTGTGCCAGTACTATACTGTCTTGATTACTGTAGCTTTGTAGTATAGTCTGAAGTCAGGGAGCCTGATTCCTCCAGCTCCGTTTTTCTTTCTTAAGATTGCTTTGGCTATTCAGGGTCTTTTGTGTTTCCATAGAAACTGTAAAATTTCTTGTCCTAGTTCTGTGAAAAATGCCATTGGTAATTTAATAGGGATTGCATTGAACCTGTAGATCGCTTTGGGTAGTTTAGTCATTTTCACAATATTGATTCTTTGATTCCAGGAGCATGGTATATCTCTCCGTCTGTTTATGTTATCTTTAATTTCTTTCAGCAATGTTTTATCATTTTCTGAGTACAAGTCTTTTGCCTCCTTAGGTTGGTTTATTCCTAGATATTTTATTCTTTTTGTTGTGATGGTAAATGGGATTTTTTCCTTAATTTCTCTTTCTGATCTTTCATTGTTAGTATATAGGAATGCAAGAGATTTCTGTGCATTAATTTTGTATCTTGCAACCTCACCACATTCATTGATTAGTTCTTGTAGTTTTCTGGTGGCATCTTTAGGATTTTCTATGTATAGTATCATGTCATCTGCAAACAGTAACAGTTTTACTTCTTTTCCAATTTGTATTCCTTTTATTTCTTTTTCTTCTCTGATTTCTGTTTTGGCTAGGACTTCCAAAACTATGTTGGATAATAGTGGCGAGAGTTCATATCCTTGTCTTCTTCCTGATCTTACAGGAAATGCTTTCTGTTTTTCACCATTGACAGTGATGTTTGCTGTGGGTTTGTCTTATATGGCTTTTTTTATGTGGAGGTAGGTTCCCTCTATGCCTACTTTCTGGAGAGTTTTTATCATAAATTGGTGTTGAATTTTGTCAAAAGCTTTTTTTGCATCTATTAAGATGATCATATGGTTTTTATTCTTTAATTTGTTAATATGGCGTATCACATTGATTGTTTTGCATATATCGAATAATCCTTGCATCCCTGGGATAAATACCACTAGATCATGGTGTATGATCCTTTTAATGTGCTGCTGGATTCTGTTTGCTAGTATTTTGTTGAGGATTTTTTCATCTATGTTCATCAGTGATATTGGTCTATAATTTTCTTTTTTTGTGATATCTTTATCTGGTTTTGGTTTCAAGGTGATTGTGGCCTCACAGAACGAGTTTGAGAGTGTTCCTCTCTCTGAAATTTTTTGAAAGAATTTGTGAAAGATAGATATTAACTGTTCTATAAATGTTTGATATAATTAGCCTGTGAAGCCATCTGGTCCTGTACTTTCGTTTGTTGGAAGATTTTTTTTTTTTAAGTTGGGTTTATTTATTTATTTATTTATTTATTTATTTATTTATTTATGGCTGTGTTGGGTCTTCGTTTCTGTGTGAGGGCTTTCTCTAGTTGCGGCAAGTCGGGGCCACTCTTCATCGTGGTGCGCGGGCCTCTCACTATCGTGGCCTCTCTTGTTGCGGAGCACAGGCTCCAGACGCGCAGGCTCAGTAATTGTGGCTCACAGGCCTAGTTGCTCCACGGCACGTGGGATCTTCCCAGACCAGGGCTCGAACCCGTGTCCCCTGCATTGGCAGGCAGATTCTCAACCACTGCGCCACCAGGGCAGCCACTGTTGGAAGATTTTTAATTACAGTTTCAATTTCATTACCTGCGATTGGTCTGTTTATATTTTCTAATTCTTCCTGGTTCAATCTTGGAAGCTTGTACTTTTCCAAGAATTTGTCCATTTCTTCCAGGTGGTCCATTTTATTGGCATATAGTTGCTTGTAGTAGTCTCTTTGATCTTTTGTACTTCTGTGGTGTCAGTTGTAACTTCCCCTTTTTCATTTCTAATTTTACTGATTTGAGTCCTCTTCCTTTTTTTCTTGATGAGTCTGGCTAAAGTTTATCAATTTTGTTTATCTTGTCAAAGAACCAGCTTTTGCTTTTATTGATCTTTACTCTTGTTTTCTTTGTTTCTATTTCATTTATTTCTGCTGTGATGTTTATGATTTCTTTCCTTCTACTAACTTTGGGTTTTCTTTATTCTTCTTTTTCTAGTTGCTTTAGTTGTAAGGTTAGATTTTTTGTTTGAAATTTTTCTTGTTTCTTGAGGTAAGCTTGAATTGCTATGAACTTCCTACTAAGAACTGCTTTTGCTGCGTCCCATAGGTTTTGGATCGTCGTGTTTTCATTGTCATTTTTTTCTACATATTGTTTGATTTCTTCTTTGATTTCTTCAGTGATCTGTTCGTTATTTAGCAGCGCACTGTTTAGCCTCCGTGTATTTGTGATTTTTACTGTTTTTTTTCTTGTGATTGATTTCTAATCTCATAGCATTGTGGTCAGAAAAGATGCTTGATATGATTTCAATTTTCTTAAATTTTCCGAGGCTTGATTTGTGACTCAAGATGTGATCTATTCTGGAGAACGTTCTGTGTGCACTTGAGAAAAAAGTGTATTTTCTGCTTTTGCGTGGAATGTCCTAAAAATATCAGTTAAGTCTATCTGGTCTATTGTGTCATTTAAAGCTTGTGTTTCCTTATTTATTTTCTATCTGGATGATGTGTCTATTGGTGTAAGTGGGGTGTGAAAGTCCTCCACAATTTTTTGTGTTACTGTCGATTTCTCCTTTTATGGCTGTTAGCATTTGCCTTAGGTATTGAGGTGCTCCTATGTTGGGTGCATAAATATTTATAATTATTGTGTTTTCTTCTTGGATTGATCCCTTGATCATTATGTAGTGTCCTTCCTTATCTATTGTAACTGTCTTTATTTTAAGGTCTATTTTATCTGATATGAGAATTGCTACTCCAGCTTTCTTGTGGTTTCTGTTTGCATGGAATATCTTTTTCCATCTCCTCACTTTCAGTCTGTATGTGTCCCTAGGTCTGAATTGGGTTTCTTGTAGACAGCATATATACAGGTCTTGTTTTTGTATCCATTCAGCCAGTCTGTGTCTTTTGGTTGGAGGATTTAATCCAGTTACATTCAAGGTGATTATTGATATGTATGTTCCTATCACCATTTTCTTAATTGATTTGGGTTTGTTTTTGTGGGTCTTTTTCTTCTCTTTTGTTTCCCGCTTAGAGAAGTTCCTTTAGCATTTGTTGTAGAGCTGGTTTGGTGGTGCTGAATTCTCTTAGCTTTTGCTTGTCTGTAAAGCTTTTGATTTCTCCATCGAATCTGAATGAGATCCTTGCTGGGTAGAATAATCTTGGTTTTAGGTGTTTCCCTGTCATCATTTAAAACATGTCCTGCCACTCCCTTCTGGCTTGCAGAGTTTCTGCTGAAAGATCAACTGTTAACCTTATGGGTATTCCCTTGTATGTTATTTGTTGCTTTTCCCTTGCTGCTTTTAATATTTCTTCTTTTGTATTTAATTTTTGATAGTTTGATTTATATGTGTCTTGGCGTGCTTCTCTTTGGGTTTATCCTGTATGGGACTCTCTGTACTTCCTGGGCTTGATGGGCTTAACTTTCCCATGTTAGGGAAGTTTTCGACTATAATTTCTTCAAATATTTTCTTGGGTCCTTTCTATCTCTCTTCTCCTCTGGGACCCCTATAATTCAAATGTTGGTGTGTTTAATGTTGTCCCAGAGGTCTCTGAAACTGTCCTCAATTCTTTTCATTCTTTTTTCTTTATTCTGCTCGCTGGCAGCTATTTCCACCATTTTATCTTCCAGCTCACTTATCCGTTCTTCTGCCTCAGTTATTCTGTTATTGATTCCTTCTAGAGTATTTTTGATTTCAGTTATTGTGTTGTTCATCATTGTTTGTTTGCTCTTTAGTTCTTCTAGACCCTTGTTTAATTTTTCTTGTATTTTCTCCATTCTGTTTCCGAGATTTTGGATCATCTTTACTATCATTACTCTGAATTCTTTTTCAGGTAGTTGCCTATTTCATCTTCATTTTGTAGGTTTTTACCTTGCTCCTCATCTGTAACATTTTTTTGACTTTTCATTTTTTTTTTTTTTTTGATGGGTGGGGCTGTATTCCTGTCTTACTGGTTGTTTGGCCTGAGGTGTCCAGCACTGGAGTTTGCAGGCAGTTGGATAGAGCTGGGTCTTGGTGCTGAGATGAGGACCTCTGGGAGGCCTCACTCTGATTGATATTCCCTGGGGTCTGACGTTCTCTGTTAGTCCAGCAGTTTGGACTCAGAGGTCCCACCACCGGAGCTTGGCCCTGAATCTGGCCTAGGAACCAACGTCCCACAAGCCACGTGGTGAGGCAAAAAAAAAAAAAACAAGAAAAAAAAAAGAAAAAAAGGAGCAGTACTGTAACAAAGAATAAAAAAACAAAATAAAATTAGAAAGATAAAAAATATATTAGGAAAATTAAAAATATAATTGAAACAACTGCAACAAGGTAAAACAAAACCACAACAGAAAATAGAGAAAAAAGAAAAAGGGAAAAAAGGGAACAAGCCAAAAGGAACAGAACAATAACAAAGTATACAGAATAAAACAAAATTAGTAAAATAAAAGATTTATAGAAAAATAAAAATATAAATGAATCAACACCAATAAATCAACAAGGTAAAACAGAACTCCAATCTTAAAGAGGAAAAAAAAGAAAAGAAAAAAAAGGCCTTGGCTATGGGAGGTGGAGTTTAGGCAGGGGCAAGGTTTAGGGTGGAGCAGGACCTGGGCGGGGCAGGGTGGGGGGGCAGTGACATTTGAGTGTGGGGTGAGGCCTAGGCTCAGGACCTACGCAGCAGGAAAAGGCCTTGGGTGCTGGGCCTAGGCGGTGTGATGTTCAAACGTGGGGCGGGGCCTCTGCTTAGGACCTGCCTGGAAGCAGAGAGGCAGCACGTCCAATGGGGGCCTTCGGGAGTGTGGAGCTCTGGAGTTTGGAGGTAGGGCCCTGGGTGAGGGTGTGTGGGTGGGGTTTAGGCCCAGTGCCATTGGAGGCGGTCTCAGAGGGGGTCTCCAAGTGTAGAGGTGGGGCCCTGGGGCGGGGCTTGGGCTCTGCACCACAGGAGGGAGGCTCTGAGGGCAGAGGATTAGGCCCAGGAGCCCCACAGGCTCCCTGGTGCCTAAGTGGCCACGTTCCCTTCTGTTCTTCCATGCCACCCCCACCCCATCTCGCCCAGGACCCCTAACCATGGGTGGGTCCCACTGGGTGTAGGAACTCCTCCCCTCCCCCAGCCACCCCTTACGGGTGCCGGTCCTGTAGGCCCGGCCTTTACTTTTGCTCCCCCTTCCCTCCCTCCCACTCCCTCAGGATCCACCAGGCTGGAGGGGGCCTCGGTGGGCAGAGGACTAGTCCCGGGATCTCAGCACTCTCCCGGAGGCCCAAGTGGGCAGGGGAAACCTGGCCATGCTCCCTTTTGATCCTTTCCCCTCCCAATTGTCCCCCAATTTCCCCCTTCGGGCGTGGGATCTCTTCCCCTTTCCCAGTCGCCCCCAGGGTCACCAGTCCCGCCCACTTCCACTTCTCCTCCCCCTTCACTCCCCCCACGTCCCACGTCTTACCTGGTCACTGGGGGTTCCTCCCATGTCCTTAGGTGTCCGTGGTCCCCCTCCGGTGCCTGGTAGGTGCCCTAGTTGTGCTCATTGTGTTCTTTCCATGTTTGTCATACAATTTAGCTGACATTTCTTTCCATTCTCTTGAATGTTCCATCTTTCCAGTTGTCAGGTATATTCACAGGCTTCCAGAATACTCAGCTCAGGGGAACTTTTACTGCTTCTGAGAGGTTGGGATTTCTATCCCAACCTTCATTTGATTCCTTACCTGAGGAAAAAGGAGCCCGGGACCCCAAGGAGGATACTATCTTGGGCCTCAGTTGTCTTTCACCCTCAGTAGGTCAGGCGAGGCCAGCGGCTGGTGGCAGCCTGTCCTGTCCATCTGCTGGTAAATGCCATGTCGGTGGTTTCAGTGTGCACACTTCTGACCCCACCTCACCCCACCTTGGGCCATCTGTTATCATCTGTTACCTTTGAACTTCCCCTGAGGCATCTCTGTATTTCTTGTAGCTATTGTCAGGCTACTCTCTTAGACTATAGTTTCCTTACAGGTTGTGAATGCAGGATACACCTTTGCATCTCCTCCGTCACCAAGCACAATAACAAGGTGGGTGTGAAATACATTGAGCTGAATGAGTGGATGAAGGATGAGATTGAACATCACTCAGAGATTCCCTGGCCCAGCAAATCTCTTGTTGCATTAAAGCTCCTATTACCTATTATAAGATCAATGATGTCTTGGATGTATGCACACAATTAACTTGAATGCTGCTACAGAGACCATTGCTTTATTTAAAATTCCTTGATATTCAGACTGCAACAAACAGGGCTTAAGACATATATTCTGTAGGAGGACAGGGGTCTGAGGGAAGAGCTCCACATTTTGTGGAGTTAAGATTCTCAGATGTCCCTTCCTCTTGACTGAGGTAGGGTGCTGTGAAGAGAGGACATCGTGAAGGCAGTGATAAGAGTTTGGATGCTTTGGAGGGAATAATCAAAGACATAGATATAGAAAGAGGCACCAAAAGTGAATCTCTGCAAAATTTTAAATGTAACTTTTAAATGATTTCCCTACAAATTATTCCTCAAATTTTCTAAGGTTTCTTCCTGACTGGCCTAACATGCTAGTGCCAAATAGGCTTTTTATTAGCTTCGGGGGAAAAAAACAGTGCAAAACTATATAAACTGTAAACATGGTTTACCAAAGTGCATGGCAGGAAGTCTCTTGAATGGCAGAAAGGTTGGCTGTGTGGTCATGACTGGGTAGCCTGAGGAACACTCTGTCTCCCTTTTTTTTTCTTTTTCTTTTTTCTTTTTTTAAAATGTATTTTATTTATTTATTTATTTATTTATTTTGGCTGTGTTGGTTCTTCGTTTCTGTGCGAGGGCTTTCTCTAGGTGCAGCGTGTGGGGGCCACTCTTCATCGCGGTGCGCAGGCCTCTCACTGTCGCGGCCTCTCTTGTTGCGGAGCACAGGCTCCAGATGCGCAGGCTCAGTAGTTGTGGTGCACGGGCCCAGTTGCTCTGCGGCATGTGGGATCCTCCCAGACCAGGGCTCGAACCCGTGTCCCCTGCATTGGTAGGCAGATTCTCAACCACTGCACCACCAGGGCAGCCCCACTGTCTCCCTTTAAAACTGCTGGTTGAGAGGAAAAATGTTGAAGACTGATGGTGCATTCGTCTTCATTTTTCCTGTGAAAGGTATTTTTGTTGGTTGTTTTAGACACAGTCATTTTATTTAGCTTGGAAAATAACTCAAGAGAGAAGTTTTCGGAGAGAATCGGTGTACTTTTTTGTTTTTATGACCTTCTAAAATATTTGGACTTTTTTAAAGAGAAGTTTAGGTTACAGCAAAATTGAGAGGCAAGTACAGAGATTTCCCATATACTCTCTACCCCACACATGCGCGGCCTTTCCCATTATCAACATTCCTCATCAGAGTGGTGCATATGTTACGATTGATGAACTTCACTGACATTATTGTCATCCAAAACCCATAGTTTACATTAAGGCTCAATCCTGGTGTTGTACATCATATGGGTCTGTACAAATGTATAATGACATATATCCACCATCATAGTATCATTCAGAGTGTTTTCATTACCCTCAAAATCCACTGTGCTCCTCCTAGTCATTCGTCCTTCTCCCCCCCTCCTCCTGCCCCCGGCACTGGCAACAACTGATATTTTTACTGCCTCTGTTGGAATTCATGTACTTTCAGAAAGTTTTTACTGGGAAAATAATATTAAAATAACAACAGAAATCTATGGAAAATTTTTCCACATTCCCAATACCATATCAAATTTATTTTCATTTGCCTTTTTTACATTATAAACTTTATCTTATGTATAACCAGTTCCTACATGTTGTAGTGATATTGTTTATCCAATATTATAATTTAAATTTTCAATTTTATCTTAGATTAAAATAATCTTTTTTCTTCTTATCTCTGTTTCCTTCTCTTACCCACATCTAAACACTGCATTGTCAGCCTGATATTATCCCCACTCTAACAATTACTTTTATTTTACAATGCTGCTTTATTTAAAATTCCTTGTTGTTTAGATAGGAACAAAAAGGGGATAATACATATATTCTGTAACAAGGGCAGGATCAATCAACTATTTGATTAAGTCTAAGTTAAATATAAGTAAATCTACCGGATGTTTATTCTATACTATTATGTCCCAAATGCTGTGTGAGTGTGTAATGATACGCTATGTGGTGCACAAGCTTAGTAAAATGATAGCTGCGCTCACAGAAATTTATAGTCTGATTGAGGTGATGGGACATTCACATGATTCAATTAACTAACATGACCTAAGCATATATAATAGCACGATAGGCTGAAATAATGAAGTGCTAAATTATGAGATACGGAAACTGATATGAGATCTAGAAACTGACAGGACAGGAAAGTCCGAGCTATAAAAAATGTGCTAACTGTGAAGTTTAGATTCGTGCAGCAAGAGAGAGGCCAGAGGGCCCTGCAGCCACGCCTCTCAGGAGGAGGGCTCTCAGAAGAGGAACTGATGAGGGCACCACTGTGGCAGAATTTAGACACCAATAGGAATGGGTTTCAGGGAACTGCCAGGAATGTTCCGTGGAATGTGTTCATCCTAACTTAGAACCCTCTTAGAACCATATCCCACCCCAGCCAGGGCATAAGGGTTTGCCCCAGCCCAGAGAGAAGGCTCTAGGAGAGGAAGAATCAAACTCTGTAGAATAAGATGATATTGTGTTTTTATACTTAATTTTTTTCTAGCTAGGGAAAAATGGATAATAAACAGGAAACAATGGGAAAAGGTATTGTACAAACCAAAGAACAGAGTCTAGTTCACTGTTGTGTGTGTGTGTCTATATATTTTCAAATCCTGTTAATAAATTCAGAAGACTGTCATAAGCAAGGAATATAATTAATTCTTACCTGGAAAAGTCCTTTTAAGACCCCATGCTTAGGAGACCAACAAATGAATTTCTATCTCTAGCGTGTTGCTTACTAGTTATGGGGTCAGGAGCAACCTTAGTTTCTTCAACTCCAGAATAAAGTCTTAATAAGCAGTGTACAAATAGATGTCAGTTTTGTTCCATTTTCTTTTGAAAGAAAGCTTTCTAACCTCATACATGTTTATTTTTGAAGATGACTTTAAGCTTCTATAAGTGACAGTAAAAAAATAATGGTCTGGCTGACAACTGTCTTTGAAGGACGGCCTTAAAATCAGCTGGTTGATAGAAAAATAAGCTTTCAGACTGTTCAGTAGCTTGGAAGTTGGAAAAAATCATAGAACCAGAATGGAGATAGCACACTGTCTGGTTATCATTTCAGGGAAATGAGCATTTCTTTATTTCTTAAATATTCAGAGAGAAGTACTCTTTGAATACTACAGTATTTATTGAGGTGGTAGATTTCATGAAATATAAAAGCTAGTTGTCTTCTCCTTGTGGGTCTCTTATTACCTACTTTCTGTAGTTGGCTGGTGGCTAATACACCATGTGTATCAGCCAGTGAGAGTTGTATTCGTTTTCTCCTGCTGCCTTAACAAATGATCACAGTTAGCAGCTTAAAATAACATCCAGTTATTATCTCACAGTTGTGTAGGTCACAAGTCTTGGTATAACTGGCCCAACTGAGCCGTGTGGAGTGTCTCACAAGACTCTGGGGAAGAATCCTTCCTAAGCTCATTTAGCTTGTTGGCGGAAATCTGTCCTTTGCAGCTTGTCCTTGTATCTTTGCTTCCTGTCAGCTAGCAGTTGTTCCTATAGGTTTCCCACATACTTTCTCCTGCTTTCCATATGACTGCTTCAGCAAGGATCGATCAAATCCCTCTCACGCTTCAAATCTCTCCAGTTCGTCTTCTGCCACACTTCTCTGACTCCAGCGAGCCAAAGTTCTCTATTTTTAAGGCTCATGTGGGTTAGATTGGATCTACCTGGATAGTCCAGAATAATCCCCTTATTTTTAAGCCCCTCAACCTTAATTACAGAATACCTTTGCCATGTAACATAACACTCACAGGTTCCAGAGATCTGGACGTCTGTAGGGGGCCCTTCTGCCTACCATAAGAAATTAAAAGCTATCACTCCTTATCCATTTTCAGAACATATTGTCTTCATGAAAGACAGTTTTAAAATTTTAGTTAAATGATCTTGGAAATATAGCCTCTCTGAGGAGTAGTTGCTGGCAGTTGAACAACACTGATTTACCTCAGATATGTGCTTACTGGTTGTTTTTTTGGATTGTCTCCTATAAGAAGTCTTTTGCTCCATCTCTGTTTTGGTTCTTTAGGACAATGATCAGGAAAGAAACTGCATATAGATTTTATTACATTTTGTGGTGGTGATGTGGGCAGGCATAGATGCTGAATCATCTGGCATCATTTGGTAGGATTCAGCTGGTAGGAAAGTCTCTGGTCCTCTGATAAGAGACCATTCCTGTCACTCAGGATGTGTTGCTCCCAGGAAGGAGTTAATGTTCTCCTCACATGGGTGCAAATAATGGCTGCAATGGCTACAGCTGCTCAAAGACCCTAGAGACAAAATCCTAAATCCTGAGCTGCTGATTCTTACATCCATGGTTTATTACTCATCATATTTTTTTGCCTAGGTCAAGCAAAAATCTCTGATATTCTTTCTCTCTTTCTCTCTCTCTCTTCCACCCCCCCCATGTTTATTTCATTCAAGCCTAGAAAAATACAATGGGAAAATATCAAATCACACATTATTATTATAAAATACTCGCTTTTCAGTCTGATTTTCTCTTCTTCCTCCCTTTGCCTTACTCGTCCTTCAGCCATTCACTGCTAATTAGAACTTCTACCAGGAAGTCAACAGTGGCAGAGAAGTGAGACAGATACATCTGACCCTAATTATTTGCCCCAATGTAAAGTTTAGGAAATGAGAAAGTGAAAAACAGTGACCGGAAAGAATTAGGCTCTTCAGTGTTCCTTACTAGTCCCCAGAATGCCAGTGACAATCATGGGTAATTGGGTGGCTTCATCGTCAGCCAGTGGATTACCTTTAGTGTGGAGATCTGCACATACTTCGAATTCATATTGCAAATGTTGGCATTTACCTAGATCATCCTTTCTTATTTTACAAGATGAGGAACCTTCACCCAGAAAGATTTACTGTCTTGTGCATAGCCACACAACACAAATACCGTGTAAATTTTCTCATGCAATATCTACAAATTTGACCCTGTTATCCTCCTGAAAACATATGGAGAAGCTAAGGCTAAACTTTGTTAATGACTTACAGTCGCACTGGTTAATATGAACAGGCTAAGACCAGAATGCAAATCTGCTGTTCTCTCTTCATATACACTTCCCATCAACTTATGTCTGGCCAGGTGTGGAAAAGTCCCAGGGAAAGCAGGTGTGCTGTAATAGAGTGGTTATTTGGGGTGGAAAGCACCTGATGTATCATTATCTGCATCTTCACATGCTATTAGTGTGCCATGATGTCTTTTTGTCCACTAATAAATCACCATAAGCTTGAGGCCTTTGTCTTGACAACCTAATTTTCGCTCAGGACAAGACCATTCCATGGTCCTGTTGATATATGACTAGACCTCATCCTTGAGTAAATTCCTGTGTAAAGAATTTCTCTTCATTTGAAAATCTTCTTCCCTTTGGAATTCAGCCAAAATTTAATGAGAAAAATTATCTATTATGCAGTCTCGCTCTTAAAGCAAATATAAGTCTCCAGTTGCAGAATTCTTGTAGGTGCTATCTGCCTTCAGTTAGGAATAATTTAGATATTGAATAAGAAATCCCTTTCATTGACTGACATCTTGCAGATTAAACCTGAAGCCTCTCGAACTTCATTACAGCTTCATGAATATTGTAAGGCTTTAAAACTTGGCTGTGGTTTTGAAGCTCAGCCAAGAAGGTATTAATGCTTGTTAGAACTTGTATTTAGGTAATGCCTTTTCTTCCAACTGATTTAAAGCACCTAGCACATTGTTTCAATCTATCTCCATAATATGCATATGGGTTGTTAAGTGGAGGCTTCATTATTCCCACTTTATAAGTAGGAAGCCTAGGGGTCAATGAAGTGACACCAACTAACAAAGGACACTAATTCTCTATTACATATTTTCCAGCTCTGAATCCCTATTTGGGAAAGCTGCTTTCACTAGTAACATGCCTCTTATTTGCATTACATTGCATTAGCTATGCATTAAATCTCTACTTCTGTTTCAGCCTTATTCCCAGCTCCTGCGACCCTCTCCCCTTCATTTGCCTACCCACTTGATTTCCATCAATAACTTCCTACTCCAACTCCTAGGACATCATTCTTAATCTTTAAAGTGCATGAGAATCTCCCAGGGTACTCTGGCCTCAGTAACGGTGATTCTTTTTTTAATAGATCTAAGATGGAGACCAGGAACCTTCATTTTAGCAGATACCTTAAAAAAATCCAATGCTGATAATAATTGAGAGAAGTGCCTCACAATCAATCCTGATGTGGAGTAGAAAAGCCAGGAAGAGTTTTAGAGTCTTGAACATATTAACTATGGTCTAGTACATTACAGGCCATTTGTCCTGTTAGGTTGGGTATCTGAGAAGCAGAGCCAGAGGCAAAGATTCTTTTGCTAATAATATATTGAGGCATGCTCTCAAGAGGAGAGGGAGGGATTCGGGATAGGGCTGGGGAATAAGCTAGCAATGTCTCAGCTGGAGTCTGAGCCAGTCTGATCCCACAAGGATGCTCTGGAATACAGATTGACCACAGAGTTAGCAAGGAGGCCAGTTTTTTGAACTTCAGAGTCAGTCAGTCATTGGCCAAGTTTGTATATGGAGTCGGGACGGTGGGGAGGTGTGGTCTTCCTGATGAGGCATCTCCAAGTTGTCTGAGAGCAATTCTTCACAGAAGGCAGCTACGGGTTGTTATCCGTCACAGTGCAGCATCTGGGGTATGTGTATTCTGGCTGGTAAAGGTGATCTGGGCAGAGCACTAATAATCTGCTACAACCCTCAGCTCAACAAGAATCACCTTTACTCCTCCTAGTCTTGAGCTCCTGGCTTTATCATTTCCCTACCTTGAACCACCCAATCTAATACCTAACTCTATATATTTCTGTGTCTGAGTCCCCTCCCTGGTACATCTCTATAGTCCCAGGGTTCCTTATATGATTGTTCTTAATAATCCCTTTCCTAGACAGAGAAATCCTGCCTTACAACCTGCCCATTGAAAGAGTGCTGACTCTGGCCACTGTCAGGTTGCAGGTATCTGCATGGCTCTTCCATTGCTTCCTATTTCCGAAGTCCCAACATGAGTTCTCCCTTTCCTGCTAAACTTATTTGCCTGACTCTGTCCCTAGTTTTAGGAGGGAATTCCACATTGCACAACTCCAGGGGCACAATTATTATTGTGTTCTCTGAGCATGACGCCTTCCAGAGACTTGTAATCTGGTAGCCCAGGCAATACTCCTTGGGTACAGGGTTATGCTTCCACACTAGTTTTCTGCAGGCAGGATCTGGCAGCCCACTTCCCAGTTTCAGCCCCTCCCAGGCTCTCATTTCCCAGGTTCTGTCTGGAGATATCCATATGATATTAGGGATGCTAGGGCTGTTTTTACTTCTCTATGCCTGTTGCTTTCTACTAAATTTCCTCTAAGGTTGTAAAATTATAAGTGGCCATCAGATGTTATTACACACTCTAATATATGGCAAACTGATAATGAAATTGAATGTTTTAACAAAATTACTTGGTAGAGATATTGCTAAAATGTTCACAGGACAAAATAAACAAAGGAACTAAACTAAATGTGGAAAGAGGGGCAGAGACGTTCAGCCAGTTTCCTAGACCCTGAGATTGCTTCCTGCACATGACTTGGCCTTTTCACAGAACTGTGCACTCTGAGGTGTCTGTGTGCTATGGCAGAAATCAGAAACACTGCTTCTAGCAACTCTCCTGCCAGGAAATTCTTGTTCCAGAGACACAGCACAGTGATGTGCTTGGTAAATCAGACTTACAGTTTGTACTTACTTGCAACAAAATTCACAAAAGTGAAAAAATTATAACTACTTGAAAATATTACAAAAAATATCATTATTTAAACTTAAAATAATGAGGAAATAGGAATACACAATTCAAAATAATGAAAAAGTTTTACTCCCCCTTAGCAACCAAAGAAAACAAAAGGAATAATTTTGCCTCTATCAAACTGTCAAATATTTTACAAAATGGTAGTAGGCAGTGTTGTTCAGGATGTGTTAAAATGGACACTCAAATATGCAGCTGATGATAGAATAAATGGTACAGTTTTTTTGGAGGAAAAATTTTCAATATGCATCAAGAGTCAAAAGAAACATCTTGAATGAGCAATTTTACTGCAAAGAATTCTTACCAAGAAAATGATCAGATATGCAATCATACAAGCATTTGTGTACAAACAAGAAAAGTAAAAACTTCCCTTATTTCTAACCCTTAACAGATCAAATATTAGTTAAATGCTAGTATATATATTTTTAAACACTTTATTTTTTTAGAGTAGTTTTAGGTTCACAGCAAAATTGAGAGGAAGGTACAGAGATTTCCCACATACTCCCTGCCCCACACATGCACGGCCTCCCCCATGATCAACATCCCCCACTAGGGTAGTACATTTGTTATAATTTATGAACCTGTGACACATCGTAATCACCCAAAGTCCCTAGTTTACATTAGGACTCACTCTTGGTGGTGTACATTCTGTGGGTTTGGACAAGTATATAATGACCTGTCTATTCCTATTCATCTCACCGCCCCCCATCCCCAGACTGTGGCAACCACTGATATTTTTACTGTCTCCATAGTTTTGCCTTTTCCGGAATGTCAAATGTTGGAATCATGTAGTATGTAGTCCTTTCAGATTGGCTTCCTTTACTTAATAATGCGCATTTAAGTTTTCTTCATGTCTTTTTATGCCGTGATAGTTCTCTCTCTTTAGCATGGACTAATATTCCATTGTCTGGATGTACGACAGTTTATTTAACCAATTGCTGGCATGTTTTTATCATGGAAGGTAACAGCCTCATTTTACTGACCTCTGTCAGGTATGCTATAAGTTGATTTTTTCAGTGGTGATATAACCCAAGCTCAAAGTCTGGAGGTTTGGAGAACAGAAAAGTTCGGGGTTGAGTGGACATGAAAGAGATGGAGCAGGGTTGAAAGTACTTGCGTCTGGCAAGCTTAGGAATGACAAGACTTCTATGTGGCCTGTCCCCGCCTGTTTAAATTCTGAATTTTATTTGGGGCCCAAGCCCCAACTAACAGGAAAGCATTAACTTTGCATTCTTTGCCTGCTTAGTTTGCCTGTCGTCCTCTGAACCTCATGGGTGTCTATGGCTTAGAGTAAAACTCATGAATTCATGCACGTTTAAAATAGTCACTGATGTCTGGACAACCATCTAGGAGATGAGTCCTAAAAAGGAGTGATGGTACCAGGAAGAAGCCTGAGCCTTCAATGCTGAAAGACTATAGGAACTTCCTTTGGCTTCTGGCTTCAAGTCTAAAACTCTCTACTGGCTATTTAAAGTTCAATGAATAATAGCTGTTATTATTGTCGTCTTTATTAACTAAGTTAATAAAGGTGTGGATATTTACTGGCTCATCCACACTCGGTGTGCGCACCCTATCAATGTTTCTGCTACATAGGAAGCCCCTTCTTCCTTCTCTTTTCTTTACTCTGTGTCTTGCCGTTATTTAACAGCAGTCTTATGTCCACCTCCTGCATGAAGCTTCCCTGTAATGCCACAGTGATTGATTTCTTTCCTCAATTTCTGTCTTGGAGTTGGACCCACACATTCTGACTCTTTAAAATATACACATAGAGGTTGACAGGTGGAACGTGTGCCATAGATGGCTGAGTGAGCGATTTTCAAAATGAGAATACAATCACTGCAGTATTAAATTCTTATTCTGTTAAATAACCTAAAGGAATGAGCTGGCATTCTCGTTTTAATTTTATTCTAAAAGCTATTAAACATCCCTATTATTCCAGGTACCGACATCTTCATTCCTCTTCATCCCATAAGAGAACCAAATGGGTATGTGCCTTGAACAGCTCTCTTCCAACAGCACTCAGTCCACAAGCTTAAATACGGAACATGAATTTGGTTCTACCTTTTAAGAGATTTGAAGAACTTTCTCATTTACTGCTTCAGACTGAAATAATTGCCTGAACTTCCCCCCTTCATTTTGTGTTCCATTTATACACAGCTTGTTATTTTATTCCTACAGAGGTTAAGAGCTCCTAATTTGACTAATATGTTAAATAGACACTTCATTTATATTAGTTTGTATTCAGTAATTTCAAGTAATAGCTTGTAGTCATCATATCAGGTTTCCTTTTGAGTGTTCTTAAATGTATCCTAGTCTCCATCAATAATAATTAAGCCTCAGTTAGATCATGATCCTATTCCTGAGCTGTCAGTCATTCACTATGAGAACAATTGAGATCATGTAGATGACAATTGTCTAACTCTTGTTATTGCATGAAAATGAGCAAGGTGTGATTTCATTGCAGGTGGAGCCTATTCTGACAAGATGATGGTGGTTTTGCAATTTTCAATAGGAATCGGGGATGTTTTATGGTGGATTTCTTGCAGCAAAATGGCTCTCAGCCATCCTTGCTCTTTGCATCACAAGATGATCTGGACTTCTAAAGCTTGTATATCCTTCACATTCAGGAAGCCAGACAAATAGAAACTCACCAATAAACAAGAATATCCCTTGGTACACAAAATAATGCTTTTCCCCCTGGACCAATGTAACTTGAAAAAATCCACCAATGAATTTTTATGCTCTTCCAGTCTATGTGAGTAGTTGTTGGGATTCTGATTCAACAGTTGTTGAGGCAGAGAAATCATTGCTGCCTTTACTTTATAGTTCTGTGAGCTTTCAGGGGGCATGACTGAAAAGTCAATGCCAAGTGTTCATAGAGAAGATGCTTTTAATGGTTTTCCTGTTGACCTCATCACTAAAAGAAGCTGTCATATTTGATCAATGTGGCAGTGTCATCCTGATCAATCTCCTCCTTGGTTTTCTCTTCCCATGTATTTCTGATCACCTACAGGGTGACTATACATGCCCTGGTTCCAGTGCTCATTTCTCAGCAAATTAATCTCTGTTTTGGCCTTCTTATCTCTAGTTAAGGGTAGAATTCACCTCTGCTGCCGCCTTTTTCTTCCTAGCTGTGTAAGAAATCAGCGCAGGGGTACCAGTGCCACATCTCTAAGCTCACTCAGAATGCTGTGACAGCTCAGCATGCCCTGTGTTAAGTAGGAAGCTTCCTCTTTCTATGTTAAGTTCATTTGAAGAATGCTGCAAGATATCAGGCCTTAAAATAGTACCGTGCTTTGAATGCACACATACAGCTGTTTAATCCAAAGCATGTGCAAACATACACACGCACACGTATGCATAAACACACGGTAATAAAGAGTTCTGCTATCACTGAATTTTACACCCAGAACCAGACTTGCCCTCAAATAACACAGGCTTTGGTATAAATCAGCCTAGATTTCTTCTACCTTTACAATGAGTTACAGGTACCTATTGTTCGTTCCTTCAATCTAGCCTTGGTGGTCACTAACCCCGTCCATCAATTCTGCTATCTGAGTTTTGAACCTTAGTGGTTAGTGGGTGCCAAGTTCTCTGCACTCTTCCTTCTTTCTAGAGTTGGCTACTCTTTTATGGGTGTTTGAGAATCAAGTAGATACATTGAAAGGTGGGGAGGCACACCTATTTTATCTAAATTCCACGTCCTAATTGAAGTTAATTGTCTTTATTACACTAGAAAAAGTTCAATCTGAGTACAAAAATGAACAAGTGCACTTGTGTACACTTGTGCACAAGTGTAGATGAAGAATCATCTTGACCCCATCTGTGTTTGTCTCATATCCTCATCTAAGAATAAGTTGAAACCACCAGGGAAAAATCCTGATTTGTTGTTCAATTATTTCAGTAGGACTGAATCCCATGATTGAGGCATCATCCCAGTAGGGTATAACACCCGGCATCCTAGAAAGCACTAAAAGAGTTGCATAGTCAACAGAAATATTGTCTCAGAGATGCTAAATTCCACATGTTCTCAAGTGCACATTTTTTTTTTAATTTAATTTTTATTTTTGACTGCGTTGGGTCTTCGTTGCTATGCACAGGCTTTCTCTAGTTGCAGCGAGCAGGGACTACTCTTCTTTGTGGTGTGCGGGCTTCTTATTGTGGTGACTTCTCCTGTTGTGGAATATGAGCTCTAGGCACGTGAGGGCTTCAGTAGTTGTGGCATACGGGCTCAGTAGTTGTGGCTCGTGGGCTCTAGAGCGCAGGCTCAGTAGTTGTGGCGCACGGGCTTAGTTGCTCCGGGGCTTGTGGGATCTTCCCGGACCAGGGATCAAACCTGTGTCCCCTGCATTGGCAGGCGGATTCTTATCCACTGCACCACCAAGGAAATCCTCAAGTGCATTTTTGATGAATGTGTTTTGATAAGCTTGAGCAAAGTCAGTTTGCAAAGACTTGACCCCAGCAGTCTAAGTTAGCAGACTAGGTTAACTACAGGCACTGAGCATGGGTGTTGCTTGAGAGAGTTCCTTGTGATACTTTGGAGCTTCCTCAAAGTCTGTTCTTTTTTTTAATTTTATTTATTTATTTATTTATTTATTTATTTATTTATTTATTTATTTATTTATTTATTTTTGGCTGTGTTGGGTCTTTGTTTCTGTGCGAGGGCCTTCTCCAGCCGCGGCAAGTGGGGGCCACTCCTCATCGCGGTGCGCGGGCCTCCCACCATCGCGGCCTCTCCCGTTGCGGAGCACAGGCTCCAGACGCGCAGGCCCAGCAATTGTGGCCCACGGGCCCAGTCGCTCCGCGGCACGTGGGATCCTCCCAGACCAGGGCCCGAACCCGTGCCCCCTGCACTGGCAGGCAGACTCCCAACCACTGCGCCACCAGGGAAGCCCCAAAGTCTGTTCTTATGTTGTGGCTTCCAAACTGATATTACCAACCAAGACTGTGTGCCTGCCTCAAGGGCCGCTTGTTTAATTAGATTCTTCAGTTAACTTTCTGCGGATATTTCCCCTTAGAAGAAGTTTTACTTTCAACTTTTTAAATGCATGGACGACATTTATGCCCAGAATTGGCCCTGTAGCAGTCTGGAACCTCAGATAAAACCCTGGGGAATCAGTTAATCATTTCTTGTGGCTGAGGGTCATAGAATCTAGAATATTGATTCTTAGTGATGGGTTTCCTCCCAAATGAGCTTTATCTGTCGGATTTAGCCTTCTCTATGGAGTGTGGAATGGAGCATCTATAGGAAAAAGTCATGCAAAAAAAATTCTGCCTCTGTATCAATATCATCCATGTGAAATAAATCATGACAGCCTCACCATATGATGAAATATGTGGATGTTCTCTTTATAGATTATATATAATCTACAATCAGGGGCAAGTTTCATTCTGCACACATGAACATTTATTAATATAGCATCAAATGCAATCTGTCCATGAGCCTGCTGAGTGGCATGTCACTGTTGGGTTACAACTGAGCAAGAGACGGGGAACATAGTACTTAAGAGTGAGAGCTCTAGAGTCAGCTGGGTGTCGGGCTAGTCACCACCACTGTCCAGCTGTGTGATCTTGGACAAGTCCTTGGATTTTCCATTAGTAAGCTGGGCATAGTAATATGACCCATTTAATAAGTCATCGTGAGGTGAATAGATATTATATGTAAAGCACCTGATTAAGTTCCTGTCACATAGCAAGCATTCCATCATGTTACCTCTTGTTACCTGATACTAGTCCAGGTTGGATGCTGATGTTTGTATATTTTTAAAAAATAAAGTTTGTATTTTAGAAGAGTTTTCAATAAAAGTTGCAAAGGTGTATCAGGGAGTTCTCAAATACCCTGCACTCAGTTTCCCCTGTTGTCATCACCTCATATTGCTGTGCTACATTTGCCACAGTTAATGAGTCAACATAGGTGCATTACTATTAACTAAACTCCATATATTTTTTTTCTTATTTCATCAGTTTTCCTTTTTCTGTTCCAGGATCTCATCCAGGGTATCACATTATATTTATTTTTCATGTCTCTTTGGCTCCTCTCAGCTGTGATAATTCTCAAATTTCCCTTGTTTTTGATGACCTTGACAGTTTTTAGGAGTACTGGTCAGGTATTTTGTAGAGTGTCACTAAATTTGAGTTTGGCAAATGTATTTCTCATAGTCAGACTGAGATTATGAGTTTTGGGAGGAAGACCCCAGAGGTGAATGGGATTTTTATGGCTGAGTAATATTTCTCAACACAATGTACGAGAGTACACCCTATCAATTTATCACTGATAATGTTAACATTGATCACCTGGCTAATGAAGCATTTACTAGGTTTCTGTTTCTATCTGTTTTTTTGTACTGTATTCTTTGAAAGCAAATCACTAAGTGCATCCCACACTTAAAGGGTGTGGAATCATGCTCCACCTTATTGAGGGCAGATTAGCTACATAAATTATTTGGAATTCTTCTGTACAGGAGATTTGTCTCTTCCCCATTAATTTTTTTTATTTAATTCTTTATTTATATCAGTTGGACTCAAGAGTATTTATATTTTATACTTTGGCTTATAATCCAATACTATATTATTGATTTTCTTGCTCAAATTGTCTCAGCTTGGGCCATTGGGAGGTCTTTTATTTGATTCTAGTGTTCTTTTGACATATCTCTATTGTTTTATTTTTTAAGCAACTTCCTTATTTTCTGGCACTACAAGATGTTTCAGGCTCATCTTGTATACTTCCTGCCCCAGCCCTACAACTGGTTATTTCTCCAAAGGCATTCTGATCCTCTTTATTAGAGAATGGTGTTAGAATCCAAGATCTGGGCACTGGGCATGCTTGTTATGACTGGGGTGTTTTTGCTTCAGTGGGCAGAGTTGGGAAGTATATAAATATATACCAATCCATATATAAACATATGTATGATTATTTCTATATTAATTCATCAGTACATATATTAAGCTAAATTTAAATTCATACTTATGCCTTTACCTCGATTCCAGTACCACATGGTTTATTCTAGCTTTTCCCCTTTGGTTATCAGTAACCTTCCCCACTCCAACTGTGATAAACTTGGATTCTATCATCTGTCATCCATTTATTCATTTTTTCTGTTTTGCTTTTTGTTTATTTGGCCACGCAGCTTGTGGGATCTTAGTTCCCCCACCTGGGATCAAATGCGGGCCCCCAGCACTGGAAGCTCAGACTCCTAACCACTGGACCACCAGGGAATTCCCTACTCATTTAATTTTTTCAACCTTGGTATATGTGTACAGCTATTTCAGCATTGTTTACCCATACCCTATGATAAACAACTTTACCAGTTAGAATATAGAGCTTATATTCCACTCCTGAATATAATTTTAATAGATTTGGATCAGCCCTGTGACCTCTCAAGGAGTCCTTCTTAATGAATCTATTTGTGGCATTCTTGTTTCTGTAAATATGCCCTTCACAACCTGAGCAGAGTGACTGACATATCCAAGCAGATTTGCATAAACTCTGAACCCTGTAAGTGTTTTAGCAATAGACCCTGTTCAGAGCTTTTTGCCTGTATGTGCTTGACAATGTTAATCTTAGGAGCTACTCTTTTAATTTCTGTGACAGATATTGATTGAAGTCTCACTAGCCATGAGTTCCTATTAGGCTCTTAGGAATTCCAAATTTGATTCTTTCAAGAGATGCTGTTGGGAGACACCACATAAAAGGCAATATGTCATTCAAGAAATCCCAACCAACATTGGGACAGATAGCATTTTGGTCTACATGAGCTGTTAAGTCTACATAAAATAACAGTGTAAAATATCAACTAAGAGTGCCCTGCAGAAATGAACTTTACATGAAAATCCACAGTATATCTCATTCTTAGGTGATGCAGGCATGGTAATAAACCTTATGGCCTGTATTTAAACCTGTATTTAATGCTGTGCAGAACATGGAAAGCTTCTATTCCAAGTTTCCATTTTATCACTTGGCATATGAATTCCAGGAAAAAGGCTGAAGGATAGGATATCCTTAATATATCCCAAAGTAGACTTTTTTAATGGTACAGCATTTTGTCAAGTTATAAATACTGTACTGTATAAATCAGAAGTCAATCATAAAAGTGGATTTGCAATACTAACGCCATGTAACTTTTAAGGTTTTGTTTTGTAATAAACAAGACCCTATATTGGTTATCAGAAGATGCTGTTAGACTCTAATAGGTCAGAGATAAGTAGAGTTTTCACAAATAGTTCTTATATTTCTGCAAAATCCACTCTGATTTATTAGCTCAATCTAAACACTGAAGCATGAAACTAGAGATACTACAAAAGGGAACTTGAAATGAACCATAATAGCATTAAATCATGGAACTACCTTAAATTTGTAAAAGAAAGCATGTTTCCTATCACCCATAAATAAGTAGAAGTGGAGCTATGAGCATAGATATGCCTTCTTAGCATTTAGAAGAGACCAAGATGAATAGGCTTGGCAAGGATTCTGACCCAGCAGGTTGTTGAGACAGGAGTTGGTTCCTGATGAATTTTAACAACACCCTAACTTCCCACGTTGGCTAAAGCAGCCAGCTCTCTGTAACATACTCCTTCTCTATGATTACCTGCCAAATGCTTATTGCAGACCCGTGGGGAGTGGTTTATAACTCCATGACACTGTTTTGTGCCAGATCAATAAAGGCAAAGGCACATGAGAAGCTGCCCTTATTTTCTCTCTGTAGAGAAACAAAGAGCCCCACAGTTCAACTGAATGTTACTGACTAATCCTCAGCATCACTTAAACTCTCCGGGGATTGTCCTCATTTGTTTTTCACATAACACTATAATTTTTTGAAATATGAATTAGCTAAAATGCAACTGTATTTTCAGGGAATTGAAGGCTTACCATACATTATCAGCAATTTGCAGGGAGCCGGCTGTGTGTGTGTCATATAACTGGGGGATTTCTCTCTTTAACAATAGATTGTGATGATGTATTTAGAAAAATGTCTGTATTGTTCACATACAGGTGGGTTTAAGCAATAGAAATTCAGCTAATAACACACGCTCAAGTAAATGACCCTTACTTTCTTCTTTTCCATCCTACATAGGAGTTAATTTACATTTTAATAAACAGAATAGAAAATAATGGAGGGGTCATATTTTTCTGTGATGTGAGCTGAGAAAATTTTTAGGGAAAGAGGAAACTATAGAGCCAGAGGAAAAAAAGAATTCAAAGATTTTAAACTTGAGCATGAACAAGGCTGGACTGTTGTGAATCTTACCACAAACTCTTCCTGGAAAAGCATAAGGAAAATTTAATAGCCAGGCCTTCAAGAAAACTTGACAGCACTTTAGTCCTTTGAGGTCATTATTTTAAAAATGACCTGATTAATTTTCTCTCAATTAATCTGATACTCAGGTCATTTAAAGGAACATGAATTTCATTTTCTTTGCTTGATATGTTAACAATATAAAACAATTACAGTTCTTTCTATTTTGATCTGAATGGAGATTGTATCAAATTATGTATTGAATATATAATGCTCTCAGATAAAAAGAAGCAGTGGAGAGCTACAAAAGCCAAGAAACCAGAAGAATGTTTTCTCCAGGGACAGTTATGTTTACTAATGTTTCCCAAAACATTTCCTTGTTATGATGAGATAAAAGAATGCTTGTTTTGTTTCTTTTTATTTTGAATTTCATGCTGAGGGTCTAGATTTAAAAAGGCAACATAACTAGACCTACATGCATAGTGGTAAGGTTGTACTAATTAAATAGAAAGAATAGGCATCAACAAAGTACTCTATTGGAGTTCAACATTCTTTCAATTTATTTACTACGTTTTTCCACTTTGGACATTCAAACTGGGACAATATTACTAAAAATTCAGAACTAATAAACATCAAACTAATTGTTTTTCCTAACTGATGTCTCGTTGTCTGTTATAGAACTGCTCCAGCAGTTGGGCAGGGCTGCTATTGTATGCATAGTGCCACGTGGCAGGGACCGGGTCCAGCTCTGGAGGCCACTGCCTCTGTCCTTGGTAGCTGTGTGACCTTGAATTCAGAACCCCTGAGATTTCAGTGGCACAGCCAATGTATTTCCTTCCCAAATTTGAACCCAACTAAGGAGTAGACCCAGGAGTGAAACAGATGGAGATAAAATGTAAGATATGTTTTATTCATAATGTGATTGCATACATAGAAAGCTCAAAAGAATTTATAAGAAATTAGAATTAATAAGTAAATTAGGCAAGCTTGCAGGATACGAGGCTGAAACACAGATATCAATAGCATTTCTCTATACTGGCAACAAATAATTTAAAAAATTTTCAAGTACACCAATTGTAGTAGTACCATAAAAATCAAATACCTAGTATCTGCATACTGAAAAATTACAGAACATTGCTGGGATAAATTAAGGAAGCTCTAAATAAATGGAAGCCTCTGGAAATGCTCTATATCATGATATGCGGAGCAGTTACATGGGTATGTACATATGTAAACATTTATTAATAAATTAATAAACATTTATTAATATTATAATGTACAGTAAAGATTTCTGCACCATATGTGAGTTATACCTCAGTGAAGAAGTTTTTAAAAGTTAACAAAACTAACTGACAAACAAACAACAACAAAAGAAAAAACACAACAAACTGGATTAGGGACATGGATCAGATATGTGACCACGATAGACTTTTCAATACTAGATTAACCTGTCTAGCCTACTGGCACAACTGTCGTCTACAGCCCACATTTTCCAAAGGCTGGAGAATCAACCAGAACCTTTGAGAATTGTCAAGTGCAGGCCTCCAGATGAGAGAGAAAGGGGCTGAGCTAAGCATGCCCAGTTTCTTTTACTCAATCCTGCAAAAAGATGAATCACTCCCCTCTTCCCATTGAGTAAGACAAGAGGCCTGAGGTGGTACTAAGTAAGAATCTCTTCACAAAGAAGCATTAATAGAAGGGAAAGGGAAAGGTAAACATTTCTCCCCAACCTTGATTTCACTTATCTGTGCTTTAATCTTCTCATTTGTAAAATGGTGATAATGGAACAAAACTCATACAGTTTTGTAAGAATTAAAAAAGATAGTATATGTAAAGGACTTTGCTAAGTACCAATAAATGTGGAATTGGAGAAGCAAAGCATAGGAACTTTAGAGGGGGAAAGACATCTTCAGAAAGACAATCTGATCTACTTTGTGGTATTTTTTAGATTAGGAAACTGAGACTCAAGGAGGTCTAGACGCTTGTCCAAGTTCCACGGCTAGTTGGATGTGTATCGTTGATATATTATAGCAGAACTGCCTCTAGTGTTACTGACTGCAAGTTCATGTGCCCAATGCCCAGTGAGGCCAAGCAAACCGACACGTCAGTTTGGAGCTGAGAAAGGTTTATTGCAGGGCCAAGCAAGGAGAATGGGTGGCTCATGCTCAAGAAAAACCAGAACTCCCCAATGGTTTGGTGGGGAGAAGTTTTTATAAGCAAAATTTTGAGTGAGGGCTACAAGGTGTGTGACTTTCTTCTGATTGGTTGGTGTGAGGTTACAGGGCAGTGTTCCAGGAATCTTGTTCTCAGCCTGAAGTTACCGTCCTCTACCTGGGTGAGGGTCTGCCTGCAGAAGAACTGGAGGATATTGTTACGTATATTCCTTAAGGGGGAACCAGGACCCTGCCCCATGGCTGCACTATTGTTTCTTTTTTTTTTAATTAAAAAAAAATTTTATTGGAGTATAGTTGCTTTACAATATTGTGTTAGCTTATACTGTACAGCAAAGTGAATCAGCTATATGTATACATATATCCCCTCTTTTTTGGATTTCCTTCTCATTTAGGTCACCACAGAACACTGAGTAGAGTTCCCTGTGTTATACAGTAGGTTCTCATTAGTTACCTATTTTATACATAGTATCAATAGTGTATATATGTCAATCCCAATCTCCCAATTCATCCCACGCCCCCCCTTGCCCCTTGGTATCCGTATGTTTGATCTCTACGTCTGTGTCTCTATTTCTGCTTTGTAAATTTTGTAGAGACATGGATGGACCTAGAGACTGTCATACAGAGTGAAGTAAGTCAGAAAGAGAAAAACAAATGTATATTAACACATATATGTGGAATTTGAAAAAATTGGTATAGACGATCTTACTTATTTGCACTCATGTTTCTTGACTGCTCCTCCGTTGTTTTTGCATTTCCTCCCTTCCCTGATAAGCAACTGTTTGAGTCTGCACTTTGGAACTCAGGGAAGGTCAAGGAGGCTGAATGAAGCCTATTTCTTTCAAACAAGAAACTGGGGACATGGAAAGGATTCATAGCCAGGAGAGCCCCACAGGGTCCTGCTCCATTTCACTAGGTCCCAGGTGTTTAAGTGCCTAGTCCCAAGCTCTTTCTTTCTGTTATACCGCTCTGCTGAATAGCCATCCTAAATGGCAGCAGATGGAATTGCCAGCCCTTCTCCCCACCACCGTGGATTTCCTGTTTTCAGAAGGTACACAGTCTGTTTCTACCCTCATGGAGGCTCTGTGTGCTGCCATACTCAGGCAGCAATTTATAGCCCTTGTGTTTTGCAGTAAGAACAAGATTACTATTTAGAATCAAGGTAGCTATTTTCACAATCTGCTGTGAAGTAGTTAGGCAGGTATTCTTTTGAAAGTAAATAAACACAGTCAACTACAATTATTTGATTCCATTTAGTATATTAGAAAATGTACTAGTTTAATGATACCCTAGTGGCCTGTAATGGTTAATGCACCACAGAAAATGAATCATAAAATCCCCTTCTTACTAATAACTCTGAGACTAGTGTTATTAAAAAGACACTAAACCCCAGGGAATCAGAGTGTTTTCACCTTCCCACCAAGTGACAATATGATTAGCTTGGATTCTCTATTCGCTGGTCATGAAAATATAGGATCTTTGGGCAGAAGGAAAACCTGTATCATATTCTGTTTGTTTGATGATAAATTCTTGCAGCATCATCTGGGACTGTTGCTATGGCAAAGAAAATGGTCCTGTAAAGGCCAGGTGATTTTCTAACTCTGTCACGCCTTCCCAAATGCTAGTTCATCGTGAACTGGGGTAGTAGCTGAAGAGAGACTTCTTACTGATGGGAGGTAGCCATCCCCTTCATGTGCAGACCCAGGGGACTGGCGGGGTAGGGAAGTGCATGTGTCGCTTTAGATTTACACAAACACACCAGCTGTTTGTGTTTATTTGGAAAAGGGTTTGAGTTACAAATATTCCCTGAAAACATGTGCCTAGCCTCCTGGTTTTCTGTATGATGAATACTGACAGGATGGGCTTCTTTGTCTTAATTTGCAGTTCATAGATTGAGTGCTAGTACTTCTACTCAGAGAGACAGCTGTGCACATTTGGAGCAATCCCAGGGAGAAGCCCTCAGAAAGCTTGAAAATGATACTGGTGCACAGAAGGATGCCCTGTCCTCAGTCGCCAGAAAAGTGTCTCCTCTGTAGACTTCTATATCTACACCCATGTTTCTGCCAACTTACAGAAAGAACAAGTATCAAGGGGGCATTTTGATACCATTGCTCTTTCCTCACTTATAAACGGTGGGATTCATGTCTCTTTGGCAGGATTATCATGATATCATTATTTGAGTATTGTATATAATAAACACAAAAAATAGTAGCCAGTGTTACTATTAATGTGTATGTTTCCCATTAAAATAAGACAAATGTAAAATTAGTTTAAGTTAAGAAGAATATTCCACTAATTGTTTATTGTGTATATGTATCAATAAATATACATATGTATACATGAATGTATATATATTTACATGTGTTATTTTATATATTTTCCATATATATATACATACATGCACACATATCTTACTCATAACATCAGTAAATAGATACAGTTGGAAGTCAGCATGGCTCAAGAAACACATCACCATTTGACCAGTTTGCCTTACTTACACCAGTGTTTCTGGAATAATTATTACTCACTTCACTCACAAAAGTAACCCAGTTTGGACAATAAGTTATATGATAGCCCTAAATAAGGATCGAAAGGAAAACATTGATCTCAAAGAAATCCAAGACCAGTTACAGTCTGAATGCTGATGAATAAGGCATCCACTAGACAAGACAGCTTAAGAAATTTGTACTGGGGGCACCAAAATAATTTTTAAAATATATAATACATCTTTAGTAGCAGTTACCAAAACAAAAACAAAACAACAAACTCAGTGGTCATAAGGTTTGTCCCTAACAGAGAAAAGAACGCATATTTTTTGACAGTTTGCTCCTAGGGTTGACTTTAATAGCTGCCACTTCAAGTAGATGGTTTTAGTAGAACCCTTTAAGTAGCTGCTAGAACCCTTTCAGTAACTGCTGCATTGAAGGTTATTTTGCCATCCAATATTTGTCTATTATTTTTCTTCTTTAACTCCTGGTAATTTCTCTAATTCTAACAGCTTTAACATTTAGCTCCAGCACTTGGAAGTTTCGGGCTGTATTTAAAGGCTCATTTAAAACTTATCAGACCGATGGCATTAATTTATCTCTTTTATATCCCAATATAAAAAAGAGGGAAAGCAAACTAACATTTAAGACCCAGGGGTTCTGGGTGGCAGACATAAATTACCTTATTTCAATGACTTTGCAGTTTTTTCAAGGAGGGTGTTTGCTTTCTGCTTTACGTAACCTTCTAGACTTATTCTGTGCAGTTTGATTTTAAAATGCCCCTTCTGCCTCTCTTACTCCTATTTCCTCTTGGGAAGTGTTCTTTCAATTAGGAAAATATTACTTTAGCAAATCACACTTTTAACAAGTTCTTATTAAGCAACACTGGAAGATGAGTTAAAATTGAATTTGTCCCCCCTTCAACCTGGCCTGGGTATTTTGTATCTCATTCTTAGGGTAGATGCACATGTACCTTTTTTACATTTTCAACTATACCTAAATAGATTAGCCTTAAATAGAACTCTTTGGAAATGTCTTATTTCATCTCAAGCTCAACATCAAAGTCAAAACTCTTTACCATTTCTTCTAAGTACTTCAAGCTCTCTAAGTTCCTAAGATACTCTGTTATTCTATACCAGCCCAGACACCTTAGGGTTCAGTGACCTATTTAGGCTGTCACCTGTGACATAGGTGGAAATGGTTGCAGAGTATTTGAAATTCACAGGTAAAACTAAAGGTTTAGATTAAATGTGTAGTATGACTCTTCCATCAAGAAACATTTTACCTGAGTTTCTAATAATTAGCAAATCTTATTCAAATATTTCTGTACCACCGACCATATGGAAGAAGAAATTCATACTACCTAGTTCTTCTTTTTACTCTAGGTTTTTTTGGTCCTAGAGATGATAAAATTAGTGGAATCATCAAGAGAAAATATTGGGGTTTAGATAATGCCCAAACTGATTTACAATGGATTGTGGGTTGTCACAAAGGGTATAAAAAAATGCTTTTCCAGGACTGTGATATAGGGAGACTTTTAATATAAGTCTCTGTGAACCCAGAGGAAATAAGAGCTATTTTCATTGCTCCTTAAGGATTTCCTTGCAATACGTGAAAGTTCTTTATTTTCACCTCTGTGGCGTTTGTTTTATATGTTATAAAGCTGTTATTGAATTCAGAAAATAAAACTGAATAAACTATTTGCAGATAGAATACACCAGAGATAGTCACAAATACAAAGCTTGAACAGGTAGGTTTGGCTTTCCCTTCTTCTGAGAGGCCTGAAAAGCATTTGAGAATTAAACATGCAGGTTTAGACTTCATTACTGCAACCTTGGTAGTGATCTGTTTTTATGTTACAGGCAATGAAAGCTTAGAAGAAAACTATGTCCAGGACAGTAAGATGGGGTTTGTCATCAACGCCATCTATGCCATGGCACATGGGCTACAGAACATGCACCACGCCCTCTGCCCTGGCCATGTGGGCCTCTGTGATGCCATGAAGCCCATCGATGGCAGCAAACTCCTGGACTTCCTCATCAAGTCCACGTTCATCGGTGTGTCTGGAGAGGAGGTGTGGTTTGATGAGAAAGGGGATGCTCCTGGAAGGTAAAGCAGTCTTTTCCATAATGGATCTAAATAACCCTGTGATCCTCTTCGAGCCAGACAGACGGATACTCTGGCTCCCTTTGGTTTCATGGTTTCTGGGTGCCATGAGGACAGACGCAACGAGATAGCTAAAAAGAAAGGGCTAATGTTAGATGGAAATTACATTATAAAACATTGAAGAACTTCTTATTGGTAAATACCCACAATCCTGCATCCTACAAGTGCCACCCCCCTACCTCCCCCCCCACACATACAGCTATCATCCCTGGTCTTCCCTTAGAATGCCTGGGACCTCCCTGCAAGCCCAAGATACTAAGGAGATTACATCTGACCAGCAGGACCCTCCCTGGCACTGCCAACATCAGGTCAGCCTCCTTCTAACTGATTAGTCCCAATACTATACTGGTTGTGGAATATTTTAATATTATTCCTGCTTAAAGAGCTTAATATATGACGAGAACCAGGTCTTATATATGTATCCCTTTTTTTCAGGTTAACTTATGTTCCTGCTAACGTGTTTCTTGGAACAAGAAAGGAAAGAATTTTCTGTCTGTTATTGAGTCTCTATGGCTTCCAAAGAATTAATCAAGAAGCAAAGGAAAATTAAATCTAACTAACTATATATATTTTTCCCAAGTCATTTTATATACAGTCTCTTCTGCAACACTTGCTTTTATAGTACCAGTTAGCTCATATGTAATTGGTATGCAGAGAATGATATCAGTATAAACAGTAGTTGTGTTCTTTCATAGGAATTTTCTTAGGCAAGGGATGATCAGAATAGTGGGATAAAAATTAAAACCTGCAACAGGAAAGAAAAAAGGCCCTCAGTCTGGCTACTGCACAGTGTGCCCACAATCTTTTTTTTTTTTCCTCCTAAGCCCTGTTATCTTTCAGTACATAATTTTGCAAAATGAGAGATTTTAGAAAAGCATATGTTGTGATAAAGCAGATCATCAAATCATTTAATCCTCATCGCTGTAGGCATATCATTATCTTCTTTTACAGATGATAAAACTGAGTGTCAGAGAAACCAAGAAACTCACCTAAAGTCACGCAGAGAGTAGCTGGTAGAGGCAGTGCGGTCCGAATCTGACACTTGTAATCTTTTTGCCACATCGTGCTGCCTTTTAGCTAATCCTAAAATTAGGCAAAGTTGCTGGCAACCTTCTTAATGTCATTTCAAATGTACTGTAAGAGACTATTTGACCCTAAATAATTCTCCACATATCTCTTCCTTTCATGTAAACTTAAAGTTCTACATTTAGAGAGTGCCTTGCGGGGCCTAAGTGGATTCTCCCTGTCAAAATCCAACAGCTCCAGGAAGGATAAATGATATAAGTAACACTCAGCAATTAAAGCGATGAATTTATCAGATTGCTTCCAAGCTGCCAGTGAGGTGGGAGCAGCTTTAGATGAAAATGAGAGTGGGAAGGGTGGAATGATGCAGGGCCTGGGCGTGTGGAAAGCTTCCAGGAGCTGAGCACCTTAAGAAATGGTGCCAGAGGAAAAAGTGATTCAGAGCACTGACTGCCCCCCCCCCCGCCCCCCTTTAAACCCGTGGTTGTAATCCTGGATTCTACTGGAAACCAGGTTCTATCAAGGATTGGATTTGGAATGGAAACCTTCCTTCATGATTCTATAACATACACAATGTGCCTAGGACAGGGCCAGATGCGTTTCCCACACAGCGTAGACATGAGTTTCCTCCTCCTCTCTCTATTTGTAAACTATCCAAAATATAGGCCCACAATTTTAGCCTTTTTCTCCTTCATCTTTAATTGCATATTTAAATCAAGAGTTTTCCCCTGGGTCCCTTTTCAAGGATCATTTCCACAGGCTTGAAATTGGTCAGCTTCATCTGTATTCAATTTCTATTTCAACCACTTCCCTCTGTTTCTATCTCCTGTCACACCATCATTCATGCTTTTGGTCCATCTTGTAATTATTTTAGTTAATCATCATGCAACATAGATTGAATGCATTGAAAGGATGCTGTAAAGTTGTAATTTACAGCATGAGGATATTCCAAATAACCGCCAACGTGCGAGAAGGGATTCTGGGGTCAAGAGAAAAGAGCAGTGTTCATTAACATACACAGCACTGGGGAAGGCCTCTTTTCAGTAAGTCAGTATTTTTCCCTTGGTATTATCAAGATTTTTTTTTCTCCAGCTTTTGGGACTTTTTAAAAGTATGTTTTTATACCAAAATATTGTGAATTTTTCAGTTCCTAAATGCTAATTAAGCGTGAACTGATTTCTCCTATTGAAATGAGGAAGTTGAAATAAAAGTCTTAGGAAACTGATTTACAGGAAAAAGATATTCTAAAGCTAGCGTTACACCTAAGCCTGCATTGAAAGTATGTAAGGAGATTTAGCAAGGTAATATGGAGTAAAACATAAAGATTAAAGGAAATGAAAAAGGGAATTACTCATACCAAACACTCACAGCAGGCTCTGTAACCATAAGGAGTTTAAAATGGAAAAATATTGGAGGTGTAGATTAGTGTCCTTGATCAGCAAGATGAATGCGAGCCGTCAGCCCACAGTTAATACCCACATGGATATCACTCAGAGAGCTACTCTGAGAACATTCTGGTTTGTCTCAGCAACCAGAGGAATGAGAACCCTCTATTAACCAAAAATCAGAAAGCAGAGAGGTGAATAACACGCTCCAGTTGCACCTTTCTCTCTTCTCACTCCACGTAAGTTTTGTTCACCTGGAAAAGTAGGCGAAAGACTTCCTTTATGCCCCGAGAGTCCCCTCTCCCTTTAGGGAGCTGCTATTTATAGAAATTGCCAGGATCTGATTGTGGAGAAGCCACTAGCCATCCTGTGGGTGACAGGATGCATTTGCACATTAAGAACAGGCAGCAAAGCTATTAAAAGATTTTAGTTGTCTAGATAAAGAACTAGGCCAGATATAGCCAATAGGTTTCAGATGCCAGCTAAGGTTGACTGGTAGTAGCTTCCTGGAGTGCTGGGCTGAGGAGGATTCTGAGTGTGTATCAGGGTTAGAGGGAAAGAATTCCAGGATGGGTTAGGTAGGGATATTATGGAGAGGAGGAAGAGAGCTGAGGAAGAGGAATATGTGTTAGTTAATTGCCATCTATTTCTTTGGGTCACACACAAAGAGTAAGAGATATTGCCTCATATTCTAGTGCAGGAGAGTGAAGAATGCACAGGTACTGCAGGAAAGAACCCCACTTTGCAGAGCCACTGAGGGAGAGTCAGGCATCCATTTCTGGGCAACTGCCACTTGAGTTATAGTTTCCTTGGAGTAAATAGCAACATGGAAAGAAGATTGAAGAATACCAGAGAATTGTCAATAACCGAGAGAGAAATAACTATGACAACACAAAGATGTTCTCATTTTCTTATAGTATGGAAATGACCAGAGTATTTTAGCGCATTAATAGTGCTACTAATGTGAATGATATAGTGATATTGCCTTACATATGTATTTCTCCCAACTGCGAACAGCCTTATGTTAGTAAGTTCCCACAAGAACCCCATGAGCCTTACAGAGTTTAGTGACATTCCGAAGTAGTATAATCTACTATTAAAATATTAGGAAAGAGATTCCAGCTTATACATTCTAATGTCAAATGCTGTGTTTTTTCCACCAAATTGGAAAATGCTGTCCACTGCCCACACTGGGAAATGATGTATCTGGTCCCCAGAACACACTCTGGCTACAGTGAAGATTTCTAAATGTAGATTTTACCATTGTGCAGCATTGCAGCATTTGAAATAACTGAAATAACTGACACCAATTACTTGGATTCAGAAATGTTTGTCCTGATCAAGGAAGAGACCAGTTTAAATGTCAATGCTCAAGATGTTAAATCCCACACATCCTTGCTAATTAGAGGTGCATTTCTCAGATTTTGTGCTCTATTAGCACCTAAAATAAGTTCCAGACTTGGTAAAACTCACCTCTTTTAATCCAGTGTAATTAAAATGGCAACTGAATGTGAAAAAGGAATTTGGAATAAAAGTACTTAAGCTAAAAATTAGTGTTCTGAAGAATTGTTACTTGATCAAAGAATAATCTAGTGAATAATGATTTGAAGGATATGGTGATCGGACTCAGCACATATAGAATTTTTTTGAGAATAAGCAGAGAGAAAAGTACAAGAATAATATATTCTTTAATGAATATGGATGATACACAAACAGAGACTGAAGGATGGAATACGCATTTTGGAAAATCAGAGGATACATAACTAAACTAAATAAACTAAAATATTGACCGTAGCTGGCATTAGGACATGGGATGATTCTAACTTTTCTCTTTCTTCTCTCTATTATTACCTATTTACCAAATTCCTTTGGTTTCTACATCATGTCCATATTCTCCAAGACACACATGTTGTTTTCTTTGTAGGTATGACATCATGAATCTGCAGTACACTGAAGCTGATCGCTATGACTATGTACATGTTGGAACTTGGCATGAAGGGGTGCTGAACATTGATGATTACAAAATCCAAATGAACAAGAGTGGAATGGTACGGTCTGTGTGCAGTGAGCCTTGCTTAAAGGGTCAAATTAAGGTAAGCCAGCCACAAATGCATTCTTGGATGGTGTCCATGAGGAGACCTCCTGCCTGGGCATAAGCAAAGAAAAACACAGACATTTTTCTTTGACCAGACTGTCCAGAAAGGGTGCGCCAGGCGTACTGTTTCTGTTCTTGTGTTTAGCAAAAATGAGGAAGACAAAGAAAGATTGGGAAATGGAATAGGCAAACCACTGGGATATTTAGAATAGTCTTTATTTGAATCGTAATGATGAGCTGCAGTCTTAAATACAATATAGAAAGCAAGGGGATGAATAATCAAATTAAAAATTAAGACAGAAGTAAACGCGGAAACCAAAGCCAATGATACTGCTTACTCATAGTTCTAGCTATTGTTACAGAAAGCAGAAGCTGAACGACGCCAAATAAATGTATAACTAAAGTAAGAGAAGCTGAAATGACGTAACACAAAAACATTGCTTACCACTTCTCTTTTCTCTACCAAGTTCTTTGAATTTTCCTGAAACTGGTATTTTCCAGCCAAGAGAGAGTCTTCACTTCGAATTATTCCCAGAAGTTTGTTTTTTTTTTCCAGGTTGGGGCAAGTGAGTGATCATGATATTATGGTATACTTAAAACTAGAGTAAATAAACATCATATACTGGGCATTTGGCTGAATGGAGTAGAGAGAATTCTTGGTGAAGAAGACATAGAAAGAGCACTGACTGAATCCCATGCTATTTAAAAACCAGACTGGCTGATGCACTAGGAAACGGAGCATAGGGGAGTGATTGTGAACTGGCAAGAGTGTGGATTAAATGACCTAATAGGTCTTTCCCATCTCTAATTTTCTGTGATTCATCTCTGGGAGCAGACAGGCTCTCAAGTGAATGTCACAAGGCACAGCTGGGGCTGGAATGTGTACTGTGTGAGGCCCCTGCTGTCTTGCCACGTGGCCACGCCGCTCTGCTGTTCGCAGGAGCCGTAGAACCAGCCGTGCAAGGGAAAGGCCCTGAGAAGTATACTTAGGGGCCTTTAGGGCAAGAGTCTAGTAGTGCTGGTACAGCAGCTGGAAAAGCTTTATCACTGCTGATCAAAGAATGTGGAGGATCTGGAACCTGCAACATCTCTCAGCAGCTGAGAAGAGCTGTCCGTGTGGACTCAAACTCTGAGTCGAATCAGCCACTTTGAGCATGAAAACCACTCCTGAGGCGACTCTCCCTACTTGCAAATGTCACTGCCTCCTCTGCAGATGCGATATTAAACATATTTAATAATTGTCATGGTAACCCACCAATCAGAATGAACTCCATCCTAGTGCTATGACAGGGTGCTGGAGGCCTCCTGCCATGCCCGCGGTTAACCCTTGAGTTGTTGGATCATGGGAAGATTTAGGTGAGGAATCTTACATGGCTAGGGTAGGATGGGACAGTCAGGGGGCTTGGAGAGACACCATTAGTTTCCACCCAGTACAGAAGCATTTCAGTAGTGTGAGAATGACTCCAGCCAAACCACTGTGTACGGGCCGTACGTCAGTGCTGCTTCTCCCCAAGAATCCACTTCTGATTCTTATCCAGATGGAATTTTTCACGTGGGGCTGTCTGGTGGTATTAGGACTATATCCTCTGAAACTGAGAGGCCTAAAACTTCTCCTTGACTCTTACCACAGGATGCCAGACCACTGGATTCTGGGTTGGTTATCTTCTCTGGATGGTAGGGAAAACCGGGGAGACCTGAAGTCATATGATTGGGACAGCCCAGAAGCCCTGGGCTTTATGCTCTTCTGTGACACAAAGGGTGTCACATGTTCATCTCAGACCTCCTCCCCAGCATGGGTGGCAGCATTGAATATTTAGTGCAGACAACTGCTGTGAAAAAGTTTATGAAACTACACAGTTTGGTTATTCAGAGTATAAGAAAAACAAACAAACAAACAAACAAACAAACAAATACAACCCTGGCAAGAGAAAACAAATCAGTCTAAAGATACTCTGCACTCCAGCTCCCTTTCAGAATTCCCTGCTGTTACTCTGACTGCTGGCAGGCCATGAATGGGAGCTCACATGCCATGTGTAGTCCCATGTGTATACTCCAGAAGATAGACTTTCCCCCCACCCCCCAAGTTCAGAGGAAAGGCTGTCTGCGTGCATCTCTAAGCTAGATGCTGAAGTATTTCTGGCATCACATTTGCATTACCCATGCAGTGTTATCGAAGGAGGTCCCAGAAATCTTTGCTGAGCCATTACAGAGCACTTGCTATAAATGCAAATCTCTTGGGGTCCAATTTTCATAATACTGTGTACCCTGCAGGATAAAAGTATGCCCGTTCTCAATAGCACCTGGAGTGGAGGTGAGGGGGGATGTTTGTCTGTTTCCCATAAGTACCATGGGAGGTATGGAAACAAATGAAATCTGAATCCCATCTACCAAATAATAGCATTTATATTCTTACATCGTCAATTTGCCGCCTACCAGGTTCAGGATGCAGAGCCAGGTCTCTCAGTAGCCACTACAGAGACTGGAGGGAAGCAACTTAAAAGGTGATTGTAGGACCTGCACTTGTATTAACTGAGAAACATAACCTTTAGGAAAGGATTATTCATTTTAAATATCAAATGCCACTTAAAATGTCGAAATAACCATTTGACTTCTTTTGTGATAACCCATAAAACTTTCTTATGGTAAATTTCCTTTGAAGTAGTTAAAAGTCCAGTTTTCTTATGTTATTGATTTTAGAAATATAAATATAATATCTTATAAGTATAATATTTTATGGAGGAGAAATTGATTTCAGTCATACCACAAACAGCAGTAAATAAAATCAAACTTTTCTTGTTGTGTCTTATATTAGTCAGGTTTCAGTCAGGAAAGAAAGAACCCATGCCAAGTGGTTCAACAGAGGAAATTTAAGGTAAAAAACTGGTTATAAAAGTAAAAGGGGGCAATGAGGCAACTCAGAGACGAGCAACAGTAGGAATCATTCCCACCTCTGGGCTAGAGAGACACAGGGAAGGTCACAGATACTACCTGAGACCCCTCCTGAGGTGGGAGGGGAGGATAACTTGGTACGAGGCTTCTCCTCTCTCCGGCTCTTCAGTCGCCCATTAGGTCCTTCCATCCTGCCAACCGTATGGAGAAGATGCTGGAAAGAGAGCCTGAGCAATGTAGTGCACAGATACTTAGCTCAGGTTCCCTTGAACCCTGAAAGCTAAGCAAGTTTAAGTGCTAATGCATTACTGGGAGATACAATCCCAGGGAAGCAAGAGTGAGAGGAAAAGGGAAGGGAGGCATGCAAGCATGGCGGAACACCTCTACCACTAAGGTGAAGCATCACTGAGCAGGGCGCTGCCTCACTGAGCACAGCTCAGCCTCACGGAGGTCTCTGGACAGGCTGCTCGGACTGTCTGTGGGAGCAAGGAAGGGAGAAAAAATGTATGCACTCCTGCCATTCTATTTTCTGCTTCCTGTGGTCAGCGTTTGCTCACAGGAAGTGACGTCATCTGACCCCTTTAGGCAGCTACTGGGAAAGCCAGTGTCCATGTCCTGCTATGTGGACCTTCTTTGAATTTGGAAGCAGCAGGGGGAGAAGTCTCTGTGGGTCTTACACAGTCTGGTCTGGGCTCCTGCTGTGCTGAATTGCCAAGGAGGCAGTTCTGGAACCCAGTGCCTCCTCCGGGGGAGAGAGAGTCACCTGGAGATGCCAGAAGATGACACAGTAGTGGTAGGCTCTGAGGTAGGAGTTGCAGAAGCATCCAGAACCCTCAAGAGCCAGGGCCCAAGGGCCTAAGAGACAGGTCAGGCAAAAAGAATTTGAGGCAGCACGTAAAATATGGACAATGGATCTGCAAGCAAACAGCAAGGGCCTGGCACGTGTATTGGTCTCCCACACCAAGCCTGCTGCTATTTTCCTTGGTGTGGGGAAGGCAGGAAAGAGGTAAGAAGGGGTGGGAAGACAAGGGGGAGAAAGTGAAAGAAAGGAGAAGGGAGGCAATAGAGATCGGGAACTAACACTTATCAAGCATATTCTTGTGCAAGTACAAGAATGGATGACATCGTTTCAATTATTCCTTAAAACAACCCTTTTAAAGCAGATATTATCACCCCATTTTATGATGAGAAGTCAGAGGCCCAGAGGGCTTGAGTCACTTGCCCGAAGCTTTCTCAGCTAGCAAATGCTGAGCTGAGCTTGGAGCCAATCCAAAGCTCTTATCGACCCACAGCCACATGTTGTTCAACCATCTTTCATTATATGAACTGGCATATTTCCTACAAATGCAAGTTTCAATTGATAAAGCTGATTTTCTCAGTAGTTTACAACAAAATTATAAATAGAGATCCACTTTAAAATTGCCGAGGGAACAGAATCTAGAACTAAGCAGGCAATAAATATTAGTGAAGGTGGTCGGGAGAGTCTGACAGAGATGGGGAAAGTGGCAGAGAGTCCCAGGGAAAGGGTCCTGGGGATTGCTTTCATTCTCCTCCTACTCTTTCTTTTCCCCTCTCTTCTCTTTTATTTTTTTCTTCCATTTAGTTCGTTTTTGGATTCTTTACTCCAAGATGATGGTTTGAGTCTGGGAGTTTAGGCATGGAAAGTAGAAATCACTACTTCCCCCCTTCTTACCTGGCCGATCAAGATAGAATTATGGAGACCATATCATAAATGGTTCTTCATTACACATGCCATATTGTCATATAGTAAAATACCCCCTATATATGTGGAGAAAAGCCCAGATACACATATTTTTACAAACTATATATTTCAGAATTGGGTTAACTATTTTTTCCCTGAACCATCTGAACGTGAGGTGCAGATATCATGAAACTTCATACCGCAGCTTTTGTCTTCTAAGAATAAGGGCAACTCTCACATGGCCATAAGACCAGCTAAGAAAGTTAGCAATAACATCAACCACAGCTGTCCTGTTCACCTCAACTTCCCCTTTTTGTGAATCAAAACAAACTACCCATTTAACTTGTTCATAATTAATGCAACCATTTTGGCAACCAATGAAACAATGACATAGTTCCTTCATTATGTAATATTTTATAAATTCCACTGCAGGATGGCAGGTTCTCAACAAAAATTGTCCACAGGAATATCAAAATTCCTTATCTGAGAAGCTTATGATTACATAATGATGATGTGATCTGCCCCAGCTACTAAAAACATACTGGCTAAAATTTTGAAAAAAGTTGAAGACAAAATACTGAGTTCCTTTTTGTATTTTATTATGCATGTGAAAGCATGAAATTATTATAGTGTCTCTGGACGAGAGAAAACTTTGCAAGCACTGGTCATAATGAGAAATTCTATGGAATCATCATTAATTTATTCACAGCCACTCTGAGTAATACCTACACCCTCACCTCTCATGCTTTGACCAGTGTTTAAGCTGGTCTCCTGGTTACTGAATTTTTTGGTCATCACCTTAGCCTCAGATCTAGCTTGTCTGCCACTTTTGGGGACAGGTGCCGATAGGACCTGCTGCTGAATCACAAGACACCGGGCAGAGAAGGAACACAGCAGAGCTGTTGTGTCTTGCAGGTGGCAGTGACCAAAGCAGGGCTCATTTTCCTTTTTAAGTAAATATTTATTGAAGTATAACACACATACAGAAAAGTAGAGAAGGAAGGCAATAGCATGAGTACCCATTGGACTCTTACTTCTGGGTCTTTTCTTTAGCTGATGCCACTGCCTAGAACTCTCTTCCACCAGATATATTCAGGACTTACTCCCTTTCCCTCTCTCAAGTCTTTAGTCGAATGGCATATCTTTGTGAAGGCTTACCTGACCACCATATGCAAAATTGCAATCCCCAATTCCAGGTGCCTCCCTGTCAAGACTGGGACTAAGATGAGGCAAGTGAAGAACTTAGGGCACAGACCCTAAAGGGGCCCCCCATCAAGATCCTGCAAGTGCAGGGTGGGCATGTGCACAACGCTGAGGGTTTTAAGGGCCTCTTTAATTCTGGTCCCTAGGCACTAGGCTTGCCTCACCTTGGTCCCTGCCCTGAACCCTATTCCTCTTTCTTGCTGTAGTTTTCTCAAAGCCCTTTTCTAGGATGGCGCTCCTCAAGGATGGGGATATGATCTGTTTTATTCACTGATTGTGAATGCATAATGTGAATGAATGAATGGATGAATGATTGAAGGCATATGCCCTGCATAAGCATTTCATTCCTCCTTCTAGCAGTATACGTATTATATTATGTCAGATTTTGAGCTTCTTAACCTCAGTGATCATCAGGTCTTTTCATTTATTTGTCCCCATGCATAGCACCGTGTCTGGCACACTGGGCCACTAAATAAATGTTGGTTAAGTAAATATATATCTGCCAACTTCTGAGATATAATTTTGGTTCTCAGCATAACATGTCATCATTCTGACGGCTGTTTTTACACAAGGAAGAGCTTAGTTCTTGAAACTACCTGGTGATAATGTGCCTGAGGTTTGCACAAGTTACTGATCCCCTCTGCAGCTGTTTCTTCATCTGCAAAATGTAAATAATTAACTTCACTCCATGGAGTGGTTGTGAGGTTTAGTGTAATTCTGTACAGAGGGCCTTGCACATGGTCTCATTCAATGTATGTCCATTTTTGTGATCATTTTCTATTCCTATATGATTTTTGTTACATTTCCCCTGTAATAAATTACTACGTAGGGATTTTCCTAAACTGATATTTTTCTATAATTCTTTCAAGGCTCTCTTCAATTTCCTCCTATTTTTTATTCTCTTTGAATTCTTCATTTTCATTTCTTTTGCTTATGTAATATTCCATATTATTTCCCTCTTTTCTTTCACATACATTATTGAGTAATTATTGAAAAATTAATATGTACCAATAACTATGCTAGCACTGTGAATGCAAAAGAAACTTAAACATGGCCCCTTCCTTTGAGGAACTCATAGTGTAGCTGGAAAAAATTGTATCAGCAATTACAGTCCATTGTTGCCCAAGCTCTCATACTGGGTGTCATGGGGACACAGGAGGGTAGGACTAGCCCTTCTCTCCCTCAGCTGATTTTCCTACAGTCCTAATTAGGTAGGACCAGTGTCTTTATTCTGTTTAGTCTTCCAGGCATTTCCCTTCTGAAGCAAATTTCTCTGTTTCCTTTGATTTATCATTACTTTTCCTTCATTATATTCTTTCGATGCTGTTTTCTTTCTTTTGTCCTTTTTCTAAATAAAGCCTAAATTTAAAAAATCCATTTCAAGTTACTTCAGAAACGCAGTCATAAAGTTAACGCTTGATTTCCTATGGCATAAATACTTTAAGACTCCTACAGTGTATATGGAATTGAATCATAACCTTGTGTGAAGCAGCAGGTCATCTAGTCTTACTAACAATAAACAGAGCACCACGTACACAGGACGTAAAAGGAATCAAAACAGTTCCTGTGTCTTGGGAAGTCTTGGTCTTTCAAGGGCAATTTCAGAGAAATATCAAATCTCTTATCATGACTCAGAGCTGTCATAAAAAGTGTTTTACAGTAACAAAAATGAGACAATACATTCAGTTATTGAGTGTATACTACATGCAAAAGAAATATCAGTTAGTATAAAAATATAAAAATAATTTAAAATATCAATACCTGTGTGATATGGGGGAGATTAAAACATAGAGACAATAATTTAAGAATTTTTTAAAAAGTATCTGAATGAAACATATCTACCATATACATGTGAAACAATTAGAGGACAAAAGCTAACTAACTTGTGGTAATAAAATACCAAGTATATTTTAATTATAGAGAATTCCAAATAAGGTAATGTTTCAAAAGTCTCACTGCACCAGAAATACTTCCTGGAGCATGTGTCAGGACTCGAAAGTAGTGACATAGATGGGCTGATGGAGGAAAGATGATATTCTAAATGGAAAGGAATATCCTTTCTTTTATTAAAATATATTTATTTCTTTATTGTTGCATGTTAAAGCCATGGATTAAACAACACACACACTCTCTCTCTTTTGTCCTTCTTAAAATCTGTTCTCTAAACAGCAGCCATAATAATCCTTGTAGAAAGCAAGTCAGATGGAAAGCAAATTAGATGATGTATCTGCCCTACTTGAAACCTCCCTCCAAAACAAACATTAATGAGGATGTAAGCAGGGGATGGCACAGAGGCTGCTCTTCCTTGTTTGGCGGACTTATGTAAGAGATTATTAACAGTCAAACTTAGGTGCAGAAACAAGGACCAGAGACTAAGTGAATGACTGACCAAAGAGCTTATATTTCAAAGGTATTAGAAAAGGGAGACACTGACATTCCTTGAGTGACTGAATTACATTTTTAAAAAAGATTCAACTCAACACTCGTTCATTGGCCAGCTACTGTGTGTTCTTGGTACATTTATTGATGACTATGATCTGAAAACAATGAAAGTATGGCATGATTCCCTTCTCTTGAGGAGCCCACAGGCCCTCGAGATGATCTTGACAGCTGTGTGCATGTAACTCTGGAGTGAGAAGTAATTAGAGGCACATTATATGATTAGGAGACAGGGACCAGAATTCATCTTTCTGAGTCTAGAGGGGTGGCTGAGAGATAGAAAAGACAAATGCCATATTTTAGACATTGTATGGCAAAAGTGCACATACTTGGTGGCTGAATAAGAAGTAATAAAAAAAAAACTCCATTTGAGCAGTTCCTTTTTCATTATTTATTAGAGGTATAAGCCAATCACTTATTCATTCATTTATTCAGTCATTCAAAGCCTAATCTTAAATACTTTCCATGTGCCAGTTACTCATAGGATCTACCTTTCACCAATCATTCTGCATAAATAAATTGTGTAGCATTATTATCTTTTGAAATTGTCTCATTCATAGTATTCATTTTATAGTTAGGCAAAAGATAAAGCGGACTGAAGAGATATACACTATTTTGTACTTCTTATACTCATTAATGTAAAAAGCAGTACTCATTTATTCAATTTTTCTCATGGCACTTAGAAAAATTTATAATTTGGAATATAGATTTCTCATGCTTATTCTGAGGATAGGTGTGAAATTTTCAAAAAGACTTAATCTGAGTCTACTTTCTAAAGTTATTTGAAAGTAAAAGAAGAAAAAGGAAACCTTTTACATTTTCTGAAAATATAATGTCATTTGATATTTTTCATGTAATTCTAAAATAGTGGTATAAATTTCGACCTGATTTGCAAGAAGATAATTTTATTTTCACAAAGGATAGCGTTTGTATGATTTTAAGGTATGGCAATATTTACAGTTTAATTTCTGACTTTACATATGAGAACATTTGATTATGTCTAATGTGTTGGGGAGGGACCTCTGTTTCTAGCCATGAGGGAGTAACAGAGTACAGACTTTGTCTTCTGCTGTAAACAACAAGAAAACTTGATACAATATATGAAATAACTATGTTCAGACATTGGAAAACAGTGCATGACCTTGAATTCAAGGAATTGAAAGGAAACAAACAAGGTGAACCCTAAAATCACTCTGGCTTTCTGTCTGGAGGCAATTTCCTAGTTGTTGTTTAGTGAGAAAGAACACAAACAGAGCTTGGCTATCTTGATAATTTAAGAAGACAGAAATCAGAGTTTAAGAAGGCCAAGGCAACCAGAATTTGTAGTGCAGAGGAAGGAAGAGGATGGATCTATGCAGAAAAAGAGTCCCAGAAGTTGGCATATGAGTTTTCATGAGTATTTGACTGAATCTGTATGAGCAGGGTAGAATTCAGAATGTCCAGGTAAAGAACAATTAGTGGGGAGCTGGATTCCCAGAGGTCACACAAGGCCAAGAATTGTCCCAGTTTCTACAAGCCCTAGTGGAGATGCTTTGCTGAGTACACAAAGAGTTAAGTAGAGATCCCAGCAGGGTCATAGTTTATAATGAGACTAAACTATTCCTAGAGTAGAGACTATTCTAGACTTGCCCTAAAAAATGAAAAACAAGACTCAAACTGAGTGACAGGTGACTTAGCTGCCTGCCGGAACAAAGGCCAATACTACTTCAAGAAAAAAATCCAGCACTCTACACCTTATGTCCAGCATCTGGTTAAAAATTTTTAGACATGTGACAAAACGAGAAAATGTGACACATTACCTGAAGAAAAAGCAAGCAATAGAAACAGTCCCAGATATTATATTGATGATGGAATTAGAAGTCAAATTAAAATACCTACTGTAAATACATACAAAAGGATTTAAAAGAAAACATGCATATCACGAGAAGACACATGGAAATATAAGAACATAAAATAGAATTTATACAATGAAAACCAAAGTATATTAGAAATAATTTTTTAATGGATGGGATTAACAGCATATTAGACATTATGAAAGTAAATATCAGGGAACTTGTAACAATATAAAAAGAAAAATGTATTTTTACTTTTCTATGAATTATTAATACATATTAATATACATAATGATATGATTCAGCTGTTTAATTCCTTTTATAAAAGAAATTATTATTGAAAAGCTTCCAAATCCAACATGGAATGAACTGAAATTCACATCTGAACTCTGGTACAATAAGGTATATCCCAATCTATGTATTTAAAGTTCCTCGACATATACAATTTTTTGAAAAGTTACTTTTCTGAAAAAATCATAGTTTGAAAGCAAGTCCTCACCTGAAAAAAAAAAAAAAAAGTCTTTCTGGAGAAACGATCTGTAAGGCATATGAAATATTGCTATGTTATAGGTCATACGGAAAGGAGAAGTCAGTTGCTGCTGGATTTGCACTGCCTGCAAAGAGAATGAATATGTGCAAGACGAATTCACCTGCAAAGCTTGTGACTTGGGCTGGTGGCCCAATGCAGATCTAACAGGTAAGCGCTGCCTCACTTGTAAGCCCTGCCCCTGACTGTTGACCTTTCCGATGTGCCTATTGTTTAAAATGATAGTGATTAGCTCATGTCTTTTTCAATGTTTATTTACATTGTTACTGCTCATGTCAAAGTGTACACATAAACCTCTTATACGTTTTCCATAATCTATATTAAAAGCTCATTTAAATGTAAAAGTGTATTCAAAGGTTATTCTTGTATACCAGTTGTTCCTGCTTTTCTTTTTAAAAATTTTATCTGAAGATATTTCTAGTCACCTGAATTTATATTTGCAAATATTTCTTGAACATCTGTATATGAGGCACTATTGCAGGACGTAAAGGTTCAAAAATAAGTGAAACACAGCCCCAGCTTTATTTACTTAAAATATATCAGGGAAGAAACATGTAAAAGTATAAAATAAAATAGTTATTACTACAATAGAGATATTTATAAACTACTGTAAAGTTTGTTAGGCAGACAAGGAGATGAAAGAAATTCCAGACATAAAGTAGAACATGGGAAACATGAAAGCATGTAATACATTTGGAGAAAACCATGGAACAAGTATATGGGGTTGTTTGGTAAATGCAAGGCCTAGTAGATACGTGGTCAGAAATGAGACTGGATGAGTACACTGGCAGCAAATGGTAAGGAGCTTCTGTAGGACCTTTTTATAAATGTTTGGATTTTGGCTTTAAGCACAGAAGAACCACTGAAGAATTTAAAGCGGTGAATAACATCATGATATCTGTGTCTCAGAAAGATGACCCTGGCGGTAGTATGGAGGAGAGTAGTGAGCCTAGACTAAAAATAGAGAGAAGTTAGGAAGCTATTATGTTGGTCCAAGTGAGTAATTTCAAAGGGTATGAACTAGGGCAGCTGCTACAGCAATGGAGAGGAATAAATGAATGCAGAGATGATTTACTCATAAAATCAATGGGACTCCTGTGGATGGATTACATGAGTTTATAAGCTTCCCAAGAGCAATGTTCAGGTATATGAGTTTTGATTTCCAAAGACCCTGGTATGAGTTCACAGATGAGAGGTGTTTTACAGGTACTTTTCACAAATTTGAAAAGTGATAAAGCCATAGAAACTTTGTCTTTGAGTTCATAGAGACCTTGTCATCTGAGTAATGCAATCCCTCATTTTAGAACGACAAAGCTGAGGCCTAGAGAGGTGTACTTGTGCCCAAGGTCATGCAACTAGTTAGAAGCAGGTCGTAGCTCATTGACTGCTGATCCTATGCTTCCCTGTGTGCTGCTGAAAATCATTAGGGTAACATTCATGATTGTTGTTTACTTTTTGACTTGTTCCCAAATAAGAATATGAAACTAAGAAATTGTGTGGCTTATTCAAGGGGCATCAAAAATGGCTGGCTGAGTAGAATCAGGTCACATAATTAAAATTATACTTTGTGAGTGAGAGACCTTGTAAAATGTTAACCCTGTTAGAAAACAGACTGAGTATCAGAAAGCTTTTAGAAATCACCTGGTACAAAGGCCATTTTTAAATGAAAAGAAATTAGATCAGCATATTTTTGAAGGTACAAACTATACCTCACCTGTTTCTTTATTCTCTAGCTGAAAACTAGTTTTCAACTTCAATGTGCCTAAAAATTACCTGGGAATTAGCCATCTACAGAGATTCCCATTCACTATTTCTGAGACAAGACCCAGCAGATTCTGAAGCACTTAGTCCCTGTTCCATCCCTTGAGAAACATTACTCTCTGGCTCATAGCCTGGTGCCTTGAACATAATTGCTGCCTGATAAATATTTGTTCTATTGAAAGAATTAGAAAGAAGAAGGAACTCACCCAAGTTCATCTACATCAATACAGCTCATCAATAGGAGAAGCCACCACTAGAATCTAGGGGTTTTTGTCCCTGGGTCGAATGCCCTTTCACTATGCATTTATCTCATGGTTGCGTGCAATGGACTGACTTGGAAAAGCTTTTCCAACCTCATTCTGGACACAGGCCTCCTTTCCCACTCGTACTGTGTCTCTCTTCACAACTTTACCCTCCTTTGTAGTGTGTGCTTCCTGCCGGTCCTTTTCATCTTGAGAAAGCCGTCCCCTTAGATCACCATTGTGCTTGAGAACTGGGCTTGACTTCAGAGTCAGCCCTCAGCTATCTGACTGAGACCACAACTGATCAGGAAGAGGCTCAAAGACAAAACCATCACCTTTCTAAGGTTAATCTTAAACGTCAGAAGTCCTGGCTTTGAGGTACAAGAGTTTTCCTCTTGTCTACACTTTTGGGGCTTCCCCCAACTTTTCCTACTGCTTCATCTTCCCTTTAAATGGGGGCTTATCTCATACATGATAAAGAACTTCTATTCAACTTTAAAACATTAAAATACAAAAAAATTTTTAAAGATCTAATATGTTATAATAATGGAACTCAAAGTCATATGTTTTATTCCCTAGAGATCTTCCACTGTGGATATATAGTCTGCCCACTGCCAAATGATCACCATCATTGATTAAGCCTCTTTGACTTAGTAAAATATTAAAAAATATCCTCCTTGATTATAAATAGGTGAATTTTAATGCAGTTATCTTTCTAGAGAATTTAATCTACTATCATCCATCATATGTGTAAAAATCACTTTAACATTCAAATGAGTTGAGCAAAGCAACAGCTCAGACTGCCTTTATCTGATAACAACAGGCAAGTGGCTACTTTCGGATCATGTATCCAAATTATGTTGTAACTCTTATACTTAAGGTCTTTCAGAATATGCATCTCGTACTCATTTATACTTTTTTTTTTAACGTCTTTACTGGAGTATAATTGCTTTACACTGTTGTGTTTGTTGCTACTGTATAACAAAGTGAATCAGCTATACGTATACATATATCCCCATATCCCCTCCCTCTTGCATCTCCCTCCGACCCTCCCTATCCCACCCCTCTAGGTGGTCACAAAACACCAAGCTGATCTCCCTGTACTATGCAGCTGCTTCTCACCAGCTATTTTACATTTGGTAGTGTATATATGTCCGTGACACTTTCTTCATCTCAGCTTACCCTTCCCCCTCCCCGTGTCCTCAAGTCCATTCTCTACGTCTGCGTCTTTATTCCTGTCCTGCCCCTAGGTTCTTCATAACCTTTTTTTTTTAGATTCCATATATATGTGTTAGCATACAGGAATGGATAAAGAAGATGTGGTACATATATACAATGGAATATTATTCAGCTATACTTAGTTTTAATGACACCTACTGTTTCTGCATCCCTTCCAGTCTTACACATGAATGGAAAATGAGAACTAATTTGCCACTTACTTGGTGCCATGTCAGGCTCAGAGCAAGGGCGCAGTACATGGCAATGTGTTATTGATTGTTGCCATGGTAGCAGTAGTTGTGAAAAGAGAAAACTCACAGAGAGAGAATACCAAAAAAATCAGTAAAAATATTCAGAGGAGTATATGCATTGCCTTTAAGTAGGTATTTTATTTGCATGGGTGGATTTTTTTGACTGAATTTTAGTTAAAATGAGAAATCATTCTCTTTGGAAAATAGTGTTTTTTACTGAAGGTGAAGTTTGTTTAAAATATGCTTAAAATCATTTTATGTGATAGCTACTTTTCATGTATGCTTCAAAGACTCTAATATTAATGAATAAAAACATGTTAGTGAGTTTTTGTTTTCATAAGAATATGTTATTTTTTGGCTATGAAGAAAAATATTGTATATTTCTTAGAGGAAGTGACTTCTGATGCTGTTTTAATAAATTTTTCATATTTTCTTCTTGGGAATATGCACATTTTAATTCAGCATTTAAATTTCACATTTTACTTTATATGATGCATAAACAGGGATCTCTTCTGCCATGATATACAACTTGACAGTAGTTTAACAATCTATGGGCCAATTATATGTAATCCAATGCTACTTATTCCTTTTAAAAAGTCAAATAGCATAAAATAATTCCTCAGAAAGTCAGACTGCACTAAATCTCAACAATAAAAAATAAAAAATACTAAGTTATAGAAATTAACTTTTTAACTATTTTTCCCCATCCAACAGTTACTGCCACCTCTCATATTATCTACTCATTTATTCACTTTTATATTATACACTACCACCTACTTCATGCCAGGTATTTTTTTTTTTTTTTTGAGAAATTGGGACATATGGGTGAATGAAACAAGGTTTATATCCTGGAAGAGAAGCTTCATATGAAACCAAACATGTAAACAGGTAATTATAAGCCTTGCAACAGGAGTATGTACAAAATTTCATATAAGTACAGAGAAAAAAGCAATCATTTTTCCCTGGGAAGAGAAAAACCTTCACAGAGGAAGGGACATTGAGTTAAACATTAAATAATAATTTCACCTTGTAGGTAATTTATATTAATGTAATAATGTTAAAGAAAGCATTTCAATGAACCCTTATGCAATCATGAAGTACTACTGTAAATGTTATTAAATGCCCCAACACACTTTAGGTAGAATAATTGTGGCCTATCTTAATTTCTTGATTCATATTAAATTTGTCTTTACCTAATTGGAAAGAAGTCAGATATTAAATTTTAACCTCCTCCAATGCATTTGGATCTTGCTAGTGAGCCAATGTTTGTTTCAAAAATTAGGAGTAACCCGTTGCCCTCAGATCAGAGTTATTACCACTTCTCTTGTATTTTGCTCAGTAGTTTGTAGTCTGCTTGAAGGAAACTGACTTGTCCAGTGGTTCTGGATTGTCTAGGGTCCTTAATTTCTCTGCACTTTAGATATAGTATGCACAACTCCCGTTAAAGTCTTCTCCTTTTGGGTGCTGGGGGTCAGGTAGGCTCAGGACACTTACTCTTTACCACTGATTGAACTTAACCGCCATCCCTTCTAGTCTTGGAATACCCAAACACACTTGGCGGTTGGGCAACTCTTCTCTTTAAACCTCGAAACAGGACAAATAAGTACATTACATCACATATATGAACAATATGGATATTTTGTCTAATTCCCTCAAGATATCAAACCTAGCACTTCTCAGATTTAGGGTGTCTTAAAAAATAAAAAAGAAAGGAAAGGAAAGAATAAAAAAAACTTTTAAAAAGCTTATTCAAAATGTAAATGATCAGTCCCAATCCCCAGGTGATTCTGTTTTGGATGGTCCTGGATTGGCCTTGCAAACTTTGGTTTCCACATGGGGAAAATAATCTAGGATCTTCACACGAGATAAAGTAATCCTAGTGGTGGTGTAGGTATATTGCTTTGGGGTGTTGTTATGACAAACTGCTACTGTTACAACACAAGAGTATTTATACTTCTATCATAAGGATGTTTTTCTTCATTTGTCTATAGTATACTACATAGGATAGGCTTAATTTACAACTAGACTTGGAAGACTCTATGATTATCTGTTGAGATGGCTGAGTATCAGTCTTTGGTTTCTGGCTACATTAAGGGCACTGGGATTTATGATATACAGTTTAAAGTTTGAAACTCCACTGATGACAACCAAAGTCAGTTCATTTACTGATGGATTTCCCCTGGCATATTTTATTAGACAGGTTGTCTTGGCTCTATGACTTGAGGGTCATAAAAGACTTCACTGAGAACTTCTATCTTGAGCTGTCTCAAAACCAATGTTCATTGTGCAGATTTTGGTAGCTCAATCCACAGATGAAGTATACCCTTGTAGGAATAAGGGTCCTAGAGAGCTTGCATCTGGGTACCTCTTGATCCCTGGCTGCTAAACTGCACTTTCTCTTACTGTACTTTACCTTTTGCCTTTAAATGAAAACATTACATAAGCGTGTTCTGTGAGTCTTCTGAATTCTTTCAAATACTGAACTTGTGAAATATTTGCATATACAAAGCTTATTGTTATAGCATACTTAACAATAGCTTGATATAATTGAATTACTGAGTTAGAGTAATGATTGTCTCTAACAAAACCCAGGTTTAGGCAAGTCCTTATTACTAGTGAGGAGAACATTAAAGACAAACTCAGGTTTGTATAGCTTTTAATCAATAAAGTAGAAAAGTATGAATAAGCAAGAACATATAAAGGAGAGTATGATATATATAAGAATCTTAAGATAATCTTGCACGGAAGACCACTGTGTAGTCATCAGCTTGCTTCAGGTTTCTTGGGTTAACAGTTAACTTTCATGAGCCTTCAGCTTCTGGAGGCTCTCTGCAAACCTCAGTTTAAAATCACTAAGGGATGTTACCTTCAGCAGTATTAAGGTTCCCTTTTACTTGTCCAGAGGTTTGGGAATGAAGACAGCCTTATATAATTTAAATTCATGAATAAATGTTCCGATGAAAAGTTCCCATATCACTAGATTGGCAAGTTGGAACATGCTTGCTAAGACTACATGTCTGATCATATTTTTGCCATTATAAGTATTGTGGCTTTTCAATAGGGGAATGCTTCAACCCATCCAGAAGATAAATCCACTATTTAAGCTAGTATATATTTATAAACCACAGGAGACAACTGTATGCAATGCATTTGGAGTTACTCAAAGGTTTCTTTTGCAATTGTATCAGTCAGTGCCCCCGACCTTTACAGTTTTTCCAGATTAATTTAATTACAAATGAAGCATGAACTGGCCACATCTGCTATCCTGGGAATGTTTTCCCACTAGTGTTTAATTTTGTGGCCAATTTGTTTCTACTGAAATGAGTTCTTTCATTTTTTCCATCAGAATTTTATCTAGTGTATATTGGATATTTCATCTGGTGCTACGAGATAGCCATCTGGTTTTGCCAGAATTATCCTTATGGATCTTACAACACAATCATTCTGATATTTCTTTTAAGAATCTCTTTTCTGGCTAGAGTTTGTGTACCTACAATTGAATTCTTGAACTTCTCCGTGGATTTGTTATTATTAATAAATTATTTGTTGTTCTATATGAGACTCTGTAAGGACTCTTAGAGCAGTCTGTTTAGCATGATTGTCTCTAAAATATTTCTATTATCTTTCATAGTACTAGAACGGTATTAGCTTTTATAGTACCTTTTTTTCTAACTGCAGGTCTCAACCTTTATGGCAGCAATTATTTTATATAACATCAACACATCAAGAAATTAATTATCCTTAGGCAAGGAGACTAAGCATTGGCTATAGAAATAAGAGGTTGGGTAAATTTGCTTTTAATGGGTAAATCTGTTATATATTGCTGTGTAACAAATTACCCCCAAACTTAGTAGCTTACAGTGACACACATTTATTATCTCACATTTTCTGTGGGTCAGAAATGCACAGTATAACTGAATTCTCTGCTTCATGATCTTTCATAAAGCTAAAATCAAACTGTCAGCTAGGGATGGGGTCTAGTCTGAAGGCTTGATTGTGGAAGGGTGCACTTCCAAACTCAGTTATTGGCAGGATATAATCCTCAAAAGATTGTTGAATTGAGGGCTTCAGCTTTCTTTTCATTTTTTTAGCTGGCTATTGCATGGGGACTGTTCTCGGTCCCTTGCCATGTGGACCTTAGCAGCATAGGAGGTTGCTTCATCAGAGCCAGCAAGAGAGTCTGAGTCTGCTACTAAGATGGAAATTATCTTATGTAACCCAATCACAGGAGGGGCATCCCATCAACTTTGCTATATTCTATAAAAAAGAAACAAGTTATAGGCCTAGTTCATACTCAAGGGGAGAGTATTATACAAGGACATGAATCCCAGGATGCGGGGATTATTTGGAACCATTTTGGAAGCTGCCTACCACAATGAACAATGGTTGTTTGACATTGCTATGCTGTTAATACATATAGATCATGGTGTAGCATTTTCATATTTATACAAAAAAGAAAGATTTGTGATGATCTAGGTATCTATGATAATCTGTATACTTATGTGCTCTGTTTCAATCCATCTTCCTATTTCTGTGGAGTCTTTCATCCATAAGAATTCTGAAACAAAAGCTGTTACTTGGATAATGTCTTAAATTATACATAGTATAGGTATTTTCATGACTAAATCAGATATAATTTGATCATGTGTAAGAATTATAACACATCTTGTCTGGCAGTAAATCCTGTATGTTAAAATTGTGGGTTTTGTGTCAGCAAGAATAATGTATTCTTATAATAATAGTCTCAAAGTCCCAGTTATATGTTGGAGCATAGGATTATCAAAGATTTTCACTAGTTGAGTGGTTTTATTAAACCAAGGTATTTGATGTTCTATTAATAGTGAGGTGATTAGTAGACATAAAGGCATCTATATCAATAAGAAAGAGATATTGCTTCCCCTGGGAGTTCAGAGAACAGACAGGGAGTTCTTGGTTGCCAATGTCTCCCCTGGAGTTAGTCATTAGACAGATTTTAGGTAGTTATCCTGAGTTTTACTAATATGGGGTAATGGTTCTTTAAATTACACTTTTATTTGTGATATCTATAGGTTTTCTTATCTATAGGTTCCCAAATCACAGAGAATAGAGGCCCTTTTAGATGTCTTACCTAAAGATCCATGATTATATTGATTTCTTGTTTATTTACTATATAACTCTATCTGGAAATATCTAGTCACATATTAGATATTTTCTAACTTGGTAATTTTTAATTTCAACATTTTTTTTTGTTTGATGGCCCTAATTCAGGTCTGAGCCCATTTGTAGAGAGGCTATAGTCCTTGTTATATCAGTTATTGAGTCTAACCCAGAATTGTTTGAAGGTTTCCTAAAATCTATCTTCCATCCTTATTTTGAATCTTTATTGAAAAAAAAAGTCTGAAATTGCTTTATGTAATGCATTTTCTATTTTTATTTTTTAAATGTTACACCACTGGGTTATTTAAATCTTCCCTTTTGTAATGTGCTGCTTTTTAAATATTTTCCTACATGAGGCTAACAATTAATTGATTTAGTTGGTACATATCTGTAGTGCAGTACAATAAGTATCTAATAAAAATCCTGAATTCTGCAGAAAATATTTTGCCTGTGTCCCTGAAGTTTACGAAAATCATTAATTATAGCTCTCAATTTGGCTCTAGACCAGGGTTTTAATTCGAATTCAATAGATCTGACTTGTGTTCTAGAAATTTAAAATGCAGTATTCTTTTCTAATAAAAACTCCGAAGACAGAATAGCTCATTTACAAAACCAGGTTGCATAGAAAAAGAGAAATGCAAAGAGGGTAGCTTTCAGAAGGTTACAAAGGCCTTGACAAAGACTCCATTGGAATTTGAATTTTATTTAGCAGCCTCAGTATGCCAATTAAAGGAGCTGAATATCGACTATTAAGTATTTTATCTCCAAATGTGTCTATAGCTGTTCTTAAATATTTTAATTTATTGATTGTGTTACATCAAAAGTTCCCCATAATGGTCATTGTTATTCTAACTATGTATCTATCTAATCATCTTTCTAAACTTTATCAAGGAAATGGGAAGATTTAGAATTAAAATGTGACTTTTTTTGGAAGCAGAAGTTCTTCCAGGAAGAGGCTGAGACTCTGACACAGACAAACCCCTGACACACAAAAGAGAGAGGCCACTATGATCAGTCAGGGGCATGTGCTTCTGAGTGGTTTGCACTCATGTATCAAATGTGAGTCTGATCCCAGCTGGTTGAATGACTGAACAGGTTTAAAACAGGTTCTGGTGGTTCCTTGCTCTCATGGCTACAGAACAATGAGTCTCTTCCTAAATTTATGGAAATACATATTTTTATTCTCACAATTTGGGAAATATGGCCCAGACCAATCACAAAATTCTGTGAAGGGGTTGTTGCCAGGACTTGACAAATGTTTTTCTCTCTGTGAAAATACAAAAGAGACTTTATTCTGGAAGGAAAAGATAAGCCAGGCATTGAGGAACACAGCGCTGTCTCTCCTTTCAAGAGATGGGTGAGAGGAGATTTCATTCTTCTTCAGTATGTCTATTAGAGTTTGATAACTCAAAGGCCCTCAGATGCCACGTTCATAACTAAAGAGGTGAGACTTAGAGTGAGTAATGTAATATGTGGTAAATAGGAGAATGCAGACTCTTCTAAAGAATTCAAATGAAATTTATGTTTAAAAAGTTTGCTGGCTGGCCAAAAAAAAAAAAAAAAAAGAAAGAATAGAAAAGAAAGAAAATGCTTGTCTATGAGCTGGACTTGCCTCTGGACAATAGCTGCATAAAAATAAAAATTTTGTTAGTTTATTTCTTACTAACTTATTCTATTACACTGTGACCATTTAACCTTCAATGGAAACACAGTTTGGTTTCCTTCTTTTTCTTTCATTTTCTGAAAGTGTAGAACCAAGTTCCATCCACAGAGCAGCATCCATTTATAACACTGGAAGCAAAGATTATATTTATAGGCTTAAGTATGTCACATTAGGCTTGTGATGAGATTAGGTTTGGGAACATGATTGTCCAGAGAAGACAATGGTGTATGTCTATTTGTGTGATAAAGAGGCATTTTTAAAAAAATTAAAATAGCATAAATCATGGAAGATGCGACTATAGCTATGCCTCTGGTAACTAGTAAGCACTATTATTGATCAGCAAAATCTTAGATTCATTTTAGAACTATTTTTCTCATCACAGGCTGTGAACCCATTCCTGTCCGCTATCTGGAGTGGAGCAACATAGAATCCATCATAGCCATTGCCTTTTCCTGCCTGGGCATCCTTGTTACCTTGTTTGTTACCCTTATCTTCGTGCTGTACCGGGATACACCAGTGGTCAAATCCTCCAGTCGGGAGCTCTGCTACATTATTCTAGCTGGAATCTTCCTCGGTTACGTGTGCCCTTTCACTCTCATTGCCAAACCTACTACCACATCCTGCTACCTCCAGCGCCTCCTGGTCGGCCTCTCCTCTGCCATGTGCTACTCTGCTTTAGTGACCAAAACCAATCGCATTGCACGCATCCTGGCTGGCAGCAAGAAGAAGATCTGCACCCGCAAGCCCAGGTTTATGAGTGCCTGGGCCCAGGTGATCATTGCCTCAATTCTAATTAGTGTGCAGCTAACTTTGGTGGTAACCCTGATCATCATGGAGCCCCCCATGCCCATTCTGTCCTACCCAAGCATCAAAGAAGTCTACCTTATCTGCAATACCAGCAACTTGGGTGTGGTGGCCCCTTTGGGCTACAATGGACTCCTCATCATGAGTTGTACCTACTATGCCTTCAAGACCCGCAATGTGCCCGCCAACTTCAATGAGGCCAAATATATCGCCTTCACCATGTACACCACCTGCATCATTTGGCTGGCTTTTGTGCCCATTTACTTTGGGAGCAACTACAAGATCATTACTACCTGCTTTGCAGTGAGCCTCAGTGTAACGGTGGCCCTGGGGTGCATGTTCACTCCCAAGATGTACATCATCATTGCCAAGCCCGAGAGGAATGTACGCAGTGCCTTCACCACCTCGGATGTAGTCCGCATGCACGTGGGCGATGGCAAGCTGCCCTGCCGCTCCAACACTTTCCTCAACATCTTCCGAAGAAAGAAACCAGGGGCAGGGAATGCCAAGTGAGTTATCTGACCCGGGTTTGCCTCCCCCCACCCCTCTCTCTTTTCTATTTTCTTCTATTTGACTAATCATGTTCTTCCATTTCCCCACTGTTTTTCCTGTCCTTTCTTAATCTTTCCTTTTTTTCAAATCTCACATTCTGTTGCAGTAAGAATGTAGTACTAAAGGTCTTCGTTGTTTTCATTTCTTTGAAAGAGCAAGGAACGTGAAGCAACAACCAGCTGAGCATATATTTATTCTTACCTGCAATCTGCAGATTCTGTTGTGTCCCTAACGTTTTCCTTTAGCATGGGTCCTCCTTCTGTGGAACATCAGTACATCTCTGGGGTCTGGTGAGAGATGCAATCTCTAGTTCTAACTTCTAGTTTAGATCATGGTTGAGATAGCTTCTGGTTTATTTTTATTACTTTGGAGCCACACCGTTACTCATCTGGGATGGAGAGGAAGGAAATTAGGCACCTGGGGAAGTTTGACTATTTCAAAATTTGAGTGCAGCTGAGCACCAAGTATGTCCTGAAATAAGTTCCCTTAAGCAACTGTCTTACCGTGCCCCTCTTACTTATTGAACTTTAATGTGTCCTGTAAACTTCCATAATGCTACACATGAATTGACCTATCTCTACTACAAGGTTATAACCAGAATGGTTTCCTAGCCATAAAGTACCAAATGAAATAAGGAACCAGATAAAGGTGAAGAGCCCCAAACTTGAGAGTCGGCATGAACATCAAAGTCCAGATTATTTCTATTTTGGTAATTCTTCTGAGTAGTTTATGTAATACACAGATTCCTATCTTTTTCCTGACTCTATTTTGCAAAGAAGCATATGCTAAAATTTGCGTGTGTCATCTCTTTCTGAGACCCATGAAAACAGATTTCATGTCACATTTACAACTTTTAAAATAACATGGATGCTTGAAGTTCTAGTGGTAGTTGAATTATCCAAAAATTAAACGATTTTCCCCATTAGCAGTATTAATTTCACTTTTTGAAACAACTCTTTGAAAGTGAAGAATTTTAATAGTAATAATTATAACATATACATTGTTTTAGAACTATTCTGTGCACCTGAACATGTCAGCAAGGTAAGGGGAGGGGAATGGATGTTGTTTTCCCCAATTTTGTAGGTGAGGACACCAAGCCACTGTGAATTTGTGTGACTCTTAAGTAAATTCCACTTAGTTAGCCATTCTTTGCCTAAGTCTAAACTGGCATGAAATTTCTCATTTTCACATATGTCAAAAAATCTACATGCCTTAAACTTCTGGGTTTTTTATCTTTACTGGTCAAGCAGCACCATGGGCATCTTTTACAAAAATCATATAAGGCTTGAGTATCAGATGAGGGAGTCTACGGGAAAATATATTTTTGAAGTCCATCAAGTTTGGTTATTATTTCAAATAAAGACATCCTCAAATTTTTTCAGTGTTAAGGATGAAGCCAATAATTTACACCTACTTCTTGCAGTATCGATTTCAAGTTCTTCATGAGATGCTGATTATAAAAGTTGCTTAGCCGGTTTTTTTCCCTTGCCCTGATTTTTCATTCCTGCCAACATCCTCTCAGTTCTAGTGAGCATGAAAGCAAAACAACAGTGCCATGAAATGAGGAAAACAATTAGACCATAGCCACAGAGTCCAGATGTACAATGGCATCATGACAATTACCATTAAGAGGGAAGGAATGAGAGGAAACAAAATGAAAAGAAGGGAGAAAACACTCTTTAAACTGGAATGTTTGTAGAGATTAAGATTTCCTTTATCACTTCCCATATGGCTTTATGAGGGTTCCATTCCAACATCCATCATTACCCAGAGCCATGTTTTCTAACTGCCTTTATTATGGTTCTTCAGAAACTTTCATATGATTTTTGGTCATGAGTCATTTCTGAAAGCTGTTATTATAACCATTTAATGGAAAGAGAGAATCTATGTGATCAAGATATCTTTTGGTACTCAGGATTGCGCGTTTATGAAAGCTCTCTCTGGGATTCTATGTACAGACAGATATGGGCACCTGTCCAAGAGAGAGGTGACTAATCATTAGTACACATTGCTTGGCTGCTGGGATAAAATGAAGTTAGCTTACCACTTCTATAGTAGCCAGGCACTGTGTTTATTCTGACTACCTTCTCACACCTGGAACTTTCCTTAGAAGTTGAGAATATTCCCTTCATTATTATGAATTTAGAAATTAATTTCATTTAGAATCACGCTTTTGAGAGAAAAAGCATCTTGGTCTAAACTGGATTGGTTGTCTAGGAAGCGCTGCTTTCACCAGTTAATGCATTGCTCAACTATTAGCTGTAGTTTATCAAGCACTATCAGATTATTACAGTAAGGAATAATACTTCTAATTAGTAATTCTAACATGCAGCTTTCTTTGTACAATTGGTAGCTTCTCCAAAGTGTACCATACAGCTGAGCTGATCCACAGAGGGTATTTGAGGCTGAAGTTCTATGGAAAACAACCATTTATTCACTCATTTTTCTCCCTTACTCTGCCATTGCTTCTCTTGTAACTCTCTATGAGATTGTACTTTTGAAATATAAAAATAATCCCAGCGCCTCTGTCTTTACCGTTTAATTGCTGTTTTATGATTTCCTGATCTGTCTCCAAAGTTACAAAAACCACAAACAATCTAATATTTTCCACAGCAACAAAAATCCAGCAGAGTTTTGCCAACTGAAGCAAGGGGCTGAAAACTCTGGGGAACATATCACCCAATGAGTTTATTACCATTCTGGATGTGTAATCTCTACATTTATGGTGCACTGTGGGTGTTCGGCAGTCTGCATATGTAGCTATAAACACAGAACAGATGCTGTAATGAAGAGCTTCCAACTGATCTCTTTGATATTAGTCTGAGGAGTTGCAAGTCCAACTATATTCTCATACCAGGCTGTTTCTGAGATACAGGAGAAGGATGATGTTGTGTGTCTGCTTTTGCAAAGTTTACTTCAATTTGTTATTTTGTTCACAGCCAGATATCTGACACAACCAAAGGTTTGGGCGCTTGCATTTATATTTTCTGAAATATAATTTAGGAAGATTTTAATCAATAAATTGGGTGTTTGGATTACTTGAATTACTTATAGTTAGAAATCCTATTAGGCATAATCCTGCCCTGGAAGATCAACTGAATTACAAAATTACAATACCTTTGACATTGCTAATATCTTTAGCTGTTAATGTATTTGCATGGGAAACTATTCAGACCTAAATTAATATAAAGATAGTGGGAAAAATTCTCTTTCTTGGCAGCAGAAGAAACATAGAAATCCATAGACATTCATAAGTAAGCAAGTTATTTTGATCCAAGTTACTTATCACTTACCTTTAAAGCAAAATGAGTTAACATTATGCAACTAAAAAATTAAGACATTATGTAAATGACATGCTTTCTTTAATTAAAAAAAAGTTATATCAATGGCTAGAAGTCAAACGAACACTTCTAGTCATTTTTTTGATAAATAACTCAACGAGTGCCAATCAATGTGAGGGCGCATGGAGCTGAAATGTGACAGTACACGCCTATGACTTTTTGGGTGCATAATTGCAGGCAAAACTAAAAACAATTACAATCACCAAAAAATGGCATTAAATTGATGCAAGGAAGTAATTTTAAAATATAGGTTTCTAAGTAAATAGTGTATGAGTATGTTCTTGTGACGGTTTCTTAAGCATCTGTATATATGTTTTTTTTTTCTTTTAACATCTTTTTTTTTTTAAATTTATTTATTCACTTATTTATTTATTTTTGGCTGTGTTGGGTCTTCGTTTCTGTGCGAGGGCTTTCCCTAGCTGCGACAAGCGGGGGCCAGTCTTCATCGCGGTGCGCGGGCCTTTCACTGTCGCGGCCTCTCTTGTTGCGGAGCACAGGCTCCAGACGCGCAGGCTCAGTAGTTGTGGCTCACGGGCCCAGTTGCTCCGCAGCATGTGGGATCCTCCCAGACCAGGGCTCGAACCCGTGTCCCCTGCATTGGCAGGCAGACTCTCAACCACTGTGCCACCAGGGAAACCCCTTAACATCTTTATTGGAGTATAATTGCTTTACAATGATGTGTTAGTTTCTGCTTTATATCAAAGTGAATCAGCTATACATATACATATATCCCCATATCTCCTCCCTCTTGCGTCTCCCTCCCACCCTTCCTATCCCACCCCTCTAGGTGGTCACAAAGCACCAAGCTGATCTCCCTGTGCTATGCGGCTGCTTCCCACTAGCTATCTATTTTACATTTGGTAGTGTATATATGTCCATGGCACTCTCTCACTTAATCCCAGCTTACCCTTCCCACTCCCCATGTCCTCAAGTCCATTCTGTACGTCTGCATCTTTATTCCTGTCCTGCCCCTAGGTTCTTCAGAACCTTTTTTTTTTTTTTTTTAGATTCGATGTATATATGTTAGCCGGTATTTGTTTTTCTCTTTCTGACTTACTTCACTCTGTATGACAGACTCTAGGTCCATCCACCTCACTACAAATAACACAATTTCGTTTCTTTTTATGGCTGAGTAATATTCCATGTATATATGTGCCACATCCTCTTTGTCCATTCATCTGTTGATGGACACTTAGGTTGCTTCCATGTCCTGGCTATTGTAAACAGAGCTGCAGTGAACATTGTGGTACATGACTCTTTTTGAATTAAGGTTTTCTCAGGGTATATGCCCAGTAGTGGGATTGCTGGGTCATATGGCAGTTCTATTTTTAGTTTTTTGAGGAGCCTCCGTATTGTTCTCCATAGTGGCTGTATCAATTTACATTCCCACCAACAGGGCAAGAGGGTTCTCTTTTCTCCACACCTTCTCCAGCATTTATTGTTTGTAGATTTTTGATGATGGCCATTCTAACCGGTGTGAAGTGATACCTCATTGTAGTTTTGATTTGCAATTCTCTAATGATTAGTGATGTTGAGCATCCTTTCATGTGTTTGTTGGCAATCTGTATATCTTCTTTGGAGAAATGTCTATTTAGGTCTTCTGCCCATTTTTGGATTGGGTTGTTTGTTTTTTTGATATGGAGCTGCATGAACTGCTTGTAAATTTTGGAGGTTAATCCTTTGTCAATTGCTTCCTTTGCAAATATTTTCTCCCATTCTGAGGGTTGTCTTTTTGTCTTATTTATGGTTTCCTTTGCTGTGCAAAAGATTTTGTTTTATTAGGTCCCATTTGTTTATTTTTGTTTTTATTTCCATTTCTCTAGGAGGTGGGTCAAAAAAGAACTTGCTGTGATTAATGTCAAGGAGTGTTCTTCCTTTGTTTTCCTCTAAGAGTTTTATAGTGTCCAGTCTTACATTTAGGTTTGAGTTTATTTTTGGCTATGGTGTTAGGGAGTGTTCTAATTCCATTCTTTTACATGTAGCTGTCCAGTTTTCCCAGAACCACTTATTGAAGAGACTGTCTTTTCTCCATTGTAGATCCTTGCCTCCTTTGTCATAGATTAGTTGACCATAGGTGTGTGGGTTTATCTCTGGGCTTTCTATACTGTTCCATTGATCTGTATTTCTGTTTTTGTGCCAGTACCATATTGTCTTGATTACTGTAGCTTTGTAGTATAGTCTGAAGACAGGGAGTCTGATTCCTCCAGCTCCGTTTTTTTCCCTCAAGACTGCTTTGGCTATTCGGGGTCTTTTGTGCTTCCATACAAATTTTGAGATTTTTTGTTCTAGTTCTGTAACAAAAGCCATTGGTAATTTGATAGGGGTTGCATTGAATCTGTAAACTGCTTTGGGCAGTAGAGTCATTCTCACAATACTGATTCTTCCAATCCAAGAATATGGTATATCTCTCCATCTGTTGGTATCATCTTTAATTTCTTTCATCAGTGTCTTATAGTTTTCTACATACAGGTCTTTTGTCTCCCTAGGTAAGTTTATTCCTAGGTTTTTGTTTTTTTTTTAATAATACCTCTTCCTAGAAATTGCTTTATTTATTTATTTATTTTTGGCTGTGCTGGGTCTTCGTTTCTGTGTGAGGGCTTTCTCTAGTTGTGGCAAGCGGGGGCCACTCTTCATCGCGGTGCACAGGCCTCTCACTATCGTGGCCTCTCCTGTTGCGGAGCACAGGCTCCAGACGTGCAGGCTCAGCAACTGTGACTCACGGGCCCAGTTGCTCCGCGGCATGTGGGATCTTCCCAGACCAGGGCTTGAACCCGTGTCCCCTGCATTAGCAGGCAGACTCTCTACCACTGCGTCACCAGGGAAGCCCCTATTCCTAGGTATTTTATTCTTTTTGTTTCAACGGTAAATGGGAGTGTTTCCTTAATTTCTCTCTCAGATTTTTCATCATTAGTGTATAGGAATGCAAGAGATTTCTGTGCATTAATTTTGTATCCTGCAACTTTACCAAATTCATTGATTAGCTCTAGTAGTTTTCTGGTGACGTCTTTAGGATTCTCTATGTATAGTATCATGTCATCTGCAAACAGTGACAGTTTTACTTCTTCTTTTCCTATTCCTTTTATTTATTTTTCTTCTCTGATTGCCATGACTAGGACTTCCAAAACTATGTTGAATAATAGTGGTGAGAGTGGACATCTTTGTCTTGTTCCTGATCTTAGAGGAAATGCTTTCAGTTTTTCACCATTGAGAATGATGATTGCTGTCGGTTTGTCGTATATGGCCTTTATTATGTTGAGGTAGATTCCCTCTATGCCCACTTTCTGGAGAGTTTTTATCATAAATGGGTGTTGAATTTTGTCAAAAGCTTTTTCTGCATCTATTGAGATGATCATATGGTTTTTATTCTTCAATTTGTTAATATGGTGTATTGCAGTTATTGATTTGCGTATATTGAAGAATCCTTGCATCCCTGGGATAAATCCCACTTGATCATGGTGTATGATCCTTTTAATGTGTTGTTGGATTCTGTTTGCTAGTATTTTGTTGAGGATTTTTGCATCTATATTCATCAGTGATATTGGTCTGTAATTTTCTTTTTTGTAATATCTTTGTCTGGTTTTGGTATCAGGGTGATGGTGGCCTCATAGAATGAGTGTGGGAGTGTTATTTCCTCTGCAATTTTTTGGAAGAGTTTGAGAAGGATGGGTGTTAGCTCTTCTCTAAATGTGCGATAGAATTCACCTGTGAAGCCATTTGGTCCTGGGCTTTTGTTTCTTGGAAAATTTTTAATCATAGTTTCAGTTTCTTTACTTGTGATTGGTCTGTTCATATTTTCTATTTCTTCCTGGTTTGTCTTGGAAGGTTATCCCTTTCTAAGGATTGTCCATTTCTTCCAGGTTGTCCATTTTATTGGCACAGAGTTGCTTGTAGTAGTCTTTTAGGATGCTTTTTATTTCTGTGGTGTCTGTTGTAACTGCTCCTTTTTCATTTCTAATTTTATTGATTTGAGTCCTCTCCCTCTTTTTCTTGGTGAGTCTGGCTAATGGCTTGTCAATTTTATTTATCTTCTCAAGGAACCAGCTTTTAGTTTTATTGAACTTTGCTATTGTTTTCTTTGTTTCTATTTCATTTATTTCTGCTCTGATCTTTATGATTTCTTTCCTTCTACTAACTTTGGGTTTTATCTGTTCTTCGTTCTCTAGTTCCTTTAGGTGTAAGGTAGATTGTTTGATATTTTTCTTGTTTCTTGAGGTAGGCCTGTATTGCTATAATCTTCCCACTTAGAACTGCTTTTGCTGCATCCCATAGGTTTTGGATTGTCACGTTTTTATTGTCATTTGTCTCTAGGTATTTTTTGATTTCCTCTTTGATTTCTTCAGTGATCTCTTGGTTATTTAGTAATGTATTGTTTAGCCTCCATGTGTTTGTGTTTTTTATGTTATTTCCCTGTAATTGATTTCTAATCTCATGGCATTGTGGTCAGAAAAGATGCTTGATATGATTTCAATTTTCTTAAATTTACTGAGGCTTGATATGTGACCCAAGATGTAATCTATCTTGGAGAATGTTCCGTGTGCACTTGAGAAAAAAGTGTAATCTGCTGTTTTTGGATGGAATGTCCTATAAATCTATCTGGTCTATTGCGTCATTTAAAGGTTGTGTTTCCTTATTAATTTTCTGTTTGGATGATCTGTCCATTGGTGTAAGTGACGTGTTAAATTCCCCCACTATTATTATGTTACTGTCGATTTCCCCTTTTATAGCTGTTAGCAGTTGCCTTATGCATTGAGGTGCGCCTATGTTCAGTGCATATATATTTATAATTGTTATATCTTCTTCTTGGATTGATCCCTTGATCATTATGTAGTGTCCTTCCTTGTCTCTTGTAACATTCTTTATTTTAAAGTCTATTTTATCTGATATGAGTATTGCTACTCCAGCTTTCTTTTGATTTCCATTTGCATGGAATATCTTTTTCCATCCCCTCACTTTCAGTCTGTATGTGTCCCTAGGTCTGAAGTGGGTGTCTTGTAGACTGCATATATATGGGTCTTGTTTTTGTATCCATTCAGTGAGCCTGTGTCTTTTGGTTAGAACATTAATCCATTCATATTTAATGTAATTATCGATATGTATGTTCCTGTTACCATTTTCTTAACTGTTATGGGTTTGTTTTTGTAGGTCCTTTTCTTCTCTTGTGTTTCCCACTTAGAGAAGTTCCTTTATCATTTGTTGTAGCGTTGATTTGGTGGTGCTGAATTCTCCTACCATTGCTTGTCTGTAAAGCTTTTGATTTCTCCATCGAATCTGAATGAGATCCTTGTCAGGTAGAGTAATCTTGGTTGTATGTTCTTCCCTTTCATCACTTTAAATATATCATGCCGCTCCCTTCTGCCTTGTAGAGTTTCTGCTGAGAAATCAGCTGTTAACCTTATGGGAGTTCCCTTGTATGTTATTTGTTTTTCCCTTGTTGCCTTCAGTAATTTTTCTTTGTATTTAATTTTTGTTTGATTAATATGTGTCTTGGTGTGTTTCTCCTTGGGTTTATCCTGCCTGGGACTCTCTGTGCTTCCTGGACTTGGGTGGCTATTTCCTTTCCCATGTTAAGGAAGTTTTCGACTGTAATCTTTTCAAATATTTTCTCAGGTCCTTTCTCTCTCTCTTTTCCTTCTGGGACCCCTATAATGCGAATGTTGTTGTGTTTAATGTTGTCCCAGAGGTCTCTTAGGCTGTCTTCATTTCTTTTCATTCTTTTTTCTGTTCTGTGGCAGTGAATTCCACCATTCTGTCTTCCAGGTCACCTATCCATTCTTCTGCCTCAGTTATTCTGCTATTGATTCCTTCTAGTGTATTTTTCATTTAAATTATTGTATTGTTCATCTCTGTTTTTTTGTTATTTAATTCTTCTAGGTGTTTGTTCTCTAATTCTTCTAGATCTTTGTTAAACATTTCTTGCATCTTCTCAATGTTTGCCTCCATTCTTTTTCTGAGGTCCTGGATCATCTTCACTATCATTATTCTGAATGCTTTTTCTGGAAGGTTGTCTATCTCTACTTCATTTAATTGTTTTTCTGGGGTTTTATCTTCTTCCTTCATTTGGTACATAGCACTCTGCCTTTTCATCTTGTCTGTTTTTCTGTGAATGTGGTTTTTGTTCCATAGGCTGCAGGATTGTAGGTCTTCTTGCTTCTGTATATATGTTTTTAATGAAGGCAAAAGCTAAGTGAAATACTAAGTGAAATGATGCTTTGAGGACATTTTCCTCTGGGTCTGCTAGAAACTTTGTGTGTGTGTGTGTGTGTGTACAGAAAAGGTAAATAAGCCTACAACACTAGTGCTTATTCCCTGGGTAAGCCTCTTCATTTGTCTTTCCTCCTTTGATTAGGAAAGGAAACATGACAGTGAGCCAACAGACATCACAATCAAATAGAGATAACATGTTCTCTTTCATACAAAGAATTCGTTCACTCTTCTAGCTTGTAAATGAGAAAATCTGTCATTTTGAAATTATTTTTCCTTTAATCATACAATAAAAAGCTTTAAAAGTTATTATAATTCTTCACTTGATTTTATAGTACATATCAGAAGATTTTATTGAAGTACTTGTCATAGAATTTCACACCTGAGAGTAATATTTATGGTGGATCTATTGTTTATTCATTCACTTCTTTAATCAATGATTGTTTCAACAGTAACATATGCTTCGTAAAAGCATGTACGTACTTGATATGGTGCTAGGTAATATTTAGGATAAAAAAGATATAAGAGGTAGTTACAGAATGCACCAATCTTGCAAAATAGTAAGGGAGACACTCAAAAATAGAACTAAATATACTCGGTTAACTGCCATAATAGAGGAGCAATATAGCATTTTATGTGTCCAGGGAAGAAAGAGATTCATTCAGTCCATCTAAATGGAGTGGTATCTGTGGAAGGATGGGGAAAGACTTATTAATAAAATTATAAAAGTGGCATTTAAACTTAACCTTATGTTTTTCAACAGGAGAAACTGTGCTATGGCGAGACCATTTCACATGTAGAAAATAACATAAATGAAGATTTAGAATTGTAAATGCACTTTTGGGCTGAAACATGGAATCTCTTATGAGTGAAGTGCCTGGAGAGGTGTAGTGGTGGGTAAATTTTAAATGCAGAAAGAGGACAGATTATAGATAACGATCAATGTTCTAAGAAGAAATTTGGATACTTTTTATATAAACCACAAGATGCATTAATGACTTTTGTGAAGTTTTATGTTCATGTGTAAGCTTTATGGGAAGAGATTGACTATAGAAAGACTAGTTAATAGAGTGCTACAAAAATCCAAATGACAGGTTGAAAATAAAAGGCTTAAACTTGAGCAGTGAAATAAAAGTCAAATCCCAGGCATGCATAGGAAAACGTTTTCTGAGCTTGATTCATTAGAACTGGAATATTGATTTTGGTGGGGGGGGGGTAAGAAAGAAATGAACAATAGAATACAACTCTCTTGATTTGAGCCTGGGTAACTGGAAAAATACAACTACCATAAAAACTGATAGGGAATACTCCTGTATTCTCCTGTCAGAATAGGACTGGGGAAATGTTGATAAGTTGGGTTTCAGACTTATCAACTGAAAATCCAGTAAAGGCATTCAAATAGAGGCATCCATAAAGTATTGAAAAATTTGTCAGAAGCTTAAGAGAAAGGTCTGAGCCAGAGCTCTAGATTTGAGGCTTAATTGTCAGAATGTTTACAGTGGCCAAAAGAGTGATTAAGACATGAGAAAAGAAGAAAGTAGGAGGAAGAACATTAGGGAACATTTACATTTAAGAGATAAGATAAATAAGGAAAACCTGAAAGCAATAAACAACACAATAAAAAAGGGGAGAAACAGAGGGATCACAGTATCAAGGAAACCAAGGAGACTCGTTCAGTCAGCTCTGTTGCCATAGTAAAATCCCACAGACTGGGGGCTTAAAAGACAGACATTTATCTTCTCACAGTTCTGGAGGCTGGAAGTCCAAGATCAGGGTGCCAGCATGGTTGAGTCCTGGTAAGACCTCTCCCATTGGGTTGCAGACAGCTGCCTTCTAGCTGTGTGCTCACATAACCAATTTTCTGTGCAAGCGTGGGGGCAGAAAGAGAGAGAGAAGGGGAGAGGAGGGAGAGTGAGCTGTCTGGTGTCTCTTCTTATAAGAGTAATAATGAGGATCCAGTTCTCATGACTTCATCTAACCCTAAATACCTCCCAAAGGCCCCACCTCCTAATACCATCACGTTGGGGAGTTAAGATGTCAACATATGAATTTGAGGGGACACAACCATTCAGTCTATAACAGACTGTTCCAAGAAGATAGAACTTGGGATCCTTGGGATCCCCAAGGATGGAGACTCTATGGTTATCCTTGACTCGTTTCAATGGTGTGATGTGAGTAGAATTTTTATAGCTGTAAGTTGAGGAGTTTGTCAATAAAAGAATTAAGAATTTTAGACAGTATCTAAGGAAGCCAAGGAAAGAGGGAGAAGTGGTATAATAGAGGAGAAGTTTAAGCTTGTTTGTAGTATCTGAGAAAGGAGCTGACAGAGAAAGAGAAATTGAAAATATAAGCTAGAGGTCATACAGGTTATGCTGGGCAGTCTGACCCAGAGCTGTGCCATTGCAATAGAGCCATTGGACATCAATTGACAAGTGTCATAATGAAGCACCAATTTTGAAGAATATGTTGGTTGTGGTTGATGCTGGTTCTCACTTCACTACATGTGTGTTGCTTGTCATTAAAAAAAACAAAAAGATGGAAAAATTAAGCTGGAAACTTAGATGAATTTTAAGTAAAATCCTAAAATACAACTCTTACTACTGATTTTATCAGATCTCTGGGCTTACAAGCATTGACTGTAAGATTTGAAATGGGACAAATGAGGGAAAGCTGGAAAGTAAGGTGTGCTGTTCTGGCATTATGGGTGGAGTTGGAGGAGTCACAGCTCCAAAGTACAGGTTGTTTGTAGAAGAAGGGTGTTGTGTGTTCAGAGCCAGACTCAGTTGAGAATGAAACAGTTACCTTCATTCAGCTGTGATTGGAAGGGGCTAGAAATCCAAATCCTTGACTCTCTTCCTGACAGCCAGTCATAATGCCTGAGCCTGCCAGTGTGAGGGTATTTTGTTTGGGGTAAAACCTTATGCCCACTGAAAAAACAAGATGAAATGCCTTTACTCTCTGAAACATGTAACACTGACCTAAAAGCACATTAGCCATAATTTAGAATGAAAACAGATAAGTAAATAAGTTGTGTGTTGAGGAGTTGCCGTGGTGAGAGACCACCTTCAGAAGACATGGACTTAAGTACAGGGGGAGAGATGAATGACATGAGGATAGGGGGGTGGGGACACAAATTTACAGTCACCATTATTTCCTTGTTTTTTCCCTCTTGTGAATAATATACTCATTCTACAAATAACACAGAGATAGCTACTTTTGATACTCATATTTTATATTTTCAAGTTCTACACTGAGACCATGGGGCACAGATTTTGCTACAGCTTCAAAGAGAATATATTCCTTTTGAATATAGGCCACCTTTTATATTTCTTTCAAATTCAAATGAACTTGCATGACATACATATGCAGGTTCTCACACTTAGTGTTTTATTCTCCTATATTTATAATGTGTAGCTTCTGAACTGAATTCAAAAATATTCCAGATGACTATCCATAATGACCCAAAGTAGGTACACATAACACCATTGTATAAATAAAGAAACTAAGGCTTGGAAAGTTCAAGGCCATTTTTATAAGAGGAAGAAATGGGACTAAAATCATTGTTTTCTGGATAAAATCATTTGTTTTTATCACTTTAACTAAAATATAATTTTCATCACCTTTATGTCTGTTACCTCAATAATGTATTCATTCATTCATGTATTCAATAAAATGAATAAGACATGGAGTCTGCCCTTAAGAAGGTCATAGTTTATTGGTATAACGCATCATTACAATAAAATCCAGTGAGTGAAATAATAGAAAATAGTATAATGTGGTGATTCAGGTGGGTGGGTAAATTTAGAGTCAGAAGTTTATTGAGTCTGGGTTTGTTATTTTTGCAAGGTCCCACTCTACGTAACAGATACTCTTTTTATCCTGGTCCTGCTGTATGTAACAATCACCTGTTAGATGAAAGAAACTATCAGAGGAGACACTGGAGGCCTGCAGGCTAAACATGACCATGGATGTCCTTAGATCCTAAGAACAAAGCTTATACATTCGTTAATTAAAACTCTCTGGCTTCAAGTTCTAGAAGCCAACCTAAGCTAGCCTAAGCATATTTACTTTCCCTTTGTGTAAGTAAATGGGAAAATTTATAGAGTATAGCGCAGTACCTAGCGTATAGTAAAATTTCACTAGCTGTTAGCTAGTGACATTAAAATTATGAAAATAGGGGAGGAGGTATGAACGTTCATATACTAGCATAAAACTCTGCGTTACACCTTCATGTAATGACAGTTGTAAAAACTGGGTATACGCATCGTTACTCTCAACTTGTGATATCCACGCTACGTAGAATGGTGGAGCTGTGTGTCTGCGGAAAGCCCAGGCGCGCGGCGTTACTGTGTAAGAGGTGTGAGAAGAAGCACACCCTGTCTGACATGACCTGGCAACCTGTCCGTGCTTGGCCACAGCTAAAGAAAGATGAGATCGTTTGCATGCCATCTGTTAGCCTTAGAGTCCAGTGTAAAGTGCTACCTACTCAAAAGGGAAGCAGGCCATGTGAGCAACACGTTCGTAAAGCGGGTTCAAGAGCAAAAATATTAGCAGCCTGCACAATGAAGAAACAGAAGAAAGTACCAGTGGATTTGGAAGCTTCATATCATGAGAACGGTGCCTATAGGCTCATTAATTAGAACTCTTCCACTGCAAGTTATAAAAGCCAGATGAAGCTAGCCTAAGCAAAAGGCGGTGGGATATTTAATAGAAAAAATATAAGGAATAATTTCAGATATCTTATAGTAACAAGATTTGGAACGTTTCTGGGCCACAAGGGGGACTGGGCTCCTGAGGAAAAAGGTTCCAGGCATCTATGTCATCTCCTGGCTCCCTGCACGCCTCCTTCTTCTCCTCATACATCTGCTTTCTCCATTTCTTGGGCCCTCATGGTCAGTCCAAGGACAACCATCCCAGTGCTCCTGAGTTTACATGCTATCGGTCCAGTTACCAAAGAGACAGCTTCAATTCCCTCAACCCACGTGGTTCTACATAACACAGACAGACACTGATTACCTCAGCTTGACTCAGGTGTCTATCCCAGGTCAAGGAGATGACGGACAAAGATGATGTGAAGTCATAGAGTATAAAATTACCTTGCAGGGGCCCATCACTCCCGTCCTCCATGGGTAAGATCAGGGAGGCAGTTCGCAGAGAAGGGGTATGACTATGATGTGAGCAGAAGCCCTGCAAGTGTCTCCACCAGAGTAATTCCATCTCCAACTACCACCCACCCTTTCTTCTTTGGCATCTGAATAAGTAGCTTCTAAGCACCAGCATTTTATATTTAGAAACATTGATGAAAAGAAACTTCAAAACCTGCAGGTGGTAACCAGCCAGCCAAGTGATCACCTATCTATGCAAAATGTGAGTGACTGCTACAAACTCCAGCAGATATACCAATGGAGGGACGAGAAAATGCATCACGCTGACACAGCGTTTGTTATGAAGGTGTGAGGTGTAGAGTCAAACAAATTTAAAAACTGGGCCTTCTCTTTGCTACCTTATAGAGAATCCTGGCTGTAAAATACTTCTAAGTCACCTCAAGATGAACAAAGAGGAGGGGAAAAGGTGTTTTGTTTTGTTTTTGAAGAAATATGGATCGTTAGGACATTGTCTTCTGAATGAATTAAAATACATCATAAATTACAGGCCAACAATAAAATATTACTTATTGTTAACATTGGTCAATAGAATAGAAGAGGAAAATCAGCAAATATTTAATCCAGTTAACCCAAAAATGTGTCTATAATTTTATTTTATTTCGGAGGGGTAAGGGAAATCTCCTCTAACTGAAGGCGACTTAGCAATACCCTCTATGCAGATTATCTTCCGGATGAATGACGAGTCTGCTCCTAACGAAATTAGGCGAAGTCCCTGGTGATGCTGCTAAAGATATTGAAAAACAACTGCTTAGGAGAAATCAATAATGATAGAAAATACTTTCCTTTCCCTGATTTTTCAGTTATAAAAACACATACTGTTAGCTTGTTTCTAGTAAATGCTCTCAAACACTGTGGGAATTAATGTCATTTTTCACTTGATTAAACTTTGCACTGCTTATGTTATTTGGCTTAGGTGGATGTGGGATAGGGGAGTAGGAAAAGTATTAACAAAGAAAAAGGAATGAAGACTTACACGAGCAAAGTAGAATAAAAGAAGTTACGATAATGGGGCAGCTGGGGGAGGGGTGAGGGAGTAGGAAGGATGGCTGTAGATCCGTCACCAGGCAGCTCTGTGACTTTAGCCACTGATTCCGTCAGTGTCTGATTGTAAGAGATAGAATTGCAAGCAATTTTAGTAAGGTTTTGTTTAGCTCCAACTGTTTAAAGTCAAAAGTTATTCTAGGGCCGATCCTAGTATAAAGTCTCTTTTGCTCTCATGGTTAGAATGAGCTCAAGGCCTGATGCACCCCTTTTTACATTGGGAAGAGAAGCACTGATGGCTAATTGATTCAAGCACCTACATGTGCTGGCCATTGAGACACGGGCAGGGAATACAGTGGTGAGCAAAATAGATCCAGCCCCTGCCTTCGTGGAAAATTGGATTCTAGCCAGTAGACCAAACATTGAACATGTAATTACAAGTGTAGTGAATGTTTGTAAGGATAAGTACAAGGTGTTACAGGAGTGTTATTAAGAGGACCTAACCAGTCCCAGTGTGTGGAGGCTGGAAAAGTTCCCAAGACTAAGTATTATTTAGACTGACTTCTGAAGGAGAAAAGGGGTTAGCTAGGAAAGGAAGGGAGCTAAAGGGGTAGACCAGTCAAACAATCACAGTGTAAAGGCTCTGAGCAATAAAACACACTGATGGCTGAAGGACAGGAAGCAATTCCAGGATGCCTGGAAGTGAGAATAAAGGCAAGTGTGATAAGTAGACAGGAAGGGCGGGCTAAGACCAGATCACGCAGGGCCTCCTTACAGACCTCAAGAGCGTGGATCTCATCCTCTGAACAATGGAAGTCACCACAGTCACAAAGCAGGGGCACACTGTGATTAGTGAGAAATGTGTTTTAGAGCTAATACTCCACCCTCAGTGTGGAGGACACAGGAGAGCAAGGTGGGAGGTGGGGCGCTCTGGGAGGAGGCTGTAGCAGGGTCCAGGTGGGAGACTAGAGTGGCCTGACCTAGGGCTCTGACAACTGGGGAAGAAGATAGTGAACAGAAAGAAATGCTTAAAAGGTAAAAAGAAAAGTAAAAGTAAGATTGCTCACAAAATTCAGAGTAAATAGAGATGTGCAGTCACCTCAGGGTAGTTTAGCTCCAAAGCCTATAATATATGAACTATTACCAGATCAGATGGACTATCACATCTAAAATGTGGTTGATTTTTAAGAGAGGGAGACTGATCAGACACAAAAGCAGAGAAAAGCAAACAAACAAACACTGGAAATGGCCGTAGACCTCTCTGACGCTGAGATGAGTGAAGGGGATGGTGAGTCACGGGCTCTGAAAATTTCGGTACAAATGACAAGGTGATCCCTAAGACTAAAAGGATGAAGTAAGCTATATTGGCTTAATGCCATCAAATGTTTAAGTACTGACATTTTCCACCCTCCACCCCTTCTTCTGATTCCCTGTGAGCAAGTAACTATTAATTATTGGATTCCCCTATTTATATACATTTTGGTATTCTAAATCCTGTACATTATTTCCTACTGCAAATGAAATTGAAATTCTGTTATATAACAACCTCACTATATGAGCTTGTTTAATATAAGTCTCACCCTGGATGATATATTATCCTTATTGGGCAGACAAAATAAGTTGTGCTATGATATTTACCTGGGTGGTGAGTGATGGGAAAAATGACTGCAAGTCTGAGAACCAGATCCTCATCGGTCCCTGAGAAGACGCTTCCTTAGGAATGTGCACTCTGTGTGGTCCATACGATCACACACTGTTTCTCACATTTACCTTTCTACAGACTTCAGTTGCTTTATCTCTAACAGTGGAGATGACAATACTCACATTCTATTTACCATACTCTACTGGCGAATAGTATAGTTGGTAGGTCTTCAGAAGTAGCTTAAAGTAAGTGTTCCATAGACTCCCTACTCTATCTGTTCTCAGCTTTTCTGATCCAGAAATTCATGGACAGCTCATGTATTATCAGGTACTACATATATATTACATTTATGCCACAATAAGAATCCTAGTTCCCGAGGAAACAGGTGATAGAATCAGAATATAAGTATATGTTTGTGTTATTCCACAGTAGCCATAGAAATGTCTAACAATTAATACTACCGCTACCAATTAATCACTGGGAAGAGTTAAAACAAATTGTTGGCATATGCTCTCCTGATCTCCCCATTTTAAAATAGTTTCTCTATATATACATTATGAGCCATCCTTTCACACAGCGTGAGACTCATCCATGCTCCCGCATGTACCAATAGTTTATTCTCTTTAATTGCTGAGTAGTGTTACCTTGTATGAATATACTAAAATTTGTTTAATCTATTTCGTTGATGGACATTTGGGCAATTTCCAGCTCTCGATATTGCAACTAAAGCTACAATCAACATACACGTACGTCTTTATGGACATAAATTTTCATTTCTTGTGGGTATATGCCTAGCAGTGGAATTACTGGATGATAAGGCAGGTGTATGTTTAACTTATTAGAAACTGCCAAAGAGATTTCCACAGTGATTTTGTCATTTTACACTCCTACCAAGAATGTATGAGATCCATTTTGTGTTGATGGTCTTTTACATGATAGCCATTCTAATGGGTGTGTAGTAGTATTTAATTATGGTTTTAATTTGCATTTTCCTGATGATAATGATCTTGAGATCAGGGATTTTAAGAACCTGAGTCCTCACCGTTTACTTCATTTCTTCATTCTTTAAATGTCTTTAACTCCTATTTTGATTCCTCAGTGCTATGAGACTACCTAAAACTGCACTGATTTTCAGCAGCTTTCTGCTTAGCTTTGTATCCTGTGCTTTGTGCAGCCTAAAATTTGCAAAAATTTCTAAAGGAAACCCACCAAGTGTTGGTCTCACTTTTCTTGACCTCCTTCTCTTCAGGGTCTTGGCTCCTCAAGTCCTGGCTACCTTGGAAGACTTGAACTCAAATGTTTGTGTCTGTAGCCCTGTAAATATTTGTTTTTCTTGCTTCTTTACCTCTTACCTAAGACCCTCTGCCTGGACTCTCAATCTGCTCTTCTGTATCAAGAATCATCAAATGTCCCAATGAGAAAAATAGCTTGAAGATTATCTACTTACCTCTCTGAAGTTCTCTTCTTTCTGACTTATTGGTCCCTTGGATTCTGGCTGCCATGACAGAATCCCAATGTCTTTAAATGGTTTTTAAAAATATTTTGTCTGTTTTTTTCTAGTTGTTCTCAGTGGGAGAGCTGGTTTACCCCAAAGAATTACATCTTAGCTGGACACAGAAGTCCTCTTATCCCAGTTTTAATATCTCCCCTTCCTCTTTCTCAATAGGTTATGATACGACCAAGATTTCTTTTAGGGCTATGGTGACTGTACTTCTAATACTGTGGAAGAAATTCTATGATGATTGCCTATCAGTTTCTTTTCAGGTTTGCTGGGTGGTGACATGGGGATATTAATGCCTCTGCTTAAACAGAAGTGATGGCATAAAATAAATTTTAGTGAAAACATATATCTAATATTAGTGCTTTAGCCAAGAATATTAAAAGCCTCACAAAGTTCTCAAGTGATCTAAGTCTTTTTTTGTTATCATGAATTTTAAGCTTCTTACCAAAGTAATAATTTCTTTTTTCAAAACATCCTGAGGTGAAGACTTTAGTTTTTGGCAAGTTGTTTTCATCATCTCTTTCTCTCCCCCTCTGTGATAAATCAGAGCAAAATAATAAAAAGACTTACTTTGGCAGTTTGGCACCTAAAGTTTATCTGGAAACATAGCAGGGTATTTTTTTTTTCCTTTTATGTAACAAGTTGTATTTTTTTTCTAATTTTGAGCTTTTACTTTCTCATGAATAAAGATGCCTATATGTGAGAATAAACATTGAAAATATATGTACAGTAAAATGTTTATTTATAGTATAATGACTAAATTTACTACAAAATTTTGAATTAAGACTTCAGTACATACAAAATATTAGTACAACTTCCCAAATTCTGTAATTTATATTTGATATTTCTCCTTAGTAGCTCCTCATATATTTTAATATATATTTAGAATTTTTACTTTAATATTTTTTCAGCAAAAAATAATATATTCACAACTCTCATATAATACCTTAGTTTATTGGGGTAAAGCTAAAAGAAGAGGGAATTTTACTTCTGAATTATATATTATAAATTTCTTTCTGTAATAACAGTTACTGCTTATTTTTCATATTTTAAAAAATGATAAATATTAATTGTGGGGAATTTGGAAAATATAGGAAAACACAAAACAGCTAATAAAAATTATCTACAATTCTACCAATACACAGAGAAAAACACCATTAACATATTTATGTATAGTCTAGTTTTTGCACACACAAATACATATACACATTATTTTTACTATTTTATTTTTTTAATGTAAATTTTGCTGGAGATTTTAGGACAGTCAATATTGAATATGAGAATTAATTTAGGAATTAGTAACAAAATAATAAGTGCTTTTGATATTCCTGCAATTACCAAAGTGATAAAGAAGCTCAGGACTATTTCTGTATTATTTTCATATTAGGAATATTTCTTCATTCTGTATTGTTTATTCAATCACTTGTTCAACATTTAGTGTAAACAGATGACCATATGTCTCTTTGTATGCCCAAGAAAGTCCCAGTTTATGTCTTTTGTCATGACATAATTTTTAAGAGCACTTCCTTCACTCTTAAAAGTAATCAGTTTGCATGAGAAATTACATGGTTTCCTTTTATTTCCAAGAATTGGGGTAGGTAAAAGGGGGATAAACTAGCACGCAATGGTAAATCAGCCATGGATCCTGCCCTCCAGAAACTATGACTTGCCTACTGTTGAAGATAAGAATTAACTTATGTAATAAGAAGTGAAAAGGATCACAGGAGAGATGCAAAGATATAATATACATTGCAGTGTGGTCAAGAACTTGATAAACATTTTAGAATTCCTGAAGGAAATATGTGCAAAATGTCGTGAAGAATAAGAATAGGTTTAGAAAACAGGTATGAAAGACAAAAGCTATCTTTTTTTTCAGCATCAGGGAGCTGCTGTAGTGACAGGGATTAGTGAGAAGTAAAATACCAGAAACAGGAGAACTAAGAAGTGAGCAGATGATCTGCAGATGCTTTTCCCTGGAGGCATCTGCCAATTCCAGGCTCTGGCAAAAGGACGAGTATCCAGACTTGGTCCAAGCAGAGTGTCAGTGGAGGGAGGAGAGAAGACAGAAGAGATCTTGTAGTCACTGGAGGCTGAAGTGATAAAATAAAAGGCATGAGAGGCTTCAATACATGTCCAGCTTCTCCCTCAAAACATCTGCTGATGTCTGCAGTTGGCTGGATCAGAAAGGTTAAAAGATAAGCCAAACACCTCTGACATGGAGAGTCTATTTTCATGGAGCCTTTCAATGCTGAGGAGACAGACTAGAAAACACTTTTAGCAATCACCTGAAGCTGCACTGACAAGATTGGAGACTCAAAGTTCTCAAACACCTGATACAGGTTCCCTGTTAAGACACGTGCCTAATTCTGAAGTTGTGTGTGGTGGGGAACGAAAAATCTAAACTAAAAATCTTCGAAAAGCCAGCCAGAATATCCCACAGTCTCTCAATGCTGAGGAGATAAAGACCCACCAAGTGAGCTGTACTAGTGCACAGCCAGATGCTCTGTTAAAAGTCTTGAAGCGATATAACCTACAGTAGACTGACTCCTATACAAACTGCAAAACAACTTTGTTCAGCTCAGTTTCTGACTGGATTGAGTTGATCTTTCCCATTCTACTTAGCAGAAAAAGTGGTGAAGTAACTCTGGTAGAGATAACCTAGAACCTCTAGAACCTCTACAGAATCTTATTTTATATATTTATAATGTCTTATCTGATATAAAATGTGTTTAGGCATGGAAGAGTTAGAACCATATAACAAACAAACAAAAAAAAAACAAGGGAAACAGACAATAGAAACAGACCCACAGGTGATACACTGATCACTGTTGCTAGATGTTAGAAAACTGAATCATCATTCTGAGCATTGACAAAGAAAAGACTCATCCATTTGGCTTGTGTTTTCTGTTTGAACTTTGTCTCAGAGGAATTAAATAGCTGATAAGAATAAGTTCTTCTTTTAAAAAGAAATCTAGTCGACAAATACAAAAGGGATGATAGAATGATAATAACATCATTTATTAGTTTTGTAATAAAATAATTGATCTATATAATGTCATCAGTTACTGCTAAAACCATTAGATGAAAGATTGATGGGGAGTTTTATAATGTGTACATCAGGCTGACAACATCTGAACCCACTGATCAATCTTAATATGACTAATAGAAAACACAATTTATGTGCTTCTTTGTGTGGTATAACAGAAAGAAAACTTTGCCTCCAACAAACTATTCTCCCCATACAATTAATCATGAAGCTGATCAAGACTTCAGATCTAACTATCAAATCATAGGAAACATAAGTAACAGAGAAACATGTTAAATGACACTACAGGGACTCAATCTGTAAAATCTATAATCTGGATGTTTATTCAACAAATAAATAGCAAGCAAAAAGGAGGAGGGAACATCTACAGATTAAAAAAGAATTATAAGACTCATCAACAAAATACAATGTGCAGCTCTTATTGGGATGATGTGAAAATCAAGAGTAAAATAAATATACATGAGACAATCAGGGAAATTCACATATCATCTATTTAATATCAAATATTAAGGAATCACTATTAATGTATTTTAAGTGTGACAATATTTTTTCATTTTATTATAAAAATGTGTACCTATATTGTAGAAATATATACGAAATTCTTTATGGATGGAATGACATAATGTTTTAGATTTGCTTTAAAATAAATAAATGACAAGTATAGATGAAATAAGATTCACAAATTATTGATTATTATTGAAGCTGGATAATAGGGATATGGGGGTTCATTTCAGCATTGTTTCCATGTTTATATATTTAAAATAATTTTCATAACAGTCAGTTTTAAAGATGTCTGAAAAATGAACTGATTTGGAAAGAATAGTAGGAATTCTCACATACCAGTGTAAATTCTGCAAGCATTTTGTAGAGCAATTTAGCAATACATAAGAAAGACAAATGTGCATTCACCACAATCCATCAATTCTGCTTCTTCGTCCACACCATAGAAAAGCTCTCTCATATGTGTGCAAAGAGACATAACCAAGAATGTTTACTGCAGTATTGCTTAAAATAGCAGTACGTAGGAAACAACCTAAATGGCCATCAGTAGGAGAACTGATTATATTCTTGATAGTGTGGTATTTATTCAATTTAGTTTAAGTGAATGAACTAGAGCTATATCTATTAACATAATACTATGCAAAAGGGCAAATTGCTGAATGGAAATATAGTGTGACGCTATGGATCTGAAATCTAATAACATGCTAAACACTACCACATATTATTTATTAACACATATGACTACACATGTAAAAGTATTAGCATATGCCAAGTGATGATATATACCAAATTTTCTCTTGAAAAGGAGAGGATTAGTATTAAGAATAATATACAGAGGGCATCAAACATATCCCTAATGTTTTCTGAAGGAAAGGAAACTTAATAAGACAAAATGTTAATATTTGACAAATCTGTGATGGTAATTGAATTGAATTTTATTAAATTGTTCTCTATAGCATCTCTCTTAGAAATCTTTACAATTAAGGATTTTAAAATAGAGAAGTATTACACACTGCATTGTGTTTATATAAAGAGTCTTACTGTACTATGTTAGATGTGCATGTATTAAAAGGAAGAGTGGAACAATTACCATTTACAGCGGGCCTATATATACAGTCAGAGCTCCATTTTCCACTCTGATGAATGAATGTTGAGAAATTAATATTTAAATTCAGATAATAGAAAGAATGCATTTGGCTTTGGAAAGCAATCAGAAGCACAAATTATCCTATTTATTTAAAACAACAGAAAAGATAGATATCTTCTGCTAAAATGGTCTTGAGTGGTTGCCATCAGTCTTTATGGTTACTTTGGACAGCTGCCACAGTGTTTCCATGGTGACCATCTGGAATTGTATAGACCATTTTATCTCTGCTAAAAGTCTCACCTCCAAACCTGTCATAGACATGCAACTTCAGATACAGACAGCTAACCTGACTGTACCTAGCTTTTACCCGCTCCTGTCATATCCACTCAATGTCTCTAATGTTGCTGGCAAAAAAAAAAAAAAAAAAATTGCAAGAGAGAAAATTATTTTCTAATTTCTTAGTTTTCTTAGAAAACTATTTTCTTAGTTTCTAGTAGAAAATAGTTTTCTCCTAGAAGTTATTGAAATTCTTGGATAAGGAAGTGGTTAAAATCCATGAGTAAAATGAAGTTGGAGATACTATGAATTAATCTAACCTAAATACACACTGAGATTTAAAATATCAGTCTTTTGTCTGTGCCTTTGCTCCTCTAATAGAGTTGTCTTAAGCTGGGATAGCATTTTGCTATTTGGAAGCATTTTTACATGTACTATTTCAACAATCCTTCTTTATGGATGAAAAACTTAGTCTGAAAGAGGCAAATACTCAGTTGGAGAGTAGCTGGTCTCCTGAATCCTTGTCCCGTGAGCTTATTGCTACACTATAAGGAGTAAAACTTGTCTGTAACAACTTCTCAAGTTCACATAAAGAATCATTCTTAGCATAGAAACCAATGTAGGGGTGACTAGCTGTAAAGCAAATAACACACAAAAGCAAAGTCATATGGCACCAAGTATACTCAAAGACAGATAGTCTCATACAAAGAAAGGTTATTTGGACAATGGGAATAGATGGGAGAAGGTATGCATACACCAAGAAGGGACTTGAAAGAAAGAAAGAAAGAAGGGGGGGGGAGGGAGGGAGGGAGGAAAGAAGGGAGGGAGGAGAAAGGAAGGAAGGAAGGAAGGGAAGGAAGGGGGAAAGAGAAGAAAGAAAAGAAAAAAAAAGCTTTGCATTTTCAGAAGAAATTGAAGATGAATCTTTCTAACTAAACTTCTGGGGTTTCATTAAATCCACAGTTTCTGCCAAAAGATTCAGCACAGATTTGGGACTTATATTTGACAAGCCCACATATGCTGCATTTTCCCTCCAAGCTTTTACTCTGGCTTGCGGACTGTGGGGTTGATCGAATAAGTGGTTCTACAGTTATGAAAAACACCCCAAAGTCCAGCTCCTTCTCTCAGATTTTATGCAGTTGATAAAATGGCCACTCTGGAATCAGATTTTTCAGGTCTTGACCTGTAACCTTTAATAATCCTCTTCTTTCGTAAAAGTAACATCTGTATGCAAAGGTCATTTGCATCTCACTTCAACACAAAATCAGAGACTAAAGAAACGGAACCATGAAGGAGATGCTGTAATTTTTTCAACTATTTCAATCAATAGTTAAAGGTGGCTTTGGGATTGCTTGGAGATACTATGTGAAATTTGGCTGTCAATATGGTTGAAACCCCCAAAGCAACCACAGAACTGTCCATAACTGCAAGAGTATTTCCAAGTCAGCTACAGAGGCCACAGAGCTTGCTGCCCCAGTCCCCAGGAGACACAAGTGCTGAGCTGTCCCTCATGCCACACTGTGTGCACCTATGCTAACGTCAGCAGTCAAGTCTCTAAGCTGTCAAGACGTTTCCCCATGGCTTTTATCATCCCTCAGCCGTACATTCCAGCAGACAGGACCAGCTGTATCAATTGCATGGCCCAGTGCAAAATGAAAACCCGTAGCCCCTGGCTGAAAACATAGAGGGAAAAATGTTAAAGGTACTAAAATATAAAGCCTTTTCCTTTCTTCTACTGTCTCTCTGTAGACCTGTCATTTTGGTTTCTTATTTGCCATGTGACGCTGTACTCCCTTGCGGGGGGTATTTGACGAGCAAACACAGACCCTGCCAGGCGCAGCAGCTTTCCACCCAGTGACTCTGCATACACGCTCAGGCCGCCAGGTTCCCCTCCAGCCAGTCACTGGGTAGATGCCACGGAGAAACTGAACCAGGCGTCTCCCCTTTCCAGGTGCCTCCTGCCCCAGCCCATGGTAGACCGGCAGCCCTCAAGGGTGTCGCAACAACGGTACAGGGGCTGGCAAGGTACATGCATGGAGGACGAGCGAGAGGCTCGCCCCCGCCCGCCGTGTTCCTCACCAGATGCGCCGCGGACCTGCCAGCTCAAGGAGGAGTTGGCCACGGCCATCGGCTGCCTTGAGACGTTACTGGGCACGTTCACCTGATCCTGATCTGATCTTCCCACACCCGTTCCCACAGTCCCCTGGCAGGGGAGGAGGGTGGCAGTGATCATTGGGCAGGGGTGGGTAGTGGGAGGCTGGATGGGCTCTGGTCCCCAAGGGGGGCTGGGGGTGTGCAAGGAACAAGAAACTGAAAACCTGTCCGGAGAGGCAGGATCATGCTTGAGGTGAGGCTCTAAACCCGCCGTGCGTGCTCCGTTTCCACGTGGAACATCACTTACAAAACACAAATTAAGTGATAAAATGATTACGAATATCAAAAGGATGACCACACAGCACTAAACCCTGAATACAGGGCCCTTCTGATGAGGGACCCACTGTGTATCTGTATTGTTCACGCGGACAGGAAGCCAGCGCTGCCAGGGTCCTGGCTTCCCAGCGCCCCTGGATCAGGCCACATACAGACATTATCTAAAGGCGAATTAATCGGAGGATTCAAGGGGATGCAGGCAGTTTAGCAAGGCAAAGCCAAATGCTTTGAGTGTATTTTCTGCCTTCTTTCATGAGAAATGAAGTTGCTTTAACATTAGTTTACAGGTGAAATGCCCTTTTCTACCAGTAACTTCATTATACATTCAAACATCATATTTTTATTCCTGGGCATCTACTACTAATGTTTTCATTGTTTTCATGATCTTTGTAATTTCAGGTGGGCATATTAAATGTCATATTACTTCGCCTCATTCAGTAACAAACATCATCTCTTTGTCTAATTTTCTTAAGTAAATTGATTATTGTAGTGGTAATAAAATTATACCAAGGTGTTTCAAGTTCTTATCTCTGGATGAGGATTTCAGATTGTTCTGGGTAGATCATGTACTTTCAAATGGTTTATTGAATGGTCCAAACTTGATGGAAATATACATATTGATCAATTTTAATTTTTCTCCTTCACCTTCATAACTGTGCTATGAAAAATCTTTTTTCTCACCTTCTGCATTCATACTAGATTCCTTGCTTTCAGGTATTAAAAAGATATTCCACTGTATTCCTGTTTCAAACCTCAAACTCACATCTCTCCTTCTCAGAACAATGTCAGGCTTCAGCCTGAAAGACTTGGACTGGGAAGGGACATGGTCTGCTCCTGAAATATCTCTGCCTCTTTCCTCTTCTGAATTTCCCTTTTTCTGCTTGCTTTGATGGGAAGAAGAGATAGGAGAGTTGACAAAGGTCTTTGACTTGCCTGGAGCTGTTGCGGTCCTCTTCTGATTAACACTGGATAATTGTCACCAGGATCTTGGGGTCGGTGGCCCAAGGATGATTGACAGAACGTTTGTGAGTTTCTAGAAAGCCCTATAGGGGCTTCATGACTGTCACCTTATCCACACCACTCACAGCACCTGCTGATGGTTCACCTTTAGCATCTTGTTCCTCAAATTCTCTTCTATGATTGGCTGCCCTCTTATGTAGAGCGACACTAAGATGGCTTTATCCCACCACCTAATAAAGTGGGAAACTCATGTGTCCTGAACTTGTGCAAAACCCACGTATCCTCACTCCAACAGATGCTGGAAAGGCCACCTGCACATGGCCGCCCCATCATCCTGGTCATGTCAAGTCAGGGCTCTTCTCCCCTTACCACACACACACTCTGTGCTGTACAAGGAGACATCCAACCAGGGAATGAGATGACCTTCTTCCCTGGTGGGAGACTTACCCAATCTCTCGCCACTTCCCTTCTTTCCACCACAAGATACATTCCATCTTATGAGGACCAAGAGAGACAGGTGACTTTATGCTAAGTGACAGCACTGCTTTTACGATAACGTAATATAGAGTAAAATTATCACTACAAGTCACAGTGTAAGACATAAACCCATAAGCATCCTTTAAGAGGGATGGTGGGTGGGAAGATTCAGGTGGAGTCCGCTGCCTCCAAGAATAAAGGAGAGTGTCAAGAGTGGAGGGGAAAGAGGCAATTTGGGATAGAGACATACACACAGCAGAGAAAGCATCTGCCACTTGGAAAGAGATGGTCCCACAAGGTAAAAGAAAGAATGCACTCCACTGATGTGACTTTCAGAATTGGGCCTGGCAGTAAGAAACAGCTGGGCAACACAAGGAAGATCCAGGATGTGAAGGTGCAGGTGACGTGGAGAAAGGCTCAGGAGCCCAGCTAGGCCCTACCCCAGCCCTGGCACCGCCCAAGTGGTGTGATCGCCATCTCTATATACGTGTATAACCGCTCACTCACTGGGTATCTTTTTCTTTTCCATCTTCAGGAAGAGGCAGCCAGAATTCTCGCCCACCAGACAGTGTCCGTCGGCACATGTGCAGCTTTGAAAACCCACACACTGCAGTGAATGTGTAAGAGAAGCTGCATGGAAAAAATAGTGGTTTGCCCCTTGCTTTCTCTCTCCTGGGTTTTCCTACTTTCTAACATGGAAACAGATGTGGTGCATGCCATCAAGAATGAGGAACCATTTACGTGCCATGGTTTGCACGACTGCCTTAATTTGATCGTCCATCGTTCTTAAAAGGACACTGTCAAGCTGTTAGTCTTTTTGCTTTTTTATGTTTTGATGCAAGAGGCAACATTTTTTTCCCATTCTAGAGATTCACTTTTGTTTGTGACTCCCACTCACAAACTTGAAAGTGAATGTTCCCCCTTCACAAATTTGTCAGCTTCTCCTTGGCAAACAGAGCTCTTTCTTTTGTTTTCTTTCTTTGCCTTTTTTTTGCTGCTACACAAATATTTGATATGATCCTGTCTGCATTAAAGTAAAAGCCATAATTTGAACTTATGGAAGGATTCCATAATGTCAGTTTGACGAGGTGGACACCAGCCTTTGCTGGGTGCCTCCTATGCCCTGGGGAGCACAAAACAAAAGTTCTGTGAGTCCCACAAAAAGTGAGTTTTGCAAAAAAAAAAAACCAAAAACCAAAACAAAAAACAAACAAACAAAAAAGGAAAGTAGCTATTTTCCCAGAACTTTAGTGCTTTTATCAGATTTTCTCCATCTGATAAAACCGGTGCATGTTTGGTCCAATTTTTGACCTTTAGGTCTTGACAGTGTCTCTTTAAGTCAACAAAAGAACATAGACCATGTTCAATTCATTGTGCACGGAGTCTGTGGTCATTTTTAGCTGTTCCTTTACAGCCCTTCAAACTCCTGGGAGAGTCAAAGGTACACATTCCTGCAGCAGGAGGGAGCTCACTGACCAGGTGGCTGTGGCTGGAATAGCTCTTCAGATGAGGAGCCCAATTTGTTCAAATGTTTGCTGCTGAACCTGGCTGTGGAGCCTGGTGAATGGCGCCCTAGCGTCTCTTCTCTTCACTCAGTGGAGTGCATTGGGAAGTCGTGTTCTGACATTCCCCGGAAAGGCCCCAATAGAAAGTGTGTGGTCTCAATCAAATCGTACTGACTCTTGGAGGGAAAAATAAGTGGTGGTTGGGAGGACTCTGCACATCTAGATCAGAGCCGCTCTGGTCTGCTTGGATGCATTCTCTGTAATTCTCCCAAGTCAAAAAGCATTGAGTGTTTCTTGCACCAAGGGTTGAGTCTGACCAAGAACACAGGAAGGGCATCCTGATTATGACAGCTGCTGGCTGCCTGTCAAAAGGGATTGATGGGACTAGTAGATGTGCTTGTCGTGTCATGACAGCAGGGCCAGAGAGAGAAGAGAGTCACTTAACATTTCATGACTTAAAGGTGAGTGCCTAAAAGCAAAAACAAAGGCTGAAAGTGGGTCCATCATTGGTAGGTGACAAAATATAATGCAACAGTCAGCAAAGCTAACAGGTTGGTTGTAAAGAACTTTTGAAATAAGATCTACTCGAGCTTTCTGGAGATAGTAAAGGATCAGCAGGAGATTGGTAGCTTCCAAGCTGTGCACCATAGACTAAGACTGACTATTCTTAGCCTTGGTTGTTCCTGCAAAAAAAAAAAAAAAAAGATATGTTCTTTTTGTGACCTTCAGTTTCCACAGCTTTTGTGAACAAGCAAGGCAAAGGGACTAGTGATAGAAATAAAGCTGCCTACTGGATCATTATGGTCTGCCTAGATCTCTCCTGCCTCTGAGGAGTAATCCCTGCAGGGCAATGCAACTGTCCTATATTTCCAGGGGAAATGTGAGGACTCCAAGTATTGTTGAAGAGCATCGAAAGACTTGCTATTAAAATTATAGGTCTGGAAGCATGGAGCATAGAAAAAACTGATAATGCTTGACCTGAACTTTCTTCAAAAGGAACATAATTAGGTTCCTCTATACCTCCTGGAGGAATATAATTACACCTGGTATACCTCTGCTAAAACAGTGCTGTCGTACCAACATGATGTCGTAAATAAACTTTGGCACCAGAATTTCTTTCCTCAGCCAGCAATCACTATTAGGTTGAGCCGAAGGCCATTTAAAATGTGCTTAGAAAAAGTTTAGTAACCATCAGAATTCTACTCTTTAGTTTGAAATAGATTTGTCAATTTTCACAAGACAGTAGACCCTACACCCGGACACAGTTTATGGGCTCTTACGTACTTTATTGATGAGGTAATTTCAGTTGTGGATGTCTTTTTCTTTATTAATTCATTGGAGAAAGCACAAGGCTTAATAAAGGCAAACTGATTTTCTTTATGTTGTCTTTTATCCTGAATCATATAACCTTAGGATATTCAAGGTGATTGATCTAAAGATTCTAAAAGGAGGACTGTCTATTTAGACTTTGTGATATTGTATATTTCAGCAAGCCAAATGGTTTTCTGATTAGCTTATGATGAGGTTAGAATGAAAGAGGAGAGGGATAAAATTCACAGTGCCATTTAAGATTTAAAATCATCAGAAACTACCATGTTCTCATGATATCGAAAAGCGTTTGTCTTCACCAACGCATTCAGAGATTCTCTACCTTACAAGAAGTGGTGATTCAATAAGGTGAGAAATTTTAAATATGTTCAGATAAGCTTCCAAAGATATATAGATACATATATACTGAATATATATCTTCTGTATATATATATATATATATATATATATATATATATATATACAGAATATATACTAAATACGCATATTTTTTCTGGAAAGCTTTCAAGAAGGGAAACTGGAGTCAGTGGGAGTTCTTTGTGTTGAAGACTAACTTGGGCTTGCCTGGGAAAACAGGAGTCTGACTCAAATGGTTTCAAATAGTCCTATGCCTGATGTGCTACAAGAATCACTGTTGAAACTGCGTTCTGGTAGCAGCTTGCTGAAGCAGGTGGAGGTGAGATACCTGGACACGGCGGCTCTGGCATCCCATCTGAAGCGTCTCAGGGCAACACCACCTCCTCCTTGAAGGGCCAAATGTCCCAGTCGTAGCTACAGGGCCACAGCAGAACTGTCTGCAAGCCTGTGGCTGTAGCTTGTTTACTTGGTGAGCCATTCTCTCCACGCTGTGACCCAATGGCATTTCCTGTTTCCATTTTCATTTTCAAAGGAAACAAATGCTACCCTCCTCAGATTCCAAGGCGCGAGACTTCCCTCCACTTGGGAAGGTCCTGCCTTGTCTGGGCTCTCCGGATGCCATCCTCACGTCTGTTGTGCAGCTATTAAGCCTAGTGGCAAAGACTTGCATTGGACATGATGGAGACAGGTGTTGTGCAAGCTTCCCCCTCAGGCAGCTTGTGCAGGATGCGTCCCTCCTGATCTCAAACATCCACCCACTGTTATTCCCATTTTAGACATCTCTGGAGCAGAGAGCAGTGTATTCTGCAGATGGAACTAGTACTTACTGAAACAGATAAAACAGACAGGATCACTCTGAATGCCAAAGGTAAACTAATCTGAAAAAAAAAAAAGATACACTAATCTGTTTACACCACCCACTTCCAACTATTCTCTAAAGTGCTGTAAATATTGGGTTTTCTGTTTGGGGGGATTGTGATACTTATCTAACGAAAGAAAAACCAAAGCAAGATCCCAAGCCTGCTGGAGCTGGAGCCGCTGCCCTCCTCCTGCTAAGCTCTACAGGACTCTCAGTGTATATCATCCTCCATGTCTCTAGTTCCTCCTAGGCCTCACAGCGATTTCCTCCAATCACTTCAATATCAGTAAATATATTTAGCCACTCGAGGTATTTACTCCAAACACTACTGCATTTGATCTTCAAATATAAGATTGTTCGGTCTGATGTCTGTCTTTTGAAGTCAGAGCAAGAAAGGTCGGGTGCTTTGTGACAATTTTGTGGTGTTTCTAAACCAGGTTGCTTTTCCTAAGATTAGGGAACCAAGTAAAATTAAACAATAGAATGAAGAAGCTGATGGCTGAAACACAATGTATTAAAGTTATCTGGGTTTAAATAAAAGTCTTATTTCATAATAATATTGCATCTTTATAATGCATTTATTCCTTTTTGCTGCCCCATATTTTATAAATTTTTCTCTTCTTAATATCACAGCAATGGGTTCCCAACCTTTTCAAATAGGATAATCACTTTTCACGTGAAAATGGTTATTAAACCTTCACCTGAATCTGTGATAGTAATTGTACCTTTATTAGTGGCCACTTCAACACAAAACATGAAAAAAGGCTGCTCAGAACTTAGTTACACTTGTATCTAGAAGTACCATTTGTCATAACAGCATTTTGCATTTAAAAATAGCAGCCCATAATCTACAAAAACATAATATTGATTCAGCCTAAAAACAATGCTTTGATGTACATGTAGATTCATGGACCATTCAAGCTGTCTGTGAACCATAGGTTAAAAATAACTAATCTAGAAAGACCAAAGTTTATACCCTGTGATGCAGTTTCTATGAGATGGTGCCTTTCCTCCACTCTGGTTTTTAGGAAGCAATTTATTTTGTCCTTGAAAAAAAAAGGTTAATCTAATTTTCTTAATCTGATAAAATTCCCTAGGGCATTATAACTGTTTCCTAATTAAACAGCACTTTACAGAAAATCTAGAGCAAGACTCTGAGGGGAAGGAAAGCTGCTAATTTTGACAGCCAGGGTGAAAATCTTCCATCCCAAGAATAAAATTGCTGTTGGATTAAATAGAACTAAATTGTGATCATATCTGTCTGCAAGATGATTAATAATGCCTTTTACATGATTTAAAAAGAGGCTCATATAGGACCCCTGGACAAGGCGGAAAACTACCCATGTGAGGGAGCCAGAGAGTGAACTAAGTCCCAGCAATACAAGGTTACCTTTTTTGCTGGCATATTTGGAGACGGCAATGTTTTGTTTGGATATCTAAGCCTAGTGTTGAATTAGGTCAGACTAGCTGTCAAGGGAATTGGTTTTTAAAACACACACACACCTAAATGACACAAGCAGCCTTTTAGTTTAGTGATTTTCTTAATGAGCATGGAGAGGCAAGCATCTGGAGAAGGAAAAAGTGTTTCCATTGCAATTGAAAGGGATGCAAAGCATTGCAGTTGGAAATTACACTAAAGCATATTTATGCAAGGCAAGAGGCAACTGGGCAGTCTTATACTTTCTGGAAGAGGCATATTAAATGCATAAGGAGAGAAAATGTGTGAGTAGAGTGGGAGATGGAGGAAACTGAGAAAGGTGAAAGTGGGAGGTGAGCTTGCCTGGAATTTCAAACTCAGAAGGGGAGCTCTGGGTTCTGGTCTTGCCTTTGGTTGGTTGACTGCTCTTGCCAGACACCACCGGCTCATTCTTCAGTTTGCTCACCTCAGGAGAGAGTCAGCTATTCTAACAAGAGAGTCTAGAAGTCGATAAGTCAGTAATTTCACATTTATAAGCAGATATACATTCTTAGAGAATATATTAAGATATATTAATATATTATATTATTATTAGTAATTAAATATAATAAATATATGAAATATTAATAATATAAATATAAATAAAATAATTAAATATATTATTATATTATTATTAATATATTAAGATATATATTAAGAGAATATATTAAGCATACATTTGAGTGATATAGTATTTTGATATAGTATTTTAGAGATGAGATTTTTCTTAGACAATTAAAAATACAGCATAGGTTATCAGATATATGGAGGAACTGCATTCTTCCCAAATAATGAGAAAATTTTACTTGTTATATCTATTTTAAAACTTTTATATCCAGAATTTTCTGTAACTGATATCAGACTTTCAACACAAATCTGTATTTATTTGACTCACTTCACTTTCAGGATTGTAAAATTTGAAATGTCAAAACACTACCTTCATCATAAATGTGGAACTCAAATATAATTTTTGAAGTAGTCATTCTTGTATTTTCAAAATGATTAAATAAACCATTATGTTAACTATTGATCATTTCCTACAATTTTCCAAACAAAAGAATCCGCTATGAAATAGTCTATTTCACATATCCACCTAAGAAAAAAATACTCATTTTCCCTCTTCCTTTTAATGTCAAAAATGTGTCATTATTGTGCTACTTTCTCTGTTGTTTTCATGGACACAAAGAAAAAGCAAACTCCTGAAAAAAAATAAAAGAAGAAAAAAATGATTTCCCGATTTAAGTATTAACACTATTGTTATTAATAGTATGCTATGTTAAGGTACCACCATCTGCTAAAAATTATACAGAAAATAAACTGAGTCCGAAAGTAAGACCAGAATTATTAGAACAGACAGAATAGAGTTTGTAGTATATGCACCCAGTACGTCTCATTTGTTTTTTCTTCAGAGATATATTCTATTTGGTTATGAGGATCCCATGAAAATGAAAGTTGGTAAGTGTGGAGGATTGCTGCTGCCCTAAGGCTTTTCTTCACCAATGCTCAATGAGGAAAAGGCCCCGGAGAAGTCTGGTCTCAGTAACTTCTGCTTTGTCTGAATCTTAATTTTGTCAATTTACATCAAGCTATGCGAGAAGACTAAAGCAGTATACGGGTATTTGTATTTTTCTGAGCCTTCCAGTTCTGTCTCTTTCAAACATACCTCATTAAATGCTGCCAGTGTGAAAATCCCAAACTAGCTGCTATGTGAATTGTGATCCACTGCATGTGTCAGGAATAATACTTTGAAATGAAAAGAAAGCCGAAAGTTAGGAAACTCTTAAGTGAAGCATAGGTCTGGGTTTTTCTGTCATCTCCTTTTTTTCCTCTTCTGTACAGATGCCATGTGCAAAATCATGCCACCCCTGTTAACACAGGAAATACCTGCATATCAGAATGGGCAACTTGAGAGGATGTATTTCATAACTTCACAGGACAATGAGAGTAGCTTTATACGTGTGTTTTAATTTGTTCCAGGGACTAAGAAGAAAGGGAGGCAATAGCTATGGTCATTATGCTCTGTTGTCCATGTGTAACTAAGATTTTATTTTTAATTTGTTTCCTCCATCAATTTTGGAATCTTTCAAAGGCTTGCACTGAGCAACAATTTTATCATTGCCTTAGAGTGTGTGTGTATGTGTGTGGGTGTGTGTGTAATAGCTGTGAAATCATAGACCTAAATGAAAATAGCTGCTTCTACAACAAGCTGGCTCTTCTCCCCTGCAACTTTTCTCAGGGTCAAAATGTCCTACCTTGCCTTGAGGTGGATGGAACCCCAGGTTGCTTCAGAGGCAACCTGTGGTCGCTGCAGATTTTGGTGTTGGATGTATAATAAGGAGAGAGTAGGGGTGTGGAGGACGAGCATACATGCCGTCGAGGGCGGAGTCAAATTGCTTTGAGCTGGGCTAACCAATGTTTTATACGTATGCCATCCTCTGCGCATGATACATCTGCAAGTAAACCTATCTCTGTTTTATTCATAGTTTTAATGGCAAGTCTGTGTCATGGTCTGAACCAGGTGGAAGACAGGTGCCCAAGGGACAGCACATGTGGCACCGCCTCTCTGTGCACGTGAAGACCAATGAGACGGCCTGCAACCAAACAGCCGTCATCAAACCCCTCACTAAAAGTTACCAAGGCTCCGGCAAGAGCCTGACCTTTTCCGATACCAGCACCAAGACCCTTTACAACGTGGAGGAGGAGGATGCCCGGCCGATCGGCTTCAGCCCGCCCCGCAGTCCTTCTATGGTGGTGCACCGACGCGTGCCGGCCGCGGTGAGCACCCCGCCTCTGCCGCCCCGCCTGACCGCGGAGGAGACCCCCCTCTTCCTGGCCGACCCGGCCGTCCCCAGGGGCTTGCCCCCTCCCCTCCAGCAGCCGCCGCCGCCGCCCGCGCAGAAATCCCTCATGGACCAGCTGCAGGGAGTGGTCAACAATTTCAGCGCCGGGCTCCCGGATTTCAACTCGGTGCTCGCGGTGCCCGGGGCTCCGGGGAACGGGCTGCGGCCCCTGTTCCCGCCCCCGGCGCCGCCGCAGCCCCTGCAGCTGCTGCCGCTGCAGCTGAGCACCTTCGGGGAGGAGCCCGTCTCCCCGTCGGCCGACGACGACGACGAGGACGACAGCGAGAGGTTCAGGCTCCTGCAGGAGTACCTGTACGAGCGGGAAGGGAACACGGAGGAGGACGAGCTGGAGGAGGGGGAGGAAGAGGAGCTGCAGGCGGCCAGCAAACCAACCCCAGAGGATTCGCCCGCCCTGACGCCTCCGTCCCCCTTCCGCGACTCGGTGGCCTCGGGCAGCTCGGCGCCCAGCTCCCCCGTGTCCGAGTCGGTGCCCTGCAGCCCTCCCAGCGTGACCTACGCCTCTGTCATCCTGAGGGATTATACGCAAAGCTCTTCCACCCTGTAGGGAGGAGGTGTCCGCAGGGAAAAGCAGGCGTGGTCAGGGCGCGCCAGCACCTCCGGAGACTTGCAGGAAGCTGGGGGAGAAGCGGGGGCTGGAGGTGAAGTCAGGAGCAAGGAAGAGACCGCGGCTGCCGTCTTAGAAAGGCCAGCGCGAGAGGCGCTGGACCCCGCAAGCAAAAAAGTGATCCAGGCGAAGATTCTGATTCTTGAATTATTCAAAAGCCTTCTCTGGGAAGAAAGGGAATTCTGACAAAGCACAATCCCATATAGTATGTAACTGTAATCGCAAAAATGAACAAAGTCAACCAACATCATCTCTTCGGACCATTGTGCATAGATACGCATGCCCACACCCTTGGCCCGTGTGGAAGGGGACAGCCTGGGAGGACCGCCCAGTTGAATCATTAGTTCGTCATCATGGTATTCCCAGCGAGCATGGTGGAGTCAGGCAGAGCAGGTGGGCGAAGGAGGGGCAGGCGTGGAACCACCCAGAGAACAGTGATGGACAGCAGCTCATTTCCCTCAAGCCCTTCTCCCTGCTGGGCCCGCAGACCCCTGGTCTTCGGGACACTCGGGAGCTGGCCCAAAAAGGGGCCTCTGTTCGCCGACTGCACCCCATCCAGTGCCAGCCTTGCTGTCACACTTGGAGAAAGGTGTGTGGATGCCTTGCTGCTTTGTCGTCTCCCTCTATTTAGAAAACAGGAATAAGAGCAAAATTATCACCAAAAAGCGTTTCATCAGGAGTGCTAAGGGAGGGCGGAATGAGAAGCAAGACAGTGCATAAGCTTGGGGCTTTGAACAAAATCAGTCAGCAAAAATCAGCTTCCCATATCTGATGCTCGCTTATTGGTGATTTCAGAAGAAGTCCAGACAAGAGACCGTTTTGAAAGGGGCAGAAGACTTTTTGTGGATTTACTTGTGTGCCGAGGGGGCTCTCCTTTGCCCTTATGTGAAAGAGAACAAACCATGTGGCAAAATTGTTACCTTCCATTTACTGTAGCAAATAATACTTACCAGTTGAACTTCTAAGATGCAGTATGTGTATTTGGTGCCATTGTTTCTCCTATGTGCTACGGAAACAAATCCATCTTTGAACTTAATGGTGTACTCATAGCAACTATTATTGGTTTCAATGACAAATAATTCTTTCTAATTGTCACTGAAGTCCCTGTAACTAGCAAGTGAATGTGTTTCTGTGTCCTTATATACCTGTGATAATGAAATTTGTGCAAAGTAATGTCAATCTAACTGCAACGAGAAGATTGTCTTCCGATATAGTGTAGATATATTTATGTTCCAAATAACGTTTTATATACCATTGCCATCAGTATTTACAGGAGCTCTTTGAAGGTTTGACTGCTCTGGTCCAGTGGTTTTCATATGCTGCTCAGATGGTCCCTCTTCTTCTAAGAGGGAACTTATTTTTCAGATATTTTATGATGTGGAAATATATTATTAATGAAGTGGTTTGAAAATTTGTTATACTAAAAGTTCGCAAAAACTGTGGGTAACAATAAAAAGGTACATTTTATAAACTTGCACACATCATTATTAAAACATAAGATTGAAATGGCAGTATTTACATTATTTCAGGTTTCTTTAGGGTTTGTTTGTTTGTTTTCTTAATTTTCCACAGTTTCTTGAGCTTTATGTGCTTAAAGCATGTACTAACTTCTAAGTCTGGTCATGATTTCCCAAATTATTTATTCATCACTTTTTGATCTCTTTTAATCTTTATTTCCACATTCTTTTATTCCTATATTTTCACTCATAACTTGTCTTTTTATTTTCGTTATTTGCGGTGTATACTATCCACATACATGTAATCCAGTTGTTTCGTTTTTGCTCCCCTTTTTTCTCCCCAGCAAAAGAGATTTTTCTTGCTGTTTTGATTTCTTGTAATACTTGGGAATGAATCTTATCCCCTTAAGTATCTTTGTTTATGCCTTATGTTCAGTCGTGTTTAGTATGCTTCTTTCATGTTGAAGCTGCTGATTTCTCAGCCAAAATGTATCTTAGACTCTTTAAATACTCACTGCATCATTTGTTCAGAATTTAACATCCACTCCAATGTTTGAGGCTCATATTTCTTATGTCTTTCCATATTCTACTGCCAAGTTTAGTCAGTTTTATATCAAGAATAGACTGTCTTTCCTTTTAAAAAATTACTTTATTACACCTTTGGTAGAAAGACCTCATGACTGAAACATGGATTTCAGTTCCATATTTTCACTGTCATGAAGCAGAATGAGGTAAATGGGTGGTTCCAATGCTTAATATATGGTCCACTAATTGACAAACTAGCGAGGGAAAATATACTATCTATTATTAGTGAAACAGGTTTCTTATCTTAATGCCACTGACATATGTTCTTAAGATCAGGACTTGTGCATTCAAATACTTTTAAAGTAAGACTAGATCAGGAAAACTGCTTCTACTATTCAAATACTATGTCAGTTTGTCCTGAGGTTTTAGTCTGAGACATTGGGTGAACACATTCAACACCAGTCACATTATTACTCTGAATGCCTACTATTATCATAATTAAAAGTTTTCCTGAATACAATAGAGTACTAGCTCTTAAATTATAATTGTTCAAAATTGGAAATGTACACATACATACTCTGTAAGAAAAGGACAGAAACTTTCCACCTTAATGTATGTGCTTATACAAATTGTATAGCTCTTGTAAAAGTGTTTTCCTTTGGCTTGTTAACTGTCTGTTGTCAAATAATCTTGATACTGCTGTATAATAAATATTTTCTATTTATTAAATGTGTATGTTCCCTCTCTCTACTTTGTAAGAGTGACAATCATAGAAACAGACTGACTGGTATAAAAAATAATTTCAATGGTTTTGTTTGCTCAGCACATGTCTTCTAGGTGAAAGCTGGAGATCACCACACAAAATCTACCGATCAGGTAGGTGACAAAGTAGAGTATAATTTGATTATGAGGAAGGCTGTATCTCTAACTCTAACGTTTCAAATGAAATCCAGAATTTAAATTTTCAGTGTTGTGGCAGACATTGTCATCTACCTTTTTTGATAGAATACGTGAGGCTTGACAAACTCCTGCATCTCCAGTAGAGATTTAGAGACAGAGGTATCTGAAAGCTCCATCTTTGTTTCATTTGTGCCCCGCACAGATTTTCTCCCCTTGGCTCACACTCTAGGGGTGCCTGGTTTCTTACCTTGGTGATATCCTCCCGCTCATCCCAAGTTCCATTCCTCTATATTTCAATGGAGACATCACTGGTCCCCAGAACAAGGGAGCCTCTTTTATTCACATCTCTAGATAAGATGCCTACAAAGTAAGGCATCTACCAAGTGTCATTCAAAGAGAAAACTTGGTGGTACCAGGGCCACATCCATGAGAGTGTGGTGCATTTAGATGGAAAGAGCAGCCTCTATCCAGGAAGACTGATGTTGAAGAAATTACCAGAATCAGGAGCTGAGACATCAGGGGTTTCTTCTTTGTGCCCAGAAAATAGAATGAAAAGTTATGAAATGGGAGCTTGGTCTCATGAGGAAAACCCATGGGAGAGAAAATGAGAAACAAAGAATAGGGGAAAAAAAGAAAAAAGAAAAAAAATGAAAATATTTTGGGTGCGCAGTCCAAAGAAACACCCATATACCATGGTGGGTAATAAGGGCCTCCACTTGGAAAGTCCGGAAGCTGCATCACAATGGAGACATTTGGAGAAGTTGAAATTGGGATCCAGATACCACAAACATTGTATGAGGAACTGCCCCAATAATTTCTATCCTGAGAAGCAATCAAAGAGAATGGAAACAACATTTTTTTTAACCTACTCTGTGCCAGAAATTTTGCAGGTCTTTTGCATTCCTCCTCCTTTAATCTTCCCAGTACTACTGCCACAAGGAATATCTTAGAGAACTGAAATAACTTGCCCAAAGTCTCTTAGCTAGTAAGTGGCTCAACAGGGAATTGACCCGCATCTTAAGCCAGCACAGAGCCCATGAACTCATGTTCTTCTCCAGAACCCAGGGTAGTATGTAGGAGTTTGTGTCTGTTGTGACTGCTCCCCATTTTGTATTCCCATAGTATTTTATACACATCCCAGATTACATTATAACTTACATGTCTCTTTCCCTGAATAGATTTTTAGTTCCTTTTTGCTTTCTAATACCTGACTTCTAAGGCTTCAAGGCAAAGCAGACCCTCAGTAAATGTTTGTTGAGAAAGTAAATGAGTATTGTAACACCATATAGTTTTCCCAGCCCAGTTCTCTGAAGATTTGTTCCAAGATCCTTATGGGGTCCAGAGCTCTGTATTTCTACCTACCGGTCCTAAATCTGCCAACAGGAACAACACATTTTTTCATCATGAAAAACAAGCTCTGCTTTTGGCATCAGAGAGAGCTGTCCCACTGGGCAGCAGGTCTGCTTTGCCTGCAGAAGAGGGTGGCAATACTCAGTATCCGCTGAGCCCAGCCAGAGGTCTGGCAAGGCAGTGCTCGGTGTGGGAAACAGCGTCCTCTGCAGGAGAATTGCAGGTAAGACACAGACTGCTGAAGAAGGCACCAGTTAAAGTGAGGAAAAATAAGTCATCCATGGGGAAAGCATGGGCTGGGGCTTCCTTCCTTACAGAAGTACATCCCTTTAGACAAAGTAAAAGGCTAACCTGGTCACCAAGGCTTGGGAGAACATGGGAGAAAAGAAGAGCTTAGGTAGGGAGTTGAAGTAGTGATGCTATTAAACTGGAAACTGGCTTGATTTTCCCAGGGTAGCTGGAGAAGCAATGCGTATAGATTAATAGACAAGGAAAAAAAGCTTAAGAATGAGGATAACAAAAACTGAGAAGAAAAATAATCATAGAAGTATAGAGCTGGAAGTAAATTTAGAAGTCACTTAAACTCTCACCTCAGTGAGGATTCTATTCCCTTGTGCCCTGTTCTTCTTCCCATGTCAGGCAGGGACCAGGTGAGAAGCCATTGCTATCTGGGGTAGGACAGCGGCAGGGGCTGGGGTAACAAGGCCTACTGCCAGCCGCTGTGCAAAGAGAGAGCGCAGGTGGCCCTGGATCCTGGAAAAGCAAGGCCAAAACTATGTTGTTAACACCCAAAGCTGGCCGGAAAACAGAACTACGGTGCAAATCCAGAGTGAAGGTCTCTGGGGAACCAGAAAAACTAAGAGGTAGGACCAGCAAGGTATGCAACAGTCCGGCAGTCTGATGGAGTTGCAGAGACAAAATGCTATTGACCGAAATGAGCTTTTGGTGAGAATCACAGAGGCTTGTGTGGCCTGGTTTATTTTAAGGGATGGAAGGGATTTAGATGACTTTTGCCCTCTGCCTAAGTATTTCCAGGGACTAGGATCTTGCATTAGATAAGGAAACGCTCTAATTGTTAGAAAATTCTTCATTTTCCAGGGTCAAAATTTGCTTTTCTCTAACTTTTGTCCAATCAGAGTTCTGCCTTCTGGAAAAAGACTAAACACATTTAGTCTACTGTGCACAAGACTTCCCTACAGCCACTTGAATACAGTGATTATGCCGTTAGTTAGTGGTTTATTCTCCAAGCCAAACTGCTTTACTTTCTTTAACTGTTATATCTTTGTTATTAGGTTCCTAAACTGCTAATCAGGTTACGGTCATATTCCAATTTTGGAATATTTTTTTTTAAATGTTGCATCCAGAACAGGACAGATACATTGACTCTTTTGAACCATTATTCTAGTATTGCTGCCTAGTAAAATGTTCATTTTGTTAGCAGTCTTGCCACATTTTGAGCTCACACTTAGCTCTGAGACAGCTGTAACGTTTAAGCCATTTTCATGTGAACTGCAGGAAATAGATATGAATGAAGATTTTTTTTAGGTTGCATTTTCCCTGGAACAGACCCTGACGGGAGGATGTGAATGCAAATGTGTACTGGGGAAGTGCTCCCTGGAAGAACTAGTATGAGAGTGGGGAAACGAGGTAGCCAATATGGCTGCATTGCTGGACTCAGTCCTGCTGGAGTCTCTGGGAGACAGTAGAGAACATGACTCTTAACTGTCTCCATTCCCCAAAGAGCAAGGGAGTTGGGAGCATTGAATCACCAATTCCTGTCATGGTTAAGGACTGCTGGGGAGGGAGGTGCATGTCGATTCCAATTACTTCCAGTGTGTCTCACATGCAGGCTCCTATCTCCAGAGATAGCCTTCAGGCAAAGAATCGTAGGTGCTGGCAGTTGGAAACCTAAGAGTTGGCCTATGTGGGGAAGGTGAGTGTCAAGATTGGGCAGGGCACCAACAATACCTGCTATAGATATGATATGGAGATGATGATGGATAGATAGACAGATAGATAGGCAGATAGATAGACAGGAAGCAAGCAGATAACATACATGCCCACAAATACAGATACTGGTACAGATAAGAATATGAGAACAAGAACTGCAGAAGGCAAGGCAAAGGTGTACTGAAGGACTTGATGTGAGAACAAATGCTTCTAGAATCAGCCAGACTACTGTTTTTTTATAGCAAAGGAAAATCACAAAAGAAAGTTTAAGTGTGACTGTCCTTTAAATAAATTTGTTCCTGGCCTCTGGGTTATTTCTTTGCAATGATTTCTAAAATTGTGTCATTTTTCTATTAAAAAATAAACTGCATGGTAGAAACAGAGAATTAAAGAAAGAAAATAAGCTATAGTCACATCACCCAAATATTAACATTACAGATATTTTGATTTTACCTTCTAGTGATCTTCATGCAAGCAAATTTGTTTTTAACAGAGTTAGGATCATCTTTCATTTATATTTTTTTCTACGCTTTTTTTATTTAACAATATGACTTAAGCAAGGATTTCCACTTGATCTGAGCTAAGGAATCACCTGCTCATGGAGTTGGGCAAAATTCCCAATCCCCATGGACCTGAATCCAGGAAACTTTTGGGTTCCCATCTGAGGTTCACATATACAGCAAATTCCAATACATAGCAGCATAGCTGATAGGGCAGGTTATGGAGAGGCGCAATAGATGACCTGAAAGAGGAAACAAAGTCATGAGTAAGGAAAATGGAATCTGGGCAAGAATCAGCAACAGGGCTGGAGCAGACAGGGGCAGTGATTATGCCCATCAGAACCCAGTGCACTTGGCAATGGAAAGGGCTCTGTGGCTCAATGGTAAGAATGGATCTCTAGGGGCTAACGAGTCTTCCAGCCCCCTCCCCCAACTCCTACATATAAGAGTTAGAATAAGCCACAAGAAGGGGCAGGGATCTCCTTGTAAGCCAACAGGAAAGATAAGTGATGGAGACCATGAGGGTCAGAGCCCCAGTTTTGGGACAGCCGAGCAGAGGGCTGGCCAGCCTGTGGCAGTTTAGTGAAATGGTACAGGGGACATCAATAACAAATCAGAAGCAGGTGGTACTGAGCTTTTAGCAACAGCAAGGCAGAGAGCCTCAAAAGACGTTAGAGGTCAAAGCTGGGGCAGGGCCACGATGTGGGCAGTACGACCCAAGAAAAGATGTGGATAAATGGCTGTGGAGAGATGCAGGGAACAGCAATAGGGGCAAGTAAAGTAACTGCAGCTAGCAGCCAAAACAGATCACAAAGCAGCAGCTGAAACAGAGGAAAGCAGAGGTGCAGGCAGTATACAAATTATATCAAAGTCAATGCTCTCCCTTCAACGACTCAACAGAATTTAGAAATGCCATGGTATTTGCCATGTAGCAGGCAGGGAGTTGAGGTAAATCATTAAAGTGACCTACTTAGTATTCACAAGCAACTCATAAAACATTTCTTCCTGACATTGACAAAGATACTCCATAAACTTTATTATATGCGCACCTTTCAATTTATTTAACCATTCTCCTGTTAGATACTTAGATTGTTTATAACTTTTTGAGCCCTGCAAATAATATGAGGAATTATTTCACACCGAAGACTTTTTCTATATATAATATTCCTTTAGGCTGGTTTCCAATAATGTATTATCAGTTATTTGATTATAATTATTATTTATTCCCTCCCAAACAATATGCATTTTACATCACATTTAAGTTTGAGGTAGGGTGTATTCTCATATTCTCATTTTATAAATGAGAAAACTACAGCTCAAAAAAGGTGAAGTAACTTGCCTAAAATTGCAAAGCTAGTGGGATATCCATAGAGATGGCAGTACATTTCCTGGGTTCCAAAGCTCACACTCTGAACCACCATACTATGCTGAGAATTATGCTGAATACTATGCTGAAAATACTACACTGAAAACTGTTTTGAAAATTCTTGATACAAGTAAGCGCACTTAGTTTGAATAGCAAAATGATGGAAAACTTATATTGCCTACTGTAAAATCACCAGTTGGGAACTGGGTGTGAATTATCTCCCAAAGGGCTTCAGGATTCCTTAGAGCTGGGGAATTTTGCTCAACTCCACCAGCAGAATTACCACACATTGACTTACAATGGAAATCTACCAATAGAAAAAAGATCTAACTCAAAATTGCTGTCTAATTATAGTAATTTATAAAGGTATTAGAAAAATACTTAAAGTAAAAAAGTATAATAATTATTGTATTCTATGGTTCTGCAATTTAATAAATGACATGTCATTCTAATTTAAAGTAAATGTACTGGGAATTTTTTAAAGGGTCACTCTGTTTTTCAGATAGGTAATTATTATTTCCAGAATGATTACTAAAAGAATTTAGAGTAAAAAAAGTTAGAGAGGGAATGACCCCTCGCCTCAAAAATGTGAAAAATTTCTAGTAGATTTGAAGATAATTAGCTAAATTTCAAATAGGTGCCACCCGACAATTATAAGATTGAGCTCAACATTTTTCAGATATCACTGAAGCTTCAACATATTAGTTACCTTCTTTAAATAAATTCAGCTCAACAGATTTAAAGCATCTAAATGTTTCTTTCACTGAAAGGGTACATCTGGTTTAGGGGAAGGTTGCAATGTATTTGAAAGAACCCCAGATTGGAAATCTTTAGCTATATATACCCAAAATTAGCTGTTTCCTTGTGGTTAAATCACTTAACTCCTTTAAGCCTCAGCATTTTTAATCTCTAAAATGATGAGTTTGAATTATATAAAATAATAATATATGTATTAAAGACTTATCATGTGTCCCTGTGTCCCCAGCATTGTATCCTTGACATTGTTTAATCCATACACCTGTGCGAAGTAGGTGTGACATCTGTATTAATCAGGATATGCTACACTGTGCTACAGTATCAGGAAAGAAGGAAGGGAGGGAGGGAGGGAGGAAAGGAGGAAGTGAGGGGGAGGGGAGGGAGAAAAGAGAGAGGAAAGGAGAAGGGAAGGATGGGAGGGAGGACCGAAATCTCAGTGCCTTAATAAAACAGCACTTATTTCATGTTCACATAAAATCACATGCCGGTTGGTCCACCCTCCTTCATCCTGGTAGCAACTCTAGCTGGAACATGGTCTCTAAGTTACTGCAGTAAAGGAAATGCCGGAGCTGGAGGTTCGTCCCCTGAAATCTAACTGCAAGGGAGGCTGGAAAATGCGTTCATCCTAATGCCTGAGGCCAATGGTGAACAGGTTTCATCGTCTCTGCCACAGTCATTATCCTCAATCTACAGGTAAGCAAACCGGGGCTTAGATACACTAAGAAGCTTGCCTAGAGACACAAAGCGAATAAGCGATAATGACTAAATTCACAGGCTCGCCAGAATCCAGGGTTTACCTTATTGATCACTAACCGTGCAAACCCCTAAGTCTCCTGGCCTTTTCCACACTTTCACCACCTTGACTGCACACAGAGTACTTGCTAGTGCAGATTCTTTTCATTTGTTATCCTTTTTCAGGTTTTCACTACAATGCATGATCTGCTTTCATGTAGCCACATAGACTAACACATGGCAGAAATTTTTAGCACAGATTTCCGTGACCAATCCTTACCATTTATCAAAACCCAGTCTGATGGTGAAGAGTGCCTCCAGGACCTCAGGGAAGGTTCTGCCACCTCAAGTAACTAGATGTGACTTAAAATAACCTTCATCCTTCTGTAATGGGATACTTAATTTACCATAAGCAGTGGTGATGCAAGGGTAGCATTTTTAAGTGGTTGAGAACATCATTAAACTTCCTTTTTTATAATTTTTAACTAAATGAAAATTAACTTCTCTTCTTACTGCCTTTTGTTAAATAACTGGTTAAAACATTATGGGATGAAAAGAGGTGAAATTCATACATTTCCAAAATTATTGTAGAACCCTAGTGATAGAATAAAATACTTTTCTAGGAGAGAGGACTTTTAATCAGTGAGCAGTTTCTGCTCACTCAGGCTGGTAATATCTGACTTGACAACATACAATCTATTTCTCCTGTAGAAGTAGGTATCATTTATTCCTTGATTAGATATGTTTTATTTCTACTTAGCGGAGACAGTGGCTGCAGCCTCCCCAGCAAAAGACAGCCTCAGAGGCACAGTATCTGAGACTCAGAGAGATGGAAGCTATAAAGGGCCTCTGACCTTTGACCCGCATTCACAAGGCACCTAGTGACCCCTGTGGGTTGACCTGACTGTTCCCAAGATACAAAAAGGGTGTAATTTATGGCATTATTTACACTCACTTTTCTGATCAGGGTCTCTGCTGCACAGATTTTCAGAGAATTCCTTCTGATTCTAATAGGTAGCAAAATACTAGTCAAATGGTGTATTGTTTCAGCCTGTTCTACCTACAGAAAGACTCTAGATCCTCATCGCTTCTTGGTTGCAATGACTCTCCAGGTTTGATTCTCCTGATCTGAGTTCTGAAACCCCAGAGACGGTAAATACTATCCGCCTTCCCTTTCACGCTCCGCCATTCTAAATTTGCCTAAATATAAAGGCTACGCTAAAGGGAAAATGTGCACTCATGAAAGATTTAGTTTTCCCTGATTATCGTCTCTCCTGTTGACCATTTCTGTTGGAATAAGCAGATAAAATTGAATGACAAATTTCATTTTTGTCTGGTGCCTGTGTATGAAAAATAATAATACTGCAGGTCATTATGTATAATGTATAAAGCAGTTTCACTTCAAATCAAAAGTATCTATATTCCTCTTCCTTACAACCAACATGAACGGGTTTTAATTTTATGTCCAAAAATGTTTATCAAAAGCTTAACAAACACCATCTTCATATACTTAAAATTTAAAAAACAAAAACAAAAACATTCTTTTCAAGCTGATTCTCTTTAAGCTACTGTCTAGAAATGGTCCGGAACCACTGCTGAATATTTTTTGAAAACTTCACCTCCACTGCCAAAGTGAAAGGAAGGAGAGGAAAATCTTTTTCACATTTTGGAAATCATAGGATCCCTCAAGACACTGGAAATCCAGCCTAAAATATCAGTGAATTTAATTCCTTATCAAATACCATTGTTCTTTATATTAAAAATACAGTTAGAAAAGTTATTTATGAGTATACCACTGCCCAATTTGACCATATAGCTGCTCAGAGAGCTGCTGCAGTTTCTTTCAAAGATTTTAAATAAAATGTCAATAGCTACTTTGTTGTGTCACCTGGCCAAAGGCAGGATTGAGGTTCTTTTCTTTCTTGAGTTCTTTATGGTATAAAGGAGTATCACAGTATTTTACACATTTAGTAGTTTGTTGCTGAGAATCAGGGGTCAGGATAGGAACCTCACAATCTAATGATTTTCAACTGTGCTTCTTCCAGTGGAAGTAAACCCACATTGCTGGAAACACAGAAAATCAGCATCGTAGGGATATTTCAAGCCCCCAGGTTTTAGGTAAATCAGTTAACAATAACAGATGTTGTTCTAAGGCAGTGGTCCTGAACATGGGCTACACTTTAGAAGCACCCAGAGAGCTTAAAAATAAATAAAGCATACCTGGGCCTCATGTCCGAGTGTTTCTACTGTGCATCCAGGCTTGAGAATCATTGTCTTAAGTGTACAAGTATAGACTCTGGATTAAAAAAAGAAAAATAGAAAGCAATCCTCAAGAGTTGTAGAAAAGTCTATTTAAAAAAATCATGCTCCTGCCTATAACCCTGTCTCACATTTTGTATAACAAACCAATAGTTCACCCCTGTGGCTCAGGAGGCCCCCATAGAATCCTCTGCATGAAGGAAGAAAAGCTACATTAAACACTAAACAACAATTCTTAAGGAAAGGAAGAGCTTTCTTCTCTCATCTTCAACGCTCTTCATCTCCCAACTGGAACCAGCATCCTCCAATATGAAAGAGCCGGATTTAGACTGAATACCAAATGAGGAGGGTGGGAATCTGAGAGGTGATTTTGGAAGATGAACCCTATGTGCCCCCAACAACAACAAAATCACCAGCTTTATTCTTTATATTTCCCTTTATATGTATATTTATATTCCCTTTATATTTCCCTGCAGACATGGATAATGTGTTCCATCAGCCTCCCTAAGTTTCCTGTATTATCTGTGAAGAATCCCAATATGTGATTCATTAAGGAGCTGGTTATAAAGAACTGAAAGCCAGGCACTGTGCTCTGTGCTAAGAATTCACAGGCAATTAAAAAACCAGACACGTATACAAAATGTCCAGGGACACAAGAGTGGGAGTGACCAGTGCCGGTGCAGTTCAGAGTCTCCCCTCTACTCAGCAGGCACGGCCGCCTCTGCCTGGGTCTGCTGCATTGTCACCCACCTGGCCGTCCGGAGGGAAGAGAGCTGTGCAGCAAGAGGCACTGCAGTCAGTCCATAATTAAGCCATATAATCAATCAATAAATAACAAATGTTGAATTTCAAAGGGAGATTGTCATCACTAGTTTCTTTGTATTCTATTAACCATTAGTAATAGAAAAAATGCAGAAGAGATTATCACCTTAGGTGGCATTTAATGTTTCTGACCTATGATTTGTGAAATTTTACTACTATTTTGAAAGAAGAAATATAGCTAGGATCATGGCTTATGGGTGTTTTGGTTTGGGGGTGTGTGTGTGTGTGTATAATAAAAATTATCCTAGGTTCTCCTGAGGCTACAAAGATGAAAAAGAAAGAAGCCCACAGCATCGGGAACTATAATTGACACATTACATATATGATGTCATTCAATATATTATTATTTATTTTATTTATTATTTATTATCTCATTTGACTTAATCCTTCACAACAGCCTCATGAGTTCTTATATTACTTTTTCTTGGATTTGTAACCAGATATTACCCATAGGCCCATTCTCTTTTGTATACCAGGATTACCTCACCCTCAAATGTGTGTATAAAAACAGAATATCAAGAGTATTTTATGTTCAAATAATTTTGGAAACCCCTAGTTAAATAAAGATGCTTCTTTACCATAGAACATCTTAGCACTTTTAAATCCAGCATTCATTGGAACTCTCTAAGAGAGAGTGATATTTACACAATGTGAGCTCAACTGGTTCGACCACAGAAACCCTTGTTAACATGACCTCTTTTGGCAACGCTATCTAGGGAGAAACCTTTTGTGTATACTGCTTTATACTGTCTGCCCTCAGAAGCTATAGTCGCCAAAGAGCGTTGAACGAAGGCACAAATACCCATCTTAAAGGCAGAATGTGGTCAGTGCTCTCAGAGAGGTAGAGATAGAAGCCAGGGCAGTTCAAAGTGAAAAGAAAAATACCTCCAACTGCTAGAATAGGCTGCCCAGGAAATGTGACATTTGGATTTTATCAACAGTGGCATCAATTTCCTCCCAGGATCCCACTCTCTTCTCCTACCGAAACCCAATGATTAGCAATGCTAGCTGCAATTTGGAATCCCTGGGAGGCTTTAACAAATGCTAATCTCTGGGTTTTACTCCCAGAGAGTCTGATTTATCTGGTTTGGGGTGTGGCCTAGACATCAGGATTTTTAAATCTGTCCAAGTGATATAATGAGCAGTCAAGGCTGAGACCTTGGCAAAGTCTGTGACTTGCCTTATCCAGAATAAAAAATGGATGCTTTCTCTGCAAAAATTCTCATGCCACACCTCTCAGCTGTTCCCACAGTCAAAAATCATAATCCAGGTATAGGTTTGAACCTTATTTATATCTGGGCCAGTATCACGGATGCTTCCAGATTTGCCTCCTTCTTTCAGATTTTCTCTCTTGAGGTACGCGTATCATTTAAAATGAAGCCTATGGAATCATACCAGTATCAGGATAACAGAGTTGTTAAGAGCACAGGCTCAGTGTCAGACTGCCAGAATTCAAATATATTTACTAGGTTTCTAAACTTAGGTAAGATACCTAAGACTTTTTAAGCCTCAGTTTGTAAAACAATATTAATAATAATACCAACCCTTACAGGATTGTTCTGACGATTTTAACGAGTTAACCCTGGAAACACCCTGTGCAGTGCCTGGCACATATTTGATATTCATTAAATGTTAGCTACCTTCTTCCTCTGCTCCTTCTCCTTCTCCTTCCTCTTCTTCGTCTTCTTCATCAACATCATCATCATCATCATCACCGTCTTCATCATCATTTTCTTCATCATCATTTTATTACATTTCGATTAACCCACACAATAGCCCAGAAGTTAGAGGAAGCTTGTTAGGATGCTGTTAGGAGCTGGAAGCTTCTTAGAGATGCAGAATCTCAGGCTCCACCCCAGATCTGCATTTTCAAGGTGAATTATACGCACATTTAAGTTAGAGAGGCACTGTTTCAGTTCAGTGATTCTCAGCTTTGCTCAGATTAGAATCACCCGAAAAGAGCTTTTAAAAAATTGATCCCAGACAATAAAATCAGAATTGTGAGGATGGGACCCAGGCATCAGCATTTTTAGAGTGTCATAGGCAATTCCAGAGTGCAGCTAAAGTTGAAAAAACTGTGATTTGGGTCTAGAGATTACCAATAACCTCCAAGCTTCTCATTCTAGGCCAGCCTCGCTTTTTCTCTCCCTCTCTCTTCTTGTATCCCTCTCTCTTTCTCCCTCCCTCTCTTCTTACTGCAGCCAGATTCTACTGTCCTTTCCAAATTTATATGCTTATTCTTCCCTCAAACTTGCTTATGTTCAGGTTCTGAACACTGACTTGAGCATTGATAACTCTCTCATTAGAAAGAGGCTAAACTGGTATTCCAAACTCAACCCTTCGCCGCTTCCTAGATAAGCTCCCATACCTGTGATTACCTTAATTCCGCATACAGCCTGATCCACACCACCTTCATTTTATGTCCTTTACACTCACATCTGCTAAAATGAAGGGTCTTTTAATTCCTAGTAGGTGAACATTTCTGCACATAAAAAAATAAAAACTTTCTTTGAAAAAAAGTTTGTCTAAAACATATTACCAAGAAGATGGATTGTGATTCCTAATTTTTATAGCTTTCAGACTTCTTTTACTTTCACGAACACATGTGAATCTTACAACATCCCTTTAAAGTATTCTAAACCCCATTTTGCACTCATATATAGTGAGGAGGAGTTAAATTACTTGCCCATGTCCACAGAGCTAGGAAGTGGCTAAGCCCGGTCTTAAACACTCACCTTTGGTGTATTTCAGGCTATTTCTATCAAACCACACTTCAAGTCAGAAGGTCCAGAATGTGACTCACCAAACCCAGTGCCAGGTAGTGCCAACTAACGAGAATAAAGTAGGAGCCTGTGAGCTGTGCCTCTCTCTGTCTTTGCCTAATTGTCTCAGGATGCCTAGCGATACCTGTTCTGTGGCTTAGAGAAGTTCTACATTAAACAGAAAATAGAGATCTATGATTTTGAATCTAGTTTTCTTCAGTATTCTTTGCTTTCTTCACTTAAAAATGTACTAGTCTCTGGTCAGGCTTCTGTGCGAAACCACTGCAATATTTGCCTGGATAATGAGTTTGCAGCACGTCTTTGACCTGGACTTTACCTGTTTCCCGCAGGCTCACCAGCCTGCCACCTCTCACTGAACACGGCTCAGGAATAGAATGGAGAGAGGAGGGAAGAGACCTGCAAATAATAGAAAAACAAAACGAACAAATAATAAGTAGGGAACTGCACCACTTACCTCTTAAGAGCTTTGAATTAAATGACAAGGCACCTCTGAAAAAGCAACAAACCATTTCCACTCAAACAACCATGCTCATGGCATTTTTCATTTCATTCATTATGTTATTTCTTTAGCTCCAGAATTTCTGTATACTTAAAATTTACTAAGAGGGTAGATCTTAATATTCTCACCACACAAAACAAAAACAACAACAAAGGTAATTATGGGAGGTGGTATATATGTTAATTACCTTGATTGTGGGGATCATTTCACAATGCATATGTATATCAAAACATGAAGTCATACATCTTAAATAAATATAATTTTTATTTGTCAAAAAATTAAATGTAAAACATGTCTATATTCATTTTCAGTAAAACTAAAAGTTTATGGTCATATACCCATATATGTACATGCTATTTGCATAAAATGACAGTTGCCCTGGAGAATAGAATTGGAGTTATTTATTTTTACCTTTCCTCTTTAAATAAAAATTGAATATCAAAAATGGAGGGATAGACTAGAAGTTTCTCATCAGTCTGTCATGCTTTAAATAAAGACTATTCTTAATACTTTTAAAAATGCTCTTAACTTTGTGATGAATGCCATTTTGAACACAACCCAAATCCAGCTTTTTAAGACATATGCGCAGAACACATAGCAGTTACTTCAAGCATTTTATTGCAGCCAAATGAGAGTTTTAATGAAAGAAAAGGCCCAGAGCCTTTAGTTAGAAATTATCTCAGTCACCCTTTATATCAATAGCGTCTCATCTGTTTCTCTATTCTTGCACAGCTTGTTCGAGAACAATATGGATGTGTTTGTCCCAACCAATAGACTAAGATATCAGGAGGGCAGGTGATATGTCTTACACTTCTTTATATCAGAGCAAAGCCTTGTTCAGTGCCTTGTATATTACATACGCACATATTAAATGCTGAATACTTTCAACTGACTTGAAAATACATTTAAATGATTGTACAGATTTGTTGTCTCTATCCCAATGCCTAGAATAGTGCTTGGCATCAAGTGGGCATTCAGTCATTATTAATGAACGAATAAACATTTGCTAAGTGAATAAATAAATGATTTTTTTTAAAAAGTAAGTGTGCTTACCAAAGAACCTAATTTATTTAGCAAGTTCTCGGGAATTGAAGGAATTAAGATTTGCAAAGTGAAAGAACAGCCATGAATAAGTGAATAAGTTTTAGTCTTGTTATTCTGGATACTTTCTCGGAGTTTATTGCTATATCTCAACTACCCAAGTTTGATATCTATTGGACAAGGAACTTTCAGGCCTTCAAGTCCCCCTATGACAATGATCAAGAATGAATGCTTTTCAGCTGTTAGTACCCAAAATTTCCAAAGCTTTATGTTTATTCATGAGCAACTTCCTGCAGTATGAAGTATCACGGAGCATTTTGCAAATGCTAAGCATTTGAGTTTGCATCTAGCAGAGCCAGGACCTTTAATAAATCCAAAAAATATATTTTGTTGAAATAACATTCTTAAAATACCATTTAGTTTTTGCATAAGCAACTAACATACCTGAATCTAATTGAGTCTTAGCCAGTTTTCAGGAATTATGGGGGGGGGGGTGTGGAAAGTGGAACAAATTAAATGACACTATGAAGAAGCAAACAGATAAGTCCACACTGTGAGACAGGAAATTGACTTAGTTACTTTAACAAATTAAGGGCATGAAAACCAAAAAGGCAGAAGATATTGCTTTAGGTTAAGAGGTCTTAATGGATTTAATGTTACTTAAGTCATTAAGTTGAAAGAAATATGTAAACTTTTTAAAAGAGTTTTTAAAAGATAAATGAAGACATTTGAAAATGGCCTAGATATTGCATGATATCAAAAGTTATTGTTGACTTCTGTCCAGCTCTGCATACAAGGAACTTGGAAGTTGGCAATCCACCCTAACAACAAGTAAAAAGTTGACAGACTGAAAAATCAACAACTCTTCTGAGATCCATACGAAAGATAAGGCCACAGGTCAAGCCACAGTCCTCAAGATAGGAGAGGAAACTGGACAGGCAAATACAGAGAATAACAATTTACCAGAGCAGAGACTCATGAGTGGAAACTACTCTGGGAACCAGTGCTGGGGCAGAAAAACTTGAATGTATTTGATCAATGCTGGAGAATCTGTGTGGATAAGTCTGAGAGTTAAAAGCTCTAATGAGACCCAATCATAGTGGAGTCTGTCCCCGTCCCCTGCCAATTTTATGAGATTTAATTCCAGGAGCTCATGCTTCCATTAGAGGGAGGAGAAAAGCAAGAATTTTGAAATATGCCAGAGCATTCTGTTCTTCTTAAGAAGACTCACCTCAGAAGAAACTAGTTAAACAGAGCCTAAACTGCTGGGGTATTTTCAGAACTTAACTGATGGGGAAAGTGAAATACCTAACCATCCCAGCCTAACTATCCCCTTCTACCTAAGGTGGGGTGGGGGAGGATGGTGGTGAAAAATACGAAGAATATTAGTGAAGACCACAGTCCAGAGGCATAGTCTCACTAAAAGACTGAGACCAAATCACAGAACTATAGAATGCTTCCCCTCCCCCAACACCACACCGCTGCATAGCTAAAGTCCTATTTACAGCAGTTTTTTTTAACCCCGTATATCATGTCCAGCTATCAAGAAAAATTTACAAGGCATATAAAAAGGCAAAAGAACACAATTTGAAGAGACGGAGCAAGTATCAGAACCAAATATCACAGAGAAATTAGAATTATCAGAGTGGGGTTTTAATATAACTATGATTAATATACTAAGTACTCTAATGGATAAAGTAGACAGCATGTAAGAACAATTGGGCAATATAAGTAGAGAGATGGAAATCCTAAGAACCAAAAGGAAATGCTAGAGATCCAAAACACTGTAATAGAAATGAAGCATCCTTTTGATGGACTTAATAGTAGACTGGACACAGCTGAAGAAAACGTCTCTGAGCTTGAGGATATCTCCATGGAAACCTTCAAAACTGAAAAGCAAAGAGAACAAAACAGAACAGAATATCCAAGGACTGTGAGACAACTACAAAAGATGTGAGTTGCATAATGTGAATACCAGAATGAGAAGAAAAAGAGTAACAAGCAGAAGAAATATTTGACACGATAATGGCTGACAATTTCCCCAAATTAATGTCAGACACAAAACCACAAATCTGGGATCCAGGAAGGTCGCAGAACACCAAGCAAGATACATACCAAAAAAAACCCAAAAAATTAAAAAAAACAAACCAAAACAAAACAAAAACTACACACTACACCAAAGCACATCATTATAAATTATAGAAAATCAAAGATAACTTTAACACTCCTGAAAGAAGACAGAGGGAAAAAATATCTTACCTATAGAGAAACAAAGATAAGAATTAAATACAACTTCTCTTCAGATACTGTGCAAATAATAACAGAGTGAAATATTTAAAGTGTTGGGAGTTTGTTGCTAGTAAAACCTGCCTTGCGAGAAATGTTAAAAGAAGTTCTTTAGAAAAAAGGAAAATAACATAGGTCATAACTTAGATCTACATAAGGAAAGGAAGATCATCAAACAACGATTATGTAAAGGTAAAATAAAAAGTTTTATTTTTCTTATTCTTAATTGACCTAACAGATAACAGACTGTTCAAAATAATAAAAGCAGCAATGTATTCTATCATATATATATTATATATATGATATATGTATCATATATATACATACATATAAATATGCTTATATATAAATGAAATAAATGACAGCCACAATACAAGGGACAAGAGGGAAGAATTAGGATTATTTAGTTTTTATAAGTTACACTACCTGTGAAGTGATATAGTTTTATTTGGAAATGGACTTGGATTAGTTGTAAAAGCATATTGCAAGCTCTTGGGCAACCACTAAAAAATGTTTTAAAAAAGAAGTGCATCTGATATTCTAAGAAAGGAGATAAAATGGAATCATATAAAATACTCAAAAGACAAAAGGCAGAAAAAGAGTAGAGGACAAAAATAAAAACAAAGAACAAGAGCAACAAATAGAAAACTGTAACAAATATGGTAGATATTAATCCAACTATATCAATAACCACTTTGAATGTCAATTGTCTAAATGCACCAATTAAAAGAGAGATTGTCAGCATGGATCAAGAAACAAGACCCAACTGTAACCAAAAGTGGGGTCTGGCTGAGCACCGCTCAAAAGCCAGTAAAGAGGCAAAGTTGGTGGAAAGGAAAGTTTGCTTTATTTTGGATGCCAGCAGCCAGTAAGGATGGTGGACTCCTGTCCAAAGGACTACTCCTCCCACCACCCCAACAATCAGGGGGCAAGAGCTTTTACAGACCGAGGGAGGGGGCTACATACAGAAACAGCGCAGTCAGCTCTGACAGTCATCTTGAAATTGGTCATCTTGATTGTTTTAAGTACATTTAATCTTCAGTTCCAGGGTTGGTTTGTTCCCATTTATTTAAGGCCAATTCTCGGAATTGTGGCAGCTTATATGATGGCTACGGTCTGGTCATCATGTAGTTAACTTTTTCCACCTGGTGGGGGTTTCAGTATTTACAAAACAGCTCACAGGATACGGTTCAGAATATTACCTGTAGCTTAATCTCCAAAATATACAAGCAGCTCATGCAGCTCAATATCAAAAAAACAAACAACCCAATCCAAAAATGGGCAGAAGACCTGAATAGACATTTCTCCAAAGAAGATATACAGACTGCAGACAAACACATGAAAGGCTGCTCAACATCACTAATCATTAGAGAAATGTAAATCAAAACTGCAATGAGGTATCACCTCACACTGGTCAGAATGGCCGTCACCAAAAAGTCTACAAACAATAAATGCTGGAGAGGGTGTGGAGAAAAGGGAACCCTCTTGCCCTGCTGGTGGGAATGTAAATTGATACAGTCACTATGGAGAACAGTATGGAGGTTCCTTAAAAAAGTAAAAATAGAACTACCATACGAGCCAGCAATCCCACTACTGGGCATATACCCTGAGAAAACCATAACTCAAAAAGAGTCATGTACCACAATGTTCATTGCAGCTCTATTTACAAGAGCCAGGACATGGAAGCAACCTGAGTGTCCATCAACAGATGAACAGATAAAGAAGATGTGGCACATATATACAATGGAATATTACTCAGCCATAAAAAGAAACAAAATTGAGTTATTTGTAGTGAGGTGGATGGACATAGAGACTGTCATACAGAATGAAGTAAGTCAGAAAAAGAAAAACAAATACCATATGCTAACACATATCTATGGAATCTGAAAAAAAAAAAAAGGTTCTGAAGTACCTAGGGGCAGGACAGGAATAAAGACGCAGACACAGAGAATAGGCTTGAGGACTCGGGGAGGGGGAAGGATAAGCTGGGACGAAGTGAGAGAGTGGCATGGACATATATACACTACCAAACGTAAAATAGATACCTAGTGGGAAGCAGCTGCATAGCACAGGGAGATCAGCTTGGTGCTTTGTGTCCACCTAGAGGGGTGGGATAGGGAGAGTGGGAGGGAGGAGGTATGGGGATGTATGTATATGTATAGCTGATTCACTTTGTTATACAGCAGAAACTAACACACCATTGTAAAGCACTTATACTCCAATAAAGATGTTAAACACAAAAATATATTATCTGTTGCCCTTGAGAAGGAACTAAAGGTCCTTGACTATGTTTAATGACTAAACTATTAATATTTGGTCTCCTTTGACTGTTTTCCTTTGTTTCTGCATTTTCTCACTTCTCTGATTAAACTTATCCTTTGGCTAAAGTTTGTCCACAGACAAAAGGCAGGCGGAGGGCATGGAAGACAAGGACCATAGGATCCTTCTCCGTTTCACAACTGTACGTTATCTGTAAGAACCCTACGTTAAATATAAAGACACATGTAGATTAAACGTAGATGGATGGAGAAAAATATACCATGCTTGAACAGAGAACCAAAGGAAATCAGGAGTAGCTATATTAATTTCAGACAGAGCAGACCTCAAGGGCAGGAGAGTTGTCAGGGCTAAAAAAGGGCATTATATAATTGTAAGAAGGTCAGTTATCCAAGAAGACATAACAATCTTTAACGTGGATGCACCTAACAACAGATCATCACATTACATGAAGAGAAACACCGATAAAACTTTAAAGAGAAACAGACGAATCCATTATCATAGCTGGAGACTTCAACACCCATCTACCAGAAATGGACAGATCCAGTAGGCAGAAAATCATTAAGAACATGATGAATTCAACAACACCATCAATCAACTGGATATGATTGACATCTATAGACAACTTCATCCAACAAAAGCAGAATATGCAGTCTTTGCCAGCTCACATAGAACATTCATCAAGGTGGACCAAATTCTGAACCATAAAGCATACCTTAACTTTTTTAAAAGAATAGAAACCATACCATTCCTGCTGTCAGACCACAATGGAATTAAACTAGAAATCAACAGAAAAATAACTGGAAAAATACCAAAACATATGGAAGTTAAACAACACATTTCTTAATAACACATAGGTCAAAGGAGAAATCTCAAGAGAAATTAAAAATATTTTGAACTATATGAAAATGAAAGCAACAAATTACCAAGGTGTGTGGGATGAAGAAAAACAGTCCTTAGAGGGAAATTTATAGCACTGAATCCATATATTAGAAAAGAAGAAAGATCCAAAATCCCCCTTAGGAAGCTAAAACTACAAAGAGCAAATAAATCCCAAAGTAAGCAGAAGAAAATAAATAATAAGAATTAGAGCAGAAATCAATGAAATAAAACAGAAAATCAACAGAGAAAATCAGCAAAACAAAAAGCTTGTTCTTTAAAAAGATCAATCAAATTGATAAGCCTCTACTCAGGCCAACTAAGACCAAAAAAAGAGAGAGGAAACAAATTACAAATATCATAAATAAAAGAGGGGACATCATTACAGATCACATGGAAATTAAGAAGACTAATAACAGGATTCTATGAACAACTCTATGCCCACAAACTTGATAATTTAGGTGAAATGGACCAATTCCTTCAAAGGCACAATCTACCAAAACTCACACAAGAAGGAATAGATAAAATACTCTCAGTGAAATCAGAATAGAGGGAAACTTTCTTAACTTGGTTTTTAAAAAAATCTACAAAAAGCCTACAGCTCATATACTTAAGAGTGGGAAACTTGAAGTTTTGCCACTAAAATCAGGTACAGGGCAAGGATATCCTTTCCCACCAATCCTTTTCAACAGTGTACTGGAAATCCTTGCTAATACAATATGGCAAGAACAGGAAATGAAAGGTATACAAATTGGTAAGGAGGATACAAAACTGTCTTTGCAGATGAAGTGATCAGTGGTTTCTGGGTCACAGAGGAAGGATGAATAGGTGAAGCATAGAGGGTTTTTCAGGATAGTGAAAGTGCTCTGTATCATAATATAATGATGGATATATGTCATTATACATTTATCCAAACTCATAGAATGTAAATATAACATCAAGAGTGAACACTAAGGTAAACTATGAGTTTTAGGTCATGATATATGTTGATGTAGATTGTAACAAATGTCCCAGTCTGGTGAGGATATTGGTAACGGGGGAGGCCGTGCATGGGTGGCGGCAGGGAGTATGTGGGAAATCTATGTACTTTCATCTCAAGTTTGCTGTGAACCTAAAACTGCTCTAAAAAAACAAATCTTAAGGAAAAGTTATTGTTAATTGTGTAAGGAGAGATAATGCTATTGTGAATATGAAAGTTAAAAATATCTGTATTAGTGATGTACATTGAAATACCGATGAAATGACATAATATTTAGAACATACATTTAAAATAATTCAAAAATAAAATAGAAAAAAGAAATGATAAGATGCAAGTACAGAAAATTCTGATAACTATTGAATATGAATGATGAGTAATAGGTGATTATTATACCACTCTCTATACTTCCATGTTACATTTTATCTAATGTTACATTTTTAGCGACAAGATAATGGTTCACGATAAACACAGAGCCCAGAGTTACAGGTCTCCCTGAAGGTTACCAATTTCATCCAGATCTGTTTATCTTTTAAGAATTATTCTACATATCAATTATACTGATATATTACTATATATTCTATGTATGAGACCATGCCACCTACTCTGTTTTGTACTCTGCTTTTACAGCTATCTTGGGAACTTGCATAACATTACATATAGAGCTATATCATGCTTCTTAATGTCTGTCTATGATTTTATCTCACAATTTTAAGGAACGTTGTTTTATCCGTTCATATGCATAATAGAGAAAATGAGTTCGGGGGTTAAAAAAAAAATCAATGGAAACATTTTATTCCCGCTCTCTCATGGTGCATGCCTGACTGAGACAGCAGAAAAGAGGGCTTTTAGCCAGAAGGCCGTCACTAATGGGAAAGCTGACACATTTTCATCCCTTCCTGGTCTTTGCTCACCCATACAGAACATCGAATGCCTCGTGTATATGGGTATGCCTGGGTATCTGATAAAACATGTTTTTTCTTCTCAAAATGAATGAAATAACATTACCCAGTAAGAAGATGGGAAAACTATTTTCAGAGGAGAAAATACGTTTTTTTCTGAGGTGAAAAGGATATAACTCTAAATTAAAGATTAATTTAAAAGAATTTGTATTATTCAGAAAATTGTAGATACAAAATAACTTTCAGAATGAAATGCAGATTTTTCAGAGGTTGAAGCCAAAATAAGAAAGATAAAGCTATTATTCTAGTTTAACTTCCTCTTTCCTTCTATGTTCTTCTGAGGTAACAATAATCATTGCTTAAATATTTTTAAATACTAAATTGTGAAATATGAAACATTGTAATTGTTAAGATTATTTTCTAGAAAGAAGGCTAAACATTTAACTGTGAGGGCAATTTGTACTTTATAGTTTGAATATATTTACATTCAATCAGGAAAATGATTAAATGACACCCAGGAATTCAACCAGAAATAATACATTATGAAAAATTTTGTTTTACTATTTCCTAGCAGACTGTTATATGGGGTAATAAAATTGACCTCACTATAAAGCAAAGAAAAGGAAATTTTACTTTTTCTATTAAGAGCCATATATAATGTTCCTTGTGATCCCATACTCACACACATAAAAATCAGAAAAAAATTCTATATATCTCATATTTTTCACTATTTGCACAGCAATTTAACAAGAATTATGTGAAGTAGAAAAATATAAAAATTTAATATTTGTATATCTCTCTAACCTTTTTCTCTTCCCAATAAATCTCACTGCCCCAAAGAACAAAATGTGCCTTGTGATCTTTATAGTGACATAATAATCACAGCTGAATCCATAATAGAATTTAACATTAGTATTGCCTTTTTAAATAATTTAAATACTTCCTGACTTGCTTCTGGAAGCCCTTGCCACTCCAGGGCACAGGTCCTTAGGGAATTATTTCTGTTTTTGTTTATTGTCTCTATCTGATTCTATTACTCAAACACCTAAAATGGAATAAAGAAATTGTTTAGACAGGAGGCACCTCAAGATGTCCAAACATAACTCTTTCGTCATGGTACTACTACTAATTACCATTTATTGAACAACTATTTTGTGCCAGGCACTGTGCTGAGAACTTTTCCTATATTGCATCATTTAATGTGATAGATAAACTGTAATTATCTCCAATTAATGGTAAGGAGAGAGTGGTTCATAAATGTTAATTATCTTGTTTAAGCTCACTGTAGGAACTAGTTAATTTTGTCTGCTCAGTATCCATGTGCATTTCTTCTCATACCTCAGTTTTCCTTTAGGGAACCTACATGTCATCTGTCATCCCTGCTCTCAGTCAATGTAATTGATTTGAGGCTGACTCTGACCCCTGCCTCCAGGGACAGAAATCTGCCCAAGGCTAGAAAGATTTATTGATTCAAGAGTTGACTTCTGTCCTAAATTGGACCAGTTGAGTAAATCCCAGGGCCCATGATGGTGCTTTGGGAAAAGAGGTGCCCTCATTCTGGGGAAGTTGCTGAACTGGTAAGGTGTAAACCTGGAGCTCACGGTGACCCTCTTGCCACAATACAGGGAAAAGTCAAAAGTAGTAAGACAAATTCCTAATGAGATGGATCATGCCTGAAGTCTGAGCTACTCCTGGATTTAGGGTTATATAAATGAACAAATTCTACCCTCAGAATGGGAGAAAATATTTGCAGATGAAGCAACGGATAAGGGATTAATCCCCAAAATATACAAACAGCTCATGCAGCTCAGTACCAAAAAAACAAACAACCCAATCAAAAAATGGACGGAACACCTAAACAGACATTTCTCCAAAGAAGACATACAGATGGCCAACAAACACATGAAAAGATGCTCAACATCATCACTAATCATTAGAGAAATGCAAATCAAAACTACAATGAGGTATCACCTCACACTGGTCAGAATGGCCATCATCAAAAAGTCTACAAACAATAAATGCTGAAGAGGATGTGGAGAAAAGGGAACCCTCTTGCACTGTTGGTGGGAATGCAAACTGATACAGCCACTATGGAGAACAGTATGGAGGTTTCTTAAAAAACTAAAAATAAGATTACCATATGATCCAGCAATCCCACTACTGGGCATATGCCCTGACAAAACGATAATTCAAAAAGACACGGGCACCCCAATGTTCACTGCAGCGCTGTTTACAATAGCCAGATCATGGAAGCAACCTAAATGTCCATAGACAGATAAATGGATAAAGAAGATGTGGTACATATATACAATGGAATATTGCTCAGCCATAAAAAGGAATGAAATTGGGTCATTTGTAGAGACATGGATGGACCTAGAGACTGTCATACAGAGTGAAGTAAGTCAGAAAGAGAAAAACAGACCTCGTACATTAATGCGTATATGTGGAATCTAGAAAAAATGGTACAGATGAACCAGTTTGCAAGGCAGAAATAGAGACACAGATGTAGAGAACAAACTTATGGATACCAAGGGGGAAGGGGGATGGGATGAACTGGGAGACTGGGATTGACATATATACACTACTATGTGTAAAATAGGTAACTAATGAGAACCTGCTGTATAGCACAGGGAACTCTACTCAGTGCCCTGTAGTGACCTAAATGGGAAGGAAATCCAAAAAAGAGGGGATGTATGTATACATATAGCTGATTCACTTCACTGTACAGCAGAAACTAACACAACATTTTAAAGCAACTATACCCCAATAAGGCATAATAATAATAAATAAAAATAAAAAATAAATGAACACATTCTTTTTTTTTAAGTGTGTTTGTCTGGTTCTGTCTTTTGGAATTAGTGATGAGTGATTCAATCACTAAGCTGATACATGGCAGAGCCAGAAATTAAACCCAGGTTTCCCATTCTAAACCCTTTACAACACAGTACTGGGATTTGGTTTAATCTGTCATTACCTCTAAAGAACTGGAACAAATTGGAACGTGATTTAGCCACAGAAGGTGACCTAGCATCAGACCTGAAGTCAAAGATTTATACGGAATTAATTTAATAAGGACGTGCCACCAAGGGAAACTAATAAGGGAAGGGGACGCCAGAGCAGAAAAGGAGAAGAAGCCAAGGAAGGGTGAAGTTTCTGGCAAAGCCCCGGCCTCAACCTGATTTCTGAGGGGCTCTGAAGTGTAAATTACACTGTGGTTTGTCCTACCTCGGGCAGGGGACTGGGCTTCTGGATTGGGTTCCAGTCAGCCACTGGCAAATAGGTTACCCTGGGGGGAGGGAACGCACATTCCCAGGTACTTCCCCTCTCTGCACATATTGGAGACAGAGCTCCAGGAACCCAAGGGCCATCCTCCGAAGGTCTAGTATAGGCAGTAAATCGGAATCAGAGGAATCTTCCCTGGTTCTCTGCAAGGATCAGCTTCTCTGGAGTAGGATTCTAGTTAAGCCAAAATTACAGGAAGGTCTCCGTAAGGCAATGTGAAATTGAAGTACAACTTGTTTCCTTGTCTTCTTATAACATTCCCTAATCCATGGACAGAAACTTCTCCAAGTCTATAACTTTCTCATATTTATTTTGGTACCAGAGACCATTTCCCCATCCACAAAGCTGCGACCCCCCCCCAAATATCCTTAACTTTACTCAGCATGAATTTTCTCACATTTACAGTGGGGAAAATAATAGAGCCCATAGCAATAAATTGCATTAAAATTACGTGATGAAACGCATTGTTACAAAACCTAGTACTGAGCTATTTGCATGTTGTAGAAAATATAGGCTGAATTGAGCCCTTGCAAAATTCCTATGTAGAAGCCCTAATCCCCAGTATCTCAGAATGTGACTTTACTTGGAGATAGAACTTTTAAAGAGGTAATTTAGTTAAAATGAAGCCCTTAAGGTGAGCCTTAACCAAATCCAACTGGTATCCTTATAAGAGAGGAAATTTGGACACAAAAAAAACCACCAGAAATGCTGGTGCACGGAAGAAAGACCACGTGAGGACACAATACGAAGGCAGCCATCTGCAAGCCAAGAAGAGAGACCTCAGAAGAAACCAAACCTGCCAACACCCTGATCTTGGACTTCTAGCTTCCAATAAGGTAAGAAAATAAATTTCTGTTGTTTAAGCCATCCAGTCTATGCTATTTTCTTATGGAAGCCCTGGCAAACTAATACACATGCATATAAAAACTGTCCCTTCCTTAGTTTCTCATTCCAGTAATCCATCATTCCTGTGTATGCATGAGTAGAAGGTGGTATCAGGAAAAAAAAGTGTGTCCTCCTCACAGTGTTTTGGGCCTACCAAGTTGAGCATTTCAAAAACAAACCCTAGAAGAGAATGGAATAGGTTTTCCAGAAAGAAATATTAAATAGACTCATATTCCATATTCTTTGACACTGTAGTATCAGCATGTAGGAAATTATTCTCAAGGCTACAGCCCAGAGACCACACTAATGTAAGCATGAGGATAAGATGGAAAAAAACCAGGGCCCAGAGTCCAAGTGCATTTATGTTCAGAGCATTAGTAAGTGATGGGATGGAGTAAAGGTGAGATCCCCCTTTGGTCTCTTGGGTCTAATTTTGGTTCACCAGCTCTACAAAAGCTACTCAGGAACACTAGGTACTTAGTAGAAGCTGAACAATCTCTCCACATCTTGTCTATGATTCTGAAAAATGAATCTAGGAAATCAAAGCCATAAATCTCTTTATAGCTGCCTTCCAAAGGAAACAATTTCTGAAATGATTTTTATTGGAATAGTAAGTCCAACAAATAAATCCAGAGATGCAATAAAGCCTTTCAAGATGGAAATAAAAAATGAGTTAAAATATTAGAGCAGAGAAAGCAGAAATATATGCTCCTCTTTTTGAAATCCTACTCAATGTTCCTGCAGTGAAGAGAATGCCTGGTAGTATACAAAAAGCCTCTTTATATACATTATCCCATTTGAACCTCACAGCAACACAGGATAAATAGAAAAGATAACTTAAGGTCAGAGAGGTCACCAAGTATTTTGCCTGAGATCAAAACAATAAGTGAAGAAGAAAAAAATCAAATTTTATAGAATTTCTTATATTTAGGAATTTGTTGCAACATTTAGAAAGATAAAGGTAAATTAGGTTCAGGTCAATAAAGGAGACTTGATTTAATGCACTCTTCTATCAAAAATATTGTCATTGTTCAGTAGAACTTTAAGTTGTATTCTTCATAATTCATGGACAATAATTAAATACAAGAAGCCAAAAGCAGGAATAGAATCAGGTTTCCTAAATATTGGTCACTCTATATAATATTCCAAGATAAAGAGCTGGAGCCAGCACTTTAGATCCACAAGTGATCTAGTCTTGTAGTCTCTTAGGAGACACAGAAAGATAAATTCTCCCAGCAGTTCTTTCTAGTTCAGCCAGGAAAATCCAGCTATCTACACGTAGATGAGGGTCTTTGTGAGTTGGAGACAGGTGAGGAGACAGAAACCGTATCAGCTGTGAGGTCTTTGGCTGTGTCAACTTGGCTGGGCTACAATCACCAATTATTCAATCAAATACTAACCTAGGTGTGGCTGTGAATGTATTTTGGAGATGTGATTAAAGTCTATAATCGGTTGACTTTGAGTAACAGAGAATAAATCTGGGTAGACCTGTTTCAATATGTTGAAAGGCTTTAAGAGCAGAGCTGAGGCTTCCTTGGCAAAGAAGAAATCCTGCCTGTGGATAGCACTTTCAGCCCATGTACAAGTGTTCCTGCCTGCCATTCCTGACAACATGCCCTGTGGATTTCAGATTTGCCCAGTTTGCACAGCGTCCACATTCACGTAAACCAATTCCTTGTTTTATATATACATACCATCTCCTACTATTTCTTCTTCTTTGGTTGAACCTTGAGTCATATACCAATTATTTGAACAGTAAAAAGTTAAATAATTAACTAGGTTAAAAGTTATTAACTAGGAAACTGAAAGGGTAAAAAGAGAACTCTGAAATATGAACTTGCAAACGAAGGAAGCAGTGACCACCTCTAGTGCTCAGGGCACAAAGGACAGAGAGAGGCTGGAATTATGACAGTTTAGCAACTTAGAGGAGAGAGCCTGGCTCTGAGGAGGCAAGGCTAGCTCACGTGCTCGTGTCTTTGAGTAGGCACGGTAAGGCGGGTCTGGGGAACGGAGGAAAACTGCACTGGCTACAGCTGCTCCTTTGGGACGGCACTGCTAGCGCCAGAACGAAGAATCAAGGTGAGGGGCGACGCTCAGGGGAAGCACCTGCAGACAAGTAGGAAGCAAGCGGGAGGGGTGCGTCTGTTCTTTCTCCTGCAGCTTTCCAGGCTCATTCTAGTACCTTCTATTGTTGGAAACTAACAAGGATTGAGTTGGCAAAGCAAATTTGTGGTTTGCAGCTAATGCAAACTTTCAGAAAGATAAAGATGAATTAGATTCAGGTTGATTACAGTCCTATCAATCAAGAAGACCTGATTTAATACACTGCTCTGTCCCAGAGGGAGGTTTGGCACTGAGAGAAAATGGCTTAGTAACTGGAACAGGGTTTTCATATTGCTCAGAATATATACATATATGAAAAGGTGTATTCTCCCAAAGAAGAACCAGAAAAGCATATGGGTGGGCGTACCTGTAGCATACCACTTTTTAAGTCTTCTATTCTATTAAATACAGCTAAATCAAAATTAACTTGTTGAGGAGGGGAATATTCCCCCCTACTCTTCTTGAGTTCTTGTGACTGGAAATAAAATCAACACAAGACATGAACAGGAGAAAAAGAAACAAATTTTAATTCATACACACAGAGGTCTCATAGAAATGGGACCTAAAGAGCAGCCAAAGGAGTCAGCTTTTACACTTTTTAGACAAAGAAACAGTACATTTGTAAGAAATTGAAGGATAAAGAAACTTAGGCTTTGGGTGTTTAACTAGTGAAAAAACTGAACAGAGTTTGGGCTTGGGGTAGTAAATTAAAGAAGTAATAAGTTTTAATTCTAAATCTTCTTCACCCCGAATTCCCTATTTCTGGCAAAAAGGATGTCCTTCTACCTCTAGACGCAGGGAGTGTACCTTTCGTATAGGAGATTTATTTCCTGCTTTCAGAGAGACAGAGAGGAAGGTCAAAGTGTCCCTCTCACACTGGCCATATATAAGTACCTTTAAATTCAAAGCAATCCATATGCCATTGAGGCATACCTTGTGGCGGCCTGCCCTGGGCCCCAACAATCTATTGCCATATTTCATTCTTTAAAAAACAGCCATTTAAATCATGTTCTACTTAAAACCTCACTTCATATTCAAGACTTGGTAAACTGATTTTCACCCCTATCAGACCACTTAATAGTCAACAATAATCACACTGATTGCGAGAACACTTTAAAAAATACTCAACCAAACTAATTATACTCTTTAAATTAGGTCAGAAGTGGGGACAGAGTAGGAGTAAAAACTACCTACTTACGAGTTATGCAAAATCCCTACTGTGAGTAAAAAAGTGCTAGTAGGAATTGAAAGTAACATGATAAAGTGGTGGATATTAGAAAGTAAGAAATGATAAGACTTGGAGACCAGCTCGCATAGAGAATGAGGTAAAGAGGAAAATCTGGGTCACCCTGATGTTGTGTTGTTTTGTTTTGAGCAAAACTAGGCAAAAAGCAATAACAAAAGATCAACAGGTCATTGAGCCTGGTTCACAGATGATGCCTGCAGAAAAGCGCCCACATGCCTTCGGCTCTCACCTTAGAAAACAGCCTGATTTCTTGAAAATGCCTCATTGTTTCATGTACCTATGACTTTTCACAAGTTCTGACTTCTGCCTAGAATGCCTTTCTTTCCTTATCTTTCCATGAACAACTTACTTAAACTTCCAGTCTTATTCACACTTCTCCTTCTCAGTAACATCTCCTCTGTCTCAGGGCTGCAACACTGCACAGCTCCAGGGAGATAATTCACAAGTGCTTTATATAAATAATGTCCCTTGGAGTTGTGTAACTTGACAGCCTTCCTCTGACCTTCCCAGGCAAAGTCTGGGTAGGACATGCTGCCTGTCTATCTATCTATCTATCTATCTATCTATCTATCTATCTATCTATCTATCTATCTATCTATCTATCATCTATCTATCTATCTATCATCTATCTATCTATCTATCTATCATCTATCTATCTATTGATATCTATCTTCTATCTATCATTATTAGTTCCCTAGGGCTGCTATAACAAAATACCACAAACTGAGTGACCTAAACAACAGAAATTTATTTTCTCACAGTCTTGGAGGATAGAAGACAAAGATCAAGGTCCTGTCAGGGTTGGTTTCTAGTGAGACCTCTCTTCCTAGCTAGTAGATGACCACCTTCTTCCTCTATTCTCACAAGGCCTCTTTTCTGTGCACTCATGGGGAGAGAGAGAGATCTCTGGTGTTCCTTCCTCTTCTTATAAGAACACAAGCCCTATTGGATTAGGTCTCTACCCTTGTGACCTCATTGAACCTTAATTGTCTCCCTGAAGAAACTATCTCCAAATACAGAAACATCAGAAGTTAAGGCTTCAATATATGGATTTTGGAGGAACACCAATCATTTCATAACACTATCTATATTGGAGCCCTTACTACTTCAGATTTATATTCTCATGTCTGTATGTCTTATGTCTCATTCTCATACCCACTGAGCCTGATTTCTTTAAGGTAAAAGATCATATCCTATATATTCTTGTTGTCCATTAAAAATGGCCATAAATACTTTGACATTTCTATTGGGAGATGGTATTTATTTTCCCTCTTTTTGAATTTTGACAGGATCTGCAACTATTTGGACCAATATGTTAGAGAAGAAGTAGCATTGTTTCAGGTTCCAGATCTAGGCCTTAAGAAACTAACAGCTTCCACTTCCTATCTTTTATAACAATTGCTTTTAGATCCAAGCCCCCATAATGCGAGGAAGCCCAAGTAGCACCACGAAGGAAACTACATGGTGAGAAATCAAGGCTGACTATGCTCTCAGCTGACAGCCAGCACCAACATGCCAGCCACGTAAGTGCATCAACTGGGAAGTGACCCCTCCAGCTCTGCTGATACTATGTAGAAGAGAGACATATTGCCCCTAGAAAATCCTGGTCAAATTGCACATTTGTTAGTAAAATATATGATCACCGTTTTAAGCCACTAAGTTTTTGGCTGGCTTGCTACCAATAGATTACCCTCTGCCCTTTGTGCTCCTGTTCTCTGTACCTAGCACAGGGTCTGAAGCATTCTGAAGCTAACATTTAATATATAAAGAAATAATGGAGGGCTTCCCTGGTGGTGCAGTGGTTAAGAATCCTCCTGCCAATGCAGGGGACAGGGTTTCGAGCCCTGGTCCGGGAAGATCCCACATGCCATGGAGCAACTAAGCCCGTGCGCCACAACTACTGAACCTGCACTCTAGAGCCCGCAAGCCACTACTACTGAGCCGGCGTGCCACATCTATTGAAGCCTGCGCACCTAGAGCCCGTGCTCTGCAACAAGAGAAGTCACCGCAATGAGGAGCCCGGGCACTGCAATGAAGAGCAGCCCCCGCTCACCACAACTAGAGAAAGCCCACGCACAGCAACGAAGACCCAACACAGCCAAAAGTAAAAATCAATAAAATAAATAAATTAAAAAAAAAAAAAAAGAAAGAAATAATGGATATGCAAGGTCCCAGACAAGATGAAATGAATGTTAAAGACACGCTTGATGTATAGTTTTGCAGGCCTGAACTTCTTGCCAGATGGGAAATAAGACACATATACCATTATACATAGATAAGAACAAGTGACACAAAAATTAAACCAACACAATGTCACAGTGTACTAAAAAAGAAAAACAAGATGTTTGAGAAATGTATACTTTAGGAATCTTTATTTTGCAAGCAATAGAAAACCTGACTCAAACTAGCTCAAATGATACAGAAAATTTATTGAATAATATTGATGTAAAATCCTGGAAAAGGGTAGGCTTCTAGTCAGTCATGGTCTAGTGGCTCAACAATGTCACTCAAGACCTAGTTTCTCCCCAGGTTTCTCTTGACTTCTTCTGGTGTGTCTGTTTAAGCCTAAATCTGCATTCCTTGTAGTTATAAGATGGCAGCATCACAATGTGGAGGACTTATATGCTTTCTTTCTAATTTCCAAGAGAAAAAGAGATCTCTACCAAAGAGTAATGAAGCTACTTTCCCAGAAACCCCCATCAAGCATCTGCTAGCATCTCAGACATATACCTATTCATCAGTCAATCTCTATGGCCGAAGGGATTGAATGTGTTAGTTGGTTTAAGTCAGTCAGGAGCCACTCCTGGAGGAGGACTATGAACTCCATGAGGGAGGAGTGAGTAAATAAGGATACTATTGCCAGTATAAAAGAGGATGGATGCTGGATAGTCAAAATCCCCAAGTACCTATTTATGGATGTGATATTTGAGACAGACTTCGAAGAATAGGTGTATATGAAGGAGGGGGTTTGCTAGTGAGGGGGACAACATAACCAGAGCTCAGTATTAGGAAGATACAATGAATATGAAGGAAACATCAAATGGTCTAGATTTACACGAAGAACAAAGGGATGTTTAACTTGGACAGCATGACTCATAGGAGGTTTATTTGCAACTTCTTTAGATATCCTTGAGCTCCTTACAATGATGTAAAAAATACTGGGTTTATAGATACATGGGTATCCTCCTGGGAAAAAGTCCACAGATTGTTAAAGGTGTTAGTAACAAAGAACAAAAAAAAACAAAACAAAAAGCAGCAATGACTAGAACAGAGTATGGTAAAAAATTTGGGGTGCTAATGTTGAAGTTCTTAATTGCCAGGGTACAATGTTTATACTTAATTGAAAGGCTAGCACAGGTCCTTTAGAAAGCAGATTAGGAGAATACACTGATTTGGATGGAAGATAATAAATTCAACATTAGGTATATTGATTTTAAGATAATGGTAGGACAGTGTCTAAACAGGAAATTGGAATGTGGAACTGAAGCCCAGGATAACTATTGAGGTTGAAGACACACTTGTGGAACGTTAGAAACAGAAGCCAACATAACTATTGGCATGTAGCCACTATCAAAACAACAGATTCCACCAATTCTTTTATTGTAGCTCATATTATTGTTCCAGTGTGCAATTCTCAGGCTCTCGGCTAAACTTCAGTTCTTTTATCTAATGAGGGCAGTGTGCAGAGAAGTGAAATTGGCTTAGCAGAATTCATTTTGCATTAGCAGTGTTTCCTTCATAAAAATTCAAGTTTAATTCCATACTGCTTTAAAAAATGATACAGTGCCAGTGAATCAACATGTTTCTCCCATGGGATTCTTAGCTCCCCAACATGCAAACTGTCTCCTGATAATACCTATTAATTTTATGAGATGTATGGTTTAGTAAATGCCTTTTTAAATCTATTAGGAAAAAGTAGATTTTATTTTGGGAAAAAAACCCTGCAGATTTGACAGTCTGTGTTTTCTTTCTAATTTGTGGTTAAATAAGATTTAAATTCTATTCAGTCACGGCTGAGTAGTTTTGTGCAGTAATAAATCCTTCAACTGGATAGGCCATGATGCAGATAAACCACTAGCACAGGTTAGAGTTGGAGGAAAAAGGAGTAGTATCATATACTATTTGGTGATATTTAATTGCGATCATTCAGGTGAAACTGGATATAATTGGTAGGTAATAAGCAGACTTGTTCTTCATTAGGCATTTAGGATTTGTCTTTCAATAGTAATGAGCATAAGTAAGTAATTTCAGAGTATTCACTAATGAATACTTATGTATTACTGAGTATTTGCAGAATGACATATGACTTGGAAGGAAAAGGAGAAGTAGCAGTGTACCGAATAAATAAAATACACTAAATAGAACAAATAAAAAACAAAAATTGTAAAAGTTATCTTCATTAAGCACTATTTGACTATTATCCCAATGCCCAAATTTCATTAGCCCCATTCTTCACTTTTATATATCCTTATAATATTATATTTTATCCTTACAATAGAAAAACGAACTTAAAAAGCTGTGGTGCATATAAGATATTATAATCCTAATATGCATTGCCTTCCAGGAATGTCTGTGAATCCCCATTTACTTTTTTGCAGAGTCCAGATTAGCTCCCATTCTGTTGATATTCTAAATTATAGTATTTAAGATTCATCTTTATCTTTACTAGCAGCTATCTTCTAATGAAAATCTTTTTATAGAAGGATTCTTTAGTGGTTTTATAAAGCTATTATCTCTCAATTCTTTCTCTCTCTCATTTTGTTTTTCATTTAGACAGTCATAGAAGAGCAGCAGTGCTTTGAACCATGGCTTGCAATATGTGTCTTTTGTATAGCAATCTTACAACAAGAAGACTATAGCAAGCAAAATGACATCAAGAACATTTATCAAATTGCGGTATTATTCACTGGGGCTTAGTGAAACAGCTGCCCAAATAAGTATAGTAGAATATTTAAGGTGTTGTATGAGGCTGTGGCTAGCCTCGTAAGAATTGACTGCATCTTATGCAAGAGATTCTCTGTCTCCAAGAAAGTTACATTAGTTTAGAGCACACTTGGTTTCAGTCAATATTGGTTTAAACATTGGTTTTTTGCATCTCTAGACACAGCCACAAATGTGGAAGCTAGCTTAAGCTGCATTTCTAGAGTTTTAGAAGACCAAGTCTACCACTATTAGCCACAGATGGCATGTGCCAAGATTAGATAATAACAAAAGAAAGAGGTTTTATACAGAATAAATAAACAGACTTTCAAAAATCCGTTTATAACTAAGCTTAAAAACTACTGACAGGGATTTCCATCAGTAAGCTAGCTTTTGTTTTGTGAGGTGTAGGTTCCTTAGAATAATGATTTCTAAATGTCTACCTACAGACCCATTTTTTTTCCCACAGGGTTTCCATTAGTCTGTAGTAAAATAAATCACATACAGGCAGTGCAATACTTGTATTACGTAATTAAATTTATTTCATTCAAAAGAAAGTTTTTCTCCTTCAAATGTAGGTCTTCCAAAAGTTTTTAGTATCAAAATGGTTTTGTATTATGAAATACCAATAAAGATGTAGGGTTTTTTGTTTATGTTTTTTATTACGTTTTTTAATCACAAAAATTGGCAACCAGACACTTATCCTCTTCTATTTTATTTGAAATTGTACATTTTATTTGAAATTGTATCCTCTTCTATTTTATTATAGAATCTTAGTGTCTGGAACCTGCTTAGTGTAGAGAACCCTACCAAGTCTTTTTTTTCTTCTGGCGGCGCCATGTGGCTTGTGGGATCTTAGTTCTCCGACCAAGGATCAGAACCCGTGCCCCTGCAGCGGAAGCGCGGAGTCAACCACTGGACCGCTAGGGAAGTCCCGCTACCAAGCCTTTTGAGATCAGCTGGTCTCCTTGCTCTCCCCTGAAGGGCAGCCCCTTTACAGTGTGTGTTCTCACGCAAACACCCTGTGATCTTACAGAATCTTGCAAACAATGGGAGCGACCCTCCCTCTAGGCATTACGCCCGAAATTCTAGCATGGGCCATCAGAAGGGTGGCTTGACATCTAGGGTAGCAGACCAAGGTGGAAGTTAACCTTGGCCAGAAAGAGGGGCAAGAGAAGAAATCTACCTCTGTCCTCATGCAAGGACAAAATTATCTTTTTATTACTTAATCCTTACATCCCATTTACAGAAAAACATAATAATAAGATTCAGAAGGCTCCTGTGGTTTGTTTATGGTCTCATAGCTAGGGGCAGACCCGGAATTCACAAATCAAAAATCTCTGACTTTTCTGAGTTCCAAATGACTTCAGTTTTTAAGAAAAGGAACTGTTTGGGGAAGATTTGGGGCTTATCTGCCGAAGCATACAGATTGCAAAGAATTCAAGTGTATTTTATGGTGATTACAAGGACAAGGTACCTGACAATATAAATATTATTTGTGAAATATGATCCTAACATGTAATTTCATGAAATGATCCTTGGTTTACCTATGCCCTGAAATGTTGTGCATTTATTTGCAGCTTGTTATTCTGCTAGAGATAAACACAGTCTAGTTTCTCTACTTAGTTCCACATGATTAAATGACTCCTCCACTTCACAGCCATTTTTTAATTAAAGGATATGCCTGCTCCCTTTTGGTTTTGCTTCTCAACACTGAAAAAAGTCATCTAAGTGAATCAAGGCAAGATTATACTGCATAACCAAGAGCTTTGCGATAGCACATTTTTCTAAGGATATTGTGTTTGGCAATTTTGTAGCCAACAGACCTGTGCTGACTTTTCCAAAAGAGAGGATGCAAACAGCTTGTAAATTTATATGAAAAAGAAAACAGTTGGGAACACAGGGATTAGATGGAATATCTTAAAGACATCCCTTCACCCTTCAAAATAACATCAGTGCCGTGAAACAGAGTATTGTGTGAACCATACCTGTCAAGAGGCTTAAACCTGAAAACTGATTTAGAATAAGATTTTGATCTATTCATTTGATTTCCCATTGTTTTCTTCAATACCTTTAGCTTTCTTTCTCTTGCAAGACATTCTAGGCATTATTAATTCGTGTTTTTAAGGTCTCCAGATTGTTATTACACTGTGGGCCATTACACCTCAAATCCAAATAGGCCTTTGCAGACACCATTGTTATTCTCAACAAAACTTGTCTGTCTAGATTTTATATTGGCTGCAGATATCTGCAAAGATTAGCCCTTTTATTTAGATTTATACCTTTGTCTTGTGCACTGCTTTTATTTCATCTTCCCTAGGAGAACTTTTAAAGAGGAACAAGTACAATATATATGCTACTGAGCTCCGGTGAGTTCACCCATCCGGAGATTGTAGATTTGACGTTTTGTTTTGATTTTGAATCTGGAAGCTAGAAAGAGAGGAGTCATGTGGATGGTGTGGGAAACAGCGTGGGGAAGTGGCTGTTATAGGGGCCAATGATGACGTCAGTTAGGATTAGTTCATTTATCTCAATGGAAAAACATTGAATATTTGCAGAAATAAGAACCTTGAATACAGAGTTCTTAATACTGTCTAACTGCGCAAATTATTCTTTCTGGGGATAAAAAAAATAATGACGCCTTCTAAGGAGAGTTGATGATTGTGATGCAAAATCCTAAATAACCAAAATGCTCTACATTTTCATTGCTATGTCTCCAGAGGGTCCTAAGAGCAGGAGGGCTTCAGAAGGACCAAGCGGAAAAAGAGCTGTATATTTGAGGAAAATTGGGGATCCCAGCTGCCCTCACTTGGGAAGTAGATATTGTAATAAGATAACTATAAGCTATTTTGTGATTCAGGCTCAGCTACCCTGGTCCCTGTTTTCCACAGCTCCTTGCATCTAGACCCAGCCTCAGGCCTCCTGATTCCTGGGCCAGTCCTAGAAGAGGAAGGGCATGAGCAGGAACTCCCATGGTCCCTGTTTACTGGGATGAGAAATTGAGTCAGTCTTCAATGTTGAGCTCTGAGGTCCTGACACAGTTGTTGAAGTCCCATGTCTTCCTGAGTTTCTATGGCTGCCTCTCAATCAAAACAAAGATCTGGACTCCTGGGAAGAATGCAGTGGTCCTGTCTTTGCCTCTGGTCCAGGGTCTGGGTCCAAGCTATTGCCTTGAGGTCTACTCTGTACACTGCCCAGCTATCCTGCCTGATGATCTAGTGTCTCTGGCATTAATAAATATTTTGTATGGAGATACTTCGGGCCATGCAAATATCTCATTCTTCAGCCCAGTTTAGCATTTAGCCCACAATAGATTCAGCATTTATTGAATTAATTATTTCTATAATAGGTACAAGTGGTGGTTTTTCAAGTTATATCACCTTTTTCTATATTTATTATTTGGTATTCCTTGTAAAGAATAGTTTTTCTTATCCCTATTTATGTATACACTCATTTATATTCATTCAACAGTTTATTACCCATCAATATGGTTATTTATTTTGATGCTCAAATTTTCCCAAATTTGGACAATGGGAGCTCCTTCAGGAATACATGAGACCAATCTAAGGAAGCTGGTGTTAGGTATTGTCATCTTTTTCTTTTACAAGTGAGTTTCTACCATTGATTATTTCGGGGCAAGTTTCAGGAGTCTGTACTTTTAACAAGAGTCCCAAGTGATTTTATTCAGGTCACACCTTAAGAAAAACTGATATATGTTTCCATGTCCTTGATTTCAAGTTTAAAGAGAGAATTTCATTCTCCAATGTCACTGTTAAAGTACTTTTTTGAGCGTTAGAAACACTAAATGAATTATGTGTTTTAAAAGGAGCTGAGATGCAATCTTAATTACCTATTCACCTTCCTGGGATGCAAATTAACACAGCATTTTTTTTTTTTTTTACTCTATAATGTATGCCACTTAAATACTTTTTTGCATTCTCCCAGAGAGCACATTATTGTCTATGCACTTCGCATCTGAATCTAAAATGAAACTTCTTGTCTCTAAGAAATATGAACATACTGATACTCTTGATTTATAAGAAGTAATAGGCAACCTTCTAGGACTGCAGGATTGTTAAAGCCTGACCACAAATCCAATGGGCTCTACAAGTATTGATACCTAGAAAACAATTATAAATAACCTACGCTCATATGCTATGTACAGGACTAGAAAAATGGCAAACATGTTCTTGCTATCATGGCACATTTTTCTTTTCCAAGTACTCAGAGTCATATGAATAGATTATATTATTTTCTGCACAGCTGGATTTCTTTATATCCTCTGTAACTGAATAATCCTATAAAGAAAGTAAAGAATTCTTTACATTTCTCAGATCATTTGTTGAATTAAAAACTGACAGAGTTGTGAACGTTGCATATAAATTCCAGATTCTTTTTGTCCATGAAGATGTACGGTGGTTGCATCTGAAGAGAAATAATAAGAAAACAAAACGACCTGTTTATTGTCTGTGATCTCTACAAGTATGAGCACATCAGCTGAGAGGATGTGAAATCTGAACTCCCTCCCGGGGAGGAGGGGCGGGGGGTGCCCTGACTTTGGATGGAGAGTAGGGTCTTCAGTCACATGGTCTACCCTGGGCCTGATCAGCCAAGCACTCAGATTACTGCCATGCTACTTAAGTGGCTGACGTAGGTGAGGTCAAGGGTTTAGCCCACGACTTCAAAACCCAATTTCTCTCCTTCACACATAGCCAGACTCACTGACTCCATCACATTTCTTTCACATCTGATGCCAGCAGTTGTCTGCTCTACTTAACTTCTAGGCCTTTGTATCTTGTCATTATACTTAACATCCTCTAGTCTTTTCTCGAGCCTCCTCTTTCCTGCATTCTGGCATTTGCACATTGAAGTTTATAACAGAACCCCGCCAGGGCTCTGAATAAATGGGCCATACTTTTAAAGTATGATGCGCATTTGGTAAGAGGAATCTGAACCACACTTCTCCTACACTGACTTACAGAAATGAAAGAAAGGACACTGTCACAGATGAAATCTGTGAATCAATCTCTCTCTCTCCCTCCTACTTTGAAAGAAAAAAAGGGGGGTGGGGTGAGGGAGATATATCCCAATAGAAAAAGTGGAAATGAACCATTTATACCCCAGTAACAGCTGCTCCAAAAGAGTTGGTATATCTATATCATTTCCCAAACAATAACAAAAATATTGACTACTTGCACAATATTGATAGGATTTTTAATGTCAAGCAACACCAGTGCAGAGTGAAATTCAGAGGTAAGCAGCTATTATTCAACAAAGATTACCCTCTGGATGGTCCATTCTCCCAAAGACTTCTCTGCATTAGTAGGTATGGTTTCGGAGTCCAATTATTCCTGAAATTCTCTGCCTGTGCAAATACATGTTTATTCTCCATCATAGGTTTATCAGTAAAGTGTTGTATATGTTGCTGAAACTCGGCCTCTGTTCACCGGTGCTAAATAGAAATGTGGAGATAGAGTTTTGGGTGAAGTAGAGAAGAGAAGCTTTTATTGCTTTGCCAGGCAAAGGGGGCCACAGTAGGCTAATGCCCTCAAGACTGTGTGACCCAGGCTGGAAGGGGAAAGTGAAGAGTCTTATAGTGTTCAAGGAGCAGCGCGTGATCAGCTCGTGGACATTCTTCTGATTGGTTGGTTGTGAGGTGATCGGGAGTCAGCTTCACCAACCTTCTGGTTCCAATCGCTCTGGGGTCTACATGCTTGTGGGCAGCATGCAGTTAACTTCTTCCACCTGGAGGGGGTTTCAGGATCTGCAGAACAGCTCAAAGGACATGGCTCAGAATATTATCTACAGTCCTTGAGGAAGAACTAAAAGTCCTTGACTTTGTTTAATGACTAAAGTATTATGACTTGGTCTTACTTGACTGTTTTCCTCTCTTTCTGCATGTTCTCACTTCTCTGATTAAATTTATTCTTTGACTACAGCTTTTCTAGAGACAAAAGGCAGGTGGAGGACATGGGTGGAGGTCTATTCTGGGAAGGCCTCATAGGGTCCTGCTCGGTTACATGTACACATGATTACTGAGTGAGTGTGTTTAATCAATGCTCACAAAAGTAGCAGAATTTGGCTCCAAGTAGCAGTAATGTTCTCAAGAGAGGAATGTGCTCTTAAGACAGTTCATTAAGATCAATGCAGGCCAAGTACTCTTTCAGACTTGAGTCCACCTATTCAACCATGACAACCAGCTAAGCTGGTAGTCAACGAAGAAAAGAGAAAGAGTCTAGGCTACAAGAGTCTTAACTCTGCTAACTTGTTTTTCACAGCCTGGGCTATGCCACTGGCATTCCTCAGAGGAATTAGCAATGTAATTGCCACTTAATTACAGGGCTCTATCATAGATCAATTTTTACTTTAGAGAATTATGCTGGGAAATGTGCCTTTGGAGTCTTATTTCTCTCTACACATCTAGGAAGTTTCTCTCTGCTATCTTAAAATAAATATTTCATAGGAAAGATAGACTCAGGCTGTTTGAAAACATCAGAAAAGCCAGAGCTGTCTAGATGCCCTTAAATTGATGTCTTTAGAAATGGAAACATTCACAGAACAATGGGGCTGGGAGAAATTTATAGGAAGCTGCTCACCATGAAAGAGAGGAGAGGAAAGTCTTAAAGCTCGAATTCTATGAACAAGGAAGGAAAGACAGGCATGTTTTCTTGGGGAAAGGGAGGAGAGGTGTCAGTTCCTTACCTCCTCCCAGTTCAGATCCCAGATTGTGCTATTGTCCAGAATGCATCTGAATCAACTCAGGGACAATGTCTCATAGTAGATTTGGACAAGATTTCCTTAATGAAAGGAAGTGTAGTTAAAGCCAGCCTCACCACATACTTGTTCTGTAACCTTGGGCAAATTTCACAATATTCCTCATCTATAAAATGGGAATAATACTAGTATTCAGTTACAACATAAAAGTTTGTTGTAAGAATTAAAGGAAAGAATGTGCATGAAGCTTAGAGTCTCACTCAGGCTCTTACTTTTTTGGCTGATATTGTTTAGTAGAAATAAACATAAATTAACTTGTCTTAATGACCTGTTTTGGCTTAGTATTATAGCTATCAATTATATTACTGAACTATAATTGTCATTCTTTTGCTCCTTTTCAACAGTAATTTCTGCTAGCAGTTCGACTTTTTTTTAATTAGTCCTCTTTCTGCTGATTTGTTTAGGAAATCAGAATTGCGAGTTGATAAATTTGATTTTAACTTGACAATTCACCTTATAGAGCAAAGCCAGGCTTCTGGTACATGTGTGGAAGGACAACTGAGGAAATTAACATTTATTGAATGCCCTCAACAACCACTACATGTCTACATGGTAGATGGTAAAATTTTCATTCATAGAGAAAAAAACCTAGACTCAGGGAGGTAAGATAACATTTTTAATATATTGATGATTGTCTAAACTTTTCAAAGATATAAAAATGTCACAGATCACCTCATAAAAATAGTTGTAAGTATTGTATTTGTTGACTGAGAAAATAATTGAGAATAAATGCGTAACATATAAGTTACAATTGGAACAAAATTTAAATGAAAGTGGGTTGTTTATTTTTATTCAGCTTATAAATTATCATATGTAGATTAGTCCACATCTTGGCTTCTTGCAGCAACTCTACAGACTTCTAGGATTTCTTAACCAACAGTTTAAAGAACCACACACTGTATAATCCTTTTTCATTGATTATGTAATATGCTCCACAGCAGTTTTAAACATTTTTAGGTATTTGATTTTTTCACTGCCTTACTTACATTAGTTTACTAAAAATACAGTATTTATAGAAATTGGATTTAATAAATATAAACTTCAAGGGACACTTTCCCTGCCATTAAAATAAGCACTTGCTTACTCATCTAGAATATGTGTGTTTCAGGGAAAATTGTTTGTGGAGCACCACATTAACAAGAACTTACTTTCGTAAGCAATGAGTGACAATTTTAGAACCAACAATACTCAGAAAGTTGTTTTTAAACAAAAGTCCTTTATATTCTAGTCATGGTAATATTAGGAAATAAGTATCAATAGTTCTCACCAACACTGATTGAGAAATCATCAGCGCTCTATTGATGAGCTCTCTTTGAAGAAGAACTGGAAATCTCATCCCCTCTGACTCTATTTTAGAAACTCCCTTTTAATACAACACTTGAGGGAAGACTGCCTCTGTCTTTATTACCTAAAATGACTGACGGTGATGACTTTCAGACACCACTTCCTTCTTTTTGTTTGTTTGTAGCAAGTGGGCAAAAACACAATTACGGTAAAAAAAAAAAACAGAGAGACTGTAAAACTTCTTTTATTTTGTTCTTTCCATTTTTATAATTTATGTATATAAGAAATAGAATATAGTAAGACTTACTGTACTGTGCTTTCCTGAAAGCAGTTTACGAAATCCATATGTTCAGAGAACAGGCAGTATTATTTCATGGAAAAGGGCCATGTCCTTATTCTGATACATAAAGTTGAGTAGGCTACCAAAATATTGTATAATTACTCAACTAAAAATGAATTACTTCCTTTTTGTGATGAGTTTGCCACCAGAACACACGTGTCATGAAAACAATACTAAGTATGAGCCAAAATGGGATAAGACTCATATCGGTATTGCTATCACTGGCCATTTGATCTACAAATGTGGTGGAATCAACAAAACAACCATCAGAAAATTTTAGAATGAGCCTGCTGAGATGGGAAAAGCCTTCTTTGAGTATACTTGGGTCTTGGAAAAACTTAACGCTGAATGGGAATATGGTATCACCATTGATCTCTCCTTGTGGAAATTTGAGTTCAACAAGTATTATATGACTACCATGATGCCTTAGTACACAGAGATTTTATCAAAAACATGGTCACAGACACATCTCAGGCTGACAGTGTTGCTGCTGATATTTCTAAATTTGAAGAAGGTATCAATAAGAATGTGTGGACCCATTATCATGCCCTACTGGCTTACATGCTAGGTTTGAATCAACTAATTTTTGATGTTAACACAATAGATTCTACCCAGTTACTCTACAGCTAGAAGAGATATGAGGAAGTCAGCATCTATATTAAGAAAAGTGGTTATAACCTCAACACAGTAGCATTTGTGCCAATTTCTGGTTGGAATGGTGGCAATGTGCTGGAGCTAAGTGCTAAAGTAGCTTGGTTCAAGAGATGGTAATTTACCATAAGGATGACAATGCCAGTGGAGCCACACTGCTTAAAGCTCTGTATTGCATCCTGCAAACAACTCATGCAACTGCCAAGCCCTTTTGTCTGTCCCTCCAGGTTGCCTACAAAATTGGTGTTATTGGTACAATCCCTGTGAGCTGAGTTGAGACTAGACTGGGCGTGGTGACCACCTTTGCCCAAGTCAACACTACAACTGAAGTAAGGTTTGCTGAAATGCGTTTTGAAACTTCGAGTGTAGCTCTGCCTGGGAACAACATGGTCTTCAATGTCATGAACATGTCTATCAAAGATATTTATTGTGACAACATGGCTAGTGACGGCAAAAATGACTTACTATGGAAGCAGCTGGCTTCATTGCTCAGGTAATTATCCTGAACCATCCAGGCCAAATCATTGCTGGCTGTATAATTGAGCTGGATTGTCACACTGCTTTTATTGCTTGCCAGGCAGAAGAAGATTGATTGCTTTTCTGGTAAGAAGCTGGAAGATGGCCCAACTTTTTGAAATCTATTGATGCTGCCATCACTGAGGGTGTTTGTAACAGAATTATGTGTGTTGAGAGTCTCTCTGACTCTCCTCCTCTGGGTCATTTTGCTGCTCATGATACGAGGCAGACAGTTGCTGTGGATGTAATAATGACAGTGGGCAAGAAGGCTTCTGGAGCTGGCTAGGTCAACAAATCTGCTCAGAAAAATCAGATGACTAAATGAATAGAACACTGAGCTGTCTTAATTGGCTGTGAAAGAATAGCTCAGAACTGTTTGTCAAATTTGGCCATTTAAGTTTAATAGTAAAAGGCTGGTTAATGATATAAATGCATTGTGAAACCTTCAGAAAGAAAGGAACGTTTTGTCGACCTTTTTTTTTTTTTAAATGTATGTTGTTGCTTTTTTTTTTTTTTTTTTAATTTTATTTATTTATTTATTTATTTATTTATGGCTGTGTTGGGTCTTCGTTTCTGTGCGAGGGCTTTCTCTAGTTGTGGCAAGTGGGGGCCTCTCTTCATCGCGGTGTGTGGGCCTCTCACCATCGCGGCCTCTCTTGTTGCAGAGCACAGGCTCCAGACGCGCCGGCTCAGTAATTGTGGCTCACGGGCCCAGCCACTCCGCGGCATGTGGGATCTTCCCAGACCAGGGCTCGAACCCGTGTTCCCTGCATTGGCAGGCAGATTCTCAACCACTGCGCCACCAGGGAAGCCCAACCATTTTTTGATGTGGTAGTTTTAAGTTGTTAGATTTTTAAATCAGTACTTTTAATGGAAATATCTTAACCAAAATCTGTCAGAGAATGTTGAAACCCATTAAAACAAAGTTGAATAATAAACCGGTGTCTTCTTTTGGCCAACACCAAAACTTTCCATAAAATTGCTTAGGAAAGAGGCTTAAGGGGAAATGTTGCCTGTGACCTATATCTGGTGTTCCATTCGCTGAAACTTGATTGATTTATTTTAGAGTTAACTGATTATTTTCAGGGCAGGGATGGAAGTGTTGTTTTGTTTTTTGTTTTTTTTGTTTTTTTCACCTATATACAATAGAGAGGATTGTCTCTTAAATTGATTTAAATACACAGTGAAATGTTACGGATGTGATCTATCATTTGTAATATCTCATATTGCTTGGGATAGAAAAGTAAAGAGTAACTTGTTTTGTGAGTTACTCTCTTATAAGAGAGTCAAAGTTCTGCAATATTAAAACTCATATGTTATACACAGGGTATTTAACTTCATGTAGTTCTATTAATATTGAGGAAATGTGTTGGTATAATCCCTTAAACTTAGTTTCCCTGTTCTTGAATGCATTCTTACATTTAAAAATCACACGTTAGAGTTTGTTAAAACAAGTCTGAATTATAAGGTTTAAGATATTGAGGAGTGGCCTGCTTCGAAGAGTTAATTGTGTCCAGTTCTAGGAAAATAAAGATACTGAAAGTCGAAAATGAAAACTGTTTCAGAGTTGCTTAACTTGTAATGTTGGAGTAACTCATTACAGAGCAATACCTCCACCATAAATGGCTGGTGAAGAAACAGAAAAGTTGGGGCAAAAAAAAATCTGCTTGATACCATTGAAGAGATACCAAGGAAGCCAAGGCTTCAACAGTTAGGATCCTGGAATAAAGGAAAACAAACTGGAGTGAGCACCACATTACGTTTGTTTTTTCTTTTTTTTAAAATTTATTTATTTATGACTGTGTTGGGTCTTCGTTTCTGTGCGAGGGCTTTCTCCAGCTGTGGCAAGCGGGGGCCCCTCCTCACTGCAGTGCGCGGGCCTCCCACCATCGCGGCCTCTCCCGTTGCAGAGCACAGGCTCCAGACGCGCAGGCTCAGTAGCTGTGGCTCACGGCCCTAGTCGCTCCACAGCATGTGGGATCCTCCCAGACCAGGGCTCGAACCCGGGTCCCCTGCATTGGCAGGCAGACTCTCAACCACTGCGCCACCAGGGAAGCCCGAGCCCCACATTATAACTACTTAACCCCTTAAGGCATTTTAAAGCACTTTGAGCTAGAGAGGCTAAGAGGACAAGCAGAGTGTGGTGGGTAAGAAATTAGCAAGATGAATAGAAATTCTGGCAATCTTGTGGGACCATAAAGACAGAAATTACAGTTCAGGGCTAGGCAAGGATATCCTAGTTTCCAGTATGGAGCCTGAAAGATATATATTCTAAGGATCAGTTCCGACTAGAAAGAGACTCACCCTCACAAAAGGGTGAAATCCAGCTTTGAATCCTATATGACCTTTCCCTACTCTAATAGCTTTCCTGAAAGCAAAATTACATTCTCTATGAGAAAAGATAATGTCAACAAGAGCTTCAATATACATATTATATATTTTATACAAATTATCTGTAATTAAATCAAAAAATGGTCAAGCATTCCACAAGAGTAACTGACCAAAAACCAAGAGGAAAAGACAGACAATAAAAACAGACCTATAAGTGACGTATATATGAGTTATCATTTACAAACATTAAAATAATTGGTTAACATATTCAATACAAGATGAGAAGACAATGACAAGATGGAGGGTGTCAAGATGGAAAAAATTCAATAGAAAATTGAGCTGTATGAAAATGCTCTAGGAAAACAAAATATTTTAAGATACAGTAAATGACATAGTAAACTCCTTAAAAGGGTAAGAGTTTAATAGTAAATTAGATGTAGCAGAATTGAGAATTATGAACTAAAAATTAAGTCACTAGAAAATATACAGATTAAAGCATGGCCAAAAAAGATGAAAATATAGAAAATATCTTAAGCCATCCAAAAGAGAAAGTTACAAATATATATGTACAACTGGAATCTCAGAAAGAGGGGAGAATGCAAAAAGGCAGAGACAATAATTGATGAGATAATAGCTAACAATGTTTTCAAAACGTAAGAAAATAACAATCCACAGATTGGAGAAGTTCTGTGAACCCCAAGAAGGGTAAATCATGTATTTCTGTTCTTCCAAATGTACTAATTTCTCTTCTATGTGAAGAACTTCCTGTAATTGTGTGTGTGTGTGTTTGTGTGTGTGTGTGTGTGTGATTATTGGTAATTATTCTCCCAGATTTTTCTTGCTTAAAAGTATCTTTGGTATGCCTTAATTTGAAGGATGTTCTCCCTAAGTTAATAGCTAATTCCTTTCTGCATTTAAAATTTATGATTCATTGTTTTATGGTCTCCATAGTTTTTCTGGAAAAGTCAGGCATTATTCTTATTTAAATGTAAATGTGTCTTTTGCTGCCCTCTGCCTTCTTCTAAGATTTTTCTCTTTGACTTTGGTTTTCACCAATTTTAATATATATTTTAATATAATATATATTTAAAATATTTAGTGACATTTATTTAGTTCTTGTCATATGGTGGATACATTCATTATCAAATAATGATCACCTTGTCATCATAAATCCCAGGGTAAACAATTCCCTCAATATTTATTGCTAAATAAACTTATGAGATTTGGGTGCCCCAAATATGTGGACCAGAAAAGCCACACACCTTAGAGTAGGTGCTTGAATCCCTCTCTAGAATTGTGGGTATTTTAGAGATGTCGATCTCAAAAACATGGAAATGGTCTCATATCTCTTAAGTGAAGAGAAACTTGTTGTTGGGATAGCATGTTATTTTGGCACCATAAAAAATGGAATTTAATATATTATTTTCTAATTTCAATGCTAAACTTTCTTAAACTTTGTAGGAGTAGAATCTTCTCAAATCCTCTAACATTCTGGGGGATTTTCCTGTAATAGCCAATACAATTATTTGATATTTCATCTCAACTTTCTTGAAAGCTCTAGCATGCTTTGTAAAATTTCCAGATATTCAGAACGTCTTTGCATTCTCTTGGACACCTCAAGCATTTATTACTGTCCTGACTGAGTCTTTGGTAAGCCTGCTTTGGCACTTCACTCTCTTGCTGTGTCCTCTGTCTGCATAGCTTTACTCCAAACCAATCATCCAGCCTTCCCCTCATTTCCCAAGGCACCGCCAACTTAAATTTCACTGAAAATTTGGTAGTAGTATTGCACAGAAAATTATTTACAAATAAGAATTTAGACATCACTGTTCAGAAGAGTAACTTGGTGTCTCTAGTCCTTCTCCTTAGGCCTGATTTCCTGCTGTGTTGTTGGTCACCTTCTTTCTCCCAAGACCACTCTATAATCTTCCAAACCTTTTTTAACAGCCAGAACACAATCCCCAAATACTAGTTACTCTATCATACAGAGAAATGAATCTCTATGTCTTCTTATTCCTACTCATCTTGACCAGTCCTGGCCAACAGGTGACTCCAAACACATCAACCTCTGCAAGACACACACACACACACACACACATGCTTGACAATCTAGTATAACAATTTATTTGTAGGCAAATAAATCAGGGCTTCTACTTTCCAGGATCTCACACACTTTGGGAGAAATATGTAAAAAAGTTATTACATTTCTTTGGAGGAGGAGAGAATAAGGAGATAAGAAAAGTTTACAAAAGTAAGTCTTAAAGGAATTGTTAAAGTAAATCATTAATAGATAAGTGGGATTCTAGCAAGGGAATTCAGAGAGAGACAATGAGGTAAGAAAGTCCCCTTGTTGTCAAAGACCATGACATGTTCTGGACATAGCTAGTAATTTGAGGTTGCTGGGAACAGAAAGTGTGTTTGTGTGTGTGTGTCATTTAGGAGACAGCCAAGTAAAGATATCCATGCAGGCATCCCGAAAAAGGGGCTGGAGCTCAGAAGAAAGATGCAGACTGAAGATCATGAAAAACAGAGCCTTCTAGCACAAAATCAATCATCTCAGAAGTACTCTAGCAGTATACCACTTAAATGTATAATCTATACAATTTCTTAAGTGATGAGAAGACAAATAGACTAATCTTAAAAGTACAAATTTGCCAGTAGTAGCGTTCATCTGCTTAGGTTGATTCTGCAAACAGGTAAAAATCATTTCTGTCATTATCAACTTTGTTAAGGCAATGAGTGTTGCAAGTATAAAATTAAAGTATTTAAGGCCCATCTAGAGAACTCCTTTGTCCACATCTTTTTTAATAAGAGAGCTTGAATACAGCCTTATATAAAATAGGGCTTTATCTAAATAAATCAAGTGATTCATTATAACATAAGTATATATAATAAAATTGCAAGCACTTATAAAACTTTCCAGTAGCATATGCATTATTTAGTCCTCCAAAGTACTGGAATGTTAAGTTTCAGCTATAACTTTTAATAATAAAACAGCACTTCCTTTTATCAGTGTGACACAGAAAGCATTTTAGAATTTCTTCCTGATATATTTTTTCTTTTAGTAATGTAGTACATTTTTCCCCCTTTTCTATAGTGTCTTAAACATCAAGACTAAGCTGTGCAACTTAAAATTTTCAAAAAGAAAGAACAGTGAAGGTCCAGTCTAAAGCCAGGCAGTTATTGTTCAGCCTACTACGTTTGAGTCCTCATTTGACAATAGTCTTTAAAACCAGAGTTTGTCAAAAGATTCTGCAAATTTTAATAGTTTCCCTTACACAACAAGTGGAAATAGTTTCATTCTCAACATAAAGTTTTACCATAATTCATAAGTAGAAAAAAAAAATGTATGGGAATTCACACTCCTCCAGGAAGAAAGTGGAGCTAGGGATTTGTGTAGGGCAAGAGAGGAATTTAGAAGGGGTGAGACTAGGATGTGAAAACTCATGGTTTCCTTTTCTCCCCAACCACCCCACACTCCTTCTCAGCAGGGCTGATGTTAGAACAAATGGGTTCCGTGTAAATTAAAAAAGAAAAAGAAAAAAAGCAACATAGACTAAAGAAAAAGCCAAAAAAGAGGAAAAGACTGGATATCTTATTTACAGTTTCAGTGTTCTGGGGTGACCATGCAGAGTAGAACTGATGACATGGTATGTTTAGGGGCTCCTTTAAAAGCCAGCCACATACATACCCTTCACTCAGAGACCTTCAGTTATAGGAGGAGCATGGAAAGAGAGCGTGATAGAAGACTCAGTTACTCTAGCTTAACAGGAGGCTCCAGAGACCTGCAGAGACAGCAGCGTAAAGATCAGCCCCTCCTGTAACACCTTGAGGAAATAGAACCTCCTTTTCCTGGTGCCTTGGGGGTATTTGGGGGAAGGAAGAGGGTAGGAAATTTAAATTTTTGAATGGATTATTTTTCGTTAGTCTCATTTAAAAAAATAGACTTGGGGGAGACCTTCAAGATGGCGGAGGAGTAAGATGTGGAGATCACCTTCCCCCCCACAACAAAAATACATCTACACGTGGAACAACTCCTATAGAACATCTACTGAACGCTGGCAGAAGACCTCAAATTTCCCAAAAGGCAAGAAACTCCCCACGTACCCGGGTAGGGCAAAAGAAAAAAGAAAAAACAGAGACAAAAGAATAGGGACGGGACCTGCACCAGTGGGAGGGAGCTGTGAAGGAGGAAAGGTTTCCACACACTAGGAAGACACTTCATTGGCGGAGAAAGGGGGGTGGGTGGGGGAGGGAAGCTTCGGAGCCACGGAGGAGAGCGCAGCCACAGGGGTGTGGAGGGCAAAGCGGAGAGACTCCCGCACAGAGGCTCGGCGCCGAGCAGCACTCACCAGCCTGAGAGGCTTGTCTGCTTCCCCGCCGGGGCGGGCGGGGGCTGGGAGCTGAGGCTCAGGCTTCAGAGGTCGGATCCCAGGGAGAGGACTGGGGTTGGCGGCGTGAACACAGCCTGAAGGGGGCTAGTGTGCCACAGCTAGCCAGGAGGGAGTCCGGGAAAAAGTCTGGAACTGCATAAGAGGCAAGAGGCTTTTTCTTGCCTCTTTGTTTCACGGCGCACAAGGAGAGGGGATTCAGAGCGCCACCTAAACAAGCTCCAGAGACGGGCGCGAGCCGCGGCGATCAGCACGGACCCCAGAGACGGGCATGAGACGCTAAGGCTGCTGCTGCCGCCACCAAGAAGCCTGTGTGCGAGCACAGGTCACTCTCCACACCGCCCCTCCCGGGAGCCTGTGCAGCCCGCCACTGCCAGGGTCCAGTGATCCAGGGACAACTTCCCTGGGAGAACGCACGGCGCGCCTCAGGCTGGTGCAACGTCACGCCGGCCTCTGCCACCGCAGGCTCACCCCACATCCATACCCCTCCCTCCCCCTGGCCTGAGTGAGCCAGAGCCCCCGAACCAGCTGCTCCTTTAACCCCGTCCTGTCTGAGGAAGAACAGAAGCCCTCAGGCGACCTACACACAAAGGCAGGGAAATCCAAAGCTGAGCCACAGGAGCTGTGTGAACAAAGAAGAGAAAGGGAAATCTCTCCCAGCAGCCTCAGGAGCAGCAGATTAAATCTCCACAATCAACTTGATGTACCTGCATCTGTGGATTATCTGAATAGACAACGAATCATCCCAAAATCGAGGCGGTGGACTTTGGGAGCAACTGTAGACTTGGGGTTGGATTTCTGTAACTAATTTGTTTCTGCTTTTATGTTTATCTTAGTTTAGCATTTGGTATTGGTAGATTTGTTTATTGATTTGGTTGCTCTCTTTCTCCTTTTTTTTTAATATATAGATATATATTTTTTTTTTCCTTTTTCTCTTTTTGTGAGTGTGTATGTGTATGCTTCTTTGTGTGATTTTGTCTGTATAGCTTTGCTTTTACCATTTGTCCTAGGGTTATGTCTGTTCATATTGTGTTTTTTGTTTTAAGTATAGTTTTTAGCACTTTTTATCATTGATGGATTTGTTTCTTGGTTTGGTTGCTCCCTTCTTTCTTTCTTTCTCTTATTATTACTTTTTAATTTTTTATTTTAATAATTTTTTAATTTTTAATTTTAATAACTTTTATTTTATATATTTTCTTCCTTTCTTCCTTTCTTTCTTTCTTTCTTTCTTTCTTTCTTACTTTCTTTCTTTCTTTCTTTGTTTCTTTCTTTCTTCTTTCTCCCTTTTCTTCTGAGCTGTGTGGCTGACAGCGTCTTGGTGCTCCAGCTGGCTGTGAGGCCTGTGCCTCTGAGATGGGAGAGCCAAGTTCAGGACATGAGTACACCAGAGACCTCCCAGCTCCACATAATATCAAGTGGCAAAAGCTCTCCCAGAGATCTCCAACTCAATGCTAAGACCCAGTTCCACTCAACAACCGGCAAGCTACAGTGCTGGACACCCTATGCCAAACAACTAGCAAGACAGGAACACAACACCACCCATTAACAGAGAGGCTACCTAAAATCATAATAAAGTCACAGACAGCCTAAAACATACTACCAGACACAGTCTTGCCCACGAGAAAGACAAGATCCAACTTCATCCACCAGAACACAGGCATTAGTCCCTTCCACCAGGAAGCTACACAACCCACTGAATCAACCTTAGCCACTGGGGACAGACACCAAAAACAATGGGAACTATGAACCTGCAGCCGGTGAAAAAGAGACCCACAAACACAATAAGTTAAGCAAAATGAGAAGACACAGAAACACACAGCAGATGAAGGAGGAAGGTAAAAACCCACCAGACCAAAGAAATGAAGAAGGAATAGGCAGTCTAGCTGAAAAAGAATTCAGAGTAATGGTAGTAAAGATGATCCAAAATCTTGGAAATAGAATGGAGAAAATACAAGAAATGTTTAACAAGGACTTAGAAGAACTAAAGAGCAAACAAACAATGATGAACAAAACAATAAATGAAATTAAAAATTCTCTACAAGGAATAAATAGCAGAATAACTGAGGCAGAAGAACAGATAAGTGACCTGGAAGATAAAATAGTGGAAATAACTACTGCAGAGCAGAATAAAGAAAAAAGAATAAAAAGAGTTGAGGACAGTCTTAGAGACCACTGGGACAACATTAAACGCACCAACATTCTAATTATAGGGGTCCCAGAAGAAGAAGAGAAAAAGAAAGGGACTGAGAAAATATTTGAAGAGATTATAGTTGAAACCTTCCCTAATATGGGAAAAGAAATAGTCAGTTAAGTCCAGGAAGCACAGAGAGTCCCATACAGGATAAATCCAAGGAGAAACATGCCAAGACACATATTAATCAAACTATCAAAAATTAAATACAAAGAAAAAATATTAAAAGCAGCATGAGAAAAACAACAAATAACATACAAGGGAATCCCCATAAGGTTAACATCTGATCTTTCAGCAGAAACTCCGCAAGCCAGAAGGAAGTGGCAGGACATATTTAAAGTGATGAAAAAGAAAAACCTACAACCAAGATTACTCTGCTCAGCAAGGATCTCATTCACATTCCACAGAGAAATTAAAAACTTTACACACAAGCAAAAGCTAAGAGAATTCAGCACCACCAAACCAGCTTTACAACAAATGCTAAAGGAACTTCTCTAGGCAGGAAATACAAGAGAAGGAAAACACCTACAATAACAAACCCAAAACAATTAAGACAAAGGTAATAAGAACACACATATCGATAACTACCTTAAATGTAAATGGATTAAATGCTCCAACCAAAAAACATAGACTGGCTGAATGGATACAAAAACAAGACCACTATACATGCTGTCTACAAGAGACCCACTTCAGACTTACAGACACATACAGACTGAAAGTGAGGGGATGGAAAAAGATATTCCATGCAAAAGGAAATCAAAGAAAGCTGGAGTAGCAATACACATAGCAGACAAAATGGACTTTAAAATAAAGACTATTACAAGAGACAAAGAAGGACACTACATAATGATCAAGGGATCAATCCAAGAAGAAGATATAACAAGTGTAAATATTTATGCACCCAACATAGGAGCACCTCAATATATAAGCCAATGCTAACAGCCATAAAAGGGGAAATTGACAGTAACACAATCACAGTAGGGGACTTTAACACCCCACTTTCACCAATGGACACATCAACAAAAATGAAAATACATAAGGAAACACAAGCTTTAAATGATACATTAAACAAGATGGACTTAATTGATATTTATAAGACATTCCATCCAAAAACAACAGAATACACTCTCTTCTCAAGTTCTCATGGAACATTATCCAGGATAGATCATATCTTGGGTCACAAATCAAGCCTTGGTAAACTTAAGAAAATTGAAATCGTATCAAGTATCTTTTCCAACTGCAATGCTATGACACTAGATATGAATTACAGGAAAAAATCTGTAAAAAATACAGACGAATGAAGGCTAAACAATACACTACTTAATAATCAAGAGATCACTGAAGAAATCAAAGAGGAAATTAAAAAACACCTAGAAAGAAATGACAATGAAAACACGACGAACCAAAACCTATGGGATTCAGCAAAAGCAGTTCTAAGAGGGAAGTTTATAGCAATACAGTCCTACCTCAGGAAACAAGAAACATCTCAAATAAACAACCTAACCTTACACCTAAAACAATTAGAGAAAGAAGAACAAAAACCCCCAAAGTTAGAAGAAGGAAAGAAATCATAAAGATCAGATCAGAAATAAATGAAAAAGAAATGAAAGATACGATAGCAAAGATCAATAAAACTAAAAGCTGGTTCTTTGAGAAGATAATTAAAATTGATAAACCATTAACCAGACTCATCAAGAAAAAAAGGGAGAAGACTCAAATCAAGAGAATTAGAAATGAAAAAGGAGTAGTAACAACTGACACTGCAGAAATACAAAGGATCATGAGAGATTACTGCAAACAACTATGTGCCAATAAAATGGGACAACCTGGAAGAAATGGACAAATCCTTAGAAAAGCACAACCTTTCGAGACTGAACCAGAAAGAAATAGAAAATATGAACAGACCAATCACAAGCACTGAAATTGACACTGATTAAAAATCTTCCAACAAACAAAAGCCCAGGACCAGATGCCTTCACAGGCGAATTCTATCAAACATTTAGAGAAAAGCTAACACTTATCCTTTTCAAACTCTTCCAAAATATAGCAGAGGGAGGAACACTGCCAAACTCATTCTATGAGGCTACCATCACCCTGACACCAAAACCAGACAAAGATGTCACAAAGAAAGAAAACTACAGGCCAATATCACTGATGAACATAGACGCAAAAATCTTCAACAAAATGCTAGCAAACAGAATCCAGCAGCACATTAAAAGGATTGTACACCATGATCAAGTGGGGTTTATCCCAGGAATGCAAGCATTCTTCAATATACACAAATCAATCATTGTGATAAACCGTATTAACAAATTGAAGGAGAAAAACCATATGATAGTTTCAATAGATGCAGAGAAAGCTTTTGACAAAATTCAACACACATTTATGATAAAAACTCTCCAGAAAGTGGGCATAGAGGGAACCTACCTCAACATAATAAAGGCCATATATGACAGACCCACAGCAAACATCATTCTCAATGGTGAATAACTGAAACCATTTCCACTAAGATCAGGAATAAGACAAGGTTGCCTACTCTCACCACTATTATTCAACATAGTTTTGGAAGATTTAGCCACAGCAATCAGAGAAGAAAAGGAAATAAAAGGAATCCAAGTAGGAAAAAAAGAAGTAAAACTGTCACTGTTTGAAGATGACATGATAATATACATAGAGAATCTTTAAGATGCTACCAGAAAACTACTAGAGCTAATCAGCACATTTGGTAAAGTAGCAGGATACAAAATTAATGCACAGAAATCTCTGGCATTCCTATACACTAATGATGAAAAATCTGAAAGAGAAATTAAAATTTAATTACCCATTTACCATTGCAACAAAAAGAATAAAATACCTAGGAATACACCTACCTAAGGAGACAAAAGACCTGTATGCAGAAAGCTATAAGACACTATGAAAGAAATTAAAGATGATACAAACAGATGGAGAGATATACCATGTTCTTGGATTGAAAGAATCAATATTGTGACAATGACTCTACTACACAAAGCAATGTACAGATTCAATGCAATCCCTATCAAACTACCAATGGCATTTTTCACAGAACTAGAACAAAAAATTTCACAATTTGTATGGAAACACAAAAGACCCCGAATAGCCAAAGCAATCTTGAGAAAAAAAAATGGAGCTGGAGGAATCAGGCTCCTGGACTTCAGACTATACTACAAATCTACAGTAATCAAGGCAGTATGGTACTGGCACAAAAACAGAAATATAGATCAATGGAACAGGAGAGAAAGCCCAGAGATAAGCCCATGCACATATCACCTTTTCTTTGATAAAGGAGGCAAGACTATACAATGGAGAAAAGACAGCCCCTTCAATAAGTGGTGCTGGGAAAACTGGACAGCTACATGTAAAAGAATGAAGTTAGAACACTCCCTAACACCATACACAAAAATAAACTCAGAATGGATTAAAGACCTAAATGTAAAGCCAGACACTATAAAACTCTTAGAGGAAAACATAGGCAGAATAGTCTATGACATAAATCACAGCAAGATCCTTTTTGACCTACCTCCTAGAGAAATGGAAATAAAAACAAAAATAAACAAATGGGACCTAATGAAACTTAAAAGCTTTTGCACAGCAAAGGAAACCATAAACAAGACGAAAAGACAACCCTCAGAATGGGAGAAAATATTTGCAAATGAAGCAACTGACAAAGGATTAATCTCCAAAATTTACAAGCAGTTCATGCAGCTCAATATGAAAAAAACAAACAACCCAATCCAAAAATGGGCAGAAGACATAAATAGACATTTCTCCAAAGAAGACATACAGATTGCCAACAAACACATGAAAGGATGCTCAACATCACTAATCATTAGAGAAATGTAAATCAAAACTGCAATGAGGTATCACCTCACACCAGTAAGAATGGTTATCATCAAAAAATCTACAAACAATAAATGCTGGAGAGGGTGTGGAGAAAAGGGAACCCTCTTGCACTGTTGATGGGAATGTAAACTGATACAGCCACTATGGAGAACAGTATGGAGGTTCCTTAAAAAACTAAAAATAGAACTAACATACAACATAGCAATCCCACTACTGGGCATATACCCTGAGAAAACCATAATTCAAAGAGAGTCATGTACCACAATGTTCATTGCAGCTCTATTTACAATAGCCAGGACATGGAAGCAACCTAGGTGTGCATCAACAGATGAATGGATAAAGAAGATGTGGCACTTATATATAATGGAATATTACTCAGCCATAAAACGAAACGAAATTGAGTTATCTGTAGTGAGGTGGATGGACCTAGATTCTGTCATACAGAGTGAAATAAGTCAGAAAGAGAAAAACAAATACCGTATGCTAACACATATATATGGAATCTAAAAAAAAGGTTCTGAAGAACCTAGGGGAAGGACAGGAATAAAGACAGAGATGTAGAGAATGGACTTGAGGACACAGGGAGGGGGAAGGGTAAGCTGGGACGAAGTGAGACACTTATATATACTACCAAATGTACAATAGGTAGCTAGTGAGAAGCAGCTGCATAGCACAGGGAGATCAGCTCGGTGCTTTGTGACCACCTAGAGGACTGGGATAAGGAGAGTGGAAGGTAGACGCAAGAGGGAGGAGATATGGGGATATATGTATATGTATAGCTGATTCACTTTGTTATAAAGCAGAAACTAACACACCATTGTAAAGCAATTATACTCCAATAAAGATGTTAAAAAAAATAGACTTCATTGTTAGAACAGTTTTAGACTTGCTGATAAATTGGGAAGATTGTACACAAACTTCTCATGTACCTCATACCCAGTTTTCTCTATTTTTAACATCTTACATTAGTATGGAACATTTGTTACAATTAATGAACCAATATTCACACACAATTATTAACTAAAGTCCATACTTTATTCATATTTCCTTATTTTTTACCTAATGTCCTTTTTCTGTTCCAGGATACTACGTTACCTTTAGTCATCCTGTCTCTACTTAATTTTTTTAATACATAGAATATATTTGTAGTAATTTATTTTAGTGTCCTTTTCTGCTAATTCTACCATATGTTTCAGCTCTTGGTAGATGTTTATTAATTTGTTAAATGCATACATTACCCTATGAAACAGGTTACTATTATTATTATTCCCATTTTTCACAGACAAAGAAACAGGGCATAGGGAGATCAAGTAACTTGCCCAAAGACATACAACAATAAGTGATGGAGCCATGACATGTCTGGCTCCATAGAAGTGAATACAGACCAAAAATCTGTTAGTTCAAATCATCTTAAATTTCTTAATGAGTCTCTGAAATTTCAGTTCTCATCATTCAGAGCTTCAGAATTCTTGGGCCCCTATAAAGAAATGGAGAAAAATGAGCCCTTGGCCATGGTATCTGACATTTAAAGCAGTCTGGTGTCTAGTTTGAGCTTGATATTCTGCTGTGTGATTTCTGCCTCTGGCCTTACCTGTCAAGTGAGAGGAATGGACTAGTTTGTGAAAAAAGTCACATCCAACTATTACCTTTGGTAGCCAATGATAAGATGAAATGCAATTCTCTTGTTTTGGGCACTTTCAGGCAAGATCAGCTCAGGCTACTTAGAGACTTGGTCTTTGTCCCTAAAGAATTTTGAACAAATTGTTGAATTTATCTTAGCTCAGTTTGTTTGTCTATAACATGAGGTAACCATAGGACCTACTTTACTTGGTTGTTGTAAGAATGAAAGCAAATACATATAAAATGGCTAACATGCTAGTTTCCTTTTGTCCATCATCTTTATACATGGAGTAGTCAGAAGACAGACCTCTTCTAATCCTCCTCACCCTATGACTTCATCAAAACAAGATCCAAACTGGTAGAAATTTCTCTAAAAAAATTTGTCATAATAAAACCATAGGAAGTTCAGTGCTGCAGTCTTCAGGAACCACAGGTCAACAAGTGGCTCATTAATTTATACACCAGGGGCCTTTTACAGTATCCAGAGTCAAAATAAAGCACTAGCAGAAATACCCCATTTAGATACATTAGTCTCCTTGGCCTTCATTCTGTTTATTGGAAATCCCTTCAGGTGTGCTTCTTTCCAGGGCTATCCCTGAAAACTCCTTTAGGTTATAGGAGCTCCCCTATAACTATGATGCAACGGTCCTAGGCAAAGTTAAATTTTCTATGATGCAAACTGTCCTAGGCAAGGTTAAATTTTTGATTAGTTACATATTAGTACAACCGTGTCAATATATCACTACCCACCATAAGGAAGTGGTTTTGACAGATGCAGGAAGTAGGGGAAGGAGAGAATTTAGGGCATTTGAGGACACCAGCAGAGGTCAGGCTCCTCAGTCTCTGGGGACCCCAGATGTTACATCCCCAAAGTCCTCCACACATCTTTATTATAGGTGTGGGAGGAGTCTGCATCTTTGGAAATTTCTTCAGAATTCTTGACCATGAATTTTGAAGGCTGCTGCCTTGATACATCTGCTTCATATGGAAAATATGGATTCTGTTATAACTTAAGTTTTCTGATATTCATCATTTGAAATAAAACTATTGCTTTTGTTTTAATATCTGGCTGATAGAGGTGGGATTTTCTTCAACGGCTTGTAACAAAAGAATAGATCTTTTTGACTTGCCCTGGTGCTGAGATGGCAGCCCTACCTCCATCTTCTTTGGAAACCGATTTGAACGCATACAGATGAGTTGGCTGAGCACTACAGAAAGTTAGGTCACATCTGATACATTTCTTTCCCTCTGGGATGTCAAAAGAAAGGAATTTCAAAAGATGAATCCGTTGTAAACAAAACTACTCCCCAAGAATTTGAGAGAAGAAAAATCTTGCTTTTTACTATTAAAGAATGCTGATGTTACGTTAAGAACATATGTGAACTTACTATACAAAGGTTAGTGATTGTAATTTTGCAGCATAAATTGTTTAATTTTGTTCAATAATCAGGATTAGGAGAGGAGAAGAAGAAGAATGTGGGGACCAAGGGAAGTCCATATAATGAAACTAGGTATTCACTTCCATTCAGAATCAAAATGGTTAAAGTTACTACCGTGTCATTTCTTCACACTACATAAAGCAGCAATAGAATAGCCCATCTTCTTGAAATAATCAGGCTCTGCATGCATTAGTACATATAGATTTCAAATAGCAATCAGATTTATTGAAATTATAATTATGTTCCAGCAGAGATTGTATAATATTTGAAGAAGAGCTACTGGTTTAAATGACAGGCGAAATGTGGAAGGGAAAGAATCAATCTAACACTGGAATTTTGCACCTAATTCATCAGATGTAACATTTTCATAAGACAAGGTAATGAAAATTGTAGCAGAGAAAATGGGAAGCATGAAACATTATCATTTTAAAGACTTTTCACAGTTGCGCATAAAAAAAGAAAAAGAAAAAAATTGGGGGGCAGAGCAGATGGCTTGATGCACACTACCAATGATTTGTGTACACACAGTTTAAAATGACAGTCTTTATTGTCCCCTGAACATGGCTTCTGATGACAGAAGCAAAGTCAACAGGCTTAAAAATATGCAGATGTGTTAATATAATTTTATAAATGGAGATTGCACTTCATCTATTAGAAAAAACTCAAGGTCATTCCTTACCATATGTCATAAAGATACTGGCTTTACTGATAGATGAAAAATACAATCTGGAAAGAGCTATGAGACATCAGCCACCGACTTCTAAAATAGATGCATGAAAGAAGGAAGTACTGAGGGACATTTATCTTTAAAAATATATTCTGGTTACCATTAGAATGAATCAGCCCCAGCAAACTCCTTTCAATTTGGAATGACTAAAACAGAAAAATAAAATAAAATACAGTTTAAAAAATTAGAAAACAAAACCAAAAAAGCATATAGCACAAGATAGCTTGCAGAGTAAGTGCCTGATTTCTTTAAAGAAATAATTCAATAGAAGACTTTGAAAGTATTTAGAGGGAAATCCAGGTGTAAAACTGAAGTAAGAACTTTTTTTTAAATTAATAAGACTGAAACTATGATGGAAAAAAGTTAATCCAAGTCTGCCTATAAATTGGAAGCACTCTTTTGGCAGGGGTGTTGGATGGGGAAGAGGGGTCAAAGTGAAGCATATAAAGGTGTGAGTATGTAAAATTCCAAATAGGGAATATAAAACATATTCAGTAAAGATATCAGTAAACCCAAATTACATTTTTCTTCCATATTGTGTTCAGTTAAAAGAAAGAACCAGAGAATCCTAGAATAAAAGGGAAAAAGAGAAAAGAAAGCTGGGGAGAGAAAGAAAAACAGGGAAGAGAAAAGACAGTAGATTTTCACATGTGGATGAATAATGGACTGCTATTGGACACCGAAGAAGCTGAAGTCATATCATAGATGGTGCTGGAATATCAAAACACAGTATGCCCTTTGCCTGGTTACCAAATGGGGCAATTGGAAAATAAATGATAGAACTTTTTCACACCTTGCCTATTCTCATTCCCATCCAGTATATGTCCACAGAGAACAAGAGCACCTACGTGTCTTAAGTGTAAGAGCTAAGAACTCCTGGGGCTGTGCTGCGACCTGCAAAGCTGGAATGGATTTAGGCTTGGGGCCCCAGAACCCAAGCGGAAAATAACGCATATGCAATCTGAATGTCTCCCTCCTTCAGGTAATGCTGCAGAGATAGAGTCAGGGATGGGCTCTGGGAATCCATGAGCCTCTTGAAATTGCATGCAAATTTTTGCTTTGCATTCTTCATATGCATTTTTCTAAAAAGAGAGATCATGCTTGCATCAGTTTTTCACAAAGCTCAATCAAAACAAAAATGTTAAGAACCACTGCGGTGTAAAACAAATTGAACTTTGTACACAGAGCAGAGGAGAAGGTAAGCCGATGGCTATGCACAGACTATAATGCTAAATTTTTTAACTGTCTACCTATGTCAGGTGCTATTACAATCCTATATTTATTCCTCAATTTGTAAATGATAAAAGTAAGGTGTGAGATAAATAAAAAGGAAAAAAAAAGAAAACATAAGCTATGTCAAATGTCACACAACTGGTTGATTCTCCAGATTCTCCATTTAGTCTCCATTGTAATTGTTGATGTCCCACAGGGCTTTTCCCTAAAGCCTGTCTGATTTCCCAACTTCTTTGAGCATTCTCTTCCTCTGATTTCAATTGCTATGGGTATATTGATACTTACCAAATCTATATGTTGAGGATACAACTTCCTCTGAAGCTCCAGGCCAGTGAATACAACTGCATATGAGACTTCTTCTCTTGTCAGAGAACCTCAAAGTCTGTCTGATTTTCATTCATAATGAGATGATTTTCCTCTAATCTTCCCTTTCAAAGCATCTGGAATCATCATTATCAACTATCTAATGGCACAGACAGAAAAATTTAAAATAGAACTAAACAATAGAACCATTAAAATTAGAACTACCTTTGATTCCTTATTGTATCTTAACACACAATCCATACACTTATCCTGTTTGTCTGGCTTCCTAAATGTTTTTTCTAGTTCTGTAAAAGTGCCATTGGAATCTTGATAGGGATTACATTGAAACTGTAGATGGCTTTGGGTAGTATGGACATTTTAACAATATTAATTTTTCTGATCTATGAACATAGTATTTCTTTTCACTTATTTGTGTCTTCTTTAATTTCTTTCTTTAATTTCTTATAGTTTTCAGCATACAGTTCTTTCACCTCCTTGGTTAAATTTATTGCTAAGTATTTTATTGTTTTTGATGCTCTCGTAAATGGGGTCATTATTTCTTTTCCAGATAGTTCTTTGTTAGTGTATAGAAACACTACTAATTTTTGTATATTGATTTTTGTATCCTGCGACTTTACTGAACTAGTTGATTACATCCAACAGTGTTTTGGTGGAGTCTTTTGGGGTTTCCATATATAAGATCACGTCATCTGAAAATAGAGACAGAACGCCTTTAATTTTTTTCTTGCCTAATTGCTCTGACTAGAATTTCCACTACTATGTTGAGTAGGACTGGTGAGGGTATGCCCCCTTGTCTTGTTTCTGATCTGAAAGAAAATCTTTCAGCCTTTCACCACCAAGTAGGATGTTAGCTGTGTGTTGTCATATACGGCCTTAATTATGTTGAAGTACATTCCTTCTTATATCCAATTTGTTGACAATATGTATCATGAATGATGTTGAATTTTGTCAAATGCCATTTCTGCATCTATTGAGGTGATAATAAGATTTTTATCTCTCATTCTAGTAATGTGATATATCACATTTATTGATTTGCTTATGTCGAAACATCATTGAATCCCAGGGATAAATCCCACTTGATCATGATGTAAGATCCTTTTAATGTGCTGTTTATTTGGTTTACTAGTATTTTGTTGAGAATTTTTGCATCTATATTCTTCAAGGATATTGGTCTATAGCTTTCTTTCCTTGTAGTGCTTTTTTTGTGGCTTTCGTATCAGGATAATGCTGGCCTTGTAAAATGTATTTGGGGGGTATTTCCTCTTCTTCAATTTTTTGGAAGAGTTTGAGAAAGAAAAGCATTAATTAATCTTTAAATGTTTGGTAAAATTCATCAGTGAAACCATTTGGTCCTGGGCTTTCCTTTGTTGGGAACTTTCGATTACTCATTAAATCTTCTTATTCATTATTAGTCTGTTCAGACTTTCTACTTCTTCATGATTCTGTCTTGGTAGGCTGTGTGTTTCTAGTTATTTACCCATTTTTTTCTAGGTTGTCCAATTTGTTGCTGTATAATTCTTCATAGTAGTCTCTTCTAATCCTTCAAATTTCTGTGGTACCAGTTATAATGTCTCTTCTTTCATTTAAAATTATATTTATTTAGGTTCTTTCCCTTTTTTTTTTCTTGGTGAGTCTAGCTAAAGGTTTGTCACTTTTGTGTTTGGGCTATGCAGCTCCCTGGGTGCTCTGGTTAGGCTACCTCATTGAGCTGGACTGGTGGCTGTGCTCAACAGTAGACAAGACTTCAAATTTGCTTCCCTGCCAAACACAGAGCCAAAGAACAGGCTCTACAAGTCCGTACAGCTCAGAATCAGGCAGAACCACCCACTGGACTCCTTGGTCAGACAGGGCCACAAGCTTGGTTCTGCAGAGCCACTGGCTGGGACCTCTACTAGGGCACAGCTGAGAGCAGGAATGTAGCCTGCCAAGATCTGAGTGTTGGTTGCTGTAACCCACTCCCCCACTTCTCCAGCTGAATCTAATCACCAGTGGTCAAGTCCCACCAATTTCTCCTGTGATCCCTGTGAGACAAGACTCCAGTGGACCTCCCATGTAGTGTTCTTCAATACTGGGGGATCTGGATGTACACCTCGGGCTCTCATTTTCCCACTGGAGAAACCTTAGGCCCAAGGGGGCCCTCTTGGTACAGCTCTTGCTGGCCTGGAAGGAGCGGCAATCTGGTTAGAGCGTAGCCATTCTTCTTACCCTTCTAATGCAGTCCTTCTAAGTCTCTGTGATCCAGGGGGTTACTTCAGCCACACTCCCATTTTCTGGGATTTTTACATGGTGTCTTGCTCTATGAATAGTTGCTAGTTGGTCTTCTTGTGAAAGGGAACTGCAGTCAGAGGTGCCTATGTCACCATTCTAATGACTTACTTATATCTCTTATTCAAATTTGATCACCTGATCTCCCCCATATCTATCCTTGGCCTGATGAGCCTTCTGGCGATTACCATTTCCCATAGGATAGCATCCAAATTTTCTGCTTCCAAGGTCCTTCATAATATAGTTCTTGCTCCAGACTTATCTTATGTAACTCTCCAAATTGCAATTTAAACTCCAGTCTCAGTGAAGTATTTGCATTTTCTTGAATGATCCATGCTCAATCTCATACATTTGCTGTTTCCTCCACCAGTAACACTTACACTACTCTTTCCTCTGACTAACTCCTACAAATGCTTCAGATCTGGGCTTTAGTCATACGTTCAAGGAAGATTTTCTGGCCCCTCTGGAACGAGTTGGATGTTTCTATTGTGTGCTCACATAATACCCTGTGCTTCCTCCATCATAGCACTTATATAATGGTCTTATTCTCCCACTAGGCAGTAACATCATTGAGCAGCAAAGCTATGTCTGTCTTGGTCATTCTTGTATTCCCAATGCTAACATAGTATCTGGCAAATATTAGGTACCCCATTAATCCTGTTGAATGAATAAATCTAACCTGACCCTGTGAATGGATCCCCTTTACACCATCCTGACTGATGCTCATCTGGTTAGGGTTGCCAGATAAAATACAGCTTACCCAGTTAACATTGAATTTCAGGTAAACAATAAAAAACTTTAGTATAAATGTGTCCTATGCAATATTTGGGACATGCTTATACTAAAAAGTATTTGGTTTTTTATTTGAAATTCAAAGTTAACTGGGTGACCAGTACTTATATTTGCTAAATATGGCTACCCCATTAACTTTGACATCTGTTTGGTCCTTTGTTAGGGGCTTTGAAGGTCTTTTTATTTCATACTAATAAGGCATTTCTTACAGGCTTCAAAGGTACCTGTGTCTGTCAATAAACTTCATCATGAACTTCCTGTACTGCTGAGGTTCTTCCCCTGACTCATCTTTACCTTTATTACTGACCCAACTTCTGGGTTTCCTCTTAGCTCACAGGGCTCACTTGCTTTTCCACTACTGGCCATGGCCTGATGTCTGCACCCTCATGATGTTTGGTCATTCACTTGTGTCTAGTATTAAACAGTTATTAAGTCCATTGCCCTAGACTCTGCTTCTACTATACCCATCCTGGAGAATTACAGCTAAACTTAGAGATGAGAGCTCACAAGACTCCTTGTTACATTTGTGGATAGTTCTAATTGTTAGGGAATCAGTCTTTGTGTTGAACTGAAACTGTCTTCCTTGAAGCTTTCACCTATTTGAGTTTCAGTAGAAGTTTGCTTCTTGAGTGTAGAAAATGTCTTATTCACTTTGGTATCTCCAGCATCTATGACAGTGACTGGCACATAGAAGTGTCTCATAAATGTCTGCTGAATAAAAATGAATATTATTGCTTTTGGAGCTACATTGTGTAAAGTGAATCTCTTATCTACAGTCAGTTTTTCAAATATGTGAACAGTGTTATAGAGGTCTACATCAATCTTGTCTGTTATAGACTAGGCAATCTCAGTTTCTTAAATCATTTTTCATTTGAGAAGCAGTGTACCTGGCATAGAAAAAGCACATGGTGAATGTTTGTTTGTTAAGAATTTATCCATATTTAATTTACAAGGGCAAATACTGATGATATGAGAATTTAATGTTAGATATAGCTTTACATGACATAAACAATACTATTGGGTTTACATTAAAAAAAATAATGGTCAAAGTGATCATTGTATCCCTTAAAAAGTAATACTATGCCAACCTTTCAGTGAAAAGGGGACTTAACAGAATATATATTGCCTAGATCTTTTGAAAATGTATGTGTGTGTACATATGGCCAAGTATGCCCATAATTTGAGATTTTTAAATTTTGAAATACAGTACTCTAGTTTTTGTGCTATATTTTGTAAAACCCCTCAACAATTCTCCAATCTTATTACTTGTCAATTCCTATGCTTACATAAATTGTCTAGATATAATTGGCATCAACTTTTAATATGTTATAGGATAGAGTAATCCAGTATTTTTTCAATGAAACACATTTTCCCATTTTTATTGCAATAATTAGCAAAGGGAATGATTGTTCCATCCATTGCAAAGAGATCTATAGAAAACAAAATAAAGGAGGAGAAACCAATGATTCAATCTAGAAGAAAAATCATACTAGAAAATGGTAAGGGCCATATCTAAGTACTAGTTACACCTTAATTATGTTATTAAAAGGGGCGTAATTTTCAACATTTCTTTAAAATGCATATCTTCCTTCAGTTGCCTACTAAACTGAAAGCTACATTTGATCATTTTAAGCAAGGAGAAAAACTAAGAATTTTTTTATTATTAAACTGTATTTTTAAAATCAGAACTATTGCAACTTGTGCACAAATACGTGCAACTTAACCTGCTTTTTATTTAGACCCTGTGCTAGTTTCTAAGATGGCATTTTGACTCTACTTTCTCTATTTACATTCGACTTAGGTTGTGTAATAGCCTGTCATCTCTATGGTCTAAGCACTATGAGTGGGGTTAGGAGTTGGAAGAATCTTATTCTACATTAAAATTTGCACGTGGCCACACTTCCAAATCATGGCTAGATTAGTTGCTGCGGAAAGTTTGCACATAATTAAAATGGATGGGAAATAAAGGGGATTCCTCTCAGCAACATTCCCTAAAGGAGGTGTGTCTTAAACATTAAAACAGGGAAAAGTGCTGAAGAAAGTTGGTTGCATCTTGTCCTTAATCAAGGGGTTCTCCATTAAAAACAAGAGCTTCTGGGTCTTGTTTTAGAAAGTATATATACATGTGTGTGTGTGTGTGTGTGTGTGTATTTATACAGAAAGAGAGAAGGAGAGGGAGGTTTTAAAAGCTACCATGTTGGTTTCAACCCACATGATAGCTCAGAGTAATACTGAGATTCTGCAGTACATAAAATTGTTTTTGTTTTTGTCTGTCCAGGCTGCTATAACAAAGTGCCATAGACTGGGTGGCTTATAAACAACAGAAATCGATTTCTCACAGTTTAGTTCTGGAGGCTGGGAAGTCCAAGACCAAGGGTTTGGCAGATTCAGTGTCTGGTGAGAGCCTTCTTCCTGGTTCTGAGATGTCCGTCTTTTCCATGTGTCCTCACGCAGTAGACATGGATGAGAGAGCTCTCTGGGGTCTCTTTTATGAGGGCACTAACTCCATCCGTGGAGGTTCTGCCCTCATTACCTAATCGCTTCCCAAAGCCCTCTCCTTCCAATATATCACATTGGGGGGCAAGGATTTCAACATATGAATTGTGGTGAGGGGCACAAATATTCAGCTCATAACAGTTTTTTCCCCAACAAACACCATGACAGCCACTGTGTGTCAGAATGTTGGGATTCCCTGTGTTCTAACTGCAGATCACGTGTTTATCTTCCCTAAGGAAGGAAGCAGTGGTCTTCCCCTCTCCATCACCCTCACATCACCTCTTCTCCACTTGCTATCCATTTTCCTAAATAGCAGATTTGAAGGGAATCCCTGGAGTAGGTTAAAATACGTTGCCAGAGGAAATAATGCTTCTATTTTGAAAGAAAAAGCAAGAAAAGGAAGATTCTGCTGGCTCCATTATATGCCTTCCGCCAAGCTGCTGTTTAGAAGACAAATCTATTGCCACCTCCAAGCATTTCTGGGAGACTGTTGTGGAAGAAAACCCTCTGTACTGAAGCTTTTTCTCTTCTAGAGATACCTCATGTGAAGAGTGGTCACTCTCCCGTAAGACAAAAATGAGGGCCCACGCCAGAACACTCATGAGGAGAGACATTCAGAGGCCAGTAAAATAGAAGGTACTGGAGTCCCCTGTGCCATTTGTCACAAATGATGGTGAGATTTAAATTGCCTTCCTTCTTACCTGCCTCTCTGCTGTCAGAAGCCAGGGAGCCTGAAATACTTGGGGTTTTCGTTATTTGAATTGTAGCATTTGTTCAAACTGTATCCCTAAACCCCTGACTAAGCTACTAAAAATAACATGACTCCTAAGACAAATAATGAGTAATACTCTGCACAGAGCTATGGGAGAGGGAGAAGAATGTTTGCAGCTGAGATCTGAAGAAGAATCCGTGAGGGTTAGAGAACACAAACGACTTCAGAGCCGATGTAAGAGACACTCTGCTGTCCAACTGTCTCCCATTTTGTCTATTCCCACCGACAAAATGAACAAGCTTCAGAAACATTTGAAGATATTGAAGAGATTCTCTGAGAGTTGCCCTCGGATGGCTTAAAATTAAGAAAGAGTCATGTGAAATGATTCTTAAAATAGAAGAATAATATCCAGGGGAATTGTACAAGACCACATAGATTAAACCACAGCTGATCTTGTAAACAGGAAAAACATGTTAATTGAAAAAGGTTTAGTTCCCATTTGAACAGTTTGATGATGTCAGTACCGTAACAAACAAAGAAAAAAGTTTGCCCTGGAACTTCGTTTCACACCTTCTGAGAAGCAGGAACAGTCTAAATATTCCCCAGCCTAGGTTCTTCTGAGCACAAAGCCATGAAACAAAACCCTCAGCTTTTCATCACATTAGGACAGTTGAAAAACTATCGTATCTCCCTTATGTTCATTGTGGGTAATTCTAAATTAAGCTCTAAATAAAGAACGCTAACCATCACTAATCAGGCATAACCCAAATCAATTAAAATAGATGGGATTATTTTGGCAGTTGGCATGATTTATTAAGATGCTGAAGCTGGAGGTGCTTTGGTGTCAACTAGTAAAATCTTCTAGGGGAACTAATTCAGATGATACTGTGTCAAATGATTTTTGGAGTTAATGTACATCAGATGATTTTGCAAATTAAACTCATAAAGTTAATTCTCATAAAGCTAATTTAATTTTGATAGTTCAGAAAAAAAAAAACAGCCATTTTCATCAAAGTGAATAACATTTACCTTGAGGGCAGTTGTCTTTGGATTTTAAAACAGAAAAATACCTCCAGCCCTCACTCCATAAATCCATTGAGATCTATCCTTAACACCGCCCAACAAAAAATCTACTCCAATGATTGTGGCAGCCATCCCAGAACATCCTGCAAGGATTTATTATTTATCTTTAAATTGTATTAAGATTTAAATTTGATAAAATTGTAGGAACTTTTCTCTGCCCTCCACTTCAAATGATACTACATGAAAAACCTGTCCAACATTGTTGTTATTACTATTTATAGACAGGGAAAGACTCAGATTTCCCCAAACACTAAAGATTGATTTTTAAATCAATGATCTACTGGTAAGGGATGGATGGGATGCTCTTTTCTCAAAACATCAAGTGAGGGTTTCAAAGAACTTCACAGAATAATACATCACTGACAGAATTTGATAACCTCATCCAATTCTAGTCACCTTTACAGCCTCATTTCAACAGTAGAATTAGGGTCACAAATAGGTTCAGGAAGCATTATGTAAAAAGATAAGTTTGGGGAAATGACTATTTTCTACCCAGCCCACATTGACCTTCTCAGGAATTCTGGTAAATGGAGAGGGAAGGGGTTAACTCTGACCCTATCTAGTACACTTGTCCAAAGCAATGATATTAAATCCTGTTTAATGGTGAATCAGTGAGAATTTCCCCCCCCAAAATAAACCAGCTTTCCCTAGATATAGCCCATGAGATAAAAGTTGTCTTGTTTCACCCAATCTCCAGACCACATTGAGATTTAGAGACTGGTTCCAAGCAGAGTTAGATCTGCGGTGGGAGACAAGGACAAAGTTAAAAGGTCAAGAGTTTATCAAAATATATCCAGATATTCTGGCAAGAAAATGTGGATCTCCAGGGGAGATCTCAGGGAGTAGGAGCCCTGAGACATGCCATTGGCTTCTTAGAGAATTGGATCTGCAGGGGAAAGAATAGGTTATTTTTTGCAAATCACAATGAAGTCAGAATCTATGATCCATTGTGCCAAAATGGATCAGGCCAAAAAAAAAAAAAAAAAAAAAAATCAGGTGGAGAGAAATGGAAATTCCAGTCTCTAATTTCAGCAGCTCTTTAGAAGTGGCTAACAAATTTATTTTACTTAACAAACATCTTTAAGCACCTGACTTGTGTACTGTGGTAAAATCAATTCTACAGTTAGGCAGAGAAGCAGAGGGAGAGAGGGCATGAAATAATAATTTAATTCTATCAATATATATCAAGTGCCTTCTTAGGGAGATGCTGGGATAAATACTCTAGTTGTGACCTGAGCCCCCTGGGTATGAAATGATTTCCCTTCTCATAGGAACACAGGAGGTTAACAGGTCCTGTCCTTGTGTCCTTCCTATCTGCAGTGAGGGAAGAAAAAGGAGTGTCTGCAAAGCTGTAGAAAGATTTTTTGTTGAGAAATCATGCTTGCTGGTGTTTTATCCTTCTACAGATATGAGGGAAAAGCTTGTCCCTTTGTAGCTCAAATAAGGCAATCGGAAATTATAATTGCATGCTACCATGGAAGCCCAGATCCTACCGCGGGGGCTATAAATAGAAGTGATGAGAACACCTTCTCCCTGCTGGAATTACTAGTGGGCTTCCCTGTGGGGTTTGGCTACAGACTGGGAACATAGCAACAGCTTTATCCAAGGCAGCTCCACCCACCCTGAGGTGTGGAAGCACATGTGAGCTTTGAAGAATCTCCCCCGTGGCAGGGGGCTGACGGCATTGCCAGGGCCTGCTGTGGAGTATTTAGCATCGTAGTTAGTGGGGAATAAAGAGAATGTATAGGCCTTTGGTTTTTCTTTTAATGTCCTGCCATTCCTGTCTCATTGAGATCCGAGATCCTAAAGAACCTAAGAACGTCTCACACAGGCAGCTTACAAGAGTGAAGCACCTTCTAGGATTAGAGGTTTACAAAAAATGAATGACAGTCTTTGTCCTTAAAGCACTCTCTGCTGGGACGACAGTCATAAACGTCTAAAAATGAGGCCAGGTACACATGTAAGAGTTGAAAAGCTAGTAATAATAATAATAATAATACAAAGCCAAATCCGGTCATTGTTGAAAAAAAAAAAAGGAAAAAAGGCAAAGAAACACACACTATTTGGAGAAAAAGAGAAGGGAGAGATACTTCTAAGACATTCGAGGAACAATTAATGATCACTGTTTTGAAATTTAAAGTTTCTTCAATATCCAGATATTACCAAGAGAGGTACAAAAACTGGGATGAAGTTCTAAAAGGGAAATAAAAGCAAGTAAAGTAGGTAGGTAATTATAGCATACCGAATAACTGAGTAAGCCATTCTACCAGCCGATGCTTTAGTTCTATCATCTATAAACCCAACATAAGATGAAAATCAATCTGGGAATCACCGCTTCCTTCCTATTTAATGGAGAATCTTATGAGGATGACTGAATTGATCCCAACATGATGTTTTATGCTCTTCAACAGAAAAAGCGATGAAAGGGCATTATATTATCGTAAATAGGTGCTTACCAACATAAAAAATTATGGTCTACTACCTAGTCTGTGTTTCTGAGATAGGAAAAGAGATTATTCTGATGTATCATGTTTCATATGAACAGGTTTGCATTATGTGATATTCTAGGATCTTTAGAAGTTTACAACACACTTTATAGATGACATCATACTTAAGGCTATTTTCTTAATTTCAACAAAGTTATGAGAAGATATTTGACTATCAGAGGACATTAGGTTGGATGCTGGAGGCACAACAATAATGAAAATATTTCTTATCCTCAAGAAGCCAACAGAGATGAGGTAAAGTCACAAGCCAGTTAATGCACTGAGTTTCTGTAATAGACACACGTACAAATGAATATGAAGACAGAGGAGAAAAAGCAACTAAATCGATCATAGGATTCAGAAAAGAGTTTACCCAGAAGACTGTATTGGAACTGGATCTTACAGACAGAATTTGGGGTAGACAGGTTATGGGGCAAGGGCAGACCAAGAATATAAAAGTACATGTAAAAGTTCAGAGCTATCAAAGAAGACACAGAAAGGTAAAACATTCCATGTGGCTGGTGCTTAGGTGGTGGTCAGTCGGGTAGTTGTGGCTAAATAAGAGACCAGTGGTCTAAAGGTGGAACAATTGACAGGACAAATGGCCCTGGCTTTTCCATACATCAGGGTCAAGAAAAGAAAGGACTGGCCTGCATTTAAAAAAAATCAAGGGACAAAACACCAGATCCCGGAATGGATTTGGCTGTGAAAAAACAATTGTATAAACTCTTGAAGGACAATTGAGCAAATTTGATTATGAACTGGGTATTAGATGCAAAGAATCTACTTTTGGTTACGTTTAAAGGTATTCTGTTTTTCTTAAAGGTTTATACTGAAATATTTGGAGGTGGAACATCATGATGTCTGTAATTCACTTGAAAATACTTAAGCATGTGAAAATAAAGTAAAAAGTAACATGTCAAAAAAAAGAGACCACTGGTCTGATTGCATGAATACTCTTTTTATTTAAATTAGTCCTTTCAGGGCACCCAAGTTATTTATTTATTTATTTATTTATTTTCTGAGAGTATCTGCATATGGAGCCTTTTTATCCAGGATTTCTCAACTGCTCTTGCCTTTATGATAGACTGAAATGGTGTCCTACATAGCTCACTATCTAAGAATCAAAGTGCATGCATTTATCCCCCTTGTACGTAGTTCACCTGCCTGCATAGTGTATGCACATGCCTAATTTCGAGGTGATTAATTTAATTCAAGGGTTATAAATCACTGACTGCTAATTACCTGTACCACTTCCCAGGGACTTTGTAACTCATATTTACAACAGGCTCTTTGTTTAATAGTTTAGCTAACATGAGAAACTAGTCACAACAGAGAGATGGGATACTTCATCTTTAGATTTGAAAGTTTACACTTAATTTTGATAGAACAGAATGTTACTGAGGTCACAGGGCATCTGAGTCTCTCTGCTCCTGAGCTGTCAATGGCACACTTATCTGGTATTCGCTGGCTCGCAAATGCAGTCCCCAAAGGGACTTTATGTCAACACACTTGTAAATTAACAAATTATAGGATTCCAGGACTGAAGATAATTCAGTAAATATTTCTTGAGTGCACACTATTTTCCAGGCACTGCTCTGGGAGATGCAGATACAGCAGCGAGCCAAACAAAGTCCTAGCTTTCAAAGGCTCACATTCTAGATAGAAGAGGCTGCCAAGGCATACATACAGACAGACATAAAACAGGGAGGGGGAATACAGAGTGATGAAGGTACGAATGCTCTTTTGTATTAAAGATAAGGGAGGGCCTGCTCAGTAAGGTGATGCTTTAGGGACCATCTGAAGTGTGGGAATATGCCGCGCAGCAAGAACTAAGGTCAAGTGCTATGGGTTGTTTAAAGGGTTGAGAGGAAGACCAAGGAGGCTGACTTGACTGGAGCAACGTCAGAGAAGGGGCGGGTGCTGGAGGGGATGTCGGAGCTACAGCAGGACCCAGGTCATAGAGAGCCTTGTGGGTTTTGTTAAGGACTTTGAATTTTGCACTAAGTGAGACGAGGAGCCACTGGAGAGTCATGAGCAGAGAAAAGGCATGATCTGATCTATGTTTCCAAATGATCACCCTGGCTAGTATGGTAAGTAAAGACTATGGGGGACAAGAGTGGAAGCACGAGGCTGCTGCACTATTTCAGGGACATTTGGGTGGCTTTGTCTAGGGTGGTTGTGGTGGTGATGTGAAGGAGATGAAAGATGGCTGGATCGTGGATCTTTATTAAAGTCACCAGTACTTGAAGGCAGGGCTCTCGTCTGCTTTATTCTCTTCTGTATCTGCAGCTTCCAGAACAGTAACAGATACATGGCAGGTAAATGTTAGTAAATATTTTTAAAATATTGAGTGAAGGTAATGACTGGAGGATTATACGCGGGGAGTGAGAGAGGAACGGAGTCGAGGATGGCTCCAGGATTTGGGGCCTGAACAACAGAAAAATGGGGATGACACTTGCTGAGACGGTCAGACATTTCGGAAGAACAAATTGTGGTGGGAATTGAGAGTTTGGTTTAGTCCATGGCAGGTAGGTGGGTGGATATAAAAGAGTGGAGTTCAGAGCACATGTCAGGCGTGAACATTTGAGAGTCAACAAAATACGGACAATATATAAAACCATAAGACTGGATGATGTTACCTAGGGGGTCGTGTAGGTAAAGAAGAGAACCAGGATCCCTGAGGAACACCGCCATATCACGGTTATTGAGGGTGACGGAGAATCATAAAAGTCTGAGAGAATGACTGAAGAGAGAGGAGGGGAACCAGAGAGAGATGGCCCAGTAGGCAGAGATGAGAGTGTGTCAGTGAGGAAAGCTCCTTTGCTGTGCAAACGCAGAGAGAGGGCCAATGAGATGAGAACCCAGAGCTTCCCAGTAGACTAATTACGGGAAGATCACTGTTATCCTTACAACAGAGAATAAGAGAAGTACAAGTGGAAGAACTAAGGATAGACAGCTTTTGTAATTTTTTTTTTCTATAAATGGGGGAAAAAAAGGAAAGAAAGAAGGTGGTAGCTGGAGGAGGGTATGGGGTGGAAGGAATGGTCCAGTAGTGAGGAAAAACCTGATGATCGAAGGACACGCTAGATAAAACTCAAGGTCAGCTAAGATAATATTTCATGAGTAATACAAATTAACCATTGAAGTAATAATCTTTTGAATCTCATAATCTTTTTCTACTTACTTATGTTCTTACTCAACAAAACTGACTTCAAATACATTTGAAGATTTGTTGCCTCCAGCAATACCCCTAATTCGAAAGTGTGTTCTTTATTCCTGTCCTGCCCCTAGAGAATGGACTTGAGGACATGGGGAGGGCGAAGCTGGGACAAAGTGAGAGAGTGGCATGGACATATATACAGTACCAAATGTAAAATAGATAGCTAGTGGGAAGCACCCACATAGCACAGGGAGATCAGCTCAGTGCTTTGTGACCACCTAGAGGGATGGGATAGGGAGGGTGGGAGGGAGACTCAAGAGGGAGGGGATATGGGGATATATGTATATGTATGGCTGATTCACTTTGTTATACAGCAGAAACTAACACACCATTGTAAAGCAATTATACTCCAATAAAGATGTTAAAAAAATAAAGTGTGTTCTTGCCCATGTGACACATAAAACAAACAGCATTATCATGTCCTTCTTCTCCTTCTTCTCTCTCTTTCCTCCCTCTTCCTCTTCATTCATAGGTAGGGTAGGTCAAAAGTGAGTAATCCAGCTGAGTTCATTTAACGCGGATATTGCTCACCAATCTTTTGCTCATTCCTGTTTCAGCACTTGCGCATTTCTGGATAAGCTGCCCCCTTGGCTGGGGAAATGGCCTCTTCTCTTGACTTCCACCTCCAGGTCCTTTCACTCAAAGAGGCAGAGGAGGCTCTCCTTTGTTACTACTCCTTGACAGGAAGAAACCTCATAATTATCAGCCAGAATCGAAAGCTGGGGTGGTGTCTAAACTGTTACAGAGTTTTACAGAAGTTAATATGAAGGATGAATTATTTAAAGCCAAGTAAGTTGCTAGAAAAATTTTAAAATTCATGCTATTATGATTTCTGAAACACTGTCAGCAGAGATACCTAAGCATATTAATTGGGATGGCTCTATAAAATAAACTTATCATGCAAAAAAGGCAATACACCTTAGCATATTTGGGAAATTAAAATCTAATGAGAAAGCATCTTCAATTTAATTCATTTCATTGAACTTTACTGTGCACAAGACACCATGAGGGGTTGTGTGAAATATATAATTGAATAAGAAATAGTTCCCACCATTGTAAAAGAATAAAAAAACAAAACAAGTGTATAATTATTTACAGCAACCTGAAACACACACACACACAGACACAAACTGACCACAAATTAGTTATTCTCTTAAACATATCAAGCGTTTTCATATCTAGTATTTCTGCACAGTCATCACAACTCCTTAGTCACCCTTTCTCCAACTCTCTGTCTTTGGAATGCTACTCATCCATCCAAACTCAGCTTCCTGGAGACCTTTGGATCTCTACATTAAGAATTAACCTTGGGCTTCCCTGGTGGCGCAGTGGTTGAGAATCTGCTTGCCAATGCAGGGGACACGGTTTTGAGCCCAAGTCTGGGAAGATCCCACATGCTGCGGAGCGACTAGGCACGTGAGCCACAATTACTGAGCCTGCGCGTCTGGAGCCTGTGCTCCGCAACAAGAGAGGCCGCGATAGTGAGAGGCCCGCGCACCGCGATGAAGAGTGGCCCCCACTTGCCACAACTAGAGAAAGCCCTCGCACAGAAACGAAGACCCAACACAGCCATAAATAAATAAATTAATTAATTAATTAAAAAAAAAGAATTAACCTTTTCTCCCCCCATTTTTCAACTGTTTATCATTTTCCTGCTAATAAGTACATGTCTGTTCACCCCATCAGACTGTGAATACCTTGAAGACAGTCATGATGTTTTATTCCTCTGTGATTCCCCTCAGTGTCTAGCCCAGTGCCTTGCTCATAATTAGAATGTAATATATTTTGGTGATCTAAATTATTTCATTGATCATCAGCCTGAGAAAGCTTAATCAAGACAAGAAGCCTAAATAATTGCTGGAGTCCTGATAACATTGGCTAGAATTTATTAGACTTAGTCTATACCAGCAACTATGTTAAGAGCTATATATACAGTATGTCTAATCCTTACTTTAATCCTTATAAGACCCCTTGGAGATGTATTTTATTAAGCTTCTTCTAAAGATGAGAAAAATGAGGGTAGTAAAAGTTACCTAACATGATCAAGATCTCACATATGAAAGGGGCAGATCTGAATATGGCCTAGGTCTAAATCAATCTGGACTTGAATCTAGTTTTATCTGACTCAAAGTCTGTGCTTTACCCACGATTCAAGTTGCCTGTCAGTGTGAGAGATAGCAGGAGCTCATCATCTGTTGAGCAGCTACACTGTGTCAGGCATTGAGCAATGGCGCAATCTGTTTTATTTCATTAGATGTTCACAAAACTTCTAGAGGATAAACTCAAAGAAGCTTAAAGAGTGTAAGTAAAGTGTTCAAGATTGCATAGCTAGAAGTGGCAGAGCTGAGGTTTCTACCCTAGGCTAACTAGGGCACTTTAATAAACCTTTAGACATTAAGGCTGAGGCCTTTCCCACCTCCCTTCCCATAATAGCTCAAGGCTTCCCTCCTCTGGATGTGAAACAGGAGGAATCGGGGCAGAGCACAACATTTAAAAGAATGACATAGCGATAGAACCTGACAAAAACTTGTTAGAACCAACTAGGTCCAAGATAGCAGAAGGTTCGACTTCCAATGGACCTTGAGCCTCATCATATGCTCATTGTAATACATTAGCATATGCTAAACGACACATCCATCAGCGCCATGACGGTTCTGAGGCCAACCATAAAAGGTCAAAAAGTGGGCAGTGGCCCAGTTCCTGGAAATTCCCCCACTTCCCGAAATAGTTGGAATAATCCTCTCACTCACTGGCCTGTGAAGTTACCCAGCCCATAAAAACTAACCACCCCATACTTCAGGGCCTCTCGCCTTCTGAGATGGCCCACACTCTGTCTGTGGAATGTTTCTCTCTAAATAAATCCACTTCTTGCCTATCACTTTGTCTCTCACTGAACTCTTTCTGTGAGGAGACATCAAGAACCTGAGCTTCATTAAGTCCTGAGACCAGGTGTGTGATCTCAGTTAAAAGACCATGGGTTCAAGTCCCAATCTGCGTTGCACGGTTTCAGATGCAGGGGAAGAAAGGGTTTTGGTTAATAACAATGTGTTTTGGAGGGTTTTCCCCTCATGCTGAATCAATTTTCTGACACCAGCTGGGTGCCCTATAATTTAACTCAATCCTGACACTATCCACCAGGAGATAGCATCAAATCCCACAGGTTAAGGGCTCAGTCCCACAAGACTGCCCCAAAACCGAACTTCAGATGCCAATCAAAAGCCCAGATTGTCACCTGGGCTTCTGACTGATTGTCTAGTTCCAACAACTCCCTCCTTGGGTTCAATTAATTTGTGAGAGCAACTCACAGAACCCAGAGAAACATTTTACCTACTAGATTACTGGTTTATTATAAAAAGAAACAACTCGGGAACAGCCAGATGGAAGAGATGCATAGGGCAAGGCATGGGGAAAAAGGCAGGGCTTCCATACTCTCTCTGGGCTCCACACTCTCCCCAAGTGTCCACATGTTCACCAACCCCGAAGGTCTCCCAACCCTGTGCTTTTGGGTATTTATGGAGGCTTCATTACATAGACATAATTGATTAAATCATTGGCCATTGGTGATTGAGCTCAGTCTCCAGCATCTCTCCCTCCCAAGAGGTCAGGGCTGGAACAGAAAGTTCCATCCCTTTAATCCCCTGGTTGGCTCCCCTGGCAACCAGCCTTCAACCTTAGGCATTTTTAAAAGCCACCTCATTAATATAACAGTAGACACTTTTACTGCTCTTATCACTTAAGAAATTCCAAAAGTTTTTGGATCTCTGTGCCAGAAACTGGGGAGAAGACCAAATGTACATTTCTTATTATAAATCTCAATATCACAGGAAGCCTGTCTCCTGGGGACTTCCAGGCACTCAGTGGGGGAGCTTCTGGTGAATTCAACCTAGAGGATATTTTCCCTCTTGAGTTACACAACTCTACTTCCTCCCTACCCCAAGTCATAAAGAAACTGAAACTTTCTCCCTTCTGTTCTTTCCCCAAAATTTCCACCTCTCTCTAAACTGCTCTCCTGCTCATAGATATTTTTTCCTTTTTGCTGGTTTTTCAAATTTTACTCTTGCAAGATTTTTCCAATCAAGTTTCCAGATTCTGCCCTACCCAATGTATATTTTTCTTTACAGGGGGCAAGTGGGGAAACTGGCTGGGGGAGGGGGCGGTGAGTCAGCGTGAGGAATCATTGCCCTCAATCGACACAGGGAATGCTGTAATTTCCAGTAAGTGACCCTAAGAGTAGAATGTGGGGACTGATTTTGACACCTCAGATCAGGAAAAGTTGCATGGAGGAGTAAAAATTTGATCAGGACAACAAAAAAGGAGTGTGATTTCAAACTGGGTGACAGGCAGAACCTGCCTAGAGGGTAGAGTGAGCCTGAAGTGGTGAGATTATACAGGGAGAGGAATAGGGATGAGTCACTATTTGCTAGTTGTGAAGGCTGATGGCAGAAGGAACAGCATGATACGAGTAAAGGCTCAGAGAGAAGTGAGCTGATTGATATTGAAGAGGAAATAGCACTGAGAGCCTAAATGCTCCTGTTTGAGAAGATCATCTTTGCACCCTCTCTGCTTTCCAAACAAGGAATTAAACACGTGTTTCACTCAATAACAATCCCCAGGATCACGAGTGGGTGTTTAAAGAACATGCATACTTTATGTAGCTTATAGTCATTTACTGAGCCAAATTATGAAGTCATACATTGACAGAGAATCACACTCAGGCTAAGGAATCTCCACATTTTAAAAATCATTCTTAAGCTGAAAAATAATTGAGATATTTAAATATTAAGACACAGTCAAATCAGAAGTGTAAAACAAGTTCATTCCAAGAGACCACAGCTCAAAACTTGAATAAATGAGCTGCCCAGTGACCTTCCAGCCGGCTACATTTTCAGAAATCCTACTGCTTGTCATTTATATGAAAGATGCCCTTCTTTAAACCTATTCTTTATCATTCACTTTGTTTCTGCTTCAGAAACGGTTTGCGCTTATTTCTTTTTTAATTTTTAATGATTTTTCTGTAGTAGGATTTTTTCTTTGAGTTCGATAGGATTCACTTGAATCAACATTGCAGAAAACCCATAAAGTGAGGGTGTTTCTGTATCTTGCAACCATTCAGACAACATTTACCTGCATGTTAAAGGCTTAGCAGCATTTTTCACAAGTTTTCCCTCACACAAAGAATATTATCTTTTCTTTCCTCTTGATCTGCTCTGTAGTTCTCTATATTTTAGTTCACTTTTTTTCCCGTGGTGACTCAGAAATAATATTCGACACTCTCTGTTCCATGGCTTCCTATCATTCCTTCCTTTCTAATTGCAGGATTTCTATCACTTTTCTGATAGTTCTGTGGGTGAAGTACCTCCCTCTGAAGAACTACAAGCCCTTCTATCAGAGTACTTGGTTTAATTACCTCCTATGCAATTTTATATTGAATTGTCTCTTTGATTCACTAGACTGTGAGTCTCCTGAGAGCAGGATCTTTTATTTTTATATCCTCTATAACTAGAACAATGGCTGTCACAAAGAGGGGTTCAATAAACACTAATTAATATTTATGAATCTGGAGTGAAAGGACTTCGATTGAGTTGTCTCCCTGACATTTACTCCCCTAGTGATATGGACGAAGCATTTTGCCTTTTTCAACTTGTTTCCTCACAGTCTCTTGTAGTTATTTTAATTGAGATGAAGCCATGTAAAGTGCTTTACATAACTGTAAAGTATGTATGCATGCATGTTACTGTGTTAACTCTAGGTTTGGTATTGAAAAAGTACAGGGAATAGTGCAAACCAGTGGTTCTCAACCCAGGGTGAATTTGCCTTCACGGGGACACGTGGCAACGTCTGGAGGGATATTTGGTTCTCACATCTGGGTGAGGGAGGGGTATTGCCTACTGGCATCTAGTGATTAGAGACCAGGGTTGCTGCTAAATATCATATAATGCACTGAAAAGCCTCACAATAAAGAATTATCAGGTACAAATTGTCAATAGGGCCAAATTTGAGAAACCCTGGTTCAAACTTGAAAACATATCATGGGTAAAACACTTTTCTTAATATATCTGTCGCTAGACAATTGTCTGAGTTTTAGCTTTTGTATACAAAAATAGCGCTCATCATATTAATGCATTTATAACTATTGGTATAACTCCTTATCTTTTATAATATAAATGTGTTTGCTTACTCTCTGTTTAGTCTTCTAGAAACAGTAATCTACACATGGGAGAAACTTCTGATTTCCTCTTTTTTAGGCACACAATGGGCTTATACTTTCCTAACCCCCTTATACGTACAAAGGCCTTCCTGACTAGTTTTAAACAAAGCCTTGTGAATAGAAGTTACATGTGTCCCTTCAGAGCCGAAGCATTTAATAGCTGACGCAAGACCGCCCTGTTCTCTTCTGCTCTGATTTGATGAAGATGGAAGCAGCCTGGATTCCAGAGCCTCACATGGTAGACAGCTGCCTAGAAACTCACCCAGATCCATATCAGATTTTATATGAGCAAAAATAAACCTTTTCTATGTTAAGCCACCACCATGTGAGGCTTGTTTGTTAAAGAAATTTAACTTAGAGTCACCTGACCACTACACTAATGAAAATGAGAACAATATTGGTTGCGTCGAGCACTTTATACTCAACTTGAACAATTACTGGAAGAGAACTTGACCTCAATAAATATTTTAATGCATAATTGTTGGAAGAAAGGAAAAGAAAATCATTGCCCAGTATCTTGCTTTTCAGAGTACCTTTGTCCAATTATGACAACTACGCTGGTTCTGGACTCATGGTTTTGTTTTCAAAGGTCAGAGTCCAGAAATTTTGGCTAAGGTACTTTGTGATATGTAATCCTTCAACCACTAACACACATTTGAATAATGTGTAGCAAATCTTGAAAGCCCCTTGATATCCTCACTGACTCAAAATGCCATAAATGCAGACACTGGACAACACACTGCTGAGACTTCATGGTCTTTTGCTACAAGGAAACTCTTAGGTTAATTAGTTATGAGCGCCAGGATGTTTTTCTGTCACTGTTCAGCAGGACTGAATTTGCAAAGCTTGCCCTCTTGCGGCCAAGCAGTTCCAATTGTTATGGATGACAGAGGATTGTTTACTTGCCCCTTTAAGCTGCTAACTGATGAGGGCAGGAGTCTGCAGTACTGCATAGTGAGGAGAAGGGACTCTGGTATCAGATGTCTGGGACCTACCACCTCTTACCTGTGTCGTTTAGGACCCATACTCTCATCTGTAAAACGTGGACAGTAAAAGTACCAATATTACAGAGCTATCCAGCTAAACAGGTGTTACAGGTTTTAAAATAATATTTGCCAGAGAGCAAATGTTCAAGTAAAGTGAACTTACGTTATCTACAGTGACTTTGAACTAGTATATGCAGTTTCCTCAAAGTGCTACGTACATTAACTAGACAAGCAATTGCTATCTAGTGCAATTGCAAAGGGGCACCGTGCTTTACCAACTGAATATTTCAAAATGTATTCGAAACAGATAAAATAGTTTACAAACATGACATAATCTGTGTTGAAATGTGCCTTTCAAGCCATATCTTTGTTATAAAATTCTCTATCAAACCATGAAGACATTCCCATGAAGACATGAGAATGCAAGATTTGTATATTCACATCTTCTCAAATGAATTGTTCAGAGAAAAGAGGCATTTGTTAAATATTTTTTCTCCTATCTTTTCCATTTCCTTTTAAAATTTCCAGGCAATTGAATAAACATTGGAATGACTAATTTGGACATGAAAATCATATTGCAGATTAAAAAAAGCAGATAAATTGGTTCAAAATGGCCTTTGGTGGATTCCAAGAGGATATTCAATTCAATATAAGAATCAGTCATAAAGTTGATGACTGTGCATTTCCTGGCAGATCATGTCAACTAACTTTCTGAAGAAAGAGTTAAAAGTGCATCCTGCCCCCAAACAACTGTAGGGCTCCCAAAGAGTCTGGAATATAAAATACCATCTCCTACAAACTGAGAAGAGATTATAATTGCATTTGGCTCTATGATCGCATGAATATTAGATTATCCTGCACAATGTAGAAACAGAAGGCAATAAAGAGAATTGTCCAAACTGGCTAGAATTTCATTTATATTTTGCCAAGCTGTTCTACATTAGCCATTGAAAATTATATGAAATGAACATGGAATTAAAATTATAATTGTTACATAGTAATACATAACCTATGGAAAAATATTGCAAAATTTTATTGCCTGATATACCTAAAGTATTTAACACATTTATAATTACTTAAAATTATATTAATAATAAGGGCACTTTGTGCTTTTGTTCTTAATCATATTATATTACTATAGACATTTAAGAAAAATGAGAGGTTGCTAATTTAAACAGAAGTGCACACAAAAAACACACTTACACATGCACAGCAAAGAACTTGGCAAGCAGGGAACACAGTACTAGGTATTCAATAGCTTCTTAAAGTAAGATCTATTTTTAGCATATTTTGTACATTTATAAAATGCACTGCATATTTATGAATATTATCTATATATCACTTTGTGCAGAAAGCAGGACGTATATTCTTAACTCCATTTAAAGCTGAGAAAATGGAGACTGAGAGGTTGTGATCTTTAGAGATCACATAAGAAATAGTGGAGCCAGAAATTCCTCTAAATCCTATGCTCTTTATTTATTAAAAGATCACAAATTTTGTCAATGGATAAAGCTAGAATGTGAACTCAGGTCTGGGAATAGGGTCTAGTGGTCACTCAATATTCACTCATCAAATTTTTTTTATTGAAGTATAGTTGATTTACAATGTTCTGTTTCTCGTGTACAACAAATATATTCAGTTATATAAATATATTCCTTTTCATATTCTTTTCCATTATGGTTTGTCACAGGATATTGAATATAGTTCCCTGTGCTGTACAGTGGGACCTTGTTGTTTACCTATTTTATATATAGTAGTTTGATTCTGTTTATTCCAAACTCTTAATTTATCCCTCCTCTACCCTCTTTCCCCTTTGGAAACCATAACTTTGTTCTCTATGTTTGTGAGTCTGTTTCTGGTTTGTAAATAAGTTCATTTGTACCATATTTTAGATTCCACATATAACTGATATCATATGGTGCTTGTCTTTCTCTTTTTGACTTACTTTACTTTGTATGATAATCTCAAGGTCCATTCATGTTGCTGCAAATGGCATTATTTCATTCTTTTTTATGGCTGAGTAGTATTCCATTGTATATAAATATATACCACATCTTGTTTATCCATTCATCTGTCAATGGACATTTAGGTTGCTTCCATGTCTTGGCTATTGTAAATTGTGCTGCTATGAACATTGGGGTGCATGTATCTTTTCAAATTAGAGTTTCCTCCAGACATATGCCCAGGAGAGGGATTGCTGAATCATATGGCAATTCTATGTTTAGTTTTTTAAGGAACTGTTTTCCATAGTGGTTGGACCAATTTACATTCCCACCAGCAGTGCAGGAGGGTTCCTTTTCCTCCACACCCTCTCCAGTGTTTATTATTTGTAGACTTTTTGATGATGGCCATTCTGACTGGTGTGAGGTGATACCTCATTGTAGTTTTGATCTGCATTTCTCTCATAATTATCAATATTGAACATCTTTTCACATGCCTATTGGCCATCTGTATGTCTTCTTTGGAGAAATGTCCATTTAGGTTTTCTGCCCATTTCTTGATTGGATTGTTTTTGTTGTTGTTGTTATTGAGTTGTATGAGCTGTTTGTATATATTGGAAATTAAGCCCTTGTGGGTCACATCATTTGCAAATATTTTCTCCTATTCCATAGGTTGTCTTTTCGTTTTGCTTGTGGTTTCCTTTGCTGTGCAAAATCTTGTAAGTTGGATTAGGTCCTATTTGTTTATTTTTGCCTTTATTTCTATTGCCTTGGGAGATGGACCCAAAGAAAACATTTCTATGATTTATGTCAGAGAATGTTTGCTTACATTTTCTTCTAGGAGTTTTATCTTATGTCTTATATTTAACTCTTTAAGTCTGTTTTGAGTTTATTTTTGTGTATGATGTGAGGGAGTGTTTAACTTCATTGATTTACATGTGGCTGTTCAGCTTTCCCAACAACACTTGCAGAAGAGACTGTCTTTTCTCTATTGTATATTCCTGCCTCCTTTATTGAAGATTAATTGACCATAGGTGTGTGGGTTTATTTCTGGGCACTCTATTCTGTTCCATTGACCCATATCACTCATCAATTTTTTAATGAGTACCTGCTACATAGATACTGAGTGTTGATGCTCTTATAGTGAAGAAGAACGAGACCCTGCTTAGCCTTCATAATGCAGAGTGGGACACAGAGTTCTTAATGTACATATAATGCAGACTAGCATAGTACAGGGTGCTATAGCAAGGAAAAAATGAGCATCCATCCTAAGAAGTGGAAAGAGCAGATGATAAGCTGAGAACTGAAGACTTTTAGGTTCTAGAAAAGGAATAGAGGGAAAAGAGGAAATTCAGAGCAAATGCCCCAAGATAAAAGAAAGCATGGCATCGTAGGAAACAATGAATTTCAGTAATGAGTGATAGTGATAGTATGAGTGGGAGTAGGGTTGTTGACAAGAAAGAAGTGCCATCTTACAAAGTTTAGACTTCAAATTGAGTTTTATGTGGAGCCATTGATGGTTTTTAAACAGGGTTGAGATATGACTGACTTGATTTGAATTTTAGAAGTATCATTCTGTTCTGATTAAACATGGCAAATTAAACACATGTGTTTCTCTCTATTTGCTCCTAAAATTCCAGTAACATGACAACAGATGAATTTTAAAAGTTTAAAAACCCAAAAGATCAAATAGATGGAGAAAGGAGACAACAGGAAATGAAATGACTACAAATATTTTGGAGGTGGAAAGCATACAAAGAGTGGTAACTGACATAACACAGATGAGAATGCAGAAATCTAGGCACTTGCAAGGGAAGAGCCTATAAGAAACAACATAATTCATAGTACAAACCTGGAAAAACTCAGGAACTGGAGAAAAAGATTCCCTTGAGGACAATGGTAGAACTCTAAGGTAGACTCTGAACAGTTTAAAGTTAGTTTAATGTCACTTAAGTTCAGTTCTTTAGTACAGGATGCTACTTCTCTAATAGCATCTTTAATGGGATGATCTCTGCAATCCTGTACAGTAGGTTATTACCCATCCCCCATGCCTATAGAATGCATAAGGCTTATAATCAGGAGAAATTATACTGGAAAGGATACCATGCATGATGTAATAAATGAGGGATGTCATCCTGAAAAGAGGGAGAGTGGGTGCATATCTCCAGGCTGAACATGGAGACTTCCATTCTCTCTAACTAGCAACCAGGCTTATATTTCCCAGAAGGGAGACTGGAAAATTAATCTCTGGAAAGCTTGAGCAGACAAAGAGACAGGCTCTACAGATACTGACATGGAAAGAGGCAATAAAATAGCTGGGCCTCCCATCCAATAATCCTACAGTGAACCCCACCAGTCAATAATCCCTACCCACATTCACAGAATTCCATTTAATGACAGTGTCTCACTCTTAAATCAATGAAGTGTTGTTAGACATTTAAATATTGCCTCCAATATGTAAGACAGAGACATAATAAAGAGGAAAAAGAACTCCAAGAGAAATTTAGAAAGCAGAACAAAAATTTTTAAAAGAGAGAAAGAGAAAGAAAAAAAGCCAGTCAAAAAGGGGATATATGTATACATATTGCTGATTCACTTTGCTGTACAGTAGAAACTAACACAATACTGTAAATCGACTATACTCCAATAAAAATTTTTTTAAAAGCCAATCAATTTTTCAGGTAGTTATGAGAATTTTTTCTGTTTGTTTAAAAAGAAAACAATACTTTTATAAAATGGAACCAAAAAACAAAGAAGAGTTCTTGGAAATAAAATATATGATTGCAAAAAATAGAGAAATCAAGAGAAAATCATTCAGAAAGAAGAAACTTCCCCAAAAATGAAATATAGCGTAAGTGTGATAAATTAGATTATGTATTCAGAAAATATTTCTTCCTTTTCCCCCATAGAGTAGAGCATATTTTCCCACTCCATTGATGTTGGGCTAGGACTACAAGACCAAAAGAGTGTGTATAGAAGTGAGTGTGTTGTTTCCAAACCACAGTCTTAAGAGGCACATGAGTTTCTATTTGCTTTATTGAACATCTGCCATTTGAGAAGTCACTGGTCTAAGGAAGATAAGAAGTACATGGAGCAGATGACCCTGATCTGCCAAGTCCAGCTGACTCTGGTCAAAATTTATGGAGCCCCAGCCAACTACGGACTAATGAGCAAGAAAATGAATACTTGTTTTTGCATAACACTGAGCTCTAGAGAAGTTTGTTATGCAGCACTATTGTAGTAATAACGAATGTAAAATAAAAATAAAAAATCAAAAGAAACAAAAAACATTCCATCCCGGAGTTTAAATGACCAGATAATAGAAGTTTCACAATGAGAGAAAAAAGAACATTAAGAGGGAGAATTTAGAAAAGAAATAATACAAGAAAATTTCCCAGAACTGAGTGACAAAAATTTGCATATTGAACGGGTCCAATGATTACAAAAAGATCTACACTGAGGTAAATCTTATGAAATTTCAGAATATCAAGAATAAAGAGGAGAATAAAAGCTGCCATACAAAATAAATAGGTTACATATGACAAAATGTTGATCAGAATGGCATTGGACTTGATAAAGCAATGCTGAAATTAAGAATTCAATAAACAAATGCCTTTGAAATTAAAATTGAGAGGGCAAAAATTCTAATATAGAATCATATAACTATTCAAACATTAAATCAAATGTAAGGGTAGAGTAATAGTATTTTTAGGCATGTAAGGACTTAAATATTTACCTTCAAAGCACCTTTTCTCAGAAAGTTATTAAAGAATATGCTCCAGTTAAGATGAGGTAGACTTGAGATCCAAGACGTCAGAACTCCAACATATAGGAGAAATGAAGAAAAAATCCAGAATAACAGCAAAGGAAAGTTCCAGAACAGCTGTGCAGCCAGTCTAAAAACTCTCAGTCCAAATTAGAGAAAAGCTCCAGGATGAATATCTTCATGGAAAATCATGGAGCTAATAGTTTACCTGATACTATTGTATGAGAGATTTTACAGGTCTTTTTGAGAGTTTGGAGGAGATATCAAAATAAGGACATAGAACATAAAGAAAAAAAATAAAATGAGACATATTAAGTCACAGAAAGAAAACAAGATCCTTTTGAAAGGACTGGGGTTTCCTTGAGTATATTGGCATACATAATATTTTTTACTTCATATTTGAATTATGCATAACACATGAATTAGTTTGAATTTCTTCAAAGCTAACTTAAAGATAATGTTTCAAGTGTGAGTAGTTTATTTGGAAAGTAAAGGAGACACTGGCAAGGGAAAGGGGAGGTGAGAGGAAAGGAAAGAAGCTCACAAAACAAGGGAAACCAAAAAGTAACTGCAAACTGTCTTCTGCACCCCATAAGGCTTCATACCATCAAAATAACTTTAAAACCTACTTTTTTCACTCAACATTATACTTTTGAAGATTTCTCCATGTATTCATGTTTCATTTATTTTATCTCTTGTGAGTTATCCCACTGTATAAATATATGAATCATAGCTTATTTATTTATTCCTTTTGTTGTTTCTATTTTTTCCATATTACAGTCAATGATGCATTGTACATGACTTCTTGTGAACATTTATAAAAGGTGGAGTTTTGTTTTGTTTTCCGTTTTTGTTTTTAGCATAGATATTGGATTATTAGGTGTGATGGTTAATTTTATGAGTCAACTTGCCTAGGCTACAGTACCCAGATATTCGTCAAACATGTCTGGATGCTGCTTTGAAGGTATTTTTTAGATGAGATAAGCATTTAAATCAGTAGACTTTGAGTAAAGCGTATTACCCTCCATAATGTAGTTGGGCCTCATTTAAACAGTTAAAAGCCTTAAGAAAAGACTGACCTCCCCTGAGGAAGAGGAAATTCCATCAGCAGACTGCCTTCAGATTTAAGCTGCAACGTCAACTCTTCCCTAGGTCTCCATCCCGCCAGCCTTCCTTACACATTTTGGACTTGCCAACCTCTAAAAACACGAAGTAAGGCAATTTCTTAAAATTAAAGAACCCCTCTCTCTCTCTCTTTATATTTATAGTGTATATGAGCCATAATTGCTCCACATCTTTGCCAACAATTGGTATTGTAAGCACTTTTTAATTTTAGTCAATCTAGAAAGTGTGAAAAGATTTCACATTGATTTATGGTTTAAATTATCATTTCCCTGGTGACTAATGAGGCTGGTCATATTTGCATATGTTTGTTGGCTATTTGAATCCTCTTTTGTGAAATATCTTTTCAAGTCTTTTTCTCTCTTTCTTCTGTTTTGTCATATGTGTTTTCATAATAAGTTTTATAAATTAAATGTTTCAAAATTGAGCTTTTAAAAATTTTATAGCACATATATTTCCCTATTCTGTTAACTTACGTTGTACTCTCCTATTGGCTTTTTTTTTTTTTAATAAATTTATTTATTTATTTTTATTTTTGGCTGCGTTGGGTCTTTGTTGCTGCATGCGGGCCTTTCTCTAGTTGCAGCAAGCAGGAGCTACTCTTTGTTGTGGTGCGTGGGCTTCTCATTGGGTGGCTTCTCTTGTTGCAGAGCATGGGCTCTAGGCACGCAGGCTTCAGTAGTTGTGGCACTCGGGCTCAGCAATTGTGGCCCACGGGCTTAGTTGCTGCACGGTGTGTGGGATCTTCCCAGACCAGAGCTTGAACCCTTGTCCCCTGCATTGGCAGGCAGATTCTTAACCACTGTGCCACCAGGGAAGCCCTCCTATTGGCTTTTTTAAGGAAAATTTTTTAAGTTTTATGTAGTTTTAACATATTTTCCTTTGTCATGACAGTTTTTGTGACTGCTTAAAAATCCTAACTTATTCTAAAATCATAAAGATATTTTCCTATGTCATGTTCTATAACAGTGCTGTCTGAAATAGAACTTCCATATGATCCAGCAATCCCACTTCTGGGTATATTTCCAAAGGAAATGAAAACAGGATATCTCAGAGATACCTGCATTCCCATATTTAGTGCAGTGTTATTCACAATAGCCAAAATGTGAAAACAACCTAAGTGTCCATCAGTGGCTGAATGGATAAAGAAGATGTGGCCTATATATACAACAGAACATTATTCAGCCATGAGAAAGAAGGAAATCCTATCATTTGTGACAACATGGATGGACATTGAGGGCATTATGCTAAGTGAAATGAGTCAGAGACAGAGAAAGACTGCATGGTGTTACCTATATGTGGAATCTAAAAAGGCCAAACTCATAAAAACAGAATATAATGATGGTTACCAGGGGCTGAGGGCGGAGGAAATCGGGAGATGTCGAGATGGACAAGTTCTGGGGATCTAATGTACAGCATGGTGACTATAATTAACAATACAGTATTATATATTTGAAAGTTGCTGAGAGAGTAAATCAGATGTTCTCACTACAAAAAAGAAATGGTAATAAAGGGATGTGATGGAGGTGTTAGTTAAGGCAATGGTGGTAATCATTATGCAGTGTATATAAGGGTATCAAATCAGCGCAGTATACACCTTAAACTTACACAATGTTATATGTCAATTTTATATCAATAAAGCTGGGAGAAAATAAAGAAATTTCTGCAATGATAGAAAAGTTCTTTATGTGTGTTAACCAATACAGTAGCCACTAGGCCACATGTGGCTATTAAGCACTTAAAACATAGCTGGTGAGACTAAGGAAATACTTTTAATTTTTTATTTAATTTTAATTAATTTAAATTGAAATTTGCATGTGGCCAGTGGCTGCCATACTGGATAGAAATCATTCAGTTATGTTCTCAGACTAATAGGATTAAACTAGAACTCAGTAGCAGAAAAATAGTTGGGAAATCCCAAAATATTTGGAAATTAATATACTTCTAAATAATACGTGGGTCAAAGAAGAAATATCAAGATACATTTTTAAATATTTTGAACTAAATAAAAGAAAACACAATTTATCAAACTGTAGGATGCAGTGAAAGCAGTGCTTAGAGGTAAATGTACAGGATTAAATTCATATGTTTGAATAGAAGGAAGATCTAAAACCTAATCTACCTTAGCAAACTAGATACAGTAAATTAAGCCTAAAGCTAGAAGAAAAATAATAAAAACTAGAGCAGAAATCAATGAAATTAAAAATAGGAAGTCAATAGAGAAAAATGAATAAAACCAAAAGCTAGTTCCTTGGGGGAAAAAATCAATAAAATCCATACATCTATCCTCACTACCAAGGGAAAAATAAACAAATGACTGACACAATAAATGAAAGAGGAATCATTGCTACAGAACCCATAAAAAGAATAATAAAGGAACACTATGAACAATTCTATGGCCACGGACTTGATAATTTAGGTGAAATGTTCCTTAAAAGACTCAAACTAGCAAAACTCACATAAGGTGAATTAGATAACCTGACTATCCCCGTATCTATTAAGGAAATGAATCGATAGTTAATAAACTTCCAAAAGGTAAAGCACAAGATCCATAGTTTCACTGGTAAATTCTACTAAATATTTAAGGAAGAAATAACACCAAGTCTCCATAATCTCTTACAGAAAATAGAAGCAGAGGGATAGTTTCTATCCCATTCTATAAGTCTAGAATTATCCTAATATCAATTCCTGATAAACTGATATAAATAACTGAACAGGTAAATAAATGGGAGAAAAGATAAATCTACCATGCAGAAGAATTCCAAATAATTTATGTAGTGATTCTGCCCTCAGGGAGGTGAAGCACATCTCCCCACTCCTTAAGTGTTGGTTATTCACAGCAATTTCATTCCAAAGAGAACAATATGGAAAGGGAGGTGAGAGGTTGGGGGCAAGCCTCTGCAGGGAAGAAATCTGAAAAACATTACCTCAGCCAAGTGATCAAGATTAACATCAAGAGTGGTAAGTCATGATAGTATGTACCCTTGACCTATGAGAGTGGCACTGGACCTTTGTGGTCTTCCTCTCCCCAAAACGCATAACTCAAAATTTAGTCATGAAGAACACATCAGACAATCCCAGTTAAGGCACATTCTACAAAATATAGCTGACACTTAAACATCAGTGGGGCTGGGCCGCCAACCCTCCTCACAGTGGAAAGTCCAAGTATAACTTATGGTCGGCGTTCTGTATCCACCATTCCAATTAACTGCAAATCATGTAGTGCTGCAGTATTTACCACTGAAAAGAAATCTGCGTATAAGTGGACCTGCACAGTTCAAACCCCTGTTGTTCGAAGGTCAGCTGTACCTAGCCAGTACTCCTCAAAATCGTTAAGGCCATCAGAAACACGGAAAGTCTAAGAAGCTGTCACAGCCAAAAGGAGCCTAAGGAGACATGTTCACTGAAGGTAATGTGGTGTCCTGAATGAGATCCTGGAACAGAAAAAGGGCATTACGTCAAAACGAAGGGTATCTGAATAAAATATAGACTTTAGTTAATTGTATCAATATCAGTTCATTAATTGTGACAAATGTACCATAATAATGTAAGATATTAGCATCAGGGGAAAGCAGGTGAGGTACATAGGAACTCTCTGTACTATCTTTGAACTTTTCTATAAATCTAATACTATCCTGAAATGAAAAGTTTATTAAAAAAAACTTAATGGGGGAACTTCCCTGGTGGCGCAGTGGTTAAGAATCCTCCTGCCAATGCAGGGGATAAGGGTTTCATCCCTGGTCTGGGAAGATCTCACATGCTGCGGAGCAACTAAGCGTGTGCGCCACAACTACTGAGCCCATGTGCTGCAACTACTGAAGCCCACGCACCTAGAGCCCATGCTCCACAAGAGAAGCCACTGCAATGAGAAGCCCACGCACCGCAACGAAGACCCAACGCAGCAAACACACACACACACAAATCTTAATGGGGATATCTTGAAAACTTCCTCTCAAAAGCTGGGTTGCCTACTCTCTCCAATTTTATTCAAAATTTTATTGGCAGTCCTAGCCAGTGAAATAAAATACGAAAAACAAGATGTATAAGGATTGAAAAGTAAGAAAAAAACAATGTTTCTACACATTGAAAATGCAATTCTATAAAATTTTAGAATTATCAGGGTCATTGAATCTAAACTCATTCTACACAAATCAATTTTATTTTTATTTTTATTTTTAAACCAACTACACACAATTCAAGACCTCTTCATATGATGGAAAGGTGTTAAGACTTACATAAATGTTAGATATACCATGTCAGTATTTTTGAAGGCTCGATGTTTACAATTTTCCTCAAATTGATCTACAGACTCAATGCAGCCCCAACACAAGTACCAGCAGGTGCGTTTGTGAACATTGAGATGCTGATTCTAAGATGTATATGGAAACGCAAAGAAACAAGAATGGTTATAACAAACTTGAAAAAGAATTACAGAATGAGAGGTTTGATTTGCCAGAAAAGAAGGCTTATAATAAAGCTACAGTAATTAAGGCAGTTAAGAATTGGTGCAAGCACAGACAGACACATAGACTAATGGAAGAGAAGAGAGTGTAGAAACAAACCCAATCTTATATAAGCACTCAAATTAAGACTAAGGTGGCACTGCAGAGGAATGAGAAAGGGTGGTCTATTCAATAAACAGTCCTGGGACCATTGGTTATCCACATGGTAAGCAAATGCAACTTGGCACCTACTTTCAATATTTCCTTTAGGGTAGGCCTGCCGATTAGTGTAGCTTTTATTCTTCATTCAGTGATTACTCATTAAATGGCATTTTCCTATTTTTCTCATAAAATTTATAACTATCCTAAATTATTTTATTTATTTAATTGCCTATTGCTTTAATTACCTATCTTGTTTCCAGTATAGTATAAGGCCCTTGAGAGGAAGAATCTTCTCTATTCTGCTCCTATCATTGTACTTGGAGTATCTAGAACATTTCCTGGCACCATCAGAAGCTTTTTAATAAATAAATGAATGTGTAAATCTGCCAGGGAAATTCAGAGTGAAAAGAGCAGGTAATCCCTTGATCTGGCACTTGAATGAAGAGGAGGAGTTTAGCTGGGAGAGCCCGGGGTGGGGTAAAGGGTTGGAATATATTCCAGATGGAGAGTATAGCATGCACAGAATGTGAATAAATGTGAGAGGGTATCACAGGGTGACTTTCTAAATGGGCCATCCCTACAGGCAGTAAATGGAAATGTTTGTTTAAAACAGTTTTATTTATTCAGTCACAAGTCTCAGATTACTTGTATTATTTTTTCTTCATTTTATGTATGAAAAAAAACTTGTTTCCCCACGAAAATAGCTCAGGATCCTAAGACTTATTCATTCTACCCACCCAACTCTCAACTTTTTCCAATTTAGGGCTGCACAAGCAGACGCTGTTCTGCTTACTTACATTACTTGGCGTTATTTAAATCAGTAGTTCTTGAAGTCAAGTGTGTGTGCCATGCTCACCTAGGTTTTTTGTTTGTTTGTTTTTGTTTTTGGTTGTTGTTGTCTAATACAGCTTTCTGGGCTCTCCTTTTGATAAAAGATTAAAAGAGAATGTCTGGGTAAGTTAGCTAGCTAGCTCCCCAGGTGTTTTAGCTCTGGCTGATATAACAAAGTACCATCAACTGAGCGGCTTAAACAACAATTTATTTCTCACAGTTCTGAAATTGGAGAAGTCCAAGATCAAGGAGACAGCTTCAGTGTCTGGTGAGACCCACTTCCTGGTCCATAGGCCACTGTCTTCTTGTTGTGTCCTCTTTTCCAAGGGCACTAATCTCATTCATGAGAGCTCTACCTTCATGACCTCTGAAAGGCCCACTTCTTAATCCCGTCATATTGGGGGCTGGGATTTAAACATTCAAATTTGGGAGACAGAAACATTCAGTCCATCACATCAAGTGAGTCAGATACAAAGCAAATGTGGGAACTACTGAATTCTAATCTAAACCCTTACTGATCAAAGTGTGGTCCACTCACAGCATTCACATCACCTGGGAATTCATCTGAAATTCTAAATCTCAGGCTCCACCCCTCATACACTTAATCTGCACTTTTACAAGATCCTAGATGATTCATATGAACTTTTAAGTTTGAGAAGTAAGCACTGATCCAAACCACTGTGCACCTAAACCTGCAGCATTAGCATCACCTAGGAACTTGTTTGAAATGCAAATTATCTGGCTCCACCCCAGACCCCAGATCTACTGAATCAGAACCTCTCTGGATATGGGCCTACTGTGCAATCTGTTGTAACAAACCCTTAACACTCAAGTTTTAGAACCACCAGATCCAAGCCATTATCCTTCCTTTAGCTGGGACAATTTCTAATTTTAAATCATTTACCACATGTGATTTTTAGCACCACAATTCTATTTTTAATGCCAGTGGAAACTTAGGAGGGTTAAAGAAAAAAAATAAAAGCCATAAAAATTTATGGTAATACGTATGTATGGAACCATATGCTGCACTTATGGCAGTAATTGGAAGATTTCCTCTTTCCCCAAGCTGGAGATGTACTGGACGGGCTCTAGCTGAGTGAGCATAAAAGCCATAAGCTATTTGGCCATAAAACGTCCTTAGAGACATAACCACGGTTTTTCAGTAGCTATTCTATTGAAGGTTTTACTCCCACTTTGACTTCTAAATTTTAAAACGCCTCCACTTCTGAAAAACATTTTTCAATGATTGTCAGAGTGAGGATAGGGTGAGCAGCCGCTTTATTTAAGGAAGCTACCAGAGGCTATCAGCTCCAGGTGTTTCTAAACCTTATGCAGGGCAGCCCTCAGTTTTATAAACACTGCAGGCAACGTAAGGCTTCCTATCTTTCTTCTTTTAAATAAAAGTCCTCAATACTGTATTTCAGTCCATTCCTAGGATCTGTTTCAGAGTCTCTACCACCGGAACACTTAAAAAGGCTTTTGTGGTTCGTTGAGGAAGTAAAACAAGATCGTTTTGGAGACCTTGTGTCTTCTTCCTCAGACTCACTCCTTCGTTTATACAAAAGCGTTTTCAGTCCTTTGTCGAGTTCTGAGTCATCCGTCCACTCTTTTTACTTCTAAAGTGGGCCGCTGGAGATCAACGACAATGATCTCCAGGTGTTAAACTCCCTCAGAGCCGAGCCAGGGAAGGAGGCTGATTCCCAGGCCCGCGCCTTCCAGGCTGGGGTCAGCCCCCTGGACAACCACCTCGCGCCTCTCCGTGCTCTGCCCCGGGGGCGTTCACCGCCGGCCTCGGAGGCCTGACCTTGAACCGCCTGGGCTCAGCGGCTCTGGGAACGCTCGCCGTCGGCCCCGGGTTCTCGGCTCCCCCGCGGCCACCAGGGGGCGGCCGAGCTCAGCGCCGCCCCGAGGAGGGGACGGCTGGTGAGAGGAAGTGCCCTGCGTTCTGGCCCGGCCCGCCGGGAGCGCAGACGGCGGCGGGCAGAGGCCTCCTCAGCCCGGCCTCCTCACCCCGGCCTCCCTAGCCAGGCCAGCCCCCGGCCCTTTCCCCGCCCCGCGCGGGCTGCGAGCGGCGGCGGGTTCCGGGTCCTGTGACCGGTCAGGCGCTGCGGCAGCGCGGCGGGGAGGGCGGCCGGCCTCGGGGAAGTTTCGACGGCCGGCGGGGGCTCCCAGGGCGCCGCGGGGAGGGCGCGTCCGGGCGGGGACCCCGGCGCGGAGCCAGAGCTTGCCGAGAGCGGCCGGGGCGCTCATGGCGGGCGGCGGAGCCGGGGACCCGGGCCGGGGGGCGGCCGCCGCCACGGTGCCCGAGACCCGCGAGCACCTCTTCAAGGTGCTGGTCATCGGCGAACTTGGCGTGGGCAAGACCAGCATCATCAAGCGCTACGTCCACCAGCTCTTCTCCCAGCACTACCGGGCCACCATCGGGGTGGACTTCGCTCTCAAGGTCCTCAACTGGGACAGCAGGACGCTGGTGCGCCTGCAGCTGTGGGACATCGCGGGTAAGCGGGTGGCCCGAGCCGCGGACGCGCGGGGACCCCACGGCGGGCAGGAGGCGCCCGTCGGGAGCCAGGGGCCGCTCGGCTGCTTTCGGTCTCCTTTCTTCTTTCTCTGTCCTCTGCCCGAACTCGCCTGCCTGTGTCAGTTTAGAAGAAAGGGACTAAACCACTTAGAAAGATGGAAAGGGATGTGGTCGCGTGGGCTCCAGGGGAATCAGGACAGTGGAACAGGCAGTAGTAGTCGGAGAATTTAAAAGCAGGACAAGGTAAATAAATGCATAAATGAATAAGCCTGGTTAGATGCCTCAGCTCAGTGTGTGGAGAGCTGTCTTGTTTTTAAGAGATGGAGGGGAGGCCCTGTGCTCCGGCGCTCTCACCTGACCAGAGGTGAGAAAGCCATGGGGGCTTTTCCCCGAAGTTTTAACTCTGAATCTTGGCAAGGAAGAGGGAAGGGAGGGGGCTGGCTCCTCTCATTCGCTTTAACGTTTCACAGGTGAGAACTGAGGTTAAGAGTGGTTGAACACGACTTACCCAAAGCGACGCTCCTGGTTAGTGACACAACCAAGACTAGAAAGCAGGTTCCTTCTCGGAAGGTTTCTCATCGCCCACCTTGGGTCTGAGACACTTCCTTGTGAGCGAAACCCCATTCTTCATAGACCGAGCTCTCATTCCCGGGGCAGGCCACCCAGGCGAAGATTTGGGAAAGTTTCTCTTGAAACAGGCACCTAGCCCCACTCCTGCCTCCCCAACCGCAATATATTATTTCCCTGGCATTTGCTTTCAGTTGTCATTTGGGAGCATAATATCCCTGGTTGAGGGGTACCTATTCTCCTTGCTCTAATGTATGAAAACTTGAACTCTGGCTGGTGTCATGGGTGGGATGTGCACATGGAAAAAGACGTTAGCTTTGGGAAAATTTAAATATGGAAGTGGTACCAAGAGTTACCCTGTTCAGTCCTCATCCATGTTAAGGTCAGTCTGCATTAGAGCGTTTGGATGGGAGCATGCATGTTCAGGGTTGGAGAGACCGTCCTTCATCCTCCAGTTGCATAACAGAAGCCTGTAGGTGTGGTCACCCACCTGGTAGCAGAGTCAGGGACACAGGTCTGTCTGCTGGGTAGTGCTCTTGTCATCAACAGCTTATTACATATGAGAAGGTATTGACGAATTATAACTTACATACTCATTTATTTCAGAACAGGCTTCTCTACTTCGGATATGAGAATAAATTGATGTATGTCACCTCAGAGAAAGGGGGATAATCAGCCTTGGGCTCAGCTTTTTATTGTTCTTTTTGTTGGTTACAGAAAACCAAAAGTTCGTTTGAAAAGTCATCTTTTGAAGCCAGAGGCTTCTTTCGAAACACTTCCTGCTTTTTCATAGAGCACTTATGTATAATAGTATTGCTTCTCAACAAAGTCATGGATTCTAAAGGTTGCCTTACCATGTGATAATCATTCTGCAGGAATCTTCAGTGTAGCCGTGAATTTCCATGAAGATGATTTTAAATCCCTGCCTAGGAGGATTGTTGACTTTGCCTTATTCTTCATGTAAAATAATGTGGTATTTAGCGATTAAATTATGATTGGGTCCTTCTGCAGGTAAATAAAAGATTTTTATGGCACAGTTGTGTTTTTAAGCTTCAAGGAAAAAAGCTTATATTTGGAGACTTGGGAAAGCAAAAGCATGAGTAAGAGTTTTCTTCCTGGGTATCACCTCTTTTTTCATCCTTCTTGAAGAGATCTATTTTGCCAGAAAGGGGACATAGTCAGTCTTTACCAGACTCTGGTATATAGCGGCCTAGATGGAATATCCTTGCACTTTTGCCTAAATCCAAAGCTTGAGCTTTTCCAGGAAGGAAAGCAGACCTTTAAGATCTCCAAAAGGGATTCCATCCAGCAAGTACACACCAGCAATTATCAAGATTAGAGGTAAACTTATGCGATAACTGGAAATTATTAGGCTCATCTTTTAAATAAGGCTTTCAGTGTTAATATATAAGGAAACTAAGAGCAAAAATATTGTGGCTTTAACTTAAGGTTTAGGGAGCTACATCATTAACTAGGTTTGGTTTGAATATTTGAGCTACTAGTGAATCCTAGCTCATACCATTTGAATTAAGTAGTAATGGTGTAATGAAGACAAATTGAAGGTCACTCCAAAAAGTTCCCCATGGCTAAACATATTTGCCTTATGTAGTAACAAAGTTGAATCATATTTAATTCTCAAAGGAGGGAAATAGTCCTTGATGGCAAAATAGTAGGTGGAGCTGGCCACTTGATAAGACTAACTTAAGGTGTGGTGTTATTACTATGTAGCTTTTTTGTTGTTGCTTTAGAGATGGGAAAGGTGCTAAAGAAATTATACTTGAAAGCTTTGGCAAGTGTGACAGGCAGGAGTTATCCACATGTTTTCTGTAAATGTGACCAGTCAGTTTAAGCTAAACACTTCAAATTGAGAACCATAGTGACTCTTGGTTACAGGCCTTACAAATCCTTATTACATCAAATGAATGTAGCTTTAAAATATAGATGCAATTTAATATAATTTTTGTGTTAGGCAATTGCTGTCTTTTACTTAATATCTGCTTTAAGACTGCTGCTCAATACATACTGAAATATACTAAAATAGTGAAGTCTTTGATAAGATTTTAAAGAGAGTTTACCTAATGCATACTGAATTAGGATGCAGCATCTGATCTTCCTTTTAAAGTGTATTATAGATGAATTAGTATTTGGCCCACTATTTATTATAAGCCTATTAGCAACTGTAGAATTTTCCAGGTAGGTTGAATGGCTGGTCTAGGCTAAATCTCTCTTTTTTTCTTAAGTTTGTCCATTTAGATCTAATATAATATAATTCAGTCTTCATGTATTCATTGTTTTTGTAGAGGAGGCAGAATTTTATCTCTGCCCTCCTAAAGCTTTCGGCTGGGCCTGAGAATTAATGTAAGACAGATTAATAGCAGAAATGTATTTAATATAAGCTTTATGTGACACAGGAGCCTTAATAAGGAAAGGAAGACCCCAAAAAGTTCAACCTAGTATAAATGCTTTTATACTAGGTTGAACAAAGAGAGGCAATTGTAGAAAAATAACCAAACTCTATGGGAGGCTTAAGGAAGACAAAAGGTATTTTAACAAGATCTGTTTCTATAGAATTCTCTCAGCTTGACTCCCCATCTCTGGTGATGAGAATGTGTCCTTCCTTCCGGTACAGGGAGGACATCTTTCACATGGGAGTTTTATCTCCCCATTTAAGGAAGAAGAAGGGGAGATTAGAGCACCCTTCGTGCACTTGCTGTTTTTCAAGTGCCTTTAGTTCAAATAATTCTTATGCCAAAGTGGCATTTTGGGGGGTGGGCTATTCTGCCACCCTTCACTTTTAAGGATCAAAATTTCTTTATAAAAATCTGAGTAATACACCTTTGGGCCAAAGAACAAATCAGGAACAATGTATTCTGAATTCATGTAAATACTGTTTACCAAAGCATAAAATGCATGCTTGGAAGACGTTATAAATTATATAAACCATAGTTAGATTCACTTTTGTTTTTTGATTCACATCTGAATATAGAATGTTGATCTGTCTTTCTTGTTCTCTCTTGCATATTGCCAATTACTATATCTAGTGATCTCTTCTTGTCTTCTTTGATAACCCTCCAACTCTTTATGAGCAAGAGTCTGCAATATTATCTCTGATGCTTTCTTGACCTTCAGAGTATCTGTCAGTCAGGGAGTATTAATATTCAAGTTTTTTTTTTCTAAATATGAAGAAGCGGTGCTTTGAGAAATTAGTCTCTGTTATTTGTAGTCTCTGTCTTAGCACTACAGTAACTGTCTTAGGGCTTATTGGGGGCCAATTGCTTAATAACTCATTTAAAGGAATTAAAGAAAATCTTTATTACATCTGACCCGTACAATCTTGCCATCTTCAGCCTTATTCTGGCTCAATTTCTGTGCTGAATTACAAGCAAAGCCTGTCCCATTTTACATCTTCAAATCTTCCTCAGTTCGTGAGTCCTGACACACCTTTGGGTGCCCCAGTATGGACTGTGCTTTCACAATTGCCCAGGCAGCAGGAGTTTCAGCATAGCAACATATTTGTGTTATCGCACATGAAAATTCCCCTGATAATGATATGCCTGTTGCCTTTCCTCCTTTTGAATATGTTACCATTCTTAGTTGCCTCAGTTAGTCCAAGTAAGCTAAAAGGTGCTCAGGTTAGAGGTAGAGACAGCCAAGTGCTGATAAGAAGTACTGAAATTTGACTTGGCTCCCAGCCATTTGCCTAATCATTCTATTGTTTGAACTGGATTATAGGCTTTCAGAGACCCCATGGTGTAAATACAGGGAGGTTTGGTAAGTTGACCAAGAAAACACAGGTAATCCACGGCACCGTACAGAGACAGGACTCGTGTCTCTGTCAAATAGCACAGTGTATTTTTGGTTCACTGGATTCAAAACAGTAGCATTAACTTTTCTCTAAATTTGCAAATATTCTGGTCATCCCTATTTTAGAGCATATGACTCATATTTAAACAATTACCATCTCTTTATGTCATCAATCCAGAATTTCCAGTTCTTATACTTAATTATGAAGCATACTGCTTCCAAAGCAGACAGTTTTTGATTGCCTGCATCACTTTTTTTGTACATTTTGAAAGACTGTTTCCAAACTGTGGACTTCTCTGAAGTTAACAAAGCTGTTTTATTGGTATATGGTTGCAGAGCACACCCTGGAAAAGCAAGGTAACAATTACAGATATTTGTCTGGTCTACTCTGATCTCATGGATTGAGCCTGAATGCCATGTGTTATTCCAGGGCTGCAATGTTATTTTCAGATATATTTTAGGAGAAATTTGATCCGTCATGTATATGTTATCCTGACCTTCCAACTTTCTTAAGCTTTTGATGTATAAATTTTAATGATTCTTATTCCCTTTTAAATTGTACTCAAGATTTTGTTTTTATTCAAGTGTGATGAGACCAATGCATCTGGAGACAATTGCCATTGAAAGAAATAGTTTGTTACTCATAGTTCCCAAGAGGAGGGACCATGCCATACCATGCAGGACCGTGTAGGGAAGCACCAGGGTCATTCAGGAGGCAGAAGGAGCTCGGAGAAAGCAAAGCGAGGGCTAGAGCCTTTACTGTGGTTTTTGCAGGAAGGAAAGGACAAGGCAGTGTAGGCAGGCTGAGCAAGCTTAGGATTGGATAGTTTGAGGGATTGCAGTTTGCTCTGGGCTATAGGGATGGTCCCTAGTTGTCTAGTACCTGGCCATGGGGCGATTCAGGGCAGGAGGATAATGTCCTGGGCTGCAGGAGCCTGGAAGAAGAAAGCGGGTAGAGGATAAGGACTCAGGATTGGTTGGTTTGCATATCGAAGTCATGCTCTCAGCAAGTTGTTTGTTCTCTCTAAGAACTAGCTAACCCTAGAAGGGGCAGTCCCTCCCCTGGTCCACAAGGCCCCAAGATGTCAAAGCATCATAAAATATAGAAAATAAAAAACCTGATTAATACATATTTCTAAGCACTTATTAAAATAGATTGAGAGAAAGTACTCTTCCAAACAAGAAAACTTTGAAGACCTTTGATTTGGAGGCCAAGAATAGCGTATCCTCAAAATAGTGAGGATTTCACTTTTAATCAACACTTAAGTAATAGAGAGCGGGCTAAGTTGACAAGGTTAAGTTGTATTATGGTTGTAGAGATCTTCTCTTGGATGGTGAAAAAAGTGCTGACATATGTGGGGAGATTTCTGAAGGGTGAGACAAAAGATGAAGAAAAAGTTGCTTTAGAATTCTACTCAATTATATTTTCAAAAGAGCTTTTTGCACTTTTTGCAATCAATGCTAGAAACATGTGATTTCTTCACTCTTACTTTGAGAGACAAACCACATAAAAATAAATGGATAGCAGGGCTTTAGTTTAAGGCTCTCTGTTGGTCTTTCTAATTGACAGATGATCTTACATTCCCTTCTTCCCCATTCTTTTCACTCACTTCTACCCAGATATTTTCCTTAAGCATCTTCCGTAGTGATTTTTGATTGCTTTGAAGTTAAGCTAAATATATTGGGGTTTTTAGTGTGATTATATGGGACCTCCTCCGTCAGACTCATCTGAGGTGCTTAAAAGGCAGATTCCTTAACATCAGCTATAAGCGGAATTGGCTTCATCTGTCAAACATCCCCAAACATCATGGTTTAACAAGAGAGAAGTTAAGTCTCTCACCTACTAAGTCTGTAGTTGAGCAGTCCACGGCTGGTGAGCAGAACCGTTCTTTCTTCCTGGACCAAAGCTGACATTTCACCACTCAGCTATTCCCTGGCCATATTCTTTGTCTTTGTGGTCCAGTCAAACTATTATGACTTTGGACACAAACCGAAAAGATATTTTGATTTTTTTCCTTCCTTTAAATTGATTAAAGTCAGGTGTTATTTTTATAGTCACCACAGAAGATGTAAATAGTTGAATAAAAACAGACTTTACACTGTGACCTAAATACCACAGAAGGCTGCTCATTTCAAATTAGCAAAAAGAAAAATCCAGACTCTGAACTGGCATGTATTTGGGAATAGGTAATTTTGAAGACTACTTAGTGATACTGCTACCATCTCAAAAGGAGTTTGTTTTCCTTTTAGTTTAGGTATTTAAAATTTTTTTCTTTATTCAGTTTTGTTACTCTTTTGCTTGACAGAAGGTGGTATGAGCAAAAATGGTGCTTTGTACATGATTTAAATGGCAGCTTTGCCTCTTCCCCTATAAAGCTTATTTTTCCAAGTGGAAATATATTTCCAAATGTAAGCATAGAATCCCAGAGTTAGGAAATTTTGGTATTTGACCCTCTTACATAGTAACAGTTAACATTTATTAAAAGCTGTTTAATAGTCACTGTCATTCAATTTACTTTTATTCTCATTTATACTTAGGATAATCTGGAGAAATGAGAATGATTCTTAGTTTACAGTTGAGTAAACTGAGACTCAGGAAGATTAAGGGATTTTCCTAAGTTCTGTACACCTGTAACTTGCAGAGTTAGGGCATGGATCCAGATATTTTTCATTCCAAAGGTTTCATTGTCATGTTATATTATCTCCCTCTCATCTACACATGATAAAAAGGAAAACCAGACAAATGAATGGTATTGTGTAAAATCATGTGACTCCTTTTACCTTCTTCATGGTACAATATTAAAATATGAAATTCAGTACATATCAAATCCAAACTCATATGGTGCTAATTTGATGCATTAGCTTTTAGACTTGTTGTATCTGTGGAGAATACAGCCACCTGTTTTATGGAAGATTGCATAAGCCAGTGGGGGGAAAATGGGCAACTAGCAATACCGTCTGTTTTTAGTTACATTGTTTTATTGGTCAGTATTATGGTAGTTCTTTAATGTAAGAAAGTGGTTTTTTCTTCTAACAATACCTATAGTTTTAGCATGTTAAATATTTAAGTGTAATGCTGGGGCACGTTTATAAGGGCTTTATAAAGTAGTAGTATAATGAGTCATTAACTAGATGCCCTAAAAATAACAAAAACCTATGTGACTACAAATTGTAACCTCTTACATATAAAACCCAAGACCCACTATGACATCACATTATTACCTGTATCAAGCTATAAAAATTTTTAGTGGATAGATAATTATCCTTCTAGAACCAATGACTGGACTTAAATTAAATTTTGACTGGGTCTTGATCTGTTACGCACCACCCACACAAGCTTGTTAGAAGCGCTTCATCTCTGAAATGCACACTGAATTTTAAGGATTTGTTTTTAAAGGACTTTCTATGCACTGACTAGAAACTATACATTTTCTCCCAGTCACCTTGAGCAAGAATATGTAGCTCAATAATTCTTGGTGGGAAAAGATAAGCATTTATACTTGGAAAGCTAAGCACTAATTGTCCTATTGCTCAGATTTGTTTTTCATTGTGTAATTTATATTTTGAGTTTCAAATAACATTAAGAGACATTTAGAATATTTATCAAATGGGGGCATGAACATAAAATACTGAGACAAACGTTTAAAAAATAAAACCAGTGATTAAAATCATAAGAGAAAGCATCTCTGGCATGTGTTTCTGATAGCAGTTCAAAATGCAGTACTTTCCTTTTCAAATCAGAGAGGAAATACTTCCCTTTTGAAAATGTGCATGCGCTATAAAGAGATAAGGCACACTGTTTTGTGGGGTTTTTTTCCTTGATTGGAATATGTATTCCTGGAAATGTACTAAATTACCTCAACTCCTTTTCAAAGCCATTAGTGTTGGATACTCCAAATATTAGATAAGCATTTTAATCCTTTTGCCAGCATATGTACCTTACAGGTCATCCATTTCAGTATGTAAAAGTCGTGCATTTTTAAATGTCTTCGAGTCTAGATGACTAACACTGTGCTCTTTTTTTCCCTTTCTCATTGCCAAGATATCTAGCTATAATCAGGGTTCCTTCTTCCAGAGAAGGAAGTAACACATCTTTTTAAAGGATAGCGCATTTCAGAGCCATTTGGAATATTCAGGCAATGTGTCCACAGCAATATGGATGAAAAACCCTGTCCCTAGAATCAGCATAACTAACGCAGTCAGCAGTGGGGCACTTCCTTAGCTGCTGTGGTAAAGCACGAGGGGACATAGAGCAAGGCTGTAACTTTTGTAGCAGGGCTGTGCTGTCCTAAAGGAAGGTCACTCCCAGGCTCATCGTACCTTGGATCTATTTGGAAACACAGGGCCATGTGGAGCAATATATACTGCAGAAAATACTTGGCTAACAGATCAGACAGTACATTTGATGACAAGTCAACCTAAGAAATTTCAGTAATGTCATCTCCCTGGGATTTTATTTTCTCATCTATAAAATAAGAGAGGTTGGACTAGATGATCTGGAGTGTCACCTTCCAGTTACAATATTGTCCGTTACAGTGTTTTGTCAGGAAAGCATAAAGTGGTCCCTCCGCTTCCTGTAAGAGAAGCTTACAGCTCTGGTCACAGAAGGTGGTGTTGCTTAGCATTCTCCCCACCCTGTCTGAACTACTTCTACAGACCTAGTAAGAGGAAGGTCTCCCAGGTTCTGCTCAGTTTCCATGTTGCTACACGCTTTAACTCTATACACACACGGCATGAAACAAAACACGTGCAGCTGTCTTTACATTTAATAACTCTAGACTTTCCCTTCTACCCAGTCCACTCCCATCACAGGACACAATCCAGTAGCATTCAGCATGGCAGAAATCTCCTGCTTTTATATATGTATTTGCGGAAAGTAGAATCCTAGAATAATAAAGATTTCTTAGGCTAAACTTAAAATGGTTGATTGGCTGCCCCCTCAGAGTATTTTTTATTTTCTTTTCTAAAATTAAAAAACAAAAAAAATCTAAGAGTCTATGGAATTCTAATGCAATTCTAGTTTGGATGTGAAAGTCTTTCCCATTTGTTTGATCCTTAGCCCTTCTTTGAACCTAGGAAGGGCTGACTTCTGATGTGCTGTGAAAGGGGAAGTAGGAAAATTTGTGTTTCTCCTGGGGATGACTCAGAGCTACTGGGAAACTGCCTCGAGCAGTTAACATGGCTTTGACTTGGCTGGCCACCCCCATGGGCGTGCAACCTGAAAGTCACAGCATGGAAATAAAGTTTATGAAGATACTATATTTTCATGATGAGTTAGCATTTGAATGGCATTTCTTGATAATGTATCTTTCAAAAAGACTCGTAAGATTAGCTCACCTCAATGAATAACAAACATCCCCTTGTTTGATACCATAATATGCTCTTTGTATCCCTGATTATACCTGACACATCATGGTATCATTTTGTCTCTTTCCTCAAATAGACTGTGAGATTCTTAAGGTCATATTCACTGTTTCATTATTTTCATCAGTGTCTAGCACAGTGCCTGGTACATAGGAGGAACCTAATACATATTTTTTAGTTGAGATCAGATCTAGATAGAAGAGATAAAAAGATATTTGGGAGTTGTACCAGCCAAGATAGACTAGGTTATGTTGGGGGGTCAACAACATTAAGATGATTATTTCTTGTGCTTTTTACTTGTCCACAGTGGGGAACAGAGGTGGGAGGGTTGGTGAGGAATGTGAGGATGATTTTTCATTGGAGCCACTTGAAGACCCAGGCTAACAGAGGCCCTACCATCTGATACTATCATCTCCAAATTGGGGTTCCGCCTTGCTGCTGCAGGACAAGTGACTCTGCTGGGAAGCAACGCTTCCGTTCACATTTCATCGGCCAGGGCTAGTCCACGGACACGACTGATTTAGTGGGGGCAGAACACTGTGCCCCTCCCTGTGTTTAGAAGTGGAGGAGGATGGAATATCCATGAACATTGGTTTTGTTTTCCACTGGAATCCTTTGTTTTAGACAATAATAAAGGAATAGCTAAAATTACCCAAAGATACAGGATGCAACTCATACTCTAGTAGCAAAGTTTACTTTACTTCCCAGTTTAACAACTGAAAGAGCTTAGCAAATCGGTGCATTTAAACCTTTAAAACAGCATAGTTAAATCTAGGTTTCACCTTGTTAGGTTTTTGGAGAAAAACCTTTAATTTTATGTTGAGATGATTATTTTAAATGAATTCGTCTTATCTTCTCCACTCCCTAATTAAACTTCATATGTTTTAGAAACTTTTGTTTTTTACTTGTTTTTACCAGTTCGAGAATATCTCTGAAGCATTAATGGATTACTTTTGAATTTTAAAAAAGAGATTATGAACTCAGTAGAATAGGAAATATATTTTATTATTCATTTGGAGAATAAGCTAAATGCATGGACTTGGCCTTGTGATGCTGGGTCATTTACATTTGATCCCCATTGCTGTCTAGATTTGGTGATTGCAGAATCTTTAGAAAATCATTTTAGGATTAAATTTATAATACAGAAACCTAAAACATCAGAAGTGAGAGCTGGGTGGAACTTTGATGACCCCTAAAGATCTCTAAAGACAATTAGCTGATTTAGGCAGAGAAAGTTATTTCCTGGGGTAACTTGACTGTTGGGTGCTTGCTATTTGATTCTCTAGTACAGTTGTGCTTTCCTCAAGTTCATTTTCCTCTGCAAGCTGTTTTCACCACTACAAGGTACAACACATAACTAGCTAATAGTTTAAGTCTTTGCCATGTGTAATTGGCACCATTTACAAAAGGATACTCAGGCTTTCATTGTGCAATACATTTATTGAGCACTTAATGATAATGCTTAGCTAATAGTTATTCAGTGTTTACTGTGACCTGGCTTTTTACACTCTTTGAACTTGAAGTATAACCTACATGCAGAGACCTTAAGTGTATACCTTCATGAATTTTTATATACCACTTCCAGTTCAAGGTATAGACTGTTCCTAACCCCCTAGAACAGAAATCATTCACTTCTTTCTGTAAACTTCCTGATAGCAATTATTCTAGGTTTTGTGAGCCACTTACTCTCTGTTGCAACTACTCAACTCTGCCATTATAGAGTAAAAACAGGCATATAATACATGAACGGATGAGGATGGCTATTCTCTAGAATTTTATTTAGCTGGATTTGGCCATGAGCTATAGTTTGCCAAACTCAGCCCTAAAAAAATCCCAGGCAGGCATTTTACATTTAACCCTTCCAGTGACCATATGAGGTAGGTATTATTTTTTATAACTTTATTGTTGTGTAGTTAACATACAATACACTGTACAATTTTATAAGTTTTGACATAAGTATACCCTTGTGAAACATTACTATAATCAAGATTGCAAATATTTTCATCACCTGAAAGCCATTTGCTCCAGCTCTTTTGTAATCCATCCTCCTGCCTTGCCCAAGGCAATCATTGATCTGCTTTCTCTTACTGTATCACTATAGTTTCTGATTTTTTAGAATTTGATATAAAGGGACTCATAGTATTACCTGTTCTCTCCTTGGTCTGGCTTTTTTGACTCAGCATAATTATTTTGAGATTCATCCATGTTGTTACTTGTATCCATAGTTCCTTTCCTTTCTATTGTTAAGTTGTATTCCATTGTATGGATATACCATAGTCTATTCATTAGTATGTAAATAGACATTTGAGTTGCTTCCAGTTTGGGACTATTAAAAATAAAGCTGCTATGAGCATTCATGAACATGCCTTTTTATAGATGTGTGTTTTCATTTTGTTTGCAAATACCTAGGAATGGAATGGGTTTGTTGTATGGTAGGTATATGTTTACATTTTTAAGAAAGTATCAAATTGTTTCCCAACATGGTTGTACTATTTTAAAGTATTATTCTTACCAGCAGTATATGAGAGCTCCAGTTGTTCCACATCTTCACCAACACTTGGTATAGTCAGACTTTTTAATTATAGCCATTGTTGTGGGTATAAAGGATCAGCTCATTGTGGTTTAAATTTGCATTTCCCCAATGGTTAATAATTTTGAGCATCATTTCTTATGCTTATTTATCATCATATAAATTCTTTGGTAAACTGTTCCAATCTTTTGCTTACTTTATTAAATTTTTTTAATCTTCTTACTTTGGAGTTTTGAGAGCTCTTTATATTCTGAGAACAAATTTTTTTAATCAGGTACAGGATCTGTATTTTTTTTTTTCTCCCAGTTTGTGCCTTTACTTTTCATTTGCTTAACAGTGTAATTGGCACTGTTTTGATTTGTCACATATGGTGATGTTAGAAAGCACACCCTCTGCTGCATGAGACTGTCAGGGAGCTTCGAATCCTGGCTCTGAAACCTAAGGAAATGGATATTCTAAGCCACAAGGTCCTCCTCAAAAATGCCTTGCCACATACATTTCTGGTTTTCTTATGCTTTAACAAGAAAGTTAATATGAACACAGACTTGAATATGCTTTAGTGTGGTTGGTAAAAAGAAATATTTGAAGGGATTTATAGATGATTCTATGAACAAAACAAAAACAAAAGCCACTAGAGCTTAATAGCTCTTTATAACTTCTGGATTTCTGTACGTTTACTAGTTTGGCACCCCACCCTCTATTCTAAATTAAAGGGGAAAACCATAAAATAGTGGGTTTGCATGTCTGCCTTCTTACAGGAGAGCAGTCTTGCATTTTGAATCGAAAGCAGGTTTGGCTGGAGACGTGAAGGAAAAAGGAGTTAAGAACATGAGTTCCTTTATCTCATGTTCAGTCCTAATCTTTTTGACTAGCATTTTACCCACCACACTTATCTCCTTCCTGCAAGTCTTATTTTCTTCTATTCTTGTCTCTTCCCTCCACTCCCAACTTTCTTTTTTCCTTTAGTACCTCTCTTCTCTTAGACCAAGAAGAGTGGAGGGACAAATGATGGACTCTGTAGCTTTACGAACTGTCATCTCGGTGTTTATGGAGAATGTGGGGTACGTGCACAGAACATAAAACTGGGTAACTGTGTACTCGGACCACATGATCAGCCACTTCTGCTTTGTGGTTCGTGGTTCTGTGTGTATGTCCTCAGTCCTACCAGTTTACAGTGCTATGGAATGACAGATATGTGTTTATAACATTATTCTTAGGGTCAAAAGGATTATGACTAAATATCGCCTCTGTCCGAAGTATAAGTTTTTAATCTCTTATTATACTTATTTCTAGGACAGGAACGGTTTGGCAACATGACCCGAGTATATTACAAAGAAGCTGTTGGTGCTTTCGTTGTCTTTGATATATCGAGAGGTTCCACGTTTGAAGCCGTTTTAAAATGGAAAAATGATCTGGATAGTAAAGTCCATCTTCCAAACGGCAACCCTATTCCTGCTGTCCTCTTAGCTAACAAATGTGACCAGAAAAAAGACAGTGGCCAGAATACTACCCAGATGGACCAGTTTTGCAAAGAACATGGCTTCACTGGATGGTTTGAAACCTCTGCAAAGGTGAGGTCTGCTGTGCGTTTGTTATCTGCTCTGCTGTTAATTCGTAAATCTGACCTGTAACTTTAAAGTATTTAGATGGATTTACCTGAGTGGTTTTTGGAAACCTAGTAAAAGGTGAAGCTTAGCATGGATATGTTATAGCTTCTTTCACTCAGCAGCAGGAATGCTTTCAGAATTGGCTAGTGGAGAGGTGAATAGAAGGGCAGATTTTACATTAAAATAAAAATGACTATTATTAGAGCAAAGAACAAATGACATTTTCTATGAGTTTGAGTCCTTAAATGAAGTACTTTTCATGTACCTGGAATTTGTGGGGTATGAGGTATATTGTCAAGCACAACTATTTTTGATTTTTATAGAACGCTTAATAAAACTAAGGGACGTAGTTGTCCCTAGTGAAGTTGTAAGTCATGTGCAGACTAACAGACATTGAAAAGGTCAGAGAGGAGATGTATTCAGATGATGTTTGAAGAGTTTTAGATCAAATGTGTAGGGAAATTTGAACAAGAGGAAATTATCAACATTTGTGACATACTTCTTCATGAATAGTAGAGTGAGAATTTTTTCTTTCAGCCATTCTGGGAAGCTGGATAAAATGTTTTTTGAAGAAAAAAACACGTTGGCTGTTGAAAATCTTAACAGTCTAAATATACACGAAAGTAAAGGTGACAATACCAAGCACAAAATATTGTGCTGGAGGGGGTTTATGTACATTGGAAGTTTCACTTTAGAGGTCCAATAACAATCAGACATGAGAGGATGATGAATTATTAGCAAAATTCTGTGATGGCAAACTCAAAACCATGAATTTGATATAATCTTAACACAGTTTCAGCTTTTAGTATGCCTTCTGTGAGTTTCTTGTATATATCACAAAAAAAATGCACTGTTTCTCCAAATGACCTACTTACTTATTACCGAGTTACTTTTAGCTTTACCAGAAACTCATCCTAAAAGTGGAAGATTATTTGCTGCCACTGATGATCAGAATAATGAAAGCAAAGCTATGGGAGACTACACAAAAAGTGCTCTGAAAATATTGTGATGGTGGGGTCATTGGAAAAAATAGTGTCTGCTGAAGACAGAAGTGTTTACTCCTAAGCTAAAGGCTATTTGTTTAAACAAATATATTCTAGTATCTTAAAATTTAGTTTCATAAATAAAAAGTAGTAGTGGAAGAGAGATGAAGACCAGAGTTGCTGCATGAGCACTTAGCCAAACAGGAAGGAAGAGGTTGCAGAAGGCAAGGCTTTTTATAGAGGCACTTGTTTTGGAAGCCATGCCCTCTGTCTGCTCTCTGCATCTGTGGGGATTTGCTTTACTTCCCAGCTTTGTTAGAAAAAAATTAGTGGTATGTGTAAGTGTTTATTAGAGCATGAGATTTGGTGGAGAAGATGAATATATTACAGATAAAGTTTCCTCTTCTGGTTTTATTTGAATTAATCATTCAGGTAATAAATCCAAATTTCTCCCCAGAGTCTAGAAGGAAGATTCACAAACAATAGTATCATGTGGCCTGTCACCTGAGACTGTATAAGTCATCAGCTTCATGATATCTATGGACAGGGTTACATGCAGAGGTGAAATGAAAAACATTCATATGTTCTGTGCCTTCCTACGAATATATTAGAAACACCTTCTGCAAAATTTCCTTAGTGGTAAACCAGGAGTATTTCAAGAGAGTAACAGTAATATAAAATTTTTGTTGAAAATTTTAGTCAAGGCTTAAAGTACTGCCCAAGTGTCACTAATACCTATGCTTCTGAGCTGGCCAGCAGCTAACTTCAAATCTGATTTCTGCTAGAATTCCAGTGATCTGAATTCTGATACAAACACAGCCAAAAGGCAAGTTTGAATTCATGAACTTCATCTTTTCACCTTTATGGAAAATAATGGATTTCCAATATGAGAATGTATGACTAATTACACTACAATATGGGACTTTCTGTTCCTAATCAATTACAATTAAATACAGTAAGAGAACATTATAATTATTTGGTATAATGGGGATGGTGGGGACTGAGGGACATTTGGGCATTTAACGATCAATACTTTAATTAAAGTTAATGCTTATCTTGGGAATGGAGTTAAAAAAAGCTTGTGTTGGTGCTAGAAAAGATACCTGAATAAATAGCAGAGGTCTTGCAGAGCTCTCACTGTCTGAGAAAGGTATAACAAATAAGGGAGAAGGCTAGAATGAACCTCGTGGTATTGGATGGGAATTGGAAAAGTCAATATATATGTATATATATACACACACACATATATAAATTCTGTATTAATGTGTATATGTGTGTGCATATACACACACATGCACATACATGTACACATACATATATGTGTAAACAGATAAACATAGAAGCAGATACCAATATGTGTATGGATACACACATATTTACTAGGTGTGTCTGCTGAAAAGGATTAGAAGCAATGACAGCACAGAACCAATGAGCTTTGCAAGTCCTTAGAATTTGGTTTTTAAATACTGTTATCCAATAAAAAGAACCGAGTCTCCCTGGAGAAATGACTGATTTCAGTACTAGTAGGACAAGGAAAGTAAAGATGTGCCTGAGATATTTTGTGGTGCCGGAAGCTAAGGAAACGCTCACAAAGTGACGGAGATGCGTCAGAAAGACACAGGAGCCTGCTTATAGGAGCTCCAAAACCTAAGACAGTTTGAGCGACAAAATAAGTAATTATTGTAATGGACTTAATACATAGAATAAAATAATGATCCATGATATGAATAAACAAATGAATAAATGGGAGAGAAGAGAAAGCTCTTCCTAACAGGAGAATTCCAAATCATAAATGGAGAAGGAATGATGGAAATAGAAAGTCACCATTAAACACAACAGTAATAATTGTTCTAGGGAAAAATTAACTGATGCCAAAATGAATAGGGAAAGGTATGGTGAAAAACAGGATATTTACATATTTGTACTAACTGAGTACAAAGTGAAAAAGAGTAACTTTTCAGTGGAGAAGCCTGGCAGACATGACTTCAAGCAAGTGTGCCTCCTCATACACTGAAAAGGGCACATCCTGTATGTCTTATTCCTGCCAACAATGCGTGACTTGAATTTAATGATACGGAAACATCAGACAGATCCAAACTGAGGGATAGTCTCTGGCCAGTACTCTCCAAGAGTGTCAAGGTCATGAAAGGCAAGGAGACTGAGGACCTGTTCCAGATTCAAGGAGACCAGGGGGACAGATCGCAAAACACAGCTGCTCACCTGCATCAGAAACAGGACAGTGAGACAGTTGATGAAATTCGAACAAGGTTGATAGAGTAATGCTGGCACAGTACTGTCATCTAATTTCTTGATTTTGATAGTTATACTCTGGTTACCTAAGATGTTAATGTCTGAGGAATATGGGTGAAGAATATATAGGAACTTTTACTACTTTTACAATGTTTCTGTAAATCTGAAATTATTTTAAAATGAAAAGTTAAATACTTTTAAAAAGAAGCACAGTTTTTGCTATATGTTACATATCATGTATTTAATGACAGCTTATGAATCAGTCACACAAATGTTGTGATAGCTGGTGATTCCTTAGAGCATCCTTAACGGGCATCACACCCACAACATTGTTTCAGCTCAGTTTATGCATGTCAACTAAAAGTCATAACTTGTACTCAGAGATGGGGAAGCGACATGTTGCATTTATCATATTTTAACGTGGTTTGAGCCCTTCAGCATTTTTTTTTCACAATGTATCCTGAATACGTGAAGTAGATGTTCAAGGGCAGATTTTTGTGTTTGTTTCTGTTTTTATCTCTGTGCTTTCACTTACGTGGCTGGCAACCTACAGCAGGATGAAGACTCATTTACCAAGGAGACAGTTCACTGAACCTCAGTGGCAGAAGTTTAAAACATTAAAAAACAGAACATCAGAAAGAGTGATCCTTTGTAAAAAGAAGAGTGTCTCAGTCACATTACTCAGCAGCATTGAACTCTTAGCAAACACTTTAGTATTGGAGCAGGAGATGGAGCTGGCGTACTTATAATGCCCCCTCTGACAAGCTTTCCTAGCTCCTGGTAATACTCTAATGCTTTCCTCTAAGAATATTGATCCTGAGAATTGATCCTGGTTGTTTCTGCACTACAGGATAACATAAACATAGATGAAGCATCCCGGTTCCTAGTGGAGAGCATTCTTGCCAACCACCAAAGCTTCCCTAATGAAGAAAACGACGGCAGAATTAAACTGGATGAGGAGACCGTGAAAAAAGAGAACAAATCCCAGTGTTGCTGACTCAGCGTCTGCTTCTCTCCTGCGGATGCAGCCTGATTCGGTTGGAAGCAGGTTCCTGAGAGTGGATCATGGGTGGTGGATATGCTGCTCTGTGAATCTTCAGGGCTGTGCCTTAAAATAACAAGGATGGCACCCCTGGGAGCCTGTGACGAAAGGGGACGCGGGTGAAGGAGTCCTGCCGGTGGCTCTGCCCCTTCACCTGTGAACACTTAGGCTTCTGTTTTTGTTGCCATCATATTCAGGATAATGTTTATGTCCTTTTTAACATCTTTTAAAATGACAGTTCTTCAGGATTTGTTAAGACTTGGAAGTTGTGGCTTTCAGTGTGAACACTGGGCTGGTAATAAACTTTCCCTGCAGTCTCACTGTAGTTTCATGAGTCTGTATTTTTGTCTCCCGTATCCTATCCTCAAGTTCGAGGGAGGCTTTTAGACCCTTTTAGCCACAGAAAGCTGGAAGTTTCTGTTTAGCAATTTATTTTTCTAGTCAAAACTTTGGTACTTCATGTAAAATTGTTATCCTTAAATATTGTAATTTAACTAGTCCTGGCTAGTGTGGCATGTGGTTATTCCCCTTAAATACATTAAAATCCCCTTCCTAATGAGTCAGGAAGCACTCACACCACACTGGTACTCTGATCTGGTTGGTACCAGTTGGAAACAATATAAATGAACATCTCTTCTTTTCTCTCCCTAGTCCATTCTCTCCTTTCTTCTTCCTGTGTGTTTGTTTATAACTAAGAGCCTGATAGATATTACTGTTGCAGTTGTAACTAGTCTTTTCAAATCTGTAATAATAATCATTAAGGAGTGAATTCATTTCAAAACATATACAGTTAAATCGAGATTTCTATAGTAGGCATTGTGAAAGAAATTAGGTCGTGTGTGGTTTTATACAAAGTTTTGAACATTTAAAGTATAGTACATGAGAAACAAAGCAGGCTCACAATATTTGTATTGTCATTTAACCCAATTAAGGAAAAGAATAAATATTTTGACTGCAACTTTTGTTTTGAATACATGTAGTTCTAGAAAGGTAATATGGGCATACTTTTCTGCCTTAGAAAAGTCTGTGTCTGTTCACTTTTGCCTTTTATTTTTGAGGGGGTTAATGATATCATGTGAAAGGTCCAACTTATCCCTTTCAAAGAAAATTTAAAAGTATTTGTGACATACCAAAGACAATGCAAAATGAGGTCTTGTACATTAAGTATGAACTTCGATGGGAAATATCTGTACATTTATTGAGCAGGGGGAAAAAAAAGACTAGCAAATTGCATTTGCTCTCACAGGTGTACTCTGAGAATAAGTCGTAACTATCACGGGCTATAAAATGTAGCTTGCCCTTCTCATGTTAAACCTGAGCCTTGGCTAGGAATCAGATGTGTTTGTGTGTTATATATTTAAGTAAATCAACTCTTTAACCTCTTTGGACACGTATTCTCTGTAGAATCAGATTTTCCTGAGGCCAAGGAATAGAAAGCAGACCCTGATTTAAGTAATACTAATTTAATTAATACAACCCTCTTAAGTTTTTAAAAATAATGCATTAATTCTTGCTTTCTAGGAAACATATGTGTCATACTTTAAATTTTTTTCTAGTCTATGTACAAAGTTCAACTTTTTAACCTTTTTTAAATTCCAGAGTCCAATAATGTAAGTATTATGAAATATCTGTGCCAAAACCAAAATGTTAGAAATATAAAGCTTATTCTAGGTAGTCATTGAAAGACTGAATGTTCTTTTTTCATATACTGAGTTTTATTTTTTCCAGGAAATTCATCATGTTTACATTGATTTAGCAGTGGATTCAGAATCAGTAGTATTGCACGTTCTTTGCCCATCTTTACCATATTTGTTTTCTTCTCTTAGAATAATTTTAAGGATTGACAGCACCTTAAATAATTTTTTTCTATAAACACTCAGGGTTCTGTTTGTCAGTGTGAGGTAGTGTATTCTATTTATTATTTCCTACACTTTAGAAGTAAAACTGAGTAACTGTTTTGCTTTACTCCTAAATTCTCACTATAATTTATTTTTGCAACTTGAACATGAAACTTGAAGTGAGGGTGTTGGGGAAGGACAAGTTCTCCTCTACCCTTTCTAGGTTCTTCTGGCTGGTCTAAGAATTAAGTTGACATGAAACAGATTTACAGGAGAAAATCAAATTGAATTGCATACATACAGGGCCCCAAAAGAAAAATGAGACCCAAGGACAGGTTGGGCAATTGAGGCTTATCTACCATCTGAGAGAAAGAGAAGGGGGTAGGGGTTTGTGACTTCAAAGGGGAGGAAAGCAATTCACTCGAAGATGGAAAATGTTTGGTAAACAAGTATTTGCTCTGCCATGCAGAGACAGTGGGACACAAGGAGGAATCTGGTCTTCAGGCTCTGCTGAGTGCCCCACCACACCTGGCCCATGTTCTTTGTAGGTATCTCGGGTGCAGAAATAAGCAGTAGGCCCTTTGTCTAAATTCTTTTAGTCAGTTAAGGGGGAGGTAAAAAAGACTTCCTGAGTCTCGGATTTCTTAAAAATAATCAGCCTAACATCATCCTCATGACAAAGAGATATATTTTGGGGTGGCAAATTTTGCTCCCCTACAAGGGTAAGCTACATAAATGATTAAAGGAAAGAAGAGAATACTTTGATATTCCATATTCACTTAATTGCTGAATAAAAACTCCTCAGCCTCACTTCAGAATTAAATAGTTTTCTGGGAATGGAGCTCAGAAATCTGCTTTAAAAAAATCTGGTGATGTCCATTTTGAAAACACTGTGGAGTGGGTAGCAATAGTTAAAGTGTTATTTAGTTTGAAATCTGTGTTTTTACATAAACCATGAACATGCTTAAAATATAGCATTTTCATTTCCATTTATAAATCAGTGTTGTTCAAAAGTCTGAACTCCTTAAACAGTGGACCAGCAGAATAAACTCACTTTCGTCCACTGCAGAAAATGGAGACCTGAGGGTTCTGACAGGCTGGACTAACCTACAAGTAGTGTAGCCATTTGGAAAAAGGAAGTCATAATCTCTGTGTCATATCTTTATTACACTGTTCTCCAAAATGATACAATCTGTAAATTAATAAGTGTGAAAACAAGAAATAAAACTACAAAAACTTTAGCATGTATGAAAAAACTTTGATGTTGGGCTAAGAAAATCTTTAAATCCTCAAATGCTTAAAGCCAAAGAGGAAAACATAGATACATTTGGTTATATCAATATATCTTGTATAGCAAGATGATATAAGTAAAATTATTACAAATGACAGCAAAGAAAATATTTGTAATTCATTCAGTTGGGTAAGGATTAATAAGTCAAATAATAAAAATAAGCACTGTATAAGACAATGAGTAAAAATGAGCAAATAATGTAAAACCAGCACTTACAGAAGAGTCAATTCATAGTATCCAGGAAAATTCACCAAAAATGTATGAGTTTGATTATATCTCTGATCTGGATGAACATATGGGAAAATAGATATTCATAATCTGCTGTGAACTAGATCTGCCTTGATAGATACCTCCGAGTTTTCCCTCACGGGTTGCTGTTCACTTTACACTTTTAGTCCACATCTTGCCTAGAAGTGGAACTGCTATTGATGGGGAAACAGAATTAAGAACACACCCTCCTCCCAACCCAGAAAACCTCCCCACAAAGTTAGACCAGAATGAAAGCAGTTATAATTGAATAAGCATGAAATCAGAACGTGTTCGTCACAGGCAATATGCTAAGAGATTGTAAAGACAGGAAGAAATCTTACCCTTTCATATAGCCCAGCAGATCCGACCCGTTCCATGCGTGTTCTCAGGGTACACAATAACTAGTCCTCAGATAAGAGGGCTTATCAGCCCCATTTTTCTCACATAACGAATCTTCAATTCACTTAGTAACTGGGGTGACCGTTTGCATTAGCTAACTGAGTTTATCCAAAGGAAAAATGAACTTCTTATGTCTTTATGGCAGGAGGAAGTTTTACAAGTTGGCATGAGGCTTCCACCAAAGTTAGGCTTCCCCCTCCCACAGAAACTGGGAGACAGGGACCCTATCTTCCTTGATGATCACATTTCAAAGAGATGGCTCCTAGGTCCTTGAGCAAGCTGATGAGAGACTTATTTAGCTTTAAAAATGATTTACATACATTCCAAAGAGACAGAGAAAGAATTTACAAGTCTTCAAGTGTAAATACTCTCAGATAAAAGGGAGAGCACAGGCAGGGAGAGTCTCTTCCCTTATTTTCCACAGGGAGAATCAAGCCTTTTAATACTTTTAATTTGTATTTGCCCTTACTGTCAACTCTGGGTGAACATTTGCTTATGTGTACAAAGGAGAATATGCAGGAGCTTGTTCACTGCAGCATTGATTGGATAGACATGCAAAAAAACTAATCTGAATGTTTATCTGTAGTGGAAAAATGAAATGGACGATTGAATACCCATACAAGGAGACACTGTACAGCAGTATAGCAACAGTTATATAAAAATATGCATTAAGAATTTAAAGACTTTGTACAGCTAAATACCAAGTTCCTGATTATAAATACCTCAGGGAAAAGCTAGAACTGTGGATATTGGTCAAGGCTGACTTGAGCTTTTTAGATAATGTTTACAGTTTTATGGTACAGTTCATTTTACATTGGTCAGTATGTTCCCTACACTACCACTGAAATGAAGAGGAACATTTCCATTTAAAACATAATACTTAAGAAAATAAAAGCTGCTTTGAATGATCTTTACTGTTTACTACATTTAATAACATCACTTATAATTTGGTCCTTCTTGGATCTTACATATATTAGTTTACTTGCTAAATCAGTTAACTTTCCTAAGATTAATAGCTGGACTTATTCAGCTCAGAGTTTAACATGTCCATCTACATTCACATGAGGTGAATTTTTGCTGCTCACTCTTGCCAGTGTTCAAGAATAAACAATTGTGCAATTTAAAGAACAAGATTTATCCACACATGAAATCATATGAACTACCCATTTCTTTTCCAAAACTGGATTTTGTTTTGAAATTTGAATATAGAAAACCACTATTCTTTTTATTTCTGATTCTCCAAGTTTTGTGTGTATGGTGGGATGAGGAGGTAGGAATGTAGATGATAGGTTAGAGTTACATATAAAATAGTGCTAGAACTACATACATATTAGTAAATCAATCTATTGCCTCTGAAAAGTCACCTGAATACCATCTGGCATTGTTCTACTTGTCCATTAGCATTTCCCAAATCAAACTAATTATCTATCAATCTTCTTCCCACTGCCAAACCTGCTCTAGAGGTTGAAGTGTTTATGTATTACAAATTTTATGTTCACTCTAAGTTAACATGTGATGCTATCTTTTAGTAGTATGATTATTTTGTTGATCTTTGTGAACCACGCTAGATTTATACCTGCCATTTCCCTCCCTTTAAGAAAACTTTGCTTTTGAGTTTTTAGTATAGCTTCAGTCATACTGTTAAACTGTGATTTGAGAGCCTACAGAACTTTAAAGAAATACAGTAATTGCTTTAAGTGAAGTCATAATAACATTGGTTGAAACTGGCTTCAATTTCAATTCAACGTACTGCTTCACTGTCTGTCTGTGGTTTAGAGATGAAATTCTGAGGATTTCTTTTATTCATTACAAACTGAGATACTTTCCAAATTTTTTTCTCTTATGGAAATTTAGTACTGTAAAGTACTGTAGTACTTTCGAGCCGGTTTGATTCAGAATGATTATAATAGCTGGGAGTAGAATCTAATTTTTGTAGCATAGCACCTTTAAAAATTGAATATGTACTCTAGGTATTTTTTGTTGTACTACTTGAGCATATTTCTATTCAATTCTATTTAACAAGGTGATTAATGATAAATTCATTACCTGTTGCAATTGATGTGTAATATGTATAATAGTTGTCTCTGCAGAGAAAGGAATTATGATTAAAATAGGAACTGATGACAGGATAGATAAATGAGCCATTCCTTAAATACATATAAAGCTAAGCATATTATATTCTAAAATAATGGTCACTGTTAACCAAAAATCAACTTATATTCAAAAATTTAAAGACCCATCTCAGTATAAAATGAAGACTGATTGGTAAATCAATGTTAAGTTTAAAATATTATGTTCCTATTATTTTAATTTATATATTATAATATTTCAATGTTTTGTCACCATACACTTTAATTTACCTATAAAGGGAACATGAAATGAACACTTCACTCTGTAGCAGACTTTTACATGACTCAATGAAGGACCCCAAAGAAGAATTTACTTCCTGTAAATTTTAAGATAGTTCTAGGATGAACCAACCTAAGCTGAATCAAGAGTATATGAAATCCACTCCTGTACCCAGCTCTTTAACTCATTGTTATTTAAGACTATCCTGAATTATGGGTGCCAGACAGAATCTGATGTGATAACTAAGACTTTACTCAAATCAATGGTCATGCGCAGGCATGTGCTACCATTGGAATGTCAGCACCAAAATCCTTACTTACAGTTCAAAGGAGACAACTAAAAGTTTTCTGCTCTCCTTTAATTCCCCATGTAATATATTAAATCAACAGGTAAAGAAGGGAAGCCGACATTTATTTTCTTCTTAAGGAGCTGGACAATCTTCCAAATGGCTCCTTCAAGTAGTGATATTTTTGGAACTGCATATTATGAAAGAGTTAGTCTGTTTTTTAACCTTTACTAAATGACATATTTGTAAGTACATTTTTGAAGCCTTCTTGTTCTTTTCAAACCAAGGTTAATGGTGAACTTGGAAGAGAAAATGAAATAGGTCTGTCAAATGGAATTACCTACGAGCTTCTCCACCCACTCAGTCTGCTTATATTCGAGAAGAAATTTAGCCAAATCCTGCTAGGTCCTTAAATGTAATTTTTCTTTCTGTTCCCAGGCCCCATGTTTTAAGTAAAATATCCAATATGCCATAGTTTGTTAACTCTGTTCTAACATTAGTTTTATAAGTCACTTTAAAAAGTTGTAGTTCATTATTTCTAAAGCAGCATTAGTTTACAGGAAATTAATGTTAACTCTTTAAAAAATAAGTCTGAAATAAAGATGAGGCATTATACATTGAATTCAAAATCATTGTCCTATTTAATAACCATGATCGCTTGCTTCTGAAAAAGCATTTTGATGTATAACAAGATAATTTGGCATTTTTAAGAAAAATCACATTGTTAACTATGTCAGAACTTTATAACCAGATCAGAATTTATACAAAGATATCAGAAAAAAAAAAAAAAAAAAGATAGGAAGGGAACAGCAGTGAAAATTTTACCAAGGAACAGCTATATAACCAACCATATTTCCAAGATTTATTTTTTAAACCAGAGATGCATCAGAATTAGGAACTTAGGGCAGATGCACCCTGTTATTAATTGAATTAGGTCCCCCACAAAAGAAATGTTGAAGTCCTAACCCCCAGCGCCTCAGAATGTGACCTTATTTGGAAATAGTATGGTTACAGATGTAATTAGTTCAGATGAGGTGCTGGCATAGGGTGGGCTCCCAATACAATATAACTGGTATCCTCATAAGAAGATGGCCACATGAAGACATAGACAGGGAGAATGCCATGTGAAGACAGAGGATTGGAGTTCCTTGACAGCTACAAGTGAAGGAACACCGCAGATTGCCAGCAAACCACCAGAAACTGGAAAGAATCAGGGAAGGATTCTTCTACAGGTTTTGGAGGGAGCACGGCACTGCTGAAACCTTGATTTTGGACTTCCAGCCTCCAGAACAATAGACAATAAATTTCTGTTGTTTAAAGCCACCCAACTTGGGATACTTTGTTACAGTAGCCCTAGAAAACGAATACACACTCCAATACCACTTCTACTTACATTATTGGTCAGAGAAAGAAGTGGAAGTGGGAAAAATATCAAAACACTGAAGGTCAAATTGAAAGCAGTACAAAGAACAGATTGCTGAAAGGATGATAAGGGATATAGAATTCAAGATGGCAAAAAGAAATGGAAATAAAGTTATTTTAAAAGAGAAAACAAAGGGAGAACGGATAATGGAGGTCTAGCAATTGGTATGCTCAGAATATGCTGAAATAAAGTGATTCATAATTTGAAAATAACAGGATGCTAAAGACATATTAGGACAATGCAAACAAACAAAAGGCACAAATATCAATCAAGGTGAGTTGTGGGCAAAAAGTACCAAATGAGACATAGGAGAACATTTTATTACAAAAGGAGGAATCCATAATGGGAATCTAACAGTAATAAATGTATTTATCATCAACATTCATAAAACAAATGCTAGGAAGTATTAGGGGAAAAAATGTAGTACAAGACTTCAGCTGAACTTTCCTCAATCAATTGTGAAATAATATAAGATAGATCCTCTGCAAGCACACACATACTCCCCACTCCCACAGAAGGATATACCTTATATTCCAGTAATCATGGAAAAATCAATCACAAAAGTCACCATGGACTAGCCACAAACAAACCTCAAATTCTGAAAGAAATAGAGTCGACAACATTCATCACAAAGCAATAAGATCAGAAAACAGCGGAAGGCACACAACCAAACCAACTAAACAGAAACTAACTGGACATATAACTCAGACCAAGGAGAAAATCAAACCTAAAATTACAAAATATCTGGAAAATAACTATGATGAAGACACCATATATAGAAACTACCAAACTGCAGATAACAATGCCAAAATCAAAATGCTTACTTTGAAACGATTAACGAATAAAAGTGAATGGAATAAACTTTCAATACAAGAATTTAGAAGACCAGTGAAGGAAGAAATTAATGCTAACATCAGAAGTTTGTTTACTAGAAACATAATAATTTTTGTAAAATTTTTTGTGGAGGGAGAAGATAAAATAGATAAACCTGAAAATTATGGTATAAAGAAAATAATGGCATTTAAATGAGAAAGTAAAAGATGTTAACTGAAAATTTTGCTCAACATTATGCAAATTAATTCAAAGGAAAACAATTTCTTAAACTTCCCCAGGGAGAAAAGTAGTCCAATTTTTATATTTGAGAAATAAGTGGTCAAAAAATCTAACTTTCACCTAGCCCAGCCCTCTTTGTAACTTCCATCACCAAAAAATGCACCAGGTATAGTATATACCACGGGTAACTTGAAACATTTAAAGAACTCATCTTCCCAATGCCATTTAAACTGTTCCAAAGTATAGAACAAAGAAAACTCTCCATTTTTAAAGGAAGTTAGCTTTGAAGTATGAGAAACACCTTGTTGCTTGACTAAAGTTGAGCAAGCGATGACAGTGACTTACCAACCAGTTCGTGGATGGTCTCTGTCAGACTGTAACTAGAAAAAGACTAGTTACTGGTGATTATGGAATCTGAGAAGTGCTGCAAGGTAATTTTGGCAATGCAAAGAAAGTGAGTCCCAAGGACCCTGAGGAACATTGACCTCCTGCACACCCACATTTACATTACTACGTCAGAATCAGAGGAGAGGGATGGGCTTTCTATAAATGGAGAGGGTAAGACAGAGAAACAGACTCTATGAATTCCATGACGTCAGTCTTGCTGGTGTTTTATTATAATTCCAGGCTTACTATCAAGAATGAAACAGCGCACTGTTGTGTGTTGATGATTATATAAATATTGAAACTCTCAACCATCAAAGAAATGTTATTTGTTAGAAAGGAAGCCCTTTTTAATAAAAATGACCCAAACATGAAGTTTTTCCAGGATTAAATAGTATATATAAATGAAGTTAGCAAGATATTTATACTGAAACCTGACAAGGGTGCCCAAAAATAGCAAACTAGCTACCAATCTTAAAGTGATGGAAAAACCCCATATGAATAATTAACAAATAAAATCAACAGCACAATAAAGATCAACTTAAGATGCCCAGGATGGGTTTATACAGTTGTTTCTATTAAGATTGTTAAGAAAGCTATTAATGAGATTTACCATGAAAGCAAATCAAAACAGGATGTTATTTTTCCGTAAATGCTGAAAAAGAATTTATAAAAATTAAGTGTAATTATGCTTTCATTCAATAAAAAAATTAACTGCAACTTAAAAAAACTAGTAATAAGTAGATATTTCCTGAATATGATTTTTTAAACTAATGTGCCCCAAAGTTAACATTTAGGGAAAATGCTGACATTGGTGAGTATCCAAAATCTGAGATGCAGATAAAAATTGAGAGAATTTTATTATTTTGAAACACAATATTTTTCCTGGAGCTGACAGATTAAAATGATTGTTATAGCAAATATCGTATAAAGCATGTATACACTCTCAAGAATATTAGTTTGCTTACCTCTTCAGCAGGTTCCAGCAAACTGATTAATTCTCTGCAAACAACCATTGATTTTTAGCAAGATGTAGTTTACTTAATAATTAAGGTTTTTTTGTGGTTTTCATTCAGCTTCCCTTTATAGCATGTACTAGCTTCTATCTTGTTTAAACATCTCATAACTAATGATTGTGAAAACACTTTTACGTAGAAAACGGTTATTAATAAATGTCCTTTAAATATAGAAATAGATTGACAGTTGATACCAATATTAAAAGACTATAAAAGGGCTATGTCCTTTTTAAAGTAATGAATTTATAACAGTGTAATATGAGGCAGCATACTTATTAATATAATGTTTGTAAAAATTTAATATGACCGAATAGATTTTTAGAAGGAAAGCGTTAATGCTGGTTTGGTAGCGTTTTTTCCAGCCTTGATGACACCTGATCATTTTACCCTTGGTGAAATCCTCCTTGAAACACTAACTCAAGAAATTATTAAGGGTGTGCCTACACTGGATCTAAGATAAATCAGACTTTTACCGAGAACCGTGTAGGACACAGAGCTACTGGGCTTCATTGTCAATATTGTTTATAAAGAGTAACCAGTATTGATGAAGCAGCCACATGGAGGTATAGGCTCTTGTAATTCCAGAGCGGGCAGCAGGATTAGGTAGGAATCAACGCTGAAGGGCTTTCTGAGACAAGATAGTGCACACTCACTCAGCCTCTTCTCCTAGGATCCTATGAGTGCGGAGTGACTGGGATACTGAAAAATTCCTGGAAGTTCCAAGACCACAGTCATGCCTTTGTAAGCATTCTGTGCTGTTGCCTATCCTATATTCTTTCTTAAAGCTACATAAACTTGATGCTGAATAAAGCCTCTTTTGTCTCACAACTTCTCTTTTTGAACCCAAGAATGTTGCTGTTAGTAGCAGAAGGGCTTCTCAATTGCAGACTTCTGATCATTGTAGAGTTGTTTAATCTACTATTTAGTATTCATAACAATAACAAGTTATTCTTTAAGAGCTTCATTTAAGTTTTATTTGTTTGATTCAATTTAGAACAAGGTTCCTTCAAGAAAAATGTTCATTTTGAGAAATCTTCAAATCTTCTTAAGATAAAATTTTAAAAAAAGATGTTAATTTTGCTCCAGGTGGAATTGAGATGACAAAAACTCCAAAATCATGTACAATGACATCTGTGATAGATAATCTTGAAGCCAGATATAATAAAGAATCTAAATAATAATAGGAAAAATAAGTCTTAGAGAAAAACCGAGTGTTCAAAACATATTTTTTCCATTAATCAAATTTCAAAACAAAGACTTGGCTAGAATGTTGTAATGAGGCAATTTTCTAGTTTTGAGTGTGTAGAAACTAAGAATTTAAAGAACAATGTCATTGAAAAGAGTTCTGTAGTCTTCCAACTATTTTCAATAATTGAAGAGGAGAATTTTTTAGATTTTCACAAGTTATGAATTGTAGTAAAAATTCCTTTTAGAAGACATTAGTGAAAAAGCTTTTTTTATTTCCTGAATTACATTCTGGTGTGCAAAAAAAAAATTTTTTTTTAATGTTACTGCTATTAAGTGTACTCCTGAATCTTATTCTGAAAGCATCTTATTTCATGATATAGCATCAATGAAATATCATCACCACCATAAGTCAAGTCTTCAAGTCCAGAAATTGTGGGGGAAATAAATGCATATTTTAGTTATTATTTGAAAGGAAAAAAAGCAACATCACCATCATCAGTAACCTATACTGGAAGAGCAGGCCAAAAAAGAAAAAAAAAAAAAGTTCAGTTTGTTTAGTTGAAGTGAACATCAATTTTGTATGACGGATTACATATAGTAGAGTAGACAGGAACTATCTAGCTGCTGGTGATACTGACAAACTATTTCTCTGCACTATAATATTAAACTTCTAAAATGTGATTACTAAAACATTTTTAATAATAAAATTGTGACCATTACATTTTTGATGCAATTTTATATGTAATTCTACATACCAACATTTCCTTCTGTGATGATGAAGACTCGGGTTATTCAATATTCTGCTGAAGTAAGTATTCTATATACCTTGAAATTAAAAAAAAAAAAAAGATATTAGCATGAGAATAGCCAGATAGATCACAGGGTTAGAAAGTCCAAAACTGAGTCTAAAAGCATTTGGAAATGAAGTATATGAAGGGATGTTATTTCATATCAGCAAAGAAAATTTGATTATTAATAAAATGTGTTGAGATAACTGAGTAGTCATCTAGGGGAAAATGTTGGCTCCCTAGATCTAATTTTTTATCCAAATTAATTTCAGATAGATTAATGATTTAAATGAAAAAAATTACTAAGATAAAACATGAGATTTTTAAAAAATCTTGGAATTAGGGAAGTCTTTTTAAGTATGACACAAAATCTGATACTTTCAACCACACAAAAATAAATAAATACATTGCCAAAACTCACCATAAGTAAACTCAAAAGATGATCCTGGAAAAGTATTTTATGTTATAGTTAAACTGCTATTATCCTTGATTTTTAAAGAACTCCTCCTACAAGTCAAAAAGACCAGAACAATGAACAACAAATAAGCAGAAACAACTAATTGAAGAGGAAATAAAATGACCATTAAACAGATGAGAAGATGCTGAAACACACTCACAAAGATGCAAATCCAAAACTACACTAAGATACCATTTTTCATCTATTAGATTGGCCAAAGAAATATTTATTAAAATTACTAGGGTGTGATAAAACAGCGTCTCATATTGCTGAAGAGAATGAAAGGTGGCAAAATGTATATAAAGGACAAATGGACAATACCTATCAAAATTACAAATGCCATTTTACGTTGAATTTCCCATAGCCATTTATCCTGCAGATATGCTTGAAAATTTGTAAATTTAGTTCATGTTGCAAGGATATTCATTGCAGCAATGTTTATAAAAGCAAAAAACTGGAAATCGTGGATTAGAAAAAGAATGCTGTGGTGGTATTACTTTCACAATCAGATAAAAACATTGCTATACAAAAGGTATGAATCCTTTATATGGGAACATAACAATTTCATAAGTTATTCAAAAGTTCTTTGAAAATTAAGTGCTAAAGCAACTCCAGTCTATTCTGAATGGTAGAAATAAAACCTTTCTTAGGCACTGTACATCCTTGATTTAGCAGTGAGGGATCAGTTATTGTCGTGGTGGTTGTTATGTGGCAGCTCTCAACTGTGGAAGCAGAAGATAAAAGCTAAGGAAGAATTTTAAACTTCGTGGTTTAGTATTGAAGGCAAACCTCTTGGCAAAAACTGGGCTATTTTGTGGCTCCAGGACTTTAAGGAAATCTCTGTCCAGTCATTAGCTAACTACTAACCTAATGGAATAGATATTTCAGCGGTCACACATGACAAAAGATACATACTTTCCAAAATTAGTTCAGAAAAATCATTAAACAAACAACAACTACAATAATCAGCAACATCAACAAACCTAGCTGGAGGACTGGAAAGGAGAGAAATTGATTTCCAGAGTTTCCCCATTATAAGATTCACAGTGCTCAGTTTTCAACGAAAAAATTACAATGAATGCAAAGAAACAAAAAAAGTATCTCGGAGAAAACTCAGACATTGGACTGTCTAAACAAAAACTCTAAATTAGCTATTTTAAACATGTTCAAAGAGCTAAAGGAAACCATGAATAAAGAACTAAAGGAAAGGATGAGACTGATGGCTCATGAAATAGAGAATATAAATAAAGAAGTTGTAAAAAGGAACCAAATAGAAATTCTGGAATTGAAAAGTACAATAACTGATACGAAAAATTCATTAGAAGGTCTCAAAAGCAGGTCAGATTTGAGCAAGCAGAAGAAAGAATCAGTGAACTTCACAATTGAAATTACCAAGTCCCAGAAAAAGAAAGAAAAAAGAATGAAGAAAAATGAACAGAACCTCAGAGACCTGTGGAACATCGTAAAATGTACTGACAATCATAAGGGAAGTCCCAGAAGGGGACTAGAGAGAAAAGGGCAAAAAAGAATATGTGAAGAAATAATGGTCCACACTTCCCAAATTTGTTGACAAACATTAATCTGTAGAGCTCAATGAACTCTAAGTAGAATAAACTCAAACTCCATACCTAGACACATCATAATCAAACTGTCCAAAGCCAAAAACAAAGAGAATCTTGAAAGCAGCAAGAGAGAAATGATACGTCATGTGTAAGAGATACTCAATAAGATAAACAGTGGTTTCTTATTAGAAACTATGGAGACCAGAAGGCAATGGGATGACATATTCAAACTTTCAACTAAGAAATCTATATCTGACCAAACTATCCTTTGAAAATGAAGGTGACATTAACACATTCCCAGATAAACAAAAACTATGAGAGTTTTTCACTAGCAGACCTCTCCTAGAACAACTGCTAAAGTTATGTTTGTTGAAGTCATTCAGGCTGAAATAAAAAGACATTACACAGTAATTCAAATCCACATGAAGAAATAAAGAACACCGATAGAGATAACTAACTACCTAGGTAAATATAAAAGACAGTATAAATGTATTTTTGTTTGTAATTCATTTTTTCTACCTGACTTAAAAGACAACTGCATAAATCAATAATTATACATCTGTGATAACAGGCACACAATGCATAAAGATGTGACTTCTGATAACAGCATGAAAGTGGAGGATGGAGATACACAGGAGCAATGTTTTTATATATTATTGAAATTAAGTTGGCATTGTTCTAAACTAAAGGAGAAATACAAAATCTTACTACAAGAGACTGATTTAGTAATCAAACAAATGCCAAAAAAGAAAAGTGTACGACCGGAGGGCTTTACTGATAAATTCTACCAAATACATAAAGAAGAATTAATGCCGACCTTTCACTAACTCTTTCAAAAAACAGAAAGAGGGGACTTCCCTGGCGGTCCAGTGTTTAGACCTGTCGGTCCAGGGTTAAGACTCTGTGCTCCCAATGCAGGAGGCTTGGGTTCGATTCCTGGTCAGGGAACTAAGATCCCTCATAATGCACGGTGCAGCCAAAAAAAGGCATACACGTCTCAGCCAATAAATAAATAAATAAAACATCATGATATTTTAAAAAAAAAAAAAGAGAAAGTCGGAACTCTTCCTAACTCATTCTATGAGGCCAGTATTACCCCAATGCCAAAGGCAGAAAAAAGCATCACAGGAAATGAAAACTACAGACCAATATCCCTTGTGAGTATAGATGCAAACATCTTCAAAAAAAAAATTCTAGCAAACTAATTCCAGCAGTATTAAAAATAGTTATATACCATGACAAGTGGAATTTTTCTCAGGAATGCAAGATTGGTCCAACCTGCAAAAATAATCAAAGTAACATCATATTGATAGAATAAAGGAAAAAAAACACATGACCATTTCAATATGTGCAGAAAAAGCATATGACAAAATCCAATACTATTTCTTGATGAAAACACACAACAAACTAGGAATAGAAGGGAACTTTCTCAACATGATAAAAGCCAACTATTGAAAACCCACAGCAAACATCACGATTAATGATGAAAAACTAAAAGCTTTCAGGAACAAGATAAGTATGTCTGCTTTTGCCACTTCTTTCAACATTGTACTGGAGGTTCTAGCCAGGGAAATTAGTCAAAAAAAAAAAAAAAGAATTAAAAGACATCTAGGTTGGAAAGTAAGAAATAAAGTTATCTCTATTTGGAGAAAACATGATATTATATACAGAAAACCCTAAATAATTCACTAAAACAATAGTAGCTTTAGTTTTAAATAAACTAGCTCTGCAAAGTGTCAGTGTTCAAGATCAGTGTACAATATACAAAAATTAGTTATATTTCTATACGACATCAATGAGCAAGCTGAAAATGAAATTAACAAAGCAGTTCCATTCACAATACATCAAAAAGGATAAAATACTTAGGAATAAATTTAACCAAGGAAATATAAGATTTGTACACTAAAAACCACAAAATATTATTTTTAAAAATGCAAGATCTAAATAAATAGACATCCTGTGTTCATGGACTGAAAGACTTAATATTGTTAAAATGACAGTACCCCCCCCCCCCAAATTATATACGGATTAAATGCAATCCCCGTGAAATGTCCAATTGCCTTTTTTGCAGAAAAGGATAAGCTGATCCTAAAATTCATATGGAACTGCAAGAGACATCTGATCCTAAAATTCATATGGAAATGCAAGAGACATCAAATAGCCAAAACAATCTTGAAGGAGAAAAAAGTGGGAGGGCTTACACCTTCTGATTTCAAAACTCACTCCACAGCTACAGCAATCAAGACAGTCATAAGGTTAGTACAGAGTCATAGAGTAGGTGCTGTGTCATATAATAAGTTCCTCTACACTACACACAATAACAGTTTGGTGGACTTTTTAAAATTGAATTTCCCAATAAGAGGTAAATGTTAATGAAAGGGAAAGCAATAAATCTTTAATTTAGATTTATCATTTATAACTTTGTATACTGAGTTTGCTCGTACATGAGCATACCTGCTCTGACACTTCAACTGCTCATCTTTGTGAAAAAGAAAAGGAAATTATGTCTGTGCAATTTGCAGAGCTCAGTATTAAGCTGCAAGTATGACATTGTAGCTTCTCTCTGTTGCTATGGGCAAGTTACTCGAATGACTTCAACAGATTCTTAAACTGAACAGAAATTGCTTCCCACTCAGTTATAATTTTACCATGCAGAGGCTAGAAATTGGGAATAAATAATGAAGGAGGTCATCCAGGTTCACATTTAATGCTCTGTGTGGGATGTAGCTGTTGGAGAGGGGAAACATAGCCTAGTGGTAGAGAGATCTTTCTTTACGATCTGAAAGAAATTCTGGCAGCTCTGACTTTACTTTCATAAAAGTAAATGGGAAAGAAAAACCTGTATGAAGGAACAAATATGGTTGCTAAAATTGTGCTTTTAAGGTTGTACCTTACAGAAAGAAGTAATCAATGACCAATTTTTTAAAAAAGCATAGAATGTGGACTATAGATTGATTAGGAATGTGGCATTATTTGCCATATAACATTATTGAGATAAAGATATAAGAAATGTTTTTCCTCAAAACACCTTTCATGTAATCCATAGCTTGATTCATTGACAAGAGGTTTGGTGGATTAAAGATGGCCACCATTTCTTTGTAACGCTTTCCTTTGAGAAGTAGAGTATATTTTCCCTCATCCTGAATCTAGTCTCATCCTGTGACTGCTTAAGTAATAGATAATGGCAGAAGTGACACCGTGCCAGCTCTAGGCTTAGCCTTTTAGAGCACTGACTGGCAGCTTTTGCTTCTGTCCTCTGGGAACACTCATTCCTCAAACTCTGCCTTCTAGAGCCCAGCTGCCATCCGTGAAAAGCCCAAGCCACCTGAGGATCCATGTGAGGTGCTGCGGTCCACATGCCCAGCTGAGCTCCCAGCCTTCAGCCAGCATCAACCAACAGCCATGTGAGTGCGTCATCTTAGATGTTCAAGCCCAGTAGAGCCACCCAGTAGCTGTGACCCCAACGGTGGCAGCTCTGGCCCAGAACTACCCAGGCGATCCCAATTAACATGCAGAACTGTGAGAAGTAATCAAATGGTTGTTTTAAGCAGTGAAATTTTGGCCGGTTTGTTATGTAGCCAAACATCAAAACAATCATCTTGCATAATGATGTTTGTTAAAAGTTAGGTGTCACAGATGGCAGAATGAACAGAAAATTAGTAAATTTGACCTGTATCAATGATTATGTCTACAATCTCTCCTCAGAACTTCTCCAGGGGAGTTTTAGCAACTCAGAAGACTGCTTTCAGACCTGATCCCTTTTCTAGAACTAAATTTACATCCCACTGGGTTCTAGACAAAAAGTGTGTGAAAAATCTGTAAGTACTTTTAATTTATTGAGAATGCTATCTTTTCTTTAAACTTCAAGCATGGAGACAAAGCTTTTACTTAGAACGTCCTTAGTAAGAGTGTTCATTTGTTTGTTTTGAATAAGATGAAAACATAAGAATGTTAAAAAGTTTTAACATTGAACTTTTATGATGTCACTGATATATTTTTAACATTAGATTAAAACAAAGCAAAACAAAAGCAAACCACCCCAAAAGACAATAAACCCAGCAGGCCTAAAAGAAAAATTTAGGTTCAGTACACTATGAATAGAAATTCCTGTATGTTGAATTAATTTTTGAATTTGGTTTCTGAGTCTTTTGTAAATAATAGGTCAGAATGAATTAGTGGAATAAAATCGCATTGGTGATTTCCTTTTAGATTAATGGATTTTACCTCAGATCCCAGTGTTGAGTTAAATGTAAACATGTGTTTCTGTGGATTGACAGCACACATTTTTCAATACATACAGTCCACTGAGAAGCACAGTGCTGTCAGAGTTCAGCCTGGCTTCTGGGCATGGTTTTGAGGAAACACCTAATTTTGAGCAAGTTACCAACGCACTCTCCCCTCAATATCTGAATCAGTAAAAAAAAAAAAAAATTAAAAAAAAAAAAAAAGAATGATAACCATCCCTGCCCAATTTATCTGGAAGGACTGTTCTTCAGCATCAAGTGATCATATATGATGAACATACTTAAGGAGCAGACGGCTTTTTTCAAAACTAAAATCATTTTGTTGTTGTTCTTGATAATTTTGCTTCCAGTAATTTCGTATTTTTTCTTTCAATTCTGTAAACTATTTTAATCCACTTTTCTGAGGTCCAATGCTGTTCATGTTTTAGATTTTGGTGTCTTTGCCTGCTTTGCTTATATGGGTCTCTAAAGTTAACTGATATTTAACTGGAACATAAACTGTGGCAGAAATACTGGGGAGAGAAGAGAAAAATAATCATATGTAGAGAAAATAAAAGCTAAGGTGACAAATTCAAGCATTCAAACTTCTAACAAAATCTCCTTTCTTTCTATCTCATTTCAACCCACCGAGGACCTGTATACACCTTTACTCCGCTGTCTCCGTTTCCTTGTATGTTTCTCCGGGAACTTCATATACATGGGATTCCATGGTAAATACTGTTGTATCTTGCTTCATTCACTAAGCCTAAAGTTTTTATGATTTATCTGTTTATCTATTTATATATTCATTATTATTATAATAATATAATTCTTATATAATTCTTATATATATTTATCTATTTGTATATTATATATTTATTTATATATTTGTTGTTCATTCCTTTTTATTCCTGAATGGTATTACCAAATATATCACATTTTGTTTATTCTCCTGTTGATGGACATTTAGCTTATTTACAATTTTTGCTGTCATTAATAGAGCTGCTATGAACTTTCTTGTTAAAATCTTTGTGTGACTATGTGTTTTCATTTCTCTTAGGTAAACATCTAAGACTGGAATTTCTGGATATTACGGTAAGTGTGTGTTTAACGTCATAAGAAACTGCCAAACAGTTTTCCAGAGTCATTTGCCATCATCAGTGACTAATCAGAGTCGGAGTTGCTTGGCATCGTCTCAACATTTAATATTTGTACTGGTTAGTTTTTGCTTCATAACAAATCTCTACATAACGTAGTGCCATAAAATAACACCAATCTGAGCCAACTCACTGGAACTTGACGGCTTAGGACAGCCTCACTTGTGTGTTTGGTGATTACCTCATCATCAACTGGGATGACAGGCATGACTTGGCTTTGTGTGTTTCAGAGGCTGGCCAGGACTCATCCGCATGGCTTGCTGGTTCAAGTCAGCAGAATAAAGCAAGCTCCATTCCACTTCCACTTTCTAATCCTCTGCTTGGTTCATGGTTGTTAATGTCCTAGTAGCCAAAGAAAGTCATGTGGCCAAGAACACATTTAAGGCATGGGGAAATGGATTCCACCTTTAATAGAAATAACTGAAAAATCACATTGGAAAGGAGTATTGCTGCAGGGATAGGAAGTATTTGGGGCCTTTTAGCAATCTACCTTTCAGCAGTCTTTGATCACAAAGAATTTATAGTCTCTTCACATGAAAAAATATAATCCTGTCATTCCAGAACCCCCAAAGTTTCATTTCAATGATGGCATCAGTCTCAGAATTGAGAATATAGTTATCTAAATCAGATCCAAATGCAGGTGAGGTTCCAAGAACTGTAGTCATCAAGCGTTCGTCTGGGAAACAGAGCTAGCATGAGTGTTAGTGGAATAAGGGATTCATTGTAGGAATTAGACCTTGCACAAAAGTGAAAGTAGATGAAGTAAATGGAAGGGTTGGGATCAGAAAAAGAGTCATTAATGAGTCTACCTAAAGTACTGGTGCAGGTAGACAAGTTAGAGCTTGCAGGGAAGTCTGAGAAACTAAACATCCACTGCAGTAGGACCAAGAAAAGGAAGTTCATGGCGAGCTCTATGGGAACTTGTTGTCTTTGTGTAGGTACCAATTTTGTGGGTCCAGAGCCAAGCATGGTGGACCTGGGGCTGCTGTTGATCACCCTGGAAGATGAGTTGGACAACCTTGTAAAATGAGGTCATGCCATGACTCAGTGAATACATCTGCACCAGTCTGGCACTAAATCTGACACCGGCAAACTTTTGAGAGTAATGGCTACTGCTTTATTTATATAAATTATACGAAAGTTTCTCTTTGGGCCAAATCTAAAACAGAAAAGGAAATTCTGGGAAATATAGTCTTCAGCTTAACCAGGTTGACATAGAAAAATACAGTATACTGTTATTAGTTTTATTTTTTCATTTTAGCATTGTACTAGGTATGTATATACTCATTATATCTCATTGGGTTTCAATTTACACAACCCTAATGACTGTGCTTATTGGCCATTAATATTCCTTATTTTGTGGTTGTCTATGTTTTGTGTGAATTTTTATTAAGTTTTTTGTCTTTTTATTGTTGAATTTTAGCAAATCTTTATATAGTCTAAATACAAATCCTTTGTTGTATAAATACATTGCAATGCTTTTATCCCATCGAGGTTTGCCTTCTAATTTTCTTAGTAATGACTATTTTTGAAAAGAAGTTTTTACTTTTAAGGAAGTTCAGTTTATTAAACTTTTTATTATGTTTAATGATTTCTGTGTTCTAAGAAATCATTGAACACCTGAAGTTTGCAAAGATATTATCCAGTATTTTCTTTAAGGAGACTTTTAGATTGAATTTTTATGTTTAGATCTATATCCCATCTTGAGTTAATTTCTGTATATGGAGTGAGGTATTGGTCAAGCTTCTTTTTTTTTTTCATGTAGACAGCCAGTTCTTCTGGTACTATATATTGAAAACCATATATAATTTCTTTGTCCACGTTAAATTTCATTGGTGCCTTTATAAAAATAAAATTACCACATTTCATTGTGTGTATATATCTCTTTCTGGACTTCCTGTTTTTACTAATCTATTCTTCTAGTCTATATCAATAATTATTACAACTTTATAGTAATTCTTAAAATAATACAAATCTTGCAAATTTTTTCTATTTAAATATTTTAAAAAATTATTCTGGGTCATTGGCAATTCTTTATAAATAGTACCAGATTGTCAATTTATGCCAAAAAATAACCTGCTTGAATTTTGGTTGGAAATGTGTTGAATCTATAGAATTGGGGGGAAATTGACATTTTCACAATATTGAGTCTTCTAATCTGTGAACATGATGTATTTCTTTTTTTTTTTTTTTTAAGAGAAGGGCTCTTTTTTTTTTAATTAATTAATTAATTAATTTTCTTTTTTGGCTGTGTTGTGTCTTCGTTGCTGTGCGCGGGCTTTCTTTAGTTGCGGTGAGCAGGGGCTACTCTTCATTGCGGTGCGCAGACTTCTCATTGTCGTGGCTTCTCTTGTTGTGGAGCACGGGCTCTAGGCATGCAGGCTTCAGTAGTTGTGGCACGTGGGCTCAGTAGTTGTGGCTTGCGGGCTCTAGAGCCCAGGCTCAGTAGTTGTGGTGCACGGGCTTAGTTGCTCCGCGGTATGTGGGATCTTCCCAGGCCAGGGCTCGAACCCTTGTCCCTTGCATTGGCAGGCGGGTTCTTAACCACTACGCCACCAGGGAAGCCCTCTTTTTTTTTTTTTTTCAATTCACATTAAAAAAATTTTTTTTATTGGAGTATAATTGCTTTACAATGTTGTGTTAGTTTCTGCTGCATAATGAAGTGAATCAGCCATTTGTATACATATATCCCCTCCCTCTTGGACCTCCCTCCCACGTCCCCCATCCCACTCATCTAGGTCATCCCAGAGCACCTCATTTATTTAGTCGTCCTTAATTTTAGCAATAAGATTTTCCGGTAGAAGCCTTATACAGCTTTTCTTATATTTATTACCAAGAATTTTTCTTGCTGGCATGGTAAGTGACATTGTTTGTAAATTCTCACCCCCATCCCAGACTATAGTCAATAGGACAGCCAAATTATTATTATTAAAAATAAAATTAGGTGTCACTCTTCATATCATAACCAACAAATGGCTTCTTCTATTAAGCATAACAAACACCACAATCATTTTAATAGCCTAAAAGTTCAGCTTGTCTCACCTCCTACCATTATTCCCCTGTTCCCTCTCCAGCAACCACACTGTTTCTCCACATGCCGCCCTCGTCAGAGGCTTCATTGTTGCTTCCTTTGTCTGTGGCAGCCAACCGCAAATATATGCATGGCTTCTTCCTTCACTGTCTTCAGGCCTCTCCTCACATGTCACCATGTCTTCTGACTCCTGACCACTTTATGTGGAATAAACCTGACTCACCCCCTCAGCACCACCCCATCCAACTTACCTGGGCAACCTTACATTTTCATTTGTCCAAGCTGGAGGCCCCAGCTTATGCCTGCTGACCTGACTTCCCATCTAGTTTTCAACCCCTTTTATTCTAAAAAGTGTCCCAATTTGAAAAATAAATTACTTATCACCCTATCCTTATCTTGATTCACTTTTCTTCATAGCACTTACCAATTATGTGCCATATTGTACATTTGCATGTTTGTTTTCTAGCTCCCCCAAAGGGACTGTAAATTCCGTGTGACAGAGTCTTTATTTTTATTGTTGACTGTTTTATCACCAACACTTAGAATATCACACAACTTAATTTGTTGTGTTAAGTAAATAATTGATAAGTACACTAGCTGAATGACTTTGGGAACTGTTTGAACTTCCGTTTTTTCCTCTTTCTGTAAAATGAAGTCCTAGATTAAATGAGGCCGTTAAGGCCATTCCAGCTCTAAAATACAATAATTGCTTGTGAAACCTCATTCCTTTTTGATACAAGTTTCATTTAAGTCAACAGTGTAGAGGAAGAACACTAGAGCAATAATTTTCATAAGCTAGAGTAATCCTCCAAAGCAATAAAAGACATCGTTCTAAAGTAGAATTTCATTTAAGCAGCATGGATTGATTTAAAAATAATTACCTGGGTGACAACTTGCAGGAAGACTCAAGCATAAATCCTTATTAATCATTTTCTGACCTAATTGAGTTTTTCCATACATTCCTGTAATATTTAAAAATATTTTTATGGGATGGGTAAAGTTATTTATGGAATTCATCTTATGATAAAGACCCCCCAAAATTTCTATCTCCAGCCCAGAGCTGTCACCTGAATTCCAGACTCATTTATCCAAATGCCTGTGAACTCTCTGATTGCATTTCTAATAGGCATCTCAAACTGAACACATTCAAACCTGAACTCCTAATTTTCTCCCTAAACTTTCTGCTCTCAAAGTCTTTCTCACTTCAGTGGATGGGAGTTCTGTTTTTTCAATTGCTCAGGCTAAAATCCTTGCTGTCATCCTTGATTCCTCTTTTATCTTACACTCTGTATCCAGTCTATCAGCAGATCCTTTTAGCTATTCCTTCAAATGCACCCAGGATCAGACCGGTTCTCACCCTCCTATACTTTTGCCCTAGTGTAGCCAATACTGCATTTTTCTGAATTACTGCAATAGCATTTTTTTTAACATCTTTATTGGAGTATAATTGCTTTACAATGGTGTGTTAGTTTCTGCTTTATAACAAAGTGAATCAGTTATACATACACATATGTTCCCATATCTCTTCCCTCTTGCGTCTCCCTCCCTCCCACATTCTCTATCCCACCCCTCTAGGTGGTCACAGAGCACGGAGCTGACCACCCTGTGCTATGCGGCTGCTTCCCACTAGCTATCTATTTTACGTTTGGTAGTGTATATATGTCCATGCCACTCTCTCACTTTGTCACAGCTTACCCTTCCCCCTCCCCATATCCTCAAGTCCATTCTCTAGTAGGTCTGTGTCTTTGCAATAGCATTTTAACTAGTTTTCCCTAGCTTCTGCCCTAGTCATCCCTCAATACCCACCCATGTGTATTTTCAATAAAGCACCCTGAAGGATCATTTTAAAGCCTAAACCAGGTCATGTCACTTCTCTGCCCCAAATCCTCTATTTGCTTCCATCTGACTCAGAATAAATGCCATGCTCCTAATAGGAGCCAGTAGGATCTGCCACCCTGCTGCCTCTCTGACTTCATCTTCTCTACTTTTCTTCTTGTTCTATTTGTTCTAGTCACAGAGGCAGAGAACACACCACATAACCTCCCACCTCAAAAAATTACTTGCTATTGACCTTGCTTAGAATACGCATCCCCTCAGAGGTCTGCATGGCTTGATGTCTTATACACTTTAGGTCTCTCCTCAAATGTCATATTACCAGAGTGGTCATTCCTGTGCCCTCAATATAATATAGCAACTTCCTCCCTAGTTCACACATTTCCTATTTCTTTTACCCTACTTCCTTTTTTCTGCTTAGTAGTTAGCCCCACTTGACATACTGGAACAACATGATATATTTTGTGTCTGTTTGTTGTCTCTCCCCCTCTCCTAGAATGTAAGTTCATGAGGTATATAGCATTGTTTCAATAAAGCTAACTTACTTTAAATGAGTTATCTTTAAATTAATGTGCATTTTGAAACTGTTTTTTAGAAACTTGTTTATGAAACTGAGAACTTCCCTGGTGATCCAGTGGTTAAGACTCTGCACTTTCACTGCAGGGAAATTGGGTTTGATCCCTGGTCAGGGAACTAAGATTCCATATGCCATGCAGCATATGGGATCTTATTATGGGATCATACTTAAATTAAAAAAAAAATTTTTTTTAAACTTGTTTATGAAGCTGAGAATATGCACAAATGCAAACAGGGTAAAATGCCCCGTCACACTTGTAGGCGTCACCCTCCAATTGAGCAACACACGCTTGAAGTCTAGGGGGACGGCAAGGTTGGATGTCAGTCCTTCTTAGCTCTCAGAGGAGAGGAAAGGGGCGGCAGAATCAGAGGTGTTTTGATGCTTTCCCACTTTTTCCAGTGCACTGATCACTTCTTGCTGTTTTAGTTCTGCAAACAACCCAGAAAGTGTAGACCTTACACTACTTTCTAGTTGTTTAGAGTTCTCCAGTGCAGCACCCTACTCAAGACCTTCCCCACCAAAGTGTTCATTAATCCTGCAAGTGCTGGTGTCTATGTTAGCACAGAAGAGGATCTGGAACTTCATCTAGTTCAGCCCTACAATTTTCTAAGTGAGGAAACTGGAACTCAGGGAGGTGAAATGACTTATCCGAAAGCACTCAGAGGTGGCCCCAGAGTCCAAGCCTCCAGTTCCCCATTCCTGTTCATCTGTACTGCACTGTATTTTATAGCCTGTTATTCACATTGATTAAATATAGGAAAGTACCTAAAAGTTCAACAGTAGGACAATGGTTACATATATTCATATGATGCCTTACTACACAGCTATTAAAAATCATCATGTAGAAAATCATTAAATGACATGGGAAGTACTGGCAGCATAGCTAAGTGAAAAAAAGTTAAATAATATAAACTCAATTATATAAAATAGTTGTGTAAATGATGACACATCAAAAACACATCAAGAAATTATCAGTGGTTACTTCTGGAAGATGGGACTAGAGATTTTTTAAACTTGTTTTTACACTTTCATAATTCCAAAATCAAAACATTTAAACAAGAGTCCATTTTGAACTTTTCCCCTGCATTTCACTTCCAATGAACTTTAAGGTCTACATTTTTAAGCACTGGAATATATTTATATGTGCTAACTTTTTTTTGTATAAATAGCATGTGTAAGATATATGTGAGGTATAAATGTGTGGAAAATTCAACAAGCTTCATAGATGTATAGAATTACTAGCAATTAAGTCAAAAGAGAGAATGGCTTGTAACTATCTTAACCAGGTTTATAAGGTAAAGGTTTTGCGGGGAGAATAATATACCTTATTATAATCATGAAGCCTAACTATTTTCTTTTCAATTCTCATGTTTAAAAATTATACTTCGTTATTATACAAAATTATTTTCTTACCCTCCAAAAAGTTTTTAAAATTATTTGAAGCCCTTATAAATCACCATAACACAAAATTCTGTTAGTCTCTTCTTCGCAGCTGCAGCTTTTGCCAAGTTATTTTAGAACTTTCATATAGACAAATAGTGCTGCTTCATAGGAGAAGGACCATACTTAGTTTTGTTTTGCTTTGTTTTTGTTTTTCAAAACATATGCATCTCAACCAGTCTTGACAACAATCAGTTTATAACCATTGTTCAGATAAGTAAAATGACTTCAGAGTCTAAATAGCTTGCCAAACATCATACCTCTAGCATGTGATGGAGCTAGGTTGGAGCCCAAGTCTACATGTCTATGAACTCATGTAATGCTGTTTATACAGAATATTTTATTTTATTTTTATTAAAGTATAGTTGATTTACAATATTACATTAGTTTCAGGTGTACAGCATAGTGATTCACTATTTTTGCAGATTATACTCCATTATAAATTATTGCAAGATAATAGCTATAATTCCCTGTGCTATACCATGTATCCTTGTTGCTTATCTATTTCACACATAGTAGTTTGTATCTGTTAATCTCATACCTCTAATTTTCCAAAATTTGGAAAAATTTCAATCATTATTTTTGCATCTATTTTCTTCTGGATCTTCTTCTCCTAACCCCCACGCCTGTCCTCCTTGCCCATTTATTCAGGGACTCCAGCTGCATGTGTATTAGTCCATTTAAAGTTGTTTCACAGCTCCCTGATGTCCTATTCTTTTTTGTTTTTTTCCTCTGTGTTTCACGTTGGATTGTTTCTGTTGCTGTGTCTTCAAATTAACCAATCTGTTCTTCTGCAATGGCTAATCTGTCATTCATCCCATCCAGTGTATCTTTTCGACATAGACATCATATGTGTAGTTTTAGGTGTTCTTAAGAGGAACTTAACATATTTAATCTTTCTTCTAGCTTCTTGAACATTGGCATGCCGTGATAACAGCTATTTTAACGTTCTGTCTGCTAATTCTATCATCCATGTTTTATTCTGAGTCATTTTCAATTGCTTGATTTTTTTTCTCCTTTTAATGGGACATATTTTCCTGCTTCTTTTTGTTTATGCTTGGTAAGTTTTATTGGATACCAGTCTTTTTGAATTTTACCTGTTGGGTACTAGTTATTTTTGTACTCCTAGAAATATTCTTAAATTTGTTCAGGGAAGCTGTTAACCTACTTAGAAACAGTTTGATCATTTCAGGTCCTGCTTTTAAATTTTGTTAGATAGGAACAAGGAGGAGTTTTGTTTAGGGTGAAATTTTCACCACTACGGAGGGGGCAAAACTCCATATTCTGTCTCCTTTGAATTCTGAGGTTTTTCCAGTCATGCTGGTGGGAACAGGCCCCATGTGAGCTTATGCCCCTTCTAACCCTTTCACATGGTTCTTTCCATGGCCTCAGGGCATTACCACCTGTGCTTGTGAAGATCAGCGCTCTGACAGACACTGAGGGCCTACCCTCTGAGTATCTCCTCTCTGTGCTGCTCTCTCCTCCACATACTCTGCTCTGAGAACTTCAGCCTCCTAGCCCCGCTGGATTCCAGTTCCATTTCCCTAAACCGGGGACACCATCAGGCTCTGCCTGGGCTCCCTTGCCCTGTGTCAAGCCCTCACAGAAAGCTGGGACAATTATAAAGTCCGTCAGTTTTTTTTGTTTGTTTAATTGAAGTATAGTTGATTTACAATATTATATAAATTACAGGTATGCAATATAATGATTCACAATTTTTAAAGTTTATACTCCATTTATAGCTATTATAAAATATTGGCTATATTCCCTGTGTTGCACAATATATCCATGTAGCTTATTTTATGCATAGTAGTTTGTACCTGTTAATCCTCTACCTCTATATTGCCCCTCCGCCTTCCCTCTCCCCACTGGTAACCACTAATTTGTTCTCTATATCTGTGAGTCTGTTTCTTTTTAGTTATATTCACTAATTTGTTGTATTTTTTAGATTCCACATATGAGTGATATCAGAGTATCTTTCTTTCTCTGACTGACTTATCTTATGTAGCATAATACACTCCAAGTCCATTCATGTTGCTGCAAATGGCAAAATTTCATCCTTTTTATGGGTGAATAGTATTCCAGTGTGTGGGTGTATACACACACACACACACACACACACTACATATTCTTTATCCATTCATCTGTCGATGGACACTTAGGTTGTTTCCATATTTTGGCAGTTGTAAATAATGTTGCTATGAACATTGGAGTGCATGTATCTTTTTGAATTAGTGTTTTTGGTTTTCTCAGATATATACCCAGGAGTGGAATTGCTCGGTCATATGGTAGTTCTATTTTTAGTTTTTTGAGAACCCTCCATACTGTTTTCCACAGTGGCTGCACCAATTTACATTCCCACCAACAGTGTAGGAGGGTTCCCTTTTCTCCACATCATCACCAACACTTGTTATTTCTGTTCTTTTTGATCATAGCCATTCTGACAGGTGTGAGGTGATATCTCATTGTGATTTTGATTTGCATTTCCCTGATGACTAGCAATGTTGAGCATCTTTTCAGGTGCCTGCTGGCCATCTGCATGTCCTCTTTGGAAAATGTCTATTTTATTTTATTTTATTTTATTTTATTATTTTATTTTATTTATCTTGCCACATCACATGGCTTGCAGGATCTTAGTTCCCCGACCAGGAATCGAAACTGCACCTTCAGCAGTGAAAGCGTGGAGTCCTAACCACTGGACCACCAGGGAATTCCCTATTCATATTTAATTGGGTTGTTTGTTTTTTGATATTGAGTTTTGTGAGCTGTTTATATATTTTGGATATTAACCCCTTATTAATCATATCATTTCCAAGTATTTTCTGCCATTCAGTAGGTTGTCTTTTCACGTTGTTGATGGTTTCCTTTGCTATGCAAAAGCTTTTAAGTTTAATTAGGTCCCATTTGTTTATTTTTGCTTTTATTTCCTTTGCTGTAGAATAAACATCCAAAAAAATATTGCTATGATTTATGTCAAAGAGTGTTCTGCCTATGTTTTCCTCTAGGGATTTTATGGTTTCCAGTCTTACATTTAGGTCTTTAATGCGTTTTGAGTTTATTTTTGTATATGGTGTTAGAGAATGTCCTAATTTCATTCTTTTACATGTAGCTGTCCAGTTTTCCCAGCACCACTTATTGAAGAGACTGTCTTTTCTCCATTGTATATTTTTGCCTCCTTTGTCCGTAAGTGCGTGGGTTTATTTCTGAAAAGCTCACCTTTGTTTGTTTTTCATCTCTGGGATCACTGATTTCATTGCCTGAAGGCCAATGTCTTCATATATTTTATTCATTTTATTAGCCATTGCGCGTGAGAAGGTAAATTCATTCCCTGTTACTTCATTTTGTTTGGAAGCTGAAGGCTTACCAAGTCTCATTTTAGAGTCTGCTTCCTGCAGTCAAACCTGCTATTAACTGTTCTAGGCTAGTTCCCAGGAAACAGACTCTCACACTCTGAGATTTGTGTACACGATGTTTATTAGTGAGTGTTCTCAGTAGTATCTCTAAGAGGGTAAGGCAAGAGGGACTGGGCAGCAGAAGTTACACTGCAATGCTGTTGGGAAAGAGGTCTCTGCCAATAAATGAGGGAGCTCGAAAGACAAAAGGATCTTTCAGAGTTGTCCCAATTATATCCCTTTTCTTACGCATACACCACTGAGGTGCAGGAAGCTCTCAGGGAGAAGGCATAACCTTGCGTTGAGTGAGGAGCTTTCTCTGGTAGGGAAGTGAGTACCTCTGTCCAGGCTGAGTACCACCACATCCAGTGCCTAGGTGACTGCAACCTTACACAAATGCACGTCAGTTTGCATCCTGATGAAGTGTTTTATTACAATCAGGAAAACTTGTTTCTTATTTAAACAGCTTATCGAAATGGAAAGTATTTTTCAGCTAGTATCAGGAAAATATCTTTTCCTTATTATCCCACTTTTTACGAATCTCTCTTTAGAATTTCCTTTCAAAGACAATTAAGACTGTAAGTTAAGCTCTGCCCAGCATAATGAGGCTTTCTCTGGCAGGGACAGGGAGGTTTCGTATCTGCCGGATCCAAATCCTCGATAACTAGAGGGCCCTGAAGAGGCTGAACATTAAGGGACAAAACTGAAACTAAGTTGCAATTTGTAATAAATTTTTCTAGGACCGATAGTAAACATTTTTCTGTACTCCTTCTGTTTGAAGGAGGCAATGTACCGTAGAATTTGAGAGCATACACAGGTAGAAAGTTTCAGCGATGCAAGATGAATAAGCTCTCGAGATCTGCTGTACAACATTGTGCTTACAATTACCAACACTATATTGTGCTCTTAAAAATGTATTAGAAGGGTAGGTCTTGTATTAAGTGTTCTTACCACAATAAATAAAATAAAAATCATAAAATAAAAATCAAATAAAATAAGTGTGCACTCTGAAGCCAGATGGCTGACGTTTACATTCTGGCTCTACCCTCTCTGTGCTTTGGACTTTGGGCAAGGTGCTATGCTTTTTAAAGCTCATGTTCCTTCTCTACAAAATGGGCTAATTATAACCCCTTACAGGGTTGCCACCACTGAGGCAGTCAGAAGCAGAATAATGTGGTTATAAAGAGTGTGGATCTGGCACCAGACCACATGGGCCTGAATGCTGCCTGATACCTACTAATTTAATTTAACCTCTGTTTTCTTATTTACAAAAGAGCGATTGTAATAATAGCACATCCCTAGGGTGTTTATGGGGATTAAGTGAGTTATTACAGAAAAAGCGTTTAGTAGTGCCAAGCAGATAGCAAGTGCTCAATAAATGTGAGTTCTGATGACGAGATGTTGAGGAGGTTTGCAAAGTTTGATGTGAATTTGGTGAAGAAGAGTAGAACCGGTCCTGCTTTAAGTGCCCTTACAGTTTAGTAAATGAGAAGGGCCGGGGCCTAAGTAACGATAAGAATAAGGTGGAACATTATCAGAATTTTAAAAAATGAACAAATAAAGCTCTGTGGAAAATAAAGGAGAAGGATATTAATTTCTAAGGAAAAGTGGCAATTGAAAGACGGAACTTGTAAAGGCAGTTAACCTGAGCCATAAGCAGAACAGGCAGAATTTACACTTCCTCATTTATTTGGTTAAAAGTAGGCAACTTCATAACTGACCTCACGGCAAAGAGGTGGCTGAGCAGCACCATCGTGTAATTTCCCGAGGCTGTGGAACCAAGTGTCTAAAGCTGCCCAGAGCTATGGCTTTAAGAGTCCGAAACACTGCCCCTCTCCCTGCCCTACCTCCTGCTCAGCTCCAGTCATCTAGGGCTCCCAAGGGTGGGTAGAGAAGTGGTTACCAAAACTCACTTCCCCGTGCAGTCCAAAGAGAGAGCCCCTGGTTATGGATTCTGCTGGCATGAGGAAGCAAGTACGTCTAACCACTTCCCTATGGAGCAGGGGTTACCGTTGTCTGAAGTCATAACTCTTCCTCCAAACGTTAAGTACAGACTAAAGAAAGGCTCCGCTCTGTGTAGCTCTAATGAAACACAAGCCCTGTTTCTCAGCCCTTGAGAGTGGTTGAACAGCAAGAGAACTTGGACATCCCTAAGCTGAGTGGCAGGGCAATCACCTGAATTTGCTGTGCTCAGGAGCATGTCCGAAAGATTACAGCCTGGATGGTTAGTCTGGAGGATTGCAGAGGCAAAGGCCACGGAGGCAGGCTGCTCTTGCTGTGCCACTGGCCCCGTGTCAGACAAGTCCCTTTACCCCTCTGCACTTCAGTTTTTTGACCTGTGAAATAAGGAAAGTATTAGCTATCGTTATTTGAGTGCTGATAACGTTCCAAACACAACATTCCAGGTAGGTAGTAGTATTCTTTCCTTTTCGCAAATGAAGAAAATGGAATTCAGAGAGTTTAAATGACTTACCCAGGGTAACTCAATAAGAGTCAGTATTTAAATTCAGGTCTGTCTCTAAAGCCTGTGCTCTAAGGAGCTAGCAGCCCTCCCTAAGCCTGGCATGTCACAGGAACTCAATAAATCACAGCTATTATTAACATTTCAAAATGACATTGACCATAATTACCACCTGCACATAAGAATACGGATTTAAAAAAAGATAGATATAGGGCCTATTTTCCTTTTTGCACTGGCACATACAAATGCCATCTTATAGTTTATAGAGGAACATATTTGCTTCTTAGAATCATGACCTGACCAGAGTTTGGCTTCAGAAAAAAAAAGAGAAATTCCATTTCTGCATGCTGCATGCATAATGTAATAATGGAGAAAAACACTGGACGAGGAATTAATAAGCACTTCATACTTTAAAAACAAATTTTTATTATCTCATTATATCCTGATACCAACTCCCTTATTTTATTTTTATCCTAATTTAACAGATAAGAAAACAGTCTCTGAGTGGAGTAGTAATATGTCTGGTTGAAACCTGTGCTCCTGTTTTTAATGCCTTTTGTCCAAATTCTACCCCTAAGTAGCCAAGCAACTTTTGGCAAGGCATTTCTCTTCTCTTTGTCTGGGGTTCTTCGTCTGTAAAATACGTGTGGGCTGTAGATCACCTGATTTCTAAGACATTTCTTCTCTAATGGCCTTGGCATCTTGCAACCATTAACTATGGCTTCAGGGATGGCCCTTGTTCAAGAGGAAACTCACCCGTCCGTGGGTTGGTTGCTTAAAATTGTGCTATTTTTACCCAATAGTCTTTGTATATGCCTATGGCATTGCATTGATGACTCTGATTAGATTTAGTATTAAATAATATTTTCTTGAAGTTTGATCCTTTACTTTCATTCAGTAGAGCTCTCTGGAAATCTCAATCCTGGGATAAATGAGGCAGAGTTCTCAAGGTGTCTTCACTTTCTTCACACATACAGCTATTTGTAGGGCATTTCTTCAGTCATAACATTAACACTGCTGATTTAGAAGTTATTTATCTTGCATATAGAATACAGAGAAGTTGCTATCTGATTGTCATCTATGTAACATCCAATAATAAGATTGGGATAGTCTGACAAAGAAAAAGCTACGCTGAGCAGAGTGGTCTAGGCATTCATTCCTCAGAGCAGTTGAAAGATTTGCTTTGCAGGAAGCTGCTTTTCCCTTGTAGAGTTGGGCCACTGAACAGTTCCAAGAACAGAGGGAATGTCTTTATTTAAAGATGGTTAATTATCTCTAGGCTAATGGAAGAGACCACCTAGTGACAGGGGTTCTATACCTCAGGCCTGTGCACAGTTAAATCTCTCTGAAGTGAGGTTGTATTGGGCCGGAGCAATATTTGGTTTTATTTTAATGCACTTAAAAATTTTCCCAGTCTAAGCGTTTCTCAGCTTCATTCATTCATGTTATCTGCCTGGTCCTCAAAGGCATTTTGAAATAGAGGCCCTTACTTCCCGTGCTTTCATTATGTTCTAAACATTTTCCATACATCTTATTTATCCTCAAGATAGAATTGTGTTAGCTATTAGCATCTCCTGCTTACAAATGAGTAAACTGAGGCTCAAAAGGAAAAACTTGCAAGATCTTGCAAGGCAAGATCACTTACAGATACCACCAGGATTGGCTGACCATTAAGCTAGAGGCTTAATGGGTCTTGGTTTGCTTGGATTCGTGTCATCTGGCTCCAGTGCCTTCTCAAGTGAGCTTATCAAGGGCCACTCCATTCCATGACCTGGATTTATTCTTTCATGTGAACAACCCAAACCCACAACTTATTTAAACTTATTTAAACTTATTATTGACTTATTTAAATCATTAGCGAAACTTAAGCGACTGAGGGTGTCATGATCTTGCCTTCGGTACAGGGATCCCCCTGCACCCACCGTATTCACTACTGAACCCACGATTTTCAAGCCATTGGCAAATTACTGTGTCTGTAATGTCTCTTAAATTATTGCTAAAGGAACTTGTTCAGCGGAGAGAAGACTTGGGGAAAGGGGACTTGCATAGTACACGTCTTCAAATCCAAAAGAGAGTCGATATATGTCTATGGTTCCGAAGGGCAAAGCCCGGCAGAGTCAACCTGATAGAAAAACTCCGGTTTATCAGAGCTGCCCATAAATCCTACGGACGAATCCATGCCCGGGGAGCCTTCCTTCCCAGACACTCAACCCCTAGGTTACCACCCGCCTGTGGAGCGCCCGAGCTCGCATCCCCACTGCGACGTAAAGCCGCCTCCGCTAGAGCCGCCCCTGCTAAAGCCCTGCCAGCACCTGCCCCGCGGCTGCAGGAAGCACACGGGTCGTCTCCTGGCAACGGCAGACGCGGAGCCAGGGTCGCAGAGCCGGCTCCTAGCTCAGAGCTCAGCCGCTGCCTGGGTCCGCCTCTGCCATGACCACCAAACAAACCAGAAAGAAAGAGGTGCATCGTATCAACTCGGCGCACGGATCGGATAAATCTAAAGAGTAAGGGACCTCTGCCTGCCCATCCCACCCCTGGCCTGACCCCTTGGCCTTTCCACTCGTCCTGGCGCTGCTTCACTGTAGCAAACTATGCCAGGGCACGAGTTTAGATGGCCTCTTGGCAGCTTCTTTCCCTTCTGTGGGAACCCAGACTCGGGAGATTCTTGCCCTCATTCTTCCTCCATGCGTGCCTCGATCCACCTCCTCCCAGGTTTCCCTATTTCAGCTGCTCGGCGGCTGCACTCTGGCTCCCGTCCATGAACCTCCCGCCCCTTCCTGCCCCTCCTCTCCTTCAGAGTCCACCCAGGCACTTAGAAAGGCTGCTGCTTCCTTGACAAAGAGGCGAGGCTCAAAGTTAGGGCCACGTGTGCATGGCCCCAGTATTAGCAGAAAGAGACAGAGACAGAGAGAGCTTTCACCTCAGTGATGATTCCCTAGTTTGTATCTGCCCCAGTGCAACAGCTGAAGACTTTTAGTCAGATTATATCAGACATAAAATGGTTTTTAAAAGGTAAAACTATATAAATATGTAATTCACGTTACTAATGTTTACTCCAAGAAAGTGTACAGACTTTAGCTCATGGAATCTACATGATGCCTCTCTGACCTGGGGTGGTGTTTGTCGTGTCTGTGTATGTACCTCCTTATTACTTTTTGTCCTCTGGTGTTTTTTTTCCCCCCCCCCTCTAAAAATACCTAGTTATTAATAACACAGATTTGGGGCTATTATTTGAACTTACAAATTTCTAAAATGTATTCCAGCTATAAGAGAGTGCCAGCTGCTAAACTTAACTCAGTGGGGTCATTCATGTTTTCCCACTATGCCTGTGAGGGGTGGACAGTAAATTCTTTTTAGTCGGGTTCTTCGATTTCGGTCGCCTAATTCTTCATCTCCTTCTTTACCTAAAGAATCCCACATTGAACTTCTGTTCAGCTTCATTCATTCATGTTATCTGATCAAACCAGATACCATAAAACACAGTACCTGGCCTGGTTTTGTGGTGATTTTATCACATGATAGAGATAAGATCCCTGATAAGATGTTAACTCTCCCTCCTTTTCTGATCTGATCCATTGTTGGCAAAATTCAAAAACTGAGATGTTTCAACTGAGAAAGCAGAACCATCTATGTCCAGCTGTGACCAAATTCATAAGTAAATATGACTTTGAATCACCAAGAATAAGTATGCCAGGTAACTGAGCTGACAGTTTTTACATTAGATTAAGGTATTTCTATTTTATGTATTCTGTATTTCTCTGTATCAGCAAGAATGAAATCTCTGATATAGGGTTCACCCTTGCACCATTTTTTGTGACGTTAGATATGTCATTTTTTTATTTCGACATTCAGTTTTTTCTTCTTTAAATGAAGGACCATCTACTTAAAATTGTTCCCATTCCAGCATTCCCTGTCCTCCCTTCTCTACTTTATTTTTTCCTCCAGCTCCAAACTATCATGATTCTTTCAGATGCTTTTTAACTCTACTGAATCCATAAGTGAGAGAATTTTGTTACAGTAAAGTGTTCAAAACTTTGATTTAACTTATTGTTCTAATTGGGGGTGTCATCTTTTTAAAATTTCATCTTTGAGAACAATATTTTTTATTGTCATAACAACTGTCACAAATTATGTCTTTCATTATTAGTACCTAATGATAATTGGAAATTACAAACCAATTTAAATTAATCAATTTGAAAACTAGTGTGTACTGCAAAGATACCATGGAAGGATTTGTAGTGACAGAAGACAAAAATTTGATCTTCTTAGAAGTACTGAATATAAGTTTTGGTGTAGATGATAGATAACTTAAAAGAGGGAAGAGAAGGCATGCAATTTAACTCTTAAGGGTTATTAGAAGTGTTAATGCTTACACTTCAAATGCTAAAATATTTGAACTTGAATGGGAAGTTTGAGATAGGAATACAATTTGGTGTTTATAGTCACAAAGTTTTGTTCCACTTCCAATAGCACATTAAAATCAAGATCAAACAGATAATTTGTTGAACTAACAAGAATTACGCAACCTTCTAGATTCTTATAGATGATGAAACATCATTAGACCTCTTTTTTAAAAATGTATTTTATTGAAGTATAGTTGATTTACGATGTTGTGTTACTTTCTGCTGTACAGCATAGTGATTCAGTTATACATATATATATATATATATATATATATATATATATACACACACATTCTATTTCATATTCTTTTTCATTATGATTTATCACAGGATATTGAATATAGTTAGACCTCTTTTCAAAACAGAATGAAATATATTTCATAAAGCTCAAGTTAATCTATACTTACTGAAGTGTGCATTTAAATTTCATAGAATTCTCAAAAAAGATCAACATATTTGTCTATACAAAACTTTGAAAACAAGACTATTACAAGAGTGGAATTATGATTAATACTATGAAAGCAACATAAAATAGAAGAATACATATCTTACTGAGGATTAAATTAAGTGAATTCTTGGTTATACCAAGTCAAAGAGAGAGCTGCTTCAATGAAACCATGCAACAGTGGTTGACAGATAATAGATAATCTATTCCTCTACCACCAGAAATCAAAAAGGAAAAAAATGTGTGTGGGCACGAGACAGAGAGAGAGAGAGAGAGAGAGAGGGGAAGAGAGAGAGAGAGAGAGAGAGAGAAAGAGAAGGGAGATGCCTTTTGTAGCTCTAGGTATAGTCCTTATAGCTCCACAGAAAAAGGCAGAGAGGGAAGAGGAGAAGCAGGGCAGGAAACAACCCAGGGTTCACACTGAGTTTTGTGATTTACCCAGGTCACCTCTGAGAACCTCAACAACTAAGGTCATAAGTACTCACAATTTAAAAGGTGATCTCTGGTGACAAAAACTTCCCTAGAGGAAAGCCAATTCTTTATGCTCATTTCCCAGTGATTCATTGAGCGCTTCTCATGCCCAAGTCACTGGTTGACTTGGGAGAATAACGAATTGCAAAACAGGGTACTAGTCCAGGGATTTGTAATCTAGGGGAGAAAAACTAAGATTCAAATAGAAATAACTAGGAAATGTACAGTAATGTCAAATTTGTCAGGGAGAACTTGCTGGAAATAATGGAAGGAACCACGTATTTGCATAGGGTTAGATTAGAGAAATCATGACATGTCTAAAATGATGGTTATGTGAGTTAGAGGAGAAGAGGGTCACTTCCAACTGGAGCTGGTCTTTCGTCATCTCCCTCTAACAGCCACTCTCCAACTTCGAAAGGCACAAGCTAGTGAGATGGTTAGGGCAGGTGATGGAGATGTTTGAGGCACAGAAAGTCATCCAGGTTGGCTGGAGCAGAGGGATTTCATATGAACGTACCGGCACATAAAGCATCAGAGGTGAGTATGCAGCACGTGAGAAGGACAGATTAAGGAATTTGAACTCTATGTGATGGGGAAACAGAGACTGTTTTAAATGTCAAAATGATGATTTATGAGGTACAATTAAACAATTGTCTGAATGGAATTCATGCTGAATTAAGAATCAGGGTAGCAAGAAACGGGTGATGATAATGGGAGATAATGGGGGGATGCTTGCTTCTGGGAACTCTCCATGAGAGTGAGGAACTTTTTTAAAGAAGGGTGAGTGGGTACAGAGCAGACCTGTAAGATGATTGTGTCAAAGACCACAAAGCCAAGTTACTGACCTTCAGTGGCAGCGGTGATGGTGTCCAGGTGATGATGCCACCATGTCTGAAAAGAGAAGGAAAAAAAGTGTAAATGAAATTCAATGACAAATTTCTGAGGGCCTTCCCTTGCTTATTTTTGCACTTTCCTCAGGGCCTGGCACGATTTAATAAGGGTGTGTGTACTTTGAGCTAAAATAGAAACCCTGTGTGGCAGCTTGGCCATAAAACCCTCTGTCTCAGAACCAGAGAGAGACTATGAGACCCAGAGGGAAGAGGCCCTGTCAATCATCCCCAGGACACCAGGCAACACTCAGCACGGATTAGGGCATCATATAAATGTCTGTTGCACATTTCTTAAATATAAAAATCTCAGCCAAAAAGCCCTGCTTAATGAGGCTAGGAATAACCTGTTAGTCTTAGTGGGGTCTGCCACTAGTTCTTCCTTTGAAGTAATCTTAATCTGAACACTTATCTAATAATTTGTTAAAACTTGACATGGGTTAACAATTATTTCTGACAATGAAAAAAATTGTTTTAATCAACCAATTTTTATTTTGTTTCCTTTTGGAGGAGAAATGGTTCCTCCTCAGTTTACTCTGTAGCATTATTAGAGGAATAGAGGATGTTAGATTTAAAAGATTTAAATTTACAAACTCATGGAATTCGTACTTCAGCGTTACCTAAAAACAAAATCAAATTTATACTTTGAAACTCACAGCACTGTTGCTAGTGCTTCAAATGAGCAAAGTAATATTGCCTCGATCAAAAGTGGTTATTTAAAAATATTTTAGTTGGCTTTACTATTATTTTGACATTTCCAGGTCACAGATTATTGAAATTAAGGGATTAAATAATCTATAAACTGATTAGGCTACTTAATGTGAGATAAAAATGACTAAAATCTGTATCCAAGATGTTAAAAGTATACCTTTGATACGATTTGTATAATTTGATATAATTTGTATAATATGAAGTATTGGATAGAAATATTACTAATCCTTCTCACTTTGACCCTTGACAAAGAAGACATGCATATGTTGTCAGAAGAAGTATTCAACTAGGTGCTTTGAAATTTTATTACATTCTTTCCTAGGGTAGGTTCAGGCTAATTAATTCCAGGGTCTAGGGCTATAGGCATGCTGATCTGTATGGCTGAATTAACATATGGTACATTTTAAAAGTAAACTTTATATATAAAGTATATATATATACACACACACACACACACACACATATGTATAATGTATATATATAAATATATATATAAAGTATATATATATATAATATATATATATTTATATTTTTGCTGGTGCCAAATGAATAACATAGTCTAAAGATTTTGTGATTATTTTTATTCCATCCTCTGATGTGATGGGTATCATAATTACATATATTACTTCAGTTGAAGTCCTCAAAAGTTCAATGTGCCCTTTCTGCTCCCATTTCTTCACCTCTCAATCTTCAATTCAGGGAAGAAATATGTCTAGTTTAGTTATAAATTAATAAAAAAGGCTACTACAGGTCATCAAACCTTGTGGATACACAGGCAAAAGGAGAGGAAGCAGGAACAACTGTGGCCTGTTTTGCCTGCTTTCATCCCAGGTATGAGCCAGAAACACCGTGAGAGTTTAACCAGGTGAGGTCATGGTCAAAGATGAAGCCTGTGCTGTACAGTCTGCTAACAGAGCTCTTTCCACATACTATTGTAATGAATTAATTAGAAATTAGAGACAAAGCCACATGTTTGCTCCACCTTGGATCAAAGTCTAGGAGGGATTTGTGATCAGTTTGCTCCATAGACAAAGAATAAAGTTAGGAAGAAAATAGTTGGAGTTGTTTAAAAAGGAGAAAAAAAAAGTTTAACTGGAGCTTGTGCATGTACTCACCCAGGGTGCTGAGGACCTGTTGTTTCTTTCATGGATTTTGGTTAAAGTCATTAAGGACATTATGTCATGTATTTGCATATTATGTTTTTTCCTTGCTCTTTAAAATATCAGCTTTGCTGCTGGATAGTGTTAGATTCCAGTAAAAGGCAGAAGCTTCAGATACTAGGGGCCTGTGTTCATCGGGATCAGAACAGCAGAAGAAGCCCCCTCCTATTCTGCTCTCTCCCTTTGTTCCTCCATCTCTCAAGAGGGCTCAGGGGAACATGTGTCACTCCAGCTAAATCTATCCTCTCTTATCCTTTCCTGGAGTTTTCCTTTCCTTCTGACCTGCCCCTGCTTTGTTTTCTTTCTTCTACCCCCCAAATTAAGTCATTCTCTGATGGTCTTGCTTCACTCCCCTCTCCTTTATCCCTTTTGATTATCTAAAACAATGATGACTAAAGATAACTGAATTAGCACCCGTGGTCCTTACCATGTAACTGAGCTCAAGTTCAAGGGGACAAATCCACTTGGATGTACTCTCCTACTCCAAGTTAAATATGTCCAAAATGGAGGTCATCATTTTCTCTTCCAAATGTGTAGATTTCCCATGTTTATTTTAGAGAATCTTACTACCATCTTCCCTGCCACCTTGAGTTTCAAGCAGTTATCTTTGACCTTCACCCTCCTTTGTCTGTTATGTACAGTTGGTTTCCATGTTCTTTTGATTTTCCCTTCAAATTGCTTTTCTACCCTGGCTCAGTGTTCATTTCATAATGATTTGACTTACGTACGTCGTGAAATGATTACCACAATAAGTTTAGTGAAGATCTGTCATCTCATGTAGATAAGACATTGAAGAATTAGAAAAAAAATTTCTTCCTTGTGATAAGAACTCTTAGGATTTAATCTTTTAACAACTTTCATATACTGAGTTGACCAAAAAGTTTGTTCGGGTTTTTCCGTAACATCTTATAGAAAAACCTGAATGAACTTTCTGGTCAACCCAATACAATGTACAGCAGCGTTAATCATATTTATCATGCTCTACTTTACATTTCTAGTACTTATTTATCCTATAACTGGAAGTTTGTACCTTTTGGCTACCTTCATCCAGTTCCACCTCTCCACCCCCACCTATGGTAATAACAAATCTGGTCTCTTTTTCTATGAGTTTGGTTTGTTTGATTTTGAAGTATAATTAACCTGCAACATGCTGTTAGTTGCTGATACACAGAGTAGTGATTCGATATTTCTATACACTTCAAAATGATCACCATGATGAAGATGTTACATAATTATTGACTATACTCCCCACACTGTACATTTTATACCTGTGACTCATTTATTTTGTAGTTGAAAGTTTTTACCTCTTAATCTCCCTCACCTATTTATTTTCGTATTCACACAAGCACAGTATATTAAAAAAATAGATAAATGTTGAACTTTTAAAGTTAAATACCTAATTAAATAATTTTCATCAAACCAAGAGAATAAAGGTTGACATAACAGTCTGACTTTAACTATTTTTAATTTTTACATTTTTTAGAGGTTGCAATTTATTTCCTCACATATTTAATATTTCTGAAGAATATGGCTCAGAATGCCCCTAATGCAAATTAAGTCAATTGTGTATTCTGATTCCTTCAGGGTATTAGCTGATGCTACTTAATAAGGCATGCTGATTACACATTGCATAAATAAACTACCTCCCACTATGAATAAAATCGTGTCTTTACCCTGAGCAGCATGCTCAAAGAAAATAATAGCAAAATTCCAGACCCTCATTTTATTGAAATTTTAACATCCTCGCAGTGGAAGTAATCTAATTAAAGCATATATAGGAGTGTGTATGGCCTGTGTGTAAATAAGATTCTGCCTCTTTTAAAACTTTTTCTTAGAAGTCTCTATGATTTTGTGCCAGCTAAAGTTTTCTTTGGTTTTCAGCTCTTATATTTTCTGTAGTATTATATAATCTTGTTAATTGACCTAAGAATTTTTTAAAAATCATTTTGTCATCTTTGCTAGGTATGTGATTAACAAGTGCTCTTAAGTTTTAAAAAGTTATTTCATTAGTGTTTTATTAATAACCAGATTATAAAATATATATTAATGCAAATATGGACTACTTCTATGACATATAAAGACAATTTTGACTTTTTCCCAAGTCCAAATTATACACGGTTTAATCTACCAGGAATAGGTATACATGAAAGACAGACAAAATACATTTTGTTGAATATGACTTGGCACTCAAATATATCATAGAATCTAGATTTAATTTAACTATGTATTATGACTCTAGAAGCAGATAATACTGCTATCACAAGGTGATGTTTGGATTTTCCTAAATTTGCCTTTTAAAATCCCCAGGTTTTCTTTTTCTTTCTTTTTAAAAAACAGGTTTATTGATGGACAGTTGACATATAATAAATTGCACATATTTAAAGAATGCATTCTGATAAGTTTTAAAGTACATCCACACACATGAAAGCATCAACACAATCAAGATAATGAACAGATCTACCGTTCAAAAAAGTTTCCTTGCCTACCTTCTGTCTTTCCCTGACCCCAGTCCCCAGGCAATCACTGTTCTATTTTCTCTCACTATAGATTAGTTTACATTTTCTAGAGTTTTATATAAATGGAATAATAAACTTCCTTTTGTATGGCTTCTTTCACTCATCGTAATTATTTTGATATTCATCCATGTTGTTGCCAATAATTAGTGTAGAATTAGTATTATTTCTTCCTTAAATATTTAGTAGACTTTACCAGTGAAGCCATTTGGATCTGGACTTTTCTTTGTAGGAAAATATTTAATGCTAAGTTCACTTTATCAATAGATACAGACAAGGGTATTCAGTATCTCCAGTCCAATCTATCTCCTCTTTACCAAGGATTCTTAGTTTGTATTCTTCAGGGAACTGATCCATTTCATCTAAGTTATCAAATATATGGACATAGAGTTGTTTGTAATATTTCCTTATTATCTTTTTAATGTCTATGGGATCAGTAGTGATGTCTCTTTTTTCCTTCTGATTGGTAGTTTGTATCTTCTCTTCCACATTCCTGATCAACCTGACTAGAGTTTGATCAATCAAAGAACTGGCTTTTTGATTTATTGATTCTTCTCTATCATTTTTATGTTTTCTATTTCTATTAACCTGCTCTAATTTTTTATTAATTTACATTAGATTTAACTTGCTCTCTTCTTCCTAGTTACTTAAGGTGGAAACTGAGTACATTGTTCTGAGACTTTGATTCTTTTCTAATGTAGACATTTTGTGCTATAAACTTCCCCTATCTCTTGCTTTAGTGGCATCCTGTACATTTTAATGTGTTATATTTTCATTTTTATTCACTTCAGATACTTTTATAACTTCTTTTTTTATTTCTTCTTTAACACATTGGTTAATCATAAATATTTTATATAGATTCCAAATATCTTCAAATTTTCCAGGTGTATTGGTTAGAGATTTCTAGTGTAATTTCCATTGGTCAGAGAACATATTTTGTATGACTTGAATTCTTTCACATTTATTGAGACTTGTTTGATGTCTCAGGTTATGGTATGACTTGGCAAATAAAATATATGTTCTTGAAAAGAACATTCATCTGGAGCATGAGGGGCAGAGCCTCAGGTGCTCCAGCATCATCACAAGTTGTGGCAGGAATAGGGGAGGATGGGGGAAACGGCTGCTTCTTCTAGACACTAGGGAATGCAGCTAGACCTGGATCCAAAGCAGGCTCTCCATATCAACCAGGCTCAGAAGACAACGTCTGGCTGGAGGACCGAGCAGATGCAGAAGGCCAGCCTCCCTATACCTTTGGATTGGAGAATTTATTTAACACATTTACATGTAAGCCGTGTGGCTGACAGAGTCTTGGTGCTCCGGCTGGGTGTCAGGCCTTAGCCTCTGAGGTGGGAGAGCCGAGTTCAGGACACTGGACCACCAGAGACCTCCCAGCCCCACGTAATAACAACTGGGGAGAACTCTCCCAGAGATCTCCATCTCAACGCTAAGACCCAGCTCCACTCAATGACCAGCAAGCTACAGTGCTGGACACCCCATGCCAAAAAACTAGTAACACAGGAACACAACCCCACCCATTAGCAGAGAGGCTGCCTAAAATCATAATAAGTTCACAGACACCCCCAAACACACCACCAGACGTGGTCCTGCCCACCAGAAAGACACGATCCAGCTTCATCAACCAGAACACAGGCACCAGTGCCCTTCACCAGGAAGCCTGCACAACACACTGAACCAACCTTACCCATGGGGGGCAGACACCAAATACAATGGGAAATAGCCTGCGAAAAGGAGACCCCAAACACAGTAAGTTAAGCAAAATGAGAAGACAGAGAAATACGCAGCAGATGAAGGAGCAAGGTAAAAACACACCAGACCAAACAAATGAAGAGGAAATAGGCAGTCTACCTGAAAAAGAGTACAGAGTAATGATAGTAAAGATGATCCAAAATCTTGGAAATAGAATGGAGAAAATACAAGAAACATTTAACAAGGACCTAGAAGAACTAAAGAGCAAACAAATAATGATGAACAACACAATAAATGAAATTAAAAATTCTCTACAAGGAATCAATAGCAGAATAACAGAGGCAGAAGAATGGATACCTGACCTGGAAGATAAAATAGTGGAAATAACTACCGCAGAGCAGAATAAAGAAAAAAGAATGAAAAGAATTGAGGACAATCTCAGAGATGTCTGGGACAACATTAAATGCACCAACATTCGAATCATAGGGGTCCCAGAGGAAGAAGAGAAAAAGAAAGGGACTGAGAAAATATTTGAAGAGATTAGAGTTGAAAACTTCCCTAATATGGGAAAGGAAATAATCAATCAATTCCAGGAAGTGCAGAGAGTCCCATACAGGATAAATCCAAGGAGAAACACACCAAGACATATATTAATCAAACTATCAAAAATTAAATACAAAGAAAAAATATTAAAAGCAGCAAGGGAAAAGCAACAAATAACATACAAGGGAATCCCCATAAGGTTAACAGCTGATCTTTCAGCAGAAACTCTGCAAGCCAGAAGGGAGTGGCAGGACATATTTAAAGTGATGACAGGGAAAAACCTACAACCAAGATTACTCTACCCAGCAAGGACCTCATTCAGATTTGACAGAGAAATTAAAACCTTTACAGACAAGCAAAAGCTAAGAGAATTCAGCACCACCAAACCAGCTCTACAACAAACGCTAAAGGAATTTCTCTAGGCAGGAAACACAAGACAATTAAGAAAATGGTACTAGGAACATACATATCAATAATTACCTTAAATGTAAATGGATTAAATGCTCCCACCAAAAGACATAGACTGGCTGAATGGATACAAAGACAAGACCCGTATATGCTGCCTACAAGAGACCCACTTCAGACCTAGGGACACATACAGACTGAAAGTGAGGGGATGGAAAAAGATATTCCATGCAAATGGAAATCAAAACAAAGCTGGAGTAGCAATTCTCATATCAGATAAAATAGACTTTAAAATAAAGAAAATTACAAGAGACAAAGAAGGACACTATATAATGATCAAGGGATCGACCCAAGGAGAAGATATAACAATTGTAAATATTTTTGCACCCAACATAGGAGCACCTCAGTACATAAGGCAAATGCTAACAGCCATAAAAGGGGAAACTGACAGTAACACAATCATAGTAGGGGACTTTAGGGGACTTTAACACACCCCACTTTCACCAATGGACAGATCACACAAAATGAAAATAAGTAAGAAAACACAAGCTTTAAATGACACATTAAACAAGATAGACTTAATTGATATTTATAGGACATGCCATCCAAAAACAATGGAATACAGTTTCTTCTCAAGGGCTCATGGAACATTCTCCAGGGTAGATCATATTTTGGGTCACAAGTCAAGCCTTGGTAAACTTAAGAAAATTGAAATCATATCAAGTATCTTTTCTGGCCACAACGCTATGAGACTAGATATCAATTACAGGAAAAAAATCTGTGAAAAATACAAACACATGGAGGCTAAACAATACACTACAAAATAAGCAAGAGATCACTGAAGAAATCAGAAAATACCTAGAAACAAATGACAATGAAAACACGACGACCCAAAACCTGTGGGATGCAGCAAAAGCAGTTCTAAGAGGGAAGTTTATAGCAATACAGTCCTACCTCAAGAAACAAGAAACATCTCAAATAAACAACCTAACCTTATACGTAAAGCAATTAGAGAAAGAAGAACAAAAAAACCCCAAAGTTAGCGGAAGGAAAGAAATCATAAAGATCAGATCAGAAATAAATGAAAAAGAAATGAAGGAAACGATAGCAAAGATCAATAAAACTAAAAGCTGGTTCTTTGAGAAGATAAACAAAATTTATAAACCATTAGCCAGACTTATCAGGAAGAAAATGGAGAAGACACATCAACAGAAATAGAAATGAAAACAGAGAAGTAACAACTGACACTGCAGAAATACAAAGGATCATGCGAGATTACTACAAGCAACTATAAGCCAATACAATGGACAACCTGGAAGAAATGGACAAATTCTTAGAAAAGCACAACCTTCCAAGACTGAACCAGGAAGAAATAGAAAATATAAACAGACCAATCACAAGCACTGAAATTGAAACTGTGATTAAAAATCTTCCAACAAACAGAAGCCCAGGACCAGATGGCTTCACAGGTGAACTCTATCAAACATTTAGAGAAGAGTTAACACTTATCCTTCTCAAACTTTTCCGAAATATAGCAGAGGGAGGAACACTCCCAAACTCATTCTACGAGGCCACCATCACCCTGATACCAAAACCAGACAAAGATGTCACAAAAAAAGAAAACCACATGCCAATATCACTGATGAACATAGATGCAAAAATCTACAACAAAATACTAGCAAACAGAATCCAACAGCACGTTAAAAGAATCATACACCATGATCAACTGGGGTTTATCCCAGGAATGCAAGGATTCTTCAGTATATGCAAATCAATCAATGTGATACACCATTTTCACAAATGGAAGGATAAAAACCATACGATAACCTCAATAGATGCAGAAAAAGCTTTTGACAAAATTCAACACCCATTTATGATAAAAACCCTCCAGAAATTAGGCATAGCGGGTACTTACCTCAACATAATAAAGGCCATATATGACAAACTCACAGCCAACATCGTTCTCAATGGTGATAAACTGAAACCATTTCCACTAAGATCAGGAACAAGACAAGGTTGCCCACTCTCACCACTATTATTCAACATAGTTTTGGAAGTGTTAGCCACAGCTATCAGAGAAGAAAAAGAAATAAAAGGAATCCAAATCGGAAAAGAAGACGTAAAGCTGTACTGTTTGCAGATGACATGACACTATACATAGAGAATCCTAAAGATGCTACCAGACAACTACTAGAGTTAATCAATGAATTTGGTAAAGTAGCAGGATACAAAATTAACGCACAGAAATCTCTTGCATTCCTATACACTAATGATGAAAAATCTGAAAGAGCAATTAAGGATACACTCCCACTTACCACTGCAACAAAAAGGATAAAATACCTAAGAATGAACCTACCTAAGGAGACAGAAGACCTGTATGCAGAAAACTATAAGACACTGATGAAAGAAATTAAAGGTGATACAAACAGATGGAGAGATATACCACGTTCTTGGATTGGAGGAATCGACATTGTGAAAATGACTATACTACCCAAAGCAATCTACAGATTCAATGCAATCCCTATCAAACTACCAATTGCATTTATCACAGAACTAGAACAAAAAATTTCACAATTTGTATGGAAATACAAAAGACCGCGAATAGCCAAAGCAATCCTGAGAAAGAAAAACGGAGCTGGAGGAATCAGGCTCCCAGACTTCAGACTATACTAGAAAGCTACAGTAATCAAGACAGTATGGTACTGGCACAGAAACAGAAATATAGATCAATGGAACAGGATAGAAAGCCCAGAGATAAACCCACGCGCATATGGTCACCTTATCTTTGATAAAGGAGGCAAGAATATACAATGGATAAAAGACAGCCCCTTCAATAAGTGGTGCTGGGAAAACTGGACAGCTACATGTAAAAGAATGATATTAGAACACTTCCTAACACCATACACAAAAATAAACTCAAAATGGATTAAAGACCTAAATGTAAAGCCAGTCACTATAAAACTCTTAGAGGAAAGCCTAGGCAGAACACTCTATCACAGCAAGATCCTTTTTGACCCACCTCCTATCGAAATGGAAATAAAAACTAAAATAAACAAATGGGACCTAATGAAACTTCAAAGCTTTTGCACAGCAAAGGAAACCATAAACAAGACAAAAAGACAACCCTCAGAATGGAAGAAAATATTTGCCAATGAAGCAAATGACAAAGGATTAATCTCAAAAATATATAAACAGCTCATGCAGCTCAATATCAAAAAAACAAACAACCCAATCCAAAAATGGGCAGAAGACCTAAATAGACATTTCTCCAAAGAAGATGTACAGATTGCCAACAAACACATGAAAGGATGCTCAACATCACTAATCATTAGAGAAATGCAAATCAAAACTACAATGATGTATCACCTCACACCGGTAAGAATGGCCATCATCAAAAAATCTACCAGCAATAAATGCTGGAGAGGGTGTGGAGAAAAGGGAACCCTCTTGCACTGTTGGTGGGAATGTAACTTGATACAGCCACTATGGAGAACAGTATGGAGGTTCCTTTAACAACTAAAAATAGAACTACCATATGACCCAGGAATCTCACTACTGGGCATATACCATAATTCAAAAAGAGTCATGTACCTCAGTGTTCATTGCAGCACTGTTTACAATAGTCAGGACATGGAAGCAACCTAAGTGTCCATCGACAGATGAATGGATAAAGAAGATGTGGCACATATATACAATGGAATATTACTCAGCCATAAAAAGAAACGAAATTGAGTTAGTTGTAGTGAGGTGGATGGACATAGAGACTGTCATACAGAATGAAGTAAGTCAGAAAGAGAAAAACAAATACAGTATGCTAACACATATATATGGAATCTAAGGGAAAAAAAAAAAAGGTCACGAAGAACCTAGTGGCAAGACGGGAATAAAGACACAGACCTACTAGAGAATGGACTTGAGGATACGGGGAGGGGGAAGGGTAAGCTGTGACAAAGTGAGAGAGTGGCATGGACATATATATACTACCAAACGTAAAATAGATAGCTAGTGGGAAGCAACCGCATAGCATAGGGAGATCAGCCCGGTGCTTTGTGACCACCTAGAGGGGTGGGATAAGGAGGGTGGGAGGGAGGGAGATGCAAGAGGGAAGAGATATGGGAACATATGTATATGTATAACTGATTCACTTTGTTATAAAGCAGAAACTAACACACCATTGTAAAGCAATTATACTCCAATAAAGATGTTTAAAAAAAAAAAGAAAAGAAAAATAAAATACTTATGAACTAACTTAATCAAGGAGGTGAAAGACTTGTAAAGTGAAAACTACAAAACATTGCTGAAAGAAATTAAAGACATAAATGGAAACACATCCCATGTTCATGGATTGGAAGACCATTTTAATGTCATTACTACCCAAAGCAGTCTACAGATTCAATGCAATCTTTATCAAAATCTCAATGAATTTTTTACAGAAATAGAAAAACACATCCTAAAACTTATAGGGAATGGGTGACCCTCTGAAGATTTCAGGAGTTTTCTCTCTATGAAGCTCTCTTTTCTAGTCCTCTGTCCTTCAAACTCTAGCTGCCTTGGTCTCCCCTAGACTTTCTTTCACCTCCAGCTCCTCTGTCTAAGGAATATGCTGAGATATGCCTAGGTTAACTCTCCCTGCACTGCAGCCGGAAAACTCTCTCATGGCCATAAGCTGAAGCAATTATAGGGCTCACCTCATTTGTTTCCTATATGTTGGTAATTACTGTCCTTCATCATTTTATGACTGTGTCTTGAAAGCCAGTTTCATGTGTTTTGCTCAGGTTTTTAGTTGTCTTAGTTGGGAGGATCAATCCAGTCCTTGTTACTCCAACTGAAGTGGACATGGTATGTCTCAGGTTATTAAGTTCTACATTTTATTTCTAACTATTAAGATGAGAATTTTTAAAGCAGTATTTATAGATATATATCCACAAATAATATATTGCAAGTATGGATAGAATTCTTTCCTTAAAAATAAAATTCCAAATTAGATATAATTGCCAGTATATATTATATTTTCTTTAATTGGTTTTTGATGTAGTAGAGACATCATGATACAAAAGTTTTAATTAAAAGAATGCAACTTCCAGATCTTACGAACATTACCTTAAATAAAATTTTCATAATCATTATATTGTGCTCACTTTTGAGTTGTATTTCAACTTCAGTATTCCTCAAACTTCCTATGTTAAACCAGTGGTCTGTTAAGAGTAAATGTTAAATAATATGTATCTAAAAATAAAATGTTTGTCTTAGTATAATGAGCAAAGTCAGCAATAACTACAAAACAAGGTTCAAGCTCCTCAACAAGACCCTAAGTGGGAACTGCCTACCTATCTTATGTTTCTCTCCAGCCTAATTTCCCCTCACTTTATACTACATGCTCACCCAGTACTTGAAGAGCTCATAATTCTCTGCACCCACTCTGCTGTTTCTTACCTCTGACTGTCTTGTATGCTGTTCTTTCATAGTGATGTTCTTTCTCCTTTTTCAATATGGAAAATTTGTAGTTATCCTTCAAGACTGCTCAGATGCTATCTATTGCAGGAAGTTTCTCCTAATTGCCTCGTATTGGGCACAATTCCCCCTCTACCACCTGTGAATACTTCCGTCCCTGCACATACCACATTATATTGAAATTTTCTGTTTATCTGTTTGCATTCCAAAATAAACTCAAGAGTATAGATATATATTTACATATCTGTAACCCCATCATCTAGCACAGTGCTTGTCACAGAGCAGGTGTTCAATAAATGTGAGTTAAAAATAAGTGAACTGTTTGTTGAGTGAGATTCCCTTCTCATTCTGAAACAGTGTTTTTCTAAAACGTTTTAGTCTCCAGTCATATTGGTTAATTTGACCCTAATTTTTAAAATTCTGCATTCCCAATTTCCCTTCTACCCAAATTGTAGTGAGTTGTTCCCTAATGTCAGGTCTACTCTTTCTCTTCTCTCTCAGTTTGGAAGTTTTATATTTTATTTATTGTAATATCTTTGCAATGGACTGAAAGTCTGCATTCCCCAAAATTCATATGTTGAAACCCTTATCCCAATGTGATGGTATTTGGAGGTGGGGCTTTGGAGAGTAATGAGTAATGTGAATTACTCACATTTGGGAAGTAATGTGAAGCCCTCATAAATGAGATTAGTGCCCTTATAAGAAGAGGCCAGAGAGCTACCTATCTCTCTTTCCTCCATGTGAGGGCGCAAAGAGAAGTCAGCCATCTGTAAAACACAAGAAAGCTCTCATCAGAACCTGACCATGCTGGCAACCTGATGTCAGACTTCTAGGCTCCAGAACTGTGAAAAATAAACTTCTACTGTTTATAAACCACCCATTCTATGGTATGATGTTATAGCAGCCCAAACTGACTAAGACAATCCTTAATTTTTTAAAATACCCTAATCTTTAAATATTTTCCTACAAAGTCTACAGTTAGTATTATTCCTAAAGAAAAAAACAGGCACGCTAGTGTCTATCAGAATTCCCTCTCTTTCCCATATCTTTTATTTTGTATACCTTCAAAAGCACAAAGTTATTGTTATTATTTGTTTACAGGAAATACTTTTTAGAATTTTACCAAAATGTTATATTGACTCATTTGTTTACCATTGCAACTTGTATTCCACACTTTCATTCTGGGTTCATTTCTTGTTTCCTGAGATAAATCCTTCATTAATTTTTTTTTTTTTTTTTTGGCGGGGGGGCAAGAGTCTGTTATGGTAAACTCACATTTTCAAAATGTTTTTATTTAATTTAAAATAAATGTTTCTACCTCACTTTTGAATAAGAGTTTAATTGGGTCTTAATTCCAAGATTGACAGTTATTTTACCTCAGCTCTGAAGACATCACTTCACTGCTTTATAGTGTCTACTATTTGCTGTCAATTTGATTGGTTTTTATTTTTAGGTAACATGTCAGTTCTTTAGATTTTAATCTTCAACATTGGTCTGTAATTTCAGTTGATCTATCTAGATGCAGAATTCTACTCCCTGACCTCCCATTTGTGCTTTGTTATTGGTTGATGTGCTTTTTCCAATCTGAAGACATGTCTCTCGTCAATTCTGAACATTTTTCAGCAGTTGTATCATCAAATATTTCTCCTAAACACCGCCCCCCCCACCACCATTTTAACCATTTCATCCTTCTGAGACTTCTATTAGGCATACATTAGTGTTTTTCAATCTATCTACTTGGGTATTTCACATTTTCTAACTCTTTATCTATGAGAACACTTGATTTTTAAAATTCTACCTTCTAAATCATTAGTCCTCTTCAACTTTATTCAGTCTACTCTTTCAACATTTGAGGTTTCCATTACTAAAATTTTCCAATGTCTCTTTTTTATATTGGTCTTATTTTTTTGTTTTCTTGTTTGACATCTTCCTGTTCTCATTGCAAAGAAGAAATTTTATTCCTTTGTCTTTTTGGTAATTCTAAATATACTCATTTTAAACACCTTTTAAGTTTGCTACATTATTTTTCTTTCCTTGGGTGTGATTTCTTTCTTTTGCTATATTTACTGACTGTCCTTTTAGTTTTAAGTTTCTTTTTTTGCTTTGTAATGTTAGTTCTTTAGTTCATATTTTAGTTCATATTTTAAACTCATGCATGCTGTTTTCTGCCATGAGGTTTGGATGGCTTTTAGGATGATTTCCTCCCTACCCATTCTGACATCCAGTAGGGATGCTCTAGTGAAAAGGACAGGATAGTTGTTACATTATTGAAATACTTCCTATCAGTTGGCAAGTAGCTGCTTTTCCGAACTCCCTGAAGAATATTTCTCTCCCATTGAACTCTGACTCCTTTTTGAGAACCCCAGGACCTATCCACAATTCAGTTACTAAATGGTTAAAAACCAGCTCAGGCCTCTAGCACTCTGTTCCAATACAAGAGCAAAGTCCTTTCTGATTGGTGGGTGCATTTTTATATCACCCCTGCTTCCACTCAAGTCTTAACATGGGGAGGTTGGAGGCTTTTCTCCCATGCAGGAAGTGCTATCCCTGATACCACATCCATGGTGGTAGAGGGCCATCCCCATCCCCATTTTTTCCCATTTGCCCAGACTATTTCCTCATGGAATCATAGGAAAGTGGCATATTGCCTCTGACACCGTAAGCTATAAGGGGAGTTATTCCAGCCTTAGTTCAATGCTAGGAGTTCATGAATACTCTAGACACTTGCTCATTCACAAAGCCTATTTCTGGTCTCCTGACATTTGCAGGGTGAATTCAGCTTCTTTTCCAAAATAGACTTTTAAGCTTGCTCAATTCCAATTCCCAGTACCTGCTTGTGGGTTACACTATTCCAGACCCCAATCCACCACTACAGGTTTAGTCCATTGACTTTTTTTAACTGAGATATAATTGACATATTATATTAGTTTCAGGTATATAACATTATGATTTGATATTTGTATATGTTTTGAACGATCACCACAATAAGTCTAGTTAACATCTGTCACCGTATGTAGTTGCACATTTTTTTCTTTGTGATGTGAATTTTAGCAACTTTCAAAGATACAACAGTGTATTATTAACTACAGTCACTATGCTGTATTTTACATCCTCGTGACATTTATTTTTTAACTGGAAGTTTGTACCTTTTGACCATTGTCACCCATTTTGCCCACCCCTCGCCTCCTGCTTTTGGTGACCACCCACTTACATTTTTCAGTGGCTTCCAATCATGATCAATTCATTTTAGTAATGAAAAGTATATATATATGTATAATTATTTTAACACCTGTGTATCTGTTGCTTACGTTATGCATCATTTTCATGTCAGACTATTCTGTTTGACTTTCCCTGCTGTTATAAATTTGCTTCTTTTATGCTTCCTCTCTTTTCCCCAGGAGTACCTTTATATTTTATATTTCTACTCTGGAAATCAGCCCCTTGCCTGGCTTCTGGCATTTTTCTTCCCTCTAAACATCGGTTTCCTCTGGAATATAATTTGGCATTTGGAATATACATATTTTATATTTTAAACATTCCTCACTGATTTTATTAAAATTTTTGAAATAACTTTCCACGAATATGTTTTGTTTATAAGTTGCTAGCCTCTCCTAAATGGGTCAGTGACACTTCACTTATCTCAATAGCATACTTAGACCTACTGTGTGGAAGAGAGCATTTAGCCATATAGCAGAGAATATACTTACCTTTGAAATCTTTTATACAACTTGTAATTTTAATGAATTAAATCATTTACTAGTACTTGGGTATATTACTATACAAATAGAGTAACTCTGTATACTCCTGATTTTTTCAGGGGCTGGTTTGATTTCTTTGCATGTTTGAATTTTCTAAATTTTCAGCATTTATTTCCCAATATTACCAGTTCCTAAATCTTCAAAAGTCCTGGGTTACCTTTGTGTTTAAAGATTATCTTGTTTTCAGAATTGATGAAACCAGGAATAATGTGATTTGAATATTTTAAAGCATCCTGACTATGCTAGAACAGTAGGTACATTCTGGCAATGAAATTCAAAGGCATACTGTGCTGACAGCTTCAAAAGCAACAATTGTACATGATCATTTGAAGTTTACAATATATTTGACATTGGACTGTATTTGACCATTGCTTGTACTGTGTGTGTAGCACAATAGGGGAGCTACTGAGCTGGTATAAGTTACCTCTAATGAGATTCTTTTTAAGTGATCTTCAATATAGATGGAAACAAATTTGACATGTTACAAGGAAAGTAGGCCAATTAGTAACAAGGCTTCACAGCTTAAGGGAGGGAGCCAGAATATACTTACACTTGACAGAATGAAGAGGAAAGCAAAACAGAGTCTCAACAGAGCCCTTATTTTTTAAGAAATTACATCTTCCTTTTACAAAACAGCTTTTAAGATTTTTGAGCTTCCTGAATGAGGTAATTTTATCATGGTTTTGATGGATACAAAATCACTAATTTCTTTTTATCTGTACGGTTGTACCAACACTCAATAAAACAGAGGTACTGTAATACACTAATTTATGCCTTGATTTTTGAAATGAATACTATGAAAAATTGCCCTTTTTCCCTGAAAACTGTTCTAGTCTTCCTTCTCTTACATGCTACTTAGGACCACCCCTTTACAATGTATATATTATCAGACTTTCTTTTCCAGCAATATGGTGGATCACAATTTTAGAAAATAACAATAATACCGAGAAACACCTACATAAAGAAATAAAAATGTTCAGGATCCAGAAATAAGGACGGAACTGAAAGTCAGGATGGCATGGCTCTGAGCTGAAGCTGCTGCATTGCCTTATCAGTTTATGAAAGTGGACTCTTGTTTTATCACATATAAGGCAAGATCTTGAGCCCAAATGAGTAAAGGGATTGCTCCCACCTTAGATAACGGCATGGCTTTCCACGAGTTTAATTCTCGGTAAAAAGGTGAATGAGAAAAATCCACCCAAGCACAGAGAGATTGATAATAAAGCTAGCATTTCTCTGGCTGGTGTCTGGCTGAAAAAAAAAAAAAAAAAAAAAAAAAGGATTTTTTTCCCTTGAGAAATGGAAACCCTTGGACTGAGACTTACATTAGTCTGAGATCTGATTTTAAAGTACCTGTAAGTTTCTGGATGGCTTATTCATTTGAGGTCTGTGAAAGAAGAAAACTCAATACTGCATGCAAAGAACATTCTTTCAACACAGGATTGTCTTAGAGGAAGGGGATTGGAGGGAAAGAAAACCCTTATCCTAAGAAGGATAAACTCATAATAAACGTGTCCTAAAACACAAGAATACAGACAAGATAGGCAGAAGTTACAACAAACAAGAGAATCAGGTGTCACAAATTTGATAACAGAAAAATGATCTTTATGCAATTTACCATGTATATGTTTATAATGATTAAAGATATAAAGCAGGAAGTCCAAACCCTAAGAAAAGAATTACACTCTTTATGTTAGTCAATGTTAGTAATCAATGCTAGCTACAGTAACAAAGTAGCAAATAGGAAGTACTCAGTGCTAGCTTCAGTATCAAACGATCCCCAAACCGCAGTGACCTTACACAACAAAAGATATTTCTCATTCATACCAGAGTATGATCAGGAGTTTAGTGGTGCCTTTGCATGTGCTACATAAGGATTCTTGGCACCTTTCATCTTGTGGTATTACCATTTTCTAAAGTCTTCTCGTAAGGACTGAGCCATACATCAAGCAGGAAGAGAGTAAGACGTATCTCAGGAAATGTTTTAGGAGCATAAAGGTGGGATATAACACATCTCCCCACATGCTATTTTCCAAAACACCATCACAAAATACCAGCTAACCTGCAGAGGAGTATGGGAAACATAGGAAATGGAAAACAGGACTGGTGAGCATCTGGCCAATCTCTACCTATATATAAAAATTTGAAACAGTTCTAATTAGAAATTATAGAAATATAAAGACATATATTCTTCTATTTCATGTAAATAGGTAGATGACAGAGAAATATATAGATTGCCCATGTTGTCCAGGCACTGTTCTAGTTGCTGGAGATAGAGGGAGTGAAGAAAAACCCAGTGTTCCTGCCGCCGGAGAATTTACAAACCCTATGTTTGGAAACATACAATAAGCACATAAATGATTAGTGAGAGAATTGTCAAGTGCTATTAAAGATGAAAAGATGCAGAGAGGTGAGGGTTGCTATATTAGGTAGGGTGTTCAGGAAAGTCCCTCCCAAATTTGACCTTAGAAGATGAAATTTGCAGAGACCTTAACCTTCTTGTTGCTAAGTTCAATATTTATTTGTTAATAATTCATCTTGTTTGATCTGTTAGGAGCATTTGGATCTGTTGCTCTTTCTCTCATTTTTTAAAAAACAGCTTTACTTGGCTTCCAGGGCATCACCCTCTACCGTGTTTTTCCTACCTCACTGTTTCTTATTGCTGCTGCAAGAAAACACCACAAACTCGGTTATTTAAAAGAGTGCAAGTGTATTATTTTGCAATTCTGGAGGTCAGAAGTCCAAAATGGGTCTCACTGAGCTAACAAGTGTCAGCAGGCCTGCATTCCTTTCTGGAGGTTCAAGGAGAGAATCCATTTCTTTGCCTTTTCCAACCTCTTGAAGCTGCCCACCTTCCTTGGCTTGTGGTCTCCTTTCTCTGTCTTCAAAATCAGAAGTTTTGCATTTTTCTGTCTAGTCTTCAGGAGTCACATCTCCCTCAGACGTCTTGCTGTCTCCTTCTTCCAGTTTTGAGGACGCTTATGATTCCACTGAACCCACCCAGATAATCTGGGATAATCTCCCCATCTCAAGGTACTTAACTTAAAGATATCTACAAACTCTCTTTTACCATGGAAGGAAACATATCCACCGGTTCTGGGGATAAGGATATGGACATATGGACATATTTGGGGGACCATTATTCTGTCTACCACACTCACTGACTGCTTTTCTTAGTTTTTGGGGTTTTTTCTTCTCTTTTAATATGGAGTACTAGGGCAGATATGTAGCTGTACTGATTAATAGAATATTGAAATGTTTTTATATTGATTCGTGAGTAGCCTTAACAATAACCTCACCAATAACCCTGATCCCCAGACTTTTCTGATTCTTGCCCTGGGTCCCTGACCCACCCTGAGGACCTTACATCCCCGACCCTACTACTTAAAGTAAAGGATAAATGTCTGGCGGAGCTGGTGGCTTTGAAGACCCTGATCCAGGATCATGGACAGCATCTATTTAGACCAGTCAATGCTCATTCCTTCCCAGTTGTTAGGCATTTTGAATAGCACCCCTGGGACTGCCTCTTCTTTATGTATGATCATTTTCTTGGTGATTTCACCGAATCTTAAGAGTTTAGATATCATTGAAATGCTAATGACTCTCAAATTTTCACTTTTAGTCTATTTCTTTCTTCCAAACTTCAGAATTCTATAACTACCTATTTAACATCTCCATGAATGTATGATAAACATCTAAAACACAACTCATTCAAAATTGAAATGTTGCTTTATTGCCTACCTCAGTTTTGTCCCATCCCATAATCTTCTGTCTTTCAGGCAATATCAACTCAACATCTACTTGTTCTGCCTTTAAAATTTACACAAGGGACTATTTCTTGCCTCCTCTACTGTTACCAACCTGGTCCAAACCACCGCCAGCTCTCACCTGTTGTTTCAATGCCTTCTAAGTTGTCGCTCTTGTCTTTTCTGAACATAGCAACAAAAGTGATTATAAAATTTCAGTTATGTCATGTTATACCCTTGCTCAGAACCCTCCTTTGGTTTCCTGCCTCACTCAGACTAAAGACCCATGTGCTTCCCTTTATTTAGATCACCTTTATTATCTTTGCCCCTCCTGTTACCTCTCTGAAATCATCTCTTTTTAACCCCCTCTTCAGCCTCACTGATCTCCTTATTATTCTTCAAATAAGCTAGGATGCTCTTTGCATCTATTCCTTGTTTGTGGAACATTCTTCCCACAGGTATCCACATTGCTTGATCCTTTATTTTCTTTCACTATTTACTTAAATATAACCCTATTATAGACACTTTCCATAACTACTGTATTAAAAATTGTGCAACTTAGCTCTTCAAGTCCCCTTTCCTCTTTTATATTTCCCTTTAGTATTTTTCACTTTATAATATACTATTTATTTTACTCAATTTATGCTGTTTATTTTGTGTCTCCACTGCTAGATTATGAACTCAATAAGGGTAGAGATTTTAGTCTGGTTTGTTCACTGCTTATCCCGGGGTCTAGAGCAGGCTTCCAGCCTCACAAGTAGCTAAAAACTTGAATAATTAAGACGATGCCTTTTTTAGATTTTACAATTCATAAAAATGTAGAAAAAGCAAAAGAGGTTTAGAGATAGGAAAACACCAATATACTCACAGTGAGAGTATAAAATAAGTCCAGCTTTTCTGCAGAAAATTACTCAAAATATATCACAAACTTTAATCCTGCATATATTTTGATTCAGTAAGTCTCCTTATTAAAATCTATCCAAAGGAAATAATCACGTATGCAAAGATTTGGCAACAGGGATAGCCATCACAGTCTTGTTTATGATTGTGAAAAATTTTTTAAATCAAAACCCTCAAATTTCCAACTATAGAAACTTAGTTAAATGAAAGACAATATATCATACAATGGAAGATTATGCAATCATTCAATTAGTATTTAAACACTTATTGGCATGGGAACTATCAACAATAGACTGATAAGTGGAAAAAAGCAATCTGTAAAAGAGAATATGATGAATGATGTCATTTTTGAGGAAAGATGTATATCCTTGTACAGTGATCTTAGAGGATGGATAATTTTTAACAATGTGGTTTCTAGAATGAGGTGAGTATGCCTTTCTTATTTATCTGATTTGTATTTTTAAATTTTCTTTTAAAATGATGATCATATAGCACTTTTATATTTGGGAAAATCCAAATTATATTTTCACTGATCTTCAAAAAGCAATCACTATTATACATGTAAAGGATTTTCGTTGGGTATGGTTTGTATATAAATATTCCCCTTCGTGGCATCTTCTGTGTTTATGATGAATGTCCTGCCTTAATAAGTAGGGGCTAATGCTCAAAATTTGCTTACAGAATAATCTCTGGGGTATTTCTGTCCTTAGAACCTTAACATGTGGAAGCTGTCCATCCACTGTATTGAAAAATATGTTTAACATGGTTGCTAACCAGATAATTAAATTTACATCATGAAATTAATCCAGTAGTTTACCTCAGAGATTTGAATGAAAACCACCTCCCCCCCTCTGTCTCTAGTCAGTTCCCGTTTGGCAGTAATGTGCAACCCAGTGAACAGAAGAAGGGGAAATTTCCAATCTGGCCAGAATGGAGCGAGGCAGACATAAATGCTGAAAAGTGGGATGCAGGCAAAGGTGCAAAAGAAAAGGACAAAACAGGGAAAAGCCCTATACTTGTAAGTAGACTTGAATATGACTAGATTTCATTTTGGTTTTTGCTTGTTTAATGGAATAAGATTTGTTAACGTGTGCACGTGCTCACTCCTCTCCACAGTCTTCATTCAAAAGAGAAATTTTGTCTTTGTCCACCTTGCCTCCCCCATCCTACCTTGTCTTTCCAAGCCTTAGTCCTGAGCTTTGGTGAATCACGTTTGAGTAAATGGGAGGAGAGAAATAACCAAAGGGTCATAGTGAAAGAAAGGGAAAATTGCTAGAACAGGCTAGCAAGTGGATTTTGAACAGAATTGGGAACCAGACATTTAGAGATGGTGGTTTAGAAAATGAGAGCCCCCCACGAAACTGTGTGCTGTTCTTTGGAGATTACAGGGAAGATAAATTTTTAAGAGATGTTACTATAAGAATTGAATCCTTCTTAATATCTGCCCCCCAAGGTATTTGGGTAAAAATCTAGGTTACTCTTCCTTTACCTGTAGCTTTTAAGCATGTTGCGTCCCTGAGATTGGAGCTGAGAATGGGGTTCCTACATTTTCCAGTTATATTATTTTAGGTTCTTTTGCTTACTTAAAAATGTTGGTTTTCTAAAAACTTCTTTATAGAAGGTACCGGTCTGGGTTGCATTTTAAATATGACCCATTTATTTGGTGCAGTAATTCATTCAACAAAAGTACTTTTAAAACACAATACACGCAGAGGGAGGAGATATGGGGATACATGTATACATATAGCTGATTCACTCTGTTATACAGCAGAAACTAACACACCATTGTAAAGTAATTCTACTTCAATAAAGATATTAAAAAAGGAAACACAATACAATTTTCAGAACACAAACAAAATTGCCGTAATGGCTAGGTTGAACTCGTGTCTTTTTTTGCATAAAGCACTCTGAAATGGTACTTATTAGCATTTACATTTTGTTCACAAAATGCAGTCACCAACTGCATGATTCATATCAGTAATTTGTTTACAAAAGATACTCAATAATGATAACTAATTGCTGACACTGTTAGTATTTGAACAATTTCAAATAACAATATGTGAGGGAATGCATTCTTTGTACCATGCCTAAGGTGATTATGGAACTTTTGGATGCAAAGGACTTTTGAACTCTCTGGGTTCAAATGAAAATGGTCATATTCTACATATTTTATAGAAATTCAGGTCTTATGGGGATTGTCTGTGAATTTTCATCAGCAAGATAGATTGTGCAAATCCTCAGTTGAGCAGCTGAGCTCTGGAAAAGATCCAGAGATGAGTCACTCCAAATTGTGAAGGATCAACGGGGAAGGGAAGAGCTGAAGTACCTGAAAACTTTGAAATAAGAAATAGCATATAAAACAAAATTTTAAGGACCTTAGAATGCAAACATATCTTTATTAGATGACTATGAACAGTTCTTACAGATCTCTGGAAGGTCACGTATCAAATTCTTGAACTTAATGTTCAAGAAACAAGGGCAAGTCTGTTGGAAGAACATTTATTGGAGAAAAACCATTGAGACTGGAGCAGTAATAAGTGTGCTGGTCAAATGGACAGTTGATGTCCATTTCATTTGGGGTCAACCTATAAGACTATTGCTGGCTGCTGTATAAAACTGCATGATTTGGAAAGCACTAGCCCTACTCCTGCTGTGAACAGGGGCTATTCCAATGGGGGTGACACTTCAGAACCTTAACTAACACCCCATTCTGCCACTGCAGCTTTCACAAGGTAGGAGAGCACAGCTCAAGTCCTGGTTATTACGACAGTGCAGAGTGGTGCCATCTGAGATAGAACCTTGCTTTCCACCCCCAGTTCTGTTCCACAACCTCAGCATTCATGGCTCAGGAAGCAATAGTTTCCCCGCTGGAGTGAGTCGTGGACACTCCAAGCACTGTGGTTGCATTTCTGTGATATGGTGGCACATTAGCTCTGAGCCATGATTTGCAGCATCCATATTTTACCAGGATAAATTGCCTTAAGCATGTAACCATGGCAGTTATCCTTGGAATTTTACAAAGGCCACTTCTTTAGATGTGAGACTAGTGATCAGGAAATCAGCCTCAGATGCCCGACCCTTCCCTGTAAGTCCAGCGTTATGTCTCACTTACTCAGCAAGAAAAGGACATGATGGGTGAACCAAATTAAGAGGTATACGATAAAGTACTATAAGGTGGATGTAAGAAATATGCCTAAAGCAAAATGACATGGAAGGATTACCATTCACAATATGAAGGGCTCAAATCCTGGAGAAAAGGGAATCACAATGGGATGAGCCCCACTATTTTTTTTCCTCAAAGACATTTATTAATTCAAGGCATGGAAATTAGAAAGCAAGCACAGAGTATTGGCCTGGGGCTTATGTCAGTTTTTCTGGGCTGAAGGGAAGGAGGATATTGTCTGGGACTGCCAAAGCAGCCAGAACTTGAACCCAAGTCTCAGAGGTAACTACAGAGAAGTGATCTGTAAATTTTGCATACAATTTTATTTTGAGACATTTGTCTACCTCCTAAGCTGTGAGTGTGAAGTTTTGCTGCTGAGCAAATGAGTAAAAAGCAGCAGCCTGGAAGCTTAATAATTGAGAAAAGATTTCAAGATGATAGGTAGAGAATGGAATTCAATGTACACCAAGTGAAGGGACCTTGATAAACACTCCAGACTTTTAGTTAGTGCCCCAAGATGGCTACAGAATTCCACATTGAGTAAGAACAAACCAAAATCACACCAGTCCTGCCAAATCCTAAGACCCAGTGTTGACTAGGTCAAGTTCATCTTGTGCTCTGCCTGTCAGAAGGGAATAAAATCCTCCTCTCTGGACGAAGACATCATCATTTAGAACGTGTATAAATTTTTATATCCAGCATATATCATACAATCAAAATTTACCAGACATGAAGAGAAACGGAACCAAGTGACTAAAAATCAAGAGGAAAAATCAGATAATAGAAACAGATCCAAAGGAGACTCTTTTGGAATTGTCAGATAGGGGACTTTAAAATTACTAAATTAATATTTGCAGGGAAAAAAGCAATGTGAGAGAAACCTGGAAGTCTAGTACAGCTCCTGAAAAGACATCAGTTTGTCTTTTAAGGACTCATTCTTCTATCATTTTGACTAGATGTTAGGGTTGCCTTTATCTTCATTTGAATTATTCCAGTATCTTAAATTTGACAATAAACCATATGCTCCAGATACACATAGACACTTACTATGTTTAACGCTCAGACAATGCCCTAAAATATAACCTATTTCTCAAGCCACACCAGCATTAGGGTAAACATATAATTACGATGAAAATCACAGAACAGTATATTTTCCCCTGTGCCTATTAACTGAGGTGAAATTTAATTACATTTCTTTTTCCCATACAGATAGTTTATGTTCCTTGAGCATTTTGTTTGTAATCCTAGAAATTGTCATGTTATTTCTTGTAAAGATCCCCCCGTCCCCTACCATTTTATGAGCTATGAGAGTTTTTACATAGCAGCGACCTGAAGTCTCTCTGACTTGCTAGACTGCTTGCATATGGATATCATTCTTTCTCCAGAACTCACTAATTGACTCATAGTTGGGGCTCAAAAATTAAAGAATTAACTGCATTCTTGAGCATTTAATCCCAGAATAATGGAAACTCACATTCACACAAAAACCAGTAACCTATACACAAATGTTCATAGCAGCTTTATTAGTAATAGCTTCAAACTGGAAACAGCCCAGATGGCCTTCGATGGGCAGGTGGTAAACAAACAAATATCCATAGCATGAAATATTACTCAGCAATAAACAACAGACTACTGATACATGCAACAACTTGAATGGATTGAATCTCCAGGGAATTAGGCAGAGAGAGAAATAAAGCCAATCCAAAGGGTTATAGACTATATAGTAGGTTCCATTCATATAACATTACTGAAATGACAAAATTATAAATGTCAAGACTAGCGATTGCCAAGTGGTAGGGATTAAGCACAGACTGGGGAGTTGGAAGGTGGGTGTGGCTATAAAAGGGCATAAGAAGGATCCTTGTGCTGATGGAAATGTTCTGTATATCTTGGCTGTGTCAGTGTCAATATCCTGGTTGTGTTCTATAGTTTTGCAAGATGGTATGGCTGAAGAAATTGGGTAGAGAACGTAGGAACTATCTGTATTATTTCATGCAATGGCTTATGAATCATGTTATCTCAAAATAACAAGTTTAATTAAAACAATTAATAAATGAAAGTCAGATCAAAGGTACAAACTTCATTTACATATCATCATTTTTATGATTCTAACTGAAAAGTAAGTAAATACTTTTCAATCTTCTCTACTCAGATTAAAAATATATATATTTTCAGTGGAAAATGTGGCCATATCTGGCCCATCCAAAATTGTTTCCCCACCATACCTAATTCACATTCCCAAGCCACTCATGCTTGTTTGAACTGCTTCCTCTGCAATCAAAATGCTACTCAGTAATCAAGGTTTCATTAATTAAATACAGTATTGTTAACTTCAGTATTCTCCAAGTACTGTAAGAACTAGCTCTGAGAACAAACACACAAATCACTCTAAAAATGCTTATTTATTGATCAGATCAATGCACGTATTCATTTTTATTAGGATAGAGTTGTTTTTGTTTTAATAAAACTATATGGAGAAAATACTTAATACGTTTTTTATATAGCATTTTTTTGAAGACCCTGAAGGAAAGATTGAACTACCACCATCATTGAAAATTTATTCCTGGAAACGTCCACAGGATTTTTTAATTAATCAGGTAAGAGATATTTTTACTATTAAAATACGTATTAACTATGAGATATAATATCCTAGTTATGAAAATTTGCATTTTAAAAGTTTTTTAGGGTAATTTTTTCTTGGTATTTAGTAAGAAAAATAATTACTTTTTGACCTTTAAATTAGAAATAAATATTTATCGATATAGTTTGTACTGGTTTCCAAGAGAATAATGAAATTTTGTTTAGGGCCTCAAGTTTCCTTCTTCTCTTCATGATGTCAAATTTTAACCTAAAATGTTGCAAAAAGTTATTCCTTAATTTCTGACAGACTTTCTTCTTTCTGCTTCTTACATGGTGTAAAGGTCTGTTTACGCTAGTGTTAATAAGCATTTATTTTCCAGCCCAAGAGATCTTCACTTGGATCTCTCTATTCCAGGAATTTTTGAATCATTTTTCAAGTGCCACTTTCATTTCTGAACCCCATGTGAATCACACTGACATGGACATCACCCAAGAAAATTTCATTTTAAATAGCACTTATGTACATTAAACTTTAGACCTACTGGTCTATCTTCCTAATTAATAGCTATGTTAGTTTGAATATATTTGGTATTTCCAAGGGTTTAATTATCACTAGTGCCTTTTTTCCCTTCTTGAATCTCCCATTTTCATTTAATGCATAGAAAACCAGTAGACTAAATTAGTTATTTAATGCTAGTCGAAAGGTTATAATGAAGCTGATTCTTCTGTAATCATGGAATTCACTGCATCTCTGTTTCTATGCCTAGTGATTTTATTCCTAAGAGTTTTAGCTTTAGGAAGCACTGTTACTAATGCAGAAAATACAATTTATCTGTCATGCTTTTCAATTATTGTTATTAGTTAAGAAATTCAGAAATCCTAAATCCTAAATATTTATTAAAATGAGAAAATAAAAAGGTACATCTTTGTCCATCGGAGTATTTATTCAATGCCTATCTGTAAGACATTTTAAATAAAATAAATCAAATTTACAAAAACCATACCTTTAAATTACTTATAATGTTAGGTAACATTGAAATGAAGAATGCAAATTCTGTGATGTTAATATAATGCACTTAATATTTATGTATTATTAATAACACTCAGGTTCTACTCAGTATAAGTGCAGAGTTTATATTCCATGCAAATGAAGGATATGAATTCCATGAAGTTAGTGTTGTAAGTTTGAATAAGTAGGAAAGTTTTATACCTTTTTCTCTTTTAGCATACCTTAGTTCTGGAAGATACACTTATACTAAAAATAAACTGTTTCGTTGTTGTTAATGACACTTCCACCTGTATTTACTGAAATGCTGCTGTCCATCTCCTTACCTCTCCTCTCCCTCCGCACTGACTCCTTCTCTTGATCCATCATGCTGAAGTGTGAACCAGAACAGCCCAAACTGAAAGTCTAGCTAAGCAGGAAAGTTTAAGAATAGTGCTTGTCAAGTTTTAATGTATGAGACCACAGTGATAAATACATTTCATTGAGAGTCACTAAATATAGACATACATAAAGTTTAGACAAAAATATTACAAAACAATAATGACCTTTCTATATGAAATTTACTCTATTTTATTATAGTCCATATATATAAAGATATATATATATATTCCTGACACATCTTATAGATATATATGTGTGTGTATATATATATATGTATATAGTCCTGACCCATTAAATGATTTCATGAATCACTAAATTATTGCAACCCACAATTTAAAGAGCACTAGAAACATACCCCAGAACACTAAGCAAAATATGAAATCAAAGGACATAATTTAAGTCAAAGAGAAGCTAACTTATTAAAAAACTTAAAAGCCTAAATTTAAGATATCAGAGTCAACATGGACCATTCCAACCAAGGGGGTTAACAAGCCCTAATAGCAGAGTGAATAATCAGATTTGTTTATTTCTGAGAACCAGATACTGGTGGCCCAGGTCCTTCAGGGTTGATTATATTAAACAGATATAAGATGTCTAAAACTCTGTCTTGCCCCAGGTATAGGTGCAGGGGATAAAGATGTTTAAATACCATTGCAGAGACCTTTGTCTTAATATTTGTTGTCTTTTTAGAGACTGTCAGTTCCTCCTTTCCATTTGTCAGCAGGTGACTGTTAAGTCTAACCCGTCAAACCTTAGATATCTAATACATATTTAATCTATAGTCAATTTTAATGTATTTGGTACATACTGAAAGGTATAGGCATTTTAGAAGTGTTGTGTCACAATCAGGCAAACCAGAATAATATATATATATATATAAAGTTATATATATGTAATTTTATAAATTATATAAATTATGTTTATAAATTATGAACATAAGAGTCAATTCAGGCCTTCAAGGTAGTTTTAGGTAAATTTTTCTCAGACATATAAAAATATTTTATTGAGTTTTCAAGATGCTAGTTATACAGATGATTGAGAGTAATTGATGGCATTAGTTTCTATAAAAATCTATTTTGCTAATCAAAGCAACTTTCATTTTATTTTGATATGTTAAATATATAAGGTTGATATTAATTGTAACTAATTTTAAAAACTGTTACAAGTCATATTTTGGTCTAAATATAAAAGCTGGTCTAAATATAAAAGCAAACTTAGATATATACCAATTAAATAATGACCACCAAATTAACTTTAAAAGACATAACAATATTTAAAGTTGAGCAAGATTTTAAAAAGCTGTCTCAGCTAATATTTTTTATCCAAGATGAAGACATTTTTCTAGCTACCAGATGTTAACTAAGCTTCAGGTTTAACTTGAGTGGTTAATTTAAATTTCAAATCAGGTTTTAAACTCTCAGTTTGTGAGTTTATGCATGCTAAATTTATCTGCATATGTTATATCTTACAACATTTTATTATATGTTAAAATACTGTATTTTCTAGGTATTACATTATTAAATTAATGTCACCTACAGCTCTAACAGGGTTATCTTACAGAATAATATGCTTATTTTTTATTTCTTCTAGTTCCTCTGGTTGTGAGAAATGAAATCGAGTTTGGCCTGTTTACAGCACATGAAACTGTTTCATTAAGCTACATTTCCTTTATTTTTCCTAAGGACTAATATCTCTCTCTCTCTCTCTCTCTCTCTCTCTCTGCCCCCCTATATATATATATATTTCAGGCTCCAGTGGTTGTGAAAAACGAAATCCTGTTTGACTTGTTTTCAGCAAATGAGCATTTACTCTGCAGTGAGGTAAGTAGAGGAGTATCAACCTAAGAAAAGCCTCCCTGCAGAATGCCTTTGGGACCCGCCCTTAAACAATTCCCAGTCGGTCAATTTCAGTGCTGTCTTGCTCACCTTTAAGTTCTGGTATAACTGAATACTTCATAAGCCAGACTCTCAAAGAGGAAGAGAAGCCTCTTTAATTGAGTAGAGAGAGAACAGGTGGGGAAGATGTTAATATTAGCACTGCTTATGCCCCTATTCTCCTGCCCATGGACCAGGGTAGCCCAGTACACACCATCTAGGCATTTCTCCTCCGGATCCATGTGCCTAGCAATTGACATAAAGTTGTTGCCAGTCTGGCCCTACATCACATGTCCAAGAGTAGGGTGTTTGGTGTTGTTTGACTTGCTAATGTGGAGAAATCAGGGGGTGCAGCTCAAATGCAACACCTCATTGAAACAAACCAGATTTTCAGTGCAGCAGTCCTACAGCATGTGGGAACACACCTCCCCACTCTCCACCCGGGGTTCTATCCATCAGAAGCAGACCTGTTCCACTCCCCTAATGTAGTTACATCAGAAACGGGCTTTTTGATTATTTTCTCTTAAGGTCCGGTCAGAGGAGTGGGGCATAATCATTATCCATTTAAACATTTTGTCTTTCTGATCTTTAATATCTTGACCAATATTAAAATCAAAATATTTTTTCTTCAGCCAGGTTGTACTGATTAGTATAAAGTTATCTCTGAATTGTTTTATATTTTATAGTTTAGTCTAAAATATGCTTATTCTATGAATTCTAAACCTACATAGACCTTAGCATATCATTTTTCAAGAGAAGTGTAAAATATTTATGTATTGAAATATAGTTGATTTACAATGTTGTCTTAATTTCTGCAGTACAGCAAAGTGATTCAGTTATACAAATATATATATATTCTTTTTTATATTCTTTTCCATTATGGTTTATCACAGGATATTGAATATAATTCCCTGTGCTATACAGTAGGATGTTGCTGTTTATCCATTCTGTATATAATAGTTTGTATCTGCTAAGCCCAAACTCCTACTCCATCCTTTCTGAATCCCCCTCCCCCTTGGCGACCACAAGTCTGTTCTCAATGTCTGTGAGTCTTTCTGTTTCGCAGATAGGTTCGTTTGTGTCATATTTTAGATTCCACAAAGGCAGTATAAAATAATTCTGTAGTAAAATCTCCAGGAGGATATCTGATTTGTCTGATTTGTCTGATTTGTCTTTTTCAACTTAACCAAACTTTAAGAAATTTTCTAGATAAGCAAATCAAGGAAAACATAAATCTTATGATGTTAGTCTCAAGTATTTAATCTCCTTACAAACCGGGCAGTAAAACATACTCTGAAGTTCAACTCTCCACTGTGCCTTGCTTCCTGTTGAAAACCCTGCAGTTGGGAGTTTTACTTGGAGAACTTCTGCACCTGCAGATCAACACATGAATATGAGACTTAGAGTAAAGTGTGTGTGTAATTTTAATTCTTTCCCATGTCTCGTTGCTTGTCTAATTGGTTTTATAGACTTAAAGGGATCATTTCCTTCTCAAACTTCTCAACATTTACAGAAGAGTAGCTCAATCCTTTATATAATGTTAATTCCAAAATAAAATCATCATTGCTCTCAGAAACATTCAGTCTCCCTCTCTCCTCCCTCCTTTTCTGTCACACACATGCACACAACTAGTATGGAGGTCAATGTCAAATCACTGACAGTTTACTCTGGAAGACAGCTCTTAGCTAAGACTTTTTAGCTTGTATTGTGACTATATTTTTTGAAAACAAAAGCAAGATCTATGACCATTCTGTAGGTCAGAAATCAAAATGTGGGATATACTACATGTAGAATCTGACATTACCACTGGAAGTAGATTTTCAACTGTTCTCCCCACTCCCTTTCAAATTACAGTGCCAACAACTGAAAAATAACTAATGAACACTACTGGTTTTTATCTCTAGCTGATGAGATGGATTATCGGCGAAATCTATGCCATGTGGAAGATATTCAATGGGGGTGCTTTGAACAATTATTCTAAAGGGACTGCAGGGGAACCTCCTCTTCTGGTCTGGAAGCCCTGGGAACACATTTACTCTCTGTGCAAGGCTGTGAAGGGTCACATTCCCTTGTTCAATAGCTATGGAAAGTATGTTGTGAAACTTTACTGGATGGTAAGTTTGTGTTCAAATGCATTAAAAATTTGTGCGTCTTTCATATTGAAATATAGTTTTCTTACATGCCGATAATGAAGCTAGTAGAAGATGAGGCAGTTTACGAAGGCTATCAGCTGTCTGGATCTTTCTAATGTCTGGATCTTTTGTTTTATCTACTCTGAGAAATGAAGAACTGGTTTATTTTTTATTCCAAAACCTCAGCCAGTTGCCCCAGCATTACATACTGAATCTTCTACCTTTTACCACTGATTTTAAAAACCACTTTTATCATACACTAATTTCCAATTTGACTGTGTTTGGTTTTGGATTCTATTTTCTTTCACTATCTTCCTTATCCTATTCAGATACCATATTGCTTTAATTATTATGAATTTATAGTTTGTTTTGGTTTTTTAGAATAAAATCCACCTAATACTCTTATTTCAATGTTTTCTTGGTATATATGTTTTTTGAGTAAACATTTTTTCTAGTATTTATCTTTGAACACATATTTATAATTATTTATCCCTTATTCTATATATAAAAGGGTTAGTTCTCATCATTGTTTTTTTTTTTTTTAATACAGTTTCCTCTCTCTTGCGTATTTTATTTTGATTCATCTTTCATTCAGATGGAGTATGCATTCCAAAGTTTTATTCACTTAGAATATACATGAGATTTCTTTGGGGTAACTTAATATTGAGGTCTATTTTCCTTTATGTATGATTGTTATGTGAATGATAATTTGGTTACATATGGAATACATGGATAATAACCTTTTTGTTTTAGAATGCCCGAGTATCTCCTGGGTTTAGTGTTTCAGACACTCATTCTGAGCCTTTACTCTCCACCCTGTCTGAAACCCTGACACTCTCTCCCCTGTCTCTGCTTCATTTTTCTCTATAGCACTGAGCTTGAAGCATCCAGCATCCCATCCACTTAGTGTATTCATTAGTATATGGAAATATATATAAGAAGCTATTACCTTCTAGATGTTTTCTTTTTCCAGGTCTTTTGTTCAAATATATATTTCTTATTTTCACAGTTGGTCCAATCTACAGTTCTTTTTTTTTAATTAATAGCTACTCTATTTATTTATTTATTTATTTATTTATGTATTTATTTTTAGCTGTGTTGGGTCTTCGTTTCGGGCGAGGGCTTTCTCTAGTTGCGGCAAGCGGGGGCCACTCTTCATCGCGGTGCGCGGGCCTCTCACTATCGCGGCCCCTCCTGTTGCGGGGCACAGGCTCCAGACGCGCAGGCTCAGCAGTTGTGGTTCACGGGCCCAGTTGCTCCGCGGCATGTGGGATCTTCCCAGACCAGGGCTCGAACCCGTGTCCCCTGCATTAGCAGGCAGATTCTCAACCACTGCGCCACCAGGGAAGCCCTACAGTTCTTTTTGTAAAATAAATACACAAGCCAAATTACAACACTCTCCTGCTAGGCCTCCTCTCCTTTGGTCCATTTTTTAAAATTGGGACTGTAGTCCTAGAAGGATATAGAAGAATACTGATAACAATGATAATAAATAGATAGACAGGTGCAATTTTTAAAGGGACCAAAACAAGAACTTTGCTGTTTCAGGGGCTGTGTTCATGTGATGGAGATGGCTACCTGGTTTTCTGGCTGTTCTCTCTGGGCTGGGAGCAGACATTTCTACCTCTCTCTCCCTAATTCCCAGATGGTGGGGCTGAGTCAACACCTCTTTGCAGATGAGGTGTAATAAAGTATTAGAGTAAATTATTGCTGACAAGATAAAGTATATTGCTACTTTCTTTTCTTGTCCCTTTCCAGACATACACAGTTTAATTTTTCATTTTTTTCCTCTTCCAATTCTAATTCACTATGTACATGTATATCCTTTGGTTTTCACTGCAAATATTTAAGAAAGGTGTTCGTAAGAATATTCTTTGTTACCCTCTACTGCTTGATTCAGGATAATGTACTGGAGATACATCCTCTACCCTACATCTATTTTCCTTCCACTGTCCCATCTTGTACACCTTAAGGCATACACCTCACTGTTTGTTTTCTTCCATTTATTGACACTTTCTCATTTGTTTCTTATTGGACATTGATTTTTCCTTCTCTGCCTTATTACATATATTCTCCTCCCCCTTTCCTGTTGTCTCTTGAAGCAATCACCTTAGTCATTTCTTCAAAGTAAACCAACCAATGAGAGCCTCTAGGCATGACATTTAAAGTTCAGATTTTCACACCAGCATATTGTTTCTTCTGTAAAAGTTTTTCCATTTTTTCCAGTGTTGATTGTAAGTAAATAGCCTCAAGGTTCTTTGACATCAATCAAAAATTTATTGGGTAGCATAAAAAACAGTATTATAAAACAGAGAAGTTTTCTCTCTTCTTTCACCTGGCAGTGATAACACTGCTACTGGGCCACATGTGGTCTCCTCAGATGCTTTTCAGTGTCAGCATTCCTTGGGCTCCTTGAAAGAAGCAATTAAGTTATTGCTCTCCACTTCAGATATGTAGTGCTCTTGGCAGCCTTTCTCTGAGTGCTTTCATTTATCTCTGAATAAACAGAGAAACTCACACCTTGAGACCAATACTTTTCTCCTGTTGCCATCTGTCTATCCATACAAAAAACATATTATCTTTTATTTCTGATTAACCTTTGTTAATTAACTTATTAAGTGCTTAACTCTTTAAGCACTACATTATCGTAGAATTCAGAGTTTCTCAAACTGTGGGATGCAGAACACACCAGCATCAACATCACCATCATGTTTCCCATACCCCCCACCCCACAGTCTCTGGGCAGAGCCTGCAGTCAGCATTTGAAACAAACTCTCTCCCACCCAGTGACATTTTGTTCTTTAAACAATGTTTTCAAGGTATATGCCATGACAAATTATTTTTCCATCATTCAATTACATTTTTCCAAAATGGAAATGTTTTTGTTCTCCGTTCGTTATTATTAACATTATATATGCTTTTATTAAAAAAACTCAAACGTTGTTAAAATGTTTAAATTAGCCAATGGAAGTTCCCTATGACTCTACCTACCCAGACAATCATAGTAAATGATTTCTGTATATCCTCCTAAACTTTTTCTTACAAATATATGTAAACCTACTATATATAATCTATACCGACAGTAAGATCATACAGTACTCATCATTCTGTATTTTTTTTCCTAACCATGGACATTTTTTATGCTAATATTTATTGATCTACCTTGCACTCCATTGTTTAAAGATGACAATAACTATAGTTGACCTTTGAATAACATAGGTTTGAACTGCCCAGGTCGACTTATATGTGTATTTTTTTCAATAAATACAGCACTATGGTTATGATCTGCCCTTGGTTGAATCCTCAGATAAGGAGGGTCAACTATGGGACCTGAGTATCCCCAGATTTTGGTATATGTGGCTGATTCTGGAACCAATCCCCCACAGATACCAAGAGATGACTCAATACGTATTTTGCTAATTTCATATTGACAGACATTTAGGTTATGACCAGTGTTTTACCACTACAAACAATGCTCTAAAATAGCGTCTTCGTGTATATATTTTTTCCCATTTATGTGACTTTTCTCAGCTTTCTACGTGTGTAATTTTTCTGTCAAAATATATGCAAATTCTTAATTTTGATAAGTATATCCAAGTTACTCTTGTATTTTAATTTGTGTGTAATTTATATTTGATACAATTGGGTCTTGTCCGCAGTTTTGTCTACTCTGTTACTTCTGTTTTATATATTTCCTTTTTCTGTCCTCTTATTCATTTCCTGAGCATTCCGTAGGATTCCATTTTGTTTAGCTCTGGTGTTTTATTTTTTTTAACTATAGTTGTTTACAATATTGTATTAGTTTCAGGTGTACAGCAAAGTGATTCAGTTATATATGTATATATATATTTTTTTCAGATTCTTTTCCATTATACATATTGAAGATGTTGAATATAGTTCCCTGTGCTATACAGTAAATCATTGTTTTTTATCTATTTTATATATAGTAGTGTGTATCTGTTAATCTCATCCTCCTAATTTATCCCTCCCCCTGTTCCTCTTTGTTAACCATAAATTTGTTTTCTATGTCTGTATGTTTCTGTTTTGTAAATAGATTCATTTGTATTATTTTTTAGATTCCACATTTAAGTGATCTCATATAATATTGGTCTTTGTCTGACTTACTTCATTTAGTATGATAATCTCTAGGTCCATCCATGTTGCTGCAAATGGCATTATTTCATTTTTTTATGGCTGATTAATATTCCATTGTATATATGTACCACATCTTCTTTATCCATTCATCTGTTGATGGACATTTAGGTTGCTTCCCTGTCTTGGCTATTGTAAATAATGCTGCTATGAACATTGGAGTGCATGTATTATATCTTTTAGAATTAGTATCTCTAGTGTTTTTGAGTATATCTCTTTGTATACATTTGTTTGTAGTGGTGGCTCTAGGGATTAAATTATACATGCATAGCTTATCACAGTCCACTAATATCAACATTTTACCACTTAAACTGTAATATAACTACCACCTTTTAGGCCCCTTTACACCCCTCCCTCTTTAGTATCGTTGTCTTAAATGTTTCTTGAACATATATTGAGACCCTCATGAAAAATTTTGCTTTTAAATGTCAAAAATAATTTTAAAAGCTCAAGAGGAAGCTAATACTCTATCATTTAGCAATGTGCTTACTCTTTCCTTTGCTCTTTCTTCATTCCTAATGTTCCATTTTCTTTTTTTCTTTTTTTGCCTTTGAAGAATTTCCTTTTGCCACTCTTTTCGAGCCAGTCTCCTGGTGACAAATTATTTTATCTTTCCTTTACCTAAAAGTGTTTTTGTTTCACTTTTATTCCTAAAGAATATTTTCACTCAGTACAGAATTCAGGGTTGACAGTTTATTTCTTTCAGCATCGTGTGCTACTTTCTTCTGGCCTCTGTGGTTTCTGGGGAGCAATCTGCTGTTCTCCTATAGGTAATGTGTCTTTTCTCATTGGCTGCTTTCAGGCTTTTTTCTCTGTCTTGTTTTTTAGGATTTTGAATTTAACATGTGTAGATTTCTGGGTGTAGATTTCTTTGGAATTATCCTGTTTTGGGTATTCTGAGCTCCATAAATCTGTAAGATTATGTTTTATGATAAATTTGAGACGTTTTCAGCCATTATTCCTTCAAACCTACTTCAGCCCTACATTCTTTGTCCCTCTTTTTTTTTGGACTCCAATGACATGAATGTTATATATATTTGCATTGTCTTACAGGCCCCTGAGGCTCATATTATTTTTTCAATCTATATCTCCCTTATTGCTCATAATTTCTATTGATATAACTTGCAGTTCACTAATTTCTGTCATTTGCATTCTGCTATTAAGGGGTCTGTTTGTTTATTGTTTAATTTTAAATTTAAAATTACTATTTTTTCCTCTTTCATATTTTCTATTTCTTTGCTGAGATTTTCTATTTTTCATTTGTTTCAAGAGTGTTCATAATTACTTGTTGGAGCATTTTTATAATAGCATATTTACAGTTCCTACCTAAAAATTACAGCCTCTCCGTTATCTTGATTTTGTGGTCTGTAGATTGTATTTTCTCATTGAAATTGAGATGTTCCTGGGTTTTGGTATGATGAGAAATTTTGGACAGTTTCCTGGACATTATTTGTGTTATGTCTTATGACTGTGGTTTCTAATTAAAATTTCTATTTTAGCAAGTAGTCAGCCTGTTTAGATTTGGAATGCACACCCTGGATCACTTTTGTGGGCTTTGTTTCAAATCTCAATTTAGTTTGTAACGCCTGTATAGTGCTATTCTGTTACCCAGGGGATAAGACTCCATCCCACAATCTCCTTATCACCACCTGAGGAGGGGGAAGTGTGCCTCATTACTGCATGGGTAGGGTGTGGAAATAAGAGTTCCTCCAATAGGTTCTACCAGGCCAGGCACCTCCTCTTTACTGCAGGAGGAGGATGGAAGTCAGTTCTTCCCATTGACTCTTCTGGGGAGAGAAACTGCTTTGTTTACTTCAGAGCAAGTGCAGAAGTCAGAGCTCTAACCTGAGTGGGAAGGCACCACCTATTACTGCAGTAGAAGTAGGGAAGAGAAGTCAGAATTCCATCGCATTCATATAATTATGACCATTCAGGTTTTTGCTGAAATCTCTGTCCACTGATTACTCTTTTCTTGATCTTTTGTAATTGTGATTTGAACTATTAATTATAAAACAAATTTTTTTATTTTCCTTTCAGGGTGGTCCTAGGAGGAAGAGGGTATAAATATATGTAGCCATTTAGTTATTGTGATCTGGAATTGAAGTATGGAAAATAATAAAATTTGAACATGACTGTATTCTAAAGTATCTTTTATTAATCTATGTTTATCTTAACAAAAAGTTATATTTCTTTACAAGCATTCTATAATTAAACATTTTGATGGTCTTTTAAAATTATGTGGCACTAACACAGTAAACTCAGTAAAAATGTCCAATATACATCATTTACATGCAGTGACAAAAAAATACCAAATGCAATAATAATTCAATGCCCTATGATGAGGTTTCAAAAATTATTTGTGTTTATATATACATAACATTTCATTTACTCATAAACTTAAAGGAGGCAACTAACCAATGTACTAATATCAGTGAAAATTATTATAACCTTAGTCAAATTATGTTTTAGATATGTAATGTTGAACATTCATCCTTGTGTATTTTTATGTAACAGCTTTATTGAGGTACAATCCACATACCATACAATTCACCCATGTAAAGTATACAGTTCAACAGTGTTTAGCAATCAAAGCATTCTGTATTGAAATATGTAATCACTGATCAGCTGGAAGCAGGTGATACTTGTTAAACTGGTATAACAAAGTTCTTATGGCTACTTAAAACTTTTCCTTTGTGGGAATCCAGATAGCCCCTTTGAAATTTTTTTTCTGAAAATCAAAGTGTAAGAAGGGAACTACTATTGCTATTTTTTACTGTGGTAAAATATACATAACATAACATTTAGCATTTTAAGCATTATAAATGTACAATTTAGAGACAGTATGTATTTTTACAATGCTGTGCAATCATCACCACTATTTATTTCCACATTTTCATCATCCCAAATAGAAATTCTGCATCCATTAAACAGTATTTTCTCATTCCCCTCTCCTCCAGGCCCTGGTGGCCTCTGTTATACTTTTTGTCTCTATAAATTAGATTTTTCCTGGTACTTCATGTAAGAGGAATCATACAATATTTGTCTTTTTGAATCTGGCTTATTTCACTGTGTATTCTTTTGGGTTGTTTCACTTAAAATTGGAAGAGAGAGTAGCTAAACACCTGTGACTTTAAACCTGTTTGCCCTACATCATCCATAAGGAAATAAAGAAAAAGTCATATAACCACTAAATAAGGCAGTATGAGTTCAGTTACAGGTGTCATAAAAAGAAAGCATTTTTCACCCTATTGTTCCTATCTACCTAGGAAAATTATACTGTTCCTTGAATCTTGAGTTCAAATGTCACCTTCTTGTGAGGACATCCCCCAAGCAAAATTAGTCACACTTTCCTTTCTGGTCCTAGAGCATTTTAAACATATTACATTTTATATTTGCCTATATGCCTTCCCTCACTAGTCTGTAAGCAATTCAATGGTATAGATATAAGCCATGTGTTACAAATCTTTGGGTTCACAATGCTTGCATCACTGCTGAAATATTTCTTGGGGGAAGAAATGAATTCAAACTAAAATTTCACATGTAAAACCAAAGTTTAAAAAAATATTTGAGTTCACAATCATTAATTTTATCGTTTGCCTCAAGCTTTTAATTATGAAATAATATGTATACAGGTAAGTATATAATGATTTTATTAAATAAAGTATTAATTAGCTTTATGTTAAAAAATAGATCTTTAAGCAGGAGTAGGAGTAATATGGTAATTGGAAGTATAAGATCACTGAGGATATAAGGATAAAAAATAATTACTAAAGTTACATTTGCAGAATTTGCATTATGACTGTATTTAGTTATTTAATCATGTCCAAACTTTCCATGATTGTGTGGTATTTTGGTTTTGCTATTTGAAACACTTCAATTTACTGCATTATGTAGGATGGGGCACCCTAGAATGTGCTAAAAGACCTCATAAATAATCATACTATTGATATAGATATAGGCATGCTATAATTACATTAAATAAAATAATAAGCTAAAACGCTCAGAGTAGTATTGAATACCAGTATGTCAGTCATTAGATGTAAGACGCTAAAATAAAATTATAAAACAGTAAATAATAATGTCAGCAGTGTACAATAACGTATGAGAAAAAATAATGTTAATCACTGAGAATATATTCCTTTCTTCTCATCTTTAGGGTTGCTGGAGAAAGATAACTATTGATGACTTTCTGCCTTTTGATGAAGAAAACAATCTATTGCTTCCAGCTACAACCTATGAATTTGAACTTTGGCCAATGCTTTTGTCTAAAGCTATCATTAAGCTGGCAAATGTGGAGTAAGTAGGATAAAAAATTATCGCTCACTTGTATACAAACAAAAAGGCAAACAACAGCAACGACAACTATACATCTGTATTGCGTAGCTTTATTTTTCAAAAACTCAATTTTAAGAAGCCTTTTCTCCAAACAACGTAAACTTTCTAATATAAAAATAAATATGCCAAAGCCACTGATTTGAAATATTGCATTAGCCCACAATAAGACAAAATTCCTCCAAGAAAAATACTAAAAACTTATTCTACATCCAGTGTTTCCTTATAATGAATGGAAAGTCAGTCATGGAAAATTAATCTTCAGCTTAATGAGAGAAAGAAGTTGTTTAGTAGGGGAAAATATTGGTTCATCTAAATACTGAATAATGTATACTGGAATCCAGCTAAAGTTTTAGGCTCTGTATATGCAGCAGTCGTTTACTCATCTTGAAATCCTGAACTCTTCTCAAGGAGGTCAGTGTGCTCCTCACACTTTTGGTAACATTGTTCCTTTTTATACATTCAGGATGAAAACTACTCATGTTTCCTTCAATATTCTTGTGAAATCTGCTTGTGTCTTGTATTCCTGCATGACTTGTGAACCAACATGCATGGGACATGTCTGCTACGTTTATTTTCTTAGCTTCCACTTGCAGAGACCTGTGGTCCTTCCGTGCCGGCCTGAATGATGCAAAAAAGCTTTGATGCCTGACTTGCAAATGAATGGCAACTGTGTGTCTCTGCTCAGTGGGAGAATTCTCACACACAGTGCACCAGCTTGAATTTGACACCCTTCCCCCTCCTGCAGTGTGTCACAGCCGCTCCTTTAAGAGGCCACTCCAGCCATTTGCTCAAAGCTCAGCCCCTTCCCCTTCTATTATTACACATAGCACTGTCAGTCAGTAGCCTGGTATGATTTTTTGTGGATTTTCATTTGGCTCAGCTTCCTTTTTCTCTCCCAAAGCCACACAACGAAAACAGCCCCTCCTACTGCCATCCTTTTCATCTCTCTTTTCTCTTACCAACCCTCAATTTTCTATTGGAAATTTGTTTTACCCAGCTTGCAACCCTTAATTTCAATCATTTTTAAAAGCTCAATTCAGATCATTTTAGGTAGCTGAATACTACCAAGTATTCAAAATGGTGACAACTATGTTTGTTTATTTTTGAAAGAAAATAATGTTCCTAATTCTCAGACCTAACTTGAAGTTCTGAGAATTAGAGCCACAAGGCCACTGAAGCAGTAAATGCGTGACCTGGATAATTGGAGTAGCATTTTATCTTTCTTAAAACTACAGTTCAGTAGAATTTTGTAGCAACTTGAGTAATAGAATTATTGTTATTTTTGAAAAATAAACAAATCCAACTTGAAAATAAAGGACCAGACTTAATGTAAGACATTTCTTAGGCTTTCCAGTGGAAATCACTACATGGTCCAATTTATATTCGTCCAAAAGTTTTTCTCAGATTTTATAGTAGATAGTAAATATTTTATGTGAGTTTTAGCTTTCTACATTAAAAAATTAATATTTAGTAGTTATTTAAATACCACTATGAAATATGCAAAGGAAAAAGAGTTACTTTTATGGGGTTTGCACAGTCACATCCTGAATATTAATATGATTATTCCAAGAGGAGTTTAGACTGTGAATTATCCCACTAGATATTAGTTATCTTTGAGATATGTAGACATATCACAATTTATAATCTGTAAACAAGAAGCCAATGTAAATTTTTAAATGATGGAGCATGTGACTAAGATAGTAAGATTTCTTTCTGAAGAAAAAGACATGTATGCCGGTCAATACCATCAGTCGTCACCGTTGGCATAAGGCGGACTGAAGCTCTGATTCCCGAGGAAAACATAGATACGGCATTTGTGTGTGTTAATGAAAATAGACTAATCACTTCAGAAAAAAAATTTTTTAAGAAAAGGATTAAAATGAGAAGAGCAATGTTTGATCAATCACAGCCTCATTTGACTTTATGCTATGACGGCAGATCCACTCTTTTGTACAGGATAGAATGGATGTTTCTGGTTCTCTGAAATTATCTAAGGATTTTATTAAAGATGTCTGATGCCCATCTTGTCCTGCCATGTGTGAGACTGACTTAATACACAGCCTCATAGGAATCTTAGAATAATTACCGAAACTAGAAAGATGAAGGATACTGCCCTATTTTTAAAAGACCATGATAATATATTGAATATATAGAATAGATTATATGTCATCTATATATATTTCCCGATATATAATATGTATGGATATGTTTATGTATATGACGTTAATGCTTTATATATATGACATTTTAAAATAAAGCTTGTGGGCTTCCCTGGAGGCGCAGAGGTTAAGAATCCACCTGCCAATGCAGGGAACATGGGTTCGAGCCCTGGTCCGGGAAGATCCCACATGCCACGGAGCAATTAAGCCCGTGAGCCACACCTACTGAGCCTGGACTCCAGAACCAGCGAGCCACAGCTACTGAAGCCCCCGCACCTAGAGCCCGAGCTCCGCAGCAAAAGAAGCCACCGCATTGAGAAGCCCGAGCACCGCAACGAAGAGTAGCCCCCCTCGCCGCAACTAGAGAAAGCCCGCGCGCAGCAACGAAGACCCAACACAGACATAAATAAAATAAAATAAATACATTTATAAAATAAAGCTTGTAAGCATGTTTTGTAATAGATATGTAATTGTATCATTGGATCTATTTAAGTGCCTTATCAAAACAAGTCATCTGACTGTTGGAAAAGTATATTCTTGTGCTCTAATGTATAACCAGTAGGACCCCTACATTTATTATTATATCACTGCTTATTAGAGATTCCTGTTTTTTATAGACCTCTCTCTGTTTTCAAATGTTATTGACCATACTATTGTGCATTTGCTTTTTTAGCATCCATGTAGCAGAGAGGAGAGAACTGGGAGAGTTCACAGTGATTCACGCACTCACAGGATGGTTACCAGAAGTCATTTCTCTCCAGTACGTTTGACCATTAAGTAACTCATATATTTTTTTATCTCTTCCCCAGTAAAGTTTCTTTAACTAAACTATTCTTAGTCTTTAAGGAAATTTTTAAAAATTGTCACATTTTACAAAATGTTTGGAGAATAACATGTTATAGTATTATAAAAAATTCCTTGAGAATACCAGGATAAATTCTGTTTGCTTATATATAGTAAATTTAATCCTTAAATATCTGAATTACAAATATTAAAACAATGTTAATTATTTATTATGATAAAATATTTACAGGTGTCCCTTTCTACTTATACACTTATTCAATACAGAAAAGTACAAGCGACTTTTAATTAGCTACCCATACTAGGGAATGAATAATATTAAAATGCCTATTAGGCCTTAAGCACTTTAATATATTATTCTAATTAACACCCACAGTCCTGAAAAGATTATCTTATTTAATTATCCATATGACCCTATCAGCTAGGTGTTATATGTCATTAGAAATGAGAAAACTGAAGCTCAGAGTGGTTGAATTCCCTAAAGTTGTGTACATTGTACCTGGAGGTAATATTTGAATGTAAATCTTTCTGGGTCCAAAGCCCACAGTCTTTCTCTCATATGATTCTAGATATATAGAGATTGTTTGTCTATGTTCAAAGAGAGAGCATTTAATGTAATGCTTACTTAAAATTTCACAAATATTTTTTGTTTCATGCATAAAGGTTATAGCCACATAATTTGATCATATTACCATTGATACTGGAAATTAATCAGGTTAAGGTGCATAGAAAATAATTATATCAATAGATCTGAACATGCCATCAATCCAGATGCTGATTTTTATAAGAAGATCAAATCCACAGTACAGTTATCAATTTGGATCATCTCTGATCTTTGGTGTTAGAAAGCTACCATTCCCAGTGTCCAGGTTAAAGGAGACTGAAGACAGGTCCTAGTAACTTGGATTCGGCCACCTAAAGCATCCTTTCAGCAGGATAAACTAGCCATTGTTTGGTTCAAAGAAAATATATTTGCAGGGAAAAAAATGGGAGGGTAGACAAACTCCTCTAAGGACCACTTTCCCGAAAGAGAGCTGATTTTGCTTTTTACTTTTGGGAAAGGTCCAGATAGCAGCGTTTTAGATCGTCTCATGGAAAATCCTTTTCTGATATCTAAGAGAAGAGGATATTTATTGACATGATATGGTCAATGTTAGTGGAGAGAAATAAAGAGAGAATGGGGTTTATAAGTATGGACTTTTCTAAATTTTTATCTTCAGTATTGATGGAATGCTTAAAATTTTGCCTTAATTTTCCCTGCAATAAATATACCAGAGGCATGAAAACATCAGAAGTCTATCAGAGGGTGGTAAAGAAACAGGAGATCAAAGTAATTTGTGACTAGAAAATTAGTAAATTAAAAACTGGGAATTGTCTCTTGTTAGAATCATACAGTGAAATCATACATGAAAACTGAAAACACTATTCATATACTTTCATGATTATAAGACCACTTTATTTCTTTTGTTTTAAAGACTTTTTTTTTTTTTGATATAGACCACTTTTAAAGTCTTTAGTGAATTTGTTACAATATTGCTTCTGTTTTCTGTTTTGGTTTTTTGGCCATGAGGCATGTGGGATCTTAGCTCCCCAATCCTGCACCCCCTGCATTGGAAGGTGAAGTCTTAACCACTGGACCACCAGAGAAGTCCCAAGACCAGTTTAATAATTAAATTAAGTTAAAAATTTGAAGGATTTTAGATGCTCAATTTGCATGAATTTTTATTTTTATGGTTGCTTATAAAATGTCTATGAAAATGATATAAGGGGAAAAAGCTTGAGCTTTGTTGTCAGAACTATATAGCTAAACTTACATTCTTATAATTCCAATTTCAAGCTATGTGAATTTTACAAGTAATATAACTTTTTTGGGCCCTAGTTTTTTCATATGTAAAATGCAGGTAAAAACGACCTATCTTACAGGGTTGTTCTCAGGATTGAGTAGGTAAGAGTGTCAGAAAAAGTAACTGATATATGGTAGAGACATAATTAGTGCAAGTTTCTTTCCCTCTAACGAGTATCACTATATTATTTAATATTATATAGATATATGTATGGTAGTTAATAATCAACCTTTGGAAACAGAGGAAAGTCTAAAAAGATAAGACTGACTCAGATGTTCAAGTTTATCATTTTACTTCTAAATGTACCCAGAAAGTAAAAGATATATGCTCTCTTTGATTTATGTCATGATTTGTAGGATTTTTTGTTATGAACATTCTGCCACATTATGCATATAATTTAAAATTACAATTACACTATAAAATCACAAAGTTAATTCATGTGTATATAAGTGTATAATTTTAAATGAAAAGAATGTCATGGAACAATATAATAATGATTGTCAAGAAATGTTTAATTTGAAATCACCATCTGCCAAGGATGCAGGCGGAGGTCAGGTACGGCTTCATGGAGAAAGTTCTGACTTGATCTGAGCCTTTACCATTGACTGGGTTTGATTTGAGGGGACGGAAGGAAAGGGACAGGGAAAGCAGGAGAACAACATGATCAAAGCCATGGTATGTTCAGAAGTGGGATGTTTCTCTTCCTACAAAGGATTCGATTGTGCAGAGACAGGCCCTGAGGGGCTTCGCCAGTCACGGTCATGGTTTTACAGAGGTCCAGGAGAATTAGAGTATTCAAGTTTCATACTTGTGTTCACTACTGACTTTTTCCATATGAAAATCAATTAGGGTGAAAAGTGTTTTGTGACATGTTCAACAGACAGCCTTTCCCTTCCCTCTCCCATAGAAGTACCAAAGGGAGACATTGCTCTATTTGCAATTGTTGACCTGCCTCTTATGTTTTCCTACAGTTAGCACTGTTTTATCATTTGGAAAAAAAAAACCTTCTAACTCTCCGTATTATACTACAAATACAAATACAGAGTGGCTACAAATACAAATACAGAGTGGCTATTAGAAGTCTGACAATTTCAGACGAAGAGATGATGCTTTTCTCCACAAATTTCTCTTATCTTGGTGTAGTTCTTTTGTGAATAGAGCACTCCACCACCCCATATTTAAGCCTAACTGTCCAAGATGTTGTATAGTCTCATCCTTTGGTGTATGAATATTTCTTTTTCACAGCATAACATTTTTTACATTGTAGGTGGGAAAAAACACAGGGGTTTTGGATTCAGAAAGATCTATTTTAATCCTGATTCTGTCATTTGGTAGTCTATCATTTGTGACTGCATAAAATTTACAACCTCTTAAACTTCAATTAGGATTGTACTACCTATGTTGCAGAGCTGTTATGGGATTAAATACAAAAATGAAAACTGTCTTGGCAACCACTAGCTGGCCACCCACATCTTCATTCTGTTTCTCAAATGTGCTAAACTCATTGTCCCTTAGGGTCTTTATATGAACTGTTCTTTATTTATGCCTGGAATGATCTTCCATCAGATATTTACTTGGTTGGATATGTCATAACATTTAGATATCACCAAGCTTAAATATCAGCTCCTCGGATAGGCCTTCTCAACTATCCCATCTAAATTATTTCTTTCCCGAATGATTCCATATCCCATTGTTTATTATTTTGTTTTCATCATGAAAGTTATAGCTGCCTGTTATCTTCTCTCTCTCCCTCTCTCTCTCAATCTCACTCTCTGTCTCTCTCTCTCTCTCAGTTGTATCCATCCACTGAGATGGTAAGATGCATGAGAATAGGGACCCTTTTTGTCTTTCTCAATGTTGAGACTTCTGTGCTTAGAGAAATGACACTGAATGGCCATTACACAGTATGTTCTCAATAAATGTTTGTTGACAGAGTAATTTCAAAAATATTTTAAAAGGCTGAACTAGAGGTGTGTAAAAGATTCTTTGGGAATCCAGAACAGGAATGTATAGCTTAATTTCCCTAGGAAGTAATGCTTAAACTGACCTCAAAGGATTAGTTGAAATTAGTGCAGCTTACTGAGGTAGGGAAGCCAACTCAGAGAAGAAAGAATAGCCTGAAACTACAAGGGAGCAGGGTGTAGTCCCAGAAAGGCACATTGTTCTGCAGGACTAGATTATGTGCTGGGTTCTGGAGGATGGATGGGTATGGGGTGGAGAGGTATGCAGGAACCAAACAGAGGAAGTTAAGAAGTCTTCACAACAGAATGTCACTGAGGGATTTTAGGCAGGAGGATGATCTTATCTTATCAGACTTGTGATTTTGGAGGATGGCTCAGATGTCAGGACTGGAACAGGGGAACTGGTTTGTGCAGTATTGCAGAAGTCTTTGCCAAGAGCTTCTACAGAGAAAGTGGTGATAGGAATGGAGAAAGGAGATTAATCCTTTGTCAGTTGCTTTGTTTGCAAATATTTTCTCCCATTCTGAGGGTTATCTTTTTGTCTTGTTTATGGTTTCCTTTGCTGTGCAAAAGCTTTTAAGTTTCATTAGGTCCCATTTGTTTATTTTTGTTTTAATTTCTATTACTCTAGGAGGTGGGTCAAAAAGGTTCTTGCTGTGAATTATGTCATAGGGTGTTCTGCCTATGTTTTCCTCTAAGAGTTTTATAGTGACTGGCCTTACCTTTAGGTCTTTAATCCATTTTGAGTTTATTTTTGTGTATGGTGTTAAGAAGGTTTCTAATTTCATTCTTTTACATGTAGCTGTCCAGTTTTCCCAGCACCACTTATTGAAGAGGCTGTCTTTTCTCCATTGTATATTCTTGCCTCCTTTGTCAAAGATAAGGTGACCATATGTGTGTGGGTTTATCTCTGGGCTTTCTATACTGTTCCATTGATCTGTATTTCTGTTTTTGTGCCAGTACCATACTGTCTTGATTACTATAGCTTTGTAGTATAGTCTGATGTCAGGGAGCCTGATTCCTCCAGCTCCATTTTTCTTTCTCAAGATTGCTTTGGCAATTCGGGGTCTTTTCTCCAAAATATACAAGCAGTTCATGCAGCTCAACATCAAAAAAACAAACAAATCCAAAAATGTGTGGCAGACCTAAATGGACATTTCTCCAAAGTAGACATACAGATTGCCAACAAACACATGAAAAGATGCTCAACATCACTAATCATTAGAGAAATGCAAATCAAAACCACAATGAGGTATCACCTCACACCAGGCAGAATGGCCATCATCAAAAAATCTACAAACAATAAATGCTGGCGAGGGTGTGGAGAAAAGGGAACCCTCTTGCACTGTTGGTGGGAATGTAAATTGATACAGCCACTATGGAGAACAGTATGGAGGTTCCTTAAAAAACTAAAAATAGAACTATCATATGAGCCAGCAATCTCACTACTGGGCATATACCCTGAGAAAACCATAATTCAAAAAGACACGCGTACCACAATATTCATTGCAGCACTATTTACAATAGTCAGGATTGGAAGCAACCTAAATGTCCATCAACAGATGAATGGATAAAGAAAATGTGGCACATATATACAATGGAATATTACTCAGCCATAAAAAGGAACGAAATTGAGTTATTTGTAATAAAGTGGATGGACCTGCAGTCTGTCATACAGAGTGAAGTAAGTCAGAAAGAGAAAAACAAATACTGTATGCCAACACATATATATGGAATCTAAAAAAAAAACGGTACTGATGAACCTAGTGGCAGGGCAGGACTAACGATGCAGATGTAGAGAACGGACTTGAGGACATGGGGGGGGGAAGGGGAAGTTAGGGAGAAGTGAGAGTAGCATTGACATATATACACTACCAAATGTAAAATAGATAGCCAGTGGGAAGCTGCCGCGTAGCACAGGGAGATCAGCTCGGTGCTCTGTGACCACCTAGAGGGGTGGGATAGGGAGGGTGGGAGGGAGGCTTAAGAGGGAGGGCATATGGGAATATATGTATATGTATAGCTGATTCACTTTGTTGTACAGCAGAAACTAACACAACATTGTAAAGCAATTATACTCCAATAAAGATATTAAAAAAAAAATAAAAGAATGGAGAAAGTGTTGTCAATTGCAGTAGGAGGAGGTCGGATCTAAGGGACGTACTTTTTATTTGATGAGAGTTTCATGGAGAGAGACTTGGTCATTCTCAGTTTTCTAACTTGACTGAAAAGTAGAAGATGGTGGCAGGATGTTTTTATTGATTGATTGATTTGTTTGTTTTTGATTTCTTTTCTATAAATTTATTTATTTATTTTTGGCTGTGTTGGGTCTTTGTTGCGCTGCGTGGGCCTCTCATTGCAGTGGCTTCTCTTGTTGTGGAGCACAGGCTCTAGGCACATGGGCTTCAGTCGTTGTGGCATGGGGGCTCAGTAGTTGTTGCTCACAGGCTCTAGAGCGCAGGCTCAGGAGTTGTGGTGCATGGGCTTAGTTGCTCCGCAGCATGTGGGTCTTCTTGCGCCAGGTCTTGAACCCGTGTCCCCTGCATTGGCAGGCGGATTCTTAACCACTGCACCACCAGAGTAGTCTGAGTTGTTTGTTTTTGGATAGATGTCTATTAGGTGGTTGTACACAACCTCTTCTCTTCTGGAGAGAGGTTTGAGCTGGAGCTAATGATTTGAGGGTTACATAAAAGTACAGGTGAACCTAAAATATGGTTGTGCTTATTAACTCACTGAGGAAAGGCTATAGGCTATCAAGAGCATATTGAGGAGAACTCTGGGGAAGCAGCCCTAATTGGTCAGCAGTGAGCAGAGGAAAGGGAGTGTTCAAAGGAGTCTGCAAGTGATTTCTATAATAATAGAAACTAGGAAAGAATGATGTTGTAGAAGCCTCAGGAAAGAGTTTAGAGAAAGTAAAAATATTGTTAAATTCCACAGAGAAGTAACATAGAGACCATTTATCTAAATGACAATATATAGGAAAGTGCCTGGCACTTAACAGATGCTCAAATACATATTCTTTCCCTGTCATGTGTGTGACATGCCTCTCTCCCCTGCCAGCCTGAGTGAGCCTTGAGACTAGGGCCATGTGTTTGGTCTCTTTGTTTATTTTGGTTTCTTTGTTTCTTTGCTTGTTTATTTATTTTTATTGAGATGTAATTGACATATAACAATATATTAGTTTCAGGTGTACAACATAATAATTCAATATTTGTATATATTGAGAAATGGTCAACACAAATCTAGTTAACACCCAGCACCACACATGGCTATCATTTTTTTTCTTGTGATGAGAACTTTTAAGACCTACTCTCTTAGCAACTTTCAAATATAAAGTACAGTATTGTTAACTACAGTCACCATGCTGTGCATTACCACCCCATGACTCATTTATTGTATAACTGGAAATTTGTACCTTTTGAACACCTTCACTATTTTGCCCAAATCCTACCCCTTGCCTCTGGCAACCACTAATCTGTTGTCTATATCAGTGAGTTCATTTTTGTTTGTTTTGCTGTTTGTTTTTAGATTCTGTATATAAGTGAGATCATACAATATTTGTCTTTCTCTCTCTGACTTATTATAATGTCCTCGAAGTCCATCCACATTGTTGCAAATGGCAAGATTTCCTTCATTTTTTATGTCTGAACAATATTTCATTGTGTATATGAATACCACACTTTCTTTATTCATTCATCCCTCCATAGACACATATGTTGGTTCTATGTCTTGGCTATTGTAAATAATACTGCAATGAACATTGGAGTGCATCTGTTTTTTTGAGTTAGTGTTTTCATTTCCTATGGATAAATACCCAGAAGTGGAATTGCGGGATTATACAATAGTTCTATTTTTAATTTTTTGAAGAAACTCCATACTGGCTGCACCAATTTACATTCCCACCAACAGTGAATGAAAGTGCCCTTTTCTCCACATCCTTGCCAACACTTGTCGTTTCTTGTCTTTTTGATGATAGTCATTACAACAGGTGTGAGGTGATAACTCATTGTGGTTTTGATTTACATTTACCTGATGATAAGTGATGTTTAGCACATTTCATTGTACCTGTTGGCCATCTGTATATGTTCTTTGGAAATATGTCTATTCAGATCCTCTGCCCATTTATTAATTGGATAGTCATTTTATTGAGTTAAATTAGTTCTTTTTATATTTTGGATATTAACCCTTTATTAGATATATAATTTGCAAATATTTTCTTCCATTCAGTAGGATGTCTTTTCATTTTGTTGTAAGTTTGTTTTGGTTCTTTTTTTTTTGCAGAAGCTTTTTAGTTTGATATAGTCCACCTGTTTATTTTTACTTTTGTTGTCTTTGCTTTTGGTGTCAAGTCCAAAAAATTATCACCAAGACTGATGTCAAGGAGCTTAACATCTATGCTTTCTTCTAGGAGTTTTATGGTTTCAGGTCTCACTTTTAAGCCTTTAATCCATTTGGAGTTAATTTTTGTGTATAGTATAACATAATGGTCAAGTTTTATTCTTTTGCATTTGACTGTCCAGTTTTCTCAGCATCATTTATTGAAGAGAATGTCCTTTTCTCCATTATATTCTTGGCTCCTTTGTCATAAATTAATTGACTGTATATGCATGGGTTTATTTCTGGCTTCTCTATTCTATTCCATTGATCTATGTGTCTGCTTTTATGCCAATATCATCCTCTTTTGACTACTATGGCTTTGTATTACAGTTTGAAATCAGCAAGTGTGATGCCTCCAGCTTTGTTCTTCTTTCTCAAGATTACTTTGGCTAATCAGGATCTTTTGTGGTTCCATACAAATTTTAGGATTGTTTATTCTACTTCTGTGAAAAATATCATTGGAATTTTGATAGGGATTGCATTGAATCTATAGATTGCTTTGGGTAGTATGGACATTTTAACAATATTAATTCTTCCAATCCATAAGCCCTGTATATCTTTCATTTATTTGTGTCTTCTTTAATTTCTCTCATTAATATCATAGTTTTCAGTGTACAGGTCTTTCACCTCCTTGGTTAAGTTTATTCCTAGGTCTTTTTGCTGCAGTTGTATATGAGATTGTTTTCCTAACTTCTCTTTTAGATAGTTCATTATTAGTGCATAGAATGCAAAAGATTTTTGTATATTGATTTTGTATCCTGCAACTATACTGAATTTGTTTATTCTAACAGCTTTTGGGTGGAGTTTCTTAGGGTTTTCTATATATAATATTATATCATCGGCAAATATGACTGTTTTACTTCTTCCTATCTGATTTAAAAGCCTTTTATTACCTTTTCTTGCCTTATTGCTCTGGCTAGACTTCCAATACTGTGCTGAATAAAAGTGGTGCGAGTGGGCATCCTTATCTTGTTCCTGGTCTTAGAGAAAAGCTTTCAGCTTTTCACCATTAAGTATAATGTTAGCTGTGGGCATGTCATATATGTCTTTTATTATATTGAGGTGTGTTCCCTCTAACCCCATTTTGTTGAGCATTTTTACCATAAATTGATGTTGAATTTGTCAAATGGTTTTCTGCATCTATTGAGATGACCATATGATTTTTATCCTTCATTTTTTTACTGTGATGTATTACACTGATTGATTTCTGCATGTTAAATCATTCTTGCACCCCAGGAATAAATCTCACTTGATCATGGTGTATGATCCTTTTAATGTATTGTTGAATTCTGTTTGCTAACATTCTGTTGTGAATTTTTTGCATCTATGTTCATCAGGGATTTTGATCTGTAGTTCTCTTTTCTTGTGATATCCTTGTCTGATTTTTATTTTTAATTTTTTAATTTTTATTTTTTTATAAATTTATTTATTTAGTTAGTTAGTTTTGGCTGTGTTGGGTTTCTGTGTGAGGGCTTTCTCTAGTTGTGGCAAACGGGGGCCACTCTTCATCGCGGTGCGCGGGCCTCTCACTGTCACGGCCTCTCTTGTTGTGGAGCACAGGCTCCAGACACGCAGGCTCAGTAGTTGTGGCTCACGGGCCTAGTTGCTCCGCGGCATGTGGGATCTTCCCAGACCAGGGCTCGAACCCATGTCTGCTGTATTGGCAGGCAGATTCTCAACCACTGCGCCACCAGGGAAGCCCCCTTGTCTGATTTTGATATCAGGGTAATGCTGGCCTCGTTAAATGAGTTTAGACGTTTTCCCCTGTCTTCTATTTTTTGAATGAATTTGAGAAGTATTGGTATTAATTCTTCTTTAAATGTTTGGTAGAATTCACCAGTGAAGATCTCTGATTCTGGACTTTTCATTGTTGGGAGGTTTTTGATTACTAGTAATCAGTCCGTTCAGATTTTCTATTTCTTTGTCTTGGTAAATCATATGTTTCTAGGAATTTATCCATTTCTTTTAGGTTGTCCAATTTGTTTTGTATATTTGTTTATAGTAGTCTCTTACAATCCTTTGTATTTTGTGGTATTAATTACAATGTGTCTGTTTCATTTCTGATTTTCTTTATTTGAGTCTTCTCTCTTTTTTTTGTTGGTGAGTCTAAAGGTTTGTCAATTTTGTTTATCTTTTCAAAAAACCAGTTCTTAATCTCTTTGATCTTTTCTATTGTCTTTTTAGTCTCTCTCATTTATTTCTACTCTGATATTTGTTATTACCTTCCTTCTACTAACTTTAGGCTTCATTTGTTCTTTTTTTTCTATTTCTTTGAGGTGTAAAGTTAGGTAGTTTATTTGAGATCGTATTTCTTGATGTAGACATGTATTGCTACGAACTCTCACAGAGCTACTTCTTAGAACTATCTTTGCTTTGTTGTATTTGTTTTGTTGTCGTTGTATCTGTTGTATTTTTGTTATGTTGTACTTCCATTTTTATTTATCGCAAAGCATTTTTTTGATTTCTTCTTTGACCCATTGGTTGGTCAGTAGCATATAGTTTAATCTACACATAGCTGTGAATTTCCCAGTTTTCTTCTTGTGATTAATTTCTAGTTTCATACAGTTGTGGTTGGAAAAGATGCATGGTATGATTTCAGTCTTCTTGAACTCATTAAGAGTTGTTTTGTGACTTAACATATGATCTATCCTGGAGAATGTTCCATGTACATTTAAGAAAAATGTGTATTCTGTTGCTTTTGGGTGGAATGTTCTATATGTGTCTAAGTCCATCCTATTTAATGTGTCATTCAAGGCCAATGTTTTCTTTTTTTTTTTTTAACTTTTTTTTTTTTTTTTTTTGGCCATGCCACGCGACATGTGGGATCTTAGTTCCCTGACCAGGGATCAAACTCACTCCCCCCGCAGTGCAAGCACAGAGTATTAACCACTGGACCGCCAGGGAAGTCCCAAGGCCAATGTTTTCTCATTGATTTTCTGTCTGGATGATCTATTCATTGGTGAAAGTGGGATATTAAAGTCTCCTACTGGGTGCTCTTCTATGGGTGAGTCCTGGGATGGGTGAGTCCATGAGAGCCCTTTAAGAACTCTTTCTGAGTTTGCTATAGCCTTGTGGGCCTCATTGATGCAAGCCCTCCTGGCTTTCAAAACTAGATGTTTTGGGAGCTTGTCTCTGATCTGCAGGTCTTAAAAGTTGGGGTGCCATTATGTGGGGTTCAAACCCTTCACTCTTCAGGGAAAAGCTTAGGGACGTGAGCTCCCTCCAAACTGTGTGTGCCCACACTGTGTGAGGTTTATGACAAGACCGTGTCTCAGCCTCTCCTAGCCACTTCAGTATGGTTTTTTTTCTCATTTGCCAGATATGAAGGAATTCCTCAGCTAGTTTTTTTTATTATTTTCAGAGGAAATTGTTCTGTATGTAGCTGTAGATTTGTTGTGTACATAGGAAGAGGTGAGTTCAAAATCTTCCTGCATCACCATCTTTAACTGGAACTATGTGTTTGGTCCCCTTGCATCAGCAAAGCCCACCACAGAGTAGGCACTCAATCAAAGCTTGTTGAATAAATAAGCACATAATGGTGTTTTTAACTAACATGTGAAGTAACATTGTAATTGGTTTTTTGAAATAGCAAGTTGATTTTTTTCTGTCAGTAATTTCTTGATGTGGAATAAAAAGCTTAATTTGGAAATTAATGTTGTTTTTTACCTAAGCCCAGGATATATGGACAAAGTTTGGGAGCTCTTGAGAGAAATATTGCCCGAGTTTAAGCTGTCAGATGAGTCCAGCTCTGAAAGCAAAATAACAGACATAGATGCCAAATTGAAAGAACAAGGGAAAGACATGAAGGATGGGAAAGATGTGAAAGATGGCAAAGAAATGAAAGATGGCAAGGAATTCAAACCTGAAGGTTCAGCAACAACACTAAAATTACCTGAGAAAAGTGACAGAGTTTTAAAGGGTAAGACATTTTATATCATGATGTTATTCAATATGGGTATTATATATAAACACTTCATAGTTTAGTCATTGCTTAATTTAATGATTATTTATTGTCATTATATTTATTAAGTGTTGTGAAAACAGTCATGTAATTAAGGTCCTTTCTTTACAAGATATTAGAACTTGCAATGGTGTTTACCATATGTTAATTATTCTACTATATTTTACTCTCCTTAAAAATCAAAGGCAATTATATATTTTGATGATACTAAATTAATATATTATTAATATAGAAAAACACATTAAGTTTTCAATTTCCCTTAAACACATCTTTCTTATATGTTATATGTAGAGTGGAATGGACCAGAATACCAAAGGAGAAATGTTGTCCTGTTTTCCTTTTCAGGAAGTGTGAAATGGACATAGATTAGATTATGATTTGCAGGTTATTGTAAGGTGAAAGTTAAAATCTGGAAAAAAAATTTTCGAGTTATTTTACAAAGTGTAGGAGCATTTCTTCTTAAGTGGGAAATATATTTAATCATTATTTATTTTATGTTTTCTAAAATATTTCATATAGCCATACATATGAACAATAATGCTTGTATAGTAGAGTTAAATATACTAGAAAATACTCAGCTTTTTTGTGTACTGTGATAGCATCTATAATGATCTTTCAAATGTTTATGTTTTATAAGATATTGATATTTTGTCCTTATCTAGATCTTATCAACCAGCATTTCCAACCATATACTGCCCAGACATAATTACTGTAAATGTTCCTCAAAAATATACAAAAAAAATGTGTGTGTGATATCTGCCTATCATCAGTGCCGTATAAAATGATCTAATGTGCATTAGTTTATAAAAGAAAGCAAAAAAAAAGCCAGATTAAATTTGTTTTACCCAGTGTATCCTAAATTAATTTGAACCTGGAATCCCTTTCTCATGTATCACAAGTTAACTCCTGTCTATCCATCCCTCCATTTTACAATCCATTCAATATACTACTTGCTGAGAATATCAGTAAGTGTTCCAGGAATTAGTGATAACTTGATGAACAAAATCAGGTGTGGAACTCACTTCCTAGAGCTAAGGTCTAGTGAGTGGGACTAACATTAATTTTAAAAATCATAAATACATACTAATACATGAGTCTTGAAGGGAAATACAGGAAACTTTAGGAGTTCATATGAAAGACCTAGTCTGGGGCATCAAGGAAGAATTCCCTAAGGAATTTTGAGCTGTGTTTGCAAAGATGATACGAATATCCGGAAGAAGATTAAGGACTGAGAAGGGAAGAGCATTCTAGGTAGAGGAGACAGCAGATATAAATATTATGAAGAAGTAGCAGGAATGACAATGATTTGGAAGACCTGGTAGAAGATATGTTTAGCTGGAGGAGAGGATGTGTGGAATAAAGTGGCTTAAGAGGAGCCTGGAGAAGTAGATAGGAGAGCGATCATGTCAAATCCTCCAGGTCATGTTAAGATGATTGATCTTTACCAAGGAGCAATTGATGGCTAATGAAGTTTAGGGTTGAGTCATGATCTATTTCACATTTTCAAAAGGATATTCTGGTTCTCTGAGAAGAAAATAACTTGGTGTGCACGTGGGGGTGGAGAGTCAGTGACATGAGTGGACATAGAAAAAACAATTTGGAGACCTTTGCATCAGCTCAGGTCAGAGACAATAGTAGCTTGGCGTAGGGTAATAGGACAGTCATAGTGGAGAGGCAGATAAAGTAAATGATTGAGAGATATTTAAAATGTAAAAAATGGCAGAATGTGGCAAAGATGATGTGCAGAATTCTGACTTCCAAAACTGGATAGATGGTAGTACCTTTTATTGAGAGGGGTAATGCCAAAAGAGGAACGGCTTTATGAGGAGAGATCACAGAATGACTCAGAACATATTGAATTTGATGTGCCTTTAAGAAATCAAGTGTACTTTCATGTCAGGAGTTCCAGGCTGGTGATATATTTTTGGGAATCATTGGCAAATGCATGCCAAATTAAACAATGAATGATATTCCCAAGGAGATGGCATAAAGTGAGAAGACTAAGAAGCTTAAGACTCAGCCTTAAAGAAGCTAAATATCTGAGAACTGGGTACAAAATAATGAGCTGGCAAAAGAGGTTAAAGGATGACCAGAGAAACAGGAAGAAGACCAACAGAGCATGTTGCTACTGAAGTCAAAGGAAAAGAGTGTTTTAAGAATCAGGGAGATTGTGTCAAGTAGTGTTGAGAGTTGAAATATGAGGACAATTCAAGTTTCTCTGCTGGATTTTGTGATATGGAGGTCACTGGGCACTGGTAAGTGATGGGAGTGGAAGACACATTGGAGAGGTTAAGAAATAAGTGGGAAGTAAAATAATGTATAAACACCCCTGTTAGAAGTTTGTCTGTGAAGAACAGGAGAGCGACAAAGTGGAAGCTGACAGGGAATGTGAGGGATCCGTGAAAGATATTTAAATTTTTACCGATGAAGAAGTATTTTTAAGTGATTGGGAAGATGCAGTTGAGATGACAGCCGTAGTGTAGGTTTCCAGAGAGCCCAGGTGAAGGGATTGGACCAAACCAGGGAGCAAAGTCTCCTCCATCCTAATGGGTGGGCACAGGGCATGGGAGAGGACAGATGCACATGTCAGTGGATGAATGGGTTTGATGGGGAGAAGCTGAGGGTTTCTGACAAAAGGCTTCTATTCTCTAGGAGCTGAGAGTGAGGTGGAGGTGGAGATGAAGGTTCTCATTGTTATTTAAAATAGATGTGGCAGAAGCTTGCAGAACTAGAGGCTTGCAGAACTAGAAGCTTGCAGAACTAGAAGCTTGCAGAACTACTGAACATGTCCAGTAGGGCTCAGCTGCTAATTTTATTCAGAGGGGTTGGCCAGATGGGTGAAATGAGGTGACAGAGGAGCAACAGATTTACTCATGGTATTGGCAAAAACACATTTTGGTAAACATTTTTGCATACTTTCCAAATTTCTATGTGAAAAGTGTGTTTTTCTATTTATAATTTTTATTATATACTATATTATTTTAAATTATGAATTCTGAATAGGCATTTAAAGGCTTTTAAAATCCCATTTTAAAATAATACACGAAATCATATATTATTACCTATAATTAGTTTTAAGTCAAATATTTATAGAAAAGCCACAAAATAAAATTCTGATAATCTGTTTTTTATACTTGTTTCCCAATAAAATATCTCATCCTACGCTTAAAGTTTTAGTTATCTTTGCCTTTGTATCTAACATAGATGTTAAATCTACTATAAAAGCTATGAGATAGATTTACTTTAGAAGCTAAGGAACAGTACAGGTTATTAATGTTATAGTTTTTGTTTATGCAAATTTTAAAAAAAACAAACAACCTGATCAATGGTGATTACAAGTTTAGCAAATGATGAAAGAATGAATGGCAGAAATTTGAAATTTCTCTTTTAGAATTGGAAGAGATTTATAAGGAAATAAAAATCTTAGGGGATTTTTTTTTAAGTTGAAGGAGAACATGTTTCATAGAAATGTAAATGTGAATGGAAATTCAAATGGTGGATGGTTCTGGGAACTGGGTTTTACTACACACAACATGTGGACAATCAGATGTTGGTTTGTGGACGTTGGTTGGTGGCCAGTTTCCACCAGAAGATATTCTGGAGGCAGAAAGCTGTGTTTCTTGAAATGCAAGCCCCAAGTAAAGAAGATCTAAGAGGGCTCCACATTTAGGACTCAACTTTAAGTACTTTCTTTGCTGTTTTTTTTTTTTCTTTTTTAAATGAGAAAATCAGCCTGACACCATGATTTTATATGAATAAATTATATTCAACTGATCATCTACATTTAACATAAAATTATGTGTAGTCAATAATAAATAATGCTGCATGTCTTTCACAATACATGTCAATTTTCAAAGTTTTCTTTTGCTTTATTTTGATGTTACTAATTTGAGGTGAGTAGTACTTGGGGAAATTTATGGCTATTGTTTTACACTTAAATAAGTTAAATACTAATATTTAACTTTCTTTTCAACACAATGACTTAATAAGCAACATACATTGAGGTTTTGTAGTTAAAAGATTTATTACATTTTTTTAATATGTTGGAGAAAGCTGATGCAAAAGACCTTGGAAAGAAGAAGAGTAAAGATGGAGAGAAGGAAAAAGAAAAGGAAAAATTCAAATGGTCTCTTCATGGTTCAAGGCCCTCATCAGACGTACAATATTCTCTACAGTCTCTGTCAGATTGTAAGTTCTCAGTCTCCTAGAATAATAATTATTGTACTTATTTCCTAAAATGCTGGAAAACATTGGAGCATAGAAATGTATTTCCTGTTTAGACATGTCTAAATAAGCTTTTCAAGGTTGCCCATAATTGTTAGGCCCTCAGATGGTTATGCATAACAGAGCAAGACCCTACATATGAGACAATGTTATCCAAGTTCTTATGGTACAACAGTCACAGAAGTGTTTACTTGAAGGAGGATATATAATACTAATAAAAATATATATTATATGTTAGTACACATATTTTTATTATAAAATATATAAATATATTTATATAAATATATAATTATATATTAATATGTATTAATATATGTCCTCCTCTGTGTAAATTTTATATATATGTTGATATATAAAATATATATTTTAAATTTTATAGTCCTAACATTGGGTAATCTATCTTGGTGATTCCAGAGTGTATATCATAATTCTCAGTTCATCCTTCTTTACATGAAAACATGTCCATTTACCTCCAGCACTATGCTTTATCTAGTTTTTTTTTTTTTCATTTTGTCTTCTTTCTTAATACATTACTGTGTTTTTTCGTGAGAGCATTTTCATAGTTCTGGCTTTGTATTTTTACAGAAACATGTCTGGTGGTTTGGTAGAGAAAATACAAATGTTAGTCATTATAATTTTAATTTTATATAAAAAATTGTTTTCTTATAGTGATGCCTTAAGCAATCTTTTTTGATAGTGGATGACATAACAGTCCCAAAATTACTGATAATTATTCATGTTTGTGAGAATGGCTAAACCTTTCTTTGAGTTTCTTTCTTTGTGAAAATGATGGTAACAATGCCTTTTTTCCTACCAAACTCATAGTTAAGTCAACCTCTAGATACAGAATGTGGTTCAAAGTTTGGGCTGTGGAGTAAAATTGCCTGGGTTCAGATCTCGGCTGCATGAAAAATATGTGTTAGAGAAGGAAAAAATTTCTCTCTACTCTCTCCAGGTTCTTCTAGCTGGTCTAAGAATTAAATTGACATGAGACAGATTAACAGAAGAAAAAGAATAATAATTATGTATGTCTGAGGCCTCATAAGAAAAATGAAACCCAAGGACAGGTTAGGCAATTGAGGCTTATCTACCATCTGAGAGAAAGAAAAGGGGATCGGGGGTTTGTGACTTCAAAAGGGATGAAGGCAATTCACCTGGAGATTGAAAAGCAAATGTTTGGTAAACACGTTTGCTCTACCGTGCAGAGGCAGTGGGACACAGAGAGGACTCTTGTCTCTAGGTCCTGCCCTACCACACTTAGCCCATAGTCTTTGTAGGTATCTGGTGATAGTGCTCTTCCTGAACCAGGCCCTTTATCTTAATTCTTTTAGGCAGTTAAGGGGGAGGTAAAAAGAAAGAATTCCTGAGTACTCTGTTCTTAAAAAAAAAAAAAGCCTAAAATAATCCTCATGACAAAGAGACACATTTTAAGGTGACAAATTTTGCTCCCCTACATATACAAAGTTTACTTTTTAAATGTAAAAACATATTTTTACAAGTTTGGCATATTTCACATCTTAATCCATTTTAGAGTGATCCAGGGTTCACATTTAATTTATATATTGCAGTTCTAAAGATATTATTCTTCACTAAACATTTTATCTAGTGCAGTGAAATGTAAGTGCATGAATTTTTTTTTTAACATCTTTATTGGAGTATAATTGCTTTACAATGGTGTGTTAGTTTCTGCTTTATAACAAAGTGAATCAGCTATACATATACACATGTTCCCATATCTCTTCCCTCTTGCGTCTCCCTCCCACCCTCCCTATCCCACCCCTCTAGGTGGTCACAAAGCACAGAGCTGACCTCCCTGTGCTATGCGGCTGCTTCCCACTAGCTATCTATTTTACGTTTGGTAGTGTATATATGTCCATGCCACTCTCTCACTTTGTCCCAGCTTACCCTTCCCCCTCCCCATATCCTCAAGTCCATTCTCTAGTAGGTCTGTGTCTTTATTCCCATCTTGCCCCTAGGTCCTTCATGACCTTTTTTTTTTTTCTTAGATTCCACATATATGTGTTAGCATATGGTATTTGTTTTTCTCTTTCTGACTTACTTCACTCTGTATGACAGACTCTAGGTCCATCCACCTCACTACAAATAACTCAATTTCGTTTCTTTTTATGGCTGAGTAATATTCCATTGTATATATGTGCCACATCTTCTTTATCCATTCATCTGTTGATGGACACTTAGCTTGCTTCCATGTCCTGGCTATTATAAATAGAGCTGCAATGAACATTTTGGTACGTGACTCTTTTTGAATTATGGTTTTCTCAGGGTATATGCCTAGTAGTGGGATTGCTGGGTCATATGGTAGTTCTATTTTTAGTTTTTTAAGGAACCTCCATACTGTTCTCCATAGTGGCTTTATCAATTTACATTCCCACCAACAGTGCAAGAGGGTTCCGTTTTCTCCACACCCTCTCCAGCATTTATTGTTTGTAGATTTTTTGATGATAGCCATTCTGACCGGTGTGAGATGATATCTCATTGTAGTTTTGATCTGCATTTCTCTAATGATTAATGATGTTGAGCATTCTTTCATGTGTCTGTTGGCAATCTGTATATCTTCTTTGGAGAAATGTCTATTTAGGTCTTCTGCCCATTTTTGGATTGGGTTGTTTGTTTTTTTGATATTGAGCTACATGAGCTGCTTGTAACTTTTGGAGATTAATCCTTTGTCAGTTGCTTCATTTGCAAATATTTTCTCCCATTCTGAGGGTTGTCTTTTGGTCTTGTTTATGATTTCCTTTGGTTTCATTAGGTCCCATTTGTTTATTTTTGTTTTTATTTCCATTTCTCTAGGAGGTGGGTCAAAAAGGATCTTGCTGTGATTTATGTCATAGAGTGTTTTGCCTATGTTTTCCTCTAAGAGTTTGATAGTGTCTGGCCTTACACTTAGGTCTTTAATCCATTTTGAGTTTATTTTTGTGTATGGTGTTAGGGAGTGTTCTAACTTCATTCTTTTACATGTAGCTGTCCAGTTTTCCCAGCACCACTTATTGAAGAGGCTGTCTTTTCTCCACTGTATATTCTTGCCTCCTTTATCAAAGATAAGGTGACCATATGTGCGTGGGTTTATCTCTGGGCTTTCTATCCTGTTCCATTGATCTATATTTCTGTTTTTGTTAAGTGTGTGAATTTTAAAGGAATAAATCAAAACCTTTTAATTAAAAATAAAAACAATAGAGGAAAATAAATTCTATTATTTTGGCCAGAATCTTTAAAGAACAAAAGCATCATGAATCAAATGGGTTAATTTCAGGGATATTAAGGAACACTTGAATAAATATTGATGTTCAGGAGCAAATCTACAGGCATTAAACATCCCAAACTAAGTTACCTTCTTAGTTTCCCTTCTTCATGGGAGGATTAATTTATTTATGTTTTCTTTCTACTTGAAATGACATAGAAACTCCCAGAATTCCTTAAATTCAAAATAAAGATTCTATGAAAGCTAAGTTACATTGACAGATAGCTAGAGTGAGTTTATGTAATAACTGTTTTACAATGAAGTAAAATGATTTCTTAATGAATTATATGGTACTATTGTGAAGTTAACACTGATGAGACATTCTATAAAATAGATGCACATTTGAGATTTAACATTTATTAAATGCATGTAGAGTCATTTACCTATATTTCATCAGCAAAGGTAAGTTCATTAAGGAATTTGAACAGTCTACCATGACCTGCCAGTTCCATTTTGGCTAGAATTTCCATGACGCATTATGTGTTTGGTTTTACAGGTTCTTCAGCAATACAGTCCCCTCAGATGGTTGTATATGCTACCTTTACACCTCTCTATTTGTTTGAAAAGAAGATCTTTTTATTAGAGAAGATGGTAAGTATTCAAGGCCAAGAAATTCAGTATAATTTATGGTGTGTGTGTGTGTACGTGTGCGTGTGTGTGTGTGTTTACTTGTAGTAGAAGGTATATCAGAATTTAATCAAAATTTCATTCCTGAATTTCAGTCTTGTTATCTCTATAATTAGGCACTTAGGTACAGGGACCTGGAATATCCAAAATTTTCTTAGATGATTGCAATAGTTTTAACTACAAAAAAAAAAAAAGGATGTAGTCTCATATGTTTTTATCAATTCCTTTCATTGTAAACAAAAGGCATCAAATTATATATTTCAGTGAGAAGTGTGTAAGTCATTCCTAAATAATAATAAATCATCTTTCTATAAACAGGTCATACACATTTTCCTAACCTAAGACAACTTAAATAAATGCATATTGAGGGCTAGTAAACCACTGCTATGAGCTCCTTGTATCTTAAAGTAATACACACAAAAATGTTAATTGCTTTTTTCTTATGAATCTAATAACTTATAGAAAACTTAGAAAATATGGACAAAGGCAATAAAATTAAACTATTCATAGTATAAATACCTAGTCATAGACACTATTAACATTTTGGCATATACACTTTGACTTTTTTTCTTGTCTGCATATTTTCTATGTGTACATGTGTATAAATTTTTTTACACAGGGGAATTCTATTTTACTTTCTATTTAGAAACCAGCTTTTTCACTTGACACTGTATCATTAACATTTTCCCATGACGTGAAGTATTTGACAACATAATATTTAATAGTTACATGGGATGCATTGGTTTGCCATAATTTTTTAAGTTATCTTTGATTCTGGGACATAAAATCATTTTTCTCCTTCCCTTTTAAAGAGTAAAGCCAGATTACTCTTCAGTCTACTTAGAAAACAACCTACTGTATTTGTATTGATTCCTAACACTTTGGGGAACTTTTAGACATCCAACACTAGAATTGTATTGCTAGAATTCTATATGTTCTGAAATCACTCCATCGAAGTATAAGACGGTGATATAATTATTTGGTTAGTTAGAAATAGCTTAGTTTTAAAAGTCGAATGGAAATTTGGTTGAAATGTTTACATTGTTTCAATTGTATGATTATTGCACTTTACTCTGTGCATTACATTTATCTTCTGGATGATTTGCCCAAGGGGCATAGTGTTATCATTCCTTCTTCTTCCTTTCCTTCCTTTCCTTCCTTCCTTCCTTCCCTCCTTCCTCCTCCTCCTGCTCCTCCTCCTTCTTTCTTTTTAGATAGAAACCATTCCTTCCTACGAAAATCTGTAATATACCAAGGGTAATATTGTCAAGACAATAGAACGTAATGTGTCATTATGAATGTAGAGAAAGGGGCAGTGTCTCTGTTTTTAATTCAAAGTTATTTACCTTTAGCCATGGTTAAATCCTAGTGTGCTTCCCAGGCTTCTGAGTCTTCTGAGTTAGGATTTGAGCTGGTTATGTCAGCCCTGATTTTTTTTTAATCTCCTTACCCAGCCTCGGCCTAGGTGTTGTCATAGATATTCCAGTAGTCCAACACCATGGACTACAAAAGAACATGAGCCATGCTTTATGGAGTGTCCTGGCCTCACGTATGGGAAGTACTTAAACACTTTTTAAAACCAAAAAATATAAAGATAGAATTTACATCTTCATTACACAAAGAAGGTGCAAAATAATCCACTTGAACTTTTTGCTGTCCTACTGAAAAACTAACCTGTAAACACAAAATTTTTAATTCAAAAGACAAAGAAACTCTCATGTTTATTCATTAATTCAACAGATGTTTATTAATTGTGTATTATGTCCTAAACAATGAGCTGGGATCTGAGGACACCATGATGAACATGATTAATAAGGACGCTCCCCACAAAGTTTAGAGTCAATGAGAAAGGCAGATGAGCAACGACAGTAATAAAGTTAGAAGACTCGCATAACAGAGGGCGCCTGGAACATGGTAGATGTAGCATTCAAATAAAATAAAGTTGAATGAGTGACCAAATAAATGAATTAATGAAGGAGTGGAAAAATGAGTATTGGACACATAGCAGAAACACATCTTTCTCTCTAGTGGGTGACTAGGGAAGTCTTCCCAAAGGGGGAAAAAAAATGTTTAAGCAGTGGCTTTAAGATGTTAGCCTGGAAAACAGGAAAAAGTGTGCTTGAAGCAGAGGGAAGCTTATGTGGGCAAGTCTGAAGGTGAAGGAGAACCCACTGGGTTCGAGGGACTGCTAGAGGTTGAACAGATTGCAAAGGGAGAAGTCTTAGAGGCAGCTTGAGATGTGGGAGGGAGCCAGGATGTGCAGAGTATTATAAATCCTCCTTTTGGGGGTTGAAATGACTTAAAGGGCCCAGAGTTTCAGAAATGAGCCCAGTGTCTATAACAGTAATGAAATGAACTTCAAGGCTGTAATGAATTGACTACAACGTTACAGTCTTCTGCTGATTCTTTTACATTAGTTATTAGGATGAACACATTCTCCTGGTAAAAATCAGAATGTAAAGATGATATAATATTTTCAAGCTGAATCTACAGAAAACAAGTTCTGTTCTAGTGGAATTTTGTTAAATGGAGTACATTGCAAAAAATTCTAACCCCAAAGACAATGAGACCAGACTGTAAAAATAAAGTCAATACTTTTCCTTTATTTAAAGAATTGGTAAAGAATGCAAGAATAAAAAAAAAAAAAAACTTGGGAAGAAACAAAGTGTTAAGAATTACCCCACATTATCCCCCATTCTCTTGCTCCTGGGTCTTCTAAATGGTTTTAGTTTTATTTAAATGGGTGAGCTGGGAGTTCTAAAAAAGCCTCCCCTATCTGCTCAAAACCCTACTTTTAGAATGTCTGAGGTGGGATGGGGTAAGGGAGTGAAAGGGTTTTATGGGCAAGGAAACTTCTAATTTGTCTTACATAATGAATTATTCAAAAATATTTCTTGAAGGCCTATTCAGTATTTCACTAGAATGTTTCACTATTCTAAATTTCTCTCTGTCCCTAATTGTAATCTAAGGAAATTTGCGACCCTTGAACAAAATTTCTCAATATCAAACTATAACTATTATTAATAGCATTACTTTATGTCATTCAGAAGTATTGTGTAGTATGTTGGAAATAAAACGAAGTATGAGAAACTGGCTTACATACCTTACATCAAGCTAGTACTTTTGTGGATTATTCAAACAATACAATAGGTGAAAATACCATACTTAATTATTTGACACAATATCTTACATTTTCTAAATGCCTTAAATAGTTTTATTTTCTGATGCTCTGCAGCTCAAAAAAGAAAGCAAACAGACTACAATTGTGGTTGCAATTGTAAGAAGGAGTTGAGATACATAGACCAAATTTTTGAACGGTAAACTATCTGGGAATTATTCAACTTATAAATACTACTTTGGATATTATTTAAATGTAAATTTTACAGTAATGTATTTTTATTACTATACCGAGACATTAACTTAGTGAATAACAGCAATACATTCTTCCATAAATTCTTATTGGAAAGGGTTCCTTACAGGTGTTGGGAAACTTCTAAAATTTGACAGAGCTAAAGTTATACAAAAAAGGTTTAGCCTTTATAACATCTATGAAAAAAAAGTTTTAAGCCACTCTAAGGCATAATTCCAGGGGTTTCTGAATTTTTTCAGTGAATTGTTAACATTCACAGATGGGATAAAGGGGATGTGACATTTTCCTCTCCTTTAAATTAGACCTTTTTTAAAAAAAAAAAACATTGAAGTGCTTTCCTCTTTATTTCCCATATTTATAATGCTTTTAAATGGCTCTACTGGACTTAATAATGCACTGTTAACTCTTTCTTACAATTATTAATTATTACAATCATAATTAATCTCTGGATTCAGGAAGAACTGTTCTAGCTCATGGATACCCCCGCCTATTTTGTGCCTCAACTATAGACTGAGCTATAGTTTGAACTATAGAAAAACAGCCACAACAGCAAGGCATGTTGTAGCTGAGGCGATAGTTTAGAATAGGCTGATAGGTGGGTTTCTGATCCCAATTTAAATGACTGCTTTATAAATTTACATTTTCAAACATTGCTATTTGCATAGAAATCAATGATGCAAAATCACTAGGAAGAAAAATAGTTACTGGCAAAACTGACTTTAAGGTAGTTAATATTTTATTTTACTTTAAATGTTTCAACATTTAGACCGTGAACATGAGAATTTGACTACAGTGTACATTACTTTAACTTTCACATACTTTTTGATTACTTATGGTATATTTCAGCCATCAGTCAGTAACTGAATTTCTACTTAAATCTTACTCTGAATTGTTCCAAAGCCAAGTGGCTTCAGGAGATCTGAACCGTCGAATACGGAAAGCATCTGCCTGGGAAACAACTTGATCTGGCAGGACACAGGGCAGCCTCTACCCTCTGTCCTTCTGTGAATGCCTCCATTGTCAGTCGTGATCATGAGGATTTCGTGTGGGGGGAGCCTGAGGACCTAAACTGTAGACAAGGCAACCGCTTACCCTCATGGACCTGAGGCGCTAAAGGCAGTGGGTTTATTTTGAACACTATGTAGCAATTGCTGGTGCTTAAAAAACAAACTAACAAAGACTTTACATGTTAAGTACTGCATCAAAGCTTTAACCTATAAAAATAGTAGCTGATTAATTTTGGACCAAAACTGATGTACTAAGACTTCTGCAATCTCAGAGAATCTTAAACTCTTCGAACTGAAAAGTGGCTTCTCGTTCTAGTCTCTCATTTTGTAACTAAGGAAAGGGGGCCCCAGATAACTTAAAAGATGGAAAGAAATACAAAGAGTAATAGTGCTCATGTTAAGGAATGTAGAAATATGGGTGGTTATTTTTTTTCTTATTACCACTGTGTCTCTCTAGTGGTGATAGTATTTTTATAATGATGAAAAGTATTATCTTAAGTGCATGAAGCAAATACAAGAATCCTTTTAAATCTGCCTTCCACCTTTTAGGCTGATTCTGCTGAGAAGCTTAGGAAATATGGGCTTTCCCACATCTGTAGCCATCCTGTGCTGGTGACAAGAACTAGGTCTTGCCCCCTTATAGCACCACCAAAACTACCTCCTATAGCTCCGTGGAAACTCCTTCGTCAAAAAAAAGAAACTGTTATAACAGATGAAGCTCAAGGTATGAATCATATTGTCTGAAAATCTCATTAACATTTCTCTCTATGAAGTTCTAATAGTTTCATTTGTAATGAGATACATATCAAGGCAAACAACCCAACGTTACAGTTAAAACCTTCATTTAATTTTATGTCCGAATTTTGTGTCTTTAAAGGATTAATTCTGCACATCTCAGACGCCAAGCAGTTTGGTTTTCATGTCTAAACTGGTCAGATATATAAAGGCCATTCTTTGGGTGACGGCATTGTGATTATAACTGTGATAGAAAAGTGGTTTGTAGTAAATAATATAGAAGGTTAAGCAGCATATATGTTAGGCCACTGGTGTGAATTTCTAACATGGGCATCATTCTACAGTGCCCTGTAGGACATAATCTTTGAATTGACCGATTTCTGTTTGGAACTCCTATAGGAATAGGACTTTTACCCTGGGCTGGTTCCTGTGTCAGTGTTGTCATGTAGCCACAGTGAATGGCAGTTGTGCTCAGAAATACACAGGTTCACACAGGCTGAGAATGGGGCAGGGAGGCTGTTCCCACCTTGTTCTTATTCTCACCTTTTGTTTCTAAATTCCTCATAATCCATGTCTAATTCTTCGCTCCTTCAATCATTTTCTCTACAAGTCTTCATTTTTACTCCTTTTTCCGTGAGCACCACGTTTGAATGGAAGAGAGACCAAGATGGCAAGAGAAGAAATGAGTGAGACCGTAAATGAAAAATCATAAGGAGAGGGGATTAGAAAAGAAAAACTAATAATTAAAAAATTATGGCTTAGAAGAATAACTTAATTTGTTTATGTTAATTCAACAGAAACATATGGCCTTTCCGTAGCTAATTTATACTTGCAATTTTTTTTTTATAAATTTATTTATTTATTTATTTATTTATTTTTGGCCGTGTTGGGTCTTCGTTTCTGTGCGAGGGCTTTCTCTAGTTGCGGTGAGCGGGGGCCACTCTTCATTGCGGTGTGCGGGCCTCTCACTGTCGCGGCCTCTCCTGTTGCGTAGCACAGGCCCCAGACACGCAGGCTCAGTAGTTGTGGCTCACAGGCCCAGTTGCTCCGTGGCATGTGGGATCTTCCCAGACCAGGGTTCGAACCCGTGTCCCCTGCATTGGCAGGCAGATTCTCAACGACTGTGCCACCAGGGAAGCCCTATACTTGCAATTTTTAATGAAGGGTGGTAGAGAATTGTGGTGCTATGGTTTACATATGTATATGTGTGTATGTGTGTATATATATTTCCCATTCCAAAAAGTTTGAATTATCTTTGTTCAAAAACAGCTTTTTTTGTTATCTTTTTTGTGTTCATTTCCTTGCTTTCACATTTTCTTCCTTTGTCTTTTCCAATACCTCAGTATCTTCTAATTGTATTCATCCAGTAACAGGTCATCACATTCTAGAAGTTATTGCATCAGGGTTCACAGGCCTGTCCTTGAATGAACAGTGAAGACAAAGCCACGATGAACATACCTGGTGCCAGTTTACTAAAGGCATCCCCGAGAAGCATATAAATAAGCTTTAAGTGGCTGGGCTCATGAACCATGGCTTGTACCCTTATTGATGGTGCTTGCTGTGGCTTCTGCTACTAATTCAAGTGTTGCTGATCCTTCAGGGCAGGGGAGAGGAACCATATCTCAGTCACAGGGTAATACATAAGTCTCGTTGGTACTCAGGATCCTAAAACCGCAGTAACCACAGAGATTGGAGTATTTACCTGTTCCTTGCCTCCTACTTCCAACCATAATTTACATGTTTTTAAGATATAAATAACAACTGTTAACCATGTAATTTTCCTCACATTTGCTTTTTGCCTACGTTTATACAACCAGTACAGCTGGTGGCAAAGATTTTCTAGCACAACATGTTTTATCCTGGCCAGAAAAGAACAAAGATTAAAGAAATATCTGGTTTAGATATACAGGAGAAATGGTCAGTTCATCTTTTTTTTTTTTTTTATTAGACTTGTCTGCCTCTCTCCCTCCTGCTTGATTATTTCAGTTGTTTCCTTACATTCCTTGAGTTTCTGCAACAGGCTGTTTGTGCCACCAGAGTGCCAACTGTTGCTTTGGATTCCAAGAACTTTCCAGTTTCCTCCCTCCTTCCTTCCCTTCCCTCCTTCCTTCCTACCTTCTTCTGTCTTTCCAACCAAAGATCAGCATTCACATGATGCTTGAAAGAAAATCTTTTACTACTGAATACTATATTTTAGTTAAATGCATAGAGCCACACAACCGTTCTTCATTCAGAACATCAGGAATAGCTGAATGAAAGGAAAAATACTGAACATTCAGCTACTTCCTGATTTTGATATTGACTGTTGTGTAATTCTGTGTAATTTGATAGCTCCATTGTAAGCTGGGAAAGAAAACCTACGGATTGATGGGATTCCATAACTGCAGTGTCCTGCTTTGAGGCTCACCACATCATTATCTTTCTTCTCTCTATTGGATTTAATATTTAAAGTGAAATTAACAGGAAACAGAGAGAGAGAGAGAGAGAGAGGGAGAGAGAGAGATCAATATAGAGGTTATCACAGAACAAGCACAGAGAAGTCATGTGCACTGTGTTATAGTCTCACTTCTCTTCGTCCTGTGGTCATCCTTTCCACTGCTATAGGAGCTTATTTAAAATAATTATGCCTAATGTTTAATTTCAATGTTCACCATGTTAGTGCGTGGGTTGTGTGCTATATCCATTGAGAATTTACTTCTATGTCAGCTTCAGACATCTTTAGGAATACCCACAACATTTTTCTTGGCTACTGCTTTCTTTTCTACTTATGACCCTTACTTTGTTACATTTTCTGTTCTTCCACTATCTCCATGTATTAGTCCACATTTTTTTCATGTCCTGAGCAATTGTGTTGTAGAGGTTAACTAAAAGAACACATTTTTAGTAAAAGACTTTTATAGAAAGTCTTTTGTGTACTTGAAATAGCAGCAAATGCCAAGTAATAACTCTAGAAGACATTGCTGACTTTCTCCCTTGAGACTTCATTGTTTCACATTGTAAATCTGGAAAGCAACTGAGAAGTAGACTAAAGAAATCTCATATTGGTAGGATCTATAAACTCCTTTTTAATACAAAACTTTATGTATCGTAGTACATTTCTATTTAACTCTATTGAAATTTGCTGGGTAAATAGTTAATCTAATCAGTACTGCATTAAATGTCAAATTTTACATATAATCTTGGAAGATTAAAAAAAAAGTACATCACGCTACCTTTTTCTTTTTAGAATTAGTAATAAAGAAGCCTGACCAGTTTCTTGAGATTTCAAGTCTGTTTTTGAATTATAGAATGACTCCATTTACAATTCCAACAGAAACGTAAGTATAGAACATTCTTTCCCATGAATTCATCTTGTTAACAGATGAAGCATTTTGTGATTTGTGCAGTTAAAAATGTATCCCTTGGTGACAAATGTATTAAAGTTTGTGTCAATGCAGTGATCATAGGAAAATAAAATTTTTAGGTTCTATTTCACAGTAATAAACAGTTAAGATAAATTTTGAATTGGTCAAAATGAGGCCTAAATATGTCTGGCTTTACAGTTTTGGCTTCTGTTTTAGAACAACACAGTATTTGTTTTACTTTAAACATTAGCACTGGGGAATGTTTTTGGTTATTACCTGATAATTAAATCACAAGATCAAATGATTGTCATAAAAACCTGGGAGGTGAAGTCTGTCAGTCTTAGAGGAGAAAAAAAGAGCTAACTAAATACAACAGCAAAGACAATGAAGAAGAAAAAGGAGGAAGGGGAGGAAGAATCCAAATTTACTAATATTTGAATGTGACAATAGGGGTAGAAATAAGAATTATCATCCTGGGTCTAACGTTTTTAATGAGTTCATAGTGGTGAAAAGGAAGTCCACAGATAGCAATAATGAGAAGGAATAGTGGGTGATATGATTATTACCACTAAAAGTGTGGTGATTTGTTATGAAGCAATTGATAACTAACACATGGATATATACATATATCAAGGATTATCAAATCTATTCTTTAAATTTGTACAGTTAAATGTACTTCAATAATCCCTCAGTAAAGTTGTAAAATATAAAAATAAATAATAGTATTTAAAATGGTTAAAAAAATAGGGATTCTAGAACCAAGGAATATAATAACTGAAATTTTAGAATTCAGTGGATGTGTTTAATCACAGATAAGATACAGCAAAAAAAGACAATTAGCAAAGTGGAAAACAGGTCAAAAGATAATATCCAGACTGAAGTATGGAGACCAAAAAAAAAAAAAAATGAGGAAAAGTATAATAAAGACATGTAAGAAAAGTTGAAAAAGACCAACATACTTGAAAGTGGGTCTCAGAAGTAGAGGATAGAGAGTTTGGGGAATAATCATGAAATAAAAATATAATGGCCAATATTATCCCAAAAGTTAAAAAAAATCAAGTCAAGATTCAGCAAATTCTGAAAAAAAGTCAAGTAATGTAAATGGGGAGAAAACTGCCGCTAGATAATCATAGTAAAACCATAGACAAACATAATACAATAATACATAGATATAAAGCAGAAGAAATACTGCAAAAAAAATCAGCGTGGATAAATGTCACACACAAAAATATTAGACCAAAGAAATCTGGTATAAAAAGTATACAGTTTAGTTTTAATTATTCTATTAATATAGATTTTTAAAAAGAAAAAAGAAAGCAATATATGGTGTTGGAAGTCTTGATAGTGGTTACCTGTGGCGAGGAGTGCTAGCTGTGATTGGGCAGCACATCTGGCAGGGCTTGTGGAGTGCTGGTAATATTAATATCTCTTGATCTGAATGATGGTGATATGGCCATATTTACTTGGTGATTTTTCAGCAAGTTTTACATTTATGATGTGTGTGCTTTTTTGAACTTTTTTTAAACTTTACTAGAACATCATTAAAATTTTTGAACGGCTTATAGGTCACAAATATAATGACCATTAGGTATGTTTCATCCTTCTCTTAGATATATTAAAATCCACGATAAGAATATAAGTTGATGAATAAAAGCAGTCAAAATTTAGATCAGAAGTCTGTTCATTGCGCTGTCCTACTTTTAGAGCTTCTTTACATCATAGCCCGTTAATTTACATTTTATGGACTCTAGTTAAGTTGAAAATATTAGAAACATTATTCAAATGTTTTAACTTAAAGCTCCTGCAGTTCTATGCATCAACAATTCACTGAAAAGTGGGTGAGGAGGGACCCCCTAGGCAGCACTAGTAGACAAACATGGCATTTAGCCATGTCAAGCTTTATAAACAGAAAAAACAATTTGCTGCTTCTTTGGTTTTAAAAATTTGTTCTGCTATGTATTTGCAAATCTAGTTTCCTCAAACTTTCATTTTAACTTATAAAAATTCTTATTTTATACATAAATTATTAATTTCTATAAAAGTTTTAAATAAATTTAGTTAGCTGAATTTATTTAAACATTTTAAATGGTATTTACAGCAGTACTGTATTTTATTTTTGCTTTAAGTAATTCTTGAAAAGCCAAAAATCACAAATAAAATCTTGCCAATTATATAAATCATCATTAAAAGTTCAAATAATCAAAATGTTTTTTGGTAACCTTGGTTTTTCCTATGTACACTATCAGTTTTTACAAACCAAAATTTTCTTATAACTTAATTATAAACCTAAAATTAAATATAAAGCTACACATTTTATAGCCTAATTTGTTGGATTATGTAACATGCTACACTTCTTTCACCTGTTACCAATACAAAATACCGCATAAAGACAGAATTTTCTTAAACTTAACATAAAAATATTAATGCTTTATACTTTTTCTAATTAATTTTATAGTTAGTGTTATCCACTAAGATGATGATTTTACCATTCCAAATAATTTTTGATTATCTCTTAGCTTATTGAGATTGCATATTACTCAAATGTTTTGCGGATTGTATGAACCAGAGCTGCATACACCACCAGGACACATTTTCTCAGGATTCAAACTGTCACACACAGACTTCTAGAATCCCTATGCCAAGAGAGACCACAAATGCGTTGGTTTCATAACCTGAACTTCCAACGTTGACTCTCTTACTTAATTTTCTTATGCTTTCTTTCAGCTTTTTTACCTAATTAAGTTGGATGAAATTCTTTAACCCAGGTCTAGGTGACTTCAACACTTGATTGGATTCAACTAATCTATTCACTGCTTGAACCTGTTATGAATTCCCTAGTATATCCATTTTATCTGGCAGAGCCAAAAGCAAAAATATGTGAATGGCATTTCCTTGTACCTGACTGCTGTACAGTCAGAGTTCTCAGGTCAGCATAAGAGCAAGCCGGTTTTTTGGCGAGCCCTGGAGAATGAGTGCTATGCAACTGCCTTTCCTTGGAACACTGTCACTGTAGCAACAACATGCCCAGTTTGCCCAGTCCTGGCTCCTGGCCTTGTTTTAAAGAATCAGAGCCTCACAGATATGTTTGTGCTACCCTCTAGTGGCAGTTTCAGAGACATTTAGCTTGAGGTGAACCAAGTTTTACAGAACACTAGCAAGGAAAAATCCAAAAGTATGGGAAGTTCTATATACATGAAATTTAATTTTATCTTTGAAACACCTAATATATTTGTACTATAACAAATATCTTTTTATTGTACCCATAAACTTCTAGCTGTGGCAACATTGATTTGGGGTCATGTCAGCAATAACTTGAAAGAAAATACTGTACGCTTGGGTAGCTAGTATAAATATCACAGTTGTAAACTTAAGGGCTCAACACGCATCATTAAATTTTTGACTCCAAGCCCTATTTCACTGCTACATTACTCTGATACTTAATTAAATCACTTCTAAATGCCTATGTGTTCCTATGTGTTCTGATCATCAACATTCAACGATGGCCACCATAGCTTTGCAATAAATAGCGTTCCAGAAAATTTTTACACCATTGCAGTGACTGATAGAGAATATTGCTTCAGTAGTATATATAGCAATTAAATATTTTTAACATGAAGCAAAAGAAATTACTGGTTGTAAAAGAATGAGAATGATAAAATTAAAAAAATCAGAACTTTCTATGGTTGACCAAACATCACTATGCAACGGAATATTATTCAGCCATTCAAAACGAAGGAAATCTTGCCATTTTTGTGACAACATAGATGGACCTTGAGGATATCTCAAGTGAAATAAGTCAGACAGAGAAAGACAAATACCTTATGATCCCACTTATACGTGGAATCTAAAAAAGACAGACAAGCAAACATGCTCATAGATACAGAGTACAGGAGAACAGACTGATGACTGCCAGAGGCAGGGCATGGGGGTGGATGAAATGGGTGATGGGGGTCAAAAGGGACAAAGTTCCTGTTGTAAAATAAGTAAGTCCTGGGGCTATAATGTGCAGCATGGTGACTATCGTTAATAATACTGTGTTGTATATTTGAAAGTTACTAAGAGAGTGGACCTTAAACGTTCTTATCACAAGGAAAAAAAATTGTAACTGTGTGTGGTGGCCTACGTTAACTAGAATTGTAGTTATCATTTTGCCACATATACAAATATTGAATCAACATGTTGTATACCTGAAACTAATATAATGTTATATGTCAAGTATATCTCAATAAAAGCTGCAGTTATTTATTAGTAGCTTTAAACAAGAGATTAAGATAACAGAAGTTTTTTTTTCCATTAGTCATTTTGTACGATCTTTGATTAAGAAAGGGGTGCTTCCAGGATCTGGTTTATCTTCCCTTACTGAAAATGATGAAACTACAACCTTTAGCCAGACAGGCTTAAGTCAGTTGACAAGAAATATGTCTCAGGTAACTATGTTACTCTTATTATTAGCCTGATTCTTAACTATAAAAAATTTTTTTCTTAAATTGTGAAATATATTATACATAAATGCATTTGAGCAGAATAAAGAATACTGAAAATAAACTTCTTACGTACCCATCTTCTAGATTAGAAAGTGGAATATTCATCTCTCATAGATGTCTCCTGTGTTCTCTTTTTTTGGGGGGGGTGCACCGCATGGCATGTGGGATCTTAGTTCCCCAACCAGGGATTGAACCCGTGCCCCCTGCAGTGGAAGCACAGAGTCTTAAACACTGGACCACCAGGGAAGTTCCACGTGTGTCTCTTCTGAATTGTATCTCCTACCTGCCATACAGGGTCTGGTATTTGTCAGCTCCACACTCTTCTAATTTTGTCAGTTATGTACACGTTTATGAACAATATATAGCTTGGTTTCATTGTCATCCTCATTTTATTTTTGTGGACTCTTGTGTTAATTCTTCTGGGATTTCTTAATGTTGTTTATGAGATTTGTCTCTTTTGCCACATGTTACAGTTCATTCATTTCACTGGTCAAAGGTATTTAATACATAACTAGTCTACCATTTAAAAACATCTTTCACAGTGTTAATGGCTACATTCATTGCTTTTTGTTTCTTGCTATTGCAAGCAGTGGTACCATGACTCATCTTGACTGTCCCTGTACACACACGCAAGAGTTTCTGTAGTTCCAGGGTTTGTGAACTTTTATGTGTTATGTCTCCCTTTGTCAATTTTCTAAAACACACACTGAATACAACTTATCTCTTTCTGCGTGTGAGCTGAGTATTGGCAACAGGGAACAGTGGAAAGCAGAACAGCTGTCTGGGTTAGCACCGTGTGAACATACAACTTCACGATTTGGTGGTTGAAGGTATACTAAAGGATAGCTGCCAGATAGTTGGGCAGTTCAGGTTACAGGAGTGTCTGTAGACAGGAAGATGTGACCACATGGAATCCGACAATGGGCCTAATAACTGCTGTAACTTCAAAGTAGTGATCAGCATATGTGACATTTCAGATTTTGCAACAACTCTAATATAATGTAAAATATTGTGATTTCTTTCATGGATAAAGCCACAGTTATTGCCAATAACACTGTAGCTACTCACCTGCATTGATAAATTGAAAACTGAAGAAAACTGAATGCTGAACTTCAGCTAAAGATGAAAATAATCTTTCAAGCAACCATGTTCATGGATTCCTAAAATCTAACCATGGGCCCCAGTGGACACTAGCCTAGGAAGCTCTGTTCTAGGATATGAATCTGGGAGTATCACTGATCATAGGACATTCACCTTTTAACCTTACAATAAAATGCACTGGATGAGAATTTTCTCTGCACACCACATTCTGGCCAACCCATATATTGTCTGATGTTTCAACTTCTGCCAGTGTGGTAGGTGTGAAAGGGTTTTAATGCATAATATATTTGCATGTTCAAAAATAAAATTATAAGGCATACATCAAGAAGTCTTGTTTCCATGTAAGTACTTCTCCCACTTTCACTGCTTTGCCCTCTGTAGGACACTTTCAGGGTGTCTTTATGTAAATATAAAGAAACACACAATATTCCACCTTTTTCTACTCAAAACTTTATGAAATTTTTTAAAGTTTTTACTTAGTAAATACTGGAGATAATTTCACTATGCCTAAAGAGCGTCTTTATTTTTAAAGTCACATACTATTTCATTATGTGAATGAACCATAGTTGATTTCTACCAACCTCTATAAATGGTATAAGATACATTGGAGGGTACAGAATCACACACAGGTAAACACATTTTTTAGAATTAGTTGAAAAGCAGAGACTAACAGATGAGAAATCTTGCAAGAAGAATGAATAGACTTAAACATTGTTAAACTGTTTTTCTTAATTTCAAAGTATTGTATGCAATAGTTTTAAAGAGTCAAAAGTTACCAAAAAGATAATCATAAAATAACCAACCTGTATTACCCCTCCTCATTCTTTAGCCTTCCTCCCCAGAGTCAATCACTTTTATTTAAGTGTTTCTTCTGCTATGTGTCTCCATATTTCTTAGTAGGCTTTATGAAGGCAGAGATCTTGATCTTTATCATATACTGTTTCTCCCTCAGCACCTGCAAAGATGCCTAGCACATGACAGACACTGTTACGTATTTGTTGAATGACTGAATTCCGCTCTTTCTCCATCTATCAATTTAAACATTATCTCTTGACCTCTTGCTATAGAAGATAAGGATTTAGCACTCTCGTATTCACTTACCGTCTCATACCTCCACTTTCCTCTGTCTTCAAGATTTTTTCATTTCACAAGTTTTTGTCCAATCAGTACTCTAGCTGTGAGGCTGGATACCAGAGCAGACCCCGTTGAGATTTCCTGAGCTGTTACATAATGCTTCTCACCTAATAGGGATGAAGCTGTTGGGGAAGCTAAGAGTTCTACGAGCCGTAACAGCTGGAGCCCTAACGGTGGAAGCGAAGGGCTCTGCATTGTGGCTTGATTGGCAGGATCTCTGACTGAGATGCCCACTGCCCCCTGGGAGTCTCAGTGCCCCTTGTGTACTTCCCAGGCCTCTCACAGGTCTGGCTCCTGGCTCGTAACTGGGACTGGCTGCATAACTTGTGGAATGAAAATGCAGGGCCCCTTGTTCAACAATTATTAAGAATGTCAAGAGAGTGACAGCAGAGCATTAAAACGAACACAGGGCCCTTCTGAGCCCAGTGTCCTGAGTGATTACACACTCATGAGGCCGGCCCTGCTCTTGAGCTTGCCTTCGACACACAATCTGGCTGATAGACTGCAGGCAATAGTGAGGTGTGCCATTTCAGGCCGAAGCACTTAATGAGTCTGCACATGGCTTTGCAGCTCTCTGCTTCTCCCACAACCATCAGGAAACTGCGTATCCCAGTGGCAAGGCTACAAGATACAAGTTTCTAGATCCCTACATCACAACTGGGAAAGGAATCCCTTGAAAAGGAGCCCCCCAAAATGGGCTGAATATGAGGGAGAAGTTAACCCTATGTGTTAAGCCATTGAAATTTCAGGATTGGTTTGTTATCTCAGACTAGCCCAGCCTAATATAGTTCATGTTTTTAAATAGCAAAATTACCCTACCTTTGCCCTTAAAATAGATACAGGTATTAGGGACAATAGGCCTGTTTTCAGACTTTCCTTAGGAATTAATATTTAGTGCAAGTCAGGCATTAATTATTTACCTGTTTCCTTTTCCACCTTCATCATTACTTCAGGCTGTAATAGAAGAAGGATGGTAATAAATAAAAGTATTCTTCCGTTAAAAAATATTCTAGCTGTGGAAGGATTTTTATTGGAGAGACAAATTTCTTTTCTTACACAACTTTTTGTACAAACCAATTACTTCATTTTTTTTTCTATGACACATTAGGAAGCCTTCCCAAACACTCTTTTTAAAAAAAGAAACACCATTGAACAAATACCTTTAAACCCCCTTTACCACACAAACACATCAGATAACTCTACCAATGCCGCCTGTTTTCCTGGAGGTATCACCCTCTGGAATCCTTTGCTCTCTTTCTCTTGTTCCAACTGATGGAAACTTGCACCTGTCATCATTGGACTTTCTTTTCTCTCTCTCCTCTGATGGATTTTCTAATTCTTGGAAACTATGCTCTCCTGCTACTTGATACCCTAATTTAGGTGGTGCACATCTTCAAGAACTCCCTGAGAAAAATTGCGTGGGAAGTGAAAATTATGAGGGGTTTGTATGCCTGCAGATGTCTGTATTCCACCCCCTCCCCTCATTTATATTTTGGCGTGTTGTAGAATTCCAGTGTGGATGTTCTTTCTTTCAGAATTTTAACTCTGTTCCTTAACTTTTGTCTTTTACCTTCAACCATTGCTCTTAAGAATACAGATAACATTTTGATTCTTGATCTGTTCTGTATGACTCTTTTTTTTCCCCTCTGGGAATGTTTTAAGACATTCCTTCCATTCTTGGAATAAGAAAAATTTACAATGATTGGCCGCGTAAATGAGTCTGTTTACATGAACTGTGCTAGGTACTCCATGAGCCCGTTCAACCTGGATACTCATGTTTTTCAGTTCTGGAGAATTTTCTTATACTTTTTCCTCAAGAATTTCCTTTTCTGAGAACAATAATATTGAATACATTCACATTGTTGTGCCACTAACCTCCAGAAATCATTTCATCTTACAAAACTAAAACTTTATACACATTAAATCATTCTGCATTCCTGCCCCTTTTCAGCCCCTTAAAACCACCATTCTACTTTTTGTCTCTAGGATTCTGATTACTCTAGGTACCTCATATAAGTGAAATCATACAGTATTTGTATTTTTGTGGCTGCCTTACTTCACTTAGTAAAATGTCCTCACAGTTCATCCATGTTGTACCATATGTCACAATTTTTTTCGTTTAAGGCTGAATAATATTCCATTGTGCATGTACATATACCACCTTTTGTTTATCCATACATCCATCAATGGATACTTGGTGAATAATGCTGCTATGAACATGGGTGTATAAATGTTTCTTTGAGATGCTGCCTTCAGTTCTTTTGGGTATATACTCAGATGTGGAATTGTTGGATCATATGTTAATTCTATTTTTAGCTTTTTCAGGAACCACCATACTGTTTTCCATAGCAACTGCACCATTTTATATTCCCACAGAAAGCGCAAAAAGGTTCCAATTTTTCTACATCCTCACCACATAACAGTAACACTTGCCATTTTCTGTTTTTTTTTTTTTCTTTTTTCTTTAACAGTAGTCATCCCAGTGGCCGTGAGGGTGGTATCTCATTGCAGTTTTGATCTGTATTCCCCTAAGGATGAGTGATGTGGAGGACGTTTTCCATGTGCTTGTTGGCCATTTGTATATTTTCTTTGGACAAATGTCTATTCAAGTCCTTTACCCATTTTTAAATTGGGTTTGTTTATTTTATACTGTTTTTGTAGAAGTTCTTCATATATTCTTGATGTTAACCCTTTACTAGACATATGAGTTGCAAATAATTTCTCTCATTCCATAGGTTGCATTTTAACTCTGTTGATTACGTCCTTTGAATGACAGAAGATTATTTATGTAGCCCAATTTATTTTTACTTTTGCAGTCTGTGTTTTTATTGTCATATCTAAGAAACCAATGTCAAATCCAATGTCGTGAAGCTTTTCACCTATGTTTTCTTTGAAAAGCTTTTTAGTTTTCGTCTCTGAGTCTTTTGTATCAACTTTACATCCAAACTTTCTATTGAATTTATTTCACTTTCCTATTTTTAGTTTCTAAGAACTGTCTCTTGTTCTTGATTGTATTTTTATAGTTTATTATTTGATAGATGAATATCTTCTTAACTTTCTGATATTACTAACTTAAAAATTTCTCCCTATATTATCATTTCTGATTCCTATGAATCTCCCTACCCACACCCATTAGTTTCTTTCTTTTATATGAGACTCTTCCCTCAGTTATCTAGCAATACTTTGTTGTACACATATATTTAAAGAATTTATGAAATTAAAGAGCTGCTGATTAGAAGAAGCTTTATGGCATGGACAGAGCTTGTCAACTGGAAGTTTTAATTTGAGATAATTGGGGGTAAATGAGCTTCATTTGGGGTGGGACTAGCTCCAAATATCAGATTCCCTGAGGATTTTCCCTGGCTCTGTTCAGTGTCTCAGGTTAAGGGTCCTCTAATCTCCCTGCTGGGTGGAATGTGGTCATAAGGATTGTTATATCCTTATCCACCAGAGTTATTGAAGCCGAGCAGCACAGAGTTCCTGAGAGTCTCAAAGTTCAGCATGTGGATGTTCACTTAATTCCTCTCCTCTCTGTGTAGTAACCTTTCTTGCTTCCCACGGTATCTGTGAACCCAGATCTGGAGACTTTTCATTTAATTTCTCTACTTGAAGCAACTTCCAGTGCCCTGTTTAGGCAGAAGAAGGATAGATGCTAAACCAGAAGGGATTAGGGAGAAGTGGGGATTTGTCTGTTCCTTATATAGACATTCAACCCATCCCTTTATTTTCAACCTGTATCTCATTCTGTCCTTCCCAGATGCCTGCTAATTGTTTCTGGGGTCCTAAGGCATGGATGGGCTTGCTTCTCACCAGCACTTAGTATTCAGTTTTGTCTACTCTGTTGTCTTCTCCATACACTTTACATCATCCAAAATATCACCCATCAGTCTGTATAAATTTATACCATTTTATTGTTTATACTTATTTTAATTGTGTCCCAGAGATAACAGAGTCATACATGTGAAGCTTATTTTCCCTGTTAAAAATTTGAGAAAACATTTTTATAATTTGAAATAATCCTTAGGTTCCGTACACTAATTATCAATCATAATCTCATTTTACTCAATCTGTATTAATTATAGGTGCCTCATACCAACTAATATATCTACTTGGGGATATTATTGTTTTTATTTAACTTTTATTATAAGATTCAAATGTTTAATACACTCACATCTTCTGTATTTTAATGTCACAAATTTAAACTCTCAGCCAAATTCACATCTTTTGAGTTTTAAGGTTAAAAACAAATTTCGTTTTGCTGTAGGTTTTAGTAAGTATTTGTAGAAATCTATTTCTTCAGTGTTTAAAAGACTGTATTAACTCTTTTAAAAACTGTGGTGCTTTAGAGAGCTGTAATGTTTTGTCAAATTTATAAATGGTTTCTTAACGTGTTCCTTTCATTTCACAGGGTAATGCTGCTTCACAAGCTATACTCAGAAAAGGTAAATTAATAATCTTCTCATGACATTTTTTCACAGACATCAAAGCACAAAAGGGTCTCTGCTTCTCGACAGCTTCTTGCTCTCCCTCCTCCTGGCTCTCAGCAGCCTCCCTCCAGGGCTTCCTCTGATGTGTTGAGTCTAATCTGCTCTGGGCTAGAAAAATCAGATAATCTCACTTGTTAAATTCAAGCTTAAAGTCAAAATAAAAGACTATCTGATTAAAGTCCCATGAGTAAAGTTCTTGTGTCTTAATGCATGCACGTTATGATCAAAGCACTGGAACCATTGCAAATTCCTCAGATCCTAAATAAAGACTTGACCAAGGCTGAAATCCAAAAAAGTGTTATGTGGCATGTGCGTATATAACATTTTGGTTCAAGAAAAGTGTATGAGAACTTTATGCCATTCCTTGATAAACATAAAATAAGATTACGGAATCACTGACTGCAGGGCTTACAGAAATACATCCATCACAATAGATCTTTCAAGTTTTTGCTTCTCCTTCTGTTGTCTGCGTCAGCCCCCCTTACATGAATATGTCTGTTTACAGCAGATTTTAAATACATAAACCAGCTAACTTGTGTTATAACTTGAATCTCTAAAGAATGTGTGCACAAATTTATGAAAGTGATTTCAAAATTTCTGGACACTCTGCATGTAAGTTATGATTAAATTCTCCTGAGGGTATGAAAATGGGTCTTTGTATGGACCTCTACAAATTTGAGGCCTGCATGTAAACTATTATCTCAGTAAATATTTTCTCAAAAATAGATTTTGATATGTGAGCTCTCCTCTACAATTTTTCATATCTTAATAATTTAATATTTAACAATTAGGTTGTTTGACATGGTTGTCTTCTGCTGTACGCAGATGAACTACCAGACTATGGATTGAATGATGCAGCCCATGCAGCTGAAGGAATCAGTCTGGAAAGAGACTTGGTCAGCCAGACAACAGCAACACAGGAAAAATCGAAGGAGGAACTTGCAGCAGTAAATAATGGTGTTTCTAAAGAAATATGGTTAGATTTTGAAGACTTCTGTGTATGCTTTCAGTAAATATAAATTTTTGTGTGCATTTAATACAGTGGGTATATAAGCTATTCATTTTTAGCTTTCATTTAAAAGAGTTAAGCCAATATTAGTCTGGTGTTGATATAATATCAAACAAAAATATTAGAAGGATATTTACAACAGCCAGGTCACGGAAGCAACCTAAATGCCCATCGACAGACAAATGGATAAAGGACATGTGGTACATATATACAATGGAATATTACTCAGCCATAAAAAGGAACAAAATTGGGTCATTTGTAGAGACGTGGATGGATCTAGAGACTGTCATACAGAGTGAAGTAAGTCAGAAAGAGAAAAGCAAATATCATATATTAATGCATATATGTGGAATCTAGAAAAATGGTACAGATGAACTGGTTTGCAAGACAGAAATAGAGACACAGATATAGAGAACAAACGTATGGACACCAAGGGGGGATAGTGGGGGGGTGGTGGTGAGATGAATTGGGAGATTGGGATTGACATAGATACACTAATATGTATAAAATAGATAACTAACAAGAAAAAAAATATTAGAAGGAAATATGGATGAGTTGATTGTCCACATGAAACATGAATAGCCAAACCAGTCTCAGGCCAGTTTCAGCTTATCCTCAAAGACTTATTTGTTTATTAAGATGAAGGCAGTTTATTCACTGAAGGAGATCATTTTTGTCCCTTTCAGGAAACTAATTCAATACAGTTATTATTTTTTCTCAGCTTTACTGAGATGCAATTGACAAATAAAATTGTAAGTATTTAAAGTGTACGTGGTGATGAATTGATACACATATATATTGTGAAAAATCCTCCCCCATCAAGTTAACTAACATATCTATCACCTCATATATTTATTTTGTTATTGTGTGTGAGAACATTTAAGTTCTATTCTCTTAGCAAATGTTAATTATACAATATAGTGTTATCAATGATAGTTGCCATGTTATACATTAGATCTTCGGACCTTATTCATCTTATAACTGAAAATTTGTACCTTTCACCAATCTCTCCCTATTTTCCCCAACCCCAGCCCCTGGCAACCACTTTTTTCCTTTCTGAGTTGTTATTATTTTTTTAACTTTCATCTATCTTTACCTGTTTTGCCTATAATTATTTGCTTCTGAGAAACTTAACATGTAGTACTGTTTTGTTGCATATGATGACAATAACTTGTTATAAATTATGTTTTTCAGGAATATATATATTTTCCACAAGCCAAGTTCATATTGCCTTAACTTTCAAAAATCAGAATTCAAGGTAAATAGATTATGATCTCTTTTCTTTCCCTTCTTACATTTTTAACGGAATCATGCTAGTGAAAAACTCGTTCGGATTTATCAAGCATTTCTAAACTTCTAACATAATTATATTTAAAAATTTAAGGGACTTCCCTGGTGGTCCAGTGGTTAAGACTTCGCTTTCCAATGCAGGGGGTGCGGGTTTGATCCCTGGTTGGGGAGCTAAGATCCCACATACCTTGCGGCCAAAAAACCAAAACATAAAACAGAAGCAATATTGTAACAAATTCAATAAAGACTTTGAAAAATGGTCCACATCAAAAAAAAAAAAATCTTAATTAAAAATATTTAATTCTTAGGGTCTTCTACTAATCTCTGATCTAGACAATAAGCAAAATTCTTCTACCTCATATCCCCAAGTGTGATCCATCTGATTGTGTTGCAGTGATTCAATGCTGAGCCGCATTATTATATAAATTCACATAAAGGAAGTTTTGACTTATGAATAAATGAAGGAAAAGCACAAATAAATTCACTACATTTGATTTCAATTAGTGTTTACTGACTTGCGCACAATTCCTAAAATATAAGCACATTTTCACTATCATTTCTGTTATTTTTGCCCACGTTCTTCCCTCTGCCTGGAGTTCATTCTTCTTCATCTTTATTGCCTTCATCTGGCTAACACCTAGAAGTCCTTCAGAACAGCATGGATGTCCTTGACCCTGTGAGACCTCCTTCCCTGCCTGTAGAGTCTGGGTCAAGTACCCTGACTCCATGCACTCTGTATGACTGTCCCCACCCCGACACTTCCCTCCCTCCATCCTAACTGCATGGTCACTTCTCTGTGCCCCTCCACCTACCCAGCCACTTCCCCCATCAGCATCTTAAGGAGGACTCCGTCCTTTTCTTTACTGTTGTAGTACGCGTCCTGGCATGAGGTAGGAGCTTGGTAAAAAAAAGAAAAAAAAAATTGTTGAAGGAATTAACGAGCAAATGTCACATTGAGTGGAACTTTGTGGAAAACTATGAAACATATCCTGGGAAACTAAGTTGTGCTGAAACTTGCATGTCACTTGTATGGGGCCCTGCAAGCCCCCAGTGATACTCCCCCGACATCTCCATGAGCTGTATGCAGAGCTGGGGGAAGTAGGAGGCTTGGTGATGACTTCTCCCTTTGCACTTGTACGAGATGAAAATGCAGGCAGAGAAAACCGTTTGAGCATCCCTCAAGAGGTGCTCTGTAGCTGGTTGCCTGCTCTGAAAGTAAGAATCAGGTCTGTAGTAGTGACTGGGGTGGCGTTTGCAGGGGTGGCAGAATGGGTGACCTGGTTCTGAAGTCTATCTATAAAAACGCCCAGAGGAATGCTTTGATTTTATGAATATTACAAAAAACAAAACAAACAAACAAACAAAACCTGTTAATTGGGAATAGCGGAACCCAGAGTACGGTATGAGAATAATATACAGTTTACAGTTAACTTAGGAATGTTGTCATATTCAAAATATTGGCAATATTTAAATGATAGTCATTTATAGGTGCTGACTCTGTTCCTAGCCCTGACCTAGGTTCTTTATTACATCGACTCCTCATAGCAAACTCAATGAAAGGACAATTATATTATCAATTTTCAGGTTAGGAAACTGAGGCAGACCAAGTTTGGGTAAAATGCCCAAGATCACCAAACTAGTAAGTGGCGCAAGCATCACGAGAACTGCGTTTGTCCGATGTAAAACCTGCGCCTTTCTCACTAGTACACCTTTGGAGGAAACAGATGAGTGGCTCTGGAGCTAGACTGCCGGGTTTTGAATCTAGATTGCATCTGAGGCGGGACTTGAGCAAGCTATTTAAGTTCTCTTTGCCTCAGTTTTCTTATTTATACAATGGCAGTGAGAGACCAACATCATAGAGTTGAGAAATAAATGAGAGAACATGTGTAAAACACTTAGGAGAATGCCTAATACTTAGTAAGTGAAAATAAATGCTGGCTGTCGTTATTATTACTAAGAGCGGTTTGCATATGAGTTTTTGTTATACATCACCACCCTAATATATAGGTGTATGTGTGTTCGGAAAATGGCCACCTGTTCTTTGTTCCGATCCTATTTTTATGAAGTGATGGTGAAAAGAGAATTGTATTTTCCTTGTAAAGTCCCGGCTTAGCGAAATAAAATGACGGCATCCATTATGAGTCCCTTCATTCCGCTGAATTTTTTTTTGACATCAGTGGTCTGAGAAAATGATGACTTTTTCTTAGAGGATGTTTTAGGTACCCAAACTTTAACATGGATTGTTCGTGGTCTGAGGCCAGGCAGTCCTGATTTTAGTGGCCACAGGCACTGCCAGCTGAGCTGGAGACACAGAGCCTGAGGCCTGTCTGCTGCACATGCCTTAGCTGTCCCCTGGGAGATGTCATGGGGGTCGGCAAGGGGCTCACAAAGGTGTCTGGTCCCCGCACCAGAGCAGAGCCCCTGAATGTGGCCTCGGGGCCACCTCACCCTCAAATTCTCAGGCTCTTTAAAATGACAACAAATGATCTCTAGGCAGAATCCCCTCCTCAGCCACACAGGCTGCGCTGGCAAATGCAGGGCCCTTCATAGTTTTAGATGGTGTTTGAAACAACTGCCTCTATCACCAACATGTGGCAGCTAAAAGAAAACAAATGAAATAAAGTGTCTAATGCTAACTATTGGAAGACATTGAGGGAAGCGATCATTTTAAATAGTTACATTGTACCAAGCATTTCTAGAAGTCTTGTTGTATTTGATTAATACGGATTTCTTTTTTCACAGTATTGCTAGAGGTTTTTCTTTTGTATTGCAACTTGTGATTTAAATATTGTTGTTCAATAGTATAGAAAGCTTTTAAAGTATAATGACAAATTAACACACTTACCATGTACCATCAGTCAAAATTATGCTGAAGCACTGGGAAATTGAAATGCAATAATAGCCCAATAATTGTGAAGATCAGTGTTGGAGTCAGGTAGATAGATAGACCTACTTTTGAATCTCAGCTTTTCTACTTGCAAGTGCTGTGACCTTTGGAAATTTACTTACCCTCTCTGTGTTTCAGTTTCTCCATCCATAATTATGGATATTAACGGTACCCACGTAAGATGGATTAAAATCATGTTCATGTAGTCCTTATGTGGCTGTCCACAAAGGACATCCCAGTTGTGCTCAGTACTTTCTTGCACGCCCGGAACAAAAATCCAGTTTGGTTCATTAGCGTACGATGGGTATATTTCTGAAGATCTTGTAGAAAGAAGGAATAGAGGGTTTATATCAAAAACCACCATGTAGCATACCTTAGTACATTTCCATTCTCTGCCAAAGTTACTCCATTGACTGTTTGCTTATTAAGGACCTATCCTCTGAGCACTGCTCAGCTCTGGGCTCAATCTCTTCGTCTATTTGTCATTTCTGGAATAAGCATATCCCTTTTCTTTACTCATGGGGAAGAGCTTTGGCTCTCTCTGATATGGTGGCCGATCTCACACAGGCCCTGCAGACCCAGCTTCCGTGGACTGCTGCCAACATTCACCGGTGTGATTTTCTTCCTATCATTAAACCTGTAAAGTACTTATCGTGGTGTCTAGAACACAGTAAATTCTCTATAAATGTTAGATATTGTACTTTTAATAGAAGTGGAAAATACAGCATTAATAGGCTGATATGAAATACAATGATTGGTCTGATTTCTTGCAGTTCTCAGATGAACGTGTGTCCTACTATCTATTTGTGGACAGTCTAAAGCCCATTGAACTACTGATTTGCTTTTCTGCATTGGTACGCTGGGGAGAATCTGGAGGTAAGAAGGCTATGAGAAAATGACTGTCTGAGATCTGGAGGTAAGAAGGCTATGAGAAAATGACTGTCTGAGATCCCAACTCACTTTCTGTTCAGGGAAAATGTATAATGTGTGAAGGAACTTATTCCCTCTCCAGACCTCCTAAGATCTTCCTACTCCTCTGACATCAAGGATTATACTCACTCTTGCCACCTGTCCCTCTCCTTGTTGTGGTCTTATGGTCACCTCTTGAGCACACCTGGTCCCTCTGTCTTTCTTTCCACCTATACAAGTCATCATTCTGTTTTTTTTTTTTAAGATTTTTTGATATGGACCATTTTTAAAGTCTTTATTGAATTTGTTACAATATTGCTTCTGTTTTATGTTTTGAATTTTTGGCTGCAAGGCATGTGGGATCTTAGCTCCCCGACCGGGGGTGAAACCTGTACCCCCTGCACTGGAAAGCGAAGTCTTAACCACTGGACTGCCAGGGAAGTCCCACATGTTATCATTCTTGATACTTTCAAAATCTATTGAAAATCATGAACTCTTTCTTCTTTGATTTGACAATTCCAAAGATCTTTTCCTCCATCCCACCTTGGCTCCCTAATTTCAGGGTTATATTTTAGACGTTATTGAAACAATAACTGTATTATCCTAATCAAATTTCAAGTTCTCTGACCCCCACCCCTGAATCTCCAGTTCACTCTCTCTAGAAATCCCACCCCTACAGGTCTTGGACTGAACTGGGACCTCCATCCATCAACCTTACCACTTTTTCTATGTCCAATCTCCTCACATCTTTATTTCTCTTATTCCCAACATAGTTTCCATGGTCCATGATTGTATTTATATCCTCACATGTGCCCTCAACACAAGTGCTCTTCTTACCCTCTCATCTTACACTTCTGGCAAAATCCTAATATTGGTTGAAGGTATCTCTCTGCCTAACCTGGGGTTTCATCAGAGCAGCTGAGTGTAACTGGAGAAAAAAAAAAATCCTACTACCTAGCCCCACTTTAAATTGAGGACCACAAATCTCAAAAAAGCCCCTAAGCACTGCCAACATTTCCTGAGTTCATTCATTCTCCCAGCTCTCATTCTCATGAGTGACTATTTCAAACCTTCAAATCTCTCTCTCTCTCTGCCTTCAAATCTCCAACTCCCACTCTCATCCTTCCTCATTTTCAGCTGATGACCTTGCTGCTGTCTTCACTGAAGAGATAGAAGGAATTGGAAATGACCCACTCATCTTCTCATAATGAACTCTCCCAAGCTCTTGTCACCCTTCCCTCCTGTTCTAACAGATGGACTGTTCCTTCTCTTCTCTAAGGCCAGCTTCTTGCAAACACATGCACATATGCACAAAACGGCATTCTTTGTTTGGCTTATTTTACTAAAGCATTTATGTTTAACTCAAATTAACAGTACCTGACACTGTACAGGTACAAATATTTGCTGAATGCTTAATATTGAATTTTTTGCCCACTCTGAGGGCACAGACTATGATTTTCCATCAGGATGTACCCAATGTTTTGAATGGTGTCAGATGTGCAGCAAGTGGACAATAAATACTTGTTGAATAAACTTTCCAGACTTCAGTGGTGTGAGCTCAGTATGTCTGCTTAACCAATAGCTCCTAAGCCACACCATGGCCTAGAACATTGAAACTCGAAATGCGTACAGGTATTTCAGGTCATGTGGTGGCCTTGTATCCTTAGCCTGGGTGTTATCTGGAAACAGGGTAAGAAGTCTTTTGCTCTCAGCTACTGATGAAGAATAGTCATTATTTTCTATCAATTTCAAGATAAAAAAATTATTAATTAAAGTTTAATTAGATAAAATTTTAAATTAATTTATAAAAATTAAATTTAAGTAAAACTTTTAATTTTTAATTAATTTACTTAAAATTAAAATTTTGGTAATTATTTTTCTACACAGTCAAAGCTAAGGATCAAAGGTCAAAACTTAAATAAACAGTGGCATCTTTTGCCCTTGCTTTGCCACGATCTTAGGAAAATCTCTCATTTTCCCAGATGCGGTATTTTTCCTCCTTTAAAACTGTGTCTAGAGGGATATTGTTATTACTGCCCTACATAAGAAAAGCAGTGGTATACTACAGTGAAATACCCCTGTCTGTCCTCTTTTTCCTAACTTTTCCATTCTTGTTTTCTTCAGCTGAGGGGATGACTATGAGGAGAAAAGTAGGATAGGGAGGGAAGAAGATCTTGATTCCTCTTGAGTATTATTTCCAGTATTTATTTACTCACGGTAGTTTCTAATGTTTTATGAACATTTTCAGAATAGGTTTAATTCTTGGTTGTTGTTGTTAATATTATTGTTATTATCATTATTATTAATGTCGTTATTGGTAAAAAGCAATACCAGTGAACGCCAACTATACTCTCACAATCAAATTTCTGTGTATATATATATATATATATAGATATAGATATAGATATATAATTTTTTTTTTCTTTTAAATTTTCCTAAAGCTTTAACAAAGAACAGCCCTCCCATACAGCCTGGACTACTTACAGTTGAGACAGTTTCTTGGAAATCTCCGAGGGCACGTGATCTTGTTGTGACAATTCACACGTATGCTACCAAGGCTACAGTGGTTCGCCTGCCTGTTGGGTATGGAGTGACTTCATTTTTCCCATACTAAGAATTATTTGAAGACTTGTAAACTTTTGACTACTAAATAATGAAACAATATGGAATCTAATATGTTGTTTCCTGAAGCAGTTTCATAAAGCGGAGGTCTATCATCCTGATTCTTGAGAAAAATAAGTCTGTGAACAAATAAAGTGAAGAAATGCTGTACCTTTTGGAAGATTCATAATTGTTAAAGAACCTGGTTGTTTCTTTAGTAAAGAATACAGTTTAAACTTGTTTAACCCAGCATTTCCTAAAATTAATTTATTAAAATGGTCTTTTTCGTTTTGTTGTAAAGCTTATTAAATTCCTTAATAAGAACCATGATTTTATTTAAAAACAGGTTGAGAAACAGCATTTTCCCCTACAAGTCTGTAGTTTTACCTGTAGTTTGTTTTTAATTTTACCTGTAGTTCTATTTTGAATTAAGACAAAATTGGTTAAGCACATCACATTTTTCATTTTAAAGAAAATATGTATAATTGAGAAGTTTTCATGATTTTGATAAATAAAATTCAAAATATTACCTCGTATTTCAGATGAGATAAATATTTTTTGCTGAATTTCCCAAGATCAATCATGATAATTCTATGTGATCAATGAAAAGCTATGGCTCTTGTACAAAAGCAAAGCCCAAGCAACAAAATGAAGTGCTAAAATAATCTATGGCAAGCATCCAATATTTCTAGAGAAATGATAAATTTTAAAACTTCTATATTTTCACATCTTCCCTAAAAACTCTGGCATGGAGAGATTCTCCCAGAAATCATTATTCTGTCTGAGTGCTCATCCATCAAGACAACCAAGAATGGGGAACTGATAAAGAATCTAGTATTTTGATCTGCTTTTCCCCCCACAGGACCTAAGCTATAGACAGGTGGGTTTTGGACATGCTCTCAGTATTCTCCCTGATGCCGCAACCTGGTAGGAGAGACACAGTTAACACACATGAAATTATGCATTTGTGAGAAACTGACTATGAAATCTACAGAGCGCTAGGCCAACATGAATTATTACTGTTGTTTGTTAGGGGGAAAATCAGGACGAGTGTTTCGCAACGTGTCCGCAGCTTATGGGAGATGTCTCCAACATGTGCAAGTTTGTCATTTACTGTAACCGTTTTTTGTCCAGCATAATCAGTGAAATATAGATTCCATGATCTCGGAGGGTTCTTTCAGAGTGAAAAATTCATCAGTCTTTACCTCATCTGTGTTAACAAAATTCAGCCCTTACTAACGTTTGACTTCACGTGAGCACAAAGTATCATCAGGAAGCTAACAGAGGCAAGGACTACAACAAAGGAAACCCTCGGTCCTCATACAGTGTCCACTCTCTTTAGGAGACACATGCTGCTCTTCACCGCATACTCCCCCGTGGGGCACTCCATACACATCTGCAGCATGGTGACCTTTGTCGTCGGGGATGAAGATGTTGTGCTACCCAACTTTGAGCTGGTAAATCTTTGAGCAACTGTGATTTTTTTTGTGCCTTATTTTCAAAGATTTTGAACTAAATCATATTGCTATTTTGTTTTCAACTTACCGATTTTTTACTTTTTAAAACTATTAAGTATATTCTGTAAGAAATTCCCCAATACGACATGCTAATAAACAGTCTAAACTCTGTAGGGATACAAATAAAATTATTTTATTTCATTTTATTTTATTTATTCACCTCTGCTCTGTTGAATCCCCTTTCACATCTGTTAGCACCTCAGGCAGATCCCATTCTATTATTGGTCCTTTGGAAGCTATATAGGATCAGTGAAGTCCCTTTTAATACAGTGTACAATTTTGATATATTATATGCTCCTTTTGCCCTTCCTTGATCTAAGGAAGGGTCTCTGGGATTCAGGGCAAGAGGATCCACGGAAGGTTCGGTCACTTCTTCATCTCCTCTTTCTCCTCTTGACCTCTTCTCAGTTTCTCTTGCTCCTCTGTTCTGACAGGGTCTGAAAGAAGAGAGAGGTAAATGCGTCCGGCATTTTCCCTGAGGTCCTGTCTTGGTTTAGATGTCCTCTAAAGGACATCTTTAGACATGGGCATGTGCATTTTGGGGGCGGATATATTCATAGAGCCTTCCCACTACATAATTCAGCTTTACTTGCTCCCTCCAATCTATCCCACATAACACAGCTTTATGTTAGTGAGATGAGATCCACTTAGCCAGTCAGTAAACCTCTTGGCCGGAGCAGCAACAAGATGGCTCGAGACCAGCTCCCTCATGCTCATGTTTCCATGGCCCAGACATGCTCCAGTCATGCATGGCTGCCTCTCCAGGCAGTGGTTGTGCAGGATTCCCCATGGCTGCTTCTTTACTTTCTGCACCATCTCTCATCAGTCTTCTGCCTCCTGCTCAATAGACACAGAGGAAGATCAGCAAGCCCACCTTCTATATCGATGTCCCTACCCTGCTTATTTTAGATTCTTATTTTGTCTTTTCTTGGAAAAAATAATAACTCTGCTTTAGATAGCATGGATTACCTAGTTTGTTTCTTTCTTTTTTATTCTTCCTTTTTTTAACTGAAGTATAGTTGATTTACAATATTGTGTTAGTTTCAGGTATACAGCAAAGTGATTCAGTTATATATATATATATTTTCAGATTGTTTTCCATTATAGGTTATTAGAAGATATTGAATATTGTTCCCTGTGTTATACAGTAAATCTTTGTTTCTTAACTATTTTATATATAGTAGTTTGTATCTGTTAATCCCATACTCCTAATTTATCCCTCCCCTACCCCTTTCCCCTTTGTTAACCATAGTTTGTTTTCTATGTCTGTGAGTCTTTCTATTTTGTAAATAGATTCATTGTATTATTTATTTGATTCCACATATAAGTGATATATTGATAATATAGTATTTGTCTTTCTCTGTCTACTTAATTCACTATGCTATTCTGTAGGTCCATCCGTGTTATTGCAAATAGCAATATTTTAATTTTTTATGGCTGAGTAATATTCCATTATATATATATCACACCTTCTTTATCCATTCATCTGTTGATGGACACTTAGGTTGCTTCCGTGTCTTGGCTATGGTAAATAGTGCTGCTATGAACCTTGGGGTGCATGTATCAAACTTAAATGCTTTTGCACAGCAAAGGAAACCATCAACAAAATGAAAACACAACCTATGGAATGGGAGATAATATCTGCAAATGATGCGACTGCCAAGGGGTTAATTTCCAAAATATACAAACAGCTCATACAACTCAATGTCAAAAAAACAAACAACCCAATCAGAAAATGGGCAGAAGACCTAAATAGACATTTCTCCAAAGAAGACATACAGATGGCCAACAGGCACATAAAAAGATGCTCAACACTGCTAATTATTAGAGAAATGGAAGGCAAAACCACAGTGAGGTATCACCTCACACCAGTCAGAATGGCCATCATCAAAAAGCTTACAAATAGTAAATGCTGGAGAGGGTGTGGAGAAAAGGGAACCCTCCTACACTGTTGGTGGGAATGTAAATTGGTGCAGCCATTATGGAGAACCAGTATGGAGGTTCCATAAAAAACTAAAAATAGAGCTACCATATGATCCAGCAATCCCACTCCTGGATATATATCCTGGACATTTATTCAAAAAGGCACGAAGAGACACGTGCACCCCGATATTCATAGCAACACCATTTATAATAGCCAAGACATGGAAGCAGTTTGTTTCTTTCTTTAGGTGATTTAACTCCCTAGGTGTTTAGTTATTTTAGTCTGTGAACTCATATTTCCCTGGCATTACCAACTCCTCCATCTTATAAAAATTACTGGGGCTTACATCCAGGCCCCAGTATTCTTCAGTTCTAATGAAGAAGCAAAAGGGGATATAGACTGGTCCAAGAACAGAGAGACTCAAGCTCCTCAGAGCCATACATGATCATTCCCAATACTACCATTTAACCAGACAAGTTTTCTGGTCATGGTTTTATCTCAGGGAGAAACACCATTAAAAAGAGACTTTCCCTAGGCTTCGGGGAGGTTGGGAGAAGGTCAGCAAGAAGTAAATGTGTTAAGGTGGAAAGTCAGTTTCATCTGTTTTCAACAGTTTCTCACCCCATTTTCATGCCATTCCTGCTGGGACATTCCTCAAAATTTCTACAGGGAACCGTGGAGCAATGATTGCACCATGGTGCCCCTAGGAAAGAGGCAAAAACAGACTTTACAAAGTTTTCCTCCTACTTGACCCTCGTCATGCTTCCTCCAAGCACCCTCTGCTCTGAGTAACTTCTCCACCAGCCACCAACTACCCACCACACACGAGTCAAGATGATCTGCAAACACCTCAGTGTTTTCTCCATTTAAAAAAATAAGTTCCTTCCTGACATCCCTATCTCCTTCTTGGTTTTATCGCTTCTTCCGAGTTTATAGCAGAAGGGAGCCAGCAGCCCACGGTAGTTTACCCTCTTGTCTTTTTTATTTTATTGCCCTCTCCCTAAACACTTCTCTGCCCTTCAGTCGTCAAACTCCACACAGCTATCAGACTAATTCCTAGACACTCTTCAGAACAAAGGTTGGATATTCATACTGTGGAGAAATTTCCCCTGGCCCCCAAAGTGAGGTAGGTGTTGTTTCCATGCGTTCCTACTAGAGCAGGAATCATGTTCCTTGTTTTATATCCCTCAGACCGTAGCACCTAGCAAAATGCTTTGATCAAGTAAGTCCTCCATAAATAACTATTGAGTCAGCCATACAACAGATGTTTAATATATGAACAGAAATCAAATTGTTGTAAGCCTAGTTACACCTAAATAAGCAAAAGGGAGGCTGACCGCTATGCTTTGTCTTCACAGGAGAGCTACCGATTTACAGAGCGGGCTTTAACAATTTTGAAAGCTGTTGGACATGGGATTGCTAATTTCGAAGATAAGGCTAAACTTTCTGCAGCCCTGACGGATCTACAAACAGCTCACTACCCTATTCCCCTCCAGGATAAAAGACTAACCGCACAGCACTTCCGGGTAAGCGTGTTCAGGCTGTAATGTTCCTAGGAGAGGATGTTGTGTTTGTAATAATGTTTCTCATATTAGATGACCCCCAAAATCAGCCGAGAAAGTGTTCTGGATGAAGACAGTTTATTTGGGAAGTGACGTCAGCAAGCAGAAACGAGAGAGTAGGAAGAATGACATGAGAAAGAGGAGGATATTCATTAAAGGATGTGGTGATTATTGCTGTGGGCTACTGGGGCTCAGTGCTCCAGGGAATCCTGATAAACTGTGTAGGACATCCCTTAGAAAGGTCCCCCTAGAGGATGCGGCGACTGTAACGTTTATCCCCTGATGGATGGGTGCTCTCAGGGGTATTTATTTCCTCACACTCTCTTGGGGTTAAGCAGCATCCTGGCTTTACTGAAAGCCTTGAGAGAGTGAAGCAAAACGACTTTGTGGTACCCCCTGTACACTACTGACATTTTGAGCCAGATGATTTTTGTTGTGGTCCTGACCTGTCAGTGGCAGCATGGCTTGCCCACACCCTCTAAATACCAGTTGTGACAACTAAAAATGATTTCAGACATTGTCAAGTGTCCCCTGGGGAGCAGTGTTGCTAGAGTTGGAAATTAAAATACAGGACACCCCGTTAAAATTTGTTTTACTAAAGACTTAATTTTTAGAGTAGTTTCAGGTTCATTGCAAAATTGGGCAGAAGGTATGGAGATTTCCCATTTATCCCCTGATGCCACACGTGCCTTCCCCATTATTTATCAACACCCCCCATGAGTGGTACATTTGTTACAGTCGATGAACCTACATTGGTACATCAATCACTCAAAGTCCACAGTTTACACTAGAGTTTACTCTTGGTGTACATTCTGTGGGTCTGGACAAATGTATAATAACATGTATCCATCATTGTAATATCATATATAATAGTTTCACTGCCCTAAAGATCCTGTGTGTTCTGCCTAGTCATCTCTCCCCTCCCCCAAGCCCTGGCACCCATTGATCTTTTTTATTGTCTCCATAGTTTTGCCTTTTCCAGAATGTCATAAAGTATGTAGTCTTTCCAAATAAGCTTCTTTGACTTAGAAATACACATTTAAGTTCCCTCCATGTCTTTTCATGACTTCATAGGTCACTTCATTTTCATGCTGAATAATATTCCATTGTCTGGATGTACCATGGTTTATCTATTTATTCACTTACTGAAAGACATCTTAGTTGCTTCCCAGTTTTGGCAATTATGAATGAAGTGGCTATAAACATCTGTGTGCAAGTTTTTGTGAAGGCATATGTTTTCAGCTCATTTGGGTAAATACAAAGGAGTGTAATTGCCGGATCATGTGATAAGAGTATGTTTAGTTTTATAAAAATTATCAAACTGTCTTCGAAAGTGGCTGTACCATTTTTCATTCCCACCAAAATGAATGAGAATTTCTGTTGCTCTATATCCTAGTCAGGATTTGATGTTGTCATTGTTCCAGATTTGGGCCTTTCTAATAGGTGTGTAGTGGTATCTCATTTTAATTGGCATTTCCCTGATGACATATGATACGGAACATCTTTTGATATGCTTATTTGCCATCTGTATATCTTCTTTGGTGAGGTGTCTGTTAAAGTCTTTGGCCCATTTTTAATCAGGTTGTTTGTTTTCTTATCATTGAGTTTTAAGTATTCCTTTGCAAATATTTTCTCCCAGTCTATGACTTGTTTTCTCATTCTCTTGACATTTTCCTTACAGAGCAGAAGTTTTTAATTTTAGTGAAGTTGGCTTATCAATTCTTTCTCTCATGGGTCATGGCTTTAGTGTTATATCCATAAAGCCATCGCCATACCCAGGTCATCTAGATTTTCTCCTATGTTATCTTCTAGGAATTTTATACTTTTGCATTTTGCATTTCAGTCTACTGTCCGTTTGAGTTAATGTTTGTGAAGGGTGCAAGGTCTCTGTCTAGAGTCATTTCACCCAATTACATTTTAATTTCATATAAACAAACAGTATGTGCAATATATAGCACATACTTCTGTTAAAAATTACACTAAAAATTTATTTTCCCTGTTATTCCACTTTAACTGGGTATAAGGTGTTGTTGGGGATAGATAATTAAAAACAGAATCTCCTTCAAACCAGGAAAACCTCCACAAAGGTAGAAGAAACAGAAGATTGTTGAATAAGCGTTAAACCAGAATGTGATACCCGTCAAGGGCAATCTGCTAAAGAGATAGCAAAGAGCCAAAGAAACCTCACCCTTTTGTATAGCCCAGCAGATATTGCCCATTACCTACATGTTCTCAAGATAAATGATAATTAGTCCCTTAAGTAAAGGGATTTGATGGCACCATTTGTTACACAGAGTGAATCCTAAGTTCACCTGCTATTTGGAGTGACCATTTGCATTAGCTAACTGAGTTTATCCAAAAGAAACATAAACTTCTCATGCCTTTATGGCAGGAGGTATTTTTCCAAGTTGGTGGGAGGCTCCCACCAAGGTTAGGTTCCTCCCCTTCCATACAAACTGGGGGATTGGGGTGCTATCTTCCTTGATGATTACATTTCAAAGAGATGACTTCCAGGTCCTTGAGAAAGATATTCCTGGATCTTAAAGCTGGCAAGATACCTATTTAGCCTTTAAAAATATTTACATATATTTCAAAGAAGAAGAGAGAGAGAGAACCTAAAATTATAAGTTTTCTAAAGTGAATGCTCTAAGAACAGGGAGGGGAAGAGTCTCTTCCCTTATTTTCCTTAAGGAGAATTGTCTTGTTTCGTTTTGTTTTGTTTAAACTGGTATTTGCCCTTACAGTTTCTTGTATGTTATCTGTCAACCCTACCTGGGACACAAATCACTCCCAGTTGAAAACCACTCACCTCGGGCATGAGCAATCTCCAAAAATCTGCCATGACTTACCTCTTTAACTAGTCTGATTGGTCCTTAAGTTAATTCTGTCCATCCAGTCCTGAAGGTGGTGGCTCTAGATGGCTCTTGGTGGCGGCCATAAGCTCTAAAAATAAATAAATAATCAAATTACCATGTAACAAGAAAGCTGTAGTATCCACTGCTACAGCTGGCCCTAAGGCCATAATTGGTAGTCAACATCTCTCCTCTACCACCTATTCTAGATTTCCCTTTCTTCCAGCTGCTCTAGTTGCTTGCCTGGTTGGTGCCCCAGACCTTCAATCTTGATGGGTACAGACCTTGATTGCCTTACTCTTATCAGGCTGAGATTGTTGTAATTAAGCATTCACTGTGGAAGCACCAACAAGTGTCCCAGCAAATCCAGACATAATTCTTCTTGTCCCCATTATGTAGCAGAAACCTAGCTCCTCATGACAAGCAGGATGAATTCTCCCACCACTCCATTATATTAGTTTCTTTTTTCCTGTTTGTCCACCAGGATGAGGATCTCAAAGCAACTAGGAATATATCAGAGTTTAGTTTATTGTAAATCATACTGTGTTCCCTGGTGAAAATATTTCCTGCTATCCAGCCCCAGGAATTAGGTCCTCCAATACAGAAACTCCCTGTTGTGGGGACAGAGAACACTAATTATTGAAAATGGACCACTGGAAATGATGGTGAGAGAGGCCACTCCTACTTCTAATTTTTGAATCTCAGGCCAGTATATTATAGCTATTACAGTCATAGTACTGTGTATTGATCTTTGGTTTTATACAAATATTCTGTATTCTGGAGGATACTGCCTCAGTTTTGCAGGATGTCATCACCAGGCTGGCTTCTTAGCTGAGCCTTTTATATGCCTTTCCAATCTGCCAGGAATTTTATCAATTCTTTCTATGGTATATGTTAGGACCAGTGAGTCTCAAACATTCCCCAGTGATTAAATGTTCACTGTATAACTTGATCCTTGGTCCAAGGGGAATGTTAGGCTGGATCCATGTCTCTGTAACCCCTAAGATAACCGTGCTGGCAGAGGCACCAAATACAGGGGAAAACAAACTCATATTTGAGGTAAGTCTCAATTCTAGTAAGGATGAACCACTGCCCACCCCTCCTTGACAGAAGTCCACTGATATCCACTTGTCATGAAGTAACTGACTGTACACCCCGGAGGATGATACCATATTAAATAATGAGTCAGCTTTTGCGACCGACAGTTGGGACAGCTAAGCCTGGGTGAAAGAGAGCCCATACTGTTGGGCCCATTCATCGTCACCATCTCTGCTATGAAGATTACTTTTGTATAGGCCTTTTGATGCTAGCCCAGATCTGATATGTTAAGGGGTCTTTGTGCATGTATCACTTACACAAAAGGGAGCTATTTTGGTAATAAAACATCTCCATTGTTTACTTGTATATTACACACTTATGTGACATTTTTCAGAGAGCCATGCTCCATAAATCGATTCCAAATTTGTCTACTGTAAACAATTCTAGACAGATGAGGTGCATCATACGATAAGGACCCCATAGATAAGGACTCTCTCAGTAGTAAATAACATTTGTGCATTGGCTGGGAGGTGTTTCAGTGGCATGTTTACAACAGAATTGGACCAGGTGATCTTTCTTTCTTTCCTGGGATGCTCAAATTTCCTGCAGATGCCTCTCTTGCATTGGATCCCACTCAAAGCTGATGGTCTTCAGAGTCACTCAATGAATGCATTGAAATAATACTCCCCAAAGCAGAATATTCTACTACCCAAATGCAGAGAGGACCAGCAAGTACTGGCCTCTTTCTTAGTTATGTCTTATCCTTTACCTTAGAGAGGATGTCCCAGCATGCCTAGCCCTCTGGACCCCTAAAATCTCCACCGATGTGGTAAGTCCATGAATCTCTGTAAGATTTATTCCCCGCTCTCTAGGATGCATGTGACTTAATGAAGGATTAAGAGTACTGGCCACTTACTGCCCACGGTTCTGAGTTCACTGTTGTCATCAATATTCACGTGTAGACCAGACTCAAGCACTACCAAATGTCAGTATCACCAAAGACTCTGAACACTAATTTGTAACAGAGAGTATGAGGATTAACATTATCATGATTTTTTCAAAAATGTTTACCTTAGATGTTGAACTATTTAGTGCATTTTATTAGCATGTCACGAGGACACATCTAGCTTATTTAAGCCACAACAAGGAGCTGGATGTGTTGATTTGTTATAACAATACAGGGACATCTTCTGGACACATAAGGACAGGAATGACTCAGTGAGGAACTTTGAAGAGGGAAAAGAAGGCCCTCAGAACTTGTCTTCTCCATTTTTTCTCTTTATAAACATGTTTTCTCTCCTCTTAAGTTCACATCATGGAAAACATGGCTCCTGAATTTTATATTGCTTTCTCATACAAGGCTGGTTTAGAATATCTTGATCCTGGTGTCAAATTACTGGCCGAAGCACAGGGAACTCAATACTCTGTAATGACTTATATGAGAAAAGAATCTAAAAAAGAGTGGCCATATGTATATGTATAACTGATTCACTTTGCTGTACACCTGAAACTAACACAACATTGTAAATCAACTATACTCCAATAAAAATTTAAAAAAACAAATATTGGCCGAAGTGACAAAGATTTGCTCAGCTTGGGTTAGATGCTTGCTCGCAGGCTTGTCCACCATTGCTAGCTGATGGGGTAGGTACAGATACAGACTGTGGGACTAGGTCCCTGTTTCTATACATATGAAGAGAGGTGAGGAGTTGTCAGAAAACGTAGACTAAGCAGGAAATGCAATAGTCATATGCCTTTGCAGGGCACTGTCTTTCACCAATTCTAAGACGAACATTGCTTTTCCCTTTTAACATCAGAATGAAATCAGAGTGTGTCTTATCACTGGTGGTTCCTTACAATCATTGCTGGCCAGGTGACCTCCAGAATTCTCTGCACACACATGGACATGGACTTGTTCATAAGAATTCATATCGTCTCCGTTTCAAAAGAAATATGTTTGACAAAAGCCTCATCCTTAGGCGGAGAGAATTAAATGGCTTGGTAGAGCCTCTCAAAGAAATGTGAAGGGAAAGGGGTTCTCCTCACACCAGAATGACTCCCCCATGGCTCAGGAAAAGAGAGAGAGGGAGAGGTATGACTGGCTGAAAGTCACCACAGATAGTGCCCCAGGAGCCCTACCTAATTCACCAAGCACTTTACTCCCTGTGAACATGTAAATAGCCACAAGTAAGCAAGCAGAAATCTGCAGTGGCTGGTTGTTATTCCCAGTGGTGTGACTGGATATATGGAATCCATCAGCATTTCAGGATAAAAGCCATGAAAAAAAACTTGGAAGAAGGAATATGTGTTCTGGATGTGGTCTAAAAACCTTCCAGCGGTCCTCTTTGGTGAGATCAAGAACAAGTCAGCATCAGCACTTCCTGAATGAGGGTCGGTGGCTTGAGAGAAACCCCAGGAACAAAAGGAGAACACTCTTTAGGCAGTGGTGCACCTTCAAAGCTTTTGACAACACGAAGGACAAAACTGCATAGAAAAACACACGTTTAGTGTTTACAAAAAGTGATTTACAAGAGTAGGAGTTTGAGTATGAATAAGTTTTCAGAATGCTTAACCAATTTATGTAGTTTCCTTTTTCATGTACGTTTAAGTGTGATACATGATGAAAAAGTTATGCCTAAATAAATTTAAAAGAGCTTTTTCAATAGGAAGTAAATACTCGTTAAGTGACAAGAAAGTGATTAAAAACTTTGACTGGCATATCTTCTTTTTTGAAGCACAGGAACTAATAGTGTGTCTTATAATGGGTGGCATCTTGGGATAAAAAAAATCTGGTATTTGACTTGCTTAGGCATAAGAACCTTATTTTTTATCTTACACTATATCTCCTCAATCCGTTTAATGTTATATTTTAATTGAATGTACATTATAAACATTGTTGTGGTGATTAAAGCTTATTAAGTTAAAATTAGTCAAATGATAAATAATTTTCGTCTCTTACTGGATGAGGGAGTCTGCAAAGAGTCTTCTGCTAGATGGTGTGTATATCTGAGAAATACATAGTTTTTATTTTTAGAGTATCTGAAGTTTTTTAGAGCCTCTCTGGCCAGGTAAGGGTATTTTCTTGATTTAAAAAATACACTAGTGCATTTTATCTTTTCCAGGTTTTTCATGTTTCTTTATGGCATATAATGAAAAAAGCTCAAATAGCAAAACCTCTTCCCAACCTCAAATTTGCATTCCGTGCTATGGTTTTGGACTTGGACTTACTTGATTCTTCTTTGGAAGAGGCTTCTTTAGGTACTGATTAATTTTAGATATTTATGTGACAAAGGAATTCCTAGCCTTATATGGGATAAATAATTTGAGAAAAGTACACTCAAAATTTTTGTGGAGTAGGTAGAATGGGTCTATATTAACAGCTGTAGAGTTCAGGCTATATGCCCTGAGAAGCTCAAAAGGTTCCAAAGACCTGATGTGTGTCCCCTGTCCCACATACACCCAGGGCAGCCCAGAATTTCCCGGTTTTATTTGTTCCTGACCTTAAAGTGCATGACAATCACTATCTATACAGTAGCACTGGAGTAATTCTGGGAAGATTCTCTGATCTAAGTAACCCTCATTTCCTCCTCTTCCGATGTTCTATTCCCACCATTTTAACATTTTCTTTCAATTTTAAGAGAACCTTCATGCTACTTTCACATAGGAATCCATACTAGTTCACGAAAGTGTCAATATTTAGTGTTTCCCTTCTCCAGAATGTTTATATTCTAAAAAAGAACCACCTGCAGAAGGCAATGTTAAATATAACAACAAATCTATCGTTGTGGCACTTTATACATTAGAGGGCTTTAACAGTTAAAGGCAGTGAAAATTGGGGTAGAGATTAGATATAACTTTCAGTCCAAAGTTTGTTTTTCTCTTTCCAGCGGAATGGGTAGATGTTAAATATAATGTGCCAACAAGCGATAAAGAGTATTCTCCTGAGGAAGTAGCAGCAGCAATTAAAATTCAAGCCATGTGGAGAGGGACGTACGTCAGATTACTTATGAAAGCTAGAACACCAGGTATACTCTTTCAGTCATTTATAAAATGAACTTGCATAAATAAGGATGAATATTTGTTTACGTGCTAACAAAAAGCATTTTAGAGTCATTCTACTTAACGGCTCAGCTAATTCTTTTTAATTCTATCAATATTGAATTTCCTTGAGTTCAGGATGCATGTCAGTACACTCATGCTTTTTGTTCCTGGAATATAGTGCAGTGCCTGGCACAGACTGAGCACACAACAAATACTGGCTGAATGAATGAATGAATAAATGATCAGCTGTATTTTCCCAATCTATCATGCGTTCTTTATAAAACAGGAAACTGGCCTTTTTATCCATCCATCCCCTGTGCCTAGCAGAATGCTTTAGCAGTCAGTTTCAGCTAAGTCATAGACAGTTTTTACATTTCTAGACCATTTTTCAAAGAAGCGAATGAATGAATGAATTTAATGAAGAAGCTTCCATATATGCCTGTGGTGACATACATTTAGAAGGCATAAAATGCTTTTAAAGTATATTATTATATTTATTAAATCAAATATATTTATGCATATGAAGTAAACTATTTCGTGAGGTCTATTTTAACAGCTCAAAATAATACACTGCAGAGGCAAAAAAAATATATTCAATTATTTTCATTCTGCAATTTTTGTTAATGCTTTTAGAGAAAAAGCCTTGCCTCCAGTAGAATTCTTTGAGTATTTTGAAACATTTTGTTGTAAAAATATCTCTGAAACATTCAATGAGAAATACCAAAATGTTCATCTAAGCAGTAAAAACTATAGATACACAAGTGTACAAAGAAACAAACTATACTGCACAGTTTTGTGGTAGAAAAATATTGCTGTCACTTGATTTTTATATTTTTTCTATCAGAAAAAAAAGTAATTATAAATTCATCAAATTAAATATGTGGTAAAATACACATGTTGTCCATATATGCTGTAAAAATTATATTCATACAATGATTTTTTTCTCTTTATAAAGACAAAAATGAGCAGCTTAATAATATTTTAATAGCATTTGCATTCTTTCACTCAAACATATTTATTGAATAATTCTTGTGTGTACAGAACTGTTCTAGATTCTGGCCTTATAGAAAGAAACTAGTAAAACTGACAGGGTTTCTGCTCTGATGAATCTTGTGTTGTAGTGGTCACAGGCATACAGCAGAAAGTAAATATATTAAGATACTGATTTCAGATATGAGTAAGTACTGTGAAGAAATTAGGATAATTAGAAAAAAAGTCAGTTTCTGACATGTTAAATTTGAGGCACTTATTATGGATTTGCATTTTTCTTGCCAAATCACCTCTTAAGCCATTTGTGAATTATGCTTTAGATTAAGCTTCAGTGAGATCCTATTAGCCATTGTTTTTTAGAAAAATTGGATGGATTATTTTTTCTGACACAAGAGCTTTCATAAGGATTTTTTTTTGGTGTGATAAATGATCTCTCATTGTAAATGCTTTGATGAGTATCTTCAGTTAGATCAAAGAGCATTTTATAATTTTTAAACTAAAGATGAAGGGAAACAGCATAAAATTGTGAGCAGAGCTCTTGACTAGAGGTTCATAGCTTTATATTTTAAACATGGTTTATTGCTAGTAAAGCTTCAGACTTTGGATATTACCTTACTGGTGATTTTCAACTCCCTCACCTGTAAAAGGAGGGCTTAGAACAAAATGATTTTTCAGGCACCTTACAGCCTTGATATTGCTACTTTTTATTGTTATTTTTAGGCACAAAGGAAAATACCAGTGTTGCAGATACTCTTCAGAAAGTTTGGGCTGTACTGGAACAGAATATAGAACAGTATGCGATTTCTCTCTTAAGGTAAAGCAGTGTAATGATGTTTCTTATTGTAACCTTTCTTATTGTTTCTTACTGTAACCTAATGATGTCCCTTTCTTAAGATAAAGCAGTGTAATGATCTTACTATAAGTTCCAGTTCAAATGCTACTATATTTGTTGAGTTTTTCCTAATCACCGCAGCTAGAAACATACCATCGCTTCTGAACTTCCACACTTCCTACTTTTTGTTTGTCTTCATTGCACTTATCTAATACCCTAAGCATAAAACCTCTGAGAAGCAAAACGGAGTTTTTTTGAAGTCTTTTGGTGCTAAAGAGATAAAAGTTAGAGTTTAGGACCTGCTAGGGGAGAGGACTCCAGTAAACAATGAAAGTTGTCCGTTGAAATCCCTGGAGGACAACATTCTAGACACAGGGACAAGTGTGAAGTAGACTGAGCCTTAGGAAAACTGCATTTTAACCACAAACCATGTTCAAAGCAGGATAATCTGAAAAAACTAAGAGAAAATCATATATATATATATATATATATATATATATATATATATATATATATATATATATATGTATGTATATATATATAAAAGAAGCAGACCATTTGGTGATGTAGGAGCCAGCAGACCAAATCTCTAAAGGTAACTATTATGGAAATGCCCAAGAAAATAAAGGTTAAAGAAAGAGAAAATAAATTAAAAGTCTAGATTAATAAAACACAGTTAAATGGAAATTACATAAATAAGATTTTTAACAACTGAAATTTAAAACTTTTTAATTAGTTAACAGCAGATCAGGAAGAATAGAGGAAGAGATCAGTGAAACGGGAGATAGGTCAATAGAAAAATAGTGGAAAATAAGGAAAGAGCTAAGGGACATGGGGAACATGCTTAGAAAGTCTAATATTTGTATCATTATAGTCCCAGAATGTAAAAAGATAATAGCTGATAAATTTCCAAAACTGATAAAATACATCAACCCATATTTTCAAGAGACTCTGCATGCAGACTTCATGCAGGAAGGACACAAAGAGAATGAAACCCAGACTCATCGTAGTCAAATTGCTGAAAACCAAAGGCCAAAAGAAAAACCTTCAAAGTAACCAGAGAAATAAGACACACTATTTTCAAAGGACAATCACACTAAGAGCCATACGTAGGAGTAAATTCTTAACCTTAGCAATGCAAAATGCAGAAGTTGAGTAATAAGCTTTAAAGAGTTCTAAGGTTCTAGCATGAAAGCAGAAATGGTAAAAGTAATAATCTAGATGAAACACTGGTAAGGCAAGGATGCATAATACATTTGCTAGCAATGCTAATGGATCAACAAGTGAATTTATGAAATAAGATTAATCTTATACATATTCCAGAGAACAGAAAAAAAGAGGAGACATTTACCAACTCATAACCTTGATTTAAAAAACTCAACAAGGACAGTAAAAAAAGTGAAATTGCAAACCAATCGCCCTCGTGAAATTAGACGAAAAAATGTAATAAAATATTAGCAAACCAAAATCAGAATTATATAAAAAGAATAATACCTTATAACCAAGTGGCTCTCCCAATCTAAGACATGTCATAGTGGTTTAACATTAGGAAATTCATCAATTCGGCACATTAACAGGGAAAAGGAACAAATCACTCGGTTCTCTGGATAGGTTCAGAAAAAAACATTTGAAAAAATTTAACACAAATTCAAAATTTTAAAATTTTTTAGCAAACTAGGATTAGAGAAGACTTTCCTTAATATGTTATGGTATCTACTATTTTTAAGCAATTACTACAAACATGATTAGTGGTGAAATTTTGAAAACTTTTCCTTGAGTTTGAGAATGAGACAAAGATGCCTGACCAAACACTTCTATTCAAGATAATCCTGGAATTTTGTGAAGGGCAAAAAGGCAATAAAGCAAAATAAAAGTCACTAAAATTTGAAGGGAAGAAATAAAACCACTGTTTACAGGCAACATGGTTATATATGTAGAAAATGCCGAAAAATCTACAAGAATGTATTAGAATTAATGAGAAAATTAAAGAAAAGTTTCTGGATACAAGGTCAAAATGAAATAATGGTTGGACTTATATTTATAAGCAAGAGACAAATAGAAAATTATGCATGTAAACATATAAAAATTTAAAATACCCTAAAGTTAATGAAAAAATTTCATGATGAGCCAAATGTCAAAATTTTAAATTTGGAAAAAATCCAAATTTGTATTTTCCCAACCCTGAGGGTGAGTACCTCACTCACCTCACCCAAGTCCTGACCTGTGGATACTGCTATCACCTGATAATTCAGCTTGATTAAACTTTTGCTCCAGAAGCCCTGTTTTCTAAAACGGGTACTCTTCTGCCTAAGAACCCAATTGTTTGGACAGACACAGAGAGCACGAAGAACCTCCTTCTCCAAACTGCTTCAACATTGTGAGGAAGATCTCTGGCCCAGAAATTACACCTAATTTTCATGTAAATGGAGTGCTAAAATCATGTGTTGCCCTATTAGGGGCTCAGGTCAGTTCACTATGGAGGTGTATTTGAAACACAGGTATAACTCCTTCAGGGAGCTGGCGTTCCTCTCCATGTGTTCCTTCTACCATAGCCAAGAGCATTTCCCAGAAAGAAACTCAGCGAATATCCAATGCAGATATTGGCCATGCTCTTTCAATAGTTTGAGTTGTACACCCCAATCTATTGAACGGATGAAACTCACAAGTCTCACCCATCTTTAAACTTAAATGTCAGGAGCATCCAAAGCTACCTCCTCATCCTAGCAGGCATTAATTACATGGTCAAAAGCACATCTTTTAGTATAAGACCTAATGCTAACCCCACTTCTACTGATTATCAGACGTGTAACCTGGGGTAAGTTTCTTATCCTCTCTGAACATAAAATTAAGTTTTTTTCATCTGTAATATAAGGATAATAATATCTACTTCATAGTATTATTCCTTTATAAAGCTGTAAAGATAAATTAAGGTAATCCTGGAAAATTATTTAGCTCAATGCTACAGATTGAGCCATTACACAACATTAGCTATTATAAATATTGCTGTTATTAGTAGTAGTACATGAGTAACTTTGAGGTCCTTGAGCCTAGCCTTGCATTCTCAGATCTGTAGGGGCACAACTTCACCAAGTTGACTTTGGGCAAGGCTCAGTTTTCCAATATAACTTTCTCTCTGTCCTAGGATGCAAAGTTAAAACTAAATCTTTTGATTATGTCAGGGATATCTCTCTATGGGTCATTTAAGATATTCCACATGGTACATCAGGATTTTGATGGTCCTATACTCATTAGAATTTCCTGAGGTATATGAGAAATAGTAGAATGTGTGATGGAAACAGTGACAGTCTGGAAAGCCTTTAAATTGCACCCTTCTCTTAGAATCGTGGTGGGACCCATTGCACTCAGTTCCCTATGTGGCCTGCTTAGTTCCTGTACTGGCTCAGCCAGCTCCTGCATTTAGACTCAGCCAGCCCCCATATGATTGACAGGGGTACTCTGCATTGACAGACCATCACGTCATACTTCCTAGTGAGGGTGATCAGGTTATTTATCAACCAAACTGGGACACTTTGACAGGGAACGAGGGAGCACTATTAATAATTATGCCAGGGATATGAGCCTAAACCAGGACTGCCCCAGAAGAACCAGAATATATAATCACCCTGGTCTTTGTTCTTGTCATTATTTTGAAAAGCTTTTTAAAATCCTTCCGAATATAAACCTGTCATTTTCCTCCCACCACCAAAGACCAGTGATCAAATGGAGCAGGTGAATCCATCCTCTGTGAGGACCTCTATGGCTCTGCTTCCCCGTGACAGTACAGTTGAGCCATCCACCTTCTGGAAGCCAAGAGAACCTCTAGCTCTGTCTAGACCTCTAACAGAGAACCACTCCTATGGCCATTATAGCTTCTGTCCCAGCTAATACTCAAGACATTGTATAAAAGACCTGAGATTCCTGGTGCTACTGAGGCTGGGTCCGGTTCCTGGCAGAGTGGGAGGTACAGGACCCGGAGGATCTCTCTCATCACTTCCATCATGTTCTGGAATATGCCACAGGCTTCCAGGGGTCAAACATGGAGAAACCTCAGTTGCACCAGAAATCATGTAGAAGGAAAACTCTGGCACTCTCCCCTTGTTTGTGGCCTCTGTTTTTAGGGGGTCTTTTAGTCTTTTTTTCCAAATCCATTCCTCACTTTAAACTCCATTCTAGTATTGAGTCTCCAGTCAACCCCAGACCTTCAGTGGCTCCCACCCAGTTTTATTGCTAGTTTGCCTGCTTCTAGTTTCATCACCCTTATAGGCTGAACTTTAGTGCTGATTTCCCATCTATAAATTTCAGTTACTCCTTAGATCATGAATTAGGTTCTCTCTTGACTAAGAACTTCAAATAACTTTGGGCACCTTTGATAGACATCATGGTTAATCCGGTGCACCACGAGCCCCCATTTGATGAAGGACTCAGTCTAGCCAACAATGTACTACAATATTTTATGCTGTTTCTTTGCCTATTTCTTTTTTGTAAATAGAATTTATTTTAAAAGTTCTTTTGCCATTCGTACTTAAATTATTTTTAAATTTTTAGGCTAATGTTTAAAAGTAAGTGCAAGTCTATGGAATCTTATCCATGCTATCAAGATGAAGAAACTAAGATTGCTTTTGCTGACTACACTGTGACTTATGCAGACCAGCCACCAAATACTTGGTTTATAGTATTCAGGTGAGGCTATCATATTGGCAAGTCACATCACTCTTAAGTGGCATGAAATATTCATATATACAGAGCTTTCTTTATGATAGTAGTAAAAGTATTAATATGAACGTTTAAGTTGCTTTCAGAAGTTAGTTAAAATTTCTTCCATATCTGCTATGCATAAATGAGATATTATAGAAATTTTTGTTCATGTTTCTTTAAACAAAATATGAAGACTATGAAGTGTTAATTGTTAGATCTTTTTATGAGTATGGTAAACATAATATAATAAATTGATACGCTTTCCATATATAAATAAATTTATTAATTTCGAAGCAGTAGCCTATTAGGTGAGAGTCACAAACTACTTATAAATGGGATTTCTTAAAAGGTTTGCATTTGCATGACAAAATAGTGTATCAATAAGAATTTTAAAGGAAAACAGTATGCGTGCTTTTAAGTTATCTGCAACTTTAAACTTATGTTTTTATTTCTTAGCATCAAACCTAATTTCAAAACTTTCTTTATGATTCATGTCAAGGGAAAGTTCATGCTTTTGTAATTACAGAGAAACATTTTTGGTTCCTCAAGATATGACTTTGGTTCCCAAAGTATATACTACACTTCCAGTCTGTATGCTCCACGTTGTTAATAATGACACAATGGAACAAGTGCCAAAGGTATTCCAAAAAGTGGTGCCTTATCTTTATACTAAGAATAAGGTAGGTGTAAAATTTATTCTCCTCATATGATAGAATAGCAGTGAGAAGTCAGCACCCTGAGAGGTTCTAACAGAAGGTAGAACAGATGTGTTTTCAATCTACATAACAGAGGAATAGGGTCCTGGTCTTTCTCCATAGAAGTCCCATGTATTTGACAGCAAAAGGTAATTAATGCGAGTGCTAGAACATTCACCTTTTAGCCCTCCTTCTTATCTTTTCTCCAAAGAAAATATGACAAAAGGAAAAGTTAGAAACTCTCATTATTAAAATCATAAAATCATACAAACCCTTAAAATGAAAATGGAGGTAAAGAGCACATTTAGTCCCATCCCTAAACCAAACCAAAGCAGCAGGTTTTCTCAGTGTCCCAGTGGGTTTTTTATTCTATTCCTAAACATGTCAGAAGATTGTGATTACACAGCCACTCACCACCTCACCAGCCCCAGTCTTTTCCAGGGCTGCCCAGATTCCTTCGCGAATAGACACTCTTGGCACATTACTCCTGCTGAATACAGACCCTGATGGCTGATGTCCACGCAAATCATGTTGCCTCTCTATTTACCTGAACCTCATTTTTGTGTTTCCAGTCATTTCTTCTAAGAGGGAAGCACGATAAAAGATAATGTATACCTGCACTGTAAACCAGGAGATCTCCTGTAGCTCTGATGTTCCATTCTTTAGTTGTATGGCTTTGAACCTCTTTATTTTTCTCTTCGAGCTGTGGTTGTGATTGACTTTTATGGTTCTATGCATTATTTTGTATAAATTTAGACATATCTACCTGATGAATACTGGTTTATAGGAATAAAAGATATAGAATATCACTACTTAAAAGAACCCGATAGTTCTTTTGAGTTATTTTAAGAATTTTTTTAAAATAAGACTTTATTTTTTAGAGTCACAGCAAAATTGAGAGCAAAGTACAGAGATAGTCCTTATACTCTCTTCTCCCCCACGTGCACAGCCTTCCTCATTATCAACATCCCCTACCAGAGTGGTGCATTTGTTACAGTTGCTCATTTTACATTGACACATCATAATCACACAAAGTCCACAGTTTACATTATGGTTCGCTGTTTGTGTTGTACCTTCTATGGGTTTAGACAAATGTAAAATGACATGCATCCATTATTATGAGATCATGCAGAGTATTTTTACTGCCCTAATAATGCTCTGTGTTCCACTTATTTATCCACCCACCCCAAGCCCTGACAACCACTGATCCTCTTACTATCTCCATAGTTTTGTCTTTTCCAAAATGTCATAAAGTTGGAATCATATAGTACATAAGAAAACTTTTCAGATTGGCTTCTTTCACTTTAAAACTTGCATTTAAGCTTTCTTCATGTCTTTTCATGGCTAATAGCTCATTTATTTTTAACGCTGAATAATATTTCATGTCTGGATATACCACAGTTTATTTATCCATTCACCTACTGTAGAACATCTTGGTTGCTTCCAAGTTTTGGCAATCATGAACAAAGTGTGCATGTTTTTGTATGGACATACGTTTTTAACTCTTTTGGGTAAATAACAAGAAGCATAATTTCTGGATCATGTAGTGAGAAACCGCCAAAATGTTTAGTTTTGTAAGAAACCACCGAACTGGCCTCCAAAATGTCTGTAACATTTTTCATTCCTGCCAGCAATAAATGAGAGCTCCTGTTGCTCCAGACCCTCCTCAGCATCTGGTGTTGTCCGTGTTCTGGATTTTGGCCATTTTAATACCTGTGTAGTGTTATTTCATTGTTGTTTTAGTTTCTCTGATGTTGAGCATCTTTTCATATGTTTATTTGCCATCTATATTTCTTCTTTGATGAGGTGCCTGTTAAAATATTTGGCCAATTTTTAAACCAGGTTGTTAGTTTTCTTATTATTGAGTTTTTAAAGTTTTTGTACATTTTGGAAACAGTCCTTTATCATATGTGTCTTTTGCAAATATTTTTTCCCAGTCTATGGCTTGTCTTCTCATTTTCTTGACATGTTCTTTGACAGAGCAAAAGTTTTTAATTTTAATAAAGTCCAGCTTCATTAAAATTCATGGATCCAGTTTCATGGATCATGCCTTTTTTGTTGGATCTGGAAAGTCATTGCCACACCCAAGAGATTCCTAGGCTTTCTCTTATGTTACCCTCTAAGAGTTTTATAGTTTTGTATTTTATATTTTGGTCTGTAATCTGTTTCGAGTTAATTTTTGTGAAGGGTGAGGGTCTGTGTCTAGATTCTCTTTTTTGCTTTGGGTGTCAAGTTTTTCCAGCACCATTTGTTGAAAAGACTGTTTTTGATCCATTGTATTGCCTTTGCTCTTTTGTCAAAGATCCGTTCACTATATTTATGTGGGTCTATTTCTGGGTCTATTCTATTCCATTGATCTGTATGTCTGTTACTTTGTCAAAATGACACTGTCTTAATGATGGCAGCTTTATAGCGAGTCTTAAAGTCGATTAGTTTCAGTTCTCCAACTTTGTTTTTCTCTTTCAGTATTGTGTTGGTTATTCTTGGTCTTCTCCATATAAACCTTACAACCAGTTTGTTGGTATCCATAAAATAGCATGCTGAGATTTTGATTGAGATTGCATTAAATCTATAGATCAAGTTGGAAATAACTGAAATATTCACAATGTTGATTCTTCCTATCCATGAACATAGACTATCTCTTCGTTTTTTTAGTTCTCCTTTGACTTTGTTCATCAGAGTTTTATAATTTTTTTCATACACATTTTGTACATATTTTGTTAGATTTATATCTAAGTATTTCAGTTTTGTGGATGCTAATGTAATTTGTTTTTAATTTCAAATCCTACTTGTTCACTGTTAAACTATTTCCAAGATTTTAGGATTTTAGGAAACTTTTTAAAAATCAGGCCAATTAAATTTTTGATGAAATCATTTAATCCATTTATATCTATATATAGAGGTGTGTGGCTGTGTATAACTATTGTTAAAACTTTATATTTTACTAATGAGTTTTTATACTATTTCATTATAATTTAAAAACTCATGTTTTATTAAAAGCTTATCATTTTTTTCTATTTTTCATGAGATACAAATTTTCTCAATAATGCAGTCTGATTTTACTAAATTTGAAGATATTATCAAATTGTAAATTGGACTTAAATCATTTTTAGTTTGTATTAAATTTTGCACATTTACTTCACATTTACATTTTATTAGAAAGTCTGATAGACAATATTTTTGTGTGCAGTTATGTATATTTGGAGTTATATACTTAAATGTAATTTTTAAAAACTCAAAGTCTGTGCACCAATATATTATTTTTCTAGTTGCTTTGGAAGAGTATTTATATTTCAATTAAAAATAGAAGAATTTGCCAATAAAAGACAATTTCTGTACATCAAACAGGTACTTAAAAACTGAATTTATTTGACGCTACTATAATTTGACCCTCCATACAACTCCCTTTTGCACTATATTTATTCTCCCTTATGTCCTAGTAAATAGCAATTTATTAAAAATTATAGCTTGGGAAATTTATTGATAAACCTTGCCTCTCTCCAGCAGAATATCTTGGGTTAAACCAAACACTATAAGAGATAACTAGTTCTTTGTTAACAAACTTGTCTTCACACCAGTAACAATTGATGGGTTATTTTTTTAACGTCTGTTTGTCAAGTTTGGCCTAGATTTCCTTTTGAATATAAAAATTTATTTCATTTGTGATTGGAAATCAAAAGTCCCAAAGATCCACATGAAAAAGATGATTTCATTCAAAGGGAGACTCTATCAAGATCGTAGATGTCATTAAATTCTAGAGATGAGCTCTTTACTTCACTAGATAAGTATGCTAATATTAACCATATTAGCCATTGATACTTAATTTTTGTAGGGATCTTTAAGGATATTTAGTTGAACCACATAAGAATCTGATTCTTGTTTATATCTAGCATACTTTGGGTTGGGTTTGGTTTTTGTTTAGTAACCCCAGTGAAGACCTCCCTTTCTAGACTAAACTTGAATTTGGGGGGTAGCTTTAAATGATGCATTTTGAGTCAATATGCAGAAGAACACTCTATCATCTCCATTTAACTATTATTTCTAAACTGTAAATTTAGGATTGCAACAAGCATAGCCATTCCCTCTGTCAAATACCTCCTGTCTTCTAACCTCTCACTGTGGGTCTTTTTAGAATAAAATAGAATGAGGAGGAGAATATAGAACTGTATGAATACAAGAATAGCTTCAGTCATCCTTTTTGTGGTATAGTTTTCCTTTCGTCACAATTCTTGATCTTTGAACATTTCTCCAAATTATCTAAGTCCCCTCTAAAATGTAGTTCCCAGAACTAAATGTAGCCTCTAAAGGGAATTCCAACCCATATGAAGGAGGATCGTTACTCCATTGTTTTGTAGCCCATGATTGCATTCACATTTTGGCACTTTCCAGGCATTTGACACATATGTAGCCTATTTTAGGTCAACTTTTTCTAACGTATGTCCACAGAACTAGTGTCTAAGGTTAAAAAAAAAAAAAAAAAAAAAAAACCTGGTTACACAGTTAATCCTTTAGAATTGTTTGACATATATTTTTTCATAATTTTTCAAAGACCATAACCTGTGATTTGAAATACTTATCTATGAGGTTTCTCAGTACTCAGTACTCTATTATGTTACTCTTCTATTACAGAGTCTTGAGGTCGTTTTAGAGTCACCAGGTCCTCTCTTAAAATCCTATCACTGGTTTAGCTTTAGACTTTCACTTACCAATATCTATCCTACCATTTTATAAACTTTTATTCCTCTCAAAATTGTTCTCTGAGTCTAGACAAACACACAATCAGAGTCATGTAATTTTGTTTTGCTTCCTTAATAGATTAGTACCACAAGCTCAAATAATAACAAAAACAGCAATAAATCTGTACTTTGCTGATAAAAACACTTTAGCATACATGATTTATCTTCCTTTTCTTCTTGCCCCAAACGTAATGTCAAAGGTCCTTATGGGTGTTGCAATTCTGATCTTATTACAGGTTTTGGAATTTTGGTTAACATTCCTAGGTGTTTTTTGCAATGTTATGAATTCATTCTGTCTTGTGTATTTCTAATTTTTGTTTCTGAAAATCTAGACACATTGGAGAGCTTCCTCTGCATCAGAGAGCAACTGGAATACAAATCTATATTCTTATGTCTTGTTAGAAATGTATGGAATTATAAACTCAGAATTACTTTGAACTTTTGTCTGTTAGCTCTTTCCCAGGTTCCTTAACTGCTTCTTTTCTCCAACCTAAAGAGCTCATCTCCAGGCTCACATCTGGGTTCCATGGAACCAGATGTGCTGCTAATTTGATAGCTTTACCTGCCAATGGTCATCCCAAGGGCACTACATTTCCATAAACTCTTCTGCCTTTTTCATCTCATATTTAGAAAGATGATACTGGGAAGACAGGGAAATCAAGTAGGAAGCTATTGGGCTAATCCAGGATGATATAATGATAAAAATCTGCCTTAGGAAGCATTAGGAGAATTAGCAGGAAATGTAGTAATCATCTACCACAGTTAAGCACTTTTTTTTTATAGCTAGGGAACCATACAAACAAAAGTGTTAGAGTTTTCCATTTTCTCCAAAAACATGTAAGATAGCAATTTTTAAGAGGGATTTCAAAACATGCTAGTGATTTGTTGATTATCAATCGATTTTAGGATCTTTATGTATATTAAGATAATAAATATTTTTAATACTGTGAAATCATCTATTGTACCTTTGAGAGACTAGTGACAATGTCACTTACTTCTGTGTAATTATTTTTTCCTGTAGAAAGGATATACATTCGTGGCAGAAGCATATACTGGTGATGTGTACGTAACATCCTCACGATGGAAAATGCGCCTCATCGGTTCTTATCATCCACTCCCATGCCTGTCTCGAGATCTTCCATGTAATACCTTTGCCATAAAGGAAATCAGAGATTACTACATACCCAATGATAAGAAAATTGTATTCAGGTATGTGACAGAAAGGAAATGCATTCCTTTAAAAATATTAATAATTTTTGTATTAAATAATTGACTTTAAATTTAAATATTTTATTTTAAATATTAATATTATCAAAAACAATAAATTTTCTGTAAAATTCTGGGTGAATTTTGAACTTCACTTTTATACTCTTTTGGAAACAACATAGAGAGTAATGTGATTATATAAATGTTATATAAGATCAAGCCTATGTTGCACATAATGGTTTCTTAGTCCTCATCGTATTTGACTTTCATTGAACATCCTTTATAACACTCTTCCCTCTTTTTTACTCTCTCCTCGTTCTGTTCCATCTCTAACTCTTCTCTTGTGTAGATTTCTCCTTATCTGCCAACTCATCCTTCTTTTCATACTTATTTATATATTCTCCATGAATAGCCTCATCATGGACTCCACTCTCTTTCATTAATCAGCCCTTTTGATTCTCATTCCCCCATACCTCTCATCTCTATGCCCTCCTCTTTATTCTCAATGTCCTCCACTACTTCAGGGCCTCATTATATTTTGTCTATAGAAATGCTGTGTCCATGTCTCCATTATATTCACTCTTCATTTTTAACTATTTCTCTGTCTCTCTTACCTTATTCATTTACATATCCATCCTTTACTACCAGAGTAGTTACCTTTCTAACACACACATTTAAATATGTGATTTCCCTTCTTTAAAATTTTGGACAACTTTCCACTGGCTGTAAAATAAAATCCAAACCACAAACACTCTTGCCCAGCCTCCCAACACATGGTGCACTCTCTTGATGGAGCTATGGACCAACTCCTGACATATTTGTAATGTGATTTTATCTTGCCCATGCCTTTCCTCTTGTCTTGTTATATCCTGTCCCCATTTTTTCACCTAGCAAAATTTATCACTTTTAAGGATCATTTTCAACAGTCAAATCTTTTATACCCAAACCTCCAAATATAACCAGTTAGTCCTGGTCATGTTTCTATAGTCTTTTGTTCTTTCTGAGAATGTGACATATCAAATTTTATATGGTTAATTTCACATCCACCTCCATGAGAATTAACACTTATTGGAGGCAGGAACCATGTCTTATCAATACAGGATGTATTGATATATGCCTGATACGTAGTTGGCCTTCATTAAATATTGTTAAATGTTCATTAAATGTTGTTATTAAATGAGTTGTTAGAATACTTGTCTTCTCTTTTTCATATATTTTTTCAATGCAGAAAGTTTGGCAAATATGTAAATATATTATTAAGGAAATAAAAATCACCCATAATCAAACAACCTAGAAACAATCATTGTTCGTATTCTATTGTATTTTCTTAGAATGTTTTTTCTAGTCACAGTTTAACATTATTAAAATCATAACATAATTAAAGTTTTATAATCTGACCTTTTTACTTAACATTATAGTGTTAACATTTCCCAATGCCATTAAGACATTTTGTGAACTCTTTTTCATGATTATCTAATAATTATTCATATGAATATACAAGTTTTTTGGTTATTGGTTATTCCCTGTTGTTACAAATTTCCTTTTCTACTTTTTCTATAGTATTAATAGAGATATGATGGGCAAATTTTATTGTAAATATTTTAAAAATTTTCTGATTATTGTCTAAAGATTTATTGTTTTAAAGAGATTAAATGTTTTAAAGATACCATACATATCGGTAAATTGGTTTTCAAAAGTAAAACCCAAGTCTTTTTGACAGTATAGGCACAAATAATAATTCATTGTATTCTGGCTGATTTTTCTCTATAATTCATATTTATTTGTTCCTTAAAACCTTTTTCCCTTTAACAAACATGCTCACATTTTTTGCAAAGAAAGATAGCCAACAACAAAACTAAATTACAGAACAATATATACAGTATATCCCAAGTATATTTTCTTATGTTTATATTTGTTTATATATTTTATATACAGGTAAAATTTTAGAGAAAATACTAAACAAAAGCACATAAACTGAGGGCAATAAAAGGGTTGAAGAATTCTCTTTTTAATCTATCTGCTTCTTGTAATATATTTGCATACTGCCTATTAGAAGAAAGCAAAAAAAAAAAAAAAATGGAGAGAAGGAAGGAAATGTGGCAGTAACTAAAAATAACAATTGTGATAAAGTATTTTAACTACTATGATAGGAAACCATTGTATCACACAGCAGGGCCACTATTAGACTCAGTGATATTGAACCCAATACCTAAATTAGTCATAGCAGCTGGTCCTAAATCTGTCAGGATGAGTTGAGAGGAAGGTGAGGAGAGAACTGCTTGACTAGCACATGTAAAAATTCAGAAATTAGAGAGAATATGACCTTTTCAGGATGACCTTTGTTTTGTTTGCAAAATGGGGTTCTAGGGTGCTATAGCAAGCAGTAAGATCCAGAGGTTGGCAGGGCCCTTTCCTGAAGGGCCTCAAGGCAAGAAGAGACTCAGATTTTACCATAGAGGCAATGAGATGCTTTGGAGGATGTTAAGAAAAATGGCATTAATAGATTTGTGTTAAAACATTATGTCTGCAATGTATGAATTGAAAAAGTACTCTAAATATAATTTCTAAGAACAGAAAAAATGTTAGAACCTTATTGTTATGAAATTATATGTAATCATAAAAGGTACAAAACATGAAAAAAAAGGAAAAAAAAGCTCACTCGGAAGACTGCAGTGTGTTGAATGGATGAAGGGAAACATAACTGGAGACAGGGAAACCAGCCAGGTAGCAGTTGCAAAATAACCCAGGTGTGTGATCATGGCAACTGAAATAAGTCAGTGTATTTGTTTGCTACGGCTGCCATAACAAAGGCCCACAAACTGGCAAAGTAGGTGGCTTAAACAACAGAAATCCTGACTGCTAGAAGTCTGAGATCAAAGTGCCAGCTGGATTGATTCCTACTGGGGGCTGAAAGAGAGAAAATACTCCATGCTTTCTGCTAGCTTCTAGGGGGTTCTGGTCATTGGCATTCCTTGACTTGTAGATTTATCACCCTGGTCTTTGTGTTCCTCTTCACACACCATTCTCCCTGTGTCTCTCTGTCTCCAAGTTTCCCCTTTTCATAAGGACCTCATTTTAACTTGATCACCTAGAGTGTGCGGGCTTCAGTAGTTGTGGCTCGCGGGCTCTAGAGCACAGGCTCAGTAGTTGTGGTGCACGGGCTTAGTTGCTCTGCAGCATGTGGGATCTTCCTGGACCAGGGATCGAACCTGTGTCCCCTGCATTGGCAGGCGGATTCTTAAACACTGCACCACCAAGGAAGTCCTAAATCATTTTTAGGTGTTAAACATGGTAGACCAGTGAAATGTCCAAGGGATACTGCATAGGGGAGTCGGGTTGGAGACATAGATTTGGAACTCATTATTCTGTTTCTGCCCATGGAAGCGCCCAGGAAAGTTTGTACAAAGAGAGTCAGATCCAGGACAGAATATTAAGATTCTCTGATATGTATGGGAATGTCAATGTGAGAGAAGTATAAAAATAGCACCCCTGAAATAGGAGGTACAAAAGTTATTATGCTCATGGGGAAAAGTTTTTGAAGAAAGAGAAAATGAGGGTTGATTCGACTTTGTCAGATTCTCCTAACAGTTCAGGATGATGAGAACTGAGTTTTCTATAGGGTGGTGACAAGGTGCTTGACACCATGGCAAGAGCAAGTTTAGCACCTTGGTTGGGGGCAGAGTGGAGTGTTGTGAGCGAGTGGGGGGTGATGAGCCGAGGACAGTGGAAGTTGACAGCTCTCCTGAGATTGTTCGCTGGGGAATAAAAAAGAGCTGAGACTGAACAACAGGGTTGATTGAAGATTTTTTTTTTTTTTTGGGTTTGTTTTTTGTTTTGTTTTGATCTGTTTTTCAGTGGGTGAGAACTGCACAGGTACAAAAGCCAATATCAAGGAGAAATAAAGTGGGGAAATTTAAGATACAGAAGAGAGAAGATAGAAAAGCAAATTTCTAGAGAAATTGAAAGTTTATAGGGTCCTGAACATTTGCAAAGATTCACCTAAGGTAGGAAAGAACCTCAACAAAACAAGAAACCTCTTAGACTGCATTAAGGGAGGAGTTGGGAAGGAATTAGACTGCACATTTCGTCTTTTTTGCAAGAGGTTCCCAACCAGCTTAGTGAAAGGGTGAGAGCACAAGCGACAGGTACTACTTCTGACTTCTCTGTATTTTTGTGAAAGAAAACACTGTTAACAGTATTTAACAAACACTGTTAACAGTGAGGTTTTGAAAGCTACTGCCAGCTGTGCTCTTTGTCCCACTGCAGAGGAGGGCGTAATGGAAAGGTTTGATGTGGCAGTAGTTTGCAATCTATCAAGTTTTACAAGTGAGTGCTTATTATATCTAAATAAAAAGTTACATTTCCTGTTTGGGATATGATGATAATAAACATCCTATATTTAACTTCATTTTACCACAGCATACTGGGATCTTTTGCCAAAGTCTATAATAGCACTAATATTTCCAGGATTTTAACTGACTTTATAAAGTGGTTTTACTTGTAGAGTATCATATCAGCAAATGAGACAGTTTCTTTTAGCTATTGGAAGGAAAGACCAGCATACTTGTTTATAAAGGTGAATGTTTTTCTTTATAGGTATTCAGTTAAAGTTGCATTACCACATCCTGTTACAATACAGGTACGCACGTCCAAACCGGATGCATTCATCAAGCTACAGATCCTAGAAAGTGAAGACGTTATCGCGAGCTCCACCGGGAAGGGCCAAGTTATAATTCCAGCAATTAACCTCTTGGGGAATGAGAAAGCCTTGAGCTCCCAGTGTAAGTGTGGCTTTTAGAATTTCACATATCTTATATAATTTTCAGGCATAATATCATATACCAGTACTCATGCTGTAGGGTTAATATAAAATTTGTAATTTCCCACAAAATTTGCAATCTAAGCAATTGAGGGCTTGAGGAAGTACTATGGATTAATAATAGTAAAATATTTTGTTTCATTTAGTTGTATAAGGCTCAAATTTATTGATGATATAATTAATGTAACAAGTCTCCTACTGATAGTGATTTGTGATCATTATAATCATTAGTTTATATAAACAGTGCTGAATTTTTTAAAACAAATCTGAGTATATAATCTTCTGAACATGTATATGCATATATTAGATAAATGCTTAGAAGTAGAACTATTGGGTCATTGGGTACATGCAGTAGTGATTTAGGTATATTTTGTCAAATTGCCCTCCATTGAGTTTGTGTAAATTTACCTTCTTTTGTCCATACTCCCCTGAATGACAGTAAATTATCACATTTCTTGGTTTTTCATATTTCTTCATTTCAATTTTAATGCTAAAAAGATTTATTTATATTTCACTTATCATTAATGAGGTTTAAGCATATTTTTATATATCTTATATATCCTCCTTTAATATTTCCCTCTTTGAAAAATGTTTTGAGTGTTTTGCTCATTTTCTATTGGAATTAGTTGTTTTTCTCCTAATTTACGTGTAGATTATCGTATATTAAGAAAAATGATTTTCCTTTTTCATATTTGTTTCCAATATTTTTGATACCGGGTTATGAATGAATAACTAAATGTCTGAAGGAAGTAATGAAGGAATTCACAAGGATAGGGACTTTGTGTCATTCATTTTTAATTTTTTATTGGAGGGTAATTTACATATAGGAAGAAGTGCAAACCTAAGTTGATGAGTTTTGATAAGTGCAATGTACCAGTGTGACTCATACTCTTAACAAGATATAGAACATTTCTATTACCCAGAAAAAAATCCCTCAATCTATTTCCATTCAATTTCCCAATCCCCAAAGAGGCAACCACTGTTCACATTTCCATAACAATAAACTAGTTTTGTCTCTTCTAGAACTTCATGAAATTGGAAAACTGTAAATCCTCTTTTGGCACTGGTATCTTTTGCTCAGCATAATGTTTTTAAGATACTTCCATGTTGTTGCTACTCCATTCCTTTTTATATTGCTGAGTATTAGTCCATTGTATGGGTAGACCACACAGTTTATTGCTTTAGATTTTAACTGGAATTGTGTTAAACTTGGGGAACATCGGCATCTTAACAAAACTGAGTTTTCTGGTCCATGAACACAGTATAGCTTTAATTTCTCTCAACGATGTTTTAAACCTTCAATGTACAGATTTTACAGATAGTTTAGTAAATCTATACCTAAGTATTTTATTTCTATAGGAGCTCCATTTAGGACTAAGAATAGACATAAATTTTATCATTTGATAGCTATATTCATTTACTAGGGCTGCTGTAGCAATTTACCACACACTGGGTGGCTTGAAACAACAAAGATATATTCTCTCACGGTTCTGGAAGGCAGAAGTCCAAAATCAAGGTGTTATCAGAGCCACATCTCCATCAAAGCCTCTACGAGAGAATCCTTCCTTGCCTCTTCTAACCGTTGTTGGCTCCTGGCATTTCTTGGCTTGTGAGAGCATATCTCTACCAATGTCTGCCCCTGTCTTCACATGACTTTTATTCTGTGTATCTGTGTCTTCTTCTTTTCTCTTTTAAGGATGCTCATCATAGGATTTAGGGTCCTCTTTAATCCAGGTTGATCTCATGGTGGAATCCTTACCTTAATTATAGCTGCAAACACCCTTTTGTCAAATGAGGTTACATACTGAGGTTCTAGGTGGACATAGCTCTTTGGGGGGTGGGGTCACTATTCCACCCACTACAATATTGTACCATGGGTCACTTAGCCTCTGTTCAGTTTTTTTTCTTTATTCTTTGCTTCCATGGAGATCATCTCTATTGCTTATTTTCAAGTTTACTAATGTTTTCTTCTAAATTTGACAATGTTTAAGTCCATCCAGGAATGTCTCATTTCAGTTATAGTCAGCTCTAGAATTTCTTTTTATTTTTTATATAGTTCATTTCTCTGTTAATATTCACCATTTGTTCTTTCATTATGTCAACCTTTTCCCTTAAATCCTTAAACACATTTTTAATCACTATTTTAAAGTCCTTGTTTGCTAAGTCCAACATCTGTGTCAGCTCTAAGGGTATTTCTATTGACTTTTTTCTGTTGGTTACATTGTGCACTGTCCATTGTATCTGCTACGTTACCAAGACTCTAGATTATGCTGTCTTCATCAAAAGAGTGTTGAATTTTGTTCTCGCAGACAATTGATTGACAGTTTAGCTTAATTCTATCAAAACTTTGTTCTAAGCTTTCTTAAGTCAGGTCTAGAGTTTCCATTACTCCAGGGCTAGGGTAGCTCTAAAGGATAGCCTTTCTTGAGTTTCAGCTGAATGCTCTGTGTTTTCATTAAATTTTCTTCATTTTGGCAGAACTCCAATGTCTCTCAACACTGCAACCTTCAGAATCTCCATTAAGCTCACAATCTTCCAGTAATGTCTACCAGGCATCATTAGGTATTTGTACAAACAAAGTTTAAAATTCAGCTAAAGACTCAAGTAGACCCCTATGCATATTTGTGAGTTCCTTTGCTGCTCAGATGCCTGCTTTCTGGTACCCTGCCTCACAAATTCTAATTGTCTCAGGAGCCTCAAATTCCAGTCTTTGCTTCCTAAATCTGACAACACAGCTGTTCACTGTTTGAACTCTATTTCCCTGTGCCATGGGTGAGAAGATCCTCACGGGCAGAAATGTGGGGAAGTGGAGAGATCATCCTGAATGTTGCCCTTCTCTCAAGGATCACAGTCCTGGGCTGTCTATTGTCCTCCGGCTTAAAGCAGTTGTTTTTTTGTTTTTTTGTTTTTTTGTTTTTAAACATCTTTATTGAAGTATAATTGCCTTACAATGGTGTGTTAACTTCCGCTTCATAACAAAGTGAATCAGTTACACATACACAATATGTTCCCATTTCTCTTCCCTCTTGCATCTCCCTCCCTCCCACCCTCCCCATCCCACCAAAGCAGTTGTTTTAAGCATTTTGTCCAAATTTATCATTTTTATGGTATAAAAATAAATCCAATGCCCATTATTCTGTCATGGTTGGAATCTGAATTTCCCTGTGTGTTTCACTTATGTTTCCTCAATACATGTTTGATGAATTAATGCAAATTATACAGCTCATTAATTCATTAAATTAATTCAATTATACAGCTCATATCTAGCTGTAGAGAATACAGCTCATATCATCCAGAACATATCTATTTGTATCCCTTCCAATGGCACTTATACTATCTGTTAATTAAGAAATAATGAATGTAAAAATTAAAAATTACAGTAACATACACACACATAATATTAAACGCTGAAGAAGTCAGAGTGTGTGGTATTAGTTTATTGTCATTCGAGCGGCACAGAATGAATGAGAAATTGTTGAATTGTTGTATAATCTTTTATCAATCAGTGGTTGCTCAGAATATGCATTGCTCTATGCAAGTCATATACCATTACAGTAAGTTTCTTTAAGACCAGAATATTTCCAAGAAGCCAGTGATGTTGGTTTTTATCTCATTAAAACAAAACAAATTGACCTGTCCCTTTGAGTGTTTTATAAGGATATAACTAAATAACACAGTCAGTAATAACTACGCATTCCACATATCTTAATTTAATCCTAATATTTCTCATGTTCAGCTAGCAAGCAAATTCTTTCAACTCATGCTTCATTCAAGAAAGAGCAAGAATTTTACGTTAAGAAGAAATCTGCCACAGGAGGTCAGAAATCCTATAAAAGACCTGGAAGTGCAATAGTAGACACTGGCCAGCCTATTTTGGATGAGGACACTATCTCTGTACCCGCTATAGAAGAAAATGCTAGCACACCACAGCAGGTAATTTACATTTAAAAGAATTATTTAATGGTACTGCTCATAAAAATTTAACGTAAATCGCAACAATTATTTTCCTAAAAATTGTTAATGTATAATACTTTTTATATGTAGTGCCACTAGTGTATAACCAAAATTGAAGAATTATTGAAAATTTTCTCTGTGCCAAGATTTTAAAATATGTGACAAATTGAATTTTTACACTAACCCTATAATGTAGATGTTATTATCTTACATTACATATGAGTTAGTCGTTATGTGACTTTGAAAAAGGTCATATATTAAGAAAAACATATTTGCATGTGCCTTAAGTTGAAGAAATAAAGGACAATGCATATAATTTAAGGCAGCAAAAGAAAACATGATTTATCCATTGAAAACCAAGAAAATAAATTAACTAATTAAAAGAAATAAAAACAAAATGCCAAAAATAAATCCTAATATGGCAGTAATTAAAATAAATGCAAATGGATTATTAATCAATTAGAAGGATAAAATTTTAAGGTTAGATAAAAAATAAGATCCAACTGTAAGTAGTCTAAAGGTGACACTTTTAAACAAAATAGCACAGAAAGTTTAAACTTCAACCAAAAGAGAGCTGTGATGATATTTTAATATCTCAGTACATAGGATTCATGGGGGATATTATATAAAAATAAAAGGAAAAATAAAGCAGTATGACCATAACTGACATATAGGCACCTCACTGCCTAGACTCAATAAATAAAAAGCAAAACTATTAGAGCTGCAGAGAAAAACAAGTTAACAATTGAGTTGAATATTTTAACACATATCTTTCAGAAACAAGTAGATCAAGCTGAAAAACAAAATATATTTGATCACTAGGATTTGAAATATTAAGTATAAGCTTAATCTTTTAGATATCTATATAGAACACTCCACCTAATAAAAGAGAATATACTTTTTCATAGAACACACAGGAAGCCTCAATAAAAACCAAACTATACTGTGGAAATGTTATCTCAACGTAATGCAATAGTAATTAGTAATTAACTGCTTAAAATCCCATAAATATGAAAACACAGTGAAATATACTAAATAATTCCTTAGTTTAAAAAAAATCATTAAAAAATGAAACTATTGGGCTTCCCTGGTGGCGCAGTGGTTGAGAGTCTGCCTGCCAATGCAGGGGACACGGGTTCGAGCCCTGGTCTGGGAAGATCCCACAGGCCGCGGAGCAACTAGGCCCGTGAGCCACAACTACTGAGCCTGCGCGTCTGGAGCCTGTGCTCCGCAACAAGAGAGGCCGCGATAGTGAGAGGCCCGCGCACCGCGATGAAGAGTGGCCCCCGCTCGCCGCAACTGGAGAAAGCCCTCGCACAGAAACGAAGACCCAACACAGCCAAAAATAAATAAATAAATAAATAAATAATAAAAATAAAGGAATTCCTTTTAAAAAAAAAGTAAAATAAATATCCTTTAAAAAAAAAAATGAAACTATTAAATACAAAGGACTCCATAGAAATAAAAAACTACAAATCAATATTTGTAAGCCACATCTAAAGTAGCATTCAGTGGAATGTCGACTTTCAAATTAATTTCATCAGAAAGTATGAATGATTAAACAAATGAACTAAGCTATTAAAACAAAAAGTTAGAAGAAGAGTAAAAGAATAACTCAAAGAAGAAAAAGTTTTAATAAAAATGAGAGTAGAAATTAATGAAATGGGGAATAAAATTTAGGAAAATTAATAAAACCTATGCTTTCTTAAGATTAATAAAGTAAACATGCTTCTTGTAAGACTAATCAAGTAAGAAAAAAAGAAAGAAAATATAAATAAATCAAATACAGAACAAAAAATTAGGATAGAGGTATAAATGCAAACAACAGGTTTTAAAAAAATTTTAAGTATTATATACAGCTCTATACTAGCAATTTAAAACTGACAAAAATTGTTTCAAATGTAAAATTCGTGGAGTAGGGGGAGGAATGGCATAGCTGCTCCACTAAAAAAAAGAAAATATAAAATAAGAATAAATAAGAATAATAAAACTGAAATGATAATCAAAGTCTTACCTTCCCCAAAAGCTATAGGCCTAACTGCTTTACAGGATAGATCTAACAGACTTTTGAAGAGTAAATTGTTCTAGAAAACAGAAAAAAAATACAAACCTTCCAATCTTTTTTAAGAGATTAATGTAATTCTGATTCCAAGACTGATAAGTAGCAAAAGTAAAATAAGTAAATTTCATTTATAAACATGAATGCAAAAGTTATAAATACTAGAATATATGATGGTAAGTATTCGTGGGGTTGTGAGGATAAACTTTTATAGACTGTGGTATTATAGAATTTTGGAGAACATCTGACAGTATCTAATTAAAGTATTATTATATGATCCAGAAAAATATTCATTTATTATGTGCCTAAAATCCTATGTTTATTTTTATTGTTAATTGTTTATTGCATTTTATTTCCTAGGTATACAAGTATATTATACAGTGTTTGGTGTTGTATAACAGTTGGCCTCTCACTGAAAGTCAACAGACGTTTGTTCAAGCACTAAAAGACTTAGAGAAAAATGATAACAAAGGTATGTCACCCTAAATGTTATTCATGTGTTTTATATCTTCTAGAAATATTTAACAATAAACCTATCATGTAATTATTAAAACCTTATTGCTTACAATTTGTACTTTAATCCAGTGGCATTTCCTGTTCTGTTAATTGATTACATGTTTCAAAATCTTGCTGTTTGGTTTATAAAAACCAAAAATATATGATTGTTTAGGCCTAGTTTAAACAAAGTTTGTCCAGTTAGTAAAAATTACTAGATGATTATCTAACAAAGGTACAGGAAACTTTTCTAGTTATAAAATTATGTTTGTCCAAGTTTTTGGGAAAGTATAACTTTAAAGATAAGTTTTTAAAAATATTTAAAAGAAGGAGAATCTCCTACTGAAAGAAGATACAGGTTTACTTTTTAAAATGTAAACTACTCTTAATATTCCTGAGAAGGAAATGATAGTTTGATGCTTTAGACTAAAAAAAAAATTCTGAAATAGCCTCTACTCCTAAGCACTATATCACATTATGCAGTATAATAATTAAATCTGAAGGAATGAGTATTTTCAATGTGTATTCTTTTCAAATTTGAAGCAAGATTGCCTAATCATAAAAATTAACATATGTACATTATTTTTAAAATAAAACTATACAATACAAAAGAGCATACTACAACACCAAAAGCTGGTGAGGATACAGAGCAACAGGAATTCTCATACATTGATAGTGGGAATACAAAATGGTACAGCCAAGTTGGAAGACAAGTTTCAAGGTTTCTTTTCTTTTAATTAATTTTTATTGGAGTATAGTTGATTTACAATGTTGTGTTAGTTTCTGCTGTACAGCAAAGTGAATCAGTTATACATATACATATATCCACTCTTTTTTAGATTCTATTCCCATATAGGTCATTACAGAGTTTTGAGTAGAGCTCCCTGTGCTATCCAGTAGGTAGGTCCTTGTTGATGATCTGTTTTATCTATACTAGTGTGTATATGTTAATCCCAAACCCCCAATTTACCCCACCCCCACCCCCTTTCCCCTTTGGTAACCATAAGTTTGTTTTCTATATCTGTGACTCTATTTCTGTTTTGCAAATAGGTTCATTTGTATCATTTTTTTAGATTCCACATATAAGCGATATCATATGATATTTGTCTTTGTTTGACCTACTTCACTCAGTATGACAATATCTAGGTTCATCCATGTCACTGCAAATGGCATTATTTCATTCTTTTTTATGGTTGAGTAATATTCCATTGTATATATGTGCCACATCTTCTTTAACCATTCATCTGTCAATGGACATTTAAGTTGCTTCCATGTCCTGGCTATTGTAAATAGTGCTGCAGTGAACACTGAGGTGCATGGTTTCTTATGAAACTAAAAATGCATTTACTGTTGTGAAATAAAATTCACATTGTATGGCATGACAAGAAAAATGTGAACATAAAAAATGTTCTCTGCCCTTTGGTCTCCTCTCTCCCCTCTACTGTGCATTGTGTATCTGCATTATGCATCTACCAAACCTCCCCCATCAGCAGAAATACCTGCTCAATCATAAAAAGCAACGTTCTCCTGGCATCAACAAGACAATTCCTAAAGGATAACATTCCTTCTTGATGTTTTAAGGGGCCAAGATGACGCTTAGATCTGGATTGTGTAAACTGTCAATAATTTGTCATTTAATGTACAGCCCTCTGTCTCAAAAACCTTATATAACCATGCCTTGACTTCTTCTTTTTTTTTTTTTTTAAATTTATTTATTCATTTATTTATGGCTGTGTCGGGTCTTCGTTTCTGTGCGAGGGCTTTCTCTAGTTGCAGCAAGCGGGGGCCACTCTTCATCGCGGTGCACGGGCCTCTCACTATCGCGGCCTCCCTTGTTGCGGGGCACAGCCTCCAGACGCGCAGGCTCAGTAATTGTGGCTCACGGGCCCAGTTGCTCCGCGGCATGTGGGATCTTCCCAGACCAGGGCTCGAACCCGTGTGCCCTGCATTGGCAGGCAGATTCTCAACCACTGCGCCACCAGGGAAGCCCTGCCTTGACTTCTAATGGGTGGAAAAGTTCTCAGAGCTTTCTGAAATGCCGTTCCTGGGTTATAATCCTCAATTTGACTCGAAAAACTTTTCCATTTCTTTCTTAGATCGACTAATTAATTTTTCATTGACACTATGTAACCAGTAACTGTGTTCTTTAGTATTTACACAAAAGAGTTGAAAACTGAATTCTGGTTTAAGGTGGTGACATAGGATGCTCCTGAATTTACCTCCTCCCACAGAAACAGATACACAGCTGATTACCTCCTACACATCAGGCAAATGGAAAAACTCACACCAAAACGTATCGTAAAGGTTGAGATATACTCTCGCCATAAACCCCACACCCAGCACAGTGAGATACAATTGGAAGGGAACTCACAACACCCAAAGCAAAGAGTTTGGGCTGAACGTCTAGTGCCCCAGCTATTAAAGTTTCCACGTGAGTGACTGGCACCCAAAACACCTAGCTCTAAAGGCCAATGGGGTTTTGTGCACAAGACCCGTAAGACTATAGCAAATAGTTCTTAGTAGGCTTCCATGGATGCTCTGGCCTCCAGGGCTCAGTGCAGAGACAGCAGACAGAACTGCCCATCTCCCAGTCTTTCCCTGAAAGGTCTATTTGCATGCTTTAAAAGCTACTGCCTGAAGGTCTGGCTTCTAATCCAATATATTTTTTTAATGTTTGTACTACCCACAGCCATGTGTACATTCAATGCCGTCTCTATCAAAATTACAGTGGCATTTTTCACAGAAAAAGTAAAATCCTAAAATTTGTATATGACTACAAACTAGAAGAAAACATGGGGGATAAAATCCTTGACATCAGTCTTAACGATGATTTTTTGGTATTGATACCGAAAGTATAAGCAACAAAAGCAAAAATAAACAAGTAGGACTATATCAAACTAAAAAGCTTCTGCACAGCAAAGGAAACCATCAATAAAATTAAAAGCAAGTTATGGAATGGGAGAAAATATTTGCAAACCATATATCTGATAAAAGGTTAATATCCAATATATATAAAGAATTCATACAACTCAATATCAAAAAAAGAAACAATCCAATTAAAAAATGGGCAGAGGACCTGAATAGACATTTTTCCAAGGAATACATACGGATGGCCAACAGACAAACGAAAAGATGCTCAACATCACTAATCATCAGGGAAATGTAATTCAGAACCACAATGAGATTTTACCTCACATTTGTTAGGATGGCTATTATCAAAAAGATAAGAGGTAGCAGGTATTGGCAAGAATATGGAGAAGGGGGAACGCTTTGTACACTGCTAGTCGAAATGTATATTGGTGCAGCCATTATGGATGGAGGATGAAGTTTCCTCAAAAAATTAAAAATATAACTGCCATATGATCTAGCAAATCCACTTCTGGGTATATATCCTAAGGAAATGAAAACATTATCTCCAAGAGATAGCTGCACCTACATGTTCATTGCAGCATTATTTACAATAGCCAAGACATGCAAACAGCCTAAGTGTCCATTGATTGATGAATGGGTAAAGAAATTGTGGTAAATATGCACAATGGAATATTATTCAGCCATAAAAAGAAGAAAAACCTGTCTTTCGCAACAACATGAATGAAGCTTGAGGACATTATGATAAGCGAAAATAAGTCAGACAGAGAAGACAAATGCTGTATGATCTCACTTACATGTGGAATCTGAAATAATGGAACTCATAGAAACATTGAACAGATTGGTGGTTGCCAGAGAGGTGGCTGGGGGACATAGAAAATGAGTAAGAGTGCTCAAAAGGCACAAACTTCCAGTTATACGATAAATAAGTCCTGGGAATGTAATGTATGTTTCTCAAGTTCAAATTGTCCGACACAGGTGGATTTTCAGTAACTGAACACAGTAGTATAATCTATGAACTAGAATAATGTAAAATGTAGATCTTGATTATGGTACAAAATTAATAATATGAATTAAGTTTTTAAAAGGAAGTTAACATTAAATGGAGAAATACAGTAGAGTGGCTAAACTACTGTACATTCCACTACCTGAAACTGGGTTATCACCTGCAAAATTAGAATAACTCCTATATTATATAATAACTCCTCTATTTCAAAGTTGTTTGGAAGATTCAAGATAATATATATAAAGTTCCTAGAACCTAGTAGCACTTCAAAAAATGGCTTTATCATTATTGTGTATTCCAACTAGAAAATAAGTCTTTAGGAATAATTATATGTCTTCTTTTTTGACATCACATTTGACAAGTTTATGTGTGAATGATCAGCTGCTAAAATTAAATGACACCTTGTGTCACCTAATACATTTTTTGCTGAAAGTAGCAAAGAAATTCAGGATTGAATTGTATTTAAAATGAACCAGGAAAATTATCTGTTTGAAAGAATATGTTTCAATCTTTTTGAAAGTTAAGTGGCTTTTGAATTCAGAATAATCATTCTCTAATTTCATGTTTATAAATGTGTTTTTTTAGTTAGCCAATTTGTTTAAATTAAAACATATCAATATGCCCACTTCCACTTGTCAATTATATTTACAACTCAACCTACAAACTTTAACCTTAAGAATGTGATATATTTTAGAGAAATTAAGTTCTTAATGTCTTAAAATTGTTCACTTAGCTTTTCAATTATAAATATATCAAACATAAATTGGTCAAGTGTTTTTTTCATTTGTACATTGGTGACCTAATTTAAAATTTTATGTAAATTAAATGGAAATGTTGCCCTATTTACTGATTTAAACTCAATGTTTAATTTATATGAGAAATAAAATATATAATTTTTTTAAAATATATAATTTAATTTTTTTCAAAATTTTACATCTTTATAACTCATGATAAAATATAAGGCCTGAAACATGGCTATGTACAACCTAGGACATTTCTATTATAAAATTTTAGGAAGTTTGGCCTCTGGTTAACATGAAGCAACAGTGCCACCTTTAGTATATTTCAATACTTAAGTTTTAGTAAAAATTGCTTACTTTCACTTAAGAAAATAGAAAATGGAGAATCTTGAGCAGGTAATACTTAGTGATATCATCTGCCTTTATACATAATTAGCGGTCTTGTTATTTTGAAGTCCTTTTGTTTATATTGCTGGCCTGCATATTTGAAGTTCTAATCTATTCGCATTAAACGCAAACTTTATCATTCTCAAAAAAAGGTTTCAAGTCCCACTGCTAATTTTATTAGCAGGATTATAACATTATTTCCTGAACTCTAATAAATATTATATTATTGGTTTTTCTTAGGCACAATACATGCATGGTGTATCCAGTTCAGAGTATTTGAAGAAACCAAGCATTGTAGATACTATATATATTTATATATTCATATATACATGGTGTTTCTGTTTATATTTACCAAGTGTGATTGTACTTGGTAAATGTATACTTTGTTCTAAACAAGTTTTCTAGTTGAGAAATTATATTAATGTTCAAATCCCAACCAGTTTTAGTTTCTGGATATATAAATCTAAGCACTGAATTTTAATCATAAAATCAAAATTACATTTCTGTAATTCTTCTAATTACATGAATATGCAAAGCGGGGTCACATTTTTCACAATTTTGACCTACTAGGATATTTATTCTTGCATCTTACTGACATATATGCTCCCAACACATACAGGTTCCCTATAAAGCTTTACATATTAAACTTAGGCAATCTGAAAATGAATACATACTATGAGTTCAGCCCTATACTAGGTGAAATTAGGAATTTAAAATGAAGTATGTAATGATATTCTCACCCTTGTTGAACTTGTAATTCCTGGGAGAAAAGGTTACCATATTGTAAGCCATTAAATAATATGGAAATTATTTTATTCTATATATTAATAATGTAAAGAAAGAGGATGGTATGCACCTGCTGTGTGCTTCACACTGTAGTAAATGTTCACGTATGTAAACTTGAATATTAGAATATGTTAATTGGAGTGGAATCAAATGTGCCTAAATGTATGACTCAAACACTAAGAATTATGGGTAGTGAGAAAAAGAAAGCACCAGAAATACCTAATGGAGCAGCTTGAGATTCCATTTCATCTGACATTTGTTAACATCTTAAAAACCTGGGGTGTATGATACTAGGTAAGATCCTATTTTAAATGTTTTTTATTGATTTTTTTTAAAGCCTGTGGCACAGTCTTAGGTTTCACTTAAGCTTAATGAATACAATAAACCTGCCAAAGTTAACCTCCAGTGGCTGATCCGGATTCACTTCTAAGTCATTTGATTATTTGACCAAAGGATTTTCCCTAGCACCACACTTCTCAGCAGGCTGGGGTTGTTGGCAGAGAGGCAAGTTGCCCCCTTGTAAAATCATGGTGCTTGCGGTTGTGCAGGATGCTCTGTCCCCACTTTGAAAGCAGCCGATAACCGAGACCAAGTGAAATAAGATCTGGATTCTTCGCAATTACTGTTTTACTTTGCTGATGGGGTGACTTACAAGACTCCGATTTTGAAAGGGACTGACATGTCCTTTGAACTGTTATTTGAATGCTGATTCAACTTATCAGTTGGGAGAGCCTGAGTAAATTACATAAACTCTCTGAACCTACCCTGCTGGGATTCTTTGAGAATTAAAAGAGAAAGAAACATCGTAGGGATTCAACAAATATCATTTGCTCTCCCAATACTTGGGTATTTGTTAGAAAAAAATTAATAGAACATAAAGCGAAATCCTTCATATTGGGAAAAGGTAATTATACCCTCCTAAATGTAAACCCGTGTTTCTCTAAGTGCAGTCCTTGGACCAGCAGCCTCAGAACTATCTGGATACTTGTTAGAAAGCAAATTTGGGGGCTCCGCCTCATACCTTCCAAATCAGAAACTTTGGGGGGTGGGGTCCAGAAATCTGTTTCTTAACAAGCCCTTCAGGTGGTTCTGACACAGGCTAAAGTGTGAAAACCACTCTTGTAAAGGAACCTTCAGCTTCACTGAACTCTAACTCACTGGTATTCTTCCCTTCCGCCCATCCCTTTGCAACATTTGCTTCCAAGGAAAGGGAAAACTGTATACATTTCTTAAAGCAGTGTTTCTCAAAGTATGAATCAGAACCACTTGAGAGAGTTTTTAAAGCTGTACATTCCTGGGCCCCATATCAAACTCTAAGAGGTTGGACTCTCTGGGGTTTGGGCTTCAAGACCTACATTTTCCAGACTCCCTAGGTGATTCATACATTCATCAAATTTGTGAATTGCTGCTTTACAGTAAGCATAGCATAACTGGTAACAGAGTTGTCTGGCTGCACAAGATAAAAAGAATGAATTCTTCTACTCCAGTTTTTATGAGGTACTATTATGTAGCACTGGCCACAGATAGATCTCTAAAATGTAGTTAACTCCTGATTTTGCTGGCATTGAGACCTCTGGGACCTGGATTTAAGTGAGGTGGTAGCTGTGGCCACTGAGACTGGTCGAAGCCCAGTTACCTCATATTGGGCTAAAGATGAAGAGCTGGTACTGCACCATCTCTATACAGCAGAGACAGCATGAGGAGCCTCTGCAGGGAAGCGGTGCTGAAATACATGGGCTTCCATTTCTGTGCAAATAGTGTTTCTTCAACCTCAAAGTTTTTGGTTAACAAAGGATATCAAAGAACCAAAGAGAAAATATGTCCTTTGCAGCCTCTCTACATTCTATCCTGGGTTTCTGATAAAAGGTGATTTTACTGTGTGGCTTCCTGTAAAAATCTTTGTCTTCTTTTGTTCTTTTTTTTTCCTCTTGATTCGGTTTCTATGGCTCATGATTTCTACCCTTGTGCTTCATTCTTACTCTCATTTAAGTAACCTTATTTTCATTAAGTGGTCTCATTATTTTCACTTTTCTGCTCACAAGTTCAATCGGTCCACTTTTTTCTTTGCCTCCTCATCACACGCAAGAGCTGAGCTGTTTAGTATGGAATCTCACGTACTCTGCAGAGCTTTTTGATATTTCATGCTCTTGTGACAAGGTCTCCAGGCGGCTGTGAGAGACCTGGCCTACGTGAGTTCTCCATTCTCTCAGGACTCTGCCCCAGACAAACAGCATGCAGAGATAACTCAGAAGCTTCAAATAAGAAAAGAAATCCAGGAGGACATCAATGGAAATAGCAGGAAAAAGGACTCCAAAAATTTACTCCTCCATAAAAACAATGAAAAAACTGGCAGAAATGATCAGAATCAACTTTTCAGAATTCTGGAAATTAGCAAAGGCTTTATTCAAGAAAAACAGCCATATCTCTTTAAGAACAGTAACCTTTATGACATTTTTACTTGCCCCAGTCCCATCCCCTGGTCTCCAGCTCAGCAGTAACCTTGAAAACTAACAGCCTGTATTCCTGGTACAGGAAAATGGAACTGTATCTCTTTCAAAGCCTCATTCCCAGAAAAACAAAAACTGAAAAACTTTGTCACCGACAAACTTGCCCTATGAGAAATACTGAAGGAAATCGTTCAGGCTGAAATCAAAGGACACTATGCAGTAACTTGTATCCACATGAAGAAATAAAATGCACCATAAGGGAAATTTTAAAATACTTAGAGATGAATGAAAAACAATTAACAACATACCAAAACTTATGAGATGCAATGAAAGCAGTACTAAGAGGGAAATTTATAGCTATAAATGCTTACATTTAAAATGAACAAAGATCTCAAATCAATAACTTAATATTCCACCTTAAAAAACTAGAAAACTGGAAAAGAAAGAAAAAAAGTAAACCCAAAGCAGGCAGAAAGAAGGGAATAATAAATATTAAAGCAGAGATAAATCAATTCAATATTGTACTGGAGATACTAGCCAAGGCAATTAGGCAAGAAAATGAACTGAGAGCATCCAGATCAGAAACAAATTAGATAGTAATGATCATTATATAACCTTATGAATAAACCAAAACCATGATTTATACATTTCAATGGGAAGTTTATAGTATGTGAATTATTTCTCAATTGTATAAAAGGGAGTCACACAGATCTTTATAAAAGATCTGTCTGCTTGTTTGCTTACCTGCTTGTTTAAATAAAGAAAAAAAAAATCCAAATGCCTTAGACTAACCATTTTTCCGACTTCTTCCCTTTTTCCTACATGACATGACTTTATTATTATATCATGACTCACTGGTTTCCTTTTTTTGTTTTTCTAGCACATGGAGAGAAACATGAGGAATTAATTACCTTAGGAAGTCCAGATTCCCACACTATTAGTGAGGGACAAAAATCTTTAGGAACTTCCAAAACAACAAGGAAAGGCAAAGAAAAGTCTTCTGAGAAAGAAAAGATAGCCAAAGAAAAACAAGCGCCTCGCTTTGAGCCTCAGGTGGGTGTGATGCTTTTTTTATTGGAGTCATTTAATAAATTTAGGTTCATTGGGTCCCTATTTTCCCATATCTTTTGAGGAAAACCTGAAAAATTCCATCTCCCTGTTTGCAGCAATCATCTAGATACCTTAAAGACATTCCTTGGGCACCTTCTGTAAGCAGTCTTCCTTAGTTTAGTGTCAAAAAGCGTTAATTGAGCTTTTAATATGTAAGACACTGTTTTGGAGACTTGGCTTTCTAATATTAATATTATACAGTCCCTACCTTCAAGGAACTCACAGTCTAATGGAGGAGACTGAAGGCAAAGAGAGAGTTGTAATGTTAGATATGGTATGCACAGTGGTAGAAAGGATAGGTACCTATTTCAGCCTCTGCCTAGAGGAGTCCTGAACTGAATCAGTGAGCAAAGACATTCAGAGGCAAAAATCCAACACAATTTGGTTTTTGAACCACTAAGTTATGGGGTATGAGGCTGGAAGGGTAAGTAAGGGTCAGGTGGAGGGGAGCCTTTTAGAAAGCCTGGTTAGAAAGCTGGGACTCTATCTGCAAGCCAGGGGTCCTGATTCCAAATATTTTCAGGACCAGGTAGGTAATCCCAATGATTAAGGGTAAGGAAGAGTATGTGGGTGGCAAGTTTGAGGAGTGCAAGCCGAGTCCTAAAGATACTCAAATTCAAGTTATTTAAAAACACTGAACTCAAAACAAATTACCTGTGAGGACAAAATCTTCCTATCATTTGTGATCACAGCTTAGGCTACACAGGGCTGGGAGATGGGACTTTAAGAAGTGTACTGACTTTAAGAAGTGTACTGACATGATCAGATTTACATTTCAGATACCTTGGTGACTTTTAAGGGTATGAAATTAAAGGGGAAAAGATTAGAGATGGGAAAACCATCAGAAAGCACTGCAATAGTCCAGACAAAAGAGTACAAGCTGTACCAGATACAGGTCAGAGGAAGGAAGAAGAGGACAAATGAGGTTCTTCTAGTTTCTACTAAACAAAGTACAGCTAACTCTCTTTCTCATCCCACTGAAGGTGTACAAACTTTAGTGTAGGTGGTTAAATTGGTGGATACATTCCCAAATTAAAGTATGATTCAGTCCAAAGAACAGGAAGAGGCAGTTAAAAACTGAGCAGACTATTAGCAAAGACAAAAATGGAGAGAAGAAAAAGCATTTATCTCTTCAACAAGACAAGATTGCTAGGATGAGTATTGATGACAGAACCTGGGCATTTATTCAAGCATTAAGAACAACTGAGCCAAAGCTCTGCATTAATAGGGTTGAACAACTGACTTTTCATCTTCAAGAATTTCCTGAGGGAAAAGGAGTGGCTGCCAAGGAAAGAATTATTCCTTATTTATTATGACTGAGACAAATTAAGGATGGCATTCTTCAGGCTGCAGTTAGAGAAATTCTGGCCTTAATTTGGCTGCATGAATCCAGTGAAAGGAAGAGGAATCCTAATTCGCACAATTGATGATAGAAGAACAAGGGGTGTGGTTGCTCTTTAGACACTGCGGAAATCAGGTGAACTCACTCAGAAGCCAGTTCATCAGCTCTCTGACTGCATTTGTGGTGGAAGTACAGGTGCCATATTAGGTTTCATGTTGGGGCTGTTTCATATGCCCTTGGATGAATGTGAGGAACTTTATCGAAAATTAGGATGAGATGTGTTTTCACAAAATGTCATTGTTGGAACAGTCAAAATGAGTTGGAGCCCTGCATTTTACGACAGTCAAACTTGGGGAAATATTCTTAAGGATAGAATGGGATACACACCAATGATAGAAACAGCAAGAAATCCCTGAAGTCCTAAGGTAGCTGCAGTAATTACCATGGTAAACAGAGGGAAAGTGCCAACAACTTTTGTTTTCTGAAACTATGGTCATTTTCCTGGAATCAACTCTTACCAGTTGGGAGGCTGTCAGTATAAGATGTGGAAGGCCACTAGAGCCATATCTGCTGCTCCAGGCTACTGTGCGAAGTGTGCATTTGGAAAACAATCTTCATCACAATGGAGATTTGCTTCCGAATAACCCCTCAGCATTAGCAATGCATGAGTGTAAATGTCTTTGGCCAGACATACCATTAGAGTGCCTAGGACATTGGACATCATGAGAGTGATGTGAGAAACACGGTGACATACACAAGCTTGAACTGTCTAAAGTTATCAGCAGTGCTACAGATAGAGAAGAAACCCATATGATACTTGATGATCTATTATATTACTTCCTGACACCTATTTTTAGATTCAATCTTGTCATGCGTAAAAACTTTGCCTCTAGATGAAAGTTGAAATGAAAAGCTGGATAAGCTGCAGGTAAAAGAGTTGAAGTACATAGAAAGAAATAAAGAAAAAAATTTAAAACTTGCAAAAATATTGTCAAGAAAAAGGTTCTTCAGAAAACTAATGATTGGATAAAACTAAAAACTGACATGTGTGAAAACCTCTGTTCTTTTCAAAATTTTGAAGAATGTATGCATATTCTCCAAAATGAAAGCCTGTTCAGAAGGTCCACCAAATTTAGTAAGGAATTGTGGGATCCAATTTGAGTTAACTTTCAAATACTCATGAATTCTAGGGAATCCTGAAAGAGACAATGTTTAGAATATCTTGTGAAGCACAAAAGGTATGTTTGGTTACAGAATTCACATGGGAATTGGGTTTTTATGACATTAAAAATGAACTAAGCTTTAGGAACCTTAATATTGTGCTAGTTGGTTTTAGTAGCTATTGGTATTATATTGTTTGATGTTTGAAAATTTAACATATAGGCCAAACAGGAAACCAAAAACTATAATAATATACTTTGTATTTTTGCTTTATTCACCAGAATCATGTTGAATTTATTTGATCCTTTATTTTATTTCATATGGAAAAGCTAATTTCTTCTTAAATTTATATTACTTATGTTCTCACTAGCTACATTCTACAATCCAAATACTGCCTTTTAGTGTAATATCATCTAAATAAATGCAGACAAATGGAACGTTCTCTATCAAATTACAATTACGTTTGAAATATGAAAGAGCCAGATAAAATTTTCTATTCAAAATGTGTTTCTTTCAACATTGTTTTGCTCAAAAACATAGGTGAAGTTCCAGTCAACCACTTTTTTCCACTTGAAACTTCAAGATAATGCTGTGTGTTAACTTTTCTAGATGTAGCCCAGTTTATAAAATCAATTATTTGAATTTTCTGAGAAAATAGTCCTATCATTAACAACAACAAAACTATTCAAATTTAAAGCAAATAAGCTAAATTCAATCCATAAATTCTTATAGACATGTGGCCTTCCCTTAGTCCTTCATAGTGTTCCCTTCCCTAATCAAAACTTGATCCCAGAGAAGTTTCTGAAAAACTCATTTATCAAGCAATATAAAAGATGGTAAAAGCTTATGTACTGTGTTTTAGAAGGAAGAAATAAAAGAATATCCAATTGTGAGATTTAAATTTTCATCAGAATATTAAGGGAATATTGTAGAAAGCTAGGAGGTCTTTTTGATAACCTTAAAACCAAACTACACGTGAAAACTTTATTCAGTGGCCCCCCAATCTCCACTTCCCCATCTGCGTTTGTAATATGGATTATTGACATTGTCTCAGTCTTATGTAAAGTGCTAGTAACCTCATCAGACTCAAGCTCGTCTCCTTACCAGATTGCTACCAATGAGCCTCACTTATCTAGACATTTTCAAGTCCTATGTCAATCTGCTCCCAGCCTAAAGTCCGTGAAAGTGATCCTACAAGACAGCAAAATGTTAACTTTCCTAATGAATATATATCAAGTATATCCAGGCTTGGAAATGATCAACTATTCCTGCCCTCATTCTTGTAAAGAGATGGTATGAGTGAGCCTAAGTGCAATTTAGAATTATTTTTATTTACAGTTTTTAGGTGAAATTTGCATAGAGTGATATGCAACAATCTTAAATGTACAATTCAGTGAGTTTTGACAAGTGAATTCACCATGTAACCCACATCTCTGTCAAGGTTCAGATTATAGACCGTTTCCATAAGCTTAGAAATTCCCTTAAACCTCTTTGCAGTGGATTCTGTCATCCCCATACCTCTCCCCCAAGCAAGTTTTGCCTGTTCTGGAATTTCATACAAATGAATCATACAAGAAGTACTCTTTTGTGCTCAACACAAAAGTACTCTTTTGTGCTTCTTTATTTCTGTATAATGTCTGTCTGTGGAATTCAACCACACTGTGGTATGCATTAATAGTTTATTACTTTTTAATGTTAAGTAGTAGTCCATGTATGAACATACTACAATTTGCTTATCCATTCATCAGTTGACAGATATTTATATTGTTTCCCCTTTTTAGGCTAATATGAATGAGGCTATAATAAATGTTCTTTTCCAAGTCTTGTTGTGAATATATGTTTTCATTTCTCTTGGCTTAAATACTTAAGTGAAATTATGGGTCATAGGGTAAAATCTAGATCCTTTTGAAAGGAAGAAAGCATCTGACCCAAAGGTTTTTACTTTACTTTGCCAGATATCCACTGCTCACCCTCAACAAGAAGACCCAAATAAACCCTACTGGATTTTGAGGTTGGTCACTGAATACAATGAAGCAGACTTTTTTGAAGTGAAAAAAGATACAGAACGAGCAGATGAAATCCAAGCCATGAAGCAGGCCTGGGAGATGACTGAGCCAGGAAGATCGATCAAGGTTACCTGAGTTTGAAAAGTTGTCCTTTTACCTTTCATTCCTGGGTGTGGTCTGAAGGAAGAGCCACATTGGTGAAACAACATAGTCTTTCCTTTAGGAAATATCTGGAATTTTGTCCGGCATCAACTAACTAAATATTAAGACCACATTTGAACACACTGTGAAATGTTATTATCCAGATACCCAGATGACTTCCAAAAGCAAAGCACATAATGGTGCCACTTATGGCCCAAACTGTAGGTCGCCTTGTTCTTTCACATCATCTGGGATTAACACTCTCTGTCCTTAACACTCCCAACTAAGAAAGCATAAAAATGTTTAATATGTGCTTTCATGTACTTTGAACAACCTTAGATAGAGAAAAATCATGTGCTGCCCTTGTGGAATACACATACCTCATGATTCCTCCTCTCTATATTTTATATAAGAATCATTGCCATAGTGAAACATTATTATTTATATGTGCTTCATGTCCCCAACTCAGGGTTATTGAGGCAGATGAAAAAGGTTCAGGAGCACCTGGATCTAAGCTAGCATGCACAGCGTATGAGTTTTAGGACTTCTTCTTCATTAGTTCTCACAAATCACTGTCAAGATCATGGATGGTTCAGAATTGGAGTTTTTCTTTGGTAATTCATAAGAGCTGGTCTGGTTCAGGCTGCCGTATTCATTCACATTTTCCCGTGTCTTTTGAGTACTGTTGAGATGGTATTGCCTGTAATGTGTGTTGATAATGTCTGTCCTTTAGGCTGCCCAGGCGCGTCTCCATTATCTCAGCCGGTTCATTAAGAAAACACCTGATGCTGAGTGCGTGCCTATGTCTGAAAGCCAAACCAAAGAAGGGGAAGAAGGTCAGTGAACCCTGCCCCAGCTGCCCCAAGCACGGAGCTGTTACTTGCACCTCTTCAAAGCTAGTCAGCAAGTCATGCTTGGTAAAAAGAAAAATTTCAGAATCTATTTCATTATAGGATTGTAAAGTTATAGACACTTCTGTAAGAAAATAGATTCTGAAGCATTTTCTTTTTACCAAGCAGGTGTTCACTTTGTCCCCAAGTAGATATGATCTTCCCCATTTAAGAAAAGATGAAACCAGAAATAAGGGTGCCGCCTCGTTAGAAGGTAGCAGTATGTGAAATTGAAGGCAGGCTCACAACTATAAATCTGGCACCTTTCTAATCACAATAGCAATAAACAATAGCAATAAGAATCAAAGTAAGAAAGCTAACTACTTTCAGTGAACAATTTGCCATGGGCCTGGAACTATAAAATACTAATTATTTCATCCAATACTTACATCAACCCACTGATACAAATATTATTTCGAACTTGCCAGTAAGGACCCAGGCCCAGAGTAATTTGCTAAATTCACAAGCTACCCAGGGACAGAGGCAGCATGCAGACAGAGCTCTCCATCACCCCAGGGCTCTTCCCACAAACACTTGGCTATACCTCCATCTATCACCATGCTGAGTTGTCCAGGGAGGCTGAAGACATTCACATCCCAAATCGTGCTTTTCCACTTTTACATCTTCAGGAGTATAACTCAATAATTGTTATAAAAGTAATGTCCCTTAACTTTTCATGTGAAGAGGATAAAAAATAAATATCACCCCAATCCTGTTGCTCTGGGATGGGCACTGCTCAAAGTACTTTATGTTTATTATCTCACTTTAACCTACAGCAACTATGAGGTAGACCTTACTATTTCCATTTTGTAGATTTAGAGACCAAAGCTCAGATGGTCACCTTATTCTTCCTACGCCATACATCTAAAAAGTGACCAAGTTGGGATTTGAAATATTTCTAACTCCTAAAGTACTCACTCCTCTAATTGGTAGAGTTTAATGTAATGTTAGGAATATAAAGGTGAATAGAATACAGTTCTTGTTCTTTAGGCTCTAGATTTTATTATTAATTTTTTAATGTTGTGCTAATTTGTATGTAAAAGAAAATTTATTGCACTGGACACGTTAAAAATGGCAAAGAAGATTTTATTTATGACTATTGCAAAAGGGGAGAGACTGAACTCAACTCTGAAAACAACAGAAACAAGTGAGGATTTATAACTAACTAGCAGGGAGTGGATGAAAAATTACTTACAGGAATTTGGTTAGGTATCAAAGGTCAGGGAAGAGAAATTTGATTAAATATCAAGTGTGGAGGAAGAGGAGTTTAATTGGATATCAAGAGTAGGGGGATTCTTGATAAACTAGTTTGGCAGGATTCTTGGCTAAAACTGGGATTCATCACAAGTCAAGGACAAGGCCTAGTGGAGAACAGAGCTCAGAGAAGGCTGAACTTATCATGTAACATACAGGCAAAAAAGGCACAAATCTTAATTGTACAGCTTGATGTATTTTCATATGTGAGTATATTCAGGAGCCACCATTCAGATCAAGATAAAAAACCCTTAATACATCCCAATAGTCCTCTTCATTCTCTTTCCCAGCCTTTTCCTTCCTGAAAGTAACTATTTGATCTCTATGACCATGAATTAATTTTTCCCGTTTTTGAACTTTACATATTTACGTACTCTATGTCTCGCTATTTTTGTATGTGATTTCATAGAATGCAAGTTTTTTCAGTAATGCATATATCATATTTAGTAGAAACATCTTCAAGTGCCATAAAAGAGTCAGATATAAAGAGTTCCATGAGTTTAGATAACAGAGAGACTATACTATCAGGGAGTATGCTGTGGAAGAAGTGGCAGACGAACAAGGGCTTCAAGGATCTGGCAAAATCAACAAGCAGTGAAAGTGGAAGATCATCCCCCGCAGTGAAGGAAGAGCGTGAGCAGAGCATGTGGAAGGAAAATATCAGTAAGTATTGCCTTTATTGGTAGGATAAACACATATTTTAAAATAAAAATTCTGGAAAAGATACTAAGTTAAGCACGTGATGGCTAGGGTTAAACACAGAAAAATATGTTTATAGGTCTTCATTTTGATTATCAGAGTTGGTAATCTGCTCAAGGACCTGATTACTAAATACTTAACCTAAAGGTAAAAGTGGGAAAATTTTTTTTTAATTTTTAAGTAGCAGTTATATTTTCACATAGTTTTCTGTGTCTACGAATACTAAAAATAAAATTGCACAGATCGCATATACAATTGTCACTAAAAATAGATTTTTTGTTTTATCTATAGCATACTACATCTTTTATAACAAATTTTAAATATTTGGTTTCTAAAATGTTCTAAAATCTCTATTCTAACACAAAGTTTTCCATTTTATATATATATATACCACATCTTCTTTATCCATTCACCTGTTGATGGACACTTCGGTTGCTTCCATATTTTGGCTATTGTAAATAATGCTGCTGTGAACATGTGCATATTGGGGTGCATGAATCTTTTGGAAATAGTGTTTTCATTTTCTTCAGATGTATACGCAAGAGTGGAATTGCTGGATCATATGGTAGCTCTATTTTTAGTTTTTTAAGGAACCTCTGGACTGTTTTCCACAGTGGCTTCACCAATTCACATTCCCACCAGCAGTGTACAAGGGTTCCCTTTTCTCCATAACCTTGCCAACATTTGTTATTTGTAGTCTTTTTGATGACAGTCATTCAACAGGTGTGAGGTGATACCTCATTGTGGTTTTGATTTGCATTTCTCTGGTGATTAGCATGTTGAGCATCTTTTCATGCGCCTGTTGGCCATCTGTATGTCTTCTTTGGAAAAATGTCTATTCAGGTCTTCTGTCCATTTTAATCATGTTGTTTGGTTGTTGTTTTTTTTAATATTGAGTCGTATGAACAGTTTATATATTTTAGATATTAACCCCTTATTCGGGTGCATTTTGGGGTAATAAGGAGGGGTCAGGAAACAGAGAGGAAAGATAAGAGTGAGCAGGGATGGAAGACCTAGAGGCCAAAGCAGCCTGTCCTCAAGCAAAAACTGCTTCAAAGCATTCTTAAGGATGTTTTATTACAATTTTATTTTAATATAAGATGATAAGTTGAATTACACACCATCAACACGAAATTTACTCCCCCTCCCACCAAGAAGAGGTGTGCTGTTGTATGGGTCTAGTACATCCTATAGCACTGACGCACTGCCATGCACCCCAGGTACTGTTGCTGTAGAAGGAATCCTGCTTGAAAATCATGGGTCCGGTTATCTAGCTGTTCTCTGGAACTTTGTGTGTTGCTCCCACCTCTGCTGTTGGTGCACCACAAATTGGCCCTCACTCCTGAGAAAGCATCACCCATAGGAGATTACAGACCTTGTGAGAGATTTACATGCTCTGGCCTCTACATTTATATACATATACACATATACATATATGTATATTTATGTACTCATTTATTTGTGACTTCCAAAATGCTACCTTATTCTTGCTACTTTCTATTTTCACATATAGTAGGTAACTTAGAACAACCTCCTTCATAATGCCAGAGGACATGTAAATAATATCATTACGGATTTCACTCTTATGCATTCTTTCTCAACACCAAGCCATCATCAAGGTCAAGAGTTCAAACTTTGCTTTCAACTTCCCTTTTATTTCTGGAGGCCTGTGGAAAGTGCCTCTTCCAAAGGTTGGAGGTGATCTTTGTCTTTAGTCCCAATCTTTTCCCCAGTCTTCACAATCAGTCAAACTATTCTTCACCATTTCTTTTAAACAGCTATTTTCTTACAATCTATGATGAAGTTTTCTGCCGATTCTGTTGCAAACTGAAACTTTTATAAAATATAATAAAATGACCCAGTGATGACCAATTGCTGTAAAAATATCTCTAAATGCATACTCTCACTTTCAGAACTTATCCCACAGAGTACCAGTTTGCAGACGGACAATGCGCGCACACACACACATGCACGCATGGGCACACACTTGGAGTTGCACTGTTCTAGAGGTCCAAGATCATACTACACTTACACGCTATTCTGATACAACAGTTTTATAAGTGAAAATGAAGATTAACCTTCTCTTCCCCTTTTACACCCTCCCTGTTTAAATACATATTATTTGGCAGTATGCAAAAGAACGCAAACATCCAATTAATCAAAAACATTTTCTTTCCAGTCAGAGTCAGCGGAGTTGGTGTCTTACAGAAACAATTCAAGTTTGAAATGCCAAAAATATATGCAACAAAAGTAGATAGGCTCATAAGGAAAACAAATGAACTTTAGAAATCTAAGATCACAGAGCAACCATGATGAAAAAAGAAAAGTTATTAACCACTGGTTTCTAGAAGAGTCATATTGTATATAAGATGCAATATTTCAGGAATGTTTTATTTAATGTTTTAAAGTGAAAAACATGACTGAATTTATGTTTTAATAATGGAGCAGAGTTGGGGTTTGTACTACTATATTTATTTCTCACGGGTATCATGCCTATAAAAGCAAGATATTTTTGAAAAATGGAAAATTAATTTGATGTTACTGTTTTTTACATTTTTAAAGTTTTACATTATTTTATATTTCTATGAATAATCCCTTTTAACAAGTTGTTATAAATTAAACACTTTACAATATTCCTGGAGACTATTACAACCACACGTGAAAAGCAAGATTAAACAGGCTGTGGGAGGGCGGGATTTTTTGCATGGCAGAGAGAAGACTTGACGTATCCTCTCCCCAAAAGCAATGATAAAATGGAAAAGATTAAGAAACATTTCAAAATTCTGAGGGTGTACAACTAAATGAAAAATATTTATTAAAATTAAAAACAAAAAAATATAAATTAACTTAGTTGGATAAATTTCTTGTTACTTCTGTAACAAATAATCACAAATTTAGTGACTTAACACTTGCAGTTCTAGAAGGCAGAAATTCTAAAGTTAAGCTGTTGGCAGGGCAGCATTCCTCCTGGAGGCCCTTGGAGAGGATCGGTTTCCATTTTCAGCTTCTAGGGCCATTGACTCTTTCGCTTACGGCTCCCTCCTTATATTCAAGGCCAGCAGCATAGCATCTTCAAATCCCTCTGTCTATCTATCTCTCTGTCTCTCTTTCCTTCCCCCTCTCTCTCTTTCCTCTATGACCATCACTTCATCTCCTTCTTGGATTCTATCTTTTCTACCTTCCTCTCTTTTTCCCTTACAAGGGTTTAGCCCAGCTGACTAATACAGCATTATCTTCCCAACTCGAGATCCTTAATTGCATCTGCAAAGTCCTTGTATGGTAGCATATTCATAGGCTTCAGAGGTTAGAACATGGATGTCCTCGGAGGTCCATTAGTCTGTCTACCACAGTTAGCCTACCTACTATTGCATATTAACGTGAGGTTCCCTCATCAGCCCCAAGGTCTGTAGCGTGGTAGCCAGGAGAACCAGCAGTCTTGCTGCCAGTGCTAAAAAGGATTTACCTGATTTGAGGCTCCATGGAAAAGTTCTATGCCCATGGATATTGTTGCAAGGAATAGTGAACTTGGTGGCAAACAACTGGAATAGCCAACATCACAGCTGCTTGAAACTGTGACACTGGTCAGGAAAAGCAAAAAGTAAGCCAAAAATTAAATAAAGACATCTGTGTAACAAAGCAGATATAGTGATTTCAACCTTCAAGAACGTAGGATGTCCACTTTAACCATACATCCATATCGGAAAGGAAGAAATAAAACTGTGTTGTCAGACAAATCGATCCTGTATATTGAAAATCCTAAGAAATCATGGGAAAAGAACCAAGAATATCATCTAGAACTAACAAGTGAGTTTGGTGAGGTCACATGATAGAAGATTAATATATTTTTATTTCTACATTTCAATGAGCAATCAAAAAATGAAATTAAGAAGACAGTTTCATTCACAATAGCATCAATAATGAATATATGGAAATAAATTTAACAAAAGTGCAAGACCTGTATACTGAAAATTACAAAACATTTCTGAAGGAAATTTTGAAAGCTGTAAAGAGAGAGGCAGTCCATGCTTTGGGGCTAGAAGACTCAATATAGTAAGATATTAATTCTCCCTAAATTGATCTATAAATTCAGTGTATCTGAGTTTAGATACTGAATTCAGATAGATCAAATTTATAGTGATCTATAAATTTCTATCAAAATCCTAGTAGACATTTTACAGAATTTGACAAGCTGATCCCAAAACTTATATGAAAATGCAAATACCCAGAATGACCAAAATAATTTTGATAAAGAACCAAGAGGAAGGATTTTACCTTCATGATTTCAGAATTTATTGTGAAGCTAACAATAATCAAAACACTAATGATTTGACAGTTTCTTAAAAAGTTAATTTTTTGATTCCTACTTGCATGAAATATCCAGGAAAGGCAAATCTACAGAGACAGAAAGCCTGGGGCTTGTGTTGGGAATGCAGAGTGACTTTAAGAGGGCACAAAAGAATTTATTTGGATAACGTAAATGTTTTGAAACAGGATTTTGGTGCTGGTTGCACAACTCTGTAAATTTACTGAAACATATTGAATTATACTTTTAAAATTGGTAAATTTTATGGTATGTAAATTACACTTCAATAATTTTTTTAAAAGAGAGATTAAATGGGCTGGAAAGGCTGAATGGTTAATATCTTAGTCTCTAAAATTTCTTTCTTAAAACTATTCTCATGGGTTCTTGAGTCCGTGGGGTAAAAAATCTCCCGATATTTGATTCTCAACGTTCACCTGTTATATATTGCCTACTCTACTGGACTAAAAGTTTCTTGAAGATAGGATACTGTGTCTTAAAACATTTTTATATCCCACCTCCATAGTGCTTCGCATAGCTTTCACAGATAGACCAAGCTCTTTAAATATTAGTTTATTTAACTTGTTTATAATGAAATTTTGTAACAAAGTATGACCTTTTTAGGTTTCTGCTTTTATTTAACTGTAATTAGAGTAATTTTGTTACTCTTCTTATAGAGCATATTTATCTTTTTCTATATTCATTTTGTCATCTCCTTCATTTAACTATAAGTATAGTTACACCAGCTAGAGGATAAATGTAAAATATAATTATGTTTCAATAAAGTCATTAAACCACATTAAAATCATATTAAACAAGGCAAGTCCAAAATATTGTCAATTTAAACAAGATATACAATCGTTTAGCTAGTCATTGTTGATTCTTTCTTGAAAGCCTATGACTTTTTTTTTTTTTTTTTTAACAACAGGGCCTCATTCACGATCCCCAACAATTTTGGAAATGTCTCCCCAACTTATTCGAAAAAAACTAGAATGTGTAGACTTAAGTCAATATGTACGGTAAGTTTTAATAAACATGGTTAATGCAGACATCTGTGTTCATAGAATTTTGGATAGATTGTCAATAGGCAGTTGCTAAACAACAGAAAATTTGAAATTAAATGCTTAATATATTTTAAGTGTATCTGAATTTTTAGAAGTACAGAATTTATATCTTAAATTTACCAAATGTTTTATTAAAAGTCAGTTATAAAAGCATTTAAATGTTTTCTGTAAAGATTTAATTTGTAGCCTGGTTAAGGTGAGCTGAGCTGCAAAAAAATCCCATCATACCTGCTGCTATTATTTAATTAGATTGAATTTTCTTAAAAACTAAACAATAGGATTAATAGAGATAGTTACTCAAGTACATTTATCAATTTGAAAACATTTTCAAACCTACTTAGCTTCATAAATTAAAAAGAAAACACCTACAAAATATTCCTATAGCTTCGCACACCAATTCCACAAACACCTCTTCAAATAGTACATCTAATTTTGCTGGTATTTTCCTAAAATAATTTCCTAAAATATTAGTGACTTAATAAATGGAGCCTAGCCCATGTAAAAATAATGATTCATTCTTTCTGTTCCTGATATTTGATTTGATTCAGACCACCACCCTACTGACATGATTTTAAATTATTTGAGTGCTAAAGTTCATGCTAGAGTTCCCAAATGACTTATGTATCTCTGTTGATGTTTTTATATCAAGAAAAACAAATACTGATCCTCTGCTGCAAACGGATGAGCTGAATCAGCAGCAGGCAATGCAAAAGGCAGAGGAGGTCCATCAGTTTCGACAGTATAGGACCAGACTCCTTAGCATTCGTGGCATTGAGCAAGAAGAAAGGCTTAAAGTAAAGGATCAAGTTCTGGAGATGTACGGGGAGATGCGGGTGAGTCTAAAAGGGCATATACTTGGATCACAATTGACAAATTCTTCTGTAATATTCAAAAGGTATCATAGAATCATATTGTAACCAGGTAGAAAGAAGTCTTGAAAACATTTAGTTCCCAGCTTCTCAGAGAATTGGCAAATTAACTATACACATCTATTTTACTCACTCCCTAAAATCCCTCTAAAATACACTATTGGAAATTTATCCACAAAATGGGAAGAATGGAAGCAGAGACGATAGCAAAATATTTATGAAGTCGGAAAGTAGCTGAAGAAAGATCACATTAACAGACTTGAAGTAGCCAAATCCTAAGCTGGCAGTAGAAAAACTCTTAAGAGTCAACCCAGTTTGCTACACAGAATGCCCCAAAGGCTCAGAAGTCGGTGGCACCAGCCACGTTAAGAAGTGAAGGTGAAGTAAGTGAGAGGAAGAAAAAAGGTGGTATTATTTAGATACCACCTAAAGTTCTTCAAGTACAAATCAGATATATTTTGTCAGGGTTACAATATGTATGGGGAACTAGTAACTTATTGAGCACAGTTACTGTGAGAGACACACCGGCTGCATATTTTATATAGATTATGTCTGAATTCATTTAAAGCAGATAGTTGCTTTGTCAAAATCCCTGCTCATTTCTTTCTTCACCTTTCTCTTTATTTTTCTCCTACTGACTCTTTTATTTACCATTCTGTAAAATCTCATGTGCCCTTTGATATCTCATGTTTTATGCACTAAGAAACATTTGAGACCATAACCTAATTTTCATCTTTCTTCAATAATTTCCTACATGAGTCTGTTGGCCTGAGGAAAGGGAGTGCAGTTTTTTATGGAACCATAATAAGGCTCTATCAGTCGATCTTATTTGCTTGGGTTTTTTGTTTATTTGTTTCTTCGGATTAGGACTCCTTAGATGAAGCCCGGCAGAAGATCTTCAATATCCGGGAAGAGTATAGAAACAAGTTACTGGAAGCTGAGCGCCAAAGATTGGAATCTCAGGCTGCGGAGGAAGCCGCAATCCGGCTAGAGCCAGAAAAGAAGGTCCCGGCTCCAGACACACAAAAAAAACAGAAAGGAAAGAAAAAGTGACCAGGAGATGCCCAATACTCCTTTTCCTCCAAAGAGGGAAAACCTACTTTTAATTATCTATAACTTTGCCTTTTGATGAAAATAAGGTATTAGGTCAATTGAAAATAGACGTTTTCCCACCTTAGAAGTAGTTTCTGTGTTTTGATGTTAACTTACTGGTTTTTCCCAGAGAGCTATGATTTGAGTTTAAAATTTCAATAAAAATATAGTCTCAAAATATTTGGAATGTAATAAAATGTATGTGTGTCACTCTGAATTGCTTCATTTTTAGTTAGTGCCAGAACAGGAGCATAAGTGAACCAACAGGATTGCCTTTGAAAAATTCAACAATGAGAAAAATAGCTATTGCTCTTTCATCTCTCTCTAACTAAGACGTTAATATATTAAAAAATATGTTTCAAAATCATTAAACAGGGTAGAGATGACGCTCTGTATGAGTCTAGATTGAAGCATGAAAAACACACTCAAAAAAAAAAAAACCTCCAAAAATAAATAAAACTTAAAAAAAATTTTTAATAAAAAGTATGCTTCAGACTTGTGCTTTTCTTTTTCAAAGCAGAATGTCAACAAACCCCCTTCACTGGGCAAGAACTTTTGTAGGTTAAGCACACACTCAAAGTGCTAGAAGTTTGAATTCTAAAAATGAGTCGTCAGAGCAACCCAGGCATAGAGAATGTGATCACACACATCCTTTGTTTGTTATGTGTACCAGCATTGTATTTTTTGTAACATCATAGAGCATGTTCTTGTATGCTAGTTTAAAAAAAAAAAAAATACAGTGAGTGCCTTAACTGAGACACATGGTAGGAAACTGCCCCCAAAGCACACTTCCAATTCATGACTTTCTCAGGTGAAAATTCCCATAGTATTTCTGAACCAGTCAAAGCTGTTCCACTTTGATAGATGATTTCACTTTTTTCATTTATTTAAATTCCTTATTATTAAACTTTTAATTCTTTATACATATGTATGTGTAAATCTACTTATTTAAATATGCAAACACATGCATTTTTCCTCTGTTACTCTTTGCCTGCACTTCCTTCACAACCCTCTTATCTACCAGCCCCTCCCAAATAATCCATGGGAACAACCTAGTGTGGATGTTACCATACTTTTCACTTATCTCATGTCATTATACATCAATATTTATATCATGGCTTGTTTTACAAATTGATTAATTATACATATTTCACTTTATTTTGATTTTTCTCACCATACAATACAAAATCTAGTCAAAAGTAATTTATTATTTTTTAACTGCTGTGCAACATTCCATAGTATAAATATACCATAATTTAACCAGCTAATGACTTTGGTTTTAGATTTTTACTATACAAGCTAATCTACATGAAAATGTGTGTGTACGTGTGTGTATCATCAGGATAGTCAAGTACAGTTGACCCTCAAACAACACAGGTTTGAACTGTGCAGGTCCACTTACACATGAATATTTTTCAATAAATATATTGGAAGAAATTTTTGGAGACTTGCAACCATTTGAAAAACTCACAGATGAACTGTGTAGCCTAGACATATTTTTAAAAAAAATTAAGAAAAAGATATGTCATGAATGCATAAAATACATGTAGACACTAGTCTGTGTTATCATTTACTACCATGAAATGTCACAAATCCATTATAAAAAGTTAAAATTTATCATCAAAATAAACACTTGCAGATCATACCTGGTGCCTTTGGCAGTCAAGAGAAATATAAACAAACATAAGAAGGTAGTATTTGGGGCTTCCCTGGTAGCGTAGTGGTTGAGAGTCTGCCTGCCGATGCAGGGGACACGGGTTCGAGCCCTGGTCTGGGAGGATCCCACATGCCGCGGAGCGACTGGGCCCGTGAGCCACAACTACTGAGCCTGCGCGTCTGGAGCCTGTGCTCCGCAACAAGAGAGGCCGCGATAGTGAGAGGCCCGCGCACCGCGATGAAGAGTGGCCCCCGCTTGCCGCAACTAGACTAAGCCCTCGCACAGAAGCGAAGACCCAACACAGCCAAAAATAAATATAAAAATAAATAATAAATAAATGATAAAAAAAAAAGGTAGTATTAACTCATAACTGAATAAAATTTTCTGTAGTATTGGTTCGGCCAAAAAGTTCCTTCGGGTTTTTCCAGATGTTACAAAAACCCGAAGGAACTTTTTGGCCAACCCAGTGTTTACTGTAATAATTTTGTAGCCATTTCCTGTTGCTTTTGCAGTGAGCTCAAGTGTTGTATCTGCTTTAAATGCCATGTGATGCTAATCATCTCCATGTGAGCAGTAGTCTCTCCAGTAAAATGCATATGGCAGTAAAAAATGATCTCTCATAGAATTTGAGTATTTTTCACTGCGTTCAGCGCAATACTGTAAACCTTGAATAACCTCAGGGGACCCATACAAAGTGTCACTAGTGATGCAGAAAGTGCTCCCAAGAAACAGAGAAAAGTCCTGACGTTACAAGAAAAAGTTGAATTGCTTAATATGTACCATAGATTGGGGTCTGCAGCTGCAATTGCCCAACATTTCAAGATAAATGAATCCAGAATAAGGACCACTGTAAAAAAAAAAAAAAAATGAAATTTGTGAAGCCATTACTGCAGCTATGCCAGCAGGTGGGAAAACTTTGCAGTTTTTGAGAAATGCCTTTTTATCTTGTATTGACAATGTAGCTTTTCTGTGGGGGCAGGATTGCTCTAAGAAAGGCATGCCCATACACTCTAATATGATTCAAGAAAAAGCAAAACCATTATATGACAACTTAAAGCAAAAGGAAGGTGAAGGATCTAAAGCTGGAAATTTAATGCCAGCAAAGGATGGTTTGATAATTTTAGAAAGAGGTTTGGCTTAACAAATGTCAGGATGACAGGAAAGCAGCTTCTCCTGACCTAGAGGCAGCAGACAAGTTCCCAAAAGCCATTAAATAAATGAACAGAAAGGATATCTGCCTGAACAGTTTTTAATGCAGACAAAAGTATCTATTCTAGGAAAAAAAAATACCACAAAGGACATTTATTAGTAAGGAAGAGAAGCGAGTACCAGGCTTTAAAGCAGGAAGGGACAGGCTAACGCTACTGTTCTGTGCAAATGCAGTTGGGTTTATCAGGACTGCCCTTATCTATAAAGCTGCTAACCCCCAAGCCTTGAAGCGAAAAGATAAACACCGGCTGCCAGCCTTGGTTGTATCACAAGAAGGCCTGGACACTGGAACCCCTTCTTCTGGATTGGTCAGTCAGGAAGTACCTTGCCAGTAAGTGACTGCATTTTAAAGTTATTTTGATATTTGGACAATGACCTGGCCACGCAGAACCCCATGAGTTCAACATCGAAGGTGTTCAAGTGGTCTACTTGCCCCTCAAACACAACAGCTCTAATGCAGGCTCTAGATCAAGGGGTCATAATGTAACAGAGGAAGAACAGAACTAAAACCCTGTTGAAACTGCCTCCCTCATTCTTTAGCCTATATATTCTATTACTTTAGTCCTGCATGTCAAGAGTTAAACATTAGAGAAACACTGCTTGTGCCCAAATAGCTCAGTAAGTTTCCCAAAGAAAGTTCCCATCCCGTGGTCCAGGGTTAGTTATGGCTATTACTTGTTGTCGATAAGGTTTCAGCCTAGAAACCTTGCAAATAAGCAGAGATAAGAATGGTAAAGTAAAAATAACTGCTAACAACTTGAAGGTTTTGCAGGAGCCCTGTGATCCGGCCAACATGAGCAAGCAGAAGCACAAAGAAATGTCATGCTTCCCTTGAAGGCCAGGTGGCTCCAAAAAGTCTGCAATCTGCCTTTACCCTTTAATCGTGAGCCCTCCCACTTCCCCTTTTCCCTTAGCATAAAAGAAGCCTGAATCTACTCCAAGTTGAGATGGTTCTTTAGGACATTATTCCACCACCATCTCAGTTTGCTGGCTTTCTGAATAAAGTCTCTAGTCCCTGCCCAGCACCTTGTCTCTCAACTTATTTGCCTGTCGTGATGTGAGCAGTACAAGCTTGGACTCGGTAACAGTAAGGAACTTAAAGACTTATTACACACAGGACTCTATGGAAAGGATTATTAATGCTATAGAAGAGAACTCGAATAGAGAGAACATCATGAAAGTCTGTAAAAATTACACCATTGAATGTGCCATCGTTGTTATAGAAGAAAGCTGTGAAAGCCAGAAGGCCCAATACAATAAATTCCTACTGGAGAAAACTGTGTCCAGATGTTGTGCATGACTTCACAGGATTTACGACAGAGCCAATCAAGGAAATCATGAGAGAGATTGTGAATATGGTAAAAAAATGCGGTGGGGTGGGGTGAAGCATTTCAAGACAAGGATCTTGGAGAAATTCAAAAGCTAACAGATACCACACCAGAGGAATTCACAGAAGACAACTTGGTGGAGATGAGTGCTTCCAAACCAGTGCCAGATGAGGAGGAAGAAGACACAGAAGAAGCAGTGCCAGAAAACAGATTGACATTAGACAATCTGGCAGAAGGGCTCCAATTATTCAAGACTGCTTCTGACTTATTTTACAACATGGACCTTTCTATGATACGGGCACTGAAACTAAAGCAAACAGTAGAAGAAGGCTTGGAACCATACAGAAACTTTTAGAGAAATGAAAAAGCAAAAAAGTCAGACAGAAATTAGAATGTATTTCTGTAAAGTTAGACCTAATGTGCTTGCCTCTCCTCCTCCCCTTCTACCTCCTCCAGCTCTGCCACCTTTGAGACAGCAAGACCAACCCCTCCTCTTCCTCCTCAGCCTACTCAACGTGAAGATGATAAGGATGAAGACCTTTATGATGATCCACTTCCACTTAATGGATGGTACATAATCATCATGCCTTACGGTTAATAAACTTATCTGCTGTGTATGTGTGTGTCTTTGTGTGAAAATCTAATAACTGTATGTCAAGCACTGCATGAGATGCTTTTGTGTCATCATCATCATCACTGTCGCCTAAATATTCATCCTGTAGGACATCCTGTGAAAGATTTGCATTGAAGGGGAGAGCCTATGCTTACATAGACATATGGTGAGTGATAATTAATATAAAATTAATATGTATTAGTTTTCTTACTGTTTTATAACTTTGCTTTCAAAGAATTATAGTATATTACTATACAGTATGCCTCTCTCGTAATTGAAGAAACTGCCTGTCAGCCTATCATCACAGGTAAATGGCTTTTCAAAAACTGTTAACAGTATTTCCGATACTGTATTATGAATATGACTATAATACTGTATGTCACAAAAATTTTATGTCGATTCATTCATGAGTGTATAGGCTAAGCTGCCATGAAGCACTTGTATTAATTACATTAGGCTACCGTAAAGCAATCATATTGCTGCTGCTTTATTATCAATGCATGAATTGCTATACCTGTAAATAAATATAAATTTCTTTTTCACATTATCTTTTCATTTTTGATGTCGTGTTAGTAATTAGTATAACATCTACAGTGTTTTGTATCATATATACAATACTGATGTATTAGGTACTGACAGACGATTCACCTTGTAAACAGACAATGTAAATTTACATTATCAATAAATACAGTACTGTAAATGTACTTTCTCTTCCTTATGATTTTATTAATAACATTTTCTTTTATATAGTTTACTTTATTGTAAGAATACAGTATATAATACATATAACATACAAAATATGTGTCAGTCAACTGTTTAATGTTGTCAATAAGCCTCCTGGTCGACAATAAGCTGTTAGTAGTTAAGTTTTTCGTGGAGTCAAAAGTTATACTTGGGCTTCCCTGGTGGCGCAGTGGTTGAGAATCTGCCTGCTAATGCAGGGAACACGAGTTCGAGCCCTGGTCTGGGAAGATCCCACATGCCACGGAGCAACTAGGCCCGTGAGCCACAACTGCTGAGCCTGCGCGTCTGGAGCCTGTGTCCCGCGACGAGACGCCACGACAGTGAAAGGCCCGCGCACCGCGATATGGAGTGGCCCCACTCGCCACAACTAGAGAAAGCCCTCGCACAGAAACAAAGACCCAACACAGCCAAATATAAATAAATAAATAAATAAATTTATATTAAAAAAAAAAAAGTTATACTTGATTTTCGACTGCACGGGGGTTGGCGCCCCTAACCTCCACTTTGTTCAACTGTAGTAATTGGTATTTTAAATTCTCTTCAAGTTAGATGAACTTCAGCTGCAAGCATATCTTGTCCTTATAATTAAATTATTTATCTTTAATCATCAATCACTTCTGTCAAATCTTTTTTATTGCTGTCATCAAGTGTTTGATTTTTAAATTTTTTTTACCTTTTTATTCTCTACTTTTCTTGTTATACTTTTTAACCTATTGCTTTTCTGAGCTTTTCTGTTTTTCTATTTCTGGTTTTTCAAAGCTCTAAAATTTAAAAAATTTTTACTATACAACATTTTTCTTTTGATTAATACACACTTCTCTGGTATGTTCTTATTTTCTATCTGAATGTTATTTGCTTCACTTTCATCTCATTACCTTTAATAATTTATATAGAGTTAGACAGATTTTACCCACTATTTTTTTTTAAGCTTCTTATGGTGGTCTTTATTTTTCTTTTCAAACAACTTCACTGCTTTGTCTGATTATAACTATACATGTCCACTGTAAAAAACTTAAAGCATAACAAGTATAAAAGAAGGGAGAAAAAAATCATCTGAAATCCTGCCACTCAGATAAACTATTGACATTCTGATGATCATCTTCCTAGATATATTTGTGTGCATATATACACACAGAGATGTCCAGTTTTATACAAATTAAACCATACTATACATGTTTTTTAAGAGTCATGTTGAAAGTTCTTTAATATTTTATGCCCACTAGAAATTTTTTAAAATATATCAAACTATTTTCCTTCCTTCCTCATGTTTAACAGCTTACTGAGGTATAATTGACATAAACTGCACATACTTAAAGAGCACAAGTTTTAATAGGTTTTGATGTAATAATAAACATATCCATCATTCACAAAACGTTTCTTCCTGCCTTTTTGTTATGCTTCTCTTTTGCTCATCCCTGCAACCACTGTTCTTTCTGTTATGATAGATTAGTTTGCATTCGCTAGTTTTTTATATAAGTAGAATCATACTACATGTACTCTTTTTGTCTGGCTTCTTTCACTTAGCATAATTATTCTGAAATTTATCCATGTTGTTTTATGTACCTATTAGTTCATTTCCTTTTATTGTTTGGTAGTATTCTATTATATGCTTATAAAACGATTTGTTTATCCATTCACCTATTGATGGACATTTTAGGCTGTTTTCAGTTTTTGGCAATTACAAATGAAGCCATTATAAACATTCGTGCTTAAATCTTTGTATGGACATATGCTTGTATTTTTCTTGGTGAATACTCGGAGTGGAATGACTGGGTCATGCGGTAGGCATATGATTATTTTGTTTAACTTTTTACCTGTATTCCAAAGCAGTGGGATCATTTAATATTCCCAAAAGTTTCAGTTCTCCCACATGCCCACCAACACTTGGTATGGTCAATCTTTTTCATTTTAGCTGTCTAACAGGTTTGTAGTGGTATCTCTTATGGTTTTAATTTATACTTCTCTAGTGACTAATGACATTGAGCATCTTTTCATGTGCTTATTTTCCATTCACATAACTCTTTTGGTGATGTGTCTGATCAAATATCTTGCTTATTTTTCATCAACCTGTTTGTTTTCTTATTATTGAGTTTTTAGACTTCTATATATATTCAGGATACAAGCCCTTTGTTGGATACATGATTTGCAAATATTTTCTCCCAGTCTATGGCTTGTCTTTTTATTCTTCTGATAGAATAAAAACTTTTTAATTTTGATGAAGCCCAATTATCAGCTTTTTATGGATTATGCCTCTGTGTCATACCTAAGGAATATTTGTCTCATCCAAGGTCATAAGTATTTTCTTTTATGTTTTCTTCTAGAACTTTCATACTTCAAGTTTTATATTAAGGTATATGATCCACTTTGAGTTAATCTTTACATATGGTTAAGGTAAAATTGCATTTGGTTAAGGCCTAAAGTTAATATGTAAACATGAACTTATGGTGGATAGTAAAATTAAAGGTGGTTTTCCTTGTTTCGATATTTTTCTTTTAGAATATTAGAATGCTAACTTTTTAATGAACATACCATTATAAAAAGGAAATGCTATGGGGTCAAGATGTGTTCCTAAGCTGCGCCCTAAACCTAATCCACTGAAATGCTGACTTGATAAATGCAGCTGATACAGTAGGGACATCAGCTGCCTCTCAGAGAGAGTGAGTTAGATAACCTGAAACGTATGTGGAAACAGTGACATACTGTCTTATTGGTGGAAGACAGTTCTCCATGGGTTTCCCATATTTCTGAATATATTTTGAGCAGAGGAACTAAACCACCTTTGTTCTAGACTTTTTTTTTTTTTTTTTTTTGATTTATAACAACAGGAATTTATTTCTCAGTTCTGAAGTCTGGGAAGTCCGAGTTTAAGGTGCTAGCAGATTTGGTTTCTGGTGAGGGCCTGCTTTCTGGTTCACAGACAGCTGTCTTCTTGCTGTGTCTGCACTTGGTGAAAGGGACCTAGATTATCTTTTTAAGGATGTTTGTACTGAGAACAGCTCTGGGAAATAGAGAATATTTCTATTCAGAGGAGAGAAGGTTTGTTTGCTTTCCAGCAAAATAATGTTTCCCTCTGGCACAGAGGTTTGGCAGATTTGCTTGTATCCCATTATAAAATATGGGTGTTGGATTTTCTAAATTTGGGATTCCTCAGCTGTGACACAAACCCACCCAGTGCATAGCACATATCTGGGCCTTCTGCCGCCCCCATGGAACTTGGGGGCCAGGGTAACGGACATGAGCTTGAAGCTCATCAGCTTGCCATGCCATAAGTAGCCAAGTCTTTTGTGCCTGACCCAAAAGGCTTGTATATTCTTCTAGGCCACCTTGCTAATTTTCAAGTAGGGTAAAGTCTCAGGCCCTTCACAGCTCTTGACACTTACCTCTACTCTTTAGGCTTGAATACAGATCCCCTAATAGCATATCTGAGTCAGTTTACTGTCAGTGATGCTATCCCACTATTTTAAAAAAGATTTGTTTTTATGAACTATTAGGAGAAGTTTCCTATGTATGATGGATAGTATAGAATAACTTTCCCAACTTTATGGATGGAGGACTCCCTCCCCTATTGTAATCATCAACTATGACCTTTCATCCAGCTATAATGCTCTATCTCAGAGATAACCTTGGCTTATGAAGGTTTTTTGTTTTGGTTTGGTTTGTTTTTTGCCACTACACCTCTGTTGCCTAACTCTCTGTAAACCTTGGTTTTCAAGGTAGAATTCTCATGTTTAGATATTTTATTTTGCTGCTACAGTACTCTGGTCCCCCACCATTGTGCATTGTTGATGGGGATGTAAATTGGGGCATCCACTATGGAAAACATTGTGGAGGTTCTGCAAAAAATTAAAAATTGAACTACCACATGACCCAGTAATTCCACTTCTAGGTATATATCCAAAAAAAAAAAAAAAAAAAGACACAATCTCAAAGAGATATTTGCACCCCCTTGTTCATTGCAGCATTATTCATAATATCCAAGATATGGAAACAGCCTAAGTGTTCATCGACAGATGGATAGATAAATAAAGGACAGATAGATAAAAGGACATATAAATAAAATAAAAAATATATATACATACGTATATTTCAGCCATTAAAAAAAGGAAATTCTGCCATTTGTGAAAACATGAACCTAGAGGACATTATGGTAATTGAAATAAGCCAGACATAGTAAGACAAATACTGTATAATCTTACTTATATGTGGGATCTAAAACAGTCAAACTCGTAGAAGCAGAAATTAAAGCTGTGGTTACCAGGGGCTGGGAGGCAGAGGAAATGGGGAGGTGTTGATCAAAAGGACATGAACTTTTAATTATAAGATGAATATGTTCCGGGGAATCTAATGCACAGCATGGTGACTACAGTTAATAATACTGTATTGTATACTCGCAATTTACTAAGAGAGTAGACCTTAAGTGTTTTCACCACACACCAAAAAAAAAAAAAAAAAAGGTAACCATGTGAGGTGATGGATACATTAACTAAGTTGACTGTGGTTATCATTTCACTATATGTGTACATATATATAATCATCAAACGGACAGGGAGATAAAAGTACACTACTGTAATGTTCTTACATAATACACAAAGTGTTAGAATATTATTTGAATGAGGGCTCCAACAAGTTCACAAAGTATATTGTTAACTTTAAAACTTTAAGCAAAAAATAAAACAAAGGAAATAAGTTATTATTGAAATGAAATAATAAAAATAATTCAATTAACCCAAAAGTAGGTTAGGAAAGAGAGAGAAAATAACAAAGAAAAGCTGGTAAGAACAGAAAATAGATAACAATATGGTAGATTCAACAAAGTATTTCTACTAAATAAAAAATAAATATAGAGTGCAATCTTTAAAATAAAGGAAAAATAAAATCAAAATATTTTGTAATAAGGTACTATGAATATTGATGTATAAATGCTTGGAGTGACTACACTAGAAATACGTGGTACATGAAACACTAATTACGATCTTCATACCTATACGTGAAGTCACTGAAAATGCAACATGTACAACTTCAGACTGATATACAGGTGGTTTGTAATTGTGACTCAAATATTGGGAATGAGGTTGCCATTGGTGATACATTTTCCTAAACAGTGAACAACCCTTTTCAGAGATAACAGTGTTTAGTCTGCCCTTACTGTACACAATGGTTGCATTCCTGAAATATTCAGTGAACTTTAAACCGTGCAAGAGACACTTTGGTTTTATATATCTTACAAAGTTAGGTTCTTGGTTCACCAACTTGTTTTTAGACTACATGAATGTCGGGCCATTCAAATCATTTATAGGAGGAATGATAATTCTCTGTTCCATGTAACTCTTTAAAACATTGAGGGATGTCTAACATAGTTTGCTTTCAACCAATAAATAGCAGTAGTTCTCTCCTATTATTGGGACAACCTGAAATGCCCCCCACCATATATTTCCTAAATATTCTCTAAAGGTGTCATTTTCCCCCCTCAGATCATCCTCATGTAGAAAAATAGTAAAGATTGCTGGGACGGTGAAGATAGTAATGTCTGTGGATCATAGTTAACAAATAACTCTCTTAGAATACATAGCCATATAAATATTCTCCATAGTGTTGAGTTAACCAGGGTAGAGCTATAAAGCATATCATTGTTCCTACAATCCTTAGGCTGTTGTCTTTGACAAAGTATATGGCTTACCATTCAGTTTCTTCCTCCTTTGTTTCTTACCATCTACCTATTTACAACCCCCCCCAAGTACTTCAAGGTCAACCCCTCCTTTCTCAGAACCGCTTGTAAAAGTGGAGAAAACAGTTTTCCTCTTCTGCAGTCACAGGCCTGCCTCTGAGTCAATAGTAATAATCCCCAGGGTGCAATTCTGGTGATAATGAAACATCATTATCAGAGCAATGTAACTCCTCGGTGTCTCCAACACCTCCTCTGAAGAATAACATTGTGGCTTTTCCATTTGCAAAATCAAAGCATCCATTAAAGTACTTTTTGAAATGTAACCAGGAACAGTCTTCATTTAAGGGGATCAGAACGTTGCTAACAACTTCAATAGACTTTTAACTGGCTTCTAGAAATCAAGCTTCCAAAAACACAAAATATTGACTTCTAGTCTGGAGCCCCCTGTTAATATAAACTATTGGCACATATTGGATATATTCTGCATGAGAAATGTTGCATATATTCTGATATGTTAACTGATATTTACCTTGTGTCTCTGTCTCATTCAAAAGAAGCCCTTGCATCCACTGACTCTTGAAAATGGGAAAAGAGAGGGAGAAGTGGCAAGAAGAGCCACACAGTAATGGACTTCATCCCAGACAAGAAACACTGTGCTGCCACCCTCGACCCCTGGCTTGGGTCATATCCTAGGTGGGATTATTTATACCAGGTTAATTAAAATGTTCAATGACCTTCACAGAACAGTTCTGAAATTAACATTATGAAAGAACTTTGTTTCAAGCTGTTGTTACAACAGTTTTTGTCTAATCAATTACAAAACAGATTTTATTCATCTTAATTTAGATAAAATAGTTTCCAACCACAGGTGTGTTTTCATGTAAGAGCTTCATTACATACTGAAGGCTTTGCAAGTGCTTGGAACTTTAGGCTAAACATCCCTGTTTTTGGTATGAGCACAGATGGCGGTATCACCACACAGTATGATTTGTTTTTGAAATGAACCTATATAATAAATCACTCTACCATATATATATATATATATATATATATATATATAGAGAGAGAGAGAGAGAGAGAGAGAGAGAGAGAGTATGGTATATATATATATATATATATATATATATTCAACCTATAACTTTAGACAATTCTAACTTTATTCAAATAAGCCCAACACTTCTAATACATTTTGTAATTATAAAAATTCACTAATCTGTAAATCACTTCCCCATCTGGTATATAATACAATGACACTCTTTAATTTCAATGTCTATCAAACTGTTGATTCAGAATCACCAATTCAGATAGCATACGGATGTCTCTTTCATTCCACTGTAGGTGGTTGATATATTTTGACAGAGACAAAGAAAACTCATAAAAAATGATGTTTGTTTTAGTGGAAACTATTCCAAATTAATATGCTACATAGTAAAGACTTATCAGTTAACATATAAATGGTTAAATAATATAAATCATGATTATAGCGCATGGAAACTGGGCTAAGTTGGTTATCATCTTTATAACATTTTATGAATTTGAGAAAACATTTACATGCTGTTTTCACCAAGAATATTAAACTTGTACAAATGGCCAAAATTATATTAGATACAACCTCATCAATGACTATTCCATTGATTAATAATATAATACAAAATTGTTCTTATGTGTTTTTTTCTTACGGACCTTTGAGGTTTTCATGTATTTCTCCACAAACTCAGCCAATTTTTAACTCAGTTGCTTCTGAAGTAGCATGTGCCCAAAGTCTGCATATTCTACAATAAGATGTGTGGAAAACAACCTTTGGCAAATAATATAAAAGGTTGTATAAGGACCTTCATTTCCATAGCAAATCATTTGAAGTCATTAAACTTTTAAAGTTACACTCTGTGAAAACAGTTTTTAGAATAGTCAATTTGAATTCAAAAGATGCTTTTTTCCAATTTACAATTCATACAGACTCCTTATATTTACTCTTCCTTTTTCATTTATCAACATTTTAGTCATCTCTGTATCCATAAAGACAAAGAAGAAGAAAGCAGGAGAAAATCCAAAGAGTTTCATGTGTGGTTTACAGATATGATTTAAAAATTTCCTGAAGGGAAGTGAAAGTTCCTTATGAGAAGTTCATATATCATCCGCACATTTCAATAACCCTGGACCTTCAGTACCCTGGATACTTCAAACTTGGCTGATAAGCTTTATTTCTTCAGCTGTGTCATTATTGTTTAACTAGTTTGTCACATTAGGATCATTTATAATACTTTATATAAAGACTTTTTCTCTGTTATCTAATGGTTTATAGTCTCCTTGAGTGCCAGAACTACATCATAATTGTCATATATTAAGCATCTTAATTATCCACAGATTATAGCACAAAACTGTACAGAGTAGGCTCTCAGTAGATTATAATTGAATAAATTTGCATTATTTGAGCTGTTAGGCTGATGTTAAAATGGGCCTATATCAATGCTTATGATCATTTTCAAAAATGTATCAGATTGGCCTTCAAGTGGAAATATTGAAAAATACAGTATACAGAGCTTAAAAAAAGATTTACACCCTTAAGAGACTGTGATAACACCAGATGGCAGGTTGTCAACAATGGAATTTTGCAACGTTCACAGAAGACATGTATCATAGGCTAGTTGAGACAGCTTCGTTCTCCAAATAGGATCTTAAATTATACACCACTAAAGCAACCAGGGAGCTCATATTCATGCAATTAAAACGAGAATGTTCCAAACTTACAAGAGCACATATCTTTTACTGATGTCTTTGTCTAGAAGAGCATCCCTTTATTTGATTTTTGCCCCTTTCCCCCACGCAACTCCAATATACAAGTATATACAAGTGTGGATCAGAGAATAAACAATGAATGAAATTGGAAGAACAGGAGACACACCCATCACTGCTTCATAGCAATTCTGAAATCCCTCAGGGTAGACATTGTGAAGGCCCCACCAAGCAATGGGAAAGATCCTTGATCAGGTCTGATTTTGCACCCTAGGAAGACTTTGCTATTCAGTTGATCTCCATGGTCCCTGGTTCCATAGAATTTCTTCTTGTCTATTACACTCTTTGGCCATAACTGAAGTGGCTGTTTTGAAAGTATGTCCTTCTTGGAAGCTGACCAGTGTTTGTATCCTGGTTCCTCAAAATTCCTATGGATATTTTGTATGTAGATATAAATTAATAAGAATAGAATAATTGTGTCCATAATAAAAATAGCAAAGGCAGTTAAAATAAGGGATAGCAATAGTTTCCATTCCTATCTCCCTAGGAGTCTGTGGATCCTACAATGTACATCTCATTTCTTGTTTCTGCCTGCCCTGAATCCCCTCTACTGGTGTTTTTTTGTTTGTTTTTTGTTCTGTGTGTGTGTGTGTGTGTGTGTTTTAGCAGCAACAAAAGAGCTAAAGCTGGGTCATGAGCATCTCAAAGGGACTGTCCATTATATTAGTATCTGCTACCTCACTTTCTGTCTTTTCTGGTCTGGGTTTTTCTTCAGATCTGTGAGTTATTCAAATATCTCTCCAATGACATTTTTTCTTAAGATAACCAGAGTTTGTTTCTGGTTTGTTTCACTCAAAGCTCACTTTGGGTTCTACTCCCTGAAATAGTTGGATTCTGAAATTTAGAAGAGACACTTTAGAAGTTTTTAAAAAACAATGACCTACATTCCAGGGCAAGCATTCTTAACCTGGGGGGTTTTAGGTGATCCCTGAGCCTCCTGCAACTATATATGTTGTCTTTTGATGAAATCTATAGCTTTCATCATATTATTAAAGAAGTCTATAACCCGTAAAATTCTAACAACTACTGCTTTAAAAATTTATTTCAGTTTTCAATTAGCATAAGGGATAGTAAAATAGTTAAATATTTTCTTTTAGTGCAAATTATTTTTTTCTTTGAAGAACAGCTTAATACCTAGTCAACTTGGAGACATTTATTTCAAAATAAAGCTATTCAACATTAGAATGTTTCTGCAATAGTTATCATGAAATTTACTTCTCTGGAGGTTCTTAAATCTAGTGTAAGTTGTTTAGTTTAAATTTGTCCTCCTTAAAAAGATTGAGTTGGACATCTTGTGAATTTTTAACCCTTTCTAACCCTATATTTTTAAGATTCTGTATTTTGAAAAAAAAGAATGGCATCTAAATACAAAATACTGTATGGTGTCAGAGCTCTGGGCCAGCTGTTATTAAAGAAGGAGGTAAGGGCAAAGAGATTTAACTGTAAGATGTTCAGTTGAGAAGTAGAAGTGGAGACTCTTTCTGCAGTAGAACTATCACATGGGAGGGTAAAGAACTGGGGTGTGTACAGATTCATTGGCAGGAGCTAATACTTTCATCCAAATGTTGCACTTGAAAATGTCAACATGATTTTTTTTTTTCAGCAAACAGATCTCTTTATTTTCATAAAAGCATTAAACAGATTCAAAAACAATGAGAAGAAAAATAAGAGGGTTTCAATTAGAGAGAAAAACAGAGTGCTGATTCAAATACACAGCTTGGTGGGCTTTGGCGTTATTGCAAATCTGGTGGGATAATTAATTGGAAGGTGTTTCATCTCCAGGCAGCTCTCAGTATAACTCAGCATCTATCTCAGTGTGCACAGTCGTCTTATTCCACTAGCTAAGGACAGCACATGAAGAAAACTGCATGTGATTTACACTGCCAAGGGAATTTGGAAGATCAGTATACTTATTCAAATTGGAATTTAGCCCAGACTCTATTTTTGTCAAAGGAAAAAAAGAAAAGAAAACAAGTTTAAGCATTTTAATAAAGCACAAGAACATTGGTTCATTGGGGATATGGCTCAAGTTTTCCAGGCTCTGAAATTTATATTTCATTCTGCATAAAGGTTCAAGTGGTGCTCTTGATATACCAGTATCTTTTTTATTTAAATAAGCAGTTGCTTATCTAGTTGGGTTTTTTAAAAAATATCTATTTGATAGAACCTGGCTTACAGTCTTGCCCTTGCTCTTCCCCACTCAGCAGACCTCTAAAATCTGGAAAGAATGACAGAGACAACCAAGGAGATAACTGGAGTGTCGTAAGAGGGTGAGCTGGTTTTGGACGCCAAGGGGTGGAGGAAGAGCACAGAAGCAAGGCTATCTTTCTTCTCCCCACACAACAAGGAAGATTACCCAGACCCATTGTTTTCTGATCACCAAACTAGCAAAAGAAGGCAATCAAGGTAGGTTCATTTTCTCCCAGTTAGAACGGGAATCCTTCTGACAACATCAGGTAAGCTGACACCACAGGCAAGAATGATCAAATGGGAGCCCCACCACAAACAAGCAGCTAGAGAAAGCATTATACTCCTTGCCAGGCCTGTAACTCCCCTTTTTCACTGAGATACTGAGGCAGGCCGAGGGATCTGACAGGAGGAAACCAGCTAGCTGGTACCTGGTTGAGGAAGCATCTTTGCTCCCAGGGGCCCAAGATTCTCTAGGGCATAATCCCTAGGGTAGCTGAAACTATATTGACAAAGGAGGAATTACTCTACCCAATGTTAAGGCTAACTATCTAGCTATTATAATCAAAACAATGTAATATTGGTAGCATGATAGACAGTAGATCAATGGAATGGAATAGAGAACCCAGAAATAGACCCACACAAGTATGCTTAACTAATTTTTGACCAAGATGCAAAACGCTTTCAATGGAAGAAAGATAGCCTTACAACAAACGGTGCCAGAACAACTGCACATCCATAGGCAACAAGAAGGAGGAGGAGAAGGAGAAGGAGAAGAGGAGAAGGAGAAGAAGAAAAAAGGAAAGAAAAAGATAAAAGAACCTCAGCCTAAAACTCTCGCCTCAAACAAAATTTAACTCAAAATGGATAACAGATTTAAATTGGAAACATAAAACTATAAAACTTTTAGAAAAAACATAAAATAAAATCCTTGGGATCTTTGGCAAAGAATTCTTATATCTGACATCAAAATCACAATCCATAAAAGGGAAAAACTGGTAAATTGGGCCTCATCAAAATTAAAAACTTTCTCCTCCAAGCATCATATGAATAGATGAAAAGTCAAACTATACACTGGGAGAAAATATCTGCAAACCACATATCTGACAAAGAACTAGTATTTAAAGTATGTAAATAAGTCTCAAAACTCAACAGTAGAAATTAGAAAATGGGCAAATGACATGAAGACACATCACCGAAGAGGACAAAGAGATAGCAAACAAACACAACAAAAGTTGTTCAACATCATTAACGATCAGGGAAATGCAAATTAAAACCACAATAAGATATCACTTCATAGTTTCAGAATGGTTAAAATAAAAAATATTGACAACACCAAATGCCGGTGAGGATAAGAAGAAACTAGATCGCTCATGTATTGCTGGTGGTAATATAAAATGGTACAGCCACTTTGGCAAACAATTTGGCCGTTCCTCGAAAAAACTAAGCATACAACTATCATATAATCCAGCAATTGAACTCTTGGGCACTTATCCCAGGAAATGAAAACTTATATTCACCCAAAAACTCACATGAATGTTCACAGTAGCTTTATTCACAATAGCCAAAAATTGGAGTCAGACCAAATGTACTTCAACAGGTGAATGATTAAACAAATAAATGCTGCTAGACATATACCTTGGTTATACTATTCAGGAATAAAAAGGAACAAATCACACACAACAACTTGGATAAATTTCCAAGGAATGATATTGAGTGAAAAAAGACAATCCCCAAAAGTTACATACTGTATGATTCCATTTATAACATTGCAGAAATGACAACATTTTAGAAATGGAGGACAAATTCACGGTTGCCAGGATTTGGAGAGGGGAGCCTGGTTTCATTTAAAAATGGCAACACCAGGTACCCTTATGGTGTTGAAAGTGCCTAGCATCCTGGCTGTGGTGGTGGAAACACAGATCTACACAGAAGATAAAATTGTATAGAACTAAATACACACACGGAGAGTTGAGTACAAGTAAAACTATAGAAATCTGAATAAGGTCGGTGAATTGTATGAGGGTCAGTATCCTAACTGGGACATTATATTAAAGCAGAAGACTATGTCCTTGAGGGCTTTGGGGTTTGGGGTTTGTTTAGAGTGGTCCTGACTAGCTCTGATGTTCTTGCTTTATTTCTTTGTATGAACAGGGTTGACAGGCACCAGGCTGACACCAGTAGTGTGTGCCACTCTCACAAGCAGTGAGCAGTGCAATGCCCAAGCAGGAGCTTGATACCTGGGGTGGTGATGATGATACAAGATGATCATGACAAGGAACCAGCTGAAATGGGGAGATTTTCTTACAGGCTTAAAAGAAGCACTAATTGCTGCTTGAATTTTCAGTCCACATACCTATGTTCCAAACTCCAAGGATTTGAAACGAATCCTCAGTTATTTGAAATCAGTATATTAATCCTAGCTTTCCAAGAGGAAGTGAAATTGCTTCACTAGTGTTCCTTTCCAAGTGACTTTTCCCATCTGTTGTACTTTAATTTGGCTGGAATTTCATGTGTTAAAACACACAGTGGAGACAAGTCAATTATGAGATAACTTGATGCCACATTTAAAGATCCGTTGAAGTGTGAAATGATTCCCAAGCCTCAGATACAAGGCGGAGTAATACAGCACCCACAATAACTGCTAATCTGTGAGGACCTAAAACTAAGGAAGGCTAAGGGGAAGAAAGTTTGATGTTGCAAATTGATTTACTTCAATTCCCAACAAAATTAAAGTTCCTTATGTAAATTTTCTAATGAATGAAGCAGGGGGAAAAAGCTACATCTTTATAAATCTGCAGTGATTCAAAGTCCTTCCCTCAGCTCTCTCAATAGTCTTTTCCCTTTTAATTTTCACCTTCCATCAATCCTCCTCCTCACAATTGCTCGGGGACAAGTATTTGATTATATTTTAAGGGAAAGAAGACTTCTTTGCTCTTCGAGTACTTCATACATAGACCACACTCTACCAAAGGATGTTGTCACTGGGTAGATACTCTAAGTCTAGTATTATTTTGCTTTCCCTTAACCCTCAAAGTTTGCTATCACATTTCCAGGAACTTCCCAGCTTCCCCCAGCACCAATCTTCAGTGTCCCCAAAGGCAGGTAGGTGGAAACCATGGACTCAGGGTTTCTACATTAAAGTGTTCTCATTACCAAGTCTCTTCTCCCTCAAAAATGAAAACAGAAAGCAACAAGACAGAAGCAAAAATTAATAAATGGTGAGTATTTATACCTTATGTGAAAACACTATATATTCCATTTGTTATTTAAAGTTATAGTGCTCCAAATGTATAGGTGAAATAGGTAAAGATGATAAAAATTTTTTTTAAATTATCGTACTCAAAATGAAAAAACATGCTTTACTTAGGAGTCCAAAACTGGAGAAGCATCTCTATCTCTACCAGGCAGTAGCAGCAGGGTGGAAATGTAACCAGTATTAGACCCAGGAATCGATAGTCAGTTCCTATAAACATTCAAATTTGTTCAAATTTATACATTTATTCAAATTTGTCAGGAAAGAACAGTCATATGTGGTATAGGAAAACCAATTCCAAAAGTTCAGCACACCTTATAGATTTATTTTAATTTTTTTTAAAAAAGCTAATACACATTCATTTTAAAATAAATTTGAACAATACAGATATATGTATATCTGTATACATATATTTAGCTGCAATGTGTAGTTTATCTACTATGTCTGAAAATTAATTACTTTATTTAATTATAACCTCCCTGTGAAGTAGAATAATTATCATCCTGGATATTCAGGTTTAAAAAAAACAGTAAGGCTAAGGAGGAGGAGACTATGTTATCGAAAATTTTACAGTAAATTATAAAGCGGGGATGTGATCTTTTGCATCCTGTCTCAGGATCTTAAAACTAGTAACTAGTATGCGACATAAGCCCAGACATAATCATAATTCATAGTGTCATTCCTGATCATTTTTGCCAAAAGGAGGTCATAACTTATAAAGTATTCAGCAACTTACTTTTTTTCACTCACCAATCATAGAAAACCTTGCACATCATTATGCATAAACATCTTTAATACATTCATTCCTTGCTTAACAACTTTTATCCATAACCGAAACTGTGCCACTAAGTGTAAAGTCATTAAATTGAAAAGAAAAATAGAGTTGCCATATGATCTAGCAATCCCACTCCTGGGCTAATACCCAGACAAAACTCTAATTCGAAAAGATACATGCACTCCCCTGTTCATAGCAGCACTATTCACAATAGCCAAGACATGGAAACAACCTAAATGTCCATTGACAGATGAATGGATAAAGAGATGTGGTACATATATATATAATGGAATATTACTCAGCCATTTAATGAAATAACACCATTTGCAGCAAGATGGATGGAACTAGAGATTATCATACTAAGTGAAGTAAGTCAGAAAGAGAAAGACAAATACCATATGATATCACTTACATGTGGAATCTACGACACAAATGAACATAGCTATGAAAACAAAAACAGACTTACAGATATAGAGAACAGACTTGTGGTTGCCAAGGGGCAACAGGGTGGGGAGGAAAGGAATGGGAGGCTGGGATTAGCAGATGTAAACTATTATATATAGCATGGATAAACAACAAGGTCCTACTGTATAGCACAGGGAACTATATTCAATATCCTGTGATAAACCATAATGGAAAAGAATATGAAAAGAATGTAATATATATGTGTATAACTGTCACTTTGCTGTACAGCAGAAATTAAACACAATACCGTAAATCAACTATACTTCAATAAAATTTTTTTTAAAAATTCAAAAGAAATACGTATACTAATTTTAATGAGAAAAATTATGATTCCTTTCAACCTAACCTAAGATACCAAAACTATTTTCACAGAGAAAAATACATTAATTGACAATAAAACCAAGTTTATGTTAGCAATAAAAAACAGTTCGAGAGGAAACAAAATCAGTTTTTCATAAATGAAGAAAACGTAATAATGTCATGAAGGTTTATTGTACTCAGTGAGAAGGAACAGATAGTGAACGGTGAGGCAGAAGAGAGGTGCAAGGAAGGCAGTCTAAGGAAGACATAGAAAGGTTACGTAATCAACTTTCAGCCAGGCATTCCATATCGTATGTTAAGTAAACTACCTTAAAGGACTGCAGAATCTTTATTTCCCTCTTCCTCTTCAGTCCTCCTTTATCACACCTATCCTTTGCTCCATGATTAAAGTTTTCTCACTTTTCTTTCTATAACATTTACTTTGTCAATTTTTGAGCCATTTGGGCACTCGTGGTTAACTTTTAATTCAAAGTAGACTTGAAAGTAAAGGCTAAACACAAGAGTAGGTCAAAACATTTGGAAATAGGAATGCATGTGCATAAAAGCCAAAGTCATAGAAGTTGCTACTCTTTTATCCCTCTTGCTCTGTGTGCCTACAGAAAGGAAGATGTCCTGGGATCAGACAATTCTAACAACAATTCAAATATGTTCTGCGTATGTATCTCCTCGGCACAGAAATTATTGTGTTGACTAAAATTTGAGCATGTCCTTGTCTAAAATGATAAAGTCAAAATATTCTTTAGATTATGTTTCTTTTGTAGGTTTTTAGGTGAAAGCATTGTTACAAAAAAAATAGTCACCCAAAAAGTGGTAAAAATTTTCAAAAAGCATTATGGTGAAAAGTCAGTAATTGAACAATCATTTTGTGAAGTAAATCTATAGTTTTGGCAGCTTATAGAATTGTATATGACTAAATTCTGAATTGTTTAACTAGTCCCCTATTAACGAATATTTAAGTTAGCACTTATTTCATACTATTACAGACAGTGTTGAAATAAGCATTCTTAAACTTAGTTCTTTCAGAGTCTGTATAAGTATTCTTCTAATGTAGATTCCCTGACATGGAATTGCTGAATCATAAGGCAGACATATATAAAATTTTAACACATCACATCAAATTACTTTCCACAAGGTTTAAGGTAATTTACATTCCCGCCAACAGTATGTGAAACTAATATCTATTTCCCTATAACTTTACTGGTACTGGAAATTATCAATTTTAACAAATTCTGTAGTTCTGATGGGTAAAATTTTTCACTAATTACTAGTCAGTATAAGCATCATTATCAATTTGATTACACTTCTATAAATATTCTGCAAGTATCTTTTCTCCATTTTATTGTTTTGTTTTTGTTGTTGTTATCCATTTATTGGAGCTTACTTATTATACATTAGGGACATTAACATTTTGTTACTTACATTTCAGTTTGTTTAGATTTGACTTTGTCTATTGTACTCCTTAATATACAATAATTTCAACATATTTTGTAGTTAAATTTGTCATTTTTTTTCTTTATGGCAGCTGAATTCCTTATCTTGCTTAAATAGGTTTCATACATCATTAGTTTATCACAAACAGTAGCCAAAATTTTTCTACCATGGTTACAAAATGTAATTTATGTTAGCTCTATCTAAAAATTATTTTATTAAGGTATGTGTGATAGACTTCGTTAGTGCCCAACAATATCTGATTCTCCTCTCTTGTCTAGGCATCCAGAAGACGGTACTTCCCAGCCTTCAGGCCGGTAAGAAGCACTTTATGACTCACTGTGACAAATGGATGTGAGTCGATGTGATGTATGTCGCTTCCATGCTGGAATAGAAAACTGGCACTCCGTGATTTCACATCCTTTGCTTCCCTGTTGGTAGCAAGTGTGGAAGCCATATATTGAAATATCAGAGCCATAAGACCCAAACAACTTGGGTCTATGAGTCGTGTGTGGAAGACGATAGTTATAGAGATTCACCTGACCTGCAGTGCATTTTGCATGAGCAAGAAATAAACACTTTGTGTTAATCACTGAGATTTTACGGGTGTTTTACTACTGTTATGTTACTCACATAAGCTCAACGTATCATGACTAATAGAATATGATACAATACAACTCCAAAATGAACAGATGATAGAAGATTCATAGATAGGTAGATAGATAGATAGATAGGTAGGTAGGTAGATAGATAGATAGATAGATAGATAGATAGATAGATAGATAGATAGATAGATAGATGATAGATAGAATTTTCCTCCAAATTAAGAGATAGTTAAACTCAAATCAATATATCACAAATGTAATGTTGAACAAAAGAATGAAGGTATAACAGAATGGATATTAAGTGATTTCATGAATATAAAGTTTGAAAACAAAACTAAACTACAGTGTTAGAATAGTGGTTACCTTTAGGAAGGGGAGAGTTTGTCAGGGGACAAGAGAAGAGATTGTGAGATGATAGTATTAATCTATTTTTGACATAGGTGACGGTTACATGAGTGTTATCCTATGTTCAGCATGGTTTTAAAACTGAATTTATATGGCGTCTTTATTAAATATTCTACAAAATGATTTTTTTCACTCAGATGGATGCTGTATGTATGCCAATACACATACATTTAGATTTAGTTCATCCAAAATTTTGTTTTCAAAAATTTTTTAATATTTTATGGCTTTTTGCAGACTTAAGTATTATAGACCAAGTAAAATGCACTTTCCAAGTTTCTTTCTTCACTATGGTCTTTCATATTATGGAAAATAAATGGCACAACTATAGGACAAAATTGCTCTCCTTTCCTTAAAACAGAAGCACAAACACACTTGTATTTCTCTGTCACTATTGTTCCTGATATAGTCTCACTCACCCATATTATCATTTTAATCAACTGACTTCCTTTTCCTAAAGAAACCCGGGGGATATATAATTGAAGATTATCTGTCACACATCAACATTTTAACAGACTAAAAAAACTCATGAATATACACAGCTCAAGTTTTCCTGACATACTTAAACAGTTTTTCTATACTTGCTGCATTGTCTGGAATTCTACTTATTTCCTCTGGGCTGACTTTTTTCTTGTAATAATAAATATTATATAGCCTTCAATAACTATTTCAGTAAGAGACCACAGTTGCAAACTTTCTTAGTCCATTTATCACCTCTGGAAGAGTCCGACCACAAAGGGAACTCTGAGTAGACAGTTAAATTCCTGTATCATTTTAAAGATCATTGACTTTTGGCATCCATTTTTGCTCATAGGTGGCTTGGCTCAGGTACTGGTTGTGTTACTATATTTTTCTTCCCATCATGCATCTTGGACAAGTCACAGCCCTTGACAGTGAACTGGCTCATTTCTCAGTCTCCTTCCATTGGAGGGAGAATACTGCCCTAGCTCCCAGCTGTACACCCTGACCCTGGCTCTGGTTCTTTCCTGTCTGTGGAGTGTATTTGGTCTCCATCACTCTACACAAGTCAAATACTTATTTCTGTTCCCGGAAGCTGATACATGCACAGATTCAGCTCTAGTTTCTACTGTGTGTTTCTGTTCTTTTATTTTCCCAAAAAGAATTTAAAATTTGAGTGGGCCACAACCTTTTTATTAAAAAAAAAAAAAAAGAAAAAAACTTTATCTGTCATTTTCTAACTATTTTTTCCTGGGAGGGTTAGTGGGGGGTGTCTGGGGGGGGTGCAGTAGAATTTAGCTTAATGCAGCTGAAAAGTAAATGTTAAACATCATCTTGACTAGAAAATACCCAGAAGCTTATGACTAAGAACTTCCCACTGTGCCAGAAATAAATTCATGCTAAGCGAATAGGTACTTCATTTTGTGAAGCTAAAATTCCAACATCATCCCAGAACCCTATACCAGAGCTCTCCTAACAGTGTTAGATTCCAACTTGCTTTCCTGCCATGTTGTTTTCCCCTTTCAGACTTTTGTAGGGTTTGATCACCTGAGATGGACAGTTAACAACGGTAGCTTACTAAAGATTGTTGAGTTTTCTTTTCATAAACAAAAAACTGCTAATTGGTATAATGTTCTACAACTAATTTTGCAGGTTATTTGGAAAGTGCTCAAACTTACACATTTCATTCCCTATATTTTGCAAGTAGTTGAAGTTTTAGGGCACAAATAAAAAACATTCTTCTTTGCCCTTCTTGAATACTAAAGTAATTTGGGAAAAGAGACAAGAATCATGACAGCAGTTTATTAAAGAGAGGACTGAATTGGAAATCATAGATTGATCTATATCTGCAATCAAATTACCTAAAACATCTAATCCCCACTGAGCTTGCCAAACCCAAATCTCAGATACCCCCCTGCAATGGCAGAGTGTATCCTGGTAATCATAGAATTGGCTGCAGAGACTGTGGGCATCTTGAAGACAGGACACACACTGACCTTGACACACCTATCTCTGATGAGAAAGCCCAGCCTTGACTGAACTATCCACACTCCACTCCTTCTCCCAAACTCACCAACCAGCTCAGCCCATCTTCCCCAAGGGAAGAGAGTATAGCGGGTGGGGAGAAAGGGGGTGGGAGGAAAGAAATCTAGGTTGAGTTTCCTCAGAAGCAGATCCTGAGGCCGAATTTGAGTACAAACAATTAATGCTTCCTGGAAAATGATGGAAGGAAACACTGGCAGTGGAGTGAGAAAGTGGGACCTAGAAGGGAAGGAAGCCAATGTAGGGCATCAGTGGGCAGGTTAATCCTGTGGATGTGGGGCTCCATCCTGCTGGGGACCCTGAGATACTGAGTAGAACACGTCTTCAAGTTGTCCCACCCATGAGGACAAACAGCTGAGGTGGTTCCACCAACCCTTTTCGTCATTAGAGGAGAGCTCTGCTGGAGGCGATAACTCCTCAGTCATTCTTGGGTACCCCATTCAGGCAAGCAGGCTCCTGGGACCAGAGGAAGCCCTCAGGTGCAGAAGAAAAGCAGTAGTACTGACACTGATGGGAACAGGAAGTCTTGTGGGGATATGGGTGGGGTACTGACAGTTTCGTCCACGCACAAGCAACTCCGCCTGGTAATTCTCAAAAGGTGAACTTACCACTTAAGGGGCCATGATAGTGCAACAAGATCATAAATACGACTCACAATTTCTGTGGGTCAGAAATTTGGGAGCAATTTAGCTGGGTGATTCTGGCTCAGGCTGTCTCACGAGGTTGCAGTCAAGATGTTGGTAGGGGCTGCAGCACGTGAAGGCTTGACTTGGGATGGAGGAGCCATGTTCAAGGCGACTCACTCAGGTGGCTGTTGTTAGGTAGCTTAGATCCTTGCCATGTGGACCCCTCCGGGGGGTTGTGTGAATGTCCTCACAATAAAGAAGCGGATTTCCCTAGCAAGTGATCCAAGGAAGAAAAAGAGGGCAAGCAGGAAGCCACAATGCCTACTTATGACCTTATCTTGGAATTCTCATATCATCACTTCTTTTTATTCTATTTTCTAGAAACAAGTCAATAAGTCCAGCCCACTCCCAAGGGTAAGGGAATTAGGTTCCACTTCTCAAAGGGAGGAGTATACAAGAATTTATAGATATATTTTTTAACTGCAAGAGGCCCCAAGCATCCCTATACTCTAAAGTGAGGTGCTAGACCTCACTTGCAACTTTTATAAGAGATTACGATGGAAAGGTCCAGAGAAAATATCTGGAGCTTGCTGTTATGTTCCCTAAGTCCTCCCAACATGGGAAAAGGGATGGATGCCCCTGTGTTTTAAGCCCAAGTGAAAAGAGTTTTATGGAGACTTTTAGGAGAGTTTGACACGTGTGTCCTGGAATATAAAATCTAAATTCTGAGATACAAAAGGGACCTCGGACTTTCACAAGTGTTATAACAAAACTAAGGCACTATAATTTTGCAGTTATATGACATTCTATAGTTGCCAAAGTCTGGTATCTACTTTAGAATAGAAAACTTTCTCATGCTCACAGATGATGTCTAGGTGTTACAATACTTAGTTTCTATTCCAATTGTTTTCTTATACTTCAGGTGTGACTTTGGATAACCTTCCCCTATTGTACCAGCCACCCAAGATTATAGTTACTGTAATAAAAACTGGAAAAAAAAATCTATTAAAGCTACTTGAATGTACTATTAAAAATAAGAGTTTATTCTTCAAAAAAAAAAAAATTCTGAGATATTCTTGAAAAGACTAAAGCCAGAGGCAGTGTGCTTAAGCCTCAGAGAGCAGAATGAGGGGGCCCAAACCTCACTTAGAGCTAGCTTCCCCTCCCTTAAGCAGGGCAAAGTACTCCACTGCGACTCCAGGGACAGAGCTGGGAGTCACAGCTGACTGCCAGATGACAGGTGACAGGCATTTCCCATTTCTAGGGAGCTCAGGTCAAGGTCTCCAGAGGGAGGACCTCCAAAGACTCACAAACAAACATCCCCCAAGAGAGCTTCAAACATCTAGCGGTGGCCAGAGGTCACCAGACTAGATGACAACTGTACCAGCTTCTAACCCTTCACCCCTAACCCCATTGACCTATCTCCAATCTCAGCGGACTTTAAATGACAGCAACTAGCAAGTGAGAGGGCTCCCAGGCTCTCACCCGCCCCTCTGGTCTCCCAGGCCTGGGTGAGGCCCAAACTGGTGGAAAGAAGATGCTTTAAGTTGTCTGAATGTTCAGAGTCTGTATTATACAGTGGACTGGAATTATGTCACGATTAGACTGGACAAGGTTCTTGAATGCCAAACCAGGAATGTTTGTTAGTGTCCAAGACCTCACCAAACCCCCCCCCCCACCCCAGGATGGAAGAAGAACTTTCTCCTTCCACTTTTACCTAAAAGTTTCCACATTTACCTAACAACTCCGCTGCATTAAATAAACCAGTTGTATTTGGAATGTTAGCTGGGAGAGAACCGATTCCTTAGAGTTATGAAGCAGATCATTCTGAAGTGACTCATAAAGACACATTGCTTTGCCCCAACCATTAAGAGAAACTCTATGTTATTAATTCCATTTTGACTATGGAGAAGCTGAAAATGAGAAAGGAAATAGTCTTGGTTGTGTAGGAAAATTGGTCAGCTGCCAGCCCGGAGATACAGTTCCGGAGGGCCAAGCTCATCCTACCAGAGACCGATTTTCCTTCTTAAGCAACTGGCTCTTCTCAGCCAGGCAACTGCCCCACCCTTCACTGCCTGAATGTCAGCCATTTACAATCCCACTGAATTTTAATTCCGTCCTTAACTTTTCCGTCGGTCCCCGATTGCTTGCACTCACTTGAGAAGCCAAGTCCCCTCCCACATATATGGGAAACTAGAAACTTTCCAGAACAGGTCTGAGAAAGGTACTGCTCCTGGTCTCAAGAAAGCCACTGTCTAGTTCAGGTGGGAGACTGGACTTGCCTAGCCTCCCCGAATGTGTATTCTTGCCCCTGTAAGAATCCCATCTCTTTGATGGGTTTGTGTACTGCCCCCTAAACACCCCTTGGTCCTGTGCTTCCACCACCCTGAGCACCCCAAGTTCCATGTGCTCTGTGGGCTCAGCAAGGGCTTCTGGCCGACGGACTCCCTGAAATACAGGCAGCGGCATCCTCATCTTTTTTTTTTTTTTTGAAGATTTTTTTTTAAATTAATTAATTAATTAATTAATTTTAAAATATGGCTGTGTTGGGTCTTCGTTTCTGTGCGAGGGCTTTCTCTAGTTGTGGCAAGTGGGGGCCACCCTTCATCGCGGTGTGCGGGCCTCTCACTATCGCGGCCTCTCTTGTTGCGGAGCACAGGCTCCGGATGCGCAGGCTCAGCAATTGTGGTTCACGGGCCCAGCTGCTCCGCGGCATGTGGGATCTTCCCAGACCAGGGCTCGAACCCGTGTCCCCTGCATTGGCAGGCAGACTCTCAACCACTGCGCCACCAGGGAAGCCCCCATCCTCATCTTTTGTTCATCAGTTATGAGACCTCAGATTCTTCCCCTGTCTCCCATCCCTTCCTGTCCTGCTGCCCTTACCCTCCAAGGGGAAAGGGAGGATTTCACCAGACCAGTACCGACAGTAAACACTTTCGGGCCTTTTCCCTTCAGCGTTAGCTACCTGACCCATCTCTTTAAGCCCGTCTTTGGAGATTTCCACCTCTGGTTTTGGGACTGCCTTTATTGTATGGTCTACTATCAATATAATTCATTAATCACAGCATTTCAGCATATTTGTCATAAAGTCGGCCCTTCTCAGACTACATCCATTCACTCATTCATTCATCCATTCACTCATTCATTCATCGAACGCGTCTGAGTTCCTATTTTGTATAAGGTCACGTCCTACAAGCTGGGCAGATTAAGGCCAGGGCAGTGGTTCTAAGCCTTAGCTGATCCTTGTAGTCATCTGAGAATCTGAAAAAAAAAAAAATACAGATGCCCTGGCTCCACTCCCCAGAGATTCTGATTCAATTATTCCAGGGTCTGAGCATCAGTGATTTTTAAAAGCTCCCTGGGTGATTCTAAAGTGCAGCCAGGACTGAGAACCGTGAGAAAACAAGAGAGTAAATAACTTGGACCAAAATTAAATGGCAAGGATTCCCTAAAAGATCCAGACGGTACTCTGGGGGCCCACGTCCGTCCCTGAAGCAACACTGCCGGTCCCGCGATCTCTGCTCAGCGCAGCCGCACTTTAGCCACGGCTCGAGCGACAGATGTGTCACATCCATCACAAGCTGAGCAAAGGGAAGATGATAGTATCACTAACTTTTTCTCAGCTGAACAATAGCGATGCCACCTTCCTCTAGTGAAACTGCACAGTGGTATGTAAATTTTGTACTGCTAGGCCCACCCAAGTTCTGGGGTCATAAAACTAAAAGACGACTTAGAGGCAAGACTGAATACCTCTGATATTCTTATGGCCGGGTGAGGGCAACAGCTTACACTTCTAGGGAGATCACTGTGATCGACAGAAGTGACAAGCAGTTTGTCACGATTGGAGAAAAGGGAAAGAAAGAAGCTTAGGACATCCTTGTGGTCTGAGGGTCTCTCTGCTTCTATGATATGAAGCGGAGTTAAAGGCAAGAGAAGAAATGGGACCTAATGAAACTTAAAAGCTTTTGCACAGGAAAGGAAACCATAAACAAGACGAAAAGACAACCCTCAGAATGGGAGAAAATATTTGCAAATGAAGCAACTGACAAAGGATTAATCTCCAAAACATACAAGCAGCTCATGCAGCTCAATATCAAAAAAACAAACAACCCAATCCAAAAATGGCAGAAGACCCAAATAGACATTTCTCCAAAGAAGATATACAGATTGCCAACAAACACATGAAAGAATGCTCAACATCATTAATCATTAGAGAAATGCAAATCAAAACTACAGTGAGATATCATCTCACACCGGTCAGAATGGTTATCATCAAAAAATCTACAAACAATAAATGCTGGAGAGGGTGTGGAGAAAAGGGAACCCTCTTGTACTGTTGGTGGGAATGTAAACTGATACAGCCACTATGGAGAACAGTATGGAGGTTCCTTAAAAAAACTAAAAATAGAACTACCATACAGCCCAGCAATCCCACTACTGGGCATATACCCTGAGAAAACCATAATTCAAAAAGAGTCATGTACCAAAAAGTTCATTGCAGCTCTATTTACAATAGCCAGGACATGGAAGCAACCTAAGTGTCCATCAACAGATGAATGGATAAAGAAGATGTGGCACATATATACAATGGAATATTACTCAGCCATAAAAAGGAACGAAACTGAGTTATTTTTAGTGAGGTGGATGGACCTCGAGACTGTCATACAGAGTGTAGTAAGTCAGAAAGAGAAAAACAAATACCATATGCTAACACATATATATGGAATCTAAAAAAAGAAAAAAAAATGCTCAGAAGAACCTACGGGCAAGACAGGAATAAAGACGCAGACCTACTAGAGAACGGACTTGAGGATACAGGGAGGGGGAAGGGTAAGCTGGGACAAAGTGAGAGAGTGGCATGGACATATATACACTACCAAATGTAAAACAGATAGCTAGTGGGAAGCAGCCGCATAGCACAGGGAGGTCAGCTCGGTGCTTTGTGACCACCTAGAGGGGTGAGACAGGGAGGGTGGGAGGGACGGAGATGCAAGAGGGAAGAGACATGGGGACATATGTGTATGTATAACTGATTCACTTTGTTATAAAGCAGAAACTAACACACCATTATAAAGCAATTATACTCTAATAAAGATGTTAAAAAAAAAAAAAAGCAAGAAAAGGCTGTAAACTCGCCCCCTCAGGTTCCCCCAGACACTAAGAAATCCTGCCTGGCCCCTTCTCTGCTCTGTCAGAGGGAGGCCTGGCCCCTCCATCCTTCAATGTACAGGCTTAAGGCAAGAGCCCGAGCCACATGGGGAAACTGCTGAGAATGACCCCTTCCTCCCACGGAAGCTGTCTACTGACAAATGCTCCAGTGGATGCTTTGTGCTGCGGGTGGTTCATGGCTTCTCTTTCTCTGCAGAAAATTCCCTTCTCGTGCACAGTGAGAAAATACTAAAGGTGGAGAAAGCCTGGGGCAAGGAGATGTCAGCGAGAGAGCCGTTTTCCTGTTTGTCCATCAGGGGGAGCCTCCGACAAGAGCGCGGGCGGGAGGCAGCCCCGGGATGATTACGCAACGACGAGAGCGCACGCTCCGGCCGGGTGACCGCCCCGCCTGCCGGTGCTGACAGTCCGGAGAGAGAGGCGCATCTGGGGACCAAGCCTCCCATTTCCCCAGAGGGGAGGAAGGGCTCTCAGGACTCTTCCTCCTTCCCGTGAAACCCTGGAAACCGCTCAGTAGTTCTTCTGGTTGACTGCTGCGTACAGATGTCAGCTGCCTGTGAACCGGTGGCACTAGCTCCGTGCTCCTGTTTATTTTCCAAAGAGGGCTGTCCTGATTTTTCTTTTCTTTTCTTTTCTTTTTTAGACCAAATGATAATAGTTATAATAGGCACCTTTCCCTGAGCAGTTCCTATGTGCCCTCACCGAGGAGCGCGGTGCTTGACGTGCACTGTGCAGCAATTTCCTGCTCTGCGTTTTCTATCCCCTCATCCTGCAGCCAGGGGTCCTACCAGCGCCTTACTTCATGCCTTGCTGCTGCGTTAAATACAGCTTGTTTTTAAAAGGGAGAGAGGGAGGGAGGAAACATATCCATTCCCAAATGTACTGGACTTATCAGGGAGCTTGAGTTTAGAGAAGGAATAGGAAACTGAATATCGTTTGATTTCCCTCTTTTGAAATCAGCTGCATCTTGCTGCTATTTTACCGTTTAAGGTGTGTGTGTGTTTGTGTGTGTGTTTGTATGCGTGTATTTTGTTTTTAATTTCCCTCCAATGTGTCCACGATCTTTTTTGATACCGTATTCTAAAGAAAGATACTGGTTAAAAGGGAAAGAAAGGTATTGTGTAGTTCCTTCTGGTAGGGAACTAGAACTAACTTTTTAACCTCTTTCCTTTCTTAATTATGTCATAAAGGAAAACCATGAAATTATTTTTGAAAGAAAAATACGTAAGAGGTCAAAACTAAGCTTACTTCGTTGAAAACATGTTAATTGTAGAAAATTTGGAAAATATAGATCTAGAAATAAAGGGAATAAAATTCACCCATAATCACTTAATCTAGAGATGAATGCTGTCATTTAATTTAGTGTGTGAACTAATGGCCTTTTTTTTTTCTAACGTTGTATATGCTATCCTACAAAGCATTATGATATTAAATGTACCAGTTAAAAATCTATTGTTTTCCTCATTTAATATATTGTGATCATTTTTAATATGTGCATAATATTCTTTATCATATATAAATGTAGCATAATATGTTCAGTTAATCCCATAGGGATGGACATTAAAGCTATTTCCATTTTTTATAATAGTACATATCACTGGGATAATAATCTTTATATACATTTGTATTTCCTTAGGAAAAATCCTAGAAGAGAAATTGAAGGTCAGTGGATATTTTAAGATAGTTAGTGTGTTTGCAAATGCCCTTCTGGAAACATGGTGCCAATTTGTATTTTCACCAACAATTATGAGCCAACACGGGTGTAGTTCCTTTTTGTATGCTTTGCCAGTTTTACAGGATACAGGTAGTATATCATTGTTTTTCTAATTTGTATTCCTCTGCCACTTTCTTTTGAATTTCTCAGATTTCCTTTAAGGACCTTTCCAACAGACTTAGATTCTGATGGAAGCAATAAAAGATAAGAATGTGTAGCAGCCGAAGAAACAAGGAACATGCAGTGGGAGACACTGGCATTTAAGACATTTGAGACTTGAGGGAACAATGACCTTGAATAGACGATGCTTTTATAGAGACTCAGGACATTTAGTGGGAAAGATTCACAGCCAAGAAAATCAGAGAGGGACTGTGCCTGGGGATACAGGTTGGGATAATTCTTAAATTTGATTATTCAACTTTAATAACTAAAAACCCACCATGGTCAGAAAGACTAAACACAAGAATTCTGGTGATTTTTGCTTCTAAGCTGCCTCACAATAAGGCAAGATTGTAGCAGTGGGGAAAGGGATGACCTTTGAGAAGTCTTTCTTCACCCTGAGACTCAGATTTTATAACTGGTTTGTACACCCAGGTATACTCGTGTCATCTTGTGGCGTGCATAGCTGGGTGTGCATGTCTTCACAGATCTCATCCCTCATTTTAACTGAGTGTGAAAGAGACAGGAGCCCGTGTTAGGAAAGAGAGGGACAATTAAGAAATAGCTCTGCTTTGGGGAAGCAAGTTAATTTACTGAACCACCGATTTACACTGAAAAACAATTTGCCCAAAACAATTTGCCAAATGCCCAATTTGCAAAATTTGGGGGAATGTTTAAAAAGTTTTAGTTTCATCATCGTCCTGTGCTTTCCCTGGCCCCATCTCAGAGGCTTGCCCAGGCTCCTTTGTTAGAGAGGCAGGGTCAAGTTCAGAGGCAGGAGCGAGGAGAGGCAGAGGTAGCGGCAGGAACTATACTAAAACTTATAAACAAAACCTTCATGAGTCAGGAAATTGGTCATTCATGAAGTTAATTTTAGTAAATTGGCTTTCAACAAATTGGCCAAGAGCCCTGCTTTTAGCACCTTCTTCTGGAAATAACTCCTTTTCCTTCTCCAGTCCAAAGCTGTACTTCACCTAGACCTTGAGATTGTGCCATTCCTAAGTAAAACACCAACACTAACCACTTGCTATGGGACTTAAAGATTTAACTGTTAGCTGGCTAAATGTTAACGTGGAATCCTAGAGGATCTTTAATAATACTTAATAATACATTCAAAGTCCACAAGATGATGGTGATTTGGAAATAACTTCTCTCACCTATTCCAACCTGCCCTCTAGCTCCATCCATGGTCATAGGGCATTCGTGAGCCCCATTTTTGGATAGAGAACACCCCCAATCTTCGACCTGCATACCCTTTCCTGCAGCCCCTTTATAGCCTTTCAAAAACAAATGAGTAAATAGCAATCACGGCTGTCTCCACTTACCTCTGCCCCTGTGTGAGTTACTAGGTGTTTGATCCACTGCTGGACAGAAGCCTTTGAAAGCTGGGAGATTGGCAAAGAGGATGGGTCCCTTGAAGTGATCTGGCCTATAGAGCAGAGACAAAGGAATAAGCAGATATTTTGCATTAAGATGAGTTTCCTGCCAGTTTTCTCATGAATTTTTCCTAAAATAGAAGTGCATTTACTTTTCAGCCTGAATACATTTTAAAAGCCCTCTTCTACCATCATAGCCTTGATAGATGCTAGACTCTACAGAAGATTAAAGATGACAGGGATGGTGAGAAGGGTGAATCTCAGATAAAAGCTGTCCCCACACACGTTGGGGCATAGCAAATATTGGTTACGCCCACATTTTTGCAGTGGTCTCCGTATGGGAAATGTAAAGTTGGTTAAAGTTACAGTGTTCAGAGGCATAAAAATATATGTGTAAAAACTTCAATAAAAAGTGTTATGTGTAGGGTGCCAACATGGTCATGAACTTGACTGGGATGCCAAGGATGTTGGCAGACGTGGCAGAAGAAGCAAGTGAGTTGCATGCCGAAATGATTAAGGAAGATGGAAGAGTGAACTGAAAAACAGTGTCAAGGGTGCAAGAGGAGATATAATTGACTAATGGATGCAGGACAATTTCATCTATCATGTTGGAAATCTAGCAGGTGCCTATTTAAAGTCAACCCTATAGCATTCTAGAGCTGAGGATAATTTATCTGCAGGTTCAAACCAGATTTGCTCTGGACCAAGCATGAAAACATAGTAAATATGTAGCCTTTTAAAGAATCTTATCGCTCTAGATACAGGTATAGGTAGATACTTGTGAATTGAGGCAGATCATAACATAATAAATAGAGAGTAAACTATTTGTGTTCTTTTTTCTTTTTCCTTTTTTGATCCTCTTTCTGCCCAACAGAAGGACCAATTTCACACTTTACAAAAGGCAGTGTCACCTCAGATCTATGAACCATTTTATTTCAAACACAACTTACTATGACAATTCTGTCTACTGCTTGGTTGGGAAAAGGCCTTTCCATATCTCACTCACTGCAGAACAATCCGATTTTCTTGTAATATCCAACTGGTGTTTATATCTATCTCTTGAAATCTTAGGGCTGTTAGAATTAGATCAGAAGTAATCCATGTAGAATGGAGCTGAGATTCATGTCACTGACAACTAGAAAGAGAGAGAGAGAGAAGCTAATAGCATCACAGGGACAGAATGGACTCCCTTACAGATCTTTGGAAGTCTAGCACCTTATGTTTCCTGAACCATTCATTGCAAGGCTAACTCTGAGGTCCTGGATGGCGGTCACCTTCAGCCTGAGCAGCAGGGCTCCTGACCGTCTCTGATATAGACCACGTGGCTAGTCTCTCTTTGGAATCACCAGAATAGCTGGATTGGTTATACTGTGTCATTTCAGAACACCCACCTCAACCCTCACCCTGTTTATTTGTTGACACTAGGAATTCTTTTATTATTATTTAAATTTTTTATTCAATTTATTTAAACTAAAAAAAAAAAAAGTTCACCCATTTGTCTCACTTCCCACCCTTCACTTTTGGCAACCATCAATCTGTCCTCTGTATCTATGATCTTTGGTGTCTTTGTGTTTTTTTGTTTGTTTACTGTTTTAGATTCTACACATAGGAGAGATCATACAGTATTTGCCTTCGTCTGACTTATTTCACTTAGCATAATATAATATACTCTAGATCCATCCATGTTGCCGCAAATGGCAAGATTTATTTTTTAATGGTTGAATAATATTCCATTGTGTATGTATGTATATATATATATATATATATCTCCCATATCTTCTTTATCCACTCATTTATCGATGAACACTCAGGTAGCTTCCATGTCTTGGAAGAAATGAACTTGGGGGTACATATATCTTTTTGAGTTAGTGTTTTCATTTTCTTTAGGTAAATACCCAAAGGTGGAATTCGTGGATCTTATTGGAGTTCTATATACTTTTAATTTTTTGAGGATTCTCACTAATGTTCTCCATAGTGGCTGCACCAGTATGCATTCCCACCAATAGTGCACAAGGGTTTCGTCTTCTCCACACCCTCTCCAACACTTGTCATTTCTTGTCTTTTTGATAATAGCCATTCTAACAGGTGTGAGGTGATATCCCATGGTGGTTTTGATTTGTATTTCTCTGATGATTAGTGATGTTGAGAATCTTTTTATGTACCCATTGGCCGTCTGTAAGTCTTCTTTGGAAAAATGTCTATTCAGATCTTCTGCCCATTTTTTTAACCAGATTGTTTGGCGTTTTTAGCTATTGAACTGTGTAAGGGGTTTTTTTTGTTTGTTTTGTTTTTTAATATATTTAGGATATTAGTCCTAAATAGATATATGATTTGCAATAATTTTCTCCCATTCATTAGTTGCCTTTTCATTTTGTTGAGGGTTTCCTTTACTGTGCAGAAGCTCTTTAGTTGGATGTACTTCCACTTGTTTATTTTTGCTTTTGTTGCTTTTGCTTTTGGTGTTAGATTCAAAAAATCATCACCAAGACCTGTGTCTAAGAGTTTACAACCTATGTTTTCTTCTAGAAGTTTTATGGCTTCAGGTCTTACGTTCAAGTCTTTAATCCATTTTGAGTAAATTTTTCTGTATGGTATAAAATACTGGTTCAGTTTCATTCTATTGCATGTGACTGTCCATTCTTCCCAACACCATTTATTGAAGAGACTATCCTTTCCCCACTGTATATTCTTGTAATTTGTCATAAAATAATTGACCATATATGCATGGATTTATTTCTGGTCTCTCTATTCTGTTCCACTGATCTATGTGTCTGTTTTTGTGCCAATACAATACTGTTTATAGTTACTATAGCTTTATAATATAGTTTGAAATCAGGGAGTGCGATGCCTCCAGTTTTGTTCATCTTTCTCAAGATTGCCTTGGCTATTCAGGGTCTTCTGTGGTTCCATAAAATTATTAGGATTGTTTGTTCTAATTCTGTGAAAAACGCCATTGGAATTTTGATAGGAATTGCATTGAATCTGTAGATTTCCTTGGCTAGTATGGACATTTCAACAATATTAATTCATCTAATCCATGAGCATGGAATCCTTCCATTTATTTGTGTCTTCTTCAACTTCTTTCATAAATGTTTTGTAGTTTTCAATATATACATCTTTTACCTCTTTGGTTAAAGTTATTCTTAGGTATTTTATCTTTTTAATGCAATTGTAAATGGGATTGCTTTCTTAATTTTTCTGATAGTTTGTAATTGGTGTATAGAAACACAACAGATTTTTGTCTACTGATTTTGTATCCTATAACTTTACTGAATTTGCTTATTAATTCTAATAGTTTATTGATGGAGTCTTTAGAGTTTTCTATATATAATATCATGTCATCTGCAAATAGTGACAGTTTAACTTCTTCCTTTCCAATTTAGATGACTTTTATTTCTTTTTCTTGCCTAATTGCTCTGGCTAGGATTTCCAATACTATGTTGAATAAAAGTGGTGGGAGTAGACATCCTTGTCTTGTTCCTGATCTTAGAGGAAAAGCTTTCAGATTTTCACCATTGAGTATAATGTTAGCTATGGGCTTGTCATATATGGCTTTTATTATGTTGAGGTATGCTCTCTCTATACGCATTTTGTTGAGAGTTTTTATCATAAATAGATATTGAATTTTGTCGAAAGCTTTTTCTGCATCTTTTGAGATGATCATATAATTTTTAGCCTTCATTTTGTTAATGTGGTGTATCACACTGACTGATTTGTGGATGTTGAACTATCCTTGCATCCCCAGAATAAATCTCACTTGGTCATGGTGTATGATCCTTTTACTGTATTGTTGAATTCTGTTTGCTAACATTTTGTTGAGGAATTTTACATCTATGTTCATCAGGAATATTGAACTGTAATTTTCTTTTTATGTGATATCTTTGTCTGGTTGGTATCAGGGTAATGCTGGCCTCGTAAAATGAGTTTGGAAGTGCTCCTTCCTATTTTATTTTTTGGAAGAGTTTGAGAAGAATTGTTATTAATTCTTCTTTGAATGTTTGGTAGAACTCACCAGTGAAGCCATTCTGTCCTGGACTTTTGTTTGCTAGGAGGTGTTTTTGTTTTTTTTTTTAATTTTTAATTTTAATTTTAATTTTTTTTTTGGCTGCGTTGGGTGTTCATTGCTGTGTGTGGGCTTTCTCTAGTTGCAGCGAGCAGGGGCTACTCTTCGTTGCAGTGTGTGGGCTTCTCATTGCGGTGGCTTCTCTTGTTGCAGGGCATGGGCTCTAGGCACACGGGCTTCAGTAGTTGCAGCACATGGGCTCAGTAGTTGTGGCATGCGGACCCTAGAGTGTGCGGGCTTCAGCAGTTGTGGCACATGGGCTCAGTAGTTGTGGCTCGCAGGCTCTAGAGCACAGGCTCTGTAGTTGTGGCACATGGGCTTAGTTGCTCCAGGGCATGTGGGATCTTCATGGACCAGGGATCAAACCTGTGTCCCCTGCATTGGCAAGTGGATTCTTAACCACTGTGCCACCAGGGAAGTCCCTGTTGGGAGGTTTTTAATTACTGATTCAATCTCTTTACTAGTCATCATTCTGTTCAGATTTTCTATTTCATCATTATTCAGTCTTGGTAGCTTGTAGAATTCTAGGAAATTATCCATTTCTTCTAGGTTGTTTAATTTGTTGGAGTATAATTGTTCATAGCAGTCTCTTATGATCCTTTGTATTTCTGTGGTATCAGTTGTATTATCTTAATATCTCCTCTTTCATTTCTGATTTCTCAGGAATTTTTTTTTGTAATAAATCTTTTTATTCTGGTTAGAAATAAAGCTTAAAAATGGTTGGGAATGGTGACACGTTGCTTTAAGCTCACACTTAGCTCTAGAGGTGGGTAACAGAACTTTTTCTAGGAGCAGACTTCCATACAGGAAAAACAGCTCATGTGAGGGAGGAGGAGAAGCTGGAGGTATCAAACACATTCGGGCACTCAGCACTTGGATCAGGGCCTTTATAGTCTATGGCCAAACACCTTACACCTTCTAGGAATTCAATATAAGTATTAAACCCCAAACTACTAAAACTGGAATTATTTAACATTAATAATTTGAGTCTTTAAATTTTTGGTTTGTGAAGGACTGCATCAGTCTGTATCTGCAAATCAAGTGTTTTTCTTTTAAATCAGGTGCCAATGCTTCCCATGGCACATGCCAGCCCTCCAGCAAGAGTTATGAGTTATGTGTCGAAACAAGAAGGATCATCTCATTATAGAATTATGGCATCATTGAGTAGGAAGGGAGCTTCAAGTTCCTCTAGTGCAGCCTCCAAGCTGATACAGGAATTCTCTTTACAACATCCCTATCAGGTGGCCATCAAGTCTCAACCTGTGTATTCATCCAGACCTGGATGAATTCATCCAAACCTGGATTCATCCAAAACCTCGAGAAAAGCTATTATGCTCTCAATGGCCTCAACTGGAGGAAAAGTTTTTGTTATTTTGAGTCAAAATATACCTTTGTATCACTTTGCTTGCTTCCCCTCTAGCAACTCAGCAAACAGTGTGCTCCCTTCAACATCATTGCCCATTGACTGAACGTCAATCATAACATAAAAAGAGCACTGGAGTGAGTTTCCAGAGTCCCAAATTTGCTCCTTAGCTCTGCTGCAAATCAAACGTGAAACCTGTGCTTAAATTAAATTACCCTTTTACTATTGATTATTTTTTTTTTCCTTCTTGGTAAGTTTCTTTTTTTAAAGATCTGCATCTGTACATTTCAAGTGGAAAAATTTTTTAGCAAATTAAAATATTTTATTTAAAATTGAGAGATAGGTTTAACTTTTACTTTCGTATTATGAAAATTTTCAAACATGTACACGAGTTGATGTAATAGAATAATGAATGCCCTTGTAATCAATACCCAGCTGTAAATATACCAATTTGTGATCAATCTTATTTCGTCTTTATCCTCACCAAGTTTCCCTCTTTTCTGGATTTGTATCGAAGCAAATCCCATCCCAAGTATCATATAAAACTATCCATAATGATTCACAGTTTCTCTAAAATATAAGGACTGTGACTTTGTAACAACAAATAATTCCTAAATATCTTAAACTATACAGGCAGTGCTCACATTTCTCCAACATGTGCATCCTCTCTCTCTCTCTCTCTCTCTCTTTCTGCTTGCTTGAATCAGGATGCAAATGAGAGCCTATCATTGCAATTGGTTAAGTCTCTTTTAACCTACAGATTCCCCTGTCCATCTAACTTTTATTTTTTCCTTAGAATTTTATTTCTTAAATAAAATAGGTTATATGTAATTAGTGTACAAAGGATAGCTTTGTGAATTTGTGCTCTTATATTTGTTTCCTTTTTTTCACCAGTGTATCTTTTTAGTAATGTAGAAGTGGAGTTTCTGGGTCAAAGGGTAAATGCATATGCAACTTATCAGAATATTGTCAAATATTGCAGTATTGCAAAATAGTGTCTCCATAGGTCTCGTACCGCTTTGCATTCCCACCATTCCTGAAAGGCATTAGTGATTTTGGAGGCTGCTAAAGCTCTAAAATTATAGAATAAGTATTTGATGAGACCTCCCATGTTTCCATGAGTCTTCTCCTTTCCAGGCTAAACTTATTCTAGTTCTTGCACATTTGATAAATAGACCTGATGTGTCCTCAGCCATTAATAAAATTCTTAAACGGAAGTGGATTAAGACACCTTGACAAGTACCAAGACACTTCCTTCCAGGATGACATTGGCTGGGCATCTTGAATTGTTCAAAATGCCCATCTATCATTCCTCCACTCTGCTTTTATGAGATTGTATCCAATGCACAAAAAAATTAAAATTCACTTGTTATCTGTGTCTTTCCCCTCAAAGTGTAGTATATGAACTAAGATAGTGACCTCTACACTCAGACTCCTTGAGCTTGTATCTTGTCTCCATCAGCTGTGTTCCACTGGATCAGTTATTTAAACCTCTCTGCCTCTGTTTTATCATTTGCTATATGGAGTTTTTTAAAGTACCTGTTGTGATGATTACAAAAGATAATAGACATAAGGGATTTAAAACAGCATCCAGCAAGGAGTAAGTCTTCCCAAAATGTTGGTTCTTAAATAAAAGCTACTAATCTGATAACAAGGTCCAAAAAAATTAAGGTAATTTAGCAAGAATTATTGTTATTGAATGTGCCCTGGAGGATTTTTCCTGGAATTTACACATGCTTATCTCTAGTCTCTGAAAACCATCTCTAGTCTCTGGAAATTTTATCAGTTAGGGTTAAGTTCAGCTGCATAAGAGATACTCCAAAATAACATAATCAAATAGAAGTGGGTTTTTTTTCCTGAAATAGAAGAAATCTAGAGGTAAACAGCTCAGAGTTAGGTATGATGGCTCCATGGAGCCATCAAGAATCCAGGTTTCAGCCTTTTTTCTTCACTATTCTCGCATATAACTTAGACTCTAAAAGGGCTTCATTACAGGATGGCAGTAGTCAGAATAGCAAAGAGACAAAAAGACCACTCTTCCCAGCTAAGTGATCTCAGTTAACCCAGAAGTCACATTAATACCAGATCTTATATTTCACACTAGCACATTAATAACTGGCTGTTATAATTCATTGGTCAGAATATAGTCACATGGCCCTAGCAAGCTGTAAGACAGGCTGAGACGTGTATGCTTTTTTTTGGCCGTGCCATGCATTATGAGGGATATTAGAGGGATCTTAGTTCCCCAACCAGGGATCAAACCCATGCCCCCTGCAGTGGAAGTGTGGAGTCTTAACCACTGGACCACCAGGGAAGTCCTTGTGTATGCCTTTCATGGGATGCATTACCCCCAGATGAAATCAGAGTTCCATTACCAAGGAAGAAAAGGAGACTAGCTGTTGGGGTGATCAACTAGGTGTCTCTGTCACAATATTTTTTCATCTTTTGACACCTCTCTTATTCTCCATGTTTCATTATGATTATCCAAAGTGATGCTGGGATCACATCAGCATCTTATTATAAGAACCTGGGATAAACCTTCTCCAAACTGCAGAACCAATAAAAGAAATGTGGTGACCCTAGCACTACAATAGGTGCTAAAGTTATGAAGATGAATAAAGTAGGGACACACTTCAGTCTTTTTGGAAAACACTTCCCCTTATGGGTCTGTAAAAATTAGTCTTCTTTATGCTCTGGTCCTTCCTTTTTCTAATCAAAATCCTTCTAAAAGTAGACAGTAAGCTTTCTCCTGCTGCACTAGTTTCTTTTGAGCGGTCTTTACTTTTTAAAGCCTCCAGTCATGGAATTGTACCTATTTTTCTCTGATAATTAAAAATCTACGTACTATATTATTCTCTATATTTTCCTCTTAGTTTATTTTGAACACTAAGATGACAGGGTTACTTTTTCCCACATTCTTCACCATTTCACTTTATCTTGCGTTTCTTCCCAGTTACTCAAACTTAAGCCCATGATGGTAATTTTCTTTTTCTTTTTTCTGCCTGCTGAAAGTTGAGCCTCGTGATAAAGTCAGTTAACAATTCCTCAGAAGACTTGCGTTCATCAGAAAGAATCTTTCTCCCAATATTAAGATGATCACATTTTAAAATTCAGCCTTGAACATGGTTCCATCACACTGTCTACACTTATAAACAACAGGGGAAAAACCACCACCGTGTGCATGGGGTAAAGAAATCAGACCAAGTGATCAGTATGTGATAATGTATTAATAATAGATGGTATAATGAACCAAAAATGAGCTTGGCAAAACTCCCAGTTACTTTTCATCAAATAATTTCTATGATCTGCTTTGCCTGTGAAAGGTAGAACGAACACATTATCCCACATTTACCTGGGGGTGGAGTTGCTGGCACAAATCCAAAGACTGGAACAGTAACTCTGTGCTTGGCTTTACACCTTTCCAAGGTCCTTGCCCTCTAGAATGTATGTGTCTGTGGGAAGGAGCCCAAGAGCCTGATTATGCTCCATAGACTGGACCCCTATGTCCCTGAGCTTCCCAGCAAACGTGCACAGGAGCCCCTCCGAGAGCTGTAGAAGTTCAGCTCCTGGGAAGAGCAGCTGAGTTCCTGGTTTCCAGTTAGATGGTGTGGAATGAGTACACAGACAAACTGCATGAGAACAGGTGGTGTATTTCCTGGCTACATTATCCTGTGCCTTCCTGAGGTGGACCAGGGGAAGGAGCTGACCTTCAGAGGTCCAAGCTTGGCATGAGGCACAGTCAATATATGGGAGAGAAATCACACGGTTACAGAAGGGAAGCCTGGGGCTTGCTCCTCACTCCACATGCTGCCCTCTACCGCACAGTGGGGCATGGCACCTACTCAGGTTGGACCAGTCATCAGGCACTCTAAAGAGTTACAGCATGTGTCCCTAAATCTTCTGAAAATGAATCTATGGGTGAAACGAAATGACACAGCACCGGTCATGGCGAGCACAGAAGAACTGTGCCTGGAGTTTCATGAGTATTCTGGTCTGGATATCAGAAACACGAAATTGCCTACAACACCCCCAGAAGGAAGGATCATTGTTTTCTCTGCCTCACGCTGGAGCTGGGACATCTCAGCTCATCTTCTCCAGCCCCTGCACCGGGATTTGTACCATCAGCTCCCGTGGTTCTCAGACCTTCAGACTCAGACCAAATTACACCACTGGTGTAAGCCTAGGTATTGGCTTCCAGATAGATAGGAGATCATGGGACTTCTTAACCTCCGTAATCATGCGAGCCAGTTCCTCATAAGAAATTAATTCATTAATTAATATCTATTAAAGAGAATGAGCCCTCCCCCACTCACTGTCCATATGACCTTGGCAATTCACCTGATCTCTCTGAGCCTTAGTTTCCTCACTGATAAAATAAAGAAGTTAGCTGATCTCAAAGCTTTTCCCACTTTCCAAATCTATGAGTTCTGAATACTAAGGTCCTTGGACTATCCCAAGTTCTTTAGAGCCACCCCTATAACTCCTTGCAAACAAATATTAGCACAATTATAACCATTAGCGTTTCTATAATTTACATTCAATTCAAGTAAGCCAAGCACACTGGGCTCGCTGCCACTTACTGTAACCTATTGTCACCTATTACAGTTACCTCTGTGCATAAAGTTTCTGCCTTTCTCTCTAAAATCGACAACACCATGTATTTCAGAGCCACAGGGTAACAACCTGGATTTGAGAATGGAAGTGTACTGGAAGTCAGCCAAGCAAGACTTGGATACTAGTTCAGCTCTGAAATTGTCTAAGTGCCTTTGGTTTCATCACTTAGGTCTTGTGTGCTTCATTCTTACCAGCTGAAAGTGGACATAACAAAACCTTCACTACCTACCTCATAGGATTGCTGTGAAGTGCTGAATCCTAGAAGCTGACCCACCAGACCAGACCTACACTCAATCACCTTCCACCAGGCACCACTGCCATAAGTTCACCCCAGACCAGAAAACCCCTTCATTCTTGTTAGGGAGGGCTGACATCACTGAAGGGTTAGAAATCCTATTCTTATCCCAGCTTACCTTTGCAGCTTAATCTCTTGCCTGCTCTAAGACACACTCTCTAGCCTATATATCTAGGGGATATATATATATATATATATATATATATATAGCCTAGCCTAGCACATAGTAGAAATTGCAAATAAGTAATTTTATTATAACAGTGATCATGTTTAGCATTTTCACACCTTTGTTTATGTCATTTCTCCTCCTTGAGTATCTTTTTCTTCAAAGCATAATTATACAGCAAAATCCAAACTTTTGTAGAAAAAAGTGAACGTTCTGACCTCTCGTGTTTACATATCTCTGATAAGCAGTTTCCACACCTACTTTTATTGTGGTAAGTTTTGCACGTGATTTTTTTTTTTTTTACTATGCATATGCTCCTGGAGGTCATCAGACTGTGTCTGATATATTTTTAAATAGAGTCCCAATGCCAGCTAGCCTACAACCCTTTGCATAGAGAACTCAACAAATACTCAATACATAATTAATAAAGAGTTAATGAAAACAGACCCGTAAGCCCAGAAATCATTTCTTGGCTGTGTAGCTTGCTTGATTTTGCCTTGCCATTTGGTTTAAGAAGGGCAGAAAGGGTATTTTCAGACTTGCTTAAAGTGGGAGTCGCTATGTACCTGATGTCATTAAACCCGTAGCCCTGTCTGCCCCAGAGTCCATTCCATTTCTGAGCATGTCTGTTGGGCTGAAAGCAAAAATCTTTATAATAGGACTAGACATTTTAATAGCCCCTGGGGAAATAAAAGCACTTCTTGAAGGTTATTTTTTTCTGAATAAATGTAGTCTATGCATAGAACAGCTAGAAAATATGTAGTAATTAGAAAAAAATATATTATTCTGTGCCCCTGAAATCATAATACTGCTAAGTGATATTTATTGGATTTTCATCATATGCTGCACCATCAGAGGCACTGTCTCATTTAAGTTTCACGATGACTATATTGTAGAAATCATTATTAATTGCATTTTACAAATAAGGAACTCGTGATAGAGAGATGGCAAGTCAGTTGTTCAAGGTTACACAACTAGGAAGTGATGGAATAGATAACTACTTGGTCACGACCAGAGCTCTCTACCCGGACATAAACATTTGAGGAATTTCAAAACAAGATGACTTCCCTATTCTGAGACTCTTAACCTTTGGTCTCCAAGGTATCAGAACATGAAAATGGATAGGAGCTTTCATGGTCACTGTGCAGCCTCTGTTCAATTAGCCTTGAACTTAGAGGCTTCTCTTTCTCTCTTCCTCTCTCTGTCTCTCTCTCTCTCTCTCTCTCGTTTTCTGTGGAAAAAAAAAAACTGAAAGTAAACTTGGTTTCCAGTGGTTTTCATCAGTGGTCGCTACAGGGGCTTTCCCAATGCTCAGGAAAAACAGGTCCTGATGACCTTTCGCCAGGGATTCTCTGTGCATGACTCAGGCATCAGCAGCAGTCAAAGCCCAAGCACAAGGATGCCTGTTGTCAGGTTGCACTGCCCCAGGGTGGAGCGGGGGCTCCTGGCTTGCCTGTACCTCTCTGCCAAATGCTTGAGGTGCAAGGTCCTTCATATCACTTTCCTCCTCCAATATAGGCACCAAGAAGCCCGTCAGTAGAGCCTCCCACCCAACAAAGGAAGTTGAGAGGCAGCAGCTAATCAAGCCAGGTGCCTGAGAGCAGAGAGGGGGAGAGGACTGAGGTGGGAGAGGAGCACGTGGAGTGAGATGCTACAGGGAGCAAGCCCCTCCCCCCGTTCGTAGTGCACTTTGTTATGAACAGGACGTACAGCTGGGAATTCCTGCCAATGAAAAGGCCACACACGTGGCACAGAAAACACAACTAGACGCTGAATCTTCCGCAAAAGGACCTCAGTGTGACTGAGTGACCTTTAAACCATCACTCCATGACAAACTGCTCCAATCTGGTTCAATCACCTAGCTTCCCCTAACGAGTGGAAAGTTGAATGCACTGTGCCTATTCTCCAAACAGCCTTGCAGGATCACTTATATTACAACTGTTTCTTTTTTACTTTTACCTGACAGCTTCATCTGTTACTTAGCCATAAGTGATGCAGACTTTTGTGCATTTCATGCATTTTATAGATATTGGCATTGTTTTGTTTGTTTGTTTATGCCTCTCTCCAGCATTTTTTTTTTCACTCCCTTTCTTAGGCAGATATTTCTTTCTTCTAATAACACAAGTGAGACACACAATATTGATCTGACTGCAACATAGAACCCTCCTGAAATACTGAGAGCCAATGACCTCATACTGCACCATACAGTAAAAGTTAGGATAGCCTTAGCAAAAGGAGTCAGTCAAGTGCTTTATAAGACAGGAAACTATAAAAAGAGTGTTCTTCAGATTCTTCTCTTGCTATAATCCAGTCAGGTCATATTTTATTGGGGCTTATTACCAAGTTAGAGAGTGATAAGTGTGGAAACCGTGGAAACGTCTTATGGCCAAATTGATGTTGCTTCGAAACCCTAGTGACTCATGCTGCAGAACACTACACATTATCCATTAAGGTTCCTCTCTCGGACTTTTGTCAGCAGGGCCTTTTACAAGCTCATTCTAGGTTCAAGTTGAGCCACAAGCTCACTGGGAGAGTGGGTGTGATCTCTGCTGTAAAAGGTACTGCAAGTCACTAGATTTTTTTCAGAATTAAGGAAAAGACACCACAAACTGCACATTATCCTTCATCGATTTTATTCAATTAAATACCTTGAGTTATAAGATATATTTAAATGTTCCTAAATGTTTAAGACATTTACAGTACTCTCTTTCTTCTCTCTCTCTTTTAAACCCAATGATTCGCCTCCACTTTTTTAAACTTCAAATAAGAATATGCCTTGTCATTGTCATTATACCCATGAACATGTTAGATTTCACTATTCTACATCTGAAAAAGAATAAATAAATCCCAGTGGGTCATTAAATTTTGTAAGTTCCCCAAACCTATAACAGATAAAGTCATACCCTACTTCAATGAGTGTCACCAAAGCAAGTTAGAACAAGGATTCTCCGTTTACGTATAGTCCTGAAGGTTAAATCTACATCTTATCTAATTTATAAAATCAAAATAGAGCATTAAATAAACAAACTTTCAGGTTGTTGACATATAAATGATAGTTTTAAAATTCTGATTACTATTTTTTGTCACAATCAATGATGGAAGATTTCTGCAATATAAGTGAATAAAAGTAGGGATTTTCAAAATAAAACATTAAATATTTATTGGCTGTGTGCAAAGTACTTCTTAGTCAGGTGATGCCATCTTGCAGAGAGCTGAATATTTTCCAGGTTTGCTGGCAATATGTTTTAGAGAAGGGGAGAGAAATCAGCAGATCTCTGACTTTTCTTGGGACTAGACTCAACAGATTGTTAAACCAGGTACATTCAGCTACTTAGGTACATGGAAACTGCTCTCAAGCTTTATTGAATTGCTGGTTCATACACAGGAACCAAATTAGGTCTATAATTTCAGATGCCCTTTTTTAATGACTCATTTTTCTGTCAATAAAATTGACAACAGAGACCAGTACAGTTCCTTTGCCCACCTCTGAGCTGCCCTGTTGAGTCATGTGACACAGTCGAATGTTGCCAGATATAGGCTGTCACTTTCTACTGGCGTTTTCATGGAAATAAGATTAGAAAAATGGAGCCTGCACATGCCCAGGGAGGTTTTCAGCAGACATGAGAGATGGCATCAATCATTCACCAGAAGGTCTAAGATTTTCATTGATAGTGCAGACCTTATTTGTGTAACTAAAGATGAAGCATGTTCTTTTTCTGGTAAAAGTCATCTCCTTTGGCGGGGACTTCTTTACTGACCTCAGAACCCCCTAAAAGATTCAAATAGCTTATCTTCCTTCCCTTCCTGAGACTAGAGAAGAATTTCTAAGATGAAATAGGGAAGTTAGGTTTAACTATGAGTTGAAGTCACATAAAGAATTTGCAAAATGTGCTCATCACAAGGGAAAAACTCTAATGATCCTTTTATAATCATTTTCAAAGGAAAAAATGGATAACCCTCAGCTTTATTCTGACATTTTCCCCCATTGATGCCAATCAAGTCATTTACTGGCTAATGTAACCAGATAGACTGTACTCATGAATATTTTGACATCTAAAGACAGATAACAAAGGAACAAATGTATAAGCGTGCCAAAGAATATAGGGACATGCTGAATAAAAGCCACCTTGGTGGTAATACACTCCTCCACTTTAAGAAGAGAAAAATGAAGAGGCCCAGAGAAAACTATGAGAGTTGAAGTGTAAATGTGACAATTTATATAAGTAAGATGTAAATTATTAATACATTTTAAGCTTTGTTAAAATTTTTAATTAATGGAATTAAAAATTAAATTAAAATATAGAAGTTAAGAATACTTTTAAAAATGATGCTGGCTATTCAAGAAAAGAAATAAAATAAGAAAAATGAAAACTAAAATACTGAGATAACATTTTGCCTGAGTAAACTGGCAATGATTTTTTTTTTACTTTAAATATCATGCTCATTAACCAGAGCATGGGAAAACTGGCAATTCTCATTCTTTGTTGTTATGTATGTAAGTTGGTAGAAATCCTATAAAGAATAATTTAGCTATATCCATCAAAATTACAGATGCACCCTACTGTTTTACCCAGAAAGTTCCAATTTTAGGAATTAATTCTACTGATATACTCCCACTCATGCAAAGTGTCTTTGAACAAAGATATTAATTGAAGCCCTGCTGGAAATAAAAATAACAAAAATTGGAAGCAACTTAAATGTGCATCAGTAGAGGGTAATTAAATGTATATCTTTAACTTATAAATATGTACAATGAAATGTTATATGGCATCTAAGACAGATAAAGCAGACAATTATGTAAAAGTTCATATGGTACAAATGTAATTACATAACTGAAATGCAGAATAATGTGCAATATATAATTCTATTTGTGCATATATGCTTATCAGTGCATAGATTAACTCTAGAGGTATACATAAGAAACCAACAAAAGTGGCTATATGGGAATAAAAATGGGGAAACTTTTTAATTTATATCATGCACAAGTGTTACAAAGAGGGAGGATAAAAAAGAATAGAAAAGGAAAGAAAAAAAAGAAAAAAGATAATAAAATAATTCAAGAGAGAAAGAAATAACAAAAATAATTCTCTGTGTACAATTTAACATGGTTAATAAAGTGCTTACTAGGTGAAAAGCAATAGGTCTATTGGTAATTATTCTCTCCATTTTTATAGGATTTTAGAGTTTGAAAGCATTTTCCCAGAGTTGATGCCAAGAGATCTATATTGCAAAACTTGGACCCATGCTGACTCATTGCTTAATAGTAAGGAAGTCATTTTTATCTTTTTATACTTTTATATCTGACTCTTTGTACAATGATTATGACTTTTACCTTCTTTTCAAATCAAATGTAATGCCAAAAAATAAGCCACAGAACTGAAATTTTTTTTTTAGCAAACATGCACCACAGTTCTAAAAATTGTTTCCTTAGGACCCTTAGAGAAGGAGTAGAATATTTTCATGTTAATCCTTTCATTTCAAAGGATTATTTTCCTAAACCATTTCTGTGTCTTGTGTTTTCTCTGATTTTCATTCATATATTTTAGCTACTTCTGTTCTCACTTGAGTTTTTGTTGATAGACTTCAAAAATAGCATTTATTTAGCTCCTTTTGCCAGTGCAGTGAGTTACTTAACTTTTTAACCACTGACAGTCTAATCCATGTAACTACAGTGTGCCTGCCTAGCCACTCCTTGGGTTCCCTGGAGATACTCTGTCTCCTTGTAATCTCACCCTATTTTCCTTTCAGATTCCCACCAAGCCAGGTTCTCATTCAGACTGTTAGTTCTGCTAAGGCTAGGAGCGCTGTCAGCTCTAATTAGATTCTATTCCTCACTACAAGCCTATTGTGGAATGAGCTTCCATAATAAAATTTAGTCTGAAATAGACTGTGCTAAAGGTCAAGCTAAGATAGCCTTTGGCTTCCCCCTAGATTCTAAATTGATTTTCTAGTTCATGAATCTCCTCTTTTATATTTGTTTGCTGGATGGCATGATCTTAGTGGAAAAGAGTTCTGATAATCCACCCATCTAGCGCCATTGTTTCTGGTGGCTTTACTTGGGATGGGCTGGATTCTGGGAGTCTAAAATCCTTGCTGCCCTAAAATCAGGTAATCAAGGTCATTGTATCTCCTTGTCAGAGCCTCCTCTGATACCCTTTCCCTTAATCATCTATGCAGACCCCTTCCCTTTGGTTAACATAGAGTTCTACTCTTGGGTTTGTCGTTGACACACTTCTGTAACACTGGCATCACAGGGGAATGGGGCAGCTCTTCAAGATATTGATTTGCAAGAGAAAACTAAGATCCCAGTGAGTTCCCGGAGACTATAGTAGAAGTGACTCTCAATTAACAGGCTTTTAAGTACCTATTATGTAGACTCAAATAGCATATAATGTAGTTGGGGAGATGAGTCATGGACTCATGATTAGGCTAGGGAAAGCAGTAAATGCCATGTGCCAAATAAATGGTACATAAATTAAAGAATCATGGGAGCCCATAATCAGATAGCAACCACCTCCAGCTGGGATAAGCTTGGAAGACTTTTTGGACAATTTCGATTGAGTTTTCAAAGACAGGAAGGATTTAGGTCATTGAAGTGAAGAGATACTACTGAAGGAGGAAAAGGCATAAATCAAACACAAAGTATAAAATAGGTTTGGGATGCACTGAGCACACACATTGGCTGGAATGGAGGTGTCTTGCGTATGGAAGTCAGAAGGCTTGTCATACTCAGAGACCCCTTCTTTAGGAAACTGCCCCGCCCATAGCCCTCTGCTCAGGGAAGAAGCCCCAGCACCACGCTCCCCCCCCACCACTGCCTTTATGTTTTAATTGCATGGATGGACAATCACTGGTGAAACTGGACTTGGGCAAGTGACTCAGAAGCAACCAAATCAATTAGCACCATGATGTCCTGAAATGATAGCCTCTGTCCAGAAGAGATGAGAGTGCTTAGCTAAGTTATTTATACCAGCTGCCTTTGGAATTTGAAGACTGATCATATGATAGCAAAGGGAAACAAAGATGACATGACACAGGAACCATACAGGACGATGACCCTTCATCCACTCTTATATCTTTCTTTTTTACATTTTTTAAATTGAGATATAGTCAATGTACACTCTCCTTATATCTTGAGTTTCTCTTTGCATCTACAAGAAGTATCCCAGGGCAACCATATTTGAGACGGGGAGGTTAAGGATTATGGGGCAAGGCCCTGGCCTTAACCATGGCCTTGGAATTTGCAGAAAGATCCATAATGCCTCAATTCCCCCACCCCTATGGCTGAAGAAAACATGAAAGTGGGCTAACATGAGGGGAAGATGGAGGTAGGATGGAAGCCTTGCTGTCTTTCAACATATGAAGCTTCTTTCCAAGTTTACAGATTGCAGGATTTAATCTGTTCATAAATAGCATTAGCTGGAGGTAGACATATCTCCATTTTCATTCAGAGAGAGAGTACAGCCCCAAAATCTGGAACCTGAGTGCTTGGAATTGAACCCCACCTTCCCCACTATCAGCTATATAACCTAGGGCAAGTTATTTTGTTTCTCTGTACCTCAGTTTCCACATCTGAAAACAATGAGGAGGAGGATAATAATCATATCTGCCTTATAAGGTTGTTATAAGAATTAAATAAAGTGCATGGCACATAGTAGGAACTATATAAACACTGTTAAATAAACTTAGCATATTTTTATTTCCAAAGATTCTATGTAAGTTCAGTGGGTACTGTATGTCCCCCAGTGTAGGCCCCTATGGACTTAGGTAAAACACTTAGGATCATTTTCATAATGAATAAATGATATGATGGTATAAAGAGTCCTGTTTGGGTACCATGGTAGCAGAATATAACAGAAAGATAAATTAAAAAACAGGGTTCTAGAATTTCTTTCTTCCCACAATACTGAGCAGCAGGGAGAGAAAACTACGGGACCTTGTGTGGAGAATAGGAGCCCCATACAGGGACACAGTTCCAGGCCATCACAGCAGTCACTGCATCTTCTCTGTGTGCCCATACCTAAGGTTGTGCCGTGCAGCATGTTTGAATTGAAGGAGAACATTGCAGGGGACTCCATGCTTTCTTTGCAAGGAGAATACAAGGGCCAGCAATACAGAGATTACATCAATGCGGCATTTTTAAAATCACTTGTTATTTGAAATTCTCTAAAACAAAACAAGAAGAAAAAACAACAGCAACACCTAAAATGCACGCCTCAGCAAGCTGACAATCACTGCCCTGGCACTGACTCTGTCCCGGTAATGGGAGACGGCAACAGGACGCTTGGAGCCCTGCCGCTCTGAGATGGAGAGAAGGTTCTTTCACAGCAACTCTGGAGAGAAAGAGAACGAGTGAGCAGAAGACAGTGATCAGCAATTTCCGATGATGGCTGCGAGAGACAAGATCTCAAATGCACCGGATTTTAATGCTAATCTGGTTTCCAGTCTCATCTAACACGCTTGAGTCTCACATAGGTCCGTCTTTCTTTTCAGGCTCCCAGGGGGAATTGTTTCTGCCTTTAGATCCCTTTTAGCCTTCTTTTGTTCCCACACACCTAAGGTCTAGCAAAAGCCTTACTTCTTGAGCATTTGTCCCAGCTGTGCTCTCAAAACATCCATTGTCTCGATCTTAACATCGCAGATCAAAGCAAGATCTTTATTTCCTTGAATCTGCCCTATTTTAAAAACCTCCTTCCTCTTCTGGTTTCAACTGTCCACAGTCTATTCAAAACACTTGAAAAGACTTCATCTTCCCAAGCATCACTTTATCACAATATTTCCTTTTCTTAGAATCCTATAGTTGCTCTTTATTGCTTCCTGAATCGCATTAATATCTAAGACTAGGGGCTTCATTGCCTTCCAACTGCTGGACCTCCCATCCTCTCACATTTTATTCCAACCCTGACTGCCATATTTCCTATTACTTTCCCATTCTGCTGCCAGCAGAGAGTTTTTCATCCTCCCTCTCATTCCTCATCACACATGTGACGTCTTCCCTTTGAACACAATTGTCCTACTCTATGCCCAACCATGTTTTGAAAAATCTTCAGTATGATGGCTTTCACTCAAAACTTATAGTTTTCCCAAACAGTAAATAATTTTTCTTCTTTCTTCCTCAATTCCTGAGAATTCCACCATTGTAGACATAGAGGAGGATGAAGAAGACAATGATGATGGTAAATTTGATGAATAAAATAATAACAGCTTATGTATGGCTAGAATTTTGCCGTTTGCATAGCAATTTCACACAATCTTATATTGTTGTTGTTCCTGTTATTACTTAGTTAGCATAAACTATGTCCAAAACTCTTTTCTTCCTCACATCCCTCTATATTTCACACAGTGCTTCATATACATGGAGTAAAAGAAAGCTAGAAGGATAGACTGAGTTTTCATTGCATAGTTTTAGAAAATAATTTCCCCACGAGTCCTCCTGTTTTCTCGCTTTACAAGTTGGGATAATAAATAACTTGCCACTCTCTTCCCTCTACCAGGGGAGCTTTGAGGATTAAGGGTAGAATTATGAAAATGACTCATTTTACAAAGTGACCAAGAGAAGAAGTGGAATTCAAGAGAATCACGGCCCAAAGGGTCACAATTTGGGAATCATGCCCCACCCGGCATATTCCTTCTGCCTCTTTCCTATATCCATTCCAGCTTTAAGGGTATGAAGTAAGCACAGCAAAGAAAAGCTATCCCAGAACTCTTGAGTTTTTAATCCTAAAAATCAAGACACACACTGGCCACGAGTTATGCTGGCCAGTAGATTTAGCAGAAATATATATTTCTGCCATAGTATCTAATTTTGGCATAGTATATAATTCACTATGCACATAATTCAGGCCCCTGAGGCAACTTCCAAATAAATGTTCGTCATTTCCACAGGCATTAACACCTATTACTTTGGGGAGAAAAGCTCTAAGAAAAGATAATCTTGGCTTTGCATTACTAAATCAGCACTCTGAAATAAAATGTTTGCTCTATTTTGATATTTATTGAGAAATGTTTATATTCTGGGTAGCTTTTTTTCTAAACTACTGATTTCTTCCTCTTAATTTTGCAAAGTATTTAACGTGTGACACCATGGGATGCCCCTTTTGGAGAAAGAACAGCCTTGCAGAGCTGCCAATTAGTGCCACTCTGGGCATTTTTACAGCACTCTACCTTTTTTGTGCTTTATGCTTTTTCAGAAGCTACTTTTCATTTTAGGGCAATGAAACTAGACCCAAGGTATATTTAAACAACCATAATGAGGGTTTATCACAACTGGGGGAAAGTGAACAAATGTAGTAGAGGAAAAAGGAGGGAAAAGGTAACCAACACAAAGCAAGCACAGACACGGCACCTGATGTGATGCTAGGTATTTTACTTCAGTTATTTACACGGTTAACATTTTATTTTGAGAATTTTGAAAGAATAGTCCAATAAACACATATAATCTTCACTTATATTCATTGATTGCTAACATTTTGCCCAATTTGCATGCCATATCTGCACAATATAATATATATATATATAGAGAGAGAGATAGAGAGAGAGAAAGATATATATGTATATATACAGGACATATATATGTAGAGAGACATATATTTATGAGAGAGAGAGAGAGAGAAACACATGTACACATACACATATTACCTGTGTGCATATATATGGCACATTTTAAAGTAAGTTGTACATAACACTTCACCTCTAAATACTTCAGCATGCATCTCTCAAAAACAAGGATGCGCTTCCACAAAATCTCTGTATCATTATCCCATTCTTTGGCCATATTAAGTTTGATCTCTTGGATATGTGTCAATTGTAAGATCACTTGTAATTTCTCAATTGTAAAGATACATTTTTCCTTACAATTCAAATGTAATATGGAGGGGGAGGGCAGTGCTTCTTTGAGAATATCACTTTCTTCAACAATGTTTCATCTATTTTAAGCATCAATTGATGACCCTGAATTATAAAAATATTATTCCAATTTTACCAATGAAGAAACCAGGTTTTACCTTCTTTATATTAACTAGCTAACATGTAGCTGAGCCAGCCTTCAAACCTACCCAGGGCTATAGACTCATAATCAGCTGCCCTCTGGGGTCATGCTGCCTCGTTAAGATCTTGGTAAAAATGGCCCCAATTCCTATAACACAATTCAGAGAAAACGCACTGCCTTTTTTAAGATTCCTGTAACTTCTTCCCGGACTAACACTGTCAGGGATACTCCTGGTTCCAGCCTCCTGGCCCTGATGAACCAGAGCTTCCTGTTCCATGCTAACCCAAAGACTGAGCCCAGTTTTAGTTTCTTTCCTTGATTTCTATACATAAAAGAGCTTCTGAGTGGGTAGTATACTTTAGTGAAGAGATGTTAAAGGAAAAGATTTACTTTGCCTCTTCACCAAAAATCTAGAACTGAATATGAGACATTTCTATTCTAAAAGTCATTTGTCTCATCTCCATGTCCCTAGCCTCACCCACCCCAGCTTCTCTGTATTCTTCTTCATGTGAACACAAAGATTAACTTCCTCTCATATTCTTATGGAGAATAATTCAGCACTCCCTAAGCCTTACAGTAAACTCTGCTGTTCCTGCTTCCCTGTGTGTATCCAGACTCAGACAAAGATTTAAATTACACCTGATCAAAATGTGATCAAGCATTGAGCTTCCAATTCTCTCTCAGTCATTCTGACGGGGACTGGGGAGGTAGAAGGAGTGGAATTCCTGTTACACGACATCTCAGGAAAATCAACCAATTAGCCGAAGGCCTTAAAGTAAAATCAGAGCCTAGTTTATATGCCTTTGAGTTTCCATGGAGATAAAACATTAACTGGAATGGGCCACTGTGAGGATGGTAAGAGGTTGACAGTCTCAGTAAAAATGATACAAGTGCTGGGTTTCAGATTTACAGTAACTGGTTTGGGTCTATACATGGAGTTATTCTTTCCCACAGAAGAAAGTGGCCCTTACATGCATAAAAAGAATAAGAGGGGAATTTTCATAGAGATATAAAAGAGTAAATATACATACTTGGGAAGCAATACCAAGCTAAATGAGTTATCTTCTGCCTTTCAAAGAATCAAGACAGGATCTTGTAAGAAGAGAGAAACACCAAATGTCCCCAAGCCAGACCAAAACCTCCACCGCGTCCTGCTTAACATATGAGAAAAGAAAGATATTCAAGATGGTAGGAGAATTAGCAATAGTCGTCTTAATTTTGTAAATATCTTTAGAATGTTTTATGAGATTAATCATTTTTTAAGCAGGTTTTTTGTTTGTTTGCTTGTTTAACCACAAAGACTATAATACAGGAAAAACTACTAGAACTTTAGGCAACTTCTATGCATGTTTTAAACTTTGTACACACATCTATGGAGACTTCTGTGGGTGTTAAATATGAATGCGTTTTATTCAAATGATATTGCCAAAATGTTCCCCCAAACAGGACCTGTTCCCAAAACAACCAACTTTCCCAAAGCAGCCATTTACTCCAGGCTTTTCTTTTATACTGTCCAACCTTGGGTCATCAGTCTGTGAAGCATGCAGTTCATTTCACATACAACCTTCTACTGCTTTGAACTTGAGAACAACAATGTCAATTTCTATATTCTGTTCTGGAGTGGAAGAGACTACAAAAGATTTTCCGACAGGTTACCCCATCAGCTTGTCACAGGAGAACACAACTTGCGGAAAGGGACAAGGTCCCTGGTTCTGGCTGCACAGCTCTGAGAGATGCCACTTTGCGATGACTTTGCTTTGCTTCTCTGCAGCCTGTCCATACCCACTACCCATCTCCTCTCCCCTCCCAGTTCTCAAATCTCTTTTTTGTCCACCATTGACTGCTTCCTAGCTTTGAAAGAGTTTTCTGCTCTGCGGTCAGGCCTGTGCCAGAGTTAATAAAAGTTTCACCACTGCTGTGCCCCTCTGTTCACACCATCTCAGGAGAAATAACTCAGACAACTGTTCTGAAGAGGAAAAGAAGAAAAGCCAAAGAGAATTAAACTAAATGTAAGGCACTTGTCTTTTGAAGATCTTCTCTCCTTTGCCAGGATCAAGATGAACTATTTCTTCCCACAGCACCCCTCCTCTTCCAATCATTGTTATAATCTCCTGTGGACAGACCTGCTTCGTTTTTATCTATGTCTAGCTTCCAGAAACCATGTGGACTACAAAGAAATGGCAGAAAGAGTGTAGTGACAAAGTCCAGTCTCATCCAGAGGGATGACTTTGAAAGACTGAGGAGAAGATGTAAGAAAGTGTCAGTAGTTTTTTTGAAGAGGAACTTCAGAAAAGGAAGTAAGAAGAGGCAAAGGTGGCATAAAGCTGGGGAGATGCTGTTTTCTGCTGTTAACAAAATTGAAATGGTTCCAGGGAGTCACAGGCAAGCCATTTTTTTGTTCTTAAGGAAGGTTCTATTTTCTTTCTAGGAGTAGAAAATAAAACAAATTATAAAAATTTTTCAAAAAAGTTCAAAGGAATCCATTAGCCTGATAAAAAGAGCCAACCTCTTTTATACATTTAATTATCAAATTATAATTGCTCTGAAATAATAAATAGTAGTTCACAATTTTTTAATGCTTGGTATGAGCTAGGCATTATTTAAGTGACTTGCTTGGATTACTCCCATTTTATAGATGAGGAAACTAAAACTTAAACAAAACAATTTGCTCAAGTTTCCAAACTTGCATAATTAGTAAGTGGTGAAACTGTACAAACTACCGTAACTACTCAAGACTCCATACTTTGAAGCGGGATTAGCCAATACAGGAAAATGCCAAGAGGAAGATTCAGGACCATGGAGGATCAAGAGTTACACAGTCTTAATATTACCTATGGCTCTACCAGATCCTCCAAAATCAACTTCTGGTAAATTTCATCATAACTACTTTTAGGCAAATCAAATAAAAATGTCCAGAAAAAAAAAAAACATCGAGAAAGGGAAGTAGAGTTTTACCAGTCCTAGGAAGCCAGAAAGCTAGCCGGCTATTCTCCCATAGCTGTGAATGCAGTTGACCAAAAGAGATTCACCTGCGAGGTGGAAGAGGGGTGGACAGAGGGGCCGGGGGTAGCAAGAATAACTAAAGTTGTTTGCTAGAGAGAGAGCACTGCAGACTTGCCAGATGGTGAAAATGCTCACTTTGAGGAGGTCCCATTTGAATGAGGTAAAAAGAGAAGTAGGAGCTCTAAGGACAGCAAAGCAAAGCTGCCTCTGTCTCCCTAGAGGAAAGGACATGGGGAACCCCTTGGTGCTGCCCACAGGTAGCAAAGAGTCTGCCATTATAACTGGAGCATTTCAGTAGAAATGCATATGGGCTCTTAAGTGTTTCCAGATCCCTGCTTCATTTAAGCCTTCTAAGGTAAGTAAACACCAGCAACACTTTCCAGTCAAACTGGCAAACATTCTACCTTTCTGTTTGTTGACAGCCAACAGTTTGTCTTCGATATTTCTGATGGATCAGTGTTGAGAAATGGGACCTTGGAGAATCAAGGCCTTTCGCCTTGCATTCATTCCTCTGCCTGCTCAATAAGAGAAATAACAGTGCACTGCTCAGAACCCTGCTGCAGATAAATTAGATAATGTCTATAGAGGATAATGAAGATTAAAATGGTGCATGTACCATTGTCATGAATAATGAACACATTAGCTATACATCGTTATCCCAAACATACGTTTTAAAGCTTATCGACTACAAAACCGGTGACATTTTAGTAGATGTTCAACTTAAAAGGAGGCCCTTTTGAAAAATGATCGACTAGATTCAAATAAGACTTTTAAATAATTTTCATATTTCTATTAACTGTTTATTTAGGATCACATTGTACATGTTCACTCATTATCACTAGGTCATTCTGAGCTTTTCACAAAAGGATTTCAAATAGGACCAGATTTTTTTTTCAACCTAGCCAGTAATGACCCTTTCTTCTTAAAAAATTTTTCAGAAAATTGGGAAGCATATTAAGAAAAAGATAAATAAACCCTATCTATGAAGTTCTACCCACTCTTTGGACCTTGTAAGTCCTCCTGCCACTGCCATTTACCCAGCCACTGGCATGACCCACCTGATGTGCTTCTCCCAGCTAAGCCTCGCCAGCTGCTTGCCCCTCCATTTAACTGCCTGACCCACCCCAATTTAAATGCCTGGATCCATGACGAATCTCTTAAATTTTGCTTTGTGGTTATGTGATCAATCAGTCAATCTATGCTAGTGAATTCTAGAGTAACTAACACCTAAGTAACAGCTTGCAATTTTTACCTGGGACCTCATCACATGATGGTTGTTCCTAAATCTCTGTGTACATAACCGAGGTTGCTGGAGATGTAACAGCCTCGGTATGTGCTGACTCTGTGACCCGCTCAGTCCTCACTACTCCAGAGTATCCTCCGCGCTCACCTCCCTTCGGGCTTCTTCAGCTCTTTATTTATTGTGCGAACTGTAAATCTGTTGTGGCATGTCCCTTGGCACTTTCACTGGACGAGCTTCTTGACTAGAACAAATTTTAAACTAATGTGCTCTCTCTGGCCGCTAGTTGGGAATTTTATCATTCTGAGAGACAGAGCCACAGAGAGAGAGCCAGAAACAGACTCTCCAGTGACTCATTTCTGAACAAAATCCTAAAATAAGCAAGCTTTCCAAATGTGCATAAAATTTCAACTGCATCTGTACGTCCTGCTTATCTCTGGTACAAGGAAGCTTATTTAAATTGCCTCCAGAACTTGCCCCTACCCTCCAATAATATGGACAGTGCCAGTGCAGGGTGGCAGGGCAGGGGTCCTTGCTGAGGAGAGAGAATGTTTTGGAGGGCAAACTGGAGAATCCACCCCTTAGGCCCTGCTGCTGACCATTTGCAAATTCAGGGCTGAGTCTGGGGCATCGGAGGTGAAGGTGGGGGAATTAGGTGGCAATTATTTATATGGAATTCATGGTGGAGCAAAAAACTTTTCCTAAAGAAAGTCTTTAGCTGAAAAGGATAATTTGGGGAAGGAAGTTTCTTCATCCACAGTGTTAAATGAGCTTATTTAAGCAGAAATTCTTAACTTGGGCTCTATGGAACCCCTAAAAGCTCTTGGGGGTATTCTGCAATTCAATGCAGAATGATGTGGTATGTGTATTGCATGAGAATACTTCAAGACTACAACTCTTAAATATTTTCAGCCTCAAAGAATAATTCATGCCTCAAAACATTTATAAAATTGAATTATAAACTGTAAACTTAAAAGACCCAAAGAGAGACATTCTGATTTACTGTATGGAAATATTGTACCTAGGCATTGATTTATACAGGTATGGTAAATGATGACCAAAGTAAGTGAAAGATACTATTTACTTATCATTATTATTATTTTTTATATCACCTTTTTGTATGCACAAACCCAGTGAAAGTGGGATGCTTCATGAAGGACAGAGAGAAAACAATAGGATTAACAGTGCTCTGAGATCCAGGGATTCATGTAAACCTTCTAAGCCTCTTATTTCAACTCTAAGATAAGAATTCGATCTGATGACATTTCAAGTGAACTTTCAATTCTAAACTTCTACAGCAAAGCCTTTATCCATGCTATAATTTAAATATTTGTTCCCAAAGGTACGGTCAATACAAAACAAAATTTTAAAATAAAAACAAATACACAAGGAAAAATACGTAAATTTTGTGTTCTTTTAAAACCTCTCCAAAAATTAAGACACTTCCTTGTCAGAAACCACATTGGAATATCTAGAGAATTTGTCCAAAAGCACAACTTTCTTATGATTTGGGGACAGTCATTGAGAAAAGAATTGTAGTTTGCGGGATTGCCTAATTTATTGATAACTAAACACTAGCAGTTATTCTTAAACTTTAGCCTGCATCACATTCACCTCAAGAGCTGATTGAAATAGATTTCTGGGTACCACCCCCAGAATTTCTGGTTCACTGTGTGGGTGTGGAGCCTGAGAACTCGCCTTTCTAACGTGTTCCTGGATGATGCTGAAGCTCTTGCACCAGGAACGACAGTCTAACCTGCAGCTGCATCCACCCTGCACTACCCTCCACCCTGCACTACCCTCAAACCTGTACTACCCTCAACCCTGCACTACGCACCAGCCGGCACAACACTCCACCCTGCACAACCCTCAACCCTGTACTACCCTACACCCTGCACTACCCTCCACCCTGCACTACCCTCCACACAGTACTACCCTCCACCCTGAACTACCCTCCACCCTGCACTACGCACCACCCGGCACAACCCTCCACCCTGAACAACCCTCAACCCTGTACTACCCTCCACCCTGCACGAGGCTCCACCCTGCACTACCCTTTACCCTGCACTACCCTCCACCCTAAACTACCCTTCACCCTGCACTACCCTTTACCCTGCACTACCCTCCACCCTGTACTACCCTCCACCGGGCACTACCCTCCACCCTGCACTACCCTTTACCCCGCAATACCCTCCTCCATGCACTACCCTCCACCCTGCACTACCCTCCACCCTTCACTACCTTTTACCCTGCACTACCCTCCACCATGCACTACCGTCCACCCTGCACTACCCTTTACCCTGCACTACCCTCCACCCTGTACTAACCTCCACCCTGCACTACCCTTCACCCTGCACTGCCCTCCACCCTGCACTACCCTCCACCCTGCACTACCCTTTACCCTGCACTACCCTCCACCCTGTACTACGCTCCACACTGCACTACCATCCACCCTGCACTACCCTCCACCCGGCACAACCCTCCACCTGGCACAACCCTCCACCCGGCACTACCCTCCACCCTGCATAACGCGCCACCCTGCACTACGCGCCACGCGGCACAACCCTACACCCAGCACTACCCTCCATGCAGCACTCCCCTCCACCCTGCACAACCCATCACCTGGCACAAGTCTCCATCCGGCACTACCCTCCACCTGGCACTACCCTCCATCCTGCACTACCCTTTACCCTGCACTACCCTCCACCCTGCACGACCCTCTGTCCGGCACAACCCTCCACGCGGCACTACCCTCCACGCAGCACTACCCTCCACCACGCAGTAAGCGCCACCCTGCACTACCCTCCACCCGGCACAACCCTCCACCCGGCACAACCCTCCACCCTGTACTACCCTCCACCAGGCACAACCCTCCACCCTGCACTACCCTCTACCCAGCACAACCCTCCACCCTGCACTACCCTCTACCCGGCACTACCCTCCACATGGCACTACCCTCCACCCTGTAATACCCTTTACCCTGCACAACCCTCCACCCTGCACTACCCTCCACCTTGCACTACCTTCCACCCGGCACAAACCTCCACCCTGAACTACCCTTCATCCTGCACTACCCTCTACCCGGCACAACCCTGCACTCTGCACTACCCTCTACACGGCACAACCCTCCACCCTGCAATACCCTCCACCCGGCACAACCCTCAACCCGGCACAACACTCCACCCTGTACTACCCTCCACCCTGTACTACCCTCAACCCGGCACTACCCTCCACCCGGCACAACCCTACACACTGCACTACCCTCCACCCGGCACTAACCTCCACCCGGCACAACCCTCCATCCTGCACTACCCTCCACACTGTGCTACCCTCCACACTGAACTACCCTCCACCCTGCACTACCCTCCACCCGGCACAACCCTCCACCCGCACAACCCTCCACCTGGCACCACCCTCCACCCTGCACTACGTGCCACCCTGCACTACCCTCCACCCGGCACAACCCTCCACCCGGCACTACCCTCCACGTGGCACTAACTTCCACCCGGCACAACCCTTCACCCGGCACAACTCTCCATCCGGCACTACCCTCCACCTGGCACTACCCTCCATCCTGCACTACCCTTTACCCTGCACTACCATCCACCCTGCACTACCATCCACCCGGCACAACCCTGCACCCTGTACTACCCTCCACCTGGAACAACCCTCCACCCGGCACTACCCTCCACGCAGCACTACCCTCCACCCGGCACAACCCTGCACCCTGCACTACCCTCCACCTGGAACAACCCTCCACCCGGCACTACCCTCCACGCAGAACTACCCTTGACCCTGCACAAACCTCCACCCGGCACTACGCTCCACCCTGCACAACTCTCTGCCAGGCACAACCCTCCACCATGCACTACCCTCTACCCGGCACTACGCTCCACACGGCACTACCCTCCACCCTGTAATACCCTTTACCCTGCACAACCCTCCACCCTGCACTACCCTCCACCTTGCACTACCCTCCACTCGGCACTACCCTCAATGCGGCACTACCCTCCATCCGGCACAACCCTCCACCCTGCACTACCCTCTACCCGGCACAACCCTCCACACGGCACTACCCTCCACCCTGTAATACCCTTTACCCTGCACAACCCTCCACCCTGTACTACCCTATACCGTGCACTACCCTCCACCCTGCACAACCCTCCACCCTGCACTACCCTCAACCCGGCACTACACTCCATGCGGCAGTACCTTCCACGCTGTACTACCCACCACCCTGCACTACCCTCCACCCTACACTACCTTCCACCCGGCACAACCCTGCACCCTGTACTACCCTCCACCTGGAACAACCCTCCACCCGGCACTACCCTCCACGCAGCACTACCCTCCACCCGGCACAACCCTGCATCCTGCACTACCCTCCACCAGGAACAACCCTCCACCCGGCACTACCCTCCACGCAGAACTACCCTTGACCCTGCACAAACCTCCACCCGGCACTACGCTCCACCCTGCACAACTCTCTGCCAGGCACAACCCTCCACCATGCACTACCCTCTACCCGGCACTACCCTCCACCCTGTAATACCCTTTACCCTGCACAACCCTCCACCCTGCACTACCCTCCACCCAGCACTATCCTCCACGCGGCACTACCCTCCACCCTGCACGACCCTCGACCCGGCACAACCTTCCACCGGGCACTAACCTCTATGTTGCACTACCCTCCACCGTGCACTACCCTCCACCGTGCACTACCCTCCACCCTGTACTACCCTCCACCCGGCACAACCCTCCATCCTGCACTACCCTCTAACCGGCATAACCCTCCACCCTGCACTACCCTCTACCCGGCACTACACTCCACAGGGCACTACCCTCCACCCTGTAATACCCTTTACCCTGCACAACCCTCCACCCTGCACTACCCTCCACCGTGCACTACCTTCCACCCGGCACAAACCTCGACCCTGCACTACCCTCCATCCTGCACTACCCTCTACCCGGCACAACCCTGCACCTTGCACTACCCTCTACACGGCACAACCCTCCACCGTGCAATACCCTCCACCCGGCACAACCCTCAACCCGGCACAACACTCCACCCTGTACTACCCTCCACCCGGCACTACCCTCAACCCGGCACTACCCTCCAAACGGCACTACCCTCCACGCGACACTAGCCTCCAACCTGCACAACCCTCCACCTGGCACAACTCGCCACCGGGCACTACCCTCCACCTGGCAACCCTCCACCGGGTAGAACCCTCCACCCTGCACTACCCTCCACCCTGTACTACCCTCCACACTGCACTACCCTCCACCCTGCACTACCCTCCACCCGGCACAACCCTCCACCTGGCACAACCCTCCACCCGGCACTACCCTCCACCCTGCATAACGCGCCACCCTGCACTACGCGCCACGCGGCACAACCCTCCACCCGGCACTACCCTCCATGCAGCACTCCCCTCCACCCTGCACAACCCTCCACCCGGCTGAAGTCTCCATCCGGCACTACCCTCCACCTGGCACTACCCTCCATCCTGCACTACCCTTTACCCTGCACTACCCTCCACCCTGCACTACCCTCTATCCGGCACAACCCTCCACGCGGCACTACCCTCCACGCGGCACTACCCTCCACCCTGCAGTAAGCGCCACCGTGCAATACCCTCCACCCGGCACAACCCTCCACCCGGCACAACCCTCCACCCTGTACTACCCTCCACCAGGCACAACCCTCCACCCTGCACTACCCTCTACCCAGCACAACCCTCCACCCTGCACTACCCTCTACCCGGCACTACCCTCCACACGGCACTACCCTACACCCTGTAATACCCTTTACCCTGCACAACCCTCCACCTTGCACTAACCTCCACCTTGCACTACCTTCAACCCGGCACAAACCTCCACCCTGAACTACCCTCCATCCTGCAATACCCTCCACCCGGCACAACCCTCAGCCCGGCACAACACTCCACCCTGTACCACCCTCCACCCTACACTACCCTCCACCTGGCACAACCCTCCACGCTGCACTACCCTCCACCCCGCACTAACCTCCACCCGGCACAAACCTCCATCCTGCACTATCCTCCACACTGTTCTACCCTCCACACTAAACTACCCTCCACCCTGCACTACCCTCCACCCGGCACAACCCTCCACCCGCACAACCCTCCACCTGGCACTACACTCCACCCTGCACTACGTGCCACCCTGCACTACCCTCCACCCGGCACAACCCTCCACCCGGCACTACCCTCCACGCAGAACTACCCTTGGCCCTGCACAACCCTCCACCCGGCACTACGCTCCACCCTGCACAACTCTCTGCCAGGCACAACCCTCCACCATGCACTACCCTCTACCCGGCACTACGCTCCACACGGCACTACCCTCCACCCTGTAATACCCTTTACCCTGCACAACCCTCCACCCTGCACTACCCTCCACCTTGCACTACCCTCCACTCGGCACTACCCTCCACGCGGCACTACCCTCCCCCGCAGTACGTGCCACCCTGCACTACCCCCCACCCGGCACAACCCTCCATCCGGCACAACCCTCCACCCTGCACTACCCTCTACCCGGCACTACCCTCCACACGGCACTACCCTCCACCCTGTAATACCCTTTACCCTGCACAACCCTCCACCCTGTACTACCCTATACCGTGCACTACCCTCCACCCTGCACAACCCTCCACCCTGCACTACCTTCAACCAGGCACTACACTCCATGAGGCAGTACCTTCCACGCTGTACTACCCACCACCCTGCACTACCCTCCACCCTACACTACCTTCCACCCTGCACTACCCTCCATCCTGCACTACCCTCTACCCGGCACAACCCTGCACCCTGCACTACCCTCTACCCGGCACAACCCTGCACCCTGCACTACCCTCTACACGGCACAACCCTCCACCCTGCAATACCCTCCACCCGGCACAACCCTCAACCCGGCACAACACTCCACTCTGTACTACCCTCCACCCTGCACTACCCTCAACCCGGCACTACCCTCCACACGGCACTACCCTCCACCCTATAATACCCTTTACCCTGCACAACCCTCCACCCTGCACTACCCTCCACCTTGCACTACCCTCCACCCGGCACAACCCTCGACCCGGCACTACCCTCCACCCTGCACTACCCTCAACCCGGCACTACCCTCCACATGGCACTAGCCTCCACGTGGCTCTACCCTCCACCCTGCACTACCCTCTACCCTGTACTACCCTCTACCCTGCACTACCCTCCACCCTGCACTACCCTCAACCCAGCACTACCCTCTACGCGGCACTACCCTCCACGCTGTACTAACCACCACCCTGCACTACCTTCCACCCTACACTACTCTCTTACCTGCACTACCCTCCACGCAGCACTCACTACCCTCCACCCTGCACAACCCTCCACCCGGCACAACTCTCCATCTGGCACTACCCTCCACCTGGCACTACCCTCCATCCTGCACTACCATTTACCCTGCACTACCCTCAACCCGGCACTACCCGCCACCCGGCACAACCCTCCACCCGGCACTACCCTCCACGCGTCACTACCCTCCACCCTGCACAATCCTCCACCCTGCACAACCCTCCACCCTGCACTACCCTCCACCCTGTACTTCCCTCTACCCTGCACTAACCTCCACCCTGCACAAACCTCCACCCTGCACTACCCTCAACCCGGCACTACCCTCCACGCGACACTACCCTCCACGCTGCACTACCCACCACCCTGCACTACCTTCTACCCTACACTACCCTCCACCCTGCACTCCCCTCCACGCAGCACTCCCCTCCACCCTGCACAACCCTCCACCCGCCACAACCTTCCACCGGGCACTAACCGCAGAGTTGCACTACCGTCCAACCTGCACTACCCTCCACCGTGCACTACCCTCCACACTGTACTACCCTCCACCCGGCAAAACCCTCCACCCTGCACAACCCTCCACCCGGCACAACCCTCCACCCGGCACAACCCTCCACGCTGCACTACCCTCCACCCGGCACAAACCTCCAAACGGCACTACCTTCCACGCGGCACTAGCCTCCAACCTGCACAACCCTCCACCAGGCACAACCCTCCACCGGGCACTACCCTCCACCCGGCACTACCCTCCACCCGGCACTACCCTCTACGCGGCACTACCCTCCCCCCAGCACAACCCTCCACGTGGCACAACTCTCCATCCAGCACTACCCTCCACCTGGCACTACCCTCCATCCTGCACTACCCTTTACCCTGCACTACCCTCCAGCCTGCACTACCCTCCACCCGGCACAACCCTCCACCTGGCACTACCCTCCACCCGGCACTACCCTCCACCCTGCATTACCCTCAGCCCGGCACTACCCTCCACACAGCACTACCCTCCACCCTGTAATACCGTTTACCCTGCACAACCCTCCACCCTGCACTACCCTCCACCTTGCACTACTCTCCACCCGGCACAACCCTCCACCCGGCACTATCCTCCACCCTGCACTACCCTCAACCCGGCACTACTCTCCACGCTGCACTACCCTCCACCCTGCACAATCCTCCACCATGCACAACCCTCCACCCTGCACTACCCTCCACCCTGCACTACCCTCCACCCTGTACTTCCCTCTACCCTGCAATACCCTCCACCCTGCACAAACCTCCACCCTGCACTACCCTCAACCCGGCACTACCCTCCACGCGACACTACCCTCCACACTGCACTACCCACCACCCTGCACTACCTTCCACCCTACACTACCCTCCACCCTGCACTACCCTCCACGCAGCACTCCCCTCCACCCTGCACAACCCTCCACCCGCCACAACCTTCCACCGGGCACTAACTGCAGAGTTGCACTACCGTCCAACCTGCACTACCCTCCACCGTGCACTACCCTCCACACTGAACTACCCTCCACCCGGCAAAACCCTCCACCCTGAACAACCCTCCACCCGGCACAACCCTCCAAACGGCACTACCTTCCACGCGGCACTAGCCTCCAACCTACACAACCCTCCACCAGGCACAACCCTCCACCGGGCACTACCCTCCACCCGGCACTACCCTCTACCCGGCACTACCCTCTACGCGGCACTACCCTCCCCCCAGCACAACCCTCCACGTGGCACAACTCTCCATCCAGCACTACCCTCCACCTGGCACTACCCTCCATCCTGCACAACCCTCCACCCGGCACTACCCTCCACCCTGCACTACCCTCCACCCTGCATTACCCTCAGCCCGGCACTACCCTCCACACGGCACTACCCTCCACCCTGTAATACCGTTTACCCTGCACAACCCTCCACCCTGCACTACCCTCCACCTTGCACTACCCTCCACCCGGCACAACCCTCCACCCGGCACTATCCTCCACCCTGCACTACCCTCAACCCGGCACTACTCTCCTCGCGGCACTACCCTCCACGCTGCACTACCCACCACCCTGCACTACTCTCCACCCTGCACTACCCTCCACGCAGCACTACCCTCCACCCTGCACAACACTCCATCCGGCACAACCTTCCACCGGGCACTAACCTCCAAGTTGCACTACCGTCCACCCTGCACTACCCTCCACCCTGTGCTACCCTCCACCCGGCACAACCCTCCACCCGGCACAACCCTCCACGCTGCACTACCCTCCACCCGGCACTAACCTCCACCCGGCACGACCCTCCACCCTGCACTACCCTCCACACTGAACTACCCTCCACCCTGCACTACCCCCCACCCGGCACAACCCTCCACCCGCACAACCGTCCACGTGGCACTACCCTCCACCCTGCACTACGTGCCACCCTGCACGACCCTCCACCCGGCACTACCCTCCACGTGGCACTACCTTCCACCCTGCACAACCCTCCACCCGGCACAACTCTCCATCCGGCACTACCCTCCACCTGGCACTACCCTCCATCCTGCACTACCCTCCACGCAGCACTACCCTCCACCCGGCACAACCCAGCACCCTGCACTACCCTCCACCTGGAACAACCCTCCACCCGGCACTACCCTCCACCCTGCACAACCCTCCGCCAGGCACAACCCTCCACCCTGCACTACCCTCCACCCTGCACTACCCTCCACCCGGCACAACCCTCCACCCGGCACTACCCTGCACCCGGCGCTACCCTCCACCCTATACTACCCTTTACCCTGGACTACCCTCCACCCGGCACAACCCTCCACCCGGCACTACCTTCCAACCTGCACGACCCTCCACCCGGCACTACCCTTAATCCTGCACTACCCTCCACGCAGCACTACCCTCCACCCTGCACTACCTTCCACCCGGCACAACACTCCAGCCGGCACTACCCTCCACACTGCACTACCTTCCAGGCTGCACTACCCTCCAACTGGCACAACCCTCCACCCGGCACAACCCTCCACCCTGCACTACTCTCCACCCTGTACTACCTTCCACCCAGCACTACCCTCCACCCGGCACAACCCTCCACCCGGAACTATCCTCCACCCTGCACTACCCTCAACCCAGCACTACCCCCCACGCAGCACTACACTCCACGCTGCACTACCCTCCACCCTGCACTACCCTCCAACCTGTACTACCCTCTACCCTCCACTACCCTCCACTCTGCACAACCCTCCACCCTGCACTACCCTCAACCCGGCACTACTCTCCACGCAGCACTACCCTCCACGCTGCACTACCCACCACCCTGCACTACCTTCCACCCTACACTACTCTCCACCCTGCACTACCCTCCACGCAGCACTACCCTCCACCCTGCACAACACTCCATCCGGCACAACCTTCCACCGGGCACTACCCTCCAAGTTGCACTACCGTCCACCCTGCACTACCCTCCACCCTGTGCTACCCTCCACCGGCACAACCCTCCACCCGGCACAACCCTCCACGCTGCACTACCCTCCACCCGGCACAACCCTCCACCCTGCACTACCCTCCACACTGTTCTACCCTCCACACTGAACTACCCTCCACCCTGCACTACCCTCCACCCGGCACAACCCTCCACCTGCACAACCCTCCACCTGGCAATACCCTCCACCCTGCACTACGCGCCACCCTGCACTACCCTCCACCCGGCACAACCCTCCACCCAGCACTACCCTCCACGTGGCACTACCTTCCACCCTGCACAACCCTCCACCCGGCACAACTCTCCATCCGGCACTACCCTCCACCTGGCACTACCCTCCATCCTGCACTACCCTTTACCCTGCACTACCCTCCACCCTGCACTACCCTCCACCCGGCACAACCCTGCACCCTGCACTACCCTCCCCCTGGAACAACCCTCCACCCGGCACTACCCTCCACACAGCGCTACCCTCCACCCGGCACAACCCTCTGCCAGGCACAACCCTCCACCCTGCACTACCCTCCACCCTGCACTACCCTCCACCCTGTACTACCCTCCACCCTGAACTACCATCAACCCTGCACTACCCTCCACCCGGCACAACCCTCCACCCGGCACTACCCTGCACCCGGCGCTACCCTCCACCCTATACTACCCTTTACCCTGGACTACCCTCCACCCGGCACTACCCTGAACCCTGCACTACCCTCCAACCTGTACTACCCTCCACCTTGTACTACCCTCCACCCTGCACTACGCTCCACCCTGCACAACCCTCCCCCCAGCACAAACCTCCACCCGGCACTACCTTCCACCCTGCACAACCCTCCACCCGGCACTACCCTGAATCCTGAACTACCCTCTACGCAGCACTACCCTCCACCCTGCACTACCTTCCACCCGGCACAACACTCCACCCGGCACTACCCTCCACACTGCACTACCCTCCAGGCTGCACTACCCTCCACCTGGCACAACCCTCCAGCCGGCACAACCCTCCACCCTGCACTACTCTCCACCCTGTACTACCCTCCACCCTGCACTACCCTCCACCCTGCACAACCCTCCACCCTGCACTACCCTCCCCCTGGCATAGCAATCCATGCTGCACTACCACTGCAACAGAAGGTTGTCTGGGCCAAGGAACATCCCATTTGATTGTCATAGAGGAAACAGACGTGTCTTGTTTTTTATCTCTGAGAGCAGATAGATAATGTTTAGAAATTCCTAACTCTCTCATGAAACCTTGCTCCCAACATCCACATATAGACTCATTCTCTGGTAACTCAGTAAGTTTCATTGACTTATTCTGACTTCTGGGTGGCAATAGCTCTAATGTCTCAGATTTCCCCAAAGAGAAAAAAAGAGTCATGTGCACATTTAAAAGAAAGGAAGGAAGGAAGGAAGGGAGGAAGGGAGGAAGAAAGGAAGGGAGGAAAGGAAGGAAGGTAGGGGAGAGAGAGAAAGAAAGAGAGAGAGAAAGGAAAGAAAGAAAGAAAGGAAGAAAAGAAAGGAAGAAAGAAACAAAAGAAAGAAAGAAAGAAAGGGAGAAAGAAAGAAAGATAGAAAGTAAAGACAGGGTTAATACCACTCACTGAGCCTTAGGTCGTGACCAGGCAATTGGATGCCCTGTCTTAGGAGGCATGAAATGAGAGTCCACGCCTCCAGGGAATACTGAGAAGTAGACAACACATGCTTGTGTCATATCTGTGCCACTTACTCATTACAACTCATTTAAAATAAATTGGGATTTTTTTGGTTGTTGTCCTGGGCTTGAACTTAATATTTTCTTAATGTCTGTTGTCTAGTTCCGCCAAAAGTGCTACTTCTTCTGGGGAGGAACCGGAAGTACAGCAGACGAGCAAGGGAGACTAAAGACCAGACAGAGCCCAGGTCCTGCTACATCTTTGCTATGTGACCTTTCTGAGCTCCCATTTCCTGTTGGGTAAAGTGGAAACTACTTATATTGCCATGAGTCTTGGAGAAAAATGTGCAGTTTCTTTTCCTTTCAGTTCCCTGTAGGTAGATCTTCATTCACCATGTGCTTTATCACCCACTTTCAAAGGTCCCAGTACACATCAGAACTATTTGGATGAGACTAACACATAACTTGTCAACTTTCAGAGATTATATAAACTCCACTATCTTACATATCTGTAAGTGACAACCATGATAATTTATATTCTTAGACACAATGCTAAAAGTGTTAATAAAACACCTGCTAAATTTTCAATCCATAAGTATGGCTATATCACCTACCCAATTATCCTGTTGAGCCTACGATGTGTAAGGCATTAGGCTAGGCCCTATGGTGCAGGGGTCCCCTGACCAAGACCATCAGCATCACCTGGGAACTTATTAAAAAGGTGGATTCTTGGGTCACATGCTAGAACTACTGAATCAAAACCTCTGGAATGGGGCCCAGCAATCTGTGTTTTAACAAGCCCTCCAAGTAATTTTGATGTTTGCTAAAGTTTGAGAATCACTGCCATAGGAGATTCAAGAAAGTATCAAACAAACTGATTGTAATGCATGGGAGATTAGACAAGAGTTCAAATAGCAACCACACAGAGCAGTACGTAGCAGCTGTGTGAGTGTGACAGAGCTTGGGAGTTCTGTGGAGGGACAGGGCGCTTCACATTGGAACATTAATAGAGGCTTCACGGAGAGGGTGTAGTAGAGAAGGACTAAAGAATCTTAAAATGCAGAGCAAAGCGCAAGGCAAAACAAGCTGCAGAAACAGCCTGAAAAAAGCTTTGGAGGGAGGTTAATGATTAATTCAGAGAAGCTCTGTGTGATGAACCAGGCGAGGCAAAAAGTTGCTACATTATGGAGAATTTGGAACACTGCTAGAAATGTACTCCCAAAGCAGTGGGAAACCACTGCAGGTTTTTGAGGAGGAAAGTTACTCAAGCTGACCTGTGTTTCAGAAAAATAGCTCTGGGAGTGAGGTGAGGGATTTGGCATAGAAGAGTTTAGAGGCAGATAATGATGTGTTATAGCCCTTCCGTGAGGGACTCTGAATTCTAATTTAAGATCCCCAATGTTGTTTAAAAACCACTGCATTAGAATAAAGACTGTTCTGTTTAAATGAGAAATGCTGCCATCTGATCACATTTTGATACATACCATGCATTGTTTCATAGCTCTAACTCATTCGATTAATTTAATAAATGCTCATTTGAATGCTTTTTCTGTGCCACAAAACAAATGAAATTCAGTAGTATGGTGTTTCTTTTCCCAAACTCTCTTGTTAAGCGAAAGGATGCTTTCAAGTCAGGGATCTTGTGCTTGTGCATCATCCTAGCTTCCTCTCTTCTGGGAAGATGACACAGCCTTCCTTGTTTATCAGCGCATCCAGCATGTCTGGCGGTTCCTTCCACTTTTCACAAGATGGGTCCTGTTCGGAACTTCCCTACTGGGTACAGCAATCGTGTCTCTCAGGAAGTTCAGTCCACACATCACTGGCAGGTCAACCACGACCTCGCCTCTTCTTTGCTAAAACTGACCCGCTCCAACTCCCAGAAGTCATCCTTCAGCAGGGAAATATCTATGTGCCCTGGTAGAACCAATCAACTCAGTGGAACTTGATGGACGGGCAGGACTTGGTGGGCATAGGGGAGGGAACACAGGTGTTGGAAACACGCTGGAAATTGCATTTTTTTTTTTGTTTTTTTTTTTTTAACCTGACTTCTTGTAAGCCGTAATGTTCAGTGTTTAGGTACTGATGGCCCTGTTTTTAAATCTCAGCCAAACTGCTTATTGTGAGATCTTCTGGGTTTCTTGTTTTCTCTCAGTTTATTCATATTCAGAATGGAGATAATCCTTGGAGTTGTAGTGAGATACGATGGTTAGCACAGGAACTATTATTATCATTTTTGAATTATTGCCAGCAAATTGAAGTTTGAGAAAAAGTATCACTCTTGATCATTAAATTAGTTAATAATAGAGAAGACACACATCAGCTGTTATAATTCAGTGATGTATATTTTATTCTAGATATTTAAAAGGAGAATAGGGTGTATTTTGTTCAGGTAATATAAAGGAGAAAGGCTTTAAGTCTCTAGTCAAGGAGCTGAGGCACAGAATTCTTCTTAAACAGCAATACACACTAACTTTAGTTTTTATGCTTATGTTTCGAGTATAGGGAATATAACACACCAAATTATGCAGAAAGTAGATTTTAGTTTACTCCTGTAAAATGAATGAGAAGCATAATTTGGCTCTAAAAATAAAGTTTTTAAATTGCTTTCAAATTAAATTTTACTCTAGAATCAGAGTACTTTAACCAACACTGGTTAAAGTTGTCACTGGGCTGCAGTGACAACTATTCCATTTCACGTTGAAAGAGTTAGAGCATCAAAAGAGAAGGAAGTAGCTTAAATTCACATATCACATGAGTGAAATCCCATACAAGAACTAAAACTGATTCTTGAGGTAGAGGGAGAGACGACAGGCAGAGCACAGAGGATTCTGAGGGCAGTGAAAATACTCTATATGATATTATAATGATGGATACATGTCATTCTACATTTGTCCAAACCCACAGAAGGTACAGCACCAAGAGTGAACCCTAAGGGTAAACTATGGACTTTGGATAATTATGATGTGTCAATGTATTTTTATCCTTGTTAAAAAAATGTACTATTCTGGTGAATGCTTTTGATAACGGAGGAGGCTATGCATGTGTGAGGGGAGGGGGTATTTGGAAAATCTCTGTACCTTCTTCTCAATTTTATTGCAAACCTAAAACTGCTCTCAAAAAATAAAATTTGAAAAGAAAAAGAAACTGACTCTCTCTTTCCTTAGGATGGAGCTGGGGCTGACTGGGCCATAGGGATCCCTGAGGGTGAAGCAGAGACTTCCAGGAAATTCAATCACAGAAGGGAAAAGAACAGAGAATTCTACAGGAAGTCAAAGCCTATTGAAATAACCAGATGAGATTTTAGAGTTATTCACTGAAGTGTAAGAATATGAATGTTAATACTAATTAGTAAGTTCCAACACAGTATATTCCCAGCACATGGTGGGATAGGTAAAGGATGAGAACCACAGAGAAGTACTCACCATGAACTCAAAAGTGAGAAATATATTATCACCCTCTAGTGTATAAAACCACAAATCTATGGTATAAAACCCCCCTCTACTGTATAAAACATAATGGATCACAGCAGAGTATTAAAGACATTTAAAAGATCTAGAGTGAGTCCAGGTCCTTGAGACTAGACAACAACCCGATATGAACTCATATTAGACTAAAAAATGTCTCATTAGAAGCAGGGGTGACCTATCATGGAATCAGAGAAAAAGGGAGTCAATATTTAAAGCAAATACTGAAAAGACAAGAGTGGGGCTGGAGACCATAATACTTGAGGAGCAGGAATACATATGGCTGGGTAACATTCACCAGAATCATCAGTGGTGAGGTAAAAACTGAGAAGACCTACAGCTAGATTGATCAAAGGTTGAGATTCAGCTGGGCAGGTAAAATGGGAGGACAGGCAAGCAAGGACATTAAGAGAAAGTGACTAAAGTGATTTACAATGGGGTCTAAGTTGGATGAGAGAGCAGTAAAGGTGGAAGGAGTTGATGGACAAAAAGCCAGGAATCGTGGAGGGACTCAAGAGTGATGATGCTGGAAAACAAGAACCCTATGGTTTGAGAAGGCCTAAAGCATAGGGCCCTGTGATCGGAGAAGGGTCTTGCTGAGTATGGGACCATGAGAATGAGGCGCTGAACTGAGGAAAGTTGAAAGTTATTGGATCTGGAAAGATGAAAAATTCAAGAGGCCAGGGTGTTGCATGAGGAATCCATGTGAACAGGAAAAGTAACCCACGATGGAGAATAAGGCTGTAAGCTAGGTGCTTCCAAGAATGAGAGGGAGACGGAGGAATTTGGTAAAGGAGCAAGATAAGGAGAGATGGGGATTTACTTGGATGTTCCAAGTCGCCAAAGAGCAAGGATTTTTACATGATAGAGAAGGACTCATGCCTGAAAGTAGCCTTGAGAATGAGTACGCGACCCAAGTTACTGGAGCTGGGGAATTGGGCCACCTCTATTTGGGGGAAACAAGGTCCTCAGGGGGAGTCAAACACCAGCTAAGGCAACGTTGTGCAGGGAATGTTCAGTGAAGGGGCTGAGGGCAAGGGGAATTGTGGATATAGGATAAGAGTGGACACAGAAGAAAAGTGGGGGAGGGAGGGGAGAAGAGAAAAGTTGGGTATGTAATAGGAAGAAAAGCACAGAAGTGTTTGGGGATGAAAAGATGGGAGAGGACAGAGGAAAAGGAGCTTACACTTTGGACAGTCACAGAAGTAGCAGGGGCAGGAGGCAATTTTTACATCCAATCCCCAGTGAATGGGAGGAGATACTGTCAAGGAGGGATGGGGAAAGCCTCCACGGAAGGAGTAAATCATGACCTGTGTTGATAGGACTTTCAGGGAATTGGAGAGGTTGGGCTAGCTTTGTCCCAAGAGAGTCATAAAAGGTGGGGTGAAGTGGGGAGAGTTAAAGTGGGGCAAGATACTTTTGCTACTGTCTGCCCTTAAATAACCCTGAGCTCAAAGACAAGGTAGCTGAATGCCTCTATCAAAGAAAGCTTAACCCCCTCTCCGTTTCCTCCTGGGTTTCACTACGCTCAGAACATTTCCTCATAGGAGTACACTATGAGCCACTTGGGTATAAAATAATACAGATCACAGAGCAGTGCAAGCAGCAAAAGAAGGAGGGAGTCTTACAATATGTCCACAATGGTGTAAATGTTTCAAAGTTGAGCTACCAGGGGGTCAGTGTATTGAATCCAGGGGAAAAAAATATAGTATGTTGTTGTAGCTCCCCATAAAGCTGCAAAGCAGCACCTCTTCGTGTAGTCTGCATTCTTTGGAAAAGATAGTGGTTCTCTTCCTATGTGCTTCTGTTCCTGTCCTCCCTCTCCTTAAAGCAATATCTTACAAACAGCAGACTTTCTGAGAAGAGATAAGAGGATTTGGGATTGTCCCAAATGCAGTCTGTGCAGACTCGGCTCTTATCTGCTCAGAGTATCTGGCCTTCATTAACTATTAAACGGTAACCTTTCCTATTTAACAAGAGGAGACTAATTTTCACAGCCTGATGAGAGAGATGTGGAGGTCTCTCAAGGCCACGTCTTTCACATTTCTGCCTTCTGGAAGATACCCCCCCCCCAAAAAAGTTCATTAAACATTACTAACCATTCTCATGACTGTATCTGCCATTCTCTTAACCTGGAGCTAGTTAGCTGAATTTGATGTTCTCTGCATCTGGAGCAATTGTGTCTACAGTGCTCAGGGAAAAGGGTGGAAACGGTCCTTGTAGCTACTCTGGCCCTTTGGCCGGCCTGGTTTGGTAAAGTCCTTCTGGACAACTCTCTCTTTGCCCTGGGGGTGGCCGGGGGTCCTGAGCTATGACTCAATCCATCTTCTTTGGCATTTCACTTCTTTTCAGTTGTGTGTTTTCCTCTCCTAAGTCTTTGAACATGGAACATTTACAATTCCTGAAGCAAAATTAGATGAAATCATCCTGAGAGTTAGATCTTTAGAAAAGTGCCAGTAAAGTGTTCCTTTACTTTCTAGTAATCTGCTTATAATTTTAATTTTTGCAGATTAAATTCTGAGACCCAGGGCTGACTTAATAATTTGCTGTCCCTTCAGACCAATGATTTAAAAATATTTGTTCTGTATGTATTAAGGAGAGAAGTTATATGTTCTGTGGGGCGAGGCTGAGCAGCAGGGGTGCTCCAGCTGTGCTGAGCTGACCTGAGTCATTCAGTCCTCGTCCCAGATGAGCTTAACACTCCGCAAACGTCTCCTTGCCCCTTACCTGACCCACCATCCTCAGAATCAGGTTCGAGATTTTTTTATTGTAACCTGAGCATGAGTCTTGGAAGTCTTTATTCTCATCCCCAGAGTCTTATCAAAGTAATTCTTGCAACTCCTTTCCCCTAGAGGAATTCTGGTAAATATGATTCCTTCTTATTCCCATTGATGTCTCTGCACCCAGTGACCTTTACCTCTCTTCATGTATGGATGAGCTGTCTTACCTGTGGACTCAGCCTAGCTAATAACTAAGGTCCCAAAATATACATGAATGTACAACTTTGATGCTATGGCAGTAATAAAGTAACAAGGGAATACTGTTATATGTGACAAAGTTATGGCCAAGATTGGAAACCAAACTAACAGAGATTTTTAATAATTTTTTAAAGTTTCTTTGTCATTTAATTTTTTAATGCTTAATTCCAATTTTGGAGGAATTCTGAAAATTTGCCAATTAACTGAGAGGGATGTTTTTGACAAAGTGTATTTTGATTTCAGCAAAACTTTGGGCAAAGGTTTTGCTGTATTGTTAGATGAGATGGTTAAGGCTAGGTATAAACAAAAATATAATATATGGGTAATTTTTTTATTGTTATTTTGGAAAATTTCACGCATATGCAAAAAATACAAGATGGTAGAATAAGCCACTAAGTACCTGTCACTTAACTTCAACCATTTTCATCCCATGACTAATTTTGTTTCATCAGTTCCAGAACCTTCCCCACGATCACCAAGATTAAAAAACACCTCAAAAAGCTGAGAAAATATATTAACCGAAGTAAGTCAGACAGAGAAAGACAAATATATATCACTTACTTGTGGAATCTAAAAAAGTGATACAAATGAACTTATTTACAAAACAGAAACAGACTCACAGACATAGAAAACAATCTTATGGTTACCAAAGGGGAAGAGGGAGAAGGATAAATTAGGAGTATTGGATTAACAGATACACACTACTATATATAAAATAGATAAACAACAAGGACCTACTGTATAGCACAGGGAACTATATTCAACATCTTGTAATAACCTATAATGGAAAAGAATCTAAAAAAGAGTATATATATATATATATATATATATATATATATATATATATATATATATATATATATCTGAATCACTTTGCTGTGCACCTGAAACTAACACACCGTTGTAAATCAACTATACTGCAATTAAAATTTTTTTTTAAAAGCTGAGAAAATATGTTTGATATTAACAAGATAAAATACTATCAGTGTAAACAGAAATTTCTCCCTTTGAGAATTTTTAAATGTGTGTCTTTTAAATTTAATTTAATTGATTTTAATTTTAAGGATAAAGAAAAAGTTTTAAAGAAATTTGGGGGGAAAAGCTCTGAGTGGGATAGCTCAATATAAACCAATTCCTTGAGAAAACTGCTAAACAAGTGGACACCATCTAAGCTAAGACAAAAAGTGGTTTCCAGATCAACTAGATGATCATGAACTCTTGTCTTATGGGCCCCCACTGAGATACCATCTTTAACCCTGAACACCACATGTTAAGAAAGATAACGTACAAGTAAACCACATCCTGGGAGAGCTACGGAAAAGGTATCCAAAAATCATAGGGGGAGCAGGTAAAGAAACTAGGCATGTCTCATTTGAATTAAAAATAATTAAGAAGTTAAAAGACAAGAAAATTGCCATCAGTGTCCATGGAAAAAGGACTAGTTTTGCCAATTTAAAGATATGCTGAGTATCTTTCGACACTTTGCAGGCTTCTATTGGTTTCATTTGGTGACAAATTTTAGACTCTTTCATGTCCTTTACTTCAGTATAAGCTTAATACCAGGCATACTAAATACCATCTTTCAGATGCTTACTGTTCTCCAAATGACAAACAGATCAAATCTAAATTTGAAAAATTCAGTCAATATTGGGCACGGGAATGAAAAATTTAAACATCCCTAGTAACTGATTTCATGGTATTCTGCTAAGGTGGGATGAGAATTATTTTTAATACGAATAAAACAGAATAGATCCTGGAGACATTGCTCCACAAGTTGAACTTTCCAGGAAAGGATAGGTTATTAAGGAAGGGAGAAGGGAAGTGTGGTTCTTAACAGTCACATTATCATGTCCAGAGCCTCGCACAGAGCTTGACAGATGTGCTCCATAAATGCTGGTTGAACTGACATGCACAGGGCAATACGCTGCATAGGGGACAGATGCTGAGAAGACCCCGTAAAAGAAGAAAAGAAGACCCCCTGCTATTTTACTCCCATCCTCTCCAACGTCTGCAAGTGTCTGGAAGTTCAACCTTGGAACTCATCCCTTCACCTTTGGAATACGATCACAGTCAAAATGCAAGTGATTCCGGGACAAGTCATCACCCAGGCACAAAGTGGTCGCACAGTATGTAAGAAGGATGCGCTCAGAGTCTGCCCACTTGGGGTTTAATTCCCACCTCTACCCCTTAGCAGTTGTGTGGCACTGGACAAATCTCTTAATCTCTTTGCACTTCTTGTTTTATATGCAAAAAGCTGGATTTTTAAAAGGATTAACAACAGGAAGTGTTTAACTGTCACACATGCTCAAGTAAAGGTAGCTCTTGTTAGTACTCTCTCTTATCTGAAAATTTTGAGAGAGAAAGAAAAGAAAGACCCTGAGGAAAGCAGGACCCAGGGAGCGGGCAGGAAGGTAGGACAGCCAGAAGAGGAGGGAAAAGAAGCCCCTTCAGTTTGGGGCTTGGGGCCAACAATAGCCTTTGTGGAGGTCCCACCCCTGAGGCAGCTCACTCCCCTTCCCTCCCGGGTTACCCGAGTCAGTTCCTTATATGGCCACCCCTGCCCCCCAAAATTGCTTCCCTTCTCCATACACACCATTTGGTATAACCATGCTTATGGCAGAATCTCCCATGCTAAAATTGTGTATATACCTTTAAATCAGTACTGATTCTTTAAATAATGAGGGTTTCTTCCTATGAGACAGAAGGGAGTCAATGAGATAAGAGAACCAAAAAAAAAAAAAGAAAGTCAAAGAAAGAGGCCAAGACAGAACAGGACATATTTAACATCTATCACTTTTTAGAACAGAAAGTATAAAATGTGATTTCTAGATCTTTCACTGTGAGGTGAAACCAGATTCTACAGGACAACTGAATGGTTTTCAAGCAGTCAGTGAATTAACTTCAGAAATTGTAACTGTTCTTTTGAAAACAGGAGGAAAAAAAACTTTAAAGGACAGCAAGAGGGGTATAAAAGGTTCCAAACACTCTTCTATTATTGTTGTTAAATATCGAAATGGGGAATCAAAAAGGTTATCAAATCTCAGAAAGACTTCAGACTAGAATTGATTCTTCACCCGTAAGGATTTGGGTTGGAACTTGGTCAGAAGAGGAGTTCCCAGGTCCCCTTGATGACCAGCCTGGTGACACTCTCAGGGTAGTGAAACCAGTGATCTTCAAGTGCTTTCTAAAGAGTAATGAGACTCATAATAAGAAAAAAATGACCTCATCTGTGTTTAAGCAGCTCCGATTTGTTTCGTCCCACTCACTGTGGGCAAGCTGATCTGGGGTCCGCCTGGGGCAGGAAAACAAGAGCTGTGTAACGGGCCGTCCATAGGGGGCTGCAGCAACACCAGGCGAGCAGTCTACTTCAACACTACCCTGGTCGGATTGCTCCAGCCGTGGGCGAAAGAAACCCCTCCTAGGAGACAGGACAGGCTGTAGGCAGTGCTGGTGTGGTGGCTGTGCTGCCTGTCCCCGATGCCAATAGCTGGTGGCGTGAGCTGTGTGCCGGGCGAGGGGAGTGCTCAGCCCACGTGATACTCTGTAGCATCTCTGCTCTGAGCATGCGCTGTTGGGCTGCGATGTGTTTTCTCTATACATTGGCCATCAAGCTAATACTCAAACCATCTGATACGGCTGGACAAAGGTCAATTCCTCTGTACTCTGGTAGGCACACAGTTACTTTATTTTCCTCATTCCTCCCGTTCAAGAACCCTGCAAGAACCCAGGTGGAGCGTCACCGGATTGGTAACTGAAGTTACGGGTCCATATGCTGTTGTAATATTCGATTTTATTTATAAGGTCTAATTTAAATACGAAAATGTGGAATATCAGATGAGGTCACATATTAATATTTTATTCCTCGGACTTATGACAAGAATATAGTCTGTAGGGAAAGTACCAATTATTCTTTACAAAATTAAAAAAAAAAATCCTTAGGTATTTGTAGGCTCTGTCCCTAATAACATTCTTTCTTTCTGAGCCTGCCACAGTTCCTCCTGCCTAACCTCCAGAAGAGACCCATCTGATCAGCTACTGGGTTTAGTGGGTAAAAATATCTAGCCCAGGGCTGGGCTGGGTTCCTACCTAAATCCACCAATTACCGGCTTTGGCACATCGGGCAATCTCCCGGTGTGCTGGATTTTTCACTGTCAAACGGGATTTCTCTCAGTGTTGTGGAAAAAGAACCTAACCTACCACTTGGAAATCTATTTCTTGGTGCTTGGAAATCTATTTCTTGGCCTGCCAGCCATAGGTGGCTCTGGTTCTTTGCTTTTTGCTGCACATATTTGCAAACCTTGCTCTCTTTTCTCCAAGTTTCAACAGAAGTGTCATGTCCTCATGCAGCCTTCCCTGGCCACCTTCTGTAAAATTGTAACACTCCCCCCCTCAGCGTTCTCTCTCCTCTTCTCTGCTTTATTTATCTCCTTAGTTCTTATCGTCCTCTAACAAACAGAATGTTTCACTTACTTATTGTCTACAATCCTGACTAGAATGGAAGCCCTTTGAAGGTAGGGAGATTTGTCAGTTCTTGCCTGGTTTGATCGCTTGCATTATCCGTAGTGCAGACAACACACATAGCACTTTATAATATTTGTTGAATGAGTGAACGAAAGGGTACCTGTAAGCTAGTCTTACTATTAGTGCCCTTTTTTCACTCATTGCCAAAAGCTCTGATGCGGCTACCCTTCTGCATTCCCTGCTTGTGTAATAGCTACAAAAACACTTCCTTCTCCTGCTGAGTGATGAGTGGCTATTAGTTAATCATGCTCATGTAATGTTTGGCAGAAACCCCATTTTACCATGGACTCTCACACTGCCGGGAATGAGAACCTATGTCCTTGGTCATGTTTGCACCAGGAAGAAGTCAGTTCACCTTCTTGTGCATATCGAGATACAACGAGTAGGAGCAGGCATTGCGTATATGTATGTATCTCAGGCAACTGATCCAGTAGTGCATTAATATTGCTTATAGAGTATGCATGTAGCTAGGCTACGAGGTTGTGATGCCAGTTAACTGAGAGAAAGTAAAAGGCTTGGTCAGTTAAGCTTTGAATGTGGGCAGACTGTGAACAATGTGATTGGATTACATTGTGCAAAACGGTGGCTGCAGCAAAAACTGGTCACAGGACGGTGTCACGTATAAAACACTGTGAGTCCTGGAGTCCGTTATCAGCTTTGTCACTGATTGTCATAACTTTTGAGACGTTTGCCTGAGCTGGGGTCAGTAGGGAATGCATCTCTACTGATTCACCACAGCACCCATCTCCATGAACACGGTGCATTCCCTAAGGTGTATCCTGGCACACTGGACCATGACACTGTGTATGTAGTGGACACATTATGATTTGGATGAACAACTTGGAAAGGTAGGAAGAAAATCTTTACTCCAAGCAGTATTGGCTTGGCATTTCAAAAATGTTTGTTGTAGAGATAATTTGGAAAATGTAGTGGTAGGGCTTTCCACGAGATGGCACTCATTGTCTTCCTTACCTTTTATTTACAGTTTTGGACATATTCTTACAGAATAGGTATGTATATATGTGTGTGTACATATGCACATATATGCATGAATATGTGTATATATACATACACGCACATGTTTATTCACATATGCATATATGTGTGTATTTATCTAACGTTTTGTAATTTACCTAGATCATTCACATTCTTGACAAAAGTGTCATCTATTTTGGCCCCTTGGGGCCACTGGGACAGGGCACTTGTTTGTGGGTATAGAGAGGGAATCACTGCCTTTGTCCTCTTTTTTTCCACTCTGTGCTCTGCTTATGCCAAAGGATGAAAATGCAAAGCTGGCTTTGAGCCTAGGAATCTATGAACAGCAGGCAAGGATGAAGCACAATACCATCTAGACAGAGAATAAACAGGAATGTAATGAGATAAGCTATTTATAGAGAGACTACTATCTAGGTTGTAAGGGGACTGAGCAGCCTGGTAATTTGAAAAGCTGGTCACTTTTTAGAAAAAAACATCGAGGTTCCCTTCCCCACAGGAAGAACCTTGCTTCTGTTAGCATCTGAGGCCCAAGAGCAACTGTCTTTTCCTTTGTTGGTAAGTTCCAGTATGAATTAAAATAAGATTCTTTTTACTTGAAGTTCTCCCACTAACCATTGCAGTCCTGTGCTCTCGTTAGAATGCTCCACCAGCGACAGACTTCACTGTGGATTTTGAGGTCAGAGACTCACAATTACAGTCAGCTGGAGAATTAACTAGGGCTTTGGATTGTTATGAAATAATTCTGTTTTCATTACATTAGCACTAAGAGGGGGAAAAGATCAGGAATTCAGAATCTATAGAAAAGCGTATCAAATCATCTCTGGGGGAAATACAAGTTTCTCAACAACAATGACATCAACACACATCGGCACACTGGAAATTCAACTCAAATTGACCTTGTGGGCACTCAAACCAAGTGGCCACTTGGGAGACAGAGATGGAAAAGGCACGTATACCACTGTCTCGTGCCACCTGCCTTAAATAATGCAGCCAGTCCCTTCTGCCTTTTCAGGAGCCTCTTCCCCACTACGAAGAAGTTCTGCCCTTTCTGTTCACATGCATTAGTTTTCCTCTGTGTAAATCCCTAACATCATGGCTTATATTTGTAAAGCGCTTTGTTAATTTCAAAATACTTTGAAATCTAAGAATCTTCTTCATGCTTTTCAACCACAATGGTATGGAGATCAATATGTTCATCCTAATTTTACAGATAAGAATCCTGAATAGGGGAGGTGAGTTGTCTAAGGTCACAAACGAGACAGAATCAAGGTCTAAAATGGAAAGAACTTGGTCCGCAGACCCATAGCCCACTCTGCCTTTTGCCTGATCATGTAAAAAGCCTGAAATTGACACATCATAGGAACTAAAGGCTTCAATTTCTTCCCTTGCACATGAAGGAGTAGTGTAAATTAAAGCTGTCTTCCCAGTGCATATTTTACATGGGATGCTTTCCACCCTTAAATATTATCTGCTATAACCTCCTCGAGGATAGAGCCATGACCTCAGAGAAAAGACACAGTATATTAAGTTTCTCCCATTCCTAAAACTGGATTTTCATTAAGGCCACTGCCTGATTCTTTTTTAGTACTGCCCCAGGCATACTGGAGTGAGCTTATTTTCCTGGTTAGCAAGGACATCATTCAAAAGACAGTTTGAATGTGGTCATTTAGGAGGTTTTTTTTCCAAAGCTACTGTTTGGATAACCTGCAGGGAAATCTTTAAAATACCCTGAAAATAAATGCCATTTCTAATCTGGTAGACACACAACACACATATATAGAACAGCAGATAATTCTGAGTGCATGTGTGTGTCTGTGTGTGTCTTTGTGTGTGTGTCTGTGTGTCTGTGTGTGTTTGGAGGAAGAGGTGAAGCGTCCTTTGGGAAATAGCCTAGAAACTCTTATTAATTCATAAGCCAATAAGCCAATTATCTATTTTCCAGCCCTTCCGCAGTAGATTTAAGGAGTCTGAGGATATAGAGACAAACCAAGAAAAAAATCTAGAAGTCTGAGGTATAAATACTATTCAAAGAAACCTTTGAATTTGCCTTCTTCAAGTATTTGGTTCTAAGACACCCAGAAATGCTTGAGACATGTCAGACCATCAAGACTTGGCTAACTCGACCCCATCAAGTTGCTTTCCACTTGCTGTGTGGGCAACCAAAATGTCGTTGTGCACACACACGTGTGCGTAGATATACAAAAGCATCTCTCCCATTCTCATTCTTTGCACGTTTTCTCTGTCACTTGTATGTTTAAGGGTATTTTTCTATTTGCATTTTTGCTGTTTCTTCTTTTTGAAAGGCCAATGGAAAAGGGTTTAAAGACAGCAGATTGCATAAAAAATCAATTTCACCAAATTGGCTTCAGTTTCCGTGTACGTGTACTTACGTGCATGCACACACACACACAAACACACATGCATATTTACACACACGAACTTCTTCCATCCCCCCTGCAGTAATCTAAATAATTAATAGCTGCTTTCTCTTAGGTCCTTTGAAAGAAGCATTCTTAGGCATTAGAATCGCCATCATTCTTCTGCCAAAATGCAACGAATTCCTCTTCAAAGCTGTGGCCTTGTTGATTTTGCTCACTGCCAAATTTCACATCGTGAAGAAAAATAGCTTGATATTAGAGTGATTAAATTTCAGGGAGAGCTGACAGAATGGAGTTCTGCAAAACCTAAACTCTGCCAGTTTTGATGTCTCTAATTTATCCCAACAACCGTTTAGGTCTAAATCCCTCAATTTTAATCACATTAACAGTATATTACAAAGAGACTGAACACCCAAAGAACTGCAGTTGCAAAATGAACTTGGCTCTTCCACATCCTCTCTATGTTTGTGATGATCAAATAGCTGCTAGCAAAGATCATTTGCTGGAGTCAACCCTTTGGTAATTTCTCTCTGACTCCCTCTGCTTAGCCAGAGGCCTGGACCTGGGCACTTGCCCAGATACCAGAGGGGAAGTAAACACACCTACCACCCACCCAAGCAATAGCAAATGTCCTGAGCTCCTAGTGCCGGCACTTAGCTCATCTCGAGTGCTCACATTTTTCTTGCATTTGACTGGTGCTACAGAGAATTAGCTGTATGAACCTAACCGACATCAATTCACACCAAGCCAGAGCCCAGGTCTGACTGGCATCATGCTCTAACCAGAGAGGCAACAGCAGTGCCCCCAAGAAACTGTGTGCTCCTGCCGCCCCTCCTGGGTCTGGCGAGATGTTAATGCGTTAGGCCGTCAATGGGGTCAATGTGGAGATTTGTTCATACCGAGCCTGAGCCCTTGCCAATGTGCCAATTCCTTTGGTACTGTACTCGCATAAAGCTTCAGGAAAGCTGAATATTTAATGCAGATATTTTACTTGAAACCAAGTGCTTCCGTTCTCCAGGGTCTACTTTCTGTCACCAGCCTACATCCTAGGAAACAGAATAAACATTTTTTGGCCCTGCGCAAGGTATTTTAGAAATAAAGCGATGTCTGTCTGCAGGGGGAGGTGAATGCTGAAACTAAATAGTTAGAGTGGCCTGAGGAGCAAACATAAATAAATGTACAGACTCTTAAGACCCTGGCACAGAGAATACATCATGAGTTGTTTCGACAAGTCCAAAAAATGTTTCTATCTCTCCTCTTTCCTATGATTTGGCACCTCCTTTACCCCATATTGATTTGTTCCTCATTTCCCTTGCAACAAAATTTACCTTCTTATAAACATATCATATGATATTCTTTCCACAGTGACTATTTCTAGCACATCTTCCTTCTTCCTAAATGATTTACAACTTTTTCTTTCCTACGCTTTATTATTCCTCCTGAAAAACCAAAACCAAAAACAAAAATTTGACCAGCACAGAATAGAATATTGAATTTTCCCAGTTATCCAGGGAATGAAGACAAAGATGGTCATGGAGTTCTGTGTGGACAGCCAGCCACCTCTACTGTACAAGATGATACTCCCAGAGCGCCTTTCAGCTTGAAGTCCTCGTCTCTAAGTCTGTCTCATAACTGGATTGTTAATAACTGCTCTTCCCACATTTCCAGGTCCCTGTGGGTTGACGGGCTCCTTCCTACTGCTTCCAGTCTCTGAGTTTTCCCACATGCTCAGCTACAGCTGAAAGCCAGGCGACTTCGAAGGGGAGATGCTGAATTCAGGCAACAGATTTGGGAGGAAGAAGGCCCGTATCATTCTTGACACTTAAATCACACTTTATTTTTTAACATTGAAATTCTATCCAACGTTTCCTGGCTGGGCATGCCATTCCATTTCAAGTGCTAAGCTCTTTCTCAAAGATAAATTCTAGATCACCTTATTCTCATCATCTTCACAAGGGTAAATGTTTCTGGTTGTAAAAGGGGCCATTTGAATAAAACATGTGTCTCCTTAGGTAAAATGTATGTCCTCCCTATGGACTGCATAGCAGGGTGCTATGTCCTTCTTCTGCTTTTTTCTCTCCTCTGGAGGAGTCATATTCTTTTGTTGGAAACCATGATTTTTTTGAGAAATTAAAGCTGATTGAACTGTTTTCTCCTGATTATTATCAGGCCCTAAACTATATTAAATGAGCTATCTTTTGAGTTTTAGGTCATCTCATCACATTTCCTTTAGCTTCCTGGTTTTAAAAACTGCACTGTACTCCAATCCAAATCTTATGTTTCATAAATAAGAAACACAAGGCCTAGAAAGGTTAAGTGACTTACAGAAGATTACACAGCTAATTTGTGGAAGAAAGTGAGCAGTACCTCAGATTTTCTGATTTTTTTTTTCATTCACTGCTACATAAATGAAATAACTTTCCTATAGTTTCATAGATACGTATGTGAAGATCATGCACACTCACTGAATGTGTTTAAATCAACCTTCATGTTGAAATCTCTCATTCCATCTCTGATGGAAGTTCTATGTTATTTCCATCAGAGCAGAGCAATCCACCAACACCATGATGAACTCTATCCTCTAGTTAGAAAAGACTGCTGACATTTGCACAGCATTCTACCTTTATAAAGGGCTTTCACACCCATGCTGGCATTCACAAGTTTGATATTACTTATACTTTATGGATGAGGACACCAAACATTCCCAAGTAGACACCTGCCTATTGCTCAAGTCACATGACTTTACATTCAAGTAGACCTTGCTCTAGCTTGGGATCCATACAGACCCCATTGGAAACTGGTAGATATGTCCATACTTTCTTAGTTGCAGCGCCCTGAGAGAGAAGAGTCCTAACGGATGAGAAGCAGCAACAGCACAGTCTGACTTCACAGCTGGCCAAGCATACACGTGTGCTTAGAAGTAAGTTTTGATTAAATGGTGCTATAATGATTGGCCCCCAAGTCTCTAACATTTAGGATGATGAATCCTACATTGTGGTACCCTAGTCTTTAAATTTTAAATTGAATTTGGGTAAAAGCAGTTACCATTCTTATTAAATTATTTTTTGACAAAAACATTTTATAAACAAACAAGCAGCTAAATAAATACTTGTTTTAACTTCTAATTTATGAATCATTTAAGAAATGCACACAATTCATGGCAATTTTTCCCCCTCTAGATGACTTTTATCTATACTTTTGCATCTTCAAGAAAATTTTCAATAATTTATAACCACATTTTATAAAGTTGCTTTGCTGCTAGAGCCAACATAAATGTGTATGTGATTTATCGTCACAGTATTTTATTTCTTTCTTTACCCATATGAGGTCTGGTTTCCCAAGAGGACTGTTCTACCATAAGTGGATAGTCTGATAATTCTATTGAAGTATACAAAAATATTAATATTTTTTCTAAAATAAAAAATAAATGTATTGAAGGCAGTTTTCAATGTACAGTTTGTTAGAGGTACACACAAGTGGTTTGTGCTCATCCTGAGAAGATACCCAAAATATGGCCACCTGACTTGAAAAATAAATAAAAACTCCCACTGCTCTAAGGGGCCCCAATGCAGAAAGAAGTTTATACTCAATGCATTCAGCTAATCAACAGTATATCATTAATAGAAACATTCTTTGTATAGAGCCATCAAAATAATCCCATCGGCACAGAGTTGTGGGCATTAGAGTATCACCTGGATGAGCCACAGAAAGATGACACGCCACACAGACCAGGGAGAGAAGGATGGCCGGGGCACAACTGCAAAGAAAGTGGGGTGTGGCCTAAGCATTGCTCACTTCCCTCCCCTGCCACCCGTCCTGTGAATACTCAGGGGTCCTGCATCCACATGCCGCCTATGCCCACCTCCTAAACATCACCCCGTTTCGGCTCTGATCCTCTTCTCTCCTTTAGATGGTAGTCCTGGAGGCAACTGCTCTCAATTTTCTGACTCCTTAGAAAACAGTCTGTGCGATGAAGTTCTCCAAGGGGTTCATGGTTGATCATGGGGTCAACTGATCCTTTGCCCCTGATCACAGACTCCCCATGAAATGCAACGCTTTAGCCCAAAAAGTCTTAGCCCAAAGTGCTGACAGGGGTAGAGAGAGTTTTTGACTGATAACCTTGTTAGCTGTGGTGGAGCAAGAAAGCTCTAAAAAATCTGGAGGTCTGGGTTCAAGACCTAGCTTACCATCAAGCAACTTTCTTCACTTTAGATCTAAAAGTCACTTGACCTGCCTGTGCCTTCATGTTTCCAGCTAAGAAATGAAGATTTAAAGGTTGTTTTGTGAGACAAAAAAGCAGACTGTCCATTATCTATATTATTGCCAGCATTACAGGAGTTTAAAATCATTTTTGCAGCTCTCGTACATTTATTGTGCATGGCATAAATCAGCCACACTAGTACTGCTTTCATATATCAATGATATCAAATGTCCAAAGCAAATCAGAATAAATTAATTTTCACCTTTTTTTCTATTTCTTTCAAAAACAAAGATCCATATATAACTACTCCTGTCAAATGTGTGTTTTGCCCTTACAGTTGGTCCTTGTTAAAGGACTAGGAAAATGCAGATGCAGGGGAAGAGGAGCTTCTGTGTCCTGTGTCTCCCCACCCGCTTTGGTAGCCAGGGGCGGAAGCAATGCACGGTGGATGCGGCAAAGCTCGCCAGGCAGTGGAGAGTTTCCCTGCGAGCTCTGCTGGCTCCCAGGCCTGTTTCTTCCCCAGCTGTGCAGTTCAAAACTGCTGATTCATGTTCTTGCTTCAAGCCTAATGACCATGAACACACTCTGATTTTTTTCTTCAGGCACATTTTCTTGGTAACCAGGCGGATGATGTGCTAATGCAAATTGGCAGACTTGAACTGAAACTACAAAAATTGGATCTGCCACGTGGAAGAACAAAGGACAAAAGAGACTTCAAGGCTGCCCTTTTGCATTGGGTTTCCATTTCTGTTGCAGTGGCATACAGTAAGTGCTCAACAAAGATGGGGTATTGAGGGGAGACCTTTGGTGACCATTGGGATTTTAAAACATGATGAGCAGTCATTCTTTTTATTTAAAATAAATTTCCTTTGAGTCCTTTTAGTAACCTTGCTTTCAGAGACTCTCTGCTAATTTTTCTTTTTGTGTGGAGTAGCTCTGGGTCAGCAGCCTCTACTGAATTCAGTGAGGCAGAAAATTCAAAATTCGCCTTTTCTCAAAATCCATCTTGGCCACGACCTGGCCGCATCTTGCTTCTGAGTCATCCAGCAAAGGTTCATTGGAGGTCACCCTAGTTCCGTGGACTGATTTGGAGCTTTAATGTATAGCTGTTGAATAAGGTTTAATCTCTTCTTGTCAGCTGGCTGTATGATACAATAATATTGCCCTGTGTTGCTGCACAAGTGATTAAAGTACAAGAGCACAGCAAGTCCTGCTTTTCTACAGCCGTCTCACAGGAAAGCACAGAAGATTCTGCAGAAAGAACAAGCCTTCTGCAACATACAGATATTCCCAGAAAGACAATTCCGAATCCAGTTTATTAGTGCCTGAGTTTTCATTGCACTGCTGAGTAGAATGCCAGGGCTGTGGGCTCCTGCTTTATTAAGGTTCTCTTCTATCTGACTGAGACTCACCTATTTTCTGACCATGGACTTGGAATTTACTGTAAAGTGAGTGAACTGATGTGAACCAATCGAAATTCTGCAAGCAAATTCAGCTCAGATTTGCAGTTGTTGTTTCTATTCTGAAATGAGCTTTTTCTTTATTATCCAGGAACTTGTCAGTTTGGTGGGTCGGGGTGAGTCTATTTTAAGATGTGAAAATTAGTAAATAAATCACCTTAGGTAATTTCATGCCGAAAGCCAAACCTCCTGTTGATGATAAGATGTTTGGTTTCAACTGGAAAGGTCACGGTCTCCTTTACTCTGATAAGCTGATTTAAAAAGTGATATGGCAATAAGCATATAAAAGGGTAGAGAAATTCCTTACAAAGCAAAATGAAGATGAGGACTTTTTCATCACGAAGGAGTAAGACTCAAATCAAAGTCCTAAAAACGAGGTCATTTTAAGATACAGAGAATTAAAGGTTGGCTAAATGGGTTTAAGTTTTTTATTAACAGCTTATAAATGGTTGTTTTCTTAATCAGTTAAGCACCTAGAACAATCTTGAGGTGGTTATTACTACTCTATAATGAAAATACTAGATATGAGAATTTTATTTTCTCTTCTGTACTGTAGAATGCCAAATCTTAATATCATCCAAACAACTAAATGCCTACTTTATCTTTTGAAGTGATCCAGAGCCAACGGTCTAGCCATAAACCTACACTGTTTATAAGGATGGTCGTCAGATTAGTCCCAGAGCTCTCACTGGATAAAGAGCCAGGAGGAAGCAGCCACAATCCCTCCCGGTCCCTAGGGCTGTCACTAAGAGGCACTGTGGGCAGTATCTGAAGGCCAGTCACCATGAACCTGGAGTGTTCCAAGCACCATCCACAAGGAGTATCCAGAGTGAAAGTGTCCAGACTGGAAGTTTAAAGGAGGAAATTATATTAGAATTACTATCTCCACTATACAGATGAAAAAAGTGAGCAAATCAGTAACTCCTCCATATCCCAACAACCAACTGAACTAGAATCCATTTTTTCTGCCCTTGTGCCTTAAGTTGCACATCCATCAGACCATGCCACTTCTTTTGGGGAAGGGAAAAGAAGAAATAGAAAACTGGATAAACAAGCACAAAAGCTGAATTTTGAGGTTAAAGAGAAAGCCAAGTTGACACAATAGGAGTAATTTTCCAATGATCTGTTGTTTGAAGATTGAGGAGTTCTTCCAGGGAAGAACCAAGAAATGAATTCCATTTAAAAAGTAATGTTTGACCCAGAGCAAGGACATTGAACAAAATTCTGAAAAGTTGATCCCGACATGTGTTTCCTTCTTCTGGGTTAGGAAAGGAATTAAATTCCTTATGCTTCCCCGCTAAATGAAAGGCTAATTCAGTCCTTCACAATTGCGTTCTCATATCCCAAGTGGTTGAACAGCAACAGCTGATTAATGTGGAAATGGTCAAAACACCATGTGTTTCATGATGCAAAAAAATGACTAATAGAAGAAAAATGTCTTGGATTGAGATTTTGCTTGTTTTCAGACAGAATATGTGAGAAGATAAAGAATAATAAAGGCCAAGATTAGGAAAATATGGAAAAGATGGCAACAAGAGAGGACAGGGCAGACCTAGCCTTGGCCTAGGAGCATTGACCTCTCTGATCTTGTCCTTGACAATGGTCACCTTGAGACTCTCTGTGCCCAAGTGAATATATTGTTCCCTGGAAGCTCTTGTTCCCATTAGAGTATTGGAGCTGTGGCCCAGCTCCATTCAGGAACCCCCAACCCAGGCCCAAGTTTTCAAAGAATGTAGAAATGTAACAACTGAAACTGCCCACTAGGTAAGGGTTACTAAAATTAACTCTGGGCAACTGACCAAGATGTAGGAAAGAGCAAGTACTTATTGAGCATTTTATTGAGCAAGTACTATATGTCAGTTATCATACCAGAAACTCTACCTGTTTTCTCATTGAATGTTAAGAAGCATGTAAGATATGGAACTATCCCCATTTTACTAGAAACTGAGAATCAGGGAGGTTCAGTTTCTTCCTCAAGATCATACAGTTGTAAGTGAAATGACTGGGATTCATTTCCAGGTGGGTTTTAATTTCCAACTAATAAAGACACAAGTGGAATTTCAGCACATATAGTACTGTATGCAAATATTTCAAAATGCATGATGATTAACTAACATCTTTGTTATGAAATTGTAATGGATTATCACAGGACAGAAGTTAATAAGGCAAAATTTTCCATTAGTATATCTGTAATTTTAAGTACAGTGAAATATTGACAAGTAATTATTCGTGAGCGGAGTCAGGGAAGAGGAACACATCAGAATCACTTGAACAACCTGTTCAAGCATGTCTCCCATGCCTATCCCCTCCCCAGCCCACTTCACTTCTCTTGGTCAATGTTATTGGGATAATGTGTTCTTATTTCTTAGAAATGCTGGGACAAGAAAGATGTGACACCACTTTGTAAATGTTGACACAAGCAAATGTTTCTATGCTTCTTCATTATCCTTTATACTTCCAGTAAAGAAATTTCTAGATGAACACATTCTCAAGTTTTTTAGGTCATTATATGTTTTGGTAGTTAATTTATATCACATACAATTTTACATGTAACCAATATTCTCACAAAATATGAATATTTACATCTCTCATTTGCTTCACTGACATAGTCTGCATGTACACATACACTAACAGCATCATTGATGTCCTGATTAGATCAAAAATAGAGAAAATTAGTTCATCAGAAAATATTAAAATTCCTAAAGATAGTATAGGAAGTGATTTCAATGGATCTGGCTACTATCATCATCTATTCATTAATTTATTCATCTATTTACTACCAAGTACCTGCAATATGCCAAGTGGTTGGCTTTTACCAGCTAAAGTAGAATTTACCCCCTTATTGAGATAATAATCATTTACTTATGTTGGAGAAACCTCCTTCAGAACAAGGATGCACTAAATGATACTAAAGATGTTCAGAAATATTAGAGTAACTGTTGTTTTACTCTTGAGTGACTCTGTTTATTGGAGATAAAGCATTCATGCTTAGCAGGTGACACTTTCCAGATGTCAGCAATTAGTAATAATTATTAATAAAGTCACTATCACTTATCTTGCTATGTAGGCTGAAATTTGAATGATATTGGGTTGTTTAAACTCTAATGAAAACATGGGCCAAGCATAATAAATGGGCCCTTTAGACTCCAAACACCTTAGTGGTGCTATTTTGGGGAATTCATAGTAAAACTCATCTGTAGGTGAATCTATACCAGTAGCCTGCACTATACTACCCAGGACACCAGAAGAATGAGAAGGCACCTGGGAATGGGAATTTTAAGGCCTGCATCCAAATCTCAGTTTGCAAGTTTTGGAACCATAAAGAAATCACTCATCTCTCTAAGTTACAGCTACTTCATCCGTACAGAAAACAATGTCTTTGCCCATATCATTGGGATATTATAAAGATCAAATAATCTAGGGTTTGTGAAAATGTTGCAGAAACAGTAAAATGATATATTAATATAAAATATTAATTTTGTGAAAATGCTTTAGGAACAGTAAAGTGAAATATTAATATAAAGTATTAGTTTTGCTATTAGACCTTAAAATTTTATTTTTGATTTTATAATCATATTTAGGTTTATTTAATATAATCTACTTGCTTATTGTAAACAATCTACAAGATTCAGAGAGGAAGTAATCTTGTATAAAGGCAAGAACTCAAGGCTGGAATTGGCTGAAATTGAATCCCAGTTAGAGAATTTATTGGCCAAGATCCCTTGGCCATGTTGCTTCTCTGAACCTGTTACTTCATCCATAAAGCATACATAACAATACCTACCTATGTTAAAGGATAGAATGCAAAGCATGTGGTTCAGTTGCTTACTACATAGATTCAATTAATGAGAATTACTTCTAATACTACAAAGTTATAATAGTCTTTGTTCTCTTCACTAACCATAGTTATGAATGTCCATATGACTCAAGGATTGTATCGTATTTTTCTAGTTTTGTGGTCTCTTTATTTTGCTTTTCTCATCCCCTTCCAGAAGCAGAGGATTTGCAACTACCATAACTGTTATGAAATTTTATTGGATGGGTGATTAACAAGTTAGTGTTACAGTTATTTTTTGTGCTACAGTTTATATTCCACTGAGATATCTAACAGTGAGTCTGGTTTGAAAGATAAAGCAAGGAGAGGGTCACGCATGGTCGGAGATGTGTTCTTGTCAAGGTGACTCTTACCAAGGTTACAGCCTTACTTTTGTATTTTTGTATTTTATATTTTCTTTTTCTTGAAATGAGTGTTTTGAAAATATTATCCCACCTGGAAGAATCTGGTAATTGGTAAAAGGAAGGCCTGTCTGAGAAACAAAACACTGCTGCAAAGAATTTGATTTAGTATCATGAGTTTTATTCATTTTTGATATAGAATTTTATAGCTCATCAATGGGTAAGCCAGTCTATCATAAGAAGTTGTCTTTTTGTTCATTTTAGAAATGTCCCTGCTGTTATTGTGTGTGTGCTTTTGAAAACTCAACACAGTTTAAACGAAAGAGGGCTGATGCTCTGTTCTCTTTCCCCTCCTCCTGTCCAAGTTCATTGTCCTTTCCCTAAAAGTCCCTCTCACTGTTTTACCAATTCCTTCCTGTAACCCATATTAATGAGTGTCATAGCTTAGAACAATCATCTTTTCATATTAAATTTATAGTTCAGCTAATGTGATGGGATGATCTACATGCCAGAATCTCTTAGTTTCTTTTCCTTTCCTTTACACAACCGCAGACTGGAACCAAATGCTTAGTCAAATATCTTTCTTATGTAACTAACTGGAGGTGAGTGTTTTCCGGTTGCTCTTTTCTCTCTCACCATTATTCTCTGTCTCCCTCTGTATTTATAGAACCAGCTTTAATTATAATTTACCAGGGTGCTGAGGGCACATCAGTGATTCTCCAGATCTCCAGATGGCTCAAACCGACCCGTGAGAGTACATTTCTTTTCACATTTGATCTTAGAATAGCCAAAATATTCCTAGCAAGCACTGACTAAGCAGTTGACCTCTCTATTTGCAGTTAGTTTCCATTTACCTGCTTTCTGATCACGAATACTAATATTCCTTGATATTATGGGCCCCCTACACATCTCTCTATATTTTCCCCTTTTAGATTTTCCTTTATGCTTAAGCTGTGGATGAACAGGAGAGAAGCCTTTAATTTTATATATATATATATATATATATATATATATATATATATATATATATATATATATATATATATATATATATATATATATATATATATATATATTTCATTATTTAAACAAGCTTTTCTTTCCAACATATGTTACAGCTTCTGTAATGAAGGTCTTAAACTTAATGCTAAAGAGTGCTGGGTATTTATTCTAAAAGCATTTCTGAGAAAGTGAAAAGTATATCTATAAATAAATGAAGAAAAAAGAAAGATATGGAAGAGAAAGGTATTATGTTTTACATGTTCTTCCATTTCCTCTGAACAAATTCCCTGCCAAAGTGTTTAAAATAGTTATATAATACCAGTTAGACTACTGTAACCAAGAACTCATCCTATCAGTACAGATTCTTCATTTCTTTAATTCCAAAATAATAGAAAGTAAGTGCTCCAGAATGATCCTAAGAACTGTAAATAAGCCAGTGATGGCAAAGTGTTTATTAGAAATGGTAATTTGTGTATATATACATATATGTGTACATATATATTATATATATATTATATGTATACATTGTAGGGAGCAGTATATGATAAAAGATTCTCATCCCATTGCCTTTTCTGGTCTAAAACCAACTAAATAAAACAGAATAATATATTATTATAGGTGAAAATATTCTTTCTAAGTTTATTTGAATTGTCAAAATTTTTTTATTAGGCCAAATTAGAACTATGGAAATGGAAATACTATGAAAATTCTAACAGAATTTAAGAATGTTAGGATGTTTATGTTCATTTGTAAGTAAACATAAAAGTTTTAGTTTTCAATACTATTCTGAGTATTCATGGTAATTCTACTCCACCATTTACTCACTTAGTTTTTCACCTGACTGCCTCCTGTGTCCAGCACTACAAATGTGTCTTGGGGGTGGGAGTAAGTAAGAGGAAAATTAAAGGAATGTTGAGAAAATTTCAGACAGAGAGTATCAAATGAATGGGGAGATGAAGCAACCCGCTTCATATGGTGATTATCTTGTTTACTTCCCAGCATAAGAAGAGGGTCACTGTTGATGTAGATGGGGAAACAGAATGTAGATGGCTTTCTATGCCATACTCTGGAACTTGGATTTTTGTCCCTTTTCGGTAGGTAAATTGGAAAAATGATATAATTTGAGTGGGTGAGTATCACATATTATTGAATTTCCTTAGATATTCACAATAGCCACAGTGTGAAGGGTGTCATGAGAGGGTGTGAAACTACAGACAAATACATATTAGGAGACCATAGCCATAGTCAAAGATGAGAAGGGCCTGAATTAAGACTAGAAAAGTAGTAATTTAAGAAGATATAATTCACAAGACTTAGGGATGATTAAATATCAGAATTGAAAGAAAGATACAAGTCTAGGGTGACTCGGCTTTTTGGCTTGAACAGCTCGGTGAATTTCTAAAATGGGGATTGCAGGAGGAAAAGTAGGTTTGTGGAAGATGATGAGGTCAGTTTGGGACATGTTGTGAAACACATCTCAGAGGCAGATAGTTGAGATTCATAAGTCTTAAGCTCAGGAAGGAGAAGCCTAAGATGGATAAAAAGATTTGTTTGTCAGATCTGAGAGTCATCAGCATAGGTGACTATTGAAACCCAGAGAGTTATGAGCTTGCCCAGAGAGCCTCACTGGATGAAAAGGTCCCAATAGCAGAGCCCTGGAGAACACAAACACTTAAACCATTATTAGAAGAAGAGAAATTAGGAAAGAAAGATTTTTTAAATGGGAAAGAGGACTACGAGAAGAGAGTCATGATTCAGAAGGGAAGGGAAAAAACAATTTCAAAATTAAATAAGATGAGGACTGAATGATAACACTGTCTTTGCCCATAATTATGTCATTGGTAACTTTGCCAGAGCTAATTAGTATGGTAGATTGCAGAGGCTACGACCAGTAAAATTTAATATGCACCAATTTTATCAATGGATCAAGTCGTCACTTCTAAAAATTACACAGAAATAAGTTATTCAAAAGAATAGTTCATTTAAAAATGAAAAAGTGTTTGCATATGCAACATTAAAAACTGATTTAGAAATTACATTTTCTAGAAGAAAATTCCTTCACTTTAAAAAAAATTCTGATTAATTGTATTTTGGGAATATGAAGCCCCACCTTTGGCCATCATGGATCAACTGATGCAGGACTAGTTCTCCTGCTGTACACAACTAGAAAGCTAAACCAAATATATAAAATAATGTTTTCAGACATTGGACAGTAGGCAACATAAGGCAGTGTCTCTAAGGGAAGGAAAACAAGAAAAAGGTAAGTCCTAGGCTTTCTGGCAATGGCAGAGGCAGAGGCAGGAAGATGAATCCTAGTCAGAGAAGATTTGAAGAAGTTGAGGTGTTTGGAGTGGCAGGACAGAATAATGGAGAGAAGGGAGTACACATAGCACGAGCTCGAGAAAACTGCACAGGGCTATCCTTGAGACTTTGGTGTACTACAAAGTTGTCCATGCCTAGGGACACTTTACAAGGTTACAAGATAACTACCAGGGAACTATAAAGTCAACAACTATTGGAGCTTGCACAGAACTGGATGACATTCAAGTTCCAGCCAATCAGAGTGAAGAGACTTCAATGCATACTCTGAATATTCAGTAGAGATCAGAGAAAGGCCATGACATAGCATAAGGCCTAACCTCACTGGACAGTAAAAGATGCTCTAGACCAGCCCAAACTAAGCTTAAAAACAAACATTGAAAAGATCCAGCCGATTCCCAAGTAAGTAGATTTCTGACCAAAACAAACTCAATACTCTTTAAAGGAAGACAATAAAATCCAGAGTGTCAACAATTAAACATTCAAAATGTCCAGCATCTGATTTTAAAATTACTAGATATGCAAAGAAGCAGGGAAATACGACCCATAACTATAAGAAAAATCAATCAATAGAAATAGGCCCAGAAATTACTGAGGTAATGGGATCAGTAGACAAGGTCTTCAACGGTTTTATAAATACAGTCAAGGATTTAAAGGACGAACAAAATGAGAAGAGAAATTGAAACTGTTAAAACAATCAAATGGAATTTCTTGCATTGAAAAATGCAATAACTGAAATTAAATATCACTGGATGGGGCTTCCCAGGTGGCGCAGTGGTTGAGAGTCTGCCTGCTAATGCAGGGGACACGGGTTCGAGCCCTGGTCTGGGAAGATCCCACATGCCGCGGAGCAACTAGGCCCGTGAGCCACAACTACTGAGCCTGCGCATCTGGAGCCTGTGCTCCGCAACAAGAGAGGCCGCGATAGTGAGAGGCCCGCGCATCGCGACGAAGAGTGGCCCCCACTTGCCACAACTAGAGAAAGCCCTCGCACAGAAACGAAGACCCAACACAGCCAAAAAAAAAAAAAAAAAAAATTCACTGGATGCACTTAAAATCAGATTAGATGCTGCAGAAGATCACTGAACTTAAAAGCAGAACAATAGTTAGACTTTAAATAGAAACACATTGAGAAAACAGATTTATACCAATAACTTTGATACTTTAGATGAAATGAAATTCCTTGTAAAACCTAAACTGCCAAAGCTGACATAAGAAAATCCAAATTGCTCTATGTTGATTAAAGAAATTAAAGAAATTGAATCCTCAATTTAAAATCTTCTCACAAAAACAAACAAAAAAAATGTAGGTATGGATGGCTTCACAAAATTTTACCCAATCGTACATATGTTCTTAAAGAAAATAGAATAGGCAACACTTCTCAACAATTACAAGATAGTAAGAATCATTTCAACACAGACTTACACCAGTTCTTAAGAAGAGGAGATCTTGGGAATTCCCTGGTGGTCCAGTGGTTAGCACTCTGTGCTTCCACTGTAGGGGACACGGGTTGATCCCTGGTCAGGAACTAAGATCCTGCACGCTCCATGGTGTGGCAGGGGTGGGGTGCAGGGGTGGAGGAAGAAGAGATCTTTTCTGGATATTATGATGAGGAATAGCATTATAGAGAACCTGAGAGTTAAACCTATATTTAAAGGATTTCAATAGGTGGGGAAAGAGTCATTCTAATTTGGGGGAATGACATAATATGATATGAAGCAAGGAAGCATATGTGCGTAGAACAGTTAGTACAATATGATGATATCATTTGGGTTCATTTCAGAGACTTTTAGGGCTGGGCTTAAAACATAGGTGATGTCATAACCATGGACCAACTTCAGTTCCAAGTGAGAGAGTTTGGATTTTATTCCATAAGTATTTGCTAAGTCAATGAAAGTTTCTGAGCATGAGAGTGGCACAGTCAAATGGAAAGCTTGAAATCTTGATCTCATAAAAGCTATTTGGACTGGAGGGAAGAAAGTTCAGTGACAGAGAAAATAGAAAAAGTCCTGCAATGGCTTGGTATGGTTCTTTGGGAGTGGAAAGAAAGACACAGTGCCCAGAGGAACCTCAGGGTAGATTCAATGGACAGTAGCCACAAACCTAATCATATTTTCTAAATATTAAGATTAAAAATATATAAGCTACTGCAGACTATACTTTCTAAGCTCAGAGAGAACCTCAAATGGGGTGGAATTTTACTAGTAAAACCTTACCTATATGAGAAGATAAATATTATTTCCATTTATGTTATGTTCTTGGTCTTGGAAATATAAGTTCCATTTATGCCAAGCTTCATGAAAATTATATTTTAGGGAAGAGTCATGAAGCTCTCTCCCACAATTTTTAAACATGAAGCTAGTTTCAAGTAAATTTATAATGGGAAGCAACTGACTTATATACACTGTACGTTCACCAGATTTTAATTGATTCTAGGGAGTTTGATGATTTGAAAATGATCAATGCTGATTAAGTCAGATATATTTGATGTCATCCCTAGTTTTATTTTTTTTGCTCTCAACATGGAATTTGACTAATGCATTTTTCTCTCCTCAATTAACCAAAGTTCATGTACACAAATCTCTGAGGTAGCTTCTAATCCCCTGTGTTTCTCTAGCGAACGTTGTCTAGGGACTAAAGCAGACAAGAATTTGATATGTTGTGATTTAGCAGCAGTAAACAAACCACAGTAGAGAAAGCAGCAATTAACATTGTGAATCTGTTAATACCACAATTGATATAAAAGAATTTTTATGACAACCAGTCTGAAGAAAAACTCGCTATTTCCATGCTAGTTTTCTTCAAACAAAAATCAAAACAAACAAAAAGTGCTTAATAAATAAATCATTAAGACATGCAGGACTATTTTGAATACTTTAAGAGTTTGTTCATTTGGCTGAATATAGAGGACATTCACTGGCCCGTTTGTCCATTTATTCACCAAGCATATGGTGAACATTGCTCTCTCTTGGACACTGCAGTGGTTTGAAGCGAGTGACATCCAGAGTCCACCACAAAGGGAAGAAGAACATGTACTCATATGACTCCAGAAAATTACTATAGGCAATACTACAAGCAAAAGCTTCCCTTAAAACATTTCTCTTTGCTTGCAAACAATGATTCTCAAACATCGTGGAAACGAAAGACTGCAGAAAATCCTAAAGTTTCTGTTTTACTATTCACATCAAGCCTTATAAATTTTAAATATTTTCCCTGCCTGGTGCAAACGTCCTCTCCTTAAGAATTAATATTGCACAAAGCTAGTGAGCATTTACTGTCTGACAGATAAGATTGTGGTAAAGGCTGCCCCTTCCCTGGAAAAACTCACAGTTAATGGTTGGACACCTCCTATTTGCATTGGAGCCCTTGGAAGCCAAGTGGGGAGCGTTATGAAAGCACCGGATGCTTAGCCTGAGGCAGGAGAGGGAATGGCCAATGGACATCCCACAAGGAGTTCTCAGTGCGGAGAGGGAGGTAGACATGTCACACAGGATTATACTGTCACGCGGCACGTGTTCTAAGAGAGATGTGTGCGTGAGTCAAAGAAGGTTCACAGGAAGGCTGATTGACTTTACCAGGGTGGGGAGTGAGGTCAGAGAAAAGACATGTCTGAGGAGACAGCTCCTAAAGAATAGGTGGATCACCAGGCAGCAAAGGGGTTATAGTTGATTTCCAAAGTGTTCAAAAGTACTTCAAAAGGGTAAAATGCTCCAAGCATTTTAAATAAGGAATAAAACATTTTATTTTACTATTAAAGATAAAATATTTCAAGAAATTATCCAAATAACTGATAACAGACTATTTTCTGCCACGAGTTTGAATTGATAACAGACCATCCACAAGGCACCAAGAGTAATGAGAATGGGGGGAGAGGACCTCTCTGCAGGAGAGAGCAATTAAAGAGCTCCTGTCAGGCAGTAGTGTTTTTTTGCTTACATCTTTTCATTGAGTTTTCAAAACAACGCTGTCTGGTATTTTGCCCATTTACAGATGAGAAAACTGAGAGAATATCTGTCACCAGTAAGAGGTAAATCTAAAATCTGAATCCAGACAGGTTTGTTTCCAAAGTTCATGTTCTTTATTAGAGGGCACTGTTTTCTTCATTCACCCTGACCTTTTCACTGGAACCTCTTCAGGAAATACTGATATGAAAGTTCCATCAAGGACCTAAAAGAGCTTCCTGTACCAATGCCCAGCAAACCCTTGCTCAGTGTTGGACAGTGGAACATTGGGAGGAAAGAGTCAGGGGATTACCAAGTCTCTCTTCTTCCTCCTGCATTCTCTTGGTCTTGGTAAGAGTTGGAGCAAGGTGTTCCTTTTGCTGCTGTATGTCTTCAGCTCTGGAGATCTGCATAAGGGTCAGAGGACTAGGGAGGACAAAGGAAAAAGGGCTACTTCGGACTTGGGTATGCATAAGGCTTTAAGAGAAAGGGGAAAAATCCTGGTGTTTCTATATTGCCCAACTGAGTTCTCTAGGGCAGAAGGTAAAGAAAGCCTCAAAGCAAAAGCCCCAGGTAGGAAAAAGTCTGAATTTACTGATATTAACACCTAAGCACAATTGTAGGTGGCTGGATAAAGCACAAGTCTCGCAGAGCTGAGGGTTCCGTGATGTACATCATCAGAGGGAGGGACTGTTGCAGCAGCAGAGACACATGCAGCCAGTCTTCCCAATCCTTCCTAGCATCCTAAAGAGAACTGGAATAATGGAAAGTTCAGGTCTTTGGAAAGGAGACCTACCCAGCTGGAACATCAGAAGGGAGACGGAAAAGTGTGCATTGGAACCACTATTGAGCAGAGATCCAAGGAAGTGGTAAATGTCAAGGAAATTCATGAGAGGGATGCCCATCTGCCCATCCCTAGGTTAAGGGTAGATTGTTTTTATTACCTCTTATCTGGGCTCTTACTCTCCTTTCTCCAGCATTCTCCTCCCTCTCCTCTTAACCAGGACCAGGATTCTGCTCTGAAGTCTTCAACAGCTTCTTTTTGCTTATAGAATGAGCCCTGCTCTACAATGTGGCACATTCAGTATGCTCTACAGTGTGGCACAACTTCTTTTTCCTAACTGGTCTTCTACTCTTACTACAGGAACTCTCCACCACATTAAATTTGTATGTGTCCCATTCCTAAACAATTTTTCTCCTATCCCACCTTCATGTTTTTTCTCTCTGTATTACCTCTACGCAAATGCTTCTCTTTTATTTCCCACTCTCTTTTTCTCTCTGAACCTTATTCACAGTATGGAGCACACAAAAGTTGTCCCATGGAACCAGCAGTGGGGTTACACATTTATGTCTTATCTCCTTTATATTTTGTAAACTCTTGAAGGCCAAAAAAATATTCATATAACCCATTATTCCAGGGCATAATTCCTTGTACATAGTAGGCAGTTAATATATAACTCATAAATGCAAATATTAGAAAGAAATAATGACTAGATTAACTAAGTGAGCTGAAAGGGTCATTTGCCAGCATCTAGTCCAATGCCTTCCTTTTAGCGATGAGAAACTGAATCCCAAGGAAGTTAATGATCTCGATCTGCACAATAACTAGCTGAGCCACAGCCAGGACTAAGTAATAGCTAACCTCATTTGATTACCTACCATGTATCAGGCTCAGCTATAAGACTTTACCTGTTTTAACTTTTTCAAACTTTTAACAATAATATGAGGTACTTAATAGCTCATTTGATAGGAAAATAGAGTCACACAGAAAGACTGAGTAATACATGCCAATCAAATAGCTTTGTAAATAGCAGAATAAAGATTTGACCACACAGACTTATTCCATAGTACTGATACTTAACCATGACTCCACTCAGTTGAACCTCTGTTAATCTAGCCCCCATTCTACTATGCCATTCCATCTCCATTTGTTAGCTTAGTAGGGCATAAAGATATTGGCTGACCCAGGTTCTTGCTATAAAATGAAAGGCTTGGAAAGATCACAGCCATATAGGCATTCACTGGTATCACTAATAAAGCTAATTAAAACATGAGGTTAGTTCAAGCTAACAATTAATGTGATTCTAGGTGAGAAATGAAGTTTAGACCTTACTTAACAGATTCAGTCTTTTAGTCTCTGCTATTTAGTCTTCCTCACAGTAAGTAATAAACAGACGCATCCTTTGCCAAGACATGACCTATGCTATTTTATTGTTATCTACTTGAAAGGGAAAACAAATTATACTATATTGGTAGTGCCTGTGGAGGTGTTGGGGGTTATGGTTTTGTTGTTGATGATGATGGTGATAGTAACAATATCTCAATTCCAATTTTTTTCTGTGTATGAGTAAGCTTATTTTCTAGAGCTTCAGAAACTAAAGCCTGTCTCAAGCAAGACTATTTTGAATTGTTTTATGCTTAGGTTTCCGTGCTAATTAGATTCCAGTTTATAATTTATTATAGTGTTCCTTTTTCTCATTTACTGTATTTCTGTGTGAACTATTTCCAGATTAGAATTTTGAAATTTTCTCAAGGAAATATAAACCTTGCCTTTCTGTTAATTATAAGAGCAACTGTGACCACAAGATAATTCTGGAAAGGCAATTAAGCAGTGTTTCAATTTTCTCCAAATTTGTACATTTGTAGTTAAAATCCACAAGTTTTGGAGGTTATCCTATCCAGACCCCAACTCATCGGGAAAATCCTCTTCACAACATCTTCTTTGGATGGCAGCCTCTGCCATCCAAGTGAGGCTCAAGAGATTCTCTAAAAATACAAACTTGCTCCTGTTTCTCCACTTACAGCCCTTCTGTGTTTTCCCATCCACTATCCTTCACATGGCTTACGTCTTCACGCTTGGACCCTTTCTACCCTCCAGCTGCATCTCTCACCACCTCAGGTCTTAGCAATCAACACGCCACCATGCTGTAATTCTTGCAATAGAAAATCTAGAGAAAAAAATCTAATACTTCTTCCTCATGACCATCCCTCAAATATTTGAGTGCAGCTATTGGGTATTACCAAGGTTTCTATTTTCCAGGTTAATTTCTCTGAGTCTGGCCATTCTTCAATAATTATGCCCTAATTTGTCCATGTCATATGATTATAGAGTCATTATATAAATTATCCTCAAAAACTGATAGAAAGTACAGGAGGTTCCTCAGACTTTCTCTTTCTTTTTCTTTTTTAAGTTTTCTAACAGGGAAAAGGTCTATTCTGGGGTCATATATGTGATTTCAAGGCTTAATACACTTTCAAAAAGGATTATAAGAATATTTTTGGATCAAAAAGAGCTAACATGGATTCACCAAGAATACGTAAATCTGATAAAACTGAATCCAATATTTTGATATGGTCTGTTCTGTTCAGAGAACAGTGAACTTTTACTTTCCTTGTTCTGGGCACTAAGTTTTATTTATGCGTAACTAAATTTCATAAGCCTTTTCATCATCCACATCCACTCAATTTGCACTGGCCAACTAAAATCTTACATTAATTTTCATTACTTTAAAGTTCCCCAAATTCGTACTTTGCATTTATTGTTTTAAACATAGATGTGGTAATATATATTCATTGCTGTTGCATTGCATCTCATTAATTTTAACTCATTATTTTACCCTATTGAGGTGTTCATCTTTCGAAATCCCATGTTTATATCATTCAAAATTTGAATGAGTTGGCTGTCTTTGTCATCATTCAAGTTATGGATAAAAAACTAAAAAACATATACTTAGCAGGTACCTGGAAACCTCGGGCCCGGGAGCCAATTCTTACTAGGGACACAGGCCCGAGCAGCCACGGGAAAGCTAAGGATACAGCATTACATTTAGTCTTCATGTCTCCATAGGCTCCTCTTGGCTGTGACAATTTCTCATATTTTCCTCATTTTTGATGACCTTGACAATGTTGAGGAGTACTGCCCTGTTCTACAGCTTCATAGTCTTCGGCTTCAGTTGGCAGAAAGGGAAAGAGACAGTGGAGGAGCCACTTCAGATTCATAAAAACCAAGCTTAGAGCTGTGTGGGTGACAGGGTCTTGGTGCTCTGGCCGGCTGTCAGACCTGAGCCTCTGAGGTGGGAGAGTCAAGTTCAGGACACTGGACCACCAGAGACCTCCTGGCCCTACATCATATCAATCTGCGAGAGCTCTCCCAGAGACCTCCATATCAACGCTAAGACCCAACTCCACTCAACGACCATCAAGCTCCAGTGCTGGACACCCTATGCCAAACAACTAGCAAGACAAGAACACAACCCCACCCATTAGCAAAGAGGCTGCCTAAAATCATAATAAGTTCACAGACACCCCAAAACACACCACCGGATGTGGTCTTGTCCACCAGAAAGAAAAGATCCATCCTCATCCACCAGAACACAGGCACCAGTCCCCTCCGCCAGGAAGCCTACACAACCTACTGAACCAACCTTACCCACTGGGGGCAGACACCAAAAACAACAGGAGCTACGAACCTGCAGCCTGCGAAAAGGAGACCCCAAACACAGTAAGTTAAGCAAAATGAGAAGACAGAAAAACACACAGCAGATGAAGGAGCAAGGCAAAAACCCAGCAGACCTAACAAATGAAGAGGAAATAGGCAGTCTACCTGAAAAAGAATTCAGAGTAATGATAGTAAAGATGATCCAAAATCTTGAAAATAGAATGGAGAAAATATAAGAAACATTTAACAAGGACCTAGAAGAACTAAAGAGCAAACAAACAATGTTGAACAACACAATATATGAAATTAAAAATTCTCTAAAAGGAATCAATAGCAGAATAACTGAGGCTGAAGAACGGATAAGTGACCTGGAAGATAAAATAGTGGAAATAACTACCACAGAGCAGAATAAAGAAAAAAGAGTGAAAAGAAATGAGAACAGTCTCAGAGACCTCTGGGACAACATTAAACACACCAACATTTGAATTATAGGGGTCCCAGAAGAAGAAGAGAAAAAGAAACGGACTGAGAAAATATTTGAAGAGTTATAGTTGAAAACTTCTCTAATATGCGAAAGGAAAGAGTCAATCAAGTCTAGGAAGCACAGAGAGTCCCATACAAGATAAATCCAAAGACAAACACTCCAAGAAATATATTAATCAAAGTATAAAAATTAAATACAAAGAAAAAATATTAAAAGCAGCAAGGGAAAGCAACAAATAACATACAAGGGAATCCCCATAAGGTTAACAGCTGATCTTTCAGCAGAAATTCTGCAAGCCAGAAGGGAGTGGCAGGACATATTTAAAGTGATGAAAGGGAAAAAACTGCAACCAAGATTACTCTGCCCACCAAGGACCTCAATCAGATGCAATGGAGAAATTAAAATATTTACAGACAAGCAGAAGCTAAGAGAATTCAGCACCACCAAACCAGCTCTACAACAAATGCTAAAGGAAATTCTCTAGGCAGGAAACACAAGAGAAGGAAAAGTCCTACAATAACAAACCTAAAACAATTAAGAAAATGGTAATAGGAACATACATATTGATAATTACCTTAAATGTAAATGGATTAAATGCTCCAACCAAAAGACATAGACTGGCTGAGTGGATACAAAAACAAGACCCGTATATATGCTGTCTACAGGAGACCCACTTCAGATCTAGGGACACATACAGACTGAAAGTTAGGGGATGGAAAAAGATATTCCATGCAAATGGAAATCAAAAGAAAGCTGGAGTAGCAATTCTCATATCAGACAAAATAGACTTTAATATAAAGACTATTACAAGAGACAAAGAAGGACACTACATAATGATCAAGGGATCAATCCAAGAAGAAGATATAACAATTGTAAATATTTATGCACCCAACATAGAAGCACCTCAATACATAAGGCAAATGCTAAAAAGGGGAAATTGACAGTAACACAATTAGAGTAGGGAACTTTAACACCCCACTTTCACCAATGGACAGATCATCCAAAATGATAATAAATAAGGAAACACAAGCTTTAAATGACCCATTAAACAAGATGGACTTAATTGATATTTATAGGACATTCCATCCAAAAATGGCAGATTACACTTTCTTCTCAAGTGTGCACAGAACGTTCTCCAGGACAGATCATATCTTAGGTCACAAATCAAGCCTTGGTAAATTTAAGAAAATTGAAATTGTATCAAGTATCTTTTCCGACCACAACGCTATGAGAGTAGATATCAATTACAGGAAAAATACTGTAAAAAATACAAACACATGGAGGCTAAACAATACACTACTAAATAACCAAGAGATCACTGAAGAAATCAAAGAGGAAATCAGAAAATACCTAAAAATAAATGATAATGAAAACACAACGACCAAAAACCTATGGGATGCAGCAAAAGCAGTTCTAAGAGGGAAGCTTATAGCAATACAATCCTACCTCAAGAAACAGAAAGCATCTCAAATAAACAACCTAACCTTACACCTAAAGCAATTAGAGAAAGAAGAACAAAAAAACCTCGAAGTTAGCAGAAGGAGAGAAATCATAAAGATCAGATAAGAAATAAATGAAAAAGAAATGAAGGAAACGATAGCAAAGATCAATAAAACTAAAAGCTGGTTCTTTGAGAAGATAAACAAAATTGACAAACCATTAGCCAGACTCATCAAGAAAAAAAGGGAGAAGACACATCAACAGAATTAGAAACGAAAACAGAGAAGTAACAACTGACATTGCAGAAATACAAAGGATCATGAGAGATTACTACAAGCAACTACATGTCAATACAATGGACAACCTGGAAGAAATGGACAAATTCTTAGAAAAGCACAACCTTCTGAGACTGAACCAAGAAGAAATAGAAAATATAAACAGACCAATCACAAACACTGAAATTGAAACTGTGATTAAAAATCTTCCAACAAACAAAAGCCCAGGACCAGATGGATTCACAGGCGAATTCTATCAAACATCTAGAGAAGAGCTAACACCTATCCTTCTCAAACGCTTCCAAAATATGACAGAGGGAGGAACACTCTCAAACACATTCTACGAGGCCACCATCACCCTGATACCAAAAACCAGACAAAGATGCCACAAAAAAAGAAAACTACAGACCAATATCACTGATGAACATAGATGCAAAAATCCTCAACAAAATACTAGCAAACAGAATCCAACAGCACATTAAAAGGATCATATACCATGATCAAGTGGGGTTTATCCCAGGAATGCAAGGATTCTTCAATATACGCAAAACAATCAATGTGATATAGCATATTAACAAATTGAAGGAGAAAAACCATATGGTAACCTCAATAGATGCAGAAAAAGCTTGTGACAAAATTCAACACCCATTATGATAAAAACCCTCCAGACAGTAGGCATAGAGGGGAACTTACCTCAACATAATAAAGGCCATATATGACAAACCCACAGCCAACATCGTTCTCAATGGTGAAAAACTGAAACCATTTCCACTAAGATCAGGAACAAGACAAGGTTGCCCACTCTCACCACTATTATTCAACATAGTTTTGGAAGTTTTAGCCACAGCAATCAGAGAAGAAAAAGAAATAAAAGGAATCCAAATCGGAAAAGAAGAAGTAAAGCTGTCACTGTTTGCAGATGACATGACACTATACATAGAGAATCCTAAAGATGCTACCAGAAAACTACTAGAGCTAATCAATGAATTTGGTAAAGTAGCAGGATACAAAATTAATGCACAGAAATCTCTTGCATTCCTATACACTAGTGATGAAAAATCTGAAAGAGAAATTAAGGACACACCCCCATTTACCATTGCAACAAAAAGAATAAAATCCCTAAGAATAAACCTACCTAAGGAGACAAAAGACCTGTATGCAGAAAACTATGATACTGATGAAAGAAATTAAAGATGATACAAACAGATAGAGAGATGTACCATGTTCTTGGATTGGAAGAATCAACATTGTGAAAATGACCATATTACCCAAAGCAATCTACAGATTCAATGCAATCCCTAACAAACTACCAATGCATTTTTCACTGAACTAGAACAAAAATTTCACAATTTGTATGGAAACACAAAAAACCCCGAATAACCAAAGCAATCTTGAGAAAGAAAAATGAAGTTGGAGGAATCAGGCGCCCAGACTTCAGACTATACTACAAAGTTACAATAATTAAGACAGTATGGTACTGGCACAAAAACAGAAATATAGATCAATGGAACAGGATAGAAAGCCCAGAGATATACCCATGCGCATACGGTCACCTTATATTTGATAAAGGAGGCAAGAATATACAATGGAGAAAAGATAGCCTCTTCAATAAATGGTGCTGGGAAAACTGGACAGCTACATGTAAAAGAATGAAATTAGAACACTCCATACACAAAAATAAACTCAAAATGGATTAAAGACCTAAATGTAAGGCCAGACACTATCAAACTCTTAGAGGAAAACATAGGCAGAACACTCTATGACATACATCACAGCAAGATCCTTTTTGACCCACCTCCTAGAGAAATGGAAATAAAAACAAAAATAAACAAATGGGGTCTAATGAAACATAAAAGCTTTTGCACAGCAAAGGAAACCATAAACAAGACGAAAAGACAACCCTCAGAATGGGAGAAAATATTTGCTAATGAAGCAACTGACAAAGGATTAATCTCCAAAATATACAAGTAGCTCGTGCAGCTCAATATCAAAAAAACAAACAACCTAATCCAAAAATGGGCAGAAGACCTAAATAGACATTTCTCCAAAGAAGATATACATATTGCCAACAAACACATGAAAGGATGCTCAACATCACTAATGATTAGAGAAATGCAAATCAAATTACAATGAGGTATCACCTCACACGGGTAGAATGGCCATCATCAAAAAATCTACAAACAATAAATGCTGGAGAGGGTGTGGAGAAAAGGGAACCCTCCTACACTGTTGGTGGGAATGTAAATTGATTTACGGAGAACAGTATGGAGGTTCCTTAAGAAACTAAAAATAAAACTACCATATGACCCAGCAATTCCACTACTGGGCACATACCCTGAGAAAACCATAATTCAAATAGATTCATGGGGCTTCCCTGGTGGCGCAGTGGTTGAGAGTCTGCCTGCCAATGCAGGGGACACGGAATCGAGCCCTGGTCCAGGAGGATCCCACATGCCGTGGAGCGACTAGGCCTGTGAGCCACAACTACTGAGCCTGCGTGTCTAGAGCCTGTGCCCCGCAACAAGAGAGGCCGCGATAGTGAGAGGCCCGCGTGCACCGCAATGAAGAGTGGCCCCCGCTTGCCGCAACTGGGGAAGGCCCTCGCACAGAAACGAAGACCCAACACAGCCAAAAAAAAAAAAAAAAATTAACTAAAAAAAAAAAAGAGTCATGTACCACAATATTCATTGCAGCTCTATTTACAATAGCCAGGACATGGAAGCAACCTAAGTGTCCATCAACAGATGAATGGATAAAGAAGATGTGGCACATATAAACAATGGAATATTACTTAGCCATAAAAAGAAACAAAATTGAGTTATTTGTCATGAGGTGGATGGACCCAGAGTCTGTCATACAGAGTGAAGGAAGTCAGAAAGAGAAAAACAAATATCACATGCTAACACATATGTATGGAATCTTAAAAAAAAAATGGTTCTGAAGAACCTAGGGGCAGGACAGGAATAAAGCCGCAGACATAGAGAATGGACTTAAGGACACGGGGAGGGGGAAGGGTAAGCTGGGACGAAGTGAGACAGTGGCATTAACATATATACACTACCAAATGTAAAACAGCTAGTGGGAAGAAGCGCATAGCACAGGGAGATCAGCTCAGTGCTTTATGACCACCTAGAGGGGTGGGATAGGGAGGGTGGGAGGGAGGCATGAGAGGGAGGGGATATGGCATTATAAATATACGTATAGCTGATTCACTTTGTTATACAGCAGAAACTACCATAATAATGTAAAGCAATTATACTCCAATGAAGATGTTAAAAAAACAACACAGTTTGAGGGCAGCTGATAAATGTTTAAAGTCATATTTCAATATCTCATTCATGAAGAAAATTAGAGGCTGTAACAAATATTCTCTAGTCATGAGTATCAAATTCACATTACATATTCTTGGTGAATCCATGTTAGCTCTTTGTGATCCAAAAATATCCTTATAGTCCTTTCTGAAAGTGTATTAAGCATTGAAATCACATATATGACCCCAGAACAGACATTTTCCCTGTTAGAAAACTTAAAAAAGAAAAAGAAAGAAAAAGTCTGAGGAATCTCCTCTACTTCCTATCAGTTTTTGAAGATAATTTATATAATGACTCTGCAATCATATCAGCAACTTCTTCATTATGAGAGAAATATGCTGTAATCATCTCCTTACCTAGATTGTTATTTGATATTTTTCTTAACCACAGTGACTCTGGTCTTCCTAATGTGAGAATTATTCCTCTTAATAGAGAAGATGGAAGTAAAACAGGAATTAGATATCTAAAGTCTGAATTGGTTCTAATGTAATTTTACCCATATTTTCTCAAATCACACTAAATGAGAGCTGAAGAATGCTCAAAATTATTGTTCAAAAAAACATTATTTTTCTAACTCAGTCCCCTCCAGCAGAATTTCAGAAAGCCATACCCTGTCCAAATTCCAGCTCCAAATTCCCCCAAACTCATTAAAGAAGGCCCTATGAGTTTTCCATGAGCTTCTGAATGTGTGGATGGACGAATTCCTTGGTTTTGAGGGGGCAAGGGCGATCCTTTGTCAGGGCCATTCCTGCTTTCATGTCATTCCTTCTCCTCTGTTGCCCCTATTCATGACGCCCCAGTCCTTGCGTGCCACCCCAAAGCCTTCCGCTCCCCGCCACGGGCTGCGGGTTCACAGCCCAGGTCACCATGCTTTCTCCTGCTCCTGATACTGGCTACTCTAATGTCACTTGCTGCTTCCTTGCCTTGTCTCCTTGACACAAACAAGTCACTTTGCTCAAGTGAAGGAACACCTTTCACTCACAACAAGCTGTGCGTGAGTGTGCTGTGACTTCCTCCTCTTTCTGAGGTTCTAACATAAATCTCTGTAAGTGAAGGTGATGACAATCTGAGTAGTATACACCCAGGCATACTCCAAACTCTCCCTCCCTTTTGACAGAGACTCGTTTTTTTTTTTTTTTTTTTTTTTGGCAGCACTCTCCTGGATCTAAACTCTCTACTGCATTGGGCCCAGGATAATCCAAGATAATCTCCCTACCTCAAGGTCACCTGGTTACCAAACTTAATTCTATCTGCAACTTTAATTCCCTTGCCATGTAACTTATGAGGCCACTCCACCTGCTATCCAGTGGACCACATCTGTCCATAGGAAATACCCATGCCTTGCTTGCTCTGACAAACAGAGTGCTGGCTGATACCTGTGCAGACACATTAATGCACTACAACAGGCCCCTTCAGCTTTCTTGGACATGACCAGGCAGTAAGCTCTATCAACATTCAACTTCAAGGAATACATTTCCTTGAGGAGTGGTCCTCTCCACAGCACCCAACTTGGCGTGCTATTATATCTCTCCTTCTTCCTCTTGGAAATAATGACCTTGTAGATGGTCTCTCCAATCTCTGACCCTTTCTTATGATCCTTGGCCATGGCTGGTGAGTCCAAGTCACAAAACCATTTCTGTAACATTTTCTGTGTAAATCCTGCATAAGGAGATCTATCTTAAGACTGTTTCAATATTTAAAATTTATTTTATTGGCACCTTGGTAGAAATTTTATTTTTAATACCCTGTTACATGGTCTCTTCAACTGTTTAGTATTATAAATGAGTCTGCAGTGAATGTTCCTGTACTTACATAATTTCATAAATATTCAAGATGTTAGATAAGTCTAAGAAGTGGAATTAATGGCTAAAGGGTCCTCATTTTGACTTTTAATGGATATTGCTAAACTGATGTTTATATTGCTTTATATTCCTACATACAGGTATATACTAATTTACACTTCTAGAAGCAGACAATTGAGGGAGACTGTTTTTCCACACTACTACCAACAGGACATGATGTCTACCTTTCGTGCTTTGTCTATTGCACGGATGATAAATTTTTTTTATTGCAGTTCTCTTCTTCTGATTAGAAATGAATATGTTATGATTGTGAGCTACTTGCAATCATAGGTGTTTCCTATGTGTTTTTATGTTTTAGAATGTAGAATGTTCTGAATCCAAGTAGCATGAAGCCAAAGTGTGGGTGCAACTAATATTGAGAATCTTCCCGAGGGAAAGAATTAGGAAAAGACAATGTGAGGCAACAAGATTCAGTAACCAGAGCCGTGAAGCCCCAGACTTTACTGACACTTCCTGATCCTTAGAGATTTTACTTTGACCATTTACAGCTTGAAGAGTGATAATCATGAAGCTCTTATGACTTCAGTGCTGTCTCTTTCTCTCTTAGTGGAGGATACAGAAGCAGAGGCTCCATTCAAAAAATGTAGAAGTCTCTCTTTGATTGGGGCTCAATTTGATAAAGGAAGAGTTAATATTACACAGTCCTGAATTAAGAAGGAATATTCTTAAGAATGCTGACATATAAGCAATGCTTAAAATGTGCAGAAACTCCTAAATACAAGTTTGTTATATTTAAGTGTTCAAAATGGAGGAGAAACATATACCAAAATAATAGTTTAGCCTGTTTTCAATCTAAAAACATTAAGGAGTCTATAAATATCAAAATAATATTGATGCCTTCATACAAAACCTTAAACTTTGTGTTCTTTCTCGAGTTGGATAAAATGACTATATAATGCTCTCTGTTATTTCAGATGAACATTGACATTCAGTGCCCTTTCGTGTGGGATCTTACACAATTCAAGTTCTATATTGAGCATATAATTTATGTCCAATGACACGCTCTCTTGAACTGGTGAAGGAGAAAGAAAAGACATCTTCAATTCCTTCCCCATGAAAAATATAGGGCCAGAAAATGAGAATGTAGACTTCAGGTATTTTGATCTATTTAGAGAACCCTCAGTTCTGAATAATCCAAATAAATGAAGTTTTGTGACAGTATTTAATGGTGATTAAATGTTGGATCAAGAAATATCCCAAGGATAGAATAATTTACCGTGTTTGAATAAAACTTTTATTTTAAAGGCTCTTCCCCAACCAGCATAACCATTTTGCTCAGATGATCTTTCCCACCCTCTTATTGGATTAGCACTGTCTTCAAAATAGTACAGGTCGTCCTCACTTTGACTGGTAGCGCAGGGCCATAGAAATGACCATGCAAGCTGAGACTACACAAAGTGATCCTAATAATCGGTGGGAAAAATTACAATTGTTCCATGACTTTTAAAAATGTTTGTCAAAACTGTAAAAACTCTCTTACCATAGTTCATAAATGTATAGGGAAATGTAAAAGAGAATAAAAGTAATATTTACTTAGTACATTGTAATTTAAAATATCAGAAACCTTGATGTTGATAAGATCACCTTCACTAAGTTTTCACTAAGTTCCTCTGGCTGCCCATCCTTAGTCGCTCAAACGGGCCAGTGTAAACATTCCCCACATCCAGCTATTTCTTCTATAGCTCCATTTATGTTCATTCAATATGCTATCCCTTGTCTCTTTGCAGCATTTTCATCTTTCTGTTCATTATCCATTTGTGTAAAATGTCATGTGGGTCTATCACTGGGACACAAGGAAGCAGCACAACTACAGGCTTTGCTGTCTGTTATGTGAACTGAATAACAGATGTGCAGTGATCAATCTCTGACAAATTTTGAAAGAAGTGACATGATTGGTTACTGATCATGATGGGCATCTTATTGACATAGTGATTGTGGACTGAAGAGCAAGCAGGAAGTTTGCACTGATGTACCTGCTCAGGTAACATGCCACGGTAACTGAAGTTTGAATCATGTTGTTGGAAGGACTGGTGTTAACTAGGCCATGGTAACTGAACTTCATGTACAAGGGAACTGTGCAAAGCAAGGACTGACTTGAAATGTTGTATTTATTTTCTTTATTCCTAAGGTCTGTCTTTTGTTAGCAATCAAAAAGCTCCTTTTTCTAAGTGTAGTTTAAGAAAATGAGAGGAAAAAAAGTGAACAAAATACTAGGATCTGATGAAAGATCATTCCTATGTACATCTCTACATTTTACTTTATTTATCAGATGACTTACATAATACTGACTGTGCCAGGCATTTTCTAAAAGCTTTACAAACATCATCCCTTTTAGCCATCTTAACAATAACGAGGTAGTTACTATTATTTTCCTTCTCTTAAAAATGAGAAAATAGGAAAAAAGAAGATAAGCAATATGCCTAAGACTATAGAGCTTGTCAATGGCAGAGCAAGATTCAAACCTAAGCAGTCTGGCTTTGGAGGCTGTGTTTTCAACCACTGAACAATGCTGCCTCGTGTCATCAGCCTGTGTTGCTAATTCTGCAAAGTAACACATTATCAGGTCATTGCTCTTCCCAGTAGAGTTAGGCCTTTCTCATTTATTATTGTAGCTTATGACTATAAATACAAAATTCAGTACATAAAGCTGACATTATTTACAACAGAGATTACTAAGGCTCCACAGAGCTTAGGGGAGACATTGTGCCTTTTTTTTTTAGAGGAGCCATGACTGCCAAGGGAATGATTTGGAAGAAAGGGGATGTAGCTGGTGACATCTCAGAAATCAACTAGATCAGATGGTCAGAAGGTTGAAGTTCTGATCATGAATTTCTACATGATGGTAGGAAAAAACACCAGGGATCATGGAATGAATAAATTACTTACTCCATTTCTACCCAGATTACAAGGGTCTCCTTAGGGAAAGATTCAAGCCAACTTTACTGATATTTAAATGGCATAGATTTTACTTTGTTTGGCAAACAGCCATCCACCTCTCCAACCACTAAGCCTGAAAATTATAAAAGTAAATTTTAATGAACCTGACAAACATTGAGAAGAAAAATAACTCTATAAAGTAAGCACAACTGATACAGCACTGCAAGTTCAAAAATATTATCCCACTTCTCTTGTTTAATGTCTGTTCGGAGAATACTAGTAATCAGATAACTTAATCTGCTTCATTAGCATTGTGGTTAAAGATTAAAATGGCTGTTTATTTTAAAATCTTTTTGTGTTTCATTGCCACTTCCTGAAAGTCTGCTTGGTGTCTAGCAACTGCCAACCATCCAATTTTCAGTGCTATCCCTTTCTCTCTTTGGCGAATAAAAAGAAAAAACCAAAAGCTTATGCAGGTTGTTACTAGAAATAACTTATTTCATAAAACAATATAAATGACCTAGAATAAGCCATTCGTGAATACAAGGTCACAGCAAAAAGCACAAGTACAGTAGAGGGTCTATTTCTCACGGACTTTTTCTTTCCAGTTTCCAAGTCCAGTTCCACTAGTTGTGAGAATATTTTTATTATCTATACAATAGATCTTCGGTTCCTGAGTGATTTCACCTAAAAGGAGGAAGAAAGGAGAGGATCTATATGAAGAAAAATTAGCAAACTTGTGTGCAGGTGTGGGGGAGCACCGTGAAAAGCATATGAGCTGGAGAGAAGAGACAGGCTTATGTCCCAGGCAAGGGAACTAATCACTGAAGACAGCAGTTTCCCTTAAGAAGAGAGAATCGAGCTATATGATCTCTAAATTCACTTTAGGCTCAAAATTTGAGTAATACTACAAAAGCACTTTAATTATTTCAAGGTCATCCAATAAATTGTAACATTCATTAGTTCATGCCACTCCGTGCTGAAACGCCTCCACTGGCTTCCCACCTCTCTTAGAATAAAATCCAAATTCTTTACCATGGCCTAAAGCCCTGAGTGATCTGTCTCACCCCAACCTCTTCTCCATTCACACCACCATCTGTTCGCATGCCTGGTTCAGTTACTCACACCTGCTAAGCTTATGTCTGTCATGAGACTTTTGCCCTTCCTTTTCCTTAAACATCCTAAGATCCACATCCAAGCTTCTCAAGACTGCCACCTTCTTGTCCTTCAGATCTAAGCCCAAATGTCACCTTCTCCTTTTCACAGTGGCTTTCCTTGTCCAGCTGACCTAAAGGAGATTTCTTCCCCAGTTAATCTCTATCATCTACCTTGTTTTAACTTTCTCTATAGTACTTAACACAACTTGCAATGATCGTATTCATTCACTTGCTCTTTATCTACTTTCTTCTGTACAAGAGCATAAACTATGGGAAGACAGGTATCTTACCCATCTTATTCCCCCATGTATCCTCTGGAACAGTGCCTGGCAGAGAGTAGGCACTAAGTATTTTGAGAATAAATTAATGATCATATATAATTTACTGATGCACCACCAATGCCGAAGCACAATGCTAAATATGCTTTTTTTTTTTTTAAGTGAAAGCCGGTTTATTTAGAGAAGTACACATTCCATAGACAGAATCAGTCCATCTCAGAAGGCAAGAGTGGCCTCCAGGTGCAGGGGTGGTTAGTTTTTATGGGCTGGGTAATTTCATAGGCTAATAAGTGGGAGGATTATTCCAACTATTTGGGGGAAGGGGCGGGGATTTCCAGGAATTGGGCCACTGTCCACTTTTTGGCCTTTTATGGTCGGCCTTGGAACTGCCATGGAGCCTGTGGGTGTGTCATTTAGCATGTGCTAATGTAGTACAATGAGTGTATCATGAGGCTCAATATGTTCTTAAGGTAAAAGAATGACCTTGATCACCTTCTTATAAAGGTGTCAGAATGAATTATTTATTATGTGTTCTGTATTAGTTTCCTAGCACTGCTAAAACAAATTACCATAAATGTGGTGGGTTAAAACACCACAGTTATTACGTTATAGGTCTGGGGGTCAGAAGCCTAACATGAGTCTCACGGGGCTGAAATCAAGGTATTGGCAGGGCTGCATTCATTCTGGAGATTCTAGGGAATAATCTATTACTTTGCCCTTTCCAGCTTGTAGAGGCTGCCTGCATTCCTTGGCTCATGGCCCCCTCCAGCTTCAAAGCCATCAATGGCCAGTTGAGTCTTTACCATGCTAATTCACTCTGACACCGATTCTCCTGCCTCCTTTTTTCACTTACAGGGAACCCTGCGATTCTATTAGGCATACTTGGATAATTCCAGAATAATTCATCTAAAAATCCTTAATTTAATCACTTCTGCAAAGTCCCTTTTGCCATGTAACGTGATATATTTACAGGTTCCAGGAATTAGGACATTGACATCTTCGGGGGGCTATTATTCTGCCTGCCACCTTGTCATTTGGCCTGCATCTGGAAACAAATCACCCTTGTCTTCGGTAATCCTGTGGAAACCTCTTATCTTGCAAACACCTGCTACATGGTTGCATTCTGGAGAGGAATTCCCCATAAATAATGGTATCTCTCATTTTCCCACCTCTGGGCTGTGTGGCCTGAGGGTGTGAGTAACACTAACTTTGCACAAATTGAGCAAAGGGTTTAGACTGCCACCTTCTATGCATATAAGCAGCCTAAAAATTAGCTGACTTAGCAGACGATGACATCTCTGGGCAGGCTAAAAATCCATTTCTGTTGCTGGTAGAAGATAATTACAAGAAGAGAAAACACACTCCATTCTCACCACCAAAATAAGAAAGACAACACCACTGTATATTGTAAGAAGATAAAATTCAGTGAGAGTCAAGCAAATTGCATCATTATTAGAAGGATCTATCTTAAGCCTGGGAGATGGGGAGAGAGGAGCAGGATGATGGACTCCAGAACCGGCGCTGGATGAAGGCGATTCTCCTCACTTGCCTCGGGTAAGTCAGCCTGTACAATTAAGCAAACCCAGGGGCCTAACACATTAACTTGCCATTGATGTATTCTATCTGGCTTGGCACAGCTAGTGTTTCTGGCATTATTTATGAAGGCAGTCTTGCTATATTTGCACAGCATGTGGCACTGTTCATAGCAGGCTACTGATTGTTGTCAATGAATAATGCCCCAGAAGCTCCTAACCCTTTGTGCTTATGCCTAATAACTAAACCAGCAATAGCTGCTTCTCTGTGTTCTGCTTAAAATTACAGCACAGCCACAAATAAACTACCAGCGGCAGGATCCTTTTGGCATCAGTGACTACCACTGCCAAGTTACAAGTTCATATTTTTCCCTGTTATACTATAAACAGTGGTCACTGCTAAGACTTTTTAAAAAGGTGATGAAACCTAAATATGGATATCAGAATTTTCTGAAATCACATATGGCTTGAATTACCCAAGCCAAAATATATATCAGGCCTTGTTTGGGAATTTACCCATGAGGGATGGGGAGAATAACCGCAGAGAGGTGGGAATTCCTACACAGTCATTCTTCTAAATTATTAAAAACTGCATGGAAATTTATCTTCTAACATTCAGAGGAGGGTTAGACTTCCTCCTGCCAGCCCACCTTGTCAGAGAGCTTCAGAAGAGGCCTGTGGACCTCAAAATTTGCCCTTCATGCCTCAGTTTGATAAAGAGAAAAACCCCTCAGAGATTTCCCCTTTACCTCTTCCCAAAGGCCACGTAGAAACACTTTACCAAATTAATAGGAAAACTGGTGCTCCTTTGGCTAAAATACCATGAGGGTAATCTCTATGCCTGATGCCTCGTTTAAGTGTCTCTAATGAATATATCCCAAATTCATGCAAGAAGAAAGCATTCAGAAAGATGTAGTAACCTCTTTTATGAGATCACTAAAGGCACTGCTTAATTTATGACTCATGACTTATGAAGACAGTACAAAGTGCCACTGACACTAGAGAGGGAGGTAGAGCCAGAGCCCTGGATAGAGTGGTCCTGTTTGTCAACTGTAGTGATGAGGGACGTCACTGCTAAAGGGCTCAGGACTGCCCGCTCCTCCCCTGGACTTTCTCTGGCCTCGTCATCTGACCAGGGCATGTTAGTTTCCTGAGATGCCAAAACAAATGACCACAACCTGGGTGACTTTAAACACCAGACGTTTATTCTCTCACAGTTCTAGAGGCCAGAAGTCCAAATTCAAGGTGTCACAGGGCCGTGCTCCCTCTGAAAGCTCTGGAAGCAGTTCCTTCCTTGTCTCCCTTAGTTTCTGGTGGCTCCAGGCATTCCTTGGCTTATGGCTGGATAACGTCAGTCTCTGTCTCCATCTTCACATGGCCTTCTTCCTTGTGTGCCTCTGTATACAAATCTCCCTCTCCTTTCAGTTGTGAAGTCACCAGTCTGATGATTGCGTCATTGAGACCCTTAACCAATTACATCTGTGAAAACCCTATTTCCAACTAAGGCCGCATTGTGAGGTTCCAGGTGGACACTCTGTTCCAGAGTCTGGTCCCTCTGCCTGGGTTTGGCTACTGTGAGAAGAATTTGGATTCTCCTGGCTCCCAAATCTTCCTTATCCTGCAGCCGCCCTGGTCCTCTGGTCCTTGCAGGAGGTGCGCCTTTCCTGCTCTGAGGCCCTGCTCTGTCCCAGGCTTTCTCCCAAAGGAATTCCCCAACCGAGCCGCCTCCAGTCCATCCCCCACCTTCTCTGGGGAGACAAGATGGGCCTCTGTCTCCGAGGTTCTCTTCTTCTCCCTGGAAGACTTTGCAATCTGCCACTCAGCACTCAGGCAACCTGAAGGAACTCAACTTTATTTAAAATACACTTTTTCCTTTTCTCTATAAAGGTGATGCAGCCTTGTTATGAGATTATTTTTATAAAAAATAATCAGAATATTAAAAAGAGAAAAATCGTCACTGATATCACCCAGAGAGACAACCACTTACTGTTTAGATGAATCCCCAACAATCTTTCTCTATGAAATATGTTACACTTTTTAAAAGAGTTAGGACAAGACTGCATGTTTTGCTTCCCACCTCCTTGAATCTCAGATGCACAGAATTGAATGAACTCATAAATTTAATTTTATGATATAATAAACACCCATGAAAACAACACTCAAGTATTAGAATTTCTTTTCAACTTGCTCTTTTCACATTATCTGTCCTAATCATTTCCTCATGTCGCTAATAATCTCTAAAACACAATTTTAATGGCTGCTTATTATTTCATGTTATATGTGCACTGCAATTAATTTAAATCATCCTACGTTATGGACATATAGACCAAGTCCTATTTTAATAAAATAATAATAAAGCAATGTATAACTTTATTTATAAATCTTGAATATCTCTGATGTTACATCAAAATACATTTCTTAATCAAAAGATAAAGATGTTTTGAAGTTTTTGATACATAAAACTAAACCTCTAGCTTATAACAATTTATAATTTCACCATCTGGTTCATTATTCTCTTCAAACACTATTAACTATGTCAACTTTGACTAACTCAAAAGACAATGTTATAGCATTCTCATTTGCATTTCTTTGATTACTAGGGAAGTTAGAGATTCTTATCATATATTTATGAATCATTATACTTCTTTTGTAATGGCCTCTTCAAATTCTTTACCTATTTTTTCTATTGGGATATTTATCTTTTCAATAACTCATTTGTTCATTCAACAAATTTTTATTGTGTGTCAACTACGTGCCAGACAGTTGGCTGGATTGAGGGACGAGAATGTTGGGGGCGAGCGTGGGGATGAATGTGTGTGTTGGTTTCTGCCTTCATGGAAAATTATGTTCATTTTCTCATAAATTTATAAAATCTCTTTATGTATTAAGGCTATTAACACTTTGTCATGTGTCACTAACATTTTTACTAATTCATCATTTTCACATATGGTAAGTATTATATTATGGAAGTTTGTGAGAGATTATTTGTAACTGGGGAGGGGGAGGAAGGAAGGAGTTCAGTTTTTGAAAGAACGTTCTCACCAAAAATGTCTAGCTATTATTCCTCTCATTCTCTTGTGTTTTCACTCTTTTCATGTAATTTTTCCATTTGGACTTTATTTTGATATATGACATGAGGTTTTAGAACCTCATTCTTTTCCAAATGGTAATTAATTATCCCAGTACCATGTTTTAATGATCTGCCATTTTCTCATTGTTTAGAAGTTCATGTTTATCATACATAATATTTTATAAACATCCAATCTGTTTCTAAGTTTTCTGTTCCATTCCATTGTTCTGTCTATTCTTAGGCCAAGGTCACAGTGTGCATTATTCAAGCTTTATAACATGTTTAGTATAGGACAGTGCAAATTATAGCATTTTTAAAAAAATTTAAAACTCTCTTCTTTTTCCTCATCCAGGATAGCTTTATTACAAACACCAAATATATGAACAAAAACGTCCCATGGAGACTTTGGAATTGTCATAATTTCCCTTTAGACTGTACACTATGTAAAGTTTCATTCACCTTTATTCTCAGTTGCTAAGCAATTCTTCCTAATTATCTTTTACTCCACAGTCCCTTAATATACCTGACCCTAATGCCCCATCTCACAGGACCACACTAAACAGAACTGTCAATGCAGGTCATCTGTTTAAAACTCGGCCTCATAGACCAGGAGAGTCGTAGGACCAAAGGAAAGTTGCTTAGACATTAAAAGGAAAAAAAGACAGTTTCAAATGCAAATTGAATTAGCAATGTAAGTTTATAAATCAAGAAAAATAAAAATTCACTTAACCTTTCCTTTGTGTTGATTTATATAGTACAAGCATTTTAAAAATGCGAAGTATTTTAGATATTTTATGATTATTAAAAGATCTGTTGGCTAGCCTGGTCCAATATAGCATTGCTCTAGAGAACAGAACAAAATAGAAATTCCCTAACATTCTTATTTATAATAAACTCTAAGAGCTGCACTGGGTTCAGATAGCTATCTGCCAGAGCTTTTCCCTAAGAACACCTATGCAAGCTTTAGTTCTTTCTGAACCTTCTACTTGTCCCACATTGTTCTTGTCCCTGGCTGTTTGACCTGCAACATTTGTGTGTATACAAGGAAGATGATATACATGCTTACAAAAGTACAAGTTTTAGTACAGCATCACAAGCAAATGTAGGTATCGTTTCCATGAGTTTTGGAAAAAGAAATTAAACAATGAACTTGCTTACGTTTTCCAGAGAAAGTTCTGGAAAATCAGCAGATACCAAACTATTTATTTTCTATAAAACTTGATAAAACTGAATAATTAGGGTGCTACATTTATTCAGGTATAAGCGATAACAGCTCGCTTAAAATTTTTCAGGCCATTCCAAATAACACAACTCATTCATCCTTTTCTCTCTAGGCACCTAAAAATAGGTCAAATTTCTTATTCAAAAGTCCAAAGAAACTTACCTATATACGTTGTTACATTCTATTCAAGAACTGGGTTGAAGCAAACCAGGTACCTCTTGGATAAAGCATTCAAGCTAATTCCAATGGAAAATAAAGGGCCACAGAATTCTGCTGTGAGGTATAGGATGAAGGACCAGCCATGAAAAGAGCCAAACACTCACTCACAAGCCGTTCTATGTGATGTGTATGGTTTCATATGTATTGATCTCAACCTTACTCCCTCTTTTTTTTTTTTTTTGGACATCTTTATTGGAGTATAATTACTTTACAATGTTGTGTTAGTTTCTGCTGTATCACAAAGTGAATCAGCTATACATATACATATATCCCCATATCCCTTCCCTCTTGCGTCTCCCTCCCTCCCACCCTATCCCACCCCTCTAGGTGGTCACAAAGCACCGAGCTGATCTCCCTGTGCTATGCGGCTGCTTCCCACTAGCTATCTATTTTACATTTTCAACCTTACTCCCTCTTAAGTGGTTAGTTTCTCAATCCCAGCGCCTCCGCCCCTCTGGTGTTGAGCATGAAACTCAGACTTTGAAAGGTGCACTGCAAGTGTTGAAGGACTACCCCAGTTTCTTTATATATTTCCTTGGCAGCTGTTATGTAGCACCAGGAAACTTAGTCCCATCTCAGAAAAATCATCACTAGGGATTCTTCCAGGGGTCTCAGGACTTGAACATGCCCCTCATGTGTTGTTGAGGGGTGCTTTGCAAACTGTGTTGCTTAAAATACCTGTGTAAGAACTGAAGTTCTTACTCACCCACAGAATCACAGCGTTCAAGACCAAAAACGCTGCCTCAACCACGCCGGCATCAGACTGAGGCTATAAACATGCAACGGTCGCGGGACCCTTCATTCCAAGTAGGTCCTCTTCACAATTCTCTTTTCCACAGCTTTTGAAATGTCTTATTTTCCCCAATTTCAAGTGACAATCACTCTATAACTGGCTATAATTTAATTTATATGTAAATTAACTTATATTTTCATTTTCATTTATGTTTCAATTGAGGCTGAAAAAAGTCACTATGTCTGGCTTATTGAAAGCTAAAAGATTGAGTCTTCTTATGTAGACTAAAGATAGAATTCTAAATTATACTTACACTTTCCAATTTAGTAAGCTGATTATATTACATTAGACTTGTGACATTTTCTAAAATGTCTGGAGTTTTCTTACTCAGCACATTTTTAGTTCACATTTCTTATTAAGAGCTTGTGAACTTATTGTCTCACATTTTCTTTTTTCTGATCCCACGCTGAAGTCATAGTCATCACATATTTCTTGGCAATTTCAGGAGTTATCTGCTCCTTTCAAGACAGCCTTGTTGAATGCAAACTTTACCTGGACTTCATGGAATCACTTATTTTTTGTGATATTTCTGTAATATCACACCAGAGGAATGAGAATGTTGTATGACAAAGATCTAGGGGAAAAAAATGTTCTGTGACAAAGATCTAGTAAAAGTTCTTACTTTCCCTAGATCTTTGTCACAGAACATTCTCATTCCTCTTGTGTGATATTACAGTAGAAGTTGACAAAACTTCAGTGACATAGAGACTCCAACATACAGGGTCATGCAATTAAAATTATGTATAACACTGACTAATTAAACAAATGCTCAGGAACATATAATTTAGTATCCTTTTTATGCGCTGACAATTCAAAATAGATGACTTGAGTTTAATGTTACTTATAAGCAGTTAAGGTTTCTAAAACTTTTAAAATAAATAAAAATATACCCAGAAATTTAGATAGGTCTTATAAACAATAATAACTAGCATTTATACAGTTTTTGATGTGCCAAACACTTTATCGGTCCATTTAATCTTTACAACAACTCGAAGTTAGATACACTCGGCCCTCGGTATTTGCAGAATCAGTGGAGATGGAGGACTGACAGTGCTGTCATTTTATATAAGGGATTTGAGTATTCGCTGATTTGGGTATCCGTGGAGAAACCTGGAACTAATCCCCTGCAGATACCAAAAGACAACTTTACTATTATCATCGCTTTCACAGATGAAGCAGCTAAGGTACAGGAAGGTGAAGTAACTTGCCCAAAGTCACATAACTCCAGAGGCAGAGTCCAGATCCAAACTCAGGCCACCTGACTCCAAACTCATGTTTTTAACCGGAATGCAATACTACCCTTAAAACTTATTCCCAGGCAGTTTCCATTCAAGTATTACCCAAGAGCCTGACCTTGCTAAAAGTCTATTATCAGATGAGTTATGACTAATTCACACAGCTATGCAGGATGGAATCCACAGTCTTGCAATAACATCCAAAGCTCCATCTTGGCCCGAAAGTAACTGCCATGCAGAGGTCCTAAGTTACAAAGGCAGGATTTAGCATATAAAAATACAAGAGGCCCAAGTAAATTTGAATTTTAGGTAAACACAACTTTTTTAACATAGTTATGTTCAGGCCTCTGATATGGTTTTATGTTCCTATATCCCCCTCCTCCCCAGCCAACCAGCTCCCCTGTGATAGCAACTCCTCCAGCCCAGTGCCTAAGCCATGTGACTTAATGGACTGAATTACAGGACAGTCCCCTGTCCAAAAGGTTTAATCCATCTCTTTATATTTCAACTGAAGCCTGAGTCACAGAAGGTAGGGTATTTGGATGCCAAAGCATCAGCAAAAATTGTCACAAATTCTGAAATGTCATTCTCACTCTCACCATTCTCCTGGTCCCCAGTTCTCAGTGCAATGAAACATTCAGCACTTCATATTGAGAAGAATGTCTTTCTGATTCTGTCACTTTCTGGATATTCAGTTTCAGTCATAAAACGTAAAGAGCAGATGGACGTGGTCTTTGAACATCTGAGGACAGAATTTGGTCCTGGATGCTATGTATCTGATAGTCTTAAAGCCTACACTGGGGATCAGGCTAAAATGCATGATTTCATGTAAAATTAATTACTGGGTGAGCTTCCCATTACTGAGTTCACAGTGGCCTTGAAAAATATTGTCCCTCGAGGTATGCCAAGTCAAAATCATGCAAAGTGCTATTTAATTGATGCATTGAACTTAAAAGCAGCCAACTCCATCATATTAGCCCTGTGCGGGTCACATCAGCAACTGCTCAACAAATAACTTGTTGACTGATTGACTGAAGGGATATTGGAAAGGTACTGGGTGACTCTTTCTGCTGTATGACAAGATGTCCTTTGCAAGGATGAACCCAGCAGGGCAACAGAAAGCAATTGTGGAAGCTGCTGAAAATTATTCATGAGAGCCAAAAAAGAAGAGAAACACATTATCTGCATTCTATGCTGGTTGTATAAGCAATGGAAATGGAGTTGTCACAGCAGTGAGAACAGAGAAAATTGCACAGGATGGAGAAGAGGCTTGGATTTTGGTCCTCTGCCAATAACCCTGTTGGAGGCCATGGACAAGTTCACTTACATTCTCTCTGAAGTTCAATTAAACATTTTCTAACGGTCACTTCTATTCTTTAATTTTATAGTTTTTCTTCTGACTCGGGTTTATATGTATTTAAGCATCAAGAAATTTCAGCTTTCTGTCTCTTCTCAAGTATTGATTTGCTGCTTTCATTCCTCAACTTTCTAAGCAGATCCCATACTTGAAAAATGTCAATTTCTTATGAATATCCCTACTTCTAAGCGAGTTCAGCTAGCTAGATTAATCAGTATAGACCTAGAGCTGTCATACAATCAATCCTTCTTATAGGCATTCATTCTTTTAATTCAGTGAATGCTGAAATTCTAGTCAATAAATATTTAATATTTATTAAGAACCGCCTACATGTTATGCACGGAACCAGGTACTAGTGAGAAGGTCTATACCCTCAAAGAGCTTATAGTCTTGGTAGAGAAATAGAAATGTAAACAGAATTTCATCAAATTGTGGTACATTCTGTAACAGAAGTGTTTACAAAGAGCCGTGGTAGGCTAGAGGGAAGGTGACCATCTCCTATCTGAATCAATCAGAGAACTTGTTCACAGAGCAGCGACAGTTTGAGCTGAACTTTGAAAGATGAGGTTGTCAGACAAAAGAGCTAAAAGAGGCATTCCAGGCAGAAAACACAAGATTATTCTGCAATGCTTCACACAACTGATAAAGGCTTGAGGGGAAAGGGAGTTGGAGAAGCCAAAGAGGCCACGTTGATAGCTAAAAAGTCTCAGAATGAAGAGAGAAATGAAGAATCAAAGTCAAAAAAAATCATAAAAATATATTAAAATAAGTATGTATGTTTGTGGGGCAAAGCTTGAGGGGAGATTAAGAACATGAACCCCTGCCTTATAGAAAATCTCACTAACCATCACAGAGAACACCACGATCTTCTACAAGCCAGTCTTTAGAGCAAGACATTTGGTTGTAACATCAACCAATGATTCTGTATTGAGTTTCCCATTTTGCATAACAGTAGGTCTTCACAAGGCCTACTTCTCCTTGACCCCCAATACCCTTCCTTCCCCAGCAAGTACTCTCCATCATGTGACCCCATCAATTACAACTCGTAAGTGCATCGTCTATTCACCTGTTTATTTGCTTTGGACATGAAAAAATATGGTTCCTTCCACAGATGCTATCATTTGAGCTTGTGTTTCTATTCTCGAGTAAAGAATTAATCACTTGTATGCTCCAAACCTGGCAGTGCCTAGAGCAGTGTTTGGCATATCAAAGCCAAAAATCCCATATTAACATCTTGGAGCACGAACCACATTTTCTCTTAAATGCACTAACCATCACAACATCTCATTTACCCAGGGGCCTTGTGACCCTTCAATAATTAGCGGCGAAATTCGTTATTTCTTATTTGTATTACTCTTTGTATTTTAAAAATCCCTGAAGGATATGGCTCCTAAATCCTAATGAAACCTGTTTCCCCTCTCTACTAGGATGAGTTAAGGTGCTGGAATAGAAACAGAAGGGGAAAAAAAGATATAATTAGGAATCAGCAGAACAGTGGCTTTCCTACTTGCGTTGCATGGTTCCTTTCATTGAGTATAATGTATGAGCTTCAGTATAATATGTAATGTGGTCATCAGTTTTAATCTTGCCAGTCTTTCATTTGACTATTGCTGCCATTCCCATCTGAATCTTCAAAGGGCACTGTCAGGATGATTATCACAGCCACCAGATCTTTCTCCTATATCACTGAATCTGATCAACTTATTTTCTTTGCAACTTGGGATCACAGGTAGAGAGCTATTTCACTCACTCTGATAATCATCTTTCTCCAAGCACAGATTGTAAAAACAGTGATTACAGACTGCATATTCTGTATATAACACATTTAATAATTAATAATATGAATACAACCCATTTTAGGCAGATTCTATTCCACATTGAAATGGCTATAGCACATGGGATTGAATACCCCTGCCTCTATTCAGTTAAAGCAGAGTTTACATCTCAATTGAGGACATAAGAAAAGAAAGCATTCTCAAACTTGGCCATTTCACCAAAAGATCTCTCTGATATTTAAATGTTTCACCTTAAAATAACTGTCCCAAGTGCATATGAAAGCCAAGAGTCTCCTTCTTTCCTCTAATGTTGTGTTTTGCACATTTTTACCGTATACAAGCCAACTTTATGGAGAAATCAGTAGTTAGTGCTAGAATTCATGAATAAATGTTATTCCAGTAGGTGTTTCGGTCCAAGGGAGATGCTTTTAACACAAGTTTATATGGGCAGATTTGCTGAATTACCAACTTCAGCGGATGTTTATAGTCTCAGAGTTCACCTGAAATTCCCCAAGAAATAAAAGGCAAGGCATTTTTTTATTAGGCTGGTAGTTATTTCCTTTTCTCTAAAATCTGAAGAAATTCACTTAGTGTCTGATTATTACTTTATCATCTGATGGATGTCCTTCTCCTGGGATAATAAAATATACAAGTGTCTTCCCCAGTTATACGAATGAAGTTATGAAGGAAAACTATGCAAACTGGTTGGTTTCCTACAATAAATTCAAAGCTTAATAGACAAAATTTCTATTTTGGCATCCTTGGTGGCGTAAATCCATGTCACTCATTATTTTCAAATTATTGTTTGAATTATTGTTGAATTATTGTTTTCTCACATAATTCTACCATTCATATAATTAATAAAGGCTCCCATAAAATAAACATACATATTTGCATTATCTGTGCCTCTGAGATGAATTTATTATTGGAATTTACTGCATTTAATGGCAGTACAAAAGCATCACCTAATTTCATAGTTTTGTGAATATAACTGACACTATATGCTATACAGTTCAATTCTTTTTAAACACTTCCAGACTCACACACATGCATACACCATGAGAGTATAAATAATGGCATTTTGCATGTTAGGCAATTACTTTCTGAATAATCTGTGTCCATTAATATTCTCATAAGTTATTGTGTTTACAAATAAATGGAGACTAGCATAATTGCAGTACTCACAACAATGAGTTAACAGCATGAGTCCCCAACTGACAGGTAAGACAGTAAGAAAGAATGCTTATTCTTATTCACCACTGTACCCAATGCCTAGAACAGTGCCTGAATTTAAAAAACATTTGTTTTAAAAAATGAATAAATAAATCCTCTATAAATATTAAGTGGAAAATAATTTTCGCCTTTTGAAACTCTTTTGTAGTAAAGCGGTGTAGGGGAGGATATATTTTGGTTTAAAAGAAAACAAATTTGACTTACATATATTTGACACAGAAACAGTAGCCAGGTGGGCAGGATTTTAAGGTGAATATTTCCACTTTACAGGAGAATCTATAATTACCTAAATGTTGAAAAATCACAGCGATTTACAGTTGCTGGAAAACCTTACATGCAGCAAGTGTGGTAACCAAGGAGACCAGTGTGGATGGGCTGTCACAAAGGGCAGAGTGAATTCAGGTAAGCACACTGAACTCAAACTGTCTTTGGAACATGTGTCTGAGGGTAATGCACTTACCTGCTCATATCTAAGGACCTCAGTCATCTCTCTGGTTGAAGACACTTGGTCTAACATATCAGCTTGTGGAGAAAAGCATGCAATGTGCCTGGTTCATGGGAAAACATAGTTTTCCATGAAGTGTTAACTCTTGGCCAGCTCTGCACCAGATGCATTGTTATGGTAACACCCCCATTTTCTCTCTTATGCTGAAAATGTCTGAGTTCTACAACTTTCCTTTTGTGTGTGATGAGTATGAAAACAGGGTGATGGAAACATGTGACACATTCGTTCTAACAAAACAACTTCCTAGCTATGTAATTCTTGACATAAGACAAGGAATTTGATTTTTCTGTTTATCCTGCTCACCCTCAGCCTGGCCTAAGTCCAAAAGTCTAAGTGAGGTTGACTCTTTTGGTCCAGGGTAACTCTCTAATCCCCAGCCCCTACCCTTTTCTCAGACCTGCTCCAAGGCTGTTACTGGAGGTTTTATTGTGCTAATAAGAAGTTCTGGATGGATAGGGTCCACCTTTCAGATTTTTTAATGAAATCAGAAGATGTCTGCTTGTGGACTCAAAAACTTTTGTTTCATAACTGCTACAGAATCCCACTACATCTTGGAACCTAAAGATAGGTGTATGGGGAAAAAAGGAAGATAATGATAAAAAGGAATATTAAAGTGGGAAAAAAAGTCAGAGAGTTCACACTTTAGGGGTTTTTCCATCCTCCCAGCTATTTTTACTTGCTAACTCTGCCACCTCTTTACAGATGTTGTCTGGCTCTCTGCCAGGGTGATTTACACCATGCTGGTCGCACGCACTGTCAACTCTGGCTCCAATTTCCCTTCCCAGTACTGCCAGAAATGTGTCACTGGAAAAGCTGAAATACTGTATGTGAAAGTCAAAAATGAAAGAACTAAGTGGGACATCTAGCCTAGGGGAGGGAAGGCTAAAGAGAAGGCGTGTAATGGTATTCAGACAGGTACAAGGTGCCTGCTGTCTCTGTGGAACTATGTTTTCAATTAAGAATGAACTAAACAGAAACCTGAAGATGTCACCAATTGGAGGGACTTCAGAATTTATCTGGCCCAACATCCTCACTTTAAAGTAAAGACATTTATGGTTGAGATATAACCCTTAGAGGCTAAACAACTGAGCTTGACAATCCACATCTATCCTTCAAAGGAGACTGATGTACTGAGGACATTGTCAGACTAATACTTTATAAGTCTATTTTCTATTATGCAGGATGATTTCAGGTGGTACAAAGGCAGAAGTGTATTTTAATAGTTATGTATTTACTTCTCCCATATATACTTTAAAAAATAGAATCAGCACAACAATTCAATAATATATAAATTTCCTGTAAGTGAAAATAAACAAATCCTATGATGTGCCAAAGAGAAATTGTTCTCTTGGAAATGTGGCCTAGTATTTGTCCTTGATCTTCACTGCACCATCCCTGCCACCTCCTTAGCATTGGAATGGGGCTGAGGTGGAGGAAACTGGAGCTTCTTTGAGAGACCAACAATGAGGAAAAATTTCCTAACATCAGAGGTCTTTATTTTTAAGGGAAATTGGCTTACTCACTCAGGTTATGGGAATTCCTTTAGATGTATCCCTGGAAATGATTAAATCCAGCCGTCCTTGAAACTATGAGACATTTGATGAAAGCTTCACATGTTTCGATCCATAAGTGTCTGTTACAATTGAGAAAACGTGAGAAGTGATAATGCGGCCAAAAAGTAACAATACATTTAATGTCTAACATGTATCATGCGGCAGACAAGTGAGGTGTAAGTTAAAACCTCATATTAGATAATCCTAATTTCTTATCACAATTTTGGGGGTTGGTAGCAGTAAAACAGGAAAGGAATAAACAGACAGAAAAATCTAGGTTTGGGAAAGAGATTTTTATCATTATTATTTCTATAAACTATATGGACTAACATTCCCCCTAAATCAATACAAGTGTTAAATGACAGTATTTCAACATTGAGCTTCAGCCTCTCTGTAGTTAAAATGGGTGAAGAATAGGGGTACCAGAGTTAGGTCTTGTTTCTTTTACCAAAGCTAAGCTTGATCTAGATACAGCCTGTTGTGGGACTTATGAAGACGTGGTTCTATAAGAGAGTCAGCTCACCTGACTGCTTCCTACTGCTGAGCTTGGAGAGGAATCTGGTAGTAGCTTTGGACCACTCCATTTTAGGGTAGCTGAATGTCTGTACCACATTCTCCAACTGATCTTCGGTGCAGTGGTGTCACTGTACCTAAGATTCCTGCTCATGAATTGTCTACTCACTCAAGTTAAAGGAATCAATATTGAAAGAAAAATAGCACTTGGTTGTTGATTTTCATAAATGACTCCAGGACTTTGAGTTTTGCAGGCCTGAGAGTTTTGTGACAGACTCAGGAGATCTCCAGCTACTCTCAGAATATGATCAGAATCCAAAAGTTCCTGCTTAGTCACTTCTCAAGAACAGCAGTTGCCTTCTAAGATTTATTCCAAGTTTCCTGGCAGAGGATACACTGCTATGCTTTTTTTAAATTAGTTTTAGGCCACCAAATATAATTTATACCAAAGCTCTCAGGGGAATTACTCCTGGAAAACTTTCCCGTTACCAAGACAATGTGTCAACTGACTTCTAGAGTAATAACACAATTGACCTGTCAAAACACACCTTGTATCTATAGAAAATATGTTACGTTATTAATGATTTATATTTCACTGACTTTCCCATTACTAGCTACCCCCCTCTTTATTAATGTGAGACACAGGACAACTCAGGATCCTATGAAGTTAATAAAGGGCTTTATTTACATCTTTTGAAAAGGTATGCCAGGGGCTTCTTCTAAGATCAAAACTTTCAGTAGAGTTAGCATAACAGATTCTTGGATATGCAGTGAAAAAAATTATAAGTGAAAAAAAAGATTCCAGAGTTAACCTATAGCAACAAATTACACACACACACACAAACACACACACACACACACACACACACACATATGTTTATTATTAGGCAAAAGTCATCAATAAAATTTTGTGATCATGCAAATTATAAAGACAAAACCAGAGACATGGTTAAGTACATACTTTTCTCATTTTTCTTTGTACAATAGTCTCTAATTTGCAACAATAGTAATGTCAGGCTAATCGGTTTTCTTACCAAAATAATAAACATTGATTGAACTGAAGAATTTTCTGTTTATGACTCGCTGTGCCTGCTTTTAAGCATTTTGAAAAGCAACATGTTTTTTGCAAAGTCATCATTTGATCCAGATGTTAAACGGATTCTCTAGGTTAGCTCATCTAGCCATGTAATTGAAACTTGTTTTACTGTACGATTCAGCTCATCATATTTCTTTTCTACTATCTTTGATTTCTTTGACTTGATGCCAGTTGACATAATTATCAACATTGACTTCAACTGTGTATATGAATTTTGTCTGTTGGGATCTCACCTCCACACAAATTCTAAATACTGGAATGCCCCAGTATTTAATTCTTTGATTCTGTGGCTTTAAATACCTACTCTGCACTGTTGACTGGCAGATTTTTATGTCCAGCCCAGCCCTCTCCCTTGAAACACAGACCTATGGGCAATTGCCCACTTCACATCTCCACCTAGGCAAGCATTAGGCATCACAAACTTAATATGACTAAAATAAATGGCCAATCTTCACCGTCCTGCTCTGCCCAATGTCTTCTCCATCTCAGTTCATAGCAACTCCACCCTTCCAAAGTCTTTGCCCCAAATCAGTGGCTTCATCTTTGAATTCTCTCTTTCTCTCACACCCCACGTTCAAACCATAAGCAAATCCTATTCATTCTACCTTCAAAATAGTTTCAGAACCTGGGAACTTTTCACCACATATACAGCTACCAAGCTAGTTCAAGCCTCCATTATCTCTTGCTTGGATTGTTGGGATAGCCCCCTGTATGGTCCTTCCTTTAATCCTTATGTCTTGTAGTTTATTCTCACTATACAATAGCCAGACTGATCCTTTTGTAAGTCATACCATGCTCTTCTCTGCCTCAAATGCTCTAATGGTTTTCCATGTCATTCGAAGTAATAGCCAAAATCCAAATGGAACCTACAGGGTTATCCCCATCCTCCTGCCCCCAGCAGTTCTGACCTATGTCCTTCTACTCTCACTCTTGCTGGAATCCAGGTATCTGGGTTGTGAAGAAAGAGAGGAGAGAGGAATGAACCATCATCATAGACAAAGAGTTTAGATTCCATGGAGGGTTTTTTTTCTCCAACAAGGCTTCTGCATGGCTCATTTATGATGACAGGGAGAAGCTTGGTTATAAAGAAAGCAGCACAGCTCCTGGCCATAGCAACTGTGCACTCATCCTCCCAGGACAAAGGCTGGGTCTCTTTCGTCTTTTGCATTGTGAATGCTAATGCAGTACCTAATATATAGCAAGAAGATAAAAAATATTTGATATGTGATAAATTGCTAGAGAACACATAGCTCTTTCAATAATTTTGGCAAATAGTCTTTTGGAAAATATCATGAAAGGTATCTTTATCAGTTAACAGTATGCCATACCCGATATCGATTACTTTCATGCTAGTTACGGACGGGTTCACCAACACGACCACATCCCTAACACTGTTAGCCTACCAGTTCCTAGGTTCCCCCGGCATTAAATGATCAGGACACTTAATGCCAAGTTGTGTGAGTAGTTGAGAGGCCCCGTTTCTAGGCTTCATTTCAAGGGTTTCTGAATGAGGTACTTTTTCAGTGTGGCCCTTATTCGTGCAGAACCTATTCTCTACGTCTTTGAATTTATAAGGAGTTTCTTGGTCAAATTTTCTAAGCCTGAATATCTATATCTTATCAGTAAAATTTCCCAGAATTTGTTTCCTGTATCCTACTGACCCAAAAGAGAACTCCTTTTCTACATATTAAAAACATCATAACTGTTCCTTTCATTTCTGGGACATGAAGATCTTCAGGCTTACTGACTAGGAACTTCTCCTGAGGCATTTCAAATGTTGAACTGAGAAGCACGTTAGGGAGTTTCAGCGTGAAATTTCATATCCAATATGATCCAGCATCAAGTCGCCTAAGAACTAATAGTAATGGAATAGTATTTGGAAAGGTGATGCAGTTCTGAAATAGCATAAGCATCTATATTTGATCAGAGTATAAAAATCTCTATAAATGTCAACCTTCAACCATGACTGAATGGTAATGGTCAATGGGATATCTACAGTATTTCAACAGTTTCAGAAAATGTCTCAGTCCTAGTTCAAGTGTGGACTGGATGTAAAGATTTTATGATGACACATACTTAGGCCCTAAAGACTGAAGGAACATATGTTTTGTTTTCCTTATTTTTCACGCTACTAATTTATTTTCCTCCAGGTCAAATAAATGAACAACAAAAATCAAAATGACTAATCAAACTTTTCAAAAAGCCCTCAAACTAGCCAGTTTTATCACAGTGTTTATCCATAGCATTATTCCCTCTGTTTCTAATACTTTTCCACCTTGTTCAGAGAATTCCTACTTATTCTTCAAGGATTACTTCAGGTGTCAATCACCCTCCTACCTCCTCTGAGGAACCCGTCCCTTCCCCACTCACCATCACAACCTTCACTAGGGAATCGTTTTCTCTTTCCCCTCTGATCTTACAGCATCTCTCGTATTTATACTGTCCATATCTTTCCAACTAGACTGTGATCATCCGGATGCCAGAAACCATTTTTTCTAACCTTCAAGTTCTCAGTGCAAAGCAAATAAAGTGTTAAACAACATTTGGGATTTTAAGGAATGAAAGCAACCAACATCGTAATGTCTTTAGATCAGTTAAACAAAGCTTCCCTTTTATAGACTCTATGCTCTGCAATCTTGAATCTCAAATATCACTGTGACCTGAGCAACAGTCAGAATGTCTCTGCCAGTGAGCATGTCATGCTCAGTGTACATTTTCTGGCATCTGGGCTGATCTTCTTGGCCAGAATTCACTTCATGTGGATTGAGGACAGCATTTATAGGAGAAGCTGCCCTATCAACTTCAGTAACGAAGAACATTGATCTTTCCTAAAAGTGGGATCACACCACCTATTCTCACACAGATTCCCTCTAGCAGAATCCCATCCTCCTTGAGACATGTTGGACTGTAGAGAACAGAAAGGGTCATCCGTAGCTCTTTCCCACCCACTTTTCTGTAACAAAATTACCTTAAACCGACTTATCCTGTAGTCCCTGCTGTCCTCAAACCAAAGCAACTCTCAAGGTGACAGAAGCCTTGATCCACCACCATGCTCCTAGCACACAGAAACTCTAGACTATTTCTTTACGTAAGCATTGACCACAAAAGGACAAACCAGTAAAAGGATGGCACTGACTTGAAAAAGAGAGAAAATTAGTTTAACTGGTACAGATACTAACTTCACTACTCTCAAGAGCATTATTTCATTTCAACGAATAAATATGTGCAGCAATATGCTTTCTTGATTTGGTATTCCTGCTCCATCTGAAGCACTTGGCAAAGGCAGGCAAATATTTTGGCCTTGGGGGGGAGTGGTAGCAGTGGCTTTAAAACTCCTAGAGCAAGTAGGTGAGCAGGAGACAAAGAGGGTGTCTTTGGGTCAGGTTTCAAAGTACAGATTCATTTTGTTGATGTGGCTGTAGTTTTATGTTGTAATTCTATTAGAAATGCTGGGAAGGGGAATACTGGATTTTTCTGGGGTCCTCACATGCTAATAATCATCCACCACTGACATTTGAACAATTTAATGCATTGGAAAATAAATCTGTGTTTCAAATCCTCTACACTGCGGAACTTAGTGTTCCCAGCTTGTTCTATTTTTGCTGTTGGACCATTTCATTTTGAAGACACACTTGGGGAAGATGACAGCATTAATTTAGCTAACAATATTCACTTTGTTTTCATTAGTTGTTTTTGTAGTTTTATATTTTGATGATTGATCTGATAAATGTATAATACCCAGAGGGTGCCTCTGTTTGTATTAATAACCGCATCTCATTCACACTTCATCAATGATAGACCAGCTCAGCTTCACTGTCAAAGGAGTATGAATCAGAAATGTTCATGAGAGGTGGGATACTTTTAATGCAGATGGAAATTACAGGGAGGGTGGGGTGAGGTGGGTAGGGAGGAAAAGTATACTCTGAAGTACAAGACACTGTGTAGGGGCAGCAGACATGGGTTCTCTAAACAGCTGACTTGGGCAAGTCAATTAAACCATCTAAACCTCAGTATTTTCTTCTTCAAAATGGATATGGGCAAGTTACACTAGAAAAAATTCATGATTCTATAATTGTATACTTATATACAATGAGTTTATAATTGTATCAACACTATTAATTGAGCAACGATGACCCTTGTGATTCCCTAACAGAAAACTTTAGAAAGAAGAAATGATGGTGTAAATGATTTTTAGAAGTCAATAAATTATAATAACCATTTGCTGGATGCTTATGTGACAGGCATTATGCTTTTTTATGCATGTTATATTATTTTATCAGCACTATCATATTGTTCTATGGGTACTTCATCCTCATCTTAAAAATTTAAAAATCTAGCCTCAAAGGGTTTATGTAACCTGCCCAGTCACATAGCTAGAACCAAAATTCATATCCAGAACTCTCAGACTTCTAAGCCTGAGCATTTAAGTATATCACCTCTGAGTTAAATTCTATAGCAGCCATATTTATAAAGTTTCATCTTCCAAGTGTACACTGCAATCACAAGTGTCCATATCTGTGTCACAGAAATGCACACCATTTTGTTGAGTCCATAATATAGAGATATGTTCTACACCACACTACACAATTGGTAGAGCAGGGGGAGATAAAGGTAGCCTTAGAAATAAACACTTTGAAAGACATTCTAAGAAAGAAACAATAAGTACTTGAACTTATTTTATTATTTGTTTATGAATGTTGTCTCAGAATGTCTACATCCAGGAAAATGCATGTGTACTTCCGTTAATATCCTCAACACATTAGATGAAATCATCTTTACGTGCGTGTTTCCCTCACTAGACTTAATGTTTCTGAAAATGAAAGCCCAAGCCTTATCTTTAAATTCCCAGCATGTAACCCAATGTTATACAAATATAGAATAAACAGTAAACATCAGCTATACATAATTTAATGAATAAACATTTCCCCAAAACCAATTTATCCTGAAAATTTACCATGGTATCCCTTCCTTTGTTAGTCTCTGAAAGAAAAAAAAAGTAAAAAAGAAATGTTTAATTCTACTAGAGTAGAAAAGAGAAAGCAACTGAGGCAGAAAAAGAAACTGAATATTTAAAACATGGTTAAGCATCTATGGGAAGGAGAAAATAGTGCTATCAGAATGAGACTAAACCTTACCAAAAGGAAGGTAGCCTGAAAACTATTTTTTTAAATGTGTATGTTCCTTATCTGATATAATTTACAGGAAAAAATTTAATAGTGTTTTCTACAAGATGGTTTATAATGACTTCAAGTATTTATCAACTCTACCAAAAGGGAGTTTGAAAAGTGGGCCATTGTTAAGATCCAGATGACCGATGGGGAACTGAACCCATTAGCAGCTGAGGGAGCATGGCCTTAGAAGACACCAACAAAGCAATCTGGTCTTACATTATGATGTGAAAACTTAAAGGTGTGAAAAGAGACCAGAAGTAAGAGTTCTGCTGTCATAGTAGGATCTCTGTCCTTGGTCATCTTGGGGGCAGGTAGCCTATCTTGCTCTCATTCTCCCCATCCTCCTTATTTATCAGTATCCTAGAGTAAATAATAACCCAGCGTAATTAAGTATATGGAAAATGAATCTATAGTCACCCCAGGTTAGATTTCTCATATATTTAGAGAACATGTCCACATCAGTGGCCATGAGTCATATCAAATAAATGACCATTTCTCCTTAAGCATGCTCCTAAAATTATGTACAAAAATAGCTACTTAAATCTCCGCTGAGTCCTTCTATTGTCTTTGAATGCTGATTCAGAAGGACTATTTGGTGTTTAAAATCTTCAATGCCTTCTTTTCTAGTCTTTTTCTTATTGTTTTGCATGGGAGAATAGAGATATCTAAGTCATACTGCCAGGGACTCACATTAGCATAAATATTTCTTTTTTCTATGCAATTTAAAGGTGAACTTTATGATGAAGAAAAAAGAATGTCATCAGTCGTCTTTTGCACAATGGGAATAATCCCGTGTAATCAATAATAATTTTGCATAAAAGTATTTAATTTTAAGTGATCGTGATAACATTAAGTGGTACTATCTTTGTATTTCTCCTGCTTTCATTAAATTGCTCCTTTAGCTGTGTCATTACACAGACAGGAGTACATTGATAGGTACCTGAGCTTGTAAAACTCAATGAAAAAAACTCATTGTGGTTCTTTCTAGTTTCTCCCTGCCCTAGATCCTCTCTCTTCCCTTTGCTGCCTTTCTCTGGGCCCCAGGAGACTGACCCCTACCCATTGCATCAGCCAGGATCCCTTCCAGCTGTTCCCCACAGGGGCAGCCAATTCGAGGCACTCCTCACAAGAGATTGAAGGAGAAGTGGGAGTAAGAAGGTTGGGAAAATGTTCCCCTCTACCTCTCTGCTCTGAGTGGTGCCCCCCACGACCCCGCCTCACAACCCCAGCTGCTGCCTGGCAGCCCCTCCTCATTTCTCAAGCTCTCTCTGATTCCAGAAACACCACTGTCTCCCCATTTCCCTTTAGACCAGGGTGTGGTATTGGCTTCCTGCTGTTGCTTGTCTCGGTGTCTAATACCCTTTCTGTTCTCTGACCCAATAAGTCATTCCTGCATTAAACTCTCTTTATTGGAGTGGATTCTGTTTCCAACTAGGTCTTGACTGATCAAATTGTGAACTTGAAAGTAGATCAACTTAAACTTTTCCCATTCCAATCCCTTAACTCTATTGAAATATCTATGAAAATAATGCCCCTTCTCTTTGTGTAATTGAAACTGGGATGAACCAGTTCAACAGTAACGTAGCCAGAAGGGATCTTTAATCCTGGTAATCAGGGAGCATACTGATGTTGGCGAATGTTTACACTGGACAACCGCTTCTCCTTGCCCCTGCTCTGGAGTCACCATTCTTGCCAACGGCAATGGGACATCATATGCCCTTTTACTGCAGTGAGAACAGAGAAGGACAGAGCAATACTCGGAGGTCAGAGAGCAGTGTTGGAGTGATAACACCTTGGAATCTGAGACAAAACAAAAACTCAATAACATTGATCGCGTCTGGATTGAAATTTTTTACATTTTGTTCATCAGGGCTTTTTGCATTAACTGAATTGTTAACATATTGCATGTTTGAATTATTTATCTTGGTTAATGAGTTTTTTTGGCACCCCCTCATATTTTATACCCAAGATGAGTGCCTCACTCTCCTCTGCCTAGTCCAGGCCTTTTTGGAAAGAGTCAGAAAATGGAAAGCTGTCTCAAATTGAAAGACAGCCAAGGCTAGATTATGGTACTGTTATTAAAGATGCAAACTTAGAATTCAGACACACTTAAGTTTGAATTTTTCCCCTACCACTTACTAGTTGTGACCTTGGACAAGTTTCTTAAACTCTCTTAGCCTCAATTTCCTCATTGCAAGATGAAGATAATAATATAGGTCAGTAAACCCTAATCCGCATTGCAACATCCCAAAAGTTCTTAGAACTAAATGATTGTTTGTAATTTTGGCACAAACTAATTTGCAGCAAATTCTTACTGAGCTGAGGTAAGGCAATTCATAGTCTTTATTTACCCCACATATAAAGCAATTACTTATGGGGTGCTGCCTCAGATCCCACTGGGGTTGATACAAACTAAATATATGTTATATGCACCATTTAGCCTGCCTGAAATCTAAAAGTTCTGAATTCAAAAACTTAGATAAGTCTAAGGGTTTTGGATAATGACTGTGAACCTGTAATGGCTCTTTGTGGGGATTCAATGAGATGCTGCATGAGAGGACGTCCCATCACAGAGTGGGCCACCTGGTGACACTCACTGGAAAACAGGCTTTCCCAGAATCCTAGAAACTCAGAAGCAGAGATTCCATTCCAGGCCCAGACCCTGCTTGCTCCCTGGTGGAAGATGAGACCTTGCAGACACTGAGTTGGATTATAGAGGCAAATAGGTTATATAAGTCCTTCCAGAAAATGATGTAAACCCTGAATATTAAAGGGCAGTGTCATGGCAAGAATGAAGATGTATCCTCTTTGTGTGGACAGTGCCTCAGGCAGCTATAGGCTCCTGTTAGTTTTGGGGAAAAGGCAAGGAAGCTATGCTGACATATGCTGTGTCTGCTCCTATCCTGTGTGGCCACCTCCCCTCTGATTAGGTTTGCATCCCTGGCTAATTAAATTAGGAACTTAATCTAACCATGCAGTAGTGCAGTATGTGCGTTGGGAGTGGGTCTCTTCCTATCAGTTGTAACCTGGCTGAAGCGCTGCAGTGCTCAATAAACATTGCTTATTAATGTCATCTTAATCATGATTGTTTCCTAACTGGCAGCAGGCATTTTTCAAAATTGAAGCTTTCTTAGAAATCAGTTGATTTACAGCATAATCTTTGAGCAATTGCAGATGCAGAGACTAAAATTTCACTGTAATTTTGACTAAAAGCTTGATTGAAGAAAGTAAAAACGTCATCCCAGCCTGGGGTGGGATGGGAACTATATCAGCAGAACATAAATGATGAAGAGACATCTAGACTGGACAATAACAGAGACAATTCCTTTAATGGTACATGACTAAGGATTTTACCAATTTCCAATAAGAATCAGAAGTTAATTTCAAAGCCTGCTTTATATTCTTCAGAGTTCTTTATTTTTAATTATGCTTAAATTAACTTGCAAGAACAGTATAGAGTTTTTATTTCACAGGGTAGGTTTAGTCATTCTCATTTTTTTTTTTTTTTTTTTGCCTACACATTGTCTTCATAGTTTTAGATGATTAATCTTATTGGGGACCCCATCTGTAACTTCAAGCAGAATTCTGGTGCTCAGAATGGGCAAAGCAGATTAGAGCCACTCTCAATGGTAGCCTTGTATCTGGGGGAATTACTTGTGAAGATGACCCAATAAATGGATACAAACACCCCTTAGACTTGCTGATGTTAATGAGGAGTTTGTGTACTTACCAGAATCATCTGACAAGATGGGCAATGGGGTAAAACACTTGACTCACTCTGCTTCAGTTTCATTTATAAAATTAGGGAGTTGCACTGGAATATTTTTTCAAATCTTTTCTTTTTGCAGAACTCTTTCCTTATATTATTTTTTACAGTAGGAAGCCCAAAATATGACATAAAAGTAGAGGCATACTGTTTGAAGCAGGAGTTGAGGTGCCAAGTCAAAACTTAAATACTAACAATTTTCATATGTATTTGCCTGGGGTTTTACATTTGGTCTTCTGTATAATTCTTTAGGATGGTGGTTCAGATGTCATTATGTCATTCCTCTTCTGTGCAAGCAGGAAGCACATCAAGAGTTAAGTAACTTGTTCATAACCACACAAGTGACACCATGACTTGAACTCAGGTCTCCTGATTTAGAATAAATATGCAGAGGTCATTTGCAATAATTTTCCCTAGCCATCAGAAAGTCTCAATTCTAGTCATTGTCATTTCTCTGTTATTAGTTCCTAGTTCTAACTAGATACATACCTGGTGGATGCTCTAGAGGTCTGACTGTCACCTTCCTTAAAGCAGTTCACCTGGCATGTCCAGGTAGTGTGGTCAATGTTGTTACCTGTAGAAATGCAGCCTAGCTTATCCTGGAGCATCAATCTACAGTTAGAGAACTTCTAGGTCTAGTATGTTTGACAGTCTGTAAGGGGGAGCTTTGAGCACATAATCCTATTAAGCATATTGTGTTTTATAGATGTGGGGGAGTTGGAGGGGGGAAAAGAAATAGAAAAAAAAACCACAATTAGGTAGTACATCTTATTTGTAATTTGCTCTTTTCTTTACTGTCAGTTCATCTCTTGTAGCTGAACCAACAATCTGTCTCCTTCCAAACAAGTTTATTTAGTCAGCATAACCAGTGACATTGTGCCTTGTATAATAAATTCTCTGCTCAAAATGATCTTAATAATGTAGTCTTTTCAGCTTTGAGGGAGGAAAATTAGCCTTAGTTAGAAAAGGCATTTCTATAATTCACTTTCAATCATTTCGGTGTCAGTAACCACATATATGTACATAAATCAATTTTGGATCAGACCTTAAGTTGGATCATTGGGAAAGAATATCAGGACAGTGAAATAATAGAATAAACAGAACCACAGGCCATATGGTATAACTCTTTCACTTCTCTCTTCTTTACTTTTTGAACCCAGCTTTTTTCCCTATCAATGAATACTAAAATAGCATTATTAAGAGAGATTATTGACCTCCTAACCATCCAAACCAATGGCCCTTTCTTCAGTTCTTGCTTGCTGTCTTTGAATTCCACATAGCATCTGACTCTAGTAATCATCTTCTCCTTAAAATGCTCTCCTTCTTTGAGTTTGCGGATATGAAGCTATTACATTTTTCACCTTTCTGAAAGTCCTGAGTTTTTCTTCACTTGCTCCCAATGTTAAGTTTTTTCTTCTTTTTCTCTTTATTTACCTTCTACTTCAGATGTCACATCTAGTTTCCAGCTTCAAATATCATTATAGGGAAGACCTCCAAATACTAATAATTGTAAATTTCCTAGTGGAAAGAAATGAAACAATGGGAAGAAGAGACACAGGCAGTGACTAATCCACATACTGTTAGTCACTCACTGGAAAGAGAATCCATGTGTTTCCTGGAAACGGGATAGACTAGATTTACAATTTAGGAGCTGTTCAAATTTTTACCCTTGTTTATAAAGCTAATAGTAATCCCCTTCTGCTCTTGGAGTTTGGGCAAGTTTCCTCTTACATAAACTTTGCCTCTTTGTTTCTCCTTACTAATACATAGTTATGGGATTTTGAATATTGACTCATTTCTTTCATGTCATGCTACATCGAAATAGACCACGCACAAAGCAAACTTAAGCAAGAGAACTTACGAAAACTAAATATGAACCCATATGAAAAATGTTAAAATGAAATTGTTTTGGTAGTTTTATGGATATCCTTCCCAAATCTTTACTTGCATAAAGATTTTTCTTTTTATATAAATTGAAACATCCATGGTAATTTTGAGGGAGAGAGTACTGAAAGGAACATAGGTCCTTGAGTCAAGTCACAGGTTCATATAGAGGTTTCACAACTTTCTAGTTCAACCTCAATTTCTTTATTTCTGAAACAGAATTATTACAAATGCCTGCTATGATTCTTGGGAGGATTAAAGGTAATGATGTAAAATGCCTATAACATAGTAGATTCTTATAAATAGTAGTTACTCTTATAGTATACCATCTCCATAGCGGAGAAGGAGGACCAGGAGGCTAAAATAAATCTAAATGAAATGAAGGAAATCAGACTGTGATTCAACTAAAATCAAGAAGTTGAAAACAGATCGAGATATCCTGCACTATACTTTTATTCAGTATTCATAACAAGTATAATTACGACTATTATTTAAGTTTTCTTATTTGTGTAATAAGGGAAAGAGCTAAACAATATGGCAAAATCCAATACAGTTAAAAGCTCTGGTACATGTGACAAGAAAAGTTAAGAATTTAAGGGCTGCCTGGGTGGTTTGTTGCTCTGTGCAAGGTCGTCAAATAGGTTTATGTATACTTGCATTATTGGATTATTTGATTTCAGCCTTATGGTGGATGCTATTAGCCTATGAAATATTGAAAAGAATTTAAAGGCTGGATATGAGCACAGGATGGTCAACAGAACCTGACCAATGAACCTATCTTTAGATGCAAGTTTAGATGCAGGAAGGGAGGGGTCAGGTGCTCTGTATCCGCCATCCCTGGTAGTCTGTGGGTATTAGATTGCATTTTCATAGCTGTATGGTTAGGTTATTTTTTTTCCAAGTCTCTCTGAAACAAACTTTGATATAAATGCTTTGTGCCCCAACAAGCCTTAGTAGACTCAGATCTTCATGCAGTGAAAAGATGTTTCCCCTGCTTCAGAAATCAATCACTGCAAACAGCAGAGGGAACTTAAACTGCCTCATACTGGTGTCAAGCTTAAAGAAAAGAGAAAAAAATACCTTGCTCCATGAGGATGAACAGCAATATCATAGCAACTGACCTTTGACTGAGTGGTTATAGGAAAATGCTCTATTTGCTCCCCTGAGCCAATTGAATCACAATGCTCATTGTACCCTGGAAAAATATCAACTTCAGCTAGAAAAAAATGGAATAACTGAACAGAATGTTTGATCAATTAATGGCTTCCTTTTAACCACATCTTTAGCAGGATAGGCCTAAAAGAGTAGGCCTATGACAAAAGCTACAAAACAGCTAACCTATCTTAGATTATTCCTAGAAGGTCTTGGGTACATCTCCTAGAAAGTGAACAAAGAAATCATGACACTATTTAATCAGTTTTCAATTATCCAGAAGTTGGTAATCCTATTTGTGGATGGTTCATATCTATTCTCCTTCTGCTCTCTCTCGCTGAATGCCTTTGGCTATTACAGTGTCCATGTGCACTTCCATGAGAGAGGGGCAGGGAGAGATGTCAGCAAGCGAACAAACTGAGAGACCCATAAAAGTGAGAGAATAGCAAGCACTGTGGCTAAATGAGGCTTAGGTACTAACTGCAGATCTAAAAATTCCATGCTTTTCCTGAAATCATACTATGATGTCCTACCAGCTCAGGGCTTTATATTACCAGCATTCAATAAATATTAGTATAAAGAAAGTATAGCACAGTGATAAGAGTCCAGGGCATAGAGTTGGGTTACCTGTGTTCACATCCCATCTCTAAACTTAAAGTTGAATGACTTACTTACTTGACCTCTCTGTGTCTTAGTTTCCTTATTTGAAAAATAGCAACGTGATAGATTGCATTGTTATCAAAATATGGGTTGAAGGGGCAAAGTCTGGAGATGAGAATGTACCAAGGGAGAGAGATTAATTAAATTTCTGCCATTTGCACAGCTCCCAATGAACAGCAACAAGGGCAGCTATCTGTGGTGGAGAAAACATATACACTTTCCCAAACAGAAAGTCCATAGACCATGTGACTTTCTTCCCAAGCACCCTTTCACTGATGTGATTAGTTCACCATGAAGAAGGTGAATCCATAATTGATGTATATGCTCCTTGGCAGGAAATAAACAACAAGTGGGTCAACAGAAGCATCAAAGAAGAAATTTAAAAATACCTTGAGACAAATGAAAATGAAAAAATAACTTTCCAAAACCTACGGAAAGCAACAAAAGCAGTTCTAAGAGGAAAGCTCATAGCAATATAGGCCTACCTCAAGAAAAGAGAAAAATCTTAGATAAACAATCTAACTTTACACCTAAAGAACTAGAAAAAGAAGGATAAGCAAAGCCCAAAGTTAGTAGAAGGAAGAAAATAAGGATCCAAGATGAAATAGAGAGTAAAACAAACAAACAAACAAACAAAAAACAATAAAAATGATCAATGAACCTAAGAGCTGGTTCATTGAACAGGTAAAGAAAATTGATAAACCTTTAGCAAGACTCATCAAGAAAGAGTTTTGGCCAAATAAATAAAATCAGAAATGAATAAGGAGAATTATAACTGATATCACAGAAATATGAAGAGTCATGAGACTACTGTGAACAAATATATAGCAATAAATTGGACAACCTAAAAGAAATAGATAAATTCCTAGAAACCTATAATCTTCCAAGACTGAATCAGGAAGAAATAGAAAATCTGAACAGACCAATTACTAGTAAGGAGATTGAATCAGTAATCAAAAAAGTATAAACAAACAGAAGTCCAGGACTAAATGGATTTACTGGTGAATTCTACCAAATATTCAAAGAAGAATTAATAACAATCTTCTCAAACTTTTCCAAAATAGAAAAGGAAGGAGCATTTCCAAACTCACTTTACAATGTCAGCATTACCCTGATACCAATCAGACAAAGACATCACAAAGAAAGAAAATTATAGGCCAATATTCCTGATGAACATAGATGCAAAAATCCTCAACAAAATACTAGCAAACTGACTCCAACAATACATTAAAAGGTCATACACCATGACCAAGTGGGGTTTATTCTGGGGATGCTAGGATGGTACAACATCTACAAATCAGTCAGTGTGATAACATCACATTAACAAAATGAAGGATAAAAATTACATAATCATCTCAAAAGATGCAGAAAAACCATTAGACAAAATTAAATATCTTCTTATGATAAAAAATCTCAACAAAATGGGCATAGAGAGGACATACCTCAACATATTAAAGGTCACATAAGACAAGCCCACAGCTAACATCATACTTAATAGTGAAAAGCTGAAAAGCTTTTCCTCTAATATCGGGAACAAGACAAGGATGCCCACTCCCACCACTTTTATTCAACACAGTATTGGGAGTGTTAGACACAGCAATCTTACAAGAAAAATAAATTAAAGTAATCCAAATTGGAAAGGAAGAATAAAACTGTCACTGTTTTCAGAATACCTGATTCTATATAGAGAAAACTAAAGATGCCACCAAAAAATGTTAGGACTAATAAATTAATTCAATAAATTTGCAGGACACAAAATTAATATACAGAAATCTGTAGTATTTCTATATACTAAAAATGAACTACCAAAAAGAGAAATTACGAAAATAATCTGATTTACAATTTCATCAAAAAGTATAAAATATCTAGGAATAAATTTAACCAAGAGGTGAAAGATCTATATTCTGAAAACTATAATACACTGATGAAAGAAACTGAAGGCAACACAAACAACTGAAATGATATATTGTGCTCATGGATTGGAAGAATTAATATTGTTAAAGTACCCATATTACCCAAAGCAATCTACAGATTAAATGCAATCCCTATCAAAATACCCACGGCATTTTTCACAGAACTAGAACAAAGAATCCTAAAATTTATACGGACCACAAAAGACCACAGATAGCCAAAGAAGCCTTGAGAAAGAAGAACAAAGCTAGAGGTATCATGCACCCTGATTTCAAACTATACTACAAAAGCTATAGTAATCAAACAGTATGGTACTGGTACATATACAGACATGTAGATCAATGGAACAGAATAGAGCCGAGAAGTATACCTAAGCTTATATGGTCAATTAACCTATGACAAAGGAGATAAGAACATACAATGGAGAAAAGACAGTCTCTTCAATAAACAATGTTGGGAAAACTGGACAGCTACAATCAAAAGAATAAAACTAGACCATTTACTTACACTATATATAAGAATAAATTCAAAATTGACTAAAGACTTAAATGTAGGATGTAAAACCATAAAACTCCTAGAAGAAAACATGGGCAGTACGCTCTTTGACGTTGGTCTCTGCAATATTTTTTGTATCTGTCTCCTCAGATAAGGGAAACAAAAGCAAAAATGAACAAAAAGAACTACATTGAAATAAAAAGGTTTTGCACACTGAAGGAAACCATCAACAAAATGAAAAGATAGCCTACTGAATGGGGGGATATCTACAAATGATACGTTTGATAAGGGATTAATATCCAAAATATATAAAAACTCATACAACTCAATATCAAAAAAAACCCAAACAGTCCAATTTAAAAATGGGCAGAGGACCTGAATAGACATTTTTCCAAAGAAGACACACAGATGGCCAACAGGCATGTGAAAAGATGCTCAACATCACTAATCATGAAGGGAATGCAAATCAAAACCACAAAGAGATATCATCTCACACCTATTAGGGTGGCTACTATCAAAAAGACAAGAAATAACAAGTGTTCGCAAGTATGTGGAGAAAAATGAACCTTAGTGCACTGTGGGTGGGAATGTAAATTGATACGGTCGCTCTAGAACCGGTATGAAGTTTCCTCAAGAAATTAAAAATAGAACTACTAAATGATCCAGCAATTCCACTTTTGGGTATTTATTCAAAGAAATGAAAGCACTAATTCAAAAATATATATACTCTCCAATGTTCATAGCAGCATTATGTAAAATAGCCAAGATATGGAAACAACTTGTGTCCACTGATAGATGAATAAATAAAGAAGATATGGTGTATTCATACACTGGAATATTACTCATAAAAATAATAAAGTCTTGCCATTTGCAACAACATGGGTGGACCCAGAGAGTATTATGCTGAGTCAAATAAATCAGACAGAGAAAAACAAATGATCTATGTTACCACTTATACGTAGACGCTTAAAGAAAAAAAAACTAATGATCAAATGTAACAAAACAGAAGCTGACTTAATAGATATAGAGAACAAGCTGGTGGTTGCCAGAGGGGAAGAGGATGCGGAAGATGGGAGAAATAAGCGAATGGGGATTATGAGGTACAAACTTCCAGTTATAAAATAAATAAGTCACAGCCATGTAATGTACAGCATAGGAAACACAGTCAATAATATTGTAATAACAATAATATTGTAATAACTTTGTATGGCAACAGATGGTAACTAGACTCATTGTGGTGATCATTTTGTAATGTATAAAATTATTGAATCAATATGTCATACATCTGAAACTAATATAATATTGTAAGTCAATTACATGTCAATTAAAAAAACACACATAAAGAAAGCAGGAAGAAATTAATAAAAATAAAGAATAAGATGGTGAATTAAAAATAGAAAAACCATAGATTTAAGTAGTAAACATAAGGATGAAGAACATGAGAATGATAACATGACTTACCATATTCTGAGGTTCTCTTTTAAAAGGTCTGAAATATTCTTCCTCCTCAAATCTCCCAGATTTTCCTTTCTCCCATTTTTATAAAACAACAAATTTTGCTTAGAAATAATACAACATGCTCCTAAAATGTATTCTTATTTCTAAAATGGATAAAGCGCTATCTCTTAGAATTCAGCTCAGCCAAATTAATGTCACCAGACTCATACTAGATAAGGAGGACTGGCATTCAAACTGGAGAAGGTCACTGTTCTCCTGTAGCTCATCTAGTAGGGAAGACAGACCTATACAGAGAAATGCAGTTTTAGGGTAGTCAGCATGTGGTAATGGAGTTAAATCAACAATAATAATAATTCATTGCTTTTTTCCCCCCTTTTGCAGAAGGAAAATTTACTCTGCTCAAGACAATTTATTGTACAACAAGCTTTAGCAGGGAAAAGCAAAAATTGAAATGATGTGATTTGAGTGACAGTTGTGTATTAATATTCTAAAACCTATGACAAATCGCTTAATCTCCTTGTGCCTCAGCTCCCTCATCTAAGAAACCAGGAGAATGACTGTACTCACAGTACTGAGCTCACAGCGTGCAAGGTTCAAATGAGATAATGTTCCTGAAAACCCTTTTAAATGTGCTATGTGCAAAAGTTATTTTCATTGACGCCATTAGCATCAAAGTGTAAATGATTGTGAATTTCACACTTCTTCCACTTGCTCTTGAAAACCATCTTCAGTCACCACTTTTTAAAGTCAACACTTTCTTAAATGAATAGTGTACAAAGGATCCTGATTCACAAATTTAATGGCTGCACTCCTTCATCTTAAAGCCATAGTCATACCCCAAATTAGTTAAGATCAGTGTGTGGTCCAGAGTGTAGAGTTCTTTGTAGCCTAAATATTGAGACTCTTTAGGATATGTTGTGTTTACTCTTTTAGACTCTATTCATTATTTAGACATTCTTTTTTTTTTTTTTTTTTAATTTATTTTACTTATTTATTTTTGGCTGTGTTGGGTCTTCGTTGCTGCACACGGGCTTTCTCTAGTTGCGGTGAGCGGGGGCTACTCTTCATTGTGGTGCGCGGGCTTCTCATCGCGATGGCTTCTCTTGTTGCGGAGCACAGGCTCTAGGTGTGCGGGCTCAGTAGTTGTGGCACGTGGGCTTCAATAGTTTTTGGCTCGCGGGCTGTACAGTGCAGGGTCAGTCGTTGTGGCGCACGGGCTTGGTTGCTCCGCGGCATGTGGGATCTTCCCAGACCAGGGCTTGAACCCGTGTCCCCTGCATTGGCAGGCGGATTCTTAACCACTGCACCACCAGGGAAGCCCCTATTTAGACATTCTTATTCATCATGTAATTACAATGTAATTACAAAACAATAGAAGTTCCCCAAACTGACCTCAGGTTAACAGATTCTGCTTACCCACAGCTCTGCTACAGGATGAATGCTCAAACGAATACACCTTTTGAATGTTGACATTCTGTTCCTATCTTTGAGTGATATGCTTACTAAGAGTTGATGTCTATTCCCAAACTCTTTAGGTGGATTTTACTGGTAATTATAAGCATGTAATTAAATTTATTAGTAAATAAACTAAAAATGTAAGTGGGAGAAATTGAATTGTTTCCATCAATTTGAAGTTGAATGGTTTAGAAAGATTCAAAAATAGGCAAAAAAGTCACTATCAAATGAGTTGTGGACAAGACAATTATATGAGGTTAAGGGGAAAGAAGATAAAAAATCTAAAGGGATTCTGACATTGGTATTGTGTCAGAAGTATCTAACTTCTTATTCTACTTTCAAGAATATGGAAATTTAGGGTCATACCTTATGATTGATGTAATAAAATAAATCAGAACTTTTATCAATGGACACAAAGAATAGAGTCTAAATGGTCAAAGAATAGGCCTGAGCACTATCTCAAAAGATCGTTGAATGAATGCACACTTCATGTCTTAAAATTTAACATTTTTAATGTATATAGGAGTCATTTTTATGTTTCTTTGTCTTGACTTTTTAAAATACACTGACCAAGTATGCATTATTAAAATACTAATATTACTTTGGGGACTTCCCTGGTGGTGCAGTCATTGGGAGTCTGCCTGCCAGTGCAGGGGACACGGGTTTGAGCCCTGGTCCAGGAAGATCCCACATGCTGCGGAGCAACTAAGTCCGTGCGCCACAACTACTGAGCTTGCATGCCACAACTACTGAAGCCTGCATGCCTAGAGCCCATGCTCCGCAACAAGAGAAGCCACCGCAATGAGAAGCCAGTGCGCCGCAACAAAAAGCAGCCCCCGCTCACCACAGCTAGAGAAAGCCTGTGTGCAGCAATGAAGACCCAATGCAGCCAAAAATAAATTAATTAATTTTAAAAATTAAAAAAATAAAATATTAGTTTATAAACTGAAATTATTTCAAAATGAGAACATATAAGAACACACATGATTATTTTAAAATTCCATTAAATGAATAAATATGAACTAATTCCCAATTCAGTCTCAGGTAAAATAATAGACTCTGTAAGGAATAGAAAGACAAATAAAGCTAAGCACCCACTTTCAAGGCTCTGAAAACTCACAGACTTCTTACATGTGGGAAAGTTCTCAGATACCTATGTACTCACTGTAGAACTGAAAACAGAGAAGAACAAAGAGCATCTTTGTCTACTACTCAATTCTGTAAGGGTTAAACTTGCAACCTGCTGCAGTCCTGACCAGCAGTGCACTCTGAGAGGAAATTAAGATAACAGTATGAGGCACTCTGTGCTTTGGACAAGCAGCCCCCTTAGATAGATGTGTATCTCTGGAAGGATTTTAATGAACCCAGATTCTTGCATCTTCTCCTACATAGAAAAGCACTAAGATCATTAACCTGAGATATCTCTTCTTGACTAGCAGTAATCTTTTACCAAGATATATACGTGAGAGCACATGTTCTCTAGCCAAAAAATCACATATAAACTGGCTTCTCCCCCTACCTCTTCAGAACAACTTCCTCAGAGCTACTGAGTGGCTGTCTCCCAGGCTCTAGTCCTCAGTAAGGCCCTGAATAAAACTTAACTCACAACTCTTACACTGTGCATTTTTCCTTCAGTCACTACCCTTCAAGTTGTGCAGATCACAACTGGCATAACCATTTAGAGTGGTTATAATGTGGTCAAAATGAAATGCATCCTTGGTTTTGGTGAACCAATCAGACCCAAGCAATAAAATAGCTGATGTTTTAGAGTCCGTTTTCTATGTCAGCCACATTAACCATTTTTATCGATAGGAATTGTCACTACATTCCTACCACCATCTAGGTAGGGACAAGTAGAAAATACAATGATTAACAAGTTCTCTGAATTATTTGCAAAGTGCAATGGAAGGTCTTTGAAGGATTTTAAGGTTAATGACATGATCCAATTTACATTTTAAACACTCTCAGATTATTAGAAGAAGAAAGGGTTAGAATGGAGAGAAAGAAGAAAACCAGAAATGATGTTAATATGTTCTGTTATCTCCAGGTTTCTGAAATTGTTTTATCATGTTTAAGGTGTGGTGAGCACATCTCAACTTCCTTATCCCAGATTCTAAGCTCCTTGATATCAGTAATCACAAATCTCACTGCTTGAAAACATACATCTAGAATTTTCTCGAATTATCTTTATTTAAAAGTTTGTCCTGAAATTCCCATACACAGTAAAGAACATGGCAGAAATTCTAATAAGTTGGCTTCCAAATGGCATCTCGCCACCTCTTGCACCCAGAAGCAACATAAGCCCTTCCTCATTTTGGCTCAGAATATATGGCCACTGCACTCAGGGAACCTAACACACAATAAGTTTAGCTCATCACACATTTTGAAAACTACTTTCTCAGCTAACTTTTGAAAATGTGAGAAGACTAAAAAAATGATGTCAGTTCTTTATCATTTTCAGCTACTTCCCTAAAACTAGATACATTTGCTATTTATCTTTTTTTTTTTTTTTGGACTCATCAGCCAATTTTCAAGGCAATTTGAGTTCACTTTTTGTGAAAGAGTCTTCAGGAAAATATTCTGTCAAGGGCTTTGGGACAATCAAGATAAATGACACTCCTACATTTTGCTCATACTAATCACCCCTTTATGAATCTGCCCAAAAGCATGAATTCCTCTCTCCCAGGCTGCTCTTTATACAATCCTAATGCTGCTGCCTTCTGAGTCCTCTCTGCTTCATGCATTATCACTTCATTCGCTGTCTTGTTCCCCTATTGAGCTGCCTCTCCACCTGAGATTCTATTCTCAGAGTGGTTCTGCTTGGGATTTTGGATACTAGAGATTAAAATTTTGAAAGAATGAAATAACTGATCTTTTAGGTAACCCTCCTCACTGTCATCTCCCAGAGGTTGATATTTTTCTATTTCTTCACCTAAAATTTAGATAATCTGTAAAAAAAATATACAGTGGATTTGGGGAAATTTGAGTCTACCCATCGGAATACCTTCTGTTTGTTGTCAATATTTTTTTTCCTTTTCTTTTTAATTTTTTTAATTGGTGTATAATTGCTTTACAATGTTGTGTTAGTTTCTGCTGTACAATTAAGTGAGTCAGCTATATGTATAAATATATCTCCTCCCTCTTGGTCCTCCCTCCCACCCCCCTCTTCCCAGCCATCTAGGTCATCACAGAGGACCGAGCTGAGCTTCCTGTGTTTTACAGCATGTTCCCACTAGCTATCTATTTTATGCATGGTAGTGTATATATGTCATTCCTAATCTCCCAATTTGTCCCACCCTCTCTCCTTCCCACCCTGTGTCCACAAGTCCGTTCTCCATGTCTGCGTCTCTATTCCTGCCCTGCAAATAGGTTCTTCTGTACCATTTTTTTAGATTCCACATATATGCATTAATATACAATATTTGTTTTTCTCTTTCTGGCTTACTTCACTCCGTATGACAGACTCTAAGTCCATCCACATCTCTACAAATGACCCAATTTCGTTCCTTTTTATGGCTGATTAATATTCCATTGTATATATATACCACATCTTCTTTATTCATTCATCTGTCGTTGGACATTTAGGTTGTTTCCATGTCCTGTCTATTGTAAATATTGCTGCAATGAACATTGTGGTACATGACTCTTTTTGAATTATGGTTTTCTTCAGGGTATATGCCCAGTAGTGGGATTGCTGGGCTGTATGGTAGTTCTATTTTTAGTTTTTTAAGGAACCTCCATACTGTTCTCCATAGTGGCTCTATCAATTTACATTCCCACCAACAGTGCAAGAGGGTTCCCTTTTCTCCACACCCTCTCCAGCACTTATAGTTTGTACATTTTTTGATGATGACCATTCTGACCAGTGTGAGGTGATACTTCATTGTAGTTTTGATTTGCATTTCCCTAATAATTAGTGAAGTTGAGCATCCTTTCATGAGCCCCTTGGCCATTTGTATGTTCTCCTTGGAGAGATGTCTATTTAGGTCTTCCACCATTTTTTGATTGAGTTGTTTGTTTCTTTGATATTGAGCTCCGTGAGCTGTTTGTATATTTTAGAGATTAATCCTTTGGTTGTTGCTTCATTTGCAAATATTTTCTCCCATTCTGAGGGTTGTCTTTTTGTCTTGTTTATGGTTTCCTTTGCTGTGCAAAAGCTGTTAAGTTTAATTAGGTCCCGTTTGTTTATTTTTGTCTTTATTTTCATTACTCTAGGAGGTAGGTCAGAAAAGATCTTGCTGTGGTTTATGTCAAAGAGTGTTTTTCCTATGTTTTCCTCTAAGAGTTTTATAGTGTCTGGTCTTACATTTAGGTCTTTAATCCATTTTGAGTTTATTTTTGTGTATGGTGTTAAGGAGTGTTCTAATTTCATTCTTTTACATGTAGCTGTCCAGTTTTCCCAGCACCACATATTGAAGAGGCTGTCTTTTCTCCATTGAATGTTCTTGCCTCCTTTGTCTATTCTTGCCTCCTTTGTCATAAATTAGGTGACCATATGTGCATGGGTTTATCTCTGGGCTTTCTATCCTGTGCCATTGATCAATATTTTCCAAAACTCACACAGAGTTGTGAAAGAAAGGAAATATTAGACTGCAATTATTGCGTGGTAAAACTATCAAAGAATAGGTTTTTAAACTTTCTCTAAACTAGGCTGGAATAGGAAGAAATCACAAATGAGATTAAAAATTTTGATTGATAACTCAATGTGAGTGATGTGTGGGAAAAATACTAGGTTGGGAGCCGAGCTTTGGTTTTTCCACGTTTTTGTAGCTGTTAGAACTTAAGATAACAAGGGTTTGTTGTAAATATATATATATGGAAAAAAGAACTAAGGGAATCTTTGCTAACCCAGTAAGAGATATATTCTGGATCTCAAAGGAGAAGAATAGAGTTTGAGAATTAGAAGATGGTTTAAGATCCAAAGTCATTTTACTATCAACATTAACTTATTCTTTAGTTAGACAATCTCTTGCCAATATTGTAGCTCAGCTCCTCTCTCTAGCTCTACTGCTAGATATCTTTTAGTTTCTGCTTACTCATGATATCTGTACTTTGAACTTGAATGTATTCACAATCTCTGCATACTCAGTTTCTCTTGACCACTGCCATCTTATCATCTCTGATACCTGACTTCTGTATCTTTTCCAGCATCAGCCTTCATCACCAACTGGAACACTCTTTGTATTTTCCACTCAAATTCTCCAAGGAAGAGAATCTGATTGAGTGTTCTTTAGTCATCATTTTGTTTGGGTAGAGTTCTCATGCCAGATTTCTCATGGGCTGCTACTAGCCGATAGATAGATCCATAATACAGGTGTCTGTTTCCCAGCCCTGACCTAATCAGCTGCTGCTGGTGGGACACAATCATGTGGTAATTTTCTGTGCTGTGTTATTCGTGAAGACACCTATCAGTACCTAGTTCTATGCACGGGGGACTAGACTTCCTCTCCAGTGAACTTGGCTTCATCAAGGTTCCATTTCCATACCTATAACAGGAAAAGTTGGATGACATGTCCATTAAAGTCCTTTCAAATTCTAAGGTACTGTGAGTGCATCTTTTGTATTTGTCCTCATTCTTTCTTTCTTTAAAAAAAATTTTTTTTTAGTTACTACTTGTGATGTTAGGTATTATTCTAGATGTTGAGGAAACAGCAGTGACTGAGGTAGACCAAGTGTATAACAAGATTCTGGCAGTAAGAAAACTTTACCCAAGATGGTACCAATTAAGTGGTTTTAATGAAAGAGCTGCTTAGATACGTTAAGAAATGTTTCAGAACTAGATAAGGAGAGTTGAGGCACCCCAAGGCCAGCAAGAGTGAGAAGCTACCACCACATCTAAAGTTGGATGGGCGAGTGGGACATAATGGTAAACCAACGAGACTTTGAGACATGGAGGAAGAGATGCCTGGAAGAAACTATAGTCACAAGGGATACAGGTGCTGCCCCAAAACAAGGAAATTGCAGGAAAAGGCTCCTCAATCTCTCTCTCTTCTCACCCTCTAGGTTACCAGGGCTTTCCATTGGCCAAATCCAACCGAAAGTATGAGAGCAAACGATTCAAGGTGATACAGTCTTCAGCCTCTGAGAGCAAACTGCAGCTCCAAGAAAATGGGAAATGGATAGGAGGGGATCAAATGGAAAATAACTGGGGCATAAATCTTACCATCAAGTGGAGTAAACATATTAAAAACTTAAACTAAAATAAATACAAAATAAAACAATAAAATTTGATTTTAAAAAAAAGTACAAAGGAGGTAAAAGAAGATAGAAAGTGATTTTCAAGGAGGAAGGGATTATTTTAGAATAATGGAAAAAACAGCACGTGTTGACAATTTTTGTCATTTTAATAAGCGTACTTGCCTTGGACTTTTTTATTTTGGAATATCTGATATGTGAAAGGAATGTATGCGACATATACAAGTTATGAACATAAAAGAAAAGCAAAAACCCATGAACAACCACCAATTAAAAAAGAAAATATCCAAACCATTGACACTTCTTCGTTCTCCCTCATCCTTTTCTCCTTTCTCATTCTTCATCAATAAAACTCACTAACCTGAGTTAGTGAGTTTATTACTAAACTCCATTCCATTATGGTTTACTACAGGATATTGAATATAGTTTCCTACGCTATACAGTAGGACCTTGTTGTTTATCCATTCTATATATAATAGTTTGCATCTGCTAACCCCAAACTCCCAATCCAACCCCCCCCCCCCTTCCTATCCTCCCCCTTGGCAACCACAAGTCTGTTCTCTATGTCTGTGAGTCTGTTTCTTTTTCATAGATAAGTTCATTTGTGTCATATTTTAGATTCCACATATAAGTGATATCCTATGGTAATTGCCTTTCTCTTTCTGACTTACTTGGCATAGTATGATAATCTTTAGGTCCATCCATGTAGCTGCAAATGGCATTATTTCATTTTTTATGGCTGAGTTATATTCCATTGTATATATATATACCACATCTTCTTTACCCATTCATCTGCCGATGGACATTTAGGTTGTTTCCATGTCTTGGCTATTGTAAATAGTGCTGCTATGAACATAGGGATGTATGTATCTTTTTGAATTACAGTTTTGTCTGGATATATGCCAAGGAATGGGATTGCTGTATCATATGGCAACTCTATTTTTAGTTTTTTGAGGAACCTCCATACTATTCTTCATAGTGGCTGCACCAATTTATATTCCCACTAACAGTGTAGGAGGGTTCCCTTTTCTCCACAACCTCTCCAGTTTAATCACACTCTTTAATACATGTTAGTTTTGCTTATGTTTTGAAACTTATAAAATTGAAATCTTAAATTCATTCTTTTCAGTCCTGTTTTTTCCACTCAATAATACTTTTCAATTCACCTTTGGTGATACACATTGTTGTAGTTCAACTTCACTGTTGAAAAGATATTTCATTACACAAATATTGTATAATTTGTTCATCCATTTTCCTAAGGACATTGTGTTATTGCCAATTTGTTGTTGTTATGATACTGGTGCAAATATTCTTCTATCTCTCTTTTGGATACATAAGCAAGTATTTCTTTGTGGTATATAATGCATACAGGAATAGAATTGGCATATTATGGACAATGTGCATGTTGAGCTTTATAAAATAGTACCAACTTGTTTTTCCTACTGGTTGTATCTTTGTACACTCTCACCAGCAATGTTCAAGAGTTTCCCTTGATTCATGTACTCTCTGTCATTATGCTATGGGTTAAATGTTTGTATCCCCCCCCAAAATTCATATGTTGAAATCCTAGTCCCCAAAGTGATGCTTACAAGCAGCCCTGAGTTATGATTCTAGACAACATCACCATGATAAGCATATGAGATGGACACTTGGCCTAACAGTTACTAAGACTTCCTAGAAGGTCATTATAATACAAACAGTATAATATTAATACAAAAATAGACAACTTGACCTACAGACCAGGATGGCTGTAAGACAGACTCATATCTCAGAATTTATTGCATAATAAAGGTGGTACCACAAGTCAGACTGTTTAGTAACCTTTGATAGGAAAGCTGCTCATTATGGAAAAAAATCCATACCTATTACCACCTACAAGAATGGAATGCACGTATATTAAAGAAATAAGCCAAAAGAAACCATAAAGGCAGAAGATAATGTGCCCTAGGGTCAGGGAAGAACTTAAAATTCCAAAAGCATCGTTAATAGTTTTAATCACATCAAATTAAGAATTTCTGTGAATCAAGTTAACATAAAGCTGTTGCAGAGAGATGATATTGGCCAGGTCTAAAACCACAAGGAAATTATTATCTAGAATATACAAGAAACTCATGCATATGAAAAAAGCATAAGAATCTCAAATTTTAAAAATGAGTAAAGGATATTTGAGTCAATTCAGAGCCAAAGAAACCCAATATATGATAGGTGCCAAAAATCACTGGTAATCAGAGGCACGCACTTTAAAACAAAAAAGAGATAACACTTTAGACCCATCATATTCTAAATACAGTGTTGAGTGAAAAAAATAAGGAACCCAATACCATCTATGTAAATTACAACTCATGAAATAATTCATGGCTTACACTAATACTTTAGAAAAGAAGAATATAGGGCTTCCCTGGTGGCGCAGTGGTTGAGAATCTGCCTGCCAATGCAGGGGACAAGGGTTCGAGCCCTGGTCTGGGAAGATCCCACATGCCGCGGAGCAACTAGGCCCGTGAGCCACAATTGATGAGCCTGCGCGTCTGGAGCCTGTGCTCCGCAACAAGAGAGGCCGCGATAGTGAGAGGCCCGCGCACCGTGATGAAGAGTGGCCCCCACTTGCCGCAACTAGAGAAAGCCCTCGCACAGAAACGAAGACCCAACACAGCCATAAATAAATAAATTAATTAATTAATTTAAAAAAAGGAAGAAGAATATAAACCAAATATACATTGGGGAATTGGGAGTGAGGAGTGGACCAGAGGCCTTGCAAAGAGCAATGATCACCGGATGCCCAGAACTGCAGAGGATTACTAAGGAACCCTTGGCTCATTAAACAAAGCAAAACCATAGCACACAGGTGAAATCATACTACATCATCTTAAATTCCCAATTCCATCGTGGGAGTCCTACCCACAGGACACCCAGCTCAGGAGTCCACCATCAGCTAAACTCTTTGCTTCCCTGGGAATATCTTGGTCCCCAACAGTCCCAATCATCCTTCTATAGGCTGAGGATAAAATGACTCTTTATCTAGTTTTCCAAATATTTATATTCCTATGGTAATATAGCACTGGAATAAAAATGTGATTTTTTTTTTTAATAATTGAAATTTTAACCAAAATTTTTTCTCTCATTTTCTTGTATCCTTTTTTTCCCACCCATTCATTCAGTAGAAGTCATTGCCTCAGGGAAGGGGTAATATGGCAGAGAAAATCTTTTTGGTGTTAAAAGCATCACTATGAAGTATGTAACTTCTAAGCCATAAAACATCATCTCCAGAAAACCAGATAAAGAGCCAGGCCAGCTTGTCCTCAGACTACATAAAAGTGGCCATGACTGCGGAGAACAAGAAGAGACACGGCAGAATCCAAGTTAAATGATGGTGGGTTCCTAAGCTCTGTTTCCTGTAGAACGGTCTCCGCAGACGGAACTGGGAACCCCAGATCAGACAGAACTGGGCCCCTAGACCCAGGGAAGTGCCTGGAACCAGCAAGATTCCTGCGTCCTGTCCCTCAGCTTGGCTCCCCAGCAAGGCACCAGGACAGGCCTGAGGCCACCTAACAGAGCATCTGCAATAATGCAGGAAGAGCTTTGTGCCTGAGAGCAGAGCAGAGACAACTGCTCTGAAAGTCATTTGTAAGATCGTAGTAGATGCACCAGGGGCCCAAAGTCAAAATGGGAACAGAGACCCCTCCTATGAGTCTATGTAGATGAAGAATGATTTCAAGGAAAGGTCTTCTCCATCCCTCAAGTCTCTGCCCTCGCTCTTAGACATCACCCCACAGAAAGGAAGAGGCACTCCACTAAACACATGGGCTCTCAATGTGGGACTATCTTGCTCCCCAGCAGACATTTGGCTATACCTGGAGACATGTTTTGTTGTCACAAGTGGGAGGTGCTGCTGGAATCTGATAGGCAGAGGTCAGAGATGCTGCTGAACATTCTACGGTGCACAGAACGGCACCCCCCAAACAAAGAATCACCCAGCCCCAAATGTCAGCAATGTCAAGGCTGAGAAACACTTCCCTAAACTGAGATTAGGTTTTTGACAACTTGGCTCAATAACAATTTATTTATTTATAACTTTTTATAATTTATAATTTTTATAATTTATAATTTATGATTTATAATTTATAACATATAATAATTTATAAATATATAAATTAATAAAATAAATTAATTGATATAATTTATTTATTTATAACTTTTAAAATTAAAATATTTATTTATATTAAAACAAATATAATTTATTTATTTATAACTTTTTATAATTTATAATTTTTATAATTTATAATTTATAACATAAATACTCATTTGTTTTAAATAAAGAAAATTACACCTAGTTCGTGGGTTGAAATGTGGAACTACTTGCTTACGCTCAGGAATATATCCTTTGTCTAATATAAAATAATCAACAATTATCAGTTTTGCATTTAATGAAAAGGTTTTGCAGGGGGAAGAAAAGTTTAATTAGCTTTAAAGTAAGACAAAGCGCCTCACTCACAAGGAGGAAAAAGAATTGGAGACATGAAGACAGATGCTGGAAGCTTATGACACTATCGAAGCAAATGAGAGAAGCAAAGGGGGAGTAGCGGGTGGGGAGTGGGGTGGGGGGTTAGGGGGGAAGAAAAGTACGTGCAGGGAAGTCATCCCTGGAGGAACATTCAGAGGGGAACAAGTGGCTCCTTACTTAGGATGATGGGGACCATGAGCATTTTTCAGAGAGGTGAGGTGGCTTTTCTTCCAGACTCTCCAGTGAAAGTTTACTAAGAAGGTGGCATGAGAACCTCAGATCACTAACATCCCAGGAAGAATATCAGCAAAGGGAAAAATTGAAAAGGCTTTCAAAAATAGCATAGGTGAAAGCAAAAGCCAGAAACAATGAAGAGAGGAAAAGGGGGAAAAGAGATGAAAAGGAGGAAGGGAGAGGAGAGAGGAACAGGGGAAGGGAGGGAGAGAGAGAGAGATCTAGAAACAATTGCAATGAGTAATAAAGTAAACCAGTCTTATGTTAATGACGTGCCAAAGTGTTTCATTTTTATGCAAAAGCAAATAACTGTGAAGTATCCCCAACATAAACACTGATTAAAAGAGATTAAATGTCTCGGGATGAAATGTCATAATATTACACAGTCAGTTTGTGGTGTTCTCAAAATGTTAATGACCTCCAGCTTCAGCTGCTTCCATTACCAGCTCTCTCAAGGGAGAACAGCCTCAGCTGCAGGGCTGCCAGGAGGAGCTCAGAGCCTCGTCCCATCTCCTCCCCATTAATAGATAAAATTTCACTGAAAATGATTCGGTGACATTTGGCCATAATTCAGAAGGGACCACATTTTTTAAAAAGAATTTTTCTTTTATCAGAAAGTACTTGAGTTTATCTTACCATTTCAATAATGTTCCAGACCTCATTCAGTCAGTCTTCAGTACTCTTTGGAATAATAATTTTCTGTTCTCTAACAGTGACATTTCCCCAGCAATGGTAGCATCTGCAGAAAATTTAGGAAGTGAGAGTTCATCATTTTACAAACTAATTCTGGAAAAAAAGCGTGGGTCAGGATGAATTTATCACTATTTCACCAGGACTGATCCCAGAATTCTACATAAAGTGTTAGTGTACTCTGAGTGGCCACGCCCCCTCACTTACTTTAATAAAAATCATTAGTACTTCTGGTCTCCACAATTATTTTTGCCTCCAAGCCAAATAAAATAGGCTAACACCCTGTGGTTACTTTATAAATTAGTCATTCTTTCCCACCTATTCTACTGACCCAGTTTCTCTCACACAGCCAGGACACGTGCCATCTAACTGGCTACACTTTTGAACACATGAACCTCAATGGGTATGTATCTGTTGCCTAGTAATATCTACGCTTTCTGCAGTACATAAGTGCATTCAGACATTTATGGTTGGTGCAACTTTGCATTTATTCAACAAACGCTCATTGAGTCTTTATTAAGCACAAGCTCTCTAATTAGTCCCTTCTCTCAATACATTTCTAACATCTGGAGTGGGGTCAGGGGTGACAGAAAGAACAACATGGGGCAGGATAGGTACGTGCCACTTCCAGGGTCCAGTTAAAGCGCTCAGTAACTAACACAATGAAGTCTCTTAGCTGGAGACTTCAGGAAAGACCCCAGGGCAGGTGGGTTATACAAAATGGACCTTGTAAATTTTGACAGAATGTTGACTGAGATGAAATGAATAAAACATTCTATCTGTCCTGTCTGAATACAGTAGCCTATAGCCACATATGGCTATTTAAATTAAAGTTAAGTAAACGGAAATAAAATTTAAATTTCAGTCACACTAGCTTCAAGTGATCAATAGCCACACGTGGCTAGTGGTGACCATATTGGACAGTGTAGAAGAATATTCCCATCACTGCAAAAAGATTCATTGGACAGCTCTGTTCTAAGTCGAAGAAATGGGATAATTACCACGAGAAACCACAAGTGTTTTACAGATGTCTGGAGACCAGCAAACACCCCCCATTTGCTGGTGCATAAAATAAAAGAGTAGTGGAAAATAAGACCAGAAAGGGAAGTTAAAGTCAAATTCTAGTGAGTCTTGAACACACTCACGTGGAATCTTGTTTGGAGCAGAGGACTGAGACTTAGAAGGATTAATTTTTGGTAATGTGTAAAATGATGATCTGGAAAAACAACTAAGCAAGGAGTCCTGAACTCTGGTTGCACATTAGAATCACCTGGGGAGCTTTTTAAAACCCCAGTGCCCAGGCCATACCCAGGAAGAACTAAATCAGAATCACTGGAGGTGAGACTCAGATGTCAGTATTATTTAAACCTTCCCAGGTGATTCCAATGTGCCGAGGGACTTAGGGACAGCCGCTGTTTTCACATGTATAGCATCACTTCTTGCACTTCTGTCAACAGTAACCTCTTTCTTCTTATGAACTTCCCCTTATCATTTCTACTCAATCCTGGTGAAGGTGCCATAATAACCTAGTTCCCTGGTCACTAGAGGTGGCCTTGGAACCAAATCTTGACAAATCACAATACCCCAGTAATGTTGGTTGTAGTGACTGGCCCAGATTTATACTACAATCCAGGTCCTGCAAGGAAGAACCTGTTCTGGGATTTTACGTACATATTCCTGGTTAGAAAGGCTCTCAGTTCCATCTAGGAGGTCACTACATTGAGATGATGTTGGCCTGAATATCCTTGTGAATGTGTTCCTTCCTATGCTCCATCACAACCATCACTCCATTGCAAGGTAGAAAGTCATCCACACAAGAAAACTACAAAATTCATAAATACAAGCAAACTATAAGCTCCCTTTGGAATCTGTTTAAAGGATTGACCAGGATTGGGGATCACAGACAGTTCTTGATCTCTTTCCACCTTGAAAGCACAACCAATGTCCTACTCAGTTATTTTGGCCAGCCATTCCAAAATGAATGAATGGGGGATTACTGTGTTCTGTGTTGATGATTCATCACCATAGGCCAGTGAAGCAGAGAAAGTATCAGAAGCAGTGAACATAACTGGTTGGACCAGTAAAGTGGATGGGGCTTAGATCTACTCACAGGAAGGGAAAATAAGGCTTTTGATGAGAAAAGACAATAGCCGGTAGTATAGGCATTCTTTCCACCCCTGCAATCTTTCCACTGCTGACGTCTCCTGTCATTTTCACATGAGGACCCAACCTTTACCTTACACTATCTCAGGCATTTTATGTGACTTAACTCAGGCAATTTTCAGATGCCAGTCTCTACAGGATGTGCTCTGTATTTTAAAGAAATTTTACAATATATTTCCATTTGTAGCATTTTAAGATGTAGGCTTCTATGACATGTGATAAAGAGAAATCTCTTCCCTGGTGGGAGGTGATCAAGATACCCTCTTCAAGTTCTAATAGTGAATGACCATATTTAAAAGGTGCGCACGTTCTGTGAACGTTAAAAAAAAAAAAAAAAAAAAAAAAAAAAAGACTGAAAGGTGAGATCCTAAAGGTCAAAAGTAGAGAATGGAGAGAACGTAAAAATTTTATTCTATTTTTTCCATAATCAGAAAAAGAAGTTTTATGTAAGTCCCTTTGATTTGCTAAATAAACATATTTGTGGATAGGAAATTCAAGAGACCTTTGGCATTTGAAGAAATTAACTGTCTCAGTATTCAACTGTATCAATCACACAATGGCACTTGGTTTTCACCAAGCCACAAGGGGTCTAGATCACCTGGCAAAGATGAAGTGAAAATGTACACTGTCAACAATAACAGGCTACATGATCATGAGGTTCCTATGCATTATCCCAGAGCAGACTAGTTTTGTCGAAGCCACAAGGATTTCAATACTCTCCTGGTGAGAAGACCTTTCCATTCTATAAATTCATTCATTTAAAAAAAGTGATCTTACCCTAAACCTGTGGACTTCAAACCTTCTTTTTAAAGTAGACAGATGTCCAGTATGGAAATCAGATAGAAGATCCTATAGGTGGTAGGGGGAAACAGGGCCCTTTGAGTTTTCTCTTTCTATTCCCTACATAATTCCAGAGATGCCAGTGAGCAAGGTTTGAAAACCACTATATCAAACTATTTCCATCACTGGCTGCCAAGTATGACATCCTCTGGAGTTGTACAGCATAGCAGGCCTGCCCAAAAGGCCAGAAACAGCAATTAATTATTAGAACTAGGATGTTTTTGTATCTTCCAGAGTCTCTTATAAAAATGCAAATGTTCCTGGAGAGAAACATCTTAAGCAATCATGGGGAATTATTTTATCAATTCAATTTGCAGCTTGGAAACTTCGGTGACAGCAAAGCCCTGTAGGATTGGGCACAGATAAAGGAACTGAAACAGATGTAACCAAGGAAAAATGTCTTTACTTCCTGAGGTTGTACAGGACCCACCTAACAGGCTATCGATAGTTTTTAAATAAAGAAAATTATAAAATGGCCAACATTTGAATGTATCTTGATTGCCAGATACTTTTCCAAGTCTCAATCTACTTTTTAGCTCATTTTATGTATTCTTTTATTCCTTTATACATTAACTCATATATGTATGCCTTACAACAACTACATGATGAAAGTATAATTTTTATACCCATATTACAGATGAGGCAACTGAGGCACAGAAGAGTTAAGGTCACACAGCTAATAAGAGGCAGAGCCAAGATTCAAATCTGCACAATCTGACTCTAGGGCCTGTGATAACCTCACACAATGGTTCATCTTCCAGAGGTGGACAATTATTTCAGTTTACCCCAGCACTTCTAAAGGGTGGCCCCCTCTGAACTTTAACTCTCTAACCTCTGTGATTCTCTTGATTTTGGCTAATTACCCTAGAGAAAACAAGAAGGATGAATTTCCAGTAAGCTATGAGCTTATTGAGATGGGAATTATCTTCTAGTTTTGCACCCAATCTAACCAGTTGAATAAGGATTTCACTCAGTTGAGGCTTGATATTTTCAGGTCTGCCATGCACTGCAGCAAGTGTTGTGATGCTCAGCTCAGGAAAATGACACATATAGAGTTTAACTGGATATCATCTTCTAGAGCTGAACTGTGAAAACTGGTGACCCTAGGAGTTTGGCCTTTGCCTGTATCACTAAAGCATCCATATTTTCTTCTAGGAGTTTCATGGTTTCAAGTCTTATGTTCAAGCATTTAATCCATGCTGAGTTGATTTTTGTGAGTGATGTAAGATAAAAGTTCAATGACACTCTTTTGAACATGGCTATCCAGTTTTCCCGGCACTGTTTATTAAAGAGAGTATCCTTTCCCCATATTCTTGGCTCCTTTGCTAAAAATTAATTGACCATATAGGCATCAGTTTATTTCTGGGCTCTTTATTCTACCCCATTGATCTATGTACGTGTTTTTATGCCAATACCATACTGTTTTGAGTACTACAGCTTTGTAATACAGTTTGGAATCAGGAAGTGTGATGCCTCCAGCTTTATCCTTTTTCAAGATTGCACTGGTTATTTGGGATCTTTTGTGGTTCCACACACATTTTAGGATTTTCTTTTCTAATTCTGTGATAAATGCCATTGGAATTTTGACAGGGATAGCATTGTATCTGTAGATCACTTTGGGTAGTCTGGACATTTTAACAATTATTAATTCTTCCAATCCATGAACACAGAATATCTCCATTTATCTGTGTCCTCTTCAATTTCTTTCATCCACGTCTTATTGTTTTCAGTGTACCTCCTTGGTTAAATTTATTACTAAGTATTTTATTCTTTTTGATGCTATTTTAAATGAGATTGTTTTCTTAATTTTTATTTCTGAAACTTTGTTGCTGGTGTACTATATAGCACAGGGAACTATATTCAATATCCTGTGATAAACCAAAACAGAAAAGAATATGAAAGAGTGTATATATATGTATAACTGAATCACTTTGCTGTACAGCAGAAATTAACACAACGTTGTGAATCAACTATACTTCAATAAAATAATTTTTTTTAAATGCAACTAATTTTTGTATACTGATTTTGTATCCTTCAACTTTACTAAAATCATTTCTTAGTTTTAACATTATTTTTGGTGGAGAGAAGACTCAATATTTTAAAGATAGTTTTCCCCCAACTAACATAGATTCAGTGTAATCCAGTCAAATGCTCATCAAGCTTTTTTTTTTTTGGAAATTGACAATCTGATTATAAAATTTATGTAGACTAGACAAAACAATTTGGGAAAAGATAACAAAGTTGGAGGACATACTCCATTGATTTCAAGATTTACTTTACTACCTTAGCAACCAAAACAGCATGATACAGTGTACAAATAGACATGCAGGTCGATGGAAGCAAATAGAGAATTTAGATATAAACTCGCACTTATATGGTCAATTGATTTCAACAATGGCACCAAGGTAATTCAGTTGGGAAACAATACTCTTTTCAACAAATGGTACTTGAACAATTGAACATCCAAGGTCAAAACAAAATAAATGTACTCCACCTTTACTTCACACCATATATAAAATATAACTAAAAGTACATTATACACCTACAAATTTAGAGCTAATACGACAAAACTTCTAGGAGGAAATATAGAAGAAAATCTTTGTGACCTTGAATAAGGCCAAATTTCTTAAATAGGACACGAAAACACCCCAAAAACTGATAAATTAAACTTCATTTTAAAAATTTGCTTTTCAAAGACATTTTTAAGAAAATTAAAAATCAATCCAAAGACTAGAAGAAAATATCTGTAAAACATAGATCTATTAAAAGACTTGTGTCCATAATATATAAAGAACTCTGACAACTTAATAAAGACAACAACCCATTTTTAAAATGAGTAAGAGATTTGAATAGAGAGCTCAACCAAGAAGATATATAGATGATAAATAAGCACAAGAAAAGACGTGCAACATGATTAACCATTAGCAAATGCAAATTAAAACCACAGTGAGATACTACACACCCTCTAGAACTGCCAAAATTACCAAGTGTCTGAAAGAATGTGAGGCAACTCAAACCCTCATACATTATACATGGGAACACACTTTAGAAAACAGTTTGGCTACCTCTTATACTCTTATAAAGATAAATATACACTACTCTATGACCCAGCAATTTCTCTTTTATATATTTACCCAAAGAAAAGAAAGCATATGTCCACACAAAGATGTGATTCAAATGCTCATAGCAACTTCCTTTATAATAGCTCAAAATGTAAATAATCTAAATATCCCTCAACTGATGCAAGGATAAACAAAACGTGATTATTATCCTAAAGGAGAACACAATAAAAAAGGAGCAAGGTACAGATGTACGCAAAAATATGGAATATTCTCAAAAGTATGACATTAAGAAATACAAAGACTGTGCACTCTATGAATTCATTTTTTAGTAAATTCTAGAAAAAGCAAAATTGTAATGATACTAAAAAAATCAGTGGTTGCCTGGGACCAGAAGGTTAGGAAAGGGACAGCTTCCTGCAAAAGGACAGCTGGAAATTTTGGTGTGATAGAAATGTTCTGTATAATGATGTTGGTGGGTTGTGAAACTGTATAAAATTGTCAAAATTCATCAAATTGGAAATGAGCTTGGTGAATTTTATTGTATGTAAGTCAATGAAGCTGACCAAAAAATGAAAGGAAGAAGATCTCTCTATCAAGGAGTTATATACTTTCCAGAAACAGAAAATAAGAAATGGAGAAAAATTAAATGTCTTTAATGAAAAAAAGAGATGCTTTCAAAGATATTTTGTTTTGTATAATGGTGTGTGTATTAGTCAGGGTTCCAGAGAAACAGAATGAATAGTGGGTATAGAGCGAGAAAGAGAAATAGATTTATTTTAAGGAATTGGGTCACGGGATTGTGGAGACTGGCAAGTCGAAAATCTGCAGGGTGGGCCAGAAGAATGGAACCCAGAGAAGAGGTGCAGTTCAAATCTGAAGGCAGTCTGCTGGCAGAATTCCCTCTTCTTCTAGTGAAGTTAGTCTTTTTCTATTAAGGCCTTCAATTGATTGGATGAGGCCCACCCTCATTATGAAGGGTAATGCAATTTACTCAATGTCTACTCATTTAAATGTTATCTCCGTTAAAAAATACCTTCATAGAAACATTTATTTATTTATTTTAACATCTTTATTGGAGTATAATTGCTTTACAATTGTGTGTTAGTTTCTGCTTTATAACAAAGTGAATCAGCTATACATATATATATCTGCCCATATCTCCTCCCTCTTGTGTCTCCTTCCCACCCTCCTTATCCCACCCCTCTAAGTGGTCACAAAGCACCCAGCTGATCTCCCTGTGCTATGCAGCTGCTTCCCACTAGCTATCTGTTTTACATTTGGTAGTGTATATACGTCAATGCCACTCTCTCACTTCGTCCCAGCTTACCCTTCCCATTCCCTGTGTCCTCAAGTCCATTCTCTACGTCTGTATCTTTATTCCTGTCCTGCCCCTAGGTTCTTCAGAACCTTTTTTTTTTTTTTTAGATTCCATATATATGTGTTAGCATACAGTATTTGTTTTTCTCTTTCTGACTTATTTCACTCTGTATGACAGACTCTAGGTCTATCCACCTCACTACAAATAACTCAATTTTGTTTCTTTTTATGGCTAAGTAATATTCCATTGTATATATGTGCCACATCTTCTTTATCCACTCATCTGTCGATGGACACTTAGGTTGCTTCCATGTCCTGGCTATTGTAAATAGAGCTGCAATGAACACTGTGGTACATGACTCTTTTCGAGTTATGGTTTTCTCCAGGTACATGCCCAGTAGTGGGATTGCTGGGTCGTATGGTAGTTCTATTTTTAGTTTTTTAAGGAACCTCCATACTCTTCTCCATAGTGGCTGTATCAATTTACATTCCCACCAACAGTGCAAGAGGGTTCCCTTTTCTCCACACCCTCTCCAGCATTTGTTTCTAGATTTTTTGGAGCTACATAGAGTCATTTTAGTTAGGTACCATTAGCATTTGCCCTTATGGAGAAAGATGGAAGAATTTCCTTAGGTATTACCTTTGCCCTCCCACTAGCTGACCTTGGAGACAGCAAGCTCAGCACCGTGGGTCTCCATCTATAAAATTAGTATAATATCTACTTCACAGAAGTGTTAGGGGAAAGATACATTAATAAGCATCTAAGCAATTGGAGATTTGCATCACATATATTGCTACCCATGCCTTTGTGCTATGCATTCCCAAAGCCCCCCAGCAAGTCCTTCTTATAATATAGCCCCATTGCCCTTCATCCCAGGCCCAACTCCAGTCTGATTCCTTTTTTGCCGGCCAAGGAGGACTTTGCACTCCCACTTCAAAAAGTGCTTCCAGACAAACAAGAGGCAAAAGGAACCAGGTGCCTTCCACTCCTTCAACATCATTCATTCATCACCTCTTAAAGGTGAATGGTGTCTAAGAAATCTCAGAAAGCCTTAGCACAATGGTTCATATGTAGACGAAGATTTCTCTTTCCTGATGGATTTACACAAGAATCTGTTCCAAAGCAGAATATTGACAGCCAACTGGAAATGAGCATGGAGCCAAATGTTAACAATATCTGGCCCACCCTGCAGATTTTGGACTTGCCAGTCTCCACAATCCTGTGAGCCAATTCCTTAAAATAAATCTATTTTTCTTTCTCGCTCTATACCCGCTATTCGTTCTGTTTCTCTGGAACCCTGACTAATACACACACCATTATACAAAACAAAATATCTTTGAAAGCATCTCTTTTTTTCATTAAAGACATTTAATTTTTCTTCATTTCTTATTGTTATTATGTTAACAATATCAGTGATAATCTATTACCTGTTTTAGTGAGTGCTTGTTCAAGGCCATAAACATTGCCATTTAATCCTTACACAACTCAGCAAGGTAGATAATTTTTAGTCCTACTTTATAGACAAAAAATTAGAGTTACCATATGATCCAGCAATCCCACCCCTGGGCATATATCCTGGAAAGATGAAAACTCTAATTTGGAAAGATACAAGCACCCCAATATTCATTGCAGCACTATTTACAATAGCCAAGATATGGAAGCAACCTAAATGTTCATCGACAGATGAATGGATAAAGAAGATGTGGCACATATATACAATGGAATATTACTCAGCCATAAAAAGAATGAAATAAGGGCAATTTGCAGCAACATGGATAGACCTAGAGATTATCATACTAAGTGAAGTAAGTCAGACTGAGAAAGACAAATATCATATGATATCCTTTATATGTGGGATCTAAAAAAATGATACAAATGAACTTAATCACAAAACAGAAATAGACTTACAGACATAGAAAACAAATTTATGATTACCAAAGGGCAAAGCAGGGGAGGGAGGGATAAATTAGGAATTTGAGATTAACAGGGATACACTACTATGTATAAAATAGATAAACAACAAAGACCTACTGTATAGCACAGGAAACTATATTCAATATCTTGTAATAACCTATAATGGAAAAGAATCTGAAAAAGAATATATATATGTGTGTGTGTGTGTGTGTGTGTGTGTGTGTATATGTGTAAAACTGAATCACTTTGCTGTACACCTGAAACTAACACAACATTGTAAATCAACTATACTTCAATTAAAAAAAGAAAGAAATTAATTAGAACGCAAAGAAGTTAAATAATTTGGTTACAGCTGTTAGAATCAGGATTTGAACCAATGTGAAGGAAAAGGACCCTATAAATTTATTCATCCTTTAGGACATTGCACACAGAATAAAAGGGTTAATACAAACTTCTCAAAATTGACAATGGGAACCAGTTGTACCAGAAGAAGATGTGAGAAGCTGTAAATTCTTCATCCTGAGGCCACAAGCCCATGTCAAGGCCCTTAGTGGAGAGGACTGAAGGGAAGGCAGAAAGGGTGCATGCACTGAGATATAGGGGTACCTGCTCTTCCCTCCTGGCACCCCAACTCCCAGAAGACTTATACTTGACAAACTGCTTTCATTTCCTGTCCCACCCTTCCAACTTAATACCATTATTAATAGGCACATCTTTCATGCAAAGCTTTCTTTTGGAAATTGATGGGAAGTAGGGTAGGTGGGTGAGGCAGCAAGAAGAAAACACACTAAGAAGAAAAGGTGGTAAGTGGGCGGATGAAGGTCACTGGAGAAAAACTGAAACCAGAAATATATTCATCCTTGCTTGGAAAATATGACTAATTAAAATAAGTGTGATCATTTGAGGTAGTCAGTCAGTCTGACCTTTATAAAAAGAGCAGGATGATTTTACTTTTCTCCCACTCCAAGTCATTTTAAAGCAATCCATAAGGGTTCACTTCTATCAGAGGGTAGTGAGTTGCTGTTGTAGAGCTGTTATCTACAAAAAAGAGTTTCAGATGGGTCAGCTCATACTTTCCCACTTTCTTTAAAGTATAGGGGTGATGGACTCCAAAGAAAAACCAAGTGGTTATTCTTGTGTGACTCTTCTTGGATATAGCCTAAACAGACAAGCCAGGGGAAAACATCTTAAGGCAAAACTTGTTAGGAACAGAAGAATAACCTGCTTCATCTTTTTTGACCATCTCAACATTTTATTTTCTAATGAACTCCAGGGCTAGAGGGTAGAGAGATGCCACAGTAGGCTAGACGGGGCAGTAGGCCAAGTAACTCCTCAGCAGTGACCCAGACTGAGTGAAGAAAGGGTGGGTAATCTCATTTCCTCATGGAATGAGAAGATTCTTTCAAGCAGCATAAGAAAAAAAGACCAGTTATGAGGGAAAAAAGAAGAAAATGGAAGTGGATCACTGTTCATCTTACAAGGTTTTCAAGTCTGATGACAGGATTTTTTGATCTTCACCAGGTGCAAAGTTTTAGGAGATTCCAGCTCATTAACGCAGAACCTTAAGGCTCATCCTGAAGGAACCCGTATTAGTTTCCTAGGGCTGCTAAAACAAAGTAACACAAACTGGGTGGCTTAAAACGTCAGAAACGTATTGCCTCACAGTCTGGAGGCCAGAAGTCTGAATCAAGTTGTCAGCAGAACCGTGCTCCCTCTGAAGCCGGTAGGGGAAAATCCTTCCTTGTTTCTTCCTAGATTCTGGAAGAAGCCATCAATCCTTAGCATCCCTCACCTGTAGCTGCCTCAGTCCAGTCTCTACCTCTGTCATCACATGGTGTTCTCCCTGTGTGTTTCTGACATCACATGGCATTTTCCTCTTTTTATACAGATAGCAATCATGTTGGATTGGGGCTCACCCTAATGACCTCATCTTAACTCAGTTACATCGACAAAGAACTCATTTCCAAATTGAGTCACACTCCCTGGGGGTTAAGCCTTCAGCATATCCTTTCTGGGGAACCCCAGCAGTTCATGTCCGCATCTTACATGCATTCATTCACTCTCCAAGTATAAAACACCTGTGCTATGCCTGCTGACCCCTCCAGAAGCAGCTCCACAGAAGCAGGGTAGGTGTGGAGTGGGAGGTAGATAGAGGTGTTCAGGACACAGAGGCTGGATGAAATCCAGCAGGGGCGGCAAGAGTCAGGTAAGTGACAAACAGAATGAAACCGAGAAATGTTCACAATTTTGTGTAACACCTTACTAGAGTACAAAAACGAAAAGAGAGTAAGTAGCAGTGTCACGTTCCCAGTAGAGACCAATGAGATGAGGTCTGTAAAACACAGCAGAATGATCACTTTCTCTCACATTTAGTGCCAAAGTATATAGTTTTAAGGCAAGTTTACAACATTTTCTATCAGGATTACAATTTTTCTATTAAAATTAAGTTGTGCATATATACTCATGAAATCTTTTCCAAAATTTTTAAACATTGTATTTCAAAATAATTGTGCCAGGAAAGTAAGTTACCTAAATAAAGGCACTAAACTATTTGAAAATAGATCTTTCTGGTTTTTTTCAAAGATATATATTCATTAAAATTAGCTTAATACACATTGTCTCTTAGGAATATGACTGGCTCAGGTGATGCAGATTCTACTTCCACTTCAAATATATGTAGAAATGCTTGGTAAATATAACACTTTTTAAATACAAAACTAATCTTAAAGGAAATGCTAAGTTCATAAATGAAAGAATAAATACAAGCGTTGGTGCCTCTGCCCCTGGAAGGAAAAGAGTCCACCAGACCCCAGTATGGATCTTGACAGCAAAAGGTTAGGTTTTCAACACCTAGTTTTATTCAGGGATATGAGAGTTGGAAATAAAGCACTTAAATAAAGCCAGGACACTGATAAAGCCATCTTTTCCAAGAAAAAAGTGTCTACAAGTAACAAGGAAGCCTGCAGTCTGTTCAAAACACTGGATAGGGAAAAGTTAAGTTTTCCAAGAGAAATTAAAATTGTATACCTAATGAGGTGTGAGATCTAAATGTGCACTACCCAACTGGCACAAACACTCAAGCTGGGAAACGAGCTTTAAAAAGAAAAGTACATGGAAACTAGTGTTTCTCACAGAAGTAAATGGACAAACAACAAAAAGATACAGGTACTTTATAAAGAATCCAGATCACATACGACTTCCACAGATAAATAAGTGTGAATATGAGCTAAACCTAAGAAATTTTAAATCATTAAAGAAAATAAATCACTATGAGAAAGTCAACAAATACAAGAGGATAATCAGCATGCTATTTAAAACCTTCAAATAGTATAAGAAGACTCCAAAATAAGTATAAGTAGTAAAAAAAAAAAATAAGAATATGAAATAAAGCACTAAGAAAATTAATGACACTATTTTAAAAGGCAGATTAGTAAAAGAATCAATCATCTTTCTAGAAATTAAAAAGACATTGTTACTAAAATCTAAAATGCAGAGAATGAGTAAAACAGTACATGGAAAACAGTTTGGAAAAAATTACCCAAAGCTGTTAAAAAAAAAAAATTGTGAATACAAGGTTAAAACATAAAGAGCATAAATTGAGAAAGTCCAACATACTTCCAATAGGAGTTTCAGAAAGAATAAAAGAGAAAATGGTGGCAACAGAGAAGTTTAAGAATAATAGTGGAGAATTTTCCAGAACAGAAAATCAGTCCACAATTTAAGCAAATAAAGTTAATTCTGAGCAGGAATAAAAAATAAATTTGCACCGAGTCACATCAGAATGAAATTTCAGAATACAATGTCAAAGAGAAAAATCTTAAGAGCAACTTGGAGAGACAGAGATTACCTATAAAAGAATAACAATTAAAAGGATTGTAGATTCACGTCAGCAAAAATAGAGGCCAGAAGACAATGAAAAAATGTCAGTTTATAATTTTATACAAGCTAAGTAATTATTTAAATATAAGTTTTCAAACAAAAATAGAGAAGCAAAAGACAAGACAAAAACAAAAACAAAACATGATAAATGAAGAGATAAACTAAGATCATCAAAATGAATCCAAATCAGTAATTACAAGAAATATAAAATATTAATCTCACGTGTAAGAAAGCAGGAATTCTAGGATAGGATTAAAAATAAAAATTATTTGCTATTTACACAAAACATACTTAATACTCAAATATATGGAAGTATTACATTTAATAAATAGGAAAAGATAAACCAAGACAATACCAAAGGAATAAAACCTGTGGTGGCAATATTAATATCAGGCAATAGAAATTTTAGGCAAAATTCATGTTAGAGATCAAGAAAATCATTACTTTTAATAACACAGGGACAGTTCCCCAGGAAGATGATCCAGAATGTACCTCATAATATTGCTTTAAAATATAGAACAAAAATGGACAGAAATTCATAAAGAAATATCCCTGATAATGGTGAATAAAATACTCTCAAATACAATTCATATAAGAATAAAACTTTTATAGATGTGAAACCTAGTTAAGGTTTAAGACAAATTATCTCCACAGTCTTCTTAGTTACATGACGCATAAGCCTATGAAACCACAGTTTAAAAAATCTTGCTCTGTCACAGATGATAAATTTTTAAATAATGAAGTTTAAATATAGTTAAGCTTCTTATGTCAAATAACTTTTTAAAAAGCAATAATCCTTTTTGACATAGTGCCTTTGTGTGTATAAAAAAACTTCCATAAACATCGATGCTCAGAAAAAGTAGGTCACAAAGTCACAAAGAATATTAATAACTAAGAATAAGCCTAGGGCTCTTAACTGTAAAACTCAGTGTTCTTTACATGTTGCCAAACTGCCTCTCAAGCATCTTAAAGGATTCGATGGAAAATATAACCATTGATCCATTTATTTCATCCAGTATTTACTGGTGTGTATACTCTCTAAAAAGTGCTTATGATGATGAATCAGATACACACAGACCAAGCACAGTACCTTAAACACTGATTTCCCAGTCTTTCCATTTGTGGGTTTCCCCCATCTTTCTCACTGCTCCCTCTTGGTCCCCATTGTAGGCTACTCTTTCCCTGCCCAACCTTTACCTCATCTCCAGGATTCCGCTCTGCCATGTTGCATTCTAGGTTTTCTGTACCCTCTGACTGGGCCATCTCACCATTACATTTCCCTCAAATATCAAGCACTGGTTAAGCTAATGACTCTCAAACCCATAATTCCAGTCTAGATCTCTGTTCTAAACCCAAGGACAGATATCCATTTCATATTGGATACCTCTACCTACATACACTCACTAGTTACTCAACTTCCTCATCAGCTGAGGGTTACTAAAGTAGATTTTGTGTCTCTGCTTCTTGGATCTCTACAGATTTATTCTCATTTCCCATTCTTTCCCCAATATTGCCTTGTCTAAACTTCATCAACACCACTAAAGGCACTGCCCTTAAAAATGGACTTGTCACCATCAGAGCAAAAGGATGACCTTAGCTACTAGTTCACTAGAACATACAAGTTTCTACATATAAACTTCTTTGCCTTATCTACTGTCCTCTCCCAGTTCCTCACTATTACACCCATTGGCTTTCATTCCCTCCTGACTCCTGTTGCAGAAGAGCTTCTTTTGCTTACAGAGATAGTCTAGTAAGGCCGATGGGGGTGTCAGCAAGATATTCCTCACAACTTCAAGTTTGCATGCTGAGAATGAAATTGGGAGAAGTGTAATTAACGAGATTAGCCATATGTACAAGAAATGTCCCTTAGTAATGAGTGGCTAAAGTGTTTCAGGAACATCCAGGCTCAGTGCCCTCAGCGTCCTCAGAAAATCATTAGCTTATCTAGGCTTGCAGTTAATCAACCGAATCATAAAGACATGAGATTTAGAGACAGACAGTTTAAATTCCAGCTAAACTACTTCTACTGTAATTTTGTTCAACCTATTTAACTTTTCTATGCCTCAGTTTTCTCATATATAAAATAAGGTTAGTGGTACTTCACATAATTATGAAGATTAGCTGAGTGAATTTATACATAGCTTGTACATAGTATGCATCAATAAGGAGTCTGGAATTATAGCTGTAGAAATAGTATTAATTGTGGTAGAAGTTCTTTGCCATTTTTTGTTTTCATGTGTAAATAAGAATTAGTATGAAGCATAAATAAGATGTCTAAGGTCAGTTATGACCTGTACTGTAAAGCTGTCCCCAACAGGTCTAGGTCTAAATGAACTAGTTCTCTTTCTCTCCTTTTTTCTTTTTAAATTACATGCCAATGACTCATTTATTTTATAACTGGAAGTTTGTACCTTTGACCTTCTTAGCTCACCCCCCACCTCTGGCAACCAACCACCAATCTGTTCTTTGTATCTATGGTTTTGGTTTGTTTTGTTTATTTGTCTTTTATATTCCACATATGAGTGAGATCATATGGTGTTTGTTTTTCTCTGTCTGACTTATTTCACTTAGTGTAATGCCCTCAAGTTCCATCTATGTTGTCACAAATGGCAAGAGTCCATTCTTTTCTATGTTGAATAGTATTCCATTGTATAGATATACCACAACTTCTTTATCTGTTCATCCATGAATGGACACTTAGGTTGTTTCCATTAGCCAGTTCTCTTGATACATACATTCCTACATTGTTCTTTCAGCTACCATAACTCAATAGCCATTAAAATCATCCAATTAACTTTTTTTATTCTGATTCTGTGCTCATCAACCAACCTGCTGTTTGTAACTTGACTTCCTAGGTAACCTTCTTATCTAGGGAAAATATACTGAATATCCCACAGAAATAGTCCAGTCCTTGTGACATGTATACATTCCATTATAAAACACTGGCATTCTGGACTTCTCTCTATTTCTTGTGGGTTGATTTGGTAGAGTTCATCCCTGAGAGACTGGTTATCTGTGCGCAAATTGACATCGTGACATAAGAAATCCCTGGAGACAGGTATCCCTTGGAGATATTGCAGGTTTTGTTCCAGACCACCACAGTAAAGCAAATATCACAATAAAGCAAGTCACATGAATATTTTGGTTTCCCAATGCATAGAAAAGTGATGTTTACACTATACTGCAGCTTAAGTGTGAAATAGCACCATGCCTTAAAAGAATACATATAATTAAAAAAATACTTCATTGCTAAAAAATTTAACCATCATCTGAGAATATATAATAATAATGAAAAAGTTTGAAATATTGCAAGAATTACCAAAATGTGACACCGAGACACGAAATGAGCAAGTGCTGTTGGAAAAATGGCACTGATACACTTGCTTGATGTAGGGTTGCCACAAACCTTCAATTTAAAAAAAAAAAAACACAGTACCTGTGAAGAGCAGTAAAGCAAAGTGCAATAAAACAAGGTATACCTGTATTTGGTCCTTGCCCTCCCCTCTCTGTTTCCTGGCACACAGCTCCGAAAACCCTATGACTCTCTGAAATGATAAGTGTCTTTTTGTAGGTTAATGAGATGACTAGTGGCTGGGGGCCCCTGGAGAGACCCAAGGGATGGAGAGATGGTTGCCAGGGGAATCAACCAAGTGATTAGAAGGCTGAAATTTTCAACCCCACCTGCTGACCTCCTGGGAGAGAGAGAGAGGCTGGAAGTTGCGTTCAGTCGCCAATGGCCAATGATTTAATCAAACATGCTTATGTATTAAAGTCTCTGTAAAAATCCTAACAAATGGGTTTGAAGAACTTTTCCGTTGGTGAACACACAGAGATGCTGGGAGGATGGTGCTCTCAGAGAAGGCATGGAAGCTCTGTACCCCTTCCCCTATCCCTGGACCTATGCATCTCTTGTATCTGGTTGTTCCTAAATTGTATCCTTTTATAATAAGCTGGTAATCTGGTAAATAAACTGTTTTCCTGAGTTCTGTGAGTCATTCTAGCAAATTATGGAACCCAAGGAGTTCCATGTGGGAACCTCCATTTATATCCAGTCTGTTAAGAGTTCAGGTGACAACCTGGACTTGTGATTGGCATCTGAAGTGGTGGAGGAGGCCGAGGCAGTCTTGTGAGACTGAGCCCGTAACTTGCGGGATTTGACACTAACTCCAGGTAGATATTCTCAGAACTGAATTGAATTTTAAGTCACCTAGCTGGTGTCAGGAGTATTAGTCGGTGTGGAAAAAATACAAAACAAAAAAACAAACACAAAACAAACACAAATAACCCTATACAGACCTAATCAAAGTTCTCCCTCTAAATGGATGATAATCTGACCATAACTTAACCTTACTGAAGTGATGCCCAAAGTGTCTGACCAGCATTACTCATGCCAAATCCATGTCCTCATCTTTCACTTTCAACGAAATTCCCCCTTAGTCCTGGGATACCATCCCCGTTTAGTTTCTTCCAAGATTTTCTCCCTTTTCTTTTGTGAAATTATTCTTTCTGGTTCCTCCATCTTCCCACAAACATATCTAAGTTCCCTCTATTCTAGATATTCTCTCATTTACCAGTTTTTCTCTCAAACTGCTATTTTTTTAATTTACATTTTTAATTGCAAATCTTCTTTAAAGAGTAATTTAAGATAAATATGGCTGATTAAACACACATTGACACAACACCCTCTCTCCTCAAAATATATAAAATTATAGAAATATTTTTTAAAGTAAAAGTAGCTACTTGAGCTCCATAGCCAAAAAGAGAAAACTTCAGGTGCCATAAACAAAGGAATATTCCACACAGGTAAGCAAAAGATAAAACAAAAAATCTCATGAAAGCTGGGACCACACATGGGCTATGAGGTTTGGGGCACTGACTGAAACAGAAGGCCTGGGAACTAAGTCTTGCACTGCACAAATGGTAGGAGGCTGAAACCTACATGAAGATAAAACCCCAGGGAGAAAAATTGGGCAACAATTAGAAAATATAAGAAGCACGCCAATGCTTTAAATGACAATTGATAGACATATAAGTAAGAAAGTCTCTCTCTGAAAAAACAAATATGAAAGGAATTTTTAAAAAAATATGTTTAAACTTTTCAAAGAGAGATTATCACTTATGAAATAAAATAGACAATAAAATTATTTCTATACTAATAACCAAATAAATAAAATGTAGTAACCAAAATTTTCCCTTTCTCTGAGCACCCCATAGTATACATAGTCCCCATTAAGAATTCTGGTTCAGAAAAACGTAATGGACAAGCTTTCAAGAGACAGAGAATCCCAATCTTATACTAGCTGTTCCAGAGAGATAAAAAATAATAAAAATCATTAAACTTGTTTTACTAGGGCAATGAGTCCAGATATTAAAACTCTCAGATCATGAGAGGTGGCCAAATTTTACTTATGAAATATATATTAATAGCCAAGAAAAAAAAAAACATTTGCAGATCAAACCCAATAGGTTATATTAAAAATATGCTCACAAACATGTGCTTTTTATCCTTTCCTGGAAAACAAGAGTGACTAAGCAGTAAGAAAAATTGATCAACAAAATTTACCCTATCAACAGACTATGGGAGAAAAGTCATCTTACCACCTAAATATATTTTTAAAGCTCAATATCACTGATGAACACAGATGCAAAAATCCTCAACAAAATACTAGCAAACAGAATCCAACGGCACATTAAAAGGATCATACACCATGATCAAGTGGGGTTTATCCCAGGAATGCAAGGATTCTTCAATATATGCAAATCAATCAATGTAATACACCATATTAACAAATTGAAGGAGAAAAACCATATGATCATCTCAATACATGCAGAAAAGGCTTTTGACAAAATTCAACACCCATTTATGACAAAAAACCCTCCAGAAAGTAGGCAGAGAGGGAACTTACCTCAACATAATAAAGGCCATATATGACAAACCCACAGCCAACATCATTCTCAATGGTGAGAAACTGAAACCATTTCCACTAAGATCAGGAACAAGACAAGGTTGCCCACTCTCACTACTATTACTCAACATAGTTTTGGAAGTTTTAGCCACAGCAATCAGAGAAGAAAAAGAAATAAAAGGAATTCAAATCAGAAAAGAAGTAAAGCTGTCACTGTTTGCAGATGACATGATACTATACATAGAGAATCCTAAAGATGCTACCAGAAAACTACTAGAGCTAATCAATGAATTTGGTAAAGTAGCAGGATACAAAATTAATGCACAGAAATCTCTTGCATTCCTATACACTAGTGATGAAAAATCTGAAAGAGAAATTAAGGACACACCCCCATTTACCATTGCAACAAAAAGAATAAAATCCCTAAGAATAAACCTACCTAAGGAGACAAAAGACCTGTATGCAGAAAACTATGATACTGATGAAAGAAATTAAAGATGATACAAACAGATAGAGAGATGTACCATGTTCTTGGATTGGAAGAATCAACATTGTGAAAATGACTATACTACCTAAAGCAATCTACAGATTCAATGCAATCCCTATCAAACTACCAATGGCATTTTTCACAGAAGTAGAACAAAAAATTTCACAATTTGTATGGAAACACAGAAGACCCCGAATAGCCAAACCAATCTTGAGAAAGAAAAACAGAGCTGAAGGAATCAGGCGCCCAGACTTCAAACTATACTACAAAGCTACAGTAATCAAGACAGTATGGTACTGGCACAAAAACAGAAATATAGATCAATGGAACAGGATAGAAAGCCCAGAGATAAACCCACAAACATATGGTCACCTTATTTTTGATAAAGGAGGCAAGAATATACAATGGAGAAAAGACAGCCTCTTCAATAAGTAGTGCTGGGAAAACTGGACAGCTACATGTAAAAGAATGAAATTAGAACACCCCCTAACACCATACACAAAAATAAACTCAAAGTGGATTAAAGACCTAAATGTAAGGCCAGACACTATCAAACTCTTAGAGGAAAACATAGGCAGAACACTCTATGAGATAAATCACAGCAAGATCCTTTTTGACCCACCTCCTAGAGAAATGGAAATAAAAACAAAAATAAACAAATGAGACCTAATGAAACTTAAAAGTTTTTGCACAGCAAAGGAAACCATAAGCAAGATGAAAAGACAACCCTCAGAATGGGAGAAAATATTTGCTAATGAAGCAACTGACAAAGAATTAATCTCCAAAATTTACAAGCAGCTCATGCAGCTCAATATCAAAAAAACAAACAACCCAATCCAAAAATGGGTAGAAGATCTAAATAGACTTTTCTCCAAGGAAGATATACAGATTGCCAACAAACACATGAAAGGATGCTCAACATCACTAATCATTAGAGAAAGGCAAATCAAAGCTACAGTGAGGTATCACCTCACACTGGTCAGCATGGCCATCATCAAAAAATCTACAAACAATAAATGCTGGAGAGGGTGTTTAGAAAAGGGAACCCTCTTGCACTGTTGGTGGGAATGTAAATTGATACAGCCACTATGGAGAAGAGTATGGAGGTTCCTTAAAAAACTAAAAATAGAACTACCATACGACCCAGCAATCCCACTACTGGGCATGTACCCTGAGAAAACCATAACTCAAAAAGAGTCATGTACCACAATGTTCATTGCAGCTCTATTTACAATAGCCAGGACATGGAAGCAACCTAAGTGTCCATCGACAGATGAGTGGATACAGAAGATGTGGCACATATATACAATGGAATATTACTTAGCCATTAAAAGAAACAAAATTGAGTTATTTGGAGTGAGGTGGATAGACCTAGAGTCTGACATACAGAGTGAAGTAAGTCAGAAAGAGAAAAACAAATACCGTATGCTAACACATATATATGGAATCTAAGAAAAAAAAATGGTTATGAAGAACGTAGGGGCAGGACAGGAATAAAGATGCAGACATAGAGAATGGACTTGAGGAAATGGGGAGGGGGAAGGGTAAGCTGGGATGAAGTGAGAGAGTGGCATGGACTTATATACACTACCAAATGTAAAATAGATAGCTAGTGGGAAGCAGCCGCATAGCACAGGGAGATCAGCTGGGTGCTTTGTGACCACCTAGACGGGTGGGATAGGGAGGGTGGGAGGGAGACGCAAGAGGTAGGAGATATGGGGATATATGTATATGTTTAGCTGATTCACTTTGTTATAAAGCGGAAACTAACACACCATTGTAAAACAATTATACTCCAATAAAGATGTTAAAAAAAAAAAAAAAAGCCCAAAAGCATATGCTAAAACTCAATATTCATTTCTGGTTTTTAAAAAGCTGTTAAATTATAATTAGAAGAAAACTGTCTTAACCTGAGAAAATGTATTTACAAATATCTTTAGAGCAAACATTATGCTTAAAGAAGGAATTTTGAAAACATTCCTTTTAAAGTCAACCATAACAACAAAAAAAAAAGACTGCATTATCTCTTCTGCTATGCAGTATTGTACTGGATGTTCAAGTCAATTCAATAATACAGTAAAAAAAGAAATAAAATAGAAAGACTGAAGTGTAAGAAATAAATCCCCTCCTTTTCTTTCAGGTTGCATGATCACCTACATAGAAAACCTAAGTAAATTGGAAGATCAGATTTTACAAAATGTATAAGAGGATTCAACAAGCTTGTTGAATATATAAAACATATACAAATGCTAGAATGCTGCTTGGGTCATGATCACAAATGGATGAGGTCACTGTGTGAGGGAAAAGAGCATCACCAACGGACACGCATTCGTCTGCTTCCTTTTTCCTCCGTATGCTGAGATTGATCACCTAGCTGTCCCAAAATTTAGATCTGTGCAGAGAAAACAGGAGAGATTATCACAGGCCTTCACTGTAAGCTGCATGTTCCAAAAGAGCCTCATCAGAACTCAACACAAGAAGCACTGGCCGTAACCCAACTAATAAATGACATCCTGCTTCCTGTTTATTCCTTTGGGAATGCCCAAACCAAAATTTCGTTGGGGGGTGGTTGTTTTCTGTTTGAGGGTTTTTCGTTTGTTCATTTTTGCTTCGTTAATATAGGTCTAGAGCATCAAACTATCACCTTGAATGCTTATGCACACTAACTTGCTTTTGTGCATTGTCATAATGCATTTTTGTTCATGCTGTTTCCTCAATTAGGAATGATTTCTCCCTTCCCCAATCAAAAGTTTATTCTTCATAAAAAATCTGCTCAAATGCGTTCTCTTATGAAGCTTCCAGATACTTCCCAGTTAGCGTCATCCCTAAGTTTATACGTGTCTGTTTCTATGTCTGTTTATGCATCACTGTGGGGCATCAAGCATTGCATAGGGAAGTAGCCTAACAATATCTGTGGGCTACTTTAAAGTTGATCCCAGTGTTGTCCAACAGCATTTTCTCCAATAAATGGAAATGTTATATATCAGCATTCTCCAGAACTGAAGCCACTATCTGGATATGGCTAATAAGCACTTGAAATGTGGCTGGTATGACTGAAGAAATGAGTTTTAAATTTTATTTTATTTTAATAAATTTAAATGTAAATAGTGGAACTTGAAAAGCTTTCTGTGACAGATAATGAAAATTATGTAGACTAATATGACATACTATTTGCCTTAGCTGACAAATAACTGAATTCAAATTCCTTTCCAACTTTAGTTATCATCTTACTTGCTGCTCTTTATAGATGGTCTCTGCAGTTGGGATGGATTTCATTAAGAAGAGAAAATTTAGTGCTGGTTTTAAAGGAATAGTAACCCTTCAACAGTCAGTGTTAGGAATATTCCAGGCATCAGAAATGGGGACCACAGAAGTATGGAGGTGAAACTGTCTTTTACTGGAAAAAATTAGTTTACTTGAGGACAGATTGTGGAAGGTATAGGCTAAGACTTGTACTTTCTCTTGAAGATTATATCCCATCTACCTACCTCTAATATCCTACTCAAGGATATAGTTCCAGTATTTTGTCTGTTTCTCTTCAGTATCATCAATTACTCCCTCTATGTTTATTTATGGATTCCCAGTACAACATAATGAAGCTGTTATTTCTCCCATCAAAAAAGGGGGAAAAATAGCACTTCTTTTGGCTCCTTTTCCCCAGCAGCATTCATCTTGTTTCACCTCGTTTATCTCTTCCATTTCTCTATGATCCAGCATTTGACTGATGTTCATCAACCGGCTGGCAGTACTTGACACAATTTGTTTAGAGTGGATATTAGTATCTTTAGTCAGGATTCAACAACACTCAAGGAGACACAGGCTACAGGTCCTCTGGGACACCATCCTATCTTGCTTTTCCTCCTACCTATCTGGCAGCTCCTTCTCAATCTCCGTTATAAATAACAGTCAACTCATCCAGAGAGGTTAATAACTTATCAAAAGACCACAATTAATAATTGAAAGACCTGGACACCAAACTCCATTGTCTCTGACTTCTAAGACAGTGCTGATTACAGTAATGTTAAATACTTTTATAGGCTGTGGGATAGAGAAGGTCCCAGAAAGAGTTATTTCCCACTTGACTGTGCCCCAGGGAAGGGAAAACACAGAGATTAGAGAAAGATTGCTTCTTAGACATAGTTGCTTCATCTAAAAACTCTCATTTGATGTACTTATGCATTGTGTGAGATTTCCTAGATCACCAAGTTAATAATAGCATGTGGTCCATCCTGGAACACAAAAACTTTACAATTATGGTCACTAGCAACTGATGTAGTCCACAGCTTCAGAAAGAAAAAGCCAGGGAGGGGGTGGATTAATTTAATTCATAAAATTAATTTAATCAGGTAAATGCATACTTGTACTATGGAATCATTATGTTCTCATGGTTGTTTCTTCCTGGGCATAAACAGACTCACAATTACCATATGAATTACCTGCACGAGAATCCAATCCTAATAACTCGTATTTGTTTAGTGTTGTTTGCTTTGCAAAATCTTTATATTTATTACCTCACTTAATGTAAGTGGAAATGGACTAAATTGATAAGAAGTACAATATTTGCAGCTTGCTTGAAAATCACTTAGAAAATTTTTAATTAATGTAGTGTATTGGCTCCGCACCTGTGCCTTACAACCTGCCAAATGATTGCCCTCCAGGTGTACTTCAAGGTGTTGATCATCAATCTGTGTGGTCTAAGAATCCCAGAGTCTGATGACCTTATGGATGCTTTTTTTCCTATACATTGGTGAAAACTTCTAGAATTGAATATAGTGAATTATAAAACAGTGTTTCTTCTGTAAAGGTAGTAGAACTCTGAAATCTTTCTCTTCTGGTCCAAACCACACAAATAAACTAGCAGTCTAGGGCAACAGGCAAAGTCCATCTGTTTAGTCGGGCATTTATCCAAAAGGAGAAAAAGATTTTATTTTCTTTTGCATGGATTTTTTTTTAATTTAAATATACCTAGTAAAGGAAACTGAAACTGAGCCATGACGGCTATACTTGAACGTGCTGAGAATAATGCCTCTTCTCAGTATTTTTTTCCTAAATCTTCTCATACTCCACCTAACCACCTTCATGTAATCAAATATTCATATTTGCCACTAGATATTGAAATTAATATGTTCACATTATTTCTCTCTTAAGATTTTACAGTGAAGGGGCAAGTTTTCTTTTAGATCCTCTAGCTCTGCGCTCTTAGTTACCTGTTCAACAAATGCCTTCCTCACTGTACTGTAAGCTCCAAGAGTGCCAGGGCTGATCTGCTCCCCACTGTACACTGGCATCCAGAATGGTACCTTGACAAACAACAGTATCTTTTCGCACAAGAAGTTTGCTCATTACTCAATATTGAATGTACAGTTAAGTCAATCCTTCTGTCAAAAACATTCTAAATGTGTAGATAAATACGAAATGCCACAACTTAGATTCTTCAGATTTCCAATTCCGATTTCCTGACTGATATGAAGATGGAGTGCAAAGCAGTGTATCACAATACCAAGCCTCACTCATGACTTGAAAAGTCTGAATGCATGATGTGTCGTGTGATCCGACCATGATGGAAAATGAGGATGGATTCACCTTAAATGGAGAGCAGTATTTACCTACAATAACTAGCAGAGCATGGGCAGTATTTTTTCGGAAGTAGAGTTGTTATAAATTTGAAACAATAACAATGTAAGTCATCACTAGATGCCAACCAAAAGGTCAGAGGGCACAAAACCTCTAAAACAGCAACATGGTGTGTACAACTGAGGCAGATAAACTCTACTTGTACTGAAAGCTCACCCCCATCTCTGCACGGGGAAACTGACAATACAGGAGGAAATGGAGGGAAAGTGAAAGGAAGGGAGAAAGAGAGAAAAGGAGGGAGGGAAGGAGGAAGATAAAGAAGGAGGAAGATAGGGAGGGAGGGAGGCCACTTAAAACAAATTTACCTTAGATTCTTCTTGCATTAACTAGAACATAATGACTAATGTATTTCACAAAAGAATGCACTTTTTGCCAACACTAATGCTTAGCTGACAAGAACATGTAGAGTTAGCTCAGACCTATCTTGTAAATGCAATAAGATTCAGTTATATCCAAAGGGCAAATCTGAAGGATTCGGGAACTGTTGTCCAGCAGTTCATTAGCATGAGAGACCTAAATGGCTCTTGGGAAGGAACCTACCCTCAGGCCAAAGAAGAGCAGCAATTTCATATACAGCATCTAACTAATATTCAGATGTGTCCTCAGCCCCAGAGCCCATGAACTTGCCCCAAGTCTACTATAAATGGCTGTGACTAAACTAAAGTCACTTCAGAACAGCTTCTGACATCCTTCCAGCTGCAGCTTTGGAATCCACAAATAATGGAAGCTACAGTTTTGGCAACAGCAAGAGGCACATTTGCAGAAGTTTTCCAGAACCATCTCCACCATCATGGTACCAACACTAGAGCAAGAGGCTGCTCTTGAATATTCTGAGATACCACCTACAGGATTCTCTGGAGGGGAACTGAAGGTTCCACAAGAGTAGGGAGAGGTGAAATCAGAGAAACACTGATACTCTAATTGTACACCTCTTAACTCTTAACCTGTGTGATCTGGTGAAAAACAAAATGCACATATTCTTGAAAAAAGTAAACAATTTTAAAGCTTCCAAAAGGCCAATGCAAAAATATTCTTATTTATATGTTAAATGTTTCTGGTTTTCATCTTCTGAGTCAGTGCCAAGAGCAAATCGTGCACATATCACATAGGACTATAAAATGAACCACAAATAAGACTTGTCAGACAGCAAGTGGTTCAGCTATGGACTAGCTTCACACATTACCTCTCTAACACACACAGCAGCTGCACTGCAAAGAGTATGTTCTGACTGAAATCTTAAATAAGTGGAAAATGGTAAAATCACAACTAGGATTAACTCAATAAACAGTCTCAGTCTTCAGTATATTAAAAACAAAACAAAACAAAACACTAGTAAACTCTTTATATCATGAATGCCCAAGACTTTCATATAATTTTTTGAATGGACTTATTATTCCAGACTAGAAAAGTCAAGACTAAGACAAGCTCCGGAATATTATACATTTGGTTTACATAAATAGAAGTATCTCAAAACTCAAGCCTAAATACCTGATAAAAGGATAATGGAGTTGAAGTGCTGATCTTCCTGTATTGGATCTCTGAATTGCTCAAATTCACTCTCCAAGTTTGTGCAGACCATACATTAGTAACTTCAGAAAACTCAGAATTCAACTAATCTCATGCAGACACAGCATACTAGAAGGCCCCAGTAAATGTTTTAAAAGTCTAATTGTTTCTTTTAAGCCTTTTTCCATTGACTTCAGTAAGTTAAGTAACATTACCAGAATCTGGCTTTGAAATTAGACAGATTTGAGCTTGGTTTCCAGTTCTACCAATTACTAACTGTAGTCCTTAGAAAAGTTACCAGCCTCTTTGAGCAAGTTGACTGACCTTGTAATGATGACTACTAATGCCCCACAGAGTTTTATAAAGATAAAGGAAATAATGTGTGTATCACACCTAGCACAGTACCTGGTACACAATACACACATAACTGGTAGACATTACTGTTACTTCGATTGATGCTATTACATCAAGTACTTTTACTGTTACTATTACTTAATACCACTACTACTACTACTATTATTATGACTATTACTACTACTACTAAGGGACCAAGGATGAGCACTGGAAACTCTGGATGTGAGAGCAATAAGTAGAGTTCATTTGTTTTCAACTATAGAAATCCAAGAGTAAAAGTGATGACTGTAAAATTTCTGGATATTAAATCATCCCTAACAAATTTTTGTCTATAGAGAGGATTATGGAATTAACATTAGCTTGGCATGCTTGCAGAATAATTAATTAAAACAGCCATCTTATACTTTGGAAAGCCCACCCAAAATATGCTGGAATACAAGAACAGCTTCAAATAACAGTGGATATCTTTTTAGGATTTTAAGTATCTAGTGATTGGCAATTAGAAATGACAAAATAAAATAAACATACCAATGGTATTTTTTTAAGCAGAGGGCATATTGAGGAAGCCCATAGAATGTTGCAGATACTTAGGCTTGTACCAAGGAGACCGCTAGTGACATGCAAGACAAGGTCTCTAATGTCAAGGAACTTACAACATATTATTACAGATAAAGCAAGGGTAACCACCCAAATCATCACAGCTTCTAAAGGCTACAGGTTAGCTAAAGATGTGATCAGTGAAGAGTGAAACAGTCACATAACATTTCATGAAGGTGGTCAGAGATGCTTGAACTGAGCCCTGAGACAGGTAGCAGAGAGCAAAAGTAAGAGTTTCCAGGCAAGAGATTTATCATAAACCAAGTCATGGAAAAAAGACTGAGGTTTATATATTTGCAGGAACACTGGGATCACTGGTTTGCAAAGCATTTTGCCAACTGGTGGGACCTAAAATTGTATATAAATCAGCAAGCTGGTAACTTGAGAAAATCTGTTTAGGGCAAATTAGTCTATATCAAAATGCCACATGATTTGTGGATGGTAAAGACTACAGACAAGAAAAATTTGTAAGAGGCTGTAATAATCCATAAAGACTGTAATAACCAGGACAGAGGGTTTGGGCGGGGTGATTACAGAGGAATAAAAGGGAAGAAGCAATATGAGAAAGAGTCTAAGGGAAGATGGGCAGGACTATTAACTGACTGGATATGGAGATATGTGTCTAATGAGGAAAAAAAGTGAGTCCAAGGTTAAGCCTGGATGCTTGAAGAGAACCATGAGATCCAACAGAAATGGAGTACAGAGACTAGGCCAAGAAGAGGGGAGCCAGATAAAAATTATAGCAGATGGGTTGAGATAAGAGTGTGCCTGTGAGGCGAAGCTGTAGATTTGGGCACCACCAGCCTTGAGGTGTGTGGGACCCGCCAGAGCAGAAGGCATCCAGAGAGTTGGAGGACAAGGACTTGATCTTGGAGGCGCTCATAACCAGAAGACAATAAGTGACAGGAGCCAATGGTGAGGGGACTTTAGGAAGTAGGGGAAGTGTCTTTAAGAATTTCTCAGAAACCATCGCTATGAAACAAGCTCTACATGTCTTCTGAATTACATATATGATGATAATGGTAAGTTGGGATTTAAGCAAAAAATTTTTATAATGTGTCCCTATGTGCCAGACACAGTCTAGGCAATGGGGACAGAGAGAAAGCCAATGAATTGGAAATGAGGACCTCAGTCTCTGCCTCCTACCCATTCAGAGTCACTGATGCTCAACGACCACCCAGACTCACTCAGTTCCAGAGAGAATCCAGACCAATGCAATTAGGATCAGGAAGGCAAGACCCAGAATCAACCTTGCTACAGGAAAGCTGATACCTGATATTTCAAAGCTGATACCTAGATATATCCACAGTCAGTACTTTCCCCCCGTCTCCAAAGTTTATCCCCATTTTATGCCTTGATCGTAACCAAAACTGTTCCCCCTGAGGACAATGCAACTTGGATTACTCCTGAACTTCTCTGAACTCAACCTTGCAAGAAAGGAGTCATCACCACTAAATTAGGCCCATCCTTTTCTAGATACCTTAACTTCCCTACCTATAGCCACTCAGAGGGATTTTTAATGGATACTATTTTAAGAGGGATCTGAGAGTGGTAAAATTATGCTAAAATGTCTCCAATTTCACATGTATCTCAAGAAAAATATTCACTAACAATCCCAAAATAATCTTCACTCTTTCAATGAAAAGGGTAGCCTCAGCTTTAACTTTCTAATTGAAAACTGAGCAAGGCAGAAGGACTCTCCACCTCTAGGGAGGTCCCCAGACATCGGAGTCAGTGAACTCCCAGCAAGATAGCCCTAATAGACTTACATTTGTCCTCCAGCAGTGGTTTGTTTCTGTTTATCAGAGCTTACAGTCTTCTGCCCCTTAGTAGTAATTGCTCTTTTTTGGTTCCGTGCACTCTTTTTCAAAACTGAAATTGGAAAAGAAATGTATAAGAAGACATCCAAAAAGAAAAAAGAAAACTTAAATAGTCCCAGAGCATCAAAAACAAAACAAGAAAAATTCTTTGCCTAGATGTAGTCAGGATTTAGCCTTGCATTAAGAGCCAAGATATTCCCTCAAGCTGCAAATCAGAATTCAAAATTCAAATACCATTTACTTAATCAGTAGCTTATAATATTACAACAGCAATGAATCTAGTTTCCAAAGACTAAGGAAGTAAGATACAAGGGCAATGACTTATAGTTACAGTTTTGTCTACAAATCATTGATTTATTCACTAACTGGGTTTCTCTCTTCTGATTTTTAGACCTAGTCTGGATTCAAAAGAGATTCAGTTCAATAAATATTTGTGCAGTATGTGAAGATGAAAAAGGCTCCACAGCCCTAACCTCCAGGAGTTCTAATTATGAGGTCAGTTCAAAATCTTAACTAATCAGGGACCAAGGTTGGTAGGAATTGAGACTGAAACAGCAGAGAGGAATGTCGGGGCCAAGGAAGTGAACTTTATTCTGTGTGCTTGGAGGAAGGGGTAGACATTGAACTATTTTAAGCTGGAGCGTAATGCGAACCAATCTGCATTTTAGACAGATTGCTATGGTGATGATGGGCTGGAGGAAGGCCAGTTGGGAGCAGGGAGAATGAGAGGGCCCAGAACTGCAGCCACAGCAGTGGCAAAACGAAAACAGGGCTGCTCGGAGAGACAGACGATGAGTAGAATCTGATTGGATCTGGGTCGAAAGGAGAGAGAGGAATCTGTCTCCTCTGAGAGTTCTGTCATGCTGCCCACCACATTCCCAACATTGAGAGTCCTGTAGGAGGGAGGCAAACATCTTGCTGCTTCCTTATCTGGCCAGCTATATATTCTAAGTTCTAACGGCCGCAAGTGTTCTTCAAAGTGCGCTGGGATGATCCAGTCTGATCTTCACGTTTGCTATTGTTGAATTTATTCTCACTTTTTCTTCACCATGCCTGATGCAATGGAAATGACACAAAGCTAGGGAAGTCTGGTGGTCTTGGGATTTTAATACTGGCTTTTTTGATAATGAGCAATGTGACCTTGGGCAAATCACTTACCTTCTCTAAATCCCATATTGTCTATAGCTGGGGATTACCTCAGCTATAAATAAAATCCCTTCTAGACACATCTCTTATTCATGCCAAGTAATTCTGTTCTAGTCTATCCACCAGTTACTAGTATACAAAGAAAATACTGATTAACCCCCAAAGCAGTTCAGATAGGTTATATACTAAGAGACTTCTTGAAAAGGAAAGTCCCTGAAGCACAACAAAGAAAAAAACCATAGACCTCTCTGAATTAAAACAAAGATATCAAGAAAGCAAGACAAGTCAATGGAATTTGATTGTTGGAAAAGTGCTGATCGTGAATTAGACATTTAAGTTCTTTAAGAAAATCACCCAATGAGTTTAACTGTCTGGGACTGAAAACTAAGAAGAGGTGTGTGCCACTCCTGAACCAGTAAATCTCTATTCCCTAGTTGCTGAGTTAACTTCTAATTCTCACTGGCCATCTTGCAAATGGATTATTTTTTAGTGAAATAAAAAATTGCTGTTTATTTTTTCAGTTGTTTTTGTTGTTGTTGTTTTTGTCTAGTAGCCTTGTCTCCCTGTGGGAACAGCATCTCCCCATTCTTTCGGGGACCTGCCTCATTAGCCACTCTAGGTTCATGGTCTGGGAGCCTCTGTCTTACTCTGTAATCTTGACTCCCTTGTTACAGCAATTTGACCGTTCTTTGGGTTTCTGACCTAACCTGACCACTGCTCTTCTTTAAGATTTTTTCCTGTGGAACCGAGAGGTAGAATCCTTTCCTTCCTGATGCTAAAACTGGAAAGATACAGCCTTCAAGCTGTCAGTGGGAGAAGATGTTCTGCTGAGAAAAAAAAAAGGGATGAGAGATGGAGAGAAAAAGGGTTCAAACGTCAGTCCTTAAGACCCCTGGAATTGCTCCTTGCCTTGTCAAAATTTCTCCTTTTGATTCTTAAGCCTAGATTTCCTGCCAAAACTAGTTCAAGTTGGATTTCTATATCTTGCAACCAAAGAGGTTCTGACTGATGTAGTAATTTTCACCATAAGGAAGAAATATGGAAAGGAATGGTTTAGATCACATAAAGATCACGACTGGAAAAATAATTTAAGTACTCAAATACTAGTGGCATGTTAGCGATATAATCTTTAAGCATGTTGAACAACTATATATATATATCCTCTTAAGTACAGTACTTGCTGAGCCAAACAAACACAAAAGTGGTCCTTGTCAATAAACAATTATAATTTATATGGTTTTGGTTTTGTTGTTATTGTTGTCACCAAAATGCAAAAAGGTTTGAGTCATTCGCAAGAACTTTGTGAATTTCCTTTTTAGATGCTGTTGATCTTCAGTAAAATAGGTAGGAAAGAAAAATCCATGAGATGTGTAAAGCTGGATGCCTACATAGATTATAGCCTCACAGGACATTGTTAGGGACAATGTGGCACGGGACATGTACCTACCCATCAATGAAGGCCATCTGGAACATGCCAAGGGAAAGCAATAGAGCTACACTGAAATGGCTGGTCTGCCCATCATTCAAGTTGATTCTGAGAACAAAAGAAATTAAAATCATTTTCCACCTAAGGAAAAAATAGGCTCAAACAGCTGGAAAAAAAAGATAAGGGGAATAAAAATGAAAATAACTACAAATCATTTTTCATGAGAGTCACTTGCTAAACTTGAACAGCTGGGCCTTAAAAGGCTTGGGACATATTCAACGAACGAGTGTTAAATTCATTACATTCTCACTTCTGCTCTGTGGTAAACCAGTTTGACAAAGATCATCTTCACAATTGTTTTATTATCAGATCAAGTATGTAAATTGGGGGAAAGTGAGTTCCCAAGAAGATAGGAAAGATAAAAGAAAAATTGTCTTAAGAAAAGTGGAAAAACAGATTCACATACAAAGAACTTTAAAGCAAGATTCTTAATCATTTTGTTCCATAGATCCTTTTGGCAATTTTGTGAATCCTATGGGCCCCTTCTCTGTCTCAATAAAGAGTATCACCATTTCCCCAATTTTCTAAGTCAAATATTCAGAATCCCTTATTTCCCTTAACCACAAACTCAAAAATAAGCTGTCAACAAATTCTGTTAGCTCTACCTGCCCCCCTCCAATGCTTTCACCCTAGCCAAACTTACCTGATCTAAGTTACTGCAAAGTCTTACTAACTATACTGCATCTACCCAACCCCTGTCCCATACTCCAATCTATATATGGCAGAAAAAAACTATTCTTTAAAACTTCTGATCATGTTAGCTCACTCCCTGCATAAAACACCCCAACGACTTCACAGTTTAATTTGAATAAAACCAAAATATCTTACTATGGTCTACGAGACCCTACATGATCTGAACTCTGAACCAATGATATGATAATGAAGACTAACATTTGTTGAGGACCTACATATCCCAGGCCCTGGTCTAATTGTTTTTTATGTCTTGTTTTACATCTTTCAGTAATTCCATGAGTTATGTATTCTTATTTACACCTACTTTAAAGACCTACTTTAAGAACTCAAGACACAGATAAGTTAGGTAATTTGTGCAAAGCCAAATAAATAATAAATGCCAGGTCTGTTATTTAAACCGAGGCACTAGAGGCTAGGTTCAAACAAGGAGTCCTGAGTCTGGATTCTTAATCACTATACCATTTCACTTCTCACCTCCTCCCCTTCCCCTGCCTCTCCTAACACTGTGCTCCAACCCTGCATCTTTCTGTTTTTTGAATATACTGAGCTAGTTCCCACACTCAAGGATTTGCATATGCTGTTCGCTTCTCTGGAATATTCTTCCCTCAGATCTCCATGTGGTTGACTCCTCATTACTCAGGACTCAGCTTATTATAGGTACTGATAGTGGTTTATCCAAATCTAGCCCCTCTTTTGTCCCTAATTAATTAGTTGTTTAACCTTCTTTGGTCATTCTTATACTTAAGAAAAATGACCCAAACTCAAGTTCCAGGGGCTGAATCTTTATTTAAAAAAAGCTAAGTCTTAGGCTCTAGGCCAGTCATAGGAATTGCATTTCCTATGCAGGTGACACAATTTTGGCCAATAAGATGTAATGTGCAGTCTGCTGGGAACAGAGAGCTTCTTGCTGATAAAAAATAGACTTAAGGGAAGAAACTGTCCCTTTTTACTTAAAGACTCTGCCTAAGGTGTGTGAGGATGGAATGCCTAGAAGTGATGCAACCATCTCTCAAGCAAGGCAGTAGGTATAGTCCACATACTGAGATAGATAGGCATGTAAGAACTGATGTTCTCTTACACCCACTGGCCTCTGATTAACTAATCCTAGAGCCCTGCTACCTGAAGACATCTTTTTTATGTAAGATAACAACGTCTTCTATTCTTTAAACTATTTCATGCTCAGTTTTTTGTCACTCATAGCTGAAAGCATTCTGGCTGACCCACAGTTAGTCACCTCTCCAGAGAGGACTTCCCAGACAATCTTACAAAAGTTATTCTCCCCCAGTCACTCTCTATCACATTCCCATGTTTATTTTTCTTCATAGTACCTATCATCTGAAAGTATCTTCTTTATTTACCATTTGCCTTCTTCCCTCAACTGTAAATTCCCCAAGAAAAAGAACTACCTCCACTTTTGTCCATTGCTAAATCTCTATTTCACAGAATATCATCACACTCTTCCTCTTAAAATCTATGTGACTTCAGAAAAATGTGTTAATATCTCTGTGTCTTAGTTGGATTATAAAGATCAAATTCATTAATTCATGGAAAGTGCTTTAAAAAGAGCATGACACACAGTTAATGCTCAATAGATTAGTTACTATTATTGCTATTCTTATAGAGGCACTAAATAAATATTAGTTGAATGAATGAGAATATAAAAACCTGAGTCACAAAGATGTGATGTATTCACCCTCTCACCTGGAACATGATGATAGGAGGACTTGTCTTTCTCAAAAGAAACAGATTTTTAAGAGAAGTGGAGTAGGGCTAAAGGTCAAGAACATTAACCTCTGCATAGAAATCTTCATTTCCTGAAGAGAGAACACTGAGTAGCAATAAAAATAATGGTGGCCATTTTTGGAGCACCCATCATGGTGCAGGAATTAGATGTGAATAAGACAAGTGAGGTTCCTGTCCTTATCAGCAGTGAAAGAGACTTCAGCCATCCATGAATAGACCACACATTTTATTTGGCTAAAAGCCAACTATGTAATAGGTGCTTGAATATCATTAATGAAATTTAATCTCTAAAGCAACAAGGAAACAATGGGAGGAAATGACCACTTCGGACCTAGTTCTGACAACAAGAACTGATTGGTAAAGTCAAAGTAATGTGAACTTTAAAAGAAAGTGACCATGTTATCCTGAATTTTATTTTTTCCAAGGACAGCATGAATTGTACACTCCATGTGAATGTCTTCAAAATGTTTAGAGAAAAGATATGCATTATTCATGGCATGAGACTCCTAAAGAGATTATGACTCAAAAGTGTTATGATGTTCTCAAAAATGCAATTTTGAGTGCAATTGAAAATGATAAAATAAGGAGAAAAGTAGAAAGAAAACTTAAAAAAATGTAGCTACAGATATTTTTAAAAGAAAAAAGTACAGTTGAAAAGTATCCATATCTATCTTACTCTCCATCTTGGTAAATGCAGTGCCAACGCAGCAAATAGTCAAAAAGTATTGTCAAATGAATGAATAAACGAATGAACAAATGAACAATGAATATGAGAGTGGTAGGGCCAGACAGACTCATATCAGAAAGATTAAGGTCTCAAATGAGCTGAGATTTGAGAAAAAATTAAAATACCAAAGTAACTTATGGTTTTATTTGGAACAAGAGAAGGCCATAAGTTTGAGCTACTGATATAATAATGATACATTTTTCAACCTTCAAAACTCAGACTAAACACTATTAGGAAGAAATTGAACCCCAAAAAGACTTTCTTGGTCAACATCTAAATGAATGTATATCTCCTGATAATGATGAATTTCAAACCACATTATGAAAATAATTTGCAATTGAGATCTCTGGGTACTAAGAGCAGTATTAGAAGATTAGGACTAGATGAAAGAGCCAAAATAGTGAATTCCAAAATTTGAATAGAGGTGAGCTGTGGTTGATTCCTGGTGCATTCTGAGTGACTGATCAAAAAAGCAAATACTACCACATTTCCTCCTTGGATACCACTATTAACCTTATAGACCACTCTTAATCTGGTAGATCATCTGGGCTTACACAAGAGGGCTTATATTGCTCATGATTTGATCAGAATGTTTTTGAGACAGTCTGGAATAATAAGGTTCGGATACTAGTTTAATTTGGTGAATTAGTCACTGGCTACGTTGATGTACCCTTATAGCCTAGCAGTCAGTTGACTCCCCTGGTCACCTCAGCCAATGATTATAACACCATTCCCCCCACCTACATCTTATATCTCTGTCCTGGTTTATTTTTCTCTCCCAAACACTTATCACTCTTTAAGGTACTTTATATTATTTATCTCATATATTTTCTGTCTTCTCCACTTAAATTCAAGTTCCCTGAGGATAAGTATTTTAATCCATTGTATTCACTGCTTTATGCTCAGTATCGAGCAGAGTGCCCTGAGTGTTCAGTGAATATTTTCTTCACTGAATGAATAAATGAATGACCCTTGAAATATTGTGTCTTAAGTATAAAAATGAAGAAGGATATAGGCCCACTGAGTATTTTTGAGGGGGGCATCAACTGCAGAACTTCCAAGCATGTCACACAAAGAATGGAAAAATAAAATGAATATTGTTAGCCTAGGGGAGAGGAGACAGGAGGGAGTGGGAAGAGGAGGATGGAAGTTGGTTTGACATGGTAGAAGCTTCAAGTATCTCAGGACTCTATTATGAAAAGGGATTATCCTATTCTGTTTCTATTTCTAAATGCTCAACTGGTATAAATAAATGATCGTTACAGGCAGATTTCAACTCTATTTTACATAGTCCAAGCTTTCCAGTGATGTCCCAGTTGCCACTGAGGGAGCACATTTTTCCTTCTTGAAGGTTTGAAATGAATGAAAAATTCATGGGGATGATGGTCAGACTAGAGAATCTTAATATTGTGCCAGACTATGATACGTTTATTCTGTGAATGAAATCATACAGCTTCCTTGTACTGAATGTATCATTTGGACAAATGGACACAGAGAATATATTTACAAATAAGCATCGGAATTAAACTCAATAGTTTGCAAATATAAACCTGATTTAGTAATCTTTCCAGCTTTCCGAATCAGTTGAAAAAGTTTTAAGACCTATAAGTGCTCCACTATATGAAAATAATTCCCAATTTCTCTCTTAATTTTTTGATACTAATCTTCCATGCCCCCTCCTTCCTCTCCTTTTTTCTCACCATACACACACACACACACTCAAATTTTAATCACTATAAAGATTACTGACTCATATTTCTAGAATTCCCTCAATCTTTTCCCAGATTTAACTTAAAAACAGAGGCTAAATGGTGCTGCTGGAACATCTCCTCTTGATATACAAAAAAAATTTTTTGCAGATTTGAAAAAGAGTAATACCCTAACTTCCTTTCAAAAGCTGAGATTCCATGCTCTCACCCTTTCTGTCAATAGAAAAAGACCCACATGTGTCCTGAAGTAAACTCTGCGTCTCAAGGGAGGAGACCACGAGGATTCTTTACATCTTCCCACAGGACCAAGTATAATGCCTCAATTAAGTAACTGGTACTCGAAATAAATGTCGACTGTCAAATACATAGTTTTCTGAAAACCTGGCAGAAGGTGCTTTAGAAGAATTTGTCTCTATCCGAGCTTCTTCACTTTTGAAGGTTCCAAAGGACTTTTATAAAGGGACATAAAAGATAATTTAAATAAACCAATATATTAATAATCATGCTTCGAATGGATCTCATAGGATTAGAACTGTCCTACTTCATTTAGATTGCTTTTAATAGATGTGACTTTTCTAATTTTCTTGATTACAGTTTCATAGGTAACACATTCATCAGCTGTAGTCATCTTTTTCCGTTCAGATCTAGATAAAATTGGACTAATTCCCATTCCACATCCTATTGAAAGTTTAATGCAAGCCTTAAGAAGAAGGTAAGGTGGGGAATGTGTGTTTGGGATGAGGAGGGTAGGTTCTCATGCTACCTCCAAACTCATCTGCCTCCAAACTCTTACTTCTGCTAGATTAGCTCAGTGTATGGTTCATCTCACAGTCTCCACAAACTGCCAAGTTCTACACAATACCTTCCATATGAGTAATTCAGCCCCTTTATCTCCACCAAAAAGCAAGAAGGAAACAAACAAAAAGAGGTGTTGAGATATCCTTTTATGTAAAGCAGACTTCACAGAAGTTTTTAGAACAGAGGGAGTTTATATCATGAGAACACACACACACACACACACACACACACACACACACACACACCCCTCAAAACTGAATATTAGACATCTCTCTTCTTCAAATGGCCCTTTCCACTAAGTGGGTCCCAGCTCCTAAAAAGTTCTATAGGTCTCCTTCTCCTTGTTTTCCATCACCTACAAAGTCCTTCTAATTTCTTAAACAGAGCAGTATGGCAATGTTAACATTTATTAGAAATTCAGCAAAAAAATATTAATCATCTTTGATATTTCCTTTTCTTGCATCCCCTATAACTAAATTGTCCCCAGATCTATTTTTGTTCTTCAGACGTTATTCCGAATGAACTTCTTTTCTTTCCTGCTATCTGTTCTCTAGTCCAAATCCACAAAGCCACCACAGCTTTCTATCTGTTCTCCTACATTGTAATATATGACCAAACACATGAAAATGTATTTGCTCATATTCCATTCTTACTTTAAAATGTGCTGGCAATTCCTAACTTTCCACCCAAGGTTTAAAAGGCCTCTTATACCTAGACCAGCTCTGTATTTTTCCAAGTTAATTTCCTAACACAGACCTCACAACTCACACAAAGCATCACCACTGCCCATACCATCTTGCCTTCATTCTTGACATAGTCACATTCTATGGCAGTTCCCTATATCTCCTTTGTTTACTCAAATCCTACCCATGTCTGAAGATCCCCCTCCCAATCCCATTCCCATTTTACAGATTTCAAGCCTAAACTTCTTTCTCACTTTATCATACAACTGTTCAGACAGCAACACACAGTTAAGAACCCAACTTTTCAAGCATTTTTGTTTATTTTCTTGTATGTTTGCTTCCTAAATTTGACTTGAATTCATAGGAATAGGGAAGACTCTATTTTATGTGTTATTGTGTCCTATCACAGAGTCAAGGCTAAGTCTGGACATACAAAAATGATTTTGGTTTATTGAACTAGATAACAGCTAAGAACTTAGGCTGGGAATGGCCACCACTTACTCGTTGTGAGCTATCAAGGCAAATTTTTAAATTTCTCTAGGGTTATGTTTGTAAATGTGAGTGATGGGGTCACCATGAAGATTAAGTGATATAAGGCATATAAAGCATTGAGCATAATGTCTTTGGCATTTTCGCCTGACCATTTTTAAGGATCAAGTGGAAAGAGCATTTGAGGTCATCTACTCCAACACCTCCATTTCACAAATAAGAATATTAAGTTCCAGAGAGATTAATTAAACTGAAAGACTAGATCCTTCTAGGAGAAACAGCTGGTGACTTTCCCGAGGTACTTATTGGCTTAGGGCTGACAATCGACCCAAACTCCTGACTCTTAGCCCATTGCTCTTTCTGCAACATTCCAGTGCCACCAGAAGTAATTTGGAAGTTGAGAAACCTTCAAGTGATTGACAAAAATTCTACAGCAGAGGCTGTACTTGGTGCATTATGAAAGATTCTAGAGAATGGCTTTTAAAATGGCTTTAGATCATTCTGAAAACAAATTAATTTAAAAATCAATAAAGAATTAAAAGATGTTATCTGTGATTCTAAACAGTAAGAGGACAAGATTGAATCACTTTTCTCCCTTAGAATAAAACAAAATGGATTTTAATATTTACCCTCTCAATGTTCTCATACCTCCAAAATAACATCATAAGTTTTTAAAAGTATGTGTGTATGTGTGTTCATGCTCTAACAAACCAACACAAGTGTGTGCACATGTGCTTGTTGAGTGGGGAAGAGAAATCTACATCACCTGTTGGACTGGTTTCTACACTGACATCCTGACTCTTGATAACCCCAGAACTGAAGAGGCTCCACAAAGAAGACTGGGTAAATCCAAGCAGAATGTCAATTAGAGGAGCTCCCTGAAGCTTACCTCTTATCTAGAAGAATTTCAGAGACAGTGGGTGACTTCAAGAGGCTATCAGGGTGCCATTTCTCCTATGGCACAATCTGTAATGGTTAAGCCCCACCAGTCAGTGCATGGTGGGGGTTTGCTGTCTACATCCAGCTGTATCACCCATGTCATCTTGGGACAGTCCTCTTTCTCCCCACCTACACATATGCTTCCTCACACACACATATACATGCACATGCACATACCTAGAAACCTTAGGGATATCCACTCCGCCTGTAGAAACTGCATACAAGTTGCTAGAGCAGAGTCTCTCTGGGAGACTGACTCACTTCTTGGAAATTCCAGAGGGTTAGAAACAAAACAAAGCCTGTATCTTCTATGCTCAGACCTACAAGGAAATTTTAGAAACTAACCAGCATTTACCAAATATTTTCTATGTTCCGTCTACTCTTCTAGGGAATCTAGCACGGACAATAATGTTTACTTCTGTCATATTAACAACTTTATGTCCATCTGCTACCATAGGACTCAGTAGATGCTCAAAAAATACTTGGCAAATGAATTCCAAATGAACTTGTCCAAAGTCCCACAGTGAATGGCAAAACCAGAAATCAAACTAAGATAGGAATGACTCCAAAGAACATACTCTTAAGCCACTAAATTATACCATCTTAAATCCTACACTATACGTCCCATGGGAGTCTATAACCTTCTTGTTATGGACTGAATATTTGTGTCCCCCGCCCAAAGACATATATTGTAACCCTAACCTCCCAGTTGGCTGTATTTGGAGATGGGGCCTCCAAGCATTTAATTAAGGTTAAATGAGCTCAGAAGGATGGGGCCCTGATGCAATGGGATTAGTGTCCTTAAAGAAAAGATCTCAGAGAGCTCTCTCTCTCTCCCTGCATGCATGCACTGAGGAAAGGCCACATGAGGACATAGCAAGAAAGCAGCCATCTGAAAGTCAGAAAGAGAATCTTCACCAGAAACCAGATCAGCTGAAACCTTGATCTTGGACTTCTAGTCTCTAGAACTGTGAGAAAATAAATTTGTTGTTTAACCATCCAGTCTGCAGCATTTTGTTTTAGCAACCTGAGTGGACTAATACACTTCTGACACGTAAAATTCTCCAGCTCTAAGCTTTATGTGACTCTTGTGTCCTGGTTTATTCTTGTGCACAACAGAGTGTATGCCACAAGGAAAACAAATGTATGTCATACGAAAAATATAGGAAACAAAAGACCATTCCCCATATTAATACATAACTGTGTGCAGAACCCCAGCATATTCAAAGAAAAGAAAACTATGATTTTTTCTGTCAAGCTCTACTCATACTGCCTCTCACCCTCTACCCCAGCTGAAACTTTAAATGGGAAGGAGAGGAGGGTAGATTGTGACAAAATATTCCGTGGTATTATACATTCAAAATAGTTATTAAAAACATATTGATGGAGGAAGGATTCATAATTTGGGTAAGAGTAAACTAAATATCAAAGTAGCAAAATCTTTTTACCCCAAGCATTTTTCTTGATTTCTACTTTTTTACATAGTAGACAGCAGAATCTACAAAGAAATATTTATAGTCACAGAGCAGAGTGTGGAGTTGAACCAGAGCCCAGAGCCCTGTGACAATCCTGCAGGCTCTCTCTCTGGAACTTAGGAACCTTGGACAGCTCCAGAATCCATCCAGGACTCCTGAGCAGTACCCAGAGCAGCTCTAACGGCCAGAGTAGGAAAACATGATGAGGTCAGATTCCTCTGAGAGCCTTTCGGAATGGCCTCCACTTCAGTAAAAATATTTGAAGGTCATATATAATAATTTGGCACTCTTGTGGAAAGATTGCTTGTGGTCTGCTGGTGTAAGCCATTGCACAGCTTGTTCCATGGATATTAGACTCCAAATTATTCACCACAATGTCCCCAAGGCCTTATTTACAGTAGAAACTCAGTAAATTATACTTTCCTGCATCAATAACACAATACTAATTAGACAAACGTAGACAAGAAATCTGTACTTGCCTAGAAAACTGTTCTTAGTATTGAAGAACATGACGGTCTGAAATTAGGATCTAACTGAAATGTTTCATCAGGCAGACCTAGTTTTGCTATAAAAAAAGCTACCTCCCACATATATCTGAAACTTATTTATTCCTCTCCCAAATTGCTGGCTGGCCATAATAGACTCATCACTGTAATAGAGAATGGATCTTGCTCAAAGACATCCTCCTGAAGTGTATTCACTAAATGGTCACAAGACTGTGGAATGTTAGAGCTGCAGAGTGATAGATAATCATTCAGTTCAACTCCTTCATTTCAGAGATGAGAAAACTGAAGTCCAGAGAGGTCAAATAATTTACCAAAAGTCACCCAGGTAAGTGCATCCTGTTTTTCCAATAATTTCCTATTTTCATACAACTCCATCTCTGCCTGCCTCCTCTCTCTTCTCTGGCCTTAGCCCTTGTTTCATTATAGCCCCAGTTGTAGACTACAAAGGAGGTGACATACGCAGCCAGCTATCTTCCTGTGAGCAGATTCTCACCGGAAAACTGGCACTTGGTGCCTTGGCAGAGAATTGCTAAAGCAGGAGCAGAGAAGTGCCCACCATCTGGACAGTGTGATGCTTGGTGCCAAATGGGTCCCAGCCATGGGGAAGGAGGAGAAAGGAAGGGTGTCACCCGACTGCACACATTTATTTTCACTTTGAGGGGATTTGTTAGTAACCACGCTGTTTGAGAGGAAGCTGTTGTAGGTGGTTCTGATGGCGGACAAATGCGTAGGCAAGGATGAAACAAGGTGAGGGGTAGCCAGACAATTTGCAAATGATTTTGAGCCACAAATCGTCAGTGGTATCTGGTTAATCTGTACGAATGAAAGGATGCATTTTTGAAGGGTAAAACAATGTGTATGCTTTCCCTTACTTACTCCCCTCTCCCTTTTTAGAAAGGTAGTAAGTACAAGAATTTCTCTGACAGTACCTAGAAAAAAAAATCTTTTATTTAACATGACCCACCGACTCTTCTCTCTTCTTCCTAAATTTTAATCATTTTAACATTTTCCTATGCTACAGCCCTGTGTCCCACCTGTGAAAACCACCCCGATGTACATAATGGTTTTCAGTGGTCAATTAGTAGCATCAAAGTTACTGCAGAGATGAGCAGACTAAAGAAAAAAGAATGAAAAGAATTGAGGACAGTCTCAGAGACCTCTGGGACAAAATTAAACACACCAACATTCGAATTATAGGGATCCCAGAAGAAGAAGAGAAAAAGAAAGGGACTGAGAAAATATTTGAAGAGATTATAGTTGAAAACTTCCCTAATATGGGAAAGGAAATAGCTATTCAAGTCCAGGAAGCACAGAGAGTCCCATACAAGATAAACCCAAGGAGAAACATGCCAAGACACATATTAATCAAACTATCAAAAATTAAATACAAAGAACAAAATACTAAAAGCAGCAAGGGAGAAACAACAAAGAACACACAAGGGAATCCCCATAAGGTTAACAGCTGATCTTTCAGCAGAAACTCTGCAAGCCAGAAGGGAGTGCCAGGACATATTTAAAGTGATGAAGGAGAAAAACCTACAACCAAGATTACTCTACCCAGCAAGGATCTCATTCAGATTTGATGGAGAAATTAAAACCTTTACAGACAAGCAAAAGCTGAGAGAATTCAGTACCATCAAACCAGCTTTACAACAAATGCTAAAGGAACTTCTCTAGGCAGGAAATACAAGAGAAGGAAAAGACCTACAATAACAAACCCAAAACAATTAAGAAAATGGTAATAGGAACATACATATTGATAATTACCTTAAATGTAAATGGATTAAATGCTCCAACCAAAAGACATAGACTGGCTGAGTGGATACAAAAACAAGACCCATATATATGCTGTCTACAGGAGACCCACTTCAGACCTAGGGACACATACAGACTGAAAGTGAGGGGATGGAAAAAGATATTCCATGCAAATGGAAATCAAAAGAAAGCTGGAGTAGCAATTCTCATATCCGAAAAAATAGACTTTAAAATAAAGACTATTACAAGAGACAAAGAAGGACACTACATAATGATCAAAGGATCAATCCAAGAAGAAGATATAACAATTGTAAATATTTATTCACCCAACATAGGAACACCTCAATACATAAGGCAAATACTAACAGCCAAAAAAGGGGAAATCGACAATAACACAATCATAGTAGGGGACTTTAACACCCCATTTTCACCAATGGACAGATCATCCAAAATGAAAATAAATAAGGAAACACAAGCTTTAAATGATACATTAAATAAGATGGACTTAATTGATATTTATAGGACATTCCAACCAAAAACAACAGAATACACATTCTTCTCAAATGCTCATGGAACATTCTCCAGGATAGATGATATCTTGGGTCACAAATCAAGCCTTGGTAAATTTAAGAAAATTGAAATCGTATCAAGTATCTTTTCCGACCACAACGTTATGAGAGTAGATATCAATTACAGGAAAAAAATCTGTAAAAAATACAAACACATGAAGGCTACACAATACACTACTTAATAACCAACAGATCACTGAAGAAATCAAAGAGGAAATTAAAAAATACCGAGAAACAAATGACAATGAAAACACGACGACCCAAAACCTATGGGATGCAGCAAAAGCAGTTCTAAGAGGGAATTTTGTAGCAAAACAATCCTACCTTAAGACAAGAAACATCTCTAATAAACAACCTAACCTTACACCTAAAGCAATTAGAGAAAGAAGAACAAAAAACCCCCAAAGTTAGCGGAAGGAAGGAAATCATAAAGATCAGATCAGAAATAAATGAAAAAGAAATGAAGGAAACAATAGCCAAGATCAGTAAAACTAAAAGCTGGTTCTTTGAGAAGATAAACAAAATTGCCAAACCATTAGCCAAACTCATCAAGAAAAAAAGGGAGAAGACTCAAATCAATAGAATTAGAAATGAAAAAGGAGAAGTCACAACTGACACTGCAGAAATACAAAGGATCATGATAGATTGCTACAAGCAACTCTATGCCAATAAAGTGGACAACCTGGAAGAAATGGACAAATTCTTAGAAATGCACAACCTTCTGAGACTGAACCAGGAAGAAAGAGAAAATATGAACAGACCAATCACAAGCACTGAAATTGAAACTGTGATAAAAAATCTTCCAACAAACAAAAGCCCAGGACCAGATGGCTTCACAGGCGAATTCTATCAAACATTTAGAGAAGAGCTAACACCTACACTTCTCAAACTCTTCCAAAACATAGCAGAGGGAGGATCACTCCCAAACTCATTCTACGAGGCTACCATCACGCTGATACCAAAACCAGACAAAGAGGACACAAAGAAAGAAAACTACAGGCCAATATCACTGATGAACATACGTGCAAAAATCCTCAACAAAATACTAGCAAACAGAATCCAACAGCACATTAAAAGGATCATACACGATGATCAAGTGGGGAATCCTAGGAATGCAAGGATTCTTCAGTATACGCAAGTCAATCAATGTGATATACCATATTAACAAATTGAAAGAGAAAAACCATATGATCATCTCAATAGATGCAGAGAAAGCTTTTGACAAAATTCAACACCCATTTATGATAAAAACCCTCCAGAAAGTAGGCATAGAGGGAACTTTCCTCAACATAATAAAGGCCATATATGACAAACCCACAGACAACATCGTCCTCAATGGTGAAAAACTGAAACTATTTCCACTAAGATCAGGAACAAGACAAGGTTGCCCACTCTCACTACTATTACTCAACATAGTTTTGGAAGTTTTAGCCACAGCAATCAGAGAAGAAAAAGAAATAAAAGGAATTCAAATCAGAAAAGAAGAAGTAAAGCTGTCACTGTTTGCAGATGACATGATACTATACATAGAGAATCCTAAAGATGCTACCAGAAAACTACTAGAGCTAATCAATGAATTTGGTAAAGTAGCAGGATACAAAATTAATGGACAGAAATCCCTAGCACTCCTATACACTAATGATGAAAAAACTGAAAGTGAAATTAAGAAAACCCTCCAATTTACCACTGCAACAAAAAGAATAAAATATCTAGGAATAAACCTACCTAAGGAGACAAAAGACCTGCATGCAGAAAATTATAGGACACTGATGAAAGAAATTAAAGATGATACAAATAGATGGAGAGATATACCATGTTCTTGGATTGGAAGAATCAACATTGTGAAAATGACTCTACTACCCAAAGCAATCTACAGATTCAATGCAATCCCTATCAAACTACCACTGGCATTTTTCACAGAACTAGAACAAAAAATTTCACAATTTGTATGGAGACACAAAAGACCCCGAAGAGCCAAAGCAATCTTGAGAACGAAAAATGGAGCTGGAGGAATCAGGCTCCCGGACTTCAGACTATATTACAAAGCTACAGTAATCAAGACAGTTTGGTACTGGCACAAAAACAGAAATATAGATCAATGGAACAGGATAGAAAGCCCAGAGATAAACCCATGCACATATGGTCACCTTATCTTCGATAAAGGAGGCAAGCATATACAGTGGAGAAAAGACAGCCTCTTCAATAAGTGGTGCTGGGAAAATTGGACAGGTACATGTAAAAGTATGAAATTAGAACACTCCCTGACACCATACACAAAAATAAACTCAAAATGGATTAAAGACCTAAGTGTAAGGCCAGACACTATCAAACTCTTAGAGGAAAACATAGGCAGAACACTCTATGACATAAATCACAGCAAGATCCTTTTTGACCCAGCCCCTAGAGAAATGGAAATAAAAACAAAAATAAACAAATGGGACCTAATGAAACTTCAAAGCTTTTGCACAGCAAAGGAAACCATAAACAAGACCAAAAGACAACCCTCAGAATGGGAGAAAATATTTGCAAATGAAGCAACTGACAAAGGATTAATCTCCAAGATTTACAAGCAGCTCATGCAGCTCAATAACAAAAAACCAAACAACCCAATCCAAAAATGGGCAGAAGACCTAAATAGACATTTCTCCAAAGAAGATATACAGATGGCCAACAGACACATGAAAGAATGCTCAACATCATTAATCATTAGAGAAATGCAAATCAAAACTACAATGAGGTATCATCTCACACCGGTCAGAATGGCCATCATCAAAATATCTAGAAACAATAAATGCTGGAGAGGGTGTGGAGAAAAGGGAACCCTCTTGCACTGTTGGTGGGAATGTAAATTGATACAGCCACTATGGAGAACAGTATGGAGGTTCCTTAAAAAACTAAAAATAGAACTACCATAGGACCCAGCAATCCCACTACTGGGCATATACCCTGAGAAAACCATAATTCAAAAAGAGTCATGTACCAAAATGTTCATTGCAGCTCTATTTACAATAGCCAGGACATGGAAGCAACCTAAGTGTCCATCATCGGATGAATGGATAAAGAAGATGTGGCACATATATACAATGGAATATTACTCAGCCATAAAAAGAAACGAAATGGAGGTATTTGTAATGAGGTGGATGGAGTTAGAGTCTGTCATACAGAGTGAAGTAAGTCAGAAAGAGAAAAACAAATACAGTATGCTAACACATATATATGGAATCTAAGGGAAAAAAAAAAAAAACGTCATGAAGAACCTAGTGGCAAGATGGGAATAAAGACACAGACTTACTAGAGAATGGACTTGAGGATATGGGGAGGGGGAGGGGTGAGATGTGACAGGGTGAGAGAGTGTCATGGACATATATACACTACCAAATGTAAAATAGATAGCTAGTGGGAAGCAGCCGCATAGCACAGGGAGATCAGCTCGGTGCTTTGTGACCACCTAGAGGGGTGGGATAGGGAGGGTGGGAGGGAGGGAGATGCAAGAGGGAAGAGATATGGGGACATATGTATATGTATAACTGATTCACTTTGTTATAAAGCAGAAACTAACACACCATTGTAAAGCAATTATACTCCAATAAAGATGTTTAAAAAAAAAAAAAAAAGAAGATGTGGCACACATATACAATGGAATATTACTCAGCCATAAAAAGAAACGAAATTGAGTTATTTGGAGTGAGGTGGATGGACCTAGAGCATGTCATACAGAGTGAAGTAAGTCAGAAAGAGAAAAACAAATACACTATGCTAACACATATATATGGAATCTAAGGAAACAAAAAAAAAAGGTCATGAAGAACCTAGGGGCAAAACAGGAATAAAGACACAGACCTACTAGAGAAAGGACTTGAGGATATGGGGAGGGGGAAGGGTAAGTTGTGACAAAGCGAGACAGTGGCATGGACATATATACATTACCAAACGTTAAATAGATAGCTAGTGGGAAGCAGTCGCATAGCACAGGGAGATCAGCTCAGTGCTTTGTGACCACCTAGAGGGGTGGGATAGGGAGGGTGGGAGGGAGGGAGACGCAAGAGGGAAGATATATGGGAACATATGTATATGTATAACTGATTCACTTTGTTATAAAGCAGAAACTAGCACACCATTGTAAAGCAATTATACTCCAATAAAGATGTTAAAAAAAAAAAAAGTTACTGCAGAGGTTTTCCTTTTAGCGATCTTGGTTTCCTATGTACATACCGCTTTTGGCAACAGTTTTCAAGTAATGTGTATCTTAATTATTATAGTCCATGTTAATTATGAAGATAGTTGGAGTGAATTACACCACAGTGAGAGCATGGGTGCATTAAAGTGTTTTTCCCACATTAAGAATCATATTGAATTTTCAATCATATATCCACAATACATCATCTCCATTGTTTGGCATTCTAGAGTTTGCAGAGCACATTCGCATACATGGTGCCATTTTAATTTCGATGGTAATAATCTGATGTTGGCAATTATCCCTACTTTATAGAAATACTAAAAAGCTTAACAGACAGAACTCAGGCCCTGAGAAGCATTGTGGCATGAGGATCCAGAACTCACACTGGAACCACATGTACCCATATTTGGATCTCAAAATCTCCTGTGGCCCAGGACAATTTAGTGAATATCTCCAAGTTTCAATGGTAGCAAATCCTGCCTCTAAGACTCTTGTGCATTCAAATAAGGTAATAATAGGAAGATCCTTGGTGTTGGAGGTGCCTATTTCTTTTCCCTTCTCAACTAACTCCAGGTCTCATGCTTTTCTATTATACAATGATACCTTTCCTTTCCTCTTTTTTTGATGTCTTTATGATCAGTGAGACACTTTCTGAGATATTTGTATATGATTAGGAGAATAAAACCTTTAACCATGGAACACAGCCAGGAGGAATAACAGAGATAAGAGAAAAAAATATTATGCTCCAAACTTGAACTAACCAGCCCAATCAACACTATTATTAATGGAATAAAATTGGGATTAGACATAAATTTTTTTTTAAATAATGTGAGTTTTTTTGGTTTTCTTTTTAAATTATTATTTATTTATTATTTATGGCTGTGTTGGGTCTTCATTTCTGCGCGAGGGCCTTGTCCAGCCGTGGCAAGCGGGGGCCACTCTTCATCGCGGCGCGCGGGCCTCTCACCATCGTGGCCCCTCCTGCTGCGGAGCACAGGCTCCAGACGCGCAGGCTCAGCAGCTGTGGCTCACGGGCCCAGTTGCTCTGCGGCACCTGGGATCTTCCCAGACCAGGGCTCGAACCCGCGTCCCCCGCATCGGCAGGCAGACTCTCAACCACTGTGCCACCAGGAAAGCCCTAGACAGAAATTTTTAATGTATATCTATCTCCCAAACTTAATACGGTCATTTTCCTTTTATTTTTTTAAAGGTCTTTAATCCATCACCATAAATAACCAAAGTTAATTTTCTTTTTTCTGTTTTATAGTGATTTAAATTCATATTTAGTAAAAAGTAGGCCATTCATAACCAAAATGCTGAAGTCTAATAAACTTCTTCTGCAATGATTTTTATTTTATTTGTTGCTGCAGTAATATGCAATCTAAGGACGAAGCCAAAAAAGAAAAAACAATGCATTTGGTGCAGCTGACCCATTCAAAGTCTGTTCAAGCTAGAATGATGGCCTCAAGGCAAAATCCTCAGTACTTGGAGTATCCTTTTGGTTCATTAGGATTCAACCTTTGTGAACTAAAATCTGATGACTTTAATAGTTCATTTTTCAGTCAAGGAGAAGGCACTGCATCCCTGCTAATAGGAATCCATTTGTTATAGTGTGTCTCTCTTTGAATACAACCAAGGGTGGATGACCACATAATTTCATTACTCTGCAGCAGACCATAAGTTCTACTCACAAACTGTAGGCAGAAAGATTTCCTCCTCATTAGGAAAGGGATGCTTCTGCCCACTCTTCATGTTTCCTTCCATACAGAGGGTGCTACGTTAGTGCAACTCTCCTAGGCTTTCTTCTCTGCTTCACTCCTTCCTTTCAAGGAAGTAGGAATAATTCAGTCCTATTAGTCTTGAAGGGCAAATTTGGAAAGCATAGTCCAGGCTTACTCCTTCCATTTTTTCTTCAAGAAATGACGGTCTCCAGAAGCCTGTAATCTGGTAACCCAAGGCACCAGGTACACAGGATACTGTTTCATAGCTCTGAAAAGCATGTGATGCATCTTGATAGAATTACCAAAAGCTGGCAATGAGATTGCAACTTTAACCATGAGATTGCAACTTTTTGACCAAAGTTTACATTGATCTTTATGGCTATAATAGAGTTAATATCTAACTTTTGAAGGGATAGAAATACTCAATATTTAATATATCTTCTTATATATTTCATTCATTGAATAAAGCCTACTACTCCAACTCCAAAATGACAGAAAAGAAACCACTAATTAAACCATATTTAATTTTCAAAGCATACTCACAATCTAATCTAGTTGCCCATGTCAAATATAATTTTATATATTTGACAATTTATATTTATGTTTTATATAAATACATACATTTATATAATTTATATTATATAATTAGATTTGATATGATATATAGAGAAATACACGTATATGTAAAGAGAAAGAGATAAAAATTTGGTCTTTTAAATTTGAATTTCCACAACTCATGAAGAGGGATACTTTTTTCCTATTCTAACTGCCCAGGTAATCTTTAGTATAGGATGAGAGAATTTAAAAATCAACTATAAGAAATGTGGTTTATCAATCATCATTTAGAAATTTTTGAAAATACATATTAGGATAAACTTCCAAATAAATATTTACAAATCAAAGGAATTGAGCCACCTGAGAAACCATTTCACCCTCCTCATGCCTAATGATACCCCAAATATCCCAGGCACGTGGGTATTAAGAAGTACATTAAGTCCAGGAAATGAGGTGATGAAAGAATAGGCCAGAAATGTTCTCTTGTGTTCTTCACGGGTGGCAGGTGGTTATTTCCCTTCCTAGCCCTGGAATGTCATCCTAAATCCAGGTTGTCTGGGAAGCCGCTGCAAAACTGCCTAAGCCTTAGGCCCCTAGGCTCTGTCCAGCCTGTTCTCTTCCAGATCAAGTAAGCTCTGCGCACTTGTTTAACTTTTCCTCACAACCTCACTTTCCCTAACCTTTCAGGATCTTTTAGGACATGTGTGATACTTCATTTACCTTTCCTCAATGTCCCTTCAGAATTCCAATTCAAAGCTCCATTTAATTTGACAGCCTTTCCCCCATTTATGCCAAAAATGTGCAACTTCACATCAGCCAGAAAGAAGGAAAATCAAGGTCTCTCCCTTACTTTGGGAATATGTACAGTTATGAGGTATATCGTGTTAATAAAGAACACAATAAACGGGTGATTATCATATATCTGAACACATTGCAAAGAAATTAAGGAAAATGTCATTAATTCAGACCTTATTTTGTCAGAAACTTTGGTTGGTTTATATCCTAACATAAATTTACCTTTATGCTATTTACATATACACTTTAAAGCTTATTGACAGGTTCAGTAGGAATGTTTACATCAAAGTAATTGAGGAAATCAGGTGCTTTAGGTATCATTAAGAGACTACAAAGATTTGTCTACTTTTACTTGGTGCATGTTTTAAGCGACTGTAGTCCATGCGTTGTATAATGCCTGCTATATGGCCTTCCTAAATATATTTGTATAGTTAGGTTATATTTTCTATGAAAATTATTTCAGAATAAAAAGGTAGTCATTACAAAATATTTGATATAAAATGGGGCCTGAGGATTGATCCAGCTGAGGCCAACTGCCCTACAGGGCTAGACCCCAAGACCTCTCAGCCTTCATTTCCCACCAGTCTTCTGGCTCAGCCCAGACCTTCTGCTTTCCTTGCTGCTTCTCAGACACATCATGTCTGTTTCTGCCTCAGGACATTGGCACTTGTTATGCCATTGCCTAGAACACTTTTCCCAAGTTATCCACCTGGTTCATCCCCTTCATTTGGGTCTCTGCACAAAGGTTACCTTATCGGAAAGGCTATCAATGACCTTCTTATAAAACAGTTCTATCAACTCACACACTTTGACAATCTGCAAACCATATCCCCTTACTCTTCCTGTTATGAGCAGAATGTTTGAATCCCCTCAAATTTACACATTGAAGCACTAACCCCCAGTGTGGCTGTATTTGGAGATGGGGCCTCTAAGGAAGGAAGTATGGTAAAATGAGGTCATAAGTGTGGGGACTGGATCTGACAGGAGTAGTGTCCCTATAAGAAGAGATAGCAGAGAGCCCCCTCTCCTTCTGTGCAGGCGCAGAAGAAAGGCCATGTAAACACACAGTGATATGGTGACCGCCTACAAGCCAAAAGAGGAATGAAACCATCCTTGCTAGCAATTTGATCTTGGACATCTCTGCCTTCAGAACGGTGAGAAATAAATCTCTGTTCTTTAAGCCACCAGTCTGTGGCATTTTATTATGGCAGCCTGAACAGACAAATACACCATCCTACATTCATGAAGGTAAATGAAGGCAATGAAGAAAAATGTGTCTCCAAATATGCTAATAAAATATACCTTCGTTACACTTATCATGACCTATCACTGCGTTTCTGCCTTTGGTGTGTCTCCCATCTAGAAAGGAAAGAACGTTAAGAACAAGGCCTTTGTCTTGCTCATCACTGAATCCACAATAGTGTAGGTATTTGTTGGACATATGAATGTTAAGGAATGAATTTTAAAGTAATATAAATTCTATTGTCTGTGATTTTATTATGTCTTCCTCTAGTTTGTCTGAAATGGCAAGATCTTTCCAAAACAAAAGTCAGAAAAAAATGCATTCTACGTCTTTTCTGCCTTGTAGTGATGAGACACAGCAAGAATATGAAACCTACTTCTCTGGTGTCCAAAATAGAGCATGCCATCACCACCTGTGATATTAAAGTGAGGAAGAAACAAGGAAAAAAAGAGCAAAAGGAAAGCATGGACATTTCATAAGCAAACAGGGAAGCCATTGCAATCTAAATTTATGTTGATAATGTATACTATGCTAGATAGCATGAGAAATAAGAAGACAAAAATACACCATTTCTTGTTATCTTGGAGGGACGAGCAGTTACATTTGCTCTTACAGTTGTCAAATGTGTTCTTCTTGTATTATGTGGTTCCATAATGACCACTAGAAACTGGGGGCTGACAGTTCTATTGATAGACGAGCAACACACTGCAGGCTGTCATGTTTCTCATTTACATCTTAGACTCTAATCTGTTTTTCTTTCCTCCATGAAATCAATTCTGTAGCAATCAAATAACCAGCACACAAGGCCTTTTAATATCCCAAGTCTTTATCTCTATATAGCTCAGGAAAGGAAAGGTAATTAGAAGTGATGTACTATAGCTGGTGAAGGGAGACAAGTTAGACAAATCAGTACTTCATCATTACTCTAAGGAGGTATCACTATATCTGCTTCATTCTTGATTCAATCCTCCTCGGTGACATACTGTTGAGCCTTTTATTTGATCCCTGGAGGACACAGACTCTAAAATGGGTATCATTAGCTGGGATTTTGTTTCATTTTCTGTGAATTTAAGGCATCACCAAAATAGAGTTTGTTTTTAACTGTGGGATGATACCGTCACATGCACACAGCCCTGGATGAGTAGGCTTTGTAAGATATGAAAAGGCTCAAGGAAAATGGCTTTTCCAAATTCTCATCGATTTGAGTGTTTTGAGCTGAGCTCTGCAAGTTGAGAATTTCTTGCCTAAGTGATTTAAGGAAAAAATGATAAGAAAATGCCACAAGATCCAGGCAAATTTTATTGGTCTTTCTCTTTGAAATTTTGTTTACTACTTCATACCCATAGCTTGCATATATGAGGCAGTTATGCCAGGGTCTAAAAAACATGGAATTTAGCTTCAAAAGACCCAAGTCCAATTCCTGTTTTGCCTCTTACTAGCTACTACTAGTCATTAAAATCCCTGACCCTCGATTTCCTCATTTGTATAATGGGAATAAAAAGACCAGTCTTTGACTATAAGATGCACATTTTTTCCATGTTAGTAACTGAAATTGAGATGCATCTTACAATGTATGGTTGCTTTCAATAATCCACGTTAGTGTTTTGGACCAACCTATTGCTTAGGGCCACCCTGGATTCCAGAAATAATAGAGCTGAGCCACTGCTAAGCTGAGGACATGGTCATGATCCTGTCACCACCTCCTCAACTCATCTCCCTGGCTGTATTTACACTGTCCCTTTGTTCCAACCCCTCTCTCTGCTGAACCCAAGTTTGGAAGCCTGTAGACCGAAAACTTAGGGATTTAATGTGGGGCAAGCATAGCACAGAGCCAGGTAGATTTCCTTAATTTTTCCCTAGTTCTATTACCTGTCTGTTATGATAATGCCCCTATTACAGACACTTCAAGTCAAAAGTCACGGAGAGAATACTGGTGAACTCGTCTGGGGCTCAGGGAAAGACTCAAAGTACATTTACAATAAGACTAAAATAAAATTTCTAGGTGATTAAAAAACACTTTGTCATGGTCAAGTAGCATAATTTTTTGCTTTCATAGTGGTACATATTAAAAAGGACTTTTATAATCTATGGTATGTTAGATTCAATGAAACATAGCACCAACAGCAGGGTTAGATGAGAAAATATAGGTAAAAGTGCTTTGTAAATGGCAAAAGCCAATACAAATGAAAAATATGATAATAAGATTTGGTCAGGAATCAGCTGAAGATAAGGAAGACCACTCTAGGTATTTTAAGCGGAAAGGAATTTGTCTAGGTTCCTACAAAATCATTGGGAGGGCAGAAGAGGAGGCTCTAGACTGTGCCTTTGAGAACGACTCTCAGAACAATACTCTTAACACTGGACAATCAAGACATTTGCTGCCTCTGCAACAGTCAGAATGCTGGGAAATCAGGAAGTCACCTCTGCAACTGGTAACTCCAAAAGTATTGTCTTAAATACAATCCAGAGATTAGGAGACTATCTCGGAATTGTTCACTCCAGAGCCAGCCACATACCAAATAAACAGATGTCTCGTATCCCATGACCTGCTTCTCCACAAATACAAAACTAATGACAAGTAACAGGGACCTGTGTTAACACACTTGCAGAAACACCCACTGATTCTGTGACCATGCTTGACAGCAAGAAACAGGAGAAGCAACAGAAAGACAACCTCAGATTCACTTCTTCCCCTTGTATTTCCTGGTAGTAAGTCTAACTAGTGAAACCTAAATCACACCTAGAACCTTGGCTGAAAATAAGTTTAAAAGGTAGTTTTTAGTTCTCCAGCATCTGAATAGAAGGAGGTGTATGAGGGTGAGGAAGGAATAAATGTAAAGGGACAATTCAGAGGATGTAGGGAGTAGTAGAAGACCATGTCTCCCTCCCACCCTTAAGATGAGAAGAGTTACCAATTTAGTCATTAAAATCCATCCCATAGCTGAGATGTGAAAAATCAAAATGACTTAAATTCCAAAAAGGCACAGCCCTTCTCAGGAGAAAAGTGATCATTGGCTGTTTTAATTCTGGCAGAGCAGTGAGAGGAGGAATCCACATCGATGGGGTAAGGAGAAACCTGCCAAATTCGAACAAACTGTCAACAGCCACATGTGAGCTAACACAACGGACAAGAATCTTGGGGAACTCCAGTCACAGAGCAAATCTACACTCACTTTCCAAAACTTACCCAGGAGCTTCACTGATGTATAGGGTGGCATATCAAAGACTGGGGATAGGAAAAGAGAGTTGGAAGAAATCCCTCTATTGCACTCCAGTCCTGCCTGCCCCTAGTTCAGCCAGAAGCCCACTACAGGCTGTTAGAGAGTCAGGAGCACTAAGAGTAATCTCTCCAAGGCACTCCAGAGCTTTACCAAGTGCATTCCAGAGGCCCTTCAAAGTCTGGAGGCAGAGCATCAGAGTGGAGAGATTTCCAAAGGAACATAAAGCTAGGTGTGGAACGATAGAGGAAAAAAGATTCCCCACTGACTTATAAGTCCTAAGAGAATACATGGAAAATTTAGAGAAATGCTCAGTCTAGAGTTTAAAGTTTATCTGTCTAGGGTAGTACATAAATGAGAGTGACAAGGTATGTTTTAAAATTTTATATACAGCATATATATAATAGAAACATTCATCATGGTAACCATCAATTGGTAGAGGTCTACATTGGATATGGATTCAGAAAACATTATTCCTAGGCGGATATTTGGTACAGGGGCTTTACAAGAGGCTTTAAACTCACTCTAGAACCAACATGGAGAAAAATAGACTCATACAGCCCAGCAACAACTTGTCAAAGCATTCTGAACACCAATCTCCACCACCAGCATCCACTCCAGTATCTGAACGTGCTATTTACTCAACAATCATCTACTGAGACGCTACTAGGTGCAAAGCAGAGTGTGAGATACTTCCGAAACATCATGCAAAAAGGAACAGAGTATTTGTTGTTCTGGCTCAAGGAAATTACTTTGCCTCTTAATGTACTATGATTGAGACTTCCACACTCCAGGAAAAAACAATGAAGTGAATAATAGTGTGTTCACCCAGCACTATCTAGAAAAGATTCCTCAATGATCTTTTCTCAGAGCCAAGAGGAAAATATCTCAACATGGTGCCTTCTACTGGATATCTCCTTGGGTGTTTCACGTGGGTAAAAATAAGTCAACCATAAGTAATATGCCATGATCATTAGCACTTCTGTGCCTCTTCAAATACCATTTCTACTGCCTTTCTGGGTGAGGGCCCTCCTCTTGGTTCGCAGACAGCTGCCTTCTCACTGTTACCTAATATGGTGGAAAGAGAAATGGTATTTCTCTTCACTGCCTTCACTGCCTTATAAGGGGACTAATCCCATCCTGGGAGCACCATGCTCATGACCTCACCTTAACCTAATGACCTCCCAAAGGCCCCACCTCCAAGTACCATCACACTGGGGTTTAGGGCTTTTACATCCTAATTTGGCGGGATACGAACATTCAGTCCATAGCATATATGAAACATATTTATTAGTTGTGGGGACCAAGAAGGAGTCTAGGAAGCCAAAGAAGCTTGGGAATGTAGTAAGATCATGACTGATGCTGTTCACAGCCACAGAAAAGCAGTTCTGGGAAGAAAATGAAAGGTTCAACCTTCTAGCTGTTGCATTTTTTCATTTCTGTGTGAAACATCCATGTGCTAATATCTTGCAGGCAGCTAGAAATAATGTTCTGAAATTCAGGTGACAGGATTATATTGGAGATACAGTTTTGAATGACTGAGTTGGCGCCACGAGCATAGATGAGAACTTTGTGCTCAAGGTTGGAACCTAAGGAACGTTTATGGGGCAAGGCAAGTAAAGTTGCCAATGAAAGGGACTGAGGAGTGATTGGAATAAGAAATAAACAGAACACAATGGTGTCATAGAAACCACGAGAAAAAGGTGCCAAGTGCTGCAGAATAATCAAGACCAATAAAGACTGAGAAGTGTTTACTGCATTGGCTACTAGATGGTATCAAAAGAATGTCACCACCCTCCTCCCAGGGTCTAGGAAGTAGGGAAGTACAGAGAGAAAGAAGAGGCTTGTCAGAGAATTATACTATAATCGTTAAAAAGACTGATGGTTCCGAGGGTTCTGGCTTTAAATCCTGGCTCAGTCCTTTGTTTTCGACGTGACCAAATTAATTTTTCTAGATAGCAGTTTCCCATCTGTAAAATGGAAATTACACTAATTACATATGTCTATTATGAAGCACTCATAAAATGATAGATAGTAAAGTGCTTAATACATAGCAAATATTTAGTAATCAATATAAATTATTGATTATTTGCGGCTTTATAAGAAGACAGGATTATACCTACTGGTGGTCACAAGATGAAGAGAAAAACATTGTGTTTTGTTTGTTTGTTTGTTTCTTGGCTGCGTTGGGTCTTCGTTGTTGTGCGCAGGCTTTCTCTAGTTGCAGTGAGCGGGGGCTACTCTTCGTTGTGGCCCACGGGTTTCTCATTGCGGTGGCTTCTCTTGTTATGAAGCACAGGCTCTAGGGCATTCAGGCTTCAGTAGTTGCGGCGTGCAGGCTCAGTAGTTGTGGTGCACGGGCTTAGTTGCTCTGTGGCATGTGGGATCTTCCCAGACCAAGGATTGAACCCGTGTCCCCTGCATTGGCAGGCGGTTTCTTAACCACTGTGCCACCAGGGAAGTCCCAAAACATTGGCTTTAATTTTGAAAATTGAGCATGTTTATAGGCTACAGACGATGTTTGTAGAAATAGAGCTTGTAATTGATCAAATACAGTCCTGGAGGATGGAAAAGAATGAAATACAAGATATAGATGACAAATTAGAATTGACTTTTAAAGAATTAAGTCTACAAGTATATACATATGAGAGGGATATGGGGTGGCAGTAGAATCGAAAAGAGGAAAGGGATAATGGAAGATGAGGGAGTTCTCATCTTGTTAGTAAAATTATGGGGAAAGTCAGGTTAACACTTCCCAAGGGACCAATCTATAGGAGGTATTAAAATGTCACTGGAGAAAATTATTTTTACCTTAACTTCTCTCAAAGGGAGTCTGCAGTATCCTATATGACAGGGAGGCAAATTTGATTGCTCCTTGAGGTGGGAAAAGTGAGACAACCTTCCTTCAGCCAGCAAGGCTCATGCATAAGTGATCACAACAGAAGATGACTAAACTACTTTCTAAGAAGGGAGGCTCTGATGACTTGCAGAGCAGCTACTCTGCCGAGTGGGGTGTGCAAGTCTGAGGCCATAGGGAATTGCGTGGAAAAACAGAGGGAAGCTGAGCTAGACACTAGCCCCTCCCTCTTCTTTAACCACTGTCTAAACAACACTGGTTTGGAAGCCTCCAAGTCATCAGCCTGCATGGGGTGCTCAAATCTTGACCTCCGTTAGGAATGGAAATTATCTAGTGAGGATCCAGGTGATGGGGAGTAGGTTAGGGTATTTGAAGAGAGTGGTGGAAGTGATGACAGATTCTGTGAGAAATGTGAAGCCAATAGGTAGGGAAGATAGAAACCGTGCAAGAGGCTGATAGAATGAGAGAAAGGGGAAAGATCAAGTGACTAGAATTCTCTAGGAGGTCATCTATACTTCCCTACCTTTTCTTTAACGTCTTCCGTTTTGCCAGTTCTTTCTGCTGACTTTCTTTGAAACTCTGCCTTTCTTCCTTCCCTCCTTCTCCCCTCCCTACTCTGCCTCACCTTTGGCCTTTAACTTAGCTCAACAGCCCCCTGGTAGCACTGCTTCGCTGAGCTCTGTAGGTGAACACTGGCTTACTTGATCTTATTGGCAGGATAGTATGCTTCTCATTAAGGTGGGGAAAAAGGGGATGGTATATAAATCCCAATTTCTATGACCAAAAAATGGAGTCTAAAGTATTCAGCTATGCTTCCCTTTCCACACATACACAAATTTTCTCTTATATTTTGCTTCAGAGAACTACAGTCAGTCCCTCTGGTAAACTTTATCATAGCCCCTTCAATCCATCCAGTACAAAAGGATTCAAACAGATTGCTTTAAATATGCATGTTCAAGCCAGAGTATTAACTTCAAAATAAGACATTTCCCAGGAATAATGACGGTTGTAGTTAATGACCTGTAGACAGTTTGGTCCATCAACTCCTCCCAGCTGGTTAATACTCCCTGAGGAACTGCCCGGTGTCTCTATCATTATTAACTAATTAGTCCAGCTTTCCTGGAGGTTTCTGTGTTTCTGTGACATCACACCTCCAACAGCTGTGTTTGGTTATCCACTAACCAAATACTGTTTAATTTCTGCTCCCTCTAGACCAGTATTGAATGATGTTCTAGTTTACTTTCACATAACTCCAGGGAAAAAAATGGAATAAGACTACATCTTAAAATGCAACTTCCTACACAATGCAGGCTTTCTAAGATAACTATCTACTAGCTCTGGGATACTAAATAAGTTAATTAATCTCTTTTGAGCTTCATCGCCTCATATCTAAACTGAGGATAATAATAGCAGCTGCTATCATAGGAATCTCCTAGGAATTAAAAGACAAAGCAGAGAAAGCATACTGGACAGTGTATGACAAATAGTAAGTATTCAGTAAGTGGTAACTGTTGTTTATTATTTTCTTTGCTACAAAAGCAGAGGGCACATAGCATAGATATAGAAAATTTTGCACCATTTACACCTCAATCCCAATATTTTGGGCTCTTTTTAAAAACAAGAAATCTGAAAGAGATTTATACAGCACTCATGGCTTCTTAGTTCTGAGTGGGAATACAGAAGGAAAGGAAGGAAAATCAGGGCAGATTTCTTTTCTCACACAATAATTTATTGAATGTATTGAATAAAAGTGCTTAGCCAGCTGTGAGTTTTATGGCCTCTATTACAATAATGATACTAAAAATGATGGCATTCCATTTGATTATGACCTTTAAAAACTTGCTTTTATGTATTATCCCATGTTGCTATCCAAACCACATTTGGACATAAGTAGGTAAGATATTATTACCCCATTTAACAGGAAAAGGAAAGAGAAACCAAGACTTGACTTAACATAAGCTTGGACTTCAGTGATTAATGCTCGTTCAGCACTGTCTCATGACCTTGTGCTCATTTCACTTCTATAAGTGGTCCACAAGCCACCCAGAGCTTCCCATAAAAGCAAGCCAGTGGGAACTCTCTGAACCCCCAGCCCCATCTGCATACTAAAATGCACTGAAAGTGAAGGACAAAAAAAACAGAGTGAGGATGTACAAAACTTTATACCAAACAATTGCTCTTTTCTTCTTCATCAAAAGCCATCGAATGTGGCCACTGAAAGTGGTAAGTGACCCTCAAGAGAAATCGTGTGGTCAGGTCAGGGTTCTGATGTTCCTTCAGACACCAATGTGTGCACTCAGACCAAAGAATTAAAATTGCCTGGGGTTGAGTTTGAGGCTGCAAGCCCAGTGGGAAGGGTGGCAGCAAGGAAGCTAGCTGGCTGGGTGCCTCTGTGCCAGCTCAAGGCAGAGCTTCCACCGATGGGTCCCACCGAGGCAACCATGGCCCCAGGGTTGGAATGCAGCCTCGGGAATAACAGTGCCCTTTGGAGTTGGAGAGTTGTCATCTCTGCAGATCCTCCCCATATCCCTCTCCTGTCTGTCTTTCATGCCATCTCACTTTGCCTCCCTAAAATCAGGTAGAAGAAATAACAGCCTAGAAACTGAAAAGGAAGATTAAACATGCCTCATTGAAAGTGATCTGTTATGTGAACCATTATAAGTCAATGGTCTGAACATTTTTTTAATTTTCAAAATCTTATTATGCCCTTTAATAGGGTTCTTTTGTGGATAAAAATGGTTCAGTGCTTTTATTTTTTTATTTTTATTTTTTCAATGCTTTTAAGTATAAGATCCTTGCTGCTTATAAATGCTAGCTGGAATCACACAAAGGTAGGAAATTATGAATGTGAAAATGTGAAAGTAATAGACTTCTGATGGAACCATGGAGCTGTATATTTTTTTAAATCCTAGGAACAAAATATACAGCTCCCTGTTACAAATAAAATCACAATTATTCTCCTTTAGGTTATCATTTCAACATTTTTAAACCAATGTATTGAAGGAAAACATTTTATAAAAATTTTTTATGTGTCAATAACTTAAAATAGTGGCATTATTAGTTTCACTGAAATGTTTGAATATAGCCTTCCATTTAGAATTTACTCCATATCTAACTATCAGGTAGGGTCACAAAAGAATTATTTAATAGCAACAGACTTGATTCCCATTTCAGTTTCTACATGAAACTCCTGACAACTTGAAAGTATCAGTATAATTGAAATGGGAAAATGAGGTTTGGTCCCAATAATGGCAGGAGAATTGTGCAGCATGAAATTTCAAAAAGTGAAAAACATATAATATATTACTGTAAATCTCTAGAAAATTGGGATCTAACTAACTTGCTTTAGAAAGAAAGGAAACCTCAGGAAGATGTGCTGCCATGAGGATTTCTGTATTGCTTATCAAAGTGACTTCACAGTTAGCCTTGCCATGCTAAACTTGCCCTTCACTGAGAAACACCAGCCCAGGAACAAGCTCATTTCTGACAAAGCTGATGCAGCTGTTTGATGTACAGAGGCGCTCATAAGGATTCCAGAAGCAGGAGTACTGTTTATGCAGTGTACTGGCAGAAAGGAACATTTCATTTAGATGCTCAGATCACGTAATGAGATTTACCAAAAAGCAATGGTGGCACCAGAAACTGTCAAGATCAAAACAAAGCGATGTGGAGTTCATTTTACATCAAGGCAAGCCATCACCGCACAGCAAGAGGCCCATAAAAACAGACCAGTTATACATAGGAACATACAAATTTCCATGATGGGTCAGTCTTATGGCCCATCAAACTCAGCCTTTTCTGTCTAATAATATGTCGATTGATAATCCATGTGAGAAAACAGTTTGCTTCTCTATAATTAAGAGAAAAAGACTGTATTCACTACTCGAACAGTGGCTTTATTCAACTGGCACGGGACTTGTATTTTTTGTATTTTTTTTTAATCAGAGCATAGCCAGAGAAATGATATTAGAGGAATGTGTGGTCTGGTCCACACAACACAGTCATGAAAATAAGCTACAGCTGTTCCGGATTTTGGCACTATTCAACTGAATTGACCATCTTCCTTTGGAGCACAGCACCAACTATCTCTCTGGGGCATGAAATTTAGTACCTTTAGCCCACTTCTTTTTTTGAATTACTGAATTTTATTTTATTTATTTATTTTTTATACAGCAGGTTCTTATTAGTCATCTATTTTATACATATTAGTGTATACATGTCAATCCCAATCTCCCAGTTCATCCCACCACCACCCCCCTCCCTGCCACTTTCCCCCCTTGATGTCCATACGTTTGTTCTCTACATCTGTGTCTCTATTTCTGCCTTGCAAACTGATTCAATACCATTAGCCTGCTTTTTAAAAAAAAAAAAAATCATTAAGCTCCAAATTCCCTATATAACACTATGCATTGCACAGAATTTATATTCCAGGCTTAGATGAAGAAATAGGCATTTCTTCTTGTTGAAGATGAAAGGAGTGCATCTTTTCTCTCTATGGCAATATAGCAGTCACAAGAGTTGCTTTTCCTGGCCCATATGCAGAACTGTGAGAAGATGCCAACTTGTGGGCCAACCTCTGTGAACCTAGTCCTGCTTATTCCTAATCCATGCCGGGAAGCCCCTGAAACAAAGAGATGGAAGCTTTCTAAATGGAGACTGTGTCCTGACTAGCAGAAAGCACGCTGGCAGAGTCAAAGGGCAGATGCTGCATCTTATCTGCTCTCTGCTCTCTAAAGGAGTGACTTATCATTTATGTGAGACACCGATTAACTCCCTACCCAGAAATGTAAGTGAACCAGAACTGCACAAACATAAAGAGACACATTGTTTAGAGGACATTTGAAGACATTAACCTTTACAAAAAGGAAAAAAAAAAAAAAAACAAAGAAGAAAGGAAGAAAAGCTTTCTTCACTGTTAAAGGCCTGGAAAATTGTCAGAGGAATTAACTCTTGGCAAGTTAGTCACTTTGAAAAGAGAGTCTTTTCTCAAATTAGCCTAAATACCACCTCTCTGTGGCCATTTATACTTCATCTTTACCAGGCTAAGACCATGACTTTGATTCTGGCTGTGAAAATTTTGCTTAAAATCTAATGCAGAAGATATGAATGGGCACAACAGTATGGGATTTATACTAAAGTTTAATGCCTTGAACAAAAACTCTGGACCCACGCAGGGGGAGAAAGTCCCACTTGGCCAATTATTTGAGGACTCCTTCAAAGTAATAAGAAGGAAGGCCAGAAGGATGGGAAGAATGGGAGAGAGAGCAAGTCAAAAGAGCAATATCCCCAAATCTAGAATAAATACTAGAAGAAATAAGAACAAAGTCAAAAGTAAAGATAATTTTTATTCAAAAACTTTATACCAAAGAGTTACATTCAATGATTGCCTTTATTCATCTTAGCCCCAGGCCTTTCTCACCTGAAGCTCCTTGGAGATTTAAGCCTTAGTACCTTAAGGCATCCTAGGGTATGTAATGAGAGGATGAATTTTTCTCCCAGCATTTGGAATACTAGTTACATACCACCCGTGGGAGAACCAAGAAAATAGCGACTCAAGTAATTTTCTGTTTCTGTGGTTCAAGTGAAGAACTCAATCTAAATAAATAATTTTCTATAACAGTCCTCCCAAAGCACACAATCAATCTCTCTCTAGCTCGCTCTCTCTCTCTCTCTCTCTCTCTCCCCCTCACCTTTATTACAATCAACCTAAACCTAAATAAGCCACACTTTCTCTCAATGCCATGACTTGGAATCCCCTCTATCCCTATCCCTCCTCCCCTTTAAGGTTTCATCTCCTGGAACCTTTCCTTACCCCTCCCAGGCTGTTTTAGGTGCGTTCTTGCACCTCCCGTAGTGCCCTCTCCTTACTTCTGTTTTTAGCACTCATCATTACATTGTCATGAACTGTGCAGTGTCTCTTTCTCCCCTTCCTTGAGTTCAGGAAAAGCAGCTTAGTTTTGCAATTCCCAATGACTGATTTGGTTCTCAAATAAGAGGTGTCTATAAGTGTCTACTGTCTGAGTTAAAACAACTTTATCTATACCATCAGTCTAAAAACATGTTAATGGAAGCAAAAACTATAATCTTGTTTACTATTCCAAATATTTAATTATCTTTATAATCTGTCAAAATGGCTGTCAAATTCTATTCTGCAGAATCTCGGGATTCCTTGGAAGGATTTGTGGTCTTCTACACGCATTTGATAAGTATATATTGAATAAACGAATGACTGAACAAATGAACAAATGAATGAAATATATAGAAGGATATGTGAAAGTTAGTATATTGAATCCTAGGTATTTCAAATCCTTTTTTAAAAAAATGTGAGAGAATAAACAAATAAACATCTTTGCTTCATATTTTTGGTAGTTTAATTGCTTTCTATTTTTTAATTACAAATTTATAATTTATAATTTTTTATAAACATTTTTATCTTATAAGACTTTAAGGTCCTTTATATCTTGGACCATGTCATGGATTATTTGATATCCCCAGAATTCTAAGCACAAGGATCCTCAGAGAACAAGTGTTTGATAAATTCATTAATAGCAGCAGTAAATTGAAATGAATACAAATTATTTTTTATAAATGATATATTGAATTGCTTTACATGTAAAGAGTATTTTGCATCTAATCTATTCTCAAATAATACTTGCTATTTTGATCATCGCAACTCACACCACATCTAGAAAATACAGTAAGTTAATTATGATACGGAATTTTTAAATTATGTTTCCAATGCATTGTACTTTCTAAAATTCTCCAGTTACTTTTTTTAAATAAAGGGGATAAAAATGACATGAAAAGTAATGAGAAAATAATAAGGAAGGCAAAATGGCCTATAGTGGGCAACACTTCAAATGTCAGGTTAAGGAATTTTTTCTTAATTTAATAGGAAGTGAGGGAGCTTTTTAAAAAGGCTTTTAAACAAAGTTTTGCATAAAATATATGCTTACATTCAAGAGAACCAGGAAAGTTCATAAAAGAACTACATTTCACCTAAAATCCGTAAGAATATCAGTTGGCTCTACAGAAATCATGTCACAACTTCATCATTGGGAACACAGATCTGGAACCAGGCCATCTGAGTTCAGGTCCCAGCAAGCCATCTTACTAGCTAGGTAACCGTGGGAAGTCACATAAACTCTCGGTGCCACTGTAGTTTCCCCATCTCTAAGATGGAGGTAGAAATAAAACCTGCCTCATAGGATTATTGCGAAAATTAACTGAGATAATACATGTAAAACACCTACCAGTGACTAGCACAGAATAAATGCATGTAAATATTAGTAATTAATGTAGTTGTAGGGACTGATATCTGAAAACTATTTTTGTATCAAATAGAGGATTAAATTCAGAAGAAATGAAGATTTCATCATAGGAGTGTCACTGTTACTTTTCCCCAAATGTTCATTTCTCACTTCCTGTCCCGTGTCTCTTCTATGCGCCAGGAAAACTTGAGAGAATGAAACTTGGAACGGAAAGTTTTATTTAATGAATTCCAACCAAAAATTATTTACAAGCATTCAGAAAGAGAAGAAATACGGGAAATCGAAAACAAAAGAACAAAAATCAAAATGGAAGAGCTGCCCACAGGACTGGAAGGTTCTTCATAAAAAGAGAAATCTATCAAAGTCCACCTCCCTTCCGCTGAGCCCTCCCCGCGGGTGCTCTTGGGCCGGCATCCATACACAGAGCATCCGTCTGGAAGTGTGCACTTCACAACCCAGCACCGAGACCAGATGGCACAGCATGGGGACTTCATTCCTGAGTGCAAATGATTTTGTAAATCAGAAGACAAAACCTTCCGAGTGAACACGGTTTCCTAACAGGATTACACAAACCCGGGGATCTGACCCACAGGATAAAAAAGTCTCCAAAAAGCTGCTGCCTCAGTGCGCCCACTACACGTATGGTCTTATTCGCAGAACACACCAGAGAATCATTAGAGATGAGAGTTCTAGATTAAGAAAGAGAATGTAGCCAGGAAATGGAGAGCACATATAGAAATGGTGATGGCATAGCATCTGACCCCATGCTGCAAAGCCCTGGATGAAGGAATTCGTTCATTAAGAAAATATTTACTGAGAGTTTATCATATGGCACACAGTTTATCTAGGTAGCAAGCAGAGGTAAACAGACAACCACTGCATTCATGGCACCTACATTCTAGATGAGGGGAGATACAATCCCAAGGCAAATAAGTAAATTATCATATATCATATCATATCACATGAGGAAAAATCTGAAGATTAAGGGGAAATGAAAAAAATAGTACCGCCACTTTGGAAGATAGTCTGGTGGTTTCTTACAAAACTAAACATACCCTTATCATACGATCCAGAAGTCATGCTCCTTGGTATTTACCCAAAGGAGTTGCAAACGTATATCCACACAAAAACCAGCACATGGATGTTTATAGCACCTTTATTCATAATTGAGAAAATTGGTAAGCAACCAAGATGTCGTTTAGTAAATAAATAAGTAAACCATAGTTCATCCAGACAACGGAATATTATCCAGCACTAAAAAGAAATAAGCTCTCAAGCCATGAAAAAACAGGGAGGAAATTTAATGTATATTGCTAAGTGAAAGATGATAATTTGAAAAAGCTACATACTGTATGATTCCAACTACATGACATTCTAGAAAAGGCAAAACTATGGAGACAGTAAAAAATATCAGTGGTTGCCAGGGATTGGAGGAGGAGAAGGAATGAATAGGTGGAGTGAATGAACGTGAACTATAGATTTGGGGTAATTATGACGTGCCAGTGTAGGTTCATCAATTGTAACAAATGTACCAGTCTGGTGGAGGATGTTGATAATGGGGGAGGTGAGGTATGAGTGGGGGTTAGGGGTTTATGGGAAATCTCTGTACCTTCCTCTTCATTTTGCTGTGAGCATAAAACTGCTTTTAAAAATTGTCTTTAAAAAAGATTAAGGGGCTTCCCTGGTGGCGCAGTGGTTGAGAATCTGCCTGCCAATGCAGGGGACACGGGTTCGAGCCCTGGTCAGGGAAGATCCCACATGCTGCAGAGCAACTAAGCCTGTGCGCCACAAGTACTGAGCCTGCGCTCTAGAGCCCACAAGCCACAACTACTGAGCCCGCGTGCCACAACTACTGAAGCCCGCGCGCCTAGAGCCCGTGCTCCGCAACAAGAGAAGCCACCGCAATGAGAAGCCCACGCACCGCAACGAAGAGCAGCCCCCGCTCGCCACAACCAGAGAAAGCCCGCACGCAGCAGCAAAGACACAATGCAGCCAAGAATAAAAATAAATAAAATAAATCAATTTATTTTAAAAAAAAGAATCTTATTTTAAAAAAAAAAGATTAAGGGGAGCTGTAAATGTAGAAATCACCAATACATCCTCAGTCATCAGTGTATAGAGCTGAGACCACCTGGTGGGTTCATAAAGCTACAGCAAAGAGAAGGTTCCAGTAAGGAGGAAGGGAAATCAGGAGAGTGTGCATCTCAAAGCTGAGCAAAAAGTTTTTTGAGGAGGGATCATGTGTTATTCACGTCTGCGCCAAAGTGGCTGGCCAGGTACACAGTATTCCATGTTTACTGGATGACTCGATTTATTAATTTCATAAACCCAATCCAAATCATAAGCTTCTTCAAGATCCCCTTGCCCACCAAACACTAAAAGGCTTGGAATACAGTTTTAATGGTAGCTGGAACAGCTTTTGGGCATCCCAAATCTATAGCCCAAAAAGAGGGCAAAAGTTTAGACTTCTAAGGGTTTAAACATCCAAATCAGGACACCTATCAATACTATCTACTTTAGTGATCTGTTCGCTACATTCTGTCTCGACTTTTCTTGAATAGCTATAATAATCAAGCTAATTGAGTATTTACTACATACCATGCACTCTGAAATGCACTTTATAAGGATTTTTTCATTTAACCTCACTCTCCCAAACATGAGTTTGATATTACTCTTATCCACATTTTACAGATGATATTGAAATAAAGAGGACATAATTTAGATGAGATCAAAAAGCTACTAACAAATGGAACAGCAGTTCTAACCCAGGGAGTCAGGTTCCAGGAATACTACTAAAAGCACTACTTGAAAACAACCTTAGTCAAGAAGGCATAGGAAAGAAAGCATCTGAGGGAGACTAGTGCTCAAAAAGAAACAAAATATAGCCCCAATCAATCAATCAACTCCTCGAAAAGCTTTGCACCTAAACATAATGGATCGTGTCAGTAAGTGGAGATAGGTGAGTGTATTAGCTGTAAAATCCTCTCTACATCTTAGACTGAATGATACTGTGTAGACATTAGAAACTTGTTGAGCTAAGAAGGCAAATGTCTTAATTGATAAAATGTTAAGAAATATTGCAGTTAATGGGGAATCTCCTCACCAGTTTTTGTAGTGGCTGAATCAATTTACATTCCCACCAACAATGTATGAGGGTTCCCTTTTCTCCATGTCCTCTCCAACATTTGTCATTTCTTGCTTTTTTTGATAACAGCCATTCTAAGGGGCATGAGGTAGTATCTCTTTGTGCTTTTGACTTGCATTTCCCCTAATAATTAGCGATGTTGAACATCTTTTCACGTGCCTGTTGGCCACCTGTATGTCTTCTTTGGAAAAATGTCTATTTGGATCCTCTGCTCATTTTTTAATCAGGTTGTTTGTTTCTGTGTTGTTGTGGAGTTGTATGAGTTCTTTAAAGGGGACAGCAGCAGGTTCAAAGACAGCATTCTTACTTGGGATGCTGCTGGCAGACAGGTAGACACTGGCATAGAAGCCAAGTCAAAGCAGGTCAGGTGCTTATACGGGCTGGCCTGGTGCCTCCATTGTTGGAACCATCACTATGCCCAACACACACCTGGTAATGGAACACTGTGTCACAGGCAGGGAGAAATCCAAGAAGAGAGAAATAGGGCACACATGCTGCACGAACTCCAGTTGCCCAAAACTTTGAAAGAGAATGCTTGTAAACGGGAAGTGAACAAGTGTACTCAGGAAACCAGATCAATGAGAGAGAAACTACTGTAAAGTCTTTCTGTATTTTGACCATCTGTGACAGGAGAAACCGGTGTAGGCAATGTTTTCTTAACAGGAGAACCAGCTTGCCCCAGGGAGACATCCAGAGAAATGTTCCATTTGAACCAGTATGTTCTGTCCTATTTAAAAGATGTTTCCAGCAAATCTCTTTACCTTACTTCTCGTGTAAATAATAAAACCCAGGAGAACTGCCTGCTTTCTTCCTCTTTTCAAGCAAAGACTACTTGTAACTGCTAAGCCTGTCTCCTTTTAACTGTCAAATAGAATTAAGTTTTATTTAACACCTTATAGCATACAAACCACTTTCACAGACGCTGGGATGTTTCCTCCCAATAATGTCAGGAGTTATTTCTAGTTCCACTTTCTAGATTAAAAAACTGACATCCTAGTTCATTTACCTTGGACCAGAACTCAGACCAAACTTCACTTTGTCGAAGATAACCCTCTACCTCTTGGATAACTCTGGTCAAGTAAAAATCATCATAATTTAAAATTTTGAGCCGGTTTTTTTGTCAATATAGGAAAATCAGCTGATTAAATAGTTCTCTCCACAGGTTAGGCATGGCTATATAGGAACCTCCGTGAAGCAAATCACGAAGAAGAGAGAAAAGAAAGATTGGAGATAAAACCTGACAAACATACAAAGAACCAGGGCAGAAAAAGAGACAAATTGGGAGCTAAGAAACACAGGAACAAACCTTCTCAACATGAATTTGATTTGGCAGGGGGCCTCTGACCCTTTCAGATTCAATCTCTAAAGCTTTGCTTTGTATTCTTCCATTTTACTGCCTGCTCACTACCGGCCCATCTGAGTGAGTCCCTGGTGCTTGATTTTAGTGATTTACCTAAAACTGGCAATAAAAGGTGTTTATGTGCTATGTCGTTTAGAATATAAGGAACAGTCGATTATTAGAATTACTAGAGAAGAGAGTCCTGATTGCTGGAGCAGAAAGGTGAGGAATCCCTGTAGAGAGCTGCCATTTGCAACCACCCAGGCCAATGGAGCACAATTTGAGGTGAGAAAAGGAATGGGGGAGTGTTACCATGAACCTCTTGAGAAAAGTAGCACTTGCTTTGAGTTGTCGGTGAAAAATCAGGAGTGATTTTTACCACAATAAAACAACTCAAAATTGGAATAAACCTGCACAAATTCCAAGTTACATCCATGAATAGAATCAGACCATATTGCACTAACTTTTCCAGAGAGAACTAAAGAATACACAACTGGACTTTCATGGCTTAAAATTCCATCAGTACTTTGAAAATGTAGCAGAACCTACTGAACCTCAGAGAGACATCTGGGGCAGGGCGGAGCCAGGGAGCTGCCATGATTAATTCTTTAGTAAGTAGAGAATTCTACCTGAGGTCATGCTGAATGTTAAACAATGAATTCATGTTCACAGAAAAATGTGGCAAAAGTTAGCAATGGTAGATGAATTAGGGACTTTTTTAAAAGTTGGATATATGTGTCTCAATATAATCACCAATTAGAAGGTAAATGCTGATATCAATAAGATTTTAAAATCACAATGCAATACTTAAGTCAAGAGCTGACAGGTCTATCAGTTGTTCAAATAAAAAACATTATCTAATTTGAAAACAAGCTATGGCAACGGAAATAACAAATACTAATAGAAACATCATACTTTTGTTCTTAAAATGCAATTTTCCTAATAATTTTTAAAATTTTTCATCAGAAAATAACTAACTACTACAGAAGTGAAGCAGTCAGAAGTCTGTAGGCCCAGCTTCTTTATACTTGGCAGGAATCCCACCTATGTTCCCTCCAAGACTTCCTATAACCCTCATCTTGGCAGCTGTCTAATTGTTTGAATTATTTCTTTTTTTTTAAAAGATATATATGCCCTGCTTTGCTTAGAACACTCTCAGTATCTAAGGGCAGGAGTCATATTTTCCAAAGGATCTAGCAAAGTTAATATAAATGCAGGTCTTTGTTTGAAAAACGGGTTGACTAGTAGATCTAATTGCCTTTTTGGTTTTTATAAACCACGAGAAAATGAAATTCAGATTATAAAGGAAGCAGAAGCTTTTGGATTTAGGTTGAAACATTCCTAAATCAAGATGATGTTTTTTTATCCCAAATCTGCGTGTCAGAATGACATTCTGATCTATGACCTATAATTAGAGATACTTGGAGAAACCAAAGTATGCTATGACTGCTTTTGCCATTCTTATTCATTTTCCCTAAAATATATTAAACTAGTTTTCTAATTTATCATGATGGTTATTGAGATCAACGTGATTTGTAACAGTTTCAAAGCTTCGAGTGTGTTAGGATCACAGTTCATTTACTTTTCATGCATTTATCGAGCCCCTCCCTGTTCCCTGTGTGGAAGCCTTGAGAGAACTACTATTTGCATAGCAGTTCAGAGTTTGCAAAACCCTCTCCACACATTTTCTCTTTTGACCCTCAGGGCAACCCTGAAAGGTAGGTAGGGCAGGTATCATCGGTGACCTTTTACAGGGTAGAGAAATAAAAAGAACCTATAAACAACGGAATGAGTATCCAAACCTAAGTCATCAGAACTTTTCCCACTTCATCTCTGGAAGTTTCATTTTTAAATAAATCCTTAGGATTCCAGGTGACTGAGTTCTAAGAATTCTAGGCATTTACGATTTTAGTGTCATTACATCACAAATGTTTTGATTTGATATTCAACAGCAACATTATCACTTATTGACAGCTCACTTAGTACTTCAAGGGCCTTTTGTGCAGCTGTTTGACAACACCGCTTCATCACTTTCCCTGAGCTGTCAAACATCCTGCAAACCTATCTCTTGCCATGTACATGCATGAATGGTTGAATAGAGTCTGTGTACAAAAGCAGCTAAATAATGAAACGTGGCATACACAGAAGGCCAAAGATAACCAAACCAAATTAGACTGCATTGTTTGCAGACTGGTGACTCTGTTAATTTTAGTAGTTTTCCAACATAAATGTACAATGTAAAGGTCATTATGAACGGGAATCACACTCAGCAATCCCAGGGTCACTCGACAAACTGGTTTGTTTGCATTCCTCAAAAATGATAGCTACATGAATGTTGTGAGTCTAGGGTGGAATCAGCGTCTGAAAGACGGACAAGAAGGAGATTGACATGACAGAACATGTGAGGCTGGAGTGGATATTAACTCCCCAGATTCTAGTTTTCTTTTAGTGTTCTAGAACTTAAGGATAATGGTTGTTGGTTCACTCCTAGATACACGATATGCAATTTCTTCCTTGCATGATCCTCTCAAAGGCTCAACAAATGCGAGATTCCTTCAGTAGGCTTTGGATTTCAATTCCAGCACAAACTTGTGATAGGTTTAGAACTATTATTTTTAATATTATATGACTCCTATTAAAAATGATGATTAATCATCCCATCTTCCTTGCTAGGAATTACTTTTCAATGTTAATAATTTCTACATACATTTTTATTTTAAGGTATCTAGCAAGTATTTGACACTTCTCTGATTTTCCCTTGCCATCCTCCAAATAGCACAGTTTGACTATATCAGATATGTAATATATTCAAAAGCATCTAATACGTTTTACTTGCAGGAGCTTACCACAATACTACAATATTTTTCTCTGTGTTTTTTATCTTTTGACTTACGTTTAGGGTAGGCTTATTTATTGCTGAAGCAGCAAGTCAGCTCCTAGCTCCACTGAAAGTAAAATTAACATGGCACTTTACTAAGACAATGAATCATTAAAATGTGCTGCCATGAAGACACACTCGGTAGTGCTTATATTAAGTAAATAGCCAAATTACATAAAATACCGGTAACACCTAAAAACATGTTAAGCTCAGTTTTCTCCACCAAGGCTCAGGAGGTGAGGGCTGATATACTTTGGATACTCAGGGAGCTGAACACTTCAGCCGATCAATGACCAGAAGAGGAGTTGCCCCATAACTACACAAGCACAGGCTTGATGGCGTGAAGCCAGTGAGCAAACTGGGAGGACTGGCTGGACCTGAGTGTACTTGAGGTCATCCTCCCTCTGAACTCTCATAATTATTCACCTTCACTCTCTTATGATACATTGGCTTTCCACCTCCCACTGGAGTGATTGGTAAACACATTTTGGTCTCTTACTAGATATTAGGAGCCTTCAGAGCAGGACCCATGACTGATTCATGTCTGCATCCCCACACCAAGCCCAATGTCTTGCCCCAGTATGAGGTCAGTAGATACTTGTTAGCCGATTGAAGCCTCATATAAAGGTCTTGGATCTCCTCCTCCAGGGCCTCTCCTGGGTGCTCATTTTGTCGATGGGGAGTGGGAAGAATGGAGTATCTCTGGAGTGCTATGGCATTTGCAAGAACCCTTATTAATGGAAGACGCACTACCGTTAGATAAAGGTAAGCTGGGTCTACCTTTGTCCACTCTCGACTTCCCCTCTCTCTTATGAGGAGAGAGTGAGGATAACAAGTTCTCTTCTCCTGAGATCTGGGTTACTGTCTGACATCAAGAAAGCCAGGAACACTGAGTGAACAAAGGAGGATGCTGACATGTTTCCCAGAAGACTTAAATGATTAGCAGTGACTTAGGCAATATTAAGTGCAGAGCTCATTTCATTTCTATTATGAATCTACTGAAAAGAGAGTTTCATATTTTATCCATGTTGTTTCCTCATAATCATAGACACAGAGGGCCAAATTCTGGGCTTTAATGCACACTCACAGTTGCTATTAAATTAATCAGGAGCTGTGTTCATGCATTTAACAAATGCATTTGCTACCATGGAATATTTGTTGACCTGATGCTACATTTCTACATGTCTTAAATCTTATTCAAGGAGTACAAATGGTTCCAATATTAAAAAAAAAAAAAAAACAAAGAAAGGGAAACTAAAAACCTAAGCCCATGGTCAAGTATTTTAAAAACAAATTTACAGCTCAGTCACAGGCTAAACTGGATATCTCTTTTGTTTTGTATTCTCCTTAGGTCCTAGGTAATGTTCCTTAAATAATCCTCTTAAGAACACAGGACTTGCTGAGTCTTCTAGAAAAACTCACTTAGTTAGGAATAGCAAGCACTTCTTCCGCCACACATCTATTTGACAGATATTGTTCACCAGCCTTTTCTGCTGAACGGTTCACTTAGAATCTTTCTCATCACTTTACTCCAAGAAACCACTATTTAAAAGTTTATCTTGGTATTTAAGACAAAACCCATTTGCCACCTTTGATCAAGACCAGTTCACAGACATTTTTTGAATCAGAAACACTTGTGGAAATTCAAGAAAACTATGAACCCTCTACCCAGAAAAATGTACATAGGCAAAAAACTATTTTCCTACTATTTCAGGTAGTTTTTGGTACCCGCAAAGTTTACCTATTAATCTTCTTGACTAATCTATCCATTGATTCATGGGAATAACTTCTACTCTAGATCAGCATTTTCAGAGAAAATTCAGGAAATAATAGAAAGTCTGCATCATGAGAACAGTACTTGACTTCTCACTTTTGTCCTCAAATTCCTCTTCCCCTTCCCCCTTCCTCCTCCCCCCCTCCCAAATAAATATATTTGCCTCAACATCTAAGATTATAGCAGTTTCTTTCTCTCTAAGTGGTGACTAGCCAAAGAATGAGTCAAATTCTTCAGAAGTAGGTAGGCGTATCTTAGGCTTGATATTCTCTGAGGCACCTCCCTCAGAGTGTCATCAGGCATGGAGAAAACTATGTGGGTGGACAACACAGCACGTTTGTGACCTTAGGCTGACAATTGTAAATGACCAAGTAAATACCTCTCATGGATATCAAAGATCTTATTTTTCATTGTTGTTGTTTAAAATGCTATTTAACTTTGTTTCTTTCAAAATGCAAAGTGCGTGTTATCCTAGATTCAGATTTATCATTTAAAAGTATCACAAGTGCGCTAAGAAAATTCAACTGTTTCCATCTTGAGACTTTCATAAGACCTCGGACCTTGTCCTTGATACACAGGTGCTAATTAATACATTGGTAATTTACAGGCTAAAAAGCAAGCTGAGAGTCTATAGACAAGCAGTTTGTATTAGTGTCATACTATTAGAATGTAAACTCTGCCCAAGTGGTTCAATCAAATATTAGTGCTAATTTCTAGACCATATTGTTTCATCTCTATTAAATTTCACATGGCATGCAATACTAAGTTTTTAGGTTCATATTTAAAAATCTCAACACTGTTGTTCATGAGGTGTCCTAGAAAATATTCAGCCATCAATTATATATTCTAGTTTCCTTTTTTTGTTGTTGTTATTTTTCTTTCTCCTTCCTCATTCCCATTCTTTTTTTTGAAAATTCTCTGTTCTTAGAAGATTATCTCTTTTTTCATATGGCCTTTCACCAAAGCAATACAAATGATACTGTGACAGGACAAAATTCACAATAATAACTGAGATTTCTCTCTGACCCCCAATAAGTTTCTTGTGGCCTCTTCTACCCCTTGAAAATGCCCTTCCACCCTAGTCTCTCACAGGGCATCCCTTTGCCACAAAGAAAGAAGGACACAAAAGAATCCAGAGATTCTGAAATCCAAAGATGTTTTAAAATAAATTAGATTCTAGATAGGTTTTTAAACAATCCCAGTGGAGAACATAGTCTTGAAAGCCAAGGTATACGTGATTTGAAAGAGATTTTTTTCATATTTCCTTTCTTCTTCTTTTTTTTTTTTTTTTTTGAGAGTGAGAAAGGAGGGTTTATTGAATTATAAATATTTGGCTTTGAAAATCCAGGAACAAAAACTAAGTTACCAGACTAACGGCTACACAATAGAGTTGAAAACAAAGCAGAAAGGTTTAAGAGCCATTTCCCAGTCCAAAATGAGATAAAATTGGGAGGACATGGCATAAGGATAGACATACAGACCAATGGAATAGAATGAGGGGTCCAGAAATAAACCCATACAATTGATGGCCAATTGATATAAGACAAGGGTGCCAATTCCATTAGAAAAACACCAAAAAACAAAAAACTGTCTCTTCAAGAAATGATGCAAGGACAAATAAATTTTCACTTGCAAAAGAATAAAGTTGGACCTCTACTTCATACCATATACAAGTCGAATTGGATCAATGACTAAATACAAAAGCTAAAATAACACAACTTGTAAAAGAAAACATAGGTGTAAATCTTACGACCTTGGATTTGGCAAAATATTCTTAGATATGATACCAGAAGCACAAGCAACAACAACAAAAATAGATAAACTGAACTCCATCAAAATTAAAAGAACATTTGTGCATCAAAGGACATTATCAAGAAAGTGAAAAAACAACCAACAGAATGGGAGAATATATTTTGAATCATATATCTGATAAGGATTTGATATCCAGAATATATTTTTTAAACTACTAAAACTCAACCAGAAAAAAGATAAACAACTCAATTAAAAAATGGGCAAAGGACTAAAGTCAACATTTCTCCAAAGAAGGTATACAAATGACCAATAAGCACATGAAAAGATTTTCAACATCTTCAGTCATTAAGGAAATGAAATCAAAGCTACAAAGGGATACCACTTTATATCTACTAGGATGGCTATAATAAAAAATAAAACAGGGAGTTCCCTAGTGGTCTAGTAGTTAGGATTCAGTGCTTTCACTGCCGTGGCCCGGGTTCAATCCCTGGTCAGGGAACTGAGATCCCGCAAGCCTCGCAGCGTGGCCAAAATAAAAAATAATTTAAAAATTAAAAAAAATAAAACATAAAACAAGTGTCAGCGAGGATGTGGAGATATCAAAACCATCATACACTGGTGAAGCTCCTGTGAAAAACAGTTTGGCAGTTCCTCAAAAAGCTAAACATAGAGTTATAGTTACTGTAAAACCTACCAATTCCATTCATAGGTATATGAATTGAAAATAGAGACTCAAACAGATACTTGTTTGCCAATATTCATTGCAGCATTATTCACAGTAGCCAAAAGGTGGAAACAATGCAAATGTGCATCAATAGAAGGATGGATAAATGAAATGTGGTATATATGGGCAATGAAATATTATTCAGGAATAAAAATGGATGAAGTTCTGTTACATGCTACAACATGGATGAGCCTTGAAAACATTATGCTTAGTGAAATAAGCCAGACACAAAGGGACAAATATTGTTTGATTCCACTTATACAAAATATCAAGAATAGCAAATTCATAGGGACAGAAAGTAGACCAGGAAAGTTGCCAGGAACTGGGGGAAGGGAGCCAGGGCTTAACTGGGACTCATTTCCAACTTGACCCTTGACAACTGGGACTCAGACCTGGGACCCTGACTCTGCAGAGAGGAAGGCACTGGGTGGGAGGACCAGGGGAAGCATGGGTTACCTTTCTAAAAAGGCTGCTGTTCCTCTCTTCTTTCCCCAACTCAGAGAAGTTCTCCCTACCTTCGTGTCTGAGCCATCCAGGAAAAATATCACATCAAAGGAAACCCTTCAGGAAAACAGTGCTTCTGGCTGAAGGAGGTAAGAACTTCACCCAATAGCCAGGTTCCTCATATGACACTAAACCCGGGGGCAGAAGATGATTACACAACTATGCACTGCCTCACGGGTGAGTACACCTGTGGAGAAAACAGATTCTGGACAGGTAGCCCAATGCCATTTTCTTGATAAAATAATGACTAGAATGGGTTAAAGGTGAGTGCTCTTTGCAGGGTGAAAAACAATTAGCATGGAGTTAAATGTGGAGAAATAAAATTCTGTGAAAATCAAACACTTTCTTTTCATCATTTTGCTGATTGCCCTACAACCTCTTACCCATTGAATCTCTTGGCAACTTGTTTCCTCAGTGGACAGACAGATAGAGCTGAGAACATGAGTCAATTGAGTTTATAAATAGATTTTGGAACTCTAGCAAAAACAATAGTTTTGAAAGCCAAGGTGTTCTTGATTTGCAAGAATCAAGCTTTTATTCTTAAAAAAAAAAAAAAGAAGAAGAAGAAGTTTCTTAAGTGCCAAAAGCTTGGCTTCAAACATAAAGAGCCCAAATCCTGAAGGACCCATAAACAGAGATTGAAAGGAGAGCTGCCTCTTCAGTTGTTCCAACCTCCCAGAGGGAAAAGATTTCTGGGCTAGTGGAGGAGAATGTTCAGAAATGGAGAGGAAAGAAATTGTCAGCTAACTCTTGCACAGTTCTCTGAGAAAGAGGGCCACGCCCTCCCAGCCCCCGTACAAGAGCTGAGCCTAGGATGTGAAAACAGCAGAAAAGCCCATTAAATTTGTTGGCATCCCAGGACAGAGAAGAAGATACATGCCTCCCTTCCCAAAGTATAGCCTGGAGAGGCTTCAGACCTCATGAAGGAGAATGGCACCACAACAGTCAAATGGCCTCTGCTGACTAAGCCATCTAGACAAATGAGCCTACAAGTAGGCTGGCAAAGTCGTGGGCACCTAGAATGTTTAAGGAAGACAGTTCCAGAGCCCTCAGAGAGGAAGTAGGTAAGGTTGAGAGTGGGTCTTTCAGTTTGAGAGAGGCAACTTCAGAGCACTTGAACCTGGAATTCAGGAACTGTGAATATCAGGAGCAGATGCCAAAAACCAACAAGGACCATATGACATGGGCCAAGGTAGACAGAGCATGCTCATGGACCAGACGCCCCCTCTTCGCCAATGCTGTAGTCCTACTGTAAACCTCCTGGAACTTAAACACAATCCAGTAAGGAGAAGCAAGAAAAACCCTCATTTGACTGAGTATATGACCAGAATAGTCATTACTTTCACCAGGTTTGCCTGATGGGAACAAATCTCGTTTTCTGCTACCTAATGGAAATGGCGGTTCATGAAAAAAACTCAAATTTTATGAAAACGTTAAGTAACAAATTTGAACTTGTATTTCACAAATTCAGGTTTTTTGCCTGTGAAATTTCCACCAACTACATGTGATTTCAAATCCCAATTATATTTCGGTCCTGGGCTTACTCTCAGATTATTTTGTTCAGCATTTTGTGTATTCCCACACTTGTAATCATACTCGTAATCTCTTGGCTTACTTCCCCAAATATTCCTCTAAACATAACCACCTTGTGGTGATTTCACTCATTAAATTTTATGATATGGCTCCAAACTAAAAGAGTTCTCCAATGCTTTGCAATTGGGCGTTAGAATTTTTTTGAGTAAAGATGCTACAAGATATCTGAACAAATATGCTTTGTGGATATGCAAAAAAGAGGGCAGGGAACAGCTGGACTACTCTTCCCCAGGCAAACTTAAGGAGAGGAGTAACCATGTTTCTTTTTTTGTTGTTTTTTAAACCTTGCTGTAGTGCTTAGCACAATAAAATTGCACATTATAGATGCTCAGTTAATAGCTATGTGTGGAATTGGATTGAAAGAAATAGAATTTAAATAAATTGATACAAATATGGCCTTTCACTGTTTTCTGTACTTTGTCATACAGATAGTACTTGCAGATAATTTACCTTCCCCAAGCTCATCAAATGAGTAAATGGCTAAGTCCAGAAATGTGGGGAGATAAGCTTGAATAAATGTTGATCATAACCGTGTGTTGCACGGGGTGCCTTGCTTGACTCATAATAATCTGTAAATGTCTTCTATATTCTAACTGTAGGATATGTTCTTTGCTCAGGCCTTGATCCCCTCAATTCTTGCTGAGTCTCCTGAGATGTTGTTAACCCTCAGGCATGGTCTTTGTAGAAGGTAAAAAGAACACAGCCTTTGGAACCCCTGTGTTCAAGTCCTGCTTCACTACTAGGATGACCTCCAGAAAGTTACTCAAACTCTTCGAGCTTTGGGTTCATTATTTATAAAGCAGGAATAATATTACCACCTCATTAGGTTGCTGTAGATATCAAACTAGATAAAAAAAATTTAAATGCTTAGCGCTTTCACCTGTAAAGTGCACAGCAGGGAAGACATTCAGGAGCTGGTAGCTGTTGAAGACATTATTATGTAAGAATATAAGGATTAGGTGCCTTTCTTTGAATGTCTCAGGGATGAAGGTTTTACTAGTCTACCCTTTCCTGAATATTTGTTGTGAAACAAAGGCAATTTTTTCCTCCATATATATTGTATTATATTATATATATCTATACATACTATATACTATAGCTAAAAGTGATGGATTCATATTCCAAATAATTATCTAGGTATCACCAATGTTATTCAGAAATCATTATTCATCATATCATCACCAGGCAAAGTCATTCATCCGGCACACCTCGGTCTGGCTCTGTGTGCCGTGCAAAGAGATGGATCCCTGTCCTCCAGTGGCTTCAAATGAAAACTGCTCAACACCATACTATTACACACAGAAACAGCTGAATAAACAGCGAATGAAGAAAAAAATTTAAAACCTAAATAAGTAGAAAGCACAGTTAGCCACGTGTTAGCAACATTCAGCAAAGGGAGATAATCTTCTAAAAAGGTCACCTTATAGGACACAAAACATCTTAATGTCCCCTTAGCTGGTTAAGAAAATATACAAGGAACAAAACATGTGCGGTTTGACTCTACTGAATTCCCTTTAATCCTTATATTTCAGTTCTGAATACATTATGGGCACTCAAGAAACAAAAAGAAATATTAAAGAGTCAGGCATACTGCTATATCACTGATCATTTGGGAATGCATATTGGTTTTTGTACCTTTTTTCTGCGAAAGTGTTGAAAACTATGTAAAGCATTATACCAATATAAAGCATTATTATTTTTATTATTTCATGAAATTCCGTAATCTATATGCACATGCCAGGGGCTAAGAATCTTTTTACAATCCAGAAACAACCACAGATGCTATTATTGCCTGCTTCTTTGCATACATATCTCAGAGGTTGGCCTCATTTCTTAAATGTGGCAGCTACATAACGGCAAAGAATCTGTATAAAAAGTGAAACTTATTCAGTCTTCCAGATGTTCTTGTTACATGACACCAAACAATGGAGTGACTGACTGATTAACTGAACCTCGCCTTTGTATTTGAATTTTTGGCATTGTATATCACATATTTAAATTTAATCTAACAGTTGTAACATTAGCATTTCCATGAATTTGAACTTGTCCATATATACTGAAATAGTAGTATGTGTCGATGTCACCATTTGGTTAGATGCTTGTTGAGAGCATAAAGATCACGATCTACTGAAAAGCTGCGCTTTTCTTATTTTCTGAATAAATTGGTATGTCTCTTTTGGTTCATATCTTCACCATTTATCAGGCAATCCAAACAGAAACTGATTCATCTTAGTCACCTTTCTCCCACATATCCTGCAGTAGTTTGGGGTTCCATTTTACGATTCTGTACACACTGTCCTATTTTAAGATCTCATGATCTCTACCATAGACCTTGCTTTGGTTTTGCAGCATTTAAAAGTACAGACTCTGCAGTCAGACCAACGGGTTCAAACCTGATTCCACCACCTATTTTCTATGGAGCCTGTATAACTTTTTCATCTATGAAATGTGGTTAATAATAGGACCTACCTCTTAGCACTGCCTTAAGTAGTTAATATGTGTCAAACCCTTAGAATGTACCCAGCACAAAGTAAATACCACACAAGTATTAGCCTTCAAATTCTCCTCTTTTGTTTTCATCCTCCTCCCAAATTCAGTTATCTTTGCAAAATAAAGCTGATCATGCTTCCCAGCTTGGAAACCTGTGAAGGCTCCTTCTGTCTATAAATAACGCCATTCAAGCCTTTCACCTCTTTGCCTGAAGGTAACATTCCAGCCTTCTTCCAGCACACTCCCTGTGCTGCAGCCACAGCAGACTTTGCCATACTTTACATACCCATGTATTTCTGGTCTCCTAGCTTTGCTCACGTTATTTCCTTTAATTAAAATATGCTATCTTATTCTTTACTTAGTTCTAGTCTATGCTTCCTTCAAGACCCAGATCAAATGGCAAGTTCTTCGTGAAATCTTCCCTGAAACAACCTAAACAGAAAGAATCATTCACGTGTGAGCTCTTCCATGGGATTTTCCTCATACACTAGCGTAGGACTCAACACATTATAAGTTATTATCATTACTTGCTTATGAAAATGTTTTCACCCTTAGGTTTTTGTTCCTTGAAGACAAAGATCATGTCTTAATGGTCTTTATATCTGGATAGTCTAACATAGTGCCTGACAAATTCTAGGAGCGGAATAAGTGAGTGGGCATTTGTTGAGTGAAAAATAATCTCTCATCAGAAACTTCACTTCTCTCTTTCACAAGATTCAAGTTGAATTCTAATTCCTCAGAAAAACCCTTCCCATCTGCCTCAGCTCAAATGACTTCCCCCACTTTGAACTTCTCCACTATTTATTCTGTCATTCATCTGACATGTATAATATATTGCAGTGAGATTTCGATCCCTTTTTTTCATGTATCTGTAACTCAGATGTCAGCTAGAGCCTCTCTACGCATTAAGATCTATCTAAGCGTGTTTCAAACCCCATTCCCGCCAGTCTTTGACACACCACAAGATTCTAGTGAATTTCCGGGGGGGCTTTGATGTTCATAGTCATCTCTGGCTCTGAACCCGTTCTTGGGTGCCCTTAGTTCAGCGTGTGGATCATCTTCCTCTCCTGTACTTGCTATTCCTATTCTACCCTTGGTCAATCCAGAAGTAGAAGTCAGCCCCTTTCCCTGATGTCTATAAGATGAAACCACCCAATGATAAGCAGATAAACCCTACTCACATAAGATTTTGTGTAGATGATAGACTTAAGCAAAAGTTTGAAATTTATATCACAATTACAGAAGTATCTGGTTGGTTGCTGTTTGACACCATACTCATTCAGAAATGTGTGTGCGTGCGTGTGTGTGTGTGTGTGTGTGTGTGTGTATAAATATTCAACAGTCATTACTGAATCACTGGGGAGACCGAGCAGGGGTCTACATCACAACAATCCAAAAAAGACCACACAATTAATATTAAAACCTGGGGATTCATACTGGGCGTTTCCCTGGCCATTTGACTCCAGGTAGCACCCCAGCTTCACTTCACTTCATTGGTTTCTCTCTTTCTCCTTTCATCTACCCGCTTCTGTCGCCCTCAATTCCTCCCCCATCCTTCTGGAACACCTTCAAGAGACTCTAATTTTTTTCATTCTGTTTGATAGAACAATTCCATTCCGTTTAGTCCTCACTCTCAAAGTCCGCATCAGGCTACATTTGCATATGCAAATCCATCAAGATGCTCCACCAAAAAAATGGTTCATCATACTGATGGAATTTATTCTCCTTAGAAAACTTGTTTTTTAACCCAAGATTTGTTTTTCCTCCTTATATATGTATGCTTTATTCTGCTAGTCCTTGAGGACTGAGTTAACCTATACTACACTTTGATCCCTCAAAATATAATATCTTTAAAATCATCCCTTTATCCATTCAGTAAATATTTCTTGAGCAGTTGCTATGTACAAGGTATTATAAAATAAGCAATCACCACTCTTACCCTCAAGATGATCCTAAGAGGAGGGAGTACACACATGAACAAAGGATAACAGTGCACTGTGGAAGGTGCTGTAAGATGGACATGCAGACTCGCTTCTGTAGGACGCCAGAAAGGGAAGCCTCCTCACAGTTCTCAACTTTGTCTCCACGCCAACATTTCTGAAGCCTTTCTAGTCTCCAAACAAGATCAGTAACTCTCTACAGCAGAGATTCTTACTCTCCGTGGGAGAACTCCCATTCCCCCTTGAAGAATGGAGCAGAATAGAAGTGGGGTGGGACGTGGGGTTTTCAAAAAGACCTGTAAACATCAGTGATTCTGATAAACCTGCTCAGGGAGTGTGCCCTTTGAGAATCACTGGTGTAAAGTTTTAAAGATACAATTAAATTAGAACTCAATTTTTCAAAAACGCATTCATTCCATAAAATGAAGTACATTGGGCATATTTGTCTAAGTACCAGCAACTAGTTAATGTAACTGCATAACAATCCCTGTGCCATTTGCTTAACTCACTAGCAGAAAGGCATAAATAACTAACTGCAGATCTGTTTGTAATGGCAGTATAATGATGCCTCCGGGGCCCTGAGCTGAAAATGACTTGAGATTTCTCTTTGAGAATATCCTTTAGTGGCTGTGAATTGGGTTTGCTTTATGCAATGCTCAGAAGGAGAAGAAAAAAGATGATTTTATAGCGATTTTTTTTTCCAAGTGGGAGTACAGTCTCAGCTATTTTTAGATCATTGTTCTAAATCCCAAATACTGTTTTATTATGCTTTTTTCAAATAGAACAAGGCGTATGTTGAAATTTATTTGTTAAATCTTTTCTCAAAAATCACCAGCAATAAGCATATATTCTCCAGAGAACAATTTGCTTTCAGATTGAAATCACCTGGTAAAACCGTCCAGCTCAGTGAAGCAGAAGCTTGTTTCCTTTTAGATCATGCAGATCAATGCAGAGATGAGAGAGGTAATCACAATTCAAACCCAGACTACTTTCTGACCGTTAAAAGAGGAAACAAGATACAAATAGAAAAGAGGAGGAAATTTTTCTCTGAAAGAATCTGGCAGATCTTCTGCAACTCAAGGATGCTTATCTGATGACCACTCAGGCCCTCTGCTTGGGTTTCTAACCGGTTACCTACATGTGCTGAAGAAGAACAAGCACCAAGTTAAATTTCTTAGAACATATATTTATTGACAGTTACTAATTTATGCATGCTCATTATCGTATAGCCAAAAGGAATACTTACATTTTATTACAAATATTAATAATTGCTTTAAAGTATGCAGCCCCCTGGGCTACATTATACATGGACACTGAAGTGAAGAATTGAAACAATTTTCTGAGCAGCCTAGACCATTAAAGGACTTTTATCTGCTATACCCAGCAGAAAGGAGAAGGACAAAAATGGCAGGGGGGGTGGGAATGTTATCTTGCTGTTCCCTCTGCCTGGAAAGTTCTTCCTTCCAGAAATATGCATGAGTCGCTTCCTCAAATCTTTTCCCACATGTCACCTTCTCAGTGAGGCCTTCCCCAGTAAGGCAAATGGTAATCCTCCCCTGCCTCCACTCTAGGAGCCTTCCATGATTTATTTCTCTGCATAGCTCTTACAACTTCTAAGAAGCTGAATAATGTACTTATTTATTTTGTTTGTTGTCTGTTTCTGTCCAATAGAATGTAAGCTCCAGAAAGGCAGAGATTTCAGTTTCTTTCATTTTTCTGCTCTATCTGCAGGACCCCAGTTCACGATAGGTTCAAAAATTATGTGAAGAATAAGTAACTGTGCACCAAATGTAAAATCGAAAGCTAGTGGGAAGCAGCCGCATAGCACAGGGAGATCAGCTCAGTGCTTTGTGACCACCTAGAAGGCTGGGATAGGGAGGGTGGGAAGGAGACGCAAGAGGGAGGAGATATGGGGATATACGTATATGTATAGCTGATTCACTTTGTGATACAGCAGAAACTAACACATCCTTGTAAAGCAATTATACTCCAATAAAGATGTTAAAAAAAAAAAAAAAAGTAAGTTTACAAACTGAATGATGGGTGCCCCTTAATAGACAGAGGTCTGTCACTGTGAGGCTTGGTAGGGCTCAATTCTATGGACTTTTTCTGACTCTCTTCTGCACCCAAAAGTTTAACTACCCTATGTCTAATGACCCTTATCCATTCATTCCTATGAACTGCCCTATAGAGCACCTACCTTGACACTATACATGCTAATGCAGTAGATGAGGTTTTCAGAGAAAGCTGGCAGAGTGAAACTATCACAGATTCTCCCTCAGTACCACTAAAAAAATTTATAAACTTTAAGTAAAACAGGATGTAAAAAAATAAACCAGTAGCCATCAAACATAAGAAGAGACACAGATTTCTGCTTACTTTGTGAAAAGGCTAAGCTGAAAAGAAAAGGAGAGAGAGAGAAAGAGATTATTCCAGGAACTAGTATGGTTACTAATAGTGAATGAAAAAGAGAGAGAAGGCAAAATCATATGCATATAAAGAATACTCACAACGCAAGAAGAAGACAATAGGTGTAGAAAGTCCAAAGAAAAGAAATGTAAAAATCTACAAGTGTCTCCTCAGAATCAGAAAGAAATCTCCAGAGCTCACTATTTTGTGTCTTGTTTTTTTCAGGCTGAGAACAAAGCTGCAGAGAGAAGCCAGGCTATTCACAGTGACCTAGGGCTAATTATATCCAACAAAATATATGTATCTAGCAAAACAGAAGACCAAAAACAAAGAAAATATGAACAGAGAGACAGAAACAAGCTCCTTTGAAGGTGCAAGAGGCCCAGGGCGAAGAAGCCACAAAGAACCCCAGGTAGAGCCACCTTTTCCCAGCAGAACAGGAGGTTGGAGGTCCAGCCTCAAGTCTCGCCGTATTTCTGGTAGGAGGAATATTTGGGAAGAAGGAGGTAAAGGAGAAGGTGCAGCTTGTCGCTATGCAAAGCTCAGTGTCCACGATCCACCCTAAGTTGGGTACCCCCCGGCCTTGGACATGTCATCACAAGGTTGTAGTAAAACCTGGGCAGAGCTTTGAATCAAACTGGGAAGTGAAAGCAGAGACCAGGTTCACAAAACATACCTTTCCACGATCCAAATGTGCTGTCCTCCTTTCCCCTGTCTCTCCCCAAACAGATAACGAACAAAACACATTACACAGGCCCCATGACACCCTCTAAAACATATAAACGGGTTTCAGATATGATGGGAAATAAGATATCTGAGAAAGCAGAAGGTCTTGTAATACTAATGACAGCTAACATTTATTGCTTACTGTGAGGCAGGCACTAGGCACTTTATATATATTAACCTATTGAATCCAACAACAGCCCAATAAGATAGGTACTATTATTGGTACACAATCTATATTCAAAAATTCTGGAGCCAAATATGTCTTGAAATTTGTCTTTTTGTCAATAAGGGAATAAGGTATAAGTGCCCTATAAGACATAAAATTCACAGATCTTAGAGAAGCACATTGTATTCAAACATGTAAATATTTTGCAGTGAAATATATGAATAGTCACACTAAGTTGGAAAAATAAATTGTGTAAATAGCTCATATCAATTCAAATCAGGCCAAGTTTTGCCATCCAAATGAGTTTGAGTCAAACCTATGAAAACATAGGATTTTCAGAGCATTTTGGATTTTGGATTCGTGGGTAAGAGACTTGGGCCTGTGGTCGTAGCCCCTGCACAGATGAGGAAGCTAAAGCAGAGCAAGGTTCAGATCATCAGTTCTCATAGGTCAAACAGGTAGAAAGTAATGGAATCTAGATACCAAAGCAGATTCCAGAGTCTAAAAGTTCAACTCCCAATTGATAGAGTTACCAGTGTGCATTCATTCACTCAGCAAGTATTTATTAAACAACTAAAGCTACAAATTACAGGAACCAGAGACATACCAATGAACAAGGTAGACACAGTGCCCCCTCATGGTGCTTACAGTTTAGTGAGGACAATAAACAAATATGTAGTGTGCCCAGTGGTGGTAAGTGCTAAGGGTTCCCCAGTGATTACATTTCAGACCTAATCCTTCTTTGCCCCTGCTATAATTATCAGTAAACCAATTTCCCTTTGGTAATAGGGATCAGGCATCATGGCCTGTCACTTCACTGCCTTGGAGAACCTAAAATGGCCAGGGGGCATTCTCTGTAATTTAGTAAAACCTAGTGGAAGCACCCCTCCCTTAGCCAACAGGACTCCCAACTTACCAAGACCAAGGCTGCAAAAACGAGAACCAGAAATTCTAGATTATTAGATATAATAAAAAGAAGGGTCAATCACTGTTCCACTTCTTGGTCCCCAGATTGTATATTCTGGCTATGGGGTAATGGTACAAACATTATGAATATGAAGTATATGCTGCTTTCTGTAGGACAGCACTGAAACATCACAGAGCATTGTGTTCAGGCTGAACTCATAACTCAGCATTTAGTAGGCCCGTCCACAGTGTTCAGTCAAGCTGTTTTTAAATCATGAGGAAGTGGGAAGACCCCATGATTGAATTCCATGGGCCTGAGCTCATTGCCATACTTCTTTCACTATGAAATGAGATTCTTGGTTGAATACGACGTGGTAAGGAACATGATGGTATTTTGTGGTTCCCTCAACGGTAGATGGTCGTGCCGACGTAAGAAATGTGGGAAGGGAAGGTAAATCTGTAACCAGAATGTGAATCCTGTAAGGATAGTTTCCCCCACCAAAATGGTAGGAAACCAACATATTCAACTTCCCACTGAATGGTTAACTGGTCCCCCCCTAGGAATCGAGCCATATTGGGGATCAAGTGTCAGTCTGTGCTGTATATAGGATGGACACTCAGCAAAGCAGTAGTCAGATTAGTGTTGGTAAGGGAGAGCCTGTGTTTTTTAGCCTATGCATAACTTCCATCCCTGATGCCATACCCACTTTGTCAATGAGTCTTTTGAGCAAGCATCATGGTGGCTGGTAAAAGAGGGTGACATCTATTGTACCGGTCATCTTGCCACCTTATTACTAAGAGAATGAGCATTTATCTTCCCCAGACTTTCTTGTCATCAACCTTCCAATCCTTTCTTTCTAAAACCTTGATCGGTCATCTACTTTGTTAGCAAGCCCATGACCCAATGCAGATCCATACTTCAGGCCACCTTTCTTTCTGAGGAGAGCAGACCACCATATGTACTGTTGAAAGTTCTATCCATTAGGAAGCTCCCCTTCACCTTTGACCACAGGCACTTTTAAGTAGGTCTGTAAAAATATTTTAGCTCTCCTCTACCAGCTGGTGCCCGTATACACCAACGTGTAAACCAGACTTTCAATTTTTCCTCTTCTGCTAATTGGTCATAGGCAACACCCCATGAGGCCATATATGTGAGCTGAAGGAAAGGTGGGGAAAGAGAAAATGATGATACCATGTGAATCTGAGCAACCTTTTAATCAGATTTACTTATGCCCTCTGGAACTGCTCAAACCCAGATCCATTTTTAAGTAATGATGGATTGCTGCCATGCAATTTATGATATGGTAGGTCAGAAAACACCCAGACCATGATAAGTTTCTCAGGTCTTATTGTTACTTGGTATCTCATGGTCAGTATTCCATCTTTTTGAGGATCCTATATCAAAACAGGAACTGGTTCTCACAGAGAGAATTTCAACAGCGTAAAAGGCGATAACCTTAAAATCCTATGGTGTGAGAGCCAATCCACAGTGATCCTCCTATTGATGCTTACTGAAGGCCATATACACATCAACAATCACTAGGTCCAAATGGTAAGGAAGCTTCCACCACAGCTTGAATTTTCTATAGAGCTCTCCTTAGGTCTCCACTCAAAAACAGCAGTCTTATGAGCAAGCCAGTAAATGAATCAGAGTAACATACAGAAAGGTAGTACATAGTGCCTCTAAAATCCAAAGAGTCCCACCAAAAATTATTTTGTTGTCTGCAGTTCAAGGTCTAATAATTTGCCTTTCACTTTAGAAGGAGTATCTGGTTAGACTTCAAACCATTGGAATTCTAGCAACATGCAGATCCTTGAATTTTCACAGGGTTTATCTTCCACCCACAGACACGCTAAGGTGTTTATGTCATTTGCTATTTTTTGCTCACCAGATCTGATTATCAGAATGTCATCAATGTAATTGGTTCCTGTAATGTTCTATGGGACATCAAGATGATCAAAGTGCCTCTAGTACATTACAACAGAAAGTAAATGAGTTAACACAGTCCATTAGAAGTATACTCTAGACCTTTCCATAGAAATTAAAAATTGCTTCTGCTTTTACTATTGGATATAGGAATTTTTTCTGATAGGTCTGTAGCGGCAAACCAGGGGCAGGAACTGTGCTGATTTGCTCCAAGAAATAGACCACATCTGAATAGCAACTACAATGGCATCACTATCGAAGCTTATGATAACTCATTGTCATTCTTCAAGATCCATCTAGCTTTTGGACCAACCACACAAGTAAGTGGAAATGTGTCCCTAGTCTCCACAATTACTCCAAAGGAGATGGCACTGCTCTTGGTATGCTATTTTGGCCTGGTGAGGGTAGTTGGAGTGGGGAGGAAAACTAAGTTAAATAATATGATGAAAATGCAATCAGTCAAATTTGAAATAAGAAAAATTCTACAAGATAAATGACCCAGTTTCTTCACCAAATATCATGAAAAGTAGGGAGAAGAAACTGTTACAGATAAAAGAGGCATGAGATATATCAACTAAGTACAAGTATGGAATTCATTTAGGTACTAATTCAAACAAATCACCAAAGAAGCCAGTTTTTTTATACAATTAGGGAAATTCAAACATGGACTGTGTAATAGATCATTTTAAAGAATTATTGTTAGTTGTTTATATGTGATAAAGACATGATGCTACATTAAAAAGAAAAAGTCTTTACCTATTGGAGGTATATAGTCAAGATGATGTGATGCCTGGGATCTTTTAGAAATCTCCAAGGGATGGGGGGAAAGTGTTAATGTGGTTAGGCAAAATAATAGAAGCAAAATATGGATATTTGTTGAACCTAGAGGATGAGTGCATGGGGTTCATTATCACCATTCTCTCTATTTCTATATGTGTTTGAAATTTTTTCAAAATAGTAACCTGTTAAAAAATGACTCCATCTATCTCTCCTCCATAAGCCCCTACACTGACTGGTAGGTCACAATGGTGTATTGGGTACTTAGTGACCAGCCTCAACCCAGGGTCAGTATTTTATAACATATGAATGGTCTGAAAAATCTCCTTTTCCCAATGTACAGTCACCCTATAAATGGCCTGTGGGAAATGCTTAGAGAAAGATTTTACAGTATACACTGGTGACTATGTTACTTCCCATAAGACACTTCTTACAGGAACCCAGCTTCCCTTCAGCCATCCCACCACCTGGCCTCTGCCTAACCAGGATCTCATTATTCCCATTAAAATTGGGATCCCGATTCAATGGTGGCGATTCCAACCATCATTTCCAGGTTATGGAGCAGAGATCAGCAAACTTTTTCTGTAAAGGGACAGATAGTGAATAGTTACAGCTGTGAGAGCCAGTCTGCCATGACTACCCATCTGGTAGCACAAAAGTCCCATAAACAAATAGGCGTGGCTGTGTTCCAATAAAGCTTTATTTACGGACACTGATATTTGAATTTTATATAATTTTTATGTGACATAAAATATTACTTTTTTCAACCATTTAGAAATGTAAAAATCATTCTCAGTTTGCATACCATACAAAAACAGGTAGTGGGCCATTGGCCCTCAAGCCAAAAGTTGCCGATCCCTAGTCTAAACCCTCAGAATTCATTCTCTTACATACTCCTTAGAGTCCAGCACATCTAAAATAAGTGAAAAGCACTTGCAGTTCCTTTGATCTATTTACTGTCTCCCCCTGGAAGTGAATTTACAGTTCTCCCCTGTGCCACGCTGTGATTTAACTCTACTTTTGAGCATAGAGGCCTTCTGGGTGCTAGGATAGGCATTCCCCAGCAGGGCAACTGCCTCAGGGACTATCATTGAAAGGTCTCAGTGAAAGAAAAGGGTGATTTCCTGCAACAGGGGAGGAGGGACTATCTGCAGTAGCAAAGGAGGCTCAGGGTGATTTGGATGTTCAATTTGTGCCTGCACAAATATCCTTTTCTGAAGTCTCAGAAGATCCTTCCTTCCCAATCAATGTTCTAACCTTAGCACAAGAGACTTTCAAAGGTTGCATACTTAACTAGAGTTGTAATTCTGCAACTGAGCAATTTGATTTTAGGTCTGATCCTTATTCATGACTCCTCTGCAGCTATAGGCAATTAGGGATTCCCTTAAGGCCTCCAAAGTTCCTTTATGGACCTTTCTGGTCCTCCACTTTTGCCTTGAATTGAAGATAAAGCAATATCCTTGTTTTTACACAAGCTCTCTGGCACAGACAGAAGCAGGTTACGTTCCCTGCAATGTCTGTCATCATCATTGTCATAATATCAGGGAGTACAATAGACTGATGATCTTCCAAAGCCTTGCCCTCGATGGCTCTCCATCTTATATCACTGTGAGGATAATTGGAGTGATCACTAATGTCACAGCATGTCACCTATTGCTTGTGTCCTGTGTACCCAGGCATGAAGGTCATCCATGAATTTGCTTACTATATTAGCAACCCAGTCTGAGAATTCTATCACTAGGGCCATTCCTGGTCCTACAGACTAGATCAGTCAGGATCCTGGCAGGCAACATGGTTCACCCCAGATATTTCAAATGAAGAGACTTGAATAAAGGAACTACTTAGAAAGGCAGTCAGGGTTAAGGGAACACAAGATCTGGTGAGAAACCTGGAGAAAAGAGCAGTGGCTTACCATTACTGCCCTCAGGACTGGAAAGGAGAGGAGAGTGTCTGGTGAGAGTTGGAGCTGGGGAGGAGTGGCCACCTTCAGAGACTGTCCTCACAAGCGGTGCAGAGGGAGAAAGCAAGAAAAAAATACCCACTTCTCCCACTCCCACCACCATCTGATTTCCTGCAAGCCTAAATTTCCATTGGCCTAATCCAGGTGGAAACCAGCCAGCCAGGGGGCCCAGATGATGCAGAGAGCACAGGTCAGCCTCCTGGGGTACAGAAAGAGGCAGAGCAGAGCCCAGAGTGGATCTGGGGCATGTGTGCAGAGGGGCCAACAAATGGAATAAACAGTACATGTAGGTAGCCTTCTCTTAAGGAAAAGGAAACGTGAGCACAGTTACTTGCTCAAGGTCACATACGGAGTGGCAAAGCTAGAATTCAAACCTAGGAAGACCTTCAAAGGGATCTTCATACAGAACTTAAACTCTCAGCAACTGCACTATACAGCCTCAGACAGATACTACCAAATACTGGGGGAATTTAAGAATGAGAACTCACCATCTTCTTGAAAAAAAGGAAATGCTTTTTTCAAAAAAAGAAATATATGAGATGACTAGAGAATCCATGACAAAGGAATTAGTAGTGAGCAATAAATAAATGTATGGGAAATAGTTACAGAGGAAAATGCTATGAATATTATCAGTTTAACAAAGTAATACAAAAAAACGTGGAGTTAGTGGAAGAAGGTTGTTTAAGGACCCTAATACCTTCATCTTTTCTTTGTGGGCAATCAACAGTGACAAAGCTGATAAGTAAGAAACAAAATTATTTTCTGTTTTTGAGTATAAATACAATCATATTTTTCAAGCCTTGTACATCTTTTTATTTTTGTCCCCCTAATTTATCAAGGGTCAAAAAAGGTGAGTTAATGTTACCATCACTATATTTCTGTCCATTTGTGAACACATTTGTCCATTTCTCTCCAAATGTGTTTCTGTTACATTTCCTGTTTTTTATGCTCAATATATCTTCATGTTGGAGTAAAGGAAAATTCAAAGAAAATGTGAGCATTAAGAAAAGTATTTTTACCTGCAATGTTTATAAGGAAGTTCAGCCTTCCAGAGAACTAGGTTTCTTAAATAAAGGATGTAGCCAATATTTAAAGGATTAAACATAAAGCTATAGTTTATCCGTTCATTATTCCCATTGGTGGTAAAAGGCCATTTTCCCTCACATGATTTTCCTGAAAGAACTGCTGCACAGAAGACCTAAATAGACACTTCTCCAAAGAAGATATACACATTTCCAACAAACACATGAAAGAATGCTCAACATCACTAATAATTAGAGAAATGCAAATCAAAACTACAGTGAGGTATCACCTCGCACCAGTCAGAATGGCCATCACCAAAAAAATCTACAAACAATAAATGCTGGAGAGGGTGTGGAGAAAAGGGAACCCTCCTGCACTGTTGGTGGGAATGTAAATTGATACAGCCACTATGGAGAACTGTATGGAGGTGCCTTAAAAAACTAAAAATAGAAGTACCATATGACCCAGCAATCCCACTACTGGGCATATACCCTGAGAAAACCATAATTCAAAAAGAGACACGTACTACAATGTTCACTGCAGCACTATTTACAATAGCCAGGACACGGAAGCAACCTAAGGGTCCATTGACAGATGAATGGATAAAGAAGATGTGGCACATATATACAATGGAATATTACTAAGCCATAAAAAGGAACAAAACTGAGTTATTTGTAGTGAGGTGAATGGACCTAGAGTCTGTCATACAGAGTGAAGTAAGTCAGAAAGAGAAAAACAAATACCGTATGCTAACACATATATATATAATCAAAAAAAAAAATGGTTCTGAAGAACCTAGGGGCAGGACAGGAATAAAGACGCAGACGTAGAGAATGGACTTGAGGACACGGGAAGGGGAAGGGGAAGCTGGGAAGAAGTGAGAGAGTGGCATGGACATATAGACACTACCAAATGTAAAATAGATAGCTAGTGGGAAGCAGCCACATAGCACAGGGAGATCAGCTCGGTGCTTTGTGACCACCTAGAGGGGTGGGATAGGGAGGGTGGGAGGGAGACCCAAGAGGGAGGAGACATGGGGATATATGTATATGTATAGCTGATTTACTTTGTTATAAAGCAGAAACTAACACACCATTGTAAAGCAATTATACTCCAATAAAGATGTTAAAATAAATAAATAAATAAAAATAAATTTAAAAAGAACTTTCATTAAAAAAAAAAAAAAGAACTGTTGCATATCTTCAGATGTCAGAGATAACATTGCTGTCCCCTGGAGTCAGCAACTTTTACAGGAAAGGGTCTCGAGGCTTTATTTCTGGAGGAGACTCAAGAATTCTTGTTTTGTTTTGTTTTGTTTTTTGGTTTTGTGAGTATGCGTGCATGTGGCTTATCTCAGACAGAAGGTTTTTTTCCTCGGATGGTGCTGGCCATCTGAGGAAAACCATCTCACTGTGGTGGCCTGGTCAAGCATCATTTTTGGTTTCTCATTTTGGTATTTATTGCATAGAGTTTAAAATAGTCACACCCACTTGTGGATTTTTACTCTTCATATTATTCTTAAAGTACACTTCCTTGTCTCTTTTTTTTTTTTAATTATTTATTTATTTATTTATGGCTGTGTTGGGTCTTTGTTTCTGTGTGAGGGCTTTCTCTAGTTGTGGCAGGTGGGGGCCACTCTTCATCGCGGTGCGCGGGCCTCTCACTATCGCGGCCTCTCTTGTTGCGGAGCACAGGCTCCAGACGTGCAGGCTCAGTAATTGTGGCTCACGGGCCCAATTGCTCCGCGGCATGTGGGATCTTCCCAGACCAGGGCTCGAACCCGCGTCCCCTGCATTGGCAGGCAGATTCTCAACCACTGCACCACCAGGGAAGCCCTTCCTTGTCTCTTTTAACACTTTTATCTTCATGGGCTGATGTTCATGTCAAAACTCCATCTTTTTTTGATTAGCATTTACCTCCTATTTCCTTGTGTGCTTTTTTAACCTTTGTGAATTACTTTCTTTTGAATGTGTCCTTTCTTTAGAGCACTTAGTTTGATTTTTCATCCAACCTGAAAACCAATTTATGACTGTTGACTTTATACTATTTACATGTATTGATGTAATAGGTAAATTTGGTCTTAATTTTGTCATAGTATTTTCTACTTTCTAATTATGTTTCCTTTGCTTTCTTTGGTTCTTGTCTGTGGTACATGCTTGATGGTGAAAAAGTAGAAGCATTATCACTAAAATCAGGAGCAAGAGAAGTATCCCAACACCACCACTACTATTTAATTTCATGTAACATTATTTCCTGGAGATAACTAGTCAATGTAGTGAGGGAAGAGCAAGAAATAAAAGCTAAATATATAAGACAGAGGAGGAAATTTTTTTCAGTATTTTCAGATAGCATTATAAATAATCCTGGAAAATCCAAGAGAACCAACTGAAATAGATTAGAAACAATTAGAGAATTCAATAATGTGCCTAGTTACAAAATCAATGTACAATAGATCCATTGTTTGTCTAAAGGCAAAGAAAAAAGGAGAATATATAATAAGAGAAAGGATGCTAGTAATAACAGCAATCAAAAAGAGAAAATAACTAGGAATCAATTAACAAGAACTACAGAAGGCCTACAATAAGAAAAACAATAAAATGCTACTGAGGAACATAAAAAAGACTTAAATTCATCAAAATACAGCTCTTGTTCTTGGATGGAAGGTGCATTATTGTAAAAATATCAATTATCCCTAAATTGACCTAAAAATTCCATGCAAATTTAAATTCAATTAAAATTTTTTGCAACTTTATAAAATAATATTAAAGTTAATCAGGAAATGTAAACATTCCAGAAAATTCTTACAAACTAGCCCATTAAAACACATTACAGAGCTTTAATGCTAAGTTAATTGGGTACTGTTTTACAAATAGAGCATAACACAGAGTTCAGTAAAAGACCCAAGTACATGGGGAATAGTACATATAAAAAGGTTATATTTCTAATCAACAAATGGTATTGGTACAATTTGAAAATTTGTCTTTTGGAAAATAATTAAAAGCTGGACCCCAACATTTATGCTCTATTACTTCCAAATAGTTCAAAACTTTAAAAAATTTAACAGCAAAAAAAAAAAAAAGATTATAAAATGAAGCTACATTTTTGCTACATATAGGAAATTTGTATTATAATTTCCTTTCTAATCTTTGGGTAGGTTAAAAGTAAATTTTTAAAGTTTCCAGATAAATTTTTAAAGCTATCTTTCCTTATTTCTAATCTGATTACAATGTTTAGAGATTCTAGTCTCTGTTATATCAATTTTTTTTTATGCTTAATAAAAATTTTATTTCCATTTTTTCTTTGTTCAAAGGTATCCAAACACTGGCAAACTTCTTAAATTGAAAGGAGAGTCATCTAATTTATTCAGCTCATTCAACCATCAATATTGAATATTTGTCTTTTTTCTTACACATATTTCTTGTATTCCAATCGTGACATTCTAGAACACAGTGAGCACATTTATAACTTACTACTGCATTACTACCTTGGCTATTCCTTGACCAAAATTTACTTCATACAACTGACAGCCTAATTAACCTACTGGAGTTTTTTTTTAATGTATGCATACAAAGAATAAACACCAGGTGCATTGCTAATAACTGAATTTTTACATCTCTATGCACCCATGTATCCAACACCAGGTCAAGATATTATAAAATATTTCTAACACCCTACAATGTTCTCTGTTACTTCTTTCTGTTCCATACTCCCCCAGGCCAACACCTAAACTGACCTCTATCACCATATATGTGATATCAATTTTTTAAACTTTGTAGAGATTCCTTTATACTATGTCTTGATTCATAGTCAGTTTTTATAAATGTTCAATGTACATTCAATGAAAGGACTGTATGTTCTTTAAAATTGGGTGCAAAATTTTATGTATGTATGCCTACATTCATGTATATGAATCAACCTTGTCAATTGTGTTGTTCAGATTTTTTAATCCTCATTAAGTTTTGGCATGCTTTGTCTGTTTCCAACTGAGGTATGTATAAATAATCTAGTATAATTGTACATTTGTCAATATTCCCTTTTATTAATTTATTTTTTGTATGAAATGTTTACAGCAGCTTCATTTATAATAGCCCAAATCTGGAAACAACTCAAATGTTCATCAACAGACAAATATACTGTGGTACAGCCATCAATGATACACCAATCAGCAGTAAACAATAACAAACTATTGATTTAAAAAAAAAAAAATGACTCTCAAAAACATGTTGAGCAAAAAAAAATATATATATAAACAAGAGAATAAATACCGTATAATCCCATTTATATAAAATTCAAGATTAGGAAAACAATCTATGGCGATAGAAATCAAAACAGTAGTTGCCTACAGGGTGAGGAGAGTAGGAATTGACTGGAAGGGAGCACACAGGGACTTTGGGGAGTAATGGACATGTTCTGTATCTTGATTGGGATGTTGGTTATAAGAGTCTCTATATTGGTCCAAACTCAGCATCTCCTTTTCAATCAATTTGTACTTTACGTTGCCCAAGGCTATGTTGTTAGATCTATACAGGTTTGTAATTCTACCTTCTTGGTGGAATGTTCATTTTTTTATCATTTTGAGTCATTCTCTTTAACTATTAATTGATTTGCCTTAAATTCTGTTTTTTTTTTTTCTGGTATTATTGCAATACCAGCTTTCTTCAGGTTGGCAGTTTCATGATTTATCTCTTTTTATATAGTTCTGTTTCAGGTATATCTCATAAACAGCAAATAGCTGACCTTTAAAAAATTCATTCTAGTAAACTCCATATTTTAACAGAAGACTATGGTCTATTTGAATGTATTATAAATATCAATGTATTTGAACTTACATGTATCATTTTATTTTGTGTTTTCTATTTATCACCATTTTTTCCTTGTTTTTTATCTTCTTTCCTGCCTTCCATTGCATGTGTAATATTTTTATTTCCTCATTTTTCTTCTGTTACTATAGAAGCTATGAACCATCTTTATCTTAATTGCTAACCATTAAATTTTATTGTGCATACTTATACATTTTTTAAACAAAATCAACAATTATTTAGTGTTTCCATTTTTCTTCTTGACTATTCCTTAGTTACCCAAAGAAAATCAAAGCATTCACCACCATCTTGTTTTTAAGTTTTAGTTTTATTCTTTTTAAAAATAGTTATTTTTATATTAAATAGTTAAGTCAATGAACATATTTTCATCAGTTTCCATGCTCATTGTTTTCTATTGCCCATGCATAACTTCTGGGTTCACTTTTCTTTAACATACAAACTTTTGCTAATTTTTTGTTGGGTCATTGGCAGAATAAACACTCTTAGTCTTCGCATGCCTGAAATGTTTGTATTTGCTCCTCCCTCACCCACCAGAGGAGAGAGCCTGGTTGTGTTTCTCCACATTGAACTGAGTACGTTTGGCTGCCTATACGCCACCGGAGATTAATCCCCACTGGGAACAGGAGAGCAGTCGGCCTGTGCTTCCACCCTGCCCCCACTTTAGTTTGTGCCAATTCTGCTGGATGGCGATATCCATCTTGTTTATAAGTCCAGCTATGTGTCTTTGCTTTCCCCTCTTATGTATTATCTTTCACTGCAGTGCATTTGGTGAAGAGGGGGTGTTTGAAATGGATTCACTCTTTCCCCCATTTCAAACTCTTGTTTTACCTAAAAAGTTATTTATTCTGAAGTTTTTATTTGTTTGTTAGACTATAAATTCTGAATAGCCTGAGAAAATCAAACATTTCTCTTCTGACATTGACACCAATTTTTTCCCCAGTAAACTCTCATTATGGTAATCAATAATTAGTCTATTAATATAATTATGTTAATTAATAAATAATGTATTGTGTAAATCAAGCTTGTTATCCTTTTTTTATTATTAAACTCAAGTTCAGTCAAGGTTTATGGAAGTTTAGACAGTGAGCTATTTAATTCTAACTAGGATTAGAGAAGGTTTTACAGATTAAGGGACATTCGATCTGTGTCCTAATAGATGAATAGGAGTTTGTCATACTAACGAATGATGTGAAGGCTCAAAGCAAAAAACAGGGGTCACAAACTGGCCCACAGAGACAATTTGTCTCACAAAATCGTTTCAAAACGTGAGCCAATAATTTTTTTTGTTTTGTTTTGTCAACATACCAAAAGAATTTCTTTATTGCAGGGCATCTTAAAGTCTTAATATGTCAATATGCTTGTCAATCTCCCAGGGATAGGGAAGGGTAGAGTACGTAGCCCTTCCCAAAGTCTTTTGATCATCAAGTCCTTGTTTTGTGAAACATCTTGTAGGACTAGTGTTCCATGGAATCTACTTTGGGAAACACTTATCTAGGCACAGGCCCTTGAAAACCTTCATGAACAAGAGACTTCAGTAAAAATTAGGATTTCTAGTATCTGATGGGGAAAAAAGGTAAAAGTTTTGGCAAAAGGGGCCCAGCCCTCCAGCCCTCCCATAGGGCTGGAGCTGCATAGTTCTGCCTCTTTTTAATAGGGGTCATCATCATCTTCCACCTGGTTGTCTTCTCTTCTTTGTATCACCTGCTTGTGATATAAGGCTTGTGTGAGGCCCCTGCCAAAAGTCTTGGCGACTTCAAAGGTGCACAATACATTTAGAAAAGATTTGAAAATGGGAGAGTGATATGATACGATCTTTGTTTTCATAAAGCAACTCTGGAGGTGAAGGGCCCTGGGTGGGCAGGGAGCAGAGGGGACGATTTGAAAGCAGAGAAAACAATTAGGAGGTTACTGCAATAGTTCAGGAGAAAGATGACAAAGTGCAAACATAATCAGTAACAGCAGGACTGCAGGGGAGGGCACAGAATCAGAGAATTTTTAGAAGCAGAATCAAAAAGACTTGGAAGTGGATTGAAGGCCAGTTGTGAGGGAAAATGTGTCAAAGACAATTCAAATGTTTCTAGCTTTGGGGACTCTGTGTTGCTATCAACTAAGACATGGAACTCGAAAGTAAAAGTTTTGGTGAAAAAATAATTGTGGGTTTTTTGGTGACCTCTTTGGATCAGAGGCTGGATCTTAGTTATCTTTGTGTCCCCATCTTCTAACACATCCCCTGAAAGGGATTCAATAAATAAATGTTGAATTGAACTCAATTAAGCTTATTGATTCTTAGTTGTTTGTGGGAAGGTCATCCAGGTGGAAATGTCCAGAAGTCAATGTGTCATTTTAGAGCTCAAGAGAAAGGTTAAAGCTGGAAATAAATTTGAGTGTTGTCAGCATCTTTACTTTCTTGACTGATTTCCGAGTTGTATTTTATTAAGGCATACTTATTGATAGTCTATCTTGGTTAAAAATTTATGATTTTGTTTATGATTGCCACATGTGCTTAATATATTGTAATAATAAGGAGATACTGATATTTTTCACCATCTCTTCTCCTGTGCCTTTAGCAGTATATATAGACCATGAGGAAATTTTTTTCACCAAAAGATATTTCTGATGGACTCTAAAATGACAACAAATCTAAATTCTTATAGAGTCATCAGACAATGTGAAAGGAATTTAAGTGGTTCAAGTACATATAAGTCAACTCTAACTTGACTAAAGTTTCAAGTTGAAAATAATTTCAGGAAAAAAACGAACAATCAGAATGATGTAAGCATTCATGCTCGGGTTTCGGCACCACCACCACCACCAAAAAAATGATATAAGCAATGTTCTAAACAAACATTGATTGTTCACTCAAAGGTAGTGTCTACATGATATACATTTTTAAAATCAAGTAGTCATTGTTTAAATTGTTGAGTTAGTTTTTAGCTTACATTTGCTATATTCATGGAAAAAAGAAATATGGTATCCACTGTTAAGTATGCCATGCACATCCTCTTCTGGGTTTATCCTTTGTTTAGAAAGCGTGTAAATAGGTTTTAAAAAAATGGAAAAGGGTACACAGTTTTTTCACAGTTTCCTGTGGTCCTCATCTTCTTTCACAGTTTCCTGTGGTACTTGGTGATTCAGCACTTAAAAGACCTCCCGGGATGCAGATCTCATAACTCTACCATGTTCCCTGCCTGGAGACACAATAGTGTTGTCACCTTGGTGACCACTCCAGAGGAGGTGAGCGCTACCCAGAGTAGAGCACAAAAACACTTAGGATGACAGAGAGAAGCTGGAATTCAGAAAGGAGTGTTCTCTTCTATTTCCTATTTTTTTCCCTCCTTTTACATTTCATTGACAAAACTAAAGAACACCAAAAAAAAAGTGGAATATGATTTCCCCATGCACCTGTCACCCAGCTACAAAACCCTTCAACTCAGGGCTCTGCTTCTTTCATCTATTCACCATCTGCTTCTTCCCTTCCCCACAACAATGGTAATATTTCAAGGCAACTATTTGCTATGATATTATTTCATCCATAAATATTTCAGTACACATCTAAAAATGATAAGAGCTCTTTTTTAAACATAATCAAAACGTCGTTATTTTCTTGCCCCCCAAAGAAAGTAATATTCTCTAATGTCATCAAATATCCAGACTGTGTTTGAATTTCTCTTATCATGTGTTTCTTTTTACCATTGGGTTCGTTTGGAAATGGATCCAAACAAGATGCACAGGTCTTGCATTTGTTTGATAGGTTATCTCTTTTAATTGATGAATTCCTCCTCCTTCATTTTTCTAGGCAATTCATTTGTTAAAGAAACCAGATCATTTATTCCTAAGATTTGCTGACTGCCTTTCTATCACGTCATTTGACATGTTCCTGTAGATTGTAGTTAGATGTAGAAGCATGATTTAATTCAGTTTCAAATTTTTGGTAGAGTGTTTGTAGATGTACATCATACTCAGTTGCCTCTCTTTTAGTGACATTAGTGGCCATAAATAATCAAATCAATGCCTAGATCCATTGTTTCATGGGAGGTTTAGAATATGATGATATTTTATCATTCCTCTGTCATCTGTTAGCTGACAAACTTCTATGGACAGAAATCTTTCTTCATCGACTCTATAGTTATCCTGAAGACAGCTCATACAGGAAATACAAGTAAATGCTTGATTCTTTCCTCTTACTGACAAGTTTTCAGAATAATCTGGTTCCCTAGTATCCACCAAAGTTTAAAAGTGTTGAGTTTTTCAATATCATTTTGTACTCATGGATTTTAATGTTTATTTCAATAATTTCCTATTAATTTTCAAATTGTCTAACCTTTGACAAGCAGGAGACTCAAGTTTTTTTTGTTTTTTTGGGGTTTTTTTTGACACAACTCCACTAGTCTTTTGATTTCTTTACTCTTTGGTATAACAAGATAGATACCTAGTATATTTCCTGCTCTAAACCAAAAGCCAGACATTTCTCCAAGGTACCCTGTCTTTTTTTAATCAGTATATTACATTTAGAGAACAGAGTTTGGGCATATTCTGATTTTTAGTGCTATAAAGTGTAAGAAATATCAGCTACAGGTGCTGTATTTTGGGCCCTTGAGCCTTCCTCACGCAATAGGTCACTTACACCTGCCATTCCCTGTGTCTGGAACACTCTTCTCTCCCCTCTTCACATACGCACCCCCCCAATCATCTTTCATATTTCAACTCAAACCTCACTATCCAGGCTTTTCCAACTTCTTGACATAATCAATTTCCCCTTCTATATGCTCTCAAAGAGCATTTGTCCTTCAGTATACTGAGCATTCTTGATAGCACTATTTGATGTGAACCTAATTTCCAGGCTAGAGTGTAATAGCCATGAGGGCAGGAACTATATAAATTTTTGTTCATCATGTGTCTTCTTGAGTGCCAAGCCAATGTCTGATGTAAACTAACACTCTGTAGTGTGTTGATTAGGGTCCCCCCCCCAAATTCATGTCTGCATGGAGTCTCAGATTGACCTTATTTGGAAATAGGGTCTTTACAGTTGTACCTAGTTAAGATGAAGTCATAGGGGGTTAGGGTCAGCGCTAAATCCAATGATTCATGTCCCCGTACAAAGAGGAGAGGATGCACAGACATAGGAAATAAGGCCATGGAAGATGTGAAGACAGGGACAGAGATTGCAGTGGTGCAGCTACAGGCCAAGTAAGGCTGAGGATGGCTGGGAACTACCAGAAGCTGTAAGAGGCAAGGAAGGATTCTTCTCTAGAGACTTCAGAGAGAGAATGGCCCTGCTGACAGCTTGACTTCAGACTACTAGCCTCCAGTACTGTGAAAAAATAAATGTCTGTTGTTCTCATACTTTGTTACAGCATCCTTACGAAACGAATACAACTGATATTATAGTTTAAAACTGCATTAGGAAGTGTGATTGCCTTAAAAATAAGTGTGTCATAGGGTGTAATTAATCTAATTAACACCATCACCACAAATCTGGTATCCCAGGTACAAAGGTAATGCCTCCTGTCCTCCTTTCCCATAAAGAGACCCGCCCATCCCATGAGCTTCACCTGCTCATCATGTCTGAGAGCTCTTAAGGCTTGGTGATGACTGATGGATAAGATCATCACTAGAGTATATACTATTGTATAGCAATTTCCGCTTGGGAAAGATGGGGTGAATGGGAGGGCTGTTTCTGAAGCTACTAGGGAGGCAGAAGAGTAGCAAACAAAAGAGGCAAATGCAAAGAAAACATGGAACTTTAAAACAAAATTATGCAAAACCTTGGTCACTTGGAATTACTATCAGTCTTCCAGTTTGAGAATGAGTGTCATTTTAATGAGACCAAGATATCTTTGGTCACCAATCTTTTCTGTTACGATATATGTCGACACTTTCTACAGCTATACTCACCTAGTTTCTTAGTCAAGAAAATTATATTCCTTCCTTAAATTCTTTCTCTCTTTCATTGCACCACAACTTCTTGCTCATTAAGTCATTACACAAAAACATTCCTGCTCCTCATCCATTATTCAAAATACCCTAAACAGTACATCACTTGAATCAATGAAGGGTTTAGTTTATGAGTTCTATCAAGCAAATAAAACCAAAATAACCTCCCCTAAAGTGCTACAAAATATAGGCAAGATACCATTTAACCTAGAAACTATGCATGACAACTATAAAGTTTCATTATGATTTTAAATTAATACCTCACTTAGTAAGTGCAAAATAGTGAATTATATACATACTTCTCTTTATTTTAAAGAGATTTCAGACTAAGCGTTTTCTAAGTGAATGGTCACCAAAGATCCCACAACTCTAGAATTCTCCCTACTTGATATCATACTTGGCTTGATTGAGAGATTAGTTGCACGTGTTAGAAACACTATTCAATTTGAAATCGTAAGACCTCAATTTGAGCCCTGGCTCTGCTACTTCCAAGCTGTGCAAAATTGGACATGCCACTTAAACATGATTAAAGGAGAGGGGAAAGTTATATAAGAAAGTATTCAGTTGGCACTTAATAAGAACAGACATGGCATATCATTAGATCTAGAGTTTTTAACGATTAGGAGCAAAGGGCTGTGGCATGAAAGAGAACCAGGCTCCAGTTCTGAGCCTGCCACTCACCAGCTCTGGTTGAACCCATTTGGGGGGTTCTGATTTAAAAATTCCGAAGGCTTTAGGCTTTTTTTTTTCTTTCACATTCTGTCAGTGATCCAGGTACTTGTGATATTTGCATAAAAGAACATGATACCTCGATAGAAAACTGTCTTATCAAAAATATTTCTATAATATCCATTGTGGAGTTATAATTTTACTAAGGATGACACAATGAAATGAAAAACTTTTAAAAATCACCTATTTTTAGTTTTTGCTTACACATAAAATAATATAAAAATATGCATTAGACTGGCAGGTCTGTCTTTTGGCAGCCAAAGTCACAGCACCAAAAGAGTATAATTATAAAAATCACTCAAAAACTATTTTGTCATGTAGTGTGGCAGGTAACTAATGGTTGCTTTAATGTGAGAATTATTTTAGGACCCAGTTATGCAAATGTAGACATTTGCTCAAGAGACGGTTAAGCCTCTAAGAGGTAATGGCTAATATCCCCTGAGAATATTCTTTATTCTCAACAAAGGAGGTGCAAGCTTTTTTCTTGAGTACTGTAGAACTATGTACTGCTTTATTTTTAAAAGTATTAATAAAATTCAGAAAGAAATATGTACTTAATTTTTTAATTCCAATACACAAAAGTATAAATTAAAATATGAATATCCCACATTATCTACTCTCTTTTGATTTTGTCCTTCATGTACCCTTTACGTGTGTGTGTATGGGTATATGTTTATATATAGGGAAACAGACATGGAGGGAAAGAAACCTTCTTCAAACTTTATTGCCAATGCTATCAAATCCTAAAATGGAGATTTTATAACTGCTAAAGATGGATCTTTATAGATGTGGGAATCTTCTGAATTAGGATTTTTTCACCCTCATCTCACATAGGGTCTAACCGAACCAACTGTCTTATGATGAAATCTTTAAGTTGTTCAAATTGGAATCATGGATATTTATAGCCCAGTGTTGTCGAATTGTATATTTCACAGTTCTAGCAGCTAAAGCCGAAAAAGGGCATCAATAGACAAACCTTGAAATTTTTTCAGAGTTCAGTTTAAATATTTACCTCAAATAGATAAGGTAAGCTTCCAAACGTTGCCAGTTTTTAAGAATCTTCTCATCTAATAAATGGCAAGAAGCCTGATGGGTGTGTTGACCTCCTCAGGGAGATGAAGGGATGTCTCCTCTCCGGAGAGAGGGTTGCTCTCTGAGAAGAGATGCTCGTGCATTTTGGTACATTGTTTTCAGTCCTAATTGAAACTAGAAAATGCAGGCAAGCGTGATAATGAAAATAACAAGATCAGGGGAGTGTAAAAATCAGCTGAATTTTTCCCCACACATAATCCATAAAAACAAACGAGCTTGAGTTTGGGGTGTGATTTCTGGGTTACATGCGGGAAGTGATGTCTTACAGCAGAAACCATGAAACCAACAAGGGAATATCCTTCGCCTCCCTGGCATCCAAGACATGAGGCAAGAATGCTGCTTGAGACTAAGCCCAACAAAACTGACCCAATAGCAAAAACGCAGGAGTGGGGTTGAGAGTAATGATCCATTCAAATTAGACCTAGTCGTGAGTATTCAATGAGTCTATATCTGAGAACCTAGCACGATGCCTACTTTATAGAAGCATTCAATAAATGGTCATTGGTGCAGTTGCTTTTACTAATGCTTTGCTTTAACTCTAAATAAAGGGCATCATTGTGCCATTTCCATCACGGAGAGCAGTGCTTCTTTGTTAATGGCTGCAAAAATCATTGGCAGGGGCTTCCCTGGTGGCGCAGTGGTCGAGAATCTGCCTGCTAATGCAGGGGACACGGGTTCGTGCCCTGGTCTGGGAAGATCCCACATGCCGCGGAGCAACTAGGCCCGTGAGCCACAACTACTGAGCCTGCGCGTCTGGAGCCTGTGCTCCGCAACAAGAGAGGCCGCGACGGTGAGAGGCCCGCGCACCGCGATGAAGAGTGGCCCCCGCTTGCCGCAACTAGAGAAAGCCCTAGCACAGAAACGAAGACCCAACATAGCAATCAATCAATCAATAAATCTTTAAAAAAAAAAAATTGCTATACAGAACATCTTTAAAAAAAAAAAAAAAATCATTGGCAGTTGAGCAAATCTTTTCCTTGCCATCAGAAATGTTAAAAGTGACCTCTAAAGACAGGAGCATATAGATGTGTATCTCTGTGCACTAGATTGTAAATCCCTTAAGGAATTTTTATGTCTCTAGTCTCAGTGACTAACATAATGCAAAACATATAATATGACCTCAATAATGTTGCCATATAGGGTAGTGGTTAAAGAGCACAAACTCTGGAACCAGTCGGTTTGGGTTAAGTATTCTGGTTCTCCCACTTACTAGCTGTGTAATCTTGGGCAAATTACTTAACTTCTCTGTGCTTTCAGTATCATGACCTGTAAAGTGAGGATGATAATAGTTCCCAGGGTTACCATGAGAATCTTAAATAAATTACATGTATAAATTTCTCAGAATAGTGCCTATCACCTTGGGATGCTATATATTTGCTGTTGTTATGGTTACGATGATGGTAATAATTACGATGCATCCCCCCTCAGGACTAACCTTAGAAATACTTTACAGTGTAAGATCATACTCTCTGCCACATCTCTTGGTGCCTACTGTTCCTCTAAGAAACTTGGATGGTTTCCCTTTTTATATCCAATAATAGATTGTGATGACACCTACTAAATAGAATACCTTACCTGATTGCAGTTTAAAAAAACAAACAAACAAACAAACTGATGCCAAAGAAGCTGCCAAGTGCCTCTGCTACAGTTTCAACACGCAAAATCAAGTCTTTTCTTGCTGTTTTGTAAGCATCATTTGAAAATGGTCAGAACAGTGGCACGTGTGCTATATTTAAGAAAATAACAACATTTTCTAAATCATTGGGTGAATTATATTTACTAGTGGCACTAATAGGGTTTTTTGGTATCAAATTAGAGTATTCAGGAGTAAATAAGGCACAATAAATCTATTCTCTCTAAAAATCAATAAATAATGCTTTTAATTCGCTTGATGACTGGATTTGGCAGGAGAATAATTGTGTCATGAAACTGACACGCCAAAAAAAAAATGATTATGCCAATAAAAACAAGTAAGAATAAGCCAATAACTGAGCTGCAGAAAGAAAAAAATATGCCAGGAAGTAGTTTCTGCCACGAGATGAGAAGCCAAGTTTCTGCCAATGGCCTCAGTGTGAACAGGAGCAATCGTCTCTTGCAAATTGCCATCATTGCAGCTGAATGATATTATCTCCACCTGTGCAATAATTCTTTCCACCAATGGTTTCCATAAGCAGTGTGAAAACTGCATCTAACATCTCCTTAGTAAACAGTGCTAGTGGATGAGATCACACTTATATCAAACGGAATGTGTGCTAAATTCATTTACCATGAGACCAGGATCATCGACTAACGTTTGGATTCTAACCTGGCCTGATGTTGTCATTCTAAAATGATGAAGGAACAGCAGCTCTCTCCTCTGAAAGGTGATAATTGTTGCTAATTTCAGTTAACAAATTTCAGAGAAAGCATCCCTTTTTTTCCTTTTTTGTTTCCTGGAATCTATAATGAGAGCATCGCAGGTCATCGGAGAAGAGTAGGAAGAGGCCCCACCCTGGCAGCGCAGAAGGAGGCTGGGCGGTGGAGCCAGGGAGACCTGTTCAGATAGTGAGCTTTGCCTTCTGCACATTGAGTTACAGGAGAAAATTCACCTCCCTCTCCCAGCCTCAATTTCCTCAACAGCAAAAAGTGAATAATAAAATCTCTCAGGGTTCTTAGCACAATTTAACAAAATATATAAGCATCTAGCACACAGTATAAACACAATGAATAATAGGTACTATTATTAAAATTATCTTGCAAAATGACTCTTGGCCTTTGACATGTAACAGAGACTCCTCTGTATAAAAGGATTGAAGTCAAGCAGGAGTAGCCCTTGGAAGATGAAATCGTCTGGAGTCTAGAGATGAGCGGGGCACCATGACCTTTACAGGGAGGAGTGATACCTCGACTGCAGTCTCTCGACTGGAAACGAGACTGTCAAAAGCAGCGCAGTCATAAGGGCCCCAAAGTCCCTCCTTACGTTCTCCTCTCTTCATTACTATCTTCTGTCACCCCTATTACTCAAAATATTGCAAGAGGAAATGATTACACCAACGTTGTGGCTGTGGAGTCTTCCAGGGAGGCTTACGAACGGGCTCTTCCTACTGCAAACTTCCTGACAGCTCTCCAACCACCACTATTATGCTTGCAAACCCTGTGTGTGATTCCTTTAAACACAGAGAATGTTATGAGCCTAGAGCAAGCGTGTGCCTCCAATGCGAGTACCTAGGCTTATTCATAGACTTGGATGCAAGGAGAAGAAGGACGTTTCTCATTTCCTTTCCAGATTGTTATTGTTACAGTAGCTGTGCCCACCCTCTTGACACTGAGGCATAGAATTAATAATTCACAAACAACTTGAGAGAAAAAAACCTTTATCTCACATGCCTCTCAAGTTCAAAAACTAAAAGAGAAATGTAGGGGTATGCAGTTAGAAGCAAAGAACTCTAATTGAAACATGAGCCACACTCACAACACATTCTTCAGATGAAGAAGTGCAATATGGGCTCAGTTCTCTGCCCATCCCTTCAGCCCCAGTAATACCCAGGAGGACAGAGTTTAGCACTGCCTCGGGCAGAGAGGAAAAGGCAAGAGAAAGGACTGTTTTTCTCTCTTTTACTTTCTCTCTTGGTTAATCTCCAAGGGAACGTTAGCTTCCAGTGGCAGACAGTGAATGAGGCTGCAGAGAGGTTTTATTTCACCTGTTTAAATTAGGTTGAATAAAACTCCTACCAGAAAACCTCCTGGCAATGGATCTACAGCTAAGAGATTGGCAGATCTATCTCCATTCACAGTCAAGCACCTACCCTCCTTTCCCATCCCTCCCCTCTCCTAATGAATGCCCAGGAAATAGGTGGGGAAAGGGCAGGGAGATGCCACACAGTTGCCTCAACTTTATTTGTTTCAATCCACTCTATGCAAAAACAAACTCATCAAGAAACGTGCACTAAACACATCTATAATGTGCTAGGTCTCACCGCTTCATTCACGCAATTCCTGACAACACAGATCCTCATCACCAGGAGATACAGTTGGTATCCAATAATTTAGCATGTTGCAATCTTGGCTATGTGCTTCAGTGGAGTAGTTGAGAGCATAGGGTCTGAGCACAGGCAACAAAAGGAAAAATAGATGAATTGGACTTCACCAAAATTAAAAATGTTTGTGCATCAAAGGACATTACCAACACAGTGAAAGGTACCCTTCAGAATGAGGAAAAATATTTGCAAACTATGTATCTGATAAAGGATTAATATCCAGGATCTATAAAGAACTCTTACAACTCAATAACAACGAAACAACCCTCTTTAAAAATGGGCAAAAGACTTGAATAGACACTTCTCCAAAGAAGATTTACAAATGGCCAATAAGCACATGAAAATATCCTCAACATCACTAATCATTAGAGAAATGCAAATCAAAGTCATAATAAGATACCAATAGGACGGCTATTAGGAAAAAAACGTTGGCAAGAATTTGGATAAATTGGAGCCCTTGTGCATTGCTGGCAGAAATGTAAAATAGAGTAGCCACAATGGAAAACAGTATGGAGGTTCAAAAAATTACACATAGAATTACCATAGATTCCACTTCTAGTGTACACCCCAAAGAACTGAAAGCAGGAACTCAAAACAAATATTTGAACATTCATGTTCACAGCAGCATAATTCACAATAGCCAAAAGATGGAAGCAACCCAAGGATCCATTAATGGTTGAATGGATAAAAAAAAATGTGGTATATACATACAATGGAATATTATTCAGCCTTAAAAAGGAAGGATATTCTGACACATGCTACCACATGGATGAAACTTGAAGATATTTTGCTAAATGAAATAATCTAGACACAAAAGAATGTGTATGATTCCACTCACATGAGGTACCTAGAACAGCCACACTCATGGAGACAGGAAAAAAGAACAGTGATGACCAGAGTCTGGGAGAGGGAGGAATGGGGAGGTATGATTTAACGGGCACGGAGTTTCAGTTTAGGAACATGAAAAAGTTTTGGAGACGAATGGTGGTGATGGTTGTACAAAATGTGGACACACTAAATGCCATTGAACTGTACACTTTTAAATGGTTAAAAAGTAAATTTTACGACATGCATATTTTACAATAAAAATAGAAAAATTAAGGAAAAAAAAGCATAAGGACTGGAGTCAAAGTGCCATGATTGACACCCTCGCTACCCCACACTAGCTGTGGGGCAAATAATTTAGCCTGTCTGTGACTCCATTTTCTCTTCTGTAAAATGGGATAATCAGAGTGCCTAAGTCATAAGGTTATTGTGAAGTCTGTGGGAGATGATAAAAAAGAAAATCCTGGCACATAATGAGTGCACAAAACACGTTAGCCATTGTTATTGTTTCTTTGGTATATATGCTAAAAACTCCTTGATGCCATGGACAAATATTTCTTCCTTTTCTGCATCCCCCATAGAGCATGTTATATATACTATTAAATACTTATTGACTGATTTATGTATTTATACACAAAGATGAACCTATTGACTCACTATCAGTGGTTGTTTTTCCAACACAGAATATAAATTAATATTGATCCATTCATATTCTTGAATAAGCCTCTTTAAATCAAAGATATTCATTTACAGACAGCTGGCTAAAGCTGGGGTATTATCTTGAAAAGGACATAATTCACATGTTCCAAGGCCAAGGGAATCATGAGGTCTTCCCCTCGCTATTATGTTATTCTAACCAACCTATAGAACCAGCCACAGAGTACAAAACCACGTAATTGTTTGGGACACCACCATCTAAAGAAAGATTCAAAGTAGGTTAAATAGATGGTAAAATCCCTGAGCCCCGGAAGCTGGTACCTTCTTAAATCTTTCCACATCACTGACAAGAGACTGAGGTGTGAAGGACATTCAGACCACTATTAATAAACTCTGGCCCAGGTGAGGTTTAAGACCCCTATTAAATTTTTTTTCCCATTATAACAGTTTAATTAATTAGATTGATTTCTCTTTTTTTTGTCATAACATTGATATACAGTATTATGCATGTCATAGGAATACAGAACCATTTTCAGGGATAACTGAAGACCCCTATTAAATTTAAAGGTAAGTGTATCTGAGGATGCTGTTGGTCTCAAGTTGACAGCAGGAACAGGGCATTTGCTAATTCTCTCCATTTCAAACAAAACTATTTTAAAATAAAAGCTTCTTCTCCCCCACCCCAAAATGCTATAATAAAATATTAACATCCATTCTCAGAAATAACAGGTGATTTCTGAAATGTACACCATTTTCACAAGCATTTCCTAAGCTGGGTTTTTCAAAATCTTGGCTGATGCTGGTCTCTAAAATGATCTTCTATTGGACTGATAAATTCATTTAACGGTTTATTTCTCCAACCGTTTGAGTGACTATTTCCCCTAGATATCTTTTGCAGAGCCCACACCCTAAAGCTTCATAATTCCATTAAATCAGTGCACAGCTGGGCAATTCTTTCTTTGCTCACATTATAGTGATCCCTGGGGAATTTATGTAAATCTGTGCTAATTCATTTTCAAGTCTGTACTCTGAAAAGGAGGATGCATCCTCATTAAGTAAACGATTATATCTACAAGCAAGCTAAAAGCAACATGTTGGAGAGCTAAACTAAACTTTCCATCAGGAAAACAAAACCATTTGCTTTCATGTATAGGCTTTACCTAAATGCCACCAAAATTATGACAAAAGATTTGTATGTAGTCCAAATAGATACCAAGGAAAGTGTAGCTGAGCAACTGTTGCAGGGCACAGCCTCCTTTCTGGTACCACCACTTAATTTCACTTTGGGCGATGCTATGGGAATGGGTTCAGCCTTAGAATTCACGGGCCCTCAGGAAAGACTCATACAAGGGTAAAAAGAAATGAACTTCCCTAGTCCTTCAAAGGGCACCGAAGTCAACCGCAAGAAACCCTGATAAGACCAGAGAGTCTGAAAATTAAAGGACAGATATTGTGGGCTGGAAAGAGAACAGGCCTTATTTACAGTTAGACTTACCTGCATTCCAATCTTTTATTAGCTGAGTAAATCACCTAGACTTCAGGGTCTCAGTTTCCTCCTCTGTACGTCAGGGATAATAATTCTTTACAGTGTTATAAATTTTTAATGAGGTAAACTATGTAAAGCACTTAACCCAATACCTAGAACATGACTGATGCCCAAATGCCCTCACCTGGACCAAAAGATAAGGTCTGAAAAGATCTAGGCTACAGAAATGAGGAATTCCTCCACTTAAATGTTTTGGATCCTCAAATAGCTATGGTGCCTTCCCATCTTAGTAGATCTGCCCACCTTTCCTACTGCTGGGAAAGTAAGGCTAAGGGATCCATGGGAACATTGACTGAATATTACCACATCCCTCTCTTCTTAAGCCATTCCAACATTTACTCTTTTGAGCGTAGACCTTCTCATATCTGAAAACTCCAGACTCTGCTATCTCCATCACTGGCCAATTTCTCACATCCCTAACTAACAATATCCCTCATTGCTTTCTTATATATCAACCACAGTCTCTCAGCCTCATGTGTCTTTTGTCTCAACTGCTGCTGCATTAACCAGCTCTGCATGAGTTTGGAATGATTTGATTCAGGCAGAACCTGGCAATGCCTTACTTTAAGGCCATGCCACATGCCTCTCATCAACTCAGGACTTTTTTGTTGACACTGAGGTGTGAGTGGTCTTGCTTAGTATCCACAGATGCAGTCTGGAGTTTCAGGGAAGTCCCGTCCCAGCAGAGCAAACCTTTAACCAACGGCTGACAAGAAAAATAGATAAATACTTCCCCTTTCTCCTCAACTATCTATAGTTCTGAGATGTCCTTTCATAGGACAGTCCAACGACAGGAAGCAGCTTAAATTAGTGCTACTAGTTCAGCAACACACCTTCCAATTAGCTTTCTCTCCTTCCCTACCTTGGGTCCTTTATACTCACTCTTGCCTCCCTTCAGAAAAACAGTAGCATAAATTCTTATATCAGGCTCTGCTTTCTGGGATACTCAGGCTAAAACACCTGCCCCTGCTGAGGGGACATGACCTGTACCTGTACCAGGTAACTCTCCCCATTTTGCAGGGGAAGATTGAACACGGATGAACGTCTAACACAAAGGCTGCCAATCTACTGCCTAAGCCAGTAAGCAAGACTCTAGACCTCGTCTGAAAAGATGAGCTAAACAAATTGAATTCCTCTCTAGGGAACTGGAAAATACAAAATAATAGGTGAAGCTAATTAGCAGACTGTGTCATAAAGAGAGAAGGTAGCAGGGCAGCCATGAGGGTCTAATCGATCCATTCAGCAGGGGAGGGAGGAGGAATTGTATTCATTTATTTGTCATTGTAACCCAGTACCTGGTATAGTGCCTACCACATAGTAGGAGCTTAAAATACTTTTTTGCTGAATGACAAATAAAACTTTTCTCCCACTTTAATCCTTGAGTTTAACTCCTATGCACCCAATCCTTCCCTGCAGTCAGAGACAAGAATCATCTAGCATTTCCTCAACCGCCTCGACACTAGTATCTTCCGCTCCATGTAACGAACAATAAACCACACCTTAAACCTTGCCATATCTCTTAACTGCTTCCCCTTTAGAAGCCTCTTGAAATGCCTCTCCCTGACCATCACATGTTCTGTTCTATCATCTCACCAGTCCCCTCACTTCTGGCATGCTCTTTTCCCTCACTGTTCTTCCTTCGTCACCGTCCTTCATTCCTTTTCTGGCCTTCCTTATTTCATGCCTCTCCACCCAGTCAGCAGCCCGTGGTTAATTATTATAATAAATACTTCTATTCCTGCGTTTAACTAATCCTTTTATAGTAAAGGCACAAATGTGCCAGTTCCAACATTAACAGACCACACTGTCTGTTTTCCCCATTCCTGTTCCTGATCTAACAAGCACAGTTAGAAAATATCACATCTAACTTCAGCTGGACCTTCCACACAAATGAAATTATAACTTTTTTTCTTGCATCCCATGATCTTGTTCATACCACTTTAATAATTTCTCCTTCTGTAGCCCATACCTGGTAAGTGGCAAGACCTCAATTCTTTTTCATGATTCTCTACGCATTCATAAATGGAGAGTTGTTTCAAGTTCCTTCCCAATGGACTCAGGGACACCCTGCAAATCAGAGGATGTAGCTAGATGCTAGGCATCCACCTAACTCCATCCAGTAGTATATTCAAGCCTCAGCTAAGACCCAGCCAAGACTCCTGGTTGAGTAATTCAGTGACCTTCCCCATTCACTGTGTTACAAACTTTTTATACATGTTTAACCTTAAAAATAACTCCACAAGGCTCTCATTATCACAGTTTCCATATGAGGAAACTAAGGTCCAAAGAAGGTTGAGTAAATTTCCATAAGTCACAAAGTTAAAAAGTGGCAGAGTTAGTATGAAACCCAAGCTTTCTTATCCCAAATGATGCTCTTTCAAGACTACTATAAAGATACTTAGCATTCTTTCATGTGTTTGTTGGCAATATGTATATCTTCTTTGGAGAAATGTCTATTTAGGTTTTCTGCCCATTTTTGGATTGGGTTGTTTGTCTTTTTGTTATTGAGCTGCATGAGCTGCTTGTAAATTTTAGAGATTAACCTAGAGGTTCCTTAAAAAACTAAAAATAGAACTACCATACGACCCAGCAATCCCACTACTGGGCATATACCCTGAGAAAACCATAATTCAAAAAGAGTCATGTACCAAAATGTTCATTGCAGCTCTATTTACAATAGCCAGGACATGGAAGCAACCTAAGTGTCCATCATCGGATGAATGGATAAAGAAGATGTGGCACATATATACAATGGAATATTACTCAGCCATAAAAAGAAACGAAATTGAGTTAGTTGTAGTGAGGTGGATGGAGTTTGAGTCTGTCATACAGAGTGAAGTAAGTCAGAAAGAGAAAAACAAATACAGTATGCTAACACATATATATGGAATCTAAGGGAAAAAAAAAAAAGGTCATGAAGAACCTAGTGGCAAGATGGGAATAAAGACACAGACCTACTAGAGAATGGACTTGAGGATATGGGAAGGGGGAAGGGTAAGCTGTGACAAAGTGAGAGTGGCATGGACATATATACACTACCAAACGTAAAACAGATAGCTAGTGGGAAGCAACCGCATAGCACAGGGAGATCAGCTCTGTGCTTTGTGACCACCTAGAGGGGTGGGATAGGGAGGGTGGGAGGGAGGGAGATGCAAGAGGGAAGAGATATGGGAACATATGTATATATATAACTGAGTCACTTTGTTATAAAGCAGAAACTAACAGACCATTGTAAAGCAATTATACTTCAATAAAGATGTTAAAAATAATTAATTAATTAATTAATTTTTTAAAATATACTTAGCAACTTGTTTTTATTCTCAATGACATCAAAATAATATTAAGCCTTCAGGATTATATCCTTGGATAACCGACAGTATCATTATTATTGTTACTAACATGTTGCTTCCTTCTTTCTCCTTCAACTCCTTCTTAGGTACTACCAATACTTATGAATTCTCTCAGAGAATAGCTTTCCTTTCCAGCTCCTAGCCGTCAATTTAATTCAGCCCTTTGCCATTGTCTTTGATTAATTGAAAAAAAAGGGGGGCTTCTAATTTGTATTCTCTGATCTCGGTATCTTCTTAATTCATATTATTCATAATTGCTATCTTTCGCCAACAGTTTTCATCACATCATTTTCTCTTCTACCAGAAAAGTTAATAACTTTTCCTTTTTTGATAAATGTAACATTAAGTGACTCCCCTCCTCCATCAATCCGTCAACATTAAACTCAGTTTCATCTTTTATGCTATTTTTCACTAGAATTTCACCCTCAAGGCTTATCTTTAAAACACAATGTATGGACTTCCAATTCGAAGAACACTACTTTGTCTTATTTGTTCAACAACTCTATACTCCTAAAACTATCGAAATGACCAAAGAAAAAAGTTTTAAGGGTAAAATATGTATCAGTGTTAGAAAATATTGAGTTTTCCCGTAAAAGTTGGAAAATTTGACAATTTTTATAAACTATGGTGCAGGCCAGACCAGATAAAGGGAAACAATGACCACAATTCAAAGCAACCAACAGAAGGTTGGAAAAAGTAGTATGTCCAGATAATTTGGATAAGACACAAAGGCTAAAATATATCTGGTTATTGGATAGACTACAGCCCACAATCTTGAAAATATTCTTCTGGATCCAGAAGAAAGTAAGGAAAAACCTCAGGGATATACTACCAGAGAGAGACAGCACCATGAGTTGAAGCTGGAGAGGAGAAGAGTAAGAAAAAATAAAATCTGGGGTGACTATGAGGGAAATGCTGGTACTGAGATACTAAGCCTGACCCAGGGTTGGGTGAAAAGAATCTAAAAGTCCAACATTAGAATGAGACCCTTGATGCTGAACAAAATGGATGGACCTAGGTCAGCAGCAACCAGGGAATCCAGGCAAACCAAACTCAATCGTCCTTAGAGGGAAGTATTTCGATTATAACACCAAGGATTTCCATAGATTATGAAGTCATCATAAAACCTGAGTAAACCCACAAGGAGAGTGTTTACCACAGCAATGAATAAGCAGAAAAAATATACAACATATTTAAAACCACCCCCATAACTTCAAATTGTAGAATTACCATCTATAAATGGGACGAAGTAAGAGAGTAGCATTGACATGTATACCCTACCAAATGTAAACTGGATGGCTAGTGGGAAGCAGCTGCATAGCACGGGGAGATCAGCTCGGTGCTTTGTGACCACCTAGAGGGGTGGGATAGGGAGGGTGGGACGGAGACGCAAGAGGGAGGGGATATGGGGATATATGTATATGTATAGCTGATTCACTTTGTTGTACAGCAGAAACTAACACAACATTGTGAAGCAATTATACTCCAATAAAGATATTTAAGAAATAATAAAATATGAAATAATTCTAAATAAAATATGGAAAGAAATAAATAATAAATTCAAAAAAGGAAACAGCCTAGATGAAATTATTTTTAAAAGATCAAGCTACTGTTAAAAATACAGTTTGTAGAATGAAAACATAATCACTGAAATTATAAAGTTTCACTATAAGTAAACTAACAACTTAGATAAAGCTGAAGACAGAATTAGGAAATTAAAAGATTACCCTAAAGGAAGTACATAGAATGAAGCAGACAGAGAAAAGGAAATGCAATATATGAAATTAAAAGATAAATAGACTTGAAGAACTGAATGAGAAGGTCTCATAAAGTAGTAATAGAAAGAATGGAGGAGAGGGAATATCCAAAGACATAATGTTTGAGAATTTTTCAGAACTGATGGAAGATTCTGAAAGATATATGAAAGATATCCATACCTACATATATTGCAGTAAAAGTTCAGAACACCACAGCTTAAGAGATCTAAAAAATAGTCATTTCTTCTGCAAAGAAATGATAACTATCTAAAGGCAGGCTTTCAATAGCCACAGTAAAAGCCAGTAGCAATAGAATTATGTCTTCAAGAAATTATTTCAAGAAAATAACTCTCAACCTACTATTTTGTATCCATCAAAATTTCTTCAGGATTGAGAGTGAATTAAATATATTTCAAGCATTTTTAGATGAACAAAATCTGAGAGTAAAACAGTATACTTTCACAAGAAATTTCTGAAAGATATACTTCCGAAAAAAAAAAAAAATCCCAGAAAGAAGATCTAAGAAGAAAGGTGAGCAGAAATTGGTAAACATATAGATATAGCTATATAAACTGTGTCTTATAAAATAATAAATAAAATGTCTAATTTGGGAAGTTAAATGATAGAACTTAAAGAGTAATATCATGGAAGTCAGAAAAGATGATTGGAATAATTGTTCCAGAACCCTTGTATTGTTCAAAAAGGGGAGGGTATAAATGGTTGATTAAATTTAGTCGTTGTTAAGTTAGTGGACACCCCCTTGAAATGTCAAAATTATAAAAGAAAATAAGTTAGAATATATCATTTCTAATCAGTAAAGTAAGATAATTGGATAATAAAACAAGCAAATGTGAAAGAAAGAGAGAAAGAAAAAAGGAAAGAGAAAGAAAAAAAAGAAAGAGGGAGAGGGAGGGAGGGAGGAAGAAGCGTAGAAAAAACAAAGTATAAATGAAGATCATAGAAATAAGTAAATATATATCACTAATCACAATATTTATGTATTGATATATAGACCAAACTTGCCAGTTAAAGACAGAAATTTTAAGGCTAAACATAAAATTCTACATTAGACACACCTAAAATATAAAGAGAAAATGGTTGAAAGATATGTCCAACAAATAATAGCCCAAAGAAAGCTGGGGAGAGCCATATTAATAATATAAAAAGAGTCTTTAAGATAAAAAAACATTATTAGGAAGAACAAGTGATACTACCTAAAGTTTCAAATTACCAGTAAGATTTAACAACTAGGTATGTAATATGGCTCTATCTCAAATTACACAATGCAAAACATTCAAGAACTCCAGAGAAAAATTGATAATTATCATGATAATATAAGAATGAAACACACCTTTTTCAATTATTGATAGTTCAAGCAGAAAAAAGTCTATAAAAATATGAATATTTTGGACTACCAAACTTGATTTAATGAAGATAGATTTCTTCTCAAGCACACATGACACATTTATCAAAATTGAATACATTAATCCATAAAGCAAGACTCATCTTACATACAATGTGTATGTGTGTGAATATATATATGTTCTACATTATATAGAGAGAATATAAATAGTCTATGTGGTGTGTGTTTTTGTGTACTTGTATATATATTGCATTCTCTAGCCACAAAGCAGTTAAATCAGAAATCATTATTTAAAGAGATGAATTTTTAATATCTTCTCATGAAAAATTTCTAACACATGCAAGAGTAAATGAAGTAGTATATGTTGACTGCTCATGTATCCTTCATCTAGCTTCAATGATTATTCAACTCGGAGTCAATCTTTTATCATCTATACATCCGCTCCCATCTGAATTTTTCTGAAGCAAATTCATCCATAAATATTTGTAACTCTGTAAAGGAAGGACTTTTTTCTTTAACAGAATGATAATACCATTATATATATTTTAAAATATATAAAATTCCTCAAATATCCAGTCAGTGTTCATATTTCCTTGATTATCTTATATGTTTTCTTAGTTTGTTCAAGTCAGGATCCAAATAAGGATCATACATTGCATTCGATAAATAAATCTGTTAAGTCTCAAGTGGGTATATTATTAAGACCCCATATGATTGAAATTCTAAAACCACACTTCCAAATAACTCATAGATCACAGAAGAAATGATAATGGAACATTGAAAACACTTGTAACTGAACAAAGAGCAAAATACCAACGTAGTGTTACTTTGAAATGCAATGAAAGCAGTAATTTGAGGAAAACTTTACACTTTAGTGCTTATATTAGAACAAATTGTGGAAATTAATGATTTAAACATCCAACTTAAGAAGTTGGGTAGGGGGTAGAATGATAGACTATAAACAAAGAAAACAGAAGGAAGAAATTTAAAGAAAGAATGGACTACTGAAATAGGAAACTAAAATATAACACGGGATCAATGTGATGGAATACATAGCCCCAATTCTTTGACACTCATCCCACTGATAGGAGGGGTCTATTTCCCCTCCCCTTAAATCTTTGTTCTGCAACGACTCTGACCAAGAGTATGGCAGAAGGGATGCTTTGCCAGCTCTAGGTCTAGCCTTTAAGAGGACATGCAATTTCCACTTCCCATAGAACATTCTTAGCATACCAGGCTGCAATGTAAGTATAAATACTCCATTGGAGAGGCCATGTGGAGCAGCCCTGTGATACAGGGATAGAGGGAGAAACCCGGCTGAGCTCAGCCCTCTAGTTCTCCTTGCCAAGGCATCAGGATGTGAGTGAAGCTATCTTGGACTCTCCAGACCAGACCAAGAACCAATAATACCACCAGGTAAACCCAGTCAATACCATATGACGCAAGAGAATGAGCCAGGAAAACTATCCCTGAATTCCTGATCCACGAAATCATGAGATAATAAAATGGTGATTGTTATAAGCCAATAAATTTTCAAGGTTGTTACACAGCAAAAGATAATGAGAGTAATAATGCCAAAAGTTGGTTCTTTGAAAAGACTAATAAAATTTGTCTCTAATCTCTAGTGATATTTGCCAAGGGAAGAAAAGACATAAAACATTTTTTTTTTTAATTAAGAAAAAAAAGGGCTTGGATGCTAACTAGACTTATTGTGGTGATCTTTTGGCAATACATACAAATATGGAATCATTATGTTGTACACAAGAAACTAATATAATGTTATATGTCAATTATACCTCAACTGAAAAAAAAAAAGGACTACGTATCAGATTATATATCGAAGAGGTAACTCTGGATTAAAGCCATCAGGCAGGATGGGGACAGTCTGATGTGGTAGAACAAGCAGTTGTTTGAGGTTTGGATTCTTCCACTAATTAACTTTGGGAAAGTTATTTAAATCTATCAGACCTCAGTTTGATAAAAATGAACTAACTAAAGCTCCTTCTATAGTTATAATTCTTTGACATTGTGATTTTTCATATGTTTAGTCTCTGCTATTTATAGGGGCTGTACTTAAGAAATAGTGAATTCAGGGCAAGGAACAAAGTAGAGTTCCTAAGGTAACCAATACTACTTGTTCTCTTTGCTTAAACTGGGGAAAATAATTTGGAGACTAACCTGCCTTTTTTTTTTTTTTTTTTTTAACAAAATTTCACTATGTGTATTCAAGATCTTTTTGTGTCAGTAAAGTCAATAAACATCTGTTGAATTAAATTCACACAAACACACAAAAAGGTTATTTCCCAGAATAAAAGAAATATCACATTAGCTAGTTTGATAGACATAGCCTACAAAGAAAGAACTAGTTTTTATCCTTATATATTCTATACAAACACTGTATACTAAATTCTGGTTTTATAAAGATTTTTCAAGACTTTGAGAGTCCTACAAATGGCTCATGCTACAAATATGATGTGGAGCTCAATTCCATTTAAGTGCTTATCGAAATCATGGCCACAATTTCTACTTTGCTCTACATTTTCAGCAGTAACTTAAAAGTTTTGTAAGACTTAACAATTTATTTGTGTCTTCCTGTTGGTTTTTAACATGGAATTTAGTTAATAAAGTTTTGTAGCATGTTAAATTTCTGCTGATATTTTGGAATGATTTTGAACCATATGGATGGAGGGGGTAGAAGGGCCATAGTTCTATCAAAATGTTCTAGCTTGTTACCTAAGAGAAAATAAAAAGCTCTATCATGTTTTCACCTTAGTTTCTGGTGAGGACGTTTATTAGTTTAAATGCCTATTTAAATTTCAAAATATTTTTATCTCAATTTTAAAATTTAGTGTACAAAAAAAAGCTAGACCAATTGACATAATGAACAGGTTATAGGCTGCAATGGAAAGATTAGGCCATTCTAAAAAAGATATCACCAGGATTTTTGAAATTTCATTTTAAATTAGCAAAGCCATTTCCCATATTCAGTTGTTTTCTAATGAGGATAAATATTTGCATGGTAAAATTAAGAAACATTTATGATTTAATGTATACAGTATAAACATAAGAAGCATCATACTCACAAAGAGATACAGATTACTCTTACTCTGAACATATAAAGACATCTTTAAATAGATATAGCTATATAATATTGACATATTTATGTAAGGGTTCTTTACATTCTTACTAAAATTAAGATTAGGACATCAATCTTGACCTTTACCCATTACTATTTCGAAAAATAAAATGGAAAAACCCTAGCCACATGCTTTTTTATTTCAAAGGGTCTTCTTTATGAGCTAGCTAGTTTATCTACTACAAGGCATTAATAATTTCTTTCTTTCCAAGTTATTTTTAGGGTGCTTTAGCTTTATTAAGCTGTCTACCAAATGCTAAAACATTAAATAATGAGTTTTCTCTTCTATGCCTACCCCATAGATAGGAGATTTCTTGCTTCAAACCTCAGTGCACACATGTAAACACAATTACTCAAAACAAGGCAACAAGTGAGAAGCAGGATTAAAATAAGAACTCAGACATTCTAACTCACAATCCAGCATTCAACCCCCTAGAACTTGCTGTTTTCCTTTGTCCTCTTTGCTGTGAACCAAGATACTTGTTCTTTAGCAGGGTGTTTCTGCTGCAAATCCAGTTGCTACTGCATTATGCAATGAAGTCAGAAGCCTGAGCTTGTGACATCAATATAGGTTGCTATGGTAACTCTTTCCATAAGTATTACAGGTTCATTGTAGGCTCAAAAAAGAGGACTTCAGCAGAGTAGCAAAATAGCTGGCATTATTCAGCCTAAATTACAACAGTAATTGGTGCAAAAAATGTCTTATACTAGCTATAGTAAATGCAGATTTTTATATTTATGTTTTACGTTGTTATTGAAAGTCATTTTCTATTTTTTTTAAAGAAATGAAAATTCTTCAACAGAAGTACAATTGACACTGACATTCTGATATAACAGATCCACATGATCCAGGCAGAAGAGAGTCACACTGTAATATAGCTAATTATTCCCCACATTGTGTCATTCCAGAAGTCAAGTAATGTTATACATTATCTGTTATGAATACATTCATAATAGCATGATTCCAATCCAGTTTTCTCATTACAGGCATTATAAAAAGGTCCCACAGAGCTGTTTGTATGAAAGCAATTTTAGATGACAAGTTTTCCCAATGAGCGTGCCTATTTTTACCTGAACAATAGAAAAGATCACCTTTTTATTGCACATGTTCATCCTTATTTCCCTGAATATTTTTGCTAATGCCTCAGTTTTAATGGTTAAATCCATCTCCCTGTGTAGGGGACATTTGGAAATATTCTTTATCCATTACATTCTTTTAACCTGAATTTGAAGCTTGTGGCTGACAATTACAAAGCCTGAATTCCTTTCTTCCACAGCTCCTTTTTTTTTTTTTTTTTTAATCACCTACCATCATCAACATGAGGATGTTAGTTCAATTCTGCAACCATGCTCAGGCTAGGCACTAGGGTCACAATTTGTCGGGTGTTAGGTATAAGAAGCATAAGACATACATGTCACACATGTAATAGCAGCAACAACACTATTTACTGAGTACCTGCCACGTGCCAGACACTATGGTAAGCACTTTACATCCATTATCTCATTTAATCCTCACAACAATACAGGGAGAGAGGGAAGTACTTTTATCCCCATTTTCTGCATTGGAGAACTGAAGCTCAGAGGGGTAAAGTCACTTGCCTGAAGTCGCAGAGGTAGCTAGGGAACAATAGCTGGCATTTGAACTTAGATCTGACTCCAAATATCTATCTTTTGACAGAAATTAAGGAAAATTTCTTGTTACTGTGTTAAAATTTAAAATTGCATCACAATCCTATTGATAAAGAATTCCTTCACATACACTTCACTGAAGCATAAAGGCAATGATAGTCTTCAGGTTGACTTCATAAACACTTTTGATGACTGACTTTCCTGTTCTTGTAACACTCAGCAGTTCAGAAAGTGTTTGTATGAAGATATTTTTATTCCCTTAGGTTATAAATGAAAATATCTCTCAAAAATATTGGTCTATAACTTTTCTTAGACAGTTGCATTGATATTCTCATATACTCCAAGCTACTGGACTATCTTCAGCTCAGATAAATATATTAATAATGTGTATAGTGTGGAGCAGTTTACAAATCATACTAAACATTCACCCATTCAGCACATTTTCATTGAGCCACTATTATGAGTCAGGCACTGTGCAAAATGTTAGATATGAAACTACAATAAAAAACTGAAATGGTCTCCAAATTAAGGAAGCATATAGTCTAAAATGGGAGTCATTGATCAAATAACAACATAATAAATGTAAAACTGGAACTGTGTCCAGACAGTAGAAAATAAGAAAGGCTGAAAATAAACAATCTAAGCAATTCAACCCTGAATGATACAAAGAGAACAGAAGAAACACAAAGAAGCAGAAGGAAGAAAATAATAAAAAGAAAAGGAAAACCTAAGGAAATGTAATGCAACAGATGATGGGAACATCAACACAGCCAACTTCCTTCTTTGAAAAGACAAATAAAATTGACAAACCTCTGGCAAGGGTGAGCAAGAAAACAGAGGCAAGGCAAAAGTAAACACCTTTTGAAATAACAAAGGGAACACAATTAGAGATACAACAGAGATTAAAAAGGAGATGAGATGCAATGAACTTTATGTTAATACATTTGAAAGCATAGATAAAAGGAACAAACAAAATTGATCAAGAAGAAACAGAAACTTAAATAGGCCTAGACACACCAAAGAAATTGAATTAGAAATATAAAAACTTCCCAGATCAAAAGCATGGATGGTGTCACAGGTAATTATACCAAAATTTAAGAATGGATAATTCCAGTCTTACAAACTCTTCTAAATAATTTTTAAAAGCAGGAACTATCCAAATAAATTATTTTATGAGTCTAGTATAATTTGATTAAAACAAAAAGCTAAACAAGAACAGTATGAGAAAAGAAAAATAAAGAACAATATCTCCCATGAACATAAATACAAAAATCCTAAATAAAGTATAAAATCCAGCAAGTGTAATAAAATGCTATATCCCTCTTTTCTTCCAAATGCAACCATTAATCAGCATTTTTGAATCTATTATTCTCCACTTCTTATTTCACATCTTAGTAATAATATTGAACTGTGGCATTTCCAAGGACATACCTTACATTTCTCACCTCTGTGCCTTTCCTGATAATACGTCCTCTACCTTGACCTCCATTCCTCATTTAAGTAGATAACTCTTACTTAGTCTTGAAAAAAATCACCTCATCCCTGTCTCCTTCTGGCCAGAACTTTTTCTTATGATTTACCATATAGTACAAAGTATTTTAATGGGTGTCTTTCCCACAAAGAACCATATGGTTACAGATTATGTCTTTTTCATCTTCTAACCCTTGGCTATTAATATGTGCCTGGAATGGCACTAAATCTTCTAAATCAACTTCATGTAGTTTGCATTTCGACCACATAGTCAGTCTGATGAACTAATAGAATGACCTTCATTTAGATCTTCAATATCACCTATATTTACCTCCAGTACCTCAAAATGTAACCTTATTTGGAAGTAGGGTCTTTACAGAGGTAATCAAGTTAAAACAAGGTCATTAGGATGGGCCCTAATTCAATGTAACTGTTGTCCTTTTACCAAGAGGAAATTTGGATAGAGAGACATTTGCAGAGGGAAGACTATATGAAGGAAGAATGCTATGTGAAGATAAAGGCAGAGATTAGGGTGATATATCTACAAGGCAAGGAATGTCAAAAATTGTCACAAATCACCAGAACCTAGGAGAGAAGCCTGAAACATAGTCTACTCGACAGCCCTCAGAAGGAACCAACCCTACTGACCCCTTGATCGTAAATGTTTACCCTCCAGAACTGTGAGACAATAAATTCCTCTTGTTTAAGCTAAGCCACCCAGTTTGTGGTACTTTGTTACAGCCCTAGGAAAATAATAAGTATCTTCAAGAAACCTTAGAATAAATCTAAGCTTCTTGCTAATGAATAAGGCAATTCCCAACACTTTCTTTCATTGGGTACCATACTGATAGAGCCAGTTCATGATAAAAATAGCTAGATCAAACTTTCACCTGTGTTTTTATAGCCTCACAGGGAAAATTTGCAAATAAATTTGCACAACCTAACACGTTGCCACCATTTGCTAAAAGAAGGTTAATATTTTTTCTGGAGAGAATGCTTTCCTTTCTGCCAGAAAACAGACATCTGATTCCTAAATGATCATTAAAATGTTTTTATTCTAGGCTTCTAAGACACATCTAAATACTCAGAATGGATTGTTTACCCATCAGTACATAGCTAAGTTCACATTAAAACATTCTCAAACATCAAAAAAGTGTTTTATTTTAACAACAATTAATAATTCATCGAATGTCTAACTTTAAGGGGTCTGATGGGAAGCATGGTGGAAGATTCTTATTGAGGTTTTGGAAGAAGACAAAAACATGGCATGAATCATAGTTAGGAATCTATATGAATAGCCACATTACCAAAGAACATACAGAGCTAAAACATTAAACATTTGCTATGTTCCTGTCGAACACTGCAGTCCCCTTTAGGGAAAAAGGCATAAATAAATGTGTCCCTCTGAACTTACTTTTTCCAGCCGGGTGGAACTTGAGGGATGCTCTGAGCCAGCAGAATGGTCACTCCCATGCACCTGCGGGGGGAAACGTATGGCTTTTAGTAGAATCTAACAGTCACTGATCCTGTTCCAGGACTTGATATGATTTCCTTCCTTTCTTCCTCCCTTTCTTCTACTGTCCTTCCTTCCTTTTTAGTATAAACATGCTTTTCTATTAAAGTAATGCATGCTTGAAGTTTTAAAGAAGCCCCATTGTTTTGTGCACAGAACTGTCAAAATGAAGGAGCATTCTGAAGCAGGCATCCTGTTTCTTATTTTCTCAGTTCTGAGTATGAATTTAGCAGCATAACATATTGGTTGGGTACATGTTTCAGAGCCAAATAGCCCCTGTCAAACTGACAAGATCTCTTATTAGCTGTGTACAACTTTAGGAGTAGTATTTAGCCATCCTGTGCTTCCACACCAGTAATTAAGGATGAACATTGTACCACCATCATATGGTCTGAGAACCAAAAAAATATGGTACCTGAAGAGCACATAACATAGGGACAACCACCTGGTGAATACTTAGTAAATGTAAGCTAATAATTATGCTTATAAAGAAAGAAAAGACCAATTATATGACATTCTGGAAAAGTCAAAACTATAGCAATGGTAAAAAGATCAATGGTTTCCAGGGGTTTGAGGCAGGGAGGGAGTTAGGTGAGGTTTGAACACATTAAGCACCTTTTTAAGATGGTATAACTATCTGTATGATACTATAATGGCAGATATATGATAGCACACATTTGTCAAACTGTATAGAACTTTATAACATAAAGAGTGAACCTTACTGTATGCAAATTTTTAAAAAACCTATTTTGGAGGTCAGGGTATTCCTGGGTGGAATGCAGAATGTGATAAAACTAATTATATCATGAATGTATGAAATAAATATAAATATTACAAATGTATGAAGCAAACTCACTGCAGGGACTGGGGGGAAAAGATGACCTAAGTAACTCTGGAAATGAATGGAGTCTAAAAGACTCTAGGCAAAATAAACTGTTACATAAGCACTGTGTGTTGGTAAAGTTGATTCTCAGGAGGATATCAGTAATTTTGATACTGCTATACATATATACTGGAATTGAACAATTAAGTAATTAGATGCTGGATGTTGGGAGCCAGGTTTCTCACTGTAGGTGTGGGAGATTACAGATAAGAAATAGGAGGAGGCCAGAAAGAGCCATGTGGTAATAGATTAGCGTTGGAGACATCAGTATGAACTCATGTTTAGCTTGGTATAGATACAGATGATTACATATAGAAATAATTATAGAAATATGTATATAGATGGGTTAGTATATACACATATAAGCCCTTGCTCTGTCAGCAGAGAGGGCCTAGAAATAATGACACCCCAGCAGAAACAAGCACACCTATCATCCAGATCTTGTTTTCTAATACTATATTCCAATTTTTAAAAAATCAGGGCTCCTTGGAGAAAGGCTGATTCTAGGACTGAGACAAAAAATATATAAGATGATCCTAGAGCATCTTGTAGTGCCAGAAAGTAAAAAAAAAAAGCTTTTAAATAAATAATGGAGTATGCAAAGGGACATAGCAGACAACTGAAAAAGTCCCCAATTGTCAGGTTGGAAAATTTTATCAACAAAATAAGTGGCATTGGCTTATAATCCAAAACAAAAAATAAATCTATGAGTCCATACTGATATAGATAAATAATTGAAAAAATAAATAAATATCAATCAATAAATAAGGGAGAATAGACAAATCTCCCACACAGAAAAATTCCAAATAATTAGTGTCAATACTCTGCCTGCAAGGAGGTGAAGCATAAATTCCCACACGCTGGATGTGAGCTGTTCATAGTGACTTCCTTCCAAAAAGTACAGTATAGAAAAGGGGCAGAAAGAGCAACTTTATAGAAAAGAAACCTGGCACACTAACTCAGCCAATTGACCAAGGTAAAGATGGACAGTAATAAGTCATGTTGATAGTATGTACCCTTGACATGATGTGATGAAAATGGCACTTTACCTTTTTAGTCTTCTTCCCAAAAACCCACAACCCCAGTCTAATCATAGAGAAAAAACATCAGGCAACTCCCAACTGAGGAGCATTTTACAAAATACTTGACCAGTACTTTTCAAAACTGTCAAAAGTCACCAAAAACAGGGTAAGTTTGATAAACTATCACAGCCAAGAGGAGCCTAAGGACACATGAGGACTAAATATAATGTGATATCCTGGAGGGGATCCCCAAAGAAGAAAAGGACATTAGGTGAAAACTAAGGAAATTAGAATAAATTATAGACTACATTTAAAATAACATATCAATATCGATTCAAAATTGCAACAAATATCCCATACAAACATACAAATATAAGATGTTAATAATAGGGAAAATATGTAGAGGATATATGGGAACTTTGTAGTGACTTAATCTGTTTTAAAATTTAGAATTTGTTTTAAAAAAGAAAAAAAATAAAGACAGACTATTATATTGAACCTAAAAACAAAAACATTAACCAGCATTACTAAGTATTATTTTTTTTTTAATTTGGTAGACAATTAGTACAGGAGATACCTAGCAACTACTAGGACTTATAAACGTGAATGTTTTAATCATTACTCCAACTAATCCTGATCTAATTCTTATACTTGATTCAATTCACGTTGAATCTCTTCTCAAAGTGAGACCCTCCTCAAAGTTGATCTGTTATGTTCAGAAACTTTACCACACACTTTAATTTGCCCACAAGGAAATCTTACAGATGTCAGTGGCTTTTATACTCAACCTGCAGTTCCTAACACTCTATTTTTCAGCACTCCTTGATTTATAGCTCAAAGGACAATTTGCCCTTTTTAATCCAGTGAAAAACTATTTAAAAAGTAAGAGGTCAGTCACAAATTACATTAACTTACTAGTAACACAAATCCACACATGATGATTTCTCCCAATATAAATTAGGTTTCACATCACTTATGTCTCCTGTGTTTAGTTCTTGGCCTTCTGAAGTCAGAATTTACATATTTAGGTTTTTTCTCAGGTAATTCCTCATCTAACAAACTTCACCAGCCACAGTAGGTTTTATGTGGTACTATTTTCTTTTAAAAATGTGAAACTGCAAAGATAACAGTAACTTAATAGTTTTCTATATACTCCCAGGAAGTTGTTCCTTCCCTCCCTACTGTAACACAGAAATGTACCTCTCTGAATTGAAGCTTTTTGTGACGCCTATGCTTTAGGGGAGGGGCTTGAAAGTGACTGTGAACAGAGAGATGAAAAGAAACAGTAGAGACAGGAAGTTGAGCTCCACCATCATACAGTTTTTGAAGGAGCTATTTGCATACGGTTATTTATCCCATTTCTCTCTCCTCTGTACACTCTAGATTATACCCCATAATCTCCCTATCAGTGTTCTCAGGTCTTGCACATGTAGAATCTGATATGAGTATAAGATAAGCATAACTTAGAATTTTATGATTCTTCACAAGGTCCTAAAACACCTAGAGACAATGGCCCTTGACTTAGATGGGGCAGGTAGAAATGCAGATGAAAAGAGAGAGACTGAGAAACTTCACCACTTCTCAAGTGCTCAAAGCCAGCTCACCTATTCCCAAGCCCAGTGGACCTTCCCCCCAACACCCCGTGTACATACACCACTCGGAGCCAACTTGAACCTACATTTGGAGGATATTTTACTCAGTGTGAGTATCCCCTTTCTTCCTTCTTGGTAAAGTATAAAGTGATGTGGTAAGTTGGTGATCAGCTCAGTGCTCCTACCTTGTTCACTGGAAAGAAAAAGACTTCCTCTGGTGACTGGTAAAGGGAACCAGCCTTGTGTCCAGATTGAAACTCTAACTTGAAAATTCCTCCCAATCATAGAAAATATTTGCAAACGAAACAACTGACAAAGGATTAATCTCCACAATTTACAAGCAGCTCATGCAGCTCAATATCAAAAAAAACAAACAACCCAATCCAAAAATGGGCAGAAGATTTAAATAGACTTTTCTCGAAGGAAGATATACAGACTGCCAACAAACACATGGAAGGATGCTCAACATCACTAATCATTAGAGAAATGCAAATCAAAACTACAATGAGGTATCACCTCACATGGGTCAGAATGGCCATCATCAAAAAATCCACAAACAATAAATGCTGGAGAGGGTGTGGAGAAAAGGGAACCCTCTTGCACTGTTGGTGGGAATGTAAATTGATATAGCCACTATGGAGAACAGTATGGAGGTGCCTTAAAAAACTAAAAACAGAACTACCATACGACCCAGCAATCCCACTACTGGGCATATACCCTGAGAAAACCATAATTCAAAAAGAGTCATGTACCAGTATGTTCATTGCAGCTCTATTTACAATAGCCAGGACCCGGAAGCAACCTAAGTGTCCATCAACAGGTGAATGGACAAAGAAGATGTGGCACATATATACAATGGAATATTACTCAGCCACAAAAAGAAACAAAATTGAGTTATTTGTAGTGAGGTGGATGGACTTAGAGTCTGTCATACAGAGTGAAGTAAGTCAGAAAGAGAAAAACAAATACAGTATGCTAACACATATATATGGAATCTAAAAAAAAAAAAAAGGTTCTGAAGAACCTAGGGGCAGGACAGGAATAAAGACACAGACATAGAGAATAGACTTGAGGATATGGGGAGGGGAAGGGTAAGCTGGATGAAGTGAGAGAGTAGCACTGACATATATACACTACCAAATGTAAAATAGATAGCTAGTGGGAAGCAGCTGCATAGCACAGGGAGATCAGCTCGGTGCTTTGTGACCACCTAGATGGGTGGGATAGGGAGGGTGGGAGGGAGATGCAAGAGGGAGGGGATATGGGGATATATGTATACATATAGCTGATTCACTTTGTTATACAGCAGAAACTAACACAATATTGCAAAGCAATTATACTTCAATAAAGATGTTAAAAATAAAAAAAAAAAGAAAATTCCTCCCAACCAAAATTCCAGCCTGCCCAAATTTCTATACAGTGTGGCTTCTGAGTGAAATGGAAAAAGCAAGTGGAGCCAATTTATATACCCTATACTTCTTTAACATATTTGGTAATTCACAAGCCTTACAAAGCCTTATGCAGCTGAAAGCTTGGTGTCTATGGTTGAATTTGTGTGTGTGAGTGTTGGGTTGATTTGTCTTTTTATGCATCTGAAAGTCAGTTACAAAAGGAAGATAAGCTATTTTGTGAAACTCAAACTCTTTCAACCATAGTACTTGTGACAACTGCTACTGCATGTTTTATCAAATGACATGTGGACTTAAATTGAGATAACACATTTTTAAGCTACTGGGACTCTTTGAAATCAAATGTACAGGCAAGGTTATACACATTGGAGATGCTAGATCCCCACAGAACCATGAAATAACATGATAGAAGACAACATAGCTATTTGCACCTTGCCTCACCTCCAATTCTGGAAGCTGGCTTAATTCCATAACCAATCCTGATTGCGTCTGGCCAAAGGTATCTTGTTCTGTTCCACAGAAGCCCTGTGAATCTGACTTGTCCCTAGCCATCTTCATTATGTAGTACCCAAGGGAGGCCAGATTATTTTACAGTCAAACCTCAGAAATGTGCCTGCCCCACAGCAAAGCAAGCAAACCATTTAACACCTTAACTTTCCCAACCAGACCAGACCTAACCTAAAATTAACCCTTCCATACAAAGTGACCCAAATCTGGTGTCTGAATACAGGCCTTTTAAAAGACTTGTCCAAGGGAAGGCAAAGGACTAACTACTCCAGTGTACTCACAATCCTTCTTTCTTCTGCTACCACCCCCCTGCCCAGATCCCACTTCTGTGATGATTCTGGATTAGCCTACTGAGTGCAGGATTCAAAAATAGAGGCTCAGGTTCTCATAAAAATGTTCTGCAACTTTAGGTCAAAATCACATTATTAATTGTGGTATTTTGCTCAGTTCCCAGCCAGGGTAATTTTGTTCAGTTCACCAAAGTATGCCTTTGCAGTTTCAGTTGAACTCCGTTTTTCCTCACTATTAAATAGAATTGTCAAAAAATTATAGGTCTGCTAGTTTTCACCCTACAGATAGATATATTTTCGGTAGGTGAAGTGATGCTCTACTTATTCCCTTTCCCTGCCACAGATTTGATTCTTGTACTAACCGCTTTGACTCTCCAGGACCTGCAAAATTGTCAGTGCCTTTCAGTCTAATCCCTTTAAACTTTAAAAATTATTATTCTTCTGACATATTGTTTTTTATGTCACGCTATTTTTCAGAGAAGTGGTATTAGGAATGAACAAGTGATTATAGAAATGAGCAAGCCTCTCCCAAAAGAGGAAACATAAAAAATAAAGGTGACATTGAGAAGTAGAATCTCTTTTTTTTTTAAGCCCCAAGCTAAAGCACACTGTTCATCCCACTGTGAAGGAATGCTAAGTAAAACTCAGTTTCCTTTGTTTTGTTTTTTTTTTTAAGATTATATCATGTGTACTAAGTTTATAGAAAAACAGCCTCTGCTTTTATAGAGCCTGAGAGTCCTTGCTTTATCACAGGAAGAAATCTGCACAGTGTCAGGTTCTAAACAGCTGTGGGTTCATTCATTGGCCAGAAGGCATCATGATGACAATGGGCCAGGGGTGTCAGGCTCTGAGGAATAGTAGGAGTAAACAACACTTCCTAATATCTAGTAATGAATAAGGTTCTATTTAGTCTTTCCCCAAAAATAACCCCTTGTCACTTTTCCCATTCACCTAATATTCCCCTATATAAATCCTAGTTACTGTAATTTTACTTGTTATAAATATGCTCAGGAGAAGACCTGGTTTTAGAGAATCAATCATCTCTCTACTCATTGGTGTCTTTATAAAATTTTAGACTAGTAGAAATCCAGTAAACTAATAAATGACAGAGTCAGATCTACTACAAATGGCTGTTGCTGAACAGAAGCAAAGGCATTACCTTGACATTTAGTGATAGAACTTTAGCAAATGGCAGTTCTTAGAAGAGAGTTTAAGTGGGAGTGAATTTTGAAGGCCTCTATAAGAAGGGGAAATTTTCCAGACATCATATGTATAATTGTTCTTGCATTACCCAAAAATTTAAGGTATGTAGACTTGAGCTCACAAAAAAAAGTAAATAATAGATGCTCTCTTAGTCAACAGTTAACAAATGTTTATTGAGTGCCTACTACTTGCCAGGAAATTTCTAGGCACTGAGGACGCAATGGAAACAAGGCAATGTCCCTATTCTCAATATAAGCTCTTACATTCAGAAGAAGAAAGAAAGAGGGTAAACATGTAAATAGACAAGATCATTTCAGGAGATAGTAAGTGCTATGACAAAGATAAAATAAAGAAGTATAACTGGGAGTTACTGATGAGATGGCATTTGAATTGAGACCTGTTGAAGTCATGCATATCTGACCATGTCTTTATAAACGTGGTCCTGAGATTGCCTTTCCCAATTTGAAATGGGTGTTTCTGAATAAGGGCCTTACCTCCATATCTCTCTCCACGTATCTTTTTTCTTTTTTTCCTATCTTTTTTCCTCTGTCTCCCAATCTAACCTTCCTCTCTTTCTACCTTTATGCTTACAGGTCACTCTCCTGTTTCTTCTCTCTCCCCTTCCCCTTTTCCCTTATATCTTCCATTTTGCTTTCTTCCTACCTCTTCCCCTCAAGCTCATTGCTTCCTCTCTGCAATGTTTTCCTTATCTTCTTAAAAAATGTGTCTGCCTGGCCCACTGGGAACACCTGAATTTCTGTTCTAACACTTTCCTTCTTACTTTCCTTACCATAAGGCAAAACTCTTTGTATTTCTTGTGGAATTTAACAAATATAGTCTTACATTTGCTTCTCTAAAGTAGTTATGTCCTTCTTAACTTACTTTAGCCTTTGAGTTCTCTCTCTGTACCCCTTACTAGGAAAAAAAATTGAGATATGCAGTGTTATACCAGGTCAATAACACGTAAATATTTGAAAATTTTTGAGTGTTTTGATTCTCCTGAATACATGTAAATTTTAAAACACAGTGCTATATTTTATATTTGGAGGAAGTATGTGCTCCAATTTTATGCTTCTAACTGCAATCTCATCGATGTGTTTCAATCATTTTCTCTACAATAAAAGTATGCAATTATCTATACTTATTATGAAAGTCATATTAATAGAACTTTTATTAAAACGGGGAAGGCTTAATGTACCATAATAAGACACACTGAAAATATTTATTTTCAGCTACAGCCTCATAAAAAATGTACGTTTCCTTAGAAAGGAACTCTGTACAGAATTATTTTGTGTTAATTTAATTCTACTAAAATGGAAGTACATTTTACAAATTAATACATACATAAAGTAACATATTCTGGTAGGTTATTTCTAATTTTTATTGTAATTGTCTTGAATGAAACTATAAGTTTGAAACTATTTACAAAGTCAAGAAATGACTTAAATAAGACTGGGTAAAAATAAGAAAGAACAACGACATAAGCATTTAAACAATGTCGAATAGGACTCACTGTAAAGATATTTCACCCCAGTACATTCTCATTTCAGAAATATGGTAAATACTGGGACTTCCCTGGTGGTCCAGTGGTTAGGGCTTGGCCCTTTCACTGCCAGGGGCCAGGTTATATCCTTGGTCGGGGAACTAAGATCCTGCAAGCGGTGCGGCATGGCCAAAAAATAAAATAAAATAGAAAATTGTAAAAATTAAAAGAAAAGAAATGTGGTAAATACTGCATGCTTATCTGGTAAAATATACAGTAATAAGACACATCCTCAAACTGATGAAACTCCTGCACGTTTAGAAGATTCTACAACCACAGACAGTATTCCCCGGCCAATAACCCTTCCTCGGCATGCTCACACAGTGTCCCATCTAGCTGCCAGCTTTGGCCTAAGGAGGTTATAGTTTGGCCTCACAGCTTAAACAGGAATTTTTTTTTTTCTCAAAAGGGAGTACACCTTTGTCTTCTGAATTTAAGGATAGGCAGGCCCATCTTCCAGAAAGCAAAATATTTCAAAGAGGAAACTCTAGGTGTAAGGGGACCACAGTGAAACAAGAGCGCCAGTAGAGTCTGAGGGCTGTGGCAGAAATCTGGGGCATTGGCTACTGGGTATTCATTTCACTCCACACCAGAACTTCAAGGGGTAATTCTAGGACAGACGGAAGTGTTAAACAAAAGAGATTTTCATCACGTTCTCAAGCGAAAAACCTACTGCGTCCTTTCCACTTCACTCTTCTGACGTAATTGCTCTGTGCCTTCATTTCCTCAGTTTGAAAATGGGAACTGGATAAATCTCATAGTGTTGTTGGAGGATTGAGTTAGTTAATTCAGTTAAAACACTTAGAATCATGCCTAAAACATATTTATCATTCAGTAAATGACAGCTATTGTCCTTGCTGCCACTGCTGCTGTTGTTATGGTAGTTAATAGTACCAAATGCAGAGATGGTACTAATTATGTAGCTGTGGGACTTAAAAGAATCTGTAAATCTGAAACATATACGTAACCTAGATGCTAGAAACATCCATGTTTACCATCATTTTCTAAGATCCTTGTCAGATATATTTCATCATTAAACTCATCTTTCTAATTACCTAAAAAGAAAGTTTTATAAGTCTAGTTTTATTTAATGTATTTTAGGCAACTATGCTTGAAAATGCTTTAAGGAATAGAGAAAACAAATTCAAATTATGCTCCTAGTTTTCAGGGAAACAACCAACATAAGAGACCATTATCATCCGTGGGAGAGTTATTCGGAAACTACGGGATTTACCATATAAAACAGATTAAGGAGGACTTTGCCTATCTTGGTAAATTGTTTGCAAAATGGCTGATTTAATATCCTTCTCTGCACCATGGGGAGTTCCCTCCTATGATGACTCTGGATCTGGCTATGTGACTTGCTTTGGCCGATAGAACAATAGCAAATGTGGTGCAAGCAACAGAGTGAAAGGTGCTTGTATTAGTCAAGGTTCTGAAGAAAAAAAGAACCAATAACACTCCCTAACACCATACACAAAAATAAACTCAAAATGTATTAAAGACCTAAATGTAAGGCCAGACACTACCAAACTCTTAGAGGAAAACATAGGCAGAACACTCTATGACATAAATCACAGCAAGATCCTTTTTGACCCACCTCCTAGAGAAATGGAAATAAAAACAAAAATAAACAAATGGGACCTAATGAAACTTAAAAGCTTTTGCACAGCAAAAGAAACCATAAACAAGACAAGAAGACAACCCTCAGAATGGGAGAAAATATTTGCAAATGAAGCAACTGACAAATAATTAATCTCCAAAATTTACAAGCAGCTCATGCAGCTCAATGCCAAAAAAACAAACAACCCAAACCAAAAATGGGCAGAAGACCTAAATAGACATTTCTCCAAAGAAGATATACAGATTGCCAACAAACACATGAAAGAATGCTCAACATCATTAATCATTAGAGAAATGCAAATCAAAACTACAATGAGATATCATCTTACACCAGTCAGAATGGCCATCATCAAAAAATCTACAAACAATAAATGCTGGAGAAGGTGTGGAGAAAAGGGAACCCTCTTGCACTGTTGGTGGGAATGTAAATTGATACAGCCACTATGGAGAACAGTATGGAGGTGCCTTAAAAAACTAAAAATAGAACTACCATATGACCCAGCAATCCCACTACTGGGCATATACCCTGAGAAAACCATAATTCAAAAAGAGTCATGTACCACAATGTTCATTGCAGAACTATTTACAAAAGCCAGGACATGGAAGCAACCTAAGTGTCCATTCACAGACGAATGGATAAAGAAGATGTGGCACATATATACAATGGAATATTACTCAGCCATAAAAAGAAACAAAATTGAGTTATTTGGAGTGAGATGGATGGACCTAGAGTCTGTCATACAGAGTGAAGTAAGTCAGAAAGAGAAAAACAAATACCGTATGCTAACACATATATATGGAATCTAAAAAAAAAAAAAAAAGGTCATGAAGAACCTAGAGGCAAGATGGGAATAAAGACGCAGACCTACTAGAGAATGGACTTGAGGACATGGGGAGGGGGAAGGGTAAGCTGGGACAAAGTGAGAGAGTGGCATGGACATAAATACACTGCCAAATGTAAAATAGATAGCTAGTGGGAAGCAGCCATATAGCACAGTGAGATCAGCTCGGTGCTTTGTGACCACCTAGAGGGGTGGGATAGGGAGGGTGGGAGGGAGGGAGACACAAGAGGGAAGAGATATGCAGATATATGTATATGTATAGCTGATTCACTTTGTTATAAAGCAGAAACTAACACACCATTGTAAAGCAATTATACTCCAATAAAGATGTTAAAAAAAAATTACAATTACTTTAATATGTAAATTGGCCAGGTTTCTGGAAATTGCAAGAGAATTTTTAAAATAATAAATAAATAAATAACTTCTATAAGTTCATTAAAGAATATCAATAAACTCCAGTATATTAAGAAAGTATAGAAATTAATTAAGAGAAACAAATAAAGAAAAAGAGTGAAAACGAAATCTACAAAACTTGCGACAATAGAAGAAATCAATCTAATATATAATATGTGTACCTGTATATCAGTCTGAAAAGTGGAAGTGACTTTGGTAAAGATCTAGTTGAACTTTACCTCAAATTAGAGAATCAAAGCAAAACTGTGGAAGGTCATCAGTAAACATCTGACACTGATGTAAATGCAATTGTAAATTCAGTTAAAATGTTCAATATTGAAGGTAACATTATTTGATTTTTGTTGATAATATAATACATACGAATTTTGGAAGAAAAAAAGAACCAATAGACTTTTATATTATATAAAATATTAATATATTATTATGTTAAAATACATTAATATTATATTAATGCATATAGGTTTATATTTATAATTTAAAATATTAAATATACTAAAATGATAACATTTATAATACAATAATATAATATATTATTTGTATGTATAAAACCTATTGGTTCTGTTTCTTTGGTGAACACTAATACAAGCATCTTTCACTCCTCTGCTTGCAACACATTTCTCTCTCACTCTCTCTCTCTCTCTCTATAAATAGAGAGAGAGAGAGAGAAAGAGATTTATTTATTCTAAGGAATTGGCTCAGGTGATTATGGAGGCTGAGACATTTCATGATCTGCCACATGAAAACTAGATACCCAGAAGTGCTGGTGGTGCAAGTTCCAGTCCGAGTACAGAAGACTGATGTCCTAGCTTGAAACCAGTCAGGCAAAGAGAGCAAATTCGCTCTTACTCACCCCACCTTTTTTTCTAGTCAGGCCTCCAAGGAATTGGATGAGGCCCATCCACATTGGGGAGGGTAATCCTCTTTATTCAGACTAACAATTCAAAGGTCAGTCTCGTCTCAAACACCCTCACAGACATACCCAGAATAATGTTTAACCAAATATCTGGGCACCCGTGGCCCCATCAAGTTGACACATAAAGCTAGTCATCAGTGTTCATCAGCGGGCTTCCCCTCCTTTGCTGCTGGACTCTTCCTCCATCATGTAAACAAGTTCAGGTGAGCCGGCAGGAGGCTGAGGGACCACATTGCAGAGAGAGACTGCAAGTCTACCTGTCTCAGCTGAGGTCCCAGATGCATGAATGAATTCCACCCCCACCAGCCAGACCACACAGGCCCACAGAAATGTGAGAAACAATAACTGTTTGAGGTTGAAACCATTAGGTTTTGAAATAGTTTTTTATATAACAAAAGCAAACCGATTTGCTAACTGAACACAATTTTAAAAGCTGATGTCACAGTTAAAACCAAGACCATATTCTAATCTGTGCTTAATAAATTTCAGTCTAAGACAGAAAATTCTACTCTGTACCTATTGCTTGGATACAGAGCATGTGAAATATGTAAAACTATTTTGGTTTTTTGTTATTAGCATCAAAGGATTTATACAAATTTTTAAAATAACAGATCAAACTTTTAAAACTCATAGTTGAGTAGACACAAATGTAAAACGAATCCCAAGGTCAACTTACAAAAAATGGCAAGAAGCAAATTAAATTTTATGTGAGTATAAAAAAATACTGGAGATACCACTTCAGTTCTAAAATAATGACATAAACATTAACTTCAAGCACCTTCAATATCAAATAGTAAAAGTTTTTGTAATATAATTCACATTCTATAAAATTCACTAAGGTGTACAATTCAGTAGATTCTAATAAAATACTTAGAGTTGTGCACATATACCAGAATATTTCATCACCCCAAAAAGAAACCCTGTACCTGTTAGTAGTCTCTGCCCTCTTCTTCCCCCCCCCAGTCCCTGGCAACCACTAATCTACTTTCTGTCTCTATAGATTTGCATATTTTGGACATTTTACATAAATGGAATCATACCATATGTGGCCTTTTATACTGGCTTCTTTCACTTAGCCTTGTATTAAAGTTCATCCATGCTGTAGCATTTATCAGTACTTCATTTCTTTTTATTGCCAAATAATATTCTACTGGATGGATATACCATATTTTGCTTATCCATTCATCAGTTTATGGGCATTCAGGTTGTTTCAGTTTCTTACTACTATGAATAATACTGCTATAAACATTTGTGTACAACTTTTTGCATGAACATATGTTTTCAATTCTCTTAGATATACACCTAGGAGTGAAAATGCTGGGTCATATGTTACCAGTATGTTCAACATTTTGAAGAACTTCCAAACTGTTTTCCACAGTGGCTGCACTGTTTTTCATTCCAGTCAGGAATGTATAAGGGTTCCTATTTCTCCCCATCCTTAACATTTGTTATTTTCCTTTTTATTTTTTTATTATAACCATCCTAGTTGATGTGAAATGATTTTGGTTTTGATTTCCATTCTCCTGATAACTAATGATGTTGAACATCATTTATATGCTAATTTTCCAACTACGAATCTTCATTAGAGAAATATCTGTTCAAATCATTGGTCCATATTTTAGTTAGGGTATTTTTCTTCTTATTTTTGAGTTGCAAGAATTCCTTATATATACTAGATACAATGTTCTGATCAGATATATGATGTGTGAATGTTTTATTCCATACTGTGGGTCATTTTTTCATTTTCTTGATGTTCTTTCAAGCACAAAATTTTTTAATGTTGATAAAGTCCAATTTGTCTATTTTTCTTGTGTTGCTCATGCTTTTTGTGTTATATTTTTAAAACTATTGCTTAAACTAAGATCATGAATATTTACTCCTATGTTTTCTTCTAAGAGTTCTATCACTTCAGCTCTTACTTATAGGTTTTATCCATTTTGAGTTAATATTTGTATTGATAGATAGGGTGAGGCAGGGTCCAACCTTATTCTTTTGTATATGAATATGCAGATGTCCCAGCATCATATGTTGAAAACACTATTCTTTCTCCCATTGAATTGTCTTGGCATGGTTGTCAAAAGTCAATTGACCATAGATGTGTGGGTTTACCTCTAGACTCTCAGGTTAAAATGTTATGTGATCTATGTGCCTATCCTTATGCAAGTACCACACTGCCTTGATTACTGTAGCTTTGTAGTAAATTTTGAAATCAGGAAGTGTGAGTCCTCCAACACTGTTTTACTTTTTCAAGATTGTTTTGGCTTTTCTGAGTCCCTCACATTTCCTTGTGAATTTTAGGATTAGCTTGTGCCTTACTGCAGAAAGGGGAGTTGGAATTTTGATAGGGATTGCATTAGGTCTGTAGATCACTCTGGGGAGTACTGCGAAGTTAACAACAGTAAGTCTTCCCAACATGAGCACGGTATGTCTTTTTATTTATTAGGTCTTCTTTAATTTCTTTCAACAATGTTTTGTGGTTTTCAGTGTACAAGTCCTGTGCTTCTTCGGATAAATTTATTCATAAGTATTTTATTCTTCCTGATGGAATAGTAAATAGAATTGTTTTCTTAATTTCATTTTGGGATTTTTTTATTGCTAGTGTACAAAAATACAATTAAATTTTGTACAGTCATCTTGTATTGTGCAACTTAACTAAACTCTTTTTTTGCTCTAATACTCTGTGTGTTTGTGTGTGTGTACACTTAGTGTTTTATGTGATATATATTATCATATATATATGATATTGTCATCTGTAAACAGAGATACTTTTACTTCTTTCTTTCCAATCAGGATGCCTTTTGTTTCTTTTTCCTGCTTAGCTGCCCTGGCTCATACCTCCAGTACAATGCTGAATAGAACGGGTGAGAGTGTACATCCTTGTCCTCTTCTTTATCTTAGAGGGAAAGCATTCAGTCTTTCACCTTAACTATGATATTAGCTGTAGGGTTTTGTACATGCCCTTAATTAGGTTGAGGAAGTTCCCTTCAATTCCTAGTTTGTTGAACGTTTGATGCTGAAATAGTGTAGGATTGTGTCAGATGTTTGTTTTGTCAAATGTTTGTCTTGAATTTTTGTCTATTGAGATAATAATTTTTTCTTTATTCTCTTAATATGGCATATTACATTGATTTTCGTATGTTGAAACAACCTTGCATTCTTGGGATAAATCTCACATGGCCATGGTGTTCACTTTTTATATGTTTTGGATTAATTTGCAGGTATTTTGTTGAAGATGATGGTATATTTATTCATAAAGGATATTGGTCTGTAGTTTCCTTTTCTGTGATGTTTTATCTGGTTTTGGTATCAGTGTAATACTGGCCTCATAGAATGAGTTGGGAAGTGTTCTCTCCTCTTCTTTTTTTTTGGAGGGTGGGAGCTATGTGAATAATGGTATAAATAATTTTTTTAATGTTCGGTAGAATTCACCAGTTTGCTTAGTGATATTCCTGAGCTAATTCTGTAAAGTCTCTGTTCTATGTCATGTGTGGCCACTGAAATCTTCTTCAGTTAGCTTAAGAATCAGCTAATGATAAGTAATTTTTTTTAATTCCTGAAACCAATAAATCTCCCATTCTTTATTGAGCAGCTTTGTACGCATGTTAAAGTAATCTCCAACACTCAGCTTACAACTCTGTCTTAGCTTCCACTTCCTGCTTGGCTGCTTCAAGGTCAGCCAGAGGTGAGAGCTAAGGGCCTTCTCAGGTTCTTTCTGAGAATGCACACAGAACTACACATGTGCATGAACTTTTAGATTCCCAGGAACACGTCCAAACTTTCCAAAGCCCCTGTGGACACCTCATTGCTCGGCTTTTTCTTTTTAAGCTGTTTTGGTTAATCTGTTGTCTGTGCCAACTGTTAACTATCACCTTAGGCATTATGGTTTTGAAACATTTGCCTGTAAATGTTTTTCATAAATGCCCCTTGGGGAGAGGCTTTTAGTACTGGGCAACCTTGAGTCAGACCAAAAAAAGACAAGCTTTTCCAGTTGGAAAACCATCTAACAGATCAAATAAAATCAATTCTTTGCGAATGCAGCTTTGAAAGAGCCCAAGCTCTGTTCTGCTTCCTCAAGTATTGGGAATGCAGGCTCTTCTTTTTCAAGGCCACTGCTGAGTTGGGGAGTGGGAGTTTGGAGTTGCTATCCTTACCAATATTTGGTAGTTTTTCTTGAATAAGTACTTCCTGGCTTGCTTCCTTTGGTTAATTTCCAGAGTTCTGGAAAAAAAAAAATGATCCTGTTTTGCCAGTCTGTTGATGTTGCTGTTGTTGCTTTTATGGAAGGATACATTTTTGGATGCCAGTTTTACTACACATCGCCATTAATAGTAAATTAACCTTATCAAAGTTGAACTAATATGATACAGTCAGTTCACCAGTATTGACCAGTAATCTTATGACAACTCAATCTTGCATACTAACAGAGAGAAAAATATACTATAATTAATTAATTAATTAACTAAAATAAATAAAAATATGCTAGTGCAAATCAGGTATTTCAACCATGAAACGTGGCTGCAGGTAGTGACACAGGAATACCTTCTGCAAATATGAAGAACAGTTAAGTATAAGCATACTTGTATAAGAGAAACACAATTCAATGGCAGCTCCAGGATCTAAAAGAATAAGTCAGAATTTTTTAAATTAGGACTACAAATTATAAGATGCAGCTAAGAAATTAAGAGTAAATTCTACTTGTAGAGTTAACTCATCAAAATGAAAGCAAAGGCTCTTTATTAGAAACAGCCTGCATAAGAATATTAAACTCACTTCGTACTTAAACTCTCATCAAGGATGATTGATGATAGAAGAAAAAACTAAGAAGAAACATATTTTTGTGACCATACTTTTATTTGCTGACACTACAGAAAACCAAATCTCTACTACACAAAGAATGAGTTCATAATGGAAAAACACCGAAGCATCTAAATTTGACTGTATACTGTACTAAGTCAAAAACAAACTCAGAAAATGCTCTATGTGAAAACAAAGTTGATTTGCTATTGATCGTATTGGTAATTTTGCATTTTCTATCAGCTAGAGGTTTATTTTTAAATTCAATCTCCCCTGACTGAAATGAGGTTTTTAAAAATCATGTATTTCATATTTGTCCTCACAGCAGTCAATGAGGTAGATGAGATAAACAGAACTATTCTGGGAGACACAGAATTCTAAATTAAATGATAAAGTGTGTCTTAAAATGACATGCAGTGCTTTGTGACCACCTAGACGGGTGGGATAGGGAGGGTGGGAGGGAGACGCAAGAGGGAGGAGATATGGGGATATATGTATATGTAGAGCTGATTCACTTTGTTATAAAACAGAAACTAACACACCATTGTAAAGCAATTATACTCCAATAAAGATGTTTTTTAAAAAAAATGACATGGACTAAGTGCTCTTTCAGTTGGATCATTCAGTATTTAAAAGGCCACTTTAATCTGATACCTTTTCGGGCACAGACAACAAAAAGACTTAGTTAATGATTGTGCATCATTATAGGGGGCAATTTAGTAGTGTATACAAGAGCCAAACCCTACCTACAAAGTCATCACAAACCCCTAGGTTAACTAAGAGGACTGCCATTGTCCTTTAAATTACACCACATGGCTTTAAAAAGCTAACGTCCTTCTACGAGTTTGACTGTCTCTCAGGATAGTGGATTAATCCCTAATCTCACTTATCCGACTTCTCATTGCAATTACAGTCACTTGCACAATGTGAATAATTTATCGTCCACTATTAGTTTTATGTGTTTTAACATTGTCTTTTTATGTAGATAATATGCTCCAGGAGTTCTTAAATTTCTCTATCACCCTCTCCTCTCCATTCCTCCCTTCTTTTATTCATGGGGTCTCATTCCATTCCATCCCATTCTTTCCTGGGCAACAAGTGCCTCAATGCTTCCCTCTACTAGAGCAATTCATTTGAACAGTTTTGAAACCCTAAAATCTTGCCTAATTAATTGAAAGAAACATTTCAACTTTACAGTGGTTCTGTCCTGTCTAAATATAATTTTGAGACTTCCTCCTACTTTATTCCTCATTTTCAAAAACTCATTGTCCAGTCTTATGTCTGTAGAGGGTTGCCTATTTTACTGTCCCCATTCCTCATTATCTAGTCACTGAAATATGGATTCTACCTCAACTATGCCACTGAAACAATTCACTCTTTACAGACTTTATCTTACTGGAAATTGCTGTAGCACTTGAAATTGACTGCTCTTGCCTTATTAAACACTCTTTCTTTGGCTTCCGTAATACCGAACCCTCTTTCCTCAGCCTCCTCCTCGGACCCACTTCATATGCTCAAACACTTGTTCTCCTCGCAGATCACCTAGAGGCTCTCCTCTTTTCACTGTATATACTCTTCATGTGTGATTTCATCTTTCCCTTGGCAACAATTTCTAGCTTTAAATGAATGATTCCCAAATAATCTTCAGCCTGGAATTTTCTCTAGGGCTTTACGTCTCCATATCCAACTGCCTTCTGAATATCACCATTTGTATGTCTGACAGGATCCAAAATGTAATCCATCCAAAATTGAACTCATTTTTAGTCCCATAATTTCTGCTTTTCCTCTCAGATTCTGTATCCTAGTGAATGCTGCCACTGAAGAGCAGATGCACTTGGATTCCTCCCCAAAATCCATCCTTGCCCTTTTCCTCCTTCCTAATAAAACTGCAATTTGTTCAGATTTTCGCCCTCCTCCATGAGACCCCTGAGCTCTAGCCCTGGGGTGTCCTAGTTCGTGGAAAATACTTTAAATCAATAATGGTAGAATGATTTCCCTTGCCAGTAAGTGGGTTTGCATGAGCATGTGATAAAATTCTGGCCAGTGAGACATGAGCTGATGTCTCCTGAGTTGTTTCTGGGAAAGGTTTCTCACTCTTAATAAAAGACACAGGAAGAAACTTTCCCCTTTGCTGCCCTTGAATGTTGTTGGCCTTGGATTGTTACCTGAAACTGTCTCAGTCATCTTGTGTTTCCAGCAAGAATTTGCCTGAGAACAAACACATGATACAATAGAAGATAGAATCAAAAGAATGGTAAAGAAGCAGAACTAGAGTCCCATTCCTCAGGCTGCTCTTCTCTTGAATGATGGTTCAAATCAGTGGTTCTCAGACTTAGCCTGCAAAGACTTCTAAAATAGATATTGCTCAATTCCACCTCCAGAAATAGATAAAGAATATGTGGTGCATATACACAATGGAATATTAGTCAGCCATAAAAAGGAACAAAATTGTGCCATTTGTAGAGACGTGCATGGACCTAGAAACTGTCATACAGAGTGAAGTAAGTCAGAAAGAGAAAAACAAATATTGTATGATATCGCTTATATGTGGAATCTAGAAAAATGGTACAGATGAACTTACTTGCAAAGCAGAAATAGAGACACAGATGTAGAGAACAAACATATGGATACCAAGGGGGGAAGGGGGTGGGTGGGATGAATTGGGAGATGGGATTGACATATATACACTACTATGTATAAAATAGATAACTAATGAGAACCTACTGTATAGTACAGAGAACTCTACTCAATGCTCTGTGGTGACCTAAGTGGGAAGGAAATCCAAAAAAGAGGGGATATATGCGTATGCATAGTTGATTCACTTTGCTGTACAGCAGAAACTAACACAACATTGTAAAGCAATTATACTCCAATAAAAATTAATTTTAAAAAATTCCACCTCCAGAGATTCTGATTAAGTAGGTCTATAGAGGGACTCAGGAATTTGCATCTCTAACAAGTTCCCAGGTGATGTTAGTACTGCTTGTCCAAGGAAAGTACTTTGAGAACCACTGGTTTAAATCACTGACCCAAGTTTCCTACTATGTGCAGCCAAACGCATTTTAATGGATAAAGCTATGCACTCCATTGTCAAAACCAGAATCTTGTGTCTCACTCCAAACTCTCTTCTTTTCTCCACACGTACAATCTATCCTGAAATGTTATTCATTCTACCTTCTAAATAGTTCTCATATTTGTATGCTTTTTCCATAGGGAACATCATTTCTTAGTTTAAGCCACCATCATCTCTCCCTTGGATTACTGCAACACTCCAACTAGCCTTCTACTCCCACTCTCTCCCCTTTTAGCAAGCAGTTCACTGCCATCAGGGGAAGATTTCAAAAATGCAAATTTTGTCATTTCTCATTTGCTTACAACTTCACAGAGGCTCCTCAGGCCTTCTAGTACCTTGAACAGCAGTCCTCAGTCCCACATACTGCAGACTCATTCCTGGTCGCTCTGCATCTCACACTTGCCTACAACAGCTTTAGCTTTCCAGAATGTCTCTAGTTCCAGAATGTCTTGAGTTCACTGTGCTCTTGGCTCCTCTGTGCCTTTCATACACTCTTCTGTTCTCTTCCACCCTAGCCCCTTCTCCTTTACTTGCATGGCCCTTATTTATCTCAAATTAAAGGTTCTGTTTAGATATTTCTTCCTCAAAGGATTCTTCCCTGATCTCCCAAGTGTGGGTTTGAGACATCTCCCTTGAGCTCTCACAACACTCTTTGCTTCCCTTCCAACGGCATGTCTTTTATTGCCTCATAATGACCTCTCCCCTCATCTGTACACTTGGGGGGATCAGGGACCATGTTTACCTCATCCGCCTTATGAATCCCTCACATAATGCTTAGGACCACACTGTCATTATCGTCCTCATCACCTTCCTCATCATCTTCATCATCTCATCTTCCTCCTCCTCATCTAACAGACACTAAACTAAAGGTCTTACATATTTAATGTTCTAACTACCGTATCTTGCCCATAAGGAAAATTAGGTTCAAAGAGATGAGGTGATTCACCCCAGGGGGCAGTCAGCAATGAAAGGGCAGGATTTGAACCCAAAGTGAGTCTAACCCTCGAGCTCACTCTCCATTCCTTCTTCTGCTAACAGTATAATGACCCCTGATTTTCCTCTAGGAAACCACCCCCTCTCCACCCATTCCCCACCTTCCCTTGCCTGAGATTTCACTTCTTCTATTACCAACAATCCCTCCCACCCCCTGCAGCACACCTGTGCCACATATCCAGTGGCCTGCGGGAAGAGGCTTAATTGCAGTTTGCCAGAGGGGTGCAAAGCCTGTCACTGGTCCCATTCCCAGTTCACCCAGGTATCTCTTCACCACTCTCTGGGGAATGACTGCCCAGTGATCCTTTCCACTACACAGGTACAACTGGGTGTATATTGGAGAGAAAGTGCTATCCTTTCAAGAATTTATGTAGTATGCCCCAATCCAAATTCTGAAAACACTAGGTCCTAAGAGGAAAAATAAGTGTCAATGGACTCTTTAGGTTTGATAAATTAATAAAGCTAATAGAACAAAAAGAAAAATTATTCTGAAATACAAAAATGAAAAATCCAACTGTTTATAAAGCCCATCTCCAGGCCTCTCCTGACACTTGCACACTCCTCTGTTGCTATCCTATCTGTCTCTGTGGCATATGACAAATTCTGTGAACTCCTGAGCACAAGGACTGTTTTTCATCCCTGGATGCCCATCATCGACAACAGTTCCTGACATAATACTGGTGGTCAAAAAAAATGCGAAAGCAGTTGTGCATATAATCCAATGTTTCCATCAAAGTCTCTTCCCTCTCAGCAAGATAGCTGAAAAAGAAATTTGGTTGAATAATTTTGAATTTGAGCTTTAAATTTGTCTGCCCAGGGGCGAGTGTTAGTATCTGAGAATTAAAATGGAAAGTTAAGTTGTCCTCTCTTCTGTCATCTCCAATCCTCTGAGGCAGAGAGATTTACATAACTGTCACCCTGCCTGTATTCCATCCAAATTTCACTTTGCTGCCACATGTGGCCCCTCTGACCCTGGAGTAGCACTCTCTTAGGCCTTAATCAACTTCCTTCACTCTGGGGCAGCCTATATACAGCCTCTCATTTTCTACACAGGCAGGCATCTTGATACCATTCAGTATTCTCTAGTGACAAGGCCACGCATGATAGAGCAGAGGGAAGGGCAAGGTGAAGGACAGACCCCGGGGCCTTCCTGCCATCACTCCTCTCTTTCCTTAGCCAGGCAGTGGCTGCCCTGGAGAAACGGTGCACAGATGCCTGGCAGCCTACTGGAGCAAACTATTCTTGACACTGAAGAATTTTTTTTCTAGTCAGCACTGTGATACTGTAATGAGTAGACTTAGAGCCTCAAAATTAAAGCTTCCTGAGAAAAGAACATCCTGAAGATTGTTTGACTATATCACCGAAATTCGTTTTAATGCATGGTGACTCAATCCTGTTTGTTCACTGCAAACATAAACAGGGCTGATTTTTAAGGGTGTGCCTGGTTAAACATACGGTAGACACCCTCTTTATTAAGACTAACACCTGGTTAGAAGCTGCAGTTTAATTTGTGGAGAGTGTTTAGTTTTCACACAGAATAGAAATTGAGAAAGAGGTAGTTAAATGAGATTGACAGATGTCAGATCATGAGTGTCCTTCTATATCCTTCATTTTTACTATAAAGGACATTATTAGGACACTTGGCAAAACTTTGAATGGGGTCTGAAGATTAGAGGGAGGTGATGTATCATTGTTAATGTCTGATTTTGATGGTTGTATTACCGTCATCTTGGGCACCTACCATATGGAAAGAACTGTGAGGTACAGAAAAAAAGGACAAGAATTGTCCCAGGTTAATTACAGTGTAACGGGAGAGATATCAGGTGCATGTAAAAGATGGGACCTCAGACACTCCTGAGAGAAACTTTTGTATAGTTTTTTGAACCAGGGTTTCTCTATGGTCCATTAGAATCTTTCTTCAGCTATTTTTACACCTTGATTCTGATATTTTGTCCTATTTTAAGGGGACTTATAGAGTTTGGTTTGTTAGGTTGGGAAAGAAAATCTTATGTACTATTGTGTTTTAGTGGTACATTCCACAAAGCTTATCAGTTCTTCCTTTGTTTACTTTGTTTTTCTAGGAGAAATGTATGGAATTAAAACAGACTAAAGGACCAGGCTGTATAACACTACTTCAGGAACCTCAAACTTAAAGCCAAGGTACATGAGCTCCAATCCTCACTCTATTAATAAACTACTTGCTGTGCAAATTTTGGAAAATATTGACCTGTCTCCCTGAGGTTGTTCTGAGGAGCATATTAGATGATTTGTAAAAGTAAGTTGACAACCATTGTAAAGCAATTATACTCCAATAAAGATGTTAAAAAAAAAATGTAGGTTGACAAAATATAATATGCAGTATAAAAATAGGGTGTCATATTTAAAGAAGTTACTAAAATAAGAAGATAAACACAAAGCCTGTGTGAAAAAGAACACATGAGACTGCTTTTTGCTTAGAATCACCTATTTTCTCTGCATACTTTCAAAGACCTTTGGAGTAGGGAAGACTTTCTGAATCTTAAGTGCTTGTCTTGTCTGAGAAGTCTAAAGAGGTAGAAGTCCTCTTCTACCATGTGATATTTAGATTACTTCTATAAGTAAATTTAACCCAATAGGTGCTAGACTGTATTTTTGGTTATTCGGCGTAAAGGTCCAAATCAAAATTTGAAGTTCAAACGCTTCTCTCTGGCTAATTTGATCAATTATTCCTTAGAATTATTTAGAAATAAGGCATGACATAACCAAAAGACCAACTGACTATGACTAACAGACTAACATCATCAGTGTGGGGAGCCTAATTGGATAATTTGGGTTCAAAGTGGATATGAGGAAGTGGACTCCATTTTTTTCTGTGCACAGAGCTTAGTTCACACCCCAGGCTTTCACCGCACTGAAGCCACTCACAAGAGATTAAGATTCTTACCTAAGCGTCTAGGACTTTGTTCCTGCAGCATAGCATAACCACCTAAGCCTTACATCTAATCATTATTTCCTTTTACCTCATACAGTAACCCTTACATTTATTAGCAGAAAACCACCGTATAACACCCTTTATTCTACATTGCTATCTTTTTAGTGTGATGCTTATATTCTCAGTACTATTTATTGTACCATATTTTCACAAAATTAAAAAGGGTTAAAAACTTTTTTTTTTTTTTTGGTCTAAATATTGAAGATCAGTTCATTCAGGTAGTATAGAGTGGATGAGTTTTCTAAAAGAAGATTTCTTTTCTTTCATATGTTCTTTGCAGGCTGGCAAAGAAAATGTATAAATACTCCACCAAGTCACATCTTGTTACGAGTCATTTGATTAGTGGTAGCTGGCATGTAGAGCAATGAAAATGCAGTTTTAAAAAATTAAATGCTGAGCTGGTCGCACTCAGACACCAGGCAAATATAAATACAAATCCTGTGATTTTATCATAAGGAGGCTACTTGTCTTATTTATTTCCAGCTTCCAGCACAGTGTCTGATCATAGTAACCCCTCAGTAAATATTTGTTTTACATGATCTGGTAAAATAGAAACAGCCAGAGAAAATAGCTAGATCTGAATATGGACTGTGGTAAGTTTTCTTCTTTGCTATGCTTTTCCTTTCTTTTCTAGAAGCCAAAAGTGTTTTCTATACAGGTAATTCACATCAGCAATTCCCTTACAGCAAATTTCCAAGTAACTATAAGTCTCCTTAAAAGGTTACATAGAGAAAGTCACTGTTCACAGTGGTTAGAAAGCATTTTAATAAGGCAGACTGCAGCTTTTTGAAAAGGATATGAAGTAACCTGAGCCCTGCACAATAGGCTCTTACCCTAGACCACCCTGTATAGAACTGCTTCTTACAACACGATTTGCAGGGGGAACAATCACCAAGGAAGAATAAATTAAACATGCAACCATTTTTCAAAGTGAGTTATTTTATATTCTAATAGTTTTTGTATGAGACACTTTATAATTACTCTCAAACTCTTCAACATAAGCACTTAAAAATAAACCCTTAAATTTCTTTTCTCTAGGCAAAATGTAAAATTGAGGCTAAGAATCTATACTGATTGTGGGTCTGATTCATCCAATGACACTGCAAATTCTTTAACTTTCTTCCCATCTCCCTACAAAGTATTATAAACCAAGAAGAATTTTCAACTTGAACATCATTATAAATTTAGGGGATGTGGTAGACACAAATGACACATCTGTATTAAAATGAAAATATAGACACAAGGTCTGGAAACATTGTTTGTCTGTTTTTAATTTGTTTAAGTGGATGTGCTGTATGTCGTGAGGCCAGGAAGGAAACAAGGTTATCATGTTACAGTCAGAACCTGGAGAAGTTAGAAGCCTTTGTCCAGACAGGTATGGTCAGAAACCACCCAGAGGAAGACTTTGCCAAGCTTTGAATATGCCGGTGCAAGAAGAAAAGAGTACGAAAAACAACTAAGACAAAAAGATCAAAGATGGTGGGTCTGAGAGACAGTAATATGAGGAGGGAGTGAGAGAGAATGAGAAAATAGAGGAGGAAAATCAAAGATAAATATGTCTATTCCAACATACTTCAAGAGTTTTAAGAATGTTTATATACACAATGGAATATTACTCAGCCATAAAAAAGAATGAAATAATGCCATTTGCAGCAACATGGATGGACCTAGAGATTGTCATACTGAGTGAAGTAAGTCAGACAGAGAAAGAGAAATATCGTATGATATCACTTATATGCGGAATCTAAAAAGAAATGATACAAATGAACGTATTTACAAAACAGAAACAGACTCACAGACTTAGAGAATGAATTTATGGTTACGGGGGCGGAAGGGTGGAGAGAAAGGATAGTTAGGAAGTTTGGGATAGACATGTACACACTGCTATATTTTAAAAGGATAACCAACAAGGACCTACCGTATAGCACAGGGAACTCTGTTCAATGTTATGTGGCAGCCTGGATGGGAGGGGAGTCTGGGGGGAGAATGGATACATGTATATGTGTAGTTGGGTTGCTTTGCTGTGCATCTGAAACTATCACAACGTTGTTAATTGGCTATACTCCAATATAAAATAAAAAGTTTAAAAAAAAGTGTTTTAAGCTGGGACGAAGTGAGAGAGTGGCATGGACTTATATATACTACCAAATGTAAAATAGATAGCTAATGGGAAGCAGCCACATAGCACAGGGAGATCAGCTTAGTGCTTTGTGACCACCTAGACGGGTGGGATAGGGAGGGTGGGAGGGAGGCGCAAGAGGGAGGAGATATGAGGATATATGTATATGTAGAGCTGATTCACTTTGTTAAAAAGCAGAAACTAACACGCCATTGTAAAGCAATTATACTCCAATAAAGATGTTTAAAAAAAATAAAATAAATGTGATGGTAAGAACTCAAAAAAAAAGAATGTTTAGATACTTTGACATGGTAATTTAACTTCCAGGAGTATATAATAAAGGAATAGTGTGAACTTTGAATAATGCATAAGAGTAATTTATGTTGAAAAAACTGGAAATAATCTTGTGCAAAATAGGAAAATATTAAGTAAATTATGAAGCACTAATAAGATGGAATATTTAAGATGTTTAATCTTGGCATAGAGTATTTCAATGACATGAGAAATTATTACGGCAGAATGTTAAAAAGAAAATAAAATTGTAACTAGAGTATAATGTCAACTTTGAAAATAAAAAAGAAATAAAGCTTGAAGTAAATATTTTTAAATGGTAAAAAAAAAAAAAAAAAATGATAAACATGTCCATTCCAAAGAGAAATTCCTGGGACCAAAGACAAGGATCCCACCTACTACATGGCCAGCAGTGGCTTAAAACCCTTCTTAGCATATCTTTGAATTCCTAAGAGTTTATCTTCTCATGACTCTTTGTCCCTAGCCCCTGCATCTACTCATGCTGTTTATTTCACCCCATGTCAACCTAATCTGGAAACCTCAGTATCAAGCATTATCATCAATTTTCATAAAATTGAAACTCACCCTGAACATTTCTGAGTTGAGTAGAAATCTACCGATGATCTTAATCATCAGGATGACTGATAGGAGAATGAATGACGAGACAGAAATACACTTCACATTACATTCTGCCATTTTACTGGCCTCATTCCATCTTCCTATCTTCTCTTTCTTTTCAGGAGTGAAACACAAAATCTATTTTCCTGTCTTACTTGGAACATCTTAGCAATGCCACTGAAACCTTTGCACCAGCAATAACTAAGCCCCTGGCTATATATAGAAGGAGGGGAGAGCTGTGGAGACTGACTTTCTACCAATAATTGTCAATGCTTTCTTCAATTTCTTTTTTTTCTTTAAATCTTTGACCGCACTGTGAGGCATGCGGGATCTTAGTTCCCCGACCAGGGGATCGAAGCTGTGCCCCCTGCACTGGGAGCACAGAGTCTTAACCACTGGACCACCATGGAAGTCCCACTTTCTTCCATTTAAAGTAGGATGGTGTGAATATCATATTTTCACTTCATTACAAATATCAAACTTCTTAGGGATGTTATGCAGTCAATAAGATCTTATTTTCAAAGAACATTTGTGAACATAAAATGCTTATGATATGATAAATGGGGCATAAAGATATATATGTGATATAATAATTTATATAAAAGTCATATATATTTATAGTTGTAAAAATGACTTCAGAAAAATACATAAATACTTTTAAAATAAAATATTTAAAGTATCTCTGAACAGTGGAGTTGTAGGTGATTATCACTTTCCCCTTTAGAGTCTTCAGTAGATGTTTTATCATGAAGAATTTTTTTTTTAAATCAGAAAGAAAAAGAAAACTCTTACTTTTAAAGATGTCTTAGGGTCATACTAAGTAAAATTGTTTTTATATTAAAGTAATATCTGGTTAGTTAGAGTTACAGAAAGCAGGTGAAGTCATTGCAAGTTTCCCTTTAAATGTGAAATACATACTTTACTTGTCCTTGAAACTCAAGCCATTTGATTCCTTGAGACACTATGAATTTGATTTCTCCTTGGGGAAGTCAATCCTTCTCAGAGTTTAAGTGATGCATTAGCTGAAAAGAAAGAGAAAAAGACAGAGAAATTGTAAAAATAATATATAAACTAGAGATGCAGTTGCATATATTTTTTAAAGAATTTCTTTCAATAAAAATTTTCATTATGAAGGATTTAACCAAGTTTTATAGTTTGAGGACTCAGCTATGATCTTCTAAAGTTTGGTGAAATGATGAAATTCTACCTGAGGGCCAACTTCTTAAAAAGTTGTTGATAATGATAATGATAAGAATAAGAAAAGTTCCTGTCCTTAAGCACTTCAGATTCTATGGAAGACACTCAAGACACTGGTAGGAAACCAAAGTTACACAGTTCCTTTCTTGCCTTGAGCCTCTAATTACAATTAATGCTTACTTTTCACCTCTGAAAAAATATTGTTACTACTTTGAAAGAATCATACCCAACTTCTTCCTCCTTCCTTCCTTCTTCCCTTTCTTTCTTGCTGTCTTTCTTTCTACACACCGTATACCTGCACTGTGAGGTATAGTAGCCATTAGCCACATGTGGTCATTGAGCACATGAAACGTGGCTAACCCAAGTTGAGAATAAAGTACACGCTACATTTCAAAGACTTGGTACAAAAAAAGAATGTAAAAGATCTCAGTGATTTTTTTTGTCATTTATTACATGTTGAATGAGATATGGTGGGTTGAATAGGATACATTATTAAAATTAATTTCACTTTTTTTAACTTATTTTAATTAAGCTAGTTAAATTTTTTTAAATTATATAAGGCTCACATTACATTCTGGCACATGTGCATTGCACTAAATGCACTCAGTTTGTGCATTTAGAAAAAAAATAGAGAAAGAAAAAAATAGAGGAATAAAAAATAGAAGCTTACCACTTCTCAAGACATATTTGTGTAAAACGTAATGACATATGCTTTTATTTTAGTAGTCAGTTATGAGGGTCAGCCCATGTGAACAAGCATACAAGATTTAGCTAAGAAAGAATTGTGTATGAGCACTAATAGTTTTTGTGTATATTGTGATACTGTAAAGTACAGTGGAAACTAGTGACTTATCTCTTATCTTTGTGGGTAGGGTGTGAAGGAAGTTCTTCTCTACCTTGGTAAATTGTTTCATATGATTGAAAACAAACACTTTATTTACAAAACTCATCAACAGATGCATTCTTACGGGGTTGTTTTTTTTTTTAACATCTTTATTGGAGTATAATTGCTTTACAATGGTGTGTTAGTTTCAGCTTTATAACAAAGTGAATCAGTTATACATATACATATGTCCCCATATCTCTTCCCTCTTGCATCTCCCTCCCTCCCACCCTCCCTATCCCACCCCTCTAGGTGGTCACAAAGCACCGAGCTGATCTCCCTGTGCTATGCGGCTGCTTCCCACTAGCTACCTATTTTACGTTTGGTAGTGTATATATGTCCATGCCACTCTTTAACTTTGTCACAGCTTATCCTTCCCCCTCCCTATATCCTCAAGTCCATTCTCTAGTAGGTCTGCGTCTTTATTCCCGTTTTGCCCCTAGGTTCTTCATAACTATTTTTTTCTTTTTTTAGATTCCATATATACGTGTTAGCATATGGTATTTGTTTTTCTGTTTCTGACTTACTTCACTCTGTATGACAGACTCTAGGTCCATCCACCTTACTCCAAATAACTCAATTTTGTTTCTTTTTATGGCTGAGTAATATTCCATTGTATATATGTGCCACATCTTCTTTATCCATTCATCTGTCGATGGACACTTAGGTTGCTTCCATGTCCTGGCTTTTGTAAATAGAGCTGCAATGAACATTGTGGTACATTATCCTTTTTGAATTATGGTTTTCTCAGGGTATATGCCCAGTAGTGGGATTGCTGGGTCATATGGTAGTTCTATTTTTAGTTTTTTAAGGCACTTCCATACTGTCCTCCATAGTGGCTGTATCAATTTACATTCCCACTAACAGTGCAAGAGGGGTCCCTTTTCTCCACACCCTCTCCAGCAATTATTGTTTATAGATTTTTTCATGATGGCCATTCTGACTGGTGTGAGATGATATCTCATTGTAGTTTTGATTTGCATTTCTCTAATGATTAATGATGTTGAGCATTCTTTCATGTGTTTGTTGGCAATCTGTATATCTTCTTTGGAGAAATGTCTATTTAGGTATTCTGCCCATTTTTGGATTGGGTTGTTTGTTTTTTTGATATTGAGTTGCGTGAGCTGCTTCTAAATTTTGGAGATTAATTATTTGTCAGTTGCTTCATTTGCAAATATTTTCTCCCATTCTGAGGGTTGTCTTTTCATCTTGTTTATGGTTTCCTTTGTTGTGCAAAAGCTTTGAAGTTTCGTTAGGTCCCATTTGTTTATTTTTGTTTTTATTTCCATTTCTCTAGGAGGTGGGTCAAAAAGGATCTTGCTGTGATTTATGTCATAGAGTGTTCTGCCTATGTTTTCCTCTAAGAGTTTTATAGTGTCTGGCCTTACATTCAGGTCTTTAATCCATTTTGAGTTTATTTTTGTGTATGGTGTTAGGGAGTGTTCTAATTTCATTCTTTTACACGTAGCTGTCCAGTTTTCCAAGCACCACTTATAGAAGAGGCTGTCTTTTCTCCACTGTATATTCTTGCCTCCTTTATCAAAGATAAAGTGACCATATGTGCGTGGGTATATCTCTGGGGTTTCTATACTATTCCATTGATCTATATTTCTGTTTTTGTGCCAGTACCATACAGTCCTGATTACTGTAGCTTTGTAGTATAGTTTGAAGTCAGGGAGCCTGATTCCTCCAGCTCCGTTTTTCTTTCTCAAGATTGCTTTGGCTATTCGGGATCCTTTCTATTTCCATACAAATTGTGAAATTTTTTGTTCTAGTTCTGTGAAAAATGCCAGTGGTAGTTTGATAGGGATTGCATTGAATCTGTAGATTGCTTTGGGTAGTAGAGTCATTTTCACAATGTTGATTCTTCCAATTCAAGATCATGGTATATCTCTCCATCTATTTGTGTCATCTTTAATTTCTTTCATCAGTGTCTTATAATTTTCTGCATACAGGTCTTTTGTCTCCTTAGGTAGCTTTATTCCTAGATATATTATTCTTTTTGTTGCAATGGTAAATGGGAGGGTTTTCTTAATTTCTCTTTCAGATTTTTCATCATTAGTGTATAGGAATGCTAGAGATTTCTGTGCATTAATTTTGTGTCCTGCTACTTTACCAAATTCATTGATTAGCTCTAGTAGTTTTCTGGTAGCATCTTTAGGATTCTCTGTGTATAGTATCATGTCATCTGCAAACAGTGACAGCTTTATTTCTTCTTTTCCAAGTTGGATTCCTTTTATTTCTTTTTCTTCTCTGATTGTTGTGGCTAAAACTTCCAAAACTATGTTGAATAATAGTGGTGAGAGTGGGCAACCTTGTCTTGTTCCTGATCTTAGTGGAAATGGTTTCAGTTTTTCACCATTGAGGATGATGTTGGCTGTGGGTTTGTCATATATGGCCTTTATTATGTTGAGGAAAGTTCCCTCTATGCCTACTTTCTGGAGGGTTTTTATCATAAATGGGTGTTGAATTTTGTTGAAAGTTTTCTCTGCAACTATTGAGATGATCATATGGTTTTTATCCTTCAATTCGTCAATATGGTGTATCACATTGATTGATTTGCATATATTGAAGAATCCTTACATTCCTGGGATAAACCCCACTTGATCATGGTGTAGGATCCTTTTAATGTGCTGTTGGATTCTGTTTGCTAGTATTTTGTTGACGATTTTTGCATGTATGTTCATCAGTGATATTGGCTTGTAGTTTTCTTTCTTTGTGACATCTTTGTCTGGTTTTGGTATCAGGGTGATGGTGGCCTCGTAGAATGAGTTTGGGAGTATTCCTCCCTCTGCTATATTTTGGAGTTTGAGAAGAATAGGTGTTAGCTCTTCTCTAAATGTTTGATAGAATTCTCCTGTGAAGCCATCTGGTCCTGGGCTTTTGTTTGTTGGAAGATTTTTAATCACTGTTTCAACTTCAGTGCTTGTGATTGGGCTGTTTATATTTTCTATTTCTTCTTGGTTCAGTCTCAGAAGTTTGTGCTTTTCTAAGAATGTCCATTTCTTCCAGGTTGTCCACTTTATTGGCATAGAGTTGCTTGTAGTAATCTCTCATGATCCTTTGTATTTCTGCAGTGTCAGTTGTTACTTCCCCTTTTTCATTTCTAATTCTATTGATTTGAGTCTTCTCCTTTTTTTTCTTGATGAGTCTGGCTAATGGTTTATCAATTTTGTTTATTTTCTCAAAGAACAAGCTTTTAGTTTTATTGATCTTTGCTATTGTTTCCTTCATTTCTTTTTCATTTATTTCTGATCTGATCCTTATGATTTCTTTCCTTCTGCTAACTTTGGGGGTTTTATGTTCTTCTTTCTTTAATTGCTTTAGGTGTAAGGTTAGGTTGTTTATTTGAGATGTTTCTTGTTTTTTAAGGTAGGATTGTATTGCTATAAACTTCCCTCTTTGAACTGCTTTTGCTGCATCCCATAGGTTTTAGATCGTTGTGTTTTCGTTGTCATTTGTCTCTAGGTATTTTTTTATTTCCTCTTTGATTTCTTCAGCGATCTCTTGGTTATTTAGTAGTGTATTGTTTAGCCTCCATGTGTTTGTATTTTTTACAGTTTTTTTTCCTGTAATTGATATCTAGTCTCATGGCATTGTGGTCAGAAAAGATACTTGATACAATTTCAATTTTCTTAAGTTTACCAAGGCTTAATTTGTGACCCAAGATATGATCTATCCTGGAGAATGTTCCATGAGCACTTGAGAAGAATGTGTATTCTGTTGTTTTTGGATGGTATGTCCTATAAATATCAATTAAGTCCATCTTGTTTAATGTATCATTTAAAGCTTGTGTTTCCTTATTTATTTTCATTTTGGATGATCTGTTCATTGGTGAAAGTGGGGTGTTAAAGTCCCCTACTATGATTGTGTTACTGTTGATTTCACTTTTTATGGCTGTTAGTATTTGCCTTGTGTAATGAGGTGCTCCTATGTTGGGTGCATAAATATTTACAATTGTTATATATTCTTATTGGATCGATCCCTTGATCATTATGTAGTGTCCTTCTTTGTCTCTTGTAATAGTCTTTATTTTAAAGTCTATTTTTTTCTGATATGAGAATTGCTACGCCAGCTTTCTTTTGATTTCCGTTTGCATGGAATATCTTTTTCCATCCCCTCACTTTCAGTCTGTGTCCCTAGGTCTGAAGTGGGTCTCTTGTAGACAGCATATATATGGGTCTTGTTTTTGTATCCATTCAGCCAGTCTATGTCTTTTGGTTGGAGCATTTAATCCATTTACATTAAAGGTAATTATCAATATGTATGTTCCTATTACCATTTTCTTAATTGTTTTGGGTTTGTTATTGTAGGTCTTTTCCTTCTCTTGTGTTTCCTGCCTAGAGAAGTTCCTTTAGCATTTGTTGTAGAGCTGGTTTGGTGGTGCTGAATTCTCTCAGTTTTTGCTTGTCTGTAAAGGTTTTAATTTCTCCATCAAATCTGAATGAGATCCTTGCTGGGTAGAGTAATCTTGGTTGTAGGTTTTTCTCCTTCATCACTTTAAATATGTCCTGGCACTCCCTTCTGGCTTGCAGAGTTTCTGCTGAAAGATCAGATGTTAACCTTATGGGGATTCCCTTGTGTGTTATTTGTTGTTTTTCCCTTGCTGCTTTTAGTATTTTTTCTTTGATTTAATTTTTGATAGTTTGATTAATATGTGTCTTTGCGAGTTTCTCCTTGGATTTATCCTGTATGGGACTCTCTGTGCTTCCTGAACTTGATCAACTATTTCCTTTCCCATATTAGGGAAGTTTTCAACTATAATCTCCTCAAATCTTTTCTCAGTCCCTTTCTTTCTCTATTCTTCTGCTGGGACCCCTATAATTCAAATGTTGGTGCGTTTAATGTTGTCCCAGATGTCTCTGAGACTGTCCTCAGTTCTTTTCATTCTTTTTTCTTTATTCTGCTCTGCAGTAGTTATTTCCACTATTTTATCTTCCAGGTCACTTATCCATTCTTCTGCCTCAGTTATTCTGCTACTGATTCCTTCTAGAGAATTTTTAATTTCATTTATTGTGTTGTTCATCACTGTTTGTTTGCTCCTTAGTTCTTCTAGGTCCTTGTTAAATGTTTCTTGTATTTTCTCTATTCTATTTCCAAGATTTTGGATCATCTTTACTATCATTATTTTGAATTCTTTTTCAGGTAGACTGCCTATTTCCTCTTCATTTGTTAGGTCTGGTGGGTTTTTGCCTTGCTCCTTCATCTGCTGTGTGTTTTTCTGTCTTCTCATTTTGCTTAACTTACTGTGTTTGGGGTCTCCTTTTCACAGGCTGCAGGTTCATAGTTCCCGTTGTTTTTGGTGTCTGTCCCCAGTGGCTAAGGTTGGTTCAGTGGGTTGTGTAGGCTTCCTGGTGGAGGGGACTAATGCCTGTGTTCTGGTGGATGAGGCTGGGTCTTGTCTTTCTGGTGGGCATGTCAATGTCTGGTGATGTGTTTTGTGGTGTCTGTGGCCTTATTATGATTATAGGCAGCCTCTGTGCTAATGGATGGGGTTGTGTTCCTGTCTTGCTAGTTGTTTGGCATAGGGTGTCCAGCACTGTAGCTTGCTGGTCGTTGAGTGAAGCTGGGTCTTGGCATTGAGATGGGGATCTCTGAGAGATTTTTGCCGTTTGATATTACGTGGAGCTGGGAGGTCTCTTGTGGACCAGTATCCTGAACTTGGCTCTCCTACCTCAGAGGCACAGCCCTGATGCCTGGCTTGAGCACCAAGAGCCTTTCATCCACACGTCTCAGAATAAAAGGGAGAAAAAATAGAAAGAAAGAAAGAGGATAAAATAAAGTAAGATAAAATAAAATAAAGTTATTAAAATAAAAAATAATTATTAAGAAAAACAATTTTTATAGTAGAAAAAAAAAAAAACGGACAGACAGAACCCTAGGACAAATGGTAAAAGCAAAGCTATACAGACAAAATCACACACAGAAGCATACACATACACATTCACACAGAGAAAAAGGGAAAAATATATATATATATCTTTGCTCCCAAAGTCCACCTCCTCAATTTGGGATGATTCGTTGTCTATTCAGGTAATCCCCAGATGCAGGGCACATCAAGTTGATTGTGGAGATTTAATCCGCTGCTCCTGAGGCTGCTGGGAGAGATTTCCCTTTCTCTTCTTTGTTCGTACAGCTCCTGGGGTTCAGTTTTGGATTTGGACCCACCTCTGCATGTACGTCACCTGCGCTCAGACAGGACGGGGTTAAAGGAGCAGCTGCTTCGGGGGCCCTGGCTCACTCAGGCCGGGGGGAGGGAGGGGTACGGATGCGGGGCGAGCCTGCGGCTGCAGAGGCCTGCGTGACATTGCACCAGCCTGAGGCATGCCACACGTTCTCCCGGGGAAGTTGTCCCTGGATCACGGGACCCTGGCAGTGGCGGGCGGCAGAGGCTCTCGGGAGGGGAGGTGTGGATAGTGACCTGTGCTCGCACACAGGCTTCTTGGTGGCGGCAGCAGCAGCCTTAGCGTCTCGTGCCCGTCTCTGGGGTCCGCGCTGATAGCCACGGCTTGCGCCTGTCTCTGGAGCTCCTTTAAAGCAGCGCTCTGAATCCCCTCTCCTCGCGCACCAGGAAACAAAGAGGCAAGAAAATGTCTCTTGCCTCTTCAGCAGGTCCAGGCCTTTTCCCGGACTCCCTCCCCGCTAGCTGTGGCGCACTAGCCCCTTCAGGCTGTGTTCATGCCGCCAACCCCAGTCCTGTCCCTGGGATCTGACCTCCGAAGCCCGAGCCTCAGCTCCCAGCCCCCGCCCGCCCCGGCGGGTGAGCAGACAAGCCTCTCGGGCTGGTGAGTGCTGCTCGGCGCCGAGCCTCTGTGCGGGGATCTCTCCGCTTTGCCCTCCGCACCCCTGTGGCTGCGCTCTCCTCCATGGCTCCGAAGCTCCCCCCTCCGCCCCCTGCAGTCTCCGCCCGCGAAGGGGCTTCCTAGTGTGTGGAAACCCTTCCTCCTCACAGCTCCCTCCCAGAGGGGCAGGTCCCGTCCCTATTCTTTTGTTTCTGTTTTTTTCATTTTTCTTTTGCCCTACCCAAGTACGTGGGGAGTTTCTTGCCTTTTAGGAAGTCTGAAGTCTTCTGCCAGCATTCAGTAAGTGTTCTGTAGGAGTTGTTCCACATGTAGATGTATTTCTGATGTATTTGTGGAGAGGAAGGTGATCTCCGCGTCTTACTCTTCCGCCATCTTGAAGCTTCTTATGGGTTTTATAATCTACACGTCTTCATAGGATTATTAGATATTTTAAGTACAAATTCTACATACATGTAGATATATCTTTATACCAGAGAAGAGCCTCTAATTGTAAACCCAATGACCATGAAAATTAAAGAATGAAACAGCACTTCTATTTTCTCCTTAAGAGTTAAATAAATCAAATTCTCTTCCCATTTGCTGTGACTCAGAGTTAGTATTTGTAGTTTCTAGGTTAAATGTATGGAGTCAGTGAAATGTCACTAGAAATTTTAAGACTCATAATACATAAAAAAGACATTTTTAGCAAGACAAGTACTAGAATAATACTGTATCTTTCTATTAAATGTATTCTTCAATTTTTATAGAAAGAACATTCAAAATTTTAAACTCAAGTTTGGTTTTTAAAAAAAATGCTATAGGGCTTATTTGTATTTTTCTCAATAATACAGTTTATAGTGTTTATTTGTAATATATACCCCATTATAAAATATTCCATATAAATTTTACAAGGATCATTTTTACAGTGAAATGTCTGTAATATATTAAATGTGCTTTTCAAATAATTTTGACTATAATAAAACATTTGAGCAAAACTCTGCTAAGCATATCTTACCAGAATCCACTCTCTGTCTCACCTTAAATTACTTTGAAATAACGAGTAATAGCATGCTACATGATACATAGCCACACCTCTAATGTGTAAAAGATACATTTAAAAAGAAAAATATATGCACACTTTTTGTCTGATGGAATCATTGCCTTTAATATAGATCACAATAAATAAAATGGTCTTTGTTTTTCCAACACATCCACTCATCTTTCTCTCTTTAGAAATCCAAAACTTCTAAAATTCTCATTTCTGTGATTTGTTTGTTGAAAACTTGATTAAAATTTTACATTGATTTGTATAAACTTTGAACAGGATAATTTTTTTTCATTGAATAAATTTTTACTGAGCGTCTACTACGTTCCAGACACTATGTTAGGCCCTCCGGATATGCTGATGAACAAAATTATTATGATCCTTGCCTTCAAAGAACTTAGAAATTGAAGGAAAATTAGACGTTTCATAAATAATCTCACAAACAAAAACACAGCTACACACCTGAGGAGTCCAATGAAAGAGAAGCACAGGTTTTACAAAAAAGCTTAAGAGGTTGAGGGAAAGGGTTAACTTAGGTTAGGGAAGTTAAGGAAAGTCTATCTGAGGGAGTAACTAGTTCTGCCTGGAAGAAGAGAAGGATTTAGCAGGTGAAGCACTGGAGGAGGAATGTTCTAGGCAGAGAAAGGAGTGTATGCAAAAGGCTTCCAATACAAAAGAGTTCCATGCATCTGAGGTACTGAAAATGGCTGGGTAGCAGCAGTCTGTGGGGATGATGGGAGATTGAGGCCAGCAAGATTGACAGTGGTCAGAGCTCACCTGGTCTTATATGTTCTTTATTGAGATAATTGGCACAGCCTGAATGGGGCTTGAACATAAGAGGGTAGTGAGGTTAACTTCCTGGTTTTGATGGTTACATTTTGGTTACATAACACAATGCCCTTATTTGTAGGAAATATACACTAAAGTACTCAGGATTAATAAAGCATCATTTGGGCAATTCATGCTCAAATATTTCAGGGAAGAAAAACGTTCTTTGTGTGGTACTTGCAACTTTTTAGTAAGCTTGAAATTGTTTCTAATAACAAAAAAAGAAACAAAATTGGAGAGTGAAATTTCCTTTCTCCTACCCTTTAAGAGATTTCCATTCCATTTTTGTGGTTTGTTTTTTTTTTAACAACAACAAAAATGTGAATGGAAAAATTTTACAGTATTCAAGGAAATATAACTTGTGGGGCAATTTGTCTTCCTTATTAGATACAGATTCATGTAATATGTTTCCTGTATATCCAGAAATGAGATATTAGGAAGCAGTTATTTTTTTTTTAACATCTTTACTGGAGTATAATTGCTTTACAATGGTGTGTTAGTTTCTGCTTTATAACAAAGTGAATCAGCTATACATATACATATATCCCCATATCTCCTCCCTCTTGCATCTCCCTCCCACCCTCCCTATCCCACCCCTCTAGGTGGTCACGAAGCACCGAGCTGATCTCCCTGTGCTATGTGGCTGGGAAGCAGTTATTTTTAATCTAGTGCTCTAACTGGGCTTTCTATAGACAGATATACTACTCTGTGTAGACAGGTGGTTTGGAACAGAGAGAGGGAAAAACAGGTTCCACCTGGGTGATCTACCTGTAGAGCACCTTTCTTTGACCCTTCAAAGTTCAGTGTTCCCCCAGGCTCTAGGACAGCAAAGACACTATCAGGCCTGCTCCGAACATTTGAGGAACGAATGGAGGCCTACATACCAAAGGTTGGAATATTTTAAAATTATAAACCAAGCTAATAAACTATCAAATAAAATATATTTTATCTTTCTTGACAGTACACCTTCATAGACATCTAGAAGGCGCATTTAGAATTTATAAATAAAAATTCGAATTCCAACTTAGAATTCCTCCCTAGAATACATAGTTCAAGGAAGAATGACCCATACCCATTCTCTTCCCACATCAGGGTCCCGCCCACATGCAAAGGCTGTTCCTTACACGTATGTGGACATCTCCACAGAGAGCTGCTCCCTGTACCACCACCCCTTGGGTCTAGGAATAAACTGTAGGAATTCCTCCAGTATCTCAGTGATTCTCTTGGGATTTCCATTACATGATTTTTTTTTATAACATTCCAGGACTTTTGATAAACATATACATTCATGTCTAATATTAGCTAAACATTATATGTTTACTAAGCATCTATAGTTTTGTTTACATAGGTTCTTCTTCTTTTCTTTTCATGTAATATAAATAATAACTTGTATAGCTCTTCAGCATGTTTTGTTGCTCTAGAATAAGTCTTGGAGATCTATACAACTTTATCTCTGATTTTGCCCTAAAAAATCATAGATATCATTGTGTACATCAGATTGAATGTACAATGGCCAGACCATGTAAATGGAACCCTGACACACAATCTATAGCAACCAGCTCAGGAAACCAAACTATTAGCTAGAGTAACCAGCCCAGAAAGCCAGCCTGCTAACTGTAAGTCAGACTTGTAGGAACTAGCAACTGACCCAGGAAGTTAAACAATAATCCCTAAAACAGTTAGCCCCAAATGGCCAGGACTTGATTAATAACTGACAGCTTCCCTAACTTTTGTCCTGGCTTCCAACTTAGGGCCAGTTAGGGGGCATATACTCACCCCTAACCAATCACATAGGATTTCCCACTTCTACTTAGCCCACCGACAGCTTTCCTATACCAACGACCTTCAATCAGAGCACACCTGAAGCCTTTCCTTTTATTTTGTATAAAGCTTTCTGGCTCCTCTGCCTGTCTTTGCGTCTCTGCCAAACACAAGTAATAGTGGCTGACTCTTTTCCTATAACAAGCTCAGAATAAATAACCTTTGCTTGTTCTCATTTGGTTAGTCTTTGTTTATTTCCACATGTAGCAGGCAGTGATAGATTTCATGCTTAATATCATTTATTGTAATGAAGCAGTTGGCAAATTTAACTCTAACATATGTTTGGTTAATATTTATTTATTTTTAATTTACTGAATTAAGTAGATAATTTAACAATTATTTATTATTTTATCATTAAAATTTCAGTTGGACTTGTTTCCTTTATAGAACTAGCTGTGGCTCTAGTAAAAAATGGAATGTAGACTGCTTAAAAAATATATTCACAAGGCTTTATTCATTTCCACAGTTAGCAATAAAAGCAAACTTTTCAACAGTAATTTATGCAGTGAATGATAGATTCTTTGAGTTCTGCACATAAGGATGAGTCATTACCAGGGTGTTTTATATAGTGAAAATCAATGGTCATAACTATAAAGACTTTTTACATAATTCGCTTAACAAAAAGATGTTAAATCTGAATATATAATAGATTTTATTATTGCAAAAGCATTTGGTAAGTGGAAGAAAACAGCATGACACTTAGAGCAGTAGAATTCTAACTCATCATAGGTTGAAAATTGACATGCGTTCCCAGATATCTTCTTAGTCCCTATAGGAAGCAGTTTATGAGGTCTGTGACATGAAGTTATTTTAAAATTCAAACCATGAATCAGAAGAAATCATTTTGAAGACAGATAAAGTAACTGGTAAATTCTAATTCCAGTATTTTCTGTTTTCCACAGATAGTAGCAAAGCCATTTCCAAATTGCAGCCATCTCTTCTTCTCCCCTTCATTGGGTACAAATCTTCCTCCAGTCTTCCAGATCACTCCCAAAGTCATTTCTTCAACTTTTTCTTCTTCCATTTTCCCAGGAATTTCTCAAGCTGTAGATGTGAGGTTCTCCCTCAGAATCATCAGAAGGCACCTGTAAAAATGCAGGTTCCTGGGTCCCGCCCCAGACCTTCTGAGTCAGAATCTCAGGGCATGGGGCCAGAGGAATGTGCATTTTCACAAGCTCTCCAGATGATTCTATTGCACATCTGGAGTTGAGAATTACTGTTTAAAACAATTGTCTACCTCAGAAATCTCGTCAAATCTCTTGGATTCACAGATGGTTTAATATGATAATGACAGCATAATATATATTTTTAACCTTAGTTTCTTTTTTGAAATTGAACTGGTTTCTCTAACTTCTGATACGATATATTTACTAGATAACTTACTGTCAATCCACAACTCAGGAAAAATAAAACCAAATTTGTCGTATTTGCTGCAAAAGAATCTCCTGCCCTTCCTTCTATCAGTCTCTTAGTTAACAACTATTTAAACATTTAAAAATAAGAGTCACTAATCATGTAGCTTCTTCTTTCATTAAGTGTCTGACTATAGGCAAATTTGATCTTTAAGTCAATTACTATTACCTGAGCACCTACTATGTGCTAGGAAGTGGTGATATAAAGATGAATCAGACCTGATCCTTGCCTTGAGATACTTACAGTCTAAGTAGCATGACAGTCCAATAAATAAATAATCCTCTGTGCTAAGTGCTATGGTGTAAACATGTCAAAAGTGCTAAGAATACATAGATAGTGAACCAGCTAATGATTCCTATGGGGACTGTGAAAGGTACAAAGAGGAGGCAACATTTAAGCTGGCGTTTTCTGAAAGAGAAGTAGCTCACCAGGCAGATAGCAAGGAAAGGACATTCAAGAGAAAAAAACAGGACCAAGAACACAGGGATATAAAAGCAGGTTGGATAGAATAGTTCTTTTCCTGGTACATGCTGTGGAGTGACCATGGTATAGCCATAAAGGTGGGCTTGCCCAAGTTATAGAGCGTCTTGTGTGACATGCCCAATAGTTTGGGTTTATTCTATAGGCATTGAGAGTCACCAAAGGGCTCTGCTTTCTTTTTTTCTTTTTAATTAAACTATTATATTTAAGAAAAATGTAGATGTAGGAATTTAAAAGTCAAATTTTAATGGTTCTGATGAACCTAGGGGCAGGACAGGAATAAAGACGCAGACATAGAGAATGGACTTGAGGACACAGGGAGAGGGAAGGGTAAGCTGGGACAAAGTGAGAGAGTGGCATGGACATATATACACTATCAAATGTAAAATAGATAGCTAGTGTGAAGCAGCTGCATAGCACAGAGAGATCAGCTCAGTGCTTTGTGACCACCTAGAGGGGTGGGATACGGAGGGTGGGAGGGAGACCCAAGAGGGAGGGGATATGGGGATATATGTATACGTAGAGCTGATTCACTTTGTTATACAGCAGAAACTAACACACCATTGTAAAGCAATTATACTCCAATAAAGATGTTATTTAAAAAAAAGTCAAATTTTATTACAAGGCTTAAAATAAAATCAGTATGTTTTCTATTTCATCCCTTTCCATCCCCAAGTCCTGCTCTCCTCAGGCAGCCACTTTCCTTACTTAGAGTTACTCCTAGTATTTGCCTCCATATTTCAAAATAATATGGAGCATTGAAGAAATTTCATTGTGAAATCAACAAATATCAGTATCATTGAGTCTTTTCTTTTGGCTGATCTCTTCTGCAAAGAGGAATTCTCTGGTCTCCTGCCCAAGAGAGGCAGTGGGATCAGGCTTCACTATTAGTTACTCAGATTCTGACTCATCCATCATATGTTCTACTTACCTGACTTTTCCCTGGACAGCAGTTTCTGATGCTTAACATGTCCAGAAGACTTCCTTTGATCTGAAGTTACGTCAATTATTTACTATCAAAGAAATTATTACATTAATTTTAGCTTTATACTTTGAAGATTATAAGTCACCTAAATTGTATATAGCAACTGGACCTAGTTTCTATGAGACAGATGAGGAAAGTGAATACAGCTGTAGTAAGGGTAAAGGTTGGGAAATGCTGAAGTCTTCTAATGTAGAAGTCAGTAATCTATGGTGCATGGGCCAAATCTGCTTCACCACCCATTTTTCTACAGCCCACGAGCTAAGAATGTTTTATATTTTGTAAGTAGTTTAAAAAGCTCCAAAGATGGGGGAGACCTTCAAGATGGCGGAGGAGTAAGACGTGGAGATCACCTTCCTCCCCACAAATACATCAGAAATACATCTACATGTGGAACAACTCTTACAGAACACCTACTGAATGCTGGCAGAAGACCTCAGACTTCCCAAAAGGCAAGAAACTCCCCCATGTACTTGGGAAGGGCAAAAGAAAAAAGAAAAAACAGAGACAAAAGAATAGGGACAGGACCTGCACCTCTGGGAGGGAGCTGTGAAGGAGGAAAGGTTTCCACATACTAGGAAGCCCCTTCGCGGGCAGAGACTGCGGGTGGCGGAGGGGGAAGCTTCGGAGCCACAGAGGAGAGCACAGCCACAGGGGTGCGGAGTGCAAAGCGGAGAGATTCCCGCACGGAGGATCAATGCCGACCAGCACTCACCAACCCGAGAGGCTTGTCTGCTCACCCGCCAGGGCGGGCGGGGGCTGGGAGCTGAGGCTCGGGCTTCGGAGGTCAGATCCCAGGGAGAGGACTGGGGTTGGCTGCGTGAACACAGCCTGAAGGGGGCTAGTGCACCACAGCTGGCCAGGAGGGAGTCCAAGAAAAAGTCTGGAACTGCCGAAGAGGCAAGAGACCATTGTTTCAGGTGCGTGAAGAGAGAGGATTCAGAGCACCGCCTAAATGAGCTCCAGAGACGGGCGCGAGCCACGGCTATCAGCGCAGACCCCAGAGACAGGTATGAGACGCTAAGGCTGTTGCTGCAGCCACCAAGAATCCTGTGTGCAAGCACAGGTCACTATCCACACCTCCCCTCCTGGGAGTCTGTGCAGCCTGCCACCACCAGGGTCCCGTGATCCAGGGACAACTTCACCGGGAGAACGCACGGCGCACCTCAGGCTGGTGCAATGTCATGCCGGCCTCTGTCGCCACAGGCTTGCCCCGCATCCATATCCCACCCTCCCCCAGCCTGAGTGAGACAGAGCGCCCGAATCAGCTGCTCCTTTAACCCTGTCCTGTCTAGGTGAAGAACAGACGCCCTCAGGTGACCTACACGCAGAGGTGGGTCCAAATCCAAAGCTGAACCCCAGGAGCTGTGCGAACAAAGAAGAGAAAGGGAAATCTCTCCCAGCAGCCTCAGGAGCAGCGGATTAAATCTCCACAATCAACTTGATGTACCCTGCACCTGTGGAATACCTGAATAGACGACGAATCATCCCAAAGTCGAGGTGGTGGACTTTCAGAGTAACTGTAGACTTGGGGTTTGCTTTCAGCACCTAACTTGTTTCTGGTTTTATGTTTATCTTAGTTTAGTATTTAGAGTCTATTATCATTGGTAGATTTGTCTATTGATTTGGTTGCTCTCTTCCTTTTTTTTTTTTCTCCTTATATATACATATATATTTTTTTCATCTTATATATATATTTTTTTCCTTTTTCGCTTTCTGTGAGTGTGTATGTGTATGCTTCTCTGTGTGTTTGTCTGTATAGTTTTGCTTTTACCATTTGTCCTAGGATTCTCTGTGTTCGTTTTTTGGTTATTGCGTGTTTTTTTTAGCATAGTTTTTAGCGCTTGATATCATTGGTGGATTTGTTTTTTGATTTGGTTGCTCTCTTCTTTCTTTTTTTTATTACTTTTTAATGTTTTTATTTTTAATACTTTCTTTTAATTTAATAACTTTATTTATTTATCTTTTTTTTTTCTTTTTCATCCCTTTTCTTCTGAGCCGTGTGGCCGACAGGTTCTTGGTGCTCCGGCGGGGTGTCAGGTCTGTGCCTCTGAGGTGGGAGAGCCGAGCTCAGGACATTGGTCCACCAGAGACCTCCTGGCTCCATGTAATATAAAACGGCGAAAGCTCTCCCAGAGATCTCCACCTCAACGCTAAGACCCAGCTCCACTCAACAACCAGCAAGCTACAGTGCTGGACACCCTATACCAAACAACTAGAAAGACAGAAACACAACCCCACCCATTAGCAGAGAGGCTGCCTAATATCATAATAATGTCACAGATACCAAAACACACCACCGGACGTGGTCCTGCCCACCAGAAAGAAAATATCCAGCCTCAACCACCAGAACACAAGCACCAGTCCCCTGTACAGGGAAGCCTACACAACCCACTGAACCAACCGTAGCCACTGGGGGCAGGCTCCAAAAACAACGGGAACTACGAACCTGCAGCCTGTGAAAAGGAGATCCCAAACACAGTAAGTGAAGCAAAATGAGAAGACAGAGAAACACACAGCAGATGAAGGAGAAAGGTAAAAAGACACCAGACCAAATAAATGAAGAGGAAATAGGCAGTCTACCTGAAAAAGAATTCAGAATAATGATAGTAAAGACTATCCAAAATCATGGAAATAGAATGGAGAAATACAAGAAACTTTTAACAAGGACCTAGAAGAACAAAAGAGCAAACAAACAATGATGAACAGCACAATAAATTAAATTAACGATTCTCTAGAAGGAATCAATAGCAGAATAAATGAGGCAGAAGAACAGATAAGTGACCTGGAAGATAAAATAGTGAAAATAACTATCACAGAGCAGGATAAAGAAAAAACAATGAAAAGAATTGAGGACAGTCTCAGAGACCCCTGGGACAACATTAAACACACCAACATTTGAATTATAGGGGTCCCAGAAGAAGAAGAGAAAAAGAAAGGGACTGAGAAAATATTTGAAGAGATTATACTTTAAAACTTCCCTAATATGGGAAAAGGAAACAGTCAATTAACTACAGGAAGTGCAGAGAGTCCCATACAGGATAAATCAAAGGAGAAACATGGCAAGAAATATTAATCAAACTATCAAAAATTAAATACAAAGAAAAAATATTAAAAGCAGCAGGGAAAAACAACAAATAACATACAAGGGAATCCCCATAAGGTTAACAGCTGATCTTTCAGTAGAAACTCTGCAAGCCAAAAGGGAGTGGCAGGACATATTTAAAGTGATGAAAGGGAAAAACCTACAACCAAGATTACTCTACCCAGCAAGGATCTCATTCATAGTCGACAGAGAAATGAAAACCTTTACAGACAAGTAAAAGTTAAGAGAATTCAGCACCATCAAACCAGCTTTACAACAAATGCTAAAGGAACTTCTCTAGGCAGGAAACACAAGAGAAGGAAAAGACCTACAATAACAAACCCAAAACAATTAACAAAATAGTAATAGGAACATACATATCGATAATTACCTTAAATGTAAATGGCTTAAATGCTCCAACCAAAAGACATAGACTGGCTGAATGGATACAAAAACAAGACCCATATATATGCTGTCTACAAGAGACCCACTTCAGACCTAGAGACACATACAGACTGAAAGTGAGGGGATGGAAAAAGATATTCCATGCAAATGGAAATAAAAAGAAAGCTGGAGTAGCAATTCTCATATCAGAAAAAATAGACTTTAAAATAAAGGCTATTACAAGAGATAAAAAAGGACACTACATAATGATCAAGGGGTCGATCCAAGAAGAAGATATAACAATTGTAAATATTTATGCACCCAACATAGCAACAACTCAATAAATAGGGCAAAAGCTAACAGCCATAAAAGGGGAAATCGACAGTAACACAATCATAGTAGGGGACTTTAACACCCCACTTTCACCAATGGACAGATCATCCAAAATGAAAATAAATAAGGAAACACATGCTTTAAATGATACATTAAACAAGATGGACTTAATTGATATTTATAGGACAATCCATCCAAAAACAACAAAACACACTTTCTTCTCAAGTGCTCATGGAACATTCTCTAGGATAGATCATATCTTGGGTCACAAATCAAGCCTTGGTAACTTTATGAAAATTGAAATCGTATCAAGTATCTTTTCCGACCACAACACTATGAGACTAGATATCAATTACAGGTAAAAAATCTGTAAAAAATACAAACACATGGAGGCTAAAAATACACTACTAAATAACCAAGAGATCACTGAAGAAATCAAAAAGGAAATCAAGATCTCCCTAGAAACAAGTGACAATGAAAACACGATGATCTAAAACCTATGGGATGTGGGAAAAGCAGTTCAAAGAGGGAAGTTTATAGCAATACAATCCTACCTCAAGAAACAAAGAGCATCTCAAATAAACAACCTAACCTTACACCTAAAGGAATTAGAGAAAGAAGAACATAAAAACCCCAAAGTTAGCAGAAGGAAAGAAATCATAAAGATCAGATCAGAAATAATGAAAAAGAAATGAAGGAAACAATAGCAAAGATCATTAAAACTAAAAGCTGGTTCTTTGAGAAGATAAACAAAATTGATAAACCATTAGCCAGACTCATCAAGAGAAAAAGGGAGAAGACTCAAATCAATAGAATTAGAAATGAAAAGGGAGTAGTAACAACTGACACTGCAGAAATACAAAGGATCATGAGAGATTACTACAAGCAACTCTATGCCAATAAAATGGACAACCTGGAAGAAATGGGAAAATTCTTAGAAAAGCACAACCTTCCAAAACTGAAACAGGAAGAAATAGAAAATATAAACAGACCAATCACAAGCACTGTAATTGAGACTGATTAAAAAGCTTCCAACAAACAAAAGCCCAGGACCAGATGATTTCACAGGCGAATTCTATCAAACATTTAGAGAAGAGCTAACACCTATCCTTCTCAAACTCTTCCAAAATATAGCAGAGTGATGAGCACTCCCAAACTCATTCTAAGAGGCCACCATCACACTGATACCAAAACCAAACAAAGATGTCGCAAAGAAAATAAAACTACAGGCCCATATCACTGATGAACATAGATGCAAAAATCCTCAACAAAATACTATCAAACAGAATCCAACAGCACATTAAAAGGATCATACACCATGATCAACTGGGGTTTATCCCAAGAATGCAAGGATTCTTCAATATATGCAAATCAATCAATGTGATATAGCATATTAACAAATTGAAGGATAAAAACCATATGATATCTCAATAGATGCAAAAAAAGCTTTCGACAGAATTCAGCACCCATTTATGACAAAAACCCTCCAGAAAGTAGGCATAGAGGGAACTTACCTCCACATAATAAAGGCCATATATGACAAACCCACAACCAACATCATTCTCAATGGTAAAGAACTGAAGCCATTTCCTCTAAGATCAGGAACAAGACAAGGTTGCCCACTCTCACCACTATTACTCAACATAGTTCCTGAAGTTTTAGCCACAGAAATCAGAGAAGAAAAAGAAATAAAAGGAATCCAAATCGGAAAAGAAGTAAAGCTGTCACTGTTTGCAGATGACATGATACTATACATAGAGAATCCTAATGATGCTACCAAAAAACTACTAGAGCTAATCAATGAATTTGGTAAAGTAGCAGGATATAAAATTAATGCACAGAAATCTTTTGCATTCCTATACACTAATGATGAAAAATCTGAGAGAGAAATTAAGAAAACCCTCCCACTTACCATTGCAACAAAAAGAATAAAATATCTAGGAATAAACCTACGTAAGGAGACAAAAGACCTGTATGCAGAAAACTATAAGACACTGATGAAAGAAATTAAAGATGATACAAACAGATGGAGAGATACACCATGTTCTTGGAATTGAAGAATCAACATTGTGAAAATGACTATACTACCCAAAGCAATCTACAGGTTCAGTGCAATCCCTATCAAACTACCAATGGCATTTTTCACAGAACTAGAAGAAAAAATTTTACAATTTGTATGGAAACACAAAAGACCCCGAATAGCCAAAACAATCTTGAGAAAGAAAAACGGAGCTGGAGGAATCAGGCTCCCGGACTTCAGACTATACTACAAAGCTACAGTAATCAGGACTGTATGGTACTGGCACAAAAACAGAAATATAGATCAATGGAACAGGATAGAAAGCCCAGAGATAAACCCACGCACATATGGTCACCTTATCTTTGATAAAGGAGGCAAGAATATACAATGGAGAAAAGACAGCCTCTTCAATAAGTGGTGCTGGGAAAACTGGACAGCTACATGTAAAAGAATGAAATTAGAACACTCCCTAACACCATACACAAAAATAAACTCAAAATGGATTAAAGACCTGAATGTAAGGCCAGACACTGTAAAACTCTTAGAGGAAAACATAGGCAGAACACTCTATGACATAAATCACAGCAAGATCCTTTTTGACCCACCTCCTAGAGAAATGGAAATAAAAACAAAAATAAACAAATGGGACCTAATGAAACTTAAAGGCTTTTGTACAGCAAAGGAAACCATAAAAAAGACGAGAAGACAACCCTCAGAATGGGAGAAAATATTTGCGAATGAAGCAACTGACAAAGGCTTAATCTCCAAAATTTACAAGTATCTTATGCAGCTGAATATCAAAACAACAAACAACCCGATACAAAAATGGGCAGAAGACCTAAATAGACATTTCTCCAAAGAAGCTATACAGATCGCCAACACAGACATGAAAGGATGCTCAACATCACTAATCATTAGAGAAATGCAAATCAAAACTACAGTGAGGTATCACCTCACACCAGTCAAAATGGGCATCATCAAAAAATCTACAAACAATAAATGCTGGAGAAGGTGTGGAGAAAAGGGAACCCTCTTGCACTGTTGCTGGGAATGTAAATTGATACAGCCACTATGGAGAACAGTATGGAGGTGCCTTAAAAAACTAAAAATAGAACTATCATACGACCCAGCAATCCCACTACTGGGCATATACCCTGAGAAAACCATAATTCAAAAAGAGTCATGTACCACAATGTTCACTGCAGCTGTATTTACAAGAGCCAGAACATGGAAGCAATCTAAGTGTCCATCAACAGATGAATGGATAAAGAAGATGTGGCACATATATACAATGGAATATTATTCAGCCATAAAAAGAAACGAAATTGAGTTATTTGGAGTGAGGTGGATGGACCTAGAGTCTGTGATACAGAGTGAAGTAAGTCAGAAAGAGAAAAACAAATACCGTATGCTAACACATATGTATGGAATCTAAAAAAAAAAAGAAAAAGAATGGTTCTGAAGAACCTAGGGGCAGGACAGGAATAAAGACGCAGACGTAGAGAATGGACTTGAGGACACAGGAGGGGGAAGGGTAAGCTGGGACGAAGTGAGAGAGTGGCATGGGCATATATACACTACCAAATGTAAAATCAATAGCTAGTGGGAAGCAGCTGCATAGCACAGGGAGATCAGCTCGGTGCTTTGTGACCACCTAGAGGGGTGGGAGAAGGAGGGTGGGAGGGAGACGCAAGAGGGAGGACATATGGGGATATATGTATATGTATGGCTGATTCACTTTGTTATAAAGCAGAAACTAACACACCAGTGTAGAACAATTATACTCCAATAAAGATGTTAAAAAAATAAAAAAATTTAAAAATAAAGATTTCAAAGTAAAAAAAAAAAAATCCAAAGATGAATACTATTTCGTGATGCACATAAATTATATGAACTTCTAATTTTAGTGTTCATAAAGTTTTGTCGGAATATTACAGTGTTCAATTTTTACATATTGTCTATGGCTGCTTTCATGTTACAACTCTGTAACTGAGTAGTTGTGACAAAAACTGCATGGCCTACAAAGCCTAAAATATTTACTATCTGACACTCTTTACAGAGAAAAGTTTACTGACCCTTGTTCTAGAACAATTAGTTGTGGCAATGCAAAGGGCATCAGGTATGAGGATTAAATGCAGGTAGTCTGGGTAAAGAAAATAGATCAGTAGTAGAAAAACTGGGAGGAAAGTTTTCTGCCTCAAGTTTTTTCTTCAGTTCTTTCTAATAGTCATCATTCTTCTGGGTAATATTAGGTCATGGAGCATTAACCCTGAGCAAATTTAAATCATTAATATTTCTCCATGGAACTTTCCATTTCAGCTTCCCCTCTCACTCTCTCCTACATCATTATTGTCTATACCACTTACCAATATATCTTTAATTACCTGCATACTTACACGCACATGACCTGTTCCTCAAATTAACTGTAAGCTCCTAGTAGGGTTTTTTTTTTAAAAAAAAGGGAGACTATTTTACCCTCTTTTGTTTTCTTATATTTCTAAGACCTAGAATGAGATGCTTATCCACGATGCTCATGAATGTTGAAGGTGATAATAATCTCTTGGGCATTTTTTGCACTTTTTTCTCAGGGAAAAGAAAATAAATCCCACAAAAAATATATTTCCAATTCTAAGAATTCCAACAAGATAGACTTTGATGGAGCTGAACCTTTTAGATGAATAGCACAGTCTAGCAGTTTGGAAAGTACCGAATAGAACATGTGTTCTTTGGTTGAACAGTTGATGAAAAGAGACCTTTAGATCTCTCTTGATTTCCTTTCTTTGTGACTCCACCCCGCCCCCCAACACACATACACACACACACAGGTGCACACACACACACACCCTTCAATCATTCCATCCTGCTGTATTCCAAATCAGAGAGAAAACTTCTTGACAGTGAAATAAAAGTAGAAGAGCTTTGAAATAAGCATGTGCTAAGACGTAGAGCGAAAAGAAAACAAAATCCAAAAATACTTCAGGCTGATGTAGCTTGTGTCTCTGAATTTCACCCAGGATTCTGAGGAAAGAGTGAACTGCAGTTTTCATTTAATTCAATAAGACTCCCATTTGGCAGGGTTAACCTTTTCCCTCTTGTGTCTTCATTGTGACTTAGTTGATACAAATTGCTTTCATTAGGGCATTAATGGGCTTCTGGCTGTAGTCTCAAATGGAACCTGTTGCAGTGGTTCAGTGCGCAAGTAGTCAGGATGCTGTTAACTGTGGTTTAACATTAGGAAGGAAAGGAAGCAGGCTTATAAATGATTGCTGAAAGGTTCTGTCTGAATGGAAATTCTGGAACCTTAAGAGATCCAAACAGAATCACAGATTACACACCTTTCTGGCCTAAGATGAAATTATTGAAGACATTCTCAAACCTTATTCAGTGACATCATCTGTATATTGTATGAAGGAAGCCTTGGTATATTTGACACTAATACATTTCTCAAATGTAACCAAGTAAGAGTCAAGTTGGAAGAAAGGGAAACAAAGTGTGTTACATGGGCTGAAGGATTTGCCAAACAGAACGCAACGGAACTCCAAAGGTTCTGAGACAGACTTTAAGGAATGATAGGATGGGAAAAACAAACTGGCAATTTTTCAGAAAGAATAATAAAGATTAAACTGTCAGACTTCCCTGGTGGCGCAGAGGTTAAGAATCCTCCTGCCAATGCAGGGGACACAGGTTCGAGCCTTGGTCTGGGAAGATTCCACATGCCGCGGAGCAACTAAGCCCATGAGCCACAACTACTGGGCCTGCGCTCTAAAGCCTGTGATCCACAACTACTGAGCCCGTGTGCCTAGAGCCTGTGCTCCGCAACAAGAAAAGCCACTGCATTGAGAAGCCCGCGCACCGCAACAAAGAGTAGCCCCCCACTCACCGCAACTAGAGAAAGCCCGCGCGCAGCAATGAAGACCCAATGCAGCCAAAAATAAATAAATAAATAAATTTATTAAAAAAAAAAAAAAAGATTAAACTGTCATCATCTCTATCCCCCACAATGCCAGCCAGCTGATGATGCAGAGATACCAGGCTGCTTTGGAGACAGTTCTCCCAGCTTGACTCACAAACGCAGAGGACAACATATATCCAAGATGTTTGGCACTTTGCTACTAATTTTGGAACTCAAATGTGAGGAAATATTTCTTCAGTAATCTCAGTAATCCCATTCAAACCACAAAATAGAACAATGGACCCATTGAGCATCCTCCGTCTCCATAATAACTGAATATCCCTCATTGTTTGAACCGCGTCTAGGCTGTAAATTGCAATAATGGAGGTGAGAACATGGAATGTAGTAGGCGCTTGGTAAATATCTTCCGAATGAATGTATGGGTGAACTACTAGGTAAATAACTGGAGGTCTGGGTGTATGGCTGCACAAATCCTGCCAGTACAGATAAAACAAAGCATAAAGGAGTTTGTATGTATCATGGATAAAGGCAAACATTTTAAAGACTAGGTCCAAAGCAGATTTGCTTATAGAATTCTATGTGGGAGAGTTCTTGGTGAACACATTTCTAATTGTGATAAAAATATCAGCAGCACATTTGTTTATTTATTATCCAGCAGACATGACCAAATTAGTGTCTGTTCTTGTCGTTACTGTTTGATAGATCCTGTTTATTAAAGAATCAATGATTTCATCCTTGGAGAGAGAGGGATTTGTGATATTGCTATGGAATCTTTCTGCTATTCATTTGGGTAACATTTTGATCTTCTCTGGAATAGTACACATTGATCATGGCATGAAAATATTTTTTTGTCATCTTGTGTGAATAGTACCTAGAATTTGGAAAATATGCTATTCCACATGAAAGTTGAGGAACTTGCTTGAGGGCACATAGAAAATTAGGGACGGGGCAGAATTATGTGTCCCAAGATTTAATCTGACCCTAAATTCTTTTGCTCAGAATAATGCTCTGTATTAATCCTTTAATTCCTAGGAATACATGCCCTTCTAACCGAAAAGCCGCCTTTCTGAAATTTCCTTTTGTAAGCTTCAATAACTATTTTGTTTCCACTACTCCTTGAAAACAATGTTTTTGTTTCAAGTGTCACAAAATCAAATGTCTACAGGGGCCAGGCAGGTAAAATACACAAATTAAGTGATGAGACAAGTGGTAAGTGACACTGAGCCCCAGTTTCTGGGGGATGTAGATGATGGGACTGCGAGAAACTGGAGATAAAAGCCCAATGTTGAGGATCCAATTTTCTAAGAGAGGGCAGAAATTCACATTGGTGTATAAGGCTTTTAAATTTCATTGTGTTTATTTTGGTAACTAATTAAAATGTAGAACACTGTCCAGGCCAAACTAAGCATGTCTGTGGGCTGCATCTAGTTAGAGGGACAGCTCACTTCCTTTTTATACTGCCAGATTGAGCTGCTGGGGGTATTTTGCTCTCTGTTTAGATTGGCTTTTAATTTATCAGCAATCAATCACATTGAAGAAAGTACAGGAATGCCTTCAGTAATGCCAACATAGATGGAATTGTACAGCCTCCCAGGATGGCTACTCAGCAGGACAACACATTTGAAGTTGAGAGGTAGTGTTGTCTGCTAGTTAAGTACATAAACTCTGTTGCCAGGTTGCCTGGGATCTTTCACTTACCAGCCACGTAACCTTGGGCATCAGATGTAATTTCTTCCTGGCTCAGTTTCTCATCTGTAAGATGAAGATAATGACAGTTATCATGACAGTTACATGAATACACACACATACACACACGATACTTAAAGCCTAAGTTAGTGCTATCTAATTATTTGCTATTACTTATTAATCACAAATCATAGCATTGTTGAAAAGTAACAAACGTTTCCATGTTTATGTCATATTAGACAGCCACTGACTCCACAAGTGGCCTCAGAAAACTTTCTTCCTCAGACAGAACAGGTGCAAGAATCAGGCTGCTGTGGTATAAATTCCCACTATTTTGTCTTTAACACCAAATGCCATCAGTTCTCGGAAATGTCATAACTGCATATTTCAATAAGAGGAATATATAAGCAAATTTTCGAAACACTAAAAATACTAGCAGTTAATAATATGTTAAGTTAACTTTTCATTTTTCCCTTCTTTGGAGATGATCCATTTTAAAGTCAGGGACATTCTGTTCCAGCGTTGAAAGGCAGAAAAATTAAAGGAACTTTATTTTCCTCTTTTATAGGTTACTGAAGCATGAAACTTATTGACAGATGCTTGAGCTAGATATAAGTTACCATGCTATTTCATCCAAGATTGTTTTCATATTCTGGAGGTTTTAATTTTTTTAAAGGGTACCCCCAATTTTTTTGAATATCTAGAGATAGAGAAAACAGAAGGTCACATGTCATCTTATCTATGTTACTGAAATAATCATATGTTTGTGAATAGTAAATGATAACACAAAATTCATTTTCTGTGGCACAAGCATATTTACCCACCAATGAAAATTCAAGATACACTGCCCTTTAAAGGTTCCATAACTTTGTTTTTTATTTCCTGTACTCCTATAAATAAATTTAAATTGTCAGGCCCACGTGCTTTCATGCTACCAAATCCTTTCTTCCCAAGGCAGGAGAAGAGAATGGTGAACTCTCAGAAATAATGCTGGTTGAATTTATTAAGGTTGCGAACATCTACTTCCACTCTGATCTCATCAAGTGCTGCTAGACAGTGGCCTTATGCTCACGTGAAACCCAACCCAGGAGCCAAGAAAAGCAGAAGTGCAGAAGCACTGACTCACATAAGATGGGAAGGCACATTAGAAATGACTGACTCCACACGCCACCTCACCCTCCATTTAACAATGAAGTACCAATGCCCAAAGCGGGATGTGATTTACAAATGTACAACTGGATATCCAGGGGTCAGAAGCCAAACCTAATATTGCCAATTGATTAAAATATCTTTTCTATCCTGAACTGTGTCTACAAGCTTCTAGAAGTGTATTAAAATTGGAGATGCATAACTTACAAAATTAACTCGTTTTCCTCTCATAACTATTTCAAAATGCTCAGTTTTTCTCAAATATGATGGGTGATTCACCTGCATACAAATCACCTGAGGTCTATGGAAACTACAGATTCCCAAGCTCACTCCAGACCTACTGGACAGGGAGGAGATTTAGAATTTGGCTACACGCAGTTTCAGTATACAACTTAGGGGATTGTTATAAAAAATAAAGTTTGAGAACCACTGACGTCTAGGACCTGTGATGTACATTAATAGAGGTGGAATTATTGGAATAGGGAAAAACATTCCTACTTAATTTACTCACAAATTGATATACTTTAAAATCTCAAACTTGAGTGGTTAAACTGCTTTAAGGAATAGTTGCTTTATAAATTCTAAATGTGCTCTTGTGTATGTGTACTTAGTGATTTTTCATAGTCACTTTCTCATCTGGTTTTGAATCTTGGGGAATGACCCAAAATGACTCTTACTCAACAGTCAATGAAAGCATTTAGCATATATAAGGTTAAGGAGTTGTACTTTGCTGCACTTAAAACAGATGTGCAGCTAGAATTTAATCTTGTGTTTCTGAAAGGAGACTGTACGTGCAGGGTCAGGGCATCTCAAACCCAAACAATGGCATAGGAACTATCATCTGAAGATGATGCTTTTGTGGCACACTATTTTCTTGATTTATTCCTTAATGTAAAAGAACTACCATACTTAAAATGAACCATTAATATAGGTTAGAGTTTAAATTGTATATCAAATTTAGAAACATGACAACTTTTAAAACGCATTAAATCAGGAAATGGCATTTCAAATATAGAAGATCCACAGACAAACTTTTAGAATTTGAACCTAAATGTGGTTCTCTTCCTTGTCCTGCAGCCACTATTTCCTATCAGCATCATTCAGAGTAAACCTGGCACTCTATGTACCATGTGGGTGAATTGAGGCTTTTTTTGAGATTCTATTTTAAGACCAAAAAAATTCTTGTTTTAATTTATTGGTAAATCCCCAAGGATGCATGCTTAGTATTTCATGACAAAGGAGCTATTTCTCCTTGTTTTCTGAAAATGAATATAATATTACATCATTTTTGTATTCTTATTGTGGTAAAATATCTCTGCTTATTACATTTCCAGTATGCATAATTCATTTTTATTATTGCCACATTAAACTGGAGCTGTTTTCTCGATGACAGCTATTCCTTTTAGACAACTAGATACCCAGCACTCTTCTACCCATGATTTTACATCTTATAGGAAATGAATGTATTTAGAACAATAGTCAAAATTAATTTAACAATAGTCTAGAAAGATGAAGAAAGTTAAAATTATCCTTCTGAACTACTGTCACCAATCCATTGAAGATAATGAACATCTATAAAGTAGGGTGCATTACGCACCGTTTTCATTACATTTTCCATGCATTTGTTTTACATTGTCATATAAAGCTGGAGCCATCTGTAATATTGTCACACATTTTATTTACAATTATATTAGGACATAGGTTGAGTTTCAATGATTGCTTTCTGCAAATATTTGTGAAAAGATCTTAAATAAACTAGGTAGGGCTGGATAAATGTTTCCCAAATTTGTACGAGATTGGTTCTACAATGACTCAGCAAAATATTAGTATGCTTACATCTAAAATTTTATTGGGAAATGAGGGGCAGAGAAATTCCATCTGATTGGCTGACATTTAGAAGAATTAAGACCAATAATCAACCACTTCCCAGGAGACAAATGCAAGGATCCAGATCCTTCCATATCTGGAGTGTTATATGAATGCAAAGCTATGACTTGCTGTGAAACTCTACACCTGGGACCACATTTCTGCACCTGGTCAGCCTCACACTTTTTTTTTTTCGTCTTTAAATTATTTATTTATTTATTTATTATTTTTTTGGCTGCGTTGGGTCTTTGTTGCTACACGTGGGCTTTCTCTAGTTGTGGTGAGCGGGGGCTACTCTTCGTTGCCATGCGCGGGCTCCTCATTACCATGGCTTCTCTTGTTGCAGAGCACAGGCTCTAGGCACGTGGGCTTCAGTAGTTGTGGCACACGGGCTCAGTAGTTGTGGCTCACGGGCTCTAGAGCACAGGCTCAGTAGTTGTGGCACACGGGCTTAGTTGCTCCGTGGCATGTGGGATCTTCCCGGACCAGGGCTCAAACCTGTGTCCCCTGCATTGGCAGGCAGATTCTTAACCACTGCACCACCAGGGAAGCCCTCAGCCTCACACTTCTAATCAGTAATCTCTCCAAAGTTCATTCCGGGTCAGTTGTGCTAAATTCTTTACAATCCCATTAGCTTGTAGAATTATTAAATCTCATTTTGCAGTTGAGAAAACTAAGAGTCTGTGCCCTTAATAACTGTAGCATATAATTGGAAACATCTTTTTTTCTTTTCCTTTTTTGTAAATATTTTTGTTTCTTATCCCTTTACATTTGGTTGCAATTCCCTTTCTTTTACTAAAAATATTACCTAGATGAATATACATAAATACATGCTACCATATTACACATAAATAGTTTAATATGTCTCTCCTAGGTTCCAAATGTAGATATCTGTACCTTTCTGGGAATGGGAAGCATCCTTTGTTATGTAAACGAAACTAGTGACTAGTAGTGTAATATCTTTGGACTGAGAAGTCATTCCAGTCAATCCTAGCCAGTATTCTTCTATTGCAGAATATTAATAAGGCCTTGTTGTCTATTAACCCTTAACATTTTCAAAGCGGACAATTGATTATTACAACTCCAAGGTAAGCAGGAAAGAAATTATGGTCTTTACTTTAGAGATGAGATAAGTGAAAGGAGGGGAACTCCAGTCAACTGACCTAACCAAGATTATATAGTTAAATAATGGCAGAGTTTTGTCTAGAACCTTGGCCTTCTGATGACTCATTCAATGTTTTTCTAATAGAATGTCTCTCAAATAACACTTAACTTTCTGATTATTCAATCTTTATAGCTCACAACTTTTATGAATTTGATAATTTTTCCAGAAATAAGTAACTATATAAGGAATACCAAATTGAGCTGAAAGCAAAAAGATGTGGAGATACAAAGCAAAGATGTAATAAATTCCAAGCATATCATAAACAATCATAAAAAATATTTTCCGGAACATTGGATTTGAATTCTCAAAAAATTTATTCTCCTCTCTGAAGACCTACTTTCTCTGCTTATCCATTTTTCCTGTTTTTCTATGTTCTGTCTGTAGTTTTGTATCTATTTCCTTTTTCCTTTCTAAGGTCCTAAATTTTCATATTTTACAAGTCTAGCAGCCATATTAACCAGCCATAGTTTTGTCTCTTAACTCAAATTTTCAGTAGGTATAACAAATATACTCAGCCCTGTCTTTGGGTATGTTTCAATCAAATATGATAAATAGGGTGAAGACTCGTATATAAATAATACCACTGAAGCCCACCAAGTCAGGATAGAGGATGGGCCAGGCAAACACCCAAAACATGTCCACCGTTAATAAACACTTGTAGAACATTATCCTAATTGCCACAATAAAGGAAACACACAGTGTTATGGATGAACATGGAACACGTGCTTAAACTAGACCAGAAAACATCACGGAAAGTTCCTAGAGGAAGTGATATATGAGGTGAGATTTGAAGGATGAATGGCTAATAAGAGTTCAGGAAAGACAGTGAAGTAGTGTGTTTAAAGCAACGGAATCAACATGTACAAAAATAAGAGGTATCAAAGAGTTTGACATGTTAAGGGAACTGTAGGTATTGCAATATGAATAAAGCAGAAGGTTAGAAGGGGAGAATAACAAGAGATAAATCTGGAGAGTTCAATAGGGACCAGATTACAGAATGTTAGCCAGGCTCACTAAGGGCTGTGATTTTATCCTAGAAACAATAATACTCCTTTAAGGAGTTATAGGATTACTTATTAAAGGAATAATAACCCTTTAAGGAATTTTAAGAAGAATTATGATATGGAAATTCTAATAATAATGTTAACAATAGCTAACTTGTTTTGAGTCCTGCTATATCTCAGGAACCATGCTAAATGCTTGGCATCTAGCCAACATTAGCTCTCATAAAAACTCCAAAAGGCAGATACTGTGAGTATCCGTACTTTTCAGATGAGATCATTGAGCTAGTCAGTAATAAAACCATAGCCAAGAATGAATTTGAGGGAAGCAAGATTAGAGACAGAGAAAACAGTTATTGGGTTGTTGCATCAATCCCAGCCTGAGATCACTGGGACTTCGTCTAAAGCAACAGACAGGAGCATGGAGAGGAAGGGCTGGAGAGGCAAGCGATAAAGGCATCAGGACCAAGAAGATGTTCAGATTCGATATGGGCGAAAGGGAAAGGAAGTAGCCGGGAGTAACTCCACGTGCAATGGAGAGGTCATCTGGGATGATAATAATGCCAGAAATGAGAAGTAAATTTGAAGAGAAATATGTTAGACTTGAGACATCTCTGAGATACAAAAGTAGAAATATCTAGTGAGCAGTTGAATATACAAGTAGGGGGCTCAGGAGAGGCACCAAAAAAATAGGTAATTGCTCAAACAATTGTAAGGTATTTCTCACTCACATAAAATTCTAGAGCAGGTATTTCAGGCTGGTGGGTGGCTCTCCCTCATGCAATTATTCAGGGGCCCAGGCTGACAGTAGCTGTTCCAGGTTCAACATGTTTCTCTAGTCTCTGTGCTTGGAGAAAAGAGTGGAAGTCTGGGGCCAGAGAAGTCCACTTAAGCAAGTGAGGAGGAAGTTGCATATGTAACTTTTAATCATATTCCCCATGCTAGAACCACTATATGTCCACACCTATTGCAATAGGGCTAGGAAATGTGATCCCTAGCTTAGTTGACACAAAGCAGTCAAAATTCTACAATTATGGAAGAAGCAACAGCTATAGAAGAGTAGTTGGAGAGTTTAGAGCCTTGGAAGTGAATTAGATTACCTAGGAAGAATGTTTAAATTGAGAGGAAAAGAAGGCCAAGAATGGGATGGACATATTAATAGTCTTTTTCAGTCTATGTGAGAGCCATCAGGGAGATTTCCTTGTCTTTTTGTAAATCTTGGGTCACATTGCTTACCTTGCCCCTCTGCTTTTTTAGCATTTGATAACCTAACTCTTGATTATCTATTTCATAACATAAAATACTATGGTAAGAAATGACCCCATTTCCAGTTACAATGCCAGGTTTATCACCCTCACCGCCAAAAGTATACTGTAGTCTCGACCTTCTGCTTTATCTGCAGAGAAGATCAGCTAAAGCCATAGAAAGCATTTTATAAAAACTCTGTATAACAGATAATTTGTAGGACAATTAATATATTAGCCAAACGAGGTTTAAAAGGGTCTGAAGGGGATGAATGATGGTCAAATACTAATAAGATAAAATTTCACAGGAATACATACAATACAGTTTCAAAAAACTAAGTTCATAAGAAAAGAGGTATCAGAGCTTGCTTGACAACAGTTAACATAAAGACCTCAAGTTTTATTTGATCACAAGATCAATATGCAGGAACACTGTGACACAGCTGCTAAAAATGTAAAGCAATTTAAGGCTTTATTAGTAGGTTTGGCACACACAGCAAAAAATGTTGGTTCACAAAACATTTTACACTGAACAGTTGGGAGTGCCATGCTAGAATTTACAATGTATGGTCACCTTGAATTCTTCCTCTCCCTTTTGCTAATTTCAATTAATATCAGATCCCATCTATTCTACTTTTTAAATATTTTATGACCCTTGTAATATTGAATTGGAATTGGGGATGTGAGTATGAACTCATTTATATATATACATACATTCATACCCATAATATATATATACTATATAATTTTACAGAAAGAGGTATAAACACATGTATCAGTGTGTGTGTGTACATTTCTTAGATCTGTCAAATGGATGGGCCTAGAAGTAAAGACACCACAAGAGCAATGATCACATCTAACACCCAGATCTTTGTCTCTAAATACCATTTTCCACTAAAAGGAACCAGGGATCCTGAGAGAAATGAGCCCAGGGTGGGGCAGGGAAACCATAAAATGAGTCTGGAACTTTCTGTGGTACCAGAAAGTAAGAAAGTGCTAAGATAGGGACATGTCAAAAAAGAAAGGGGATCCAGCTTAATGAATACTAAAGAGAGTGGATGAAAGTTTGACGAGCAAGAAGATATTTACACAGTTTCAGCATAATCACCACAAGTTACTTATTAATTACAAAGAGAAAAAATAGTAACTTTATAGTAAGTTAACCTAACAAACACAAATTTATTAAAGTTATCAAGGCTAATGTCACTCATAACAAGACAAAACGATATGATATGCTTCCTGATATGATACCCTGAGAAGGACACAACATCACTTCTATGCTGTTACACTCAAAAATACAAAACCTGAAGCTAATTGTAAGGAAACATAAAAGAAACCCAAACTGAAGGATATTCTGCAAAGTTATTGGCTTTACTTTTCAAAAACATTAAGATCATGAAAGAAAAAGAAAGGCTGAGGAACTGTTTTGGATTAAAGGAAATGAAAGAAACATGACAATTAACACAACGTGTGATCCTGGATTATATCCTGGACAAGAAAAAAAGCTATATATTATTCAAACAAGTTGTGAAATTTGAACAAAAACTATGAATTAGATATAACATTGTACGAATGTTACATTTCCTGACTTTGATAGAGGTACTTTGGTTATGTAAGAGACAGTCCTTAGGAAACACATATTAAAGTATTTGTGCATTAAAAGAAGATAGAGAGAGAGGGAAAGAACAAATGCTAAAGTAAATGGGGCAAAATGTTCAGAATTGTTGAATCTGGGTAGAGGATATAATACAGTTCTTTGTAATAGTTTTTGTAACTTTTATGTAGGTAAGGAATTATCTCAAAATTAGAAGCTAAAAAGATAAACTTCTGAATCTGACCCAAATAATTAGCAATAGGTCGTTTCCCGAATCTGGTAAATACTTCCAATGCAATCTAGGAGGTTCAATCTGCTATGTACAAAGAAAAAAATGGAAAAGTGTATAAAGTCTTTGGTTTACATTACCCCTGTTTTTCAATATGCCTTATTAAAACATAACCTGTACCCAGGAAATCATATCATCGTCCAGCAATCATCAGGTAGTCAGCTTTCAACCATGGAATTTCAAAAACTAAGAAAAATATAAAACTAGATATAAAAGACTATGTTTTAGGATACTAAGTGTGATCTCCAATAATCTAAAAATATGCCATAGGTGTCACATTTGGGCATTTTCATCCTTAGGATATATCTGCCAGAGCTAACACTGAATGCTAAAAAGAGAATTCTCAGCAGAGTGCTCTAGCCTCAGAGTTATAATTCAACTTCACTAGTCACTAGATGAATTTTAAAAGATACCATTTATATATTTAGCATATTTATATTCCTAACAAGAACCCTATAAATAAAATACTATTATCCCAATTTTACAAATAAACTAAAGCAAAGAGATGTTGAGTAATTTTCCGAAGTTCACACAGCCTGTAAGAACTTGAGCTGGGACTCGAACCCCATAGCGCCACCAAAGATAGTGCCTTTTCTCCTTTCTTATCTCTACTGTTACGTGACTGACATAAAGACTCTAACACACATATTCTAAGAGAGACTTTGCTCAGGTGTGGTAAGTAGAAGAAATTCTATATAGAGTCAGTGTAGCTATCCTCTCACCGAGGAGTGTCCAAAAATGTTATTCATACTGGCAAAAATACATATGAAACAATCTAAATGTCCAATAATAGAAATTGGTCAAATGAATCGCGGTAGATAACATTTTCAGAGAACGCTAATGAGCGTAAGAAAACAAATGCCATAAAATGATCATTAAAAAAGAGAAGAATACAAAATTATTTAGACAGTATGATTCATGTATATATACCTATAGAATAGATTTAGTATATATATGTGTGTATATACACATACATAGGAAAAAGGCTAGAAGGAAAGAAATGTTTATCACTGAGTATTGCAGGTTACTTAGGTTTACATTTGTGTACCTTATCTTTATTTTCAAAGCTTTCAAATAGTAGTCTCCATCATTTTTATAATTTAAAAAAGCCAATAAACAGCACTGAAAAGATTCAATGTAGCTTTTGAAAAAATAAGAAGAAATATAATAGACAAGTAAACCTAAGAAAGCTGGGAGACTGGGTCTACATTCATCAAATAGGCCAGGAAGTGAAACAAGAGAGTCCCAACCAGTTGTAGGTTCTGTAAGGAAGAGATCTGGTGAGTCACTGACCAAGAGAGCTAGTAAACAGTATGGGAGAATTGTCAGTCTCACAAATACCCTCACATAGGTTTCCAATGACGACACTGGTGCCATCTTCTAAGTAAGGGATAGCAAAAAAAGTCAAGAAAAGTGTAGTGTATCTAGTGTTTATAAAAACATTCAGAGAAAAAAATCAAAAGTAATGTCTTTGAATTCAGAAATTAAAAAGAAATGAAAATAGAGCACTGAAACTATTCTGTACAATACTATAATGATGGATACGTGGCATTTTGCGTTTGTCAAAACCCATAGAATGTACAGCATCAAGAGTTAACCTTTAATGTAAATTATGGACTCCGGGGCATAATGATGTGTCAATATAAGTTCATCAGTTGTGACAAAAGTACCACTCTCATGTTGATAATGGAAGAAGCTGTGTATGTGTGGAGACAGAGAATATACGGGATCTCTCTGCACTTTCCACTTAATTGTACTGTGAACCTAAAGCTAGTCTAAAAAATAAAGTTTCTTAAGTAAAAACTAAAATGAAAAAGAAATAAAAATGGAATTTTGTTATAAAATCTAACACAATTCTCTAATCATTCCAACTTTAAGCTATGAAATCACTGAAGGAGATTTAATTGGATTGATTTCATTTAGATTGATTTAATCCAGTTGGATTTAATTGAATTAAAATTTAATATGTGCCTCTATATTTTGTGCCTACATTCCCTAAGAAGTAGAATTATTTTTTTGGTGAGTGTGCATATGTGTGAGCATGTATGTGGATTCATAGATGATAGAACTAGCTACTAGAGAGAAAAACAATTAAAGGCAAATTCTTGCCCTTTAAGAGAGTGGATAGTCTAGCAGAGAGGCAGACATGCAGTCAGCGCCACCTCTGCTGACATACATGCCGTGTACTGCATGTACTCCAGGGGGTCATCCACATAGCTGACTAGGAAATGACTGTTATAATTTGGAATTGCTTGGCGGTCCTATAAAAAGTTACAGAACGAAAAGAAGGGTGGGCCATGGGGGCCTACATGACTAGGCACCCAGTTTCTTGGGGGCAGTGATGGAGGCTTCATAGGCCAGGTGACGCAGAACTTGAGACTAATAGGATGAAAAGATGGACTGCACGTTCCAAGCATGAGCAAAAGCAGAACTGGGGAAGAGAAGACAGTGTTCCATGCTTCTGTAAAGTAAAATGCAAGGTGAGTAGTGACAAAAGATATACTGGAGAATTAGGCAGGGACCAGAGGGTGAGGACACAGAAACTGAAAATTTTATACTGAAGGCAGGGAGTGAAGAGACATGAGGAGATTTGAACAAGGACATGACAAGATTAGATTTTCATTCTAGAAAAATAATCTTTGGGCAGCAAGGAGGTGTTCCATACTAAAGACAGGAAGCCAGTGAACTCAATACTGCAATAATCTAAGGGAAAATAATGAGGATCTAAACTGGGGTGAGTGGTGCAATGGGGAGGAGAGGAGGAAAGAGACCAAGAGCTACTGAGAAGGTAGAATCCTAGTGTCTTCATACATGCAAATGACACAAATGAAGCTGAGTATACACACAGTATTTAAAAACACCCAGTTAAGAAAAAACAAATAAACCACTAGCTATCTTGCTATATTAGCACCAAAAAACACATTTATTATTAATAATATCACTGAATGAAGCCCTCTGGTAGGCATTCTGTAAAAATCATTTAAACATTGTCCATCATCCAAGAGATTCTAGAGAACAAAACTTCAAATATAAAAATGGCACACAGAAACTCAGCTTTAAAGTGATTGAACATGAACAAATACATGAATATCAAAGTGTGTAGTTTGAGGAATGGGGAGCTCAGAGATCTGTACTTGGAGGCACAATAAAATATAGAGAAACAGCCACCTCCCTTTCAAACTACTAGGACATTGAGGACACAAAACTTTAGCTGTGTGTAGAATGATGAGTTTGGACTTCTGGGAATAGGAAAACTTTCCACATAAAAGAAACAGCCTAGAATGGTTTGTAGGAAGGGGTGGGATAATCTGATAAAAGGAGAACTGTGTCAGTCTTCTTGGGGAGAGCTAATTTGTTGGATCTCTGAGGTAGAGAGTAGGGAATCATGGTTGCAACTTTCAACGGGGAGTCGTTTTGATTAATATTACTGATATAATGCCCGCACTTATCACTTAATAATAGTAATTGCTAAATTGAACTATGTAAGTTATGAGTACATATAACATTCACACCATATTGTGGCTTATTAGATAGAAGTAAACTTCGAATTACATCACAGTTTTCTTATGCATTCTTTCCAGGGTTAATTTGCGTGTCGTTACTTCTATTGCTATAGGTTTCCAGTTTTCAAGTATAATGACAATGTGCTTAAAAGTGCATATTTTAGCAATTAAAAATACATTTCTATTTTAGGTGAGAGAAATAAGCTGCATGACAAGAGGAACGCTTGAACAACAAGGAAATCATTGTCATCCAAATATCCTTAGGGATTAAAAAATAAAAAGAAACTGAAAAGAATTCAGAACATGTTCAGTACTACAATATTTCTGCCACAAAATATTGGTATGATAAGCATGTTTATAATTGCAACCAAACAACCTTCACCACTGGTAACTATAGGGGTAGAACAGCTTTTGCAAACTATAGCTTGTAAACAGAAATTTACCAGGCTAGAATTCTTTTATTCCTTATAAACATTAATGATAATATTTATTTTTAAAAAACACCCAAATAAAGGCAGTGATTTATCTTTTTAAATTTACAAGTCAGAAAGACAACACACGGGGCTTCCCTGGTGGCGCAGTGGTTAAGAATCCGCCTGCCAATGCAGGGCACACGGGTTCAATCCCTGGTCCGGGAAGATCCCACATACCGCGGAGCAACTAAGCCTGTGCACCACAACTACTGAGCCCACGTGCTGCAACTACTGAACCCCGTGCGCCTAGAGCCCGTGCTCCGCAACAAGAGAAGCCACTGCGATGAGAAGCCCGTGCACCGCAACGAAGAGTAGCCCCCGCTCACTGCACCTAGAGAAAGCCCACGTGTAGCAACGAAGACCCAATGCACCAAAAAATAAATAAATACAATAAGTAAATTTATTTAAAAAAAAAAAAAGACAACACGCAATTGTCATTTCGAATTGAATACATTTTTAAATCTTCATCAATCTGATCTGAGAGGGATTCACTTCTCACTCCACTGTATGCTAAATAATGATAACAATAACAAAACAATTTCTACTGAGCATGTACTATGTGTAAGGCGTTGTTCTAAATGTGTTCCATGTGCTGAGTAATCTAAACCCCAAAATCCCTGTGAGGAAGTACCTTATATGATGGGAAAAGTTAGCACTATCTACAGTTTTAGGCCCTGAAACATTCTCATAAAGATTAGTTAATGTTTTCTGAGTATTAACAGGGAACAGGACACAGTATAAAAATTTCAACTCCTGAATTAAGATACTCAAAAAGAAATTTAAGGACGTACTATAGGAAATTCATAGTAATTGGACTTTAAAGAAGATTTTTAATGAGGAGAAGAAAATTTGGCAGATGACGAATGTGGAAATTTTAGAGCTGAGTCAGATTTGGCCTAGAAGAAGAATTCACAAGAAAAAGGATATTGAAAGGAATGGAGAAAATCTGGTAGAGGATAGGGACTCACCTTTAAAATAAAGCCAAAGCATAATCCTGGTTCTGTTGTTGTGTTTTTTGTTTTGGGGGGTTATTTGTCATTCTATAACTTGAGCTATTCACAAAGGCAGTGTGGGTAGAAAAAAGGGTTCATAGACAGAGGGTCCAAAAAACTGAGTTTTCACCTTTACTCTGTCATTTATTACATTTATGGCTGTGTGACATTTTACAAGTAATTCTTCTCTGAGCTTTATTTCCTCACTCCTAAAATAGGGGCAATGATAGGTAAGTATTGTTGTGAATATTAAATAGATAATATCCTTTTAAAAGTGTAAAATGCTATACAAATGAAGGATATCCTCTGCATTCGTTTCAGGTTCAGTCACTGAACATTATTCTTCCTTTTCTTGATGTTTTTTCTTGTTGGCATAACAAAGTATCTTGGCATCAGCTTAGAATTCAACTATGCTAAGCTTTTGAAATTCTTAAGTAGAAAGGCAGTTAGATGACAGAAAGGGAAAGTGTTTCTGAGCCTGGAGCAGGACTAAATTCCTGAGCCCGCACTTCAACAACCCCTATACTCAGGTTCACAAGCCCCAAGTTAATAGAATTGTTCAGCCAACCCAGTCCATTGCTCATCAGGGAATCTATCCTTTGTGGACAGCTCCGGGCACGGGATAAGCCTGATATTGGAATCAGACACAACGGAACAGTAGATAGTACAAATGACCAACTGAACAAGTCTATATTGTGGTAAGAGACAGTCTATTTTCTGATCACAGTATATATATCTTGGAGAAGTTTAGGTTAACGGAAGGTTACTGCATATATCGTAGGTCTAACCCTCTTCCTCATCACCCTGTCCTGATGAACTCAGCTGGAACAGTGTCCGGAGGTTTGGGGTTGCACAACAGTGAGTAGGGGAAGCAGAGGCGGCCAGTCTGTGCCTCAGAGTTACAGTGGTGGTGGCTGGAATCAGTGGAAAAATATCATACTTTGTGCCCAAGGGCGTGCCATTACCCCAGAGCCAGAGGTAATGGCAGAAAATCATGTAATGTATCCATTGGGGCAGAACAAAAGCCTGAGCCAAGATCTGGAGTAAAACAGGACAGAGGAACTGAGCCAATGAGGCGGGAAACCAGCCTAACAGAATTTTGATTTGCTGTGCTGACATTCAGTGTAGATTCACTAAAGGAAGGTACAATTCAAGAGTGTATAACTAGAGTGAGTATAATAGATACACATGTATATTTATTATTGTTGTTTTCATTTGGTTTTTGGTTTTTTTCTAACATTTTGAATAAGTACCTGCATACATAAAACATTTCAAGACATAATTAATGATGGATTATTGATTACGGGGACACCAGCATCAGGCACCATCACAGCAACATCACTCTGACCACCAGCTGTGATGCTGAACCTTAGGATTGTTACAGTCTTTTGAGTTTTCTAGTTGTTTGGATTGTGAGCAATCAAGAGTCTATGCAACATTTTCCAAATTACTGATTTAGAAAATTCATTAATCACAAAAAGTAAATAAAAATCAGTGCCAACAAAGGAAAATCACAAAGGCAGAGATAGTAAAATATTAGGAGGAATGGCATTTATTCCAGTACTTGGGTAGAAAATCAACTAAAAACTTGGACAAGTGAATTGAAGTGAAATACAATGAAAACCTGGGAAAAAGATAACTGACTCCTGGAGAATGGTTAATTAAACCTGGGAGGAAAGACAAAGTCAAGGTGAATTAACAGAATATTTGCTATAGATGCTGCTTAAAGCTTTGATTTCGAATCTTGAAATTTTCACTGATGAGGTATAATATACCCCTAAATTCTAATCATCTCCACAGGTTATAAAGGAATATAAAAACTTGATGAAATGTTTTAAAACAACACATAAAGTGATAGTTTTTAAAAATGGAACAGGAGACAGAAATTGAAATGTGGAGAAAAAAAAATAATGCTCATTTGTCACAAATTCTGAAATTTATACCTACTATTCCTTTCCTTAGGTAAAGGTCAAGGGGGATAGTAAAGACCTAGAGAGGTGGATGGCTTAAATTCTTCAGGGAAGCATAGGTTCAGATGTGTTATGTGGAGGAGCTGGGGTCTCATATAAAAGCTACTGCACTGTGCAATGTCATCTAACATTGATAATGTATGTCAGAGGGTCTTGGTCTCTTAACAAAAAGGAGTGTGGGATGTTATGTGATCTTATGTTGCTGACAGCAGCCCTTGCCTTACCTTGAATCCATGACTTTAGATAATCTGGATGTCAACATGTTTTCCCCTAAAGGGAGAAAAAAAAAAACTGTGTGACACTTTTCAGAGTATGTAGGAGAAAACCAAGGTGAATGTGGGTAACTAACTCTTGGGACTTTTATGATAATATTTTAAAATAAAATTGATGACTTCTTTCTAGAGTTTATAAAAACGTATGTCAAAATAATAATAATAGTAATAATAATAATAATACAAGGATGTTGAATATAATGAAATATGGTAGGATAAGAAACATGAGGTATTAATCAACATGATTTTTCTCTCACTCACTGTCTGCCCCTCTAACCACCGTCCTGCTTTTAGGCTCAGAGAGGTGGGCTCCTGTTTGGTCCATTGGGAGGTTGTGAAAAATTTGCTGGCAATCAAACAAGACATCTTAATTTTTAAACTTAAATTTTAAAAAGAAAGATTTAAGAGGCAGACAAAAGTGATGAGGGGAAGAAAAAGGAATTCTGTCTGTCCTTTCTGCCCTCCCCATACAGACATGAGAAGGGTAGGAAGGAAGGGTTGAAGAGTTAGGTGTAAGCCTGGGGAACCCTACTCCTCCCATATCCTCAGATGGAGTGCAGAGTTGGGGAAGGGCACCACACAAACATAACCATCTTTTCAAGTATCTTCTTTCTCCCTTCACTCCCTTTAAGTTTGATGGCCCACAAGTGGAGAACCTGTGCCTTCTTGAATCTGAGCAGAACCCTGCAGGGCCCCTCCAAGTACAAAGTTCCCTCCGTGTCCCCTACCTCTTGTTTGTAGAAAAGCTGAGGTCTCCCAGGCTTCCCCTGAGTCACAAAAGAGCAGGCTCAAGCAGTTAATGATTAGGACAATACAGTCACAGAATCTTAAATTCCTGTCTGATGCACATTCCTGAGTTGTTTTACAGATACTATAACTGCCACCAGAGGGAAAAAGCTAACTGCATGATGACCAGACTATAGCTATGACATAAGCTGCTCCCTCTTGAGCAGTACTGAATCTATGGCTAGCACAATTCCAAGAACTGGCTTCAAGAGAATGGGATTAACACTATTGTTCATAATAATCTGTATCTTTGTGGGCATCAAAATAACCGTGGCTTGTTCTGCCCATATACGTAAGCGGGCAACTAAAACTGTCAGCAGATTGACATGTATACACTGATGTGTATAAAATTGATGACTAATAAGAACCTGCAGTATAAAAAAAAAAAAAAAAAACTGTCAGCAAAGAGATGCTGCAGACCCACGTCGACATCTTCCACTCTAAGAATATGGTGTCCTATGTCAGCATGAAGAAGTTACAGAAGATGGACCTTCACCCCTAATCCCATAGAAATGGAATCATGTCTGACAGTGGGGATTTAGAAACAGCTCTTTGCAGGAAGCAGCTCTTTGCAGGAAGCAGCTCTTTGCAGGAGGCCCTTTGCCTTGTCACTTTAGTAAAGCTATATCTTAACTAATTTTTTAAAAAATTAATTAATTTATTTATTGATATTTTAACTGCTTTTGGTCTTCGTTGCTGCACGCAGCCTTTCTCTAGTTGCGGCGAGCGGGGGCTACTCTTCGTTGTGGTTTCTCAGTGCGGTGGCTTCTCTTGTTGCAGAGCATGGGCTCTAGGCACGCGGGCTTCAGTAGTTGTGGCTCACGGGCTCTAGAGCGCAGGCTCAGTAGTTGTGGCGCACGGGCTTAGGTGCTCCACTCATGTGGGATCTTCCTGGAGCAGGGATCAAACCCATGTCCCCTGCATTGGCAGGCAGGTTCTTAACCACTGCGCCACCAGGGAAGTCCCTATCTTACCTAACTTTTACATGAGATGCCCCCAGGCTTAACTAACCTCTGGCCCAAGCACACCTTTCAAATATTTTGCCCACACAATGCCTCGCATAACCTGTTGATCCTTTTCTTAGATTAAAGAAGTAGAAATGAAGAATAAGTGATTAACAGATCTTTTCCCCAGCTTCCCCTTCAGTAATCTGGAGAGCAGACTGTGTGAACAAGATAGAATCTAAAGAAAGATCACAAGAAGTCAACAAGCTTGCACACAATGGGAGATGGTGAGAATCTGACCCCCTACCTTAATGATTTACTAAGATTATTTCCCTTTTCCCTTTAAAAACTTTCATGGCTGAGCAGAATCTTCAGAGTTGGTTCTGGGACATGAGTCTGCCTTCTCCCCAGGTTGCTGGCCTCCTGAATAAAGCAATCTTTTCCTTTTCCAACCAACACTTGCTTCTCGAGTATTGGCTTTCGAACGGCAAGCAGCTGAACCTGAGTTCAATAACATTCTGTTCTAGGTGAGGTCCAGGGAAACTGCAAGCTCCCCAGAAAAGAAAGCACCCACCCCCATCTGGTTGGTGAAGCCAGTAAAGTTCAAAGATAGCAGGACAGTAGGCATGAGAAGGCTGAAGAAAGGTCCCCTGGTTTGAGTCTCACAACTGGACAAAGGGAGGTCATATTAGATGGATATGGCATGGGCACTCCCCCCTAGAAATCTGTTGAGTCCATGGCTACATCTCAGCAGACTGTCATCTGCAGGGAGTAGAGTTGGCCTCCTAGGACCATCTCTTTGCCCTTTGAAGGACTGTGATTTATTTCCGGTGCTGAAGACCTGGCAAGTCAAACCAAGGCTGAGAAGTTGACACTTCTCTTTCTCCACCGGGGCAGCATTGAGAGAGGGGGACAAAAAAGCAAACACCTTGGAATGACTGAGTTTACAAGCTTACGGTTGAAAAAGCCCTTAGTTTACCTGATGTGACAGGACTAATTTTCTACATCAGGTTCAGAAAAATGGAGGGTGGGCTTCAAGTCAGGAAATAATTTTAGCATTTGAAGATGAAGAAAGTTTCACTTTCTTGTACACTGTGAACTTTGTGCCTGCTGCTATAATAATCATGTTTTAAATAAGCTCTTTTGGGGATCTCTGTCCCTTTCCCAAATATCCTCCTGGATAATTATTTGGCTGCCACCAAAGCAGCAATCTGAGTTGTATGGCAGCCAAAAAAATCTCAGATCCTACGAGTGCTAATTGGACATCACAATTCGTGCTCAGAGGCATCAGGCAAAATGGACTTCACTCTGCCAGAATTGTTTTGGCTTCCATTTTTCAGTTAGCCTCAGTCTCTCATTCAAAGTTTTCTGACCCCTGAAGCTACTTTCCCGGTGAATAGCACCCAATTCTCCACCCAGGTGTAAGAAATGCTCATTCCACTGGATCTGGAGAGGCCAAGGCTTTCTATGGGAGAACATGAGGGTTTGTAGCTGGGTAGAGTTTTGTGCTTCTCTGAAACGTGATCACTTTAGAATTAATAAGAGCAAGTATGAGAATTAATTCACAAGGAACAAGAAGTCATAAACATTAGACAATAATATTCTGGCATATGATCTTTCTATTTAAAAAATCCTATAAATATAAATCACAGCTTGTAAATCAAATTACTGAGAAACAAATGGGTCAGTGATATAACTCTAGATTTAACTGATTAAAATTTGAAAACTTTTAGTTCTTAAATTACAAAATGGAGGCCCAAATAATCACCTCTGCCGGATCTCTGTAGTAGATGTTTAGGTAATGAAGGAATGTTTGGGAAAAAAGGAAATTAGTTAGAATGAATCTTCAAACAACTCTTGAAGATTTCAATTTTTTTCCTCTATGTACAAAGTTTGAAACAGAGAAAATGACCTAAAGAGGACACTACTTTGGTCATTTAGAACTCTGAATAAGTCAAAGTTCTTTGATTTGAAGCATACTTATATTTTTCCTAAAAGAGATTAGTATGTAATGTACTATCAAACAAAACTTACATTCCTATTACCTTTTGTTTGTTTGTTTGTTTTTTTGTTTTGGCTTGTTGGTATTTACTGTTTGATTTGATCTCTATAGCATGTCTTATCTTTTCCCCATTTCACAAAGGGACATTTATAACCTGAGGGGTTAAGTGACATGCAAAAGGGTTATTTGGCTTATACTAGAAACCAGAAGGAACTCCTGCCTTCTGGCCCAGAGCCCATTGATTCATTCTATCTCAGTCAACTGTTCTATGCCCCAGGGGCACAGCAGAGATGAAAATAAAGTCCCTTACAAATAAATGGATAGTGTGTCAGGTAATGGGCTTTGCTCTGCCAGGATTGTTTTGGTTTCCATTTTTGGGTTAGCCCCACTCCCTCATTCCAAATTCTATGACCCCTAAAGCTACTTTTCAGGTGAATAGCACCCCAATTCTCCACTCAGGTGTAAGAAACACTCATTCCATTATATCTGGAGACGCCAAGGCTTTCTGTGGGAGAAGATGAGGGCTTACAGCTAGATAGAGTTTTGTGCTACTCTAAAACATGATCACTTTAGAATTAATAAGAGAAAATATTAGAATTAATTCACAAGGAACTAGAAGTCCCTTACAAAAAGGTGGAAAAATAAAACAGGGTAAGGGGGTCTGGAGTGCAGGTGGGAAGTACCGGGGTGTGTGTGTGTGTGTGTGTGTGTGTGTGTGTGTGTGTGTGTTTGGGAGGGAGGGAGGGAGGGGGTAAAATGTGGAAACGGATCACACAAATATCTGGGGAAAGAGAAATATTGGCCAGAGGTCAGAGGTTGGCTAAATTCAGCCCACCACCTGTCTATGTAAATAAAGTTTTATTGAAACACAGCCATGCTCCAATGTTAATTGTCTATGGCAGCTTTTGTGCTATATTGGCAGTGTTGAGTCATTGTGACTTAAGCTGTATGTGACCCATAGAACTGAAAATATTTACTCTCCGGCCCATTAAAGAAAACATTTGCTGACTCCTGGTTTATGCAAAAGGAACAACAAACGCAAAGCCCTAAGGCACAAGTGCGCCTGTTGTGTTCAAGGAATAGCAAGACAGCAAGTGTGGCTAAGGTGAGTGAACCAGTGGAGCATGAGAGGAGATAAGGACGAAGAGAGTGGGGACAGGACCCTGCAGGACCTTTACAGGCCACTGTATAGAACTTTGACCTTTACTCAGAGTGAGATAGGAAACCACTGGAGGAGGCTGAGTACAGAACAGACATAATCAGACATATTTTAAATTGATCACTCTTTTTAGAATAGATGAGAGGGGGTTAGTTTGGGATATACTGTAATAATCCAGACGAAAAATTATTCAGGCCTGGGCTAAAACATGAAGGTGGAAGTTGTGAGAATTTGTCAAATTCTTAATATACGAATATCTTGTACAGACAGTGCCGATGCGATTTCCTGGTAAACCTGAAATAGAGATATGTGTGGTGTGTGGTGTGTGTGTGTGTGTGTGTGTGTGTGTGTGTGTGTGTGTGTGTGTGTGTGGCGGGGGAGGCTTGGGAAGTGGGTGGTCCCAGTTCACTTTTGTGGGCCTGCACATCTGGGAGGATAGTGACCATGAACAGACGAAAGGAAGATTGTTGGGGGTGTAAGGTATAGCTTGTGGTTGGAAGTGAAGAATTCAGCTTGTACAGTAAAATTGTAGATGCCTTTTGGATATCCAAGTGGAGATGTCAAAGAGGCATATATGAATCACAACCAGAGTTCAGGGGAAAGGTTTGAAACAGGCATACAAATTTGGGAGTCATCAACGTTTAGATAACATTGAAGTCACAAGAACAGAATAAGATCACCTAGAGAGTTAGCTACAGATGTCACAGAGAATGACTTGAATAGCTACCATTTAATTTCAACGTATGTGACAGGTTTTGAGCTAGGAACTTTATACTTTTTGTCTCTCATCTTACAACCCTCTACTTGGGTTGTATTTTACACATGAGGAAATGAACACTTAAGTGACTAGTCTGACACTACCTAGTTAGTGACAGAATCCAGGTATGCCTGCCTCAGTGGTAGAGCCCTCTCTGCTCTGCCAGGACATAAGGAATAGAAATACAAGAGTGAGCATCAGCTCTGCGTATCTGAATAGTTAAAGAAGCAGTAGAGCTTCCCAAGTAGGTTACCCATTAACACGACATTATCACCAGATGGGTACCTCTGCTCTAAGTTTCAACTGTAGTGAGACGCTTCTTTAAGGAAACCACTAGGCTGGTGAACTGTGATAATGCTATCATGGAACTTCCTTCTCAATTTCCTGAATTTAACAAACTCTCTCATCATGAATAAGCAGAACATTTCTCAGTTAAGAGCAGATTAAGAAGTGGACACTGCAGAGGAATTTATGCATCGATGTCATGCACTGTATTGTAGGCAAACTACAGGTTACTAAGGTTAGATGCTGTTACAGGACGCTGGACAAATCTTTGATTAAGTCAGAGGAAACAAACCTCATGACTGAAAACTGACTATGAATCATTTGAAACAGCACAGAGACAGAGAAGATTACTAGCAATAGATGTGAGCCAAGATGTTACTAAAATCCTTATAGTGTTGCTTTCATCCTCACAAAGTAAACGTTTCTTGGTTGCCTGATAATCTCAAACTTGATCTTGTTTCCACTGGCCTCTCAAAAGTGCAGTCACTCAAACTGCTAACAAAAATGTGGAGCAAAGAAAAGCCTCTTATCCTCCTTCCCTGTCTTCCTACAGGCCTGGGTTGAAAGTAGTCATCACTTATTTTATGCCTACAAAAATCAAAATAGGCTCACCTCTCCATGTTGAAGGGTGAATAGGAACTAACCTGTGTGCATAAGTGAGAACTTCCACTTACCCAGTAAAGGGGCCACACCTTGGGGTTACACCCTAGTTATAGTTATGAGGAAACCAAGGAAGGGAAGTTGTGTTTGGGGCCTGCTGAACAAGATTAAGTCTTGGTGGAAATATTTAGGTCATGGTGGTCTGGATGAAACGTAGTAAGAGTAGTTGGAGGTTTTGGATGAATAATAGAGAACTGAGTGATTCCAGTGTCTTTCCTCCTCCACCTTCATGTTTCCCAACCCCAGGTGCTGCTTCCATGGTAGCCCATCCTCTGCAGCAAGGTACCATGACAATGAGTACACACCCAAAGGGAGAGCGTTATTAGTATGGAGACTTTGAAATGATATAAGGTAATAATCCTCAGGAGAATCAAAAGATGCATTTGGCATTGATGCTTGTCGCTCCTTTTAGGGATTTTGCTTCTTTATCACTGTATTGCCATCTTACTGAGTGCCACAAGCAAGTTGTGTCGTGTTTGTATTTCCCAGAACACCCAGCAAAGTAGCTGTCACCCAGTGGGCACGGAGCAAATGTTTGCGGAATGGAATACTAATCATCACCCTGCTGGCAGATACACATAAGCACCAGGATTCAGATTCCTGATCCTCTGTTTTTGAAACTGTACTAGTATAGCACACTTCTGTTTCACTCTTACTTTATAGACTTTAGACATTTTGTGTCCCCAACATCATGATTATTATCTCTCTGGATGTATTTATGGGCCAGGAACAAATAGAACTAAACCACTCAAGTGTACCTAGTCACATTTCTTGTCTCTTCCCTGTGAAGAGTATTCTTTGTTTGTGCTTCTGGGCTATTCACTCTTTTTTTTTTCCTGATTAACTGAGAATATTAGCTGAGTGTCAGAGAGAAGAGAATAGAGGCTGCTACACAAGAAAGTATATAGAGAAGAAAATGTCAAGAGGTTTGAGGAGGGGGAATTCAGAGATAGTGAGTAAGTTATCCAGCAAAGGCTGGGCTTTCTAAGGAGAGAGGGATCTGGGGTATTGGAAAAACTGCCATGAGGTGGGGAAGAGTTGGGGGGGGGGGCGGTTATAAATAGGTGAAGAGAATTCTGGGGCAGTCGTCCTAAGTATTTCATCATCCTTCAAAGGTTATCTTAAGAAATCATTCAAGAAAGATCTAAATTGTTCCCCAAGGCTTTGGGAGCTAGGGTGTGTGTGTGTGTGTGTGTGTGTGTGTGTGTGTGTGTGTGTGTGTGTGTGAGAGAGAGAGAGAGAGAGTTATTGTGCTGAGAATTAAAAGGCTCAGTTTTATTTGGGGTACAGTTAATATCTTGTGTACTGACTTTAGTAGCAGTTTGGTTTACTCACATGTTAGTAGGTTATTTAACAGAGATTTTTCATTAAAAATTGCATGCCTGAAGGAACTTAGTTTGTGTCATTGGTCATAGAACCAGGAACAGGACAGTGGCCACTGGAGGTAGAATTGTGACTACAGGTGTGTGAAAATAGAATAACAGGGTAATATAAAAGAGCAGATGACCAGGAGGCCAGAGGTTACCTAAAAGTTGAACTTGTTTGACCCAGAGTTGAGGGAAGCAGTTACTACAACTACAGATTTGTAGACACATGGTTGTTGGACTAAGTGTGTGGTGTTTATTAAAAACACAGTCAAGGAGTCCATTCTGAGTTTAAAGCTAGATACCTGGTCCTATTTTGAGGAACTCCATCTCTTGTACTGAGAGTATGCTTACCCACCTTCTATATACATCCTCCCACACCTAGTAAGTATCCCTTGCATATTTTCATTGTTGGTATTATTCTCTTGGCTCTTGATGGGTCCTTGGAGAGAGGCTTGCTCCCACTCTCCTTATGTTAAGGTTTCTGCTTTGATTCCTTTTGATTTCTCAGGTCTTTAGGATTAACCAGAGAGAAAGGAGAGTTGGCATCTAAGAGTTCTACAGCCAGATGGCTGAGACATGTGACACAGATGTGTCTAGCCTCAGCGCCAGAGACGGAAGGCCCTGTCCTATCAGCCAACCACAACTGACACCATCTCACTGGGCTGCCATGGCAAGTGATTCTGAGGGAAAGAGGGTTCAGTTTTCTGTTAGCATGCTTGCACTTGATTATTGACCTGTGTGCTGAGCAGTGTTTAATTTTTTTTTTTTAAAGTGTGGCCTGGCAATTCCCTCGGAATCACACTTGGTGTGCTTGACCTGCCCTAAGGAATACTTTTCAGAAGTATTATCATATACAATTTATTCGCTTTTGTGTGTGTATGTTGGGCGGGGCACATTTGGAGACAGGGGACAGGTGGGGTGGAGAAGAAGGGAGCACTGGGGTTGGGGGTAGAACAAAATATTAACTTTAACTGCTTTTCAAAGCTTATTCAGTTTCCACAGTATATTAAATGTATATTATACTGTGTATATTCAATATTATACACAGTATAATTAAATTTGTACTTCATTAATTGCATAAAGTACAAACTTTGTCATTAGCTCTTCAGTCCACAAATCAAATATAAGAAGTTATTTACAACAAGATTTAAATCCTAAAATAAGATACTGAAATTAAAAACTCTGGGAGCGTCATTGCTCACCTCAAATATGGTCCCCGTTGTAGGAATATTGTTCCCACTGTAGAAAGAGAATTTGAAATATTTGAGAATTTACTGAGGGAAACCTGATTGCCCAGTTTCTAAGTTTTAAGAATCTGACAGTATTTTTCACTTATATTACTGAATGCCTCATATTTTATGCTTAAATGCTCACTTGGTTCTATTTGTTTTGTTTTGCACTTCTGGAATTTTCTCTTCCCTTTAATTTACTGACTTTTGTCTAGGCATTTTTGTATTTAGTGTAATGATACTCTTACAAATAATATTAAATAGTGATACAGGTAATCTATGGAATAATGAAGGCTCATTAATATCTGCCTAATCAATTTTTCTAAAAGGCTAGAGCTTGACAAAGAAGATCACAACGTAGTGGATCCTGTTTGTTCCCAGACAAGGCTTGTTTATTTAGCTGATGATATTTGTCGAGTTCACTCAGGTACGAATGGTAACTGGAGATTATCCAGGAGTCATAAATGTGGAAATTACATTGTAACGCCACTCTTCTAAATGCTCAGGCCAAAAATGAGGGCATCATCCTTGCCTCTTCTCTTTCTCTGATACCCACCATCCTGTCAGCAAATCCTCTTGGCTCTACCATTAAAATATAATCCAGAGTCTGACCCTTTCTCACCACATACCATTCCACTCTAAGCCACCATTTCCTTGCTGGATGACTGCAGTAGCCTCTTAACGGTAGGGAGAATTGTGAGTATAAGGTAAAAATGACAGTGAAAGAAGCCTACAATATCAGGTAAGAAAGCAGGTAAGAAAGAATTCCATTTGGGAGAATGTCACTTACCCAAAGGCAGAAATCTATTAAATTGTTTGGAATCAGCACACTGATTCACTCATGAAAACAAAATAAAAATAAATAAATAAAATTTTGTTGAGGGATTACTATGGGTAAATACTATGGGTATGCTATGTGCTAAATTTTAAAAGGAATAATACAAATTATTGAATTTTTAGTCATTTTATTTTAGACTTTAAATTCCTCATTAATTTTAATTCTAAATTAAAATCCTAATTTAAAAATCAATTGATCAATTGAAACTGACTTACAAGAAATATCATGAGTTTGAGGATCCATTATTTTATCTTTGCCATCATAAAGGTAGATATTTGGGAGCAACTGTTTTTTTTTTACCTAACAGAATTCTGGATATGTCTCTGAGCTAGGAGAAGATAGACGGCAAGTTCACAAAGCTAACCTACAGTAGCAGATACGCTCCATATTCATCCTAAATTCTACGTTTCCTCTATGAACCAAAGTTTTGGGAATACCACGATGAGTTCATAATCTGATGCGAGGGATGAGGTAGGAAAATCAAAACAAAATCCCACAAGTCAAAAAGGCGGGACTGGCTTAAATTGGTGATCTGAAGTTCCTTTCACCCCAAGGACCCTGATAGTAGTTTTTCCATTCTACTATGTGTAACTAATGTAATGCAAACTTTACATTTTTCCCCTAGTTTATCCTCCAAAACCCTAGGAAGCAGGTAGTATTAATCTTATTTTTCACATGAGGAATCTGACCCTTAGGAACAGTAAGGAATTTGCCCGAGGTTGCCCACATTACCACAGTCTGGATTGAAATCCATGTCTGGCAGACAACAAAGCCTAGGATTTTTCCACTCTACCACAAGGCCTTTCAGCAAGAAATTGTCCCTTCTCCAAAGGGTTTCATAATCCAATGATGACAAATCATCCAACAGATTTATTTTCAAACTAGATGAAAAGGTGGATCATAAACTTCTGCGGGGAAGTGACCTCTCTGTTTTGCAATGTACCCCTATGGAGGCATTTGTATTTTTAAAAAGCTCCCCAGGTAATTCTGATCACCTCCCAGCTGCCTCTTCTCCCTCCTCTTCACCTGGTCGACCCCTCCTCACCTGGACTGAACTATGGTGAATTCACCATCGCCGGGCCTTTTCCGGCCAATTAATTTACCCTCTTCATTCCTCTTGCGTGATGCCATCAATAAGCTCATCATATCGTTTCACAATTACTGATTCACATGAGGTTCGCCCCCTTTTGACTAGGGAGCTTGTTGAAAGTAAGAGTTGCATTCTGCGTCTTCAGTACGCAGCACAATATCTCACACTCAACAAAATGTGTTTCAGAGGACTAAACTGGTAAACAACAATCTCAGAGCCACTTGGAAATAGCCTGAGAAAAATCTTCGAATCTGGCTTATCGCTCGTTACACCTAGTGAATTAACTGAGTAATTCAGTAAATATTAAAACACAAAACAATTTTGTAGGTCCCAAGCGTAAGCCACCGTCCTTCGATGCGGAAGCTCCACACAGAACTACGTTTGCCGAAATCCGAGGCCCAGTCGTGGTTGGTTTGCTGACGGTTCTTGAAAGCCTGTCACATCAACCAATACTGTGACGAGAATTTCCCTGCGCAGGGCAGTAGGCGGCCAATCACAAAGTAGAGGGCGGGCACTTCTGATTTGGCTTCAGAAAACCCCCAGTAGCTCAGAACCGTCAGGGGTAGGGAGTTAGCAGCCTAGGAGAGTGTCCTTCCTCTCCACCCGCTCCCCACGAATTAGAGTTAGTCTTTATGCGCTTCCATACTTCTTTACGTTTTCCTTAGTTTCTACATCCTTCCTAATCAAGTACCTCCGCTTCCCATCCACCTTTCCTTGTTGAACTCACTCTCGGGAAGGGGTACCCGCATCATTAATCTCTCCTCCTTTTCAAACTTGAGCCAGACATTTGTCTCTAAGCATCCAAGTGGGATTGTGACAGTGAAGCAGTGGAAAGGTTTGAGCGAAAACTTCATTCTTCCCTCCTTTCCCCTTGCAAGAGTGGAGAAGCTACTGGGGATTACTTAGTGGATAATCAGCATTACCGGGCGGATTGAAGGTCTGAGTGTCCGCGCTGTGTTTACTTCCACCCTCGCTCCCGCTCCCATCTCCACCCACGGTAGCGTGCGGACTGAATCCAAGGCTGGCGTGTCACTGGTCGGGGCTAACACCCAGCCCTGGAGCCGTTTCCCTTTGGCATCCTCTTCCCATTCTAGCAGCTACCTGCCATTGGCCATGCTTTCATCCTACCAACAGTAACAGCTACAGGAAAGAATTCATTTTTCCCCTTCTAGGTTCATCTCCTTTCCTGGTACCTTTCTAAGTCTGTCATCCCCTTGCCACAGACATAACCGTTGTCTAGACGCTGTTTTTCAAAATCCAAATCCAAATCAATCCAAAACAAAGCCCATCAGTAAAGCAACAACAATAATATTGCAGCCAGCAGCCGGGAGTGTGTGCCTCATTAAAGGGTGAGAATATAAACCCCCACTTTAATGACCGATTTTGAAATAAAGGATTCCTGCTGCTTGTTAGTCATCAACATTTTTACTCTCCCAGCTGCAGGAAAAGCAGCTGCATCCTCTGGCAAGGCGATTGAGATGGGAGAAATTTAGCCACGGTCTGGGATTTTCGCAGAGGATAATTTAAGCCCCAGCTCCACGCCGGTGGCGGAGGAGGGGGTGGGTACGAGTGGTGCGCATGCTCAGCAGCCCAGCTCCGCCGAGGCCCAGCTGCCGCCACCGCCGCGGCCGGGGCTGTAACCGCGGCTGCCGCTGCTCCTCTGAGCGGGCGTTGGTGCCGTGTGCCGAGGCGCCGTGTCAGGCGAGAGGGAGCGGCCGGGCGGGAGCGCGGGCGGCGGCGGAGCCTGAGGAGGGCAGCAGGGGCTCTGAAGGAGCGAGGGCGGGCTGAGCCAGCCTCGGAGGAGCGAGGCGGAGAGCGCGGGGACCCACCCCGGGCGCCCTGCGTGCGACGGCCGGCGGGCAGCGGCGCTGAGCGGCAGGGAGGCCGAGCGGCGGCGGCGGCGGACGGAGAGCCGGCGACCCCCGGGAGGAGGAGAAGCAGGAGCGGGAGGAAGCGCCGAGGAACTGCGGGGCCCGGGTGGGCGGCGGGGCCGCGGGCCATGGACTCGGCGGCGGCGAGGGCGAGCCGGGGCGGCGGCGCGGCGCAGAGTCAGCCCGCCGCCAGGTGAGGCTGGGCGGAGCGGGCTCGGGGCGCCGCCGCCACTGCTGTGCCGCCGGGCCGCGGAGCGAGTCGGCGGCGGCGGCGGCGGCTGAAGCGGCGCCACAGCAGCCGCGGCGAGCAGCGGCGGCCTCGGAGGAAGAGGGGTCGCCTCCCGGGGTTCTGGCGGCCGCGGCTCTCTCGTCGCAGTATATCCTGTTCGGATTATCTTTTGCTTCTCCCCAGCTACCTCCTTCCCCTCACACTCACACTCTGTCCCACTCCTCCGCGTCCTCGGTCGAAGCTGCCCTCGGCCCGGGCTGGTTCCCCTCCTCCTGGGGACGCCCCTTACCTCCCCTCCCGGGCTGCGGGGGACTCCGCCGAGACCATGAGGAAATTCAACATCAGGAAGGTGCTGGACGGCCTGACCGCCGGCTCGTCTTCGGCCTCGCAGCAGCAGCAGCTGCAGCAGCAGCACCCGCCTGGGAACCGGGAGCCCGAGATCCAGGAAACGCTCCAGTCCGAGCACTTTCAGCTGTGCAAGGTGAACGGAGCGCGCAGCCCGGCGCAAATTGGGGTCGTTTAAGGGGCAACTCAGGCTTTACACCCGAGTCGAGGGATAGAGCGCCAATAATAATCATACGTCGAATAATGGTCTCGCTCCTCTAGCACACTTTGCTTGGTGGGCTATTTTGGAGATTGACATCATCTTACTCCTTTTCGTTGATTTTCACGTGCAGCAATCATTTCAAGGTTGCTTCTAATATATTATACTGACCTTTAATTCGTATGCTTAATCTTATGGCTTTTATATTCAAGCATTTTAATACATAATTCACTGACTTCCAAGTTTCCTTTGGGAACAGTGTCTAATGAATATTGTTTATCAAAAAGCCAAACGTGTTCAACTAGATATTTGCTCATCACTTTTCCCTTAAAATGTGGTAGGAGGCTTAAAATATGAAATCATAGGGTCTTTCTATCATTGTGTTTGGTGAAAAAGTTAGAGCTGTGATTTTTGCCTATTAATGGCACGACAGTTGCCATAGCGGTCTGTAATTCAGAAAGAATGATGCAGCGAATTAATTCACCAGCTGCTCAATGAGAAATACAAACTTGTGTTGGTATTAATACCAGGCATTCATAAGTCAGAGTTTCTTAAAAGTGTGTACATACTTTTTTGCCCCAGCGTCCTAAAATTATTAAGGATTTAATAGCAAAATGCAAAATATATATGCTGTGTTTATTTTCATTCTGTTACAGTTGCAAAACGATGAGATAGATGTTTGCTAATTGCTTTACTGAATCCTTAATTAAAGTAATTAGGACAGCATTTCCTTAGAAGTACTTGAATTTAGCATCCAAATAAAGTAATGATGAAGTTATCACACTTGAAAAAAAGCATGAATTGCATTTTTAAATGAATATACAGAATTTTTGACCACTGCAAACTTCAGTAATTTGTTCTCAGACATAATAGAATATTAAATTTTTTTTCTAAAGACTACCACTATGATGGAAAAGCAGAAATTAAGATGTAACACTGGGAGTTTTTTTGTTTGTTTTTGGTTTCAGATTCTATGTGCATAGGTTTTTGTTTGATGTAGACTTCATAGTTTTTTTTTTTTTTAATAGCAGTGCCTGTATATGTGTTTTGCATCAATTATGATTGCTTCTAGGTCTAATGCCTCTATTGACTTTTCTCTTTTAAAACTTTGCTTTCTGCCTTGGTTGCTGTGATGTCACTTGCCCATCCCTAGACTGTTCGCCATGGATTTCCCTATCAACCCTCAGCCCTGGCCTTTGATCCCGTACAGAAGATCCTGGCAGTGGGAACTCAGACTGGTGCTTTAAGGCTGTATCCTTTCATTTAATTTTATTTTATTTTTTAACTTTTATTGCATTCTCCCCAGTCCTTCTGTATTGCTGATTAGTTGCTTTTCCTGTTTAATGCCGAAGAAATGGTATGATCAGGTATTATGTGAAATCATGTGGTTGTGTCTTTCCCCGTGATTATACTTGCATGCAGGTTGTATGTTGCTGTGATGTTTCTCAGCTCAATTTATAGTAGCTAAACACGTATCCACATAGAGTTCTAAAGTTTTGCTATAATAATTACTGTCTTTGCAAGGAAGTAGAAGTTTCTAAGAGGAAATATATCTGCTTATACTAGTGGTCTATTGAACGGACTATGTTGAGGGTGAGGTTTAAAGACAATAGCACAAGGCACATTTTATTTGCTTTTTTAAAAATATTGTGCATGGTAGATGTTGAAATTATGACTGTTTATTATTCTAATGAATTAGAGGTTGAATTTGAATTTGTTTCTGACTTGTCCATCTAGAAAAATCATTAGAAAACAAACACAAGTTTTATATAAATAGTTATGAAGTATTGCTATTTCTAGAAGTTTTAGAGCATTTTCTTAGTATAATGCAGATGGAGAAGTGTACTGTCTTGATACGTTTTCCCTTTCATGGTCTACGTTTGTTATGTATATGTAAATACTGTTAGGTTAGCTGTACTCTTAAGTATTAGTATAGAGAATTATTTTTCTTGGTTATGCATGAACTATAATTGTTTTGTCATAGCATTTTTTTCCAAATACCTACTCATTCTTCAAGATAATTTTTTCAGTCTGAACAATGGAGAATACTTCACAATTCCTCTCAAACTATTTAACTTGAAATAAAATTGTGTTTACTTTTACTATGATATTTACCCATATTAACCTAAATGCCCTTATTTTTAAACTTAAACATAAAATTTAAAAAGAAAATGCTTTGTTCATCCATCATTAGGATATCTGCTTCCTACATATTATTGAAGTAACATGTTGGTAATAAATAGAAAAAAACACTAGATGATAAGAAACACGGAGGAGCAGGAAACTTTACTCCCCACGTGTTAGATTTATCTGGCTCCTGAGAAGGAGGAGGGGAGCCTGCATTTGAGTTAAACATGTGTCTTACCCTTTTTTATAATCTTTTAAAATCTTCATTTCAAAGTAGTGCTATATGTGGTATCAGGATATTTTATTTGTGATCAGTGTGCTATGTTCAAAATGCTTATAAAGGTTTTCACTGAATTGTGTTACTAAGTGAAGTCTGTCATTCATAGTAAATACCAGTAGTGCACTCATACCTGTAAAAATGGTAAAATCTGACCAGGCTAGATCTGAATCTGTGAATTTCTAAGACAGTATATCTAAATAGTTCTTACCCAAATATCTAGATAGTTGACACTAAAATATTTTTTACTTCAATTGTATAGATATTTTTATTCCGGTATCCAGTGATCAATACCTTCTAGTTTAGGGCTCCTGTTTTAGTCTTGTGAAGATGGGAATAAAATTAATTTCGGTAGTGTGGGTACTAAGTGTTCAGCAAAACCCCGTGTAGTGACGTAGTGTGGTATTGGATCCAGATGGACTGTTTAGAATGAAAAACAAATTTTTTTTTGTTCGCAGCAAAAGAGTATCACCTCTGGACTAAAAGGGAAAAAAAAAAAAAAGTTGAATTAAATCAGTTATTTTTAGATTATTTTGGTTTTCTTTTAAGTGGGTTCAATTTTTACTGTTTTCCCAGTTGAGACCCAGTGTGGTCTCAGTTTTCTTAGGGTACATAACTTTTTTCTTTTTAACAGCCAGTCTGCTCCTTTTATAGCTTAATATAATCATGAGTACTGCAAGCAAGGCTGATTTTATAAAATCAAATATTTTTCTTAGACAAGACTTTTTACCCCTACTGCATTTGAGGAATTAGCAAATTACACAAAGGGAGAAGTTAAAATGTTAAGGCCTAATGCTAACTGTCAAATGAAAGCAAGGATCAAGTGTATAAAATCATCACTTATATGTCTTTTGCTTTTATACATTTTTTATAGTTAAATACTGCATGAAAAGTGAATCTGTAATTTACAGTTACACTCTAAATTTTTTTAGAACCTCTCACTGTATTTACAGTGAAGTTAGGAAAGCAGTTTACCAAATATATTTTTACTTTACCTTTTTTACGAGATTTATATGAACATTCCAGAGTGATCATTGGTTTGCCTACCAGTAATACCACTAGTCATTCCTTCTGTTAGGTTTAAGTAGGAGATAAGCTTATGAGCTTTCTTATGGCTTTGATTTGTAGAAAATCTAAAGTAAAATAGAAATCTTTTTTTATTTTAAAGTAAAATAAATATCTTTTTATTTATCTAAAATAAAAAGACTAAGATCTTTTTATTTTTATATAATTTCCACATATGTGGCTTAAAATTTGTTAATTTTTCTGTTCTTTGTTTTGAAAGCTAGACAACTGTAGTTTATTTCAAAGCTCCATATTGGTTTAATGTGCAGACTTATTGTAAGTCTCTTCTCTTACCCTAGTTCTTTTATATTTTTCACTGTTGCATTTGGCTTCTTATAGTCCTTCTCTTCATTTTCTTCTCATATTAGACTCTTGTAGTCTGTAATACATTTGTTCTAAAAGATGTCTTCAGAGCAGAAACAAACTTGTAAATAAAGTCTTCTTTCATCTAACTGTGGAGAAGAGTAGGAGGTTTTCAAAAGTGGGACTGGGTTATTAGAATGTGAATTGCATGCTTAATTTAACTAATAGAATGTCTTCCTAAATGTTGGAGGACTATACTAAGTTATCTATTTTGAGGTTAGAAAAAAAATGATGAAGAATTTACATCTGATATCTAATGTTTGTAGACAAGAATTGTGAAAATCTGAATCCTTAAACAGTATCTAACAAATGATGAAGCAAGATAAATTTAATGTATTTGCTGCATTAACGTATAGCACATGGCTGATGTCATTATAAACATGCTTTATGTTCAACCTTTTTGGCTTCTGGAGTGAATATGAGGTTGGAATGAACTTACTGATAGGAAGCAGGAGAGCATAATTTTATATGCCAAGTTGTACAGCAGTGATTTAATTATCTTAATTCTCCTCCTTTTGCCATGTAGAAATAGGTACAGTTTGGTTCTTCTGAGTAATCTAAGCATCAGAACGATTGAGATAAAGTAATCATCTATCCCCTTATGGAATAAATAAAGGGGAGAAAAAAGGTTCTAACTGAAGAATGAAGGCATTTCTAGTAATTCTGCTGTTGTCCTTATCTGGACTCCTGGTTTACTAGTATAATTTCGAATTGCTTCATAGTCTGTTGTAACTGTGGGCTACCCTCATCTTATTTTTAAGGTATTTTTGTCTAAACACAACAAGGTTGTTTTATGTATGAGTGTTTCAAGGACTATGCCAAAAAATGGACTTTCAAATTTACTTAATTTTTGTAAAAAATTGAGTTTTTAAGTATCAAAATTATCAAAGGATCTCATTTATTGTCTTCCTGACTTGTGGAAAATATAGTAGGCAGTCTCTGCTTTGATAAGGCATGGGCTTGTCTTATTATTTTTTTTTGATGGTGAACTTTGACATTTATTTAATCCATTGCTTTAGAATGAGAGTCTAGTTCTTGGTGAAATTAATCCAGACTTTCAAACACTGTTTGTTTGTTTATTTTTATTTATGGCTGTGTTGGGTCTTCGTTTCTGTGCAAGGGCTTTCTCTAGTTGCGGCAAGCGGGGCCACTCTTCATCGCGATGCGCGGGCCTCTCACTATCGCGGCCTCTCTTGTTGCGGAGCACAGGCTCCAGACGCGCAGGCTCAGTAGTTGTGGCTCACGGGCCTAGTTGCTCCGCGGCATGTCGGATCTTCCGAGACCAGGGCTCGAACCCGTGTGCCCTGAATTGGCAGGCAGATTCTCAACCGCTGCGCCACCAGCGAAGCCCCATGGGCTTGTCTTTTAAATTGCAGTGTAATTTTGCTGAATGCAGGCTTACAAAATGATTTCTGTACATTGGAGTTCATTTAACAAGCACTTGTTAAGTGTTAACATTCAATTATGAATTGTGGCCTTATTTCTTGACTAAAGAATTATGTGTCCTTGAGTTAGTTTTTTCTTACTTTTAAAATGAAGGTGCTGTATTAGATGATTTCTTCGAGAAACAACTTTGTGATTCTAAGTAGCTATATGTTGTTCTAGGTGAGTATGCAAAAGAAATGAAAATATGATTCTTATGTTCAAGGACTAGAACTAGATAAACATAATTGAAATAAGAGTTATTTAGGGTCTACTGACATAACACAAAGTCAAATTACAGGGAAGTTTATTGCGTTTAATGACACTTCTGCACATTAGTAGATGAGGCTTGAGAATGGCAGGGAAGGAGGAGTCGGAAAATTATTCTAGGCTAACAGTGTGGGCAAAAGTAGAGAAAAGGGATCATGGTAGTTTAGAGGAATACTAGAGACTGCTTGGAATTGTGATCCTAATTGAGTTGGAGGGAGAAATAAGGAACCAGGAGGTGGAAAAACCTCGAGTGTTAGCCTGAGTTATCTGGGTGTTATTCAGTAAGGAATCATTGTAGCTATATAAGGAGATATGGTCTCAGGAAGACCTTGTGATTTTTAGGATGATTAATAGTGCAGTGGTGTCATGGATGAAAAGAATAGAACCAAGGGAACCTTAATATGTAACTAAATCCATATGGGTAGTAAAGTGGATCCAAAGCAGGGGTAGTAGAATGGGAACTGGAGAAGGACTTGATGACTTCTTTGTATCAAATCTTAGAGGGAGGAACTAAAGGTAATGATAAAGTTTTCGAATACAGCACGGAGGCAATTACAAGAAAGAAATGGAAAACTTGGTAAAGAGGGTGGCAGAGTAATGTGGAGTTTGGAATTATGTAATCTTTTACTTTTATCCTATTGCCATTTCGAGAAGGTAGCCTAGACTGATTCTAGCTTGAGAATTTGATACGCTTTTACATTTGATTTCCTTTGATTTGGTCCTCGGTGATTTCCTGGATTTTGTTATTGAATCGAAATAATTTAAAGTCACTGTTAGCTGTTTGGCTTTGTCTATTTATCCTTGGTCAGTGTCTCTCGGTAGTGCTAGTATTTGGGGCTGGATAATTCTGTGGGTTTGTCCAGCACATTGCAGGTTATTTAATATCCCTGGCTTCCACTTATTAAATGCCAGGCTTACCTCTGCTGTTAGTGTGGTAACCCACATGCCCTCACACACTTCCAGGTGCTCCTGGTTGAGAACCACTACACTTTGTCCTAGTTCTTCACCAGTTGAGTAGGAATAATAACCCAACTAGCTCGTGAAGTGAGCGTCAGGATTAAATGCAATAATGTGTATGTTTTTAGGACCATGCAAGGACTGTTTTGGTGACTATTCAATATGATATTATTATAAATATGAGAGTTTTTCTATGGTTTTAATGTTCAGTTCTTTCATTCATTTATTTCAGCAAATACTTGCTGAGAAGCAGCTAGCTGCCAGGCTCTGTGTAGGAAGGCCTTAATTTCATTATTTTTGTAGCTGATGTAGTCAGTCTTCGAAGGAAAAGGTCTTAAAGTACTGTTTTTGTCTTCTTTAAAAATGGTTGTGTTCTTTTCAACCACAAGTTTCCAGGATTGCTATTTAGATGTGATAAGATAATACGTGAAAGTTTGTTTCACATAGTAGGTGATAAATGATTGTGAAAGTTTGTTTCACATAGTAGGTGATAAATGATTGTTTAATGGCTTTGTACTATAAGATAGGTAGAATTGCAATGTTTGACTTGCTGCTTATTAATTTTATTTTATTGTAATTAACAAAACTGGAAAAAAGGTTTGGAAATAGATTTTTGTTCAAAGTAGTTAAAAGTGAAACAGTTCAGCGAGAATTCAGCCAAATTTTTGTTACTCTTCTACCCCGCCATCCTTTTTGTTCATAGAAGAATTCTAGTCATTTGAAATTCTAGCCGTAGAGGAGAAGCAAGGACTTCGAAGTACTTTTACTTCTCAAGTCTTAGCTCCTCACTGAAGAGGACTTTGTATAAAAGGAAGAATGAGTACTGTGTCAGCTCTAGGTTGTGATTCTCAGCGTGGATTACTGCAGCAAGGAGAATAGGCACATTTACTTTAGAAACTACCAGAAAAGATGTCTGCCTGGAAGCAGTTATTTTGCAATGAATTTCCTGTGGAGGGAAACAAGGTATGATAGAATCTGAATGGGATTGAAAAGGGATATGTTAATTACTGGGGAATCAAGTCTGTGCTTGGTAAGCCTTTTTGCTTTAAGTAAGATTGGTTTTTATTTCTGCTAGGTATTCTCTTTGTTTTCCATTTGTTTTTTAGTATAATTTGCTTTTAAAAATATAACTTGACTTTGCCATCCTGACAGAAAAAGGTAAAGGAATGTTGGAAGAATTACCTTATTAAAAGCTTGTGTTCTAGTCTTCAGACTAATTTTGGATAAGCCAACTAAAATCTCTAGGCATTAGTTTCCTTTTCTGTAAAATGAGGAAATTGGGATCTGTGATTTCTAAGAGTCCTTCCAGCTCTAGGATCTTGAATTTTTTTCTGTGGAGGATTTGGGAATGCTCTGGACCATCTCGGTCTAGAGTTGTCTTCTGATTGGTTGTTCTGAGTATCTGTTAAAGAGGGTGAAGTGTTGGACTCAATCCCATTGTGGGTCCCTTTACTTTGTACCCATTGCCTGCATTCGTAATAAGTCAGCAGATGCACAGTTGTAAACTTTTGTTTACAAAAGGGAGCAGGAAAAAGCATGTGAGATACACTTTTTTCGTTGATGAAACAGCAGCTCACATTGAATACTAGGATGGTGGGTTGTTGCTTTTCCTTTGTTTAATCGGTATGGCCTTGTTAATGACATAGGAAACTTGGGCCATTTTTAAATATTATTAACAAAGTTTACTTTCCTTTATTGGGTGTTAATGGTCAGGATGTAAATTAAAATGAGATTGCTTAAAAATAATACTGGGTTCCTAATCATATGATTTTATTAATTTTTATGTAAGAAATTTAATAGAGACTAATTTCATTGACTTGCTAGCATGTAATTTGAGTAATTGTAGAGTAAGTTGGAAAAGTAATAACTAGCAATGTACATGTAAATAAGTGGACTATAGGGGTGATTATCACTAAATAAAAGATAAGCTTTGGGTGTCTCTTTTTGACTTTAACTTCATGCATTGGAAGTGACACCTTATTTACAAGAAGGAAATTTATAATCAGAGTGTCAGCATTGTGACTGATAATGCTTAAATGAGAATATCCTGTCCTGATTTGGTGCATTATCATCATCGGAAGGTGTATTCAGTATCTTGGGATTGCAGATTAATGAAATGTCTTTGGTTTGAACTAAACAGATGTCTGTTCAAGAATATAGCAGAATGACAAAGAGAAAAGGCTGTTTTACTATATACTACCTTTTATATTTGAATGCCTTTTATTAAACATAATATAGTACTATAAAACTTCCTAGGAAGCAAAACAAAGTGACTGTTGACTTGATTTTTGTAAAATAAACTAAGAGTTCATAAACTATAATCATAAAAGACTACCAAAAGGTATTTGATACATCTCCCTTCCCTTAGTCACATGTGATGTAAATCATTCTAAGGAGAAAATATCAATAGTACCTTCGGATTTACTTACTCAAACTTCTTCCTATGAAGATGTTCAGGCTTCTATATAACAGGTCTTGTACTTTAATTTAAACCTATTTCTAATATTTATTTGCAACACCAAAGAAGAGAGACAAGTTAGTTGTCTTCCATATATTATTACAATTTTTAACATTTTTGAAAAATTTAAGTAACAGTCATCTACTTGCAGATTTAGCAATCCCAATTGCTTTAATCTCTCATTCTTTTGTATTTCATTTTAAAGAAGTTTTGGATACTAGCTCTGTTTTATGTGTAACTTTTGTTTTTATTTTTGGGCTTGGGTGGAAGGAGGGGAAGGGGAAAGAATCGTTGACAGTTTATTCCTTACTACTCAGTGTTCCACAATGGGCCATGTGTTTAGTGATTCCTTAAGTCTAGAACAGCGGTCCCCAACCTTTTTGGCACCAGGGACCGGTTTCATGGAAGACAGTTTTTCCACGGATGGGGGAGGGGGGATGGTTCGGGCGGTAATGCGAGTGACGGGGAGCAGTGGGGAGCTGCAGATGAAGCTTCGCTGGCTCGCCTGCCGCTCACCTCCTGCCGTGCGGCCTGGTTCCTAACAGGAACCCTAATGTGTTGGGGGCCCCTGGTCTAGAATACATTTTTCCCTGTTAAAGTAATCCTTTAAAGCCCAGTGCCTTTCTCTTTGTGATGTATTTTTGGTTTTAATTCCATCCCTTTTTCCACCCATGTAGCAATCTTTTTCTTAATTCAGCATTTAAAATCTAAATTTCTACATTACCATCCTTTATACATAATATCACATAGTCATTAAATGGCTAAAATTAGTCCTTTTGGAAATTATAGCTATAATATTGAGGTATTTTTATTTTAAAATAAACTGTCAGAAATGTTAACAGCATATGAGAAGATGCAGTAGAATCCAAAGCAGTGCAAATCAGAATCAAGCAGTATCCTCTGCCTTATAAAGAGGCCAGAAATTGGACAGTGGTCAATATACAATTATAAAATCAAAACAGAAAGAACATACAGATTCTTAAATGATTAGCTTAATATCTTCTCTACTAAAGATCATATAAAAGATGAGTGTGTGTGTGCATACAAATGAAGTAATGAAGGTCTAAATCTGTAATTCAGGAGTCTGCAAACTTTCTGTAAAGTGCTAGATAGTAAATATTTTGGCTTTATTGTCTCTGACCCAGCTACTCAACGCTGCCAGTGTAGCACAAAAGCAGCCATAGACAATATGTGAAGGAAGGAGTGTAGATATTTCAATATAACTTTATTTATAAAATCAGGCAGTGGACTGGATTCAGCCCACAAGCTGAAGTTTGCCATCCCTGCTTTAGTTTATTAGGCTTCCTTGCTTTTAAATTGGAGAGGAACGCTCAGGAAGGAATTACTACTGACATTTTTATAGTTAAGTTTCATAAATTACACTTGCATATCAGTTTAATCTTTTAGTCATAAATAGAAAACTATTTTAAAGAATCAATGGTATATGGTACTGCTATATACCAAGTTAAATTATTTTCATAAGTATTTTTTGATCCTATGAAAGATGCATTATTTTTCTGGTGAATTATAATTAGTATGATAAGAATACTTATCAGGCATTGTTTGGGGACAGTTCAGTGTTCAGTTCTATTATTGAAGTATTCAGCTTGTTTGAGCCCTTTACTTCCTAATTTTAATTTAAAATATATTGGCATTTGTAGCTTTTTCCTAATATTTTCATTAATATTATATAGAGCTATATAGAAACATTTAGATACTTTTAAAAATAAAAATGAATGTAAACATTTTATTAAAATATTGTGATTTCTTAGATGTCTGCAAATTTTGATTAAAAATAAATCATTTACACTGTGGGAGAAAATAACCTGAAAAAATGTATTAACAACAATAACAAAAAAAACTCATAAAGCTCTTAGAAGCAAATTTAGGTGCATGGTTACCTTCTTTAGGAGTCAGATATGTTGCATGTCCCTTCTTGGAATGAACATACATGGGACAAATTGAAAACATTATATCCGCCATGAATAATTTTTATAGTTGCTCACTCTTTACATCGTTTTTCATTAGCAGTAAATATTAATTTTATTCAGTAAATAAGACTAATTTCTACTTAGTTTCATTTCTCCAACGGGTGTTAATCCTTTTGGAAGTTGTTATATAAGACAAATGAAATGATGACGTGCTGAGCATATTTCTTTATATTTACTGGTGCTATGATTTAAAAATGAGCATTGATCTAGAGTAACATTCCCTTAAACTGGGAGTGAATACAAAGGTTTTTAACTAAAAACAATAGCTAATACTTTTGGTTTTAGTACAGTCTTCGTTTGGAAATTAGGGTTTGCTAAACACATGATGTTAATTGCAAAATAATTTAGACTTAGAAATTATATGGTAATTATTGTTAAATAATGTTTTGTTTTATGGTTTTTGGTTGTGTTTCCGTTTCAATAAGGGCTGTCTGGAACTTCTGAAGCTTTTCCTGGTGAGGTTGTCTGTAGAAGAGTGATTAATCCTACCCTTTCTTGAAAGTACATAATCTTTTCTTGTAATAGCAGCACCTCTGCTTTTTCACAGCAGTACTCTGCCAAAAGTGACTATAAATCTAGTGGCATCAACTATTGCAGTACTTTCTGCCAAATTGCTTTCCTTTTGTGTATTTTTTCCTTTTTGTCTTTTGAAAGGGAGGAAAAGTATTGAAACAGATTTTCCATCTATGCTGTCCTTGTACTGTATTTTTCATAATGTGTTTTATTCTTCTTTTAAAATTCACTTGGCCATACTTAAGAACTTAGCCATTAAGCATCTGAGAATGGATGCTGGGATAAAAGATTGTTATATGATATGTGAGAATGTATGTTCCTTTCTGTTTCTTTAACCCAGGCCATGATTATTTATGACTATATTTCATAGATGACTGAGCAAATGGTTCATTTGAAAGTATATTTATGTATCAAAAGCCATTCTGAAGAATTGCCTGTGATAATAAATATAATTCATTTTGACCCCTTTAGAGACAGTCCTAACTCCAAAGCAGTAAATAATAAGGATGAATATTTTTGAACCACTCTATTCAAAAATAATAAAAAATTCTTATTCAAAACAATAGTGGAAGATGTAACTAGAGGCCTATTTCAACCCAGTTAATGCTATAATTATATTTTAGTCTAGATGCTGCAATTACTTTGTTTCGATGTTTCACTCACATGAAAAGAAAGCAGTTGACTGACAGTTTTTCAAATACCATTTGACATTTACTGTAAATTATTACAATTGTGTTGGATTAAGGAAGTTTTAAATGTTGACCTATGCATCTTTCATGGTTAATTTTAGCATTTCGTTAAATTTTTACTGTAGAAATAGTGCACGTTATAGTTTTGCTTAAATAGCAGACTAGCAGGATGTTAGAATTGTGAGTGAGCAGTAACAATTATGTCCACCCTTATAATCATCAGAATGTGGCTAGCTTCATTTCTTAACATATTAATTTTTTGGCAGACTTTACTTTTTAGAGCAGTTTTGGCCTCACAGCAAAATTGAGCAGTAAGTACAGAGATTTCCCATATAACCCTGTTCCCACTTGGCACAGACTCCCCCATTATTAGCATCCCCCACTAGAGTGGTACATTTGTTACAGTTGATGAACCTATATTAACACATCATCACCCAAAGTCCATAGTTTATGTTAGGGTTCATTCTTGGTGTTGTACGTACTGTGGGTTTTGACAAATGTATAATGACATGTATCCACCATTATATTATCGTATAGAACAGTTTCACTGCCCTAAAAATTTTCTGTGCTCTACCTTTTCATCCCTCCCTTTCCCCTACCTCTGGGTAACCAGTGATCCTTTGACTGTCTCCATAATTTTGCCCTTTTCAGAATGTTACATATTTGGAATCATATAGTAAGTAGCCTTTTCGGATTGTCTTCCACTTAGTAATATGCATTTAAGTTTCCTATGTTTTTTCATAGTTGATAGCTCATTTCTTTTTAGTGCTATATAATAGTCCATTGTCTGATGTACCACAGTTTGTTTATCCATTCACCTACTGAAGGACATCTTTAGTTGCTTCCAAGTTTGGGCAATTTTGAAAAAGTGGCTCTACATATCCACGCACAGGTTTGTGTGGATATAAATTTTCATTTCCTTTGGGTGAATACCAAGGAGTGTGACTACTAGATTGTATGAGTATGTTTAGTTTTGTAAGAAACTGCCAAACTGTCTTCCAAAGATAGCTGTACCATGTTTTATTCCCACCAACAATGAACAAGAGCGCTTTTGCTGCACACCATCATCATCATTTGGTGTTGTCAGTTTTGGATTTTGGCTCTTCAATAGGTTTGTAGTGGTATCTCCTTATTCCAATATGCATTTCCCCAATGACATATGTGGGGCATCTTTTCATATGCTTATTTGCCATCTGTATATCTTCTTTGGTGAGGTGTCTGTTAAGGTCTTTGGCTCATGTTTAATTGGGTTGTTTTCTTATTGTTGAATTTTAAGAGTTCTCTGTGTATTTTGGATAATGGTACTTTATCAGATGTGTCTTTTGCAAATATGTTCTTCAGTTCTGTGGTTTATCTTGTCATTCTCTTGATACTGCATTTCACAGAGCAGAAGATTTTAATCAAGTCCAGTTTACCATTTTTTTCTTTCATGGATGGTGCCTTTGGTGTTGTATCTAAAAAATCATTGCCATACACAAGGTCATCTAGGTTTTCTCCTATGTTATAGGAATTTTATAGTTTGGAGTTTTACATTTAGGTCTACCATCCATTTTGAGTTAATTTTTGTGAAGGATGTAAGGTCTGTGTCTAGATTCATTTTTGGTGGTAAGGGGAGGGGAAGCGTTATTAGGTCGTAGTCTTTTAGTGAGCCTGTGCTTCTGGACTGTGAACTACACAGGTGCTCCTCAATTCCCCTCTCCTCCCACTTCCCTCAGAGGAGTTAGGATGGCTAGAGTGGGTTGAAGTTGGATATTTCCCTTCCTTCAGGTCAGTTAGGCTCTGATAAGCCCCCAGCAGTTTAGGCTCTCGTTAGTTTCTCCAGAGGGCAGACCTTGTTATGAACAGAACGCTCCAGTGTATTTAAAAATGGTTGCTTTTCCCTTTCCCCCTCCTGGAAGTACGAGGGGATTTTTCTCAGATAGTCACTGTGAGAACCTGGTAGAGCCCATGGAGGTAAAACTCACTAATGTATGGGGATCCCTCCCATGACTGGGTCCTCCTGGAGTTTCTAACAGACTTGTCTACTTTAGGCCTCCAGCAGTTCATCAAGTACAGTTTAGGTTTTCCTGCCCCAACACTGATTTCTGCAGAGGCGTCTGCTGGTTGGTTTGTTTCAGTAAGTTGTGATTTTCTGTATTGGCCTATCTGTATCTGCAATTTTAGGGGCAGCCATTTGCCCTGTGACCTCACTTGTCTTATGAATCTAAGAAGAGTTGTTGATTTTTAGTTTGAACAGCTTTTTATTTATTGTTAGGACAGAATGACAACTTCCAAATTTCTTATGTGCTGGACGAGAAATAGGAAGTCTGTATTAATTTTTATAGGTGAAAAACACATGATCTTCAAAAAGAGGTTTTTAAATTGATGTTTGTCAAGCAGATGAAACTATACAGTTAGGGGGACTGTACTATGAAAGTGAAAATAATTGCTATTTGACAAAGGCTTTGTATTGCAAATACATTCATAGGTCATAAAATACAAAATGAGATGTTCTTCACTATCTTAAACTTTGGTAAAGACTTAAGTTCTTGTTTTGAGCATATTCCTATCAAGTTGATTAGAACTAGTTCAGATGGAAGTAGCAAATTTTTAGAAGTTTGGAAAGTAGACCTGTGATGAGATATTAAGGGGATTCATGATAATTTTTCAGACTTTCTTTCTTCAAACAGAATAATTTAATTATTCATATATATACACAATATGTGTGTATGTATATCAATATATGAATTTTGTGGAAGATAATGCTTAGTTATACTTTTGCCCACAAGGTTTTGCAATTGTTCTGAACCATGGCTATATACATTAGAATGATTTGTGGAGCTGAAAAAAAAACCCAAAACAATGCCCAAACATGTGTTTGGATTTCTTCTCTAGATATTCTGATTCAGTGAGTCTGGCATGGGGTTTGACATCCGTAATTTTTTTTTATCTTACATGCCCATGGATGCTTATAATGTAGAGCCAGAATTGAGAAGTACTGGTTAAATGTTTGGTAGGCAGGGTAGTAGTATTCTTAGTGAGGCAAATGGTAGATAAGAATCATGTTCAGTACAGTGTGTGTGGAAAGGATGTCATTTTAAAGCAATCATAACATCTTGAGACTTGTGGTATCACCAACCATAAGAAAATAAGCTGACACTTTGCTCTGTCATTGCCTTTGGAGACAGGGCTATGAAGCTGTACAAAATATTTATGAAGATGGAAAGGAACTGGAATTCCAGGTTTGAATTATTCCTCTTTCTAGCAGTGTATCACTGGACATGAGAACCAGCAATAAAAAAAAAAAGACCGTGGAGTCATATTATGAGGTTGAAAAGTCTAGTCTCAAAGTTGCAGGTGATCCTCACACTGATGAGACGAAGGAGGCAGGCGAAGCAGTTCACGGAAGAGAACTCTGCAGCACGTGTAGGTTGTCTTAGTTATCGCAGATCAGTATATGCATTTCCATTTTTTCTCTGGTTATCTGCTACTTTTAGAAATTTTATTTTTTTGAATAGGTTGTATTATCTTGACCAGGATAAATGTATGATGTACTGCCCCTTTTATTTGTTGCCCCCCATTTATTCCTCATAACAGTATAGAATAACAAAGAAATGACAGCTTTCCTGTGCTAATTGATTTGTTGTTTATGTTCAGGGTAAATGGTAGAGTTGGTCTGATACTAAAGTTCACCCTCTTTTCGTTTTAAGGATGCTTTCATCAATATTCTTTGACCACACTATGGTGGTATTTAGATTTTAACTTCATTATTGAAAAATAATCACATTATGGTTCAAGACTTAGGCCATTAAAAATAAAAATCATCCACTGACCTTTTATTCACAGAAAAGTAAGCCAATTCACAGTAGACACCTTGAAGGCTTACTAGAATACTTAAAGAGTTATGAATTACCCTGTTTGCTAAAAGTCTAAGAATGTACTGAAAGAAGTGGTAACAGAAGTTAGTGGAAATCTTCAGGGTTTCTGATGGATTAAAATTATGCTCTTGGGTTTAGTATTTTTACTGTGGCAGGAAGGAACAATTTACCCTTAAAAGTCTTTCTTGGTTTGTTAGCAGAATATCTGCTCAAAGAAAGTTATTTCACAGAATATTACATAATTAAACATGGGATAATTTATTAGTCACTTATGAGTTCATGAAAAATACAGCTTTCCATATTCTTATTTTTAAACTTTGCAGGATATAAGTGTATCTTCAGAAACTGCACAGGATATCAAAGTTCTCCAGTTCTTTTCCATTTTATAGGTACTCCAATCTTCTCTTCCTAGGTTGGAAAATTGAAAATGTCACTTCTGTAGATGTTGGAATAATGCCAATACTTTCTTTGCCTTTTTCCTTGGTGACAGGAATTGATGAACAGATTCTCTGAGAAGGTACATAATCTTAAAAATCTTAACAGTTTCCTAAGTATATACCACTCTTGATATTACCACATTCTTCATAAAAGTAGAGGTTGTCAAATATGTGTATAATCAGTGGTAGTGACAGCAGGGAAACTTGCCTACGAGTTGTACTTTCAGAACTTATCACTGGCTGGGGTCCCATTGCCTGCTTCTTTTACTATTTTTTATTCTACTAGTCACAGGTGATGCCTGTTGAAGGCAACAAGGAAGTGCCAACAGTATTCAATATGATTCTATAAAAAGGAAGGAGGAAAACAAAAGAACAGCATGGACATAGAATACTGTAAGACAGGCTAAAGCCCAAATGAACTGACGATCGTGAAAGTAATTGGAAAGTGTTTTTTCTTTGCAAGGTAAATTCTTGTCTACAAAATGAACACCATTCGGGAGTATCTGTGCACCTATCTGCTCTCTTGCTTTTATATTTCTATTGCTAGAGTTTAAAACTTTTGAGGATAGGGACTATGATTCACATCCCCAATGCATATTGAAGTTCTCAATTAAGAGAAATGAGTGGGTTAAGCAGACATGGTTAAGGAATACTCTGTTGCTTGCTCTCTTTACCTTTTAAGAGCTACAAGATGGGAAATGTGGAGACAAAGTAGAGTCTTTAGTATAAGAGGCTCTGCTTTGTTTCTTCTTTAATTTGCGTTATGATTGCTATCCAAATGGTAATTTTTTTCCTGATAGGCTATAGGGTCTTAAGTGTTTGTGCGATAATATTTTACAGTGGTATATTTAGGTATGGGTCTTATTTCATTTATCATTCTGGGTACTTCCATCTGAAGACACATTTTTTTTTTTTTTTTTTTTAGAAGCTAAGTATAATACATTTTTGTCCTGTTACTTCTTTGATAACATTTTTTTTTCTCTTACTCGATGTTACCTTTCCTAAAAGTCTTTTATAGTACATTTTTTTTTCTTATATTTTCCAAGTTTTTTTTTATCTTTTGGCTGTACATTTTTTTTTTAGCAGGTTCTTAAAACAAAGTTATAGCAGACATATATGTTCAGCTTACTATCTTGAACCAAAGCATCTTTTCCCTACTTTTTAATACATTGTTTTTTATATTGGAATTTCCGGAAAATTTTTTATCTGTATATTTTAAGGATTAATGTGTATTTTACACTATTAGATGGAACATAAATGATCATGATTTATAAAGGAAAAGACATATTTTTCTTGGGATTTTACTTACGTGTTTCTAAAACCATACTATTTCTTTATATGATTGACGTTTTCATTTATTTAAGAGAACACTGCATTTTCATTGTTTCTTATCTGTTGAATAATTCCTGTGTTCAAATCTTGAATGAAATTAAAATGTTTAAAAATTGAGTGCAGGACAGAAAGAAAGAAGATTAATTGCAAAAATGTTTAACTCTAGTCTTATTTTGCCCTCTTACTATGCTGCATTTCATTTAGATTGCTAAATAGTTATATTCATTTGTTGCTTATAAAAGATATTTTAAAATCTCAGATAAAAGGGATTTTTAAATTATATTTAAGAATATAATGTTTTAACTTGTTTCATTAGTAACTACAATCATTTTTGCTTTAAATTCAGTCTTTTATTTTTGGCTATTTGTTTTCATTCATTCAAGCTGATTCTTTTTTAAGATACGTTTTATTGAAATATTTGAATATAACATAAAATTCACCCTTTTAAAGTGTACAGTTCAGTGCTTTTCATTATATCAGAGTTATGCAATCATCAGCACTTTTTAATTTCAGAACGTTTTCATTACCACAGTAAGAAACCTTATACCTATTAGCAATCCGTCCCCATCACCCTCTCTACCCAATCCTTCACAACCACATATCTACTTTCTTTTTCTATAGATTTTATTTAGGACATTTCATATAAATGCATTCATATAATGTGTAGTCTTTTATGATTGGCTTCTTTTACTTAGCGTGATATTTTCAATGTTTATCCATATTGTAGTGTGTATTATTTCTTTTCATGGCTGAATATTCCACTGGATAAGTCTACTACATACTATTTATCCAGTGATCAGTTGATGGACATTTGGATTTTCCTCTTTTTTGGCTATTATGAATAATGCTGCTGTGGACATTTGTGTAGAAGTTTTGTGTATGTATGTTTTCATTTCTCTTGTTTTTATCCATAGCAGTGGAATTGCTGAGTCATATGTTAACTCTGTGTATATAATAGAGGAATTACCACTCTATTTTCCAAAGTGGCTGCACCATTTTACATTCCTCCCAGCAATAACTGAGGGTTCTAATTTCTCCACATCCTCACCAAACCTTGTTGTTGTCTTTATTACAGCCATACAAGAGGGTGTGAAGTGATAGTTCATTATGGTTTTGATTTGCATTTCCCTAATGACCAATGATGTTGAGCATCTTTTCATAAATATTTTGGCTATTTGCATATCTTTTGAGAAATGTCTATTCATTTTTCTTTCCCCATTTTTAAATTGGGTGGTCTTTTTGTTCAGTTGTTAAAGCTCTTTATATATTCTGGATATTAAATCCTTACAAGATATAATTCACAAATATTTTCTCCCATTCCGTGGATTGTCTTTTCACTTTCTTGATGGTGTCCTTTGAGGCACAAATGCTTTTAATTTTGATGAAGTCCAATTTATCTTTTTTTTTTTCTTTGTGGCTTGTGCTTTTGGTCTTATATCTAAGAAACCATGACTTTATCTGAGGTCACAATGATTAACTCGTATGTTTTCCTCTAAGAGTCTTATAGTTTTAGCTCTTACAGTTAGATCTCTGTTCCATTTTGAGCTAGCATTTGTATATAGTGTGAGATAGGGATCCAAATTCATTCTTTTTCATGTGGATATCCATTTGTCCCAGTAACATTTGTTGAAAAGACTATTCTTTCTCCATTAAAGTGTCTTGACATCCTTGTCAAAGTCAATTGATCATAAATATTTGTTTCTGGACTCTTAGATCATTCCACTGATCTATATATCTACCCTTATGCTAATACCACACTGTCTTGATTACTATAACATTGTAGTAAGTTTTGAAATTGGAATTGTGAGTCTTCCAACTTTGTTCTTTGTCAAGATTATTTTGCTGTTCTGGGTTCCTTGCATTTCCATGTGAATTTTAGGATCAGCCTGTCAGTTTCTGGAAACAGCTGGGATTCTGATATTGTGTTAATTTTGTAGGTCAGTTTGAATATTGCCATCTTCACAATTATTATGTCTTCTGTTTCATGAGTATGGGATGTCTTTCCATTTACTTAGATCTTGTTTCAACAATGTTTTGTAGTTTTCAGTGCACAAGTCTTGCACTTCTTTGGATAAATTTATTCCAAAGTATTTTATTCTTTGTGACATTCTTATAAATGGAATTATTTTCTTAATTCCACTTCAGATTGTTTATTGCCAGTGTGTAGAAGTACAGTTGATTTTTGTATATTGATCTTATGTTGTGCAACCTTGCTGATCTCATTTATTCATTCTAATAGTTTTTTTTGAATTTTTTAGTTTATTCTAAATTTTAAGATTTTGAATTTTCCATCTACCAGATCGTGTAGTGATAGTTTTACTTTATTTCTTCCTTTCCAACATGGATGCTTTGTATTTCTTTTTCTTGCCTGTTTTCCCTGGCTAGAACGTCCTGTATAAGGTTGAGTAGAAATGGTAGAAGTGGACATCCTGTCTTTTTCCTGAGCTTAGCACAAAAGCATCCAGTCTTTCAGCATTAGTATAATGATGTTAACTGTGGGTTTTCCATATATGGCCTTTGTCAAGTTGAGGAAGTTCCTTTCTCCTTGAGTGCTTTATCATGAAAGGGCATTGGATTTTGTCAAAGGCTTTTTCTATTGGTATGATCATGTGGTTTTTATCCTTTACTCTACTAATACAGTGTTTTGATTCTGTTTTTTGAAGACAGGGTTGTTTACTCATTTTAGTATCTTATTTAACTTTACTAGGAACTGTTCCTCTCACATGGCTATAGTCTCTAAAATGTTTGTTGGCTCATCATTTTACACATGATGATATTTGTAAGGAGACTATTCTGATTCTAGTTGAAATTTTGAGATACAGAACTCCAGCTTTTTGCTTATTCTGCTTGTCCATAGTGCTTCATTATTAAAATAGGTGTTTATTACCATGAACAAACATGAAAAATGAACCTAGAAAAAAATTTTTGATTGGTTTATTGTTTATGCCTAATTGGTTTTATGGTGTTTACTTTCTACTAAAAGTTACATTTGGTCTAGTTTTATTGTTTTAGACAAGTCTGACTTTAGTGATACTGATTTTAAGTATTTCCTCATTGTTAATTCTCCAGTTTTAAAATGACTTAAAATAAGTCAGGAAGTGACATTTACATGTGAAAATTGGCTGTTTGAGCAGTGAGGTTTGATTTGTGTGTGTGTCTGCCTATCTGTGTATGTTCTGGTGTTAGACTGTTTGGGTTCAAACCCCAGCATCCTTACTGACTAGCTGTACGGCTTTGGCTAATCTATTTAACCTTGTTGTACATAGTTTCCTAATTTGTAAAAACAGAGCTTATAATAGAGGGTACTCCTTGTGAGGTAATACATGTACAGTGCTTGACACATTAAGTGTTCAACAAATCTTAACTAGTATGATGATGATGATGTACTTAAAAGCCTCCAAATTCCTCTTTTCTCTCTCCCTTTCCAACCAAATATATACGTATATATAATAACCATTTAGACAATTGGATGAATGCTTATTTTGATTTTTAATTTGTGGTACAGTATTATAAAATAAAAGATTTTACTGGATCTAGTCTTTGTTTCTGCTTATCTGTCATTACATATGTCTTCCTGATTATTCTTCATTAACTGGTAGGTTTATTATGTTATTTTTTTCCTTAAATATTTCTTTTTCCCCTATTGCTTGGCATTACTAAGTATTAACAGTTTTATTAAGAAATGCAGGACATTTGGTCCTGTCTAAAACACTCATAAGATATTTGGTCCATGCCAAAAGTTTCTTTAAATTTAGTCCTATCCAAAATGTCCATGAGCATATTTGGTCTATGCAAAATGGTTTTGGACAGGACCCAATATCAAGAACCTTTTGGTGTGGACCAAATGTCTTACAGTTGTTTTAGACAGGACTGAATGTCTGCTCACCCTGAGGATCATGTCTGAACTCAAAGATCATGTCTGTATTCAATGACTCTGCTCCCAACCAAACAGCCTTGCCTTCTGCAGCTCCTCTTCAGGAGTTCTGATGGTGCTTATCTGGACAAAAACCATGAGTGTAGCTGTGCAGGAAGTATCTGGCCTGTGTCATGGGTCAGATAAATTGCTGGCTTACTCCGGAAACAAAGATGACTGGTAGGGTTAGGTAGATATCAAAGCTCTTGATAGGTGAGCAGTAGAAAAATTGAGACTAAAGGTATCTAAGATAGGAAGATTGCAACATTTTTAAAAGAATACATTGGAGTTCAGAATTAGAAAGTAAGATAAATTGACGCCAAGAAGTACTCAGTGTAGCCTATAATTTGGATTTGCCTTACAGTGGATTCATGTGTATATAAAAGTGCAGATGTCAGATTAATAAGTGAATATTTCTACATATAAAAAATATCTTTGCAGATTGTTTATATGTAATCTTTCCTTTTGGTTTTTCTTCATCTTAATTTCAGATGCTTTGTTTTCTCGTGTAGTTTTTTTTTTATATATAATTGTTTTTAAATTATTTATTTGTTTATTTATTTATTTATGGCTGTGTTGGGTCTTCGTTTCTGTGCCAGGGCTTTCTCCAGTTGCGGCAAGTGGGGGCCACTCTTCATCGCGGTGCACAGGCCTCTCACTATCGCGGCCTCTCTTGTTGCGGAGCACAGGCTCCAGACGTGCAGGCTCAGTAATTGTGGCTCACGGGCCTAGCCGCTCCGCGGCATGTGGGATCCTCCCAGACCAGGGCTCGAACCCGTGTCCCCTGCATTGGCAGGCAGATTCTCAACCACTGCGCCACCAGGGAAGCCCCTCTCGTGTAGTTTTGAACATAGCCACAATAAATGTGAATTTTCCAAGAAGACCTTTGTTATAGTGAGTGACCATTTTTTAATAAAACTGTTAATACTTAGTAATGCCAAATATTAGGAGAACCATATATGCAATAATCATTATAGGTAGGAAAGGATATGAATATTTGCATCTATGACATGGTCTTTTGTGATCTAATATATTGAGTTGACATTCTTACATTACCATTTGTTCATTGTACGATAACTTTAATTCTTGTTAAAGTAGTGAATACATTGTGTTAAATAATGATAATAGCCACCATCTGGTTAGTCTACAGTTTTAATTCTCACCACCATTCTGCAAGCTAGACTAGATAGCATTTTATAGAGAAATTTGAGAAGCGTAGTAATTCTTCGCAGATCCCAGCAACTAATTATGGAGCTGGCATTGTCTTGAAAGTAGGTGTCTTAATTCTCGCTGTGCCTCAGATGTTCCTGTGGCACCTAAACAATAACAATGGACACAACAACAACAACAAAATACCCACTCAAGCTTCTTCTCCGGCAATTTGGGTTTAGTAAATCTGCAGTAGAGCCAGAATTCTGATACCACCGGGATTGAGAACTACTTGCTCTGAAACTTCTGTTCTTTCCACACTAATATCTCTTGATTATATATAAGCAATATCCATTACTTAAAATTTAATTTTAAACTTTCTGTTATTATGAAGTAATGATTTGTTATAAAATTTTTCCCCATAGGGCTTTTTTAGTGTTAGGGCCCTTCAGGGTCGGCTGCAGCACAGTACTACCCTTTCCAAAGGAAAAGGGAAATAAGTCAGTAGTAACCTTGAAAAAAAAAAAAAAACACTTCTCTGAGCCTCAGAATTATCATCTGTGAAATATGGCTAACAAACTTTTATTTATTTATTTTTGTCCGTGCCACGCGGCTTGTGAGATCTCAGTTCCCTGACCAGGGATTGAATCCAGGCCCCAGCAGAGAAAGCCCAGAATCCTAACCACTAGGCCACCAGGGAACTCCTGGGATAACAAACTTCTAAAGTCACTGTGAGGATTTAAGACACGGTGGCTAAAACTTAGTAGATACTCAGTAAGTGGTTCTTATTTTTAAGAAAATATATTTATCATCTTAGCTAGAAGTAAAATGACTATAAATACTAATGTCATAAAAAGTACAGTTTTGTCTAGAATAGTGTCACACACAGAGTAAGAGTAAAACCTTTCTTGATCTCCATGTAACTGACTTCCTGGATTTACAGACACTTTTTTTTTTAATCTATTTAGTTTTTTATATTTTATTTACTTATTTGGTTGCACCGGGTCTTAGTTGTGGCAGGCGGGCTCCTTAGTTGCAGCATGCATATGGGAGCTAGTTCCCTGACCAGGGATCGAACCCGGGCTCCCTGCATTGGGAGCTCAGAGTCTTAACCACTGTGTCACCAGGGAGGTCCCTACAGACACTTTTCATTCTCTGTGAATAAATATTGATAGATGCTCACAGCATACTGAAGTTTTAAGACCAGTAGGCTATTTTCCAGGAGGCCCAAATTAGTAAAGGTGTTTGCATATTCTTTACTTACCATGAATCTGTTTTGTGTATTCACAAATCTGTTTGTGCCTTTTATATTTGATATTATAATCAAGTAATTCACTTTAATAATATATAACAATAATGATGAAATGTGAATGCAAATAGTGTTTTTAAAAATATAAAAATCCAAAATAGATACTTTGGAAAGACTTCATGAAGGTTAATCAGTTAAAATTTCCTGTCTGATGCTATGTGGATGAGAAAGCAGTAGATGACTGGAAAAGAAATAATAAGACTCTGTGCGAATGTTGCACTTAGTTTGCATTTCCAGTATCTTTAAAATGCCATTTAAAAAATTAAACTGCAAATCTTATACCCGGGTAGTTACAGCTATGTTTTATTTGAGAAAAACAATTCTGAACCCTAAGTAATAGATCCACACTTAAAGAAAATAATCTTTGGTGAATATCACAAGGTTAGCAGAATTGTATATGTTTTATGAAAAAATAGGTAAGTAGAATTTTTAATCCTCTACAGTAGCTTATATGTTTAATTAACTTAGTCAATCCTGATCTGGTCAGATAAGAGAAATTTTACTCCATTTATATAAGGTGGGAATATAGAATATGCTAATTGGTGCCAGAAAGAATTTTAACTGGAAAGATTAGAATTACTTAGAAATTAGTAATTTCTTAGGCTTACTTAGAAATTAGTAATTTCTTAGACTTACTTAGAAATTAGAAATACTGGCTAAAAGATGAAGGTCTCTGCTGTCATCTGACAAAAGAAATGGATGAACAGAAATGTAGACCTATCTTTGGCCTATCAGGGTGTGACGTGGCACTACCAAGTGCCAATAGTAGCAATTTCAAATTTAGCTTCATGTACTTGCATTTGGGCAATTGATGTAGCAAAAATACTACTACTGATATTAATAATAGTAATAAAAACTTTGAAGTATTTAAAGAGTAGGGTACTATAGGCTAAACATGTTCAATTAGTCTACTAGTTTATAAAATAATAGAAGAGTTAATTGCTAGTAATAAAATAAAAGCCATTGAAAATAAATATCACCTAGAAAGACTTCTAGAAATCAAAGGGAAAAATATATATATAGAAAATAGGAATTTAACCTTTTGGTACAATTATTTTTAATTAAGAAGAACCATAGGGCATGTACTAATAGAATATAGAAATAGTCTATTCATTTGAATGTGACTTTGTATAAAGAGGGCTATAATTTTATTAAATCCCATCAAATTTTATTTTTAGATTTAACTTTTTATTTTCAATTAATATTAACTAATGAAAATATTAGTGTAGCAGTGTGTTAAAATGGCTAACTTATCTCAAGTTTATGAAGGTAAAAAGCGTATAACAATACCTGGCATGTAGTAAGTTCTGTAAGTGTTTGGGGTTTTTTGTTTTTGTTTTTTTACTCAGCATAACTTACCAATTAAGAGTATAGACTCTGGAGCTAGAATGCTTATTCAAATTCAATTTCTGCTATACTTTCTAGTTGTATGACTTGGGACAAGTTAATTTCTCTGTGCTTCAGTTTTCTTATCTGTTTATATGGGGAAAATTACATATTCTTCATGGTTGTGAGGATTAAATGAATTAATATATATGACAAGTTTACTATAATGCTTAACACAGAAAATGCTGTGCGTTTCCTGTTATATGCAGATTAATGGATATTTACATATTAATCTGTGTTCAAGCGTATTGTAAAAGATAGATACATTCATTGGTGATATAACCTGCCACAATTACAAACATAGTTATGTGGTTCTTCATTATATTTTTAGCTTACACTATTTAAAAATGACACTACAGGAATGAAAGATGCCAGTAAGAAGATTGTACCTAAAAGCAATATTCTAAAATGACATTTGTCTACTTTTCAGGTTTGTTTCTTGACTTCAGCAAAATTGGAAGCGCTACAGATTAACTCCTTTTTCTCTTCTTTTTACTTTAAGGGAAAGAAAAAGACTTGGGCCAGAGTAAAATATGTAGCTTGGTTCTGTATATTGCTGTTTTTAATTGTTTTTTTCTAGAAGGGACAGTTGTCTTATTTCTGTTAGACCTGAAATCTCTGAAAATTCTGATTATCAACAGGAACTAGCTGATTAGATTGCTGTGTAATCACCTAACTCTAAATCTCAACCTTAGTAAATAGCCTGTATCAGGTCATTGAAATATTTGAGTCTATTATATAACTTATCAATTGCTATAAAAAGGCTCACACATAACCATAAACTCCTTAATGAAATTAATGACAGCTTTGGTCGCCCAGGAGTAGAATGTTATTGCCAACATGACAGCGGAGCTGCAGTAATCCAGCTCCAGTTCCTGATTAATGAGGTTAGTGAATTGCTTTAATCTCACCTGCTTATGTATGAAATAGGGCCACATCCCATCTTTCAGAATTCTTGCATACAATTATATTTAAATATTTGAGCAAAAATGAATTTCTTATAGGTCAGAGCTAATAGTAATTCACTTTAAGGCATCATCACAGACAGTTACATAAATAATGTAAGATGTTTCTCAAAACAGTGCTGAAAATAGAATGGCATAAGGTAGATCTTTTTGGTACAGTGTGCTGCATTTAAATTTTATTTCAAGAATATTGAAAGTTATGTAACATATAAAAGTCTACATTAAAGTTTTTTCAAAGATTGACCTTATTGTAAATAACAAATTGTATTTCTCCAGTGGGTTGTTTTGAAACACATCCAGGAAACCAAAATCCATTAGAAACTGGTTATTGTCCAAAGTTCTCGTTGTGTCACTTATTGGTTGAAGTAATTGATGCCTTTCTTTCTGATAGAGTGTAAAGTTTGGAAGGAGCTAGAGATACATCATTTTATTAGCAGAGTAAACAATGTGTTTGCAGGTTTTAAAAAAGTATGAGCAGCTCTGACAGTAGATGTTTACTGCAAGTAGTGACAGGCAGGAGAAGCTAGAAGGAAAAAAGCTAGAAGGAAAAGCTAGAAGCTAGAAAAGCTAGAAGAAAAATTACTCTAGAAAAGATTCTGCTATACTTAGATGTGAGGATAGTTTGTGGGCATTCTTTTTGCCCCTAAGTCCTTGGGTTTCATGGAATAAATTTCTAGATGTATATGAGAGAAAAAAAAATACTCGATACTTTCGGATTTTGATAAATCTTTTCTTCATATCAGAGGATTTAAGAGAGGCAGTATTGATGTAAAGAGTTAAAGAGGGTAATATAAAAATTTTAGTAAAACTATGATCCAAATGATATGCAATCGTGTAGGTTTTTCAGGGTCAGAGTCAGTATTCTGTGTAGGGCTGAATAATAAGCATTGTAAAATGTTAAACTGCACACATAAAAATATCACAGTGTAGAAAGTTGTTGAATCCATATGTGAGCTTATTTTTCCTTTTTTTAAAAAAAAATTTTATTATGAAATAATTAGACTGGCAGTTAGCTTAAGAATAGAGAGGTCCTATGTACCCTTCCCTCATTTCCCCCAATAGTAACATTTTATGTAACAATAGTAAAATATTAAACCAGGAGAAAGACATCAATACAATACTCTTAACTAGACTACAGACCTTATTTACATTTCACCACCAGTTTCTACATGCACTCATTTTGTGTGTGTGTGTGTATCGTTTCATGCACTTTTATTCCCTACATACATTTCATGTAATGACCAGCAGGAACAAGATTACAGATCAGTCCCATCACCATGAAGGAATGCCCTCAGGCTACCCCTTTATAATTAATTGCACCCCCTCCTGCTCTCAGTCCCTAATCCCTGGCAACCACTAACCTATTCTCCATCTTTATACTTGTGTTGAGATTTTTTTTTTTTAAGCAGTATGAGCCAATGTAAATAACACATGGCAAACAGATTACTTATACGCCTAAATTTTAGAAATCTTAACTAGTTGATGCTCTCATTATTCATAACACAAGCTGCTTTTCTATAGAATTTATCATAAAGTTCTTTGATATGACTGTTATTTTACATGCTTAAATGTTACATTTTTAAGTACTTAAAAATGACAAGTTTTAAAAAATGCTTAGCAGAATATGAACATTTACATGGTGATGGCTATGGGAATCTGACAATTGGGAGTAGCTATTTGCTTTCAGTTTTGGAAAACCACATGTAGGTAAGTGAGCCACCGTAGGCGGTCAGCTGTGATTGCCATTTTGGCTCCACATCTTCTCTTCTTCCTTGAAATACAAAGATGGGGCAAACATCTTGAGAAAGAAGATGACCTGGTCTGAAACTGGTGGAAGTAAGAATGAAAAGTACAAATCTTTTATACCCTGAATCCTTTTAGTTTCTCTGCTTCAAAGTGATAGAGATAAGAGGATGCTTTCTAGTGAAAGGAAGAGTATGTGGGCTTCCTGTATTTCTGTTTTCCAATAGTCATGTTGTAGCAATAGGAGTTACACAGTAGAGTAGCCCTCATAGAATTTCAAATTGGAAAGGACTTGGAGAGATCATTTAATGTAAATCTTGTCTTCAGAGCTATTTTAGTTCTCTTAGATAAATGAGAAACTCTCCTATTTTAAAAGAGGGAAATTTTAAGATTTCTCATAATAACGTAAAGGACTGGAATTGCAAATCTTTTTTGAAATTAAAGTTCTTCATGTTGCATCTTTTGTCTTATTCTCTCAGTGTAGATGAGGAGTATCTTCCTCTTTTGAGGAAAAACATTCATATGTCTTAATAAATCAGCCTTAGCCTATAGATTCTTAATCCTATTCACACATCAGAATCACCTCTGGAGATTTTTAAAAATACACCTGCAATGGTCCTTGATCTGAAATTTCTGATTTGTCAGGTCTGGGGTGAGACTGAGCCCCTTGCATGATTCTCACATACTGCCAAAAGTTTTCTTCTCCAGACTTAATAGTATTTAATAGTATCAGCTGTTTTAACTTTCTAAATTAGTCAGATTTTTCAGCCCTTTGGCCATTGAAATTATACAGTGCTGAATGCTATTTTTGTTTTCCATATCATTCTAGTAGTAGAATTATGATCCAAGCAGAGTACATTCATAAGGATTTAGCCAAATAAAATGGGAAGGTTACTTCATATCATATAGTCAAGGAAGGATGAACTATAGGGACCAAGTAACTTCTAGTCTGACTTCTAATTTTACAAAGCTAGTTATCAACTATAACTATATCCAACTAGATCCTAGTACACTTTTAGTTTATAAGGTATTAAATTATACTTTAAATTGTTGAAGTTGAAACATAATTTTTATACATACGTATACACATAATACACTCTTTTACATCTGCTGTTTAGAATTTGGGTGAGGCAAATGTTTCTCAGAACTAAATCTATTGGCAGAGAGTTTTGAAGTTTGGGAAGATTTTTTTGGTAGCTCTTTAATAGCATTAATGTTTGTAAATGTATTCTATATAAAATATATTACACTTTATTTTTAAGGGGGCTCTTGTGAGTGCCTTGGCTGATGACACCTTACATTTATGGAATTTACGTCAAAAGAGACCTGCAATACTACATTCACTTAAATTTTGCAGAGAAAGGTAAGAATTTTCTCAGTTATTTTATATATATATATATGTTATTTGCTATTCTTTTTTGAAATTTTCCTTTGAATTTTATTCTTTAATTTCATTTTTTTGTGATGGATTTTATGCACAATCTAAAAACTGATTCAAAAACTTCAAAGCATATACAATAAAAAGCAAGTTTCCTTCCTTTCCAGACCCATCTTCCTCTCCAGAGGTACCCACATAAATTTCTTTTGTGTCCTTCTAGAAATACTTACGGTCTGTATACATAAGCAAAAATCTCTCCGTATAGCTATTCTATCTGCATAAAAGAGAAGGCATTACATATTCTTTCTGTAACTTGTGTTCACTTAGCAATATATCTGATAGGTCGTTTCATACTGGTATATTTAAATCTTCTTCAGTCATTTTCATAACTGCATGATATTTCATTGTCTCGAAGTGCCATATTTTATTCAGTCAGTCTTCATCAATTGACTGGACATTTGGTATATCCAGGACTGGATTTGATATAAATGGACACATATCATTTTCAGTCTGCTGTTCATTATGCTCTGTGATGTTACATATATTTCTTTGTCCACTTACGCAAGTATATCTGTAAGATAAATTTGTAGACGTGGAACGACTTGGTCAAAGAAATCTCTCACATGACCTGAGTTTTGTGCTTTGATTGGAAAGGCCATTTTCACTCCAATTTTATTAAACGTTCTCCCATATTTTTTTATAGTGCTCTTATAGCTGCATTTTTATGCTTAAACTTTGATTCATGTGGAACTTATTTTGGCATGAACTATGAGTAAGGAATATAGTCCCCCCTCCCCCATTGCTTATGAGATATATTTTTGGTGTGTGTTTGTGTGTTAAGGTTAAGAAATCTGGGTCTAGCTAGTATCTAAATGCCGTGGAGTTAGTGTCAGGCCATGCTGTGGGAAGGCAGGCATTAGACTGCCCAATCCATGTCCAAGGATCAGGCCATGTCCCTGTTTTGATAAATATCAATCCATTCAGGTTGTATAAACTGATCAGTCTGTTTGTGAGCCTGGGCTTCTGCCCACAGTGGCTTTCCAAAGTAGGCAAGCTGAAGAGGCTGCTGGGAATATAGCAATCCAGACTTTTCTAGCCAATGCCAGGGCATGTCTACATTGTATGCCAGGCCAGAGCTGACAGGGGGTCAGTAGCAAAGTTTGCTATTGGGCTACATCTTGTCTGGGAAGATAAATCATCTAAGTGGCTTGGAATCATGGTTCTACTTCTAGGAGAAGTAGAAGGAGGGGTTAATGGAAGGAGGGAGGGATGAGGTAGGGGAGGAAAAGCAAGCAAAAAGTCAAGGTTCATTCTTTTCTGCCTGATGGGAGTAGGGCTGTCTCAACTTGCTGGGCAGAGTTTCTTTGTCTGTTTGCCAGTGGGATCTCAAGGGGAGCCCTCCATCAGCCTCGAATGCCATAGGGCTGGTGGAAATAGTGGTGGGCATCGTAGTCCCAGTACATATCTTCTTGCCGTCAGTCTCATACTGGAAATAGAAGTGTAGATCTAGCAGAGTTGTTGTCAACCTGGTGCATTTTTACCCGCCAGAGGGCATTTGACAATGTCTGGAGACATTTTTTTATACAGTTGGGAGTTGGGGGTGGGCGAGCAGTGCTAATTGGCATCTAGTAGATAAAACCAGGGCTACTGTCAAATATGTTACAAATCGCAAGACAGCCCCCCATCCCATAACAAAGAATTATCTGGTCCAAAATATCAATAGTGTCAAAGTTAAGAAAACCTGTGCTCTAGCACATCAAAGTGGTGTCATTTGATCGGTGTAGTGCTGTAGAAGTTCTCTTAAACCACCATCCACTGAAGAGTTTCTTCCAGGATGTAGAATTCTAGTAGAAGAATATTTCTGATAACTCATTCTCCAGTGGCATGCCCATATTCCTCATTGAGACACAGGAATGTGGCAATATGTGGTCCAAGTTCACAAACATACACTGCAGGTTATCATGGTAATCTTCAGGAAGGATCAAACCTCAAGGAGTTCCAGAGTGGCCAGAGTCCCATGATTGTCTGGTACATAGTAAGTCTCCTCTATAGTACCCCTAAGGATGGTCTCCAAGAAATTCTGATAAATGTGGATAAGGAACAGTAAGCTAGTCTCTAAGGTACCTGTAGGCACATATCTTGACAAACAGAAGGCACCTTTGTGTGAAATACAAAAAAGTAACCCTTCTTGGTGGATGCAGCTTCAGAGTCCATCACTCCCCTCCTTGGTTGGGTGCTGTTACGCAGGGCACAGCCTGTACAATTGTATGAGGTGACCCTAAAAGTTACAAATGAAATGAACTGATGGAGTTCCCAGTTTTGAGTTCTGTAATACACTTTACCCACCTCACCAGCAGAAGCTAGTTGATTCTGTTCAAAGTTGAGCATGTCCTCGGCCTTTATTAGGACAACAAGAAACAAGACACTGTAGCATGAGTAACTTGGTCCTTGAATATCTTCTTTGGATGAAATCCTCTAGGATGGCTGCAAACTTGTATGGCAGCTTTTGTACTTGTGTGCTAAGAAATGGGCCTGATGCCTCATGCGTGAACCTTGTTATATTCTCTCAAGACTAAAGTTCAGATTTCCTCAAATGGCAAGAAGGAGAGAGGTGGCATTTGGGAGGAGCCTACTTTTCCTCAGCACCTGGTTACAAGTTGGGAGGGGAAGGCATAGTAGAGGCTTTCCGCCAGCTCTAGCAACCTGCCTATGGTGGCAAGGCTTATTCTGCCCCTCACCCTGAACTCTCTGTCATTCATGACTTTTCGTAATGCCCTGTAATCAATACTCTGATGGAAGCCTTCTGTTGGAGCAGCTGCCCAGGCAGGGGAGGGATAGAAGCCTGTCACTTCCTGCCCATCCTTCCATCTCTCTCATTTGTAGAAATCCATTCTTTTCTTTACACAACTGCCTTGCATTCAGTTTTTATATCTGTATCAGTATAGTCTGGTGTTATGCTATGGTAACAAAATACTGAAAATCTGAAAGACTTAAAAGAGCAACAGTTTATTTTTACTTATGCTATATGTTCTTTGTGGATTTGCTGGAACCCTCTTCCTTTTCATTATCAGTTTTATTCCAGAATCCTGGCTGAGGAACAGCCAGTCTTTACAATATTACCAGTCACTGTAGTGGAGAGAAAAAGAATATGGTGAAGCATGTTTCGGCTCTTAAAGCTTCTGCCTGAAAGTGATACTATCTCTTACACTCTCATTTCTTGGCCCAGAGCAAGTCACATGGCCATCCCTAGTTTTACTCATCTAACCAAGAAGAAAAAGAGCTAGAATATTTATGAATACTTGTAATAACTACCACACGGCTTATTTTTATTGTTGACATTGAAGTACAATAAGCAATAGCCTAGTTAGTTTTCCCCTCATTCCACAATGGATTTGGGCTAACTTAATAGTTAAGTTACTCTATTTCATTTTTATGCTATTTGCATTTTTATTTCTGAAACTAGGAAAGGGAGGAGAAATATGAAAATTTTATAAACCAGTTTTATTACATTCTGAACAACTGTTAAATAATTCAAAGTTTTAATTTTAATATTGTCTTATTTTAATAACTAGTTAAATTCTCTTATTTTAGTAGAAATTCACATAAATAGAAATTGTAATGATTTAAACTGTATTTTTTCATAATGTAGATTTTTTTCTGGTTTTAAAAAAATTGTGCTATAATATACATAACATAAAGTTTACCCTCTTAACCATTTTTAAGTGCACAGTTCAGTAGTGTTCACACTGTTATGCAACCATGTAATGTGGATATTTTGACAGAATTTCACTTTTATGGTTTTTAAGAAAAAAATATAGAAATTGGAGTCTCAAGTCTTGGTTTAACTACATCAATTTAGACGTTACTTCACTGCTTTGTGTGTTGGTTTTGGTAGAAACTGTGCATTTGACAAGTAAAATTCTATCTGGCAGTTGCCTTATCAGAATATATTCCATTTAGCTTCTATGTTTTTTTTTTTCCCCTTTAAAGGAAGTTTAATTGGAGGAAGTTGTGGGTTTATAAGCAGCTACAACTGTCAGCTAGTCTTTCTTCATCACCTTGAATTAGCATGACCAATATTCTTATCCATGTTAAATTTTTGCATAACAGTTTTTAAATAAGAATAAACTATATATCTGGGCTTTCCTATTTAGGACTTACTATTCCCTAAGTGAAATTTCAGAGGATAGAATCTTTTCTCCATAAATATATTAGACACCTGAATTGCTGAGTCTGTGTATTGAAACCAATACATTTCTTTTAAAGGTATGTTTTCTTTTATTCTAACACTCTGATTTCCAGTTTATTTACTCTGATTTAAGCTTTTTCATTTGATGATGGATACACCTATTGGTTTAGGGAATAAAATAAGCATGCATGCATTCTAAACTAATGGTTAGGAAAATACAGTATTCTATGGATTAATAATCCATTAATAATGAAAATTTCATCTTAACAATTATCAATGGAGCATCAATGTCCAAAGTCCTCTAAAGGGGGGAAAAAAAAACTGAAAAAAGGAGTAATCCATTCAGATAACAACGCAGCAGTTGGGAGAGCTGGTGCCTATAAGGTACTTCAGGAACTGACTGCTGCTGTAGCATCAGATTTTCTTAGTAGCATAAATAAAATAATGTAGAAACAAAAACTAATTTGTCCCATTATATTCTTATTATGATACCACCTAAATACTGTGTTTTGCATATTTATGAGGCTTACAATTTGCTTAGTCTGTACAAGAACAGGGCATAGCTGTAAGAGAATTTAGCTAGATATCGACCCTCAAAAAGTCTACACAGTATGGAGGTTCCTTAAAAAACTAAAAATAGAACTACCATATGACCCAGCAATCCCACTACTGGGCATATACCCTGAGAAAACCATAATTCAAAAAGAGTCATGCACCACAATATTCATTGCAGCTCTATTTACAATAGCCAGGACATGGAAGCAACCTAAGTGTCCATCATCGGATGAATGGATAAAGAAGATGTGGCACATATATACAATGGAATATTACTCAGCCATACAAAGAAACGAAATTGAGTTATTTGTAGTGAGGTGGATGGACCTAGAGTCTGTCATACAGAGTGAAGTAAGTCAGAAAGAGAAAAACAAATACAGTATGCTAACACATATATATGGAATCTAAGGGGAAAAAAAAAAGGTCATGAAGAACCTAGGGGCAAGACGGGAATAAAGACACAGACCTACTAGAGAATGGACTTGAGGATATGGGGAGGGGGAAGGGTAAGCTGTGACAAAGTGAGAGAGTGGCATGGACATATATACACTACCAAACGTAAAATAGATAGCTAGTGGGAAGCAGCCGCATAGCACAGGGAGGTCAGCTCCGTGCTCTGTGACCACCTAGAGGGGTGGGATAGAGAATGTGGGAGGGAGGGAGACGCAAGAGGGAAGAGATATGGGAACATATTTATATGTATAACTGATTCACTTTGTTATAAAGCAGAAACTAACACACCATTGTAAAGCAATTATACTCCAATAAAGATGTTAAAAAAAAAAAGTCTACACAGGTCTTCCAAAGATTTTAAATTAACGTATTTAACAAGAAAAATATCGTAATCTTGGAACAGATTCTACACCTGGAATTACAGTTTTTGTGGTAATGGCAAAATATTTTTCTTTGAAAGCAGGTTAATGAAAAGTATACAAGCATTAGAAATGAGAACGATTTGGTGAGAGGAAATTCAGGACTGGAACAAAGGAATGGAATGATATCCAGGCTTGTTAGGAAGGCAGGCAGAGGGGTCTACTACTCCAGACTAATTCTAATCCACAAGAAGAGTTGCTTGTTGATATGGAAATGATGAGTCACCTTGGGAATTTTAAGTGTAGAGAACCACATACTGAGACAAAATTTAAAAAGGAAACAAACATTCTCAGGGTTCAGAAAAAAAAAATGTTTTGATTTGATAACCTTGAGACTGTGAAAGTCAGGAAATGTTGGATAACTTCTAGAGTAAATTAATAACTAAGAAATCCTGACAAGGGAATTAGAGACAGTCAAAGAGACTGGCCTAGTTGCACAAGGGCTTTATAATATACTCAGGTATAAAAAGATATGGAAGGAGGAGATACCAGTAACAAATACCTAAAGATGTAGAAATCACTTTGGAATTGGGCAGTGAGTAGAGGAAACATGATAGAGAAGCCTAAATTGTTTTGACAGGCTGTTTGCAGGACTCTGGACTTGGCGACTGCTGCCAGAGAGAGCTCAGAAGGAAGAGAGGAACATGATTTTGGAAATTGGAGGAAGTTCCTTGTTATATAGTGGCAGGAAGCTTAAAAGAAGTGTCTCTCACACAATGTATAAGTGTTAACTTGTATATTTAGCTGAGGAGATTTCCAAGGAAAGGCTTGGAGGTGTGATCTGACTTTTTCTTGCTGCTTTATAGTAAAATGCGAGAGGAGAGAAATAAATTGATGGAAGAATCGTTAAATGAACCAGGACTTGATGATTTGGGAAATTCTTACCCTGATCTATATGGCAAAAGGGAGATTGCTTCTGAAAGTGTGGCATAGGGAAAAACATGAGGGTGTGGCTGAACAACTTTTCACTGAAAATCTTCTATAGACCAAAAGGTCAAAGTATTTAATCACGTAAAGGGCTCTTTTAAGAGATTGAGAATGCCCTACAGATCTTCTCAACCAAATAGCCTGTAGGAAGTTTGAGTATCATCCCTCAGGCCTGTCAGCAGCAGCCTAGATAGAGAAGGTGTTATCTCCAAAAGATTTGTGGGTGTGACTTTTGCTAATGCAGAAGACCCAGTGAAATGTGTTCAAGACCCACAAGTTTCTTGAGAAAGTTGTACAGCAGAAACATTGCCAGCTGGGACTTAAAGAAACAGAGTACAATGTGAAAGGAGGCTGCATCCGGAATCAGGCCCATAAAAGTACTCAGCTGTAAACAGTTGCTGTCTTTCATGAAAAAGGATGATTAGGAGGGCAGAAATGAGAGCCACAGAGGCTTATTCCAGGCCTTGAAGCTAATTAAGACAAATCCAACATTTGCCCACCTGGATTTCAAAACTGTTACGGAGTCCTTTTTACCTTCCACTTTTTTTCATTTTGAACAGGAATTACTACAGTTGTTATCCTACGCCTGTCCAACCATTGAATGCTTGGGGTGTTGGGGGCAGATAATCTCTCTTCAGTTTCATAGGTCCACGGATGGAGTGTAATTTTGCCCAAGATCTATCTATACTGAATGGTAACACTCAGGACCCTCATCTGCAACAAATTTAGATGATGAGATTTGGAATTTTTGAGCTGATATTTTCAGATTTTGGACTTGAATTAATGTTGTGATTGGTTGAGACTTTGGGAATATTGAGATGGGTGAATGGAGGGATTGAATCTTTGGAGGGTAAAGGGAAGACTATTAGAGGCAGAATCCTAAGATGGTCCCCAAGATGCCTACCCCCTGGTAACCACACATCTTCTCCTAAGTATTCAATTCTAATCAAGGTACTGCTGTGGAGGGATTTTGCAGATGTAATTGAGATCCCAAATCAGTTGACCTTCACAGAGGGAATGTATCTAATTGGTTTTAGACTTGGATTATCTGACTTAAAATGGCAGCAAGTACATGGAATTGCCCTGCTTGGTTTGGCTTATCTCTGGAATTCAGTTTAGTTTAAGTGTCTCCCAAAGTATCAATATATGGGTAACTTGGGTAAGATATGGGCACTCTAATGAACATCTAACTAATATTAGGAAGAAGTGGACCGAAGAGTGCATGGTAGGTAGATAAACAACCAATGTCCACTGTACTCTTCACTGCCTTCAAAATGAAGTTGCGACTTAAATATTTAGCATTCCCTAAAAGATCTTGCAAGATCTGTGACTCTTCTTTTTAATCACCATAATTTTATTTCACTATATTTCTCCCTCTCTTTATAATCTAGCCCTGACTTTTCAGTTTTTTAATGAACTATCCTCTCTCCTGCTTATTTGTATGAGCTGATCTCCCTGCTCAAAAGACACTTAGGATTCTCTTTCCATGGCTAGCTAATGCCTGTTCATCTTTTAAAGTCTTGTCATTTCCTTTATAGGTTTTTCTGTAAGTTCCCGAGACTAGGTTTTGTATTACCGCATAGTATGGTGTTCTTTCCCTAAAATAGCACATACCATTCTTACTCTTATTGCCTTGGTTTCTTGATTATCTTCTCGATTAGTAAATAAATTGTAAGTATTTTCCTTATTTTATTCTTGGCAGCAGTCTCAATGCCTGACATCTAGTAAATGCTCAAAAAAAATGTTTGATTGGTACCACATTGCCATTGCAGAAAGAGAGGGGAATCTCTTTTTTCTAGAAGGCATGATCCTCCACAGACTGTGTTAATTACCTGGGAGATGGGTTCTAAGAGGGAGAGTCTTCAAACAGAAAAAACAACAAGAGTATTTGCTCCAAGCTAACTTTATATATAATCTTTATTCCTCTCACTAATCCAAAACTGGCTAGGTTGTTTGATTACCCTTGGAGTGCTATTTGGTCTTTGGCTCATAGCAGAGCTTTTAAATTTTTTCTTTTTTTGTAAAAAGAGTGAGATGGGAGAATAGAGCTTTGGGCAGTGTATTTCTTTTTCCGAAACCAGCATGCCTGTGAGGTACAGCAGACTTGCATCTGTAATAATTTGGCAGGGATTTTCAAAATGAAAGTGAAAATTTTATTTTTCATTTTCCTGCCTTACCGTATTAGCAAGAATTTCCAGAACAGTGTTCAATGATATTGTTGATAGCAAGTATCTTTTTCTTTGTAATAATTTTAATAATACTGCTTCTAGGGTTTTACTGTTAAGCATAATATAGGATGTAGATTTAAGATAGAAATTTTCCCCCTACGAGTTGGTGGTCAATTATGGAAGTTAAATTTTAATTGAATGCTTTTATAACATCTTTTTAGATTATCGTGTGATTTTTCACTTCACTTTTCCATATTGATTTAATCTATGACATTAATAGATTTCCTAACACTAAGCATTCTTGTATGCCTGTGAAATTTTTTGAATAAAGTTGAAAATTATTTTACATTGTTAAATATGATTGTCAGTATATTCTTCAGGGTTTTTACTTCTGTTCGTGAGATTGACAATAACAGGAAAAAGTTATATTCCAATTTTGGTATCAGGGCATCCTTCCCTCATATTAAAGAATTGAGTAACCTTTCTGTCTGTCTTTCTTTCCTCCCTCCCTTCCTTCCTGTTCTAGGTCAGAGAAATTAATAGAGGGATTATCTATTTTCTGAATATTTTCAGAGTATGCTTAAACTTTTTAGGGCTAGAAATTTTTTTGTACATACTTTAAATATGTTCAGTTTCATTTATGGTTATTGATCCTTTTTGTTTTCCTCTTTCTTGAATAAATTTCATGATTCAGAGTATGATGAATTTCATGAAGATGAGAAGGCTTGTATCCCACTGTATTCTTGTGTACTTAAATTTACTTTTGTATTTTCTATATTCCCTTTCTCACTTTGTGTTAACATATTTCTAACCTGATTTATCAGAAGTTGTTCTATTTCACTGTCTTCCAAATGAAGTAGTTTGTGGATTTATTAAGTTTATTCTTACCTCTTATTGATATCTAATTTGTTGATTTTTATCTATCCTTCTCTTTAGTCTAACTTAAAGTTAAAATTTATTTATTGTAATTTGCTTAAAAATAAAAATACTTTAGGGCAATTCGGGTGAATATGATAGAGACAGTGATAAGATAAAGGCAGAGGATGGAGATTTCAGCCCAAGAATTGTAGGGATCTTTTGGGTGGAGAAGACAGGAGAAAACAGAACAATGGGGAGAGAAGTAGTGATCAGAGGCATAAGTGAAGAAAGTTTTGTGGAGCTAAAATATCTTTAGGTTGAAAGGTCTAACTTCGGACATAACCAATAGAATTAGAAATACCTTTTTGAGCTATATTCTAACATTGTCAGCTATGGAAGAACTCAAAAAATATAACATTTATCTGACACTAAGCTCCCCGCAATACTCATTCTTTCAGACTTTGTTAGGAAGCTGTAAAGTTAGATGTGTCTTAGAAGTGTAAGAGTAACTGCTAAGATAGAAAATATATAATATTAAAACCATTAGAGAAGGAAATGAAGAAAATAAATAAGGGTCAGGAAAAGAGATAAAATGATAGAAAGAAAAAGGATGTTTAAATAAGGTTAAAAACTTAGTTCAACTATATCAATAATAAAAATCATTGTAAATATACTAAAATCATCTACTGAGATTTTGAGATTGGATTAAAAAACAACAAAATACATCTATTAAATTGTTTATAAAAGATAAACATAAAGCATAATTATACAAAGTTTGAAAGTAAATGGAAGGAAAAGGGAAAAAAAGCACAGATCATGCAACAAAGGTTACAGTGTTCCTAGAAATAACACTAGCAAAAATGTATACGATCTGTGTGGAGAAAATACTAAAACTTTATTGAAGGAATAAAAGAAGATTTAAACAAATGGAGAGCTTCAAAGGAAGGAATACTCAAGTTTTAAAATGTCACTCCTCTCCAAATCTATAAATTCAGTAGTATTTTAATCTAAATTTTAACACCATTGTTCATTGGACTTAAGCTGATGTAAAATTCATTTGGAAATAAGCTGATCTAAAATTCATTTGGAAGAAAGAAAGGCTCAGAGCAACCAGGACAGTTTTGAAAAAGAAAGGTGATGGGGCTTATTTTATTAAATATCAAAAATTATTATAAAGGTATAGAAATTAAAATGGTACAGTAATTAAAGAGAAAGAGAAATGAATGAAAACACAGTAAATGGACTCCAGAAACATGTATATGCAGAGAGAGAGATCACACACACTTGATACATGACAGAGGTGGCATTACAAACAAAAAAGGATGCAATAAACAAAAGATGCTGTGACAACTCTTATCTAAATAGGGAAAAGTGGTCCCTACCTCATAAGTAAAATAAATTGCAAGCCAGTTAAAAACTTAAATGCGAAATGAACACAGAAAAATTAAAACTTGAAAGAAAGTGACACAGGGAATATCTGTAAGACCTGAGCAAGGTGCGCTTAACTAGCATACAAAAAAACCCACATGCTAAAAAGGAAAGGATTAAAAGTTCTGTACAACAAACACACTTACCATAAAGTTTTAAAAGACAAACCCCATCCACCAGGTGCTGATGCATAAGAACACAAGATTCAGAATAATTTGTACAGTACTCTTTTTAAAAACAATGACTCCCTCCCCACCCCAAATTCATGTTGTCTTATGTGTATTTAATGAACATGGAGAAAAAATATGGAAGAATATGTTGTTCCAGGCTGTTAATATGACTTATGGAAAGAGTCAATTTTAAAGGAGACAAACATAATAAAAACTAATAAAAAATGACTGAGATAGTAAGTTTGTGTAAATATACAAATAGGGTAATATTTATGTGTGTGTGTATATATATACAGAGAGAGAGAGAAACTTCTTTAATAATCAAGCCATGGACTGGAAGATATATAGAATATACCTATCCAAACAGTTAAGAGCAATCTAATATAGAAATGGAAAAAAAGTACAGTTAACAGTTGCTGATGAGTACCAGATTGCTTTTGTTTATCATAGCATCTGTTGTATAAAAATACTCTCATCTTCATTCCTCAAGATAACATCATTAAAAACAGAACTTTAAGAAACCCCCCACACAACAAGGAACAGTTTGTTTGTTTTTATTCCAGATGTTATTTATTATTTCTGTAGTTGACATATACTGTTTTCCTATTTGATATTTACTGTTTTACTTACTGATACTCAGTTTTTTTGATAGCCATTGATGATGTTGCAGTAAGGTCTCATTTCACAAGGAAGGTTAATACCACGATTTATTTGGCATATTTCCAAAAGTTCTTAAATGTTTTGTAAAAATTGGGATGTAATTGATAAAGCATATAGTAAATCAATACAAATGTAAAATGACCTTCGAAAATCTCTGCTTATTTTTTGAAATATTTATTACATTGTACTGCTGTGTTATAGATGTGATGAAGATTTTTCTAAAGTAGCTGTGACAGTTTATCAGAAAAGATATGTGGGACTACAAATAAAAAGGAAATCCTTTGAACAGATTTATAAATTGCTGTCAGCTGACTGCTGTTTTAATATATTTCCATGTTCATTAATGCAAACTTAAATTTTCATCTAATAACAGTATAAGGTACAATTAATTTAAGAAAAGTATCTAGTATTTGCTTTTTTATTTTCTTTTGCATTAATTCACTTGATAAACGTTGATTAAGATTCTGGTTCATGCAAATACTGTCATCAATTCCGGAAAGACATGGAAGTTATAATTGTCTCAGGGAGATGAAATGACTAATTACAATGCAATGGAAAACGTGATATAATATAAATGTAGTGAAATTTTCTTAAGAAATTTTAAAGATTAACCAGAAAAAGGACATGTCACCATGTTTGGGGAATTTTAGATAAAGCATTACAAAGGAGCCCATATGAACAGATTTATAGAGTTAGTAGCAATTTCCTACACTGACAAAGGGGAAAGGGAATTTCCATTATGTTCAGATGTACTAAGTCATAAAGCAGTCTCACTCTTGTTAGACATTGTTAGGTGTCTAACAATGATAGGATAATTTTGGAAGCAAGGACAAGGTCTACTTCTTGAAAAGCGTTTTATGCAATTATAAGAAAGCTATTCTTCACCTTTTTCCAACTTTAAATCATTAAATGAATAACATTGTCTGAACAAGATACTTTGTAAGTGGGTATTTTTTTGGTTACTATAAGCTATCATAGATAAGTAGCAGATAAGGTACATTTCTTTGCTGTATTAGTCAGGGTTCAATGCAGGAACAGAAAGCACTGTAGATATTTTTAGCATAAAGGGATTTAATTCAAGGATATAGCTGTTTATAAAATGTTTGGAAGTGTGCTAGAACTACTGAGTTTTAGAACTTAATATTCCTGCCATACAACTGCGTCTCACCATGTGCATCTAAGGAGTAGATCTGGGAATGCTGTATCTGGTCCCCACTCCTATCTCTTAGTGCCTCTTACCTCTCAGGTTTTCATGAACATTCTTGTCAGCAGAAACATCAGCAGGAAGATGGTCTCTGCCTCACTTCTGCTTATAAATCTTAAGCACATTCAGTTAGTAGAAACTTAATCTCATCTAGAATTCCAGTTGTAAGAGTGTCTGGTAAATGTAGGTTTTAGCTTTCTAGCATCTGCAGTACAAGAAGGCATGTAGGAGGATATGGGAGAGGCTGCTGAATATCAGTTGACCAAATCCAGCACACTTTACATCTATAACCCCCTCTCTCAGACATTTATACCACAGTGTGTCATAAATATTGCTTCAGAAGCATTATGGTAGAAGGTAGGAAGCCATTAGAGTTTCAGGTAAGATAATGGTGTGTGTGACCTCTCTTGGCTTTGAAAGATAACTCTTAGAGCAGCTTGGAATTGATTTAACAGTCAGTGATAATGGTTTAAATTAGGGCCAGGCCATGAGGATAGAGAAAGGAATAAGTCAAGAATATCTGATTGGACATAGAGAATGGACTTGAGGACAAGGGGAGGGGGGAAGGGTAAGCTGGGACGAAATGAGAATGTAGCAATGACATATATACACTACCAAATGTAAAACAGATAGCTAGTGGGAAGCAGCTGCATTACACAGGGAGATCAGCCCGGTGCTTTGTGACCACTTAGAGGGGTGGGATAGGGAGGGTGGGAGGGAGACGCAAGAGGGATGGGATATGGAGATATATGTATACATATAGCTGATTCACTTTTTTGTACAGCAGAAACTAACACAACATTGTAAAGCAATTATACTCCAATAAAGATGTTTAAAAAATAAAAAGAATATCTGATTGTTAATTAACGTAATAAATCCTCACAAATTTTTATAGTTCATTTGTCCATTTAACAAATATGTATTGAGTACTCATTAGGTGCAAGATAGTGTGATTTTGCTGAGACTATAAAAGTGATGACATATTTCCTGTCATGTCGGGCTGATCAAATGGTGGTATAGGCATGTAGAAGAGCTTATTGGTTCATATTTCTTTCTATGGATTAAACTGTAAAGTTGTAATCATCTGTGTATTATGCCCTTGCTTATGGGTGATTAATTTCAACATAGGAGGCTGTGCATGTTCTTTTGCTAAAGAAAATTGGTAATAGTAAATCTTCCTAATATGGAGCTTGTTGACTACATAGTATTTGAAAAACTGCTGCTAAGGATAGTGAATAGGATATACGTATCACCCCCTAAAACTTAGCATGTTATACTTTTTTTTTAAGTCCTTCAAGCAAGTATAAAAATTATTGTGTTCCCAGTAACGCTTTGAGTAGGATAAGTATATCTGTGTCTAAGTCCAGTACAGGGATTCAGAATGCAGCTCCATTTAGTGACACACTGAGGGAATGCAACTTTATCATCTGTGTATTTCTGATATATTGGTTTCAATCACCCCCTTTTTTTGGCTTAACTTGTCCATTTTAAAGTACCTTATCAGTCTCAATTTAATATGCCATTCTTTCCTTTGTTTGTTTTATTTATTTATTTATTTATTTATTTATTTATGGCTGTGTTGGGTCTTCGTTTCTGTGCAAGGGCTTTCTCTAATTGCAGCAAGTGGGGGCCACTCTTCATCGCGGTGCGCGGGCCTCTCACTATCGCGGCCTCTCTTGTTGCGGAGCACAGGCTCCAGACGCGCAGGCTCAGCAACTGTGGCTCACGGGCCCAGTCGCTCCGCGGCACGTGGGATCCCCCCAGACCAGGGCCCGAACCCGTGTCCCCTGCATTGGCAGGCAGACTCCCAACCACTGCGCCACCAGGGAAGCCCTAATATGCCATTCTTATAATATATAACCTTATTAGTGTTCACTGAGTTTTAATGTTTTCCATGTGATCTCAACTATATGTATTATAAATTATTTTGGGTATAACCTTTTGCCTTAATAATGTCAGCACATAAGCTTAAATTAACTTGGTCTCCTGGTATCAGTAAAAACTGAAGTCACTGTCATTTATTATGATCTTTATCACATTAAAATAAAAATTAATCTTTATAATAAAAGTGCGTGAAAAACAATAGTCATGAATTTGGTTTTTTGTTTGTTTTTGTTTTTTTTAAATTTATTTATTTATATATTTATTTTTGGCTGCGTTGGGTCTTCGTTGCTGCACACAGGCTTTCTCTAGTTGTGGTGAGCAGGGGCTACTCTTCATTGCGGTGTGTGGGCTTCTTACTGCGGTAGCTTCTCTTGTTGCGGAGCACGGGCTCTAGGCACACGGGCTTCAGTAGTTGCTGCTCACGGGCTTAGTCGCTCCGCGGCATGTGGGATCTCCCCGGACCAGGGATCGAACCTGTGTCCCCTGCATTGGCAGGCGGATTCTTAACCACTGCGCCACCAGGGAAGTCCATGAATTTGTTTTTAATCTAAGGTAATGTTTTAGCTTCATGATACTTGCATTCCTAAAAAGTTTTCCTGCAGTCTTTTTAACCTAATTATAGAACTATAAGAATTTGTTTTCCTGTATATTTTTATAGCTTGTCTTCATTTTCAACTAAAAATTTTAGTTGAGTGGATTATATTATGTAATAGATCAATTATCTATTGCTGCATATCAAAACATCCCAAAATTTAAGAGACTAAAATAGCAGTTATTTTGTTTGCTTACAATTCTGTGGATCAGCAACTTGAGTTGGGCTCAGCAGGAATGGTCTTCCCCTGTAGTCGCCTATGTACCGTGCTCATCTGGTTGCTCAGGTGGCTTGGATGATCTAGCTTGCCTTACTCACATGTCTGGTGGTTGTTGCCGTGTATGGGCTGGGCCAGTGTCTCCAAAATGTTATTCTGGGCTTCATCACATGGCATCTGGGTTCCAAAAGCATAAGGAAGAGAGAATCCCCAATGTGCAAGTGAGTGCTTTTCAGATTTCTGGTTGTGGCACAACAGCTAATGTTCCATTGCCCAATGCAAGTCACATGGTCAGTCTTAGCCTAAGTGGAGGGGAGGACTATACAAGGGAGAGGATACAGGGAGGGAGATGAGATCTTTTGGGGCCATCACTGTAGTATTTTGCCATATGTGATATTTGGTTCACTGTTGAAACTTTCTATTTATTTTCAGTATTTTTCACATCTTTTGATCTGAACTCCTTATGAAATGGCTATTGAGTGCCATTTGTTTCATGACTACTTTTACTGAAAAATATTAGATTTCTATCATGGATCACTTTCTTAGATTCATTAAATAACAGCAAATCTCTCTCTATATATGTATATGTATATGTGTACATATCAGACATGTACATAATATATGTATATAGTTTTTAATATGTGTATATAGTTTTAAGTATGCTAATATATGTTATTCCTTTTAAATAATCAATTAATATAATAGTTTCATCAATTTAATTATTACATAAAAGCTTACTTAGTTATATATTCTTTTAATTTTCAACAGAGGAGGCTAAGATTCTTATTTTGTAAACAAGGAAATAAGGTCATGTTTATCTAACAAATTGAAAGGACACTCTTAATTATAATAAGTAAAGTCTAGTTTGTGTTAACCTCCAGTTTTATGTTTTGGTAACTGACTGATTAAATTGCCCCAAATTTAGAATCTTGCAGTTCTTGGTAGGGCATGTTGATTGACTTGCTTTCTTTAGTAATATGTTTTGGGGGACCACATTTTCTTATTGGACTTTCCCTAAATCACTGGCATGGTATTATTTTATTTGATTGCAACATGGAATTTTATTTTTCTCACTATTCCTAATCCAACCTGTTCATTACCCATTAAAATTTGCTAGTTAATAAATTATCAAGTTAATTGTGATAAAAAACTATTTGACTTTCCCCCTTCTCAGTTGACTCAAATAATGATGGTAATAATGGAACAGAGTAATTTTTAAATTTGGTGGCGCATTGTACAAATATACTCCTATGATTCGTATTTTTTTTTCGAAGTGTACAAGACTCATTCTAGGGACAGTATTAAAGTCTTCATGTCAGATCTGTAAGTAAACAGTTTAAGTTCCTCCTTAAAATGTTAAATATCAAATAGGATAAAAATTAAAACATAAAGTTGCTTAAAATTTCCCAGCAATGTAAGTTGGTTTTATAGTTGACCGGGGGAAAAAATCTTACTATGGCAGCTTATATTGAAAAAGTGAGCCTAGGGAAAAGTTCTGGATTTTTTTCTGAACAGTAAAGAATTTATTCTTCATTTCTTTAAATATTTGAGAAACAGCTGCAGTATGGTATTGCTGTGCTAGGAACAGAAAATATTGTATGATATATCCAAAACGTCTGCCCTTAAGGAGATAAGTTCAAACTTTGTAAACACATTATTTAAATAATTTTGTTAGTATTAAAATCAAAGATGGATCATGTAATTGTATTAAGCCAGTAACTACTGTTTTTTGAAGAATAATGGGAAATTGCAAAATAGCAGAACAGATCAGGAAGTTGGATATTTCTGATTTTTTTAAATCAAACTGTCATTATTTTGACTTATTTATTTTGAAATTATTTTTGAATTTTCAGAATATTTGAGCTATATTCATGTTTTAGTTTAAGGCACATTTCAAATGAAATATTTGGGTTTTGTTTGTTTGTTTGTTTTAATATTTATTTATTTATTTGGTTGCTCTGGGTCTTAGTTGTGTCAGGCAGGCTCCTTAGTTGCGGCTTGCCAGCTCCTTAGTTGTGGCATTCGCACTCTTAGTTGCGGCATGCGTATGGGATCTAGTTCCCTGACCAGGGATCGAACCCGTGTCCCTTGCATTGGAAGGCGGATTCTTAACCACTGGGCCACCAGGGAAGTACCAGAAATAGTTGTTTTTATGATATTTATTGCATTGTTCATTTTGTATCTGGCATGCTATTATTGTACCTTATTTTCTTCATGTCATTAAAATTTCCCTTGTAACTTCTAATTGGTAGAGTATCACTTAGTTTTTTATAATAATTAGCTAACATTTATTGAGCACTTACCTGTGTCAGGCCCCATTTTAAGCATCTACCATGCTTGTCTTATTTGATCCTCAGGTGAACAGTGCGGTAGATGTGCTTTACCACTTAGAAACTGAGGCTCTGAGAGACTGAATGGTTTACCGAAGGCCACATGCTAGTGAGTGACAGAGCTCAAATTAAATCCAGGCAGTTTAACTCCAGAGCTTGTGCCTATGTATTAATCAGAGTCACAATCTTATTTGTCATAATTCCTAAAGCCACAAATCTCTGAAAACAAAAAATTTTAAAATAGCTTAATTTAGGTATAATTGACATATAATAAACTGCACATATTTAAAGTAATAAGCCATTTGATAAGTTTTGACACATATATACACTCATGAAACTGTCACCACAATCAAGATAATGAACCTACCCATCACCCCAAAATGTTTCCTTGTGGTAATCCCTCCCCTCTTCTGTTACTGGCCTCTACCCTCACAATCCAGGCAACCATTGATTTGCTTTCTGTTACAATAGCTTAGTTTGCATTTTCTATTGCATATAAATTGTATGTGAAACGATAAAATATGTCTTTTTTGTCTGGCTTTTGCTCATCTTAAGGATTTTGAGATTCATTGGTGTTGCATGTATGCATGTTGTATGTTGTATGCATGTTCTTGTTTACTACTGAATAATATTCTAAGTATATAACACAACTTTTTCATCCATTTACCTGGTGAAGGACATTTGGGTTATTTCCAGTTTGGGTCTGTTGCAAAGCTGCTATGAACATTTGTGTACAGGTCTTGTGTAGACATATGCTTTCCTTCTTTTGGGTAAATACCTAGGAATGGGATGGGTGGATCATATGGTAGGTGTAACTTTTTAAGAAACCTCCAGTGACTATAGGTAATAACACTGTGTTATGTATTTGAACTTTGCTAAGAGAGTAGATCTTAAACGTCCTCGTCACAGGAAGAAAAAAATTCTTACTATACCTGTGGCTATGGATGTTGACTTGACTTATTGTGGTGATCATTATGTAATACATACATATATTGAATTATGTTGTACGACTGAAACTAAAGTTATAGGACAATTATATCTCAAGTAAAAGAAACTGCCAAAAATTATACCTCAGAAATAATCAGTGTGTTTACAAGGTGCTACCACCATATCAGGTAATATATAAATACTTATTATGTACCTTTGTAAAATGTGGAAAATTCTGAATTCTGAAACCTATGTGGCCCTAAAGTTTTCATAAAGGTACTGTGGACTTACTGCCTTGTGAAGTAATAAGGTACTATAAGATGTTTTTTTGATTCAGTAGTCATTTCTTTGCTTTGTTAAATTTACATAAATCCTTTGGAAAGATGACATGCTATCATATAAAACACTCAACAAAAAATATAGATGATGAACCTTAAGTAATTATCTAAATGAACACTAGCTCTAGGAAATAGTGTGACCATGAGTTGCATGTATTTATTTGAAGTGTTTTCATCTTGAAAATTCTCTGTAATGAAATTATGTTAATGGGAATAGCAAATGTTCTGTATGCTGTATCTTGCCTAATGACTACTGTCAGTTTGAGAGTTCAGCAGTGATTATCATCATTGTGTATTACTGAAAGGGCTATTCCATTAAAATTTTAAATAATATATTTTGAGAGACACAACAGGTAGTCTGAAAAAAATGAGCATTATATGGTTTCATAACATACTATCTTTATTTATTTGTTTTTACTAAAAATAAGTTCTACAAAAAGGACAAGGTATTTTCCATTCTTAACCTTGTTATCAACTGAGCTTATATAGAAAATGTTAGAAATTGTTGGAATGATTATAAAGTTTAATACATGCATGTAAATTATTATAATGTGTCAATGAAGGACTTTTATATCATCAGGACTTAGAAGGAGACAGTTTTGAGTATATTCCAATATCATTGTCTAAGCCTAAGTACAGAGGATCTTAGCCCTTCCAAAGGCTTACAAGTTAGTGAGGAAGGTAGACTCTCTTACAAGGCAAGCCTGATAGAGATACAAAAGTGTTGGGATATCAATTTGAATGAAGGTGGTATTTTAACTGAATCTTGAACAGAAGAAGAATATGAGCAGGAGGAGCATTTTGCGTAGAAGGAATAGTAAGCACAGGTACCGAGATGGGTTAGTGTGTTTAATAACTTCCGAGAAATACAGTAGTACCGAGGGGTGATGTGTTGGACTCACTTTGTGGCTTTAAATGTTAAATTTGTCATATGTCTGAAGTAACACAGTGGATGACATAGCCAGATTTGAAACACATACTAATGTCAAAACTCATCTTCTTTCTATCAGGTTATGCTGTCTATTTACTGTAAGGACTTATATTTGACAGTAAAGTTGAATTAGCATAATTGGATATTAACTACAGTGAGTTGATAAATCTGATGGTTGTATCTTTTTTGCTTTTCCTGAATTGTATATGTCATTATTAACCCTCTAATACAGTTAATAAAGTTTACCAAATATTTTTCTGATTTCCTTTTTGGATATATTTTCTCTTGCAGGGTTACGTTTTGCCATCTGCCTTTCCAGAGTAAGTGGCTCTATGTGGGCACTGAACGAGGTAATATACATATTGTCAATGTGGAGTCCTTCACACTCTCAGGCTACGTCATTATGTGGAACAAAGCCATTGAACTGTGAGTTTGAGCAAATATTCCATATCTGAAACTATCAGTACCATATATGATAATATTATGTAATAGCTAATTAGTAAATATAGAATTAAATTTTTAATATTAAATACAGATTTATTAGCCTTTTGCAAGTATTGCCCCATTGGCAGTTTGAAAATTTAAATGCTTTACATATATCTATATAGATACATATACGTATTATATATAAATATGTTCACATATATATATAAGCTATAGCACAAGTTTAATAAAACCATTATTCTTATTAGGTGAAAAGCATTCCAGATTTTTTTCTGTTCATTTATCATCTAATTATTTTTCTTTCAAATGCTTGGTCATGCCCCACTAAATTGATTTCATGACCCACTAACGAGTTGCCACCAATGTTTAGAAAACACTGATCTAAACCACTACTTGCTATGTTTTAGTAATCACCAAATATAATGTAAATGTTTATAGTGTAACATTGCAGAATTAATTTGACAGTTAATTTTCCTTAGTTTTGATATGGTAATGATTGCTTTTATTTAACAGTAATGACAACAAAAACTGGGTTGTGCTATGGGGCCCTAAGGATCTTTAGTGCTAACTTTTCACTGTCTTAGAATCTTATCTCTTTCTCTAATTTTTTTCTTATATTATTTAGACATAAAAATCAGAATTTAAGGATATTGGCAAGGTTCATTTTCAACATTTCTTCTTGTTTTTAAACAAATAGTTCCGTATTGTTGCATTCCACAGAATTTGACATAAGGATGAATTTGTGGCGTATCTCCTAAGTAATGTGTTGTTGCAGCTGTAATGGTGTATTAAGTTTGGTTTTCCTTCCTTTATCAGGAACATTTTTATTTCTCAGTCCATTGGTACAAGGTTTTCTAGGTCTGTTCTTTGAGTTGATCACAGCATATAGCGGGGAGGCCTGGTGCAGTTGTCTTTGTGGTTTCACAAGTGGCTCTCAATGAAGTGGACTGGTCTCTCAACTCTTAGAGTTTATGAATGGGTTATTTCTGCTTATTCCTACTCTGTAGGCATCAGTTCAGCTACATTCTTATCTGTATGACTTCTTTTTTCTCTGAGCAAATATTGGTGGCATTATTTTGTTGATTTTTTAAAAGCCATAATGGAATTTTTCTTATTTTTGGTATGAACTGTGGAACTAGATGAGATGCCCCAACTGGAGGCTAGAATTTAGTAAAATAAAGATAGCAATATTTTAGATGCTGCTTTATTTTAAAATATTAACTTTGAGAATTCTACCATGAGAATAAATTTTCTGTGCTAAAATACAAAATTGAAGATTCTTTCCTATACAGAAAGTGTACATAATTTTAAATTTTGCTGACTTATATCAATGTGAGAGTCACTATTTTTCCTGATTCCTCTCTTGATCCATATTGAGAACTGTACATCTGTTACTGATCACTTGCTGAAATGTTTTCAACCTTTGTAAATATATCTTTGTTTTCCATTCATTATTCTTATTGTAATGAATATGGAATTGCATTGCAACTTTTAACTGAGAAAAAACGTCTTAACTTTTTTTCTTTTAGGTCATCTAAATCTCACCCAGGACCTATCGTCCATATAAGTGATAATCCAATGGATGAAGGAAAGGTAGTTTTTTTAAATATATATGTTTATTACTTAAATGCATGAATTTTGTATTTTTTAAATATGCATACTATTCCAGAACTACACTTACTCTGCAAAGTTGAGACTGATAACAAAGGTTGTATATCATATATACTTAATTGCTTATTTATGCATTATGAAGAACAAGTGAAAATTAAAATATTTACATTTTAAAGAAGAACTCTAAAACAAGTAAAATTTAATAAGTACAGTTAAAGGTTGTTAACTTGTTTTTGGCTTATTTAGAATAATTCCCCTTATTTTCTGATAATCCTGACAAAAACCATTTTCTTTTGGTTTTGAATTCTTTTTTACACTAGTTAAACAATTTTTATAGCACTTATCACATAACACCTTATGTTAGAGTTGTCTCTGTATCTCTCTCCCCTAAATTTTTCTCCATAAATAGCTCAGATCAATAGAGATTTTTTTAAAATAATATTTAATTTTTTTATACTTGAAACCAGTTTCATGCAGTCATTACCTAGCTATTGTTAATTTACGTTCATTAGTACACTGAAAAATAATAAAATTTCCTTTTCCATGAATCTCTTACTTCCTAATTCAAACCAATCTCTCAGTAGTTCTATTTAATGATATTTTTTCTACTTATAAAATTTCATGAAAATTAGTCTGCATCAATACCAGAAAGTTAATCACTATCAGAAATCAGTGAAATGAAAGTTCTGGATTTTGTGAAGTTTATTCAGGTTTTTCCTTTTCTCAGTTAGTGAGAGTGGTGGAGCCTATATGTTGTGTTAACACTGTTCTGCTAACACTGGGAAAACAAAAGAATAGCGGTACTGTTTAGAGCCAGCTTATATCATACAACTGTATGGTTTGAGAGAAACTACATGAAGCAAGTTACAGTAACCTATATCTTCACTTTACTTACTTATTTTTGGTATAAGATAATTGTCTAAAAGCCAGTCTTTGGGTGGGAGAGCTGGTGGAAGAATTGAAAACTTCCCTTTCTTCTACGTTGTATCAGTCAGTAAATCATTTCAGTCCTTCCATTGCAGTGTCTTTTCTGTTCAGTTTCTTTACGACCACTGCAGTTCAAGGCATTCCAACCCATTCTTTTTTTTTTTTCCAACCCATTCTTGAGTCATTTCCAGATCAATCTTCCTAGAGTGCCATTTTAATCTTATTGCTCTCCTGTTCAAAAGCTTTCAGTGGTTCTGCAGTATCTAACAAACAAAACAATGTTTCCTTAAAACATAGCCCTAGGTTTCATTATCTTTGAGAACATCTTTAGCTGAATGCTATGCTGAAGCAAATAGTTACTGTTGCCCAAATGTGAGCTGCTCTTTACTACCTCCATGCCTTATTTATATAAGTCCCTCTGTTTGGAATTCTTTCCCACTGTTCTTTCTCTGCTGAATTCCTACTCACATCTTGAGGCTCAGATTAAACACATATCTTTCATGATACCTTTCCTGATAATCCTAACATAAAATGCTTTCTCTCACTTCCAAATTTATTAGCACCTTAGTTGTGCAATTTTCTATTTATAAGTACCACATCCTTCAGTTAGTTCTTCTATTTTTTAATATTTAGGAGATTGTAGGGATTAAAGTTTAACTTGTTGGCACAGATTTCTAACATTCTTAGGAAGATACAGCTGGCTAGAGGGGTTAAAGTTTACTTTAACCCTCTTATGTTTTTAAGATCTGGATGGGTAAAATTATTTTTTTAAAGTTACATAGCTACTAAGTGGCAGATCTAAGGCTAGAGCTTAAGTTACCTGTGTCCTGAGCAATCCAGTATTGTTTATACTGTATAGCAATTCTTAAATTTTATATTTTTCCATCTCTTTCCTTATTCCTTAAGTTCCTCTCTTACTGCCCCCATCAGAAAATGCCATATACATGTCCAAGATATTTAGAAGGAATAGAAAAAGGTAAAGGAAACAAATACCAGTTTTGTTTTTTTTTTCCAGAAAGAGTATGTATTTCAGATTGCCGAAGAAAGAAGAGTTTATGTTAGGAAAATTAAGTGTACTTCCTACCAAGGTGGGAAAATCTATTTTGTTAGTTTCAATGACTGGGTCTTCCAAATGTCCCCGTAGTCTGAAATCCACTAAGTTGCGATTTAGTTAAAGTTACTGGGTCTGCCCCCAAATTTGTTCATATCTCCAGATTACTTGAACAATTATTGGCTAGCTACCAATCATTCATGTTTTTTGTTTTTTTTTTTAATTTGTTTATTTATTTGGTTGCGCTGGGTCGGCAGGCGGGCTCCTTAGTTGTGGCATGCAAACTCTTAGTTGCGGCATGCATGTGGGATCTAGTTCCCTGACCAGGGATCGAACCCAGGCCCCCTGCACTGGGAGCGTGGAGTCTTAACCACTGGGCCACCAGGGAAGTCCCTTTTCATGTATTTATTAAACAAATATTTATTTAATAGCTACTATGCATTAGGCAGTATATTAGATATTAGAGACATATAGATGAAAATGCATTTACTAGTGTAGGAGAAGAAGCATCTCCATCTGTCCAGAGGAACTGAGTAGGCTTACCCAAGGAAACAACACTAAATGCTTAGAAGTGAATAAAAAGTGAATAAAAGTGAATTAAAAAGGGAGAAGGTTTCAAGCAGGGGGAATACTGAGATTTGGAAAATGCCAGTGCAGGAGGTGGTAAACAGTAGACGGTTTGTGAGGCAAGAACATGCATTTCATTCTGGAACTTATTCATTCACAAAAAATGTATTAAGTACCTACAACATATCAGGCTCTCTGTCTTATGTTAGAGGTATAGTAGTAAACAAGGTAAAACCAGTTCTTGCTTAAATAGAACAGTGTTACAGTTTGCAAGAGAATTCAGATAAGGAAAAAGACATTATTTTATTGTCTAGTGACCCTTCAGGTTAAAAAATGTACAGGTTGCTGTTGGAGCACATAGGAAGGGCATTGACTTACATTTGGTAGGTCAAGGAAGACTTTCAGGAAGAAGTGATAGCTAAAATGACAGGAAGGATTAGTAGGATTAGTCAAGCAAAAAGGATGACATTCGAATGGAGTGGCCCAGTTAGGATGACAGCATGGGCAAAGGCGTAAAGCTAGGAGAGAGCATGACCTGAAAGATATACTGGAATGTACTGGGTAAGAGGGATGTGGAAAAGGATGAAGCTGGGGAGGTGAGCAGAGGCCAGACCGTGATGTATCTTGTAGGTCAGATTATTCAGTTTGGACTTGATCTAAAAATAATGGTAAGGCATTAAAAAGTTTTAAACAAAAAGCTTACATTACATGATCAGATTTGCATTTTAGAACTATCACCCTAGCTACAATATGGAATGGGTTAAAAAAAGGGCCAAGACTGGAGAGTCAGAGAGACCAGAGACTAGAGAAGGGATTTTTGTATCTTGAACCAAGAGAGAGGTATTGGAGGTGTAGGAAAGTAAATTAGAGAGATATTAGAGTGTACTTTTTAAATTACTTGATGATTTTACCTGGTAAGGGAGAGACTAGAGTTAAGGATGACTCCAAGGTTTTTGCCTGAGCGACTTAATGAATATTAAAAAAAAAAGAATGCTGAGAGAGACACTGCAATAGGGAATACCAGAAAAGGAGGGTAGGGAAGAAAATAATGAATTCGCTTTTGGACACATTTATTTTGAGGTTTTTGTGGAATAAATATGTGAACATGTGGCCACTGGAATTATAAGTCTGAATCTCATGAGAGAGGTCTAGGCTAGATATAATTTGGAACTAATCAATATAGAGATGTAAAGAGTAAATGTATAAGTAAACGAGATGTATAGAGTAAGATGTATAGAGTAAATGAGATTGCCTGATAATGTGTTAAATTAGAAAAGTCTGTAAACTTTAAAGCACATGAAAATGTTAATTTTTATTAGTAACTTATATTAATTAATGAAAGTATACCCTCTGGACTTCAAAATGGTACTGTTTTCATTTTCAATAATCAGTTGTATGATATATATTGAATCCCTAATGATCAAAGGCATATAAATATGCAATGCAGTATTCCCATATGTCATCCATGTGATTAGTAATTAGCAATGCAGATGTTTAATTATATTGTAATTTCATACCTGAAGCATATGAATGATAATAATTATCTTTTTCGTCAGAAAATAAATGTTTCATATGATTTATGTCATTCCTAGGTAATGTGGCATTTTCTTTTATTACAGCTTTTGATTGGCTTTGAATCTGGAACAGTAGTGTTATGGGACCTCAAATCAAAGAAAGCAGACTACAGATACACCTACGATGAGGTAATAACATTATTTTTGCTAATCAAAAGCTGTTGTCATTTCTCTAGCTCTGAACGGCTTCTCTAAGAACTTAATTAGTGATTTTTTTAGGCAACCTTTTTAATTGCAATAACGCACAGTTTTTGCATGTATATGAAATAATATATTAAAATAGGTCAAAAGATAGAAAAAAAAATCTCTGCAACTCCTGTCATTTGGCCATCCAGTTCCCTTACCTCACATCCCAATGTTAGTTTCTCATGTATTCTTCCAGAGATATTTTCTGCATTTACAAACAAATTAATAAATGTATGCTATTTTTAAATTTTATACAAGTGATAGTATACTGTAAATATTTATAGTTTGCTTGCTTTAGGATCCATATAAAGACTGTGATTGATTGATTTTTTTTTAATAAAAAAGATGTCTTTTTTTGCCCTCAGATTTCCTATAAATTGGATGGTTTACCGAGGCATGATCATATTTAGTTTCATTTTTTTCATTTTTAGCAAGACCATTTCATAGATGATGCTGATGTTCTTCTACCAGGTTGAATATTAGTGTCTGTTTGTGATATTAGCAGCCAGTGATGTTCAAGGCCTAGATCTATTAGTGCGTAGTTGTTGCAAAATAGGGAAGTTCTAATTTTATAATTCCTTCTCTATCTATTATCTGGGACACTTCAGTAAAGAGAAACTTCTTGTCTACTCTTTTGGTTATATAGTAGGACAGTTCAGATAGGAAAGGCAGGATAAATGCTTGATTCTTTCTTTTTATTTCAGTATTTACTCTAAAGGGGTTGTTCTCTAGTAATCTTAATGATGGGTAATTTGTTCTTGTTTTCTGTTTCACTGTGTACTCAAAGATTTAAACATATTTCATATGCTTTAGTACACTGAAGTTATTATCCTTATTGATTTTCAAATTGTCCTTTCTTTGGTCAGTGAATCTCTTCCAGTTGTTTCCCAAGTCCTCTGGTGATAATACTCTTGGATAGCTTCCTTGCCATCTGTTATAACAAAGTATACCTATTAATCTTGTATATTTCTGTCCCAAATTTAGAATATCTTTTTCCATGAAACTGGCTTCTTTCAGTGTGAAATGGTATCTGGTAACCATAATTTGGGTACCAGGAGTGTTCACAATTTCCAATTTAGTGAATAGATCTAGGAAATGTGTAAGTGGTTTTGTTTGTTTGTTTTTGAGAAATATGTCATGTGTTCATATTGATGCTTTCAGTTACTCAAGCAGACTACCCTGAGCAACTGTAGCAATACTTGGAATACTTCGTAAATGTCTGCGTATTATCTTTGTAAGCTTGACTAAAAGAATTTCCTTTGCTTTCATAGCTGTATACTTTTTGTATTTAAAGCTTTTTAGTTAGTAAGTATTCTGTGGTTCACCAATCAAGATCTTGAAGTTATTTTAAAAGAATATTTTTAATAAAGAGTTCTTGTCATTTCTCTGGAAGCTTTGGCCTGTAGAGCTGTTTCCTATGTCAAAATGAAAGCACATTTTAAAAATTGACTTTTTTTTGTTTTGCTTTTGTCATTTAAATAGTTATCTTGGCTTTAGTCACTATGGAGTCACAGGGAATTTACCATCTCACCTTAAATACACTGGAAAAATACATGAAAGAACAGTTTTTAGAAATTAGCAGGTAGTGTAGAACAGGGATTCCTTAGAGAGGGGAAAAAAGGTGAGCCCTTCAATTGCCTTAGCTTATGGCCTGGAGAGATCTTCCAGGTCTCAGCCCATGAAAGGGAAAGGGAGGAACCTAGGTTAGTAAGCCCAACAGTCTCCCTGAGTTGAGGAGACAGAGTTGGGAAATTGGGGAAGATATCCATAGCTTATAAGACAAGGTAACAGAGAGTAGAGAACTGCCTAGAGATAGTTTTAAAAGTTCGCAAGGAGCCCTTCACCCTGCGTCTTCAGCTGAATACTGATTACTGCATGGGTGTGAGGCTTGGAAAAGATCCACTGGAAAGGAGTAGGTAGAACAATTCTCATAGCACACAGAGGACTGAGAGTAGTTCACATTCCCAGCAGAATGGAGAAAGCTTGTAGTGGACAGGGTATCAGGAAGAGTACTCAGAAAGGTACTGCCTCAGTAGTGGGGCCAAACTAGCCCTGCATTACAGACTGGCTCAGCTAGCCTAACAGAGCTTAAAAGCAAGCCTTAAAAAGTCTAAGCTGTTTCCAAGCAGTATTTTTAACTGCATCCCAGAAAAAAAGGCTCAAAAGTGTATAACAACCCATCATAAATTTCACAATGATTAGCATCCAGATAAAAATCTATGAGGCATGCAAAGAAGCAGGAAATATAATGCAAAAGGAGAATAAAATGCAGTCAATAGAAACAGACTCAGAAATGATACTGATGGTGTAATTAGTAGACAAGGATACTAAAACAAATATTAAACATACTCCATATGCTCTAAAAGGTAAATGAAAGCATGAAAATGTTGAGGAAAGACATGCAAGACTTCAGAAACACAAGTGTAATTTCTAGAGATGAAAAATGTCTAAGATGAAAAATTTTCTCTGGATGGGTTTACCAGAAGATTTGATATTGCAGAAGAAAAGCTTGATTAACTTGAAGATGCATAGCAGTAGAAATTACTCAATATGAAAGATGAGCAAAGAATGAGCAGAACATCAGTGAACTGTGGTACAACTTCAAGAAGATTAATATATGTGTAGTAGGAGTCTCAGAAGGGAGCATGTGGACAGAAAACATATTTGAAGAACTAATGACCCAAAGTTTCCCAAATTTGATGAAGACTTTAAACCCTATAAGCTTCTAGAATATACAGATATCTTAGAAGTTCAATGAACTCAAAGCAGAAGAAACATGAAGAAAACTACACAAAAGCACGTCATATTTCAGTTGCTTAAAAGTAGAACCTAGTGATACAGAAAATCTTAAAAGCAACCAGAGGGTGGGGAGGTGGAGGACAATTAAATACATTAAATACCAAAGAGCAGAGATTAAAATGATAGCAGATGGTTTCCTTAGAACCAACGCAAGCCAGAACACAGTTGAATAATACCTTTACAGTTCTGAAAGAAAAAAATTGTCAACCTAGAATTATATCCAGCAAAAATATCTTTTCAAAAACAGAGGTAAAATAAACACTTTTACACACATAAAAACTCAAAGAATTCATCATTTGCAGATTTTCACTACAAGACATGTTAAAAGAAGTCCTTCATGCAGAAGGTAAATGATATGAGATGGAAATTTGGATCTACTCAAAGGAATGAAGGATACCACAATGGCAGATATGTAGGTAGATATAAAAGCCTTTTTTTTTAAGGGATAATTAATTATTCAAGCCAAACGTAATAAAAATGCATTGTAGGGTTTATGACATACATAGAACTAAAATACAGATAATAACAACACAAAGGTCAGGAGACCGAATATTGTTGGTTAATAAGGAATAATCAGGTTATTTTACTGTACCTAAAGTGATGTAATATTACTTGAAAGTGGATTCTGATAAGGTAAAGACATATATTGCAAATTCTAAAGGGACCATCAAAGCAACAACAACAATAACCCAAATAAGTAAGCCAAAAAGGAAATAAAATGAATTAAAAATTTTTTTCAATCCAAAGGAAGGCAGAAGAAAAGGAAAAAGGAAGCAAAGAATAGATGGGAGAAACAGGAAAAAAAATAGCAAGATGATAGATTTAAATGCAACTATATCAACAATCATATTAAATAGAAATGGTTTGAATACCCCAGTTAAAAGGCAGAGATAGTCAAATTGGATTAAAAAGCAAGATCCAACTATATGCTATCTGTAAGAAACCCGCTTTAAATATAAAGACACAGATGTTTTAGGAAACAGTAATGTTAGCACTAATGAAAAGACAGCTGAAATGGCTGTATCAGCATTCGCAAAGTAGGTATCAGAGCACTCCACTTAACTACAAAATACACATTCTTTTCAAATACACACAGAACATTCATCAAGACAGACCATATTTTGCACCATAAAATCAGTTTTTTTTAATTTTTAAAGATTGAAATCATAAAAAATGTTCTCTCACTCTAATGGAATTAAATTAGAAATCAATAATAAAAAGGTAGGTGAAAAATCTATGAATATTTGAAAGCAGTATAACTTTTAAATGACCCATGGGTCAAAGAAGAAATAAAAGGGAAATGAGGAAGTATTTTGAACTGAAAAAAATATAAAAATATGACACTGAGTCTATGAAATGCTGCTAAAGCATTCACTATAGCATTAAATGCTTGTATTAGGAAGCAAGAAAAGTCTCAAATCAATGGCCTCAGCTTCCTCCACAAGAAACAAGAAGAGCAAGTTAAATCCAGAGTAAGCTGAAGAATTGAAATAATAAAGAACAAAAATTAATGAAATAAATAAAAGGAAAAAATTAAATCTTTATTTTATGAAGATCAGTAAAATTGATAAACAGCCAGAGGGATAAGAAAAAAGAGAAAAAGACACAAATTACCCATACCAGGTATGAGAAATCACTTTAATTTCTATAAGAATACAAAGAGAGCATTAAGGATATATGTACAGCTTAAATTCAGCAACTTAGAAGAAATGGACAAATTCCTTCAGCGAAAGCAAATTCCTTGAAAGTACCAAAGCTCACTCTAGAAGAAATAGTTAACCTGAGTGACTCTATATTTACTACAGAAATTGAATTTTTAATGTATATATTTCCCTCAAAGAAAATTCCAGGCTTAGAAGGCTCACTGGTGAATTTTAGCAAATAATGCCCATTATACCCAAATACTTCCCAAAAATATAAGAGGAGGACACACTTCCCAACTCATCCTGTGAAAACAGCATTATCTTCATACCAACCAGACAAAGAAATTACAAGAAAACTACAGACTAATGAACAGAGATGCAAAATCATAAAACTTAGTAAATATTAATACACAGTTGATCCTTGAACAGTGCTGGTTAGGGGCACCAACCTGCCACCAGGTTGAAACTCCACATATACCTTAGAGTCAGCCCTCCATATACTCCATTCCTCCATATCCATGGTTCCACAAGCGTGGATTCAACCAACCACATATTTTGCAGCATTGTAATATTTACTATTAAAAGTCTGCATATAAGTGGACCTGCACGATTCAAACCCGTGTTGTTCAAGGGTCAGCTACACAGTATACATATACTTACGCTATACTTACATAGTATATACATTACTGTAGCATAAAGTTTACTATACTATATATACATTGTTGATATTTATATGTTTCCATATATATATACTTGGGTAGCACATATGTAGTATTACAGGTAATGGTATTAGACTATTAGGAAAAAAGAAGTCTTTTATCAAGTTGTATTTGTACTTTAAACATTGCAGAAATAATGGAAAAAGTTGTGCATGTTTGTTGCATTTAAAAGTTCACATTTGGTTATTTCTTTTTGTAGGGTATTTTCTGTTACTTGTTTCTCTCTGTTATCCAAAAAATTATGAGCTATTGGTCCTTGTAATTAGCTAGTATTTATTTTTGGAATGCTTAATAATTTAATATCTTAAAAATAAAAAGTACTTTTAAACAAGGATGTATATTGTTTTCTTTAGCAAAGTAGAAATATTAGTTCTCTTTATATAATATATACTTATGTATATGTTACACATTTTTATATATGATAAGATTAGAATGTTTTTATTTACAAGTTCCAGGTAACACTAAACCTCTCTTGTATTTCTTTTATCACTTTTAAAAAAATATATTTAAATAGCTTTGTGTATAGCTTCTTAACACTACTTATATTTTACAGAAATAATTTCATCTATTAAGGCGACTAAGAAATTGCTTATTTTAATTTTTTTTAACAAATAAATAAATTTATTTATTTATTTATTTATGGCTGTCTTGGGTCTTCATTGCTATGTGCGGGCTTTCTCTAGTTGCAGTGAGCAGGGGCTATTCTTTGTTGCAGTGCGTGGGCTTCTCATTGCAGTGGCTTCTCTTGTTGCGGAGCGCAGGCTTCAGTAGTTGTGGCATGCAGGCTCAGTAGTTGTGGCTCACAGGCTCTAGAGCGCAGGCTCAGTAGTTGTGGTGCATGGCCTTAGTTGCTCCGCAACGTGTGGGATCTTCCCGGACCAGGGATTGAACTCATGTCCCCTGCATTGGCAGGTGGATTCTTAACCACTGCACCATCAGGGAAGTCCCAGAAATTGCTTATTCTAACATTGAGTTTATGGAATGTCATGTGTATATTTTGGAATAAGTTTATTACTGTTTTAAGATTTTATATAGAATTTTGTTAGAGATACTTTGACCCTAAAACATTGTATTAAATATTGGCATTTAAAAATATAACTGAGGGACTTCCCTGGTGGCACGGTGGTTAAGAATCTGCCTGCCAATGCAGGGGACACGGGTTCGAGCCCCGGTCTGGGAAGATCCCACATGCCGCGGAGCAACTAAGCCCGTGTGCCACAACTACTGAGCCTGAGCTCTAGAGCCTGTGAGCCACAATTACTGAGCCCCACGTGCCACAGCTACTGAAGCCCTTGTGCCTATAGCCTCATGCTCCACAACGAAGAGAAGCCATCAAAATGAGAAGCCCATGCACCACAATGAAGAGTAGCCCCCTGTTGCCGCAACTAGAGAGAAAGCCCATGTGCAGCAACAAAGACCCAACACAGCCAAAAATAAAAATAAATAAATAAATAAAAATACAGCTGATTGTCTATCATCATTTAAATTTTAAAATGTGATCCATAAACATTAAATTATTTTATTTAACTTAAATTTATAAGCATATGAGGAACCCAAATAAATGGACATTGAATGATGATACTAAATGATGACTTTGTATGTAAGGGAAACTCTTAACTTCCAGTTACATGGTTTTTGTGCTGCACTCGGCAGTTCAAGACATTCTAGTAGGATAGCTTCTAGAGTCTGTTGACCATTAAGAACAAGAATTGTATCAACTTGAATAGAAAAGAAGTAATTTAAAGAGAATGTAGGAGAGTGATTTTTAAAATTTTTTACAGACAAAATTTAAATAATATCAGAACAAAAAATTGAAAGGTAACAAGTGGAATTGCTGGATCATATGGTAACTCTGTTTTTAGGTTTTTGAGAAACCTCCATACTGTTTTTCACAGTGGCTGCACCAATTTACATTCCCACCGACAGTGTATGAAGGTTCCCTTTTCTCCACATCCTCGCCAACATTTGTTATTTGTGTTCTGTTGATGATAGCCATTCTGACAGGTGTGAGGTGATATCTCATTGTAGTTTTGATTTGCGTTTCCTTGATGATTAACGACGTTGAGCATCTTTTCATGTGCCTGTTGGCCATCTCCATTTCCTCTATGGAAGAATGTCTATTCCGTTCTGCCCATTTTTTAATTGGGTTGTTTGTTTCTTTGATGTTGAGTTGTATGAGCTGTTTAAATATGTGGGATATTAATCCCTTACCAGTCATATCATTTGCAGATATTTTTCTCGCATTCAGTAGGTTGTCTTTTCATTTTGTCGATGGTTTCCTTTGCTGTGAAAAAACCTTAAGTTGAATTAGGTCCCATTTGTGTATTTTTGCTTTTATTTCCTTTACTTTAGGAGACAGATCCAAACAAAATATTGCTGCAGTTCATGTCGAAGAGTATTATGATTATGTTTTCCTCGAGGAGTTTTATAGTATCCAGTCTTTCATTTAGATCTTTAATCCATTTTGAATTTATTTTTGTATATGGTGTTAGAGAATGTTCTAATTTCATTATTTTATTGGGTTGGCCAAACCATATGTGTAGCTGTCCAGTTTTCCCAGCATCACTTACTGAAGAGACTGTCTTTTCTCCATTGTACATTCTTGCCTCCTTTTTCATAGATAAATCGACCATAAGTGCATGGATTTATTTCTAGGCTCTCTATCCAGTTTCATTGAGCTATGTGTCTGTTTTGTGCCAGTACCATACTGTTTTGATGACTGTAGCTTTGTAGTATAGTCTGAAGTCAGGGAGTCTGATTCCTCCAGCTCTATTCTTCTTTCTCAAGATCATTTTGGCTGTTCAAGGTCTTCTGTGTTTCCATATAAATTTTAAAATTATTTGTTCTAGTTCTATGAAAAATGCCATTGGTATTTCAATAGGGATTGCATTGAATCTGTAGATTGCCTTGTGTAGTATGGTCATTTTAACAATATTGATTCCTCCAGTTCAAGAACACAGTATATCTTTTTATTTGTTTGTGTCATCTTCAATTTCTTTCATCAGCATCTTATAGTTTTCATAATACAGATGTTTTGCCTCCTTAGGTAGGTTTATTCCTAGGTATTTTATTCTTTTTGATATAATGGTAAATGGGATTGTTTCCTTAAAAGATACATGCACCCCAATGTTCATAGCAATTGCCAAGATATGGAAGCAACCAAAGTGCCCATCAACAAATAAATGGATAAAGAAAATATGGTGTATATATACAATGGAATACTACTCAGCCATAAAAAAGAATGGAATTTTGTCATTTGCAGCAACATGGATAGACTTTGAGGACATTATGCTAAGTGAAATGAGTCAGACAGAGAAAGACAAATACTGTATGATATCACTTATATGTGGAATCTAAAAGATACAGCAAACTAGTGAATATAAGAAATAAGAAGCAGACTCACAGATAATAGAGAACAAACTACTGGTTACCAGTGGGGAGGTGGGGGAGGGGCAATCTAGGGATCAGGGAGTGGGAGGCATAAACTGTTGGGTGTAAGATAGGCTGAAGGATGTATCGTATAACGTTGTACAACACAGGGAATATAGCCAAAATTTTGTAATAACTGTGAATGGAAAGTAACCTTTAAAAATTTTATAAAAATTTTAAATTTTTTAAATAAATAAATAAATTTTAAATAAATAAATTTAAAAGTTTAAAACTTAAAAAATATTTTTCAGATAGTTTTTAAGTGGCTCAGGCATATAAAATAAATTTCAGATTTTAAAAGTCACCTTAATAATTACTGTGAGAAATGGGTAACCCGTCTTAAAGCTCACTCTGAGGTATTTTTAATTGACCTTAATTCCAAACGTACATTTTTGTCTAAAAATTCTAAAATTTTAGTTAATTTCTAAAATTTGTTCTCATCTGTCAATGCAACTAGTTTTTCCAATGGAATATTGATTATAATTGCTTGGTAATTTATGTTTAGTTTTTGTTTATTCTAAGAAACTTTAAGAATACATTTTGTTTTCCTGAACTTGTCAATAATACATATATCACTATCATATTATCCTTATGCTCACTTAAGGAGTAAATAAAGTAAAAAACATTAAAATAGTGTCAGAACCAAATTAAATCTCACAATGACAGGAGGACTAAGTTATGGAAATTTAACATTATTGACATTAGGTTGGGAAATAAGAAAAAGTTTAAAATGAAAAATTAATTATGAATAACTTGGTGTTTAAATAAAATTTTGATTTTAAAAATGGAATTCTTTACCCCTCTTCTATAGGCTATCCACTCTGTTGCTTGGCATCATGAAGGAAAACAATTTATTTGCAGTCATTCAGATGGCACTTTGACTATATGGAATGTGAGATCCCCTGCTAAGCCTGTACAGACGATAACTCCACATGGTAAGAATGTATCCCTTTTAAATACTACCTAAATTGTGATGGACAGTAAACTGTTTTGAGTTTGCATTTGGATTTGTTTGTTTTTGATGATAAGGATGGGGTTTCTTTCGTTTTGAATTTTAAATATTTATACATATAGAAATAATTTGTAACAACCAGGTAAATAAAATCTCAAATAACTATATTTGCGGTTGAAATTGCAAATATGAGCTTTGAGAAAATGAAGTTACGTAATCTTCTGAGTATTCTTTTCTCCAGTAGTCCAAAAAGTAGATAATTTTGTGAGTGATATAGGACTTACTTTAAACTGTTGTCATCTTAAAGTTATCAGTTGCAAGTTGCTAATGTATATATAATATGTACTGAAACACTTGGAACTCTAAGAAGGTGATTTTATACATTAAAGTATTGTTTTCAAAGTCCCCAAAATGACCCCAAGTTTGATTCACTAGGAAGACTCATAGGACTCAGCAAAAGGATGCAAAGCAAAATCAGCACAGGGAAAAGGCACATGGGGTGAAGTCTGGAGGAAGCCAGGTTCAAGCTTCCAACAGTCTTCTCCCAGTGGAGTCACACAGGACGTGCTTTTAATTCCTCTAGCAATGAGTTATTACCACATGTGTGAAACGTTATCTACCAGCGAAGCTCACCTGAGCCCAGAAGTCCATAGTTTGTATTGATGTCAGTCCACAGGTACCCTCTGCTTTAGCATGTACCAAAATTTTAGATGCTCAGAAGGAAAGCAGAGATTGGTCATAAACCATATTGTTTGTATAGTTAATATAGCATAGTGTGCCACCCTTATCAGTCTTGGAATGGTGGAAGCTGTCTTGAAAGCCAAGTTACCAGTTGCCAACCAAGAGAGCTAATCTTGCAAGCTGACCTTTCTAGGGATAGCGGTCTCAAACCTGCTTTGTTAACTTTTTTCTGTACAAGTAATATATACAGAACCTCCATGAAGGTTTTATTAGGGTGCTTATGAACACATTATGAAGACCTTGTTTGAATTTTGGATGAGGCCTAGGAATTTGTATTTCTTTATTAATCTGCATTCTCCCAATTCTACCCTAAGAGATTCTTAACCAGCAAATTTAGGGAAATAAAAGGAACTGTTTTTTAAATTGGTAGCATACTAAAAGAGTACTTTTGTAGTTATTGCTAATGTTTCATTGTTTGCTTTAAAATATGAATGCCCACTTTTTTTTTAAAAATTGGTACATTCTGAATTATTACAATGTAGAAAATAAGCAATCAAATTAAAAACTTATCTTTCTGTAGCAATATGCATTTTTAGACTTGTTTGTTTTCTGGTAAAAATAACAATTCTTTTAGCCACATATTGTAATATATTTTACCACTGCTTTTTGGTAGCAGTCATCTTCTGGAAAAGCACTTATTTTAAATTTGCTACAGGTCTATTTATGTGTGCCTCCAGGATAGCCCTTTTGATAGTAGGTTCCAGTTTTCCCTATTGTATGTTTGTTCTTCCTTCTGTTAGTGCCTAAGTCCCTAATCTTTGTGGTACTCCTGAGTATTCCCATACATTTTAGCATCTCCCAACCCCACTGGAACCTAGGAATTCAGAAAACCAAAACAGTAGATGAGTAGTTTCAAGACCTTTAATTTCAAATCCAGAAAGAAATAAAAATAATATTGAAGATGGTAGAAATATGTAATATTGGTTTTAAAGTTTTAAGTTTATCTAAGTTTGTTTGTTTTTGTTTTTTTTGGTTTTTTTTGGTTTTTTTTTTTTTAAGTTTATCTAAGTTTTTATCTTTTTTTGTAAGTCTAGTACAAAGAGGTTTTTTTCTTTCAGACCATTTGAGAGTAAGTTTTCAACATATTGCCCAATCATCCCGAAATATTTCAGTATTTGTTTCTTACAAAGACATTCTCTTATATCACCAAGTTTTGCCATTTATCAAAAGGGTCTATGTGCAGGATAGATTTAGTTGTCATGTTTCTTTAGTCTCATTCAAACTGGAACTGTTCTTGAGCCTTTTCTTGACTTTCCTAACTGATAAATTTTGAACATTACAAGTCAATTATTTTATAGAATGTGTCTCCATTTGGTTTTGTCTGATGTTTTTTCATGTTTAGATTCATGTTGTACATTTTCAGCAGGAATATCCCAAAAGGATTGATGTGTTCTTTTTGCAGCCTCAGGTGGAGCTTATGTTTGATTTGTCCTAGTGATGTCTCATACTCTGATCCCTTGATTAAGCTTCTGTCTACTAGGTCTCTCCATTATAACGTTATTTTTTCCTTTTGAAATTAATAAGTGTTTTTGATTTGTTCTTGTAATCAATAAGTGTTTTGATTTGAAGGAAATATTTGAGACTCTGTAAACATACCGTTCCTCATCAAATTTTTACCCTCTGGTTTTAGTATCTGTTGTTGTTTCTTGGATGGATTACTTATTGGTTACCAAATGGTGATTTTCTATTTAATCTTGATACTTTTTTTATACTAAAAACTTAAGACCTTGAGAGCAGACTTTTAGAAGTAGCATAAATAGATTTCTACAGGGTTTGTAATATCTTAGCAAAAAAGGGTAACTAGTTAAAATTACTTTTTTCAAACAAGACAAAGAATATTTGATATAATAAGTTTTTTTCAAAATTAGAATCCAAACAAAATGTAAAAGTACATTTTTTGCTGTGGCAGATGTTAGGAAGTTGGATGGCATTTGTTGGCACAGTATAGCAGCCTAAAAATGTAGATCATCAGAAGTACTGTTTCTTTATAAAATATGAATTATTTTCAGCAACAGTCATGTGGTAGATACCTGCCAAAGTTAAATTTATGCTGATAGTTGAGTTCAGTGGCAAAACTAAGTGCATTTTTATACATTAAAGCACAAAAATGTGTTTTTCATACAGTAACAAGGTATCACATATTCCATGTATACATATACCATATTTGTGGTGTGCAATTTTTGGTATACTAAATATCTGCTTTGATGGATTGAAATTTAGGGCTTTTTTTCATTACTATCTTGTGTTGTGGTCTCTTGCTCTTACTTTCTAACAGTTACGGTAAATCTTGGGTTTTTTTCATATCTAAACCATGTAAGGTAGTGGTTAAGTATATCTTATTCTTAAAAAAAATTAATAAGCGTTACCTTGATAATTTTTTTTTAAATTTTTATTATTTATTTATTTATGGCTGTGTTGGGTCTTTGTTTCTGTGCGAGGGCTTTCTCCAGTTGCGGCAAGTGGGGGCCACTCTTCATCGCGGTGCGCGGGCCTCTCCCTGTCGCGGCCTCTCTTGTTGCGGAGCACAGGCTCCAGACGCGCAGGCTCAGTAGTTGTGGCTCATGGGCCTAGTTGCTCCGCGGCATGTGGGATCTTCCCAGACCAGGGCGCGAACCCGTGTCCCCTGCATTGGCAGGCAGATTCTCAACCACTGCGCCAGCAGGGAAGCCCTACCTTGATAATTGATTGGAACTGACTGTACTTTTATTTATTCATTCAACAAATATTGGTTCTACTATGTGACAGGCACCATTCTACACCTTGGAACACATAAGCAAAATGTAAGTGAAAGTACCTGGAAACTGACATGCTATATACATATGTGATTATAGTAAATATAAATTTGGATATCTTATTTACTTGGTAGGATAGGACCAAAAGATTTTTAGATTAGTTTTCCCCAAAATGTATTTCACGATGCTAATTTTTCCTATGTTAATGAGTTATTTGGTGAAAAGGTATGTTATGATCAAAGAAGTTTTAGAAATGCTGAATTAAAATTGAACATTTTCTTCACTACAAGACTTCTTAATCTTTAACGTACACTATGAATTTCTAAGAGGGAAGGTACGTATACACATGTATACATACATTTATACGATTGACCCTTGAAAAGCACAGGGTGTTGAGGTGCTCATCGCTTCCCAGCAGAAAATCTGCATATGACCTAAAGTCAGCCCTTGGTGTCTGTGGTTCTACATCTGTAGTAGTCTAGTATTTACTACTGAAAAAAATTTGCACATAAGTGGGCCCATGCAGCTCAAACACATGTTGTTCAAGGATCAACTGTATATTTATTATTTATGTTGGTTTATATATTAATTTATTTTATGTAGCTTTTCCCAAACTTATTTGACTTTAGCATCTTTTGTTCACAGAACATCTTGTGGTTGTCTAGGGTTCTGTGGAATACACTTTGGGAAATGACGGCCTGGTGCTTGAATTATAATTTAATTATAAGACAGTTCCCCAGATTTGGTAGCTATGTTCAGTTTACCCTCTGGTGGCATCATTCATTGCTAAAGCTGTTTGATAGTGGACTCTTATTCTGTGGGGCATAGCAGTTATCTAGATAATGATGATAAAATGGCCAAGAAAGGAGAATAATTTGAATTCATTTAAGGTAATTTTCTGATATAAAGTTGTATAATTTTATGCATATCAAGATGGTTGATAGTCATATTTTTTCAGAAAGTCTCTATTTGGGTGTCTGAAATTACTCAACAGATGATTTTTGACCAAAACAAACAAAAAGTGATATCTCCCTTTAATCTAGTTTTTATGAATATCAAAGAACATTTCCCTGGCAGTCAGACAATCTGGAATGTAATTCTAGCTCTTCTGTCTGTGAAATACTTTGTAGAGATAATTACTGTTTTCTGGAACTTCGTTTCATCGTATGTAAAATGAAAGGATTGAACAAGGTGATTTTTAAGGTGTAAAGTTTTATGATTGTGTGGAAATTAAGCAGGATTTGTACCATCTATTGACACTGCAAAGTCATTTCATCTTGGTGGGCTGTAAATTCTGTATGTCTGTATGGTAAGCCTAGTGGGTAAGCTCTACTTCCCTCTCTCTCTCTTTTGGCTTGTTTCTCTCCTATGGCAGATAGGCTTTCATTTTTTAGGAGGGAAGAACTTTGGTAGTCCTGGCATGGCTCAGGTACTTACCCTGAAGCAGTCATCATGGTTAAGTGATTTGCTGACCCAGGGCCCCAGAGGATCTCCCATGTAACCCTGGGTATTTGTGTGTGATGTGTTTGCAGAGTGAGATTTTTCTGCTTTTGTCATGTTCACCAAAGTCAGATTATTCTCAGAGGAAATGGAGATGGTAGATAGTCAAAATCAATAGGTATCCATTATAGGAAATGACATTTTAAGATTTAGTTCGTGGAGCTTATTCATCAGTACAATCAATCCATTTATCAAAGAATAACCCAGGATTAGAGAACCTCTATTCTGTTAAGCGTTGCTGAAGGAAAGATAAATTCAAAGTTCACATAAGTAAAGGTAACTTAATGTAATATTTTAAGGATGTGACATATTAAAATTTTCTATTAATCTACTTTTAAGATTTACCTGAAGCATAAAACATTCAATAAGTAACAAATCCATACAGCAGTTCTTTAATGTAGTCCATTACAGAGTTTTCCCTAGTTCTTATATTTGGGTGTTACAAGATAGCGAAGAGCCGAGCAAGGTTATTTTAGTCAGAAGGTGCAAAGACATAATCAAAAGCAGGGTATTCTTGGAAAACTGCTAATAGTTTAATATGACCAATGTTTAAAATTCCTTTGGGCGAGTAGCAGGAAACTAAGACAGAACTGCATACAGAGGCAAAAATATACATTGTAGTATGCTAAAGAGTTTGGACTTCATGATGGAGACCTAGGAAATGATGTTATAGTGAGAAATATAAAATTTATATTTGGAAATACTGCTTTGATGGTATTGCATCAGATGATCTGGGAGCAGAAGAGGGAGGTCAATTAGGAAGCTGTTGTCAACAGTAAATAATGAAGATGTCAATTGTGACTGCTAATGAGAAGAAATGGACATACAATAATAAAATTCTGGAATTACAATCAATAGGACTTTGTTGATTGTGGCTGGGTAATTTTGGGGGATGGGAAGCAGGGCATAGTAAGAGACAAGAAGAAATCACATGTTACATGGAGGTTTATGTGATTTATTAAGTTGAGTTTTCTATTTAACCAGATCTTTTCAATGATTTATCAAACTAGTTCACAGGTAGTTGAAAGAGTAAGCACAAATTTTTCTACTGAGGTGGCATAGCAGTTAAGAAGTAAAATGACACTTAGTGGTGAAATCCAGTGATGCTCTAAATGTTTAGTTATATGTGCTTTATAAAATCTTAGCTAGTGCCTTATTACTTGATTTGATTTAGAAAATGGTTAGTCTAGGATTACAGATGAATAAACCTTTCAGGAACATAAGCAATAATCAGTGGCATAATTTTAAAAACCTGAGTTGAAAAAAAGATCAGAGTATGCAAATCAGAAGGACTCACTAATTTCCAAGCAAGATTAATGAAAAATCACTATAAAAACTGTAACATTTTTAATTTATAGAGATAATGAAACTACTCTCTTAGCATCCTTGCATGGGGTGGACAAAAAGTTTATTTATAAAGAAGTAAAAATCAGACCGGCTTTAAACTTTAAGTTTAAATGCTGGACACAGTAGAGCAATAGCAAAAGACTATTGAGCAAGACAAAAGTTAAGAATTTTGTACCTGGCCAGGTTTTATGTATCTGGTCTTCTTCAGAGCAAACATTTAAATTCCTGACTGAAAGGTCATATATCTCTGAACAGATTGAAATAGAGGTTGAAATTCTTACTTTGTTCCTTGTACAGCATGAGGGACTAGCTTTCAGACTTAAGCCTCCTTTTTTCCATACCTTTCTGATTTCCCCAATTCTCTCTCCCACCTCAAGAAACCAGTCTTCTCCCCTGGCAGTCCTTTCCTGTCCCTTGATCTGGTGTTCTACTTAACTCTATCACTAGTGACTTGTTGGTTCTTGTAAGTTAGGATGCCAGAGGTTCAAGATTCCGTTGCGTCATGATTTTCTGCATAAAGAGGTGAAGAGATGTTTCCCTGGGATCTAAAGGCAGAATTAGATGTTCTAATACCAGTTGAATGGTGTGTATTTATAAAAATTTAATGTAATAAAAGTGCCATTTCATATCAGTGGGGGAAGCTCTGATGGTTCAGTAATAAGGCTGGCAGGTGCATACCTGTATCACAACTCGTCACATTGTACACTTTAAATACTTGCACTTTATTGTCTGGCAATTATAGCTCAATAGAGCTACACAAATAGTGCCGAAATTATTAAAGAAAAAATACCTTCCCTATATCAAAATATACTTCAGAAAATAAATGTAGTAAATGAAACTATAAAGCAATTACAAGAAAAAGCAAAAAAAAAAAAAAAATTGTAATGATATTTGTGTGGGGAAGAACTTCCTAACCATGAAACCAAAGAGGCGGTGACCAAAAAGAATGATAGTTTTTTTTCATACACATACACATATGATGGTACGGGATCGTAGCGTACCAGCCTCTTCTCCCTAAACGTTCCCCGGCATTAGCAGCCCAGTCCCCTTTCCTGCCCCACCAGGTAAGCTATGTCAAAAACCTTACAGGTGTTCTTCCAAAATATATGCATTTCTAAAATCATATGTATTTACACACACATATACAAACATATGAGATTTTTTGGTCATTGTTTTACAAAAATAGAATTATATTAGTCTTTTTTGCATCTCACTTTTCTTTTTTTTTAAATAAATTTATTTATTTATTTATTTATGGCTGTGTTGGGTCTTCGTTGCTGTGTGCAGGCTTTCTCTAGTTGCGGTGCGCGGGGGCTACTCTTCTTTGCGGTGCACGGGCTTCTCATTGTCGGGGCTTCTCTTGTTGAGGAGCACAGGCTCTAGGCACACAGGCTTCAGTAGTTGTGGCACGTGGGCTCAGTAGTTGTGGCTTGCAGGCTCTAGAGCTCAGGCTCAGTAGTTGTGGCACACGGGCTTAGTTGCTCCACGGCATGTGGGATCTTCCCGGACCAGGGCTCGAACCCGTTTCCCTTGCATTGGTAGGCAGATTCTTAACCACTGCACCAACAGGGAAGCCCCCTCACTTTTCTTAATCCACTGTACTTGAGGAAAATCTCTCCATGTCATCTGGCATAGCCCTAATTCCTTCATTTTAATGGTAGTGTGTCAGCCAATTGTTTGTCTCACAGTTTTTCACAGTTTATTCAGCCATGCCAAATTGATGGGCATTAACTTTATTTTCAGTTTCTGATCACTACAGATTGTGCTGCCTTTACCTTTCTGTACGTATTCGATAGGAATTGGTCCTTTTGTTTCTGTGGAATAAATGCTTATGAGTAGAATTACTACTCCTCGAAATTTGCTAGTTTCACATATTTCTATTTTTCATAAATGTTCTCAAACTGCTTTTCAAAAAGACTGTATCCTTCGCATTTTTACCAGCCACGTATAAGTACCTGTCTTCCATTGTTCCTGCCAACAGTGGTATTATAGCTCATTTTACTTTCTTTTTTTTTTAACTTCCTGTTTGCCCAGAGTCTTAGAGTTGGCCAGAGATGAATGACTGGGGCCTTTTCCTTTCCTAGTTCTTTCCTGGACATGCACACTGCCTTGCACATGTATACAGCCTTTTAGATCCCTAGAGTATGTCCAGTTCTTCAGGATTTTTTAAGAACTCCTGCCCAGGATCTTATTTGCCTCAACTAAAACCACAGCCTTAGGCAGCTGTGATATCGCCTGCAGATTGCTATTATTTCTGTGATGCCCTGGAGGCAGGGCTTTTTGTCTCCCGGAGCTGATGTCTGCTCTGTCAAGTGAAATCCCCACAATGCCTTGGGAGTAGAGTTTTTCAGGGAGCTGCAGACTGGGACAAAGTACTGACTGCCCTCTAGGGGATCTGGTTTTAAAGCAACTGCAGATAAACTTCGGTCCTCTCTGTTGGCTGATGATGCTATTGCCTTTTCATTGTACTGGGCCTCGGAGCCGGGGAACAAAGGGAATAGGAATAGCCCTTGTCAAAACATCCCAGTCCCCCTTGTCTTACCAAGGTTTGGTCATTTCTGTTGAGTAGATCATGTTAACGCTCATTTTGTGGCTTCAGTTAATTTGCAGAGTTCTGAAGTGATTAATTGTCTTGCTAGTATTTCAATTTTAGTAAGTGAGCGAGTTCAAGGAGGTCACACTTTGTCATTCTGGAAGTCAGTCTCCTTTTTTAGTTTTGTTAGCTGTTCATAGGCATTGAGCCCACCATGTGAACTTTAAGGTCATTTTGTCCACATCTAAGAAAAGCTGTTGGAATTCTAATTACATTAAATTTGTAAGTTAATTTTGGAAGAATTGCCATTTTAGGATTTTAAGTTTTCTTAAATAGAAACATGATTAAGACTGATAGACTTATTTAATCAATCACAAGTGACACTAGGGAGAGTATTTGCAACATATGGACACAATGTTAATGACCTTTGAATATTAAATTTATTTTTAAATATAAAGAAGATAACATACAAGCACGGGTAAAAGATATAAGTTATTTTTGAAAGAAGAAATACAGATGATCATAAAGCCTAAGAATTTTCCATTAGGGATTAAATCAATACAAATTAAAATGAGATACCCTTTCCACTTACCAAATCAGAAAAAAAAAGAGCACTGTTCAGGAAGCATGTGGCAAAATACTCTCCTACACTTTCTTCTTCCTTTCTGGAATACAGTTCTACCTAAGTATCTCTTTTCTAGAAATTAATCCTAAAGAAAAATTATTAATTTATTCACTGACTAAATAGTTATTGAGTGTCCACTCTGTGCCAAACAATGTTTGCCACCATGGATGTATCAACAGAAAACACACACTTAAAAACCTTTGCTTTCATGGAATTTACATTCTTGTTGGTGAGGCAAACAACAAACAAAAGAAAATACAAACTACATTAGAATGAGCTAGTTACTATGGGGGAAAAAGCTGGGAGAGAGGATAAGAAGTGTTGGGATAGCGGTGTGTGTTTGGGATCTTCACAAATAGTATAATAATGGTGAGACTGATTAATCCCTAAGAAATGGGAATAATGTGTTTTATTTTCTTTAATTTTTCTGAGTTGTTAATACAATGAACATGTAAAAATAGATAACAGAAATCAACCTTTTTAAAAATAATCAAAATTCTTTGACAGTATGAGTTTCTGACACATTTTATAGAGGTTGGTTTATTTTAGCAGTCTTCTGGACATTGCAATGGATGGATTTTACTTTAAGAGAATAAATGTAAATGAATTTATTAGCATAGGGATTTAATTTTGCAGCCTGTCACTCTGGGTGAAAATATGATTTAGATTTATTTTTCTCAAATAAGCTATTTTAAAACTTGAATTCATTGAGCAAGTTGAGACCCTATTTTGCTTATCTTCAATTAAGAACATTGGAAAGACTGAATTTCTCTTACTAGAATTTTATCACATAAATGTTGTTGACAAGTTATTTTATTTACTTTTTGGCACTGAATTTCAAACCATAAATTGATCATTTAAAATATCTTATTTTGTGTTAAATACTTCTTTCAAGACCACTTTAAAATGTTTCATGGTGGATTTCATTATATTTCATTTTATAAACTATCAATGTATAAGAGTTTAGAGTAACTTAGAATTTTAGAATTTAATGCAGGAAAATATATTTTAGGAAAACAGTTAAAGGATGGGAAGAAGCCAGAACCATGCAAGCCTATCCTCAAGGTGGAATTCAAAACGACCAGACCTGGGTAAGATTTTACTTCATTGACAGTATTCATTGTATATAATTACTGAAGTAGCACTGATGGCTCTCTTATCATTTATTTTTGAAAGCCTACTTTAGAATGGTCTAACCCAGTCATAAATTTTATGCATTCTTTATTTAACAAGATAACTAAAATGGATAATTTTAAGATAAAATATTTCATTGTGTTGTCTCTGTCTTTAGTAGTTTCACAGTATATCTTGGAAAGTTTGAATTATTTTTCTTGTCCAACTTTATATGTTCTGTTAGCTTAGTCTTCAGTAGCAGTAGTGTTTATTCACTAGTGAAAATTGTGGAATAAGCAGTGAAGAAAAAAGATTTAAAATTTAACCTATTTATACAATATATGTTCATTATGAAAGTTATAAGTATTCTTCAAAAATTAAATCTTATTTTAAGAATATTTGACAATTCCAATAATAAGTACAGCTTAATATCAAAAGAAGATCATCAGTTATATTTGAAGAGACTGATTTACACTGTGAATTAGGTATAAGATTTATATGGTTTTTACAATTTACATATCTTACATATTTTTTTGTATATATCAAATGTTATATTTAAAAATATAATAAAGGAAAAAATTTTTTAAGGTTTCTTTGAAAATTCCACATCTCTTTAACCTCTGAAGGAGCCCCTTTATTTATGTTCTAGTTTCCTAGGAAAGGTGTATGGTTTTATTTACTAGAGCTATGTTGTAAGAGAGTGAATTTATGTAGTATATATAGTGCAGTGGTTCTCAAATTATGGTCCCTGGGCCAGCAGCCTTAGATGAGAACTTGTTAGAAATGCAAGTTCTCAGCACTCACCCCAGACCCACTGAATCAGAAACTCTGTCTGTGGGTGAAGCCCAGCAATCTGTTTTTACTAGACCTGCAGGAGATTCTGATGCACACTAAAGTTTAGTACCACTGGCACATTTTTTTATATACCAGCTTATAACCACTGGTTATTATAACTGGCTTACTTCCCTTTTCAATCTGTTCTTTTCTCAGTCTAATTCAACTCAGCCTTTTTCTCATTCAAAAAAAAGATAGTAGGCTGAAGAATCTTAAGATTGCTGTTATTTTTCCTTGATCCTCTTTAGCCTTCCTCTGGGACCCAGAAGATATACTGTGTTCAGACAAAAGGTTGAGTGAACTCCAAGAGGAATAGCATCTGTTTAATTGACCGTGGCATCCCTCACTGTGTGACCTTTGACACAGAGTTATTTGACTTCTTTGTGCTTTAGTTTCCTCATTTATGACATAGATGTGATAATAGGTCAAAAGGTTGTTGTAGTGAATTAAGTGAGATAATCATGTATTCAAAACATTTCACACAGTGCCTGGTACATAATGAACTTTCTATAAACGGTTGCCCTTATTTTTATTGGGAAACCTCCAACTACCAATTGCCTTTTATTTGCTGTAGTTGTTCTATGGCAAAGGTATGTGAATAGGAAAGCATAACAGCGAAACGGGGTGGGGTGGAGAACCAGAAGAAAAAACGCTATGTTTATGATACAACATAAAATGAATTGTCTAAACATTTAAACTAACAGTGCTAACTGTCTTCTGAATTATCTAATCATTTTAACAACTAATGGTTGGCAACAAAGGCAAAAATACAAGGAAGACTTTTTTTTTTTCCTCTCTGTGTTCTACCTATTCCCGTTTTCACTCCTATATAGTGGTAATATTTATAAGTTCCGGGTTTCTTCAGTATGGCAGTGATATTTTTCCTTTCATAGGATCAGAAATGAAAAAAGTCTGGCTCTTTTGTATGCATTTGTAGGTACTGTTAAATAGATCAATAGGATAACCCTCTGGTAACAGTCTTCTCCAGCTTTCTAATTTCTTTTTTCACCTGGGATAAGATTTTCAGTAAATTAAATGAGCTCTTTTTTTTCTCCCTCCATGACTCGTTTCCTTGAGATATCTCCCCAGAATTCTAGCACATAGCCAACATTGGGAACTACTGGAACACCCCTCCCATCGAGAGCAGAATCACCCTCCATTAAGCAAGCTAGGCAGCTCTCAACCTTTCCTGTTCCTAGCAAGTGTCTCGGGCAGGTGCCAGCAGAATGTGTTCTATCAGTTCATGTTGGCAAATTACCAGATTTTATTAGAAGGGCCATCCTTCCCTGCTCAGAATCTTCCACATTTTCTTCTCTTACCTAGAAATAATTCAAGGCTGAAGAATTCCCTCTCATCCTTTATAGTTCAGCGTAGATGTCACTACTTTTAAGGATGTCTTGGCCATGTGGACTAGATTGTGTCCCCTAGTAATATACTCTCAAAGCATGCTGTATTTTTCCTTTCTAAAACTTATACTTGTCATTAATAATGAAATTATTTGTTTAATGCATGCCTTTCCCATTAAATATTCAGATTGATGAAAGCATGAGGCATACCTGTCTCACTTCTAATTGTCCTAGCACAGTGTTATTGAATGTAAGGAAGAAGAAGATAGGCTGGTGTATAGAAAAGCACAGCCATGAAGACTTAGCTGTTTTCTGTTAATGATAAACTAGCTGTTACTGTTAATGTTAAAGGTAAACTGACAAAAAATGGAATCAAGATGTTGTGTAACTTTTATTTTCTAATAAAGTATATATTACACCAGGGTAGACAAGATTTTTCCCTTACATAGGGAACAGTGACAACTTAGTTAATATTACATTTTAATAGCACTTTTATTAAAGATATGCAGCTATTCTTTACATGGCCAGTTCTTAATAAAGAGTCAAAAATTAAATGGTAAGTCAATTCTGTTGAAGCTGTTTTTTGTAAAATCTAACGTGACTCAAGTGGGAAGTCCTGCAGCCAGTGATGCTTGAGCAACGTGATTAGAGCATGAGCTCTTGAGCCGGACCACCTGCGTCTGAATCAGCCTCAGCTGTCCACTCAGGTGCTACCTTCGGCAGATCAACTAAGCTTTCTGTGCTTGTCCCTTCTCTGTAAGGTGGGAATGAGAGTAGTACCTACCTCAGAGTTGCTATGAAGATACAACAATTTATATAAAGCACCATTTGAAAGAACCACCAGGTTGAGGGGAAGCCTGTCTGTTAGGGAACCTAAAAGTGAATATGATCACAGCTAAATATGGCAGTTTAGTTACATTTGGAGAAGCACAGCTAAGAGATTAGTTTACTCCCTTTCTTCATAACACATGCTATGACAAGCCTTTTGTGTACAGGACCAGAATGGGTCTCTTGCAAGTTATTCAGCTCTGCTACTATAGCCCCAAAGCAGCTGTAGACAACTCTTAATTGAATGAATGCAGCTGTGTTACAATAAAACTTTATTTACGGACTTGGAAATTTGAATTTCATATAATTTTCAGGTATCATTGTTCTTTTGGGTGATTTTTTCAACTACTTAAAAACGTAAAATCCATTCTTAGTTTGCAGGCCATACAAAAACAGGCAGTGGGCCATAGTTTGATGACCCTTGATAGTCACACACATACATACGCATGATGTAGTTAAGTTAATCTTTAAGGAAAAGTTGTTGGGCTTTTGTGTTTGTTTATCCACTTACTCTACCCCACTCCCACCCCTGGTGCCAGAATTTGTTTTCAAGTAGTTGAGTAGATATGGTGATTTCTTTAATTTTATATGTGGGCTAAAAGCTGTAGGTAGATTACCTATGTAATATAAAAAACCAGATTACAGTAAAAACTCAGGGTACATTCATGATATTCATGAAAATATCTAAAGATCTATTTCAATAATCCTCACAAACTTGCTACCATTGAGTTTCCCCCACTGCTACCAGTGTCGTGTTTCTGATGAGAGAATCCTAACTCTCAGAAGCCCCAAAACTCCCCTGTGCACAAAGTTATTTCTCCAGAACACGGGCTCACTTTCTATGATTTTTATCCTTCTTGACTGTAGATTGTTCTTAAATAACTGTATCTGTTAACACTTGTGCTGGGCCTGCTATGTGTGTGCTGCCAAAGTGCTTTACGCGTATTTATTTAATCTTAGCAACAACCCCATGAGGCAGGTATTATCTCATAGATGAGGAAACTGAAGAAGAAAGGTTGAGTAACTTGCCCAAACTCATACAGCTCATAAGCAGAAGAGCCCAGATTTAATTAAGTCTGTACTCTTACCTGTACTCTACTACTGCCTGCTCTCTGTTCACATTAACCACCAATCCCCAAGATTACACTCATACCTGCAGATCTCCCAGCAACAATTGCTCTGCTAAGCTGCTTGCTGAAACTGCAGATGAAGAAACTCACCTTCAATTCATTTACAGATATGTTGATCATTGACGACAGTGTTTTGGGATCACAGGTTTGGTAATAGTCTTTACATCAATAAGTATGTTTGTATTTTCTCATCCATGGAGCCTCTGCTTTTCCCTGAACTCTTGCCACCAAAGTATTGTTCAGCAGATGTTCCGTCTGCTCATCCATCTCTCTCATCCATCTCAATTCTTGCTAAGCCATAGCAGCAAGAAGAGAAACCACATTCAGAACCACAGGTGGTTTCCTTTTGTCTTAGCAATTCTTATATTCTTAGTTGAGACAAAAATCTTATATCTTGAACTCAAGACCCTTACTTAGATGGCTTGGCTTTCAAGCACCAAGAAGAAAAGAATTAGTAGATAAAGTGAACATCCATTATTTGCCAGGTATTCTGCTATGCAATTGGAATGCATTATCTTTCATAATTCTCATAACAGCACTGTGACTTGGGTACTTTTATTGTCTCCTTTTAGGATTATAGATAATGAGCCATGGAGAGCTTAAGTAACTCGCCTCATGAAGTAACAGAGCTGGAATTTGAGCCCAGGTTGACTCCAGAGCTGGAGCTCTTCATCAGTGTACTAGGCAGTATCACAAATAGCCTGGGTTAGGATGGGATTATCCTAATGATTCACAAGTCACTCAGTTCACCAAGAGCTGTATTCTCTTTTATATTTGCTAGTTTATCAGGTCATCTTTTTAAATTTAATATTAAATCATACTCAATACAAGTAATCACACTAATGTGAGATGAGAGATCTGTCTGTGCCTCTAACAGGCTGGATAACTTAATGCAAGTAACCCTAGCTACTCAGGACTAGAGAGTTTCACAGATTGCTTCCAGGATGCATATTTAATTCTAATTTGATGATTCCCACGTTTGATTTTATGGTATCCCTTTGTGGTCATGGCACTTGGTCTTATACTCACTGTTTAGGAAAAATCCACAACCAGATTTACATTTAATTGTACCTAATGAGAAAAGACCTCTTTGAGTCTCTTAAAATTTCACATGCATCATCAGATAACCTTCCCTGTTTTCATGTTACTTTTACCATGTTGGTCAGCAAGTTTCAACCTCAAATTGGCTAATTCTCATTGTATCACTATCTTCAGAGACATTCTTATGACCCACCCCAGATTTATCTGTATTATATTCATTGTCTCAAAAGTTGAACATTTTCTCCCAGTCTTACTCTTCAAACCTTGTACCTAACTGGGATAAATTATTGTTCACTTTCTTGATTTTAAGATAACATTTGATGTGCAGTGCCTTAACGAACACTATTATGGTATAATCCTGTGTAGCTAGAAAAGTGAGACTACTAGATTGATAGCTCTGTCTTCTGACATCAGAATACTTCATTTAGTAGCTATATAAGTATATGCTCAAGATTGGGTTTTTTGTCCGTGGCTTCTATCAATTTAAAGTACTAAGATTCCTCTATTTTTAAGCTTCTCTCTATATTAGTTTTTTTTTTGAATTTTATTTTATTTGTTTTTTTATACAGCAGGTTCTTATTAGTTATCCATTTTATACATATTAGTGTATATATATAGGCAATTCATTACTGCTGAAATATAATTGATATCACATATTTAATTAAGTCTACTGATATACAAATCCATTTTTATATCATTAGCAAGTTTTACTTGTTAATTTTGTTTGAAAGTAAACGTGTATCAAGCCCTTGAAATATATTTAACCAGTAGTGGTTACTAGAATGGAGGTGATGTTTCCTGAGTATAAGACAAAGAAGCACATACAGAATGGCTCCCTGACAGCTCAGAACCCTTTAGCACCAAGGCTCCCAGCACTGGTGTTTTATCCTGGAAGACACTAAAATAAAGATGTAGAAAGGAAGACTAGTAGACTCTGAACAGGGGGAGAAAAAAGGAAACCCAGGATATCAGGTTCTTGAAGTGTTTGTAGGAGAGAGTAAGGAAGCATTGTTTACTTCTGTAGAAAGATGGATTAGAATGATAACAGAAGAAAAATTAGGAGATATATATTGTAGGAAGGATTAATTTGTAAGGGTACTTTATTAGCATCATTTCAAACATGAGCCAGGATATAGGGACATTAAATTTAAGAAAGAAAAAGAAATGGGTGGATTCACAATAGAAAATACTCATTTAGAACATGTATTTAGTGAATTCACCAGTATATATGAGTAGCAGTTATATGTCATCAAGAGTAAGATGCAGATTTTAATTTTTACTTTAAATTAGGGAAGACCTCCATATGAGTATTGGCAGAAAAGAAAGAGCCTTTGGAATAGGAGACACTGAAAATGAAATAATTTTTTTATTTTTTTTTACATTATTATTTTTTTAACATCTTTATTGGAGTATAATTGCTTTACAATGGTGTCAGTTTCTGCTTTATAACAAAGTGAATCAGTTATACATATACATATATCCCCATATCTCTTCCCTCTTGCATCTCCCTCCCACCCTCCCTATCCCACCCCTCTAGGTGGACACAGAGCACCGAGCTGATCTCCCTGTGCGATGCAGCTGCTTCCCACTAGCTATCTATTTTACATTTGGTAGTGTATATATGTCCATGCCACTCTGTCACTTCGTCCTAGCTTACCCTTCCCCTTCCCCGTGTCCTCAAGTCCATTCTCTATGTCTGCGTCTTTATTCCTGCCCTGCCCCTAGGTTCTTCAGAACCATTTTTCTTTTTTTTTTAGATTCCATATATATGTGTTACCATACGGTATTTGTTTTTCTCTTTCTGACTTAACTTCACTCTGTATGACAGACTCTAGGTCCATCCACCTCACCACAAATAACTCAATTTCGTTTCTTTTTATGGCCAAGTAACATTCCATTGTATATATGTGCCGCATCTTCTTTATCCATTCATCTGTCGATGTGCACTTAGGTTGCTTCCATGTCCTGGCTATTGTAAATAGAGCTGCAGTGAACATTGTGGTACATGACTGAAAATGAAATAATTTTAGAAGAAAGTTTTAGAGTGGATTTCTCATGTTGAACCCAAAGTGTACAGATAGAGAAGATAACTTTCTTAAATATTGAAAGCATTGTCATATGATTATATGATCCATTCTTCTGGAAAAATTTTTTGGCCACAGAACCAATAATCTTAGGATTAAGATTAGGTTTTAGGTCCTGAAATGGAACATTGAAGTAGATGACAAGAATAAAACGTGTGGTAGAGGGGAGTGTGCTGGCTAAAGGATGCAGTGCAGCCGGGGAAATTAAATGATGGAAAACAAGAATTCTTGGCCGCTGCTGCAGTGACCAGCACATATTAAGTGCTCAGTAAAATGCTTGTCAAATGGATGAATCATAATAATATCCTGACTTGATTTGTATAGTTTTTCTTGAGTGGCCTAGGAAGCAGAAAAATTTTCAGCATAAGCTACATTTTAACAGTACTTTAATACAAAGTGTAATGACCAATACGGAAATGACATTAAAAATTGGCAAACTATTTTCATGGTATTTCACATGAAAAATGCACTTTTTAAAAAGTTTGATTAGTTGCAAATACTGTTGTAATTCCACTATTCTAAAATAATTTTTTTCATTTGTTCATTTTCCCTGTCTTTTTTCAAATACATATCCATTTTCACTTAATTATATTCTTAGAGCATATTCAGTTTGGTATTTTTTTTCCTACTTAGTAGGTCTAAAGTATTATAGTTTTTATCAATTTTTTAAGTTAGTTTCAAGGGTTGTGTAGTTTACTCAGTCATACCTCCCTTTTTCTGAACACTTAGTTTTTTAATATTATAATCAGGTTTATAATATAATTAATACAGTAGTGAGCATATTTCTCCTGATATTACAGAGGATTCAACAGAAGATTTTTACTATTTTACAATTACAGTAAATTTCCAGTGGTGAAATTTTGAAGATAAAATATTTTTATAAATCTTGACAAATTGCCACATTGCTTTTTGAAAGTATACTTTAAAGAACTGAGTATAAAATATAGTAGTTTCATCCGTCTCATCAATGTGGGATGACTTTTATTGTTTTATTAATCCACTACCTTAAAAATCAGCATTTATGCTTTAGATTTATCTTAAATTCTCTAACCATAATTTGAACTCCTAAATGACTGCTGTTAATGGAAAGGCAGCCTGCTGTCATAATGGGGTTGAAGTTAAATTTGTTTTTATCTGCAGGCAAAGCAGCAATGATTCATAGAAACTTTCTAATTTAATTTTTTGTAAGCAATTGTCCAGCTAAGCTTTTATGTTTTGACGGGGACTAGAAATTATTCATATGCTTTTCTATAGTTTTGAATATGTATTATTTATTAAAATGTACAGCTTTATTTCAAACCTAATTGTTTTCAAAATTGTTCTTGTTATGGCTATTCAGATATCCCCTTCTTATACTGCCTCTAGTTGATTCATTCTACTTTACCTACTACTGAAGCTCATTCTGAGCTTTCCTTCAGTTTCTTCTTCTAGAGCCATGCCTCCTCCATCTCTAACTTGGTTCTCTGGTGCATCCTTAAAGCTTTATGGATTGTTTGAGCTAATGTAAGGGTATATTTTCCATCATTGTACATCCTAATCTACATTTTGTCCCATCCCTAAAATGCTTACACTTGAGATCTGTACATAGACTAAATATCTTAGTGATAGTTCACTGATTATTCTAGTACTTTTACTTAGATGTTTATAATATATATTGATATCAGCTTATATAATTTAGATTATATTTTTCTAGAGGACGAGAATCAAGTCCATGTGAGGCTTTTTCTGCAATAAATGACATTTAAATGTTCTTTTATAAACAAGCTTTGAAATCATACTTGTAACTCTGTGAACCCTCATATATGGTCCATTTAATCAAAAATTAATTCCATATGGCAAAGATTACATTAAAAAGTTTAGATTTCTTTTTGAGAAAAAAGAAAGCCTAATTGTTACATAGTTAAATTCTCCTATGTGTATTGATTCTAGAAAGAACCAGAGTAATACACTAATATGAATTGCTGCTATATCCTTATAAATCTTACGCATCCAAACCAATCTGTATATAAAAACTGTAACAGATTGAAATACCAAAGCATAAGTTTTGTAGAATTTGTAAGGTTAGGATAAGTCTACTAAACTCTGTATCTTTATCTCATTAATTTACCATGTTGATGCTTACTGTTTGTTTTGCCTTCTAGTTTAACTTCACACTACACTTGATGCTCTGTCCTGCAAAGCACAGGTAGAGAAAAGTTATGTTGCCATAGACATGGCAACTTCATCATACTAGCTTTTGTTATGATCATCAGCCTTTTGGGCTACGAGAGAGTACTGTAATTCTTCTAAAGTTATTAAGGTTCATGAAATATTCAGTTCATAGGAGCACTTAAGCAAATTTCTGCATCCAAGGTAGGGAAGGTGTTCTGAGATCTTTTTTCCCTTTCATAATTAATCATTATGGTCCATTTAATCACAAATTAATTGCATATGTCAAAGACTACCTTAAAAAGTTTAGATTCATGAATTCTTCTTCTGCCCTTATCTCCAAATCTGTGGCTTGTAAGCCAGTCATTTAAGTGAGGATTTCACATGTTAGAGGACTGATGCTAAATAACTCTTAAAAATTCTTAAATAATTAAGGAAGACGTTAAAATTTGTCTAGTATAAAGAGAAATCATAGGACTTTGATAAATATCACTATACTAAAGGTCAAAAGTTGATAATTTAGAAAAGAACGCTACTTTATGTCTTTGCGTTGTACAAATAGAACCCCCTTTAACAAACTCAAGCCCACTATTAATACCTTTATTAATTATAATACCCTTTTATATAATTACATAATCTCAATAATTACAATAACCAATTAATTGTTATAACCTTTATTAAAATGAAAACCTGTCATAGCATATTTTCTTTTGTGTGGGCTTAATTTTTAGGTGTATACAAACAGTCCACAAACTAATCTAAGGATCCTTTACACTCTTAATTATGGAAAATCCCAAAGAAATTTATTTATATGGGTTTTATCTATTGATATTTACCATATTAGAAATAAAGGTTAGAATTTTTAAAATATGTATTACTTTACTTGAAAATAATAAAAACCCTTTGCATGTTAACATAAAAATATATTTTAAAATAACTTTAAAATTCTAAAAAAAATGAGTGGAATTGTTTTATTTTGGAAAATACTGATTCAGTGAATCATTCATATCTTCTAGTGTTGATACATTTTATTATGTAATATATTTTTTAATTGTTATTATTACCACTGATCTCATCAGGAAAGTCTTTAAGTATTGGGAAGCTGTGAAGCTCAGCATGACAGATAAAAGTTTTCCAAACTCTTGATATTTTTACCTGAAAGGCTAGATTTTATCATTGTAACCAAATAATCTCAATTGTTTTTCTTAAAATAACAGACTCATTTGATTCATTTTTGAGAAAACGACTATCAGTTACCCAAACCTAACTAATGACAGTTTGTCAGTCATCCTTTAAGCAAAAATAATAGCAATTCAGTTCATAACTCAAACAGTAGTACAAGCGCTTTTCTAGAAATAACTGTCCAATTCAGTATACAGAAGCAGTGCTTTATGTATACCTCCCATTTTCTCAGCACAGTATTAAAAAGACATTTCTTTACATGCTACTAATAGAACCCCTTTTAATAAACTTAAGCCCAAAGGTCAATATGAAAAATTTTAAATTAGTCATTTTACTGCTTCATCAAGGACATTTTAAAGTGAGAGGAAAACACCTCTTTAACGTGTGGCAATAAAAAATACAAATAACTAGTGCTGTTTGGTGCCACTGCTTTGATTCATGCTGAGGTGCCAGGAGTTTTATTCACCTACTGTTACTTTTGTGCCATCAGTGCAAATATCAACATAGTAAAAAGGTGAGAGATGTCTTTATATCACAATGAAAATGGTTTTGTTTTACCCTTAGTGATTGTTTGGAAAAGGTCCTGGGAACCCCTAGCAGTCACAGACCACACTCTGAGCATCACTGTTGTGTGTTATGTGGGTATTTAGAGGAGTTATCCGAAAGGAAATATTTTGAGGTTCCATATTTTTGATACCTTAAAGGCTATGTATTAAGTCCAATTACTCTTAACAATCTAACATAACAAAAATAATAAAACATTTAACATAAAATTATATTAAAATCTTATATTTTATGCAAATACTGTAATATACAAATCCACTTTACCAAAGCTGTATTATCATTGTTAAATTGGGCAGTAAATGAACAGGAACTTGTTTAAATATGTTATGTTTCTTTATTCTTACCCCAAACTCATATCTTTTTATCTGAATTAGCAAAAGGGTCTTAGGGTTAGTCACTAGTGAAACATGGTCTGGAGGTGGCTCCCCTAGTTCCAGAGGGTCCTCTTAAAATTGGCAAAGGTACAGATCTGAACTAGAAAGATACTGGAGTATCACCATCATCATACTAGTAAAATACTTCATTATCATAGTGATTTATTCTTATGGTACCCAGGTGTTTCTCTGTTCACTCAAATAGTACTGTGATGAAAACTTCTCATAACTAAGCAGTAAACCTGTTCTTGGAATCAGTCTGTCTACCCAGCCACGCCCAGCCAAAGAGTTCCCTGCTTTCTGATTGAAGTCCATAGAGTGTGAGGGGTATGGGGCCTTGTAGTGAGATCCTTAATGACACTAAGTCAAGGCTAAGTCAAGTAGTACCAATCACTAGGAGGCTCAACTTTCTGTGCTCCACTACTCAAAGTGTGATGCATGAATGGTTCCATTCTGCTAACTGGTCTGAGTGCAGAGGTAAAATACCATACTGTGTCCTGAAGGAGCTCACAATACAAGCGGAAAGTAGATAAACAAAGACAATTCGGTGTGGAAATGTTGAGAAGAGGGTGCTTAGGAACACAGGAAGGGTACCCAACTCAGGGGGGGAGGATGAGTCAGGAAAGGTTTTTTGTAGAAGATAATGATTGGACTGAGTTTTAAAGGAGGAACCAAAAAAATGAGGGGGAAGTACATCTCAGGCAATGAACAACTAAATGCGATTGTAATCATATAAGCTGCAGGTTATTAGGGTCAGAACTACAGAAATTGTGAAGATGAAATAGAGGAGACAGGTTCTTGAGATCCTAACGGTGTAACAGGATATGTTTGCACCATTTGGGGGTCATGGCATCTATTACCACGTATTGCTTTACTCCCTGTGTTGCAACCGTGCTGACCTTTTAGTTCCTCAGATATTCCAAGCTCATTCTTGACTTGAGGGCTTTGCAGTGATTATTCCTGCAACCTGGAATGTATATCCTTCTCCCCCAACCCCAAGATCTTTGAATGGCTGGCTCCTCTTCATTCTGGTTCCGGTTCATCTGTCGTTACTGTAGGGGCCTTTCCTGACTGCTCTATTTTACAGTAACCCCTCTAGCCCCTCCCTTATGTTCAGCACATCACTCAACCTTGCTTTATTTTCTTCACAATACTTGTCACAATGTGTTTACTGTCTGTCTAGACTAGGCATGAGAGCACCATTTTATTCTCAGGCGTACAGGTGCTCAAAAACTATTTGAGTGAATAAATGGGTAGTATTATGGAACTGAGTTGAGCAAGTTCATTATACAAATGGCTTTTTGGGTAGAAAAAATACAGAACGTTTCACCTGGAAACACAGCTTCAGCCAAAGCTGTTATCAGGGCCAGCCTGGGGAGGCTGATCAGAATCAGGAAGCAGACACGCGTTCCTAAGGTGTCTATAGCCCCTTGCAAATCACCATCGAGGTTATAAAACGTTCAGACTAACACCTTCCTCACCTAGGTGCCTGCACAAGTTACAGTCTTGGATAACACCCAACAACATCGTTCAAGAAATTCTTCTTAAATTCCTCTTAAAGTAATGGAATAAAACTTAATTCACACATTACCTAGAAATAATCTAGATCCCTAGAACTTTTAATATAATTCCAAATGCCAACAAAACCTTTGAATTTTTACAATTTTCACCATCTAGGATTAAAATATTTAATTATATCATTGTATTTAAGACTGGTTTTTTCCTTGTAAACTATTTCATTAATATTTACGCCTCAAGATTTGGGGCATTACAATGAAAAAAATATATAGCCTGTGGGATTCCTAAGTCAGGTGATTCCTGCCTGGCAAACTGCACATAAAATAAGATTTTTTAAAAACAGCACGTAAAATAAGAAAAAAAAAAAAAATATATATATATATATGCATTTATTGCTGAATTATGGAAACCTTTATTATTATGAAAAAGAATATTACCTTGGTATTCTTTTTAAACTATTTATCCATTTATTTTTATCCATGTTTTTTTCACTATTTTTTTTTCTCCTAAATTTAGAAAAGAAGTACAGGCCATTTACAAGGCCACTGAACAAACACATAGTTGCCTTTTGAGGACAAACCTACCTAAATGCCATGGTGTTATTTAATACGTTAACAGTTTGTCCAATAAGCTGATCACCTACCTGGCAATACCTACTTGGTATCTCCATGGAAATTTTATTCTGTAATGTAACTCAGCATCTTCCTGTTCATGGTTCTTACATTAATAATACTTGTTTTTTTTTTTTTCTTAAGTTGGCTATATGTAAAAACAAACTTGTCAGACTATTCTTGAAATACTACATATAAAATACCTGGCCCAGGCCTCTCACTCTATAGGAGTATAAGTTGTTAGACTCTTCACCCTTCTGCTTAGTATTTTATATTCAGTTGTATGTTGTATTTCAAAATACAGATGAGAAGAGATATATTCTGTTTATTCACTATATGTGATGAAAAGTAGAAGAAAATTAAATATACTTTCCTGACCACAGTCAATAATCACAGTAAGCCAAGAGATTAGAGCAATGAATGTATGGGTAGGGTATATAGTTCTATTCAGGGCAAAGTTTTAATCTCTGGTTACTGTCACTTAGCTGAAAAACTAAGATTACCCAAAACAGATTAGCGCTGAAAAATCTAAACGTTAGTAAGCTAGACAATGGTTAACATAACATACATTTCTGTTAATTCATTCATTTACCAACGAGGCACTGTTTTGGATACAGCAGTGAACAAAGTGGACGAAAACCCTTGCCCTCATGGAGGTTACATTTTCATGAGGAAAACAATAAGCAAAATAAATTAGCTCAATGGGTGATAATGATTATTTAATGATAATGACAATAATACTAAGTAATTCTTACTAAGGGTAGTCTGTGTGCCAGGCACTGGCCCCAGTGTTTTGCAAATATTAATTAATTCAGTAATTGTCTGAAAATAGATATTTATCATTCTATCTCCATGTTATAGATGCAGAAGCTAGGCATAGAGAGATTAAGCACCTTATCCAAGGTCATACAGAAAGTAAAGCCAGAGCTGAGATTTAAACAGACAGTTTAGTTCCAGAAGTAGCACTTTTAACCATTACATATTATTACATACTGCTTGTACTAAGTGTGAGAGGAGGGAGATAGCTACACTGGACTTAGAGCAAGCATTATGAAACTACCTAAAAAATTGTAAATGAAGAGATTTAAGAAAATCATACATGGAACTCTTCAAATCATCTGTATAATGCACCATAAACAACTTCCCCACCAACAAATGGGAAGGTACATGTGGCAGATCAAGAGCTAATTTCCTTAGAATGCAAAGAACTCTTACAAACCAATTAGAAAAGAGTTACTAATCCAATAAAACATGGACAAAAAACATGAACAGGCAGGTCAAAGGTAAAGAAATACACACAGACCAAAACATAGGAAAGGATATTTAGGTTTCTTTCTTTTTTGCATATTTAAATATATTTAAAAGTAGATCTAGATAAATCATTAAATTTAATAATGACTAATAGGGAGACAAGAGTTATAGGGCTAATTAGAAGTGGCAAAAAGGCAGCTGATAGATGTGCATGGAAGTTGTAGTTCGAGAGCATACCAGCCAAGGTTCTAGGAGAGAATTAAGCCCTACAGAAAATGATTTGAGCGACCATTTTCTCAGTTTTCTCAAGGGTGATTTGTAGCTAGTACATTGTTGATGCATCAATGAGAAGTTAATTCATTACATACAATGGATGCCTTAGGGTATTAGCATTCTCTCTTAGAATTTCTGTTGAGAAGGTCTCGTTATTAGGATTGGAAATAATGACAGTACATTTAAGAGACTTATCAGGAGAAACCCAGAGAGAATATTTTGAAAATTGTATGAAGAGGATAAAGGGAAAAAACTTAGGGACCAAAGGGGAGGTATGAGAGTCAGATGTGGTCAGTGTTCATTCTTACTGTAGGTTAATTTTCAGGAACTCACCTGGGTCTTACCTAACGCAATTTAAAAAGCTACATGTGAGTATTCAATTAAATGATGCGTAAAAATGTTAAAATTTAAGATTTTATTATTTCACTAAAAAAAAATTTATGATACAGCCAGAAAATAGACTCCACTATGCTATTTGTAATCCTAACTGTGTATTTTATTTCTAGGGAACCTTTTATTATTTTATCAGGAGGTTTGTCATACGATACTGTAGGAAGAAGACCTTGCTTAACAGTTATGCATGGGAAAAGTACTGCAGTGCTAGAAATGGACTATTCAATTGTTGATTTCCTGACGCTGTGTGAAACCCCATACCCAAATGGTAAGCTTTGTGTCTTTAAAGTTCATTCTCTATAGATATGTTATTCAGAACAAAGACCTATATGTTATCTAAGTAGTTTCCTTATCCTATTGTGCTAATTCTTCCATGGGAGAGATGCTGCCTTCATAACTTTGTAAATTTTATTTGAGAAGTAAATTTTGTTTTTAAACTGTATCTGTTTAATATTACGTTTTAGTAGTAAGTGCCTTTGAAGAATAAACAAAACTGTCCACATTAAGAAACATTTTAAAATCCTCTCAATTACTAGTGTATTAGTTACGGTTCCCCAAAAAAACAGAACCAATAGGAGATTTTAGAGAGAAAAAGAGAGCAAGAATATGAATTTATTTTAAAGGAATTGTGAAAACTTACTGCAGACTGAAAATTCAGGAAAGAGTTTGATTTGCAGTCTTGAGTCTGAATTCTGAAGGCTGGAAACTCAAGCAGGTTTCTGAGTTGCCATCTTGAGGCAAATTGCATTTTTCAGAACACCTCCTGTCTTTGCTCTTCAGGCCTTCAACTGATTGGATGAGACCCACCCACATTATCTAGGATAATCTGCTTTACTCAGCATCTACTAATTTAAATGTTAGTCACATCTAAAAAATACCTTCACAGCAACATCTGGACTGGTGTTTGACCAGACAGCTGGGCACCACAGTAAAGACAAGTTAACACGTGAAATTAACCATTACAACTGGCATGTTATTATTTCAAGAGGAATTTAGCTGGGTCTTTTTTTACTTTATTTGAAGCTAATTGAGATATAAATATGTAATGCATTTTATAGTTAACATGCGCATAGAAAATACCCAAGAAAGAGATTATAATATTATAGTAGTACTCTAGTGGGTTCCTGTGAGATGCAGTATGAGTTGTTCTTATGGGTATTCAGATTTAAATTTGGGGTTTGTTGTTCATGTCCTGCCTTGGACTTTGCAATACCATGGAAGGTACTGTGAGCTTCTTGTCTAATTCATCTTTACCAAATAAATAATTTTTTATGAGGTATTATATAGATTTATCTCATTTAAAACATACTGGCCTTGCATTGTATGAAGTATATCAGAATGTTAAATACTTGAGAGAATGGAACAAAATAAAATAAAAACTAAGCAAGAAATGTTTGTTATCTCATTTGCTGTCCTCTCGCATATTTAAAACTATTGTTCATGCATTGTTTTCCTATTCCAGATTTTCAAGAACCATATGCTGTGGTTGTTCTACTAGAAAAGGATTTAGTACTTATAGACCTTGCACAAAATGGGTAAGAAATAAAATTTGGTGAGCAATTACTTTAGTGTGTGGTGAAAAAAAGAGTCTCTTTAGCATAGGATTGGCTGTTTCATTTCTTTGAAAATGATACATTTATATCCATAACCTGGACCTCTGTTTAGAACAACAGATAAACGTTTCTCATTACCTGCCAAATTTCTCTGTTATGTTACTCATAGAAATTTCTTGTTTAAGTCAAAATTTGTTGAATTTCTGAAATTTCATATGATTCAACTCAATACTTGGATACTCTGGGGGCAAACAAAATCAGATATGTCCAAAATTCATCCCCATCACAGCTTTCCTCCAGATAAACTCTTATAGTCTCTCCACCCATATTCAGTTTCTGTTGCCGTGTGTCATAAACATTGTCAGGTAATTTTACATGCAACCCCAATCATGTTACTCTTTTCTTTAAACCACTATAGTTCTCTATTGGTTTTTTGTGTAAAAACAGTTTCTCAGCCTGCTTCTCTACACTGAAGGAATTAAGGGTACATTTCCAACCTGGTGCCTGTTCGCTAGAAAAACTGAATGGTGTGTTAAACAAACACCACACTTCTATGTCTTTTCTTACGTAGCTCCCAACAGCTGAAACATTCCACTTGCTTCACTGCCATCAAAAATCCACATAACTTTCAAAGGCAGCCTCTTCAAGCTTTTCTTATTCTCTCTTAACCAGATATATCATATCTGATCTATAAATTCTCACCATAGCTCCTTAGCAACTTTTTGTGGTATTTCCCATATTCTGCTTGTTCGTAGATGATAGTATGTTTACTTATAAATTTTTTTGAATGGAAGAACATTGTATTACTTATTTGTATTTCCTGAGAGATAATCATTAAATATGGTTTTAAATGAGTTTACCCATTCAATATTTCAGTGTTTCTCGACTGGGGGCAATTTTGCCCCCCAAGAGATATTTGGCAATGTCTGTGTAGACATCTTCTGTTGAGGGGAGGGGAGCTACTGGCATCTAGTGGTAGAGGACAGGGATCCTGCTAAACATCCACAATGCACGGGACAGTCCCCATAATAAATTATCTGATCCAAAATGGGAATAGCACTGAGATAGGGAAACCCTAAAGTGTAAGTGAACAGTATTATTTACCTTACTTTAAGGCATTCCTAAATTCACATCAACTTAGTGTATGCTACCTGTAATAATGAATTTTTTTTTCTTCTTGAAAATAACAAGACCATGTGGAACAAAGGATAACTTATTATTAAATAAGTTTAAATATTTTTTTAAGTTTTCATTGTTGTATTAATCATAGGTAGTAATTCATTAAGTTAATATTTTTCTTTTCCTGTTGTTAAAGATATCCTATATTTGAAAATCCCTACCCTTTGAGTATACATGAATCCCCTGTTACATGTTGCGAATATTTTGCTGATTGTCCTGTGGACCTTATTCCTGCACTTTATTCTGTTGGAGCTAGACAGAAACGTCAAGGTTACAGCAAAAAGGTACTGAACGTGAGTTTTAGTAATTACTGTTACATTTCAGTATTTTATATTTATCACCTTGGAGTGGCTGATAATGATACCTTTTCGAGAGAAATTAAAATCCTTTTTGAATATGAAATATGTTGTTTACTCTTGTCATAGATGTATTATGAAGATATATAGTATCCTTGGAAATTGCTTTATGCAATAATCTTTTCTTATAGGAATGGCCCATTAATGGAGGCAATTGGGGCTTGGGTGCTCAAAGCTACTCAGAAATAATTATTACAGGGTAAGTAAAAGTCCATTTTCACCTAATGAATCAATAATAACTAAATATGATTAAGACTACATGAAAATTAATTGGGCAGGTAGTGCTTGCAGTAACATAATAAGAAATAAGTTATTGTATAGAACCTGCCAGTTTACCCTAAATTTTACCTTTTTCCTCATTTTGGTGACTATCTTTTTAAGTAACAACATATTTAACTTCAAAGAGAGAAATAATGTAATTTTTTTTTCTTCAACACATTCTTAACTCACTTGCTTTTCACAGGCACGCTGATGGGTCAGTTAAGTTCTGGGATGCTTCTGCGAGTAAGTATTCTGAATCGTGTTTGTTACATGCTCTACAATCATTGCTTTTATATAGCCTGTTTTGTAATGATTGCATAACCAACATTTAATTTGAAATTTAGAGACTATAAATTTAATACCTGCTTTATCAAGTATATAAGTTTAGAATTTATAATAGATAAAGACATTTTAAAGATGTTAATTAGTAAGTCAAGAATAATTTTCAGCAGAAATACCCAAGTCCTTTCTTCAGTATTTCTTCAAACCTTCTCTTCCTAACTCAGAGATAGGAAAAGCGGGAATATGTTTCAAATCAACAGAAATCTGAAAAATTTTAATGCCTGATTCTAAACTTATGTCACAAAAGTTTGTGTTGTCTTTGAGAAATATATATGGTCGCTACATTAGCAAAAAAGGAAAGAATGCTTTGAATGAATAATGTTTGCAATTAGAATCCAGTTAACTCAGGGTATATTATGTTTCATCATGTAGAAGTGTTAGATAATATTGGTACCTTTCAGAGAGAAAATATGTAGAAAATAAATCTGCAAAGCAAAATATGTGCCTTATTATTTTTATTATATTTATGCAATTTTTTTAACAAAATCTTTTTGTTACTCATTTTTTTTTCAGATAATTTAAATTCATTATAATGGTGATTTTTTTTTCTTTTTAATGAATACAATGAGTACACCTTTTTTGGTCAGTGAGTACAGTGAATGCATTATGTAAAAGAATAGTAGAGAAATGTAGACCTAGGAATAAAACTGGTTCAAAAAATATAGTTTATTTTCCTTACGTGGTATGACTGATTAAATATTACCTGATATTTATTCTTCTTATATTAAGATATCATATTTTATCTTTTTTTTTTTTTTTAGTAAATCTACAAGTATTATATAAATTAAAGACGTCTAAAGTATTTGAAAAGTCAAGAAATAAAGATGACAAGCCAAACACAGACATTGTAGATGAAGATCCGTATGCCATTCAGATCATCTCCTGGTGTCCAGAAAGTCGAATGTTGTGCATAGCTGGAGTTTCAGCTCATGTCATTATTTATAGATTCAGCAAACAAGAAGTGATTACAGAAGTCATTCCGGTAGTAGTCTCTTAATTAGTTTCAATGTCAGATGTCTGACATCTTAAAGTTTTAGAATTATTTAGGAGGTTCTTTGCAGTCAGTTTTAAAACACCTCAGTATTTACATTGCCATCTATCTTCTGTGACAAAAAGTCATATTTCTTTGTATATCTTCTTACTGAGCGTTTAAATCTTTAACTATATTCTGTTTCATTTAAGGAAAGCTAATATAAGTATGAGCATACTCTAATTTAGTATTATCAGGAGTGCCATAAATTCTAAAATCATAATGCATGTGTGCGTGTACTTGCACACATACACACGATCATTTTTAGAAAGCTGAGTCAGGAACATTTTTTACCTTTGCTAAATCCTTACCTTTAGAAATCTCACTAAATTTTTCCTTTAATAATGTTCTTTCCACTGTAGTGTACGTGTGTATATGTATAAACTGTAATAAAATGAACAGTAATTATTAGGAGAGGGTAAACTTTTTACTTTTACAACAGATGCTTGAAGTTCGATTGTTATATGAGATAAGTGATGTGGAATCTCCAGAGGGTGAACAGGCACCACCTTTGCCGACACCAGTTGGGAGTGCCAATCCTCAGCCCGTTCCTCCTCAGTCTCATCCTTCTACCAGTAGCACTTCATCTGATGGGCTTCGTGATAACGTCCCTTGTTTGAAGTAAGTTATCTAAAAATACAGGTGTTTTGGAAGTTATCTTTTAATTTAGATAAATTGTAAGCATTCTTAAAGTGAAGTAACATCTTCCTGTGATGGAGTAAAATGACATAACCACATCTCTTTTTGTGTTTCACCGTGGTTAATTCAACTCTTTTTTTCTGTGACACCAAGAGGAATATGATTGCATTCCATGATTTTATCCTTAAAGTACTAAGATTTGATCTCTAAACACACTGGTAGGTGAGCATGGATCTTTCCTCTATATAAAGCTTCGTCTTCTAAATCCGTCATTGTTTTTTAGTCTGGATTTATATGTGGATCAAATGTATATTTAGGCTGCTTTCTTCCACTCTGAAAATTCTGTTTTTTCAGTCTTTAGAGATTCAGTTGTTGGGTAATCATTTTCTTGTCTTTTTCTGAATCTTCTCTAGCATCACAGTATCGTTATTTAAATGCCTTCATTGTGGAAATCCAGATTTGAATACATTTTGCTTTTTTACGGGAATAAATTGGACAAAGTTTATTTTTCCTTTTTTCCTGTCCAATTTATATTATTGAGTGTTTAAATTTTGTTAAGCATACGTGCCTTAAATATGGCACAGAAAGAAAAGAGGAAAGAGTTAAAATCATTGAAGGAGTTCATGAAGACTTATTAAAAGTATTACATTTACAGAGAAGTCGGTTAGGGCAGTGACAGAAAACTGGTCGTGGAAAACGTCAGAGATTCAGTACAAGAGTGGGGGACAGAAGCCAGGCTGTAGTAGGTTCAGGCTGGGGCCGGTGGCGAGAAAGACAGTTTGCATTTGTTAACAGAACTGGGCTTTATACTGTTTTGGCTTTAGATCTGCTAGAATCTTTTATTGGTGAATGGTTCAGCAGTTCCTGTGGAGAATGTCTGTGTAATCAAAACTGCATTCACCCCAGAGATAAGGCAGATTGGTTTATATGACAATCACTTGTGATATAAATCTATAGAAAAGTAGAGTTTGGTTTTTTTTAATCTTCTTTATATGTTTACATGAATTTGAGGTTGTGTGTTCCATGCCAGTGGTTCTCAAACGGGGATGATTTTGCTCCTCAGAGTGTGTTTGGCAATGTCTGGAGATACTATTTGTCACAACGGGAAGAAGGGGTGCTACTGGCATCTAGTGTGTAGAGGCCAGGGATGATGCAAAACATCCTACGGTGCGCCAGACAGTGCCCCGCGACAAAGAATGACCCGGTTCAGAATGTCAGTAACGCCAAGGATGAGAGACTGATCTGACCTAACGAATATAAGCATTGAGGTTGAGCACCTATCAGTACATTCTCAGAAAGGTCTCAAGTTTCTCCTCCCTCTCTCCCCCCTCCCCCTTCCCATCCCCTTTCCCCTTCCCCTTCCTTTCTCTCTCAGGTATATATACACACACCTCCTTTCTGCTACAGTCTGGCATATGTTTAGATAGAATGAGACTTGGTAGTAAAAGAATTCTACATCTTTCCCTTTTGTTACTTACTCTGTACTACTTTACTTTAAACTTAAATTTGTAAAATTTTTGTTAATGCCATTTCTTCTGATTTTAATGTGTATTTCTCCTGCTTTTTGTCAATTTAATTTTTATAAGCATATAAAGTACAATTTGTCTTTGAGGTTTATTTTGGTAACGTATTTCTGGTAACAAGTTTGAGATTTTTGTCTAAAATCCACACATTCACTAGTGACTTTTTTAAATCATAGGCAATTTGAGTTATATTTCTTTTTTTTAACCATTTTAATAGTTTTCAGGTTAATGCAGTTATTTATTAACTTCACATTGTTTTAGTCCACAATCTCAAAAGCCAATTTTTAAAAGTCAGAAATACAGCTAAATTGATGTGAAAATAACTGATACTTAGATTTTGTTTGTTTGTTTTTATACAAAATGTTTTTGTACATAATTGGGTTGGGGAGTTTTTTGTTTTTTTTTTTCTATTGAAGTCTAGTTGATTTACAATGTGTTAATTTCTTCTGTACGGCAAAATGATCCAGTTATACATACATATATATATATTCTTTTTTTAATATGTTTTTCCATTATGGTTTATCATAGGATATTGAATATAGTTCCCTGTACTATACAGTAGGACCCTGTTGTTTATCCATTCTATATAGAAGAGCTTACATCTGCTAACCCCTGCCTCCCACTCCATCCCTCCCTGTACGTAATTGTTTTTCTGAAGAAACATTTTAAAAGCAGCTATTCAATTTACTTCTTTTACCAATAAAAGTTTGGTTTTATTTAAGTATTTTAGTTGTGCTTTTGCAGGGTATTAGTCCAAACCTACAAATTATTTTGAAACTGCAAAGCCTCCAAACATTATTTTGACATTTAAAATACATTTGTACAAATTACAGAGCTTTTTATAAAAGTTCAACCCTTTATCTTTAAAAAGTAAACAAATTAATTTGTATATATTAAAAACATTACAATGGTAACTTGCATATAACCGTTGTAGACATTAAACGTAACGCCCACCCAACCCCCATTTTGTATTTTTAAAATCTAACATATTTCATCATTTCTTGATTCAGTTTCTAATTTTTTACCAATTGGGGATTTTTCAGCAAGTTTGACTTATTTTTGCTTAAGAACTTTTTTGTTCCTTCATACTAAGTAAAATAAGAATTCTGTGACTTCTGTGTGTCTTCATCACTTACACCTTAAATGTGCCTGTATATGCACTTCTAAAATTATCCCCGAATGCCTGTTCCTGCTCTTGAGAATCTAATCTAATGTGCACATTGAATATGCCAGAGGGAGGGTAGACACTTCCTTGAACCTTATCTAATTTATACAGGGAGAAAATAGCACACTCAGACTCTACAGGCTGTGCTTATATCAACAGAGGCTGTCTCTGGTGGAGGTGAAATGCTACTCAAGTCTTTATTTTTGTCTTTCAAGATGGATGGCTGTAGCCAAGCAGTGGGTGTTTCCCTGAGGGAAATCAGAACTTCTGCATCAGCCAGTGTACTGTTCTGAGTGTATTAACTTGAAGACTTTGCACAGGCAGATGTGACCGCAACTCAGTTTGTTTTAGGGGTACCCTCGGTGATTCACGTTTACTCTGAAATTTCGACAACATCCTGACCCTTTTCTTACCTAGAGTGAGTCTAGCAAGTAGGACAGCAAAAAGTCTGGTGTCATGGTGTTCTTCACTAGAAGCACCAAGTAAATGATCCAAAAGGTTCTCTGAGTTTAGTGTCAGGAGATTGAACATCGAATAGACTTCCTGCTGTCCTTCCCTTATACACTCACTCCAGAGCAGAAGCCCCAAGAATTGTTGGAGTAACCAGGCTTTATATATGTTCTGCAAGAACAATTACTGGAGAGAGTCTGTGCAATCAAAAATGTTCTCACTTTAAAGTAAAAGTAGATTTTTTTTTAATAGTAGAAGTAGTCACACACAAATAAATTGCTCACATTTTAAAAAAATTTTATCTTCCAAAATCACTTGAAGTTTGCAAGTATGACAGGGTATTATATCTAAGTAACTTTATTCCTTAGAAAGTCTCACATTTATAAACCGCCCCCCTTCACTCCCTCTAACATGCTTATAACAAGTTTAACCAGTATAAGTTTTGTATGAACTCACTCAGTATAAGTGAGTATAACTGTTTGCTGAATAGTTCACTTGAAGATCCTACCATCACCTCAAAGTTAACCACATCTTCCTCTAAAACTAGCTCTTCATCTTGACATCTTTTTTCTTTCTTTTTTTTCTTTTTTGGAACTTAGAATCACTGTCTTCTTTTTCTCCCCTCCTGTATCTCTAATCAGCCTCCAGCTCATTCATTCATTCAGTAAATATTGAGTACTGTCTCTGCCGGAGTATTAAAAGTAACTGCAAGGTGTCTACCTTAATGGAATTTACAAGCCCTTTTGAGACTTACTTGATGTGTTTGAAATCTACCTTATTATTTCACATCACAAGAATCACAGGAACTTCCACATGGGTCTCATTGTACTTCGTCTTGCATACCTCTACGGTCAATCTTTCCAAAATATTTCTTATAAATCTTCACTGGCTTTTAATTCTTTAATAATGAAAATATATTACTTTTGTATAATCTGACCATTGACAAAACTCTTTCATAGGCACTCACAGTGCTGTCATACTGTGATTAGGTAATATTATTCCCACTTCTAGACAGGAAGACGACTAGTAAGTGGCAGAACCAAGACTCAAACTCTAGCTTTTTTGAGAGCCCTGAGTTCTTTCTACCAACATCAAACCTTTGCAGCTAGACCCTAAAGACCCTGTAAAGTCTGGCCCTGGCCTGTCTCGCTATAGTGATTTTTTTTTTTACTGCTACTACACACACCTTCCACTGTGACCAAACGTAGACACTTGTTAATTTTTGACTATGGGTTTTCCTACTTCTTTATCTTGTTGGCATATTTTTTGCAAAAGCAATTTTTTTAACACTATGCAGCAGTTATTAGGGGAAGAGTCTGTGCAATCAAAACTACTACCAACTCAAAGTCAAAAAAGATTTTTTTTTAATAGTAAAAGTGGTTATACAAACAAAAATAAATTGCTCACATTTTTTATACTTTTTCCTTAACTCCTTATGTTTTGGGCCAGTTTTCATTTAGTTATACCATACCTTTTTCAAGTTTCAAGCCTACTTTTCTACCTTGGATTTTTTTCTCTAACTTGATTATTTTCCTCTTAATACCTAAGTGGCTGCTTCTCTTCATTCTTCTCCCCATCCTTCCCTGTTCTTCTTTCATCCCTCTCTACCCACTTCTCCCCTTCTCCCCTTCTCCCCCTTCCCTTCTCCCCTCCCTCCCCAGTTTATATGTGGAACTTACATATAATTTCTTATTTTTGTGATTTATCTAGGTGTTTCATCTCCAACTAGACTAAATGATTCTAGAGGACAGGATTCTGATTTTTACATTTTTTATATTTTACAATTTTATATATAAAGTTATTTTCTATATAGTTATTCATGCATGACTTTATAATTACATAGGCTAATAAGATAATTGAAGATGGGTTAACAGGTAACATGTTTTCCTTTCTTACAGAGTTAAAAATTCTCCACTTAAACAGTCTCCAGGTTATCAGACAGAATTAGTTATTCAGTTAGTATGGGTGAGTGGAGAACCACCACAACAAATAACCAGTCTGGCAGTTAACTCTTCCTATGGATTGTAAGTATAATTTCTGTGTTTCTCGGTCTCTTCATCGTATTCCATGCATTTTTATATTTTTAAAAAGAGAACGGATGATCTTTATTATAGTATCACTTAAAAAGATGTTGTGTAACTTTAATTTCAGACCAAACTCAGTGTTTATTTGGAACATAGCTCTGTTTTGAATAATTTACTCTGGATATGCTTATACTGCTTCCTGATTTCAAGTTAAATATCTTACGGACCAGTGAATCTATCCTCTCCTGGATGTACTCTGAGACATAATTTCCTTGTAATGTTTGGTATAATGAAGGTCTAACAACATCAACCCAGAAGACTATGTTCTAAATTGATTCTATAAATGTTGAACCACAGCTGTATAATTTGTTCTTTCTCCTTCCATAGTTAACTTGTGTAAATTGTAAAGGCATAGTAATAGTTAAGTAAAGTATTCATCTATACTACAGCTGTGTTTTTATTTATCAATTCATGCCTTCAAGTATATAGTGTTAGTAGTACATAGTTTTTATTATAATAGGATAGATTGATTTATTTTTTTAATAAATAAATAAATTTATTTATTTATTTATTTATTTATTTTTGGCTGTGTTGGGTCTTTTTTTTTCTTTAACATCTTTATTGGAGTATAAATGCTTTACAATGATGTGTAGTTTCTGCTGTATAACAAAGTGAATCAGCTGTACATATACATATATCCCCATTTCTCCTCCCTCTCGCGTCTCCCTCCCACCCTCCCTATCCCACCCCTCTAGGTGGTCACAAAGCACCGAGCTGATCTCCCTGTGCTATGCAACTGCTTCCCACTAGCTATCTCTTTTACATTTGGTAGTGTATATATGTCCATGCCACTCTCTCACTTTGTCCCAGCTTACCCTTCCCCCTCCCTGTGTCCTCAAGTCCATTCTCTACGTCTGCATCTTTATTCCTGTCCTGCCCCTAGGTTCTTCAGAACCATTCTTTTTCTTTTTTTTTTTTAGATTCCATATATACATGTTAGCATACAGTATTCGTTTTTCTCTTGCTGACTTACTTCACTCTGTATGACAGACTCTGGGTCCATCCACCTCACTCCAAATAACTCAATTTCATTTCTTTTTATGGCTGAGTAATATTCCATTGTATATACGTGCCACATCTTCTTTATCCATTCATCTGTCGATGGACACTTAGGTTGCTTCCATGTCCTGGCTGTTGTAAATAGTAAAAATTAACATTGTGGTATAAGATAAACCACATGCTAACTGTTCAGTCCAGAGCTATTTATTATGTGTAGGTCACTGTCTCCTTCCTTGATTCTAGCCCTAGGGACTCATTCATCTTTCTTCTTCCTCCTTATAGCTACTACCACCTACTCTATCTCTTGCAGTTGTGCACCCAACTAAGACTGGCTGTAGTCTGAGATAGTGTTCTCTAATGTCTTTTATTTGGGCCCCACAATGTACGAACACAAACGTTCCCCTTTTTAATATTTTACTGCCCACAGCTATAAGAGAAACAAACAGGGAATAAGAAAAGGAACCAATAGAAAGTTTCAAAGAAAGTTGCAAATCAGTTGATCACATGCCCCATTGGGCTCACAGTTGTGTTTTGTTTAGCCTTTTTTGTGTATTTTAAAAATTTGAACTAGTTGCCAACACTATTTAATGTGAAAATCCATATTTAGAGCTTTAATTGAAAAATTTGATTATCTGGCCCATGTCTCCATTCCTGGTCAGCAGTAGTCAGCAGGAACTGAGTTGAAGCTTCCCCTCTTTAGATGGGTTGTCCACTCTCCAGTTCAGCACAGTCCTTAGTTGGCCTGTTTTACTTACTTATATAGCCCCTCTATATATTTTAGCTTCCAATTCCTGGCTTAAGGGATCTTAAAAGAATAAAATTCCTTTATTCATAGTTGGTTTGTACTTCCCGACTCACAATTGAAAAGGTATTTGGAATAGTCCAAAGGGAGGCCTCCAAGATTTATGCTTTCTACTTTTTATTCTTTTTTGTTGTTGTTGTTAATTTTTATTTATTTATTTATTTATTTATTTATTTATTTATTTTATGGCTGTGGTGGGTCTTCGTTTCTGTGCGAGGGCTTTCTCTAGTTGCGGCAAGTGGGGCCACTCTTCATCACGGTGCGCGGGCCTCTCATTATCGCGACCTCTCTTGTTGCGGAGCACAGACTCCAGACACACAGGCTCAGTAAGTGTGGCTCACGGGCCTAGTTTCTCCGCGGCATGTGGGATCTTCCCAGACCAGGGTTCGAACCCGTGTCGCCTGCATTGGCAGGCAGATTATCAACCACTGCGCCACCAGGGAAGCCCTCTACTTTTTATTCTTGACTGTAGGGATTACCAGAACTTTTCCAAAGGTATAATCCCCTACTTCCCTAGTGGAAGGGAATGTCTTCCCCTGAGGGGTTCAAAATACCCCTAAGTCAGAAAAATAGATGTCATATTGTCTAATGTGGAGATTTATGTCCCTGGTTAGGTTTCAACTCCTATGGCAAATTTTTTCTTTATTAATTTGTAATCATTAATATCTACAGAAGATCTGCACAGTTCCATCAGAAAGCGTATGTAACCTGTGTTTGCATGGCCGTAATAGTGTTTTGTTTCAAAAGGAATTTTCTTAAAGACCCATCATGATTTTTTAGCCCTGTAGACTGCAATACATTTCCTTGTAGCTGTTTTTCTGTGCTAAAATATTTGCTCTTTCGCTATTCTTAGGGTAGTTTTTGGCAATTGTAGTGGCATTGCAATGGTTGACTACCTCCAGAAAGCAGTACTCCTCAACCTGGGCACTATTGAATTATGCGGCTCCAGTGATCCTTATCGGAGAGAACCCCGATCTCCTCGTAAATCTCGACAGCCTTCAGGAGGTAAGAAGAAAAAAGTCCTGAGCTTTAGGTTTTCCATAAATGCTGAGTTACTTCTGTGAATATAAGTACTTCCATTAGGTAGATAGCTTGTCTGATTTCATCTGTTTGTATAAACTGTATCAGCCTTCTTTTTTGTTTTGTGTTGTTATTAGCTTATGCTTTTGTTTTTAATATTCTAGGATTTTATTTAACATTGGGAAAGAACCACAGTTTCAGACTTCTTTAGCTAAATTATAATGACAGGAAAATTCATCCCATTATTACAGAACAAAAGTTAATTTCACAGTTCTGTCCCTTTTATTGTTTAGTATTGTGAGACCAACAGTTTATTGTTTTGACTATTTAATTCAAAGGAATCATTTCCCATGTGAAAAAAAATGTAGATGCAAAAGTGAATTTGAACTCTATGAAATACAGCATTCTCTGATAGCTTTGATTCAATGCAAGCCCAGATCCATTAAGAATTCTCTCCATACCATTCTTTTGTGTTTGCTAGGTAATTAGTCTTATTTTAAATGTTTTAATACTAATTCCTCATGGAACACATGTATAGTTAGCTGTTTATAATAGTACTCCTCACCTTTTTTTCCCCAAACCTCATGGCACAGACAGAAGATGGCATTGGATCTCTGGCATATAGGGATATATTAATGAGGCCTCTAGCAGTAACTGGCCTCTGGGCTCCAGACTCCCCAGGACCTGCCCAGCTGGACCAGGGATTGAGGGGAACTCCATTTGGGGCAGACTTAACCTAACCCATCTGCAGAATGCCATTGGGAAGCTCTGATCTATACTTCCTAACTCAATCTCTCTGAATTAAAATTCTTTCTGAGATTCATCTCTCAGTTGCTTTCAGGACATTATTAGCTGATATTAAATACTTCTCATAATTCATGAGAGAAGAAAAGAAAAAGGTGATGGGATGTAGACCTTACTATCATTTTGGTGATAGTTGAATATTTTTTTGTTTTTGTTTGTGTGATCATTTTGTCATGTGTTATCTTCAGCAGAAATTGTTGTCCCAACCATACCATTCTAGTATCTTTGTCTCCTTTTTTTTTTTTCTTCTGCTTTTCGTTGCTTCACTAAGGTATGCTGATTGTGACTTCTTGCATGTGCGGCGTTTCTAGCTTATATTCTGAATCTGTGAAAAAACTCCGTTCTTCTTTTTTATGTAAGTTATTTATTCCATGTCCATGTCGGTAAAGTCATGACAGTGTATTTTGTCTGTAAAATTATTTTTTCTCATTTATTTTTAAAAGAGCCTATTAAAGCATCCTATATCGAAAATAATATACTCACTATTTAAATTCATCTCATAATATGTATATGAAAACAGCTATTGAAATGTTTGTGTCGCAATCCAGTTTCTTTATAAAGCAAAGGAACTAACATTTAGTGTCAGAAAGTTAAACACTGTCTTGATAGAGGAGTAGTAAAAGTTTATTACTCCTGAAATTAATTAATGTCTTTTCTTGTTGGTACCTCATCATAGTTTACATAAAATTACTAGAAATTAAATACCTAAATTCATCCAAGGATAGAGACCAGTTCTACCGTGTGATTTTAAATCTTTTTTCTTGAATTCCATTGCATGCTACTTTATTCTGTAGTAAACCTTACAATATTATTCATATTATTTTTTGCTTCATTTTGTATTGAAGAGTTACATGTTTAGGCACAAGAGAACTACTTGAGTTTTCATCAGTTTAAGATATTTACTTATTGTTGTTATGCTCACTTGAACAATATTTAGGATTATGTTTTAAATAAAAATTAAAAGAACATTTTAAAGCATACTTTAACATTTTAAGAATATTTGTGCCTTCTAAAATATATTATTTATATTTCAAGTAAAATCTAATGTAGAATAATTGGTACTAAAATTCTTTAATTGCATTGATACGAAAATGATATTTTTGCTAAAGTGTATATTTTATAATATGTTCTTGAAGTGTAGACCAAGTACCATGAAATTGTCCTTCTGTCTTTTGTAATAGATCAGTAAGAATGGAGAGATTTTTTTTTTTTTTGCTACGAATAGGTGCTAATATATTTTCGTAAAGAATAAGATGGCACTCAAATTATTTTATAAGGTAAAACGTTACTGTTTAAGTTTAAATGTTTTATAGCTGTATAAAATATCTACAGTATTTTCATAATAAAAATTATGAAACTGTCACAGGGACAGGTAGTGATAAAGTATTTCAACTACCTATATATATATCTGATGATAGTCTTAATTCTGTTAAAAGTGAAACGTGATAATATACGTCTTGTTTTGCTGGCCACTTTTTTCACTCAGTGAAAGACACAAAAAGGAAATTTCTATTCTGAATATAATATCTAATTAATGATGTGAAAGTAATAGACACATGAGAAAAAGTGCTTACTTAGGCTTGGAAATAGATAAATGTAGAATTTAATAAAGAAGGGAATTAGATGCACAAAGCTGTATCTAGACTTTAGGAAAGATATTTTCAAAAGTTACAGAGAGGAGGCTCTAAAAATGAAGTTTTGGGCTTTACAATTGCAGTTATTGTCAAGTCATCAATATTTTCGATAAGACAGTAAAAGAGAAATAGCCCAGTAGTACTAGTTGAAATTTCTGTCTTTGTGTTTCTTATAAGAAATGAAAGAGACTATATAAGAAATAAGGGATACAGTCAAGGATGGATAAAAATGTTGCATAGATCAATAAGTACTGTGTGGAATTAAGGCTGAATTCCCCAAAATGAGAAATATAGCAAAATGTTTGGTTACAGTGAAAACATAGTTAAGGAAGGATTAGGACACCACTTTAAGGATGATTTGCAATGATAGTTGAAAAATAGAGTATAGAACTAAATCACTTTGTTTCTCAACTCTCCATTAAGAATGATTTTTCTCTCTGGAAATTATGAAAAATAATAAAGAGAAATTAAAGTTTAAGCCACATTATGCAAATAAGGCAAACCAAGCAATAATGAAAAGATATCAAGAGAATTTGTAAAGAAAATTTGTAAATGGTACCCCCAGTTGATGAAGGTCAAATATTTTACAAATCAGTAAATTTGATTTACAAGTCAGTCAGAATTCTAGAATGATTTGCTAAGTAGTTGATGCCTTACGTGCATATTGAAAATAGAGATAATAATAGGAGTCAGCAGGAATTCACTAAAAGTAAGTTGTTCCAAAATCAGCATTACTTTTTTAATCTGGTAGCTACATTGATAGTTCATGGCAGCCTGTTGACATAATATTTCCTGAAGTTAATTGGGTATTTGATAAAGAATTCCATGATACTTTTGTGAACCAGACAGGTGGAAGTGACCTAAATACCTAGTTCAATTTGATGGTTGCAAGATTAAATCGGGAGTCAGCAAACTACAGTCTGCGGGCCAAACCGGGCCCATGGCCCACTGCCTGTTTTTGAAATACAGTTTTATTAGAGCACTACCGTGCTAATTCGCTTCGGTGTTACCTATGGCTGCTTTTGTGCTTCAATATTAGAGCTGAGTAGTTGCGACAGATTGGCCCCAAAACCCAATCTGGACCCTCACAGAAAACATTTGCCAACTCCTGGATTAAAGCATGGTACCTAGTGGTCGGTTTGTGGCCTGATACTAGTTTGATGTAGTGTGCCTCAGTCAGTGGATCCGTAATACTGAGAAACATATGATTATACTTTGTTGAACATTTTAAATAGTTAATTAAACCTCCTGTTTAAACAATTGAAAGAGCAGGTGTGCTTATTTTTGCTGCTTAAAGGATAGCTGATACATTTGATGGCAGAATAAAAACCCCAAAGGTAATTATAGGTAGAAATCATAAGCTTAAACCAGGGAAATGAAGTTTACCAGCAATAAATGTTAAGTCCTGTGTTCAGATTATAAAGATAATTGCATGTATACAGAACAAAACACTGGCCCAGGCAGTTCACGTGAGCATGCTTGGAGGTTTCGTTGTTAGTTTAGGCAGGTTTGTGTTAAATCTCAGCCCCCTTGTTACGTGTGTTACATTAGAGAAGATGCTACTCCGAGGCTCAGAGTCCTCAAATGGGGGTGATCACCTCGTCACCTCGTCAAGTCAGTGCAGTTATTACGTGAAAGGGCGTATGCAATGTGCCTCATCTTGTGACTAGAAGAGTGTTGGCGTTCAAGTGGTTGCTCTGTTACCACAACTTCAGGTATGCCAATAATACGACATAACTGCTGAACCTACTAGTGTGAGAGAGACAGAAGATTTTAAGTTATCCGTTTATATTGTATTTCTTCCTCTTTTTAAAGCAGGCTATAGAGAAAACAATTTTGGGCTCAAGTGCACTCAAGAACCTCTGGCCAGTGAAGTGTCTCTTACAATGACAGTGAAATTGACTGTCTTTCGATGTAATTAGGTGTTTGTCGCTGAAGAAGATACCTGAAACACTCAGTGCCACAGTTTCTTCTTCTGTAAAATGAGGATAATACTGTCTACCTCACCGGCTCCAGTGAGAGTTACAGGTGTCAAGAACTTCGTAATTGCCATTTATGACCAGCTAGCTAATTGGGTTGGGATACATTTAGGCAAAACCTAGATAACTGTATTGCTAGGAATATTGCTTGAAGGGAATCTGGCAGCAGCAGAGAAAATGGCTTAGGTTATATGCTATGAAATCCTTTCATATATATTCATTCAGTTATTCAACAAATATTTATTGAGCACCTACCATGTGCTGTGCACTGTTACAGGTAACAAAACAGACAAAAGTCTCTGTCCTCATAGAACTCACACCATACTGGAAAAGACAGAAATTTTAAAAGACAGGTAATGTACAGTAAGTTGCATAATGGTGCCAAAGGGAAAAATAATTAAATGAGGGGCATTTGAAATATCAGTGACAAGGGTGTTACATTCTAAATAAAATATCTTGAGCAAAGATTTAAAGGAGACAGCTGTTTTCCATGAGGATGTCTGTAGAGAGAACATTTCAAGCAGAGAAGAGCAAGTGCAGTGGCTCAGAAGCAGTGTAACTGGTGAGTTCAGGGTTACAGTGAACGGTAAGTGTGGCTGAAGTAGGGAGAGCAGGGGAGACGGGGAAGTACGTAGAAGGAAAGGAAATAAAGTCAGAGAGGATACCCCATAGTCACATAATATATGCCACAGTCATATACCATAGGATCATATACATCAACCAGTCATGTGGAGCTGGACTTCGGCTTTTACCCTGAGTCAGATGGAAGGCACGGAAGGGGTTTTTAGCTCATTCAATAATTTAGTATCTAAATTAAATTATCACTATCACACTCTTCAATTTAGCTTCTTAAATGTTTCTTCCTAGGCTATTCTAAGAATGGGAATTACATCTCATACTACATTTTTATAGAGTTTAGTAGCAGTTGACAAAATACCAAAGGCTTTAAGTTTCAAATTTTATTTAGTACCAGGATCATTGTAATACTGGACTATATAATCACTACTATTTATTTATTTACTTAATTGAGGTATGATTGACATGTAATGTTATATTAGTCTCAGGTAGACAATATGATGATTTGGTGTTTGTATACAGTGCAGAATGATTACCACAGTAAGTCTAGTTAACATCCGTCACCTTACGTAGTTTAAAAAATTTTTTTTCTTGTGATAAGAATTTTTAAGATCTACTCTCTTAGCAACTTTCAGATATGCAATACAGTGTTATTAACTGTGGTCATCATGGTATTCATTACATCTGCATAGCTTATTTATTTTATAACTGGATGTTTCTACCTTTTGACCCCCTTCACCCATTTCTCCTCCCATCCCCCGCCACCTCTGGCAACCATCCATATTTTTAGATTCCACATGTAAGTGAGATTATGTGGTATTTGTCTTTCTCTGCCTGACTGACTTCACTTAGCATAATGCCCTCAAGGTCCATCCACAGTGTCACAAATGGCAAAATTTCATTCATTTTTATGGCTGAATAATATTCCATTGTATATGTATAACTCATTTTTTCGTCTGTGCATCCGCCAGTGGACACTTAGGTTGTTTCTATATATCACTACTGTTTAAAGACCTGCTATCCTAGTGTTTTATCAAGAAAAAGTTTATTTATATATACAGATATTTTGTCAGAGATTAATAAATGCATACCTATAAGTACATCTGTCATCTTAGAACCGTAGAGACTAGTTTTATTATTTTTTTCCAAAATCTTTAGTGTGATGAAAAAGTTAAAAAGAAAAAAAAAACTACTTGTTGTCATTCAAAAGCTTCCTATCCAATGAAGACAAATAATATATAGTTCAAAATAGAAAACACTCCTCATAAACCCAATTCAGTACTCAGTGTTCTCTAAATGTTACTATAAGAGCTTTCTTAGGGACTGTAGAGGTTGTGACGTCATGAATTTTACCAGACGAATTGAAAAGCAGATACTGGTCATACGTGCACATATGTCGATATCATACCTGACAACTTCGGAGGCCTAGACATGCAGCCTCTTGTCTGTTGCCCAGCTATCCCAAGCTCCTGGTGTGTGTTTATTTGTAATTTTTAAATACTTTGGAAGAATTCTTTTCACTTCAATCTCCAAGCAAATTAATTTCCATATTGTTTACTTTGCATTTTGCCATGCCTTATAGTTTTTGTCTATAGCGTAAAATACCTTGCTAGGGTTTCTGCTAAGAATTGAGGCCATCCTATAAGATAGATTAGTTTTATATGATTCATATATATCTGTGAAAAGAAAGTATTTCTTTAGAGCTCTTTTAAAAATGTGATAGTATAGTTTTTAAGAGTTATAGCCCTAGAAGATAAGTAATGTGCAGTACAGGCATACCTCGGAGATTATTGCAGGTTCAGTTCCAGACCACCACATTAAAGCAAATATGGCAATAAAGCGAGTCACATGTATTTTTTGGTTTTCCAGTGCGTATAAAAGTTATGTTTACACTATACTGTAGTCTGTTAAGTGTGCAGTAGCATTATGTCTAAAAAAACACAATGTACAGACCTTGATTTTAAAATACTTCATTGCTAAAAAATCTAACAAACCATTATCTGAGCTTTTAGCAGGTCATAACCTTTCTGCTGGTGGAGGGTCTTGCCTCAGTGTCGAAGGCTGCTGACTGGTCAGGGCGGTGGCTGCCGAAGGCTGGGGTGGGTATGGTAACTTCTTAAAATAAGGCAACAGTGACGTGTGCTGCATCGATTGGCTCTTCCTTTCACGATTTTACTCACAATCGAACCCTCTCAAACCCTGCCGCTACTTTATCAACTAAGTTTATGTAATATTCTAAATCCTTTGTTCTCATTTCAACAGTCTTCCCAGCATCTTCACCAGGGGTAGATTCCATCTCAAGAAACCAGTTTCTTTGTTCATCCATAAGAAGCAACTCCTCATCTGTTAAAGTTTTATCATGAGATTGTAGCAATTCGGTCCCATCTTCGGACTCCCTTTCTAATTCTAGTTCTCTTGCTGTTTCCACCACATCTGCAGTTACCTCCACTAAAGTCTTGAACTTCTCAAAGTCAAACATGAGGGTTGGAATCAACTTCTTCCAAACTCCTGTTAATGTTGGTATTTCGACCTCTTCCCATGAATCACATATGTTCTTAATGGTATCTAGAATGGTGAATCCTTTCCATATAGTTTTCAATTGACTTTGCTCAGATCCATCAGAGGAATCACTATCTATGGCAGCTATAGCCTTACAAAATGACAGAAATATATTATATGTAGACTATATATATATAAAATATATAATATTATTTAAGAAATATAATAAGATGTGAAAGTTGAAATTACTCCTTGATCCATGAGCTGCAGAACGGATGTTGTGTTGGCAGCCATGAAAGCAACATTAATCTCATAGTACATTTCCATCAGAGCTTTTGGGTAACCAGGTACATTGTCAATAAACAGTAATATTTTGAAAGGAATCTTTTTTTCTGAACAGTAGATCTCAACAGTGGGCTTAAAAGATTTAATAAACCATGTTATAAACAGAAGTATTGTCATCCAGGCTTTGTTGTTCCATGTATAGAGCATAGGCAGAGTAGATTTAACAAAATTCCTAAGGTTCCTAGGATTCTTCAGAATGGTAAATGAGCATTGGCTTCAATTTCAAGTCACCAGCTGCATAACCCCTAACAAGAGAGTGATCCTGTCCTTTGAAGCTTTGAAGCCAGGCATTAACTTTCTCCTCTCTAGCTATGCACGTCCTAGATGGCATCTTCCAACCGAAGGCTGTTTCATCTACATTGAGAATCTATTGTCTGGTATAGCCACCCTCATTAATTATCTTACTAGATCTTCTGGATAACTTGCTGCAGCTTCTACATCAGCCCTTGCTGCTTCACTCTGCCCTTTTATGTTATGGAGATGGCTTCTTTCCTTAAACGTCATGAACCAACCTCTGCCAGCTTCAAACTTTTCTGCAGCTTCCCCACCTCTCTCAATCTTCATAGAATTGAAGAGAGTTAGGGCCTTCCTCTGGATTAGGTTTTGGATTCAGGGAATGTGGTGGCTGATTTGATCTTCTATCCAAACCACTGAAACTTTCTCCATATCAACATTAAGGCTGTTTCACTTTATCATTCATGTGTTCACTGGAGTAGCACTTCTAACTTCCTTCAAGAACTTTTCCTTTGCAGTCACAATTTGGCTAACTATTTGGCTCAAGAGGCCTAGCTTTGAGCCTGTCTGGGCTTTTGACATGCCTTCCTCACCAAGCTTAATTATTTCTCATTTTGGATTTAAAGAGAAAGGAGAGCGACTGACTGACTCTTCCTTTCACTTGAACACTTAGAGGTCACTGTAGGGTTATTAACTGATCTACTTTCAATATTGTGTCTCAGAGAATAGGGAGGCCTGAGGAGACGGAGAGGAATGGGGGAAGGGCGGGTCAGTGGAGCAGTCAGAACACACACATTTATCAACTGAGTTTGCTATCTTACATGAGCGTGGTTCATGGTGCCCCAAAACAATTAAAATAGTAACATCAAAGATCACTGATCACAGATCACCATAACAAATGCAATATTTCAGACTTTTTTATTATTATTATGAGAATTACTGAGATGTGACATAGAGACACGAAGTGAGCAAATGCTGTTGAAAACAATGGTGCTTGTAGGCTTTCTCAATGCAGGGTTGCCACAGCCTTCAATTTGTAAAAAAAATACAATACAAGCAAAGTGAAAAGTGCAGTAAAACAAGGTATGCTTGTATTTTAAGTATTGCAAACTTAGAAGCACACAATATTTTCTTAATTATTATTCAGTGATATTTAAGGGGGGAGGTACTTGAGATATACTTAGGGGAAACCACTTTGAGGTTTGAGTTGAGAGTCCTTATGATGTAAAAATCACCAAATTTATTACCAAGTATTTATTCTCCTTCAAGTGAAATCCAATAAAAGGTATGTCATATGCCCTCAAATTGCCAACTTTAAACAAAATCCTGTGTTATATCTAATGTCCCTGAAAAATAGCAAATTATCTCTTTTGGAAATTGTTTCTTATTTGTTTAACTGATGACTGCTGGGTTAGTTTGAGGTGTTTTAATATCAGAATACTCCTATATCTTATCTCAAAACTAATGAGCATAGTATCAATGCCAGCATAGTCTGCTAACCTGCTGGGTTTTTTTTTAAATGGACTGTCATTAAATACATACTGTAAATAGGAGGTAAAACTGCACTTATATAAACTTGCGGAGTGATTTGGTTTTGGTTTTGTTTTTTAGCAGGTCTGTGCGATATTAGTGAAGGGACTGTAGTCCCAGAAGATCGCTGCAAATCTCCAACTTCTGGTAATTTGGTTTTTATTTTATTACTAATTATAATTCTACAAAAAATACAGCCTGTCAAATTTTTATAGATAAGCGTTTAAAACACACCTACAAGGAAATTTTGTGTCACATATTTATTCTTAAAATCATAACTGTATTCTTTGCATTCTCATTAAGTGAAAAGGAATGCATTAGATAAAAATCTACAGCTGTTACCTGTTAAGAGTCATGTAACTGTTTACTTAGCTTTCTAATATTTACACTTTTTTGGGAAAATGTATTTTACTTCTTAACATTGGATCGAAGGTTTCGTCATCTACAGTTTTGTCTGTGCTCTCAGCATGCTGGAGTCATCTGGTAGAATAGTGCTCTAATCCATGAATAATGTTCACCTAAATGTTATGAAAGATTTTTAATACTTACTATCTAATGGTGACTGTGGACAGTGAGAATAATTGTAGACTAGTTACATTTGTTTTTGTTTTTGATCAAAGTAATACGAGATATAATTTTATATCTGTAATAAAGCATTTGTCCTTTCTTATCCGTATATTAGTCTCATGTAACCTATGTATATATTAATATTTCAGAGTAACATTACTTTTTGAGTCTCCTTACAATTAAGAGGATCCTGAATTTACTATTTTTTTTTTAGTGGATTGAAACTTTGCTAAAATTTAATAAGGTTAACTTCATAATTTTAACTGACGTATTTATTAAATCATTCTGGCTGGGAATTTTCATCAGCTTTCTACTGGAAAGATTGTTCTTAACATAAAGTAACACTGTTCTTAGACAGATTTTGATCCTTGCGTAGGTAGTTCTACATCAGAAATAATTTTAAGAATGGGAAAAATTGAGAGGTGCATTTTACTTTACTCCCTCATATTTCAGTTTACCATTCTGTTAGGTCTAGGACCAATAGAACTTTTGTGAGGTTTTCTTTTTAAAATTGCATTTTCCTGATATTGCTCAAGTTAATCATTTCTTTTCTTAAAATATATGCACTTCTGGTTTTCTTAATATTCAAATTTCATATTTAAGTACACTCATTACACTAATAAAACATATGGAATACAGGAATCACTCATACCATTAGCACCTAATATTAAGGCTGAACGTTGGTAGAATAACACTGAACAAATAATATGGAGCAATACGTACTTCCCATCTCACAGGACTAGAGGTATTTCTGAATATGATTTACAATTATAATATCTCTTAATTATTACTGTTCTTCCTCCAACCATGTACAGTACTATTCTGATCTTCTCACCTTCCCTAAAGTCCATATGAATGCACTTGTCAGTATGATAAGACTATAAGCCACATTTGATAACTTGGACATGTGATATATTGTCTTTCAGTATATTAAATGACTATCAAATGTGTTTTAACGAGATTCAGCCCAAGTAAATTAACACTCCTTTTCACCCTAAGTCAGACTTTCAATAGGTGTATATTTCTAGCAATTTGGAGTAACCCAACAAGAGGTAATTGTAGATAAATGGTGTAAGTACATTTCAGCATAATTATTCAATAGATAAATATAAAAAAATGCATACTGGTAAAAACCCTCCAGGTTCTCTCTTGTACCAGAGAAACTCAAACATCATTCAACATTTTCAAATATACTTTGCTCTTCGGTTCACATGAAAAGAAAATATAGTTTTAACGTGCAGAAATTTGTATGTCACCAGGCATATTTTTAGGTGAGGTTGAAATGCAAAGTAAAAATTGTGACCTCAGAAATCATTGATAAATCACAAATTCTCATCTTTAGATATAAACTCTTAGTTTATTTAGTTTAGTCTTTGATTATGCTCTGAAAGAACGAAGAGTTATCTGAAGAGTTATATTCATTCATGCAGATCAGAAAAGACTACTTTTAAAAAAAACAAACCACACTTTGGTAGACAGTAGTTGTACCTAATACATGTTTCATATACCAGGAGATGGATGTCAGTCATGCATAAGTACTAAGAACTACCATAGAAACTAAAACAAAGCTCTGGAAATAGTTACTAGAAAACGACGTTTGTGTTTATGAGAGAAGAAATGTATAAAAAGTGGGTTGGGAGTTCAACTGAATTCCTAATAAATACTAAGAAGAGGACCTCTATTATAAAAATGAAAAGTAGCCATATGCCCTTTATCAAAACCAATATGTTCATTTGAAATAATACGTATAAGTGAAGAGAAACTTTTCTGAAAGGCTTTTAAAGCCCATAACCAAGATTTGTGATCTGAACAGTTTAGCCAACTAATATCAAAGTTCTATTCAAAAATCATCCTGAGAAAATCCAAGTTATGAATATAGTTTTCCCTTTCCATTTATCTTTAAATAAACTAACAGTCTCTCTGAAATAGAAAATTAATTCTGCCATCCTGAATAAACATACAAAATTATTTCTGCCATCTTCATTTGATCTTTATTTCAAAGAACTCAGATTGCTTCACTGAGCACTTCTCTAATGTTGGGATATATTTTAGTGCTGCATCCAAAATTTATGTGTGTGTGTGTGTGTGTGTGTGTGTGTGTGTGTGTGTATGTACATGTATATATACATTTCAAATTAAAGAAAACCCAAGGCTACATACCATGAGGTGGTGCCCTCAGGAGTTTCTATGTACCCTAAAAAAAACCAAAAGCTGTATGTATTTTCTGTGTTAATTGAATCTAATTTTAAAAATATATTCAAGTAGGAAATGCTAAAAACATTTTTGGAACTTTTTCATGAGCTGTCACAGAAGTTACGACAACTGGTAGTAGGCATTTTCAGTTCGGGGAAAAATATATCTGCTTCTTTTATTCACATTTACGGCTTATGTTGCCTATTTTTATGTTAGAAATACTGGACATTTTTATAATTTTATATTTGTGTTCAGATATGCTATCTTGCTATTAGTCTGATATGAAATATATCAAATAAAACAAGTGTTAATAAATCTTTGTACATCCATGTGGTTACGTAGTTATCAGAGATGAATAATATTTTAAAGTATATGTAACATCTTCTCATAACCATTATCTTCTTTAAATCTGAATTATATTATATGAAAAAGGAGTGTACCCTATTTCTATTCCTGAAAATGTTGCTGAGCTCAGTGTCACTTATGTGATATTTTTTGATACAGGATTTATGAGGATCTATAAATGCTATTTAGCAAAAATAACATAGTTTTAAAAGAGTAATTTTTATAAGACTGTCTTAGAAGTAATTGGATCCTGCCAATGTTGACAGGCTTTACTTGGTCTGAGAAGAGACTTCAAGGATGTTTTCCACCTGGCCACAGAAAGAAAGTACGATTTTGTGGGGGAAGGTCAAATTTTGACCTTATTTATTAAGGCTCAGTACTTTCACCGGGATAAAAAAGAAATCAGCGTAGAAAAACCGTTTTATTTACTTCCAGTTATGTTCTAGATAGTCACTTCTAGCAGAAAAACTTTATTCGTTCAGCAAATGTTTACTTAGAGATTCCTACATGCAAAGCACTCCACTGAGTCCAAAAGAGATGCAAATATCAATCAGATAGGGTCCCAGCTTCTCAATTCAGTTCAGTGGGAAAGGTCAGGTGTGTGTAAACTTAAAATATAGGGCGTTAAGTGATTAACATCATAAGAGAAGTAACAGGTGAACTTTTACAGGAATTCAAAGAAGGGGAGGTGATTTATAGCTGGAGAGATGGTGAAAATTTTAATGGGTGAGATATCATTTGGAATGTGTTATAAAGATAGGTAGTTTGACTCTAATAATAAAGTCAACTAGAATACTACTTAGGATTCCCTTTATAATAAAAGGTTTGTGTTAGAAATTAAAGAAATACAATGAAAATTAGGAACATCTTTTTAAGGAAAAAGGACTAAAATCTTAATTATAAAATTATTAGAGAAACGTATTGAAAGTCACAGTTGAAATAAAATATTTCTTACCTCATTAAATTTAAGTAAATATTTGAACATATCTAAAATTATAAGTATCATCCTCAGTATTTTAAAGACCTCTATGGTACTAGTCGAATTTATATATGATTTTAAAGTTTGTATCTGGAAAGCTAACTCTAAAATAAACTTTACCAGTATAGTACTTATACAGGATTCTAAGTGCTACTAGATAAACCTTATTCGGTTAACTAATATTAAGAATTTTTACATTTTCTTTCAGAAACAGATAACTCCTTATATTTTTCTTTATCTGTTCTCTAACTTATAATGTATACCAAGATTTTGCCAAATGGTTGTAACTTATGGAAAAATTATTATACATTAAGGTTAATATTTATATATACTAGAGATTGGTCGACCATGAAAGATAATGCACTACTGATTGCTGTTCTTACTGTAATATTATAAGAATTATTATTAACTATATACATGATATTTTCTTCTGGCCAGTAGTATGGGAACTTGTTTTAGGGGTTACCAGATTACTTTGTACTTTTCCCTGTGACAACTCAGTGTTTGTGACTGACTATGTGCCTGTTCCTTCCATTGTCTTCATTTGTGTAGGTTCTTCATCACCACACAATTCAGATGATGAACAAAAAGTGAATAATTTTATAGAAAAGGGTATAGTATCTTTATTTTACAGTATTTTCTTTTAATTACATTTAATTCATGTAGTTTACTTTGAATAGATTTTGACATTTTGTATCAAAATATTATTTTCAGTGAAGATCAAAAGCAGAAAGTTTTCCAAGATGGTAGCCAGTGATATAGGTAGGAAATAGACATTTCTATTTTGTTTCTAATCCTCGCTATATGCAATGCTAACTCAATACCAGAAAATTATCTAATGCATTCCATTTTGTATATATTAATTTGTTATTCCTATGCTAAACAATCATCTCCTGGGCTGTGTTTCTTCTAAACTCATTGGGGCAATAATTATTAAAAATCAGTTAAACTGGGGTTGCAGCTCTTCCTCTGACTTAACAGTGTGAATTGTTCTATTAATTTTTATTTTTGCTTTATTTTAAAATAAAGCAGGGTTCAATTTATGCCATACGTAGTACAGTTTTATACTCCAAAGTTTTGAAATTTTTTTCTTTATAGTTTTATTTGTATTTTTTCCTACCTGTCTTCTATCCTCACATTATCCAGACTCCAGATTTCAAGGAAGTGGTTCTTTAAAATATTGACTTTTAGTCCGTAATCTGTACTACCCTTGGGTTAAATGGGGATTTTCTACGACTCCTTCCCCCCAAGTAAAAATGAGTGATACTTTGAAATTAATTACTCAGTCCAAGATTTTCAAAGTTTCAAACTGGGGGATAAAATATATAATTAAACTTTAGGGACATAATCAAACTAGGGTTTTTTAGTCATAAAAATTTGAATTTTGTCTGAAGATTTTTACAAGCCTGAGAAACGCCATTTTACTAAAAGAGAATACATTTAATCTTTGATGTAAATCCAAAAATTTTATTACACTATTAACATATTACTTATTTCCCCCAAAACTCCCACCATATATTCATTGAATTGTATTAAATTAGATGAATTTCTAGGCAGCTGGAATAGATTTACGTCTTTTCAACTGATAAAGTTTAATATGTGGTAAATTTCTAAAATTCTTAGAAGTAGCATCCATATTGTTTGCATGTTGTAAATTGAACCCCGCTTAGTCATATTAACACTGGCTGACTTTTAGCACCTCTTGTCATTTTTTGAATAATGCGGTTTATTCTTGGGCAAAGGGCTCTTCATTTATGGAGTATCAATTATTTATCTCTTTGTATTTGTGGTACTTTAGTGAATCATTTGGTAACATTTAAATCACTTTCATTATCTACGAGCACTACTGCATAATTCTTTTTCAACCAATTTCCTTTTTAGGATATACTATCTTAATCGTACTTTAGAGGTTCTTTTACTGTCATGTAATGTAAAAAGTTAGAAGGGACTTTTCTACATATAATTTATCAAAGAACTTGTAGAATTTAATTACCTAGGAATTTTACCTTGCATGAAAGTTACTTTGTACATAATTAAATTTCTCAAATAATTTATCTGTTTGATTTTCGATCCTGGGGTTATGTTTGCTTTGTTAAATGTTTTGACTCACTTTCCTTTTTTTTCTGTGTTATGAGTAGAATACGTAACGTGGAATATCTGAGTGTGATTATTTGAAAGACTTTAATAAATTTCTTAGGATTGAGAACATTATTGGAAGGATAGTTCTTTGGTAACATAAAAAAGAAAGCAAGAATGTTATCAGCAAGTTTTTTTGTCATGCCACTTTCTATAGTTATATTTTTTGGGAAGCATATTAACTTTATTCAACTTTTCAAACTTATGTTAGCTATACAGTTATAAATAATTATTTTTTGTCTCCAGAAACCACTGTTATATCTCCTATTTTATATATAATTTTAATTGTTTTCAGTTGGAATCTTTCAATATTTTTTTTGAAGTATAATTGACTTACAATATTATAATAGGTTCAGGTGTACAACATAGTGATTCAGTATTTTTATACATTACCTACCATACAAAGTTATAGTATTTGTGACTGTATTCCCTGTGCTATACATTACATCCCTGTGACTGACTTACTTTATAACTGGTAGTTTTTTAATTCCAACATATATCCCAAGGTATATAGAAGGCAAGCTTACTTCTCAATTTTTTCTTCATTCGGATGGAGACTATGCCATTTTAGATTGTAAAGTTTTTTCAGTTTAAACAAAAAAAAAACACAGTTTATCTCCCTACATTAGTGTCTAGTTTCGTAATAAGACTTAGCATAAAATATGCTACTGAAAAACACATAAAACGTCAATGAAACATTGGGAAAAAAATTCATAAAATCTCCTAAAGACCTCTCCTTTTTTCTATCAATACTTAAAGCTTAATAGTATCAAATGTGCTAGGACTCCTTGAGCGTTCTGACCTCACTATGTTCCCTATCATCCAATCCCATACTTGCTCTAAAGGATCCTGAACCTCATAAAATTATCACCTTGTTTTTCCTCAATCTACAGACATTTATTGCTTCAGCTTAGGCAGTTATGCTGTGGCCTAATAAAGGAAAGTATAAGAATTAAGCCTCGAACATCCAAGATTGGCACTGGTGAAAGAACGACCTTATGTGGAAGGCTGACAGAATGTATTGGCTCTGAAGTTTTGTCCCTAAGTTTCACTTACACTTTGAAAGTAACTGCTGCTTGTGTCATATTGGAGAGGATGGGGCCAGGGGGCGTACAGGATGTCATTCTCACGTTAACAATCTGACTCAACAGTGGAAAATCAACTGTTTTTTGCTGCCTGACAGTACAGCTGAAATAGCTGAGACGGTAACAATTTTTTTAAAATATACTTAACAATTACAATTTTCCTAGCACGCTGTAGCAACCATTTATAAATATTTTTTTCTTATTTAATCCACTCAGTAACCTCAATTAGCTACTTACTGTTATTTCCCTGTTTCACAGATGAGGACACTAAGAGTTAAAGAGTATGTAGAGTATCTGTTGGCTACACAGCTAGCAAATGTCGGAGCCATGATTTATACTGAGCTTGTCCAACTCCACTGTTTGTCCTCTTAACACTATCCTGTATTACCTCTTAAGAAGATTTACTGAAGGCTGTAAGGATTCAAAAACAAATCTGTTGTGTGATTTCAAACTAGATAATCTGGCTCTGACCCTATTCTATCTACACGGTAACCTGGAAAAAAGGTGGCTCATGTTAAATTCTGTCCAAGCACTAGGTCATGGGGGCCATCATGGTACCCATCACGCAAATATAATATACAGTGCCTGGAAGTCTACCTTCCTCAAAGAGCAGACTCAAGTGAAAGTAGCTAGAGTGGACAGTAGGGTTCCCAAACCCATCTACCCAAAGCCTGGCTTCATTGTTTGTTTCCTGACCGACAGCTAACTCAGGTAAATGATACTGACAATGACTTCATTGTTCGTGCATAAGAATAGCAGCCTAAAAAGACATAACTTTAGTCTTGTGAATTTAACAGTAAAAATATAGCATAGTATAATGCAACTGCAGCATCCCTATGCGTGTAATACACATATAGTGATTTGTTTTGCCTGTTCATACCTTATGAATAATTTTTGTTAGTAAAATCTTAATGGCCAACATTTCCAAAATCAATAACTTTCCTGTAGTTAGTTAGCAATTTCTGTAAATCATTTAGAAAATAAGATTGCTTATCAATTTTTTATTTGTTCTTTATTTATATTTTATAAAATTTCAGAAATATATAAAGCTTTTTTATTATTCTAAGTTTATATAAAAATAGTCCTAAAATATGTATCTTTGTTAAAGTATTAAACAAATTTTTCATGATATACTCATGAATACAATATGGTCCAGATGTTAGCTAGATTGTTAGATCTTGAAATTACACGATTAAATTTCTCTAAAGATCATTCTATTTCATTATGAGTCTATTTCAGTCTGAAAGTAGATTTCTAGCTGGATTCTATAGTCTACAACCCTGCCCATGCCCCATCTTATTACTAATTTTCATACAGAAGGAATGATTATCAAGTTGATTACATGAAACTCTGAAGGGGAAATAATACTGGAGATGAAAGAATAAAGATTCGAAAGTATGGTGACTTAATTAGTGCTGTGCCAAAACGAACAGAATATTAGCTCTATTTTTTTCTTAATTGGGGTGTAGTTGCTTTACAGTGCTGTGCTAGCTTCTGCTGCACAGTGAAGTGAATCAGCCATATGTATACATGTATCCCTTCTTTTTTGGATTTCCTTCCCATTTAGGTCATCAGAGAGCATTAAGTAGACTTCCCTGTGCTATACAGCAGGTTCTCATTAGTTATCTGTTTTATACATAGTAGTGTATATATGTCAATCCCAATCTCCCAATTCATCCCACCCCAGTAGCTCTATTTAATGAACACCTCCTAAGTTCTAGACATTATACTAGATATTTGTCATATGGTATTTATTAATATAGGAAAGGTAATACCTCCAGGGCCCTTTTTATGTCTCAAATTCTGAACTAGCAGTTACTTGGGGAATAATTGATTTTCTTTCTTAGCAAAAACTGAAGTAATTTTTGAAGTCTACTTAAATGAAGATAATGTCCAAGTGCTGTTTTCATGAGTCCTCCTATACATGAGTGCCAATGATTCCTTTTTTATATTGAAGTGTTCTAACAGACTTAAATCTGTTCTGAACCATTATATTCTAAATCACTAACTTATTAAATCCTACAGTTTTAAAGCAGCTCAAGCCCCTTTATTTTTCAAGAAAAGAATTTGAGCCTATCCAAAGTAATATCCCATGATCATGACTTAGTCAAGATCAGAATCCCGGTCTGTTGACTCTGCACTGTAGCATGTCCCTGCTCTCATAGTGTATGGTCTCTTCTTGTGCTGTCTTCCCAATTCTTTTGTATTTACAATTCGAAAAATAAGTTCTCAGAGGTTTATTTGGAGTTCGCCATAAGAATTTGAAAAGGTATGTATGAAATCAAGTAGAATTTTAAGTTTTAAAATTATTCTAATTCATTATAAAACAAATTAGTAGTGATATTTCTAGTTTATGTTCCCCAATATTCAACCCAAAATGTGGCTGCTACATCTATAGAAGTTCATCTTTACATTTAATCCACAATATGGCTACTGAAAGAACAGAAGCTCATCTGGAAAGAGAAGATGAGTCAAGTGTGCAGTAACACCGTTTTTACAGGTAACTTTAATATTTTCCACTTTGAAAAAAGCGTATTACTTACTCTTAATTGTCAAGAATGAAATTTCACAGACAGGTACTTTAAAACCATTATACAAGTAGGAATTCCTCTAAATGAATTCTTTTTTCTTTTTCAGGATGACTAAAATCTGAAGAGTATGGCATATTGTGTACTCAAACTCTAATTCTATTTCTTAGTGTATTTTCTGTTAAATTTCACAATAAAATCTGCTCAGCAAAGTCTGTTTGTGTTTTATTACCAGTACTTACTGTATATGCGTCTCTCTATAGAATCATCTTTTTCTTACATTAGAAGGATATGCAGTGATCTTTCTAGAAATAGCTTGCTGTTTGCTTCCTAACATAAAGAAAATTAGTCCAAATTAAAGTTACGTTACTGAAATAGTTTTTTGTCAACTATCGTTTGAACAGTACTATTGATGTGGCAATTTATTTTCTGTCATTACTTATTGTATTTATTTGCTAGAGTTGCCATAGGAAAATACTGCAAACTGGGTCGCTTAAACAATAGAAATTTACTTTCTCTAGAATAGTTCTAGAGGCTAGAAGTCCAAGATCAAGGCATTGACAGGTTTTTTTTTTTTTTTCCTTCTGAGGCCTCTCTCCTTGGTTTACAGATGGTTGCCTTCTTTCTGTGTCCTCACATAGTCTGTTCTTCTAGGCACGTGCACCCCTAGTGTGTCTGTGTATCCAGATTTCTTCTTCTTATATGTACCAATCAGATTGGATGAGCACCCACACTTAGAGGCCTCATTTCAGCTTAATCGCCTCTTTAAAGGTCCTATCTCCAAATAGGTCGTATTCTGAGTTAGTAAGGGTTAGGGCTTCAACATACGAATTCGGGAGGAATAATTCAGCACACAGCACTAATTATGTTAAGTTTATGTAATACCTTCTATAGGAAATGCTTTGAGATGTTTTTAATTATGGTGATATCCTAGACGTTAAGTTTTATGTTATGAGTTTGTGGAAAGTACGTAGAGACAGGAAAAATAATGAAGACAAAAGCTCTAGGAGTTCAAGAATTAAGAGAACTTGTAATAGCCAGATCTTTAGCAGACAGGTATTAGTATCTCTTTAAAGTTTCTCCTTCATCTTAGGTAATGGATAAGTGTTTTGTATTTCCAAAAGTTGTCCTTTTGATTAATAAGCCTATATTTAATTTGTCCTCTTTTTCTCTCTATTTCATTTCGTGAAGAAATTCAGCTTCTTTCTAAAAATTCCAATAACAGTTTTTGTTTATTTATATTTTCATTCATTGCCATGTTTATTGAACATACACATTAAGTGCTAGACACATGCATAGATGCAGTAATTTGCAAAATAAATTCTGTTCCCAAATTCATAGAATTTATATTCTAGGATGGGAGGTAGAAACTGACATTATTAGTTCAAATGACTATTAAAATAGTGTGTGATAGGAGAGTTTCTACTTCTTGGTCCCACTTTCCCCCTTGGATTGCTTGCTCTATCCTACAAGCTGATTTTTAGTCTTTTTTTTTTTTTTTAGTTCTGATTGCTTTTATTTAATATGCATACATTTCAACATTATCCATGAAAAGTGTTGCATTGGATCTCTGCAGGTGAGAAAAGTGATATTGTCACTTTATTCTAACTATTGAACTGCTCTCGATGTAAACAAAGATCCATTTGCTTTTTTGGCATCTTCTTCATACTGTCATAATAAGTCATTTTACCTTTTATCGTTGGTACATTGTTTAATATAAAATTCATAGTTCTGTTTTCCTTTAAAAAACCTTCCTTAGAAAAATAAGATGTGGGACACAGTGGGTAGAAAAGCTAAAGGAAAATTTCAAAGCATCTGGGTAATTTCAGAGAAGCAGTAAGAATCTCTATAATTGAGAAACTTTTCTTTGCAAAGAACTAAAAAGCATCAACTGTGACGAAACTGTCAACTCTGGTATAATGGCCCAAGCAGTCCCCTTGCCTTAAGATTTGCTTCTCTTGAACATCATGCATCTTTCCTTGGTGTTGAAACTACCATTGCAGACATGATTGTTGTGATTAAGTGTAACTTCATTATTCTTTACCATCAAACCGCAGCTCTTTACTGCTTATTCAGCCAGCCAGCTTGATATTCTCATTCAGGTTTCTAAGAAGAGAGAGCAAAGACTCAGGTTAACAGCCTGCTGAGATATATCTCTGACTTCAGTTTTCTTCAGACTGAAGAAACTTCTTTACTGTCATTCCCACTGTTTCTGCTGTGGACAAAGGCATAGAAAAAGAGAGCTATTTTATAGTTTCTAGTGAAAGAGGATTTCAAAGCAAGGAAGATACTGGGTACCAGGGCAAGAGTTGAAGAATACACAGATAAAGAAGAGAAAAACAGGCAATTTGCCTTCCAAGAACTCATTCAGATCATATGTTTTCAGTTTGAAAACCTCAGTGGAAGCTGAGTAACTTCAAAGCACGAGCAGAAGTTTCGTTTTCAGTGTGATGAAATCGGGTGACAAGATAATTGTGTTGGCAAGTGCTTCTGAGACTCCTGAGAAGTAAAAATATGAGCTTCAGAAAATGCTGGATAAAGTCTGCAACTGCTTCCTCACAAAATTACAACCAGAGTACAGTTTATAAGCCAGGAGGACTAACTAGAGGTTCTCCAGAAGTGGATCCACCTCTCCTGGACCTGCCACCAAGGAGGTTGATTAAACACACCTGAAAACAAGGATATTCCTCCGAAGTAGTCACAAAAACTGAAAGATAGAAACATTTAGCCTAAATTTCAACTTTAGACCTTGGGTTTGGAACTTAGCCTCTACAGAAGACAACAGTAAAACTAGTCAAAATACATGAGGCTCTTATTTCCAGGCATTGAGCAGTCCAGGACTGTCATCCTCACGAGAAAGAAAAACCATGAGGTGAAACACAGTTCCCTGCCAGAGAATACTTTTCCTGTTGCAGTGCAGAGTGATTAGAACCCAAGTGGAATTGCAGTCTCATTAAGCTAAGGAGGAAGAAATTGGAGTTCTGGGCTTCTAAAGTGACTGGAATTTGTGAGGGAGGGCACTGGAGAAGAAGGAACTGCTTCAAGGGGGATTCCTAGAAGTCCCTGTGGAGATTCAATGCAAGTCCTTGCCTTAGGGCTGGGCCGCATATGAGCTGGTCAAGACTTGAGTAGGCCTACTTAACAACCACCTGCTGTGAGGCTGAGAGCTGGCCAGTGATATCAGAGGTCATGCGATGCTGGGAGTAGACACAGTGAGACCTTGCTGAGCACCTCATTCATTCTGTTTATATCCCAGCAAGGCCACTCTTGAAGAGTAAGGATCAGTTCTTAGCATAAGAGCCATACCCTAGAACAAAGTTCTAACTGAAATAGACCCACCCTAACAAAAAATAAAACCAAGCTTGATATCCACCAGTAATTTAACTGCATGGCAGAACAAAACTCAACACCAGTTAAGGTTGATGGTACAATCCAGGCTCCCTTCAACATATTATCTACTATTCAGTCAAAACATATGTCCACATTCAATCAAAAGTTCCTAGACATGTGAAATAAAAATTCAAAGTCATGAGAAAATAAGACCCATAATCAAGAATTTAAAAAATCAGTAGAAAGACTATAAGATGACCTAGATGTTGAAATTAGCAGCCAAGAGTTTTAAAGCAGCTGCTATAATATTATATGTTCAGGTACTGAAATGGGGAAAATCGTCATAGTGAGTGAACAGATGGAGAATATCAGCAGAGAAAATTAAAACTTTAACAAAGTGAAATACTAGTACTGAAAAGTTCAGTATCTGAAACTATATGATCAATTCATCAGATGGGTTTAGTATCACTAGATGGAGACTACAGAAGAAAGGGCTATGGAACCTGAAGGCATAAATATAAATTACACAGGAAATGCCAAGGAATGAAATCTTTTCCCCGCTCCACCGCTTCCCCATAAAAATATAAATTACTCAGGTTATTTCGCTTCTTATGTTTAGATATAGAACTTAGTTTTTGAAATGAACTTAAAAAGAGATTGAGCTTATAGTTGTGCATGCCATTCTATATTTATATCCTAAAAGTTTTTTTTTCCATTTTCTTGTCTTAGTTAATTGGAATATTACCATAGAATTGGAATAAAGAAATATTGGGCTGTTTACAAGTATATTAATAGCTCATCTGTGTAACATTTTACAGTTTATGAAAAAGTCATTTTGTTTATTATTAATAAATAATAACTAACGTTTATCAACTCCACACTGTGTGTAAGGTATTATGCCTAATGTTTTGCTTATGTCATCTTATATAATCTTCACAACTGTGAAATTGTCATTATTATCTATTCCCATTTTACAGATGAGGAAATTTAAGGTTTAGAGAGGCAAAGTGATTGGCCTAAGGTCACACACCTAGAAGTTGGCTGAATTAGATATAAACTCATATTTGGTCTGATTCCAAATCCAGTCCTAACCACCGTACTTTACACTTCCACATTTTTGCAAACTAGATGTTGAAGCTTATTCAAGAAATGTTTGCTGTGGACTTATTGTATCTACATACTGGGTTTGATGAATTAGTCTTGTTCCCTATCCTGAAGTTGCTTCTAGTCTAGGGACCTTGATGCTCTCTGTGGTCCACAAAGCAGCAGCAGCAGCATCTCCTGGGAGCCTGTTAGAAGTGCAAGAATCTGATTCCACAAGATACCCAGGTGACTGGTGTGCACATTCAAGATTTATAAGCACTTGATTGAGTTTCAGGATAACTTAATCAAATCAGAGTAGCAGGGTCTAGAGAGGCATGCACATCATCTGATTCTGAAAGAGTATCTTTAGACTGTACCTGACTGATTTTTCTCCTTCGGATAGTGTATAGATATTATTTATCAGTCTACGTGCATTGTACCTTTGATATTTGGTGAAAACCTCTGAATTCTTTCAGAAGTTTAATATTGCATTTTAAAAAACATTTTGAGAGGGGTATAGTATCTTCTAGGTTTAAGAGAATTGGATATTAAATACAAGAGCAGCCATTTATATGAGATCAACCAACCAGAGATTTCATTTGGCTATTTTAGTTTTCTATTACTTTTTTTTTATCTTTTAACTGGGATTGATTAAGTCTGTGTGAAAATGGGATAAGACTGGTTCATATATTTGACCCATTGTCGTTATTTTTTAAAGGATGCTAATTAGATTAATGAAGCTTAGAAATAAATACTTGATTTCCCCCTATCCCTTCGCAGTTTGCCTAATGCCCCTTTCCTAACGCTGGATTTGTCATTTTTTTAGATGTGGAAGTTATGTACTATGACTGGATTTCTCTTTGTTTACATGGCGCCCTTATGGACTAGCAGGGTCTGTTCTTTAAATATCTCCTAACAGTCCAAAATTTAACCCAATATACACATTCATGTATTAACAAACAAATGCTTTTTCAAAATTTCACATAGGAAGCACTATTCTGTTACGCATGCACTGCCACTAACATGATAGATGTTGTTAAACACCTCCTAACTTTAAATCACTTCCTAGATTTAGGCAATAACTGATTTTCAGGATGGAAAGTGAATTTCAGTAGGTTTTTACATAGGCTTTTGTATTATTCTAATCCAAAATAGAAATATCTGTAGTTTATATTTTTGTAAATACCCTAATTTTAGACTGAGCATGACTTTGTTTTTTTGTTTTTTACTAAAATGTAAATTGAGTTGTTGACATATATGAAGAAATGGATGAGCCAAACATTTTTGTGATGTAATCAAATACTTCAATTTGATTGTAGATATAGGATGTCCTATATTCAAGAGATTAACTTAAAAAAGAATGAGCCCAATACCTGTGAAGACGAGGAGCTGGAAAGATTTTATTGTATCACATACCCAAATTCAGTCTTATGCCTCTATTGTCCTTATCTGCCACACCTTCTTTCTGAGAAATGACTTTGCTTCCTTAGAAAAGCCTAACCCTTTCCTGTGAGCCTAAGAAATAATTAACAGTTAGAATTTAAAAGGCTTCCTTGAAGTGAGAGCTTTAAGCACTCAAAGATGTTACAGTCAAGTAAGTACAAACATTTTAAAAAGTTGAAAATAAGATTTACTTTCCACCCATAACATTATTAATCATATCTTAATTATCTTAGCATCTAGACTTAGTAAGAAAAATATTCACTCCTATCTTGAAGAGCAGTTGGTATGAATAAGCATGAATCAGATATTCTTCAGAACTTTAAAAATGCATTTTATTTTTCAGCAAAAATGTCAAGGAAGTTAAGCTTGCCTACTGACCTAAAGCCTGACTTAGGTAAGTAAAATAAATAAATGAAAATACATAGTAGTTAAACTCTCTTTAATGGGAAGACAAGGAAATCAGGAGATTTAAAATGACCATAGACTAGATTTTCATTGAAAATCAAGTTTAAAATGACTAAGTGTTTAAGGATTAATAGCCTTCAGGATGCTATCCGTAAATTGTAAAGGATAATTATAATATAAATTTAAGCAAATCAAAGTAATATATTTCCTCAGCCCTGTCATACTTTATATCTAAACAAAATTTAGTGTAAGATTAAAATATGTGTGATTTTAGATTAATTTCTGTTAACCATCTGAAAACTTATTTTGAACTTTATTATTTATAAACTTATTTTATGAGAATTTAATATTTTCAAAATAAATGACTAGTTTTCTGTATTACAGTGAGTCTCATATCAAGAATCATTATTACTTTTTGATGATAATAAGGTGGGAAATATATCTTTTCTGTATCACTTTCTATGCAACCTATCCATTAGGAAAGCAGAGTGAATATATTCACACATTCCTTCTGCTTTATATCCAGCTCCAAAACAGCTCCCTGGTATCCCAGGATAGGGACAAATGACATTTCAATAAAGACAAAAATAAGATTCCATATAGTAAATATAAAAAGCAGGATTTCCATTTTAATTTTAGAATTTCTATTGCCTTTAAGTGGATAAGAAGTATGACTGCATACGGATGATTTCACCCATGTTTGTCTTAGAAACAACTAGATTTTCTCCTTTGTATTTGCTCACCCACCTCATCTTCTCACTGTTAATTCTCTAGATTCCTTGACTATCTTCTTATGCATAATACAGACTTAGGTATTGGTCCATTTCACCTTACTGATTTTTAGCATTTCCAAATCATAGTCTTATCTCAGTTATACTGATAGCATGTTACTATGAGTGAGTAGGCATAATATCTTCCACTGTCATCAGTGAAAGGTTCCATTCCTGAACACAGGAAAAACAGTTTAGTAGAACCCTGTAATACCCCTGGTGTTAAGGGAACCAGAAATAAATTCTAGAATGTTGAATAACGTATGTTTTGAGAAGAGCATAGTTCCCTTCGCTATAAAAATGAAAGATGCCATTTGAACCCACGTGTGTCTGAGGCTACCCTTCGGCACTTTTTTTTCCCCAACAAGAGGATCCAGAGTTTTCATCAGACTCTCAAAGATGCCCATGATTTCAGTAACACTGAATACTACTACTTAAAATGGTTTTGTGTCTTTTAGTACCTAAAAATCTGATGAGCAAACACATGTAGAAGTACTTTTTAAATTAGTAAAAATAGGATGTCCATTACTTTTTAAAAGAATATTCACACTTATGAATTATTTAAGTAATTTAATCAAAGTGTGTGCTGTGTGCTTTTATAGATCATCTTTATTCAGTTTATCTTTTACTTGTGTGCCCATGTATCTCAATGCCCTAAGCTAATTATAACTTTGATTAATATATATGTTGAAACAATACCCATGTTGCCTCAATAATTTCCCCTTAAGTCATTGTGCTACTGAACTATTTTTTGGTAGAGATTCTTAGCTGGTAATTCTTTTACATTGGCCAGAGAGTCAACGGGGAAAAACAACTATTATCCATAGGCTCAAACTGCCAAATGTTGCTAAAGTAGCTGAGCTGTTGGACTTTCCTGCAGCTGTGGAAGCTTCTGTGAATAGAATTCACTTTTGTTTATAGGGGAATTATGCAACATTGTACTTTCACCATAGCTTCACCCTAGATTCCATGGCCCACAACTCAGGAATCATGGGCGATATTGTTAGACTGCTGATGTCACTTTTCAAGTGTCAAGAACAGGAGGCAAAATATCAAACTGTTATGTATCTTTATGTGAGTAAGTATTTTGTCCTAATTTTTACCCTGACCAAATTTACCTCTTGGCGTTATGTTTTGATTGGGGGATATAAAATTTCGTTGCATAAGGCTCTATGTGGCAGGAGAGTGTGATATACACAGGTGGAATGTTCTAGGCATACAGAGAATAACAGGAAAGCAATGATTTTATGACTTGGTTGTATCACTAGAGCTGGATGGAGGCATTAATGACAATTTTTTTCTGAGTTTAGATCGGCCAGAAAGACCACATGTTCCAGTTCCGTTTTTTTTAAATCTAAAGACTGAACTTTAATGCTCAGTAATAACTAAAACACTCCGCTCGTATGATATTGGTGATATGACTAATCCCATGTTTATCTGGAGTTGCCTAACAGATGTTTTAGACTTGAACATGGGCACAAATCCAAACTCTTCCATTAACTAGCTTTCTCAGTCATTTAACCGGTCTGAGCCTCTACTTTATTATTTGTTAAATTGTGATGATAATACTTTTCAGGGTTATTATATAGATTCAATAGAATGATAAATGTAAAGTTTATGATGGTATGAAGCACATGGTAGGCCCTACTTAGTGGTAGCTACTTCATTTCTGCTCTTATTACTAAAATGAAAACGAAAATTTCTATTCCATTTGTTAAGCTTGCCCAATTTCTAAAATTTAAGCCACAAAGACCCACAACATCTAACTTAAGAGCAGTCAGTGGTAGTTACAATTCATGAACTGCTGAAGATTCTAACTTGTTTCAAGCAGTTCTACACAGGTAAAATAAGCAACCTAATTCTCTAAGTTCAGAGTTGATTCTGATTCAGTTCATTTTCCCATATTGATCTAGCCATAGGAGTTTCTCTGGTAATCTAATTTTTATAGAGAAGTCATATAATAAAAACACAGTTGTAGTTTATGAATTTTATATAGTTAAATTACTCTATTAAATTAAAATAGTGTTTACTTGGCCTGTGAATTAACATTTGAAGTATAGATTGTTGTGGATCACCTATTGTAATTTTAATAGGTAACAGTAAAGGTTTTCATACAGCTTAATTTATATTGAAATTTATAATATTAAATTTTCTTGTATCACTGATTTTCATTTTTATCACTAGGTCACAACTGATTATAGATGAATATGTCTGTTCATCTTGTTGTGTGTATGTCTTATCAGAGTAACAAATATTTTTATCATTGGAAAATAAATTTTAAATTTCTGGTTTTTTACTAAAATAACTTTGGGAACATAAAGAGTTAACATTTGGAATCAATATCATATTACAAACTCATCCAGTAATGAGCTATTGCTTATAGAAAGTTGTTTTATTTACATTAAGTACTTCTTTTCTACTGTGTCATAATCTGTAACAGGAAGCACAATCTCAGGCAAAAGAAAAGCATTTTTAGAAACTATAGTTAGAAATAACCCATGCTGTTGTCGTAACTAGTGGCTTTATTGTTTTCAGAGGCTAACTATAATCAAAATTATGTTGTATATAATTATTGTTTGGGAGAATTTTTTTTTAACCTATGAATCTAAATTTGATTACAAGAAGCTTTTGGGGGGGGTGTAAGTAGGATTCAATTATACCTTTTTTATTCAATAAAATACAACTTAGACGGCTTGAGCGTGTTTTTCATTTTTCACAATATTACGAAGTCATTTCTTTCACAGTAGCATTGGAAACATGTGATTTGAGGAATGACTTATTAGATGTGAACAGCAGAAGCTACTGGAAATTTTAATATATCCCAGTGGTGTAGCAGAAACACATTGCTTTAGATACTTCGAACTGTAGGTCTGTCTTCAGCAAGTATATGTTGAATACCTTCATATGCAAGGCACTATGCCAAATTCTGCAGGGCATCAAAAGGAGAGAGCCCTTGTTCTCAAGAAATTTACAGTCACATTAGAACAAGGCCTAGGACAAGTCAGAAATAACTACAGAACAAATGTACTATTCATGCCAGGGGGGAGATAAAAAGCTATCAAATTCAAAAGAGAAAAACTGTGTATGGTTTTAGGAATCAGGATAAACTTCATGAGGATGACAGTACTTGAGATGGAGAATAAACACCATCTAGATAGGTAGAGAAAAGGCAAGGGCACGAATCAGAAAGAAAATCACAAGCAAAAAAGTAGGTAAGCTCCAGGTATGTTTGGAGAACATTGAATGGCTCGGTTTATTTCCCACAGTGAACTGAAGCAGGGCAGCACTCTGGCAGATAGGGCCGGGAGGGTAGGTTTAAGATATTTCGTGGAGTCTTAAAAACCTGAGTAAGAGTATAAGAGGAACCGTTGCGGATTTTTCAGATAGAGGTGATAGAATTAAAACTGTACCTTGTAAAATTTAATTGAGTTGTGATAGAACAGTGACAGAGTGAAGGTGGGGAGATCTCTTGGGAATTGTAGTCTAGATGAATGGTGATAAAGGCCTGAACATAGGGTAATGGAAATTGATTAGTACTGGAAAGAAGGAAACAAACATTAGAATAGCGTAGGACTTGGCATCCCATCAGAGACATGTAAGTAAAGTGAAAGGGAAGAACCGAAATTGGGACTCATCTCAAGTATTGTTTCCCTAGGAGAACAGGGGTGTCATTAATATAAATAGTGCCATTAGAATAATTTAGAGCCTTGGGGAAATGACGTATTTTGATTTTGCGTAGTGAGACATAATAGGAAAAAATTTTTATAAGCCTTTGGAAATGCACTCCAAGAGAAAAGAGGCCAGGGCTTGAAACAGGCTTGAGATTGGCCGCAGAGAAGGTAGCTGAAGACAAGAGAGGGTTTATTAGTATAATTTACAAGTATCCCTGTCATTACAGACAGAGCCGGGTAAAGGGAATATACCTGGCATCAAGTTAAGTATGAGCCAGATACCAGTTGTACAGTTTAATGAAAAATGCCTTAGATGAACGTTGGTTACAGTTAAAATCTCACTTAAAAAAAAAATAAAGCTAAATTTTTATGGATTAAGGCTATCATATGGAAAGATTTGAAGGAAAAAAGTCCATCATACAATAAATTTGAAGGTAGAATCAGAGTACTTATAAAAGCATTTTTTTTAATGTAGAAAATTGAAAATACCCACTTTCCTGGTTCTACCTAATCATGAATTATATTACCAAAGGAAGAAACAGCACCATGAGAAAGGGTAGTAAGGGCTAAGATTGGAAAAGCAGCCAGGATACCAACAGAGAACTGCACCAAAACCACAGAGATCATACATCCAAACACTCACTGGGATGACCCCAGCTCAGTTCTGAGAAGTGCGGATTTGTCCCTCTGTGTTTCAAATACAAGCAAAGGAAAAAATTGTTAGCATAAAAGTAAATTGTTTTTCTTTTCAATTAAAAGAAAATTAAAATTAAATATGCTGTAGATTTTATCTTTTTGCGGATTAACTATTTGGCAAAACTTATACCAAGCAAAAAACATGATATTTTATAACTTGAGCAATCTCACAACATTTTAAATTGTTTCAGACATAAAAGATAATTCCTTCAGCCGATCACGGAGTTCAAGTGTAACCAGCATTGATAAAGAATCCCGAGAAGCAATCTCTGCTCTTCATTTCTGTGAAACTTTTACTCGAAAGGCAGATTCAGCCCCCTCCCCATGCTTGTGGGTTGGTACTACATTGGGAACAGTGCTTGTCATTGCACTGAACCTTCCCCCAGGAGGAGAGCAAAGACTTCTTCAGCCAGTAATTGTGTCTCCAAGTGGTATGTATGCTCTGGTGCTATACTTCTATTGAAGGTTTACTTTAGTATAATTTAATAGAAGCCTTTGCTTTTCATTTTTGAATCAATCTAAGTCTAAATGGGGATAGTTATAGTCTTGTTTTTAATTGAAGGAATACATGGAATAAGATTCCAGAATATCATTTACTTATATAGCCATTCAGGTTTTATATTTTTTTAATCCTAGGATCATGTCTAAAACGATTACTACATAAGAAAATGAAAAAAACAAAAAACAAAAAAAAAAACAGTGTTGTTCTACTGCATTCTAGGATACCTCAGAATAGTATGTTCTATAAGCAAAAGGATGGTACATATTTAGGGAAAAAACAGAAAAGTGTATTTTTAAACATTATATACTTGGCTATTTTTAATCTCTAAGTGTGAAGTCTTAGAATACATTAATTTTCTTCTTTGAAGAATTAGAAAAGGTGATTTAATAAAAAAATTTTAAGAAGAAAAAATTTACAGTCTTCCTATATTGAAAATGAGATTGAATTTTATCACATGTATGTGGAATCTGATAGGTCTTGAAATAATTGAGAATTCTGGTTTCTGTTACTAATCTATGCTGATCTAGATAGAAAAAAACAAAAACAAAAACATGGTTTTGCTCACTAGTGTATTTCTTGTTTATATAGTACATTTTAACAATACTTAGAATTTAGAATTAAAATGTAATTATCATTTCTAGTTCTACCATTTCTGAACTACCTTTACATTAAAGGAACAGTTTGATTTATTCATTCAGCTCAATAATTTACTATATACGACATACCTAGTTGTTAGAAAAAGTTACATAATGATGATTTTCTTGACCAATCTCATTTCTTATTAGTAAACAAGTATATGTATTGGAAAACAAACTAGAAAGATGAAAATCAAAATGTTGATAGTAATTATCACTGAATAGTAGGATTCTGGGTAATTTTTATTCTTTTTACTGATTTGTAGCTTCTAAATTTTCTACAACAGACAGTTTGTGATAAGAAAATGTTTCCAATAAATAAAAATGAGAGAGAGGGATTAAATATAAATAATCTACTATTAACTATATTAAAAAATATTTAAGATTTTTCCGACTTGCTATAAAGTCAAATTAGCTGTAAATCTACTTTGATATAAAATAATTCTCATGTGTAAGAAAGAACCTTTGGGTTTCTTTTCAATGTTGGAATCTTTGAGGTTTGTTTTTAATAGGATGTCTATTTTAAAATATAACAATGACATGTATATCATATTATCTGTATTGGAACTATGATGAGAAGAGAGGTGTTTTCCAAGCAGATGGGTTTCCATGCCTAAGAGCCTGAAATGGTCTATTTTGTCCCCAACTGTTTTTTGTTTTTTGTTTTTTCCTTCAAGAGGAGAACTCAACAATTACCACCACCCTGCTGGAAAACATGCTATAATCCTGCCAACTATAGGACAAGCATATATTTAAATATTGGTACATTTTTAGAAAATCCACGTACTGGGATTACTATATCTCATATATGTTCATATGGACTATAAACCATTCCCAAATTAGCAAACCATTTAAAATAATTAAATTGTCTACTTGCCAAACCTGGACAATAGACTAACGCCAGAAGTAGCAAATAAATTGCAGGATGCCCAGTTAAATTTGAACTTTAGATAACATATTTTTTAATATAAATATGTCCCATCTTTCTCTTTGGAAAAATAATGCAGAATTTGGGACACACTTATACTAAAATAAGTATTGATTGTATATCTGAAATTCAAATTTAAGTGGGCATCCTTTATTTTATCTGGCCACTCTGCAATAGACAAAATATATAAATATGAAGAGGAAAGGAAAATTTTGTCTTCTAAGGAAAAAAAATTTTTTTTTTTAATAAATCTATTCTTTTCCTTTTTTTTTTTTTTTTTTTAAATTTATTTATTTATCTATTTTTGGCTGCGTTGGGTCCTCGTTTGTGTGCCAGGGCTCCCCCTAGTTGCGGCGAGCGGGGGCCACTCTTCATTGCGGTGCGCGGACCTCTCACTGTCGCGGCCTCTCCCGCTGCGGAGCACAGGCTCCAGACGCGCAGGCTCAGCAATTGTGGCTCACGGGCCCAGTCGCTCTGCGGCATGTGGGATCCTCCCAGACCAGGGCTCGAACCCGTGTCCCCTGCATTGGCAGGCAGACTCTCAACCACTGCGCCACCAGGGAAGCCCTTCTAAGAAAAATTTTGACAGAACACTGGGATCTCTTCCTCTTAGAAACAAAAGAATATAATATATGGATAATTTTTTGCAAACTATAAAATGTAAGTATAAAGTAATAAAATATGAAAAAAATCCTCTAAAATAAGAACTGAAATGCTAAATCGGTTCTATACCCTCCCTTCTATTGCTTTCCAAATCCTTAATATTAATAGTATCATTCAGCTTACTTAGAAATGAGCATAAATCATATTTACCTATTCAAGGATATGGAGGAAAGGGAGTCCCATTAATTAAAGTTAATCAAGAAATATAACTACTAATTTAAGACTGTAAGTTGACCAAAGCAATGTCTTGAGTGTATTTGACATTTACTGGTAAATAGTTTTTTTGAAGTAATGTTTAGAAATATGTGGAAACTATTTTTCTCATTGACCCTGTAGATCAGTTCTGTCCATTAAAAATGCAGTGTGAGCCACATATAGTATTCTAAATTTTCTAGTAGCCATATTAAAAAAGTAAAAAAAAAAAAAAAAGTGAAATTAATTTTAGTAACATATTTCATTTCATAGCCCAGTCTATCCAAAATACTATCATTTTAGCATGTGATCAGTATTTTTATATTATTGTGGAATTCTCTTGTAATTTTTTTTTTGTACTAAGCCTTCAAATCCAGCATGTATTTCACTCTTACAACATGCCACAATTTGGACCAGCCACACTTCAAGTGGCTAGTGGCTGACATATTGGACCATGCAGCTCTAGGTGCCATCTGCTTACTCTCATACTCAATGGTAGTGCACTTGCCAGGTGTGAGACCTAGTTCCAGACATCCTAGCGTTTATCTGTTTGGTAGCAATTATAGTAGCACTTATTTATTTGGTAGCACTTATTGATATCTTTTTCCAGATTCATATATCATGCTTGAAGTTTGAATCCTATCAGTGAGCCAGTGTCCAATTTCGGTTCAGTATACATTCTACATATTTTTGAGTGTCTAGTATGTGTCAGAGTTGGAATAAACGTATTTACTGTGGGATTAAAATATTTTTTATTTACTAAAATTACAATTTTAGGTACTATATTGAGGTTAAAAGGGGCAGTCCTGAGAATGGCATTCCTGGATTCCACAGGCTGCTTAATGCCACCCGCATATGAATCCTGGAAAGAACACAATGTTCCTGAAGAGAAGGATGAAAAGGAGAAATTGAAAAAACGAAGACCTGTCTCTGTATCTCCCTCCTCTTCTCAGGAAATTAGTGAAAACCAGTATGCAGTGATATGTTCTGAAAAGCAAGCAAAAGTAATCTCACTGCCAACTCAGAACTGTGCTTATAAGCAAAACATTACAGAGACCTCATTTGTTCTTCGTGGAGATATTGTATCATTGAGTAACAGTATCTGCCTTGCCTGCTTCTGTGCCAATGGACACATTATGACTTTTAGGTAAGAGTTAGATTTTTTTTTTTTTTTAACACAAATATAACATTTCCTCTCTCAACACATAATGTTGCAGAATTATATTCAGTTTGAAAGAAAGGCTTTTATTTGTTTACAGTCTTATACACTGAGAATTTATTTTCATTCAGTTCATAGTGAACAAGTACGTGAGGAAAACAAATCAGTTTTATCTCCCACTCAGTTACACTAAATCGTAAGGTTTATAAGTTCCCTGCTATTTTTACCTCCTATAGTATTTGTTCAAGACCAAAACCTACCTGTCTATTAACAAGTTTTTAATTTTTTTCTCAAGTTTGCCAAGTTTAAGACCTCTATTGGATGTGTATTACTTGCCCCTTACCAATATGCGGATAGCCAGAACGTTCTGCTTCACCAACAATGGACAAGCGTTATATCTTGTTTCACCTACAGAAATCCAGAGACTCACTTACAGTCAAGAGACCTGTGAAAACCTTCAGGTAAATAACAAAAATATTACTATAATTTCTTCAGAGGTGAAATACTTTCTAAGGTCCCTTATATTGTCCATCCCTTATACTGACAGGAGTGTACAAATGAGCCTACATGAGAAAGCTCAAAGCCTTTCTTGAGAGTTTGAGAGCACATGTTTTGAGACTGGTGATAAAGTGTCTTCATCAGACTCTTGTTATAAGAGGGACTCCATCTCCTTGATCCATATTTTTTCTCTCCAGTGATGTCAAAGGAATACAAAATACTACATACATTTTATACCCACTCTCCACATAGAATAAATATCTATTATACAGAAACAAAAAAATCCTTTTTAAAGATGTACGTTAATGTGCAAATAATTGTATCTCTTTTAGAGCAAATGTGTCATTCCTTCTCATACTCGGTAGTCATGAGGATGTTATAAGAAAAAATATTATAAGAAAAAATAAGATTTGATAGTTTTCCTCTGAATATTTTTGTTGATCTGTTTGTGAGAGATTACAAATTCTTTAAATACAAAACTATATCTTTTTTAAATATCGAGTGCTTTATTTGCTTGCATATATATTAGAAATAATCGGTTTAGCTTCAACTTTTAAAATAAAAGTGCTCTTAAAATCTTGGAGCTAAAATATTAATCAATATTTGATATTTAGAGGAAACAGTTATTTAAGGGAACTTCATAGTGAAAGTTTTTGCGATTAATTAGCCCTATTTTCCTGGTTTATAAATTTGAATTTGTGGCTTATTTTTAGAAAATGAGCTTTAGAGTCAAGAAGACTGAATTTAAGTCCTAGCCGTGCTAGTTACACAATTATGTGACCTTAGACAAGTTTCTGTGTCTGAGCTTCATTATCTTTAAAATGAGGATAGAAATAATATCTAATGTCATAGGGTCTGATGTAAATTAAAGAAGACAATACACGTAAAGTGCTTATTATTAGCACAGTGCTTAGTACTGAATATATGTTCAGTGTCAGATGTTTGTGTTATTTCAGTAAGGTAGACTATACTAGAAACATACTCTTAAATGATGCCATTATAAATCTTGAGAGTGAAACAAAATTACATATCTGATATTATTAAATTCCCATTTACATTTGGGTGGACGTGTTTTTTTAAAGATTCCTAAGTTTCTGAATTAAAATTATGCTTTTTATAGGAAAGGTAAAATTTTCCTGTAGTGTTTTCTTTCATTAGTAAAATGTTACTATATTAAGAAATAATATGGACAATTGAATATATTCTTAATTCATTTCAATCTGAAATGTGGTCTTAATTCAACTACTCAAAATTCTAAACTTCATCACTTTTCCGGAATCAATTTATTCTATCCTTGGATCAGTGTTTTATTATTTTAGTAAAAATCAATAGCAGCTACAGCAACTTTACCTATTTATGTTTAAATGAACTGGTCACTTAATAGTACACTCAATTTATCTTGATAACTATCTGCTATATGCCTTCATGATATGGTAAGTGAGAAATGAACTCTGTTCAAGGAGCTTGTGATAGAATGTTTTCTTTGGGCAATATTGGCATTTTATTTACCTCTGTATTTTCAGTGCCTAAAAATAATGCCTTGGTAAAAACCTGTTGACTAATGAATACCATGAACTCTGTGGTTTCCAGAGTACCCTATTACATTGTGCATTTATTTAACTTTAACCAAAAAAAAATTAGGAAGATGTTTATAGACATTAACGGAATTTTTAGCCAAGATGGACTAACAGGAACCAGATTAACCCTCCTGCCTGAAACAACAAAGCATACACAAACATGAAATAATAGCTTTCAAGATCCTAGACATCAGGCAGTGAAATGAAAGTAATCCCTGAGAGACAGGAAACAAAAGAGGTGCCCCAGCATTCATGCCTTGATAGAGTTTCCAGAACATTGCAGAGAGAGCTGTGCAGAGAGAGAACACTAGAGATCTACAAAGGGTGCAAGAGTACTCAGTAGAGTACTGTTCAGCATATACGTATGGATAAACTCTCTGGCCAGAGAAAGAACCATCTGAAAGGAATAGAGGATTAGAGGGAAAGATGCCTTTTCCCAACATCCAGATGGGAAAAACTTATAATTCATTTATGAGTGTTTTACTTTCCTAAGGCTGCTATAACAAATCGCCACAAACTTGGTGTCCAGAAACAACATAAATTTATTCTCTTACACTTCTGAAAAGTAGAGGTCTGAAATAAGTTTCACTAAGCCAAAATCAAGGTGTTGGCCAGATCATGCTCCTTCCAGAGGCTCTAGAGGAGAATCTGTTCTTTGCCTCTTCCATCCTTTTGTAGCTGCCAGCATCCCTTGGCTAGGGGCCACATTAGTCCACTCTCTGCCTCCGAGGTCACATTGCCACCTCCTCTAGTGTGTGTCCAATCTCCCTCTGCCTCTCTTTTAAAAAGACACTTGTAATTGGATTTAGGACTCATCCAGATGATTCAAGATAATTTGCTCATGGCAAAATACTTCATTACATCTACACAGACCCTTTTTTCCTTACAAGGTAACATTTATAGTTTCCAGGAATTAGGACCTGATACCTTTAGATGACCATTTTTCAGCAGACTTCAATGGGAAATTGGGTAAAGTACTCTTGGCTCATTAGTGAGGAATATTTAGCCTTAAACTGAGCACTGCTCCAGAGTTGCCTAACAAATCATGAAAGCAAGACCCAAAAGGGTCAAAATGTTTCCTAGTATTGCAGAATGAAGCTCAAGATGACTCACAGTAAATTAAAAATATTCAACACCCAACAAAATAAAAATCATAATGTCTGGCATCCCATCAGATGACCAAGCATGCAAAAAGACAGGACAGCATGACCCATAATGAGAAGACTAATCAGTCAATAGAAACCAAGTCATAACTGACATAGACACTAAAATTAGCACAGAAAGACATTAAAGCAATTATAACTGTATTTCATGTGTTTAAAAAGTTAAGTAGGAATATAGAAGATATAGAGGCCAAAGTTGAACTTCTAGAGATGAAAATCTACAGTGTTAGAGTTGAAAAGTATACTGGATGGGGCTTCCCTGGTGGCGCAGTGGTTGAGAATCTGCCTGCCAATGCAGGGGACATGGGTTCGAGCCCTGGTCTGGGAAGATCCCACACGCTGCGGGGCAACTAGGCCCGTGAGCCACAACTACTGAGCCTGCGCATCTGGAGCCTGTGCTCCGCAACAAGAGAGGCCGCAGCAGTGAGAGGCCCGCGCACCGCGATGAAGAGTGGCCCCCGCTCGCCACAGCTAGAGAAAGCCCTTGCACAGAAACGAAGACCCAACACAGCCAAAAATAAATAAATAAATTTATTTTTTTTAAAAAATATATGTATACTGGATGGAATTAACAACAGATTAGACATTACAGAAGAAAAGATTAGGTTAACTTGAAAGCACAGCAATAGAAAAAAACAATTGAGCATTTATACTTGGAAAATTTATAGCACTGAAGCACCTATATTACAAAACACTATATTAGAAAAGAAGTTCTCATCAAACCAGTGACTTCAGCTTCTACCTTAAGAAACAGAAAAAGAAGAGCAAGTTAAACCCAAAGTAAACAGAAGAAAGAAAAGAATGAATATCCAAGTGGAAATCAATGAAATAGAAAACAGGGAAACAATAGAAAAACATCAATGAAACCAAAAGCTTGAGCTCTAAAACCGGTAAAATTGGTCTCAAGCCAGACTGATTATGAAGAGAGAAGTGACTTACCAATATCAAGAATGAGAGAAGTGACTACTATAGATTCTACAAATGTTAAAATGGAAAATAAGGAAATATTATGAACAACTTTAGGCCAATAAATTCAAAAACCTGGGTGAAATGGGCAAATTCCTTGTGAGACACACATTACCAAAGCTCACTCAAGAAAAAATAAATAACCTGAAGAGTACTATAGGGAAATTGAAGTTAGAAACCTTGGACAAAGAAAATTCCAGGCCCAGGTGGCTTCACTGGTGAATTCTATCAACATTTCAGGATGAAATAGTACCAGTTCTATACAAAACTCTTCCAAAAATTAAAGTGGGGAAATGCTTCCCAACTTGTTAATGGTAGGTTCATAGAATATGGTACCAAAACCAGACAAAGATTTTAAAGTAAAGAAAATTGCTTATAGACCAATATACTTCACAAATATAGATGTTAAAATTCTAAAGGAAATTTTAGCAAATTGAATCCAATGGTATATCAGAAGGACAATTCTGGTCATTGATAATTCATCATGACCAAGTAGGATTTATCCTGGGAACATGGAGTTGACTTCACATTTGTAAATCGGTCAATGGAATTCACCATATTAGTAGACTAAAAAAATAGGAAGCAGTTGACAAAATCCAACATCCATTCCTGATTTAAAAATAGTCAAACGAGGAATAAGTGGGAACTTAAAGGGCATCTAGGAAAAATCTACACCTAACATAATACTCACTGTTGAGATACTGAATTCTTTTTTCCTTAAAATTGGAAGCTAGAAAGGGATGTTTACTCTCAACACTTCTATTCAGTGTTGTATTTAAGGTTCTAGCCAGTGCATTCAGGCAAGAAAAAGAAAGAAAAGTCATCTCGATCGGAAGGGGAAAAATAGACCTGTTGTTATTCACAGGTGACATGATCATCTGTATAGGAAATCTAATGAAATCCACTTCTAAAAACTACTAGAATTTGACAAGTATGCAGGGTATGAGATCAATATGGGGAAAAATTTATTTCTTTACTAGCAGTGGACATTTGGAAATTAAAATTTTTAAAACCACTTATAACAGGAACGAAAAATATGAAATACTTCGGGATAAATCTGACAAAAAATATGAACGACTTCTACATTGAAATTCACAAAATGTTGAAAGAAACTATTAATAACCTGAATAAATTGAAATATGTTCTTGGGTCACAAAACTCAATATTAGGATATTGATTCTCCCAAAATTGACCTATAGATTCAAGGCAATCCAAAACAAAATCCAAGTGGGATTTTTTTTTTTTTTTTTTTTTGTAGGAATTGGCAAGTTTACTCGAAAATTCATGGAAATGTATGGGAGTAGGCAGAATAGCAGAAAAACTCAAAAAAGAATAAAGTTGAAAGGCTAACACTACCTGATCTTAAGAACTATTATAAAGCTACAGTGATCAAAGGAGCATGATACTGGCATCAAATTAGATAAATAAATCAATGGAACAGAGTAGAGAGTCTAGAAATGCACCCACACATACCTGGACAACTGATTATTTTTGTTTCTTGAAGTATAGTTGATGTATAATATTATGTAAGTTATAAGTGTACAATGTAGTGATTCACAATTTTTAAAGGTTATATTCCACTTATAGTTATTATAAAATATTAGCTATATTCTGTGTATTGTACAGTATATCCTTTTAGCTTATTTTATACGTTATAGTTTATACCTCTTAATCCCCTATCCCTATGTTGCCCCTGTCCCCTTCCGTCTCCCCAGTGGTAACCACTGGTTTGTCCTCTATATCTGTGAGTCTGCTTTTTTGTTATATTCACTAGTATGTTGTATTTTTTAGATTCCACATATAAATGATATCATACAGTATTTGTCTTTGCCTGACTTATTTCACTTAGCATAATGCCCTCCAGGTCCATCCATGTTGCTGCAAATGGCAAAATTCCATTCTTTTTTATGGCTGAGTAGTATTCGTGTGTGTGTGTGTGTGTGTGTGTGTGTGTTACATCTTCTTTATCCATTCATCTGTTGATGGACACTGAGGTTGCTTCCATGTCTTGGCTATTGTAAATAATGCTGCTGTGAACATTGGGATGCATGTATCTTTTCAAATTAGTGTTTTTTGTTTTTCTCAGATATGTAACCAGGAGTGGAATTACTGGGTCATATGATAGGTCTATTTTTAGTTTTTTGAGAAACCTCCATACTGTTTTCCACCATGGCTGTACGAATTTACATTCCCACCAACATTCCCAGTGTACAGGGGCTCCTTTTTCTCCACATGGACAACTGATTTTGACAAAGACACAAAGACAATGCAATGGAGAAAGAATTGCCTTTTCAACAAACTATGCCAGAAAATTGGATGTTAAAATGCAAAAAAAAAAAAAAATGAGCTTTGATCCATGCCTCACACTATATACAAAAATTGATGGATCAAAATGGATCATAGACCTACATGTAAATCCTACAACTATAACACTTCTAGAGGGAACCTAAGAGAAGATCTTTGTTAACTTGAGTTGGGCAAAGATTTCTTAGCTATGACACCATAAAAGAACAAATTGATAATTTCAACATCAACAAAATTTAAAACTTCTGCTCTTCAAAAGACACTTAAGGAATAAAAAGATAACCCACAGACCGGAAGAACATCTTGGCAATGTGTCTGATAAAGGATCTGTATCCAGAATATGTAAAGGACTCTTAAAGCTCAGTAGAAAGAAGACAGACAACTCAGTAAAAACATGGGCAAAATATTTGCACAAATGCTTCACCATGAAGAGATGCTTAACATCATTAGTCATTAGAGAACTGCAAAGTAAAACCACAATGAGATATTGTTAAACACTTACTAGAAAGGCTAAAATTAAAAAGAATACCATGCTAAGTTTTGACAAGGATGTAGAGAATTTAGAACTCTAATACACTTCTGACAGGAATGAAAAAACAAAAACAGTACAACCGCTTTGGAAAACAGCTTAGCAGTTTTGTAAAAAGTCAAACATCTATGAACCAAAGACACAGTCTTTCTACTCCTAGTTTTTTAACTCAAGAGAGAAGTAAATTTATATTCATAGCTGTTTTATTTGTACTAGCCAGAAACTGGAAGTTACCCAAGTGTCCATCAACAGATGAATGCATGATCAAATTATAGTATATCCATACAGTAGAATACAACTCATCAATAAAAAGGAATGAAATGTTGGTAACATTCAATATCATGGATGAATCTCAAAACAGTTATGCTGAGTGAAATAAGCCAAGCAAAGAAGTGTATATATTGTATGATTCTATTTACATAAAACTATAGAAAATACAAATTAATCTATGGTGAGAGAAAGCAGATTGGCAGTCACTTAGAGATAGGAGGTCAAGAAGTGGGGTGAGAGAAGATTTTACAGAGAGACACAAGGAAATGCAAGTGATGGACATTCACTTTCTTGATGGTGGTCATGATTTTACGGGCATATGTGTATGTCAAAACTTGCCAATTTTTACATTTTACGTATATGCAGTTTATTATGTCAATTACCTCAATTAAAACTATTTTTAAAAATTAATGGATTTCAGGACTTTTTATTAGCATTAAAGTGCAGTTAGTCAAAAGTATATGTTTATGGATCGAAATACTTAAATTTCTTTCTACAGCATTATTCTAACCATATCTTGAGTGAAAACACAAGGAAAATTTACAAGTTGCCTTTCAAATTGATGACTTGATTTATCTGTGAAACTTAAATAAAACTTACCGTAATCATAAAGAGGTCGAACATACCGATTAATTCAGTTTAAACAATTAAGTTAATAACTGTTCTAAGCACCTCAAGATTGTAACTTATAAACAAAACTCCAGGTATTCACTGTAAAAAATTGATGACAGTTGAACTGTTTAGGTTCTCTTGAATATATTATGCAGCAATACTGAAATTTATTACTGTGCTTATCTTGGAAGATATTTATGTAGTCTCAGTATTCTTATAACAGAGTTTTCTTAATCAAAGTTATTAAAATCAGTGATTATTTGATGTAATCAAAAGAGTGTTATTATAAATAATACTGCTGTGAATATTGGTGTTTTCATTTTCTTCAGATATATACTGAAGAAAGTGGAATTTTGGATCATAAGGTAGTTCTATTTTTAGTTTTTTGAAGAACTTCCATACTGTTTTCCATAGTGGCTGCACCAATTCACATTCCCACCAAGAGTGTACTGTGGTTTCCTCTCCTCCACATCCTTACCATCATTCGTTATTTGTAGACTTTTTGATGATAGCCATTCTGACAGCAACCAAGATATGGAAGCAACCTAAGTGTCCCATCAGCAGGTGAATGGATAAAGAAGATGTGATAGATAGATGCATACATACATACATACATACATACATACATACATACATACACACACACATACATACACACACACACACACACACACACACAATGGAGTACTACTTAACCATAAAAAAGAATGAAATTTTGCCAGTTGCGACAACACATATGGACCTGGAGGGTGTTGTGCTAAGTGAAATAAGTCAGACAGAGAAAAACATACTGTACATTATCACTTACGTGTGGAATCTAAAAAATAAAACAAACAAATGAATATAACAAAACAGAAACAGACTCACAGATAGAGAAAACAAACTAGTGGTTACTGGTGGGGAGAGGGAAGAAGGGAGGGACAATATAGGGGTAAGGGATTAAGAGGTACAAACAACTATGTATAAAATAAATAAGCTCTAAGGATATATTGTGCAATACATAGAATATAGCCAATATTTTGTAATAACTTTAAATGGAGTATAATCTATACAAGTATTTAATCACTCTGTTGTATATCTGAAACTAATATAATATTATAAATCAACTATACTTCAATTTAAGAAAAAAGAGTAGTGATAAAGCACTTACATTGACTCATTCATGAAATCAGTCCTATATTTTACCACTTAAGCTTATAAACACAAATGGCAAATGAAATCCAATTGTCTAACATCAAACACGTATATTTGTTTCTGTATATTCATATTTTAGAGTAGTTTAAAAGTTGCAGACATTGTTTCAAACATACAGTTTCCTATTACTAGATGTAGAGAAATATCACAGATAGTACAAATCTATTTCAATTTCACCAACATTTATTAGTCATTAAAGTTGTGTTCTAAAGAGTAAATTTATCATAATTAAAATCCTTATTTAAATACAAGTGAAAAAATACCTATAGATACTATTTTATATTGTTGAAATATATACGTTTTTAACATCAATACTTCTCCCCAAATCCTAATACTAACTGCAGACAGTGCAGACTCTTTAAGAAATACCTAATTTTAAACTTCCTTCAAAGATATCTATTCACAATGTTAATCTAATGATAAATGACTTGCATATTTTCTAATTTGTTTCATCTCTATGTGAAAGGAGATTTTTCTATTTAGTGTATACATCATTGAGTGTCTAATCTTGGCATTGTATGTTATCTTCAGTTTATTAAAGATAATCTTCATTATCTTTAATCCTGGTAACATTCCCGAGAGGTAAGTATTTTTGTCACTTCTTTATAAAGTTGAGGAAACCAGTTCCCTGTGAGACTGATTTGCCTAAGATTCCTCTGCAAGTAAAAGTCAGAGGTGAGAATCAAACCCAGGTCCACGTGGTTCCAAAGTTTATACTCATTCCAGTACACTGTAGTGATTTTTGATTTATAACTGTAATCTTTGGATTTTTAAATTTCTTAACTTTTACATTTGTAAGATTGCAAGCTCATTAAACACCAAATAAATTAAGAGCTGTAAATGATAATTCTAAAGTGAGATAAATTTCAAAAAACATTTTTATGCTGTGACTGTCTGTATATATATATATATATATATATATATGTGTGTCATATTACTCTTGATTTAGCATAAAAGACACTCAAATGGTAGCTATTTGCCATTTGTTTTATCAATTTAATAGATACAGTTTAAATTAGAATCTGTGAAGTACAGTATAAAAAAGATTGGAAATATGCCTAAAATTCACCTTCTTTATATAGGCTAATATAAATTTGAATTAAATAATAGGTATTAGTATATTCTATGGTGGGTTTTAGCAAGTTTGATTTATTGACTTCAGGAAGTTTTTCATTCTAGTTTTACTCCACTTTATAGAACTCCAGAGGAAGAGAATAAAAATGTAAAGCCTTCAATCCACTTCAACATTATAAATGAAACTCTGTGTTGTATAGTGTTAATATTATCTCCTTTCATTTATAATCTGGTTGGAGAGACAACATTAATATGGATATATCTGGGAATTCCCTGGTGGTCCAACGGTTAAGACTCCACGCTCTCACTGCCGTGGGCCCGGGTTCAACCCTGGTTGGGGAACTAAGATCCCACAAGCTGCGTGGCGCGGCCAAAAATATATATATGTGTACAGATATATCTAAATGTAAAATCTTTGGACATCCTTTATTAACTTTCTTAGCCCAGCCCTAAGGAAGAAACTCTAAAAAATACATACTTTAGCTCCAACTGTAATAATGTAATATCAGAATACAACAGAACTACCTGGAACCAGTGGTGTACTTGTCCTTTGTATCACAGCTCCTTCTCTTTAATGGGCAGAAATGCAATCCCAAAGCCTCACTATACTTTTATTTTGCTTCTAAAGCTTCCCAAAACTGCCTTGCAAATAATATTGCTACCATCCTTTTTTTTATAGAAACTCCTCTTCCCTCTTTATGTCTCATCTACAAAGTCAGTAAGATGTCAGCAATTTTTCTTGTCTCCTGACTTACTTTTACCATTTCTGTGCTCTGAAGAATATTGACAAAAATTTCAGAAAAATCTGACAATATAAAAAGAAGCCTTTCCATCTCCCTGCCAGATTTCTGAAATTCCAGGTTTATGTTGGCATAATTCTCTTCCCAGCATATGTTTATGAAAAAAGAAGTATGTATGTCTTTCTAAACTACTAATTTTCTGACTCAGCTATTTTGGATAATTCCAAGACTGTGTATCATCATTACACTGGACTTTTCAACTTCCTAATAGATTTTCTTCTTTCTAATGTAAGAAGACCTAGTTATTAATTCAGTTACCAATTCTTGATAAGAGTTATGTGAACGCTTTGTCATTAAGATTGGAATCTCCTTACAATTTAAGCAGGAATATCATCTTTGCTTAAAATGTGAAAAAAAGTAATCTAGCCAAAGTAGCAAGCAGCAAGTTATTCTTAGTCAAGTTAGTCTTAATAACTTACTGTTTGACCAAGTCAGAATGTTCTAGATCTGATCATTTGAAGTGTACTCATTGTTTGTGAACCTCAACAGGTAATGTTATAAGTTTGAGTTAAAGAGTTTACAGTGATGGTTTTGTGAATTATAGTTTAGTGTCCCTGAAACTTTAACAATTACAATTTGTTTTGATTTTAAAGGAAATGTTGGGTGAACTCTTCACTCCTGTAGAAACACCTGAAGCACCAAACAGGGGATTCTTTAAAGGCTTGTTTGGAGGTGGTGCACAATCTCTTGATAGAGAAGAACTATGTAAGTTGATTTATTTAATTTGGATAATATGTCTATAAAACAGAAATATTCAAGCCATATAAATTTTTCTTACATGTATAAATTATGTTCACCTTTTTCCTCTCTGTCACAACAATTGATAGACCCATGTTTTAGCAAAATACATAAAATTATATTCTGCCATATTCTAACTCAAGTCAGGGGAATACTTTACTCTGGAAACCAAAATCGGAATGGCTTCAGGTGGCTAAAAAGGAATATTCACAGCTTTAAATGAATAATTTAAAAAATATTTTTTGACTTTCATTAAATATGATCTTCATTATTTTAATTCTGTAATTGACTTTAGTTGATGACCTTAACTTTGAAAAGTTTTTACTTAAACATTTATTTTATCTTACAAAACTTCCAGAACTAGTCTCATTGCACTTAGAAGGTTATTTAAAATATAAAATCTGGTTCATCTACTTCCTTCCATAGAATTGGCACAAATCAGAAATTGGTCCTTGAATGAACTAATGAATCAATGAATGTCTGACCTTTCTTTCAAATTGGAGCTCTTAGCTATCCTTGAATTTTTATTTTCTTTTATTCTTTCTTTTTTGCTAGAATATTTTAGAATTTTCCTTTTCTGTTTGGTTGACTAGAAAGACTGTAAGATTAAATACCAGCAAGTAAGTGTGTAGTGCAAGTTCATTTTAAAAACTTACCCAAATGATTGTTCAGTCATCTGGGTAATGAGGATTGGTCAGTTTTAATTCATTTAAAAAATGAAGACTGTTCTTCAAGTCACGGGGGACGGATATTTTATTTTATTTTTTTTAATTTAATTTATTTATTTTATTTATGGCTGTGTTGGGTCTTCGTTTCTGTGCGAGGGCTTTCTCTAGTTGTGGCAAGCGGGGGCCACTCTTCATCGCGGTGCACGGGCCTCTCACTATCGCGGCCTCTCTTGTTGCAGGGCACAGGCCCCAGACGCGCAGGCTCAGTAATTGTGGCTCACGGGCTCAGTTGCTCCGCGGCATGTGGGATCTTCCCAGACCAGGGTTCGAACCCGTGTCCCCTGTATTGGCAGGCAGATTCTCAACCACTGCTCCGCCAGGGAAGCCCGGGACGGATATTTTAGAATAACATTCTTACTGAGGTTAACTGACAAAGTTATACAAAATTCAAACATATATACATTTTTTACTTCTCAAAAACATGGAAGAGCTAACAGTATAGTGAAGACAGTATCCGTGGGGAAAGGTGGTGAGCGTGGCAACCTGAGGCCACTTTTACCCTGGAGTACTTTGCTAATCTAAAGCAGCAAGCTGAGATTCTAAACTGTGTTAGGACTAGCAAGGTAGGCTCCCAGAGTTGGCTAATAAGATGGGAACCCTGATAAATAACTCTTTCTCTTTGCAAGGACCCCAAAGGGCCACAGCTAACGAGTAAAGGTGAACTGGGAGTAAATCAGCACATACACACACACACAGACACACAGACTTTGAGCTCAGCTTGAGATGATCTGAGTGGCCCGGAAAACTTTCAACTTTAATTAAGATTTTTGCAAACTGCTAAAGTCCCCAGCAACTGGCAGATTCAAGTGAAAATGTTCTCTAAAGAAAGATAACATATTCAGAGTCCTCAAATCATTTTTAGAAATAATTTTTCAAATATGTAGTCAGGTAATCCGGAATACTAGGAATCAACACCACGATCAATAAAACAGAAAAAGCCAAAGCAGAATCACAGGTACTTCAAATATTGGAATCCTCAGACACAGACTATAAAATAATTATTCATATTATGTTCAAGAGGATAAGTATCAATACTGTACCTGAACATTTTATCAGGTAACTGAAAACTATAAAATCAATACAACAAATGTGTAAAAGACTAAAATGAAATTCTAGAAATGAAAGATTCAAAAACCAAGATTAAAAGCTTAGTGGATGAATTTAACCACAAATTAGACACAACTGAAGAAAGAATTACATAACTTAAACGTAGGTCAAAATAAAACATCCAGAATGTAGCACAGAGAAACAAAGAGATGTAAGAGACATAGGAGACGATAAAGGAAATAGAAGTTGCAGTGAGAGGGGCTAACATATGTTAGACCTTCTCAAGAAGGAGATAGGAAAGAATGTGATGAAGAATCAATATGTAAAGAGATACGGCTGGGTATTTTTCAGAATTGACAGAAGACAGCAATTCACACATTTAAGAAGCCAATTAATTCCAAGAAAGATATTTTTTTAAAAATCCACAACTAGATAGGTCACATGAAAATAATGTGTATCAAAAACAAAGAGAAAAACTTTCAAGTGGCTAGAGAAAAATGATAGGTACCTTTTAACAAGTTATGGACTGAGTTCTCAACAGCCAAGGTAATAGGATGATCTTCTATCATCCTATTATCAGAAGATAGTACTTAATCTAGAACTCTATACTGAAAAGAAAATATTCTTCAAGAATAAGAGAGTTTTAGACAAGTGAACAAATAAAGAAGCCTCACTATCACACTAAAGGGAAGGCTAAAGGATGTACTTCAAATAGAGGGAAAATAATCTTGATGGAATGTCAGAAATATAGGAAACAATGCTTTGGAAAGAAAGTAATAAATACATGCATAATTATAATTACTGAAACCTTTATAAACTGTAAAGCAAAGTCTTGTGGTATGTGTATACACACATAAATAAACAATGTGATCCAAAATATTGCATAAAATCAAGGGAATTAGAAAGGATAAATGGATTTGAGGTGATCTGAGATCCATGCATTTTTTGAGAGACTTGTAAAAAGTATCTATTAGCATTAATAAGTTAAGGATTCTTGTTGTCATTTCTAGGGTGACCTCTGTAACCTAGAAAAGTAGTACATAACTTGATGAATAGCAGGAAAATCATAGTCCTTCCACAAGGAGGGAAGAAAGAACACAAAACAGGTGAGATAACTAGAAAGCACATGAGAGATGGTAGATTTACTTAAATATAAATAACCGTAGTAAATGTAGGTAGAATAAATATTCTAGTTAAAAGATAAAGACTATCAGACTAAATTTTAAAAGAAGGAAAAGTATATTGCTTACAGAAGACACATTTAAAATATAAGAGATAAATACTACCAAATGTAAAATAGATAGCTAGTGGGAAGCAGCCGCATAGCACAGGGAGATCAGCACATAGCACAGGGAGATCAGCGCATAGCACAGGGAGATCAGCTCAGTGCTTTGTGACCACCTAGAGGGGTGGGATAGGGAGGGTGGGAGGGAGACGGAAGAGGGAGGAGATATGAGGATATATGTATATGTATAGCTGATTCACTTTGTTATAAAGCAGAAACTAACACACCATTGTAAAGCAATTATACTCCAATAAAGATGTTAAAAAAATTTTTTTAATAAAAAATAAGATAAAATATAAAAGCACAGAAAGATTGAAATTTTAAAAGGTAGAAAAGCACAAACGCAAATGAATCATCTGCCTGGTACGACTGTGTTAATATCAGAAAGAGTAAACATTAAGGCATTATTAAGTATACCTAATATTTTGACTTCAGTATATATAAAAAACAAATACGGACAGAACTGCTAGAAGAGACAATTTCTCAATCATAGTGGGGACTTCTAAAATATATCCATTGATTGAGATATAACAGCAGACAAAAATAGGTTGCAAGGGTACAGAAGATATTAAGAACACAATGAAGGAACTTAAACCTAAAGAACATTACAGAATATACATTTTCAAACACATACAGAATGTTCATAAAATGTATTCTGTTGATATTTGTAGGGAAATTATAGATGAATACTGAAGTATTTTGGAGTAAAATATCAATTTCTGTAATAAATTTTTAAGTATTCCTTCAAAAATTATATATATACAGACAGTCAAATGGCAAAAAAAAATGTTATCTATTACGAAAATTAGATCATGGATATATGGATGTTTATTATACAATTCTTTTTACTTTCCTATATGTTTGAAACTTACATTACAAAAAGTTAGGGTTTTTTTTTTTAAGTTTGTCATGTTAGATGATTTTTTTAAAAAATCAACAGATTTCAATGGATTAGAATTAAGAGTGTGTGATCTAATCACAATGCAGATGATATGTCAAGACCAAGTTTGCATTGTTCCAGGAATTCAAAGCTGATTTATTATTTTTAAAAAAGTTAATTGGTAGTTCACCACATTAACAGATTAAAGAGAAAAATCATACCACCACCACAATAAATGCAAAGAAGATGTGTTAAAATTCAGTATCCATTCATGATAAAAATTCCTAGAAAGTAATTTGATAAATTACAGCTACAAATGATACAACATTTAACTACCAAAACTCTATAGCAAATATCACACTTAGTACAGGAACATTAAAAGATATTTTAAGTTTTTCGTTTGAGATAAGGTATGAGATATAATTCTGTTACCACATATATTCAGCAATGTATTAAAGTCCCTAGAGAGTGTGGAAAGGGAACTAAAAAGAAATAAAAGGTACAAGAATAGGATAGGGAGAACAAAATAATCACTTGTGAATGTTTGATATGATGACATATTTAGAAAGCCTAAAAAATCTGTAGCTAAATCATTAGAAATAATGGTTTAGTAAACTGACTAGTTATAATCAGCAAAAAAAAATAAAATTTATCATATCATATTAACAGTAAAAAATGAAATTTTAAAAATTGCTCTTTGTATTAGTTTTCCATTGCTGCTATAACAAATGACCACAAACCTAGTGACTTGAAACAACAGAAATTCTATTATCTTACAGTTTTATAGGTTAGAAATCAACATGGGCCTCACTGGTGTGTTACCAGGACTGTGTTCCTTGTTGGAGGCTTTAGGAGAGAATGGTTTCCTTGCCTTTTTCAGCTTCTAGAGGCCATCCACATTCCATAGCTGGTGATCCCTTCGTTAATCTTCAAAGCTAGCAACTTTTTTGCATCTCTCTGTTTTTCTGAAGCCACATTTCTCTGCCCACAGCTGGGGAAAGCTCTTTGCTTTTAAGAACACATGTGATTACATTGGGTTTACCTGTATAATTAGTCTACCTTTAGGTCTTTAACTTAATCACATCTGCAGAGTCCCTTTTCCCATGACGGTAACATATTCACAGGTTCCAGGAATTAGAGTGCCGTCATCTTTGGGGGTTTGGGGGGGCCATTATTCTACCTACCACAAGAGTATGAAAAAAAGTCAAATACCTAGAAATAAATCTTAACAGAAGATGTTCAGGGACCTCCATGGGGAAGGTAGAAAATTATCGAACTTCGTTGAGAGAAGTTAATGACCCAAATAAATGAAGAGATATACCATGTTCATGCAGTAGAAGATGCAATAAGAACATCCCTTCTCCCAAAACTGGTATATGCATGTACACAAATAAACATTTAATGAAGTCCTTATCAACCCGCCCCCCAAATTTTGTAACTGTTTCTAAATTTTATATAGGAATTCAAAGGGTCTCACTACTTCTATTAACATTATACTAGAGGCTTTAACCAGGACAATTAGGCAAGAAAAGGAAGTACAAGCATGCAGGTTTGGAATGGAAGAAGTAAAATTACCTCTCTTCACAGATGACATAACCCTGCATATAGACGATCTTAAGGAAACCACACACACACACACAAAAAAACATTCTCGGGAGTTCCCTGGCGGTCCAGTGGTTAGGGCTTGGCGCTTTCACTACCGTGGCCCCAGATTCAATCCCTGGTCAGGGAACTAAGATCCCACAAACTGCACTGCGTGACCAAAAAATTTTTTTAATTAAAAAGTTTTTTAAAACACATTCTAGCCAATAAACAAGTTCAGCAAGATTTTAGGATACAAGATCCATATAAAGAATTGATTGCATTTCTGTACACTAGCAATGAACAAACCAAAAATTAAATTAAGCCAACAATTTCATTTATAATAGCATCAAAAAGAAAAAATACTAAAACATATACTAAACATATGGAAAACATATACTAAAACATATACTAAAAACTTCGAACATCATTTAAAGAAATGAAGACATAAATAAATGGATTAATATCTTACGTTCATGGATTGTAATATTTAACATTGCTAAGATGGCAGTACTCCCCAGGTTGATCTATACATTCAACACAGTCCCTGTCAAAGTCCAAGCTGGTTTTTTGAAGAAAGAAACAAGTTGTTCCTAAGATTCATATGGAAATGGAAAGGATCCAAAATAGCCACACACACAATTTTTTCTGAAAAGAAGAAAGAAGATACAGGACTCACACATTTTGATTTCCAAAGTTGCTACAAAGCTGTAATCATCAAGAGAGTGTGGTACTGGCATTAGGGTAGATACATAGACTAATGGAATAGAATTGAGAGTCCAGAAGTAAGCCCATACGTGTATGGTCAATTGATTTTCTACAAGGATACCAAGAAACTTCAATGGTGAAAGAGTGGTCTTTTTGACAGATGGTGTTGGGACAATGGATATCCACACACAAAAGAATGGATTGGACCCCGACCTCACACCATACACAAAAATTAACTCAGAGTGGAACAGAGACCTCAATGTAAGAGCTAAAACTATAAAACTCTTAGAAGAAAACCTAAGTATAAATCTTTGTGACCTTAGATTAGGCAATGGTTTCTCAGATATGACACCTAAATCATAAGCAACCAAAGAAAAAAATAGATAAATTGGATTTCATCAGAATTAAAAGTCAAAAAAGATAGTCTGGTATCTGATAAGAGTCTCATGTCGAGTATTAAAAAATTCTTACAACTCAACAATAAAAATCCGAATAGCCCAATTTTTAAATGGGCAAAGGGTTTGAATAGACTTTTCTCCAAAGAAAATATACAAATGGCCAATAAACACACAAAAAGATGCTCAATATCTTTGTCATTAGAGAAATGCAAATCAAAACCACAATGAAATACCACTTCACGTTTACTAGGATGGTTGTAATCCAAAAGATGTACAGTCATGAATCTTCTCAAGGATATGGAGAAATCGAAACCCTCACAAGTTGCTGGTGGAAATAAAATAAAGAAAATAATAATGTAACCTCTTTGGAAAACTCTGGCAGTTCCTCACGAAGTTAAACGTAAAGTTATATGACCCAGCAATTCCACTACTGAGTATATACCCAAGAGAATTGAAAACACATGTTCACACAAAAACTTGTACAAGTGTTCATAGCAGCATTATTCATAGTAGCCAAAAAAAGAAAACAACTCAAATGTCCATCAACTGATGAACAGATAAACAAAATGTCATATATCCATATCCATACAATGGAATATTATTCAGTTATTAAAAAGGATGAAGTACTGATACATGCTACAATATGGTTGAATCTTGACATTACGTGAAAGAAGCCAGACACAAATCCACACAGTGTGTGAATCATTTGTATGAAGTGTTCAGAACAGGAAAATTTATGGAGACAGTGGATTATTGGTTGCCAAGGACTGAGAAGTGGAGGAAATGGAAAGTGACAGCTAATAATCATGGGTTTGTTTGGGTGTTTTGTTTTGTGTTTGAGTAATGAAAATGCTCGAGAATTAGTGATGGTAGTTGCACAACCTTCTGAATAAACTAAAATTTACTGAGTTGTTCAGGGCCAAATTTTACGGTATGAGTTACATTTCTAAAGAAAGAAATGTATGCGGAAGAAAGAGGGAATCTGACATCAGTCTTTAACGTATTTTAAGACTTTTGCAGTTATCTAGGTGTTAGGTGATGAGGGTCTAGGTTATAAAGGGAAAGGAAGCAATGAATTCCTGAGATCTTTTGAAAGAAGAAGTTGATCTATTTGGTAAGTGACAAGATAAATGGATAGAAGGAAAGGGATGTGGTTATCTACAACTTTGGGAGACTGAAAAGAAATACTGAATAAATTCTACATTTTTCTTCTAAGCCTAAGCATAGTACTTCAAGTAAGAGAAAGTATGGTGTAAATAAACTAAAATAGATATGTATATTTAAATCTGTGTCTTTGAACTTAAGTATTTGTAAGTTAATTTACCTTTAATTTTTTGGACACTTAGGAGTGATTTTTTTACTGTTATTGAAGTGGTATCAGTATACCCATTATTCATTTCAACAAATACTTACCAGTCACTTTTTTGCTCAAGTTCTATTATATGAACTAGTATAGAATAGAATATTTATTAATGTACGTTGTGGTTTTGTATGTTTGGAAAGTATCTGCACATTATTAAAACCATCATAATAAGAAAGTAATTATATAGTAAAATAAATGAATACTTCAATTATATTGTCAATCAAGTGCGTTCTAATGCTATCACGTAGTAGGATTTTTATTAGTAAAAAATTTTCACTTTCTGGGTCCCTCTTTCATTTATCAAATCATTCAGTTGGAGAATCATCCTCGGGAAAGGCTTCAAGAAGTCTTGCTCAGCATATCCCTGGCCCTGGTGGCATCGAAGGCGTGAAAGGAGCAGCGTCTGGAGTTGTTGGTGAATTAGCACGAGCCAGGTTGGCACTAGATGAAAGAGGGCAGAAACTTAGTGACCTGGAAGAAAGAACTGCAGCTATGTTATCCAGTGCAGATTCATTTTCTAAACATGCTCATGAGGTATGTCTTGTCAGATATTTAAGCCAAAAAGCCTAGGTAAAGCAAGTATGAAAATTACTGTATTTTTATAGCTGTTGTATTTCTACACATGAATTTTCATGTATCCTCAGTATGGTTGCAAATTCCTAACTTTTTGCCGCCAGAGGGAACCATTACAAGAATACGTCTCAGTAGCCTTTGGTCTCTTAACTGAAGTTTATAAATTTTGAAGGTACCTACCTACTCACCTTCAGGCTTTTTGTAAACAAAGCCAGTGGCTTTGCAAACGGTTTCTTAGGGGATACAATAAGAACAACGAAGCTAATTTTCCTAAATGCCTCAGATTCTACTACTAACTTCTCCTAGAGAAGGAAATAATTTGCCTCTTGATTCTTTAGGTAGATCTAAATACCTGAAATTGGCCAATGTTTTTATTCAGTGAAACAATACTGAATCTGTCTGTAGGCCAGTTCACACAGAGGAGTAATGTGCATTTTTGCAACGAATTCATCTTGATGAACTAGGAAGTTGTGGTGGAGCTTAAAAACAGCTGCTGTGAAGTAGCGGATCCCTAACTGGCCTTCTTACAAATACACTTTGTTAGCCAGAATAGTACCCCTGAAAAACTGAATTTAAAAGCCGTCAGGTGGAATACACGTTCTTCATTTTAACGCACAGTTCTGCCACTCCTTGATGCTTTTTCCTGGGCTACGTCACACATTTAGTTCCTAGCCTAGCCCTCAGAGGCATTTTGCGTGTATTACCTGAAGAAGCCATATTAAGGTTATTTTTATATTTGAGTACCCACTCTGTCAGTAATAGCTCTTCTTTAAACTTTTCAGTCAAAAGTCATCTCTTCCTTGCTCAATAATGTTGACACCTAGAATGTTTGAGAGGTAACTTGACTTGGGAGAGATTTGTCCAGGCTTTCAGAGAGATTCAGAGATCTTTTGTGAGTCCTTGTACTAGGCCAACACACCTCAGATACAGGCTAGTGCCTTCAATCTAGGTCAGGCCTTTTGTTGGCATAACCCTGCCCCTGACTGTGATCTCTAAGGCATATAACAGTTCAGTTAACCTCAGATATATCTACAGTCAAAATATTTAGCAAAGAGCTCAATCCCTAGCTGTTCGCTCTTCCCTTCTACCAAACGTTCCTGAGCCATATTTGAGAGTCTAAGGAAGACAGTACGTTGAGGTGGTTAAGATCATGGGTTTTTTAATTAGACTACATGGGTTCAAATCCCAGTTTCACCATTGTGTTACCGCGGTTAACCCCTATAAGCCTCAGTTTCTTCATTTGTAGAATAGGGAGACTAATAATGCCTAACAGACAAGAGTTGTTGTGAGGACCAAGTGAAATCATGTAGAGAAGGTATGTTATACAGTGCCTGGCCCAGAGTTAAGTGCTCAGTAAACTGTAGATGGCAGCAGTAGTAATTTCAGCCTTTCATTCTCCAGGTTCTTTAAACATTATTTTTAATTCACTTTAGAGAACTGAAAGTTAGCTTATTTTTTAAGTTACTAGCTTAGGTCACCAAAGAATGCACTGAGCCAAAATTTACTTATGTCTTTAGGAAATGTGAGGACCTTCTAGGCTAGTTCTTCATAGATGCATTCCTTTTTCCTTGAAACGGAACAGTTCCTGCTTCCTGCTTTCCATATAAATACTAAATATAAAAATGGGAGAATGTTTCAGAATGATATCATGTTTTGGGAAAGTATAGCAACCAGTTGTAAGTGTTGTTATTCTGGCATTTTTAAAACGTGTTTTTCGTGTTTTCTCCCCTTTAGATGATGTTGAAATACAAAGATAAGAAGTGGTACCAGTTCTGACAACCAGAAATCCAACTAAGTCCAACTTCAGCCAGAAGGAAAAAGAATTTTCCTTTTTTATTTTATTGATTTCACTTTAGGAAAGTTAACATTAAAGAGATGTTCATCACTGGATACTGTTCTTTCCTAGCACAATCATGCACTGTTTGACCTCAGTCATGCGGCTTTAACTGAGGAGTGTTCACACACACTCAACGTGGAGTATGTGCTGTGGGCCAGCTACGAGTTGACGGTTTGGGAGCTAGGATGGTCACATGTTACAAATGAAGAAACAGAGGGATGTTGAGGAGACGTGGCAGGGACTTTCCCTGGGTCAGTCCTGTATTAAACTTTCACATGCCAAAAGATTCTGCGCTGTCGTTATCTGCCATCATTGTTTGACCTCTTTGAGGGAGAGGCAATAAGTCAGAAGTCCTGAAGCTGAAACAGTTATATTTGTGTCACTTACTGAATTATAAACGGCTGTCTTGGACTTTCCCTCCCTTCAACTGACTGGTCATCAGTATCATTAGTGAAAAAGACACAAACTGTTTATTACCATATCTTTAGACAGATAAGCTGAATGGTGGGCTTTAAATAATAAAAACATACACATAGTTGACTTGTGTATGGGCTACTCTTGGATTCTTGTTATTGTATACTTGTGTTTAGTCCATATTTTGTCAAAAGCAAAACAAGGCGATACATCACTTTTCATTGAAAAGAAAAGTGTAGAGCATGACTGAACTGCTCATGATTCTGGGAGTTTCCATGTAATGGCTATGCAGTGTGGAAAGTGAGAAAAACCTCCATTGTGGTGAGGAGAATACTTCAAGGTCCCTTGTCCTTGTTCTCATTAATTCAGCTAAATGTGGATTTGACCAAAATAGTTACTGGTTAAATTTGTAGAAATGTTGAAATTGGCTAAGTTTTTAATTTTGCTTGAATTTTTATAAAATGTTTAACCCAATGTACCTTTGCATTATTTAATTAAAATTGCTTTAAAAAAATGTTTCATTATTTCAGTAAAATGTTCAGCTCCCGTTTTAATATGCCCTTTACTTGCTAACAGTTCCAGTACACTCAGGTGATGAGCCAATTAAATCTTAGTGCACATGCTGTCGCATGGAAAAAATCACAAGCATCCTTTGTCAATAATTATCTATGTAAGAGTCTAGTCCGATGACGTACAAAGTATTTTCTGTAGAAGTATACTGTAAAACTGTTCATGTCCTTTCAAGGTTTTAAAAAGCCAAAAGGAAAGGAAAATATGTGCATTTTGGTAACTAAATTATTCCTGTATTGGAGTATAAAGCAGATGAGACCATCGGTGGACAATGAATGATTGGTCCCTAGAATAGCACATAGGCAGAAAAGAGATGATGGGGTAGATCTGAAGTAGGTAAGCTCATTCTGCAGGCTCATCTGAGATTATTACTGATGGTTCTTCAAGCAACAAAGGACGAATAATGTAGAAGCATTATACTTAGTATTAATGAAATTTAAATATTTTCTTCTATAAAAAATAGTTTAAAACAGTTTTCTTTTGTCATTAAGAGATAATCAGAGCACAAATTGATAGCAAACATGATGGTTGTTTTTCTATTCCATATGATCATTAAAGGTATATTGTAGAACACCTTAATTTCACACAGTCTGTTATGCATTTTTCCTCTTTACTCTTTTCATTAATAAAGCTCTTATGTTTACATTTTATAACGTGCACTATGGAATATGAAAGTTTACATTAAAATTTACTTTAAATATCATTAGGAAGGGATTAAATATATGTGATAGAGATAACTTGATCAAGCCAAAAGAAATATTTTAAAAATAGTCATTCTCAAAAGTTTTTGACTTTGTAGAAAGTACCTATGAGTAACATTTCTGTTAGTTAATGTCAGCTATATGATGAACATGTAGCAGTTTACAAATTGTTTAATTTGTATCATATCTTATCTAATAAACCCATTGTTCCATGATATGTCACAGGAAGTATTAAGGCGTTTTTTAAAGGTACAGTTTTGTGAATGTCATCAATAAAATCAGTAGTTAACAGATTTGAAGTTGAGAAGCACTAAGTAAAGTAATATACTGGTTGATTCCCCATTCATATGGAAGGGCATATTAGCTCCAATTATTTAATTCGCTGTGTTATTTTGTGTTAATTGTATATCAACTTAATTTTTATATCACTGTCATTTTTCCTGTTGTATATAAAATGAACCAATCTTGTAATTATTTTCAAATAGAGAAGTTAGATACATTTACCTGAGATGGATTTTATAAGAAAATCTTAAATTAATATTTCAAGTTATTTTATTTCATTTTTAAATTAATCTACAAATTATGCACAGCAAACTAGAAACTCACTTAGGATTAGAAAGCTTGAAGTATTTTTGAAAATAGGAAATAAGCTTCTCAGAGTTATACTTGATTCAGTCTGTAGATAAGAGACAGTCTGCAGTAATAAACTAACCCAGGGAATTTATTGTAATTTGAGAGGTAACATCTCTTATTTTTTTTCTAACGCAAAAAGCTACAGTCACCAGCAAGCCAAGATTTCAGGAAAACAAACCAAAAATTTAAAAAAAATAGTCAAAATAGAAAATATTAGAAAAATGAAAGATTTTTGTGTGCTTCCTCCATTTCTTCAAACATTATTCTTTGTTGCCTGTGTCCTTGACTCTCAAATCACTGAAGTGTTCACTGATTAGCAGTTTGTCAGTAGGAAGTGGTTTCCCTATATGTACCACATACCTGGTTCATTTCACTCTTCAAACTAAAATCCGTATGTAGTTGCTTAGAACGTTATTTGAAACCTTATATTCTGACAACTTCTGTATATTACATCATTTGAAGTTTTCAATTACCTTAATTCCCTTGGTTTGCATTTCAGTTGCACAAAGTGTTTCCAAAAATGGTTATAGATATAACTGAGCTATTACTAACTTCTTAATTTGATTTTTTTATGGATGGGAAAAAGTGCTGCTAATTGTCTATGTTATTATGTGTACTGTATTACAATTTAATTAAGTACAGTACTTTAAAGAAAGAAGCATTTTCTTTTGCTTAGAACTTTTTAATTGTAGGTTTCTCTGAAGTTATTTCATGTAGATATGTGTTTTAAACAAGTCTGAAAGTGTTACATACTTTTAGGTTACAGGGGGTGATGAGAAAACAGCTGAGGAAAGGAAAAATATGTGAAAGACACCATGGACTTCAAAGTTTTACCCTGAGTTCTGTATTCCATATATGTTTTGCTTAAGGCATTTTCTCATGTGACATTAGAAAAGCTATATCCAAAGGTAAATTTTTTGTGGCAAAGATTTATTTTACATTTTAACTTTTGGGATTTTGTTTATTTGTTTTTGCAAAATAAAGAGCACTGAACTTTAAACTTGAATTTTTTCTGCAGTTTTTTAGGTAATGAAAACTTTTTATTATCATTTAATTCACATTTCTCCGTTCAAATCAAGTGATAACATATGTATAAAACATGCCAAAATTGTGAATATGCTGCTAGCTGCACCTTGAACAAATGATCTTAGTTTTAAAACCTTCAATAAGGTTTTATATAGTTTTCAAGGATAAAAAAATAGTAAAATCATTTGCTGCTTGTTTCAGCGTTCTAGGTCTTAAATTATTGCAACACTTTCAGATTTGTTTTAAGATCATACAGTAACATGTTATATTTATACATACTGCTAGAGAATATACTTTTAGTTTTAAAATGGAATTTTTATAAATGTACTCTTTAATTTTAAAAATGGTGAACTTGTTAAGTTTAAGTCAAAGTACTTAAAAAGTATGTATATTATCCATACAAAAAGTTATGTTTTACGCTTATAATAAGAAATATTGGTATCTCATATCGAGATACAATTAATTTTAAAGAATCATACATCATTCAGAAGTCTTCACACATGACAGGAAAGATATCATTACTATGGTTTAAAAGAAACCCTCTATTGAGCATTTTCAAATATTAATTTTATTTTGGGGAAAATGCCCACAATAATAATTACAAGATCTTTCTCAATAGCTGCAGCTTGCGGTTGGATGCCTATCCTTAATTATTGTTTTAAATATATATATATATTTAAAATAGTTTTCCAGATATTTTCTTCTACCTTTTTTAAAAATAAATTTCCAAAAATGAAAACAGAGTTTATGTATTTTTGTCAATGACGGTTTTTATTTTGTAGTTTATAGAATTTGTTCCTTATCAGTTTGATACTTGATCAAATATTCCTAGACTTTTAAATCTGTATTTACTTTGAAAAAAGAGCACTTCTCTATCTTAAGTGTCCTCCGTTTTTTTCTTTTCCCTCTTAGGGTGTTTGTTCTCTTGAATTGAAATTTATGCCCCAAAATTATTTTTTTTTCATTTGAAAGTTAATGTGAAGATACTGTTTACAGCTTTTGTTAATTATACTTTTCATCACTCTGATCAATTTCTTGGAAAGTGCTATGGGGATGATTTTTCCTGTGACTCTTAATGACCTTACTGTTACCACAGAAGTTTTAAAGCTTCTGTGGACAGAAAATAGTTGTAACAACCCCAACAAAAATCAAAGGGGAAACTTTCGCTTACCTTTCTCAGCTGAATTAAATGGTTTTAATAACTTCCCAATTATCAGGGTTATAACATTGCTTTCTTCAGTTCCTAACACAGTCTTAAACTATTAGGCACAATTCCTTTACAAATGGAGTACAGTAGTCCAGGGCTACGTGTAATTAAATTGCTCTTTTCATTGCACTCTTTGCATCAGAAAAATCGTGACTGTGTTCTGCCAACATTTTGCAACGAGGCTTATAGTTTAAATTAAAATTTTATACTGTATGACTTGTAAATTAATCAGTATTAATTTATTGTAGGTTGTTTGGCTCAGGCATTTAAAATGGATATAGGCTAATGACAATGGAATCCTATTTATTTGGGAGTTTGGGTTTTTTTTTTATACTTTTGCAATGTGTTTTGTGTTGTTTAAATTTTCTTCAACTGAAGACAATGTAAGGAGGTGGAAACGGATTTAACATATCAATAGAGAGCAATGCAAAGAGGGTAAATCATGTTTTAAATTTAAAAAAATTTTTTTTGTAAATAAATGGTACTGTGATACTTTAGGTGTGACCTCTGCTTAACGTGGTAGTTAGAACCAGAAAAACATTTTGCTTTCTAGTTATACTATTGGTTCATTGTAAATGCAACACCAAAAACAATATTAAAAAGAGCAAGATTAAGTTTTTCTAACATTGTCCACTTCAGGGGCAAGCATGGTTGGTATAGAGCTCGAGCTTGTGTACACATTATAAACTGTACATGCAGGTAGTTTTCAGTTGCTGCACTTTTTTTTTTTAATCTTGCTCAGTCCAGTAACTATCTCAAAGGTGATTGCTGGAATATGCATTTTAAATATGATTAAAAAACCCATCTCTGTGTACTGTTTCATTTAAAACAAAAAACAAAAGAGCACTATTGCAAACACTAAAAAGGTGTTAAACTTTGTAGTTATTTTGCATTCCTGTACTTTACAACTGTCATCACAGCAAAAGGTTTAAATTAGGTAATGAAATATTTTTGTAAATAAATACCGTTAAGCTGGTATTTTAAAATAATGTATTATAAATTAATGTTTCTGGAAAATGTTCATATATATGTATATGAATGTCTCTTTATGCTGAAGGGCTCTGATTGGGCAAAATAAAATATTCTAATCTCTCCTGAAACTAAATAAGCCCTTTTTTCTGGAATATTTGTTTTAAATTTTTTCTCCGAATTGTGGAATTAATCCAGTAGTTTAACCTCAGCAAATAATAGATAAAATAGATTTCTGCATCTGCAAAGGGAAAGTCAAGTTAATCAGGTAATTCAAGTAGAACAAACTATACTTTTCTTAACGTTCTGGACTTTTCGGTAAAAGTTACCTGCCCCTACATTGAGTGGGAAGTACAGTAAAGGGTGAGGGTCCAGACACTAGGCACCAGGTGTAGATGAAGACATCTTGGCCTTGAGTGTGTACGGAAATCCTCAGCATCTTGTTAAAATGCTGATTTGGATTCCAGGTGTCTCAGGTGAGGCCTGATTTTGCGTCTCCAATAGGCTCCCAAGTAATTACAGATGCCACTAGCCTATGGAACATACTTGGAGTAGCAAGGTTGTAGATAATTTCCATAAATGGCCTTTTGCTAGTTGATAGTATCAGTATCAGTGTCCAACTACTTGTACCAAAAATGAACATCACATTAATGGATATAGAATAATGTAGCTCAAAGAGGACCGAACGTCCTTATTTATCATTGTTCCCATTGCATTTCAGAATAAAGAATATGGTAACTCTCATTAAATTGAAGGTTTATTTGATTTTGAAATCTGTATCATCTTACTGCCCACATGGTGGCAGTCATGTGTCACCTTATTGTCAGCCTTTAACAAGAGGCGTTTACAGTATGGTGTAACAAGGGAAAACAGACTTTGCAAAGGTTAATTTTTATGATTGATACTTTTCATCCAGAAAATTATTAAAATCTTAAATACGGAATAGACAAAATATCTAAGTTATTTGTTGTAAAGTGATGTAAATCTTTTGGTAGTGGTCTGCTATATTATCAAAAGAAATAGTATTTTTCCAGAAAATATAGGCATAAAGTGATAAAGTTTTAAAAAGTAGGGAGACTGTCTTCATGTATCTCTGTTCATGGCTTTTTAAAGAACCTTAATTTAGGGTGTGTCCTGTTTAAATGGTACAGTGCTGTCCACTGTTTTAGATAGAAATATATTTGTCATTGTAACTCTTCATAGGTGTTTATAAGACGATTCTGATTTTCTTCCATTACTTTAAAAGATAATGTGATTGCTCTGTCATAAAACTTTTTTTTAGTTTTTGTACAAATGTGATCTTTTAAAGAAGAAAAGATTTCTCAAAGTCATTTTACTTTTTCAAATTTTAATTTACATCAATAGTATGTATTCACTCAAAACTTATGGAAATATTCTGACCTTTAGTTCTGGTCACATCCAATTGTACACTATTTTAAAAAAACAAAACCCCATAGTTTTTCATAACTGCTTCTAAAAACAACAACATTAAGCTACACATTTAATTAATAAAAACAGTTTCAGGTAATACAGAATATGTTGTTACTAGCAAAGTCTCGAAGACTGAGAGCTTCATTTAAATATCAAACTCAAGTCCTTAATTTACTAATCTGTTGCAAATTTCTGTCATCCATGGAAGACCTAAGGTACAGCTCTCAACAGGTATCCTGATGCAAGGTTAACCAACAGTGTTACTATTTCACGGTGAGTGTGTGTGTGTGTCTGCTCCCAAACAGAAGACCCCTTTGTGCATCTCTCCCTAATTGAGTTTATCTCTGAATGTTTCTCTCACCCCACCTCCCTCCCTCTCTCTTTTTCTCTTTCTGTCTCTCTTCCCCGTCCCTATCTCCAATGCCTCTCACTCCAAATCTCTTTACTCTTTAGTAATGTTTATTTTAACCCAGCACAGTTCTTTGCCAATTTTGGACAGAAATACTATAATTTCTTAATGTTTCTCAGGGTCCCCCCCTAAATACTGGGTGAATTTGTAAATAATTTTTATAAGCAATAATGCCATCCCGACTCCTTGTGACCTCCAGACCTGCAAACTCTCAGCAGATAAAGTAAAAACAGTTTAGCGCACAGAAGACCTGTGCTGAGGCAGAGATTTTTAAAACGTAAATGCTGGAGGGGTGTGAGGTGACAGAACGTGCACGCAGCCCTCAGTGCCGGCCCACCCGCTTCCCTAGGGTGGTTAACCAGATGATGACTTTGCTTTCGAGATCAAAGATTCCAAGAAACCATTAGCATCACGTGGGTGTAAAAGCCAGAAAACTACATTTCAGAAAATGTAACCTCCATGTCCCTTTAACAATAATGTGACTACAGGGACCATTAGTCTAAGCAGTGGTTCTCAAGCTTGAGAATCAGAATCTCCTGGAAACCTTGGTAAAACACAGATTGCTGGGCCACACCCCCAGAATTTCATATTCAGTAAGTCTGGAGTAAAAAGAGTTTGTATTTTCAACAAGCTCCCAGGTGACGCTGATACTGCTGATGTACAGACCACACTTGGAGAACCCTGATCTAGAGCAGCGCCCTAGAGCCAGTTTCCCATTTATATCACAGATACTTTGGATGTTTCCTTTACTATCCTTTAATGAAATTCCTAGATAATATATTTTCCTATATATGTAATTTTAAAAGATTGACCTAATAACCTAATACACTAGACATATGAAATGTGATTTATAATTTAAAATTTGTTTTTTAATATGTAAATCTTAAGATTATACACTAGAAGAACTACAAAAAAAAAAAAAAGGCCCCACAAATTTCCAAAACACTCCCCAGTAGGGTGGTCCCTTTTTCTGGCCTCCCTCCCCTTCTAGAACTCACTCCCACCCTCTACCATGGGAACCACTGGCCCAGAGAATTCCTGAGGGGCTGTCAAAAATATGTTCATAAAAGCTCTGCCATGGTGTAGATAAGAAAGTATAGAAGTCTAGGCTACCTAAATGCTAGTTTGGATTTTTAGTGTATTTGCACTAATTCCTCTTATAAGTTCACTTTCTCTTTTACATTTAATCCATGCTTTTGAACTAGTTGGAGTGGATGAGTGAGCCCGGACTTACCTTTGTAAATTTGTGCCCGAAGCTCACAAATCTTAATACCTGGTGTGGTTCTCCTAACAAAAACTCCTCTTGATAAGATAGAGCAGTGAATCCATTTGTAAGATTTTATTACATAACTTTTCTAATGGTTAGTCTATTGGAAACTTTATTTACTCCTGATTTCACCAAAACTCAATGAGTGATTATTGGTTAAATGTTAGGCAAGTGGATTTGCCTCTCATTTCATTCCGAGTTTAGCAAAAGTGGGCCTTATATGTAGCTCCTTTCAAATGCCTAACACGTTGGCCTGAGTATGAAGGCCAGTTTTCCATCCCTAAGTTTGGTACTAGTTATGCCAGTGAACTTTCCAAGTTACTCAGCCTCTATTTGCCTGTTTCCTCATGTATAAAACTAGGCTCTAAATATTGGCCTTACCTACCTCACAGAGTACTTGTTGGGATATAATAAAATAACCTCTGAAAATGGTTAGAAAACAAAATTATCACACAAACACAAGGCTTTATGACCTTAAAAATAGTAGTCCCTTAGAAGCTCTGTGAATCAGAAATATACATTTGAACAGGAAAGAACAAGAAGCAAATCTAGTACCAGGATCAGCAAATCAGGTAATATTAAAACTGCTATAATCAGGATAAAAACAAATTGATGCATTGTCTTTAATAAAGTGATTAATGGAGAATCAATGAATTAAAACATGTTTGAATTTAATAAGCACCTTTAGTTCAACTGAATTTCATCTTTGTGGTGTGGGACCCCAGGGAGCCAATCCAGGATGCGTTTATCACCAACTATCATCAAGATATAAGATCTGATTAAAATTAATACGTAGTTGCCTTTCAAAATAGAACAACAAGAATCCCAGTGCCTGGCAATTTTTTTGTAATAATTACGTTCAAATTTATAAACGTAATTTTTTTTCTCCCTGGTATAGAGAATAAATACATTGGGGGATTTAGTCATAGCAGAGTTAACGTATTTTCACAGAGCATTTATAAAATACCTCTTTAAATAAAAATAAAAATTGTCTGAAATTAGGATGTTGCTTTCCTGTCCTTTTACAGAGAAGATTACCTTTCAAAGACTTTGTTTCCATTTAGCTGGTAAGAGAGAGACTGGATCAGGCCAAGGTCCAAGTCCTTGTTTGCTGTTTACCAACAATGTGACCGCACCTTACTTAACTTCTTTTAAACACTTACTTCCCTCAGATATTAAATAAGAATGAAAGCAGTACCAATTTATAAGATTGTCATAATATATAATGTAACAGCAGAGGGACCTCGCTGTTAGGGCACCCTCTGCTCTGCAGCCTTAGAGACATAGTGTACAGATGAGCATGGGCTCTGGAGGGAGACTATTTTAAATCCCTCCTGCATGATATGCATGGCTTTCAGCAAGTTATGAAACTTACCCATGCCTCAGTTTCCTTGTCTGTACGACGGTAGCAATTATTAAGTTAATACAAGTAAAGTGCTCAGGACAGTATCTGATGCATACAGTATTTCATTAAACTAAGATGCCACTGAGAGTAAGATACACCACTGTTTGCACCACTAACAAAAATGCTGATAAGTATATTTGAATAACCTGTCCTGATTTCCAAGATATAAACTATGTGAAAATGTGTCTAAGAATTGATGAAATATGGTAGTCGGCACTCAAATGCTTACCCTTTTTCAGAGAACTAGGAAATGAGACCCCCTCTGCTTACTCGTAATCACATGCAATTCCAGACTAACCACGTGGAGGTGCAGGAAAGAACTTCTAAAAATTCCTCTCTTCGCTGTGTTCCTCGGCACAGTTCTTGTTCACATGAACCTACTGAAGCTAGAACTCCCATGGCTGCGTATCAGGGGAGGTGGTGTTCCGGGAAGCACAACATAACAGATGAAAAATAATTCTAGAAGAATCTCACGCTTGATTCAACTCTCCCAGAAGATGCTAAAAGGAACCCAACTCATAACCCCAAAACTCTTCTCATAGCCTTTTGCCTTTCAAATTTTTCATCGCTGCTTACTCTCCGAAGACTTCCTTCATATGTTTCATCCCGCTCTCCCCTTAGACTCTAGCTCCCAGATGTGCCTGAGGAAGAATGGTCTGAGCTCTCCCTTCCCCTCCTGGGTCTCAGGTAAGATGCTCTCCTGTGTCCCTCTGGTTGCTGGACACTGGGGGAGCTCTCCCAGGCCCTTTGCTGAGCCGTGCCTTCCCAGCATCTCAGCTGCCATGCCAGCATGGTGTGCGGCGCTCCTCCAATTCCAAAGGGAAGCGGGGTCTCAGTTCGCCCTACTCTTACACCCTCAAACTTTTCAGCCAATTCCATCTTTCCTCCACCCTCCTTGGAGCTAATCCCTAAAGGGTGTCAGGTTCAGAGCCCCGTCTTCTTTTCCCATCCCAGCGTCTAAGATCAACACCTAGTCTGGACAGACAGGAGAAAATCATTCTGTCTGCTTCCTGTTTAGGCCAGAACATCAGCTCTTGACATTGAAACCCAAGCTGTCATTTACTCAAAAATCCTTTTTTTTTTTTTTTTTGCCTGAAAGCTGCTGTCTATACCATGAGCTCCAAATTTCCATTTTGACATTCAAATTATTGACTTTTTTTTTCAATTAGACAAATATTTTTTGGACACCAGAATGTGTCAGATTCTGCTCTAAATATTGGCAATGGAAAAGTGAACAAGATGAAGACCCTGCCCTGGAGTTTACATCCAGAGACACTGCCATTTTTCTTTCTGTCTGTTTCTTCAGTAATAACACTAACCTGAGGACACAGAGGGTAAAGTGCCTTTGCCACCTGAGTGAGAGAAAACAGGAATTTTGTATGTGGGGTGAGGAAATATATCATTTAAAACATCACCACATTATCCCACTATAAATATTTATTAAACACCTATCCTTCTCCCTACCTCAATACCCACATCTAATTCATCACCAGTGCATCCTTTCTAACCTCACAAATGATTCCCAAATGTATCCTCTTTCTTTCTTTCCTGCTCAGTGACTGCCTCTGCTTCAGCATCTTATTGATTCTATTCCTAACTGGTCTTCCTTTTTCAGCCTCCTTTTTCTCCAGTATATTCTATCCCAGCTCCAATCAAGCTGTTCTTTTTTTAAATTTTTCAAAGACTCCTCTGATGACTGACGGTGAAGTTCAAAGCTTTAATTTGGCAACATGGCTCCTGAACAGTCTCCCTTCTATGTTCCATGATTCTGGTACCATATACCGTTCCAAACTCATTCCCTGCCATTTCCTCCTGCCCTTACAGCACGTGCTGTCAATTCTCCAGGCTCTCGTTCATGCTTGAAATACCCTTCATTTCTTTCATGGCCTGGAAAAATCCCACTCATCCTTTATGGCTAAACCGCAATGTCATTTTCCCTGGAAGCTTTCCATGCCCCCAGGAATGATTAATTGCTCTCTCCTCTCTGCTGCAGTAACCATTTCCTCATACCACTAGTTGGGTTCTTATCACACTGTGGTCCAGCTACTTGTTCATGCATCCATCTCCTCTCTAGATTATGGGCTCCTTGAGAAAAGACTGTCTTATCCATCTTTGTAACTCCTCCAGTATCTGGCATGATACCTGTCAAGTAGGAGGTGTTAATTAATATTTGTTGCTAAATTGACAAAACTCAAGAGTTTTGTCACATATAACATAATTACACATATGCATAAGCTTTCATATATACGCACATGCACATATACTTTTATATATTTTATATTTCATCTAAACTTTAATATCTCTGTATTTCTGCCATAAATGTTCAGTAGCTGCTATTTCTTTTGAAGTTCTCCATAAATATAAAATAGAAAACTGTCCTTTATTTTAAATGGACTAATATTCCATTTGAAGGCTTTTATAGTTCTGACAGTTCTGAAAACTTGACTGGTCCCTGAAAGCTTAAGATTAATTCCATAACACTTTGTATTCTGTACTGTGTATTATATTTAGTACTCTGTTTATGTTAAATAAGATTGCCTACATGGTCAATAAGACACAAGTCAACTATATAAGTCAGAGGCAGGAATCTAGGCAATGCCAAATCAAGTGATACAATGGTTTGAAGTAAGTAGATTCTTAGTCCATTTCGCGATCACTATATAACCACTCAGAGAAGAACACTTAAATTCAGCTTTTCAGACGAGAAACTAGAATACTATAATCCCCAGGAGATTATTCTAGTCTTATTTCTGTCGTCTTTTTTTTTCATTAGTCTGTGAAATCATTTCGCATGGAGAGACTTGAGATCCTCACTTGAAACTTATAGTCTAAAGAAAGGTAGAAACTGTAATAGGGTAAACAAATAAGAAGTTGTTATCTTGTGCTGGGTTAAAGTAAAGACCTAACTAGCTGTATCTTATCTTTAACAAACCATAACTTCCCAAGTGACGAAACTCAGCTGTATTTGTTGGGTTAGGGTGAGGGTAGGAGTCATAATATACGGTAACTTAAGCTGACTAGAATTTTCCATAATCCTAGATGTTAAAAATCTAGGTAGTAACACTATTCCTAAGAAAGTCCTGCTTTGTCTCCATAAGTAAGGTTGACTTGTTGTTTATGATTATAATTGATATTAAACTAAAATTTTTAAACCATAGTTTAGATGTCGTTTCAACTGATGCAAGGGAGGAAAAAAAATCACTGCAGCCTTGTAGGATTCCACACCAGGTATTAGGATTTGTGAGTTTCAGGCACAAATTTACAAAGCTCTGGCTCTCTCATCCACTCTGACTACCTCAAAAGCATGGGTTAAATGTAAAAGAGAAAATGAACTTATAAGATGAATTAATACAAATACACAAAAAATCCAAACTAGCTTTTAAACAGTCTAGACTTCTTTTCTACACTTTCTTGTATACGTCATGACAGAGCATTTATGAACACACTTTGACAGCCCTTTAGGATGTGAACAGATAAGAAGGAGCTTTGGGTTTTAGGCAAGTCGTAAATGGTGTGACCTTCAGTATCCTCATTTTTGGAATAGAGATAACAATGCCTCCTTATGGGGCTGTTGAGAGAAAAAAGCAAATAATACGTGTAAAAGCGCTTTATAAGTAGAAGTATATCCCTATACAAATGAGTTACCCTGAGCAATGTGGTCTCAACGTCCTTGTCTATAAAATTTAAAAGTTGAATTAATATATAGCTCCAACTGATCTCTTAGTTACAGCATTTTTAATACTCTCATTTGATAGAAAACCCTGAAAAACTCTCCACTTAGTTTGTGTCACTTAAATAGAACCAAGACTGATTGCATGTTAACAAGCGATGTCTCTTTTTCTCATTTCCTTAGCTAATTGGCACGTGTGGTTAACTCCTGTATTGAAACAGAAATTACGCAAAAACTAGGTGAGAATGCATTCAATACGCAGGAAAGTGACTTGAGTGTATCTTAAACCATATTCAAAATATTTACCACTGGTGGGGTACGGTCATCATCCTACCTGAACAGGCACCAGCCCAGTCAGGTCAGAAACCACTCATAAACATCACTAACAGCCACGCCAATGCGCGGGCGTCAGCACCACGCCCGACTTCGTCAAGATGGGCTGCGAATGCAGTCACATGTTCTCCAGTGTTCAAATGACAGTAGTCCTAAGTTGTCCATTTGCCCCGATTACACGGAACCCAATCTTTTCTAGAGCTTATCTTGCCAAATATAGGGTTTCCTAAAGTTGCCTATTTGTCCAAGGATCAATCCTGCCTTTCCAGCTGCTCCGCAAAGCCGTGTTCCTGGGGCTCAGGTGCGCCCCTAGAGGCGAGCTCGCCAAGTGCAAGTCCAGCCCCCCTGGCCCTTTTAGCAGCCTTCAGAGCCTGCCGTTGTGTGCTCTTGCTGCCAGCACACAACAGGAAGAGAAAAATTCTGCTACTGCTGCTACCCTGGCTCAGTTGGGCAGGTTCCTGCCAACTGACCCAGGCTGTGGCGGCTATCCGGGGAATGACAAGATCACTTCTCCCCATACGGACTCATCACACTTCTTTAAACCTCCTGGGCTCCAAGTGCAATTGTCCTCAGTGATCCTTTCAGATCATACACACTTGCTACGTTCCCGGAGGCCTGATCAAAGCGTGCGAGTGGATGGGTCCAGGGAGACTCCAGCATCAAACTCACACATGCTTGGGGACGCCACTGTCCTCTTCAGTTGCGGGGCGTCAATGCTTTCTTGGACGCTTTTTTTTTTTTTTAAGATTTATTGATTGCTTGCTTGCTATGTTGGGTCTTCGTTTCTGTGCCAGGGCCCTCCCCAGTTGCGGCAAGCGGGGGCCACTCTTCATCGCGGCGCGCGGGCCTCTCACTATCGCGGCCTCTCTTGTTGCGGAGCACAGGCTCCAGACGCGCAGGCTCAGTAGTTGTGGCTCACGGGCCCAGTTGCTCCGCGGCATGTGGGATCCTCCCAGACCAGGGCTCGAACCCGTGTCCCCTGCATTGGCAGGCAGACTCCCAACCACTGCGCCACCAGGGAAGCCCTCTTGGACGCTTTTTTTGTTTCGAAAGATGATTATCATCTCACTTCTCACTGCTTGAGGAAAGAAAAGTAGGGAAGCTTAATGATACCACTTACTTCAAGTCTATTTCTAGGGAAGCTCCTCCCACTGCAGGGAACGGCTCATTCTCAAAGTTGATGAACAAAGATGGAGTCAAGTCTCTCTCTGTCTCTCTGTCTCTCTCTGTCCCTTCACTTCCCCATCCCCTTATTTTCTGGCCCTTAGATTAACTAATTCCCAGAGGACTGAAAGGGAATAGCTCTTCCTTCAGAGAAAAACTGTACTCCTATCACCAGGGTGTACTCTTGCACCGATAGCCCCAAATAGTCCCCACTTATCCCCAGTGATGTAATCACATACATAAGAGTAAATTACTATAGAACTGAATACACACAGACTTTCAAAAACAAAAGAGAATAAATGAAATGTTAATTAAGAATGACCATAAAAACTGTGGACACTTTTGTTTTATTCTTTTCAGTATGCTAAATGGAATTTAGAATGCCCTTCCAAAATCCATCCACAACAACAACTTTATTTTTCCCTTGAGAATTTTTTTTAATTTTATTGGAGTATAGTTGATTTACAATGTTTTGTTAGTTTCAGGTGTACAGCAAAGTGATTCAGTTATACGTATACAGATATTCATTCTTTTTTAGATTCTTTTCTCATATAGGTTATCACAGAATATTGAGTACAGTTCCCTGTGCTATGCAGTAGGTCCTTGTTGGTTATCTATCTTATACATAGTAGTGTGTGTGTGTTCATCCCAAGCTCCTGATTTATCCCTCCCCGCCACCACATTTCCCCTTTGGTAACCATAAGTTTGTTCTTGATATCTGTTAAGTCTGTTTCTGAACAACCATTTTTTTAAGTGTGGAAATTCAAACAAGTGTCAGCTTTGAATATCACTGGATGGATGGTAAGAACTTGTGAACAGCCTGAGGAGAAGACAATCGTGGTGAATGAGACAAAGTGGTGTGTAGAAACACTAAAGGAGAGGAGGCACAAGAGGCAGTGAGTGGACCCCGGTGGTTAAGTTAGAAGGTTTACCCAAGGGGTGTGGAAGCTAGACCCTGACATGCAGCCAGTGGCCGGGCAGACATGGCTTTGGTGAAGAGTTCAGGGCATTTCTGCACAATAACATCCCGAACTCTCTCCTACCCTTCGTGCCTGCCCTGCTTCTCTTTCTGTTTTCATTTTTACTTATCCCACTATTGCCTTGAATCCCTTTTCTTTTACCATTTCAAGTATGCTGAATTGGGTTTAGGTTTTATTCCATTTAGCTATTTTTTTCCTACTTAAAAACTCATAAAAATTTCAGTCTAGAAACTGAAGGTGTCCAAAAGAAATATGCTACATAAATCTGAAGAAAAAATTAAAGGAAATGTCTACATGGTTGTAAAACATGTGGTATACTAACGCTCAGTGCATTTCCAAAAGAGCTGAGTTTAAACTGAGTCCTCACTCTGGATATTTCATATATACTGTGCAGCTTACATTCATTAAAGTAAGTGAGTATGTACTTACTCACTTATTCGTTCAACAAATACTTGAACATATAATATATACCAAGCAACACATTCAACCATCGACATATGAAGATGGTTAATTAGACAGAGTTCCTGATCTCAAAGACAAAGACTTGGAAGTAGCTGGTAAGATGCTCCAGCAAATATCATGAACACTCTTTGAATGAGGAGAAAGTCTGAAAAAATTCAACAAAAATTATGAGATATAAAGAACAAAAACTGACAAAGGACTAAAAAGTATAATACAAAAAAAACCTCATTGAATGGAATGAACTGAAGAATTGTAATAACAAAGGAAAGAATCAGGGAAGTTGAACATAGGTCAAGAGAAATAATCCAATGAGAACAATAGAGAGAAAAGAGATTGAAAGGAAAGATCAGAGCCTTGGTGACCAGAGATCACAGTCAGTGTAATCAGTGCTTTGATAACAGTAAGATCAAACTCTGAGGAGAGGTACTGACTCGGCCTTAGAAGGGAGGGTAGTGCTTCCCCAAAGGGAGAGGGGAATGAAGAGAATCCAGAGGATGAACAGATCTGGGCTGAGCAGAAACTGAAGTGTCATAACGTCATTCCAAACATTTAGGGTCAATTTGGGAAATGCAAGCAGTTCTGAGTGACCAGGATATACGGAAGGAGGGCAATGCCAGAAGTTGAGCCTGTGGAGGACAGATGGTGAATTTGGACTTAGCCTGAGAGGAATGTGAAGACACTGGGGAGTTTTAAGCTGGAAACTAAAGAGATTAGATAAGTGGGTTAGAAAGATGGCCACAGCCCCTGGCATGGACACAGTCATTCACTGGATTCAATACAGGAGGAAATAAACTCCATGCTGGCTTCGGTATGAAAGTCCAGCCTGTTTAGGAACAAAAATGCTCTGTGGCTTTCACTGAGTGGGTAGAAAAGTAGAAAGAGAGTGCCTCCCCCTCTAACAACTAGAAGAAGCCAGATAATCTACTGGCCAAAATCATAACTTCTCTTCAACCCATCAGAGACCTAAATCACAAGGCCGCCACATGACAACAGAGCAAGGCTCCATCATCACCAGGATTCCATTTCCCCCGCCCCGTCCCACCTTGGCAGTCCCTTCCCCTGTATCCCCAAAACTCACAATCCTTAGCAGACGTCCCTGCTCTCCAAAGGGTTCATGTCCTCCACATTGCTGCCCTCACTGTGCCCTCATGACTCTTCTCACTGTCACCCTCTAAGTAGAAGCTACATTTCCCCCCTCATATTCCAAGTCCCTAAGGGCCTAGAAGTGGGGCAGGGATCGGGCTTGCTCTCCTTACTTCCTTGAAAATAAGAAACAGATGAGAACTCCCTCCTTGTCCTACCACGAAATGTACCAGCCTTCCTGCATCTCACTCATACCGAGTCCCCTCTGTCCCAATAGGAGCATCCAGGCTCTAATGGGACCGCCCTCCCCACTTGTACACCGGATTCTATCTCTTCCATCTGCTCAAGGATTTGCCTCCAATCTTCCTCTCTCTCTTCTGCATCAGTTTCTCGCTCTCTTCTGAATCATGATCATCAGCACATAAACATACTCCAGTATCTCCCATATTTAAAGCAGACACTCCCTTGACCCCCAAGTCACACCTCTCCAGTTACATCACCATTTCACAGCAAAGTGATCGAAGTTATCTGAAATCACAGCCTTCAAAGTTCATTTCCCTTTAACTCTCCCCAGTCAAGCTTCTCTCACTTTCGTTCTCCTAAACCTGCTCTTGTCAGGTTCAGCCGTGACTTCCATGTCATCAAACCTCACAGGGATTCTGCTCTAAGCAGCATTTGATGTACTTTCTTCTCTTGGATTCTAAAGCACTGGCCTCTCCTCGTTGTCTTTCTTCTACAGGGGATGCTTTCCCGCCTTTTCCTTTGTAAGTTTCTTCTCTACCAAACGGTAGGATGCTTTCTCTGTTCCGTTTGGTCTCCTGGCTTTGAATATCATGACTCTGAAATTTATATCTTCAGCCAAGATCTTTCTGTGAACATTGCAAAATTAACATATTCAGAACAGAACTTTTATGTTTTGGAACTAGACAGAAGTGGTTGCACAGCCTTGTGGATGTACTAAATGTCACTAAATTGTTGACTTTAAAATAGTTAATTTTGTTTCGTAAATTTGACCTCAAAAAAAAAAAAAACCCAGAACTTTTGATTTCCTTCTCCACCAAAACTTAGTCCTCCCCTAGTATTCCCCATCTCAATAAACAGCACAGTTACCTTCCTCAATTTCCCACTTTCCCTTACATCCAAATCACGAGCAAGTGCCGTCACACCTACCTCCAAAGTTTCTCTCCAGCCTGTCTATGTCTGTCCATCTCCACTGTGGCCACCTTCGCCCAAGCCGCTACCATCCATCCCTACAACTCTGATTGGTCTCCCTGCCTCTCTACAGTTCGTGCTCCATACAGCAATCAACGTGATATTTTTTAAATGTAAATCAAACTATATTACTCCCTGATTCAAGCATCTAATGGATTCCCATAACACTTAAAATAAAAGCCAAACTCCTTCCTAAGGCTTACAAGACTCTCCATGGTCTGACCCCCTCCTACTGCTTCTCTGCTCTAAACTCTAACCACTTTGTTCTTCACTTACTATGCTTGAGTCACATTGGTCTTCTTTCTTTTCCTTGAAAATGCCAGGTTTATTTCTACTTCATTTGTTAATTTGTTCATCTTTGCTTCATTTGTTAACTTTTGTCTTTTTTTCTCCTCTTAGAAGTTAAATAAGTGTCTTAGTCCGTTCATGCTGTTATAACAAAATATCACAGACGGGGTGGCTTATCAACAACAGAAGTTTATTTCTCACCATTCTGGAGGCTGGAAGTCCAAGATCAAGCCGCCAGCATGGTCACATTCTCATAAAGACCCTCTTCTGGGTTGCAGATTGCCTACTTCTCACTGTCCTCACATGGCAGATGCCGCTAGGGAGCATTGTGGGGTCTCTTTCATAAAAACACTAATCCCATCATGGGGCTCCACCCTCACGACTAATCACCTCCCAAAGGCCACACCTCCAAACATCATCACCTTGAGCATTAGGATTTCAGCATATGAATTTGGGGGAACACAGACATTCAAACCATAGCAGTAAACTCCAGAAGCAGGGAACTTACTGGTCTTGTTTAGTCCCATATTGCAAGTAACTAAAAAGTCCCACATAGTAGGTGCTAAATAAATGTGTTAAATAAATGAAAAAAGGTTTTCTCCTCTAGCTTTGTTTTTCACAATATCTTTACAGTCTCACAGCACTATAAGATACCAAAGCTATACGCCCTATTTCAGATTAAAAACATAATTTCCAAAGCGATTTGAGTTAAATACAAAATAATAAACAGAGAAACAGAAATAAGTATATTGAAAGAAAATTTTAAACATGTGTACAATTGTGGGGTGATTGATATTTTCCAAAGCAACAAAGGAAATCAAGGCCATTAAAGAATAGACAGACGTATTTATGTCTACACACACGCAAAATTATTATACAGCAAAAGACAAAACAAAGTCAAATTTTAAAAAATGTACAGACAGAATAATTTTCAATACATATGACAAGATTAAAAGTGACATTTCTATTACACAAGAGGCTCCTATTAATTAAGAAAATGATGAACAACCCCAAACAAGCAAATATATGAATAGGCATCTCATAGAAGAGGTGAATCAGGTGGCCAATAACCATATAAGAAGATGTTCATCTTCACCTATGCTCATGAAAATATAAAAGAGGCAATGAGTTGCCAGTTTTTAATCTGTCAAATTGACACGACTTTTAAAAAACAGCTAGATCCAGGCCAGGAAAGATTCAAGAACAAGTACTCAGTTCATTGCCTATGAGATTTGTGGCTGATTTGTACCTTCTCTCCTTGTGTCTGGGCTGGTCTTCAGTGACTTGCTTGACAAATAGAATACAGAAGAAGTGACTGAAAGGAATTGCAAATGCTGGGTTATAAAAAGACCTGCAGCTTCCACCTGAACCCTGAGGCTGCCATGTTGGCAAGACCTCTATTTTGGAGATGACATGAAGAGGCCCTGAGAATACGTGGAGAGAGAGAGATGTCTGGCCAGCCCCCAGCTGTGTAGCCCCAGCTATGCAAGTCATCCCAGCTGTGGGTCCAGACACATGAGGAGCAAAAACCAAATCAACCCGTCTGGATGACACTCAGTTTGCAGACTCATGAGTAAAGTAATTGATTGGTGGTGTTCTTAGCCACTAAGATTTGAAGTGGTTTGTGATACAGCAATGGACAACCAAAACAGGAATGAATTGCTACTACCATTCAGTAAAGTAACCTGGTAACACAACTAAAATAAAAATATAATCCCCTTCAAACCAGAAATACCACTCCTTGGAATCTATCCCAGGGAAATAAAAGCACCAGTACATAGAATATATGAACAAGAATGTTTATTGCAGCATTTTTGTTGCAGAAATAAAAACAAACAAAAACTAGGAACAAAACAGAGGCCCATCACAAGTGGAATAATGACTACAAAATACATGTTTAAAAAGGATTAGAGTTTTATCACTTTTCTTAGAGGGATTTCCACAAAGTAAAAGAGAAAGAAAAATGCAGAAAAAATATGTAAAATAGGATCACATGGTTCATAATGCAAAGAGTGAAGGGAAAAGGCTCCCAAATATATATATGCATACCATATTTCATTAAACCTAAGATTGTAAGACATATTGCAATTTCAGCGATGTTAAAATTTGAAAAAGACAAAAGGTGCATCTCAGATCCGATATGATACAGTGTGTGTGGGTGGTGTACATGGACTGAATGAAAGCAGAAAGAGACGTGCCAGTTTGTGAACACAGCTTGGAGGCCTTGTGTTTGGCGCAAAGGATGAGAAAAGGAGTAGGGAGACAAAGAAGAAAAAAAGGCTTAACTTTAAAAAGAAAAGCACACATGAAAATATTCCGTTTCTATAAAATATGTGTGTTTACAAAGACACTAGACTGAAAAAGTGGTTTATGTCTAAGATTAACTTGTGGGAATGCCCACGAAAAATGTCAAATTTAAAAAAGCAAATTATAGAGTGATAAACATGGTATGCTTCTATCTTGGCAAAAACACACAAAACACTCACATACGACCACATCTTTGTGAGCATGGAGAAAGTTGTGGATACTCCAGAGTGGGCATGATTATTCTTTACGTTGTTCCATTGTGACAAGCATTATCACTTTGTGATTTTAAAAACTAAATAAAATTAAAATGGAAAAAAACTGAGAGGGCAAAAATGACATCATGTTGCCATATAGCTAAAAATAAATTTAGTACTTTTATCTTTCAAGGGTCCTTGTCAAAACTATCATTATCATTTCTGATCCATAATAAAGGATCTGCTGATTCCTCGGTGACACATTACAAAATTTAGCCAAGCAGTCCACGTGGTTTACGTTTCTTAGTCCATTGTTAACATGCTTGTCACCGTAATTACTTAGTTCAAATTATTTTAAACTACCGTTAATCATTCAAAAATTAAATTATTCATATCCTAGCACTGAAAAAAATGAATGCCATATTACGATTAAGAAGAGATAAAGTAGAACTAAAGTGGTCCCCAAGCACACCTTAATTTGGGTGGGGTTTTTTTTCCCACCGCTGGGAGGTAACTAAAAGACTGCTAGAACTAGCGTCAAGAGAACCCCAGTGGTACAGCTTTCAGGCTCTGGGTGCCTATGAAGAAATCACCTCTCCGAAGCTCAGTTTGCTCATTTTTAAAAGAAGGGTGAAAATCCAAGCCACACCTATTTCAAGGACTATGAGCAAAACTAAATGAGAAAACGTGGTTGAAAACATCTAGGTTGCCTCTGCCACATAAGAGTACTTGCTGGATTCCAAGCGTCTTATTAAAGATGCAGTGGAGGGCTTCCCTGGTGGCGCAGTGGTTGAGAGTCTGCCTGCCAATGCAGGGGACACGGGTTCGAGCCCTGGTCTGGGAAGATCCCACATGCCGCGGAGCAACTGGGCCCGTGAGCCACAATTACTGAGCCTGCACGTCTGGAGCCTGTGCTCCGCAACAAGAGGCCGCGATAGTGAGAGGCCCGCGCACCGCGATGAAGAGTGGCCCCCGCTTGCCGCAACTAGAGAAAGCCCTCGCACAGAAACGAAGACCCAACACAGCCATAAAAAAAAAAATCAATTAATTAATTAATTAATTAATTATTTTAAAAAAGATGCAGTGGAAAGAGAAAAGGAGTGAGAATCAGAAACAAAATGTTTTTTTTCTCAGTCACCGTAGCTGGGCACTAATGGCCATCCCAGATCGCCACTCATGGACTTAATTTTTTCAGCTGTCCAATAAGCTGATGACAAGGTCTGATGACCTTTTCTAGTGTTTCATTTCTAACATTTAAAGAAAAAAATCCAAGAGTCAAATTTATAAACTTAGAGAATTTTTATAAATTTGTATTTCTTTTTGGGAAGAGAAGAATTCTTAAATTCTTTACCCAGCCTCCTAAAGCTAAATATTATCTTAAATGAATGTACTTCAGGTACATTTAGGCACTGAAACCATTTCTTTAGTACTCAACGATAATGAAAAGGATTTCACAAGGTCCGGATAACGAATGAAGACAAATGTTTCTATAATCCTCTTTCCATAAAAGTACACAATCTTCATGTATCTTCAGGGATGACATCTGTTCCTTTAAAAATATTTCCTTTATTAGTTGCACTTCAGTGTCTGTGCCTCTTCACGATTCTTACATCTATTATAAACTGTCGACCCCTCAAATCTCTCAGCTGAGACTCAGATCTGCTGACTCCCTGCATTCCTCCAGCTGATTGATGGGCTTCTTTCTAATGGAGCTGCCAAAAGAGCAAAATGCACAAATTGTACTTTGCCCCTATTATGACTCTGGTCCAACAGAATTCTTGTCAACTACCGTACTTTACTTCTGCTCCTGCTCCCTGAAATGCATGATTTATTTTATAATTAATAGGGTGTTTCTAAATGAATATAAAGTATAATTGATTCAAGCTAACTTTTGAGTTTTTTTGTCTTGTTTTTAACTCATTCAACATCTTTCTTGACACAGTTTTCTAGGTATCATTCATCTGCCAAAAAGAGCCAATGTCTCAGACTAGATACCTCTGAGATGGTTAATTTTATGTGTCAACTTGACTGGGCCGTAGGATGCCCAGATATTTGGTCAAACATTATGCTGGGTGTATCTGTGAGGGGGATTCTACATGAGATTAACATCTGAATTGGCAGACTGAGTAAAGCAGATTGCCTACCCCTAAGTGTGTGGGATCTTCCAGCCCACTGACAGCCAGAATAAACCCAAAAGACTGAGGCTAAGCGAGAATGTCAGACCCTGACTGAGCCGGGCGTGTTTGCAGCTGAGGGTGAGTGCAGCTGAAGCTCACACTGGGACTGAAACCACACATTTAGTACTGAATAGCGAGTACTTTTAAGGAAAGGAAAATTCCTTGAAGTCCAGGATTATTCCTTAGAGTGTAAACGTTTTGCTTACTTACATTTGGCCCCAATGCCTAGAATAGTGTTAAAATACACAGTCATCTCCTAACACATCCCTAAGCCACCACCCCCCCCCCCCCCCAGTAACCTCCCCAGCACCTTCCTTGAGTGCCCCTCCTGCTCGCCTCGCACTTCGCACTCCTCCACTCCTTTTCCTCTTCCAAGGCCAGCTCAAATGCTTGTCCGGTATGAACCCGTCTTCCCGGCCCATCCACCCACAATAAATTCCCTCCATCCACCCACAATAAATTCCCTCCATCCACCCACAATAAATTCCCTCCGCTTTTGGGTAGTAAGTTTTTCTTTTTTACATCAGCAATTGCCAGAGGGGAGTTTAGGGGCCGCTTCTGGCACCTGGAGCCCACCCACCCCGATCCCCCTACCCAACCCCGCTCGGACCCCGTCCCGAGAAGGCGCTTCTGCGGGAGCAGGCGGCGCCTGCGCAGTGGCCGCTCTGCCCCTGCCTCGGCGCCCCGCGGAGGCTGCTCCCGGCGGGTCACGGGCGGCGGGGGCATCCCTGCCCACCCCCAGCACCCCCTCCCCCGGGGCTGATCCTCTAGCCCGGGAGTCTCTCCTCTCTCACTTTACCGTTGCCTTGGGAAACCTCTCGAGCTCCCCTTGACACGTTGCCAGTCCCCAAAGGCAGAGAGCCTTCACTCTGGATCAGACAGATGTTTTGCCATCCACGTGCCCTTCAGACCCTTCTTTGGTCCCACGACTACTGAGACTTTAATTTCTGTTCCATCGGGATTTCCAAAACCCCAAATCAAGGGTCAGACCGAGGTTTGGTACCTCGGTCTGTGTCCCTCGCCACCGACTTCAAAAGCACTTTTATAACTTTAATTTTTATTTCGTAATGAAAGGAATTTAAAATAACCAACACGGGTCAATCCAATGTGTGTGTATACATACGGCGTACACGTAGACGGAAATGTAAATGTATACCAGTAGCCAAGAGTTTAGTGTGTTGATTATTCCTATTAACAGTAGACAGAATATGGTTCTTCTTTTCTTTTTTTTTTTTTGAGTTGAATTGGATTTGCTTAACTTCTGACCTCTGAACTTACTTCCCATCATCCTTCTTGACACAACTATTACCCATTTTGTTCCTGGGCTAGTCATTGTATCCAGTCATTAGACTGAAGTTGTGTATTCTTCTGTTTTCTTTCCTGCTTTATTATCAAGCTTTGGTGTCTCTTAAGATTTTAGATCTCTCTTTGTTTTGTAATTATCTCCAAATCAGTTTCATTATTTGCAGAATGACTCAAAACCTAAAAAGCCCTCTGTGTTCAGCACTCTGAACTTGTTCCCTAAAACTTACCAAAGAAGATGTACAACAGAAACATCCAGGAAGTTCTTTGTTTTTCTTTACCCTCATTCCACTTGACTGTGTCAGAGATAGGATGAAGAACGACAGCAGATCTCACTCATAAAACGAGGTGAAAATTCAGAGACTGCGAATTCTGGCTCTGGCTTTGACGTTCACATATTTATAACTGTAGGGAAATTATTTAAGCTTTTTCTCTGGTGTATGACACACTTGTCAAATCATGTAGGATTTATGATAAATGTCGTGTGATATATGATAGATGCTGAAAACTAAACATGGGCTTATCTGTTGGGCAGGATGGAACAATGAGCAAGTTCATTTATTACAACAGTAGTTTCCAAATTCTAAAGATGAACAGAATCACCTTTTTGACCTCTAAAAAATGCAGATATTTGAGGTCCATCCCAAAGTGGCTGCATCTATTTTTTAAGGAGGTCTCCTGATGTGGAGGCAGGCAGGAAGATCCCCTACAGTCTCAGGACAGGCTCGAGAACCGCTCCTACAGTGAACACTTAACCATCCATCTTTCAGAGAAATTAGTTCAAGCTATTTTCATCCTGCCTAATTTATCAGTAACTAATGAAAGATGACCATGTTTGAACAATTGCAGACATGCCAGATTCGGAACCCATGCCGCTCACAGCAAGACCCAGGCTGTCCGTATGCTCGTGCACACTTTTCTGGAACTAAACATGGAAATTTTACTTTAACCAATGAATGATTAGTCTTTATTTAAAATGAAACTATAAATAAGTGGAAAGAGGAGGACGGGGTCAGTGCTTTCCATTGTATAAGTTTCTATTGTATATTTCAAACCCTCAAAAAAATTGGATGAAGTGAAATTTAGGCAAATTACCACACCACCTAAAAGGAGAACCTTTAAAGAAGAATCTCAGATGTGGAAGTGTGCCTTTGGGTATTAGGGCACAAAGAGACTGTTCAGGAAATTCACCACTTCTTAAATAACTTTGTGCCAGAAAAAAAAAAAAAAAAGTCACTCCCCCCCCCAAGCAAAAATTTTCCCCCCAAAGATGTGTTCTTAAATTTTTTTCTCCAAAAAATTATCCCTCCCCCAATTCTGCTTTTTTGTATACTCTTTTTTTCTGCCATTTCAAAATAATACTGAGTTAGTGGCTTAAAGGGCACCAGGATTTTAATCTCTTCTGATACAACAGAATCTTGGACTGTAAAGCATATTTATAATAGGCAAGGTCAGCTGGGTCAAATCTCTCAATCCTTCTAATCCCCCTTCCCAAATCAACAGTTTATCTTGCAGAAACTGCGCCTCTAATAATTACGTCAGTTAAAACTGGGACTTCAATCTATCTCTTGGTTTATGGACAAAACAGTTTCTTACAGTCAAAGGAATCTTAATGCAGAGTTTCTTTGGGTTCTGTTTTACAGGTTACTTCCTAAACATCCCTAGAAGTCACCCCTTCATCTCCTTTCCCAAAGTACCTTCTTTGCTTCAGAGACCCCACCTGGTATATGACAACAGCTTTCTAATATCTCACTTTTATCTCTAGGCCATCCTGTATATAACAGCTAAAGTGATCTACTATCATCTTCTATGCAAATCTAGCTGGACTAATCCCTCCTTAAAAACAAACTCCCCAATCTCCACAGCAAAGATTTTCAATAGGTTTTATGTCCCAACACACCTAAGGAAAATCATGTTTCCTTGCTATTACACTGGCACATTTTCACAATGATAATAACAAGAATGCTGTGCCCCAAGTCCCCAGCTACACCCAGACAGAGCAAGTAGGATATGAAAAGCTCCACCTCATCTCAAGAGCTCTGAACAGGATCCCTGTAATTCCACCTAGTACTAATTATCCTCTACTCTTCCTTGTAGCCCCTCAACAAGTGTAAATACACTTTTGGCATTGACAAGAAATTCCCTGGTAAGAGGCAGGTCCTTCCGCATCTCTGTGCCTCAGTTCTTGAAGGGCATTCTGTTCCGTGGAACACCCCGTGGGGCTCCGTGGTCAACAGCGTCGAGCACAGTCTGCGTGCCATCCCTGGACCAGTGCTCAGTCCACAGCTCTCCTTTCCTGTCTCCCGTGGGACTGATTTAGCCCCAGAGTTCTAACAGATTTCAGACTCCAGGGACGGGGACGGGGCTTGCTGCTATCCGGGGCTTTGTAGGAACAGTGACTTGGCTTTGAAGCTGGGAACCTCGCCCATAGACACTTCTTCAAGGTCGACAGAATAATTCAGGATGGGGTCAGAAGATTTATTTTGGGATCCAGAAAGGGTGTTGGTGGAGCTAGCTGAGGGGAGACCTGGAAGAAGAACTTAGAGACTTTATCTGGAAATTCTTCCGTTTCCACCAACTTGCCATTAAGATAATGGATTTAAAAATAACAAAATAGTAAAATGGAAAATGATAGTAAGACAAATACAGCAAAGAATAAAGAAGATAGCATAGTGTATACATAACATAAACTAGTTTATATATGTCTATATGTAAGAGATAATATCAACCAATATCCTTAAGCTGATTTAAGTAGCTTAAAGTTACCAATAACTGCTCTGAGGAATAGATGCTACCAAGTTGGGAGGACATTTTCAGGGGAGAGTTTGTTTAGTCTGGAAAGTGTGTCCTTCTTGTTTTTTTGTTTTTCTGTTGTTGGTTTCTTATTTAGGGTCCCTACGAAGTATCTGCATTTGAATAGCACAGGCAGCTAGGTCTGGCTCCTTCTTTACTGGAACTAAGACAAAGGACTTTGTTCGCACTGGCCTCTCCTTTCCAGCTCACCCAGACACAAGTTCTGGAAGTGAGGACCAAATGCTTTTGAAAAGAATGGAAGGCAGGACAGCAGCAGGCAATGCAGAGCCCTTTTAAGTTATCGAATTAAATGAGAGTAATTGAATCCAAACGTGAGCCTAACACTGTGAGCTGTGGGGCCCATTGACGGTTGATGCCAATCATCCTTATTCTTTGAATCTATAAACTGACGTTACCAAGCAAGGGCTAGCTGCCCGATGTGCATAGAAGCCAATACCATGGCACCATGGCACCAGCTTTTGAGAAAAGAAAGAGCTTTATTAGGCAAGGAGACAGGAGGCAAGGCTCAAATCTGTCTCCCTGATCCAGTGGTTGCAGCAAAATTTCAGGGGTTAGGGGAATTTCAAACCTGGAAGCTGATTGGCTAATCTCGAATCAGTCCAAATAAACTACTCTTGCTGCCGAAAGCTAGATTTTCCTTACTGAAGGACTTCTCGCTTCAGAAGGGGCTCCTGTGGCAATATTCCTATTCTTTAAGCTCTGCAGACTGAAGATTTTTGGTGCTGGGGTCATCCTGGAGATGTAGGCTCCCATCTTACACCTGTGCAATGCTCTCTCTGTAAAATAACTCAAGGTGTGATTAATCAACAACCTATTTAAGGAGGCAAAGCCAATTTAAGCTGGTCAATGTTTTATGTGCAGTTTCACTGAGAGCCCTTCCTTCCATATTGAAGCAAAAGGCACAGAACACAGAACCTTAAATAGATACGTGCTATAATCCTGATGGCTGCATACCACTTTACTGTTAAAAACAAGAGACAGGCCCAAGATGGAGTCAGGTGTGCTAAGCCCCACGTCACTGAACCAAGACTTAATTTCAATGTCAACTCTCTGAGAAATGAAATCTTAAACCAGTCAATCAGGAATCCCCTGATCAGCAGTAGGTAATCTGCTGGATAGACCCCTGCCATCCTCCAAAGGAAAGTAACCTTGAAATAATCAATCTGCTTTTTTGCCTCATATAACTTCCTTGTTCCCTCTCCCTTCTGCTTGTAAAAGTCTTTCATTTTGTACGGCTTGGCTGTACAAAATGGAGCTCCTTGGAGCTCCTTTCTATCTGCTGTACCGGATGCTGCTGGATTCATAAATCATTGAATAAAGGCAATAAGATCTTTAAAATTTACTGAGCTGAATTTTGTTTTTTAACATTACATATTCTCTTCTAGTATTAAAGCACCTAAATTATTTTGCAATAATACTATCACTCACTGTTATCAGGTTACAATCTCACAAACAGAAAAGCAAGACAAAGGCATTTTTGCTTCCATCACCAAAACTGTGCCAATCATTTAAACACAGTAAACTTGGGGACTCTTTAGTTGATAGATAAATTGTATTATAGTATCAGCCTGCTCGTGGAGCCCATGACAACACACCCCAATGACATATCTCCTGCCAGAACCAAATTTAACATCTTAATAAGTCAAAAAAATGACCCTATCCATTGAGACTTTCTTCCTTAAAACCTTAGAAATCATAGCTACATTTTGGAAATAAATCCTTTCCCACAGCTCACATGCTGAAAGCATTTACCAATGAAACAGCAGAACCAAAAAGGGTATATTGATGGGATCTTGATTCCCCATTACATTTAGAATGTAAGCGTGGATTGACTTTTTGTGAAACTTTTTTAAAGGACTGGTGGTTGTTAATGGAAAAAATTTCATGACACTTGTTAAAGATGGTAAGGAAGACTTTATTCAAGAAGGGACCTGTGCAACGGGGGTTTTGCAGTAGGAGAGAGAGACAGGACTTAACTTCAAGAACAAGGCCACTTGGGGATTTATGGCTAAGGAAGAGGGTGGTGTCAGTGGATGAAAAATTACTAAGAGGAAACATCAAGAATAAGGGATTCTTGTTAGACCGAATCAACAGGATTCTTGCTGAAGGCTGGCCAGGGTGATAAGATATGGAAGGTAGGGGATAACAAATTTGATCAGATGTCCAGAGTGGAGAATTCTCACTAAAGTAGCCCAGCAGGATTCTTGCTAAAAACTGAACTAAGCAGACCAAGGACAGAGCCTGAGGTCAGGGCCTAGTTGAGAAGAGAGCTCAGAGAAGCCTGACTCAAGTTTGGTCAAGGAGAGGGTCTTTGCCATGGTTTACTAGTTACTGGTATATAGCACAGTTCCTGGTATGGGGCTGCTCTCAGTGAGAACATACACACACCCAGCTAGTCTCATAAAAGGAGGGGGGCCCAGGGCAGCCTGAGGGAGCAGGGTGAACACTGGTCCACGTTGTGGCTGCCGCTGGGAGCCAGAGGAGGGACTGCTGGGCCTTCCTAGACCAGACAAGGAAAACTCACCTTCTCGGGCCCTACAGGCTCCTGGGAGCACTCCTATATCACCACTGTCAATGGCGTGTGCTACATAGTCCTGAATGGTAAGAAATGAAGCCTTACTTTCCTTCCATCCCACCAGGCCTAGGGAGGGTGAGAGGCAGCCTTCAGTGTCACTTTGGTTTTGCAAATGCCTGTGAGTCAAACTTTTCATTGTAAATGCCCATTATTTATGATTTTTTTTTAAAAAAGTTTTGTGCTTACTTCCACTTTTGGACCTAGAAAATTAATCTTTAATCAGACTAAAAATAAAGGTGCAAGTTCTGACGCTACAGTGGTTTACTAACAGCGATTATAAGGAGGCCACATTTTCACATGAAATTAAATGAACTGGGACCAAAAGGTTAAAAAAACAGGAATCATCTGGAATCTGACAACACTCCTCAGGGTCTAAGTGCCCTGGGTGGCTTGTCTTTGTATAACAACTTTCTTTTTATTCCTTTGCTTGTCTCGAACTAATTATTTTAGAATACCTCTTTTATTCTGCCCTTTGCAATTTCATGTAACGTTGGTAGAACCCAGTCCCTTGGTATGTAAAATGAGATGTGTATAGGTGGTCTGTGGAGGGTGAGAGCTGGCCTGGCATGTGGAGCATAAGAGGACCAGAGTCTGGAGGAAAAGATTAGGTAAATACCTGGAGGGTTTTTTTTCCCCCTTAGATCTTTCTGGTTAAAATCACAAGAGAAGGAGGTGGGAGGATTTGCAGGGAACTTGGACTCAAAACATTTTCCTTCTATGTAAATGTTCTGTTCCTCATCAAACTTTTACCTCCCATTTTTCACATTCACTGATGCCTTTCACCCAAATCCATTTTTACTCTGGTGGGAGTCAAATGGTGAGCTTCACACTTCTCCACAACATTCACTGGAACATGTAAAGTTCTAAGAGAAAGAAAAGGGTGATCCAAGAATATTATGCAGAGTCAACTTGTCATTAAAGCAAAAAGACAGCAGATGTTCCTAAATATGAAACAGATCTGGAAATATGGTATCTATAGTGAAAACAAAAACAAAGCAAAACAAACAAAAATATAACAAACAGAAACAAAAACCTACCTAATAATGAAATCTAGCCAAATAAGAAATAAAGTTAACAAGAACAAACAAAACTGTGGACAGAAGTAAAAAGGAAAAGAACTAGGGTAAACTATAAATACCCTTACACATAGAACTAAGATTAAACAATTAGGAATTATCATTATTCTGCAGAAAGTAAATGCTACAAACTCTTGTTGGGAGACAATTCTCCATGGATCGTTCATGTTTCTTACAAGCAGTGGAACTGACTGTCTTTGTCTTGGACTATCTTTTCAAAGATGTTTGTACAGCAAATAGCCTTGGAAGATAGACATAGTGAATCCCTATGCAGCAGAGGGCAGCCATGCTTACTGCTCATTAGAAAAAATTAGGGATTCCTAAGTTCATGGTTCCTCTCCTGTAATGCAACTCATTGCATGTACAGGTATCTATCCGGGCCCATCTGAATTGCCTTCATGGGACTTGAGGGCAAGAGGAATTGATGCAAATATGCTGACTCATGCTGCTTGTTTCATGAGTAATAAAGTCCTTCGTTTCTGACCCAGGAGTCTTGTGTCTTCTCTCAGCAATGGCAGCCTAACTTGTTAGTTTGCAAGTAGTAAAACCTTCGAACATTTAGAGATTTTGACATCTGTCAAAATGAAAATAATACAGTGAGTAATGAAAACTGGAATGGTGGGGAAGAGAGGTAGATGGAAGTATGAGTGTGAATCTCATTTTTCTTGGCAGAGTGACAATGAATACTATCTAAAATTGAAATATGTAGTTTAGAAAGGGAATAACTGTATTTTATTGATATTTTCATAATCTTGTTTCTTACCTTTTTAGAAAGAAATATATTTTTTTTTTACTGTTAGGTTTTTTCCTTTCAGTTTTGTGGAGATGTAATTGACATACAGCACTGTATAAGTTTAGGGTGTACAGCATAATGATTTGACTCACATGCGTCATAAAGTGATTCTCACAGTAAGTTTAGTGAACATTCATCGTCTCATACAGATACAGAATTAAAGAAATAGAAAAAAAATTTTTCCTTGTGTTGAGAACTCTTAGGATTTATGCTCTTAACAACTCTCATATGTAACAAACAGCAGTGTTAATTATATTTATCATGTTATACATTACATCCTTAGTGCTTATCTATCTTATAACTGGAGTTTGGATCTATTGACTGCCTTCATCCAATTCCCCCTCCCCTCACACACACCCCCCCCCTCGCCTCTGGTAACCACAAATCTGATCTCTTTTTCTATGATTTTGATGGTTTGTTTGTTTTTGAAGTATAATTGACCTACAACACTATGTTAGTTCCTGTTACACAACATAGTGATTTGATATTTCTATACATTTCAAAATGATCACCACAATAAGTCCATGTCATTTCCCTACTGATAAGTATTAGGAAAACAGCAAGTCAAAGTAAGTATGGAGAGACCACCTGCTGAGTTTGTTTTTTGGTTTTTTTTGAGAGACTGATCCAGAAGACTCGTCTTCCAAAGCCATGCAGCTCATGATAATATACAAACCTGGTTCTGTAAACAGAGTGAGTAGCAGAGCCAGGGCCACACTGTGGTCATCAGTTTTACTGGCTTCTGAGAAAATATAAGCTTCCAACGGAAGATTTTCCCAATTTAGAAGGCCATGGGAATCATGCCTTCTTCCTCAGACTTTGAATAGCCTCTTTCCAAGCTCATCTCTGTAGAGGCTACATAAAGATGTCCACAAGAGAAATGGCAGCTGCGGCACGTTCTACGGGAGCGTGCAGCCAGGAAATAAGGTCAGTTTTAGGAGGAGTCTCTTAATAGAATTAGCATTAAACCAGTAAACTATTCATTTCATTTAAGGTTGTGGGTTCAAAGGTGAGAAAATAAGAAAAGACCACTAGCGATCAGGGAACATTTGTCCCATCCACCTGTGGACTCTGTGGACCTGGAGAAAGCCAGATGGACGGTGAGAAATCTGCACACACACCTCCCCTTTTCAACAAATGACTTGTATATCCCTTCCAAGTGCCGATCCATATCCGTATCCACACTTGGACTGACGTCATAAAGCATCTGAGGCAATAGTCTCCAAAATGGGGCATCTACTCCCTGGGAAATGTGCATGACAGAACAAGGAGGGGCAAGAAGAAAATATTAGATAAGTCATTTTTATTTGCTTTTATCATTTCCATTTTTGTGATATTTGTAAACTTAAAAATAAAACTATACTTTCACGTAGTGTTGGGTGCTCAAAGGCTCTTTACTTGATAAAGATGAGTGATAACAAAGATTAGAGCTATGGACTCTAAGGACATTCAAGTTAATAATATGCATTTGCAGTTTCAAAAACCTGACCACATTCAACTCATTTATGAAATTGGACTCCCCCACTCTGGGGGTCCCTGGGCTGTCTGTGCCCTCCGCACGAACCCCTAGGAGCCCCTTCTCCCACTGAGATGCATCCAGTGCACAGCAGATGAGGCCCCAAGGATCAGAAACTGCTCTGAAGCTCTGACACAGCTTCATAGTTTCAGGATCATTAAGAAATCATTAGAAAGGAGGGATTGCTGGTTTAAATTAGAATGACATTGACAGGCTTATAATTAATAGAAATGAAAATTGGTAATTAAAATTATATCTTATTTCCCCCTGGTGTGATCTCTATTTGCTACTTGGTTTAGTAAAAATAAAACCTTTTGATAGAATTTGTCAACCCCAAACAAATGTTAAGAAAGTAGAAAAACATTTTAAAAGCTTCACTTTCTAAGGATGACAAACTACCTCACTCAGAGCTCATGTTTAAATTAGATTGTGTCTTGATTTAAAAAAATATGTTTTTTAACTTTTTTGTTGTCAATTGTTATGGGCTGAATTGTGTCCACTCAAAATCCATATGTTGACATCCTAATACCTCAGAATGTGACTTTTTTTGGAGATGAGTCTTTAAAGAGGTAACTGAGGTTAAATACTGTCATTGGGGTGAACCCTAATCCAGTCTGAGTGGCATCCTTACAAGAAGAGGAGGTTAGGGCATAGATAAGTACCGAGAGAAGACCATGGGAAAACACAGAGGAAGATGACCATCTACAAGCCAAGGAGAGATGTCTGGCATAGATCCTTCCTTCATGGCCCTCAGAGGAAACCAACCCTGCTGACACCTTGATCTCAGACTTCTAGACTCCAGAAATGTGAGAAAATAAATTTCTGTTGTTTAAGCCACCTAGTCAATTTAGGAATACCCAGTAAATTTTAGGGACACTAATTTCACCTCTTACTGAATTAACTTTCAGAACTATCAGAATTCAATGGTCCATAGATTAATTCAGTCTGTAAAAAGTTCGTCTCTACTATCAGCAGTTAACATATGACTTAAGATAGACTATTGAACATGTTAATAAATATGGAACATCTTGTTTGTTGAAAATTTTTATTCATCAAATTATCATCTGTGGTTCCAATAGTGTACATCTTATCATAAATTTCATCTTCCTCTTAAAAATGATTCAGAATAATCTCTTTTTGCTCCAGTGAAAAACGTTCAAATATGAAAGGAAATTGCACACTATATATGCTGTATACTCCAAAATAAAGCATTCTTCAAGAGGTCTGAGGGCTTTCACATATACATTCAGCGCTTTAGATGTAAATTCACTGACGAAATGAACTTTAAATAGTTCCTCATGACTACAAATATAACTTTTGAAATATGAAGTTATTAATTGCCCTCCACCACCTCTTGGAATCATAGAAGCTTTCCAAAAGTAGGTACAGATCACAATGAATTGTTGATGACGTTCACCATGAATGCACTGAGGATGGTATCTTTATAAGGGGGAAACACACAGTACATGTGTTTGAACGACACTAGTTGTCTCCTGTTATGTGCTTCATACTGATGGCTGAGCTTACATAGATGTTTCACTGTGACTCATGCTGTCACAACCAAAAGAAAAACAAGCACAAGAGCACTTGTTACAGACTTCAGGAATGACAAGCCCATTGTGCATAAGTCATATTCTAAAACCATCAAGGGTCAACTTCATGCCTTGATGAAGACTGAAATTAATTGGGTCACATAATTAGACATCCAGGCCTGGTATATACCACAGAGGTTGAATTAACCCAGTGGTTCCAGCTCCAAGATGCCATGATTTCCTTGGCTTTCTTCAGCTCCATGTATTGACTTCATTCCGGAGCTGGGAGCCAGATGACAGCAGTATCTCCCGGGCTCACATCTATTCACAAGCACACCCAGGGGCTTCAATAGGTTCTCTCCAGAAGAGTGAGGAAGAACTTTCCTAGTCCTAGAAAATACTTCATCACATCTCATTGGGTCATGCCCATCCCTGACCTAAACACAGTGATGGGGAACTGACCGTCCTTAGACTAATTGGTTCCATCCCAAAGGATGGAGTCAGTCTTCCCTGAGGAAACTGAATGTATGAGATGTAGTGAAAAGTCCAAGACAATTGAGGCCCTGTTAAGAAGGAAGAAATAGGGAATTCCCTGTGGTCCTGTGGTTAGGACTCAGAGCTTTCACTGCTGGGGCCAGGGTTCAATCCCTGGTCAGGGAATTAAGGCCCCGCAAGCTGCGCAGTGCAGCCAAAAAAAAGAAAAAAAAGAAATAGAGGAGTGTTGTTGGATTGGCAAATACTCTACACTACATGAGATCCCTTCTTTATAGAGGCAGCCCAGATTGGTAGTTAAGAGCTCCACCTTTGGAGCTGTACTGACTGGGTTATATCTCAACTCCTCTACTTACTAGCTCTATGACCTTTGGCAAGTCACTTAAACTGTGTATAGCTCAGTTTCTCATTTGTAAAACAAAAAGTAACAATAATGATGCTTCTTATAGGATTATTGGAGGACTACATTAGTTAATATACATGAAGTACTTAGAATAGAACTCAGCGCATAATAAGCAATTGGTCTCCAAGATACGAAGTTCAAAATAAAGTTCAAATGTAATTATGTTCTTTTAAAAAACCAAACACATGAAAACACTTATGTCATCCAGGGATCACCAAAAGAGTTACTATTCAACTAATATTCTTGAAGAAATACTTAAATACAAGTAAACTCATTTTCCCATCCAGTCATCTTATGAGTTGCGATTAGAAAAGGACAATCACATGAACAGAGCTGTAAAGACACCATTATAAAAATGATACAATTACCAGGAACCCTATAATGACAGTCTCCCAAACAGAAGTATTGGGAAAAAGACAATAGTGTTACTCAGTTATGCCTTCTTGGGGACTGTCCCTGATTGCCTCTAGCTGCAATTCCTGCCAAACTAGGTAGTAAGAAGGGTAGGAGTTGTCAGAAAGATACCAACTGTCTCCACTCCATCTAACAACAGTATCCTTAAATTGGGCAGTGGCAATTTTTTTAAAAGCAAGGGAACACTTTGTTTCTAATATAAGACCCTACATAAAATGCCCAACACATGAAACAAATATGAATGAGTTTTTTCTGGTAAAATGAGGAGTGGGGGATTGCAGAGTACTTCTAACCATGTAACCCTGCACAGGGCCAGAGAAGTGGATCTAAAACATTTAGATAAACACAAACAAACAAAAAAACCCCACAGCATCTTAATCCAGATGAACAAATTATTTTAATTAAGGTTTGGAGTTGCGTCTTGTGGGTGGTATGCTGGTATAATTTTGCTACGTTAGCCTACTGCTTTCCTGCTGTGTGTTTGAAATGTGAATGCTACTATAAGTTGGGTGAGGGTTCTTATGAAGGCCTAAACTGTTTTCAGGTTGCTTTGGGGGATGGTGAAGTCTGATGTCACAGGAGCTAGAGACTTCCTTGAAAGAGTCATAAAGGGTCAGGGACCAGGAGTGAAAGGACCACAGTTGGAATAGGGAAAAATTCAGTGATTGCATTTACCACACCAGGCAGAGTAAACTCACAATTCCAATCTGACCTATCATTAAAGTGACCCATAATTTATTGCAAAATTGAGCACGCTTCTGAGACTGAAAGGAGTTCAATTGCTAATTGCTCCAGGAAGCAGGTATAACTTGTGGATACCCTATCCATCACCACCCCCTGCCCAAGCACACCCTCATATGTACCCACATCTCTTCATGACTCTCTTGATCTTTTCACTTGATCTGGACACCTTTGCATCCTCTTATGTCAATACTGAAATTGGACTCTGTACCACTAGAATGCTTTTTTTTCTGTAGTTAATACTATGGTCAATTATCAAGAGTTGTCTGAATGAATCATGGACCAAAAGCCTTTCTCTCAATAATAAAAATGCTGGTCAAGCAATATATTCAATGATAGCTGTAAAAAGCTTCATAAAATGAAGACATTCTGAGGTCAAATAGAATTTGTGTTCTCCAGAATAAGCACTTGGAAATCTCTGCACTCAGATTCAGGCTTTCAGAGAAGGGAGACTAAGATGTTGGACCATCTATTAAACTCATTAAATTATACCCAAGCCTCTTTGGCTCAGCGGACCCTGAATGCATGGCTTTGCTTGATTGCTTTACAGAAACTCTTGACACTTATTTAGTTATATAATAAGTGTGATTTGGGGTGGGGGGATGCCTTTGATATTGCTTCCATGAGAAATTTTCTATTCTTTTCCCCAAACAACAACAAAAGTCCATTTCTTGAGAATTTTTATTTTATTTACTCTATTGTTCACTGCCTAAAATCTCAGGTTTACATGGTGGTGCAAAACCCCCATAGTTTCCAAAACTTTGGGTTTCAAGTTGCAGTGTTCTTTTTGCCATACTTATGAGAAAATATAATCTAGTTATTTTAGCTGGGGTAAATTGTAAATTACTTCGTAAAATTAAGGATTCCCTAACTTGGATAAGACAAATTTTATAATGGATTTTTGCATGTGTTATTTCAATTTTTACAACAAGCTCATAATACGGGTCACTTTTATGTCATTTTAGGGCTGAGAAAAATGAAGCTCCAATGGACTGAGCAGCTTGCCCCAGATTACATCGTCTGCAAATGTCAGAGCTAGACTTGCACCCAATGGATTTGTATCCACTTCACTCTCACAACACCACCATGGCCTCCTAACACTCAAGATAAATGACAACACCTGAATTCTGAATGAGCGGATCCACTTAGACTCATACAATGGAAGTCCCCCCTAATCTCTGGATTAGGCTCAAACTACAAACTATTATCCTCTCCCTAATTCTTCTGTCTCTTCTTTCCTTTGAATTATATCATTTTCTCTGGCATTTTCTTGACTACTCCACAGCAGGATAAAGGAGTCCCATCTGGATGTCATCAATTTGGGAGATTTCAGCCTACGATGCATATCTTCTAGCTTGGGGAAGCCCTCATAGACAATTAAACAAGTTCAAAAAAAAAAATCTATTTAGAGAGAAAACTCCTTTCACTGTGTAACCCTTTCCTCTGCAACACTTTTTCTAAAGGAACTTAGCACATTCAAAGTTCCTTGCATAAAAGTTTCTTTTGATTGTCTGTTTTTCTCCAAAACAAAGGACACAGTGCAATGATGTAGTGGCTCTTCAGCAATACATTAATTCAGTCAGTCTGTGGTATTATTAATCTTGATAGTTCAGTGTATTTCAAACAGATCATCTGCAACAGAATAACCTGGAAAGTTTGCTTAAAGTGCAATTCTTGGGCTCAATTCAAGATTAACAAATCAAAATATCTGGCAGAGGAGCTGTGGAATCTGCATTTTAAACATAGACACAGGGAGTTCCCTGGTGGCATAGTGGTTAGGATTCTGGGCTTTCACTGCCATGGCCCAGGTTCAGTCTCTGGTTGGGGAAGTGAGATCCCTCAAGCCGTGCTGCATGGCCAAAAAACCCCCAAAAAGCAACAACAAAAAATAGACCTGAGTGATTCTCAGGTCAAAGTCTGAGAACTGCTGTCTAAGGAGCCAAGGCCGTGCAGGTGCAAGGTGCAGCCGCCACAGACTTCTCCTAGAGCTTGGAAATCATGGCACCGAGACTCAGACCTTCTGAGGAAGGTGGCTGGGATGCTGGAGCATGCATTAAACTCATTACAGCTGGTGAGCCTCAATGGGCTTATAGTTCAAATCCAATGGGCAGATGAGGAAACTGAAGCCCACAGAGGATAAGTAATTAAGGAAAAGTGTTTTCCAATATTATTCACGGTGCCAAACAAAACAACGATTCAAGTGCCTGCTGTTTTTAAATCTCTGTGGGTCCTCGGCCCTCCTCCCAGGCAGTCTCCCGCCACATCTCATATTACATATACCTGTATCTTACAAGTGTTGAGTTTAGATGCAGATGACTAGTTGACATAATTTTGTATTCTATAGATATTTCGTCAAACATTTGTTAAAATTTATTAATTTGATTCAGCAGTTTTCCTTCAAGATATGAAATCTCTCTTTTTAAAATCACAAACATTTCGTGGTACCATGAAAAGGTTATAGGCCCCAGGCACTGTGCTTATGGTGCCCAATGGATTAAAGAGCCCTGGCATCCTGTATGACCTCGCAGAACAGCCCTTTACTACAGTGTAACTGACTGGCAGGCCGCGTCTTACAGACCAGTTCTCGAATTTTCAGTTTCAGAAATGGCTTAATCAGTTCATGTAGAAGTGATCAGGCAAATGATACTGACAAGAGATGGAGCGGCAAACCAGAAACATGATGGGATAATTTACAATGAAAAACACAATAATCAATCATTTCCAATGTTCCTGTCATCACTGTGGCATATAATCGTCTCTGGAGGGAAAATGACTTAAGTAACTTAAGTATGGACGTCAGACTATGAGTCATTCCTATACATCTGGGACTGAAGCAGATTTGTCTCTCTGGTTACCTCTCTCTCCTAAGGAGCATCTGGCTGTACTGGTTGTCTAGGGTAACACTTGCCAACATTTTACTTGGTAATCCTGGGTTGTACAATGAGTGTACAGTTAGTTGTATACAAACCTAAAAAACTCTTTTTAGTGGGTGCACAAAGTGGGTGCACAACTTTGCATTTCTCTCAGTGGTGTATGACAGTTTCAGTTATTCCAAATCCTTGTCAGCCCTTGCTATTGTCAGATTTTTAAAAAAATTGTAGCCATTCTGGTAGGTGTATGACAGAATCTCATTTTTATTTTAATTTGCATGTCACTAATGAGATTATCTTTTCATGTGCTTATCTGCCATTTGTATCTCTCCTATTGTGAACTCAAATCTTTTGCTCGTATTTGCCCAGTATTTTGTGGTGTTCAACAAGCATATTTTGTAGTTTTGCTATATCTGTTCCTAAATTTTTCTTTTTTGAGTTTTGGAGCTATTGTAGATGGTACTTTAAAAAAAGTTTTCAGTACATTTCTACTATATAGAAAGATGATTCAGTTATGTGTGTGTTGACCTGGTATCTTATCCTGTGACTTTCCATATGAGTACTAGAAATGTTTTTGTACATTCCTTGAGATTTTTATTGTAGACAATCATGCCTTGTGCAAATAGGGACAGTTTTATTTCTTACTTTTCAATCGGTATGCTACCTTCCTATATCTATCTGTCTGTCTATCTATCTATCTATCTATATCTAATCTGTCTTGCCTTACTGTACCAGCTAAGACTTCCAGTACTATGGTCAATAGGAAGGGTAAGAGTGGCCATCCCTGCCTTGCTCTTGATTACTTTATTTTTTCAGTTTTAAAATTTCAACTTGGTCCTTCTTTATATCTTTTATTTCCTTGCTGAGGTTATTTTTCCATTTGTTTCCAGAATATTCACAATAGCTGGTTGGGCTATTTGTATAGTAGCTGCTTTCAAGTCTTCCTCAGATCCTTCCAACATCTGTGTCATGTTAGCATTGGCATCTGTTGATTTTCCTTCCCTGTGAAAGTTGAAATTGTCTTGCTTCTTCACATATTGAGAAATTTTAGGTTATGTCCTGGATATTTTTAATATTATGTTACAAGACTCTATGTCTCATTTAAATCCTGTGGAGAATGTTGACATTTTTGTGTCAGTAGGCAGTTGACCTGGTTACGTTCAGGCTGCAGGGTCCATCCAACCTGCTTTCTGTGGATGGGTTCTAATGTCAGCTCTATTTTCAAAGTCTTTACAGTTCTATTCACATTATCCCATTTGTATGCCGCCCGATTGTTATTTGGAGACATGAGCGTGATTGAATGAAGTGAAGGAAAAGAAATGGGTATTTCTGTACTCCTTCTGCTCCTTGAGGCAGAAGTAGAAGTTTTCTTCTGAAGATGTTCCATCTGGTCCTCAGTTCCCAATTCTGGATTTCATGCTGCATTGCCTTCAGGCTGGAAGATACCAGAGGAAAAATGGTGAATTAACTGCTTTTTTGGTGGTATCTAGAATTCTGGTCTTCTTCTCCAGTTTGCCTAGTACTATTTAGTTTTCAGAGTCCTCAAATAGATTTTCCATGCATTTTCCCAGTTTTTATAGTTGCATTTAGCAGAGGAGAGAGAGTGGCATGTACTTACTCTATTTTGCCTGGAACTGGAATCCTCTTTGCCTTTCTACATCCATTGACTTTTTTTAACAGCTTTATTGATATATAAGTTGCATACCATAAAATTCACCAATTTAAAGTGTACAATTCAATGATTTTTTGTATATTCGCAGAGTTGTGTAACCACCACCACAATCAATTTTAGGATATTTTCATCATCCCCCAAAGAAATCCCATATCCATTAGCAGTTATTTCCCATGTCCTCAATCTTTCCAGGCCTAGTCCTAGGCAATCTACATTCTGCTTCTATAAATTTTCCTATTCTGAATATTTCATATAAATGTAATAATTCAATATAGTCTTTTGTTATTGGCTTCTTTCATTTTCATAACATTTTCAAGAGTCATCCATGTTGTAGCATATATTGGTACATCATTTTTTTTATTGCTGGGTAATTTTCTATTGTAGGGATATAAGCCCTTTTATTTATGCATTCATCACTTCATGGATATTTTGGTTGTTTCTACTTATTCGTTATTACATATAATGCTGCTATGAGCATTCCTGTACAACTTTTCAGGTAAACATGTATTTTAATTTCTCTTGGGTATATACCTATATATAGGTATACCTATATATGTATATAGAGTGGAACTGCTGGATCATATGGTAATCCTATGTTAATATTTTGAAAAACTCCCAAACTCATTTCCAAAGCAAGTGCATTATTTTACAATCTCATTAGCGTTATGTAAGTGTGCCAGTTTCTGCACGTCCTCACCAACACTTGTTAGCATCTACCTTTTAAAAAAATTGTAGCCATAATTTTGGGTATAAAGTTGTATATCATTGTTGTTTTTATTCTCATTTCCCTGATGGCCAGTGGTTTCTTTTGTTGAGGATATTTTCATGTCATCATACACCTTAAGAAATTTCTCTTCAAATCTTTTGCTCATTGTCACTTGTCATTTTATTATTGTGAGCATTCTTTATATATTCTATATACAAATCCTTTATCAGATAAGTGATTAGCAAATTTTTTTCCCATTCTATAGGTTGTATTTTCATTTCTGTGGTGTCCTTTGAAGCACAAAAAAATTTTAGTTTTGATGAACTTACCTATTTTTTCTCCAGTTGCTTGTACTTTTAATGTCATATCGAAGAAAACATTACCTAACCTAAGGTCGTGAAGCACTTACATCTATGTTTCATTCTAAGACTATAAAATTTTAGCTCTTACATTGAGGTCTTTGAACCATTTTGAGTTAATTTTTGTATATGTTATAAAGTAGGAGTCCAATTTTATTCATTTGCATATGATATCCAGTTGTTGCAGCACTATTTGTTGAAAAGATTATTTTCCCCCCCATTGAATGGTCTTGGCATCCTTGCCAAAGATCAGTTGACTGTAAATGTGAGGATTTATTTCTGTACCCTCAATTCTATTCCATTGACCTATTCTATCCTTCTGTGTCTACCCTTATGCTAGTACCACCCTGTCTTTATTACTGTAACTTTGTAATAAGTTTTGAAATCAGGAAATGAGAGTTCTCCAATGTTGTTCTTTTTCAATACTTTTTGGTCTATTTTAGGTCCCTTGAATTTACACACAAATTTTAGGATCATCTTGTTAATTTCTGCAAAAAAAGCCAGCTGTAATTTTGTTTGCATTGAATCCACAGATCAATTTAGGGCATATTGCCACTTTAACAGCATTAAGTCTTCTGAACAAAGAACTTGGGATGTCTTTCCACTTATTTAGGTCTTCTTTAATTTTGTTAAGCAATGTTTTATAGTTTTCAGAGTTTTATAGTTTTGCATTTCTTTTGTTAAATTTATTCCTAAGTATTTTTTTATGCTATTGTAAATGGGACTTTTCTTCTTGCTTTCATTTTTGCATGGTTCCATTGAATTTCAACTTCAAGCACTATATTTTTAATTCTTGAAAGTCCTGTTTATATATATTTTTTTCATATTGATCTAATCATTCATGCTTTAATATCTTTTTTTTTTAACATAATAAAAGATCAGATCTGGAACCATCAGATACAGAACTTATTCTGTATCTGATTATTTCAATATCTGAAGTCACTTCAAGTATGTTTTTCTCACTTGTTTTCTTCTATGTCTCTCTTGTGGAGATTTCTTTCCTCCTTTGATTAGTTCCTTGGAACTTTAATTGCAGGAATGATGTAAGGCTTGGTTTGAAAGCGTTCAGAGAGCATGTGGTTTGCTTCTGCTGTATCCTTGGGGACACTGCCAACCCTTGATCACTTGGAAATAAATTTTACCACACAGGAAGTATGTATTCTTATACCACACCTACCTGAATATTAGGAATCTTCTGGGGAAACCTGTGTTTCCTCTGACACTCAGAGTCAAATTTGAGATAAGTGTGCTAGCTCTCTCCCTTCAAATGGTGATGGTTTTCTATTTTACCCTATTACTGAGGTTAACGTCCTTTATAAGTTCTAGCTTTATGTGACCAAAAAGTATTGAAAAAGACTTGTCCAAATCCCCACTCTGCTCAAAGCTCCAGATTTTGTATGTGGCTCTTTAAATCCCAAGTTCTTGGCCCCCAGGGATCGGCAAATACCATGGACAAACACCCGATTCCAGCACTTACATGCCACTCTAAATTCACACTTTCTTATCATTTTTGCCCTTCTTAATATTTGTACTTTTCTGCCAGCTCAACCATGCATTATAAAATACTTGAAACAAAATTATACAGCAATTTTCCTTCCTTCTGAACATTTAGTCTGCAGTATTGCCTGCAATGGAATCTAATTAATGTCTTTTTAATTTCACTCCAGTGAAGGTAGGGAATTTGATTCTGGTTCTAGTCGCGTGACCTTTGGTTAGTCTTTCATTCTCTCTGTGCCTCCATCTATGAAAAATGAAGAGGTTGGGCTAAATTATCTTTACGGACCCTTTCAGCTGTAAATGTCCATGACTCTTAGATGCAATAATTCCTACTTGTACAGGAACTTCAATAGTTATTAATCACATTCAAGGAGTTATTTTACATCAGGAGGGGTGAGATTGTTCTACTCAAAAGTATAGCTTTTCTCTGACCTGAGTGGCTCATTCCTTTTCTCTCCGATAGTGGGAGTTCTTCTTATACTGGGGCCTGCACACCTGATTGATTACTATTGTAATTACACTTTAAAATATTAGAAGAGTAAAACAAAATACACCAAAGTAAAAATTTGGTTTTTTTCTTCCCTTGGATTTTAATAGTACCCAGAAGAGGTAAAATAACAATGTTTTATCCTTGAAAGTAAGACATTCCATAACTACTCTTCATGCTGTTAAAATTTTTTTAAGATATGGTTTGGATTTCTTTAAAAGCGTTGGCCCTAGAAATTCTCCTAAAATTTCAGAAAACATTCAGAGATAACTATATATTTAGCAGCTTCAACATTTTCAAAGCCCTTCAGAAAAACAAACCATAAATCAGCAGCAGGCATGGAAAAGGAAAAATCTTCTTGAAGCAAACTGTTTACTACTAAAAAACCATGAATCATAGAGAACAATATAAACCAAAAGTGTGTTTTCCTTCTGCCATTTGAAGTTCCAGGAGCACCTCTGTGGCCTTGAGGAGATGAAATGCACGGAGACAGTATAAAATACATTATTCAGTTGCTTGCTACATAATGTGATTTAAATTGTTTTTCCTTCCATTATCCTCGGCTCGTGGGCACTTAAGTTGAGGCAGATTTATGAGTATTTCATAATTAACAAGTGTCCTTCTCCGGCAAAGAAAGCAGCCTAATTTGGGGTGAGGGTGGAGTCTTTCTGTCCCCACTGAGCTTCTCCGTCAACACCTTTGCTTCCCTCCAGCCTGTGACTCCGTTAACTTTAAAAGCAAATTAGAATCTAGTCTCTTTAACTGTACTTACTTCATTCAAATCAAAAGGCACTTAATTAGTTTGCTTCTAGGATATATTAGTGCAATAACAGCATCTAGTATAAACAGTGTAACAGGATTGTCTAAGACGACGTGGGTTCAGAAACAGACTTTGAACCTGAATTATGGTCAATGCCTAAAGGACATTCCGGGCAAAGTCTATGAGTCTAACCTACATTCGTAAGACTGTCACCCATTTATAAAGCCTTAAAAGACCCATTTGGCCATGTTTGGCGTGGTAATGGTTCAGTCCCGTGACAAAAGTAAAAGTTTGAAAGTTCTCTTCTCCAAGGTAGTTTTGGCAGAGTCTGTTTATTTTCAACAAATATGAGGAGCTCCTGAAGGAAGTGATTTATCTACTTTTCCTACCCTGCTTCCAATTTGCCCACGCCTGGTACTCCAGGCCCCGAGGTCCCCTCGTTGTGCTGGCAGGGACACACCTGCAAAATGTGAGAATGAGATGGAGAGGGCTTCTGATTGTCGTGATGTTGCTGTGCTCTGTTCCCACACCTCGTGGTCACTTGGGAGGAAGCCCATGGGCATTTCTTAAATTCCGTCTCTCTTTGCCCAGCTTTAGAAAGCATGATATACATCCTGCTGTGTGTTTCACGGGATGGTTTAGTGATACAGAAACCAAGAAAAGAAAGTATTTCCAGAGAAGGGAGTGGGTAACTACATTGAATGCTGCTGAGAGAACAGAGAAGAGCCCTTTGGATTTGACAACATGGATGAAGTCACTGGTGACCTTTCAAGAGAGTAGAGGGGAAAAACATTTGACCAGTAGGAGCTAAGGAGAGATGGAAAGTGGACACCACGTGTAAAGATAACTCTGGTAATTCTTCTGTAAAGAATAACAGGAACGAGTGATGTATCCAGAGAGGATCACGGGGGTCAAGGAAGTGCTCCTAAGAAGGGAAATATCAGAGAAGTTTGTGTGCAGGTGAGAATAATCCAGTGGACATTAACACTGTATTTCCTTTTCTGGGAACTTAACCTAAGAATATAATCAGAAATGTGAACAAAGAGGAATGTATAAAAATGTTCATTTTATGTCTATTTAAATTAGTGAAAAAAATTGTATAAGTATATATAAAAGTGGGAAAGAAATGTGACAAAATGTCAACAGCAGTTATCCATGGTTGATGAAATTATGAATAGGTACTATTTTCTCCTTCATCGCCTATTTTCTAAATTTTCAATGTGAGTACATATTTCTCTTAAAATAAGTTTAAGAAAAACATTTTCTTTTTAAACATGTGAATGTGTCAAAAGCCCCATTAGATATGTGCAGATATTATTCCTCATGATAACATCTCCTAAACACAGTCTGATTAAGGAAAAGGAAATTCTTATTTGTGGATAAAAGCACAGAATAGCTAGAAATAAGAATTGGAATTCTTGGAAATAAGAATTCCAAATGTTTTTATATTCTCCATTTTAAGATGAGAATATTTCCAAACCTAACATATAATTTTAAAGATGGAAAAATAAAACTTGCAGGTAATATTTATTTTTACAAAAAGGGAACTGCTTACCTTCTACTAGACCTGCAAGCATTCCATATGAATACACAATTCAATCAAATGGATTTATGTGCATTTACAAAAATTGCATTAAGTGTATAAATTGTGATCAAATAAAATGCCTCTTGGTAAGTTGTGTGTAAACCAAATGTTTAAGAAATACTTCTGTTAATATCTTAAGTGTAATAATTCTACCATTGGCAGGTTGTCCAGCTTAAAACTCATAATTAGAATCTAGTCAAGCAGATGATGAAACAGATGCCTAGAATACCAAAGTGTAATTTATCCTTGTATAAAATTAATTTATGATACACTCTGCTTCGAAAATTTTGAAATAAGCCCATATATATTTCAAAAAGTCATTTCTATTGTAAGTGGTTTCACAAACAACACAATTTTATATTTAATTTAATTTTCATTATTATCTTCTGGAACAAATGTTTTTTTCCCTGAAACATTAAAGAAGAAAGATGTTATATTAAGTATATAATTTACAACAAGAGCAGGATCTCCTACTTTATTTTTTATAAGGTATTACTTATTTTCTTGTATTTTAAAAAATTCACAAGACATTGAATTCATTAGTGAAATATTTTTCCCGTCTTCAAAGCACTGACTTTATTTTTGAAATTCTGGTTATGTCCAAATTTATAACATGTATCCTTTATTTTTATGAGCATCAATTTCAAGTATGATAGCTAAAAACCAAACAAATATCTTTATAATGTAAAAACAAAATCTGAAACATTTCAAAAGACTGCTATAAAGAAATAACACAATAGACTGTGACCTTATTTATACTGCTTGACTACAAACCACCCGGAAGCTCTCACTGAACTTTAAGCTCCTTCATATATCTTTAATAATAATCACAATCATTTTTTGAATGTTAGGAGGTTCACTGTGGCTCCACAGAAATGCTGATGGTACATGGAGAGGCCATTTATCTCCACAGTTACTACATTTCTTTCTTTCTGTGAGGTCTCTAGTTTTTGCTTTATTTTGACATTTCTTTCGATTTTGACACTGTCCATTGGTTTGCTCTGTGCATCTCAACCTCTTTCTTCAATTATGGAAGACCTACCCTTCGCAACGTTTTATGCCATTACTTTTACACAGATGCCTTTGGAAAGTTTTTAAAAATCAGATTATTTCAGGTGCTTTGATAATTTTTGATCAAGGATCGATTTTATGTTAATGAAATGCAGTGAAAAGAACCTAAAATTTGGAACTGTGAGACGTGGGGTTGATAATCCTTTGTCTATAGCTTAATAGTTATGTGACTAGAAATAACTCACAGCCTTTCTGAGCTCTGGTTTCCACATCTTAAAGCGATAAAAATAGTTATTTCAAGGCTCATAGTGAATGAGGTGCACAAAAGATAAAGTGCTTTGTACAGTGAAATACTAACGCTATTGTTATTTTAAGACTGTAATCGTTCTGACTTTGTCTTCCTTTACTCCTAGTTGTCTCCAAGGCTTTCCACATCTATAATTGAATCTGCTATTTTCTCTTTGTTAAAATTAAAGTTTATGCTAAAACCTAAATGCAGCCATGCTCTGGAGCCCACAAATTAGCACCTTATTCTTTCCCAGTTTATCTATAGGGCACAGGCACGGTTCTAGGCAGAGGAGCGTGCAATGCGGCATGCTTAACTTTAAACAATGGAATGACGGAGATAAATTAGAAAACTGTTAGGAAGAGCTAGTAAGAACGAGACCAATTTTCATTTTATTTCAAAGTTCTTTGAGGCTGCTCTAATCATTCTGCTACAAATCTGTAAACACAATAGGCAATGAATGTTTCCAAATAAAATAATCCAAAGGAATAGGCCAAGAGAGTCAGATAACTTAGAGGCTTTAAAAGTCCTAACAGCTAAGTGTCTTGGCATTCTACTATTGTATATGTTTCCAAATGATTGGAGTAATATACATTACTCCATTATGGGCATATAGTGAAAGTATTCTCTTTACCAAGAAATTGCAGAAATTATGCAAGCTCTTTAACATAAGCTTGCTAGGTCTGGAAGTGCCTTATGGATTTTTCCACCATGTATGTCTTTCCTGATCTTTCTAAGAACATCTACCACTGCCCATCATTTCTGCATTCATTCCAAAATTATTCATTAAACACCTATCATATGCCAAGCAGTGTTCCAGGCAATATGAGCACACAAAACAGCCACTACCCTACCCCTAATCTCTGCTGTCATTGAACCTACAGTAAATATTATGTTAGATAATAATAAGTTCCAGGGAGAAAAATAAAATCAGGGTGGAGAGTAAACTGTGCATGAGAGGGAGAATTTTTGTTTGTTTATTTGCTTGTTTGTTTGGTACTTTAATTAGGGTGGCCAGAAAAAGTACACTTGAGAAAAGATGGAGAAGGTAGTGAGGGAGCAGGCAGCAGATCAAGTGGGGAAGAGTCTTCCAGATGGAGGGAGCAGCAAGTGTTAAAGTTCTGAGGTCAAGTGTGTGCGCCTGGCACATTTGAGCATCGGCAAGGAGATGAGCGTCCTGGAGTAGAGTAAGTAAGTGGGAAGGTTGCTGGAGCCGTACATGTATCCTGTAGGGCTTTACAGAACATCGTAAGGTCATTGGTTTCTCTTCTGAGAGAAAAGATGAACAAACATGGAGGGCACCAAGCAGAGGAGTGACATGGCCTGACTTAATCTGAACAGGATCACTCTGGCTGCTGTGTGGGAATAGACGGGAGGAGAGCAGGGGCCGAAGCAAGGAGAACAGTTAGAAGGCTATTGCAAGAAGTGATGAAAAGCCTGGACCAAGCTAGCGATTCTGAGATTACCTGAAAGTGTCATCACAATCATCCAAGATGGTGGACAGAGAGGACAGTAGACATTCAATTCAGAAACGCCTGTATTTATAATAATAATAATAATGAGAAGAAGAAGAGGAATTCGCGGAGAAAACCAGACATAGTCTCAGCGTTCCAAGAGGTCTGAGTCTCTGCTAGACTTCTAAAGCAGGAAGAAGGACCAAGAAGTTATTATATCCTCATGAGGCAGCAAGGCAAAAATATCTGCTCTCATCACTTATGTTCAGTATCATACTAGATGCCCTACCCAGAGTAATAACACTAGAAAAAGAAACAAAAGACATACCATTTGGAAAAGAAAAATAAAACTTATTTTATTCTCAGATAACATGACCATTTATGTAAAAAAATCCAAGGGAACCTACCACACAACACACACACACACACAGATTACTAGAACTAATATGTGAGTTTAGCAAGGTTACAGGATACAAGATCAATATAAAAAATAGTCATATTTCTTTATAATATTAATGAATGATTAGAAACTGAAATTTTAGAAAACATCTACAATAACAATGCAAATATGAAATATTTAGATAAAATTTTACAAAAATTTGCAAAAGACCTGTACTTTGAGAACTACAAAGACAGTGATGATGAAGATTTTTTAAAAATAGAAATAACTGGAGAGATACACCCTGCTCATAAATTTAGACTCAATATTTGTAGAATGTCGAATTTTCCCAAGTTAATCTATACATTCAAGGAAATGCAGCTGGCTTTAGGAGGAGGAGGAATAGAAACTGATAAACTCATTCTAACATTTCAACAGAACTACAAGGACCTAGAATAACCATAACAACTTTGAAAAAGAAGAACGAAATCGGGGGATTTATACTACCTGATTTCAAGACTTGCTGTAAAGCAACAGTAAAGGCAGTTTGGTATTGGCATAGATATAGACATATAAGTCAATGGAATAGAATAGATAGTTCAGAAATAGATTCACACATAATTGACCAATTGGTTTTCTTTTTCTTTTTAATATAAACATATCTTTATTTGCCCTCAATATTATTTTTATTGAGTTATAACTGACGTACAACATTATATCAGTTTCAGATGTACAACATGATGATTCAATATTTGTACATATTATGAAATGATCACTACAATAAATCTAGTTAACATCCATCAGCATACATAGTTGCAGAACATTTTCTTGTGTTGAGAACATTTAAGACGTACCCTCTTAGCAACTTGTAAATATGCAATACAGTATTATCAGCTATAGTTGTCATGCTATACATTATATCCCCAAGATTTATTTACTTATTTTATAACTGGAAGTTTGTACCTTTTGACCCCCTTTGCCCACTCCCCTGCCTCTCATCTCTGACAACCACTAATCTGTTCTCTGTATGTATGAGCTTGTTGGTTTTTGTATTTGTTCTTAGTTTTCACATAAAAGTAAGATCATATGGTATTTGTCTTACTCTGTCTGACTTACTTTGCATAATGCCCTCTAGGTGCCCAACTGATTTTCAACAAAGATGCCATGGAGAAAGGATAATCTTTTCAATAAATGGTATTGGCAAAGCTGATTATTTATATGTAAAAATGATGAACTTTGACCTTTACTTCAGACCACATACAAAAATTAACTTGAAATGGATCATAGATCCAAGTGACAACTACAAAACTTCTAGAAGAAAACGGAGGAGAAAACCTTAATGATCTTACATTTTGCAAAAATTTCTTAAAGAAAACACAGAAAGTATGAACCCTGAAAGAACAACTTGATAAACTGGACATAATTTAAGGATTTTGTCCTTCAAAAAACAATGTGAAGAAAATGAAAAGGCAAGCCACATCCTGAGAGAAATTATTTGCAAAACATATATCTGATAAAAAAAAATCTATGCAGATTTCATGAAGAACCCTTGCTACTCAATATTAAAACAACTTTGATAACATAAAACAGGCAAAAAGTTGACACTTCACCAAAGATAAAATTACCAGATATAAGTACAAGAAAAAATGGTCAATGTCATTAGTTGTTAGAGAAATGCAAATTAAAGCCACAGTGAGATACCACTGCATATAAAATTGAATCTCTAAAATGAAAGGAACTGACAATGACAAACGTCGTAGAACATGAGTAGCAAATCAGGCTCTCCTCCATTATCAGTGGGATGTAAAGGTATATGGTCACTTTAGAAGGCAGTTCCTTATAGTCACTATATGACCCAGCAATTCCCTTCCAGGTATTTATCCAAAAGAAATGACAGCATAGCATCAATCCACACAGAGATTTGTGCTCAAATGTTCATGGCAGCAATATTCATGAAAACCAAGAACTGGAAAGAACCCAAAACGTCCATCAATCATTAAATGGACAAATGACAGTACATTCTTAATGATAAATTACTACTCAATAATAAAGAGGCACTAATTACAGGTTCACACCACATGGTTGAATCTCAACACATTTTGCTAAGTGAAAGAAGTCACACACAGAAGACCACATATTTTGAATTCCATTCATAAGAAATTTTACAAAAGGCAGAATCCATGATACAAAGCACATCAGTGGTTGCCTAGAGCTGGGATAGGAGTAGGGATTGACTGCAAAGGGGAAAGAGGAAATTCTGGGGGTGAGAGAAATCTTAATTGGGTTCTGTATCTTACTTGTTGTGCTGGTTCAGGGTGGTCTGTGTATGACAAAATTCACAGAACCATACAATTCGAATGAGTGAATGTCACTGGATGTAAATTGTACCTAATTAAAGCTAATTTAAAATTTTAAACAGAAAGGAAATCCCACAAATGTATAAAAGAAGGTGGCAAAAGTTGGACTAAACGATATTACTTATCACAATAAATCATCCTATCTTTCCCCCCTACTATGGCAATACTAAAAGCAGAATCTTAGCTTGGGTGAAGAAATTTAAACTGATTAATGTTTCCTCTATTCATTAAACAATTATTTGTTACAAGGTTTATTGAAAATTAATTGCTGACCAAGAAGGCAAGCCAGGACTTTGAGTTTGGGGCTCTCTTGATCAAAGAGGGGATATGGCAAAGGAAATGGTGGGAAGAGGTAGGATGGGAAACATATTTGTTTGGTGGCAGATTCTCGCAGTGGTAAAGACTCGCCACCCTCTGGAGTGCCAGGAAGTGGTGGTGAACCCCATTTGGAGATTTTGTATTTAGCTGGGGCCTGAGCACACCCGGGCTGAGCTTGGCATTACAGATGTCACCTTCAGATGGCTCCCAGGAGCCTGGACGAGGACACGCAGCCAGGGTGGACTGAAGGCTGTAGCTTTTCTCCAGTTTCTTGGCGTGCAGAAGCCTCAGTGTTCTTGCACCTGGACTTGGGAGATGAGAGCATCGCAAAAAATGTTTTATCCTTCCTGCTACCTCTGGCTCATGGGGGTGGCCAGATTTGATTTGATTTTGAGAAACAAAGGAATGGATATTTCACGCTCTTGGAAATTGTGGAGCAATTCCTACCTGTTGTACATTTACAGATACCTACTGCATCCCTGGGATGCTGGATAAAGACTAAAAATGGATAATAATAAATAGCCCCCCACCTCCATCCTCAAGAAACTCAAAGCTGATGGGGAATACAGCTGCATAAATAGATAATGTACAGCATGGTGATAGAGATTTCTGTGGGGTACTGTGGGAACACAAAATAACAGGGGTTCCCTTCTGTGGCTACACTTTTTTTTTTTGAATTTTATTTTATTTATTTTTTTATACAGCAGGTTCTTATTAGTTATCTCTTTTATACATATTAGTGTATATATGTCAATCCCAATCTCCCAATTCATCCCCTCGACTTTCCCCCCTTGGTGTCCTTACGTTTGTTCTCTACATCTGTGTCTCTATTTCTGCCCTGCAAACTGGTTCATCTGTACCATTTTTCTAGGTTCCACATATATGCGTTAATATACGATATTTGTTTTTCTCTTTCTGACTTACTTCACTCTGTATGACAGTCTCTAGATCCATCCACATCTCTACAAATGACCCAGTTTCGTTCCTTTTTATGGCTCAGTAATATTCCATTGTATATATGTGCCACATCTTCTTTATCCATTCATCTGTTGATGGGCATTTAGGTTGCTTCCATGACCTGGCTATTGTAAACAGTGCTGCAATGAACATTGGGGTGCATGTGTCTTTTTGAATTATGGTTTTCTCTGGGTATATGCCCAGTAGTGGGTGTGGCTACACTTTAAAAAAAATTATGTATTGCTTTTTAAATTTTTATTTATTATTATTATTATCATTTTTGGCCCTGCGGCATGTGGGATCTCAGTTCCCCGACCCGTGCCCCCTGCAATGGGAGCTTGGCGTCTTAACACTGGACCTCCAGGGACGTCCCTGTGGCTAGTCTTTAAAAGCAGGAGGGACCCCGGCCTAAATTTTGGTTCAGATGTCAAGACTGATAATGCCACACACACCTTGAGAGGATATGAAAAAGTTTATTACTTACATAATTGAGCTCTCTGGGGAGGGGAGGGGAGGCTCCTCTAGCAGATCGGAAATGGCTTGAGAGAGGAAGGAAAGGAAACTAACTCCGGGTTTTTATTGTGGCTGAGGGTTGGAGCCTCGGGCAGAATTCTTGGGAGCAGACGGGGTTTGTGTGGTCTGAATCTCTCTCTGGATCCAAAGGAAGGCGCACCAGCTCTTTCTTATCAACTTGCCCGGATGTGGCACACAAAGGAGAGCAGGGCGAGGCTTAAAAGCTGTCGCAGTCAAACATCAAAACTGGAGTCTGACTCTATTGTAGTCCCTCACCCAGTTTTAAAGGAACAGGGTCCTCTAAAGGTTAGGAAGCTTTCCTGGAGAAGGTAATGCCAGAGATAATATGAATATTAGGAAAGGAGTATTTACTGACTCACTATTTTTCTTTTGTGTCTGCTTGTAAATATATTAAAGTTGCAAACAAATGGAAAAATACAGTAAAGTATAAAACAGAAATGAAAATTCACTCATAAACTCATCATCCTAAAATAACCACAGTGACCATTTTTGTGCATTTCCTTCCTGTATGGATTAGATTATTAGAAAAAAAATTATAAAAAATTAATAACATATTTTTTTCTGGTGTGTTTTCAGTGCATTTACCTTTTTCCTCAATGAAGTTGCGGTATAATTGTTACTCTCAAACTTCTTTATAGGAAAGTTAACACTTCTATTTAATTTTGCTTATGATCTCTGGTGGTGCTTTTAGCATATTCTGTTTTTTTAAACATGGCAGAAACTGAACCTACTGTATTTTTTTAAACGTTGGCAAATCTATGTTTCTTTGTTACAGAAGTGTTATCTTTACCACATGTATTTCCATTTTGTGGTCGAGAAACTGCTGGAATTCAAACTTGACCTTTTCTCTTCTATGCCTGTAGGATAGCTAAGAATCACCACAGGACCAAACGGTTCTACACCACTCCACAAAAAATACATGTGTATTTGGAAATCCACAGTCTCTTAACACTTTCGTCTTTCAGATGCTTAAGGAACTTGTCAAATTCAAAGGCAGAACAACATGTTTAAAAGATTTCAAGGAGGTTTGGTGGTGATGCTTCCGAAGACAGGTAGTTAGGCTCTACTAACCCCGGCAACTCTCACCTTTTCAAATTCCTTACTGTTCTACCTCAAAGTATTTTTCATTGCCACAACTTAGGGACAAATAAGAAAGAGAATTCTCTGTCATGTCTTGCTTGTCACCTGTTCTTTCTTGGTCACATTTATTTTGCCGTGTTCTCTTTAGTGAATATCAACCCACATAGTCAGTTCCATTACAAAATGAGTGAAGTTAGCTCTATCACAAGGCAAAGGCGGTCATGGCCTTGGGCTCTGCAAAAAAACCCTCAAATGTGCAAGGACCTTCAACAACCTTGGTCCTCAAGGTGGTCCCCAGCAAATCCCCTTATGGCTTGTCAGAAGAAGGCTGACTTTGAATCATGGAAATACATGAACATTTTTCCACTTCATTTACGTCAGAGACATTTGTGTGAAGTATACAATATAAAGGTACACAGGTGATGAGTTTTTTTAAAGGGGGCAATGCATTTTGGACTCTTTGTGGAATCATCGAGTAGAATGTTTTCTGATATTTATGCAGAACAAACACAACGACTAAAGCATTTACTATTGGGCCTTTGCAGCAAAAGTCTGTTGATACTTGCCCCAGTCATACATGTTCACACAGAAAGAACTGTTGATTTATGCCAAAATTTGTTAAAAATTAGTAGTTAGTGTGGCATTATAAGTAAATAGATTAATTAAAAAGTAAATTATTGGTAGTCACTGACTCATAAAATAATGAGATTATACCCATTGCAAAATTGTCTAGAAATGGAGAATATTATCCCTGGGCAGAACACTGGAATCAGACGGTACAAAAAACAAAGAAGGTGACTTTGGAAGAAAGCATGTGGCCTGTTGTTTAACTTATTCTTCAGGCCTCATTAGTTCCTGCACTTGAACTGTATTGTGAGAAAAATAAGCATAAGACCTACTTCAACTTCATCAACAGATATTAAGTGAACTTGGCTTGGTGCGAAATATACAAAGCTATAAAAGTCTAATTTTTCTCTCAAGAAGCTAATAGTAACACTATTGTTATTAATAATAATTATACTAACAACAACAGCAGTGATAATAATAATAATATTCACCAACATTTGTGGCACTCTTACTGTGTGCCAAAAACCATTCTAAGCACTTTATCTGACTTATCTAAATTAGTCCTCCCAGCAGCCCTATGAAGTAGGTACTGCAAGATCATCTCATTTTAAAGAGGAAATCCCATGTCTTCAAGAGATTCGATAACTTGTCCAAGGCCACGCAGCTACAAAGATTCAGGGTCAGGACACTAAACCAGGCAGTGTAGCTAAAAGCTCAGATACATTTCCATTCTGTACCCCACTTCCCCAGATTCCAGTCCTGCATAGTAGGTGCTCTGGCGAAGGGTCCATAATAAAACCCTGTGGGACACAGGGAACTCTACTCAATGTACTGTGGTGTCCTAAATGGGAGGAAAATCCAAAAGGGAGGGGATATATGTATATGTATGGCTGATTCATTTTGCTGTGCAGTAGAAGCTAACACAACATTGTAAAGCAACTATACTCCAATAAAAATTAATAAAAACAAATAAACAAACACACAAACCAAAAACAAAACCCTGTGGGAGACTGGGGTTACTGGAGAGGCCTCCCCAGAGAGCTGAGTCCAGAATGATAAGGAGATTTTGTGGTAGTGTGGGAAGATACATCGCAACCTTCCCAAGTAATTTTTAACTGCAGATACTAAAGCTCTTTGGGCCACAGGCTTATCTCTACTTAGTTTCTGCACAAGCCCTGTTCAATTTGGAGGGTAAATAGGAGGATAGCAGCCTCCCTCTTTCCACCCCTTCTGTTCTAAGCCCATGTTAAAACACCGAGCTGAAGTTTCCTCTCCTTCCCTTCAATTCCCCTGTGTTTCCAGAAGTATTCTGAAAAAGAGAGCTGCATCCTTAGATCCTTGTTTTGTCTCTCCATTATGTGCTCTGCACCCACCATGTTTTTAACCTTTCCACCCTCCCAGTGATGAATAACAGTTTGCCTCCAAGGCCCTGGCATCACAAATAACATTGCAATGAACATCCTTATAGACCTTTGTGAGAAATGGGTGGAATACGTATGCTGAGGTGGAATTGCTAAATCTTTGAGCCAGTCTGTACCCTGCCTCCCAGGAATGCATGATATCTTCTGTATACCAATATATAAACCTAATACCGATATACAGTGTAGATATTATACCTGGCATTTTCCAGCTTATGCTTCACTTTGCCACCAACGTATCCAGTCTAAAACTACAAGTCAGATAGCTCATCACTACCTGTACCTGCAGGTCCAGCTGTTCAGCTTGGAGGCGGGTGGGCACCTGTAGCTCTTCATTCTTACAGCCAGCTGAGGACTTATTTCTGTGTTTAGGCCTCCGTGCTTCCCATCGTGCGCAGGGGCTCCGGGCAGTGAGTGAGTATCTTTTACGTCCAGAGGGCCTTTCACAGCCCCTGGCACAGGGGTACTGAGTACAGAGTTGTTGACTCAAACAAACAGAGAACAGAGCATGAAGAACCAGTTTGGGAGGAAAGATGATTCTACTGGGGGCAGATGGAATTACATGATCAGTTTGATTGGTAGTGAGACATTCATGTACATTTGTCCTTCAGGAAATCTAGAACTTTGGATTTAAAACAAAACAGAGAGTGTGGGAGCCAAGCTGCAGCTGTAGCTGTTGAGTCATGACCAGTGCTTCAGGGAACTGCGCGTAGAGAAGTATATTGCGAGGACAAGGAATACCGGTTTATTTAGCAATCGGTGAAAGATGGTCGTCTGCCAAACTGGGGCCAGAGGACGAGGCTCAGTAAGACAAGTTTAGCAGCCGGAAGAAATCGGTGCAGTGTTAGCAAGGTCACGGGAAGTGTAGATGACAGGAAGGACCGGCGTCCCATACTGCAAGGCACTAGGGTTAAAATGAGACTAAGCAGGGGCTGCTGGATCTGAAAATTCATATTTTACTGGAGTCTTTAAAGCCCATTATTTTGTACTGATATTAAGAAGCATAAGACATTTTTTCTTCTAATCTACAGAGCATAGTTTGAACTTCCTCTTGTCTTAACTTGATTATAGGATACTTGAAAAATCTATATGAAAGGGAAATTTAGAATGGGATATTATTACAGAAAAAGTGGAATTTTACTAAAAGAAGTCATGTTAAAATATTTTGCTTATAGATTACTCTGTACTGTATGGGACGCTTTTTAAAAAACCATTAGCTGATTCCTGTGGCTCGTAATACCACATAAGAATTCCCTTGAAAGTGTTGGAGCTCTGTGTATTTTTTAAAAAGGCACAACCCTGCGTCTTTCTACCACACACTAACATTGACACCATTTGCTTCAAAGAAATCTGCCCTTACCTAGAAATTCCATAAGGAACTAGAAGATACATAGACATAAGTCCCTGTAAAGTTACATAATTTATCATTTTGTTCTTACTTATCATCTAGTATTTTCTTCATGGAATTTTCATTTTAATGGACAACCTAAGTTTTTTGTCAAAAAAATTTAAACACTTTTTTTCCATTAATCTCACAGAACTTCTTGGAGAACATAGTTCTAAAGATCTTCTATTTGGATGTCTTCAGAAAAAGTCTACTTTATAGCTTTTATATTTTATAAATCTTTCATGGTGAGTTTTGTAAATTATTCCCACCTTCCTTCTACCAATCCAAAGCATAATCTTTCAGAATTTTCTGGAAAAAAAAAATTTGCCTTAAGTCATTTTCCATTATTTCTAGGTATAGAATTAAATTAATGCAATAAAATTTAAAGAAGAAACTCTTCCTTTCATGTAGCTTTTATGCTCATTTCTTTTATTTCCTTTGTACCTGAAATTTATGTCTTTTTGTGCTCACAGTGACTTGTAAATCATCTTTTCCCATCTACACCACTGAACTCAGGCCCTGGAAAAAGATTTTTGAGTCCTGATTTCCTTTCCTGCAGCATTTTCAGGGCGGTAGGTTATGCTAAGGTAATTTCAGTTAGAATGTAAATTGGGTAATCTGGAATTCTATCAAGTATAGTCATTCTTTCCTCTCCTCTCTAATGTCAAGTTTAGTACTTCTTTCACTAGCACAGTAACTGACGCTCATCATTATAATCCCAAGGTACCACGCTGTCCTCTGAATCAAGAAGGTTTCCGGTATAGTTTCAGTAGGTGTACTCAACCTTTAAAAATGTATAATCTTATGTAACAAAGTTTTTTGTTAGTCAGATTATTTGATTAACTAGCTCAATTCTTTCTTTGCTTTATGCAGGATAACAGAAAGACTGTCAAACTTCTAAGTTTGTTTGTTGGATTGTTTCAGGTTTCCATTTCCTATGTGTAAATCCTCTCTTGCCATGTATTCTGGGTTTCTTTTTTTCTAAGTCAAGGTTTGGTTAAAGTGAATCCTCTGCCAGCTCTACACATGCACTGGAGCAGCTCGATGCTGCTGAAGCATAGCATACAATCCTGCTGACTGGTCTCATTCAATTTATGACCATAAGCTGCAAATACAACTCCAGGGTTACTGGCATCCCTGCTATATGTCTCTAGTCGATTCAGTCTCCCACTCCCTAGGAGGACTGTTTCTACACCATCTCATATCTCCGTTGCCTTCCTCCTCTTTCTCATCAGATGACCTTGCCTTCGGTCATCAATCAGAACAGAACTTCCACATCCTCCCATCCCCAAATCTGCTCATCTACCTGTGTCTGTCGCCACAGACTTGCTCTCCCACCTGTTAGAAACGAAACGAACCAGCTGGGCTCCTACCCGAGGCCAGAGCCTCCACGCACGCCCCCATTCCATCCCCTCCCAGCCGCCCAGGGGCTCTGTTCCTGCATCACTTGTTCCCCCCTCTTCCTGGATCCTTCCCTTCTGCAGCCCCACATACAGAAATTTCTCTTGTTACTAAAAAAGACCCTTCCTTTACCACATACCATGCCCTAGCCCTCACCCCATTTTCCTGATCCCTTATGTTTACACTCCCTGTATTGTCACCTCCACTTTCCCCCCTCAGTCTCTCTTGAGCCCACCCCTGGGATGAGACTGCTCTGGGCAAGGCCAGAAACTGACCTCCCTGCTCTAGATCCAAAGTCAGTCTGGATCCTTCGGCAGCAATGGACGCAGTTGCCCGTTGCCTTCTTGAAGTGGCTTTATTCACAGGTCCCATCCCCACCTCACTGCCTGGTCCTTCTGCTTCTCTCCTGTGGTTCCTCAGAGTCCTTTCCAGATTCTCCACGTCGGGGTGCCCTAAATTTTCATCGCTTGCCTTCTTTCATCTAATCTCACTTCATCCTGTGACTTTAAATACCAACTACATGCTGAAATGGCCAAGTTTATACTTCTGCCCTACTGTTCTCCCCTAGCTGCAGACGCCCCTTGACAACTCCACTTAGGTAACAGGCATCTGAAACTTGATAAGTCTGAATGAGGACTCTTGCTTCCTCTGTATCCCCACTCCCAAAATCACTCCTGTCTCTCCATTATAATAGAATATGGCGAATCCATCCCTCAGTTGCTCACGCCAAACATTTAGGAGTCAACCTTGGTTTCTCTCTTTTTCACAGTCCACACCCAGCAAGCTCTACTAGTGTAATGGCACTCTTTGGGGATACTGCAGGGTTGAGTTCCAGACCACCACAATAAAGCGAATATCGAAATAAAGGGAGTCACACGAATTTTTTGGTTTCCCAGCGTATGTAACAGTTATGTTTACACCGCACTGTAGTCTGTTAAGTGTGCAATAGCATTATGTCTTTAAAAACAATGTACATACCTTAATTAAAAGATAATGCTGTTGGAGAAATGGTACTGATAGACTTACTCAGAGCAGGGTTGCCACAGACCTTCAATTTGTAAAAAACGCAGTGTCTGTGAAACTCAATAAACAAGACGAAGCACAATAAAAAGAGGTATGCCTGTATCAGACATTCTGAATGCTTCTCACCACGTTTGCCAGTATAGGTGCCAAGTCCAAGGCCTTGCTAGACCTACTAAAGTAGCTTTCTAAGTGGTCTCACTGCTTCTACGCTTGGTCCCTGTGGTGTCTCCTCCATGAAGCAGCCAGAATAGTCCTGTTAAATTACGAATTAGCTCATGTTCCCCTGTCAGGAATCTGAAGAGATGGTTTTCTATCACACTTGGAACAAGCTCCAACACCCTCAAGGTGATTCGGCCCTGCCCCCCTCTCTGATTCTGATTGTTCCAACTCTCCCTCACTCTTACTTTTCTCCACAACACAGGCCTTCTTACTTCTCCCCAAATGCACCACGCTTGGTGCTGCCTCAGTACCTTTGCATTTGCTGTTCCCTCTACCCAGAACATTCCTTCCCCCAGGTATTTCATGACATTTATTCTTCCTTTCAGACTTTATTTTTCTTAATATTTTTATCTTCATCTGAAATGATACAGTTTTTTATTTAAGCCCTATGAGGAGAGAAACTGTCTCTCTTGGGCACTGCTGTATCTCTACTCTTAGAACAGTGCTTGAAACATGACAGGCACTCAATAAATATTAAATGACAAAGAACTAATCAATGACATACGGTATCTTCCAATTTTTTGGTTCTGGTTCCACCCTACTAATGCAATAGCCATTGACCATATTCTTTATACAGATATTTTTTCACAGTTCTAGTTCTAGCCATCTGCAGCTCCGACCTCTACATAATCTCTCTGATCTCTGTCATTGGCAATCTCACCTCCTGTTCTAATTACGGTAGGCCACCTTGTGCCCATCTACAGGGTTGCAAGCCATCCCACAGAACAATGTGGAGTTTGCAGCGCCTATATGTTTAACTTGTTATTACGAAAATTTGAAAACATGTAAAATAGTAAAGAAAATAACATAATGAACCCTATTTTATATCTCCCAGCTTCAATAATTAACTCGTGGTTAGGCTTGTTTCGTGTATTACCACCTCTTACTTCTCCAAATTACTCTGAAGCAAATCCCAGGCATTATATCACTTCACCTGCAAAAATTGCATCTCTATAGAATTGCTACGTTAAAAAGAAAAAAAAGAAAGAAAACACACATAACTACAATACTAGTATTACACCCCTCCCCCAAATGATCAATTTCTTAATATCAACAAATATTTAGTCAGTATTTACATTTTTCTCATTTTCTTATAACAGTATTTAACAGTCTGTTCAAATCAGGTTCCAGGAAAAGTCCATATTTTAAAATTGTTTGATCTTCATTTTGTTTCTCTTGTCAAAGTCTCTGTCTCCCAATTCCTCTCCACACCCACACCCCGACTTTGCCATTTTTGTTCAAGAAAAATGGTGCTTTTTTTGTAATCTCCTTCAGTCTGGATTTTGCTGATTGCATCTCCCACATGTTCATCTGTTGTATTCCCTATAAATTGGTAGTTGCTCATAGAACTTTGTTCAGAGTCAGGTTCAATATAACTTTTAGCAAGACTTCTTCATAGGTAGTGTCTACTTCCAATGGAAGTAATAGTAATGTCTGGATGTCTCTCTTTTAGTGATGCTGTCAGCCATTGACATACTACTAAGTTCAGCAGTTATCAAACTTTTTGCCTTATGAGTACATTACACTCTTAAAAATTATTGAGGATCTTGCAGAGCTTTTGCTTTTGTGGATTTTATCTACTGGTATTTACCATATTAAAAATTAAAACTGAGAAAACTTTAAAATACTTATTTGTTTAAAATAACAATAATAAAGCATTATATGTTAACATAAATAGCGTATTTTATGGGAGAAACTATATTTTCCAAAATAAAAAATTCACAAGAAGAAGAACATTGTTTTACATTTTTACAAATCTCTTTACCATCTGGTTTAATGGAATAGAAGAGCGCTGGATTTTTCTTTCTGCTTCTGTATTCAATCTGTCGCAATATGTTGCTTTAATTGAAGTGCATAAAAAATCCATCTTCACAAAGATGTGTTGTTAGAAGTGGAAGAATTATTTTAATACCCTTTTCAGATAACTGTAGATATTCTTCTTGGACACTATACAGAACCTTGATGAATGGTAGTTTTCTAAAGATTAGTTGCAGTGTGAAATCTAAACCCATGTCAGTGGACTTTTCCTATTCAATTAAGAATAGGCTTATCTTCCTCTTTGAATGGATCTCTCACCAGGCATGATTTTGTGACAATATTTGGAAAATATACTGATATATGTAGAACTTCCAAATGTGGACATATTTCATTATTCAATATCAAAAAACCACATTTATTAATAACCATTGGTTATTTTTTAAAAATCTGTAAGTGTTGGGAAGCTGTCAAGCTCATGGTGGCAAACTCAAGTTTTCCCAAATTCAGATTTTTTTTGGAAAATTTGAATTTTACCACTGGCAACAGATACTGTCAGTTGTTTACTTGACATGTCAGTGTCACTTCATTCATTTTCAGGAAAATACCTGCCAAATACCCAAATCTGAATAACCATAATTTTTCTGTCAATCATTCCTTGAAGTGAAAATTATGTTCCATGGAAAAAGCAGTTAGTTCAGCTGGCAACTCAATCACACAAGTGGTTTTTAAGGAGATGACCACCAGAGGTCAGTAGTCAGCATAAGGGCTCTATGTGTATTTCTCCTTTATTTTTACATGGAAAAAAAATTATTTTTTTTTTTTTTTTGTAATCGAGGGTCAAGATTTAATGCAATTAATTACTTTTACTGCTTCATTAGGAAATTCTGAGGTGAAATTGGCTTGTTTTTGTCTTGCAGTGTGTGTTGGTAGAAATACAACGGCTGATAGTAAGGCAGTTTGTGCCACCGCCTTGACAGGTATTGAGGCCCCAGCAGTTTTGCCCACTATTACTTTTGTACCATTATTGTAAAAGTTAACACAGGGGAAAAGGCCAATAATGTCTTCATAGTGCCATGAAGATAATATTGAACTTGTGGTCTCCCTAAAAGCTTCTTAGGGATTCCTATTCTGAAGTCTAATTGTAGATATATTACTTTAATAGGAGTTGCATTAGTGACATTTTAATTTTCATAGCTGGGATGCTTCTATGAAAAAATTTCTCCTCATCAATAATTTTGTTTCCTGAGTTACAAATCATATAGGAAAAGCAGGAAAAGTGCTTGATTCATTCTCTTTAGGTAACAGTCTTTAAAATAATGAAGTGGTTCTCTAATATTCTCTAAAGGTTACCAATTAGGGTCTTATTAAAATATCATAGGAACTTATGAGTTTAAACATATTTGATCAGTTTTCATTCATTACACTTATGATCCTAATTGATCATGCTCAAATTATTCCATCTTTGTCTGGTGGGAACTTGTTCAGGTTGGTGCCTGAGCCCTTTGGCATGCCTAGCAGTCTTTGATAGATACCTTGTCTTCTGCTATGACAACATTTCCCAGACTAATCTTGTTCATTTCCTTCCCCAAACCTGGAACTGGGCATTTTTTTAAGGAAGTAGTTCCCTTTAGTGGGAAATAGTATTTGAGATCAGAATTTGGGTTCTAGAGGTCTCATTACTATTGGGTCAATCATTTTTTCTAAACCTTTTTGTAGACAAAGCTAAGAAAAGCTGTTTTTTTTAAGATAAAACATATTATGAGTTCATATTGACATCTCAAATTAAAATTTAGGACTACGGAGTTTTATTTTTAACTCATTGATCTTACAACTCTAGCTCCTTTTCAATCGTGCCTTTCAAAAATCTTGGATCTCAACACCACCAACAATTATTATTTGATTTATACCACATTATACATGTAACAATGTCTTCATAATAATCCAAATACTATTAACAACAGTCCCATTAGTAAACAAATAGTTTACTATTTGTTGTTGTTGTTCTTTTTTCCTTAGGGTGATCCCATTGGGTTTGTATGGTCAAATTGCCCTTTTAAGTCCCTTAGATAGCTCCTCTCTGTGAGGTTATGCCACTACAGGGCAAATAGGTTTCTTTGTTTTGTTTTATTTCTAATTTGGGGAGGTTGATTTTAAAATTTAATTTAATTTTATGATTATTTAAAACATTTTCATTGTTCCACAGCCAAATCTACAAAACAAAATATGTTTAAAAAAAAAAAGTCTAGGTCCTAGCCCCATCCCTTCCACCCTATGCCATCTATCTCTTTTTGAATAATCATTTCTCAAATTGTAGGACATATATTCACACCTCCTCCTCCTTAAATTAAGTATAGAATACTAAATGTAAGTATTGAATACCTTCCTCCATCTTGCTTTTTTTTTTCTTCAAAGAGTGGTATAGCCTGGAGCTCACTCCATGCTCATGTACAGAGGGAGTCCTCATTCCTTTTAACAGTTGCCAAGTACTTCACTGTGTTGTTTAACCATGACTTATTCCATCAGTCCCTTATTGATGGACATTTGGGCTGATGCCAATATTTAGCTATTACAAAAAGAACTGTGATAAACAGTCTTATGCATACTTAAACAAGTTTTTTAAAAAAATTTGCTAGTATATCTTTGGGATAGATTCACAGAAGTGGGAATGCGAAATTGAAGGATAAATGAACGTGAAATTTGCTGGATATCACCAAATCCCCCTCCATAGGTGTTATGCTGATTATTTGTTCATTTTTTCTCATCTCTCTACCCACCATTTCATCCTCCACTTTGAGATGCAGGTGCTGGGACTCAGCCCTCCACCTTTCTGCTTTACCAGCTGGCTCCCTGCTAAGTTCTGGCAAAAGTGTGCTAGAGGTAGGCTGCAAAGCAGGAAAAAGAATGAGGGACTTGCTGCTTTCTGCTTTGTACCCCCTTCCTGTCAGAGTCACCCCTGCAATGGTTTTTCATCCAGTAGGGACAGGTTACGGTTTCCAGTTTTCTACACTCTCAGAACCCTCCCTAAGATTTCAGCCCCAGCTAGTAAGCAGCCTTCCTTAGAAACCTCAGCTCTGCAGGGGGACCTCCTTGGAGCTCCTGAGGTACCTCTACCAGCCAGATGGTGCTCCTTCCTCAGAACTCTGACCCCAGCTCCATGGGGTCCTTCCTCCTAACCAATCAGGCAGCACACCTTTCTCAGAATTCTGGGTCCCGGCTCAGCAGGGCTCCTCCTTGAAGTTTTTATATTCTAATAATTCCAACCTCTTTCCTTTGTTCCCTCAATTTTTAAGGATAAATAGCTACTTCCTGAAGTTACTACATCTGGTATAATGCAGGGTTTACTTTTTGTCTTTTAGGTTCAATACTTGGTTAAATTCTCTTTCAATTAAATAGATACTGTGAGTTTTATTTTTCTGAGTCTGAGCAACACAGAGGTTGTACCGTTTTGCCTTTTTATTCTCAATTCTGAGAATGTTTGTTTCTCTACGGTCTTGCCAACTGAGTTTGTTGCTAAACTTTTGTTTTTTGCTAATCTGATAGGTAAGTGGTGGTCTCTCAGTATATTTTGAAAGTGCATTTCTTTTATCTTGAGGTAGAGAATGGTTTCAGGTGAGTATCCATTTGCATTTTTACTGGGAACTCTGGCCAATTTTCCTTTAGGTCTATTGCCTTTTTCCTTTTCTATTTTGAGGTGCTTTTTTTGGTATTAGCTTTTCCAATCCTTGATTGTCATATAAGTTCTAAATATTTTCCCAGAGGGTGTCATTTGCCTTTTTACTTTGCTAATGGCAGTTTAAATTTTAATTTTATTTGCTTGCCATGCAAAGGCTTTTTATATTTATGTAAGCAAAGGCATCAATCTTTTTTCCCATTGCTTCTAGAAATGGATTCAAAATTAAGAAAGTCTTCCCTACTCCCAAGTTACAGAGGAATATACACATGTTTTCTTTTAGTATGTATATTGTTTCACCTTTATCTTTAAATTGCTGATCCATCTGGAATTTATCCTGATGTACACTATAAGGAATGTATCATTTATATTTTTTCTGGGCAGGTCCCTGAAGACCCCTCTCTCCTTGTTCATGAAACCAGCAAGTCCTCGGAAGTCAGGATACATTGGCGGACAGCATGCTGCCAAGACCATGGCCATGGTCCAAGCTGTGAGGGTCTGGGCTCACTCAGACAAGACAGCTGAACAACCCCAAGAGTCTGAAATTTGGTTTTGGTGAAACTGATAAGCTGAAAAGTTTTAAAGATGTATTCAAAACATCTACTATTCCCTGGTTTGTCAAACACACTTCTAGGAATAGGGCTTTGCTGGTTTAAGAATCTGGTGCTGCACTCAGATAGGATGTTAACACACCCATAAATGAGGTCTGAGTTTGCATATGTATATCCAAAGTGACCTCAAAGGTCACAGACAGTTTCAAAACTGCGGTGCAGTCCACCTGCCTCTATCTAAAGCTGGAAAAGGAACAAGGCCTAAGGTTTCCATAGGAGCCCCAATTACCTGCAGGTTTCCTATAAGTTAAGGGTTCAAGGGTTTTAGAGTGTATATTCCAATAGCAAATTTGAACGAAATAAGGGGGAAGAAAGATTTGAAAACAAACACATAAAATTACTTTGTCTCAAAAGAGACCATCTACAACCTCTCACTCATGGGGAGCCAAATAGATCTCAGGAAGTAGCCTCACCAAATCATTTGTCCTAACACCTGAATGGACATAAACTGTTAGATGGGAACAGCTAGTATTTGTTCAGTTTTGACACCTGGTCATAAATGGAGTGATTTCATTTTTGTGATTAGGTAGATAACTTACACTTGTCTGAAATAGTTTTTATCAATATCATTTCACTTGTATGAGATTATGTAACCTTTCAGGTGGTAAGTTAACTTTGCTGATTTAGATTTAAAAAAAAAAAACAGGTACTCCTAAGAGCTGCCTATCATTTAACAAAATACTTCACCTACCACCTTTATTTTAGGAAACACTGAACTAATCAATCCTTTCCTCCTCTTCTTGAGTGAATTTTAAAATACAGCATGTTTTGGGCTTACCAGAGATAAGAGCATAGATTTTTTTTTTTTTAATGGATCTCATTTTATTTTCTATCACTATTAGTTTCTTGTTTGGCTTTTTCTGTTAGTGATCTCCAGGTCTCTGACTTTTTGAACATTTTTTTTTTACCCTTTGTTCCTTCCTTAAAGAAAGAAAGGCCTGTTATAATAGAAATGAATAATCTAATGGAATCCTGCTGCTACTCCCTACTGCTTCGTGTCTCTCCTTCTTTCATATACATGTTGTCACACACAAGTATAATGTATACAGCTCAGACATATTAACAGATGCCCCCGCCCAGCCTGCCCCTAATTAAGTTGCCAACCCAACGCCTGGCTCCCAGCCACCAGAGAACACATTGCCTATTACATCATTCAAGTCCATTATTCTCCTTTCTCCCTATGGCATACGCTCCTCCTAGATGCTTTTTAGCTCATAGTTTAAACAGAGGCAAGACTTATTCTGCATTTTAAGATTAATATTATATATCCTTGACTTCTACAAGCCTAGACACACTGGGGACTGATGCTTAATAGATGTTAATGGAAATTAATTTTTACACACCCTATGTGCAAACAACTTATTCCGAAAAAAATGGTATGAAACCTTAAGTGGCACCAAGAAAAATTCAAAACAAATTGTTTTTCACTCTATATCCTTAGATCAGGTTACAGAGTCTGAGCAAAGTAGAAAAGCTGTCTTTTGAGATTTAGAATTTAAAACTTGAATATAATTATCATTAATTTATTACACTGAGTATCAACAGGCATTTTGCCATAGTTATTACCGTTACAGAACAGTTCTAAAAGAATGTCTACAAAGAAACGTTGTCTACAACCTATTTTCCCATTCATTTTCATCAGGCAAGGAGTCCTCTCTGCAAAAAAAAAATTCTGGCTCCAAACATATTAAATAATAATCAGCATCATAAATGTTTTGAACATTTTTATAAAAAGAAAAAGATTCTAATAAAGCAATACCACTTCAAAATACTTGTAAAATTATAGGTACTCGACAATGTGTGTTGAGTAAATTAATTTGGTGTTCTAAGGCTGTGCCTAGAAGCATAATAGCCACTTGTTTTTTTTAAATACATTTTTGTCTGGATGTAAAATAGTTTAATTACAAATTTGGCTAGTGTAAAGATTCATGGAATTTGAATAATTAATTAAAGATAGAAGAAAATATCACCTTTGTAATCTTCTTAATTCATGAACTCGCATGCAAAAAACTATGGGTTTATTCTCTACATATTTAGAATGCTGAAATCTCTCCAGCCAATTAATGAAGGGAAACTCATCTCTTTTTACTTCAGTGCCTGGCACTGAAATGCCTACTTAATAAACGTTTGATGAGTAAATGAATGTTTTTGACAGTAGCCAGGCGCTTACAGCAAAAATGAGGTAATGCAGTGCATTGTGAATAACATAGGAGGAAACAGATCTGGGTTCCTGTCCTAGATCTGTCACAAACTAGCGGTGTGACCTTAGGTAAGTAATTTGACCTTCCTGAGCTTCAACTTCCTTCATGTAACTATGGATGTTTGAGATGACCTTGCATGGCCTTCTAGCTCCAAAACCACAGTTCTAAATCTTAAAACTGCCTGTTGTACTTTGGACTTTAGCCTTGTGTCTCTCCCTCCTGTTGAGCCTATAAAACTTTTGTATTTGCGATTATATGTAGTTGCCTCTGGAACTAAATCTATTAAGAAGTTCAATATGCTAAGGCAAAGCAGAAGAAAGATAGTAGAGCCTTGAGGGCTCACAAATAAAAGACTTGAGCAAGTGTAGGAAATAAGAGAAGCAGAAGGGAAAAAGTGTCTCAGTAGTTCAGACTAGTGAAGTCTCCACATAGCAGGCTTTCTCTACAGGTAACAGTAAGTTTTATTTATGACTGATTAACAGCGATTGATTTATAAAAGGCTTCCCTTCCAAAGAGAGCACCAGGATGCTTTATTTCCTAATTGGATAGTGACTTTGCACATAAATAAAGGGAGAATCCCCGCCACTGGTTGGGAAGACATTTTGACATGGCAGGTTTCTTCTTGTCTCTGCCCTGATTTACTGTATGACCTTGGACAAGTAATTTATCTTCCCCCAAACAAGTTTCCCTAATTATAAAACGGAAATACAAATACTTGCTGCCGTCACTGAGGATTAATGAGCAAGGTGAGTGTCCTCAAGCTCCCAGAGGGGAAAAGGCTGTATATAACGAAGCAAAGAACCCCTCGGTAACACTGTTGGACTTTTCACAAAACTGGGGAAAGAAAAACACCCACAGCACTAAAAATCCCTGCAGCTTTCAGTTTCACAGTCTAAAAACAAAAAGCGCTCCCCTCTTACAACCAGACCAATTTTTCCTGCACGTTACGCAGCACACGCTGGAGACGAGGAAGTTTCCTGGCTGGAAGACAGGCGCTGAATTTATTCCTCCAGGGTTCTGGCCCTTGCTCTACCGTGAACAGTGACATCTTTGGGGTGGGGTGGGTGGGCAAATTGGTGTTTCGGTGCCCCCATTTCTTCTTCTGTAAAATGCTGGATAATAATACGGCTTGCCATATATAAGGAGATATGTGTAGGTGCCTGGCGTATGGTAAATTACAAATAAATAATCTGCTGTAACTTCTGTTCTTAGCAGCATAGTTCAAACTGCCGGAGTATTTTCCTCCTAAAAGTCAAAGGTCCTTATGAAACAGTGTCGGGGTACAAAGGTAAACCTGATGTAAACATTTGTATTTTAAAAGGGGGCCGGGGAACTATTATAAAGCCTTGAAGCTCACTTCTTTGGGGGGAGGTGTGCTTGAACAACTCGTTAAAATTCGGCCGTGCGATCGCTAGGGGGCACTGTGAGCCTGCTTTGGCGAGAGAGAGGCGGCGAGCTGCGCGGGGCGGAAGGGTCTTGGTGCTTTCAGCACCCAAGCGCGCAGGAGAAACGCAACCTAGCAGAGCCGGCGACCCTAGGTCGAGCTCCGTCAGGCGTGACCCGGGCGACCCAGCGCGGTGGGGGACGGGCTACATGCAGCCCCACAGCTCTGCGCGCTCGACTCCCCACGCCACCAGGCTCCTTCCTGGCAACTGTTCTTAATGTGGTATCCGCGAGTCCGGAGGCTTGGGAACCCGGACCACCCTCTCCCCCTGCCCCCAACTATAGGCAATATTTTGGGTGCACCTAGGTGGGTTGTTTTGCCTGCCCAAAGGGCCAAAGCTGTCATTTGATTCTTTAAGGGGTCTACGTCCGCAAACGGGTTCAGCTCTTTTGATTTAGGAAAGAGGGCCCCCTCCCTGCCCTGAAGGCTAAATGAGCAGGTCTGGAAACGACACTGAAATCATCGTCGTCCACCTCCAGGGTCGGGGCTAGCGGCTGGCATCCCCCACGGCGACTCCAGGAAAAGTGTCCAGTTCAGGTCCTGAAATGGCTCAGGTGCGAAGTTGAAACGCCCTTCCGCGAAAAGAGTGGAGTCAGTGAACCTGCCCCACTGAGTACCTAGACTAAAATTCCCTTAGCCCCAAGAAGAGGTCAAGACACTTAAGGAAACTCGGGCGAGGCACTCGGCGGTTCCACCTGCTCCTCGGGTCCCCACCCTAGGCGCCTGTTCAGGCGTTGGGCACGAAAGGGAAAATCGGTAGACTGCGTTCTTCCCTAGAGAGAAATTGTGGCGGGCGGAGGTCCGTGCGTCTCCTCTAACGCGAGCTGGGTGGTGGTGTATCGATGTCCACGCGATCCCGGGTCGGGAGGCGTAAGCTCTGCTCCCCAGGATCCAGGACTGAACGCCTCGAAGTGTCGTCCCTGGGGGGCAGAGCACCCGGAGAGGTAGGGCAGAATGCTGGGGGGGATGGGGGGGACCGGAAAGAAAGCATAGTGGAGACGAGGGTGAGAGGACCCGGCAGAAAGTCGCGCAGGGAGGGGCGGCCGGGGCGGCAGGGAATGCGCCAGCCGAGGGGAAAGTACAACCCATCCCAAACTTTCGCAGATCCGGGGCCCTAGGAAGGGAGAGCCAGGCCGAAGCACCAGCCTCTCCCGCCGCCCAGAGTGCCCAGCTGCAGCGAGGAGGGGGTGCACGCAGCGCCGGCTGAAAACGGGCGGTCCCCGCATCGCGCCCACCCGCCGAGCCAAGGCGCCGCGGCCGGGCGCCGAGCGGCCGTCCCTGGGAGAAGCCAGAACGCCGGGCTCCGGCCTGCGCGCGGGCTCCGAGCAAAGGGGGATCCAACGCAGATCGGGAAAGGAGAAGGGAAAGTTGACCTCACAGCCTCGCCCAGCCTGGGGAAGTGCCCGTGGGCGGCCGGCGAGCGCGCAGGCTGCAGCCAGAGAGGTTCGGGAAGAAGTGAGCGCAGAGATTTCCACGAGCTAGAGAAAACGGATTAAAAAGAAATGTGAAAAGCAATCCAAGGCATCCGCGGGAGCCCGGCAGTTTAGAAGACACCCCGTCCCCGCTAGGAGGACGACAGTGACTCGCACTCGCGAAGACAAGGCGCTCCTGGGCGGCCGCGGATCTGCGCCGAGGAGCTGCCTCCGCAGCGTGGGGCGCGCGTTCAGACGCCAACGGCGGCGGCCAGAAACTGAGATGCGGCGCGCAGCCCCAGGACGGTCCGGGCTGCGGAAAGTCCTGGGCGGCGCCACGCGCCGCTGACCCCGCGCGGGTCCGAGGGGTGTGCCCGGGCCCCGCCCGCCTCCGCCTCCGCCCCCTCGCGCGCCCGCCACGCGCCCCTCCCCGCGGCGCCGGCGGCGGCAGCGGAGAATCTAGGGGCGGCGCGGAGCGGCTCACCGAGCCGTCAGTGCCTGCGAGCTCGAGGCTGCTTGGGGAATTCACTTTGCCGCTTTTCCGCTTCTCCCTCTTCAGGCTTCTGATGGCTTTCTATCTCCGGCCCTATCCTTTTCTTTAAAAGGAAAACTTCACTGAGATTTTTCTTTCCCCTTGGAGGAGAGGATTAAAAGTTCTCAGAACTGGTGCCGCCCGTGCCGCTCGGGCTCTGGGACGCCGTTTGCCGGCGGGGGTTCCAGTCCCACCATGTGCACCAACATAGTTTACGAGTGGCTGAAAGCGCTGCAGCTCCCGCAGTACGCGGAGTCCTTCGTGGATAACGGCTACGATGACCTGGAGGTGTGCAAGCAGATCGGGGACCCGGACCTGGACGCCATCGGGGTGCTGGCGCCCGCGCACCGGCGCCGCATCCTGGAGGCCGTGCGCCGGCTGCGGGAGCAGGACGCCGCCGCCGCCGGCCTCTACTTCACGCTGGAGCCGCAGCCACCGCCCGCGCCACCCGGGCCGCCCGCGGTCGCCGTCCCCACTCGCCGCCGGGGGGAGCCTTGCGGCGGCCAGGCCCAGGGCCCCCGCGGAGACCCCCGCAGCCAGACGACCGCCCCTCGCGGCAGGGAGCTGGTGAGCTACCCGAAACTGAAGCTGAAGATCATGATCAGGGATAAGCTCGTCCGCGACGGCATCCACCTGAGCAAGCCCCCGTACTCCCGCAAGGTAAGGAGGCGGCGTGGGCGCGCGGCGGGAGGGACGCGGCCTGGCCGCTCCTGCCCAGGCTTGGCAGCCCACTTTTCCCAGGAAACGACGGGAGACGAGGAGGCTCTGGGTATTTGGGATTCTCTTCTGAGTTCTTTCTGTGTTCGCTCTTCTATTCCTTGCTTCCAGGTGTCACCAACGGTTGATAAGACAGGATCCCTCACCCAGGTGTTACTTCTAAACTAGGGCCAAGTGTCCGCGTAGTCTCGGTCAGGAGCTGGGCGCGCGGTGCTTCTACAGGAGCACAGGACAGGTCATGATACCCTACGTGGTAGTGTTTGGGTCTGAAGGTACCAGAAGACTGGTTAAAACCCACATTGTTCTCGACCTTTCTTTTTCTCACCTTTTTGAGAAGCTCCCAAGGGAAATTGGCCGACTCTTTTCTTCAAAGAGTGAGAAATGATGCCCTGTTGCTCTCAATTCCAGAAAGTCGAATCCCAGCTGCAAATTTGAAAAGTGAACGACTGACATGAGCAGTCTAGGAGAGAAGTTAACAAAACACAAGTCAGTCCGCTTGGGATAAGTTCGTTCAGCTTAAGTATAGGGAGGTAATGGGTGCTAAGGACATTGGTGGTAATGGGGTCACGAGGGCGTGCTGCCGAGTTCTGTGCTGGGTCACCGGTTTGGTTGATTGTTAATCCAGATGAGATGAAGCAGGTACAGCTGTGACTTCTAGAAAGCCTGAGTGGATTCGCATGTAGGAAAGGAGGGCACAACACAAGGAAGTGAGATTTTCCGTCACCAGTGAGGACTTCCCTGGGGAGAAACTGGGAGAGTATGGCAGCTGATCTGTGAGGAAGGCTGAACTGTGGATTTGGGCTTTTAATAATTAACTACAGAAAGTCTTAATTTCTTATAAGAGCTCAGCCACCAGCTGAGTCTGTTCAGTTCAGTCTTCTGCAGCCATCCAGGTAGAGGGTCCTGACTTGAAAGGGAGACGTAAACAGTACATGTAATCCTCAAGCTTGCCTGGAGTTGCCCAGGAAAAGGAGCACCTCAGCGGGAAAGTCAAGACATAGAGAGAAGCCCAGCGGAAAATGATGGCAAGCATGCTGTAGCTGGAGGGGAGTAGACACAGCACCGCAGCAGAGACATGCGGATAATCCAAATGTTGTGTGCGGATAATCCAAATGTGTGCTTGTCTAGGACACTTGCGTTGCTTTATAGTCTTAAGTTACGGTCATAATGTCTGGATTTAAGGAAGTTCAAGAGAAAACTTTGTAAAAAGTAGATAAAAATATCTAGGGTAGATGAGAATAGAAGGTTTAATATTATCCATATGTTATCTTGTAAGACTGGCAACTGAGATAACCTGCTTAAGAGTATAAATTTGTTTTAAAAGAACTATATAAAGAGGGCAAGTCCGGAGGACAGTTTGCCTCAAATTAAACACATGTTCCAGTTACCCACTCTGACTGTGTTTCTGGTATGTGCCCCAAACAGGGCGATGAAAGGGAGAACACAGTTTTCCCAGGCAGGTAGAGGTGGAGATATGTGTAGTGTGTATATTATGACTCTGACCATCACTGTAAAATAAAGGCTCGTTTCTGGAGATGGCAGGTCAAAGGAGTTCAAGGCCAGTCAGACTTTTGTGATTACATCCCGGGAAGTGAGGCGGGCTTAGGCTGAGAGAGTGTGAGCTCCTGGGCACATGGTGAGGGCAGAGGTCAAGTCCTGGCCAGAAAGGGATGTCGAGAACAAGTTAATATCACTAGGGCTTGCTTCTTCTTCAGGAGAAGAGCTGGGTACAGGGCTGGGAGGGCAGAGGAGAGTGTGGGCTGCAGGTGGGGATGATGTAACACATTTTGATTCTGATGCTTAAAAAGACAGGCCTCGATATCAAACTCAGAAGCTGAAAAGGATAAGTGGAAGAGGATTCTAAGGACATGAATAGTCTGGGCATTGGCTTTGGACTGTGCATTCCTGCCTAGATCAGTGTGTGAGATGGTAGTGCATGTGAGTAAGTGCAATTTATCAAAGAAAATTTCGACTTACATTGTAGTACTATTTACTTTTGTAAATAATAATTTATGTCAACTTCTATATAAATCCCATAACAATAATGTTTGATAGTAAAAATATACCCTCATTCACTTTCTATACATATGTAATTTGTCGAACTGATGAAGAATAAAATGGGGCCAGAAGTGTTTTTGTACCTCCTTCATTGATGCTCCAGGTGGGGATCAAAAAAATGGAGCTGACGAATTTAAGTGTAAAAAAAATTCTGTCACTTCATATATTTGTTACAAGAAAAACACACACTGAAATAGAAACTAAAATACAATTAATGTACCCCAAACTGAGCATGCACGTGTGTAGTGCCAAATCATGTTGGTTTTTCTGAATTTGTTGTTTACGTGTGCATTGCTTCTTAAATTTTGGATTTTAAATGATCTAAGACGTTGTTTTCTGCAACAGTGTTAGGACTCTTTTTTTTAAAATAAATTTATTTATTTATTTTTGGCTGAGTTGGGTCTTTGTTGCTGAGCTCGGGCTTTCTCTAGTTGCTGCGAGCGGGGGCTGCTCTTCATTGCGGTGCGCGGGCTTCTTATCGCGGTGGCTTCTTTTGTTGCGGAGCACAGGCTCTAGGCCCACGAGCTTAAGTAGTTGTGGCACGCAGGCTCAGTAGTTGTGCCTCACGGGCTCTAGAGCACAGGCTCAGTAGTTGTGGCACACGGGCTTAGTTGCTCCGCGGCATGTGGGGTCTTCCCGGACCAGGGCTTGAACCCGTGTCCCTTGCATTGGCAGGCGGATTCTTAACTGGGCCACCAGGGAAGCCCAGGACTCTCTTTAAAGTGTGATCCACTTTTTAATTTCTCCAGATTCCTTTGCTCTGTCATGATCAGAACACAGTGTTCATTCTGTGCATTTGGAATTCTGCTTGTTAGAGAGGCCTTACGTCTCCTTTATAGTCTGCATGGCTGATCCTTGTAATTTTTTTGTACTTTGGTGAGAATATTAGATGGTTTGAAAGCGGATTTTACGTAGGATGATCAAGGCAGGAATAGTGAATCTTTACAGAGGAAAGTAAGTTGAGGAATTTTCCCAAGAATTACTTGAAAGGACTGCAGGATTGTGGTATTTGCCCCAGTAACAGTTAATGTTACCAGGAACTGTGCTGCAGTGCTGTGTTCATTGTCTTATCAACAGTTGCCACTTTCCTCTTTTAGGTGAGTTAAAATGTAAGAAAAGTAAGTTTTTCTTTGTACCAAGGCAATCCACTTTGGAAAACCAGGAGCTTGGAAAGAGCACTACTTGAAATCTAAAAACATTGGATGAATCCCTCTTCTGCCCTGTCCTTAGCTTCTCCGACTGCTGTGATTTCTACCTTAATGAAGTGGGGATATGTTTTCACAAAGTAAGGATTAGGAAAAGCTTTGTGTACGTGTTCTCAATACTTTACCAAGCTTCTCTATGCTGAGGCTCTGCCAGGCTCCAGGTTACTATGATTGGCAGGATGCAGAAGCCCTGCCTTCAAAAACTTGGGATCGAGCGGGGAAGACATAAAATGGAATGAACAACAGTGATGAAGTGTAGTGATTGCTTCCAACCTAGTTTGCGGGGAGGGGGGACCATGGCAGACTTTCTAGAACTGGCCTTTGGTCTGAGAACTGAAGGATGGAGGGTTTAGCCTGAAGGAGAGGAGGGTCCTAAGGGAACAAGCGTTCTAGGTATAGAGAACAGTGTGTGCAAAGGGCCAGAAAGGGAAGAAGTGCAGCAGGGCACCGGGAATTTAAAGGAATTCAGTCTGGCTGGAGCATAGAATGCTTGGAAGAAGTGGCAAGAGATGGCGAGACAGGCAGGGGCTGGTCCTGGATGGCCTTGGAGTAATATGTAGGAGTTGGAGTGTATCTCGAGAGGGGAGCTATTGATGGATCCTGACCAGAGATAGAGGAAAGGATTAGGACGAGGTTGCAGTGTCAGGAGAGATTTGCTGGCAGCCTGGACTGCGTGGCGACAGGCTGGGAGGTGCCACAGAGGTAACTGAGAGGTAGAATTGCCAGAACTGGGTGATTGTTTGGATGACAGGGATGAGAGGGGAGAGAGGTTGAGATGACGTGTAGATTTCTGATTTAGGATTGCGATGCCCTTTCCTGAGCAGGGGACCCAGGAGAAGAGCAAGTTTGGAAACAAAGATGTTACCTTCAGGTTTAAATATACTGAGTGTCTGATGCCGGAGGCATATTTGAACATATTTGTCTAGTTGGCAGTTGGAAATACAGTTGTGGAGCAGAGGAGAGATGCTGTGACAAAAGATACAGATTTGGGAGTAGTCTGCACATTGAAGCCACAAATATGAGTGATCTGTAGAGGGAGAAGGGAGAAGGGACCAGGACAGAACCTTGGGGAACACCAGGATTTGGGAGATGGGCAGAGGACGAAGAACCTTCGAGGGAGGTGGAAAGGGTGAGTCAGTGGAAGCAGTGACGCTTCGGGGAGGAGGGACTGGTCAGGAGGTCAGAGACCGGTCAAGCAGGACAAGAACTAAATGTATCCATGGGAAGTAGCAGCCATGCCGGCAGGGACCTCTGAAATAGCAGGTTCAAGTGAGGGACCAATGAGAGGACGTGGAAACAGGGAGCATAGACAACTTTTATTTTAAGATTTAATTTTTTTTAAAGAGCAGTTTTAGGTTTGCAGCAAAATTGAGAGGATGGTCCAGAGAGTTCCTATATACCCCTGCCCCACACATGCATAGTGTTCCTCACTCCCACCAGAAGTGGTACATTTGTTACAATTGATGAACCTACCTTGATGCATTATAACCACCTAAAGTTCATAGCTTACGTTAGGGGGTCACTCTTGGTGGTGTGCATTCTTGACTTTGAACAAATGTATAATGAATGACATGTAGCCATCATTATGGTATCATGCAGAGTATATTCATTGCCCTAAAAATCCTCTGTGCTCTGCCCATTCATTCTTCTTTTCCCCCAACTCCTGGCAAGCAATGATTTTTTGCTCTCTCCACAGTATTGCCTTTTCTAGAACGTCACATATTTGGAAAGGCTACATAATATATAACCTTTTCAGATTGGTTTCTTTCACTTGGTGATAGGCATTTATGGTTCCTTTGTGTCTTTTCATGGCTTGATAGCTCATTTGTTTTTAGCGCTGAGTAATATTCCATTGTCTGGTTGTGCTATAGGCAACTTTTTAATGAAGTCAGACTGAGAAGATAGAACTAAAGCTATAGCTGGAGGAAGAAGGGAGAATTTGAGTCAAGGGAAGAGTTTTGTGAATTTTTTTTTTTTTAAGGATGAGAGAAGCTACAGCCTGTCTAAGTGTTGGTGGGAGGGAGCCAGAGAGAGGGAGTGGGTGAAGATGTGGGAGAAGGAGACCACCCAAGAGATCAAGGAGGTGGGAGGGAATTGTGTCCAGAGCACTGGAAAAAAAAGGGGGACACACTTCCAGTGGGAGGGGATGCCTTCTCTATGACAGAGGGGCAGAGAGGAAGGGTGAATGAGGAGACTGGGAACTTTGTGGGGATGGCGTTGAAGAGCCCTCATTTCTCTGTCTGCTCACATGATACCAGTGAGGAGGGAGATGGAGAGATTAGAGGTTTATGGAGCGTATTGCGTTAATATACAAATACTAGGTATTATGCATCTGATGTTTATAGCTATGCCTAAATGTAAACATTATACAATAATGCTTGTAGGATGGATATAGCTAAACGTGAATAGAAAGTACCCTCACCATTCCTATGTTTGCGCTGCAGGTTACAAGCTATGTGTGATGTTGTATTGTGTCCTGTAAGTTTGGCAGTGCTTGTGCATGGGGGTTGTGGTAGATGTGGATTGTATGGGACTGTAAAAGTATCCTGTTTTCTAGCAGACTTGGAAAAGCGGAAGGCAGGCTCTAGGGTAGATGGTGGATGGGGAAGGTGTATAGACTTCACTGAAAAATATCTCCTTGCCACACACTACCAAGTAGAGCTGAGTTAATATAATGTTATTTAGCAATGCTGTAGGAGTGTTAAGCTTCATTCACGCCTCAGTGTGAATTTAATTACTGTAAGTAACAAGACTCTCATGGTAATAGGGTTATTCATGGATTTGGGGGAGAGATGGCTTGGGATGGAGGTGTTTGGAGAGACAGGTGGCATGAGGGCTTTTGTTTTTGGGGGCCAGGGTGAAAGATATAGAAAAAATATTTAGAAAGGAAAGAGAGAGGTTGGCAGAGAATATGCTTGTGTCCTTTGGAGTTGTGCCTTGGGTCCTGGCAGAAGCTGAAATGACAGTAAATATTCCTTCTCCCAAGAATTCCTCTGCCTTCATGGTGCTATCATTGTTTATTTTCAATCTATTGTTTAACTTATTCATGTAGTACCATGGGAGACATGACAACTTTTACAAACTTATTTTGGAAAATGACTCTTATAACCAAGTTTGTGGATATTAGCAAGCATTGAGCAAACAACATTTGCCAGATGGATAGCCTGGCCCCTGTTACCCCGTAGCTGTCCTTGCTTGGACATTTCAGCCGCCATCATAGTGGTCATGTCTTGGCTGTGTACAGAAAAGCCTGTTGGCCCAGGTCTTACTCCTGATTATAGGGGGATTTGGTAATTAATCAGCAGTAAATTTTTAGTACAAGTGATACCCAGTCATTTCTGCAGGCCTGAGGATACAATAATGAAAATTATTTGTAAAAACTTCAAAAATTAGATTTTCAAAATTCGGTTGTAATGTTCAAAACTGTCACCTGGTAGTGAGAGATTGACATATATACTACTGATACTGTGTATAAAATAGATAACTAATGAGAACCTACTGTATAGCACAGGGAATTCTACTCAATGCTCTGGGGTGATCTAAATGGGAAGGAAATCCAAAAAAGAAGGGATATATATACATATAGCTGACTCACTTTGCTGTACAGTAGAAACTAACACAACATTGTAAAGCAAATATACTGCAATGAAAATTTTTTTAAAAAGGAAGATAAAAAAAGAGCAAAAAAAAGAGAGAGGTTAAGCAACCTGCCCAAGGTCATACAACTTGCCCAAGGTCACACTCTTAACTACTGTGGATGGGAAGAAAAATACAGCTATTCCTTCTTGGTACGTATTATTATTTTCATATTTTTATTAAAATTAAAAAGGTCAAAAAAAAAGAGAAAGCTCTTTTCTCTGCACTGGCATCTCCAGTCTTAAAGAGGTCTCAGTTGTGCTTATTCTTCCTTCCTCACTGTTCAATGAGAAAAAGATGCTCGAGGCAGGATTAGCGGTACTAAGGGTGGCCTCATGAACCTTGTCTGCCCTTAAGTAGTTGTCTAACACATGCCAAAAAAGAAGAAAGAAATTTTGATAAAAAAGCACATTTTTTCAGATTATGTAAGTAATTAGATTCCAGTTCACCAGAAATATGTTCTGAAATGGATTTTCTTGAAGTAAGGTAAGTCAGATGACACGGACTCAACCAACGCTGGTGCTTGAAATTAACAAGGGATATCCTAAGGTATTTGGAAGAACATTGCCCATGGTGAGGGAAAGTACACCCAGGACCATGATCGGTATAACTTTTCAAGGTTATAGTCTGTGTAGAGCTAGAAACAGCATCGGGTCCTTAGCTATAGCTAAGACTTATTATGCTATTGCTAGCACTTGAGTTAAAAAGTTTTTAACAGTTATTTTCTAAGTTTTATGAAAAATGCTATTTCAGATCAACCGCTGATTTGGACTCGAGGATGCCTGGGAGGAGTAGGAAGGGAATCCTTGTTTTCAGTCAATATAAAAAGTATTAAGGGCAAATAATTGTGGATCATGCCAAAAGGCATTAAGCATACAATCTGTCTTATATAGAGACTAAGTGACATCTAATAGTTTAAAGAGATTTAATTACTGCTTCTAATTGAAATAAATGGTCTGATGAGCTCTTAAAACCTTACCGTTATGTTTCCATAAAGTTATAAATACAAACAAAATAAGACCTACTTCATTTGGAACATGTCCGAAAGGTGAGGAAAACAATCAGCATGTATTCTTTACCAAAATCATAATGAACAGATTTTCCAAATTTTAAGATATTTTCCCTAAAGCATACCATAATTTTATAATAAGACTAGAAGTGTACCTGTTGTATTTGACACCCATATTTTTTAAACACCCTACCTCTATTTGACAAAACTATTTTAAGTAAAGTCATGGACTAATACACAGCAATTATTTTCTTGATTTCTTCTTTAGTTTTAAACAGTTAACAGTTAAAATAAGGAATATATTTCAGTTTTAAAGAATTCAAATTTAGTAAAAACATTTCATCTATAAAATAAAATTTGCACTTAACCAAACTAACATATTGCACCTTGCAGTTTGTACTCTGTTTCACTGTTTTGAGTTTTCAACACATACAAAAACTCTAAGTGGTCATAAGAATAATGGAATTGAACTAACTCGTTTCACGTTTTTCTGTTTTTTTACAAATCACGATGCCATCATTGTTTATTTTCAATCTACAGTTTAACTTATTCATGTAGTACCATGGGAGAGACATGACAACTTTTACAAACTTATTTTATTTATTTATTTTTAAGTTTTTTAAAAAAATTAATTAATTTATCTTTGGCTGTGTTAGGTCTTCGTTGCTGCACCTGGGCTTTGTTTAGTCGCAGCGAGCGGGGGCTACTCTTTGTTGTGGTGTGTCGGCTTCTCATTGCGGTGGCTTCTCTTGTTGTGGAGCACGGGCTCTAGGCGCACGGGCTTCAGTAGTTGTGGCACGTGGGCTCAGTAGTTGGGGCTCGCGGGCTCTAGAGCGCAGGCTCGGTAGTTGTGGCACACGGGCGTAGTTGCTCCACGGCATGTGGTATCTTCCTGGACCAGGGATTGAACCCGTGTCCCCTGCATTGGCAGGCGGATTCTTAACCACTGCACCACCAGGGAAGTCCTACAAACTTATTTTAGAAAGGACTCTTATAACCAAGTTTGTGGGTTGGTGCCAACCATATAACCAGGAGTTCTGTGAATTAACTCCCAGGTAGAACACAATGCCTATAAAAGGACAGGTAATAAAAGATGCTAATTAGAAGCAAATGTAAATGCCATTGAAACTCGACAGTAACTGTGACAGCTAGAAGTTAGGCCAACAAAAGGTTTTTTTCAGGGAGAAGTGTTTTATCACTGACATTGTTTAGAGTTTCTATACGTCTTGTTCATAATTTAAAATTTCATTTTGTTTTAAGGGCCCCTTCTTTGCCTGCCCTTTCTCTCTGCCCTTTCCTTGGAAGACATAAGGAAATATGATCTTTTTAGTTTAAGAAATGTTATTTCTTCTTTAAAATAATGCCAGTATTTATCTCAAAAGGTTGTAGTATGAATTAAATGGGACAATATTTATGAGGTTGTTTTGTAAATTCTAAAAGAACTTCACAAATTTGAAGTGTTCTTACTGATAGTGAATAAATCATTGTTTCTAAAACAACTTTGAAAATATTTCTGATTGAAAAGTAAATATACTGAATTGAGAAAATTTGGAGAACACTGAAGCAGACTGAGAAGAAATTTAAAACGGTCTGTTTTACAGTTTCTAACACTACAGTGTATTTCTTTAAAAATCACCTATGAATTAGAATTTCTGTCTTGTACACATGCATAAATCTGGTATTGGATAAGAGTAAGGATACGGCTAGTCCTATGTTGGCAGATATCATTTGAAAAATGATTTTAATGCTAAGACGTATTCCATCTTAGTTTAGCACCATAATTAATTTAACCATTTTCTTATTGGGTTGAAACCTCACCCATGTTATTATTGATTATTTTAATTTCTTCATAATTTGAAAATGTCATGTTTGAGAAATAGTATTTCATCATTCTTTGAATGACATTTCTTAGATTATTGATTTACATAATTTCATGTTTGTGGCTTTTATAATTATGTATTGCTTGTTCACTGTGCTTGCCTGTTTTTTCTGTTGGTCTTAGACCACTTCCAGTTGCTTGGCAAGAGCTCTTTATATATTAAGGAAAATAATCATTGTTGCATAGAGGTTGCAGAGATTTTTCAGAGTGTGGTTTACGTTAGATTTTTTTTTTTTTTTAAAGGAACTCCTTTATTTATTTATTTGTTTGTTTGTTTGTTTATGGCTGTGTTGGGTCTTCGTTTCTGTGCGAGGGCTTTCTCTAGTTGCGGCAAGTGGGGGCCACTCCTCATCGCGGTGCGTGGGCCTCTCACCATCGCGGCCTCTCCCGCTGCGGAGCACAGGCTCCAGACGCGGAGGCTCAGTAGTTGTGGCTCACGGGCCTAGCCGCTCCGCGGCACGCGGGATCCTCCCAGACCAGGGCCCGAACCCGTGTCCCCCGCATTGGCAGGCAGATTCTCAACCACTGCGCCACTAGGGAAGCCCTACGTTAGATTTTAATGATTTATTTTTGGATGTCCAAAATTTAAAAACTCTTATGTATTCCACCTTATCAATAATTTTAGTTGTTTCTTCCAAACTGGAGGAATATAGAGGGTACAGACTTAGATAGAATTGAAGTTACATTCTTTTTTACCACTTACTTGGACAAATTATTTAATCTTTCTAAAACTAAGTTGCTTCATCTATAAAATGGGTATAATATTACCTACTTCTTAAGGGTGTTGAATCAGAGAGACAGTATATGAAAAGTGCCTCAAAGAATAGCTGAGAGTAATTCCTCAAAACATCTGGCTAATCTTTGTCGTATAATACAAAATCTTGTGATTATGAAGTTATTCTCAATATGAAGACCTATCTTAAATTATTAGTTCATGTCCTTATGGTTCTGTTGAGGCTAAATGTTCTTTCCATAATTTCAAAAAGCTCTTTAAATAACAACATACATAATTTGTTTGTCATAATAATTGAAAATATTTTACTCAATTTACCATCTGCCTTTTCGGTTTTCCTTTCTCTTTTTTTAAATTAATTTTTATTGGAGAATGGTTGCTTTATACTGTTGTGTTAGCCTCCACTGCACAACAAAATGAATCAGCCATACACATACAGATATCCCCTCCCTTTTGGACTTCCCTCCCATTTAGGTTACTGCAGTGCATTAGGTAGAGTTCCCTGTGCTATACAGTATGTTCCCATCAGCTCTCTATTTTATACATAGTACCAATAATGTATATGTGTCAATCCTAGTCTCCCAATTCCTCCCACCCCATCCCTTTCCCCCTTAGTATCCATCCATTTGTTCTCTATGTCTGTGCCTCTATTTCTGCTTTGCAAATAAGATCATCTATACCATTTTTCTAGATTCCACATATATGCTTTATTATATGATATTTGCTTTTCTCTTTCTGATTTACTTCACTGTGTATGACACTCTCTAGGTCCACCCACGTCTCTACAAATGACCCAATTTCATTCCTTTTTATGGCTGAGTAATACTCCATTTTATATATGTACCACATCTTTATCCATTCATCTGTGGATGGACACTTAGGTTGCTTCCATGTCCTGGCTATTGTAAATAGAGCTGCAATGAACATTGTGGTACATGACTCTTTCTGAATTGTGGTTTTCTCTGGGTATATGCCGAGTAGTGGGATTGCTGGGCTGTATGGTAGTTTTAGTTTTAGTTTTTTAAGGAACCTCCATACTGTTCTCCATAGTGGCTGTATCAATTTACATTCCTACCAACAGTGCAAGAGGGTTCCCTTTTCTCCACACGCTCTCCAGCATTTATTGTTTGTAGATTTTTTGAGGATGGCCATTCTGACTGGTATGAGGTGATGCCTCATTGTAGTTTTGATTTGCATTTCTCTAATAATTAGTGATGTTGAGCATCTTTTCATGTGTTTTTTGGCCATCTGTATGTCTTCTTTGGAGAAATGTCTAAGTCTTCCGCCCATTTTTTGATTGGATTGTTTGTTTTTTAGGTATTGTGCTGTATGAGCTGTTTGTATATTTTGGAGATTAATCCTTTGTCAGTTGCTTCATTCGCAAATATTTTCTCCCATTCTGAGGGTTGTCTTTTCATCTTGTTTATGGTTTCCTTTGCTGTGCAAAAGCTTTTAAGTTTAATTAGGTCCCATTTGTTTATTTTTGTTTTTATTTCCATTTCTCTAGGAGGTGGGTCAAAAAGGATCTTGCTGTGATTAATGTCAAAGAGTGTTCTGCCTATGTTTTCCTCTAAGAATTTTATAGTGTCTGGCCTTACATTTAGGTCTTTAATCCATTTTGAGTTTATTTTTGTGTCTGGTGTTAGGGAGTGTTCTAATTTCATTCTTTTACATGTAGCTGCCCAGTTTTCCCAGCACCACTTATTGAAGAGACTGTCTTTTCTCCCTTGTATATTTTTGCCTCCTTTGTCATAGCCTAGGTGACCACAGGTGCGTGGGTTTATCTCTGGGCTTTCTATCCTGTACCACTGACCTATATTTCTGTTTTTGTGCCAGTACTATACCGTCTTGATTACTGTAGCTTTGTAGTATAGTATAGTATGAAGTCAGGGAGCCTGGTTCCTCCAGCTCTGTTTTTCTTTCTCAAGATTGCTTTGGGGACTTCCCCTGGTGGCACAGTGGTTAAGAATCCACCTGCCAATGCAGGGGACACAGGTTCGATCCCTGGTCCGAGAAGGTCCCACATGCCGCGGAGCAACTAAGCCCGTGCACCACAACTACTGAGCTTGTGCTCTAGAGCCTGTGAGCCACAACTACTGAGCCCGCATGCCACAACTACTGAAGCCCGCACACCTAGAGCCTGTGCTGGGCAACAAGAGAAGGCACCATGATGAGAAGCCCATGCACTGCAATGAAGAGTAGCCCCTGCTCGCCATAACTGGAGAAAGCCTGTGAGCAGTAATGAAGACCCAACGCAGCCATAAACAAATAATTTAATTTAAAAATTTAGACAACCTAACCTCACACCTAAAGCAACTAGAGAAAGAAGAACAAACAAAACCCAAAGTTAGTAGAAGGAAAGAAATCATAAAGATCGGAGCAGAAATAAATGAAATAGAAACAAAGAAAACAATAGCAAAGATCAATAAAACTAAAAGCTTGTTCTTTGAGAAGATAAACAAAATTGATAAACCTTTAGCCAGACTCATCAAGAAAAAAAAGGAGAGGACTCAAATCAATCAAAAAAAAAAGCAAAAAAAAAGATTGCTTTAGCTATTCGGGGTCTTTTGTGTTTCCATACAAATTGTAAAATTTTTTGTTCTAGTTCTGTGAAAAATGCCATTGGTGATTTGATAGGGATCGTATTGAACCTTTTTTTTAAATGGAGAAGTATAACCAATCTATTTTTGTGATTACTTTTATTCTTATAATAAATCCTTTCTTTAGTCCAGGATCAGTTAATATTTACCTATATCTCCAATTAATTTATTTGGTTTTAGGTTTACATTTAACTCTAATTCATCCGAAATTTATTTTGGGACATGATATAAGATAGAGTTCTAATGTTATATGTAATCATACACAGGTGATAATTTTATCACCTACTTTACAGGAATTATAGCTTTTATTTCTGTGTTCTGGTCCTATTGCATTGGCTAGAATTTATGTAGCATTGTTAAATGATAGTGATAATTAGATGTTCTTGTCTTATTCCAAATTTTAATGGACATGCAACAAGTATTTTGTTATTATTCTGACATTGGCTCTCAGCTTAAGATACTCTTCATGATGTTGAAAAGCATCTTTGTTTTCCTAATTTTGTAGGCATTTTTATTGGGAATGGATATTTGATTCTATTAAATATCTTTGTAGCAACTTAAAAATAATTGAAAGTCTTTTTCTTCCTGGGCCTAATGTTGTGATGTATTGCATGAACAAATTTCCTAATATGAAACCATCCGTAAGTGTTCTCTTTTGAAGCAACCTGAGTGTGAGAGGAGGAATTTTGTGATCTTACTCCCAGATTATTGTGACATTCTTTTACATTACATAGCTTTTCTTTCATGAATGATGTTTGACATTTACCTTCAGTTTGGTAACTACTATGGCAGTTATTGTCATGATATTATTACAGTTGACTTCCTGCCAATAGCTTTTTGGAAGTTGCCGTCTCTGTCTAGACAAGCAAGAGAGGCAGTGACAGCAGTGAGACGTGGGGACCAGCCCCGCACCCTTCTTGCTCAAAAGACAACAGCCACATAGTCGTGGGTAACGATTTAATTTTCTGGTTTTGCAGACATTTTGTTTTTGAACCAGAGGGCAGAGACTCTGAGGGGGGTGAGGGGTTAACTTGAATCTTTATTGATTTTACTGTTTTCACAGCCAAAATGGGCTTTTTTCCCCCCTAAGTATAGTTCGGGAAATTGCTCCCAGATTCTAGAATTATATTCTTCTCCTTCATCCTCCCACTCTTCCACTCCCCCCACTCCCTTGTACTCCCCCATCAACTAGTCTGCTCCCTTCCTGCCCTCACCCTACCCAAGGCCTGTTGGTGGAAAATACAGATGGGGGCTGCTTGCCAGATGCCATGTTAAACTGAAAACCCTTATAAAAGAAATTGAAGTGGCGTTCATTTTAATTTGAATGTTTGGCTTTGCGTAGAAACAATAGCCCAATTGTAACAAAGATGAAGTTGGAAAACTCTGTAAGAAATATTGTTATAACAAATCCTTGATTTACATTTAAACATCTGTTGACAGGTCAAAAAGAATTACTTTTTTAAAAGGTAGTTGAAGCAAGGATTAAAGATGGGGTACAGGAATGGTATGTTTCTGGAAGAAATACCTACCTCAGGTGCTGAATTCAGCTCAGTGTGTAGAAATGGATGCACCCAACGCTTCCCAAGCTGGCCATCAATCATGCAATAAATATTTAGGCACTTTAAAGTAACCATATATCAACGCAGAATGGAACACTGCTGGATTAGGAAGTGCTCCTTTGGGAAACTCTTGATTGACAAAAGTAGTACTGCATTAAGTAGCAGCAATATTTTCATGGCCAGAAAGTAATAAAGCAATAGATAATCTTTATGAAGAGGAAAATATTTTACATAAAAAACCGTTGAGCAATTCTTAGGACTTGCTAACTACAGGATCCAGTTAAGGTGAAAAATAGCTCTACCTAAAGAAAAAAATGATAATTCAGTGAATTGTTAATTGCATCCAAGTTCAGTGCTCTAGTCACTGTCATTGATAAGGCATCTAAAGAAAAGAGGGGATTCGTTGCTATCTGGGATTGCACGAACCACCTGTATCTCTGGCTTGCACAGTAGGAGAAAAATTCAGGATATGTGTATTGCATCCATTATAGATTAGAGTGGAGCCAGAGGGTATGCAAAATAATTTACTCTTTTGAGACCTACTTCGTTATGGAGAGGTGGTGGAGAGATGGAGTTAGGTTGGTGACATTAACTTTGAGTTTTATTGTTGTGTCATTTTATTTTAGTTTTTAATAAATTTATTTATTTTATTTATTTTTATTTTTGGCTGCACTGGGTCTTTGTTGCTGCGTGCGGGCTTTCTCTAGTTGCGGCGAGCGGTGGCTACTCTTCATTGCGGTGCGTGGGCTTCTCATTGCGGTGGCTTCTCTTGTTGCAGAGCACGGGCTCTAGGAGCGTGGGCTTCAGTAGTTGTGGCACGCGGGCTCAGTAGTTGTGGCGAACGGACTTAGTTGCTCCGCGGCATGTGGGATCTTCCCGGACCAGGGCTCGAACCTGTGTGGCCTGCATTGGCAGGCGGACTCTTAACCACTGCGCCACCAGGGAAGCCCCTTGCTGTGTCATTTTAAATCAGAGTTTTCACCGCCACTTCTTGGCACAGCGGTTTGGGCCATATGTTTACTCTGTTAATATGGTTCCTTGTATTGATATACTTATCTTGAAAATGGTGGTGAATTGAATCTTCTGATCGTTTATTAAAACATTGTGACAGTGACATGCTTGACCTGCTGAGGCATATTAGTCCTGCTCCCTGACAGGAAGCATGATCTTCTTTGTTATCCCCAAGATTGCTGTTTTGGGATGCACATGCTAAATTATATTAAAAGTGATTTGTAGGGAAACGGGGAGAGGGTTGGTGTTCTTTTGAAAGCAGGCAAATTGAAAAAGCAAGAGCTTCCTAGAGTAGGGAACTCACCCTGTAGTCTGAACACCTTTCACTGTGCTTTGATTTCATTCACTGTAAAATTTAGACTTATTCTTGATTCAACCTTATATGAATTATTTATGGATATGTCTGATTCTCCTCTTCACATCAGGGGAGGACTTCTCTTCTTCCTTGTACCACCTCCCTTGTGCAGGATAATAATAGTGATAACAGTCTATATTATTTGTTAATAGTGCTTTATGACATTATTTCATTCAATCCTCATTACAGGTCTCTGAGGAAGATGCTATTTTTGCTTTGGGAAAAATGAGGCATAGTTGTGGGGTAGGGAGTGAATATGTCCTAAAGATTTTTACTTTATTTTTAAAATTTAATAGCATACTAATTAGTGTAAATTTCACAGACTTACGGTAGAATGAATCCATATTTCGTGTTTGATTTAAGATAAGGAGAATTCCTTCATTCTTTCCACATGCATTACAAATACTGATTGGCAAAAGGAGACTGGAAAGAAAGTCATATATAAATTAAATCACACCAGTTTGGTGACAAAAGTCCCTGTTAATCTTGAGCATCCACTGATGAAGTGAGTAGCCATCATTAACTATGTATGATTGTTACTGTGGTACATACTCTGCAAAGCAAATATTGGTTTTCTTTGGTTCTGCTTTTCAGGAGTTTTTACTGAATTAATGTCTTTGCTAATAAATACATAACTTGTGATTTTAGTTTAAGATAAGTTCTTAAGATCAGGGCTTTTCTTCTTTTAGACAAAGTGGAGAATAGTACTGGAAGCAGGCATTTAATCAAATGATTCTTTTCTTTCTTGGAACACTTCTTGAAGTTAATTTGAGTTGCTTTCTTAGCCTCCAGCACAGTTTTTGAATATCCATAATGGCATATTTGGTGTTTGAGGTGGGATTTGGAAACAGTTGAAAGTCATTTTGGTAAACAAGTTAGCTAGCAGGTAGTCCTATTTTAGTCCCAAATACCAAACAATCAAATAAAAAACAAAACAAAAATGTGACTATCACGAGACAAGTCTGATTTTCTTAGAACTGTGCATTTCTCAGGAGAAATGATTTATTAATATCTTGATCATGTACATAGCTCTACTGTTGTAATAAGCATTGTCTCCCAACAAAAATTATTTTTAAAAAATTTCTTATTTTAAAATTTTTTTAAAAATTTAATTTTATTGGGTTATAGTTGATTTACAATGTTGTGTTAGTTTCAGGTGTACAGCAAAGTGATTCAGTTATATATATATATATATATATATATATATTTCATTCTTTTTTAGATTTTTTTCTCATATAGGTTATCACAGAATATTGAGTAGAGGTCCCTGTGCTATACAGTAGCTCCTTGTTGGTTATCTATCTTATATATAGTAGTGTGTGTATGTTCATCTCAAGCTCCTGATTTATCCCTCCCCCCACGTTTCCCCTTTGGTAACTCTAAGTTTGTTTTCGGTATCTGTAAGTCTGCTTCTGTTTTGTAAATAAGTTCATTTGTATCATTTTTTTTAAGTTAGATTCCACATATGAGTGATATCATATGCTATTTGTCTTCCTCTGTTTGACTTCATTTAGTATGATAATCTCTAGGTCCATCCATGTTGCTACAAATGGCATTATTTCATTCTTTTTTATGGCTAATATTCCACTGTATATATGTGCCACATCTTCTTTATTCAGTCCTCTGTCGACGGGCATTTAGGTTGCTTCCATGTCTTGGCTATTGTAAATAGTCGGAAAGGATACATGCACCCCAATGTTCATTGCAGCACTATTTACAAAAATTATTATTATTATTTTTTAAAAGAAGTGTTTCTTTTTCCTTTTGCTTTTATTTATTTATTTATTTTTTATATTTATTTTTGGCTGTGTTGGGTCTTCGTTTCTGTACGAGGGCTTTCTCCAGGTGCAGCAAGCGGGGGCCACTCTTCATCGCGGTGCGTGGGCCTCTCACTATCGCGGCCTCTCTTGTTGCGGAGCACAAGCTCCAGACGCGCAGGCTCAGTAGTTGTGGCTCACGGGCCCAGTTGCTCCGCGGCATGTGGGATCCTCCCAGACCAGGGCTCGAACACGTGTCCCCTGCATTAGCAGGCAGACTCTCAACCACTGCGCCGCCAGGGAAGCCCCACAAAAATTACTTTTAAAGATACCTTTTTGGGTCATATGTAAGTCTTGATTTGTTTGCTTAAAAAATCTATTTAATCATTTGTAATAAGTATCCCTTTTGCTTAGGTTCATGTGTTTTAATGGTCTTATTTTGCAATTAAAATTAAGAATAGATATTTGAAATTGAGTAGCAATTAAAAACTTGGAGAAACAGGCTGTCTTCTAGGCCTTAATTATAAAAGAGGGAATTAACCTCTTCTGAAGAATTAGCTGACATATTATTCAATTCCAGTGAGACTCAGCCCATGTTACATCTGTGAACACTGTGTGTGTCTTAATGGGAATATTCCTAGGATACCTTCAGATCATTTGAGTCTGAAAAAAGACTCACATACTGAATATGAGGCTTAATTTTGTTGGAGAGAAGGAAAGGAAAGTTTCAAAATAATGAGAAAGCCTTTGGTTCTACTGTAAAGTCCTATAGGATCATTAACTTGTTTTAAATAATATTTAACTCTAGAGTTCTGCTTTCACTTAAGGTGTAGAAAACCACAAGAAGATACTACTCCCACATTAACCGTGAGAAAAAGGTGGATAATGTACAGTATCATGCCTATTTTTGGTCCCATCAGAGACCTGAGTTCTAAAGGTAGTCAGATGATCTAAATTCCAAGGAGAGAAGAGACATCATTGTTTTGTCTTCAGCAGGGCCCGAGAAGGAGGGTTAGCAGCCATCAAAGCAGATGTGAAGACAACAAGTAAAATTTTTGTGAATATTTAAAAGCTACTATGGGCTAGCATGACAATTTTAAATTGTCAGGAACCCCAGATACAAAGAGGATCTGTATCTATCAGTACTTACCACTTTTTACCATAGGCCTTCAACTCAATACGCATGAGAAAGAATGAGTGGGGCAGGAAACCAGAGGAAGCTTGTCAGTGGTGCAGGCATGTAGGTGATGGCCAACTCTACCCCTCGGAGACAGGCACAAAATCCACCAGTGTCCCAGGACTTGTGTCATAGGACACAGAAGCTGTCATAGGCAGGGGATGGGCAAGAAACCTGCCCAAACCTGGATCCAGGCAAAGTTTGGTACATTGTTGGAATAGGGATAGAAAGTATACTGTCTCAGCCCTGCACTGATGCTGGATAGATCCCATCAGCTGGGGAGAGTAGGCTTGGATTCATGATCCACTGATCCACCAGTGGTGCAAGGTAGAGGCGGGCTGTCATTCATAGGTAGAAGAGGAAGGGATGCTGAGAAAGCCTCACTTCTGAAGCTCAGGTGCACAAGGTCTGTCAAGACAGAGGCTGCAGCAGGAGAATAAAGAAAACTCCTTTGACCCCACCATGTATTGGTGTGGAACAGGAACACTAAGAAAAACGCTCTGTTACCCCAGGTCTCACATTAAACATAAGGTGGCTGGAATCCACTGCTAGAAGAATTCATGGTTTTCGCTGTACCGAAAGTTACTATAGCATCAACAAAACACACACCCACCTCAGTACTCTTAGATTAACTCAAGCACTCACAATAATAGCCTGACAGCAGAAGAGATATGCCCATTCCAGAAGTAAATTCATTTACCTCAGTCTCAGCTGCTCTTCTGTATACAGTGTTTTGTATTTAATCAAAATCTGTAAGATATGCAGAATAAAAAGGGAAAAGAAAATTAACCTACCAAGAGAAAAAGCAGTCAATAGAACCAGACCCAGGAATGACCAGGATGTTGCAACTATCAGATAGAAACTTAAAAAATGGATATTAATTATAAAAAATATACCATAGTAATGTAAGATGTTAAAAACGGGGAAGCGGGTATGGGGTTATATGGGAACTCTTTGTACTATCTTCTCCATTTTTCTGTAAATCTGAAACTGTTCTAAAAATGAAGTTTATTAAAAACTATATTGTTAAGGAATATATTTAAAATATATTATTAAGGAAATAAAAGTTCAAGCCAGAGACTGAGAGAAAGAATTTGCAAAGTGCCTGTCTGATTAAAGAAAGAACTCTTAACAACTCACTAATAAGAAAATCATTTCAGCAGGAAAATGGACAAACATTTTGACCTTCACCAAACAAGATTTATGGATTGCAATTATGCACATGAATAGATGCTCAACATCATTAGTCATTAGAGAAATGCAGATTAAAACCACAGTGAGATGCCATTAGAATGGCTAGAATTAAAAAGCCTGTCAAAACCAAGTGCTGTTTAGAATATAAAGCAAGTAGAACTCGCATACGTTTCTGTTGAGAATGCAGGATGGTCCAACCTCTTTGGAAAACAGTTCGGCAGTTTCTTATGAAGGTGCGTGTAAGCTTACCATACAAACAAGCAGCCCCACTCATAGCTCTCTACCCAAGAGACATTAAGCGTTATGTCCATACAAAGACCTATGCATGAATATACATGGAAGCTTTACTTAAAATAGCCCCAAACTGGAAACAACCCAAATCTTCATCTACTTGTGAATGGATAAACAGATTGTCATACATCCATACTATGAGATACTACCAAGCAAGAAAAAGGAACAAATTACTTATACTTGGCAATAACATGTATGAACCTCAGAAGACTTATGCAAGGTGAAAGAAGCCAGACACAGAAGACTACATAGTGTATGATTCCATTTGTATGATATTCTAGAAAAGACAAAACTGTAGTGACAGAAAAAATATCAGTGATTGCTGTGGGCTGGGCTGGAGGGATGGGAATGACTGCAAAAGGGCACAAAATTTTTGAGATGATGAAAATGTTATATATTTTATTGTGGTTGTGATTTCATGACTGTGTACATCTGTCAAAACTCTTTGAGCCAAATAGATAAGAAGGGTAAATTATTGTACGCAAATTATATTTCAACAAACTTGTCCAAAGACACGATTAAACCATAGATGAACAAATAGTAAGTTCTCAGAAAATAATTTAAAATGTAATTTTAAGAACTTTTGGTACTTTCTGTCTACAGTAATGCTGTGCTATGTGAGGGGCCTTGAACAAGTTACTTCACTTCTTGGGTCCTTATTTTCCTTATCTATAAAATGGGATAGCAGTCCTACATACCTGATATGAATTTTTTGTGAGCATTTAAATAATACTCATAAAGGACTTAGAAAAATTCCCAGAACATAGTAAGTACTCAAATAATGTTATTTCTGTGCTGCTTTAGCTTCTGTGTGTAATAGGGGACTGAAAACTTAGATGTCCATGTGTTGTTGATAACCTGAAGTAAGGATTTAGTTACTATTGTTAACTGAAAAAAATGCGCAACCTAAAAGTTGAGGGTTATGTTTTGTTTGATGGACTTACTGAGGACTTAAACCCCCGATATAGTCTCTCAGATAGCTCTGAGGGACTCTTCCAAAGAGGTAAGAGAGGAGCCAGGATATATAGGAGTTTTTGCCAAAAAAAAAAAAAAAAAACCCAAAACCCATGTAGTCGGAACATCAAAAGATTACTGTTAACTAAAGAAAAAAGAGACATCTCAAGTTAATGAGTTTAATGCTTTTCTATGTATGGGAAGATGCAAGAGTCTGAGCTTACTGAAATTATTCCTTTGATGTGCACCTTAACTATCTAGGGCCAGTATCCTGTTTTTCTCCACCCTGAGTTCCCCTCAGGTGCACCATCAGGGGTGGCTGCAGTGGCTGACGACTTGATGGCTGCAACATCCTTTGTTTACTGAAGTGGCAGGTGACATTCTTTGTCCACACAATTTTACTTCAAAATTGATGTTTGCTTGTGCTATTGCATAGACTCATTTCTGCATTCATTTGAAAGTTTTTAACTGGGCACTCTCTCTCTGTTAGACATTGTTTGTCTTGAAGAATAAGACTCAGTCTGTGTCCTCAAGAACTTATTGTGAAAATAGACCACTCAGTAGGGGATTACAGTGCTTTGACTGTGATAAGTACTGTTGAGTAGGCATGGGAGCCTGTTATGGGAGTCTATAGAGTGGGTATCTGATCGGGAAAGCGGGAAGGTTTTATGGAGGAGGTGATGATATGGCTGACCCCTGATGCAAGCTGGTCATCAGTCGGCCTGTTTGGGAGTGGAAACGCATTTTTAAAGGTCCATGGAACACTGATACAGAAGGAAAAGAAACTTAAAAAACAGAACTGGATCTGTATAAATAGTATTCGACCTTTTAGTAAAATCAGTTGATAGCCAAAGTTTAGGTAGCTAGAGGTTACAAGGGATCGGATTGGATCGGATTCCAACTTTTCCCATTTGTGACATGGCATTGTTGTCAGTCACAATGGAAATGTCAAATTTAAACCACAACCATCAAATTCCTGAAGAGAGCAGTCAAGGTTTTTAAACTGAGGCGTGAACCATGGTGCTAGGTTCCTGCATGGGCAAAATCATCTGAAGCCTGTGTCTCAAAGCCTGATGGCGAGAGAAACATCTGTCAGCCTGTGTTAGAGAAGCACTGGTTATTGTTAACATCCCTGAATATGCTTTAGAAGGATCAGTCTGTTGATATGCTTACCTACAGGTAGAAAAACACAACCAAGAAAGCCAGTATGCCATCTGAAAAGCTAGACGGTTTATGATAGTGATAAGCATCAATTTCTAAACTGATCTTAGGTTCCAGCAAGCAGGTACAGGTCCAACCTTTGGGCCATTATCCTTGGATATACCACAGAGACCATACCTGGCTGGCTTTTGTTATTTTGTTAGTGTCACCTACACACCACACTCTAGATGGCCTGCTAGAGATGAATTCCTGGGGCAGAGTCCAGGCATCATGAAGTGGGCTGTGGCAGCTCAGCTGAAAAAAAGTACGAACATTTGCAGAGGGAATGGCCAACAGTGTTTTGCAGAGAAAACATTGTAAACCTAGAAATTTGGGGGCCTAGATTTGGTGGTTTCATATTTTTGTTTAGTTCTGTACCTTAGCATATTACTGATTACTGTTCATTAATATTTTAAAATTAATTGACGTTCAGCAAATATTTTTTGAACACCAAGAATGTGCAAAGTACTGTTAGGTGTTATGTGGGGAATTCAAAGGTAACTAAAGTATAAATTATGCTCTAATGGAATTTATAATCTAGAGGAGGATCTATATGGACATATCTGTATCTGTATTGATATCTATGTACACCCACAAATCCATACATAGTAAATATGTATATATGTAAGTATACGTAATATTTCAGTATGATATGAATGCCAAAATGAAATATAAACAGAATTTGGGGGGGTACGAAAGAGAAAGCTGTCCATTTTGATTGGAGGTTGGGAGGATCTTTGGAGAGTAAATGGTAGGTTTCACTAGGCAGAGCTACAGTGGGGACTAGGGACTGGAAACTGAGGGAAATAGACTGTCCGTTTTATAAACTTTTGAATATTCAGCACCTTGCTACACAACATTTGTTGAATGAATGCATGCATGAAATATCATCACCAAAATGTCAGAGTAAAGAGGGGCATAATGTAAATTGGTGAGTGGTCCACCATGGGCAGTGCTCAGCTAGGGGCCAGTGTTTATATGGTATAAGGTGCAGCTTAGCGCTGGGCTGGGTTTTTGAGGGACTTTGCTATAGTGCTAAGGAGTTCAGAATTTATTCCGCTGCCTGGGACCTGTCGGATATGTTTGACCTGGAGAGTTACCTATACTTATTTATTTTACAGAGCTCCTTCATGCTTTCACCATTCTTTGCTTTCTTTCCTGTTATCTCCTCAGGAGTTCTGAATCTCTTTATCCACAAGCACCAAGTTTATTGGGCTCCACCCTACCCCCATCTTTGGGGCTTTGTTTTAAAAGACTATCTCCTACATTGCTCTAATGGTAATCAGTTAATTTTCCTATTTTATTGGTCAAAAGCATGTAATTCAGGAACATGATATTCCTGCAGAGGTTGAACATGGATTTAATTGCGGACTGTATTAGTTGGCTGGGACCGCCATAACCAAATGCCACAGGCTGGGTAGTTTAAGCAACAGAAATTTATTTTCTCACAGTTCTGGAGGCTGGAAGTCCAAGATCAAGGTGTGGTCAGGGCTGGTTTCATTCTGAGGACTCTCTCCTTGGCTTGCAGATGGCCATCTTCTCACTGGGTCCTCACATGGTCTCCTCTCTGTTTGTTGTCTGTGTCCTAATCTTCTAATCTCCTCTTCTTATAAGGACACCAGTCAGTCATATTGGATGAAGGCCCACCCATATGACCTTATTATACCATAATTACCTCTTAAAGGCCCTATCTCCAGTACAGTCACATTCTGGAATACCGGGGGTTAGGACTACAACATGTGAATTTTGGACGGGACACAGTTCAACCCATAACACTGACCTAAGAAGTTACATCCGTGCTCTACCACCTGACAGGAAGTCATACTGTTGGGGTTTAAGGCAATTTGTGTCACATGTGGTTGGGATCTAAGCTTGAATCTAAGACTAAGTGGCTAGTTGCTCAGAAGCTGATGGAACTCGATTGTTGCCTAGTGAAAGTGATCCCTTCCGAAGTGCTCAGTCTCTACCAAATCCAGAAGCAGTCCATATTATAATAGTTTTAAGTAAGTTTGGACAGGATGAACATAAATCCAGAGCATAGTTGTATGACATTTACTAGAGAATCACTAACTAAGCAAGTGCTAAACAGTACAGTTGATGAGATGAGTCAAGTCAGGTGTACTGGACTCCATCATTTTTTGATCTGTGTGACCTCAGGCAGATGGCTGAATCTTTCTCTGCCACTCTTTCCTTATCTATAAATCAAAGATAATGCTTCCTACCTCATAGGATTGTTCTGAAAGGTTAAAGGAGAAAATGTAGATCAAGCATTTAGCACAGTGTTTGGTACATAGCACTCAGAAAGTTAACTAATCTAATATGTATTCAATGTTAGCTGCTATTAAAGATGAAAATGGTGGATCTATTCATAGGCATGTTAGCAATAGAACTATAGCAAAATATTAGTCTTTGTAGCCATATTTATATAAATAGCAGAAATAATTTTTATATGTTTTATATATTTTAAAAATATCATAAATATTGTTCTGATACCCTTATTAAATAAATGTACTTCTTATTCTTGTGTACACTATAGTATTATTGAAAAATAATTTTCCTTGGCCTTAATCCAACAATTTGAGGAATACCAATTTAGATGTAACTTAGGTGGATTTATCTTCTAGAATTGAACATTGGATTCTGTTAATAGTATAAACTTTAATTGTCTTACGGGGTATAGATACAAATAAGTTATTTCTTTGTGTTGTTAAGATACACAAAACAATTGGACGCCATTATCATTTCATTACAGATAATGTCATAGGAAGCCTTCCAGGAGGTTTGCATAAAGGAAGGGTGGCACTCGTAGAAAATGCTGAATAAACTCATCAGTAATGATTTTCTTGGACCTTTTGTACTTTCTGCCTACTTCTTCCCACCTTGAGTAAAGCAGTTTATTATTAATGCTTTTCATACCACTTATTTTGCTAGTCCTATACTTATTTTAGAACATTTTTAAATATCCAATAAAAATGAGTCAGGCACTTATAAATACTTTGTAATATATGGCTGTTTTGAATATTATCATAAAATAATTCTTTCAGAGGTTGCCCGGTTTATACAATACAAATGATAACTGAGATACTTAAGGTTTGTATTGCATGTTTAAAAGAATAAAGTTAGTAGGAAAGGTTTGTTAGTTTTAGAGACGGGTTGAAAGGACATTTTAAAATATTGTCAACAGTTGGGATGTTTCAGCATGTTTTCTTTTGGTGACCTTTCTTTTTTCTTTAAAGTGGATTAGTCTTTATTACATATGGTGACGGTACTTTTCTAATATTTAGGTTCTGCTTTAAAAAAAGAAACAAAACTACAAGCAGAACTATCCAGCAAACATATTAAGAGGTTCTGCCACAGGAACGGAAATATTTGTTGTTTGTGTTTGGGATTTCTCTTTAGTAATAATTAACCTTCGCTTTTTTTTTTTTTTTTATTAAATAGAGAGAAAGTCTTTTTTTTATATAAATATTTATTTATGGCTGTGTTGGGTCTTCGTTTCTGTGCGAGGGCTTTCTCCAGCTGTGGCAAGCGGGGGCCACTCTTCATCGCGGTGCGCGGGCCTCTCACTATCGCGGCCTCTCTTGCTGCGGAGCACAGGCTCCAGCCGCGCGGGCTCAGTATAACCTTCGCTTTTATACTATAAACAGATGGGACCGGGACAGGAATCACTTCAATATTAGTGGGGGAATGTTTTTTGGCGATATGGTTAGTTACTACCGTGTTGTAGCCACGTGTGTGCACACACGTGCACATTTTTCTTGTTGGCATTTACCTTGGAGCAGGGCCTGTGGGCAGTGTGCAGGAGACAGGTGCAGAGAGCTTTTTATGAGTGATAGGGCATGTCAGTTCTCATTTCCTTCTGCAGAGAAGTGCAAAGTGAAGCAGCCCACGGTGCCCTCTGGGGCCAGCCCACTCCTTCCTTTAGCTGGCATCCTGGAGACATGCCATCCAGCCCCTACCCCCGCCTTCTCAACCACAGCTGGCTTGTAGTTTTTATTTTTGCTTTGTTTTGTGTTTTAAATCTTTGTGGTGATTGTTGAGGTTTGTGAAATTAATTTAATAAGCAGAACAACCAGTGAGAAGCAAACTTTACAGAGGTTTGGCTGTAAATGCTAAGAATCAGCAACTAAAAGGCAGAGAGCTGGGGTGCAGAGTGGCTTGGGGTGGAGTTAAGGAACTAGTGAGATGCATGGCCAGGCCACTATTTCCCAAACACTGGGAGAAAAGTCCTGGGTTCTGAGCCCTGGGCGTTTTGCATAATCAGGCTTCTTTGCAATTTCTGTCATCGGATGTCTTAATCTGTTATTCTTAGAACTACCAAATTGTGTTGCAGAGATCCAGGTTAATCCAAGTTACCCTCTGAACTTGACCTACTTTCACTTAGAATTAGCCTTATTTAAAATTGTAAACTACTGTCATGACTATGGCACGTTAAACAGTGTTCTGTTTATCAAACATATGCCTTTTTTCCTACTGTAGATCCCTTCTGGCTTGAGAAATCTCTATAACAAAACCAGAATATGTATTTCAATCACCCCAGGACATTTGAACTTTCAAGGATTTAAAAATAATAGTTTGTTTTTTCCTTTTCAATTTTGGAGCTCAGAGAGGTTCTTTAGGCTCTAAAACTCTCAATTAATTTTTGTTCTAATGTTTTAGAAAAAACACTTTAATCTTGTTTATGTGAATAAAGTCCAGTCCACATGAAATCTACACTCAAGTCATAATAGTCAGTTATGATTATGTAAATTGTAGAAGTGAATTTGGCTCAGCATTTAAAATATTCTGCCTGAAATTACAGTATTTAATTGTAACCTTAGATGATTAGCAGGATAATTGCTGTTTTCAGTCTTTTCCGTTCCGTAAGATGTGAAGGCAGGCCCATGTCTTATTTACTTCTTCAGCCCCAAGGCCGGACACCATGTCTAGTGCTTGGCAGGCACCCACTCAATGGAATGTGCACCAAGAGGACACTTGCCGCCATTTTCATCTTGCTCATTAATTTAAACAAACATAGCAACCAACATTCATGTCAGAACTATACTCTTAGAATATAGGTTGGCTTCCAGTACAAGAGTTCAGCCCAAATCAACAGAAGCATTCTGTGAGAACCAATTGGGTATGATGGAATTACAATAAGGGGTATTACAGAGTTTACCTTTTTGTAAATTGTGTGCTATACATCATTTATATCAGTAAAATTTATAATATATTTATGAACGTGTATGTATGTATACATTTTTTTCCCCCTGGGGAGCCAGTTATTAAATATTAACAGCACTCCACTGAGGAGGCCTGATTATTAGAGTTACTTCTAAGATTTTGGATAGTCAAGGTTAACTTAAGTTCTTCTGAGCTGAGATTCTACACACCTGCCATGCAGCCTAGTCCCAGGAATGGTCAGGCCTTGGGCAGGGTAGGAGTCCCGCAGCGCTGCCAGAGGCGAGGCAGGCAAGTTCAGAGCTCACACTCCAACATAGGGACCCAGGCCCACACATCCATGGAACCCAGGGGTGGAGCCAGGTCTTTTGGAGATGAGGTTTATCAAATTGAGAGGACCCTTTTTGAGAAACTAAACACACAATTAGGTAAAAGGCCTGGGAAAAGCCCAGGTAAGAAGCCTCGAGGCTTCTACTTCATGGTATACCTGCCTTTGATCAAGCAAAGGGAACATTTTAGAGATCAGGCAAAGCTTTCAGGCTGAGATCAGGAAGATAGACAACAGGATTGCAAGACAGGATACACAGGAAGCTCAGTGGTGGCAGAAGACAGTGAGAGACTTACTGCAAATTCAGCAGGGTGAGTATCCTGTATTAGAGGATCAGAATCGATAGGGTGTGTGCATGTGGGGTGTGTGTATGTGTGTGTGTGTATGTGTAGAGAGAGAGAAGGAGGGAGTGAGAATGATTTATTTTAAGAAATTGGCTCATGTGATTGTGGGCGCTGGTGTGTCTAAATCTGCAGGGGAGGCCGGAGACTCAGGGAAGAATTGATGTTACGGTCTTGAGTCCAAAGTCAGTCTGAAGGCAGAATTTCTTCATTCTTGGGGGACTTCAGGCTTTTCTCTTAAGGCTTTCACCTGATTGGATGAGACCCACCGACATTGTACAAGAAAAGCTGCTTTACTCTATTGTCTGGTGTTAAACACATCTAAGAAATATCTTCACAGCAACATCTAGACTGTTTTGGGGCACCATTGCCAAGCCACACTGACATAGAAAATTAACCATCACAAGCCCCAGTGCAAGTTCTCAACCTGGACCACAACAAGGGGTGGGGGAGGGCAGGTCACCTCCTGCCACAGTGTGGAGATGGCCTGCTACACCTAGAATGCAGCAGAATGACCACAAGTGGAATATGGGGGTCCAATCCCTGCTCTGCCATTGGCTACTTTAGTTTGGGGTCCTGAGGGAGGTGAGCCCTTTAGCCTTTCCAGCCTGCGTTTTCTTCTATATTAAATGAAAGCATTTGTAGAGACGTGCCACGTCAGAGGTGAAAGGACTGGGGTTTTCAATTTTTTTTCTTATAGTAGTTTAAAAAAAAATTAATTTATTTATTTTTGGCTGCGTTGGGTCTTTGTTGCTGTGCGCGGGCTTTCTCTAGTTGCGGCGAGCGGGGGCTACTGTTTGCTGCGGTGCGCGGGCTTCTCACTGCGGTGGTTTCTCTTGTTGCGGAGCACGGGCTCTAGGCGCACAGGCTCAGTAGTTGTAGCTCGCGGGCTTCAGTAGTTGTGGCGCGTGACCTTAGTTGCTCCGCAGAATGGGGGATCTTCCCGAACCAGGGCTTGAACCCGTGTCCCCTGCGTTGGCAGGTGGATTCTTAACCACTGCGCCACCAGGGAAGCCCTATAGTGCCTTTTTTGAAGCAAAAATCTCATAAGGAATTCCTAAACAGAGTTAAAAGGAGCTTGTCTGAATGAACAGTTAGGGCAAGGACTAAGAGTCAGATAACAAACACACAGCAGGCTGGGTAATTCAGTGGTTTGAGAATCACTGATCCGTGTCATTCTAACCCTACTTTCCCATCCCGGTTTTCTAAACCACTGAATCAACATCCCAAGCTTGTGGAATGACAAAATCAAGATTTGAAGTCACATTCCTTCTGGCTGCAGAATTATTTTCTCTATTTGAAAGCTGTGTCATTTGGCCTGACGTGCATTGATTTGCTTAAACACATGTATACATTTTGACATCTAGAAACATCTTTATGGTTTCAAACGAGAACATCCTCTGTTCACTCCTCTGGAGAAAGTTCTAGTGAGAGCAAGGTCAGAGTTATAGAACTCAGTTGAACTTATCTAGAAGTGAGAAAATTTTAATTTAAAAAAAATTTTTGCCATTTGTTCTGCCATTTGTGTGTTTGATTTGCTTGGAGCCAAATCGGATATAATGACCAGAATATACAATATTTAGGTCTAAATAACTTGAGAAAGAACATCTAGTCCTAAAATTATGGAATTCTTGAGTGTTGAGAATTATGGACAATTTTTAAAAATACTTCAGCACTAAGGCATAGTTTCTGTTGATGAACTTATAGTTGATAAGAACAGACAGAAATTTGTGAAATGTTAAATGCATAGCTTAAGGCAGCAAAGATGGGAGAGCAGGATGGCTGCTAAATGAATGTAAGAGTTTAGAATAAGGAGAATGAATTCTTCAGGATGGGGTGATCTGGGAATTTATAACATAAAGGATGGAATTTGAGTCAGGTTTAGATATGAGTCGGGAGGAGGAGCGGAGGCATTCCAGGAGAATGTAATAAAATATAAGCAAACACATATAAGCAGTGGGAAAGGACTGTTCAAGGGAGAGCAAGATCCTCTCTTTTGAAAGGTAGTAGAAAAATATATTCAAAAATAAGATACTCAAAGGAGATTAAGGCCCTTCAGATGCCAGTACACTGTGAATAGAAAATTGTAACGCATATAATTTATAAAAAGGCTTTCTATGGTGGCACAACCTCATTGAAAGAAAACTGTTGGTCTTTCAGGGCTGTAACGTCTATTGTGGACATCAGGCAAATTAGTAGGAGTTAGTATATAGGAAATTTAATGTTAATAGAATGATTACACTGCATACTCAGCCATGTGATGTAAATAGTAAATACTGTATCTACACAGATACATATATTCATGTGAACTCCAGCATTTACGGCATATATTTAAGAGGGAGTTGTTAGATCATTAGCTATTAAACTTAAAGTTATATTCATAGTATCACCATCCCTCCCAGTGGCTTGGTGGCCCGATCCTGTGTTCCTTGCTCATATGCATGCAAATAACAGTGTTGTCATTATCACCTTTTCGTAAATGTCCTGACACCCCCTGGGCATTTGTAGTAAGGAGATTGACGCTGGTGTTGCCGGGTCTCTTGTAGCCCCCATCACATCCCATTGGGCAGGGTGGGGGGGGGGGCTATGGAAGTGATTTGGGAAGGGATGCACCATTTAATATCCTTTCGTGGATGGTAGATTCTATTTCATTTTTCTGTTCTGTTTTTCTTTTTGCGTATTATGGTTTGCTTTAGAAATGTAAAATCCTGAGTGCTTAAGAAACCATCCACATAGTTTTGCTCCGAAATCAACTCCCCCAATTTGGCAGTGTAAAATGCTTTTACTTATTGCTCTAGACAAAGCAAACGCTTTCAAAATTATTTCTGAATAGCTGAAATTCTTTGGCAACAAAATAATTCTGAATACTAGCAGAAAATTTATGGATTTCAATTCAAGTTTGTAGGGTATCGTAATTCCAATTTTATATTCCATGCAGTTCAGTGTTCTGGATTTTTAACGGGGCCAGTGCAGTAATAATAAAAGTGATTCAAAATGCACCCAGTAATTACAGAGATTTGCTGTTGCCTTTGCATTAAAAATGATGATGATTTATGCTCAGTGAAATTGCGGTCTGTGGCTCTGTTGAGGGTATTCTTGCTATTAAGCTGCTTATTAGTTATGGTCAGTGATTTAAAGCTTAAGAGCTGTATTAGAGGGCTGTAAAATTATTTACTCTTTAATAGATAACAGTAAATTTGAAACAGACTTTGGGTTAATTATAATCTCGTACATTAAAGGAATACGTGTTAGCCCTTTGTCTCTTCTTAGGTCTTTTGAAATTCATTTCAAGTAAATGGCAAAATGGGTGATTGGGTTAGAAGGCCTGGTATATTCACTTCTGCCTCCTGGTTTATAAATGGTTAACACCTTTTCTGAATGTTCAGGAAAAATAATTTGACTTCTCATTGTGAGTCCTTCTGCCTGCTAAACAAATGCTAGTTTTCACTTTAATCTTGTCTTTGTTCCAGGCTGACATTGATTGCTTACATTAGGCTGAAAAGATCAGAGTGCTGGGCCCATCTTCTGAGGCTGGGGTGGGGGGGTGGGGGGTAGTGGGGGATGGAGATGTGGTTAAGGTTAAGTGTACTTTTTTTTTTTATTACACTAGTTTTATTTTAAAAGTCTTGTTATTGCATAAATAAGTCTCCACAAGGTTAAGTATACTTTAAACTGGCATTGCAGGAAGGAGTTTGTCATTATTCCTATTTTTAATAATTACATGTATATGTATAAATTTGCATGTATACGTGTGCTCCTCATTGTAGTTTTATGTAAGACAGAAATTATCCAGTGTAAATATCAGATGTGTCGGAATGTGAGTGTCTTGTAACAGTAATTAAATTTGATATTCAAATTCCTGTGTTAATGTCCTTGTGTAATGCTTGGGTGTTACACTAAATCAAGAAAAAGCCTAAGATAAAGAGATTCTGTCTAAACCTGTTAAATTAAATCCAATGAGAAAATATATTTGTATTATTTAGGATAAGTGAATATTATTAAGCTGTGCTGTAATAAGAATATTACCCTCCCCCCGCCCCAAATCTGAAAACCTTAACAGATACTTATTTCTGGCTCCAACAAAGTCCAGTGTACCTTGGTGGAGGCTCTCTTCCATGCAGTGACTCAGAGATCCAGGCTCCCTCAACAGGTGGCCTCTTCAGGGACAAGAGAACTTCAGATTGGTTCACGATATTTTTGAAGAGGGTGGCCTGGAAATGACTTCTGTTATTTCTACTTACATCCCATTTGCCAGAACTCCATTGTTTTTCCAACATATTTGTAGGGTAGCCTGAAATGGTAGCCTTCCTTTGTGCCAAGGAAAAGGAAAGGGCATCGGGTGAACACACAGTGTTTCCTCTGCTGCAATATGTAAATACTTCTGAACTCTGCATATAATCATGTGAATTTATAATTGGAAAAATGCCAGAAAGGCATGACATCGTTTAAGCAATTTCGTCATCTCCCCTCTCTCCCCCACCCCATGTACTAAGAATTGACAAGAAAATCAGTTGGTTGTACCCAGTTTCCTGTCACTTTGTGCCGTGGCACATTTTAGTTTATCCTAGCTGTTCTGCCTCTTTCCTTCCTTTAGAGTACTGTAGTTGGTGGCCCAGCACATGTGACACTGCAACCGGGCAGGGTAAATGATACAGTGTTTGCCATTAGTCTGTCTCACATTGGGTCCTACTTTTCCATCACTGACCCTCCTCCCCCTTTTCTCCCAGACAATTCCCCTCGTTTCATTAGAATTAATGGTGCATATTCTGAAGGTGGGAAAGAGTCGTTATTTAGCTGCTTAACAATAGAACACTCAGTTGATAAATCTGGTTACATGTTGTATTAGTTTTCTCTTGCTGCATGACAAATTCCTACCAACCTGATGGCTAAAAATAATACCCATTGGTTATCTCACAGTTCTGTAAGTCAGCACTCTGGGCAAGTTGGCTGGGTTCTCTGCTCAGGGTCTTATAAGGCCAAAGTCAAGGTATCAGCCAGCTTGGGCTCTTATCTGGAGGATTTGGGGGAGAATCTGCTACTAAGGTGGTAAGTTGTTGGGAGAATCCAGTTCCTTGCAGGAAATTCCCTGGCCGTCCAGTGGTTAGGACTCCACTCACAGCTGTAGATTCGAGGTTCCCAAATCTTTGCTGGCTGTTAGCGGTGGGCGTCTGGAGACTGACTGCATTCCTTCTCCTGTAGCCCTTCCATCTTTAAACCAGCAGTGGTGAGCCAAGTCCTTCTCATGCTCGCAATTTCTCTGTCTTCCTGTCTTCTAGCCAGAGAAGCACTATGCTTTTAAATGACTAGGATTAGATTAAGCCAACCTGAAGAATCTGCCTTTTGTCATACAGTGTAACCTAATCATGGGAGTGACATCGTGTATTCATGGGTTTCAACCGTACTCAAAGGGCAGGGACTTGGACAAAGGCAAGAGTCACTGGGGCCATTCTTAGAATTCTGCCTCTTGTACGTGTTTCTGCCCAGGACAGGTAAGAAAGGAAGTTTTTGTTTAGCAGAACCTGTATTTTTGCCCAAATACAGACTTGAAGGGTAAGAAATCTTTCTACAGCAAGAATTAAATGCAGGTAGGAGAGGAGGGGGTAACTGAGGGTGGTGAGGAGGGAGGATGAGTTTTCTTTCAAAGGCTTCATGATGTATAGAAAATACTTAAAAAGCAACTTAATTTGGGTAATGGGGATATAAAATAGCTTACTTCATTTTTAAATTGTCTGTAATCATAAAAGTGCATTTAATAAATAAAACAAGAAAAAATATAGTAATGGGCAATTAAAAGAGAGATTTAGTGGGGAATGGGAAGTGGAGGGAAAGTACAGGGGGTAAAATCCATTCAAAGATCTTACTAGAGTAACAATAGCCCTTAAAGGATAATGTTGCTGATTGTTACTAACAACCGGGTTGTGATTTTACATAAATAGTGTCATAATTTTCTTACATGATGCCTGCTCAGAGAGACCACCACTTACAGATCGACATCCCACCTCTCACCATCAAACCACTGTTTTACTGTCTTTAAAGACCTACCCTAATGTGAAGTTATCTTGGTTATTTACATGTCTAATTGTTTATTCTCTGCACCCCCCCAACCCCCTCCCCAAAGTGTACACTCCGTGAGGGGAGGGACATTGCTGCCTTGCCCTTTACTGTCAGCTCAGTGCCTAGAACTGCGCTGTGCGCAGGATGGGCGCTCAGGAAAAACGGATTCAGTGAGTAAACGGATGGAATAGTTTGCCACGCTTTCATCATCGGCCTCGAAGGCAGATCAAATTAGGTAAAGGCTTGGAGGTTACAGTTTCCTCTCACAAATAGGGACTCCCTTTATTTAAATGAGGCTCGTCTAACCTCTTCCCTCTTCCCTCTTGGTCGTTTCATCTGACAAAATTCTGATGGTTCTTAAGTTTGTACAAAGAACTCGATATCTCTGGTCAGCAGGCTGGTAAATCAAATGCTCTAACTGTAACATGCTTCCTTTAATTTATTAACAAATTAAATTGACTTTTGTCTCGTCAGTGCAGTGCTCACCTCGCTATTTTAAACTGTTTCATTGTTACATTAGGTTGTTAACGTTATAAAAGAAACAGATATTTTCTGTAAAATGTATGTACTTTTCAGGTAATTTGAACGCAAAATGATGACAAATGTTTTCTATCAACTCTGTCCTGGAATGGAAATACAGAGAATTGAAGCCTAGTCCCAGGTCTGTCATTAACTTCCTCAGGAGTCACTTCATTTGGGATTTCTTAAAATCATTTGAACATCTATAAAATGAAGAAATTCACAAAACAGGAAGTAGATGGTTTCTTAACCTTCCCCATGAGGTATCCCCCATGCTTTCTTTTTCTCACTGGAAAAAGATTTGCCTTCTTTGATTGAGACTTAATATTCCTAAATATTGGTTGCCATGTGCCCAAAGAAAAATGGTGCTATGAAAGAATTTTCACAGGATTCCTTAAAGTTAATTGTTCCTCCTACCCTTGGCTTTTCTCCCATGAAAATGAAAGTATAGAGTAACAGGCTGTATTACTGTACTCCAAATCACTCTTCCTACATTACCCCTCCCTGCAGGAGGATTATATATTCCAGCCCTTCGAACTAAGAATAGGCAGATGGCATGTTCTGGTCAATGAAAGGTGAGTAGAAGTGATGTGGACCTCTTCCAGGCAGAAGCTTTATAAAACTGTGCATAGTTCGCAAATTTAGTATTTTCCCTCAAGTCACAATGACTGGCTATGTTTTTTGATGGAGACTGATGTGTCAGCTTTGGTCCTGGAGTGAAGAGAAAATGGCCCAGAACCATAGCAGACCCACCTTGGATTTGTAGCATGAGTAAAAAATAAACCTTTGTTGTTGTAAGCCATTGAAATCGTGGGGTCATTTGTTACTGCGGCATAACTGGCCCATCCTGACTCATACACATGCCTGATGCTTGTGTGCACCAGTTCAAATCACCTTAGCCTTGTTTCTTATTCCACCCACTGCTGAGTAAACACTTCTGCACAGGCTTAAACAGGTAGCACATAAGTGTAGCCTAACGGCTCATTGGCTCAAGCCTGCGCTTCTTGCTTTACAGCCAGGAGCTTCTTTGATTTTGTAATTCACTTCTGTGGGAGCTGACTAGGCTCTCACCGTGTGAAAATACAAAGTGCAGAAAAATTGCCACCCACCAGGAAAACCTTGACAAGTGGGTAATAGAAGATGAGGTCTAAATGTTCCTCCTTTCTTCTTTCACATGCATGGTTCTGAGATGCATTTCCCAAGGCTCCCCTGAAGGTCTTACAGAATTGAACAGCACGTCACTGAGTGGCCAACTCCAGATGCATCCTTGTGTTGGCTTTCCCTTCTTTATTTCACTCTCCCTGGCCCCTACTTCTGCTCTCTGGGATCACATTCTCAAATAAACGACCTGCACCTACGCTTTTGTCTCAGTCTCTGTTTGGGGGAACCAGTCAGACCTTCATTTAATTGAACCAATCAGAAAATTATCCACCACCAGAGTGAATTATTTAAGTAATTCAGCGGTGTAAAGGATTATGCTATGCATTTATAGAAACTTGCAAAGCATAAACACTTTGTTACTCAACCTGGAAGTTATTGTTAGATTTGCTGATCCAAAAATAAGACTTTCCCCTTACCCCCTACAGAGATTAATTTCCTGTCATTAGTTCTCTGTCCATTCTGATGGTGTGACACAGACCTTAGTTGGGAGGAATCCATGTTTTTTCTTTTTTTTTTTTTTTTTTGAGGTTCAGTGATTTGTTGAATAGCATATTGTTAGGCAAATGTTTATTTGTTTCGTTTTTATTTATTTGTTTTAAAAGCCAATACTCAGTTGAATATTTTGTTTTTTAACAGGTGTCATAGGGATCCTTGCATTAACAATAGAATGGATTAAATAAAGTGTGTAGGCAGATGTTTAAATGTTAATGTGGAGTTGAGGTTTTGGTGAAACTGCTGTTCTGTGGTAGCTTTGAGTTGCCAGTCCACTGACAGTGCCCAGTGGGATGTGTGTCTGCATCATGGGAAATACTGCCTTGTTTAGGAACTGAGTTGGCCAAGTTCCCATAGCATCTTGGCTCTGTTTCCCCTTTGCCTCCTCATCAGACTATTCCCTAGAAATCTTAAAATCACGGCATGATAGAACCAGAGGGTATCTTAAGATCATCTAATCACACTCGTTATTTCCTAGGTCAGAAAGCAAGCCCGTAAAGGTTAAGAAGAATGACCCGCTTTGGTGGCGGGGGAGGAGAGAAATTGAGGGGGATGCACTTCTGGTTGTTAAAAAGATACCGTTCTTTTTTTTGACATAATTAAATTCTTGATTGTGATGCTCTTAAATGAACCATGAAATTATAAGTGCTTCCAATGCAAGTGTGCTTTTTAACTAAGGCTTTTCTTCCCCCCAATCTGAATGTTAAGGTGGAAGATGCATAACTAATCTTAGCTGAATCTATATTAAGAAATCAGCAAGGTGTCTTTATTTATTTAGCTTGCATGATCTGTGAATATAATGTAGTGTCAAATAACATGATTTTGCACATTATGTCCTAAAATAAAAACAACTCTGCCTTTAAAGTGATAGCAAAATGCAATTATGTGAGAGGTTGTTTTACATTTGCTCTCAAAGGGAATGAGAAGCACAGAAGAAAATAAATGAAGGACTTGTTCCTAAACGTAATTTCAGCAGACGTTTATACCTATTTTAAATACTATTTTGTCTGAGGGACAAAAAGTCAGCTCTTGGGATTGCGTTCCATGTCATACAGAGGAAAGTCCTATCAACAGTAGGGAGTTTCTAAAATCTCTTGTTATCCTAGTTTTGAATTGTCTGAAAAATGTCCAGTCCACTGAGCTTCTCTGTTTTTGCCTGGGGATGTTTCCGTGGATCTGTATTAGTTCCAGGAAATTTGGGTCCTTTCTATTATCTCTGGAACCAGGCATGTTTCCTGTAGAAACTGCATGGGATTATCTGTTTCTCTGTTTGACATCTTTGCTGCAGAGGGTCAGATTCCTGAAGGAGTAAACAGTGAAAAATTGTGAGGCTCAACTGTGAAAGATTGTGTGGAGAGGAAAGCAAGCTATTCTGATTTAAGTCATAAAAAATGTTGGCCTTTAGCTTCTTGGAATACTGCTGTATTCAGATGTACTGAAATACTTCTTGCCTGCCATATGCTAACCAATGCAAGCCTGGAGTGACCACTCGGTGTTAGATTAAAGTCGGGATCCTGGGGTTTGACTTTCACTTGGTTAATCAACTTTTATTTTAATATATTTGAATTTCTTCAAGAACACGATCGTAGCTTCTGATGATTCCATTACTCTGTGAAAGCAACTTCTAATCTGAGAAACCCAGACCCCTGAGGAATTAATACAGGAGTCTTGGCACCAAGTTCCCTGGTGGCCTACTGGTTAGGATTCTGTGCTTTCACAGCCGTGGAATCCCTGGTTCAATCCCTGGTTGGGGAACTGAGATCCCGCAAGCTGCGCGGTGCAGCCAAAAAAAAAAAACAGTTGGAACCTACTTGGGTACCAACTATCCTCAGTGGATCTGTACATAAATAATATGTTTCATATACATTTATTTGAAGGTATTCTTACATTCTTGGTCACCTTTAAAGCAACAATTTTTCTCAAAGAGTGGTAGGAAAGTAAGAAGAATTTAATAGTGAAGTTACTCTCTTTTGTGCGTGTATGTGTGTGTGTGTGGGGGGGGGTGTGGGTGCATGCACTCACACACATGCCCTGTGGCGGGGGGTGTGACTTACATTTTAAAACAATTAAAGGGGTCTTTATAGTTGAACAAGCTGAGAACGACTGCTATGGCAGTTATGTTCTATAGGGCATGCTTCACAAAGCTAAATGAAATTTTTCAAACTTAATGGCTAGACAGTGCTTAAAGCATACACATTATTCATGATTTATTCTAATAACATTTGTGGATGACTAACTTAATAATGTTGCCGCACATCCATTATGTTTTTGTTCTGAAGATGTGCCTAAGTATCTGTGCCTCCTTAAGGGTGGGTTTATATCACTCGGTGATTGAATGAAGAAATAGAATTCCATGCCTTTTACGGGGTACGTGTTAGAAGAAACATCCACTTATATAGGCTTACACCGTGCCAGATACTGTTCTAAACAGTCTTGCAAATATTAGCTCGTTTAATCCTCATAACAGCTCTCTGAAATGGTACCACTGTTGTTCCCATTTCAGATGGGAAACTGAAGCACAGAGCAGTTAGGTTAAGTAATGTGCCCAAGGCCACCCATCCAGGAAGTAGTAAACCTGGGGTTTCCTTCCAGAGTCTGAGCATGGGTCTCTAGCCCTGCACTGCTTCCCCCCAGGGGCTTTCACTTCTGTCCTGGCAGGAAGGGATGTGCTGACTGCTGAGCAATACCTGGAGGTTAGGCTGGTTTGGTTTGAGGAGGTAGACCCAGGTGTTCTCCATTCCCCACCCCAACCCTCAGTGTCTCTCTGTCTCTCCCTCTCTCTGTCTCTCCCTCTCTCTGTCTTTCTCTCTCTCTCTCTCTCTCTCTCTCTCTCTCACACACACACACACACACACACACACACACAAAGAGCCACCCTGGGCTCACTCTGGACACAGTGACATTAGGCTACCTTGAACTGTAACCGTGTGAAGGCCTGCGATTTGGGTTTTGCTCCCAAACCTTCTAGAAGTGTCACTTCACAACAGCAAGTGTGTGTGTGGTAAGGACCTTCAGTGTATGATGGAACTCAGTCCTATTTACATATTTTGCTGCTTCAGGTAACCCATTTACATGTCCTCAGAGTTTATTTGGACAAGGCCAGCATCTTGAGGATTATTCAGATGACTTCATAAGTACTGTTTCTTTCTTTTTTTAATTTAATTTTTTTTTTTTTTTTTTTTTTGGCTGCATTGGGTCTTCGTTGCTGTGCGCGGGCTTTCTCTAGTTGCGGCGAGTGGGGGCTACTCTTCCTTGCGGTGCGCGGGCTTCTCATTGCGGTGGCTTCTCTTGTTGCGGAGCACGGGCTCTAGGCGCATGGGCTTCAGTAGTTGTGGCACATGGGCTCAGTAGTTGTGGCTCGCGGGCTCTAGAGCACAGGCTCAGTAGTTGTGGCACACTGGCTTAGTTTCTCGGTGGCATGTGGGATCTTCCCGGGCCAGGGGTCGAACCCGTGTCCCCTGCATTGGCAGGCAGATTCTTAACCACTGCACCACCAGGGAAGCCTAGTATTGTTTCTTTAAAGCAATTAGCTGATGGTCCTTAAGACCCAGAATGATGGCATCAGAGCTTGTGGCTTTCTTGAGACATTTAAAAATGTCCCTCTTTTCCCCTGCCAAAACCAGAGAAGAGGTAGAGTGATGGAAAACAGCACAGATCCCCTGGGTAGTGCTTCACTCTGGCTGCCACTATACATGCAAATGTGCTTTCCAAGGAATTGCTAAAAAGGATTATGACAGTTGTCTTGCTTCCCTGCCCATTCCAATTTGGCAGGTGAGGTTAAGGCCCAGTGGAGGCCACGCTTCCACTGTTCAGGGGTCTGGGACTGGACGCCAAGAGACCACGGGTTATTTTTGATCAGAATTGCCCAAGTCACATGAAAAGCTCTTGCTTTCGTCAAAGCTGGCAAGCACTGTCCCTCCGAGAAGCATTTCCCCCCCTAGCCAGCCCAGCTACCTTTGCAAACCCTCTCCCCACAGGAGGAAAGTCAACTCACCTTCATGGCAGGAAGGCTACAGACTTTCTAGTTTCATGGGGCTGAGGCAGGTGGGGAGCCAGGAGGGTAAATACAGAGCGATTGTTAGGAAAGAGTTATCATTTCAAAGGGCAGAATTATATTCCAGACTGATGAGCTGGTCTGAGATCTGCTGGTGCTGATTTTGTGGCCTGTACCATCTAGAAGTGGTTTAGACAGTGGTTCTCAAAGTGTGGTCCACAGATCCTTGGGGGTCCCAGGGGTCTTTGAGGTAATAATTATTTCATAACAATACTATAACATTATTTGCCTTTTTCACGTTGTGGACATTTGCATTGGTAGCACAAAAGCCACAGTGGGTAAAAATGCTGGCACATTAGTGCCAATCAAGGCAGTGGCATCAAACTGCATCAGTGCTTATGGCATTCATCACCTGCACACATGCCAAAAAATAGCTGTTTTCCTTAAAATATCCTTGATGAAGCAGTAGAAATTAGTAAGTTTATTAAATTCTCAACCTTTGAGTACATTTTTTTTAATATTCTGTGTGACAAAATGAGAACTACTCACAAAGACTTCTGTTGCAAATGGAAGTGCATGTGAACCTTGTCTCGTCACCAACCACTTCTGCTGTTAAGTTACTAGCTGAACTCGCTGCTTTAGTCATGGAACAGCATTTTGCTTTAGAAGAACAACTGAGGAACAAACTGTGGTTACTTACTGGGTATTTGGCAGCTAAATTTCTTTCTTTTTTAATATTCATTTTATTTTATTTTTGCCCACGCTGCGTGGTATGTGGGATCTTAGTTCCCCAACCAGAGATCGAACCCGCACCCAATGCATTAGAAGCCCAGAGTCTTAATCACTGGACTGCCTGGGAAGTCCCGGCAGCTAAATTTCTTGAAAGTGAGTAAAGGGAACCTAATATTTCAAGAAAAGTAATGGATAATATTTGTTAATGGTAAAATTTGAATATTCAAGTAAAAATTACATTAAAAAAAAAAAACTTGTGTCTGCCACAGTGAGCTTGACAGTTTCCCAAGACTTGAAGGCTTTTTTGATGAGCTGGGTGGTGATAGTAACAAATGTTACTTTTTTGATATTGAATGATGATACGTGTTAACATTCAGAAGATCTGCATAACTCAGGAACCTAATATTTTCCAAATGATTAGTGCATGATGTTGCCAAATCACGTTTGACAAGAGATCTGTTAATAGTAGAAGACAGACCAAAGATTTTCATGTAGTTGATGGAGTACAAAAAGTTCATTGATATGGTTTCAGATTTCACATGGTAACTGACTCAAGAATCTATATGTTGTCAAATTTTGGCATGGTAGCAAAAGAATATCTACAATTATCTATCTTAAAAAGCTATTAAAATATTTTCCTTTTTCTAATGGCACAGATTTTCTTCATCTATTTCAAATAAAACAACATATTGTCACAGTTCAAGTGTGGAAGATATGAGAACTCAGTAGCCTATAAAACTAGCCATTAGAGAGATATGCAAAAATGTAAAACAACGTCATGCTTATTATTAATTTTGGGGGAAATATATTTATTTTTAATAAAAATGTTATGTTAATGTGATACATGTACTATTTTAATTTTTAAATGAATTAAATAAATATTTTAAACATTTCTCAGTTGCAGTTTCAAATATGGTAAATGTCGATAATTATAACACATATAAACAAAAGCTCTTTGGAATCTTCAGTCTTTTTTAAAAATGCAGTTTGCTCCTGGAAACAAATGTTTGAGAACTGCTAATATAGAAACTGCCATGTTATCTAGCTGGAGGTTTCTGAGCTGTCAAAAGAGTCAAGAAAGTTTTCCAGGTTGGGAATAGTAACTGTTTCATTATATATCTTTAAGTATATCAATGAAAATTATTTAAATATTTTCCTCTGTAAAATGAAAGCTTCATTAGAGTTCAGATATGCTTACATTGCACATTAAACTCACATTCTTCAATAACTGATATCAAAACAGAAAAATACTGGTGTTTACATTCAATTTTAACTTATTGGAAATAAAAATGTCCACGTATATAGCGTGTTATTTGTAGAGAAATGCTTACAAATAGTCACTGTAACCTTCCCTCTGGTCTTGCAACTTAAAGGAAATCATAAATATTCAAGTAAATTAACTAGTGGACATCAAGCAAAATGAAAACAATCATCCCAACTGCTGATTATTTTCTATTTTTGATGCTGTGGGAAATAGTTAAATCTCAGTCTGCATCGTAATATACAAGGAGGATGCATAAACACAGCATATAGTTTTTAATGTATTTTTTACAAATCATATAACAGTTTGCATCATTTATTTAATAGGACGAAGTTAAAATTTGCTTGTATATTTTGAATGACATTAAATATATCTAAGTAAGCATTATGCACAACATTTTGTATCCTGAATAAAAATAAAATACCTTTTGCCTAAAATCACATTTGCATGTATTGCTAAAAACGATGGAGTGATTAAAAATACTCCCAAGAGCATTTGAGAAATTAAGTATTTCTGTGAAAGGATTCCATATTAGTTTATGAGAGCTGCTGTACAAAGTACCACAAACTGAGTGGCTTCAAGCAACAGACGTTTACTCTCTCACAGTTCTGGAGTCCGGAAATATGAAATCACAGTTTGGGGGGGCCATGCTCCCTCTAAGGGCCCAAAGGGAGAATTCTTCCTTGCCCCTCCCAGTTTCTGGTGGTTCCTGGCATTACTGGGCTTGTAGCTGCATCACTCCGCTCTTGGCCTCTGTCTTCACATGGCCTTCTTCTCGGTGTGTGTCTGTGTCTTCTCCTCTTCTTAAAAGAACACCAGTGACTGCATCTAGGGCCCACCCTAAATCCAGGATGATTTCATCTCCAGAGTTTAAACCATCTGCAAAGGCTGTATTTCCAAATTCACATTCTGAGGTTTCAGGTGGATGTGAATTTTGGAGGATGCTGTTTAACTACTATACATTCACAGTCAGAAATGATGGGGGGAATTCCCTGGCAGTCCAGTGGTTAGGACTCTGCGTTTCCACCGAAGGGCGCACAAGTTCCATCCCTGGTCAAGGAAGTCCCGCATGCTGCACGGACCAAAATAAATAAATAAATAAAAACAAAAATGATGGGGAGTGCAGACATACTTTTACAAGGTTGGGCATTGCTGTGGGACAGGACTGCTCTGCCACTGATTAGCTCTTTGACCCTCTCAGGGTATCTACACTTGAAAGCCTCAGATTCGCCATGTGTAAAACTGAGTCCATGATAGCCATCACGCTGGCTTGTGGTAAGAAGTAAAGGAGATTATGTTTAAATATACTGTGTCCTTAGCACAGTGCCTGGCACAGAAGAAGGTCGCTCAGTTACTGTTCGTAGCTGTTTACTGTTGGTGGGGTAGGCAGGTAGTAATAATTGTAATATGTACTATAAACCTACAGTTGATGGCAATTACATTGGTGATAATTGTAATCAGAGTTAGCAGGTTAGTGTCAATGGTGGTTTCAAGCACCATTAGTACATAATAAAGGATGATTTTACTGTGAGTAGGTGGATGAGAGAGAAGGAGACAGGGAGGGACAGAGAGGTGAGAAACCCTTAAATGGGTAGCCAGGGAGCCTGGTTAGAGACAGATGATGCTATAGACTGAATGTCTATGTCTTCTCAAAATTCATATGTTGAAACCTAATCCCCAATGTGATGGTATTTGGGGGCGGGGCCTTTGGGAGGTGATTAGATTATGAGAGTAAAGCCCTCAGGAAGGGATTGATGCCCTTATAAAAGAGGGCTAAGAGCTCTCTTGCCCCTTCTTGCTTGTGAGAACCCAGTGAGAATATGGTGTCTGTGAACCAGCAAGACGGGCTCACCAGACACTGACCCTGTGGGCACCTTGACCTTGGACTTCCCAGCTTCCAGAAGTGTGAGAAATAATTCTGTTGTTTATAATCCACCCCGTCAGTGGTATTCTGTTATAGCAGCCCAAACAGACCAAGCTAGTCCTCAACGGCACTGTTTCATTCAAAGGCATATCAAATATGCCTTAAAGAGCTTTACTGGAAGACAGAACACTCATATACAACATACTGTAGCATTTATCATTATTTCTAGTCTGGACTTCCATTGTGCATTTCCAGGCCTGTGTCTTGATCACGATTTTGGGTAGTATTTGGAGACTTTGAAGCATAATACAGAAAAACTCTAAAAGCTCATTTCACTGTAATTCTATGCAGTCCAGCCCAGCTGAATCTGCCCTCTTGCAGCTGTCAAACTGATTTCATGTCTCAGTTCAGGCCCCCCTTAACCGCCTCTGGGCACCTTAAAACTGTACCCTTGCTCCTCTCACCTCCCCTTCTGCAGATGACCTTGGCTAGGTCGTTCCTGAGAACTGCAAGTCCGTTGCACACGAGCTACCTCCCTCGCTCTCTCCTTCATCTCATAGTGTGTTGACATCTTTGCCCATCTGTTCTTCTTTCCCTGTTTCTGATGAGGAGTTGCCCCTCTCCCCTCTAAGACTAATCCCTCCTCTGGGTATCTACTCTTGGCCCTGGTCATAATTATGGTCCATGATTATGCCTTTATTTTCTTGCATTTGGTCTCTCTCCATGGATTCCTTCCACTCCATCTGTAAACATGCTCAGAATCCCTCTTTGTTCTTAAAAGCACTGTCCCCTCCAGCTACTATTTTACCTCCTTAACAGTACTATTAAACTTCTTGAAAGTGTGGTGACCTGGTCCCAGTTTCATGTTGTGACCAGCTGTTAATTATTATAAAATTGTTGAAAGAAGAATTCAGAATTCCCAACAGTTAAACTCCTGATCATTTCTTCCTGGTAGAGATAAGACATGACCCAACTCTGGGCAGTGAGGAGGTCCCAGGCCTCTGAAGCGTGGTCTCCTGGCGTTTGCTGCCACATGCCGACCACAGCCCTGTGGGCTGTCCTCCGTGTGGGGGGAATTTAGCATATTCAGAATATGTCAACGATGACTATAACAAAGTGCTTGTAAGAAATTGGGAATTTACATAGCTATTCAGTTGGAAAAATTATAAAGTCGGTGAATGCCCTGAGGAGAGCATAAATAAAGACGCTTTTGTCTTTTAACCTCTGAATTTGTTCCTGAGGGTTTTCTGAATAATAAGGGGTAGGCAAATTTCCATCCTCTCCAGTCATCCTCGCCTTGCCATTTGCTTAAAACCTGCAGATTCAGTCCTGAGTGAAGCTTAGAACTCTTGTGGGTCCAGAGAAGGTGGCGAGAAGCCGCGCAGTTTATTATAACCTGTTTAATTTGTTTCAGGAATTAGATAGTAAATCAGTACTTACCAAGTACACACCATAGATGGAGGCAGGAAGGATAGTTGTACAGAACGGTTTATAATGCGTCTGGGTATTTGTGTTTAAAGTCAGAAAAAGAAAATATACGTGGATCATTCTGGAGCAGGCCAAACATTTTTCTCGTCTATAGAATCCCTGGACACCTACCCTGTAAGACTCCTGTAGAAAAAAGGACATATATGCCCGCTCATTGTGTAACATAACATTGCATCCTCCAGCCTATTGGGGGCTGGGAGGCAGCCTGAGGCGTCCCCCCAGAGGCCTTCCGAGGAACTGAAAGATGACTGTGAAGATGCAGATGGGTTTAGTGAACATATTGCTATTTTATTCTCTGCTGCGTAGGCAAAGGAAACTGTACTCCTATCTATCTAATATTCCCGAGGCAGACAGAAAGAAGTGTAAAATGTGGTTTCTGCCTTTGGAGAAATTTACAGCTAAAATGAGGTTGTATTTACGCCCGCCCACCTCCCCCCCCCCCCCCCCCCCCCCCCCCCCGGTCTCTTATCAAATTACCAACTTGCCTTGGTTCCATAACAATAAGTAGTGTGACACGGCTGAATGTTGAGAAAGTTATGCGGCAAAAAAAAATCTTGTCTTATCACCAGCCACCCAAAGGTTCAGATTCATGTGCCTCGTGCCAGCCAGGAGGAGAGAAGGCAACATTTGCACCATTGTTCTTTATTAATTTTTTCCTATGAGAGAGTCGCCCCTCTCCCCCCGCCGTAAGGAAATTGCATGGCCTGTTATCGTACAGTCACCAGTTTTATTTTTTTTTATCTCAGCCACCACATGTGGAGAAGTTATTGGTTCTACATCTGCAGTGGAGCTACATCCTTTAAACTAATATCGCAATAGAGAAATAACTTCTAAATGGTTTAGCCTGCATATAACTCTGATTGCCTTTTAACTAGGGGGAAAATCACAAGCTGAAAAGAGCAACAGACTGGAAGCCAGTTACAAATCAGAATAATCAACTGAGACAAAAAAAATAACGCAGTCTCGTAACACTTAATTTTTAACCACAGGATAATAGTTTCTTTATTCCTTAAGTAACTTTTTCTGCACCCCTGCCCACCCCCTCTGTTTCTCAGACTGGAACTCTAACACAGATTAGAATTGCCAAGTATCTGTGAAATGAAGGACTGTCCCTGTACCCCTCCCATCCCCCATAAGAGCTTAGAGCAAATAAAACGGAGAAAGTCACAGTTCAGCCCAAGAATTAGGTTTGTATGGCCCTGATGTAGGAACTGAGAGCGGGCTCAAAGGCAGGTCGGGGAAGAATTAGGCCAAACCAGAGTATAAACCTTTTAGTAATGTTTCCTTAGACATAGATAATAATTCGGCATATTACAAACCGCTGGCATTCAATTTTTACAAACTTTAAAAACAGGAAAACTTCAGGAGCATTAGTAGAACCAAAAATATAACTTGCTATTTACTGGTCCAGGGGTCGACTTTCATGAATTTTGACAAAGGACCAGATTTGAGGCAGTTCCTTTCATGATTTGTTAAGTCAGCCTAGCCATATCCAAAGAAGGCTGTAAACGCATATAAACAGATTGTTATTTTTCTTGGTGGAGTGAAGAAAGGGCTTTTTTCTTTGTAGGAGTATGCTGGATTATTTAGGGGGGAAAATGAAAGGAAAAAATGTGAGGTGGTAGGAGCAGCTCTGTGAAATGAGGCTGGACTGGCATCGCTTGTTTGCCCCAAAGACGTATTTCTAGCAGTTATCTCCTTAAAGCTGGTCAGAGTTGTAAACAGCTGTTCATTTCTATTCGGCTTGACGACTGCGGTCTGTAAGGAACAGGATCTGGGATGTCACAATGCATGCCAGGCGCCAGAGCTCCAAGGAGCCTTCCTAGCATGGAAATTACTCACGTTTCCTATGATCATGAAGCAACATGTGCTCAGCTAATTACTGTTCTCTGCGACTGCTCTCACATCTTGAAATTCTCCATGACCCGACTGTGGAAATCCTGTTTGCCTCCCACCCCCTCCCCACAAAGAATGAAAAGTAGCGAATTGCAGGGCTGGGCTTGTTTAATGAATGCGATTTGTTTTTGTTGAACCAAAGACAAAAGAGGTTTCCGAGGCTGTTAGGTTGATGCTAGATTTGTGAATGACTTCGTGGTCCACATCTTTAGATAAGTTTAAGGTGGAGGGTGTGTCTGCCCGTTTACTAGATGATAGTCTGTACAAAGGCGTTTTCTTTATTTGCACAGGTTCCTGGAATAAAATGACCTTTAACAGTAGACAAGGTCATCTTGCTGACTTCAGGCAGAGCCTATCAGTTGCGGTGCAGACATCTGAGAATCATTTTAATAAGAATGTCCTCAGTATGCTGCCTCCTTCCTTTGTGACCCCTTCAGAATTCAGCTGTAGTCTTCCTGAGGTCTTAGTAACCCTAATGCTGTAACCTGAGGCTCTTTCTGGTTTTTCAGATAGAAATAGCAAGTTATCTTGCACTCTATAGCAAATACAATTTCTGTTGCAATGCTTTTTCATTCATTCATTCGTTAGAGCATTAAAAATGAAACAGTTTTGCCTTCTTCGTGTTAAGGTAACTTTGATCACTCCCCCCTAAAAAAAAAAAAAAAAAAAAAAAAAAAAAGCTTAGTTTGTCAAGACAGATTGAACATTACTTTTACATAGTTTATAACAGGAGTTTGGTTTTCATAGAGGCATTGATTGGCTTGGGTATGGGTTTATCTGAGCGACTGTGAATATATTAGTGAGTAGTAAGATATTATTACTTGGTCTTACAGTGGCGAAAAAGGCCTGAAAACAGATTGATTTTCTGGAGAAAGAAACTTCCTGAGCATGGCTAGTAATACTTCCTATACATTTAGATGCAACTGCCGGATGATATTACCCAAAGTAACTAATGATGACATATTAGTTAACATATTGCCATCGGCAGGTTTGAGCAAGGGTGAAGGTGGCACATGCTAAAACAAATTATTATGCCCTAGAGAAATATGCAGAATTGTTTCTTAAAAGTCTTAATAATGCCTGCAATATGATTTTTTTTTGCAAGAGATAAAACTGGGGGTACCACTGGACAGATATAGACTAGAAAAACAAAACAAAACAAAAACAAAAGAGAGCAAAATTGATTCAACCTTTTCCAAAAGCTTTTCCAGTTAAAAAACAACAACAAGAAAATCGTTGAATCCAGGCAGCACAGCCTGCCTGTCATATCAAAAATCATAGGAGAGACCCAGGCATCCTCATTCTTCCTTTGCACTCTTTTTTTTTTTCCTTCTTCTCCTTTGTCCATTCTCGTTCTGTCAAGGGATTCTAGGCCCAGGGCATAACTATGACAGATGGGCAGGAAACTGTAATCTGTTGCTGTCTTTCAATTTTGGAGGAATCATGGTGACCACGAAGGGGTTAAAACTGTCAACACCGATCAGAGCTTGGAGATAATTAGTGTAATATCAATCCCAGAACACTGGTGCAGATGACCACACAATAGCAGATGAATTCAACTAGGTTACTGCTTTGTAAGAAATCCTTCTTCATCTCTTTCCAGCTCATGCACAACTATGCTTTTTAAATGCCTATGTGAAAAAGTTATGTGCATACAAATCATGATTAAAGATGATTGTGAATCTTTTTTTATTTTGGAAGGTACATTTTGAATTAGCACTTGCACAGACAAGCTGGATAGATATGTACCCTCTGAGCACGAGCTAGGTAGCCTTTGAAATGTTTTGCAGTATGTTGACTGTTACCTATGACTAAGGCTGACAGAATGTAGAATTCAGTGATGTGATTTAGGAAGGCAAACTATTACAAGATACACTTTTATTTATTTATTGTTTTTTAACTTTCCTTTTCTTATAAGAAACATGAAAGGAAAGAGAAGTAGACCTTTTTTTTTTTTTAAACAAAACAGAGGCTTGAGAAGAATAAAATACATTTTTCTCTTATTAGCTTCAAAGAGAAAACTGATAGATAAAAAGCAGAGACTGAAAGCTAGTTTTCAAAAGTCCATGTGGTAACTTGAAAGGGACAAGTATGACTTAAAAATTGGAGCAGGAATCCATGATGGACTAGGGGAAGAATGGGTAAAGGAGAACTTAAATAACCCCGATATGTTCAAATCCACAGGTCCCAATGGCTGGCATCCTAGAGTTCTTAATGAATTGGCCGAAGTCATCACAGAACCGGTAGATATCATTTTTGAGAACTCGTGGAGGACTGATGAGGTGCCTGAAGACTGGAAAAGGGCATATTTAGAACCTTCTTTCAAAAAGGGAAATGGATGATGACCCTGGAAATACTCATCAGCCTAACTTTTTGCTTGGAAAAATTCTGGAATAATCAACTTAGTACACTGGGTAACGAACTTATAATAGCTAGACAAAAGGCAATGAAATATCACACATAAAGAAGTACTGAGTTCATTTTTTAAAGACATACCATTGTGAGATACAGTCTTCTACATATTTTGGGATTCTGCCCTCGGTACTAAGAATTCTTGCTGAAAATAAGTGAGGTTGGCTAAGGCATTTGGGTACTGACTAATTTTAAGTGGTAATACAAGACAAAAAGATTTCTGGCAACAGCTAGAAATTACATCATTTCCAAATTAGCCTTTAACTTGAGAATAGTCATTTTAATTTTGTATTTTAACATACTTTTTCACTTTATGTAGGGCTGCTTTCATAGGTTAAGTATTTTATATAATTCTCTATAGAATAGTTTGGTGAAGGAATTCTTATTTTAAAGTGCTTTATACAGTTATTTCATATGTAGGTACAATGATAAAGGTGACAAATTCAGGAACATCTGCAAAGGAAGAAACTTTTTTGTAACTTCTCTTTTTAAGTTTCATCTGGCTGAAGTTGAGTGTTAGGACCTGTGTCTTACTCTGATGTACACTGAGCAAGGGCCAGCTGTGTGACTGGATGGCCAGTTTTCCTCAGCCCTGGACGCTGCCATGGCCCAGATTCCCTCCGCAGATTCTGATTTCAGGCCTTTGGAGGTGGGGCAGAGAGGTGGGCCGTGGCAGTGGACATTAAGAGCACTGTATAACCACAGCCAAAAAGGAGAGTAGAAGGAGGTGGGAGGAAGAAGTTAAGATGAATCCGGAGTTCTTCTAATTCCTATTGTTTATGCCTTTGGATGTTGGCAGTTTTCTTTTCTGCTTAGAAAATGCAGTCATGTTGACCGGACCCAAAACTTAGTTAAAAGGAGATCATCAAAAGAGATCTAGACATGCAGCAAGCTCCACGGTCAGACAGCTTCTGAGAGCAGCTAGGCAGTACTGTATTCCAGAATCTTCCCTGCACTACTTAGAAGTACAAAAGAGATTGAAGCTTACATCACATTGTAATGCTCAAGAGTAGGGAACCCTCGGAGAAAAAGAGATAGATGTACATTCATTTATTCCTGGTGCGTAGGGGAATGGGTAGGCAGTTAAGGTCTCCAAGGGCTATTTTAATCACAATACTGCTTTAAAAATCTGAGGTTGACATAGTTTAGCTACTTCTAGAGATTAATTTAGACATCGGGTAAAGTCAGTCTCATTCTTACGTACAAATGCAAGGAAATTAAGCTCTAAAAGCATGTATACGTTGTCTTTTAAACTACACGTTTAAAAAAAAAACTGCTTGCGGTTTTGTAAGAATTATACGCCAATCAACCTTTCATCATTTTTTTTTTCCAAGTGAGTCTTTAAAATTGCCAAGTTATGTTTTGTTTTTGTTTTTGTTTTTTTTAAGGAGTGGGGGGGGTCTCTGTAGATTATAGATATAATTTATTGTGATAATAAATGGCTTCCTGTTCGAGACCTCATTTCCAGGTGCAGGATCTGTGGCAGATTTATTTCACAGATGTACATTTACATGCATTTGTTGAATTGTTGCTAGAGAGGACCCGATTTCTGAAAAATCTAGTATTTTTCACTGTGGGCATTATGATGCAATCTGCTGCAACCAAAAAGGGGGCTCTTTGGTCATTGCAAGTTTTATTTTCTATTTATATAATGTCTAGCTTCAATTATTTTGCCAAATTTAAATCTTCTCTTTGTGTTTACTATTGGAATTTGAAAATAACAATCCTCTATCACAATGTAGAATGGTGAAATAGCCCATGGATTTTAAAGACTTCTTACCTAAAGCTACAGGAAGAAAGCTTTAAAATAAGCAGAGAAATATTAAAGGAAGCCCATTAATTCTTTTGCATTAAATGAAGATGAGTTAAGAGTTAGAATATAAGACATAAGAGAAAGGAAGTAATCTTACCATGAATTATATCTGGAGATAATTATGCTTAAGAAGAGTAATTTTTTCATAGTGTTTTTTTCTTTTATCTAATATTCATGATATCCTTAATTTTTTAAGGTAAAGGAAATAGCAAAGGGACAAATAAATATATTATCAAAACTAGAGGATTATCTTGATTTGTATTTCCTAGAACATGAAGAGAGGTTAATTACAGACTTTTACTTCATAATACTGAGGAAATGAGAGGATTATAGCAACACTTTCTTCATTTCATCTTAAAACAAAATTTTTAAGGTGAGGAAAGAAAGATTTTACGCACATATTCTTGGCATAGGGAATGCATGATTTTAAGGGCTCTTTCCTCACAGAGGAATTTACAGCAACATAGAATAGCTGTACTCAAGCAGTTTTTCAATCCAGAGAAATTTATAGCGTCTTGGTGTTGTGAAATTAATAACAGAAACAGTAAGCACTGAGTTTTTATTTTGGAGTTCCTCAGATCTGAGTTCAAATTCTAGAATCACGTTGATAGCTTTTTCCTGTCATGAATCTGTTAAGAACATAAGCTAAGAATGTAGCATGAGAAATGATCTTGAACAATTATTAAACTCATCAAAGCTTTTTATCCTTGTCCATAAAATGGGAAGAATACATACCCTCCCTTAGTTCTTAAGAGGCTTAAGAATTCTGCAACATACACCCACACAGTTCTTGGCTCGGTGTTGACACATAGTAGGTGCGCAGTGCCTCGCTCCCTTCCCTTCTTTTTTTCCTCTTATATGAAAGGGATTACCTTAAAACTGACTAGAACACTCAAGAATAAATTGACTCAAGCATAAATTGTCCGTATTGATGCCTTAAACCCACTGAATAAGGCCCTTTGCTTTCTTTTAGGAAGGACAAAGGAGAGCTACAGTGCCTGCCCATAGTAGGAGTTGAGTAAATGTTTATTGATCGAATGAAAAGAATGTGATTTTTAAAAACAATGAGCGAATAGCTAAGGCCAACATTTTTCAAGTCTGGGGAAATTGTCACGTAGACATATAAAGGTATTCTTTAAGTTGCCCCTTTTTAAAACAGCTTTAGATTTATAAATTTAGTGTGCAAATTAGAGAGTGGCAGATACGCATTTCCTCTGATGTTATGATTGTGATTTACAAGTTAAGAGTGCAAATGGGCATTCCCCCATAGCCTTTTCTGGGATAAATCCAGCCAAGACATGAAGCAGATGATGGTGGATCGGCAAACTCTTTTCTATGCAAAGAGAAACCAGATGCGCAAGTGGCTGGAATGCACCTGCCAGCAAACTGAGATAAGCCTGTCTGGATTGTCCTCTGTGAAGAATCTGGGTGTTGTAAACAGGTCCTTTGCATGGGCATTGAACAGTAACAAAAAGGAAGGTGGAAGAAAATTAAATTCTTCGACAAAATGGTTAATTTTTACATGTCGTATTTAATTACGTGTCAAAATATCATGTTCAGACAGGTGGAGGATTTCTGCATTTCAAAGTGAATAAGGAATAAAGAGTAGAAAATTACATCCAGAGACATATGCAAGAAATGAGCAAGAGCTACACCTCCAAAATGGCCAGTTCACCATTCAGACCAAGGGCAGAGGAACAGAATTCTTAGAAGAGACCAGCTGGCATCTTATGCTTAGAATAAAACCATCATAGTTGCTGTATTAAATTAAACCAGATAAGTTGTGCAGAGCAAAGTGAATCAGCTAGGCTTTCTCTTTTAGAATTTTCTAATTGGCAGTCTCAGTGGTCATCAATTAAGTATTCCTACATCAGATGTTTTATACTATCAGATTCTTTGATTAGAAAATCCTCTTCAGTTTTCTATTATTAATCTCTAAGGAGATAAAAATCTAATAACTTTCTACTCCATGATCACTATTTTAGATATTTCCATAAAAGGCAAAAAAAAAAAAAGGTAGAATGGTAGTTCAGAAAATTGAACAACATAACTTTTTTTACTTATAAAAATAGATATTTTTTAAATTGTTTAAATTCCTGGAAATTAAGTTTTTAAAAAAATTTTTGTTGTTCAAAGATAACTTTTAGAGGAAAATTGGAGGTTAAAGTCTACCTCAAGAGCCTGGTGGTATTTTTTTTTGACAATTTGACCGAAATTTCTTCCACTGGAACAAAAGGAAAGAAGTCGACTCTTAAACATTGTTTGAGATGAGAAATACCTTTTATAGGTGTATTCCGTATCATGTCCTTTGTCAGATGAATTTTCCCTTGTTATTCCAAAAATGAAGTGCTGTGTTGAATTTCTTGAGGGCAAAGTAGGATATTGATTGGGGCAAATGTTAGAAATTCTGTTGTTCACTGAAGTTGTTGCCCTGCTTGCTAAACTCGACACTATTCTGAGATACTCTATGGGTTACGAAAGCATTATTCTTTGAGAAGTTCTGGCCGTAAAAAAACGTGTGCATGGACCTGAAAAATCACCTTGTGTCCATCCAAGTAGTAGAGCAGAGATTCATTCTAAATGAAAGTTGCCATGTGGTTTTGTGCATGTAACTGCAATTGACACCTTTTTCCTTTCAGTTACTGTTTTAAAAAGGGACTGTGTGAGAAGGCCCTTTGGAGAGCCGAATTGGAACAGCATTATGAACCCTGGACTGTGTGCTCGTGCAACGCTGTAATTTGCAAACATATGTCCTCTGTTCAATAAACGTTAACAGCTTTCACCGCGGTTCCCGCCTTGACTCTTTTGTGATCGTTTACATTTCGATGAATGGGACAGAGTATGTGCGTTATTTAAATGGACAATATATAAATGTTTAGGGTACTGGAGCATTATGGTTAGCATGGGAAATCAGAGTGCGACCTCAGAAGAAAGGAGAAAACCAGACTTCCCACACTGCCTGCAAAATGCAAATAAATCCTTAATGATGTTTGCTTGGATGCTTTTGTGTGATGGTTATATACATGTATGTTGTGGCTTTCTCCCTTCTGCCCCCACCCCGCTTCTGACTAAAAAAATACTTCTGAGGGTGATAGCATGCGATTCTGTGCCAGTAATTGTGGCCCCACCCCCTCAGTGGGAGGTGGGGTGGTGGTGTATATTAGGTGGTAGGCAGGGTCATATGTGGAGTTTCTCCGTATGGGATCCTGCTGTGGCTGCCAGAGTCCCTGAATCTCCCCCCAAAGGTTGTTGTGATTCAACCATAGATAAGCAGCATCTCAGGGGTCCTGAGACCTAAAGATTTGAATCCCAGCCTTACTACTTTCTTCCTTCAGGACCTTGAGCAAATGGAGTAATGTTTGTAAATGCTTAACACGATAATTAGCACATGATAAGCAGCCCCGAACATTAATTCAAAGAAGTTTTGTAATAGTGTTTTGGGTTCTGTATAAATGGCATCATGTGATATGTGTTGATGATGACGAATAGCTGTTTTTATTCACGCTGAATACAAGATGAAAGGAAAGTAAATTTGAAGCAAGGAAGATGTGGAGTAAATATTAGGAAGCAATAGCTACATTTTTGATTTTTAGAAATGAAAAGGGACCTGAGGATGTCCTAGATGGATTCAGAAATTGTGTAGTTAAGACACTGAGGAGCCTAGAGTGCGTGGCACACCCGCCGTGACATTGGGCTGGTGATAGACAGTTGAGGTTATTCCCAGGTCCTCTAATCCCAGCTTTTTGTCTGATGTCAGATCCTAGAAAGTATACCTAAGATATCTGACATCTTCAAAAAAAAAGACCCATCTTTCTATACTGTCCTAAATTTCAACTTAGATTCATGGTTTTCAAGACATAGCCTTAGAATACTTTTGTTCATAAACTAAAGCTCCAACCAGCCCCAGGGTTCTGCAGGGGCCAGCATTATGGTATGAAAACCTAATCTGTCAGCTCTAAAATCGTATGCTTCAAGACTTCGTTGATCTGTCAGCAAAAAAGTCAATAATAGAAAAGTCAGTAATATTGGTGAACAGCACTAAAAATGTATTTTTAAAAAAGGGAAAATGCGAGCATGCAGTAGAAATCCCGAGTAAGGAGCGTTTGATAAAGAGTAGGATGGTTTATATCATAAATAAAATCACTTGACCTAAGGCAGCCTTTAAAGTCTGTCAACTGAATCTGGAAAATGAATACCTTTTAGTCTCATTCCAGGTCATACGCTGTCCCACTGAGGACTTTTTAATTTAAAAGAGGAATCTTGAACAATTTTAAGTGAAAAACTTACTTCCCTCCCTCCCCTACCCTAGAATTACTCTGAGGACAGAGTGCCTTCATGTAATTATGGACACTTTTTTGGCCCACCTTCTCTACTTTATTATATCCATGTACCGTTAACAGGATGTCTGTGGAATCTCATCTGTCTCTTGGTTGAAAAATGAGCACCAGTCATGAACTGTATATATTCCGTGTGCATTCTTTTACATCCGCTGAGCTCCATCAATTTAACTTCAACTTCATTTTGGAAATTAATCAATCTACATAATAGCATTTGCAAAAATAGCCATTTTGAGTGAAGAATATACATTTAATTTCTTTCTAAATCCTGACTGATAAATCAGAAGCGTTGAATCCAATCCAGTTTTGGTTTTCTTGGTGAGTAGCTATCTAACCACTTCTTTTTACCCCTTTGCTGCTCTCACGTCTGTAAAAAAGTCCAGTGAACAGTGTTACCTAAACACACCCTGTGAAAGGTCTGGGAAACAGATGGTATCTGTGAATACCATAATGCCCTTTAGAAGAAAGTCACAGAGCAATATGGTCTGGTTTTTTACTATGACCTCCCCGAGGCTGTGAGCACATCTGGTTCACCCCCAATAGAGTTGTTCCCGGCTTAGTACTTCTGTAGTTCTGGTGTATTTTCTGGCACATTTTAGGTGTTCAATAATATTGTTGAATGAATGAAGAACCAAGTGAACTTTCTCACGTGCCTAAGGAAACTGAACACTGAAGTTGTATCAGTTGGTTCTACCAGGGCATTTCCTGGTCTCAGGGAATTTGCAGGAACTCCATGCCCTTTGTGTTTGAAGGAGAGCATGCCTTTCACACCAAGAAGCGGGAAACCAAAGTTCTTTTTATCTAGAAGTTCACCTTGAGGTGTGGTTTTGTTGTTATTCAAGTCCTCTGGCTTTCCTGTTTCCTTTTATGTAAAACTATAAATGCAAATATTTTATAAAATAAAAATTTACATGCTCATTTAGGTTTTCTTTTGCAGAAATGAATTAAATACTATAATTTGTGAAGGCATCTGGAAGTATTAAAATGACACAGTATTTGAATTATGATTTTCTTTTGGCTGTATTTTCCTAATCTGAATTGTGGAGGGATATCACCTATTCCTGCAATTAAAGCTTACAAAATATCAATCTATTCTTGCGATTAAAGCTAATCAAACTATGATGAATATACTTATCATATGCAAGCTAGTGTATGGTGTGCTACTAGACAACATACAAAGATATTTTGATAACCTATCCTACAAATAGTAACTTCCCTCTTTGTTGCATTTTGGACACACTGCCTTTTAGATATATTTAATATAAATATATGACCCATGGTTTTGTCCTTGGAAATGATTATTTCTTCCCTAAAGATTATGTTTACCTCCTACCATTAGAAAGGCAAAAAAAGAGTGGATTATTTAAGAATAGTCATTCCACGAGTGATATAAACAGGTCGGGGGAGGGATAGATTGGGAGTCTGGGATTGACATGTACACACTGCTATATTTAAAATAGATCACCAATAAGGACCTACTGTATAACACAGGAAACTCTACTCAATATTCTGTAATAACCTAAATGGGAAGAGAATTTGAAAAAGAATAGATATATGTATATGCATAACTAAATCACTTTGTTGTACACCTGAAACTAATGCAACATTGTTAATGAACTATGCTCCAATTTAAAATAAAAATTTTAAAAAAACAGTCATTCCAGGGTTGTTCCGACTGGATTTGAATCCCAGAGAGCACTGAGAATTACAGTCACTTGATCTAGAAGGAAAATTGTGACTCTACAATGGTCACATGTCTTTCTTCTGTTCTGTTGATATGTGTGGATCACGTGGAAGGAAGGGAAGAACATTAAGGCTTTGGAATCACAAAGACCTGGATGCAAATCCCAGTTCCCCACGCCGGGCTCAGTGACCGTAGGCAGGTCACTGAACTCTTTCAGGCCTGTTTTGCCATCTGAAACGTGAGGTTAATAAAACCCCCTCAAAGAGGTCTTGTGGAAATTGAACAAACTAACCTGTAGCCAATAGAAGGTCTTGTGTTGAAGGAACACGAGTCCTTACCACAGATCTGGTGGGCAATATTGGCAGGTAGGAAGTAGAGATGCAGGACATAGAAGAACAATTTGTGACTCATGAACTAAAATTGTATTCCAGATCTGTTAGAAAAAAGCTTACCGCCTTGATTACAGACAACAACATTAAAACAGATAGTTGTCATGGGCTTCCCAGGTGGCGCAGTGGTTGGGAGTCTGCCTGCTAATGCAGGGGACGTGGGTTCGAGCCCTGGTCTGGGAGGATCCCGCGTGCCGCGGAGCGGCTAGGCCCGTGGGCCACAGTTGCTGGGCCTGCGTGTCTGGAGCCTGTGCTCCGCAACGAGAGGCCACGATAGCGGGAGGGCCATGCACCGCGATGGAGAGTGGCCCCCGCTTGCCGTGGCTGGAGGAAGCCCTCGCACAGAAACGAGGACCCAACACAGCCAGGAAAAATAAATAAACAAATAAATAATTAAAGATGCTAATAATTAAAAAAAAAAACACAAAAAAACGTATAGTTGTCAACACTTTAAAGGATATTTAATATGGTACCCAGGACAGTTCAAAGTACTTTGCATGTATGTTCTCTTTTAATCTTCCCGACAACCCCATGAGGTAGATGTTATCATTATTTGCCCTCTACAGCTCAGGAAACTTAAGTAAAGATGGGTTTTTGATAATTTCCCCGAGGCCACACAGCCAGCAACCAGGAAAACCGGAATTTGAATCTCAGTCGTGTAACTTTAAGTCTCTCCCCTTAACCTTTATTTACGGTTTATGGGGCCAAATTATTATGAGACCAAACATAAGGGCCATAAATTAAGAAGTAGGAGAGGGCAGGAGGATGAGAGTAGGGTTTATCTTAAAAGAGGGAGTGCTTGAGGGGTCAGGAGACAAGGTGAAGAAGGTGTGAAATGTATTGCAAGTCTTAGGTGCCATAAAGGGTAAGACCGCTAGTAAGTGCCACTGAGAAAGAAGAAATGTTCAGCTGGTACACGATACTGCTTTTCCATTAAGATTTTTATTTGCAACTTATTGACAGAGCTATCTTAGACTTATTTATACATAGATGTTTATGACTTATCACTCAGACATACATAACTATAAAAGTAAAGTTAAGCAAGTATGAGGTAATCCTTCAGCATTTTTCTAGGCAGACCCTTCTGAGTCACTTTTGGACTCGGGTCCATCCTCACAGTGTCATGGTCGGCAGGAGGATGGCTAATGCAGCCTGTCTGAGAGCACTTCTGTCATCTCTGGATTTCATCCAAACCCTTCTACGAGTTTAGATGCTGGTACTATCTTGATCTTACTTGACTGCAGAAGGTTTCCAGACAGCGTCTCATTCTTTTTTCAAATGGTCATTAAGTGGTTTGTAAGCTGAAATGTGGGCTTGCGGCTCTGCAGTTGTGCCACCAGGAGTGGCATCCGCGTTGGCATACATGCACCTAGGGGCAACTGCATCGCTCGCTAGCCGCTGGTCAACATCAGCTGTAGCTCCCCCTCCATTGTTCTCAGCCCTGGTGTCGTTGAAATGTGACAAAGTGTGCGTTCAAATCCACAAAATATACTTGTGTGTTAAGTTATAAGGAAAGTTAGACCACCTATCTCATTTTACTTTATGTTCCTCTACTTTGTTGATAATTATATATTAGTAATTTTGTCTGTAACTACCTTAGACTCAATAAGAATTTCTTTCGACTTTTTTGTCGTTGAGCCTGTGCTAGTATTATTCTCCAGTGGCTCTCTGACATGATTTACCCCATAGTCACATAATACATATTGGTAAATTTGGCTTACTGTATTCCGTATCTCATGGGGATCTCTGGCTCGTGGAGAGTCTGTAAACAATGATTTATATACTATTTTATAGAATTTATCACCTTCACCCATGGAATGATAATTTTTATTTGAGTCCTTTAACAATGATGCCCCATTATAGAGTTAACCATCATAGCACCAATGTACCTGCCCACTGTTGGAAGCAGGAGTTTGTTCTCACTAAGGCTTCAGGGTAAGAAATACTCTCTACTGTAGTTAGAATTCCAAGTGGCAGCTCATAATTTACCATTTGACATTTAAAAATTAGGACCCTGTTAAAATATTTGAAGTTTCTAAATGTCTTCAGGAGCTATTAGGCTTCCATTCCTTGTGCTCAGAGTATTATGGGTGGTGTGGCAGAAAGAGGGTGGGGCCTTGGGACCAGGAAGAAAGGAATACCAAACTCCCTACTGAGTGGCCTTGGTAAAAAGACACCAAGTGCTTTCACTGGTCAGAGCAAGGTATATACAAATTCCATTTAATTCTTACGATAACCCAATAAAGTAATTGCTGCTACTACTCCATTTTACAGATGAGGAAACTAAGACTCAGAGAGTTTTTAAGTCCCTTAGGAAATTTATTTCACCTCTTTCATTCTAGGTGTCCTTAGATTTATAAAAGTGATTATTTGTGAGTACTAGTCATATCCTGAAAACACACTGCATATATCAGGTGCTTGAAATGGAAACTAATTTTATTACACTGGTTTTTAATTGCTTTTCTCCTCCTCCATGCATGCCCTAAGGTGTAATAATTTGCCACTTGAAATCGCCTCATACATTCTGAGAGGAAAAATAAACATTTTGGAATTTTTGATCCCCCCAAACCGTTTTCTGTTACACATATTGATTTTCCATGTTTTGTCTTAAGTGATTGATAACCTTTAATTTTTTTAAACTTTTTATTTTATGTTGGAGTATAGTTGGTTAATAATGGTGTGTTTGTTTCAGGTATGCAACAAAGTGATTCAGTTACACATATACATGTATCTATTCTTTTTCAAGTTCTTTTCCCATTTAGGTTATTCCAGAATATTGAGCAGAGTTCCCTGTGCTATACAGTAGGTCCTTGCTGGTTATACATTTTAAATATAGCAGTGTGTACACGTCAATCCTTTTTTTTACTCAGGCAGAAAACCCAGTAGGCAGCTTCATACCGAAGTCCAAACATTTCTAAATGTTTGTGAATATTCTCCATGATGCCTCAACTGAAGGAATTTAGTGACCAAATATTTTTTAATTGGACCTTTGGGTGACAAAACCTAATATCTTCTGTACTTTTCATGAACCAATGATCATCCAGTTAGATACATAACAAACTATAACTTCCAATAGTTCCTATCTTGATAAAATCCCAGTGTTAGCATTAGAAATATTCCCTTTAGAAAATTACTTCAATGCCCCAACAAAATACAAAACAGGGTAGTATTTATATACATATTAAGACAAAGAAGTCCATTCAAGAATTTGATAGATATAATTGATTAACGCATAGTTTTAGGAAACATTAAAATCATTGCCTTAAGTTTTTGAGCCTGTCTTCTTTCCTTCCTTCTTTATCTCTCTTTCTTGGAAGTGACAACAAAATGAACCAAATATATCTCTTTCAGCCCACAAGTCCTATTCATCTGCTTTTATTTTTCTACGCTTTAATCTCCTTCCAAGTACATTCAAAGAATAAGTAAATATATTTTCTGAAAATCTTGGCACATTTCCTAGATTTTGGAGGGAGGAAAGTGTTGGTAAAAAAAGTGATTTTTGAATGAAAAATTAAATCTCTTTTAGATTTAAAATCTCCAGAGACATCATTGATGTAAACCAAAATAGCTATTGGTAGTAAGGAAAATAGCTAGGTTGTATGTGATTTTGATGAATGAGTTTTAAAACATGTAGCAACTAAATATATATATATAAATCTAGTGTTTAGTGTTTTTATAACACAAACCATAGTGTCATCTCAACCAATAATTGGAAAAGAATAAACCAATGAGGCCTATATTCTAACATTGAGTATACTATTTAAAAAGTCCAGTCTATCAACATAATAGGTCCGTTAAATGCAATGTTGGGAATAAGGCAAAGCATCTGTGTCATACAATGAGGAGAAGTTGGAAGACATTTACAAAGCCTACTTCAAGGAGTTACATACAACTGACAGAATAAGGAAGGACAAGGAAGTGCTGTGAATTAAGTTTACTGCCCATCGGAAGAAGTTCATTGCCCTTCTGCTTTATAAGGTTTTTGAATCTTGCCTTTAGATTTTTTGACTCTAATTAATAGTTGCTTAAGGTTTAATCATTTTGATACTCTGCTGCTTAGTTGTGGTGTTAGTAGAATGTTTAGGGTCTACTTATGTATAATTTACCTGGCTTCATAAACAGCAAATAATGTTCAGCAGCTAAAATGCTATGCCCATTTTCATTCCCACCTCCCAAAAGAAGAGTGACCTTAAGTTAGGAGGGTAACCTGCACTGGGTAATGCACCTCTCTGCTCACCTTGGAGATACTGAGGGAGCTTTTAACTCACATCAGTTATTAAAAAACTGCATGAGAGGGACTTCTCTGGTGGTCCAGTGATTAAGACTCCACACGTCCACTGCAGGGGACATGGGTTTGATTCCTGGTCGGGGAACTAAGATCCTGTGTGCCGTGTGATGCAGCAAAAAACAAACAAACAAACAAACAAAAACTGCATGAGAATAAATATTTCTTCACAATAAAGGATGAGTTTATTTTTTGCGTGATTCAAAAATAATTCTGAGGCATTATCTAGTCACAGAAAAAAGTTAAGCATGAGTCTCCCCTTGATGGTAAAGGTTACAGTAGACATAGAGAGTGATAAATATTAATAGGCTGTAGTCCACATCCTGTAGTTAAAAATGCTTTCAAACGTTTTGGAGTTAATGGCCACAGGAAAAACATATGGCAGAGGTTGAAAGTCGTTTGTGGGTAATAATCGTTCATATTTTATAGATAGCATCAAGAGTAGTATCTTCAAAGTGAAAAAATCAAACCTATCCACACTTATTACAGATGATAAAACACAGTGCAAAGAAAAGAAAACACAAAAATCAGTGGAAAGAAAAGAGTTAGATGTGGGTTTGAATTCCTTTCTGCCACCTAAATCCATGTGGCCCTGGGCAAGTTACCTCACCTATGTCAGGATTATATGAACTATTTGTGTAGTTCTATTCATATAGTAAGTGCCCAATAAATGTTAGTTAGCAGTTGTCATCAGAATTCATTTTCATATTTGACAACTATACTGTTACGATTGTGTGATGAACCAAGGCCCATTTCCTAAACGATGCTGTTTAAGGAGAACTTATTGAGCAGTATGCCCACAGGTACCACACTGGGCTCAGAGGGGACCACAAGGAAGAATGAACAAAGGATTTACTGTGTATAGGAGGAGATGGCGTGCAGAGGATTCAAACTCCATCAAAACAAAATGGCACTAGTGCCAAGTAAATTCCTAGGACATGATGAGAAGTAAAGAGATGTGTATGATTTAGATGAACAGTCTTAACAGGTGGGTAGGATTTTGATTATTGGGGGATTGGAAGAAGAGTGAAGTGGGGAGGGATTCCCAGATGGGGGAGCTGCATGAACAGAGGACTAAAGGGATGAAAGTGTGTGGTGTTTGTGGAGGAAAGGATGTTGGCCAGTGGCTCTGGAGCCTAGGAACCTAGGACAGATAGGTGAATAAGAGGAAGATATGTCTGTCATAGCTTGGAAGCAGGTCTCAGATCCTTAAATATTATACTAAGAGGACATGTTTTATTTTGTAGGCTGAGTCTTTTCAAGCTTTTCTTTCTCGAGGTGTACGGCTGGATGGCATTCACACGCACAATGTATTTTCATGTGACAAATATGTATTGATTCCTTACTCATGCCAGGCACTGTTCTAAGTGCTAGGGAAAACTGGACATAATCCTGCCATCATGGAGAGTGTATTTCTAGAGAAATATAGGTGTGGGTCATTTAGTGGCTATTCCTTTCGTCTTTAACTCAAGAAGGCATATTAGAATGCAAATCCATGATAATGTGGTTATGATAGGAAGAGCCTAGTGCATAAAATTGCTAATTATGCACAAACTGCTGCTTTATATATATTTGTCAGCAGATTACTGGTACACTTAAAATCCATGCCAGCTCTTCTGAGCGTCTGACAACTGCCGCTCAGGAGGGAAGAGATGTGATCTGAGAAGAAACCAGAGGATGCTAATATTAAGGCTAGTCTTGACTTCCCTGGCGGTCCAGTGGTTAAGACTCCACGCTTCCACTGCAGGGGGCACGGGTCCAATTCCTGGTCAGGGAACTAAGATCCTGCATGCTGCATGGTGTGAAAAACAAACAAACAAAAGGCTAGTCTTGTGAGCACCATCATTCCATGAATTCACAGGCAGCCCTTCCCTGGGCTTCCCCTGAGACTTGCTCCTACTTGTTTGTCAGCACCACCTTTATACCATACAGGCTAAAGGCGCAGCTCCTGACAGAGCAGATCCGCCACTGGCCTTTTCCTCTCATTCAATCTTACCTCTCTTTGTTTTAGTTACCATTCTCATTTCTGTAATTATATTTTTCTGGGTCAGCACTGTCAGATAGCACTCTCTGCAATGACGGAAATGTTTTATTCTGCACCGTTCAATACAGTAGCCACTAGCCATACGTGACTGCTGAGCGTTCGGATTATGGCTTGTGCTACTGAGGAATGCAACTTTAAATTAAATTAAATTTAATTAACTTACATTTAAATAGCCTTAGGTGGCTAGCAGTAACATATTAGACAGTGTAGATCTAGACGTTCGTAAAAAATGTCCAATGCCGTGTTCTACTTCCTTGACAATCATGTATCTGGCAAATTTTTCTAGTTTTCAAGTACCTGGAATTCTTTTTTGCAGCCAATCTATGATTTTTTTATTTTTTTTTTAATTTAAAATTCTCAACTAGATCGAGGAGCAGGAGAGTGACATTGCTATTTGCTCTTTGTCTATACGTGGTCTTCCGGCCATAGTAGCAGGCAGGAAAGAGATGCCAGCTCAGGGGTACAGCGCTGCTGTGGCTTTTTATTTTAATCTACCTCTTGCCAGTCTCTAGCCAAGGAAAAGAACGTTTTTTTTTCTTCTTCTCTTTTCTAAACAAGCTACCTCAGGGTAAGAATTGCAAGAGAGAAGAGGTAGTTCTGTTTAGACAAAATGGTACCCTGCAAAGTGATATGGTTCCTCTTCACTGGCTCCTGGTTTTTAAGGGATGTGGGGTGAAGGAGAGGGAGGGGTCACATATGACCTGACAGGCAACTCCATGTGTGGTGCCATTCATTCACGAAGGGTGCACAAGAGAAGAAATCCATTAGCAGGGCCAGGGAGGTGATGCGCTCCAGTTTGGACATGTTGAGTTGGAGGTCTTTGTGGTGAGATGTGCAGTTGGATGGGGGATGTATGTCTGCACCTCTGGAGAGTGATCTGTTCTGGAGATAAATGCCTGGGGGTCATTGGCATATGCTAATTAAAGCCACAGGAAAGATAAGATGGCCCAGACACTGTGAGAAAAGGAAAGGAGTAGAGACAGCACATAGCCACAGCATCAGTACTTACGTGATTGATGAAGAATAGCAGCTTTGAACGAGGTAGGAGGAAACAACCAAGAGAAGACAGTCACCAAAGACAAAAGGAGAGACAGTTTCAAGAAAAAGAACATTTGACAGTGTCATGTGCCGTGGAAAGGTCCAGTTAAGGAGGGACTGAAAAGTAGCCATTAGATGAAGCCACATGACATGGAAAGTAGAGACTCCAGTGAGAACGGGTGACACAGCTTTGAGGGATGGGTAGGAGGTGAGAAAACAAGGACAGCAAGTATGTTCCACTACTCAGGAAAAGTTTGGTTGTGATGGGGAGAGAGCTGGAATGGCTGTAGCTGAGGGAAAGTGAGACGGGTGGAGAGGTCTTTGGATTTGGTTTTGTTTAGTTCTAAAGGTAGATTAGAGTTGGCTCAAGCTGAGGGGTCCATAGAGAGGGGTTGAAGGTGTGATATGGGAAAGGAAGTGAGCAGATCATCCAGGGAGGGGGCTCATGAGAAGGGGGGATGGTTGGGGTCCAGGAACAGGTGGAGGGGGAGACATCAACCTTAGGCAGAGAGAGGGGTGACTTTCAGTCTAAGATGGAAAGGACCGGTGTGGCCACGGGTGAGTTAAAAGGCTCAGTAGATGGTGAGAAAGTCCTGTCTGAGCGCTGGCTTTGCCAAAACTAGTTTTATGTCTAAGATTCTCTGTATCCCTAAAGTGACCTTTATATTTACCCTAATAGAAATATGCTCATAAAGAGTCCCCATCCAAATCAGCTGTGCTTCTGAAGTTGGTCTAGGGTTTATGAAAGAGACGGGTTCCCTGTCATCTGCAGGACTCAGCAGCAAGCAGTCCTGAGGCTCTAAAATCAAGAGGAGCTCGGACTTCCCTGGTGGCGAAGTGGTTAAGAATCCGCCTGCCAGTGCAGGAGACATATGTTCGAGCCCTGGTCTGGGAAGATCCCACGTGCTGCAGAGCATCTAAGCCTGTGCGCCACAACTACTGAGCCTGTGCTCTGGAACCCGCGAGCCACAACTACTGAAACCCGCGTGCCTAGAGCCTGTGCTCCACAACAAGAGAACCCACCGCAATGAGAAGCCCGCGCACCGCAACAAAGAGTAACCCCTGCTCGCTGCAACTAGAGAAAGCCCGCGCGCAACAGTGAAGACCCAACGCAACCAAAAATAAATATCAAATAATAAATAAATTTAAAAAATAAAATAAAATCAAGAGGAGCTCTAGGTATCCCCCTTGAGTAAGTTAAAAGCTGGAAGCGAGCACAATAATTGTTTTGGGTTTTCCTCTCTGCAGTTTGTATTGCAAATGTGTGGTTTTAATTTAAAAAACTCTACAAAAACGCATCCTTGAGTTTCTAAGGTGCAGAGCCCTAAAAGCTGTGAGCTATGCTTTGGATTGGATCAGCACTGCAGCCAGAGGCCCAGTGTTAGAAGCGCCTGTTTGTGTGAGACAGGGGTCTGTGGTGCCTGCCTGGCTGGCTGCTTTGGTGCACAGCTGAAGCCGTCATTGTCTTCCCAGGTGCTAGAAAACACAGTTGCTTCAGGCGGATGGGGTGGGTTGGGATCTGGGTGACATCAGCTTCTGAGAAAGTCTTATTATGCAAAATGAAAATATGACTAAACATTAAAATACTTAATGATTTCTTAAAATAACATACCCTTTTCATTACATAAAAACTGTATGTAAAATATCCATATCTAGTTTTAAACATAAACATTTCATTACGTGAATATTTCTCCAGTATGAAACAGAGCAGCTGTTTCTCCAGATGCCACATCAGGGCTCTGGAGGGAATAGTTACTCAGTCCAACACCACAGTTAGTTAGATATTGAAAGAAATACTACTACAAGATATATCTGGTCTAATCAGTAAGCCTCAGTGAACCAAAATTTAAACACACAGCATGGAATTAATGTGAGAATTTGGATTACATTCTAAACAAGGGAAATGTAATTGCTATGCTTCTGTGCTTATCACGTTGTAATTTTTATTATTTAAAACCTATTAAGGATCCATCACAAGGAACCCTCTTTGTTTTTCCTACAATCAGTTGTCATTGTGGCAGCCAATTGTTTTGAGAGAGAAAGTATAACATTATTATTTATGGGAGAGCTGACACATACGATCCGTATATTTAGCTGACTCTAATATTCCTGGGCCAGCATATTAAATCATATGCGTAGCTACTTGAAAGATAGATCCAGAAGGTTATAGGTAATTTTTATGCAGGAACCATCAGCCCTATACTGAAGTGAAAAACTACTCATAAAGTAGTCTGTAACCTATTGCCATTCCGCGAGGAGTGGTAAAATGAAGAGCAAGAGAAATTTATGGAAGGATTCCGTTGCTCTAGAATGAGTTACCTGATAATTATGTAAAACAGTGGATTTTTAAAAACCCTGCAAAAATTGGCAAGTTACCTGGAAGAAGTTTATTAGAAAAAAACTAGTTGATTTTTTTTTTTTTTTACAAATGAAAACTATGTCTCTGGACTATTCTTCTGTTTCTAAAATGTATAAAGATAAAATGTTCAATTGTACTGCCAAGTTAAAAAAAAGTCCTTAAAATGCTCTAACATACTCTGAAGCATATAGGATTTCAGTAAAAATTTATATAGTCTATCCATGTAGGAAAAATACTGGAAGGTCAAATGGCAGTATGTAATAATTTTTATCTCTGATTGGTATGATTATAGGCATTGTTATGATTTTTCCTTTATTAATGAATATTAGCTCTGAGCTTGTATTACTTCCATGATTACTAAAACACAACCCACCAAAAAAAACCCCTAAGTGTTTCACACACTTTTATAGAGAGTTCATGAACACCATTCAGATGTTCTTGACTAAGGACTTCCTTTCGTTTCTCAAAGAACTGTCATTTGTCTTTACATTATATTGGATTTATAACGGAATTCTTTAATCTCTGTAATTTGATACACCGCTTCTTTAACTCTTTGCCACTCATGTTCCTTATCCTAAGATACCAAAGACCACAGCACTGGTTTCAAGCAGGGCTCACTTAGCCTGAAGCTGCCCAGAGCCCAAGTCTTCCACCTGCTTTTCCAGCCCAGCCAGAGCTGATCTGGCCTCACAGCTGCTGCTCTGGCCAGTTCCTGGCCCACACCCCTCTCCTTATTACTGCATGAGAAGCCCAGGGGCCATGCCAGGCGGTGTGGGAACATAGCTTTGGATGACATTTGTTCCCCTGATTCTACACAGTGTCTTATCACTGATGAATTATTATATAAATTACAGTTATATACATATTTTGTTAGTGTAACATACCTTGTTAGAGTAAGTAAATGAGGACACATATTTATTGTTAAGTGTTTCAAGCAACTAATTAGATTAGCCCTGTGAGTGCCTGGCAAAATGTAACTTGTTTGTTATCTTTGGCAGCATCAGTTATAAAACCCTTATTAGAAAATGTGACAGAAAGGAGAAAAAGAGCATGAGAGAAAATCGTTGACTTCACAAAAGTAGCTTGCTGGTAGAAATAGATGTAGCAAATCAATTGTTCTTTATATCATCAAGGATGTATAAATGTATGGTTATACTAAAAGTATTTGTGGGGGGACTTCCCTGGTGGCACAGTGGTTAAAAATCCGCCTGCCAATGCAGGGGACGTGGGTTCAATCCCTGGTCTGGGAAGATTCCACATGCCGCGGAGCAACTAAGCCCGTGAGCTGCAGCTGCTGAGCCTGCGCTCTAGAGCCCGCGAGCCACGACTGCTGAGCCCGCACGCCCTGGAGCCCATGCTCCACAACAAGAGAAGCTACTGCAATGAGAAGCCTGCACACTGCTACGAAGAGTAGCCCCCGCTCGCCACAACTAGAGAAAGCCTGCACACAGCAACGAAGACCCAACGCAGCCAAAAAAAAAAAAAAAATTGGGGGGGGATGGGGTTCTAAAAATTGCACCCATCCACATTGACTCTATATGCTTTGCCGCCAACCTCTGATGCCCCAGCCACTTGAGTGAGCCTTTCTTATTTATGGGAGTTGTGTTGGTACAAAAGGTTGAGAACCATTGATAGTGATATAAGAATCTGGAGAATATCATGGCAACTAGATGAGGATCTGTTAATGGAGAGGGATGGAGGCCAGTGGAGGATTTTTAAACATTGAAAGTTTCAAATGAAAAGTTACAGAGATAACTCCAAATGCAGCTGTAAATATTATGAGACGGAATGGAGGAAGGAAAGGATGAGGCTGATGGAGTTATAGCATGAACCCTTCTTCCAGTGATTGTTAAGTCAGAAAACTTGCCCCCAAAGTCAATAATCAATCTCACCAAAGAGAATAAGATTTTGCTCTTAAGAGCTGTGATGGGCTAACTGCTGCTGCCTCTTATGCACTTTATGTACTAGGCAAGAACTATTAATGAGAAGGCAGCAAAGTACTCCTGTTAGTAGGTGCATTAAGTCTCTCAGGCCACTAGGAATTCATTTAATAAATTACTACTCTAGCATAAGAGATCTCTCCTTAATAGCCTGAAAAAGTGTTCCAAAGGAGTAGCGATTTACTTCCTTCTTTTCAGGAGGAACAAACCCCATTATACAGTATGAAGAACCTGCCATTTCTTTGTCATTTCAAGGATTCTTATTTTTGGTCTTTAATTATGAATTTCGAAAGAACTTTGATTTTCTTAAGTCGTAACGCCATCTCAGTTTGAGAGAGAAAATATATGCATATCTTTACACCGCGAATGCAGAAAACAGCTAGCGAAAAGTGAAAATTCATTGTTGACATAAATTCTGCAGAAAGGACCACAAAAGAGATGAGTTGTAATTTAAATGAAATTTTCTTGGTGTCTCAGTTCTGAACAATGTGGTCATGACAAAAAGAAATGGGTCACATCAAAGAATGGGGTGGGAAATGAATATTAACTCGGAGCTGAGATAGCAGTCATCCTTAAGGATGGCCATCACAAGGAGCCATGATTAATTAAGGTATCTGCCAGTCATATGGGCTTGAATCATTGCTTCGAAAAGGGCGGAAAGCCTGGGTATTTACATAGGGATCATACACTCATATTCAGAGCGCTGTCACCGCTTCTCTTGGCAGCCTGTGACTTGTTGGCAAAATGTCTTCAATTATGGGCAAGCTGCCTAGTCTCATATCATCACAAACCAATTTGTTAGGATGTGTGTATTTGGAAAGCTTTGGAAACAGAAATATTTAACTTATTTTAAAAGGGTGGGGAAAAATCCTTGTGTACGTATATTCAGAAACACCCAATCTTATGAAATTTCACTCATATATTTAATAAAAATGTTTATGCCTTTCACAAGGGGAACAAACTAGAGAAGAAATATCTGTGTTAATGTTGATGATAATAGCTCTTTGGGTGTTTACAGAGAGATTGCTGAGTGGAGAGACTAGAATATTTCTGCCTGACCTCCACATTTAAACTAATCAACAATACCATGGTCTTTCTTAAGTAAGTCCACATTGCCTAGATTTTTTTTTTAATCATCATTTCCTCCATACTCTGTGAGAATAATGGGGGTTAAAGTATTAGCTATTATAATTTATATTGCAATAATATAAAGATATAAATGATATAAAGATAAACATAAAGATACAGAGTATGGAAAAGAGCCTACGGCAGCAAAAATAAAGGCCAATTAGTAAAAGAAAAGCCGAAATGAAGAAATACATTAGCATTCTTCCATTTTTCTTGCTTCTCGTCTTTCTCTTTCCAATACGCTGAAAGAAAAAAGGTTATGGGAACTAACAAACAATTATTAGTACATAAATTATGTGTTCCGTTGCTCCTCGTCTACGGTTTTATGTTACTTTAAGCTTTGAAGAAAATAGCTGCTTTTCTGCAATGTTGATTGTAACGTGAATGCCAGCAAAACGAATGTTATTTTCCCATTAGATTTAGTTATGGAGTTTAAGAGTCTTTATTTATTTGTGTGTCCACTTGTTTACTTCTTGTCTTCCCTGCTAGACTGTAAGCTTCTAAAGGGTAAGGCTTATGTCTTTTTCATCACTGTATTCCCACTACCTGCAACAACTATTATAATTCTTGCTAAAAATATTTTTTTCAATGACTCTTGAAGACATGCTGTTCTGGAAAAGTATCATCCAGTATAATAAATCTAAAATCTTGTAAAATAAATAAATATAGACAGTTAAGAGATAGTCTACATTCATGTCATAATGAATATACTAGCACAGCAGCAGGGATACACCTGCAGGCCACGGAGTTTACCATGTGATTACTTTTTCTATCGCAGCTTTTTCAAGACTTGGTGGGACTTCTCCTCTTCTACAGTTTTCCCTTCTACAGTCTGACATAGTTTGCCCCTCCCAGCCTGCCAGAGTAAGGACTTATTTTGTTCCTTAAGCTCCTAGGAGTTAGCCCCTCTTCTCTGTTTCACCTTTGAGTTTCCAGTAACAAGAGTTGAGCTGTGAGGATTCATTTCCCTGAAGGATATTCTACAACCTGGAAACTTTCCATGTTTGAAGCTTTGCATTTTGCAAAACGAATGAAGATCTGTTTGCACTTTTAAAGTTTAAACTTCTCTCTAGAGACTTCTTACAATGGTAGGTACTTGCCGTTACAAGATTTATAAAACGGAAGCAAAGAAATTAAGGTGAAACAAGCCATCATGTGAGGCAATAGAAGGATGAGGAGCAAAGACCAGGGTAAAGTTGCTTTAAATTTCCCTCATTTATTCTTGAGAGAAATTATTATATGCTAATTAACAAATCTTTGTAGGAGTCTGAAACAGCTAATTTGTTTTCAAGTATTTTAGATAAATATATGATGAATAATATTAACTGGTTTCAGACAATCATTTCAGTTCCCTGAATAAAATTTGTTTTCTTACTCTGTGATGTGATTTTGTTTTTTTGTTTTTTTATTTTTTTATTTATTTATTTATGGCTGTGTTGGGTCTTCGTTTCTGTGCGAGGGCTTTGTCCAGTTGCGGCAAGCGGGGGCCACTCTTCATCGCGGTGCGCGGGCCTCTCACTATCGCGGCCTCTCTTGTTGTGGAGCACAGGCTCCAGACGCGCAGGCTCAATAATTGTGGCTCACGGGCCTAGTTGCTCCGCGGCATGTGGGATCTTCCCAGTCCAGGGCTCGAACCCGTGTCCCCTGCATTGGCAGGCAGATTCTCAACCACTGCGCCACCAGGGAAGCCCTGTGATGTGACTTTGAAGTAGATTTTAGAGGACTACTAAAAAAACATTGTTTGCTTATCAAGATGATTTATACTTTTGTTACTTGTAAGGATCCCCTAACCTAGAAAAAGTGGTATGTGGGTTATTTTCCCCCATGCATCTTTTTTCCCATTAGATTTAGTTATGGAGTTTAAGAGTCTTTATTTATTTGTGTGTCCACTTGTTTACTTCTTGTCTTCCCCGCTAGATTGTAAGCTTCTAAAGGGTAAGGCTTATGTCACCTTATGTCATTACTCACTTCAACTAATAAGGTGATTCATGGAGATATGGGCATGATTTTATCAGGGTTCTGGTGGTGACCATACCTCTTGGTTTACACCTGTTGTCCTGGCATTATTATTAACAGCGCCCATTTCACTTTCAAAACTTTAGACAGTAACTTATGTGGTTAGTCAGTCTATAAGGACTTTCAGAAAACCTCTTCAGTCTTTAAACGTTTCCCACTTTTCTCCACCTCTGCTTCTCTAACAACAAGCTTTCCTTTCTCACATGTGCTACAGAGATAAATCTAGCATGGCCATTATACCATGAGGACATAAAGGATTGGGAGCTGGAGACAGATGACCTAGTTTGAGAGCCCAGCTTGACCATTTGCAGGCTGTGTGACCTTGGGCCAGCTAGCCAGCCCTCCAAGCCCCAGTGTCCTCATTTGCACACGGGGTTTCAGTAGCACTTCATTGGGAGGCAGTTACAGGCCTAGACTCTGGTGCCCAGCTGCCTGAGTGTGAATCCCAGCTCTGCCACAACTTAAGGCTATGAGAGCATTAAACAAGCTGACATATATACAAGTTCTTAAAATAAAGCCTGGCGAATGGAAAGTGCTCGGTAAATGTTAGCGATTGTTATTAGCGCTCTGAGAATTAAATATGGTATAAATGCAAGTGCCTAACACATAGCACTCATTAAATGAGATCTAGTGGTATTACTGGATACTGACCTGGCATGTCTCTGGTTTTTTCCCTCCTCATCCCAGTAAAAATATATTCATCATAGATATCCTAAATATGTGCATTCATATGTGTGTATATATGGACCCAGAATTAGGAACTCTGAGCAGATACTGCTTTGTATCCCCAAACAGGCAGTTCAGTGCTGCCCAACTACAGTTAAAAAAATCTAGTGAAATGCCAGCACATTTGGAATAAGATGCAAATGTGAAATTCACTTGCTCTTAGAGGGTGTATAAAGGCTTTGCTAAATAAGAAATGCAGAGAAAGGAGGGTTTATTTGTCCAGTTTATTTGAAGTCAGAGCCAGAATTGTGATGCTTTAATGGTCCTAAATATTTCTTTGGGTTTTTCCAGAAGAGAGAGATTTGTATTTATCTCTTAAATGGCCCATAGCTATTTCCACATAAGAACTGGGAGAAATTTTATTTCTTTAGCATTCTTCAAAGAAGGTGTAACTCCAGGGGAATACAAGCTTCTTCAGTGAATGATGTATCTCGTATCCCTCACGTACCTGGCGTGAGACCCTGTACCCGTCAGAAACTAGTGAGCGTTTGCTGAAGTGAAGGGGGTTGCACCCCGCAGGAGGGTGTCAGCCACTGCTTGATTTCACGGTCTTTTTTTCTTTCCACTTCTTGTTTACCAGGAACAAAGTTCAGTAATAAGAAGTCTACTTGACCTCACTGAGTGACATTTGAATGCAAAGTTTTGAACATTCTTTGTGACCAGCTTACATTTTACAGCTTGCAACATGAGGATCAGCGTTCTAGCAACATTTAATTCAGTCATGTATCTGGGTAATGTGTTGCTCCATTGAAATGGGGATATTTATTTGGTAGAAATAGGAGATTTTCACTAATTTGACTTACTGTGCTTAGAATAAGGATATAAGGATCACTGTGACATTTTTGGAAAACGACGAGCTGTGACAAGCATAGAGCACCCACATTTATAGGTTCCAGAGCACGAAGCTCAGAATCCCTGAGCCACTGCTAAGGAGGGCTCTGGGGACGTAGCCCCTCAGCAAGCAGCTCTTCTGTCTCCAAAGGTCTCCCCAGTTTCTCCCAGCCTCGGGGGAGGGCAGCCATAGGGAAAAGCAGGTCAGATCAGTACTGGAAAACAGGAGAGTCTTGCTCTCTCTTTAGGCCCTGGAGGGCCTCACCTTCTGTATTCAAGGAGACGCCTAGCTATTTCTTAAACAAAGCCCTCCCTTGGCTGGTATGAATTGTTCCACTCCCCCAGTGGCTTCGCTTAGCTCTTGTTTAAAGGGAGAATGTTTTCCTCTCACCACACAAATGAAGAGGCAGGTATAATAGGGTATAGTCAGTGCTAGGAAAGGGGTGAGCACAGGTTGCCCATGCAAACACAGGCGAGGCACCTGGTCTCAGGTATTCAGGGAAGGCTCCTAGATGAGGAGGTATGCGCGTTAAACTACCAGCACATCCAAAACCAGGACGTTGGTTCCTGATGATTTAAAGAATGAAGTCCAGGGCTTCCCTGGTGGCGCAGTGGTTAAGAATCCGCCTGCGAATGCAGGGGACACGGGTTCGAGCCCTGGTCCGGGAAGATCCCACATGCCGCGGAGCAACTAAGCCCGTGAGCCACAACTACTGAGCCTGCGCTCTAGAGCCTGCGAGCCACAACTACTGAAACCCGCATGCCTAGAGCCCGTGCTCCGCAACAAGAGAAGGCACCACAAAGAGAAGCCCGTGCACCTCAACGAAGAGTAGCCCCCGCTCACCGCAACTAGAGAAAGCCCGCCTGCAGCAACAAAGACCCAATTCAGCCAAAGAAAAATAAATAAAATAAATGTATTAAAAAAAAAGAAAAAAAGAATGAAGTCCAGATATTTAAAGTTCTACTCAATCCGTTTTTCATCCACATTTCTTGACTTCTTTCTTACTCTGCCGCTTCTCAACCTTCCACGCCCATCAACACTCTCCCTGGTCCCCAAACACTTTAGGGTCCCATTGATATCTGCCTTCTGCTCTTCTCTGACTCATAAAGTCCTTGCCTCACTCAGGTCCAAGATCACTCATCTACGTTCTTCTTACAATGAGTAGAGAAAACACAAGTTTTCTCTTTTGTTCTTTTCTCCAAGAGACTCCAAGCTCCTAGGAGACTGGGTCTGTGCGCTGATAATGCCCAGCATGGTGGGTACTCAGTGATGCTGATGGCCATGAACTTTAGGTAGCTGTGAAGCAGTGGGCAAGATGTTTAACTTTTCTGCACGTCAACCTGCAAATCTGCAAAACAGAGTTAAGAATGTCCATATTGCAGGGTTGCTTGAGGAGTGAGTGAGAGAACACATGTAAAATGCCCAGCCTGGTACCTGGCATAGAGCAGGCCTTCATAGATGTCTGTAACAGCTGTTCCCACTACTTGGTTTCTCATGCTGTATTCAGGATCCGTAACATCTATCCAACGTTGAGATCTTGAACCTCCTTCAAGCAGAGGTAGAATCATAGGCTCTTGCAGTCAGATGAGACCTTTAATATCATGTGGTCTGGAGAGATGATTTTTTAAAAAGTATGAAGTCCCATCCTGGGATACTGCAGAGGAAATTAAGGCTGTGTAGAGGGAAAAGAACTTGTGGTAGAGGGGAGTGACTTCACTAGGTCACATCAGAAGTTAGTGGCCAGGACTGAATTCCAGCACCCATGCATTTGCGCATTCATTCATTCTTTCACTCATTTTATTGAATATTGAGAGCCTATTCTGTATCATGCTGGAAAATATCTGAATTTGTAATGGCAAACGAAACAGACTTGGTTCCCTGTCTTAACAGTGCTTACAGTCTAGTGGAGAGGCAGACAATGTACAAATAAATATTAAAATAAATACGTGATCAGTGCACTGAAGCAAAAGGACAGGAGACTAAGGAGGAGGAGTGGGGGACCTACTTTACTTTTTTATTACTATTATGTTTTTACATATATATTTTTTATTTTTCAGATTCTTTCCCATTACAGTTTATTACAAGATATTGAATATAGTTCCATGTGCTATAGAGTAGGTCCTTGTTGTTCATCTATTTTATTTTATTTTTTTTAGTCCTAATCTTATTTTATTTTTTTATTTTTTTTTTTTTAAATTTTATTTGTTTTTATACACCAGGTTCTTATTACTCATCAGTTTTATACGCATCAGTGTATACATGTCAACCCCAATCTCCCAACTCATCCCACCACCCCCACCACCCCCGCCGCTTTCCCCCCTTGGTGTCCATACGTTTGTTCTCTACATCTGTGTCTCTATTTCTGCCCTGCAAACCGGTTCATCTGTACCATTTTTCTAGGTTCCACATATATGCGTTAATATATGATATTCGTTTTTCTCTTTCTGACTTACTTCACTCTGTATGACGGTCTCTAGATCCATCCACGTCTCAACAAATGACCCAATTTCGTTCCTTTTTATGGCTGAGTAATATTCCATTGTATATATGTGCTACATCTTCTTTATCCATTCGTCTGTCGATGGGCATTTAGGTTGCTTCCGTGACCTGGCTATTGTAAACAATGCTGCAATGAACATTGGGGTGCATGTGGCTTTTTGAATTATGGTTTTCTCTGGGTACATGCCCAGTAGTGGGATTGCTGGATCATATGGTAATTCTATTTTTAGTTTTTTAAGGAACCTCCATACTGTTCTCCATAGCGGCTGTATCAATTTACATTCCCACCAACAGTGCAAGAGGGTTCCCTTTTCTCCACACCCTCTCTAGCATTTGTTGTTTGTAGATTTTCTGATGATGCCCATTCTAACTGGTGTGAGGTGATACCTCATTGTAGTTTTGATTTGCATTTCTCTCATAATTAGTGATAATTATAGAGCTTTTCATGTGCTTCTTGGCCATCTGTATGTCTTCTTTGGAGAAATGTCTATTTAGGTCTTCTGCCCATTTTTGGATTGGGTTTTTTTTTTTTTTTTTTAATATTGAGCTGCATGAGCTGTTTATATATTTTGGAGATTAATCCTTTGTCCGTTGATTGCAAATATTTTCTCCCATTCTGAGGGTTGTCTTTTTGTCTTGTTTATGGTTTCCTTTGCTGTGCAAAAGCTTCGAAGTTTCATTAGGTCCCATTTGTTTATTTTTGTTTTTATTTCCAGTACTCTAGGAGGTGGATCAAAAGAGATCTTGCTGTGATTTCTGTCAAAGAGTGTTCTTCCTATGTTTTCCTCTAAGAGTTTTATAGTGTCTGGTCTTACATTTAGGTCTCTAATCCATTTTGAGTTTATTTTTCTGTACGGTGTTAGGGAGTGTTCTAATTTCATTCTTTTACATGTAGCTGTCCAGTTTTCCCAGCACCACTTATTGAAGAGACTGTCTTTTCTCCATTGTATATCCTTGCCTCCTTTGTCATAGACTAGTTGACCATAGGTGCATGGGTTTATCTCTGGGCTTTCTATCTTGTTCCATTGATCTATATTTCTGTTTTTGTGCCAGCACCATATTGTCTTGATTACTGTAGCTTTGTAGTATAGTCTGAAGTCAGGGAGTCTGATTCCTCCAGCTCCGCTTTTTTCCCTCAAGGCTGCTTTGGCTATTCGGGGTCTTTTGTATTTCCATACAATTGTGAAATTTTTGGTTCTAGTTCTGTAAAAAATGCCATTGGTAGTTTGATAGGGATTGCATTGAATCTGTAGATTGCTTTGGGTAGTATAGTCATTTTCACAATGTTGATTCTTCCAATCCAATACCATGGTATATCTCTCCATCTGTTTGTATCATCTTTAATTTCTTTCATCAGTGTCTTACAGTTTTCTGCCTACAGGTCTTTTGTCTCCCTAGGTAGGTTTACTCCTAGGTATTTTATTCTTTGTGTTGCAATGGTAAATGGGAGTGTTACCTTAATTTCTCTTTCAGATTTTTCATCATTAGTTTATAGGAATACAATATATTTCTTTGCGTTAATTTTGTATCCTGCAACTTTACCAAATTCATTGATTAGCTCTAGCAGTTTTCTGGTGGCATCTTTAGGATTCTCTATGTATAGTATCATGTCATCTGCAAACAGCGACAGTTTTACTTCTTTTCCAATTTGTATTCCTGTTATTTCTTTTTCTTCTCTGATTGCTGTGGCTAGGACTTCCAAAACTACGTTGAATAATAGTGGTGAGAATGGACATCCTTGTCTTGTTCCTGATCTTAGAGGAAATGCTTTCAGGTTTTCACCATTGAGAATGATGTTTGCTGTGGGTCTGTCATATATGGCCTTTATTATGTTGAGGTAGGTTCCCTCTATACCCACTTTCTGGAGAGTTTTTATCATAAATGGGTGTTGAATTTTGTCAAAAGCTTTTTCTGCATCTATTGAGATGATCATATGGTTTTTCTTCTTCAATTTGTTAATATGGTGTATCACATTGATTGATTTGCGTATATTGAAGAATCCTTGCATCCCTGGAAAAAATCCCACTTGATCATGGTGTATGATCCTTTTAATGTGTTGCTGGATTCTGTTTGCGAGTATTTTGTTGAGGATTTTTGCATCTATATTCATCAGTGATATTGGTCTGTAATTTTCTTTTTTTGTAGTATCTTTGTCTGGATTTGGTATCTGGATGAAGGTGACCTCATAGGATGGGTTTGGGAGTGTTCCTTCCTCTGCAATTTTCTGGAAGAGTTTGAGAAGGATGGGTGTTGGCTCTTCTCTAAATGTTTGATAGAATTCACCTGTGAAGCCATCTGGTCCTGGACTTTTGTTTGTTGGAAGATTTTTAATCACAGTTTCAATTTCATGACTTGTGATTAGTCTGTTCATATTTTCTATTTCTTCCTGGTTCAGTCTTGGAAGGTTATACCTTTCTAAGAATTTGTCCATTTCTTCCAGGTTGTCCATTTTATTGGCATAGAGTTGCTTGTAGTAGTCTCTTAGGATGTTCTGTATCTCTGCAGTGTCTGTTGTAACTTCTCCTTTTTCATTTCTAATTTTATTGATTTGAGTCCTCTCCCTCTTTTTCTTGATGAGTCTGGCTAATGGTTTATCAATTTTGTTTATCTTCTCAAAGAACCAGCTTTTAGTTTTCTTGATCTTTGCTATTGTTTTCTTTGTTTCTATTTCATTTATTTCTGCTCTGATCTTTATGATTTCTTTCCTTCTACTAACTTTGGGTTTTGTTTGTTCTTCTTTCTCTAGTTCCTTTAGGAGTAAGGTTAGATTGTTTATTTGAGATGTTTCTTGTTTCTTGAGGTAGGCTTGTATAGCTATAAACTTCCCTCTTAGAACTGTTTTTGCTACATCCCGTAGGTTTTGGATCGTCGTGTTTTCTTTGTCATTTGTCTCTAGGTATTTTTTGATTTCCTCTTTGATTTCTTCAGTGATCTCTTGGTTATTTAGTAATGTATTGTTTAGCCTCCATGTGTTTGTGTTTTTTACTTTTTTTTCCCCGTAATTCATTTCTAATCTCATAGCGTTGTAGTCAGAATAGATGCTTGATATGATTTCAATTTTCTTAAATTTACTGAAGCTTGATTTGTGACCCAAGATGTGATCTATCCTGGAGAATGTTCCATGTGCACTTGAGAAGAAAGTGTAATCTGCTGTGTTTGGATGGAATGTCCTATAAATATCAGTTAAATCTCTCTGGTCTATTGTGTCATTTAAATCTTCTGTTTCCTTATTTATTTTCATTTTGGATGATCTGTCCATTGGTGTAAGCGAGGTGTTAAGTCCCCCACTGTTATTGTGTTACTGTTGATTTCCTCTTTTATAGCTGTTAGCAGTTGCCTTATGTATTGAGGTGCATATGTATTTATAATTGTTATTTCTTCTTCTTGGATCCCTTGATCATTATGTAGTTTCCTTCCTTGTCTCTTGTAACATTCTTTAACGTCTATTTTATCTGATATGAGTATAGCTACTCCAGCTTTCTTTTGATTTCCATTTGCATAGAATATCTTTTTCCATCCCCTCACTTTCAGTCTGTATGTGTCCCTAGGTCTGATGTGGGTCTCTTGCAGACAGCATGTATATGGGTCTTGTTTTTGTATCCATTCAGCAAGCCTGTGTCTTTTGGTTGGAGCATTTAATCCATTCACGTTTAAGGTAATTATCGATATGCATGTTCCTATGACCATTTTCTTAATTGTTTTGGGTTTGTTTTTGTAGGTCCTTTTCTTCTTCTGTGTTTCCCACTTAGAGAAGTTCCTTTAGCATTTGTTGTGGAGCTGGTTTGGTGGTGCTGAATTCTCTTAGCTTTTGCTTGTCTGTAAAGGTTTTGATTTCTCCATCGAATCTGAATGAGATCCTTGCTGGGTAGGGTAATCTTGGTTGTAGGTTCTTCCCTTTCATCACTTTAAATATATCGTGCCACTCCCTTCTGGCTTGTAGAGTTTCTGCTGAGAAATCAGCTGTTAACCTTATGGGAGTTCCCTTGTATATTATTTTTTGTTTTTCCCTTGTTGCTTTTAATAACTTTTCTTTGTCCTTAATTTTTGTCAATTTGATTACTATGTGTCTCGGCGTGTTTCTCCTTGGGTTTATCCTGCCTGGAACTCTCTGCGCTTCCTGGACTTGGGTGGCTATTTCCTTTCCCATGTTAGGGAAGTTTTCGAGTATAATCTTTTAACATATTTTCTTGGGTCCTTTCTCTCTCTCTTCTCCTTCTGGGACCCCTATAATGCGAATGTTGTTGCGTTTAATGTTGTCCCAGAGGTCTCTTAGCCTGTCTTCATTTCTTTTCATTCTTTTTTCTTTATTCTGTTCTGCAGCAGTGAATTCCACCATTCTGTCTTCCAGGTCACTTATCCGTTCTTCTGCCTCAGATATTCTGCTAGTGATTCCCTCTAGTGTAGTTTTCATTTCAGTTATTGTATTGCTCATCTCTGTTCTTTCATTCTTCTTCTAGGTCTTTGTTAAACATTTCTTGCATCTTCTCAATCTTTGCCTCCATTCTTTTTCCAAGGTCCTGGGCCATCTTCACCATCATTATTCTTAATTCTTTTTCTGGAAGGTTGCCTATCTCCACTTCATTTAGTTGTTTTTCTTTGGTTTTATCTTGTTGCTTCATCTGGTACGTAGCCCTCTGCCTTTTCATCTTGTCTATCTTTCTGTGAATGTGGTTTTTGTTCCACAGGCTGCAGGATTGTAGTTCTTCTTGCTTCTGCTGTCTGCCCTCTGGTGGATGAGGCTATTTGAGAGTCTTGTGCAAGTTTCCTGATGGGAGGGACTGGTGGTGGGTAGAGCTGGCTGTTGCTCTGGTGGGCAGAGCTCAGTAAAACTTTAATCTGCTTGACTGCTGATGGGTGGGTCTGGGTTCCCTCGCTGTTGGTTGTTTGGCCTGAGGCAACCCAACACTGGAGCCTCTCTGGGCTCTTTGGTGGGGCTAATGGGGGACTCTGGGAGGGCTCACGCCAAGGAGTACTTTCCAGAACTTCTGCTGCCAGTGTCCTTGTCCTCACGGTGAGACACAGCCACCCCCCCACCTCTGCAGGAGACCCTCCAACACTAGCAGGTAGGTCTGGTTCAGTCTCCTATGGGATCACTGCTCCTTCCCCTGGGTCCCGATGCGCACACTACTTTGTGTGTGCCCTCCAAGAGTGGAGTCTCTGTTTCCCCCAGTCCTGTCAGCATCCTGCAGTCAAATCCCACTAGCCTTCAAAGTCTGATTCTCTAGGAATTCCTCCTCCTGTTGCTGGACCCCCAGGTTCAGAAGCCTGACGTGGGGTTCAGAACCTTCACTCCAGTGAGTGGACTTCTGTGGTATAAGTGTGTTCCAGTTTGTGAGTCACCCACCCAGCGGTTATGGGATTTGATTTTATTGTGATTGAACCCCTCCTACCATCTCATTATGGCTTCTCCTTTGTCTTTGGATGTAGGGTATCTTTTTTGGTGAGTTCCAGTGTCTTCCTGTCGATGACTGTTCAGCAGTTAGTTGTGATTCTGGTGTTCTTGCAAGAGGGAGTGAGAGCATGTCCTTCTCCTCCGCCATCTTTGTTCAGGGCTCCTTTATCTATTTTATATATAGTAGCGTGTATCTTTTGCTCTATCTTTTGAATGTGGGTATTCAGACTGTGATCTTCTGATATATCCTGACATTTTTTTAAAGGCAGTACATCTGAAATATCTCCTGGATCTCTGCACACAGCTTTCCTCTTAGGTCTCTTTTCTATATGATGGGCTCTCAGAAGGACCATCTCTTTGGTCTTTCTCTTATATGGGGCGGGACCTACTTTAGACTGAGGGACCAAGAAAGGCTTTCTATACAAAAAGTAACTAATTTAATAGAGCTGATATCAGTACTATAAAATATTTGGTCAATACATTTGGTGGGTTCTTTTTTTTTTTATTGGAGTATAATTGCTTTACAACGTTGTGCTAGTTTCTGCTGTACAGTGAAGTGAATCAGCTGTATGTATACATATATCTCCTCCCTCTTGGACCTCCCTCCCCTTCCCATCCCACCCATCTAGGTCATCACAGAGCACTGAGCTGAGCTCCCTGTGCTATATAGCAGGTTCCCACTAGCTAACTACTTTTATAGTTATTTGTATTTGGAATTGTAGCTAATGCCCCAGCTTTGTATAGCGGTGTTGGGTACCAGGTATTTGCAGTTGGCTGAATGCAGCACTTTTCAGGCTGCCTGTATCTGAAGGGTTGTCCCAGATACTGACATGACTTGAACATGAATTTCAGAAGAATTGAAACTGTAAAACCATTCATCAAGGGCTTCCCTGGTGGCACAGCAGTTAAGAATACGCCTGCCAATGCAGGGGGCATGGGTTCAATCCCTGGTCTGGGAAGATCCCACATGCCACGGAGCAACTAAGCCCGTGCACCACGACTACTGAGCCTGCTCTGTAGATTCCGTGAGCCACAACTACTGAGCCTGTGCTCTAGAGCCCATGAGCCTCAGCTACTGAAGCCCGTGCGCCTAGAGCCCATGCTCCAAAACGAGAGAAGCCACCGCAATGACAAGCCCGCACACCACAAAAAAGAGTAGCCCCGGCTCGCCGCAACTAGAGAAAGCCTGAGCGCAGCAACAAAGACCCAACTCAGCCAAAAATAAATAAATAAATTTATTAAAAAAAAAAAAAATCATCAACATCGGACACCATTGTGCCTTTTCCCCCAAATCATTTCTTGTACGTAGTTTCCTTCTCCATGTCCTGAGGCTTAGAGAACATATCCATTGTAGGAGGTGTACTTAGTCTTTGTGCAAACTCATTCCCATGAAAGTAAAATAAAAAGCACCAGGAGCCAAAGAGGAAAGTGCAACCAAGAGCACTTCCATTTCCCAGCTTTAATTAACCCATTTGGTATTACCTGAGCACTTTGATCTTTTTTGCTCCCCTCTCTTGCTCATCTTTCTCTCATTTCTTTGCTTGTTGAGACTGGATCAGAGGTTATGTAAGAGCAGAAAGAGGAGAATGCAGTAGTCTCTTTTCCTTTTTATTAATAGCTCTTGTAAAAGGTTTTGGTGGCTGGGAAGATTGAAGGTAAAATAAGATTATAATGATGTTTACAGATAATGTCATCGACTTTAATTATTCCAAGTTCTGAGCAGCGGAGATAATTGAGACTGAGTGTATTTTACAAGTTTTCATCTAATCCATTATGTTACAAGGGCAGGTATTGGTAAATAGCTGTTTACACTTTAAGGTATGTAATTAAACAGATTTCAGAGAGTTATTATTATGGCTGATTCTTTCCAATAGTGAAAGGAGAAAGATACTAGGCAGGAGTATGGAGCAGGCGGGAGTTCAGAGCTCATCCAAACTAGAGCCATATCATCAGAAAGAAAACTCTAAACACTCCTCACTAACAATCAGTTAATCAGAAATTGTCACCAACTGGCATGTCTCTGAATTCTGGCCATGTGAGGAAAACTGAGGTTCAACCTGGTGGTCTTCTGGTAATTCAAGAGCTCGAAGCATCTTCTGAAGACTTACAAAAAACTGAAGTACCTTTGGTGTCATTTAAAAATATTTGTGTATGCTTTCCTTAGAAGTTGGTGATGTGTGCACCTTGAAATGTGACTCTTCTGTTACCAGAATATTTATTCAGTTAAACATCCCTCCACCAGTCCCAACTGGAGAACAGAATTTAGTCTGCTTGCCTGAAGCTACAGAAGAAAACCTTGGTAAAGCTATTAATTCAATTTTATATGGTAGAATAATTTTCATAAAGTGCCTTAGAACTTGCTCTACCTGTTAACACCACTGCATAATATGTCATTCTGAGAACTGATCTAGCTCTGAGACTCAACTGCTTCTTGAGCAGCCCCTTAAAAAGTCCCCGCTATGTTTGAAATGCTTACACAGACTGTGAAATCTTTTTTTTTCATACTAATGACAATAAGCATTACCGTTTTAGCACAGTGCAAAAAGCTTTATATACAATAAATAACTTAATGCTCACATCAACCTTATGAGGTAGAGCTATTATTCTTCCCATTTAATAGTTTGCAGCTTAGAATAACATTCCCAGGAGTTAGTCAGTGGAGTCCAGATTCTAACTCACGTCTTCAGCGCAGCCCTTATCCCCTTGCTCTTCGGCCTCCCTGAGAGTCAGTGTGCTGTGGGCTACATGCCCCCCACTTCCTACCCTATCTCGTAGTGGTTGTACTACTGCATTTTTAAAAATTTTTTATTGCCATATAGTTGATTTACAACGTTGTGTTAGTTTCAGGTGTACAGCAAAGTGATTCATATATATATATATATATATATATATATACACTTTTTAAGATTCTTTTACATTATAGGTTATTACAAGATATTGAATATAGTTCACTGTACTATACAGTAGGTCCTTGTTGGTTATCTATGTTATATATATAGTAATATGTATATTTTAATCCCAAACTCCTAATTAATCCCTCTCCCACCTTTTCCCTTTGGTAACCATAGGTTTGTTTTCTATATCTGTGAGTCTATTTCTGTTTTGTAATAAGTTCATTTGTATCCTTTTTTAAGATTCCACATATAAGTGATATCATATGATATTTGTCTTTCTCTCTCTTACTTCACTTAGTATAATAATCTCTAGGTTCATCCATGTTTCTGCAGATGGCATTATTTCATTCTTTTTTATGGCTGAGTAGTATTCCATCATATATATATGTACCACATCTTCTTTATCCATTCATCTTTTGATGGACATTTAGTTGCTTCCATGTCTTGGCTGTTGTAAATAGCCAATGAACTTTGGGGTGCATGTATCTTTTCGAATTATAGTTTTCTCTGGATATATGCCCAGGAGTAAGATCACTGGATCATATGGTAACTCTATGTTTAGTTTTTTAAGGAACCTCCATACTGTTCTCCATAGTGGCTGCACCAATTTACGTTCCCACCAACAGTGTAGGAGGGTTCCTTTTTCTCCACACCCTCTTCAGCATTTACCTAAATTTTAATAGGCAAATCATCCATACTCTTCATGACTCTGTTTTCTTATCTGGAAAATAATGATAACAACTGTCCTTTATACAGCTCAGTGTTACTATTTTATTATTATGACACAAATGAATGTGATATAGACTTATGCAGCTAGATTTTGCTGGCCAGGGGTATCGAAGGAAAATATATTTAGGATACATCCTGTTTACATGATGTGTTTAGCTGTAACGCCTTCTGTATTTGCCAGGTTTCCAGTTAAGTAAGATACTCAAGGCCATGTGAAAGTAACTAAAATTTTTCTAGAAAACCAGATTATTTTAGTATTTCTTTTATCTTCATTACCTTTTTCCTCCTAGCCAGGATTATGTATTTTTTTTTTTTTCTCTGTAGGGTTTTTTTTTCTTAATGACTCCTCTACTTTTGTCAAACAATATGTCATAATGTAGATGGACTTTTTGGTTCATGACTGTGTATTTATCTCAGTACATTCATTACAATAAACTTTCTTATAAAATATTCTCAAGTTGTTAAACTTAATATGATTTGAAAAAAATTGATTACAATGTGTATTTCTGGTTGCCTATTTATTAAACTTACTAGTGTTTAATTATGGCCATAATTGCTACTCTGGCAAAATTTTGGTTTGTGTGTATATGCAGGTGATACTTGGAGACTAATGTCCATTCTCTAAGCACACATTTTCCAGAGAAACGGCATTATCTTTTGCTCCAAGAATGTCACTTGAAAAAATTCTATTTGAATAGTGAGTTATCAAACACTCTAATGTATCTCTGTCCCCAATTATTAATAAGCTGCTACCCCAAAATTTGTTTTTTCCTCCTTACTTGACAAACATGACCATTTATTAATATTTGTACGTTCCCGCTTTATCTGTTAGATAGGTGCTATGGAAGAAGGGTCTGCCTGCTTTTATTTCATCTTGAAAAATGTCATGTGAACCCATTATGCCAGCTGGTGGTGATCTTTCTTTAAATTTATTCAGAGCCTTATTTCTAGGAAATGGCATACTTTTTTGGTGCCACATGCTTCAAGTTTCAAACAGACACCATCTAAGGACTGTTCCCTTCCTGCCATAAGGGCTTGTGGGGTTATGACGGTGGGGGGGAAGCGGGGAAGAGTGTTGACCCAGCTGAAAAATCACCGAGATTCTTGATGGCACTGAGCATCCTGGGGTGCTGTTGTCCAGTTAGCCAGTGAGGGTTTGAGAAGGATATTTATCATACAGATAGGTCTTTAGACAATCAGCAATTTCTCAACTGTAAGGTTGTTGATTTTTAGGATTAATTAGTAGGGTTATTAATCTAAACAATTAAATTCTCTCCTAAGAGTACAGCTGTCTGATTAATTAATCTGTTAATTAATCAGTGGTTTCTCCAGATGTCTGTTGAGATACTGTCCCTTGAGCACTGCTGGGATCTGCTTTCAGACCATGGATTAATCCCTTTCACTTACTCAACTTTACAGTAAAAAGAGACTATTTATAACAGAGCTTGTTGTGGGTTTGCTATGAGCAAAAATCTATTTGTAATTATTTCAGGATATCCTTCTCACTCTCATATGTGACATACTTCTGTGTCATGAATTGATAACATTTGATAAAATCTTAATAGCTTTTCAGATGTATTTCCCCTTACCTTACTGGAAAGCGTATTTACAAAATTAAACATTCCTGCTGAAAAGAGAAGAGTCATCACATTCTAAAACATGATTTATTTATTTCAATAAAGCAAGGAAATTATACTGATATTTCTAGTCATCTAAATTTCATGACTTCTTCGAGAGCTACTGTTTTCTAAGGTAAAACATTTTGTGGCAAACGGTACTTTCCTGAGTCTTGCTTTAAGCTCATGAGGGACTCCAGGTTCCAGGAATAGCCCTTCTGGGACAATACCTGGGACTCCCCAGGGAGTCATTGTCTAGTAGGTAAAGGAATGACTTCCTCCTTCCTGCCTTTCTCCTCCAGGGCATGGCTGAACTGCTCTGTCCCTTTGTCATGCGTCTACTGCAGAGATAGAACCACCTTTCTCCGCTGAAGGCCACCCAGCACCTCAGCTCTGCCTGGCCCGTCCTGTGCTGTGTAGCTGTCTCCTTCCTGGAGTGACGTTACTTTGGCTCGATTATGCCAGGTTGTCCAGCGCAGCCTCACTGACCCACTGATGCAGTGGAGTCCATGAGGTGACAAAGCTGCAGGGTGTTCTTTTTAAAAGTGCGAAAGAATGGTCCTCCCCTCTTTTATTGTGGGTCAGTACAATATAGCAAAAAACAACATCAGTTTTAGAACCAGAAAGACCTGGATTTGAACATATATTAAACAGAGGGTAATGATGATGATACTGACTTTACAGGGTAGCTCTGAGCTATTGAAAGGCTGAATGTAATCCAGGCTCCTCTTTGGAAACCCAGCCCTCGGAAGAACGTTCTGTACATCAGGCGCATGCATTCATTCATTCATTCATTCATTCCTCAGTCGGTACTTATGGTACTAAGTGTGCATCCATTATGTGTCCAACATTGTGTTGATTTATGTCTTGAAGGTGTGTCCCAGGTGCATACGGGTAGAGAAGAGGAGCAGAGGGAAGAAAAAGTTCTGGGCAGTAGTTGAGGCTGTGGACCCATCTGAAGTCACCAGCATGAATGTATGCAAATTAAAAAAAAAACAAAGGCTGAGGATGGACCTCTGGGGAACAGAGACATTTAGAGGGAGAGCAGAAGAGGGGTCAGTAATGAACAGTAAGGAGGTATGATGGTGGAGTGGGAGGAGAACAAGGAGGGGGATGAGAGCCACGGTGGGTGGTGTCACAGAAGACAAAGGAAGAGTTCCAAGGAGCAAGTGGGCGACTGCACAAATTCTAAGTGTCTCTTGGATTGGGCAAGGCCAAGATACTGGTGACCTTATGCAGTCATGACAAAGAATGCCAAACTGTCGTAGTTTTAGAAGTGAATAGGAAGGTAGAAATATAGATTTCTCAAAAGAAGCATGGCTTTGTACGAAAGAAGGGAATAACAGAGGCAAGAAGAGTTAAGACAGATTTGTTTCTCAAGATGAAGGAGACTGAGCATGTTGTGTTACGTTCCAGGCAGTTTTGCTTGCCAAAAAAATGTAAACTTTGCAATGAAATAAGGTTTCTATAATGATAAAAATGGAAATTGATATATCACCTCCATTTTAATGATTAAAGTAAGATATAAATTCTAATCTAATATAGCTATAGCATTTGTCAAGAGTTGGAGGGGAAATGCATTATTTTAAATTTTTTATTCTCTTTTTCCAGATTAAACCCGATATTTTGACTAGTGAAATACCTTGGGGGAAAAAGAACCAATCCAAACAGTTTTTCGTGAACATCTTTGACGCCTCAGCATTCAACTCAGATGTTTCCTTCCTGAGTTAGAATTAGAAGCAATGAGAACCAGACCCATTGTCAGGTCATATTTCAGTCAGTTCCTTGTCATAAGAGATTTGTGAAATAAAGCACATCTTTGCCTGACTTCTTGGTAAAACTAAAGATGCCTCCACATCAAACTGATCCTGGGCTCTTTCTTTCAGCCGTTACATGTATTTTATTGGATGAGCCTGACCTGTGAGGCAGCAACAGCTGCTAAACTCAAAGTTTTGCTGGGGCTCGGGGAGAGCCTTAGAGCAGGAGCTCAGGCTTCTCCCCATCCTTCTCCCCTGCCTGTCTTCCCCTGGAGTCTTTTATTTTTAGGAGGGAGAGTCACTCCTATTAGCAGAGAGGGGAAGGAAAGTGACAAGCAGCTATGGCCAGAACTGCTACATATTCAGCCTCTGGGTCCTTGAGAAACTCCCTTAGACGGGGAAGAGCTTGGAGGAAGGGCCCCTCTTGGATGCTCCGTGTAGCAGGGGATGGTAATGATTTTTGCAGTGGTTCTCCCTGGTCCCTCCTCTTCCAGCCAGCTCTGCTTCAGGGAGTTTATGGAGGAGTCATCCTGTTCCTGCAGAAGAACTAACCGAGTGTCTGCAGATTGAGATGCCAAACTCTTCCTTTCTTTCCTTTCCTTTCTTCTTTTCTTTTCCTTCCTTTTCTTTTCTTTTCCCTCCCTCCCTCCCTCCCTTCCTTCCTTGGATTCAGACAAATTCTCTATCCCTTGATAGGTAAAAGAGGTAACTAAATGGGACTGAGAAATGACTAGCCCCCCCCCCCCCCCCGCCATCTTTTCCATTTTGGGGAGTTTCATTTGCAATTCTTCCTCCTCACTTCTCCTCCCTCTCCCCCCCGCCCCCCCATCCCAATCTAGCTCAAAGTGCCCCCTACCCTCTCGGGTTTATCTTTCTTTCTCTTTAATTTCAAAATTAGATGAATAAACGCATCTGTTCTTGGAGTACATTCCTTTCCCTCACTTTCTCTCTCCTCATTTAGGATCCTGTGTTTTGACAGAATTTATCGTGGGTTGTCACCCTTGATGATTAAAAAAGGCACTAATGAGATGAAGCTTGTCAAGACTTGATCACAGGGTCTCTATGTTCTGTCAGATGGTAATAGGACACCTTCAAGAGACTTGGAGAAAGTGGGAAGTGTGAGAACAAATTATGGATTCTTGCGGTTGAGGGCAGAGGTGAGGCGAGGCGACACCAAATCCGAATTCCTTAAGGGAATCAAACAGCACGAGAGCAGTTCTGTTCTTGACTGTGTGACTAGTTCATTGAGCAATGGGGATTGAATGCTAAAACTTAGGACGAGCTCTCCACAAGAGTAGACTTTTCAAAAATAGATGTGGGTTTTTCTTGCCGTGATTGGGACTGGACTCTGATGATTGTGCGACAAACGTAACGTGAAAGACCAGCAGATTGATTAGCTTGTCATAGGTTTTACATGGAACTCACAAGCTGACCCTGAGACAGACCAGACCGAGCTTATGTGCTTCTCCAGTGGGATTTCTTGTGTGAGATCCGTCTTTTACTCTGGATCAGTGCAGCATAGCTAGCAAGTTGGCAGTGGTTCATTAGGAAAGGAGTATCCAACAATAAACAAATCATGAAATCCATCAGGTCTCTGCCACATGAATTTATAGATTATAAGTTAATAATCTTGCATACACACTGAACACCAACAATTAGAATTTTTCTGCTGATCTGCATGCAACTATTTCACTCAGGTATTTGGAGAATCAGGTTACTTTTATATCCAGAACAACTTCTTTAACTCGTGTAAGAGTTTATTTTAGTTTAAGATTTGTATTTAACTGTAACTTGTGATTTAGTATTTTTTAAAAATACCATTGTGTGTGTGTCTGCTTAAAATTGTTTCAGAGACTTGAAACTTCAGAACATCTTGAGAACACCCTCTTTTCAAACCTTCACAAATGAACACATATCCGCATTGCACGAACGTAAGTGTGCCTTGGATTACAATCCTCAGTCCTAGTCATGAATCGGAAAACTTGTTAAGAAGATATAAAGTAAGACAAAAATTAAATAATTACATTAAAGCATTAGTTTTCATGTTATATTACTGTTATTCTCATCCCATATGGCACAAAAGAATTAATCATGGTATGTTGGCCAACCCACAGACTTGACACAGCTAACTTCACCGTGAATGTGATTATGCATTTCAGAATTTTCATGAAGAAGCAGCTGCCAGAAGGAACGTGCGTGCTAGGGAGTGTTCATATTTTATGAAAACTATCTTGGTCCATTGCCCCCTTCCCTTGAATTAGCACTCAGTTATCCTTAAGGAAGGGGCTGAAGACTCAGCAGAGCTGGAAAGATAACCTCCAGTCTCGTTAGCACAGCAGCAGCTGCCTGAATTTGCTCACACCAAACTGCAGCAACTTGTTTCATTTCATTTGTGCTGTCTTACTCTGTAAAAGACACAAATGTATTTTACATTTTTGAAATTTCTTAGCACAGATTGAGAGCGCCATAACAGCCTGAAAACTGGTAAAATCTCTCACTTATGAAATATCTTTCATTCCCATTTGAGATTGGATAGGCTGAAAACTTCATGCTCTTTTTTTTTTTTTTTTTTTGGCTATGAAAGTGCATCATTTTCAACGTAACATTTTGAATTCAGAACAGAACTTCTGGATTGGAAAGGATGGCAGTGCTGAGTCAGTGTCATTAATTCTGCAGTTTTTTATTATACTAACCTATGTTTAAAATTACATATGGAAATAGTATATTAGGTCATATTTCAGAAGTGTGCCTTTACTCTGTTTGAAGGGATCATTGTGGAAACATAGTCACAAAAATTTCTCACTGCTATGGTATAAGTATAGTTCCAGAATAAGGAAAATTGTTAGGTAATTAAAAATAGAATAGGGAAATATTTGGTCAGGAATACTGAAACAAAGGGTGTGGGATGGGAAAGATGGGGGACTCTGAAAGCGTACAATTCACTGGAACTAGTGTAAAAACAGCTACATTATTTCAAGTTGATAAGCATCAACTAGAATGGATGTAATGGAAATACATTTTCTAAGTATGAAGCAAATAACCATGCTATAATTTTAAAGCCATGTAAAGGTAAAGATGAAATTGAAGAGATAAGACTTTAAGTTCAAGATTCGAATTCTTTAAAAAACAAACTGATCTTATGTTTCTTCCTAAGGAATAGCATCAGCTATGTTAACTGAAGTTATTTCTCGGTGATTACAACAGAAATTAAATTGAGTATTAGGGAGGAAAAGATCTCAGGTTATTAATAAAACAGAGTCTATTGTCAGCATATTTTAGACCCACTGATATAATATTACCCAAGCAAGTATAATATTTTTAGTGCTTTATACAATAATTATTTTGTGTGCGGAGGTCTATATAGATGTTAATCTGGGTTTATATTGACAAAATGAGAGAGATTGTTTATCAGACTTCCAGTTTTATTCTGTCTTTTTTATTAGAGTCAGGTATTCCCTGAGGCAGCCCTTACTTTCAAACTACAAGAATCAAAATCAAGAACACCAGGCAGTATTTGCGCCCCCATGTTCATTGCAGCGTTATTCATAATAGCCAGGGTGTGGAAACAACTTAAATGTCCATGGAGAGTTGAATGGATAAACAAAATATGGTATGTGTTTTTGATGGAATATTATTCAACCTTAAAGAAGAAGGAACGCCTACAATATGTGATGACTTGGGTGAACCTGGAGGACATTATGCTAAGTGAGATAAGCCAGCCACAGCAGGACAAACACTGCATGATTTCACTTACATGAGGTAACTTAAGTAGTCAAACTCACAGAAGCAGAGAGTAGAATGGTGGTTCTGGAGCTGGAGGAGGGGGAAATGGGAGTTGCTATTCAAAGGATAGAAAGTTTCGGTTATGCAAGATGAATAAGTTTCAGAGAGCTGCTGTACAACAGTGTAACTATAGTTAACAATACTGCCTTGTGCTCTTTAAAAAATTGTTAAAAAGGTAGGTCTCATGTTAAATGTTCCGACTGCAAGGAAAAAAAGAAAAAACTATGGGGAAACAGTGTTTCAAGTTTGCTCCTGTTAGAAACTGACAATAGTAAGTAGATTGAGTTGGGGGGGAGTCATGGGCAAGGGGCACCCTCTCTCAGAACCCCAGGGCCTGTGGCTTCACTGCTGTCTGCTCTTTAGCTTTTTTCAGTGTCCAGTGAGGGCGGGTGACTTGCTGTGTCACAGAACTACTTCTCTGTAAAGCCAGGTTTCCCAATTTCCTGACCGATATCCACAAAGTTGGTGCACAAAGATTTCAGGTAAATTGACATTTTAGCATATCTTTGAATGCAGCAAACTCATTTGATACAAAAAACTACCTTTGCTGGGAGATAGAGGTGTTTTTAGATTTTTCCCGTATTTGTGCAGGAATTGAAAGCTGGGCAGGATGGACTTAGTTCCTGTGTGCTTCTAGCTTTCGTAGATACTATTCTCTAATAACTTTTCTAAAAGGCATTCTGTGTTGGTTTATGGGGCCACATGTATATTTTTAGGCCTTATTTTTCCATAGTGGCTGGATTAAAAATACATAGTTTTAAATTTAATAGTTGAGTTTTAATCTGGGATATAAGCTTAATATTATTAGAAAATAATGTTTTGTTTCTAACATGAAGACTGACAATTGGAGAAATTTTAGATTTAATGAAAGCACCAAAAGTGAGTTATGCCAGACTGACAAGATTGCTTTTTATGTAATATGTACTAACTGTTGTTTTTTTAAAACTATATGATGCATAAATATTAGCATCTCAAACTTAAGGCTTGAGTTAGTGCTTAGATCAGTGAAAAACATCTCATTTTTAATACTACCCTTAATTTTTCCTGCTATAAAGACCAGGCAGTTCTTGATGAATATAATTTACGAAGACAGCAAAAGTGTTCTGCATTTGGTATGAGACTGTGAGGAAAGTATGCCCTTTTCCCTCCGACCATGTAAATCTGAGCCAGGAGAGAGTTTCCCTGTTAGGTTAAGTGCTATGTAATTACAAAGTCATTTTCAGGAGGGGGGAAACAGTTGGCAGATTTGGGGAGTTTTGAAACACACAAGCCTGTGCCAGCAGTGTTAGATGGGAATCCAATTTCAATTCTGGTTTTTGAGAAGGGAGCTAGTGTTGGCTTATCTTTCCTTGAAGTACCACAGATCCTTTGCTCAGCTTGGTTGGAAGAATTCTTTTGATCCTCTGCCCCACTGACTTAATTAAGCTTCAGCATCATGGAATTTGTGAACCAAGGCTGGCAAATTTACCAAATGAATTCACCTAGTTCGTAATTGCCTTACTGACAGCACCCCATGTACGTCACCTAGAAACATTCTTTCCACGAGTGCTGTTAGGAGAACTCCAGGCTGTACCTTGTTGGATAACTGGAGGATGGAGAGTAGGAAAGTTATTTTAAAAAAAGACAGTGGGGAACAAAAATATTTGCCATAAGAACTTCTGTAGCTCTAAACTGTGGCCGCTGATTGATATCTTGTGTGGGACAATCAGAGACTTGACCACTAAAATATGGTCTGGTTGTGTTTCCACATCTAAGATTTCTCTGACGCTATCTGGTGTGTCACTTTTAGCTCTAGGTTAACGTTGTGCTCATGTGGCTGTTTTTAGCAGCATTTTTAATTTTATAAAATTTAATTTGATAAAATGTATTGGTAGGAATGGATGGTGAAGAATCTGTAAGTAATCTTTGTGGCTTTAGTCTTAATCTGGAAACCAAAGAATCAAGTAAGATGCTTGAAATAAATTTAAATATTTTTCAAGTTTTTTAATTTTAATTTTAATTTTTTAAAATTAATTTATTTATTCATTTATTATTTTTGGCTGCGTTGGTTCTTTATTGCCGCACGCAGGCTTTCTCTAGTTGCGGCGAGCGGGGGCTACTCTTCGTTGCGGTGCATGGGCTTCTCTTGTTACGGAGCACGGGCTCTAGGTGCACGGGCTTCAATAGTTGTGGCACGCGGGCTCGGTAGTTGTGGCTTGCAGGCTCTAGAGCGCAGGCTCAGTAGTTGCGGCACATGGGCTTAGTTGCTCTGCGGCATGTGGGATCTTCCCGGACCAGGGCTTGAACCCGTGTCCCCTGCATTGGCAGGCAGATTCTTAACCACTGTGCCACCAGGGAAGTCCCAAGTTTTTTTAAGTAAACAAAACAACTTAACAGAAAATGTGGAGGATAGGAGGGATGTTTTTAAAAATATTAACCCATTAAAAAAATCTATTGAAATTCCGTAAGAAGGAACCATTTACCTCTTTATGTTTTCTTCAATTCAACGGAATTTACACTAATTAGTTTGCAACATTTTGCAAATTTATCATGAAGTAATTCAAGATGGAGTGACCAGTTGAACCTAAAAGATAAACAAATTAACCATTAGGACTGTATCTGGTTCTGGGCAATATACTTTAAAAGGAGAAAAATTCCTCTTTTGAGCAGAAAACCCAGAATGGTAAAGGGAACAGAACTGTTTCCAATGAGGGACGTTTGAGGCACAAGAGTGTTTACCATGGAGAAGATTCTAGTTGGTGTAGGACTATGTCGCCACATAGTACGCACACAGCAAATATTTGCTGAATGCATGAGTACCAGGTTTCAAATGCTTGGGGATTGTCACGTGAAAGGAATTAGATAGGTTCTGTCTGGTCCCATAGATAGAATTAGGATCCATTCTACTCAATACAAGGCAGAACCTTCTACCTCCCAGCTATGTAAAGGGGCACCGTCATCCTCTGGGTGAGTTTGCTGCTCAGCGCCGACTGGACGGCCCGTAGTGTGGTTGCTATGGAGAGATTTCGCGAAGTGCATGGAAGATGGGGTCAGGGGACTGTGCTGGCTTTTTTTGACTCTGACATGCTGTAAAGTGATCTTTTTTGTTTGTTTGTTTTTCTTGGATTCCTACTCAATTTCCTCATTCTGTTTTGGCAAATGTTGAGGTTTTACTAGTGCCCTCGGATTTATTGAAACAGGACAAAACAAAATAAAAAAGCCATGAGTGAGATAAGGCAGGCCTGGGTGGCCCTCACTGGGTCCTCTATACCCTGTATGTGTGGCAGGAAGAGCTGATGTTTCCACTTCATTTTAGTTTTTAGACTTGTTTTTATAAACTCAGGTGGAATTTTGAAATTCTTTTTGAAAGCAGAAAGCAATTATGTTTTAAAGGATGCTTGTTTTCCTGTATCAGGTAAACAAGAGCTACCTTTAAAAGTTATTATTTTTAAACTCCCTGATAAGGGTTTGACTGTGTCCTCCCTAAAATTCATTTGCTGAAGTCCTAACTCCTAGTACCTCTAAATGTGACCTTATTTGAAGATGGGGTCTTTATAGAGGTAATCAAGTTAAAATGAGCTCATTAGGGTGGGTCCTAATCCAGTATGACTGGTATCTTTATAAAAAGGGGAAATCTGGAGATAGACACACAGGAGAACACCATGTGAACATGAAGACAGACATCTACAAGCCAAGGAGAAAAGGCTAGAATGGATCCTTTCCTCACTGGCTGCAGAAGGAACCAATCCTGTGAACACCTTGATCTTGGACTTCTAGCCTCCAGAACTGTGAGACAGTAAATCTCTGTTGTTTAAGCCATTCAGTTTGTGCTACTTTGTTATGGCGGCCCCAGCAAACTAATGCACTCCCTAAAAGACATTATTTCACAACTCTACTGGATTGCCAACAGGAGAATATATTTGGTAGATCAGAGAAAACAGTTGCCTCATATAAAATATTTGTTTTCCTCAGATACGCCTGGATTTAATTTTTCTAACAGCCCAGTTTACGTTAACGCAACTCGTTGTGACTTTTGTTGCCTTCATTAAACAGTTGGGAAAATAGCCACCAACAAAGCGTGAAGATCCCACATTGTACTCTATGCTGTGCTCTGTAAACGATGCACATAATTTTCTCACTTATGAGATACTTTCCATGCTGGGCACACACGTCTTGCTACACATCTTACATTGTACGTGTTCAGGTTTCCATTTACATTTATATGTGAAACATATTTGGGCTGGCTGATAAACACACAATGGAGGGAAGGAAGTAATTTACCTGAAGCATTTAGTCCATTGCAACTTTTATTATTCCTAGCTGATCCACCCCATTGGAGTAAAAAATAGGAGAAAAAAGTCCTGTTTCAACAGAGACTTTATTCAAGACATGACTGAGTCTGGTGCAGTGACTACACTCCTGGGAGCAGTTGTGAAGCCAGGCGATGTTGCGTGTAAGCAGAGCCCCGGGGACGTGATTCTCCCGCAGTCTCTCCCCACCACCATCTGTTGTGCAATATATCTCCTATAAAATCATATTCAGGGCTTCCCTGGTGGCGCAGTGGTTAAGAATCCACCTGCCAATGCAGGGGACATGGGTTTGATCCCTGGTCCGGGAAGATCCCACATGCCGCAGAGCAACTAAGCCCGTGTGCCACAACTACTGAGCCTGCACTCTAGAGCCTGCAAGCCACAACTACTGAGTCCGCGTGCCACAACTACTGAAGCCCGCCCATCTAGAGCCCGTGCTCCGCAGCAAGAGAAGCCACCGCAATGAGAAGCCCGCGCACGGCAACAACCAACGAGTAGCCCCCGCTCGCTGCAACTAGAGAAAGCCGACGCGTGGCAACAAAGACCCAACGCAGCCAAAAGTAAAATAAATAAATAAATTTATAAAAAAACAAAACCAAAAAACTCCCCCATAATTTAAAAAAAAAATCGTATTCAAGCATGGAATTGAAATCTGTCTTATTACTAGTAGTTTTCTATGAGTGAGATACTTGCTGGACATGTCAAAGTAACAGCAGAATATCTTTGAAATTGAGATAACCTATTATTCCTTTAAGTCTGAACTTCACATACTGTCCTGGAGCCGCAGTCTTATGAGATGGACCGAAGTCCCCGAGCCAGTTATTCTCGGGAGGGTCTGGCCTCCACTTCCCTCATTGTCGCAACAGCTTTGATGAGGATTTGGGATTGGGCCCAGAGGGATGGCCTGGGATGCGTGTTCTACTGGAGAGAGACAGAGGCAGAGAGAACCAGCGGGGTCCGGAAAAGCCAGAGGTCTTTGTAGGAAGTTACACCTGGCTCTGGAGCGACCAGATACACACTCTCAGATGGAAAGTACAAGAGAGGAAGCTGAGAGAAGAGACTGAGGATTGATTGAAGCAGAAGCTGCTCTGAGGCACCCGGAGAGAGTGAGGGGCAACTGCCCTGACCTCGGCGGCGTTTTCCACGATGGGAGCGGGAAGGGTGCGTTGGACTCCTCTGAAGACTGGGATTGAGTCAGACAGTCCTCTCAACTTTTCTGCCGCCTAAATTCTTTATTTAGGAGGAACAGAGACCCCCTGAAGTCACCTGGAGCAATGTAGTCTGCCTATGAGGATCTGTGGCAGGAATCTCACTCAGGTCGCCTAGACCCCTGGGAACAGTCGTACACATGTCATTCGGGAAAACGATAGTCATCTTCAGGGCTCTAAGACAGCTGGGACCTCTGATTATCCTCCGGCCGCCCCCGCACACCAGGCTTCCAATAAATGTCTATTCCCCCTCCTGTTCAGATTCTTATTTAACAAATAAGCTTTCTTATTTAATAAATTCTAAAATTAAAAATGAATTGCGGGGGCCGTTGATGTAGTTCACTTCTCTCTCTGATTCTGTTTCCCTTTATCTGCCTCAGCTTCTACCGCCACCACCCATTGCTGATCTATCATTGTAAGTCTCAAGTTCACACTTGCACAACGCAAGGGTGGTATTGGTTTAGTTGGCTGGACTATGGCCTAGTTGCTGTCCAGCAGGCAGGGGGACTGATCTTGGGTCAAGGGCCCACCTCTGGCCGTCACTTGGTGTGAGTGTGGTGACTTGTGGCAGAGGCTGTGGGTTTGTACCATCCTGAAGCCTGGCCACGCGAACACAAGCAGCCCAATCAGCCACAGTGTGCATCGTTGTTAGACTAATTCAGTGCCCGTAAACATTGTTTTTACTTCCATATCCTCTGATTAAAAAGTCCTTAATTTCATTACTGCTTCTCAAGGATCAAATTTACACTTTCTTACTTGGCATGCAAATCCTTAGTAATTTGACCTTAAACTGCCTTCCTAACCTCCTTTTCCATCAGTGTTCTATTCTAACCTTCCCCACTATCTTGAATTGCTCTCTGAATTTCTTTCCCTATCAAATTTTGCTCCTGAACCTCTTTTTTGAGAAATGTGACAGGCACAATGCTAGACTTGGACTCAAAAAACTGCTGGAGAACGGAGGAAACTGCTGTGTGATATTGGATGAGTTACTGCCCTCTCTGGGCCGTTGTGCCAGTTACAGAATATACTAAGGTACCTCATGTTATGTAAGTTCCTTTCTTCCTCTTATACCCCCTGGAGGGCTGAGCCAGTGAGTGGACTCGGTCTTCTCTCTCTTTCTCTTTTCTAAAATCATTGCATTGAAAGTCTCAGGTTTTGTTTGAAAGTTGATTATGATTATATTTTCCAGAGTCACTTGTTCTGTAGTCTGCACCCCCTAGAGTGACTGTGCAGTGCAGAGGGAGAGTGTACAGACAGTGGGTCTCTGCCCTGTGAATCTGTAGCTTTGCTTCCCTGTTGAGTACCCTGAGCCTCTTAAATGCCTTCTCTGAGCCCCGTGTGCTAGGAGACCAGTCTAACCCATGGTCACAGTCTAATACCTTTCTGGCCAGTTAGACATTTGGGCACTTACCTGTTCACTCACACGGGGATTATTCTGTACACCTAACAGCTCTTCTCTTCCACTGGCACACTTGAGTCATTCATTTTCTCCTCCTGATACCCTGATATCACCAGACACAGTGCAGTGACCACCAGACACATCACGTGTTGCCTGGGCTCAGGGTTAATGAAACTTCTGGGAACTCAGTAACCTGATATTTCATTAAATGTTTTTCAAATGAATCAACTAACACAAGAGAAGAAAAAAATGAATGCAAAGAAAGCAAGGAAAATCAGATTCAGTGAAAGAGGGGGAGACGGAAGGGGTAAGGAAGACGAGCAGGGAAAGAAGTAAAGAAGGGGGAGAGATGGAGAGAGCAGAGGCAAAGAAGGTGGCAGAAGAGGAAGGAGAGAAGGAAAATTGTGAGAACTGGTCTTTGTCTAAATTATACTTTTTTCTCAACCAGTGCTCCACAGCTGCACCTCCCGTTCACATTCATCCACTAAGTGACTATTCGCCTGGCTTCCCTTCCTATCTTCTCTTGGCGACTGCTCTGCAGAATGGGGGCGTCACACCCCAGGAAGCAGATTGAAATATGTTTTTAAAAAAAGGTATGATCAGAAAAGGAGCTGCTAATGTCTTGGGGAGATCGAGAAGTGCTTGATGGAGGAGATGGCGTTGGGTGAGCCCAGCAAGATAAGCAGGATTTGTTAGGCAGAGAAGGTGGCGTCTGAGGTTGAGAGACCAGCCTGCAAAAAGATGAGCTGATAAAAGCAAGGGCTGACACAGACAATACCATGGTCTCAGGACCTCAGAAACACTATGTTGAGTCAAAGAAGCCAGACACAGAGGGACATTCTTATGACTCCATTCTACAAAGATGAAGAACAGGCAAAACTAATCTATGATTTTAGAAGCTGTAAAGTAATTAACTGGAATTGGAGGGTAATACCTGGGAAAAGGGGTACAAAAGAACTTTCTGTGATGTTGTAAAGTTGCTATGTGTTGATTTAGGCAGCGAGGAAACGGGAGCATACATATGTAAAAATTCATCAAGGTGCACACTGAAGGTTTTTGCATTTCACTGTATATGAAATATACTGCAATTAAAAAAAAAAAGGCTAAGTAGAAGAAGTAGAATAGTACATTTAAAATACCAATACAAAGTCTATTAAACAACTAGCCCGGATTTTACAATTTATATTTCCAATTTTTACAAGCTTGTTGAAATTTAAAATTAGGCTGCATTAACACCATGCAAATACATCATAGTTCTGATCTGAAGATTAGATTTAATAAATGGGTACCTTTAAATATTTATCAACTTAAAAATAGATCACTGATAATGTTTGTCTCATGCCTTTTGGGCACCTATTTTCTGTGACTTCGGGAAAAGTACTCATTTTTATTTATATCCACAACTAATAAAATTGAAGAAAGTTGAGATTTTTATTTATTTGAGATGCAAAGTATGCATTATTTCATTCATGCCTGTGAACTTGTTTGTAAAAGCCCTCCAGAAATAGCTGAGGAATTTGCCGTGCCTACTATACTAGTGAAATCCAAATATTAATAAATGTTTAGTTCTTTGAAATGTGCCTGGGGTGTGTGTCAGTATAAACATACTTTCCTTAACAGAGTGATATGAAAATATTGGCTGCAAAGATTCATATTTTTTGTGAACTAAAAGTGTATGCAAGAGTATTTTTTTAATAAATAAATTACATTAGGCACAGTTTGAAATATACCAAAGACATAAACAGGTTCTTCACTGTAACTCTGCTACTCTGGACCAGAGGTCATGACTTTAATCTTGGCTTTTATGTTGGTAAGAGAAAATGCTTCAGAAGACCCAGGAGACTAAATTACCCAAAGCATTTCCCCTTTTACCTTGGCTATTAGGAAGTTCAGTTATAAATGCAGTGTTCACTTAAGTGCTTACTTCCTTTCAAGTACATGGTGACTTTTAATTTTTTTTTCATTTTAGATTTCCAATTTTATATACTTCTTTTACATGAGAATGGGGAAGATGTTATTTTTGAATGCTTTGAAAGCATCGCTCCCATTTTACGATGTTTTTGCAAAGAGTTCCAATTTCCTAGTTAGAGACATTCTCCTTAAGGATGAAGTAACTTAAAAAACATTGGTGAGCCCTGGGGGGTGTACCAAAGGAAACACAAGGATTCATGCTTGGAAGAGATGAATCCTATTGGTAGACGTGTGTTGCTTAAATGACTTACTGAGAAATGGAATCCCAGCTACTAATACCTGCCGCCACGTGTAGTCTTGTGAAAAGTGAATGCATGAAAGCACAGGGTCTGGCATATAATAGGTGCTCGATAAATTCTTCCCTCCATCCCTCTCTCCCTCCTTTCCTGGGGATACCGTGGCCACTGCCATCCCTCTATTAGCTACTCATACGGTAGCGTTTAGCTTTAATAGTTCTATTCACTTACCGTATGGTAGTTTCAGAAGATAAATTAGTTAGAAGAGAGTGAGTGATATTTGGTTCAGATAGATTTTCTTCTTTGTTTTCAGTGTTAATAAATACATTCATGTTGGACACAGCAGGTTGAAGTTATGGGATAAAAGTTTCTCACCTGTGAATTCCAATAATTGGGATCATGTGGCTCTCTCTCTCTCTTCATCATATGAGGGATATTGCGAACAGTCTTTTTCTGGGTGACTCTTTTCCTGGTGTGAGAAGATGCTATTCTCTGAATGGGAGATTTGCATAGGGCTATGGTAACCCAAAAAGATATTAAGAAAAATTAATAGTATTTCTTGAAAAGCAAGGGAGAAACATGCAGGAACCCCAGGAAAAGCAAGATCTCTTGTGTAGGCTGTGTGCCCAGCTCTGGCCGCCATGCCAGTGGGCCCCAAAGGACTGAAAAAGATACCTGGGAAAAGCAACTTTTCAGATTCATTGGCCTTCGGAATTGGTTTGTGACTTATAAACTCGACTTAGAACATAATTATGTCATTTCCATCTTTGCAAATGCAGCATACTCTCAAATCTAAGCTGCAGGGGTTGCTTTATGAAATGAAATTGCTTCATAGTGCTTTCAATGGAAATTGCTGCATCAGCTACACAGTAGTGTCTATTCTGGAAGCTAATTGAAATTACTCTGGCAGATGCTGGAAACAAATGCTGGGTTACATTAGCTTATGGGGGTCACTTTCTCCACTGGCACATGTAAAACTTGTCCTACTGGCCTGGATTCTAGGAAAGTGCACAGACCTAGGAGAAAGGGAATTTGGCCACTGTCTCCCATACAGTATATACTTCTGGTGGCATTCCAGCCCTGTCTGTGACAGGCATGTGCCTTATACAATAATAATATCTACATCCCATGACTACCACACAGGTTGCTGGCATAGATTGTTTAAAAGGCAAAATTTACTGGGCAAGTGAGTCATTTAATTTTTAATACTGATTTTGTCATTATATCCATATTTAGTCTTTTATTCAATAAACATTTATCGAATGCTTAATAATTTGGTTATTTATTGAGTACTTAATAATAATGGTTAAATTTTACTGAATGCTTAGACTATGCAAGAACACTCTACTTTTTATGTTTTAGCTCACTTAATCCTCACAATAGCCCTATAATCTCTGTTTTATGAGTGAGGAAACTGATACAACTGAGGCAAAGAGGTTAAATATTTGATCACCATTTGCTGAGTGCTTTAAATGTGCTTGCACTGTGCTGGGTGTTAGGAACACACAGATCAATCAGATACAGCCTGAAGCACAAGGACATTAAAGCCTAGTTGGAGGGAGAACAAGAATAGAAAAACTGACCGGCCTGAAGATGGAGGACCGGCTAAAGCTGCAGCCCTGTGGAGGGACACCTGGAAGCACTTTAGACGAAATGATGGGGAAGGTGGGTGTGGTTCTAAGAGAAAGGTGGGTCTAAAGGGAGCCTGGAGCATACACTGGGCAGCTGGACTTTGAAGCCAGTGGTTAAAATATCAGAGGTCAAAGTAAAGTGAGCTATCAGGAACTGAACAGACAGAGCAAGGTGAGGCCAGAAACTCAGGGAGACTGTCCGCCCCTGAAGCCATATGTGAGGAGACAGAGAGCACCTCTAATACGCAGACTTTAATGGGGAACCCATTATCTAGCGAGCCTGGAGAGCTTTGTTTCTGCTGAAGCTTAGGACCAGCGACTCGCTTGGCCAATGTGGGATGCGTCCCTCGGGGTACCTGGCCACTTCATGAGTGCAGAAAAGACATTTAAAGAAACCATCCAAGCTTGTTCTCCTGAGCGTCCCATTTCTTAGTAAATCATTTGAGCAACACACGTCTGCCTATGGGATTCATCTCTTGCAAGTATTGTATTCATGTGGTACATTCCCATGGCTCATCAATGCTTTTTAAGTTACTTTCTCTTTAAAAAGGAGAATGTCTCTAACTAGGGAGTTAGAACTCTTTGCAAAAACATAGTAAAATGGGAGCTATGCTTTCACACCGTTCAAAAATAACATCTTCCCCATTCTTATTTAAAAGAAATATATGAAATTGGAAAATTAAAATAAAAAATAATAGAAAGTCACTGTGTACTTGAAATGAATTAAATATGTAAGTGAACATTGCCTTTATATCTGAACTTCCTAGTAGCCAAGGTAAAAAGGGAAATGCACTGGATTGTCTAGTTCCTCTAACCTGACAGAAAAGAAGCACAACACCTTGATCTGGAGAGAAACTTTCCTGAGTTCTATATAAGCATTTCTCAATAAGCATGGCAGATATGCCACTCCTAAGGAGATTTTTAAGTAAAGATGCTCCTTGAGACTTCTAAAGTCACAAATTATATTGCAGTTGGGCGAAAAGTTCATTTGGAGTTTTCCATAGAGCGAACTTTTTGGCCTACCCAATACAAGAAGGGATGCTTGTTTTTTTGTCTCTAAATAAGTGAATCGGAGAGGAAATTGTACCATTTCTGCTTCAGTGTGATTTCTAAGAGTGAGGGAGAATTGCCCCCTTCAGAAATTTTTGAAGAACAGAGCAGAAAGGAGAAAACTGTTCTTGGTATCAGGGGCTAGAGATAACTATTTACTTTATCTAAGTAAGCCTGCCCTTTTTCTTCTCAGTGCCCCGCACTGTTCTCTTCCTCACAGATTCTCATCCCTTTTCACTCCTGGTTGCAGGAGTGTTTGGACCATAGTCATTGTTGTCCTGTATCTAGAGAGGCCATTCGCATCTCAGCTAGGCTGCCTAGCAAGGGAGGGCGCCCTCTCGTGGTGATTACCCCAAAGACTGACACCCAGGCATTAGGGTACCGGGAGCCCCTGCACACTAGTGCCTGGTAGATTCCCTAGAGAAGGTCTGGTGGAGTTCTAGTAGACTGCGGAAGCTTCCGCTGCGGATCTTTTCTGGTCAATGGCCTCGTGCTACATGATCACCCTTTCAGCTGTTTTGGATTCTGTATGAAGTACAATGTATCGCATCAAAACCGATGGACGGTTGATGCTTCCTCCTTGGAACCACGTGTTACCCTTGCCGGAAAGAGCCAGGGCACTGTGCTCTTCCTCGGTCCCGGGCCACCCTGTGGGTCTCCTCCCTTTTCACTGGCTGTCCTGCCTCCGTCCTACCTGCTGTCTGCTCCACTTCAGCGAACTCGGGGCGCAACCCGCACGGCTAGCCTGGCCCTTTTCTTTCCCAGTGCCCCGTACTGCTCTCTTCCTCACGGATTCTAGCCTCAGCCTTACTGCTGTAGGACCCCTTGGCCACCGACTTCGCCCACTTCCTACTCAGCTCTGCTCTCAGAACCAAGGCATCAGAGCACAGTATTTGACGTGCGCTTTCATTCCTGTAACCTGAATACGAATCATGGACAAAGCCTGGGTAGGAGTTCACGGTGGGGGGTGGATGGGGCGGGGGCGGGGGTGGGGGGGTGGGGCGGGGCGGGGAGGTAAGACACAGGCATAACTAATTCTGCCTCAAGGCCGCAAGAGCACGTAAATCACATGCTGCAGGAGCGTGTAAATAACCGGGGGAGAAAACACTTCCAGAAGGACCTGGAGAGGCTTCATGAAGGAGGCTGTGTTCTGTTCCCTAAAGCAGCGAGCGCTTCTTCCCTCGGGTGCTGAGAATAGGATACAGGTGAGCCCAACAGCCATCTCCTTAGCAGTCAGCCCGCTGGAGGGCTTGGCCGGCTTGGAGGTTACCAGCCAGATCAGTTTACCTCGGTAGGCTGTACAGAAGTGATCATTTCCCGTGTGTATCCTGATGTAAAGACGGTAAGAACACTTTCTTACAGAGGGGCTAGATTTGGACGTCGGGGTTGTTGGTATGAGGGGCAGTTCCAAGGGAGACAAGGTTAGACGGAGGAAGTAGAAATAGTTCTGTGTTTTTCTGTGTTTGTGCACGTGACTGTGTTCTTGTGTGCGTAGCAAACGCTGATAAGGCTGAAAAGATGGATCCGCGCCGTCATCACGCAGGGCCTTCTTCCACGCCTGGCTGCTGAGCTTGAGTTTTACTTTGAAGTTTGGGTCGTCGGTGAAATTTATGCCTAGTGGAGGGTTATAATCTGAGCGAAGCTTCTTTTGTACTTATATACTTTTTGGGCTAGAAAGGGGAGAGAGGCTGGAGAAGTCCTAGGGGGAGGTTTTGAAGTTTCATATGTAAGAAATAAGGGAGGGATGGAATCCTTCATTGTCAAAGGCATCAGGAACTTTTTCCTGTCTCTCTTCTCCGGAGACCAGCCCCAAAGGAATATAGTTACTTGGCCCCAATCTCACATTCTTGGGCAGACAGTCTGGCCTGGTATGATTAGCTGCTCGGGACAGTGAGATTACAGTGCACAAGCAGGGTAGCTGTGTGTGTGGGTGTGAAGGGCAGGGGGCAAGCCAGGGGGGGTCCCTGTGAGCTGCCCAGGCTCCCCAAAACATGTCTACTGTTCTTATATACTTTTTTTAAAAAATAAATTTATTTATATTTATTTTTGGCTGTGTTGGGTGGGTCTTTGTTCCTGTGCGAGGGCTTTCTCTAGTTGCGGCGAGCGGGGGCCACTCTTCATCGCGGTGCGTGGGCCTCTCACTCTCGCGGCCTCTCCCGTTGCGGAGCACAGGCTCCAAACGCGCAGGCTCAGTAGTTGTGGCTCACGGGCTTAGTCGCTCCGCGGCATGTGGGATCTTCCCAGACCAGGGTTCGAACCCGTGTCCCCTGCATTGGCAAGCAGATTCTTAACCAATGCGCCACCAGGGAAGCCCATGTTCTTATATTCTTATTGCTTACTTGGCTACTATCTTCCAATAACCCCTCATGCACAAATAGGATTCTGTGGTTTCTTTTGGCCACGCTGGGAGGCTTGTGGGATCTTAGTTCCCTGACCAGGGATTGAACCCGGACCCTCGGCAGTGCAAGCGTGGAGTCTTAACCACTGGACTGCCAGGGAATTCCCACAATAGGATTCTTAACGGAGAATTAGCCACCTATGGCAAACTATTTTAATGTCAAAATCATTCTTCTAATACCAAAGGACTTTGACACAAAAATCATATGTCTATATTTTAGGTCATTTGCTATGCTTTTGAGCTGCAGCAAATACTACACTAGCATTGTAAGAGGTGTTTGGCCTCCTCCCGCACTGAAGCGTATACAGGAAGGAATAGGGTAGATGGCGTAATCTGATATTATCTTTGCTGTTTCCATGATTTATTTTCCTGTTAGAACACTTTCATTGAAGAAGACAATATAACTCAGCAGATCCTTGTAACAATTCTTCCTAAAAACTGTATATTGTGCAAAAATAAGCATTTGCTCATCATATCTCTGACCTCATTTTGCCTAGTGTATCTGAAAACCTATGACCTCAAAGGGCCATTGAGTTTAAGTAAGATTGCACACATTAGAGAAAGGAAGAATGGGTAAATGGTAGATGCCAGTTTCAATTAGACTGAAATTTAACAGAGGGCATATACGTTTGTTTTTTTATTGTGTTTATTTCCTGGGTAAATTTATTTTACTTTGCAAATTTTTGTAATTCTGAAATCAAAGGAGAGAAAAGAATCTCAAAACCCCCAGTTAAGCTAACAAGGAACCTGAAAGTGGGTCCTGGCTGGGGCGTGCATATCCCCGCCCCTTCCCCAGGGGTGTGGAGGTCCTCCAGTAACGGGCCTCGGGGGAACCATGGCTCATCTGCCTGGGGCACTGGTTTTACTTAACGTGAAGTAAAGAAAAACATTATTTTTATGTTAAAGCAAACAGGGGTAGATTATAGAGAGAATGCACAAAGAGCTTGATTTTTTTTTTAAATTAAACCTTTAAAAAATTAAAAACTGCCTGTTTAGGGCAGGCCTCCTTCGGCTTGGCATTTCGGCTGGGAGTTGTAGGGGAGGGGGCAGTTGGAGTGAAACTCAAGTAGGGAGACGGAGAGAAATAGTTCTTTTATTTCAGACCAGGTGTTCCATTGGGGTGGGCTTTATTGGGGTGCGGGGTGCAGGTGAAGAGTCCATGTGAATATCAGTGTATATCCATGTGAATATCCCATGTCTGGGAAGGGCTCAGGGTCACCCAGGGGTTATAGAATCAATCCGATGCTATTTTCTGGTTAATATGGATGGATGTTCCCACTGCTTGGGCTTTTAGTCATCATGATAGATGCTCCTGCTTTCATCTTTCATGCTTTCCTAAGGTTAGAATCTCTCAGTATTGGAGCTAGAAGGGACTTGTGGCTTGTCTGGTCTAACTCTCACTCTGCAGAATGCGGTCTGGCTGAAAGAGCTAAAATTATTAGGTGAGTTACTGAAATAATTTAGTTATTAAATCACTCAGTTATTTATTAGTTAATTTATTAGGGTAGGAATTTGGTTTTCCTAACTTCCAGTCTTATTTCTTTTGAGAAAATAAAAGTTTAGATATAGGGATATGTTAAGGCTTCTAAGCAGTCTTAACTGATTTGAATTTCTTCAATGCTATATTTCATACCTGGAGCCTAATCCCAAACCTCAGGCAAACTACAACCCCACTCACAGTCGATTTTTAGGTAGCTTAGGAACTAAGAATTTTTTAAGGGTTGTTAAAACAAAAACAAACAGGAATATATGGCAAAGATCATATGTGGCCTCCAAGTCTAAAATGTTTACTCTCAGCTTCTTTACAGGAATAATTTGCAGACCCCCTAAGGCACATATCCGACTATGGTAACTCCAAATCCAGTCCCGGCCTTGCTAACAGAGCCCCACTTCAGTCCCAGGCAGCAGGATGCTTAGCTCCAGATAGTTTGTCACAGGTGATCCAACCAGTTATGATGATTCTGTTCATATTTCTCAGCCTGTTTTGTTGTTAAAAGTAGCCATGTAACTTAGTTCTGACTTACGAGACCTAGGTGGAAATCTTTTGACTGGGGGAGTGGGAGTGGTTTGGGGAAAGCTTTTGCTTTTCTGATTTGACAGCACCTGTTTTACTTCTTTGAATGTGATATGATGGCTGGTGTTGTTACCATGAGGAAATGGCCAAGAGGATTGCAGGGTCATTGGCCTTTACATTATTAAACCAAGAGCAGCAAACACCTATCTCAAGATGTGTGTAAGAAAATTAAATCCATGTTTACGTAAGCCACTGCAATGGTTTTTTCTGTTACTTGCTGTGAAATATCTTCCTACTGATAGGGGCACTATCCACTCTCAAAAATTCCAATTGTTTCCAGTTTTGTTTTGTTTTGTTTTCCTAGCGAATAGTTTCTGGTCAATCAAGAGTTACTGGACTTTTTTTGTTCTTTATTTTTATCCATAATTGCCCCACCTCCTTAGTACTTACCCTGATATAGATTTAGCCTTTGTAATTTGTGTTAATTTATGCATTTTAAATAAACTCTGTAACCTTGGAAAATTACTTACCCTTTCAGTTTCCAGATTTCTAAAATGGGAATAATAATAGTACCTAACATCATTAGGTCCTTTGGGGGCTTAAAAATTAATGCATGTAAAGCATTTAGCGTAGTGTCTGGCACATAATTACGGCTCAAAAATGTGTATTGTTGCTGCTGTTGTTGTATTTTTTTTTTCCAATTTATTTATTTTATGGCTATGTTAGGTTTTCGTTTCTGTGCGAGGGCTTCCTCTAGTTGTGGCAAGCGGGGGCCACTCTTCATCGCGACACGCAGGCCTCTCACTGTCGTGGCCTCTCCTGTTGCGGAGCACAGGCTCCAGACGCGCAGGCTCAGTAATTGTGGCTCACGGGCCCAGTCACTCCGCGGCATGTGGGATCTTCCCAGACTAGGGCTCGAACCCGTGTCCCCTGCATTGGCAGGCGGACTCTCAACCACTGCGCCACCAGGGAAGCTCCTGCTGTTGTTTTATTGTTGTGATTCTCCTGTTCCTTTTCCTCCTCCTCTTTCTTTCTCTAGGTCTTAAACTTAAAAGGATAAACATTTTAAGTTATATATGGAACTGCACCCCTTTACTAATAGTACAAAGGCAATGGCCTTAGAACTACTCAGGAAATACTTAACTGAAGGAGGAGAAACTTAAACTTTTAAATTCAGGGTTGGAAATAGCCTGATGGTTTCTCACTGAATTTTAATTTGAATTTTTGATGTTGGACAGATTTGGAGTACAAAGACAGCAGAGGAAGCATTTCTTTTTCTTTCAGGTTTCAAATGTTACCTGGGTAAACTGGAAAAAGATATTTACAAAAGCACCTTATTACCAACTGAAGGCCTCTGCTTATGTTTAACACAGTTTGATTTTTAAAGGATCCATGTGGTGTGTCACCTGAGTGATATACATTTTGTGTAGGAATTTTTTATCATACCAATTTATATTTCTCATAAAGTACCCTTGGGATTTTGACAGGGAAGAGAATCTATTTAGTAAAATTAGGAACAGGGAAAAAAATGTGCCTCTTTTTAAAGTGATGCTTCAAAAGGAGGAATATTTCTATCGCAATAAATTATTTTTTGATTGCCTCTATACCTCTTCCTGCTCCATAGCCCCATTCTGAATGGCATCATTAAACAGTGCCCGATGTGAATATTAATGTGAGTCAGGAGAAGTCTGCCAGCCACACACAATGCATTCAAATGTTGGCTTTACATAATTATCCTTCCTTTTTCCTGTGTTCTTTACGAGGCCCAGTCTAGATTTTGCAGTGCTGTCTAGTAAATCTGCAGTGAAAATTTCTTTGTATTTGGATGACAGCCTAAAGTATTGCCAGCCTTATACCTCCATGAAATTTGGCTCAAAAGAAACCAAGCTACTGGCAAAAATGAAATTCTACCAGAGTTTTAAAGACACTATTCACATTCCACTGATGTTTTATTTCTTTTTTGTACAGCTATTCCCTGCCACTAGATTATTGTTCTTCTACACCTTTGATATGTGCAGAAAGGTTAATAATATCGGCCTCCGTAGCTCAGTGCCTAGAATTTGTTCAGAATAGTTACTCACTATTGAAGGAAAGCCTAGTAAATATTTTCAGTCTGTGAAAAGGTATAGTTCCTCGTGAATGAAATTATTATTGTGGACCAATAGATATTGCTGATAGATGTGCTTGTTGTTTGATTCCGCTAATGTTGGTGAAGTTTCTTTAATCTCATTACAAGCTTTTTGTAGGGGAAATAAGGCCCCAAATACAAGGAGATTATAAGAGAGCTTCTGGCTCCTTTAAATGACTTTAACCCCTTGCTATGAATGATTTACAATCTAACATACTGAAATAACTTGAAAATTGTATTTATAAACCATTACTAATCATTTTGAAGGCTTTGTGGGATAAATGATAATTTCTGAAATTCTATGGTTTGGCAAGTATGGCCCTAATTTTTAAAAATAGTAAACTTAATGCCCATTCCAGCCTAGTATAAGAAGGTTTCTTAAGCAAACATATTTTGAGAATTAAAAAAAAAAAAGGAGTGGATCACCAGGAGCCAATGTGGATTTGCTAAGATGATTTGCTTTGATGGTAGGATTACAGGAGTGCTAGTGAGGAGAGGTCAGGACAGTCTATCTGAATTTCAAAAGACATTTGTCAAAGGATCTCCTGATGTACTCATAGAAAATAGAGAAATTTGGTCTAAATCAATGGTTTTCAAAGATTCGTTTGAACACAAAGCATTTTTTTTTTCAAACAAAAGATCATGAGGAAATACAATATGCAAAAAAATAAAAAGGAAAGAAAAAAGAAAAGGAAAAGAGTCGGCATAGGGAGAGGAGAGAGTACCCACCCTTTGCTCCCTTATTTCTTGCAGCCCCTGGACCTCATAATACTCTATGGAGAACAGATGGGAAGCCACTGGCCTATAGAATAAGATCTTTGGTTGGTTTTGTAATTGGTTGAAGGACCATACCCAAACAGTGCTCGTTATTATCTTGATGACATTCTGCAATACATCCTGCAGTGGAATGTCACAGAGATTCATTCATCCTCTATTTCTCATGCTTCCCATTTTCTAAATTTCTTGGGTGGATCAAGATATTGGTGATGATCAAATTACTGAATATGAAGCTAGAGGAAATATTAACATACTGGATGGCAAAATCAGACTCTAAATAGCTCTCAAGGGGTAGAGTGACAGGAAATCCAATAGGCTGAAATGCAATGGCATAGATGAAAAGCCCTGCATTTAGGTTATTAAAACCAGTCATATGCATACAAGACAGAGGATATAATTTAGCAGCAAGTATGAGAAAGGTTTGGGGGTTTCCGTCAATTTTAAAATAATTGGTAGTCAAAAGTAGTAAAAAGATAATATCTGGGCCAGGGCAACACAGGATCTCACATTCACTGACTGTCAGAACCAATCTGAACCGTGGGGTTCAGTATGGTAATAATGATTGTTAAGTACTTGCTCTGCGTCAGACTTCCTTTTACTTTACATGGACTGTTATCCCCAGATTCCTGACCATATGGCTTCTTCGTGTGTGTGTGGGGGGTGCATCAAGAACCTCCTGTTTGTGCCACCTCTCCTCACAGCCCAGAGGCAATGGAGGCGGCGTCCTGACTGCCATTCTAGCCACAGGCAGTGATTGCTCTGAAAGATCCAAGTCCGACTCCCACCCATTGAAGAGTTTTTAATGAGTCATGATCCTTGGATTTTCTTAAGACAAAACTGACCTAGTTTTTCACCCATTCATTACAAAGGATGAATCAAAGAGTCAGGGATGATTCAGGCCATAGACTTGATACGTGTCCTGTGACAACAGACTGATTTTGACTTATTTGTTCACTTCTAATCTAGTCCTGAGTCATAAAATTTGAAAGTGTGTGTAAATGGCTAATGGTCTTTAAAAAATAACATTAAGCCTTAAAAATAATATGCTTTCCAAACTCATGCTGTGGAGAACATTAGATCAGTTCTACTATTTGTGCCTCATAACAAATTTTAACAGGCTATTTAATTATAATTAAAATCTTATAATTAGTATAAATTCTCCCTTCCTCTCTGTTTTTCACATTTTTCCCTTCTCACTGTCTTAACCTCTTTTCTCCTTCATTCCTTCAACACATATTAAGCATTTTCTATGCCACAGGTCCTGGAGAACAAAAAGAATAAAGTGAGGTCGGTTAGTCAGTGTTCAGGTGTAACCCTTGGACTAAGAAGTAAGTTGAATGAAATGACAGTTACACAGGCAGTTTTAGTTTTTGGTTACTCTCTTAAAAGAGACCATCTTACTCAATGCCTACGGCTCAATGCAGTTTCTTCCAAAATGCACCAAATAGAGCATTTTTGAGGCAAAGTACCTAGTTCCTTATTTTACAACTGTAGTAATTATTGCAGATAAACTCTCGCCGGGGGTTATACTCTACTTGCTTTGAGAAGATGAAAAATTCCAGCTGGCCCCTCTTGCTCTCACTTCTCTTTGTAAGGTTTCCTGGCCTTCAGGCTGCAGTTTCTTATTCTTTCTGTCACCAGAGGGAAATGGCCAATGACAGCATTAGCTTTGCTGGTTGCTGAGTGGATCGGGAGTGACTGGGGTCATCTGCTCACACTAGCGCAGTCTAGCATTTTGTGGAGATAGCTGTAGGAGGAAGCTTATACCCTCATGAACCAACAACTGCTATTTTTCCAAGTAAAGTACTGATATTGGTATGAAAATAATTTTCTCTGGAGGCCAATGCACAACAGCTTCTATGCAAAGCATTTAACTTGATCTGGTAATTTGTATATAATTTTAACATTCCAGTTCATTTTTTTACAGCATTCCAGAAAGTTATGCTACTGCTGCTTTTTCTTCTTCCTCCTCCTCTTTTCCCTTTCCCTTTCCTTTCCTTCCTTTTGAGGATTTAAAAATTTTTGGTGCAAACTTTGTTTTCCCCTTTATTTAAAAAGAGTATTATTGAGATATCATCCACATACCATACGATTCGCCCATTTAAAGTATACAGTTCAGTGATTTTTAGTGTATTCACAGAGTTGTGTAACCAGCACCACAGTCAATTTTGGGACACTTTTATTACCTCAAAAAATAAGCCCTGTATGTGTTGGCAGTCACTCCCCACTTATCCCCAACTCCTACCCAACGCCAGCCCTCAGCAGCTGCTAATCTGCTGTCTGTCTCTATAGATTTGCCTATTCTAGAAATTTAATATAAATGGAATCATATGTCTGGTCTTTTAGATGGTCTAATATATGGTCTTTTATGATGGGCTTCTTTTATTTAGCATAATGTTTTCAAGGTCAGTCCACACTGAAGCGTGAATCAGTATTTCATTCTTTTTAATGGGTGAATAATATTCCATTGTATAGATATAACATATTTCCATTCTCTCATCTTCTTGAGGCATCAAAGTTTTTAGCTCGTCTATTGGATTTTAAGTATTTTAAGGGGAGGGATTTTTTTTCCCTTACAAGGCTTATGTTTTCTGCAACATATAATACAACACCTGCAATATAGTGCACATTCAATAGTGTTGAATTGATGTTATAGAAGTATATGTGGAAAAAATGAGTTTGTTATCTTAGCTTTGGCAGAGTGAAGGTTCTGAAGGAAAGATATGAAAGGGACAGTGAGAGAAATGATTTGACATAATAGATTGAATGAGTATGAAATTTAAAAAGGAGTCAAGAAGAGGGGCAAAGCACCTTAGTGGGACACAGAGGACCTTGGAAAGAAGGTTCAGAGAGCAGGAGTAGCCAATTAGAGACACACATAGACACACAGAAGCAGTTTGAGTTAAGAGCCAAAATTTTAGAGTATTTATCACAGATTATGTTGAAAATTTTGGCAGGGACAACTGCCAAAATTTTGCTTTGTTTTGTTTGTTTAGTTTTGTAGATATCATGAAGTTGTTGAAATTAGAATGGGGAACTAGTACATTCATGAATAATTGAAATTTTTGTGGCTTGTCCCCGTCTTCGTCATTGCCGTCACCATCATGTCACTGCTATTGTCACACCACCATCAGCAGAAGCATCGTGAACGTTTATTGACTGCATATTGAAATGTTTTGAAAATGGCCGTTTCTCGGTGTTCAGGACTCTAGCCGAAAACATTTTACATGTGTTATTTTGTTAGTCTTCCTAACAATTCTGTGAGGTAGGACCTATTAATATCCCCAGTTTCACATATGAGAAAAGTGAGGTTGGAATTTGAATTAGATTTGACTACTGACTCTGATTGCCATACATACATTTTTCTAAAGTAATTTGTAGTTGCAGCTCCTAAACTTTTGCTTTTAAGTCTTTTTTTTTTTTAAGTCTTTTTTTTTTTAATTAATTTATTTTATTTTTGGCTGCGTTGGGTCTTCATTGCTGCGCGTGGGCTTTCTTTAGTTGCGGTGAGCGGGGGCTACTCTTCGTTGCGGTGTGTGGGCTTCTCATTGCGGTGGCTTCTCTTGTCACAGAGCACGGGCTCTAGGCGCGCAGGCTTCAGTAGTTGTGGCACGCGGGCTCAGTAGTTGTGGCTCGCAGGCTCTAGAGCGCAGGCTCAGTACTTGTGACACATGGGCTTAGTTGCTACGCGACATGCGGGATCTTCCTGGATCAGGGCTCGAACCTGTGTCCCCTGTGTTGGCAGGCAGTTTCTCAACCACTGCGCCACCAGGGAAGCCCCGTAGCTCCTAAACTTTTAATCCAATTTCTGCTTCAGTCCCTTTTGACTTGGTGATGATTTCATAGTTATGGTGGTTTGGATGACTGTTAGTAAATATTCACACCCCTCCTGTTCTCCCTGTGGATGGCATGTGCTTTCCACCCGATTAATCTGGGCTTCTGTGACTGGCTTTCGCCAATGGAACATTAAGGGACGTGATATAAGCAGAGGCCTTAAATGTGCTTGCACTCTTTGGCTGGCTTTTCATGCTCTATTGATCCATCACAAAAAGAGGATGCCCAAATAGCCACCGCCCCTTCAGTCTAGGGCCTAAAATGAATATGTGTGGAGCAGACCTGAGCCAAGCCACCTGGCACCAAGCCCAGCTGACCCTTAACCTGAAACCCACTCGGATCAGCTTAACTACGCAAATCTAAGAGCGTGAGACTAAACGCTTGACACTGCAAGCAACCGGGTTGGGGTGGAAGGTTACACTGACCTACTGCAGCAGTTTTGACTGTTATAATAGTATCTATTTGTTCTTTCATTCATTTAGTAATTAATTTCACCAAGGCTGATTTGATTGTCTACCATGTGTCAGTCACTGTAGCAGGTGTTGGGCTTATAAAGATGCATCCAGTAAAGTCTTTATTGTCTTGCATTTGGTGTTTATTTAGTCAGGAAAGATGATGTGTCCATACGTTATTAGAAGACAGTGTAAAAGCTGGTTAGTGCCCTAGCAGGTGGCTAAATCTATGCTCTGGGAGTTCCAAGAAGAGGATATTATGACTGATTGGATGTATCCAGAAAGGCTAGGGGACTATGAGAATGCAAGGTAATACATGTGACAAGTAATAGGATTAAACTCTGCTGAACACCAAGAAATGTACATTTTCATGAGGTTGGCAATCATGCTTTTAGCAAACAGAGATAACACCTTCATCAAAAATTGAGAAATTAGATGTCGATCATCAAAAGTTGAAAAATTAGAATATCTCCCAAGAATTCATTTGTATGAGCATGTGATCAAGATACTTGCATGAAACTGTAGAAATGAAATACAAAATCCCCTCATTTTGTTCTTTTTATGTCACCTGGCCTGGATCATAAAAAATAAGATACCTGTCATTGGATTCCTATATTTGTCACTTCTCACCAATTTTTTTTTTTTTTTTTTTCCTGTGGCCAGTGCCTGGCGTGTTGCTGCCCAGTGGTTATGCATTTAGGCTCTGGGGTCAGATAGACCTGTGTGAAGATCCAGCCTCTCTACACCAAGTAACCTTTATAAAGCGTCAGTCATGTGGCAGACCATTACCAAATGTTAAGTACTGTTATTCACAGTATGATCCAAACCCCTGATGAAAAACTCCTGAGACACAGGAGTCCCCCTGCTGCTGCCTAATGCTCAACAGACACATTTTAAGTATACCTTTAATTTAGATGCAAAAAGGATTTAGAGAAAGGTTTTTAAAAAGACATCGTGTTGGGTGAATAGAGGAATGTGTATTAGAATCACTCATCACAGAAAGTAATACTCCAGCCATGTGAGGACAGCAAGGAGAGAGAAGTGGCAGCAGCCAGCAGCAGGCTGAGATCTGGGTGCTGGAAAACCCGCGGAGGACTGCTCACCCGACACAGAGCCGCCCAAACGCCGGCCAGCCACTGTTCTCTGGGACCCGCCGAGACACTCCAGGCAGCGCGGCTCCATCTGCCAAGCCCCCATCCTGTTAAGCAGAGAGGAGATCCCTCCACAACAGGGGGAGTCCAGGTTCGGTGAAGAGTGCCCCCCATATTCAGCTCAGCGCCTAAGGTTCTCCATCAAACTTACATTGAAGGAGTAAACTCGTTTTAGCTCCAGATCCCTGGTGAACTTGCCTCATCATGAGCAGGTATGGCTTTATGTCTCTGAACCACAGCTTTTCCTCTCTGTAAAGCAGAGAGGATAATACCTACCTATTGCCCTTGGGGTTATTTCACGGTTGGAATGAAATATTGCATATAAATGGACAAACCCTCATGTCCCTGTTGGATGTATGTAAGGGATGAAAGACTAGAAAGCTGTTGCCATCTTGGTACTTCCCAAAGATGCCCAGGTATGAACATCTCAGCAAAGCTTTTTTTTTTTTAATCGACAGTCTTCTCTTAAAGAAAACATGCAGTTTAGCTGGCAAGGCTTAGCTGATGCTTGTATGCCTTTTCATTTTGAAAAAAGAAAAAGAAACCATCTCATCAACATTTTTAGCTTTTCTAAATACCCCCCTGTGCGACCAAAGGCTGTTCACCATGATGGGGACATGAGGACTAATGGGTTCGTTCTTACTCTTTGGCACAGCAGCTGTTTCAGGGAAATGAATGGGGGACTGTCATCAGAGCACTTTCCTGTGTATGATTTACGCGTCTTCTTTTTCATGGGAAAAGTCTGCTTTTTTTCATTTAAACCAGCTTAATACTTTTGTTCAGTAACAGCCATTATTAATTTCGCTCATGCACATATTTTAAATTCCTCACATGACAGTTTAGAGAAACTAATGAAAATTAGAGTGTGTTAGCATATCACATCCCTACAGAGATCTCCTCATACATTCAATTACACTTAGTGATGGTAACAGGACTACAGAGAAAAGCATTACCATTTATACCTGCTTGCTCCTGTGCTGTCTCTCAATCTCTCTCTCGCTTTCCACCAAATATCTGGAAAAAATATAGCATTAAGCAAAGGAAAAGTCAATTTTGATGCTGTTTTAAAATACGGTTATTTCTGAAAATGCTTTTGCTCTTGATAAGAAACAGGATGGTTATAGCACATGTAACTTACTTATTTGTCAGTTAGGAACATTAGTCCATTTAGCTACACTACTGAAAATTTTTCCTTTGCTCACCAAAGGCTTCAAAGGAATTAAATAAAGATTTTTTTTTTTCTGCCTAGATATATACTTTGGCAATTTGACTTTGTTTTAAAGTAGCATAATTACATTTTCTCTGTCTATTCTGTGAATCACAGCTACCTTGGGAATGCCTTTGAAAAGCCTGATTAGGAATGTAAGACACGAGCGACTGGTGTCTGAGGGTATTGATGTTCGCCCCGTCTCCTGAGCCTGGTTTGAAATTCAGCTCTGCCCAGCAGGGCCTGCCGTGAGCTGTGTGGTATTATTTTTAGAACTGTGGGCCTGAGGAACTGTGCGTGTGCCATGGCCAGCAGATTGGCCAAGTCATCTTCGGGTAAATAGTGTGGGACTCTCAATCCTTCATGCCAGCCACTTTTATAGCCTATTATGGAGTAAATTAAAGGCACAATTTATTCTTCATGAGTCTTTCAACTTTGGGATTTTCTGTTTTAGATGGTGACCTTCTCTAATTCAGGGACAGTGCTGTTAAGTTTATTTTGTGTTACCTGTATGTGCATTTTGATTCAAATTTAATAATATACTCATTTACTAGCTAATGATTTGGTAGACTAGTGTTTTCAAACATGCTTATTAATTTGTTTGTTTCAGACCAAATACTTGCTGATTTTTCCCAGTAAGAAAGAACAGTTAGGGCACATATGTAGACATCAGTTGACCTGGATACGTTCTGTGCAGGCATTGTGCTATGTATTCTGGTTCTAAAGATAGACAAGACAAAGTCAATTATTTAGGCTGTAAATTGCAAATACTTGGCAAATGAAAGTTATTCAGCTTCTAACCTTTCGTGAATTTTTATAGTCTTGGAATCCATGCCAGGAAGCCAGAGTTTCTAACTTTGATGTGGTTACAATTCTGATCTAAGTATAATACTGTAGTTAATATGAATTAGTAACAAAATACAAAAGCACAAGTAATGAAATTTGTAATTTTAAAAATGCTGAACGTTATCCAGTACTCGATCTGTGAAAATATATGTATGTTCAAGGTGAGGATATTAAAGTTTTATTCTGTGTAGCCAATGTATATATTTACTAGCGTGAATGGTATTTTCAGTATGAGATGTCTCCAAGCTTCATGCGTAGCTCAAACCTATGCTCACGCTGGTCAGGAAGGATGGATCTGCTGCTCTGGGGACCCCCGAGGAGTGATGGCTTATCCTCATCTCAGCGGGCTCCATTACCAAAGTGTGGGTGCTGCATCCTCCCCACACCGAAGTTCTCTTTTGTTAGCCAGAAGGCCTGGAAGAAAAGCAGGAAGAGAGAAGAGAGTAGGCTTGCATTCCCTCAGAGCAGCTGCCTTTCTGACTCAGAAAGATTGAAAAACATGCTTATAAATGTTTCCTCTGCTTCTTTCTCTGGAAGGATTTTCATATGTTCCCTCTTAGAAAATCATAATAGTTATTCAGATTCATCAATTTGAACATCCACTCTGTTTTGATTGGCTGCCCATTCCCTAAAAACTTCAGTGTAGGTTTTTTTAATAACCATATAGAAACAAGGACAACTTCCAATTGAGACAGTTATTTATTGACTTATTTTTATTAGGAAAGGTTGCTTCTGATTGTAAAGGGCAAGAATATTGCAGGGTTTTTTTTGTGAGGGTAAAGATGGGGGAAAAGAGTAAGTTACTATTTGAATTATTCAGCTGAGGCTGTACACATTGCAGTTAAAAGGCTTAGAGGTAAGGGATTATGAGTGTAAAATTAAGCAGAGCTCTTCAAAACCTCGCCAAGTTCTAAGGAGGAATTGTAAAGTATGGTTAAAATGCTAAAATGTTCTCACAAATTGAAGAAAGATACATTTTTAAACTTCACATTTACCCAGTAAACCAGGATTACTTTGTTCACCCCATTTAAAACAGGTTCAATGCGAAGTTTCCTTATTAAAAGAAGTAAAATTTTATGATGCTTTTGCCTTAATACCAAAATGGAAAAGCACCTAGAAAAGTTGCCAAGTCAAACGGCCACTGGCTTTGTCAGATTTTGCTTCAAAGCCATGACCTTCGAAGTTAGACCTGGGGACTTTGTCTTCAAGAAGATCACTCAGATGCTTATCTTGTTGCTAAGCAGTTAAGTATTTTTTAATTTCGTGTTAGCTTCCCTTGTTCTGCCCCCTCAACTCCTCAAATATCCCTTTGAAGATTCACTGAACTCTTGTAGAATCTTTAAAATTGCATAATAGTAACTTCAGTTTCCTTAATCCTCTGTAAACCTGCTTTAACATCCAGGAGACATTAATAATAGTTGGACAATGATGGGTGGGCATTGCTTTGTAGAGTGGGGCAGGGATGTAAGGTCTGAGAAGTCCAGATTTTTAACCTGATCCCTGAATTCTTCTGCCGGTAACAGCTCGTTCAGTGCTCAGCCCTTGCAGCTGAAATATTTGATTCAGAGTTGGAGGTCCAAGGTTGGAAGATTTCCCCCAAGAATTTCTTTTCCCAAGTCCTTCCATTAAAAGGGGCTTCAGCAACACGTGATGCAGTCAGTCCTCTGCCCACTTGCTGGGGGGCTCTCTTAAGATGCTTGCTGATTCATTGGCCTCAGTGAAGTCAGAGAGCCCTCTTCACAATGGGTGTGATGGAGCAAGTCACCCCCATTGGGAAGATGGACCTGTTGGACATGGTAAAATGCAGTGTTCAGGAGAGAGGCACAAGGAAGTGCACCTTTCAGAACTTCTGCATGTCAGGTTGCTCTCTCCAACTTGGTTATTGCCTTATGTGACTCTGACTCTCTTCTTCTCTCAGTCTTTTTAAATTATTTGCTCAAAAATTTAATGGTTGGATGACTAGACTCTCATCATAAAATTTCAAAATGTCTATAAAGAGTGTGTGTTTTTAAATGATTCAGATCCTAAATTTTAAAGAGTTTTGTACGTGATTAGCATCCAGCTGTCTCAAACCCTGCTGTGAGCTTTCTTTGGTATTCTGCCCCGCATGCCATTGCAAGACTTGTGTGGTTACATTTATAGTGTTTGATGGGAGGCAAGCAATACAGAATCTATTCATTTTACCTATAAACGTGCAATAACTTAACTTCTAGAGTTTTGCAGTGAAATTCTTGTTTGTTTCATTGGAGTTTGAATTCATGGTGTATTTACTAAAATTAATTTCCTCTTAATACAGTTATAAAATGCTTAGAAGAAAAATAATATTCTTGGAATACTTGATTTTTTTTTTTTTTTTGGCTGTGTTGCTACACGCGGGCTTTCTCTAGTTGCGGCGAGCGGGGGCTACTCTTTGTTGCGGTGCGCAGGCTTCTCATTGTCGTGGCTTCTCTTGTTGCAGAGCACGGGCTCTAGGTGCGTGGGCTTCAGTAGTTGTGGCGCACGGCTCAGTAGTTATGGCTCGCAGGCTCAGTAGTTGTGGTGCACAGGCTTAGTTGCTCCGCGGTATGTGGGATCTTCCCGGGCCAGGGATCGAACCTGTGTCCCCTGCATTGGCAGGCAGATTCTTAACCACTGTTCCACCAGGGAAGCCCTGGAATACTTGATTTTTTTGTTACAGCGATGGCAGTCTAACATGAAGATGTTTGATTTGTTTTCCTATTTTATTCTTCTGTTTTAATTCCTTCAGTCTGGAAATAATGAATTACACTTTTTGTTAAAACTTTCCCTTTTGTTTCCTGTGACGTGAACAATGAGGTTATTACACACACATCACACAATGTTTTTTCTTTTTCTTTGTAGGAAAATAATGAGCTAGATTATAGCTTACTGCAAAATGTATGTGGCACTTGTAATTATTTCTTAGTTAAAAAAATCCATTTTCTTTTAAACTTTCTTGCTTTAAAGATTTGATAAAAGTTTTTAGCTTCCAGCTTTTCTCATTCTTATTCATTGTTGTTCTTGGTGCATTTAATTTCATATATCACAGGCTGTGAAAAAGGCCCTGAATAATATCCTTCGTAGAAATGTCACTTCTCTGGGCCTCAGATTCCTTATCAGTAAAATGTACCCTAGATGATCCCAGAAATCTTCTGAAGCTCCAATTTATTTATTTATTTGTTGGTTTATTTTATTTTTTAATTGAAAGATAGCTGATGTGCAATATTATGTTAGTTTCAGGTATGCTACGTAATGATTTGACATTTTCATACATTAGGAAATGATCACCATGATAATGTTTGGTAGAATTCACCCATGAAACCATCTGGTCCTAGACTTTTGTTTGTTGAGAGTTTTGTTTACTACTGATTCAGTTTCATTATTGGTAATTGGTCTGTTCATATTCTCTATTCTTGTTTCAGTCTTGAAAGATCGTATGTTTCTAGGAGTTTATCCATTTCTTCTAGGTTGTCCATTTTATTGGCATATAATTGTTCGTGGTAATCTCTTATGATCCTTTGTATTTCGGTGGTGTCAGTTGTAACTTCTGCTCTTTCGTTTCTGATTTTATTGATTTGGGCCCTCTCTCTTTTTTTCCTGATGAGTTTGGCTAAAAGTTTATTAATTTTGTTTTTCTTTTCAATGAACCAACTCTTAGTTTCATTGATCTTTTCTATTGTTTTTTAGTCTCTATTTCATTTATTTCTGCTCTGATCTTTATGATATCTTTCCTTCTACTAACTTTGGGTTTTGTTTGTTCTTCTTTTTCTGGTTCCTTTAGGTGTAAGGTTAGGTTGTTTATTTGAGATTTTTTTTTTTTCCGGAGGTAGGCTTGTATCGCTATAAACTTTCATCTTAGAACTGCTTTTGCTGGGTCACATAGATTTTGAATCCTTATGTTTCCATTTTCATTTGTCTCCAGGTATTTTTTAATTTCTTGTTTGATTTCCTCAGTGACCCATTGGTTGTTTAGTAGCATATTGTTTAACCTCCATGTGTTTGTGCTTTTTGCAGTTTTTTTTTCTTGTTGTTGATTTCTAGTCTCATTGTTTTTGGAAAAGATTCTTGATATGATTTCAGTCTTCTTAAATTTACTAAGACTTATTTTGTTGCCTAGCATGCGCTCTATCCTGGAGAATGTTCCATGTGCGCTTGAAAAGAATGTGTATTCTGCTGCTGAAACTTCAGTTCAGATGACAGTATAATCATGGCAGCAATCAAGGTTAATAAGTCATTACAGTGACTGAATTATCCTGCTCATGCACTGCATTTTTGAGGCATGACCTTTACATTCAAGCTGCAAGGTCCTCTTTTACATGTTCCCTGAAAGACATTCATTTTTAGAGACATCTACCAGCATTTAGTGCTAGTGGTCATGTATCCCAACCTTTTCATTTTACAGATAAGGAAAACAAAACAGTGTTTTATTGAAACATCAATGTGAGAGCAAATAAACTGACTTTTTGTTGCTTTCTAATGGCTATGGGACCCCAGTCTTACTATAAATAATCCCAAACCAAGGCTGCAAAGCTTCAAAGCTAATTGTCTAAAATATTCGTACGGTCAAAGTCTTCCCACTGCCTCTGAGGCTGCCTTCTTGCTTATCTGGGTGGAGGGGCTCAGTGCGAATGTGAATGGGGTTGGTCCCAGTGGTTAGTTGGTTGCCATCTTGCACCATTGTCACCCCAGAATAAAGTCACTGAAAAGAAACAGAAAATACATACCACTTAGGTGTGTCTCGCTCTATGGAGATAATTATTACTTCCCCAGATACAAGAAATTTAGCCAATAAACTTATCATGATGTAATAATTTTATTCTTTATTCTGGTGAGGAACACTTAGTTGTTTCATATCTGTTTCATGCTCTCTACTTTGATACTCTATTTGATCCTGCAAATCCTCACATCTACAGACATGTGAATAGTTACTTTATTTACCGTTCATCTTAAAAGATTGAGATGTTTAGTGCTTGCATTTTGCACATGCCAGAGATTTGTATTTTAAATTTAATGCTCTGTGCCTAGTCCTCTGATAAACTTAAGAATGTATTAGAAGGAAAGAATTGCTTGGCCTAGAGAAATGAAGATGTGATGGGAGAAAGTCTGGCAGGAGATGAGAATGGAGGTGTGGGATCAAATTTCTGTTATTCATCTTTCTTTCAAGACCTTCAAGTTATACAAAATGAGTACAACTCTGAAAATTCATAAAGCTGGTTGTGGAAACAGTTTTCCATCTTTAGCAATATTTTTACCTGTGGAGCTGACTTTCCTTTCAGGACTAGATTATTAGGTAGGACCTAGATCATTAGGTTGGGCAAGATATGGTGACCTTCCCTCCTGTGTCCACAACTCAATCCTGCTGGAAATTTTGATTGGATTCCAGAGATATCCCTAGTCTGATTGATCCTTCCAGCTGGGATGAAAAAAATTCATAAAATCTTTCACCATCGTAACGTTCCATTTTCCTACAATGTCAAATGTATCATTCTATTTTATTTGGTGAGGTTTACCCAAGGCCTTTCCAGCTGAAGCATCTGAAGCAACATCTCCACCAAACATTCAACAACCTAAATTGCTTAAATAGTCATTTGTAATGGGACTAGTGTGGGATTTCAGGATGACATCAAGTGATACAATGGCTATTGTAACAAGGCTCTCCCTAAATTGAAAGCCAAATTTGGTTATGCATGCCAGCAGAAGGGTCTGCATGGGCTCATAGCTTTGAGAAAAGTATCCATAGTTTTCACAGATTCTCAAACAGCTGTTGTTGTTGTTTAAATGCCTTGAAAGGAAAAATAATGTAGCTAGACTAAAGAAAAGACCTCAGGTTTCATGAAGGGACAAATAAAAGTATATTGTTGCCTCTGTATAATTAGCTATACCAGGTACGTGGTAAACTGAGAAGTAACCTGATGGTTCCTGGACCAAGAGCTCTGCCACGACCAGTGCCACAGTGAGTCACAGCCAATCTGTGAGTTTTGTTATATGGAAGCAGGAGAAATGGCAAATTCTGCCCATTGACCAAAGTATAAGAATGCGGAAAGAGAAGAATGTGATGACTTGTGCAATGTTCATGGGTGAACCCTGTGTATTCAATAAAAATATCCATATGCTTCTATAATAGAAGATCATAGTTTTCTGTTTGGTAGTGATAAGCACATAAAAAGGTAAACCTCAGTGATTTAAATTGGGGCAACAGGGGCTGGAGGGAGGATTCATAACCAAGTGACCATAAAACACCTACATAAAAAGTATGAAATAGAGGCATTTTAAGTCACAGGTTCTCAGTGAAAGGTATTCAGTAGAATGACTGAACCAACAGGTGACATAATTATACTAGAGGAGTGTATGCAATGAGGCCTGAATAATAGCTTAATATTGTAATACATTGAGAGCTCCTGAAAATTATTTGTAAGTTGAGGAGACCATGTTTCATTCATTTGTTAATGCTTCTTTTAAAAATTAAGAATTTATTTTTATTTATTGTTAACTCAAATATATTCCACACATTTGATTTTTATATAAGTTCTCTATTCTCTATACACTATATATTTTTCTCTATACTTGATATATTTTTCTAAATGTATTTTTCTATGGGCTTTAACATTCCATTAATTTTTTAAAGGAATTAAATATTTGCTTAACAATTAAATGTCCCTTTTACAGTCCTTTAAATCTTGTGGGGAGACTTTTTTCTTATTTATCTATGGCCATGGGGATGAGAGCAACTAAAACACACAGTAAAGAAGCTAATTTTATCCAACTGTGTAGTAGTAGTTCTTTTCCTTCATTTGACTTTGATATAGTTTAAAGAAAAAAAGTGGACCATTTGTCTGATTTGAATTTTATTTCTTTTACCCTGTGGTAACAATTAGAGGGAAGAGGATAAAATCTCCAACTGGAAAATCATCCCAAATTCATTAGACTTGTCACTTATTTACCAGTAAGAAGCACTTTTAAGTTGTGCTTTTCTGCTTGGGTAAAGTGTATAGTCTGAAGCATTGTTTGGTACACAGAATTTGGTATATGTTTATGGAAGACTTTACTAAACACAAAGGAAGAAAGAAATGAGTTCCTGACACGTTAGCAAGGGTTTGTTTGGGATCTTAACTTGCCTGGGGTTAATTAGTGTTGTAGGTCCAAAGTAACTGGGTTTAAATGTCACATATAATGACAAGTTGGAAAATCGGGACGATATTTGCATGCGAATGGGGATAAAGGTGACTGGTCGTTGATTCATTGGCATGATGAATGTTTGCCCTTGGTGAAATGTTTTACCTTCCGTGAAATTATAAACAATATTTCTTACTGACTGTAAAATGTAGACACCAAGCCTAGAAGAGTATGCTTCTGAAATGCTGCTCCAATTAGAAAACTGTTTTTTTCCAACCCAGTCAGAGGAGGCAAGGAGACTTGGAGTTTTGCCCTTTTGAGGTTTAGATTTCCCTTAATGTCTATCTTTCTGTTTAGGAGAAGTGAGAGAGGAACTGGGCAGTATATTCCAGGAATATACAGAATATGTCTGTTTAGAGGTTAGAGGACCAAGACATTTTACATACATTCCTTAGGAAATATTTTTAAAATCTCTAGAAGAAATTAGATGTATTCTTATATTGTTTTATGTTATTAAAATTCCTCTCTACTGATCTAATGTGCTTTTTTCTTTATAAAGTTAATATCTCTGTGGAAATAAACACAACTCTCAACCGTGAGACTGTAGGAACAAAGTCTCTTCAAGGCTTTAATAATTAGAGAGTCTCAGAACTTTGTCAAAAAATAGATGTTTCTTTTTTTTTTTGTAGAAACATTATCAAATACTTTCATTGATTGAAAAGATTGATTTTTTTTCAAGACCGCTTTTCTTCATAGTGCTTTCATTTCATTATATTAAAGTAAAACATGATTTTATAGGGTGTATGTTTGTAAATCATTTTATGTGCCTGTATATGTATGTGTGTATGTGTATCATCTGTTTTAAGCCAATAATTCTCCAAATCATCAAAGAGAAATAAGATTCATAGAAGCCCCTTGATTAACCTCTCGGTCAAACAATAAATTACGATCAGGATTAGAATTAGAGCTCACCAACGGCGCTGAATTTTGAGCCCGTTATTGAAACACGCTGGTCCTAGTTTGATCTGCATAGAATCGTAGGTCAAGATACTCACAGATGGGTTTCTGTGTTCTGTGAAAAGACACAACAAAACCGAACATCAGAGACCGCCCGGGAAGCCCTCTTTGTGATGTGAAACGCCAGCATCCCGGGACTTTAGGAAGGAGACGCCCCAGTCAGAGGCTCTGTGGCACCGCTGGGCTGGAGCACCCCTCCTCCCACCCCGCACAACGGGACGCCTCGCTGATTTGAAGAAATGCCACCAACAGCTGATGGCAAGTGCAAAGAAGGAAGACAATCCCCACTTGGGGGTCACTGAGCCTGACATCTTTCTTTGAAGAAATTGAGAAAAGGCCAGCTCCCCTGGGCTATGTGAGGTCAACATTCCAGACAGCACCACCTGTGGAAGCGGGTTTGGAAATTGTCTTAGAAAAAGCACTCTCCAACTTCATTTCTCTAAGCTCATGCAATCTGTTTTTAAAACAAAAGGAACATTGTCCCTTCCTCTGCTTGAGGTGATAATGCTGACCCGTGGGTTAGAATCATAGAATTTTTCTATAGCTGAATATGTTTATACATTTACTGCAGCTTAAACATGTAGGCCATCTGGAGAAAGGGAAAGAGCCTGTTACATTGAAGTCCATTGTACTAGGTATAATCTTGCACATGTATGCTAACACTTTTCATCTCAAAGGATTTTCCATAATTTTGTACAGTGAGGGTCTTAAGCACAGATGGTCTTCAGCTGAGAAGCAGGTCAGGGATAAGAGCATAAGGATTAAGGGGGTCTGAGGAAAACTAAGGCCTATGTCTCACCCAAGAAGAGTTGGTGTTACTTGGCTCTAGCTGATGGTTGCATAAAAGATACCGATCCAGGGCTGCCAGATCTTAAGACTCTTAAGACTTTTTTTGTAATAAAGTAAACCTCACGTTTTTATTTGAGAATTTTCAGTCTTAAATAACATTTTGAGTCCAGTGAAATGCATCTGTAGGCCAGAACTGGCGTTTGGCTCCTCAGCACACTGGGATCATTACCAATGGCTCACTCCATGGCAAACCCTGTGCCAAGTGTTTTATATCCGTGAGCTCCTTTATCTTTGCCACAATTTTGTGAAATAGGTATTATTATCCTGTTTTCCGGATAAGGATACTGAAGTTTGGTGTGCTTAGGTAACTCACGTAAAATTTACTAGCTAGTATGTCGGAAGAAAAGGAGACCAACCTCAAGCTCAGAATTTGAGTTAGCAAATATTTATTGATATGTAATATCTTTCAGAGACTTGCTAGGCTCTAGGGATCCAATAAGAAATGAGACAAATGCAGAAGACTTATAGTTTATTTAAATTAACATACAGCAGATGAAGGCAAGGATAAGATGCTTAGGGAGCACACAAGAGGAGAAGGATTCCAGGAGGTGATGTTCATCTGGGGCTTGAGGGATGGGTAGGAGTTGACTAAGTGAAGAACATAGTGATGGGATTTATGGTGTTTTAGGCATAAGTAGGTAGGATTCCCAGAGGTGAGAGGACGGGGGACCGCCTATGAAGTGATAGATGTTTGATATAACTGGAGATAGCATTCAAGATAGGGATGGAAGATGGCAAGGAAAGATAAAGCTGGAGAGATAAAGCAGAGGGGGCAAAACAGAGAGTTTTATTTTTTCTAGCTTTATTAAGTTATGATTGAGAAAGATGGTGTATATTTAGGTTGTACAATGTGATTTTTTTGAACGTATACAACATGATGATTGAATATATGTATACATTGTGAAATGATTACCACAGTCTAGTTAATTAACACATCTATGGGTTGTGAGAACACTTAAGATCGATCTACTCTCAGAAAATTTCAAGTATACGGTACAGTATTATTCACTTTAATTACCATGCTGTACATTAGATCCCTAGCACTTATTCATCTTATTACTGAAAGTTTGTACCCTTTGGCCAATAGCTCCCCATTCCTCCCACACATTCTCTACTACCAGCCCCTGGCAACCAGTGTTCTACTCTCTGGTTCTATGAGTTTGACATTTTAGATTCTACATGTAAGTGAGATCCTACAATGTTTGTCTTTTTGAGTCTGACTTATTTCACTTAACATAATGTTTTCCAGGTTTATTTGTGTTGTTGCAAATAGCAGGATTTCCTTTTTTACGGCTGAATAATATTCCATTGTGTGTATGTATGGTGTGTGTACAGCATATCTTCTTTACCCATTCATCTGTTGATGGACATTTAGGTTGTTTCCATATCTTGGCTATTGTGAATAATGCTTCAGTGAACATGGGAGTGCAGATACCTCTTCAAGATACTGATTCATTTCCTTTGAATATATATCCAACAATGGGATTGCTGGATGTTATTATAGTTCTATTTTTAATTTTTTGAGGAACCTCCATAATGTTTTCCACAATGGTTGTACCAATTTACATTCCCACCAGCAGAACATAAACGTTCCCTTTTCTCCACATCCTTGCCAACGTTTGTTAGCTCTTATCTTTTTGGTAATAGTCATTCTAACAGGTGTGAGGTGATATGTGATGTGGTTTTGATTTGCATTTCCTTAATGATAAGTGATTTTTGAGCATCTTTTCACATACTTGTTGACCATTTGTATGTCTTCTTTGGAAAAATGTATATTCAGGTCCTTTGCCCATTTAAAAAATCAGGTTATTTGGTTTTTTGCTTTTGAGTTGTATGAGTTCCTTTTATATTCTGAATATTAACCTTGCCAGATTATGGTTTGCAAATATTTTCTCCCATTCCACAGGTTGCCTTTTCATTTTGTTGATGGTTTCCTTTGCTGTGCAAAAGCTTTTTAGTTTGCCCAGTTGCTTATGTTTGCTTTTGTTGCCTGTGCTTTTGAGATTGCATACAAAAAAATTATTGCAAGACCAAAGCTAAGGAGCTTTTCCCCTATGTTTTTTCTAAGAGTTTTATAGTTTTAGGTCTTACATTTAAGTCTTTAATCCATTTCATGTTGATTTTACACAAAGAGTTTTAAACTAGGGGATGACTTGATAATTTGAGTTTTTGGATGATTACTATGGCTACAATGTGGAGAGAAGAGATTGAGGAGGTCAGTGAATATGGAGATGATCACAGAGGTAGGGAGATCTTTAGGAAGGTAACTGGAGTAATCCAGGAGAGGGGATAGTGCCTTGAAGCAGAGTAGTGACGTGGAAATGCCATTAAAGTTTGCAAGAAACATTTAAGAGGTAGAATAAGTCAGAAATAGTGACTGAGTAGATACAGGGAGTGAGAGAGAGAGAGGATAATCAAAGATGAAGTTAAGATTTCTGGTTTTGCGAATTGTGCAGATGGTAACACCATTTACAAAGATTCAGAGTTTGAAGGAACTGGCTTTGAGTGGGGTGGAAGATAAAGCAATCAGATTTGGGGGGGTTGAGTCTGAGTGTGAAGTGCTAGTGGGACACTTAAGTGGAAATTTCTGGAAGTCCCTCAGTGATATTGATCTCATGCTCTGGGGAGCAACCTTGGCTAGACAAATACATTTCCTAAGTGTGTAGATGGCGACAGAAAGTATGGAAGAGGATGAGTTGGCCAAAGTAGGAAGTAGCATAATTGCTCTCAGAGTATTAGTTCCAGACACTGTGGGTTGCTGAAGGCACCCTCATCAGGGCTTCTGGATGAGGACATCCATCGCGATGCCACACTGAGCAGGGGAAACGTCACTGCCATCGTGCCACATTCATCTCCCAAGAGAAAACTTAGGCGACTAGAGGATCATTGCTCCCCACATCCTCTTCCAAAAATGTATTCTTTGAGCTTTTTTTTCTTTTTAAAAGAGCTGCATTTTTATTAAAATAGATCATTTGACTTATATTAATTTTCATGATACAAAAGAGAAATCATTACAGAATGATACTGTAGCAAATTTTTTTAAAGTACCACTTTTTCTTTTTCTTTTCATATATAATTTACAAAAAGAGAGGCATAGATCTTAAGTGTAACATTTGATGAGTTCTCACAATAGTATACACTAATGTAATCCACACAGATCAAGATGTAGACCATTTTAACACCCCATAAAAATCCTAGTTAATAATAAATTCACCATCCTCCCGTGAAGGCAACCACAAATATTTTATTCATGTTTTGATTGGACTAGTTGTCTTTATTTTTATTGAATTGCAGGAGTTTTTGGACTAGTCACTAGTCATTTTTGGTCACTTTTTTAAAAATTTATTTTTATTGGAGTATAGTTGCTTTACAATGTTGTGTTAGTTTCTACTGTACAGCAAAGTGAATAGGCTATATTTGTACATATATCCCCTCTTTTTTGGATTTCCTTCCTATTTAGGTCACCACAGAGCACTGAGTAGCGTTCCCTGAGCCATACAGTAGGTTCTCATTAGTTTGTATCCTTTGAGCTTATCTCAAACGTAATACCTCTACAATTTAAGTGACAGTGTTCACGTTCACTCACACCCAGTGTTCTGTAGGGACTCTTCAAGAGAGTAAGTAAATTGATCAAGGTTATGGGACAGAATTTGAACCTAGGTCTCTGGGAGTTGACGTCACCACATCTCAGCTGGTTAGCAGGATCCGGGTTGGTGGGGACCTTCCCTCTCTGATGCTTCCTGTCAGTTTTAGAGAAGTAGATGGTAGATGCATCAGTGCGCATCCCAGGTCACTGCCAGAAATGGAAGTTAAAGCGTCTGGTTGACCAAGATGCACCCCCTCACCACTGTCCTCCTTTCAGTTGATGTCCAAGACCTCCTAATTATTCCTCTGCCAGAAATATTCAACTCCGGGAGAGATGCAGCAATAGTCTCAACTTTGGCTCTGCAAAGTTGGAGATGATTTGTCTTAAATATCTCTGTTCAGGGAGAACAAATGTACATGTACTGTTCTCTTTTAGATGCATCTGCAAGTCAGTGGGAAAATAGAGAAAGTAACTAAAAGTAATTGGTCCGGAACTTTATTTGGAATTGTTAACTCGATCAAAGATTTGCTATTAACTTGTATAGTTAAATACTGGTTAAAAGTTCCTGACCAATGATGCTTCACTATATACATTTAATCACTATAAAAACCTGATAGGAAACATGATTTCTTACTTTTTCTTCCATACTAACATTCCGTTAAGCTTTAGCTGTTTGAACTGGTAAAAGCCATTGCCCTGCAAAGTAGAATTGATCGTGGAAGCACATTCACACAAGAGGATGTTTTTTAGATTACCTCTGTTGGATTCTGATGAGCAATGTTTGTGTTCCATTTAACATTTTCCATATGCTGTTACTGTTTGAAAGTCTGGTCCCTGCATTTATTCTCATCATCAGCTGTGGAAGTCTAGACCCTATGCAGAAGCTTCAAACCAAATGTCTAGATATTCTGGCATCCTGACTGTCAGAACTGTTTATTTTAGTTGAGTTTAGTTTCATTTTTCATGCAAGGAAGGGTTAGGTGACATTTGTGAATATAATCACAAGCTCCTGATGTCCTTTATCTTTATGATGGGGCCCTTTTGCCATATGCCTAGTTGACCTACAATATGAAAAATCTTGGCATTTTCCATAACCCTGAAGATAAAGCTGAATATTCTGGAAAATTCACATGAGATGAATTATGCTGTGACACTTTCAAAGTAGCTTTATTAGTTTTGTAAAAGCGATGTGTGCTGAATGAATGAAAGCAACGTCAATTAATCAAAGTACAACCAGGAGAAAAAAGTCACCTGAAATGTTACCACCTGGGCAAGAACATAGTTCAGTGATAATCTTTCCCAGATCTCTCTCTGTGAATGTATTGCCATGTCTTTTAAATGATATTGATTATTAAGAAGGCTAGAAGTGCATCTGGTATGTTGACTCATAGACAGTGGTGATATGATTTATTGTCCACATCTGGACACTTGAGAATGAAAGGGGGGATCTATTCATAATCAGGCTGGGATGACCTGGGCTGGACCTGGGTGTACCTGGACTGTCCCAGGCACCTTGAGCTAGGATTACTCTCCTCAGAGGCCCTTTACTATGTGCATGTTTGTTCATTTATTACACATTTATTGAACATTTATTATATGCCAGGCACTAATCGGTAAAGTAAATAAAACGCAGATTCTACCTTTATGGACTCACCATCCAATAGCAGTTAAAATGCCACGTGGTGGGGACTGTAGTGGAAGGACACCTATCATGTTATGAGAGCGCACACGGACAGTCAGTGAAAGCTGAGGCTGAGCAGTAGAAGGGCTGAGGTGAGTTTCAAAGGATTAGTGGAGTTAGCCTGACAAAGAAAGGAGCAAGGAACAGTCCCATTAAGAAAAGGCGATATATGCAAAGATTAGAGGAAAAAAGTATATGGGATATTGGGAAAATGTAAAAGGCTTAGGATATTGACAACTTTTGGTGGAAAGAGGAAGTGGCTTAAGATGAGGCTGGCCATGAGGCACAGACCTGATTATGAAACATCTGGTACGTCATGCTAGAGTGATTAGATTGTACCTTAAGGGCACTGGCATATTTTTAAGCAGGAAAGTCATCAGACTTGCACTTTAGAATGAAGGATTAAGATTCCATTCATGGGAAAGATTGAGATGTATCTGATGAAATTAAAGGGGGTTGAATCAACAGTGTTTGGGGCAAAGGAGAGGAGAGTGTCTTGGAGCCAAACTCAGGCACCAGGCTGGGTGGTAGAAACATTCACAGAAACGCAGAATGAAGGAGGAGCTGGTATGGGGGAAGGGGAAGAGGGTGTTCAGTCTGAGGCTCCAGTAGGACATCTGTCTGTGTGATTTTGTCTGGTGATGTCTGTCTGTGTGATTTTGGCTGGAACTCAGTAGAGAGATCTAGGCTGGAGAGAGAGATTGAGGAATTGATAGCTTATAGGCTCTGTTTGAAGCCATGGGGATTTGAGGCCAGTTTGATTTTTATTACTTATCATGAATTTCTATTAACTCTGGTTCAAGATTATTGAATTTGTAATAGAGTAAAATAAATGGTAGCTAAAATGATGACATTTTGAAATTCATTCATCCCCACCCATTTTCATGAAAGAAACATTTGTCTGGGAGATATAAAATACCACTATTCAGAATTTATTGTCCAAAGGCATTGGCAAAGAGATTTTTGGACAAAAATCAAGTTTAGAAAAGTCACTGTTCTTTCCATTTCATAACAAGGAGAGGTTAATTAAAGCTCTCTAATTAAAAATAGCAAGTGATTGCCGTCCAGACTGCATTGTGGGGACAGGGAGCCCCACGTGGGTCATGGAAATTTACTAACAAGCCTGACATGCTCTAGCCACCGTGACTTTCTCCATTGCTAATCTTTAACATATGATTTCCCCTCTGAGAGTTGCTTGTCTTGCTGGTATTCAACTTTTACATAAAGAACAAAATCAAACAAGAGGGAGAATGATCAGAGAATAAGGGAGCTATGAGTGACATTAGAGATTCTTTATTCAACTGCATCATATTTTAGAAGAGGATACAGAAGACCAGAGTGTTTCAGTGCCTTCCCCCACGTCACGCATGTGCCCGCGGTCAGAGCGCTACATACAGCTCAGCCACTCCTGCAGCCTCCTTCCAGCCTAGGATTCTGCAGAAATGAATGATCAATGCATTTATTATTCAGTAAGAACAACTTTTATTTTGTTTCTTTTTTGCCGTTTCAAAACCATTGCTGTCTCAAAAACTGATAAATAAAAGCATGTAGTAACTACATCTGAACTGGCCAAAATGTGGGAACAGAAAATGAAAGGGGACAAAGGAGCATTTCTTATGCAGTTGCTTCGTAGTTTTCTCCTTAAATGCAAATACGCAAAGTGTGTTATCTCTGTGGTTACAAGTCCTTTATTTAATTGCACTAAAAGCTGTTTGGTTTTATCCTAAGGTCCAAATATTGCCTTCCGTTTGATGAGTAAGTGTTTTATTTTTTTGTCAGTGGTTTTGAAACCATATCATAAACATTTTATGATAATTGCCATTTTCCTCTCAACCTAGCAAACACATATAGATATAAGAGGAAAGTAACGTAGAGATTATGAAGTTCTCTGTTATTTTCTCCCATTAATTTTCTGCAATGCTATTGAACGAAAGCTCACCGAATGAGAGGGGTCTAGATGTTGGAGACACCATGGCCCAGTAGAAATAGCGGAGAAGCCAGGGACTGTTTGGCATGTGGCCTTCCGTGGCCTTCCGTGGCCTCTCATCTCTCTGATCCTGATTCACTCCCTCCTTTCTATGTGTGTCGTTATGGCTCCTTGCAATTCTAACAGTCTTTTATCCTACAGTCAAGACACACGTTTTCGTTTCCCCACAATTTTTGACTCCTCACCTCTTTTCTTCTTCTGTCTAATGTGTCACTGAGTCCTGTCACTTTATCCGGTCAACATTAGTTTACTATTTATTATTTGCTTGCTGGGTGCCCGCCACTGTCTTAGATGCCTTTTTTGCTTGTCATCTCTTACATTCATTACACCCACCTCCCCTGAGAACACCCAATGTCAGTGACTTCCGTTTGCTTTCCTCCTGGAAATGAAGCGTTACCTTCCTAGTTCACAAAATGCCCATGCTTAAAGTATACACCTACCTTCCGAGTAGCCCAAGATGTTGATTTTTTTTTTTAATTAATTAATTTATTTATGGCTGTGTTGGGTCTTCGTTTCTGTGCGAGGGCTTTCTCTAGTTGCGGCGAGCGGGGGCCACTCCTCATCGCGGTGCGCGGGCCTCTCACTATCGCGGCCTCTCTTGTTGCGGAGCACAGGCTCCAGACGCGCAGGCTCAGTAGTCGTGGCTCACGGGCCCAGTTGCTCCGCGGCACGTGGGATCCTCCCAGACCAGGGCCCGAACCTGTGTTCCCTGCATTGGCAGGCAGATTCTCAACCACTGCGCCACCAGGGAAGCCTTCGATGTTGATGTTTTATTGTCTTGATTTAGTATGGGAAAATGAGAAACAAGTTGAACAAATTAGGACACGTTTAAAATCCACATATTTCCTAAAATGCACCAGATTTGGATCTAAATAAGAAGTAAAACAGTGTTAGATCAGATGTAATTAATTCGACTTCCCCTATACTCAAAAGTTCCAGTAAGAAAATTATCTAAAGCTTGGTTCCATTATTCCTATTTTTGATTCCATTTTCATTTGATTGTTTCATTTACAAAATGGCAGCCAAAGACATTTAGGACGGTGGAAGTGTATGTCTTTGCTACACATATCACGAATGGAAAGTGTATACATGCGAAGGCTTCACACATCCATATGCATGTTATCTGTTGCTCCATCAAGCGGTCCTCTTAATTACGCTTTATATATGCTTTGTGCAGCCAGGCATTGATCTTCCAAGTACCGTTGTCTGGTTCAAAGATTTGTAATTAGGCAGAAAGATCTGGTAAAACGAATTCTATGGAATTATTCAAATGCCCTGTGTGTATGAAATTGTTCATCTAGAATTATTTATCTGGAAAAAGGCACTTTTAAAGATGCGCTGAGCCTACTTTAAAATTTCTATTCCTCTCCATTATTTACTGATATTTCATGCATTTCTTGGACATTTGCAAATTGCAGGACTTCTTTTCTCTTTTGATATGAAACTGCTTTGTGCTTTCCTGTGGGCCTGTTAATTGGTGAGCTCTTTATCCATGAGATCAAGAATCAGGGCTTCTTTATTAACCCATTGTGAGCTCTGAGATATTCCCAGGGGTGTAGAAAAGAGGAGGTGCCTTTGAGACTTCATGCTCTTCCTATTCTGTTACCACACCAGTCACAGCCTGAAGATGCAATCAAGAAAGGCAAGAATTTAATAAACAGTTTAGAATAGAATCCCCTGATACTGTGGATTCTGTAATGAGCCTTTCTGTCTTTTTTTCCCCTTTTTGGTTAGCATTTGCAATTCCTTTTACTTACGGGACCTTTCTCCTGCAGGATGAAACAATCCTGTTAGGGATTTTAAAATAAATAATTGAATTTTGCATTGCAGTTTTGGAAACTATGAAAAGAATGATGTTTATTTTTCTGGAAGGCATTGTCCTGGTCTGTAGGTGGTAGTATGAAATGGCTTTGAATTTTCTCCCTTGAAAATGGAGAGACCAGTAGATTCCTTGTTCCTCTTTCACACATAAATACACCATCATCACATGCCTTCCTGTAGATGTGTGAATTTACCATTCTAAGTAGTCTGAGACATTATCTCTGCAGAAAGAGTTCCCTCGGGGATTTACAAGGTTTAGAACTGGAGGAGGGAGGGGAAGCAGCCCACCACAGTTTCCAGGACTCTTAGGGATTTAAATTCTCCATTGCTACATGGTTTATTTTTTTGACTGAAACACATGACACCCCTTTCTAGGACACTGCTATCGCTCCACGTTAACATTTGCAGAGTATGTTTTTTCTTCCTTCTCATTAGCTTCTGCTTGCGGCTCCGGTTGCTGCTGTTCTGATATATAAGTGCCTGTGAGTAAGCAGTAAGCTCCAGCATGCAGGGAGAGGTTTTTTTCTCCATGATTCTTAACAGCTTTTACATCAGAATGATTTTCTGCCTGGCTGGTTGGACTATTTTTTTTCTTAAAAAAAAAATAGGTAAAACAAAGTCCAAAAGCAGACAGGATACCTAAAAATGTCTTTCCAACACTTTAGAAATCTGCTTGTTGTCAGTTTGCCATCCGTCCTCCTCCCTGAGCCAGTAGGAGCTTCTTGGTCAGCCTGGGCGTTGGTGGCAATAACATCGGTATCCTTTAGACGAACCAGAATGACAAGCCCAAGTGCCACTCTTCACGTACCTGTTTAGTCATCATTATAATGGACACCAGGCAATTTTACTTTCAGATGCTGAAATACATTTCACTCATTCCTTCTGTCTTTTCCTTGTCCTCCCCACATTTTTTCCTAAAGAGGAGGTCGAGCCTCCTCATTTACATGAGGTTTCATTTCTCATGTAAATGGCTTGTGAAAAAAGGGTAAAAATAACACATTGTGTGTCACATAGGCTTGTCTGGGCACACAAAACTTCTGTTTGCCAAGGTATTTGCAAAGTGAAGGCAGTCTGGTGTGTGTAGAAATAGACTTCATATGTAAGCGTGAAAAGAACACTTGACTGGCCGTTAAGCAACCTGTATGATAGGAGCGATTTTGTACTAACTGGCTATGTGACCAGGCATGTCGCTTAACTGGGCCTCACTTTTGTCACATGTATGGCTCTCCCAAACTGAAAATTTTAGTTATTTTTATTTATATAAAATTTCTCTCCTGAAACAATAATTAAGCATACATATCCACTTTGTCCTCTTATAAGCTCTTCAAGGTTCTCAAAACTTTAATATTGCTGAATGGACAGAAAAACAAATCTCTACACAAAGATGTTTAGAGTGACTATATTAATCAGAATTTGTGTAGCAAAATCAGCTCTCGCTGTACACATTTGTAACCACCACAACAAATGCAAAAGAGCATTTATATAATTTATTAATTGCACTATCTGCTTGATCCTCTAGAGTTGCCATGTCAGGTAAACAGAAGAGGTTGCGAACTCTCCACATCATACAACCAGTTAATTACTTTTCATTGCACTTTTCTGGTACAAAGCTGTGCTAGTGATCAAAAAAGGTGTTAATCATGGAGTACAATGGCTATGACATTTAAAATCATGTAAATACAAAACTCTTACAGATTTTTAGAAAAAGTAGACTTCAAACCCCCCAAAAACATTAAATAAGACAAACATATAACATTAGAAGCCATTATGACTAAGAAGTTGTAACAGTTATGAATATTTATGTACCAAGTAACACAGAAAAACAAAAACCAATGGAATAAAATACAAACTCCAGAATAATCCAGTTACACATAGAAATTTAGTATAAAATAAAAGTAGTATCTCAAACATGGAGATAAATATGATCTTTTTATAATAAATGGTGTTGGGAAAATCGAATAGCCATTTTGAAAAAAGGTAAAATTAGATCTATTTCTCATACCACACACAAAAGTAAACTCCAAATGCATCAGAGATTTTAAAATGAAAAGAGTATACATATACCAGAAGAAAATGTCACTAAATCCCTCTTAAACCTGGGTATAGGGAAAGACTTTTGAGTAATTATTAAAAATTCTAACACGACAGAACAAAAGATAAATTTGGCTACATAAAAAATAAGAACTTTTGCATGTCAAAAAGCAAACAAACGAAACATTCAAAAAGGAAAACGCTATACACAGAGAAGTTAAAAGACAAGTGATCACTGGGAGAAAATATTTTCAGAATCTATCACAGATAAAGGGCTGATACTCTAATTCATGATCATCTTTTAAAAATTAAGGGGAAATGAACAAAAATCCTACAGAAAATGGGCAAATGTCATGAAAAAACAATTCACAAAAGGAGAACATGTGAAAAAATGTTCAAATTCACTCACAATGGGAGAAATGCAAATTGAAAACAACACTAATCTATTTCTCATCCACCAGACTGGCAAACTTAGGTGTTTGATGATATATTCTTTTGGCAAGGCTGTATAGAAACAAGACTCTCATATGCTGCTGAGGGGAATAGAAAATGGCACAGTCTTTACAGAGGAGGATTTGGCAATATCTAACAAAACTATATGTGTGTATTTGCTTTTAGACTCAGCAATCTTACTTCTAGGAATTTACCCTGAAGATAAACCAACAATGTAAAAATATATATGCACAAGGTTGTTCATTGAAGCATTCGTTGTTATTGCAAAATATTGGAAACTACTTAAGTGTTCAAGCATAGAGATTGGTTGCATAAACTATAGAATATACACACTCTCTAGTATTATGCAACTATAAAAAAATTATGAGGACCTCTATAATGGAGTGATGAATGCCACTTAATATATATGAAAGAAGGAAAAATTAGAAAGCATACTTATCTGCTTATCTTTACTAAAAGATATACAAGAAGAAGTAACCAGAAAACAAGGAAGATGCTTACCTATAAGGGGTGAGTAGAGAATAGGGTGAAAAGGCTATGGAAGGAATGATTCTTCTCTGAGTATATCTTTTTATATATTTTTGACTTTTGAAAGCATGTTAATGTGTACAAATTCAAAAAATAAAGTTAATAAAAATTGGAAACAAACTGAAAAAAATGAACTAATTTCATAATGAGTATAACCCTACTCAAAGGAAAAGGAAGGAAGGAAGGACCCTCTGGACCTTATGAACACAGAATTTGACTATATATCCTCAGTCTTGGGAAGGGTGGAGAGGCAGTCGTGAACAAATCCTCAACTCTATGTAGTAAGTCTGTCTATGTAATGGGCAAGAAATTTGCAAGCTATTTTAGATATAGGATTGAGAAAATAAGTAAATATGTTGATGTTGGGAATCTCACTGTGGAATATGGGAAGGGAGAAGACAAGAAAGAGCCCTCAAGAGGGTATACTAGAACTGGCGGTATCTGGGTGAACAACCCATGGTTTAAAAGATATGCATATTTTTATGTGTATGCATGTATATTTGTAACTGTATTTATGTATATATATATAATTGTATGTGTATGTTTGCATCTGCATATATTTCTGAGCTCTTTTTGCTGAACATGTGAAGAAGGAAAGACACCCCAATAGCAATGATCCTAGCTAGCTCTATATCTTGGTCTCTAATACCATTCCCCACTAAAAGGAATCAGAGATCCATGAAGAAATTGCTGATTGCAGGACAGGGGTAGGATAGGTAAAAGGACTTGTATCTTATTATACCACAAAGGAAGAAGGTACTGGGGGAAAAAAAGATGGGACCATGCTGAAAGGACACAGAAACCAGCATGAAGAGACTTCTGCTGGCCAAACCTTAGACAATTTGAATGCTAAAATAATTAAGTGCAATCATGAATGAGAAATCATTAAAAATAATAGGAATTCATGAATCTGTGCCAGTAACTAAAAGGTAAAACCAATAATAAATGGGGGAGAAAGGCAGGCTGTGCTTCCAGTAGAATCCTGAGGGCTGACTGGTGAATGGGGAGGGCTGGAGAGCGTGCAGGAAGCAGAAAAGTCATGGTAAGGAATGGATCAGGCAAAAATCATCACTTGATGCTACAGGTAGGGAGAAGTTTTGATGATGAGGAGATGGATAATTTGGATGGTCTTAGTGTTTCCCCATATATTGCTTATTACTGGTGATAGAGAAAACCTATGATAATTTTACAGTCCAGAAAGTGGGCAACACCTTGACCAGGTAGTCAAAATTAGCATCACCAGTGAGACGTTCTGTATCATCAGCTGTGACACTGAGGACACATCACCTGGGCAATATTCTGGCCTAGAATTTTACCTGAATATGATCACAAGGAAAATGAGACAAACTGGAAATGAGGAATGTTCTATTAAAATAAATAATAAATGAGAGTGTGGGGAACTATATTCTTCAAAAATGTCTATTCTGTAAAAGACGTTGAAAGTTATCATAAAAGATTATGTAAATGTTCTAGACTAAGGGCTATAGACACATGACAAGCAAAGGAAATACCTGACTCTAGGCCAGATCCTGTGCTGGAGGGTAGAAAAATGGGATAAAAGACGTATTTGAGACAACTGATAAAACGTGGAATACTGATTTGTAGACTAGAGAAGAATATTAATGTAACATTTATTCAAGTCGGTAACTATACTGTGGCCATGTTAGAGAATACCCTTATCTTTTGATGATAAAGGGCTTGATGTATGTAATTATGTTATAGATAAAGGGGTATATAACCTACCTTCAAATGGCTCAGAAAAAAATGAGAAAGAGGGAGAGTGAATGATAAAGCAAATAGGGTAAAAGGCTAAAAATAGGTGAATCTGGTCAAAGGGTAGATGGACATTCTTTTTTTATGTATTTTTGCTTTTTTTTAGTTTAAAAATATTTCCAAATTAAAGGTCTTTAAAGATTTCTCACATACACCCAATGGGGCTTCTACAGCTGTTAAGAGATGGCCCTTGTCACTTTGTTCACAGGTGTCAAATAAACCTTTAAGATCAGACCTGTGGCCTCTGGGATCAGTCCAGAGCTTTCTCCAGAAGCCCTTAGAGGGACCCACCTGCTCAGAAGCCCAGGGATCCACCTACCCAGCAACCCAGTGATGCTGGGCACATTTAATTAGTTCCCCTGAGATTGTGTTCCAGAGAATGTTAATAAGATGGTTTGAGGATTAATATTATTTCCTAGCACTGTTTGTGAACTGCAGAGGATGTTGACTGTACTTAAAGCCACCAAAACTAGTAGTGCCCAAGCTGAAAGACCATAGTTAAATGTGGAATTGTCTCTCCTGAATCTTTCCGGAAAAACTATAGTTGATTTAGCAACTGGGGCAACTCCTCTCCAAATGTAGAAAGCCTCAGTGAGAAAGAGAAAACAGTGGTTATTAAAGGACTTAGCACCGTTTTCTACCCATCTATGCACTTAAAATGATTTACTAGTTGAGATGGTATGAGAGGCATTAAAGAAATTACAGGGCCTGGTTTTCATGTCCTATTGGGGATAACGTGGGTTTCCCCACGTTATCCCACCCAGAATGTGGGTGGAAGAGAGCATTCACTGAGCACGTGGAATGAAGGTAAGAATGTGGTAAAAGGTGAATGAAGATCATGTTTATTTTGTGAGGATTGATCTTGATCTTCCTTGATATGTAATAATGATACTAGTAATAGCTAACATTTATTGAGTGTTCTGGCGGACACATCCTAAACCCTCATGTGGGTGAGCTAATTTGATCACTGTGTTCATTTTAGAGATGAGGAAGAAGACAGAGAGATATAATTTACTCAATTAATGAGTGAGAATTACTCCAGAGTTACTAAAACGTTGGCTCTGAGATTAAGGGCATTTAATAGAGAATAAAAGAATGAGTTTAGAAGACACCTTCTCAGAGGCAAACTTTTGTACAGAAAACGTCAAGGATCGTGACTCTAACAGAATGGGCTGAAACATTTAGACCAGTGTGTTCCTAACAGCTTTAAAATTGGCAGGTGACAGTTGGTGTGCTGTGACTTGTTAATAGATTAATAGGTATTCTTTGGGGAGAAGAGTTTCCTAATCAAATAAGATTGGGAAACAGAGCATGTTCTCAGAACAGTTAAAGAAATAACTTCCACATTACTGGTCTTGGGAACATGTCTGAGAAATTGTGGGGTTTTTCATCTCCCTGGTTCTGTGAATTTCTTTTTTAAAGACTGTTTTGCTGTTAGCAAAGCTTATCAGTGATGACCTAGAAGATTCTCCCAAAAGATCATGTAATCAGGAGAAGAGAACAAATACAAAAGGATTTGTATTTGTATTTTTGCACGCTAGCTTGATTTCCTCCTGATCAGATGGGATGGTTTTAATGGTGGAGAAGTGGTTCGTTAGAAAGGTAAAGGACTCTTAGAGGTGATCAGGAAAAGAAGCAAGCACAGTTCTCTCTGTGGTTCTCCCACAGTGTAATAGAATGAGTATATTCCATTTTTGCTTTTATTAAACAAATATAAGAGAAGTAGCATCTAGAGTATAAGTAATAGGCTATAGCAAATAATTCTTTGGAAATATCTAGCAATAGGGTACATATTTATAGCATTAGGGTGTATTTCCCATTCCTCCCCCCAGTGTTAGATCTTCATAACTTGTAGTGGCTGAAAATAGAACTAGAAAAAGCTTTAGTAAATCTCCTGTAGGTCACTGCCCTATTGTGCCGGTAGAAAGAAAGCAGCTCTGTGGGGAGGGAGGAGAGATGGCCACGAAGTCCTAATAGGCCATTTCTGTCTTCTCCCTATGATTGTCCTCAATCATTTGGCAATCACGATGCTATTAGGAGTATCCTGACCGAAGACACTCACGGGCTTAGATTTGCCATTAGCAACATTGACAGGAAGCTTTGAGGTTGCTGCGCACCTGATGGGTCTTGAGAGCCTTGAATTAGAAGTCTGCCTGTCCCTATGACATGCTGAAATGGCCCAGCTCCATCTGTGGAAGGATGCTCAGGCAAGAATTGGAACTGTACATGTGCAGATGTTTAAATTATTTCTTCTCCTATATCTCTTTCCATGTTCTACAGTTTATTACATGCAAGTGCAGTAAGTCATGGTTGTTGTCTGTAACTGAGGTAGTGGTTTGTACTAAAGTTCAAGTTCAGCACACCCTGGAAACAGGATTTATAGAGTGATTTTCGGAACACCTCCCTTCCCCAGACCTTTGCCCTCTGGCCACCCTGCATCCCCACCATGCTGAGCCAAAGTTGGGTGAAACAGGCCTTTCCAAGGTTTAATATCCCATCTGGGCCCTTTAGATTTCATGATCTGATAGGAATTGGGAAGTCAGGTCAAAGTTTCTTTGAGACAGTGTTTCAAGATTGATCTCCCAAGCTTCATTAGATCACCCCTCCTATCTGGCACGGTACTCAATGAGGTCATGCACAGACTTGTCCCTAATATATAGCATCAGGAGGATATAAATCTCCAAATCGGCTAGTGCTAAAGTTCTGGATGGCAATTAGGCAGTTATATGTGTGTATATATTCCCTTTATCAGCAAAATTCCCCATCTTTCTCCCCACCCCAACCTGGGAAAAGAACAACATGAAAACAAAAAGCAGAATCTTAAGATTCCAAATAAGTGTTATCCTTAAAAGGCATTTGTGTTTGAGACCTCACCTTCAGAGTTTTTACCAGAGAATATACTTTAAAAATATAAAATCAAAAATGAAAAAAAAAGAAAAAAAAAAAAAATGAAAGTCTTGTATTTCACTTGGAAGAAGGCAGTACATAAAACTACTTGGGAAAACACACCTGGTATCATGATAGATTAAAACTAGACATCATACTGTGATGGAAAAGTATCTTTTAAAATTTTTAAGGCAAGGGTTTCTCTGAAAGTTCTCATAAACATCTGAGAAGTGTAGGAGGACCATATGATCTTGGAAGACATTGTAAGTCATCATATTATTAATCACTCCCAAAACTCATTATGTAGGAAACTGACTTGCTGGAAGGAACAGTGCTAAGGTTTACAAGGGTATCCTCATTCATTAGAAGGACCTTGCTCTGTTTTTTTTTCACTAAGATATCTTGCCAACAGTTTAAGTTCATGGTTTCTCCATTTCCCCCCATTTTTGTAGATTGATGAATGACCTTCCTTCATTCCTTTCCTTCTTCCGAAACCATGCCCCCTGCAGTGGAAGCACGGAGTCTTAACCACTGGACTGCCAGGGAAATCCCCTCCTTCCCATCTTTATATCTCACATCCTCACAAGAATAAGACACAGCTGCAAAGAGCAGATGAGGCATATAATACTCTGAGGCGAGAACAGGACTAACGGGGCTAGCCATGCTTCCTGGCTACGTGCTTACTGAGCAGTGTTTCTGTGATGTCATGCCCTGAGTTAAGTGAAAGATGAAAGAAGTATAGTATTTTATGGACTTATTCAGCTTTCTCAGTTAAACAGCTCAAGTTCATCTCATTTGTAATTTATCCAACTTTGGACACAGAGAACAAATGAGATTATAACTACCTCATTTCAGAGATGGATGCTCTGGGCAAGCCTTTGGGAGACTGTAGTCCACTTGGCAATTAAGGACCTCATTCTCAACTAGTAAACTTGCTCTCTGGTTTATTTTGAAAATGGAAATGAATGAGGATGCAAAATCTTAGACACAGAGAAGCATGGCCAATTTCCATTTTGATATGTAAGAACATTATTTGAATTAGTGAAGGACTTAAAAGTTAAATATGAAACTGAGGAACCTGGTCACTGAATTGTGCAGTAAATTGTATAATAAATGAGTCGTTCTTATACTATTGATCTCCTTCACCTTGTTGATGAATGCACGTCAGTGTATCAGCACCCGTCACTTCAGGCTCCCTACTGTAGATGAGAATATCCAGGATACAAAGGCTTGGGTGAAGTGTTACTGATGGAATATTTCCAGTTTGGGACTCATTCTATTGTCTTTGATTGCCCTAGAACAATAATTGCAGAGAATTCTACCCTTTTGTTACATCACTCTTTTGCATGCATTTAATCGTTTCAGTCTGTCAGATCTTTCCTAAACCAAGTGCATAATTGGATACATGTACTACAACAAAAGATCCACTTTGACACCTGCCATTTCGGAAAACAAGTGCACGTAAAGAAACAAGGATATTATAATAGACAGTGGTATTTATTTTGACAAGTGTGATTTGTTTTTAATTATTAATATTTCACAGTATACTAGTAACTGTCTTGTAAGATATTTTGTAAAAGCAACATCTGATAATGTGTCATTACCACATTATCATCCCTCTATGCAACTAAGGATCTAGTCAGAATAGGGGTTAACTTTCATTTTTACTGAGAATTACCATGAAGCTAGAGAAAAATATGAATATGAGAATTCATAATAATATTGCATTTATGTTAAGCTTTTCATCAGCAATTTGAAAACCTTTCATTGTTTCTACCACAGTGAAATCCTGAGACCTTAATACAAAAATTTCCAATGATAAAGAATTCTATAATTGTTTCAGTCATCCGTTTCTCTAAGTTTGTAACATGTGGAATTCATTTTTTTAAGAACTTTGTACACTTTGTCTTTTGGAAGGTTGTAACAGAACATATTTTTAGTTCTAACAGATTGAGCTGTGAGAACAAAGCCGAGAAGGACTAGAATTCATCTTTTTGTCTGGGTAATGGTTAGGGAAATCTGAAGGAACATGGGTAATTTTTCAGCAGTGACTGTCTCACTCTACTCCACTCAACAATTAAAACGTCCCCATTTAGTGTTCATCATCTCTGTTTAAATGTTCTGGTGCTGAGTTTCCTTGACAAACTTGAAATAGTGAGAAGAAAGATATGGAAGGAAAGATTCTGCCTCTCCCCCATTCCCACCACCCGAGACTAAAAAATCTGATTTTCCTTTAATTTGTACTCAGCAGTGTCGGCTCTGTCAGAGGAAAGGGCATCCCTGCTGACAGTAATCATTATAACTCCAGGAGACCAGCAAGATAAATATACTGTAAGCCATCTTCGGAGTGGGTCATACTTGTCCTGATACTTTTTTTTTTTTTTAATTAATTAATTTTATGTATTTATTTTTGGCTGCATTGGGTCTCCGTTGCTGCGCGCAGGCCCTCTCCAGCTGCGGCGAGCGGGGGCCGCTCCTCGCCGCGGTGCGCGGGCCTCTCACTGCGGTGGCCTCTCCCGTTGCGGAGCACGGGCTCCGGGCGCGCGGGCCCCAGCAGCTGTGGCACGTGGGCTCAGTAGTTGTGGCCCCCAGGCTCCAGAGCGCAGGCTCAGTAGTTGTGGCGCACGGGCTTAGTTGCTCTGCGGCCATGTGGGATCTTCCCGGACCAGGGCTCGAACCCGGTTCCCTGCATTGGCGGGTGGATTCTTAACCGCTGCGCCCCTAGGGAAGTCCCTGTCCTGATACTTTTGAGGTCCAGGTACTTTGCAGAAAGATTTCCTCCATCAGATGAGTTTCTCACTCATGCCCAAAGATGTGCTTGTTTTTGATCTTTTCATAGACAGATATTAATATATTATACCTCAAAATATGCCAGTTGTGCTTATTTGAAGTACTCTTGTTTAAGTGAAAAATTTATGCTAATATTCAACAAATAGGATGTCCATAAATTAAAAGTAAATAAAAACACAAATCCAGAAACATTTAATACCAGATGTAAATTTAATTGGCATTTTGTTCTAATCTGTCAGGATGGAACTGAATATTTGCAGAATTAATTGAAAATTTAATATATATTTGATATGTGTATCAAATTCAAAAGCATGCAGCATCTAGGTTTTTGGTTGTTTTTTTTTGCAATTAGAAAGCGATTCCTAAATCCTACAAAAGGTAAAATAAATAGCACCAAGCAAGCCTATGCTGGTGGAATTAAATTATGTTGGTTTTCATTGCTGCTTTGAATATTATTGTTTTTTTCCTCTTTGTTCTCTGAGTTTGGTCTACTGTAACCTTTATAAAATTTACTTAGGTAGCAATTTCTTTATCGTGTCCCAAGATTGTAGAGAAGCAAGTGAGGAATCACTCAACCTTGTTCAACTAGAATGGGCATTTGCACTGTTACTGTGGAACATGGTTCTGGTAATGAATTTCTTCCCCTAAAAGAATGTTTTTATTGTATTTTCTACTGTATTGCCTTTATTGCATTTGGAGATAAAATTTAAGCGACTGAATCTACAAACATAGTTTAATGTCGTTTCTATGATTCTGCCAAGGTGCTTTCTTTTTCATTTTGCATGGGTAGGTCTCTTTCTATTTTATATACATCAGTCAGGTAAACCCTACGATGTATCATATAAATTAATGTTTTGAAAGTGTTGGAATAACATAGGGAAAAAAGGAGAGAAACATCAAAATGAAGAGTTGTTGTTTTGGCATGGTATGATGATGAATAAGTTTTATTTTCCTTTTTTGAATTTTTTGGTACGTTATAAAAATTTACCATTGACAATGAAGTATTTTTATAATCAAAAGAGAAAAAAAAAAAGAACCTTGTTTTAGAAAGAATGGATGTCAGATCCGTGAAGATCAGGCTGCCAACAAGCGCTTGCAGAATTCCTCCTGTGTACCTTTCACCAATCAACTCCATGGTCAGGATTCAAGCTGATATAATTAGAGGGTGACTTCCCACTGCTTTTGGAATCTGCCCTTTCAACCAACCATAAAAACCATTTCCACAGCTGGGGTCCCTGAAATGGCAACTGACATAAGTTTTGCCAAGATTATCCTTGATGTGATACCATCTTTCAATGAAGATGTGTCTGATGTGAAAGTCTTCTTTCCAGAATCCAGTGAGATAGTTGTTATGTGGTTTTGTTTTGTTTTTTTTCTCCTGTGGAAGTCTTAGTGTTTTTAACCTTCTGTGTCATTTCTGTCCTCTTAGGCTGCTGATGTAAGCAAAGATTAAAAAAGGATGGTCATTTTTTCCCTGTTTAAAAATATCTTATTGCTCTCTGTGAGTGTACTTTTTATTTTTACTTTCAGTAAAAAATAATTCAATAAATTTGCCTTACTCTGACTTAAAACAAGGAGTTGCATAGGATGTGTTTGTACCAGCTCATTGGGACGTGTATGTGTATTTTGAGAAGAGGGCTTTAAAAAAATGTTTTCCAGCAAGTCCCCAAATGACTTCATCTCTACTCTGTCCCTAAGAACAGGGTACATCCCCATTTCTGCTTTCCTGTTGGCTGTCAGAAGCTCTGGGCCCTTGTTCCTCATCTCCCTATCAGGGAGCTGGCTTCCCCTCCCATGTGTGCCAGGCTGCTTTGCAAAGCAGAGGAGGACTGAAATGCAGTCTCCCATGGTGGCCCCCAAAAGCTGTACTCTCCATCTGTGTCTGAAGTGGGAATAACCTTTCTTTTTGTGATCAGATTACAAATAAAGTGATTTGGGAATAACAAGTCTCTTTTATTTGATTCAAAATGACCAATTTAGTAAATATAGTGAAATACTATATTTACTAAATATAATGAGGGAAGTCCTCATTACATAGCTCCTATAGACAAGGAATAAATCCCAAGCCAGAAAAACCCCTGTAAGATCCTCAAATAAGCATGGAGACATTTACTAGGATGCTGTTGAGAACGTGTGCCCCAGCCTTCTTTTTCAGATTGATTCCCAGTTATATCTACCTCCGTTTCCCTTTGCCCTTCCCCTGTCCATCAAGTTTCACCACCAAATTACTGGCAGTTTTTACCCTTAAGGCTTTGGTCATATTGATCTTTCTTGGAATATTCTTTTCCCCCATCTCTCCCAGGTTCAGATGACATGTCATTTCCCACATGAAGCCTTCTAGAGCCATCTGGCTAGCTATTACCCTCCTCACTGTGAGCTATCTGGATATTAACAATGTAAATTGGTGTAGCCACTATGGAGAATAGTATGGAGGTTCCTTAAAAAAATAAAAATAGAGTTACCATGTGATCCAGCAATCCTACTCCTGGGCTGGGTACATATCTGGAAAAGACAAAACTCTAATTCGAAAAGATACATGCACCCCAGTGTTCATAGCAGCACTATTTACAATAGCCAAGACGTGGAAGCAACCAAAGTGTCCATCAACAGATGAATGGATGAAGAAGATGTGGTATATATATATATACAATGGAGTATTGCTCATTCATAAAAAAAGAAATAATGCTATTTGCAGCAACATGGATGGACCTAGAGATTATCATACTAAATGAAGTAAGTCAGGGAAAGACAAATATCACATATCACTTACATGTGGAATCTTAAAAAATGATACAAATGAACTTATATATAAAATAGAAATAGACTCACAGACATAGAAAACATACTTACAGTTACCAAAGGGGAAAGAGCAGAGGAGGGATAAATTAGGAGTTTGGTATTAACAGATACACATCACTATATATAAAATAGATAAACAACAAGGACTTACTGTATAGAACAGGGAACTATATTCAACAACTTGTAATAACCTATAATGGAAAAGAATCTGAAAAAGTATTATATATATATATATATATGTATATATATACACACATGTACATATATGTATGTATAACTGAATCACTTTGCTGTACACCTGCCACTAACACAACATCGCAAATCAACTAGACGCCAATTTTTTTAAGAAGCCTTTATTGAAGTGGTTGTGGACATATTTGTCATCTCTGTTACATTATTAGGGTTTTTAGAGAGTAAGACCTGTGTCTAACTCATCTTCTGTTTTCTCACAGTTTATTTTCTGTGAGAAAATAAACAGAGAAACTCTGTTTTCTCTCAGAGTTTTGCACATATTAGGCACCAAGTAAAGGGTTATTGTTTAATTTGAATTCCCAATATTTATTTATTTTTATGGTGAGGTGTTGATTAGAGAAAGGAAGAGAGGCATTAAAAAGTAATTTGCAGGAATTGGTAATAATCACATCTAACAATTTGCATGGCGATTTGCAGTTTTACAAAAAGGCGTTGGCACGTAATAATAGGGAAGACCTAGTGGCAAAGCCTGGTCTGGAACATCTTTATGACAAAATCCAAAGGGGCTAAGAAATAGCTGAGAGTACTCAGTTTAGTCTTGTCTGCATCTTCTGTGTGTGTGCAAGGAAAGCTGTAGGTGCTTTGCATGCACTGGGACCTACACCAACTCAGATTCTTGTCTGTTTTTATTATGATAATCCAAGAGCTACTTTCAAGGCTCTCGGATGGGGAGAGGTGACTAGCAACTTTAACCAGTAGAATACAGTTGAGCTTTTCACACATCTTCTGGAATTACTCAAATTTTTCGTATTTCCTTCTCTCTTTCCTCTTCCCATTCTCCTTTTCCACAAAAAGACGTTAAATATCATAGTAAAAAAAAGAAAAGAAAAGGTAAAGATAAAACTGAAACTGAAATATTTAATTTTGGATTCTGTACTTCTTGTAATTTTTCTTTCTTACAAAAAGCCAGAGTGGTAAAATTAAAATTTCAACTTAAAACACGAAATGATAAAAATATACTTACCGTAAGCTTCTCTTTTTTGGTAGACTGATTTATAATATTTTAAATATTACATTATGAAAATATGTCTAATTACAAACGGATGCAAAAATTTCTGCCCTAAGCAAAAATCTCAAACTTATACTAGAATGTATGAAGTATGATGTGAATTTCTGCCTTTATCCTACCCCAATCTCACTCTCCTTTTCAGAAGGAACTTTTGTTAAACATTTGTTGTACATTCTTGGAAACCTTTTCTTATGTACATATGTACATAAATAGATTACAAAGAAATTGTATCATACTATACATTATGTTTGGCAGTTTGATTTTTTTCACTTTCAATATAAGTTATACATTGGGAGATCTGTCCATGTCAATGCATAAGGTTCTACCATATGTTTTTATGTCTTTCCCTTAATGACTGTCACTTAGGTAATTTCCAAGATTTTTTTGTCAGTAAATATTACTGTACATGTATCTTTTTTGCACATGCATGAATATATCTCTAGGACAGAGTTCTAGAAGTAGAATTTCTGGGTCAAGGTTTAAGCCATTAGCATGTAGATTTTCTGGCAAATTGTCCCCAGAATGGCTAAAACAAGTTGCTCACACAAGTAGCATATGAGAACACATTTTCTCCATGTATCTTCCAAAATTGAGTGTTATTGACTTTTTTCTTAATATTTTCAACAAATTGAGCAACAAGTAGCTCATCACTTAATTTTTATTTCTCCTATTATCGGGTAAATTTAGCATCTTTTCATGTGTCCATCAGGTTGTTTGTGAATTGTTTATTTCTTTTCTATTTCCATTTATCTTCTAGTTTATTCCAGCTCTAATACCACATTTTTAAAAGTACTGGAAACTTATAATATATTTTATATCTAGTAGAGCAAGTCCCTTTTCAATTCCTTTTTCAGAATTTTCTTAGCTAATTTTGCACATTTATTTTTCCAGATAGATTTTTGAATCAACTGGACAAGTTCCATAAAAAATTCATTTGGGGATTTTGTTGCAGTCTGCACTGAATCTATAAATTAATTTTAGGAGAGTTTACAGGTTCACAATATTGAGTTTTCCAACCAGGAACATGGTTAACCTCTGCACTTACATGTTTTCATTTGCAGCTTTCTATAAAATGTATGGTGCAGCTCGTGTACATTTGCTTTTTGTCTTATTGCTAGTATTTTATACTTTTTGTCACCATTGTGAATGGGAAATTTTCATATTATATGTTCTAATGATTATTAAAGATACATAAGAAAGCTGTTGGTTTTTGTTCATATTATTGTAGACACTTTCATTAGTTTTAGCAGATGTTCAGTGGATTTTCTTGGATTAATAAATTTTTACTTTTTAATTATAAAATAGTACCTGTTATGGTAAAATTTGCACAGTCTAAATCCATAAAGTAAAAAGAGAAAATACTTCTCCATCACATAGTTAAATAAATCAATAGCAAATAACATTAAAAAGTGTGTAATGAAAAAAATCAATCTCCTTATCACAACCCTTTCCACACTCATCTGTCCTCCCCAGAAGCTACTACTTAAGTAGTTAAGCAATTCTTGATGATTTTTTTTTCTGGCACTGCTCTTTCTTGCTGTATCAACTTCTACAGATTTTCTAGGTGAAAGATTTACTTTCTTTTAACTCGTCTCCTTTGCTCCTTCATTTCCTCCCAAATAATATATATCACATTGAAAAGAAAACCAGTAACCACTATTTACATTATTAGAACTATTTACCATCTTTATTACTGGGCCAAATAGTGTACCATGTTTGATTTTTGTTTTGGATTTTTTAAGGTAAGTGATAACTTTGCTTCTTCTATTCCTACAATTTTGTCATTCGTGTCTTTTTTTGTATTATCTCATTGACTAAAACTCTTGGAATAATGTTAAATCGTAACCACGATATTGGTTATTCTCATCCTGTTCCTGACTCTTATGGAACTACCTTGAATGTTAACTAATGATTTAGAAATCTACATGAAAAACAGCATTAAAAGGAAAAAAATAAAAATCTTAAATATCAGTTCCTCAGTGATGGGATTGCAGTGAAGCTCACCCAAATCTAGGGCACTGTCAACAAGGGCAACATGAATGAAAGATGGGAGGTGAGGGGAGGATTTAATCTATTGCAGGAACAGAATTTTAAAAGAAAGTGGAGGTCAGTTTGCCAGAAAAAAAAAGCATAATGGGGTGTTCAAGTTTCTGGACAATGAATAAAAAATAATTATACTGTACAAGGCCATTTTAAGCTCTGTAATTATTAGGAAAGGTTAACAGTAAGTTGAAATTTGTCTTTAATCACACTTGTTCAACAAGTGCATTAGTGACATAATGTTGTGCTGTAAATATAAACTGAGAAGTACTCTTGTATGTCATTTTTGGGTATCAGAGAAAAGGGGACAGTGGCTGTGATAAGTGGTCATTTTCTAAGTGCTCTGAATCCCCAGAGCTCCTTGAACAGAATTTGGTAGGAAATGCAAGACCATCTAAGCTTTTCGTAGGTAATGGAGATGGAGCATGTTGGAGGGTAGAGGATGGCTGCTGGTACCCAGGCTGCCTGTCATAGCAGCAGGTGCCTCTGGGAAGCTGTCATGCAGAGCCAACGCCAACCTGGGGCTCAGCAGTTCACACTCAGGCTGAAAATTCACCTGTTTCCACTGCCCCTTTCACGCTCCCCAACACCGACCTGAAAGCCAAGATTAGTAGCACAAACACTATACGGCTAGCACACACCGACATCAGGTTTTCCTCATTAGAGATCTGACTAATGATCTCTCAATCCTGAGTCCTCAATGAATCCTGACCTGCGTTTTGGAGTGATGTAGCGGGGCTCTGCACCCCGTGTGCATGACTGCCTTCCATTATTGAGTTGCGCTACAGAGCCCTGGATAAAATCTCTTCATGCTTGAAATATCTGCAGTGGATTCTGCTTTCCTGACCAACCTCCAGCAGATACAGTGTCATTCTCTGATTTTTTAATGTCCTGGGGGATAGCTAGTTGGTGCTCGTGAAGGAGTTACCTGCCTTATTAAAACAAACAAACAAAAAATAAACCCAAGATTTTAGCAAAAGAAGGAGAATCTTAAAGTGAGGAGGGACAGCTGGACAAAACAATTGCCTACTCTCTTCTTGCCCTTTCATCTTTCTTTTCAGGTCTCAAGTTACATTTCCTCCTCCATCACCATGCCTGCTTCATGCAATAATGTATTATCATCCTTTGAATCCAAGAATGGCGTATGTGATAATATTAACCCTTGCCCAAGGCAGACATTAATAATTGATCACAGCAGTCTTGCCTGCTGATAGCAGATTAGGTCTACTTTCTTCTGGGTACAGTGATCTGGCCAGCCATGACGAACTGATTGAAATCCGTGTAAAAATAACCTATGTGTTGGCCACAACTTTGACAAAAACCCCTCAAAGACATAAAAATCACAATGTTTATACAAAAACAATTATAATCAGAGAGTAATATGGGGATCATACATCAAACATTATTTATCTCTTAGGTGTTATGGATAATCTCTCATTCTAACAAGGAGACTAAATGCTTTATTTATGACAAATGCGTGATTCCAGCCTATGTTCATGGGCTTCCTTTAAAATTATAACCACAAGTTCTGAAATGTGAGGCACCCAACCTGAATGTGTTCCCTCTCCTTCACTGTTGAGGTCATCTTGCCAAGTGAGTACCTAATACACACCCACACTATGCAACGTGACAGCTTCCCCAACATACTTGACAGAGATATTCTAGAGATAGTTTTACGCTATCTTTACCTTTACCTCAGTGAGATCATCTCAGTAGGAAGAAATCCTTCTTTGTTCTTTTTTATGAGTCACTTTAACTTATTCTATGAGGGTTTTGTATGCATAAAAGTGGTCAGTTGGTTTGGTTTCCAGCTTCTGATTTATTTTGGTTCAGGCTTACGCAGGTTATATGTCATGAAGGTCTCACACTTAAATTTGCTGCCTTTGATACAGTATTGTAGCCATTTATTTGTTTAATAATATCATTTAAATATAGATTTTAGGATATTTTTATACAAGGGGAAAACTGTAATACCCTCCCAGAATCCATTTAAAATACACTGACAGTGATTTTCCGTTAATGTATTCCTGCAGTGAATCACTATAATTCGAGGATAATGCATTGCATGAAACTTTTGGTCATTTTCATTAATAAAATGCCATGCAAAAGAAGTAAACTTCCTGTGCATTTTATTAGACACTTGTAAATATGTTGGAGAAGGCCAAGAATTTCGCTTTAAGATTCAATATATCAACGCCAAGGACAGTTACCTTTTAACTGTTTATTTTACAAGGAGTGCTGAAAGCATGCAGTGGGTTGCTTTTATGGTAATTGAAGTTTGTCACCTTTCACTCAGTTGCCTATTCATCATGTTATCTCTTAGAAAAGTCACCTGAAAATGTGAAATCTACCCAGACAGGGATAAGTAGAGTATGCTGTGGATATTAACTCAAATATCATTTTTTCAACCCCTACAAGGTGCCAGGAACCATTCTGGAAGCTGAATGCACAAACATCCATAAGGAACAGTCTCTGCCCTCACAAAATTCACAGTCCGACTTTGGACAACCAAGATATTAGCAGTGAACACTGATCTTGTCATTCTTCAGCTGCAGGCTCACTTCCTCAGCTCGGTCAATGCTTGCTCAAAGGTTACCTACTCAGTGCAGCCCCCTTAGACCACCCTGTGTTAATATCATTTCAATTTCCCTCCCAGCTCTCAGCACCTCTTATTCTTCAGTCCTGGTTCATAGCACACATTAACAAAGTGTGTTATTAGTAAATAACATACTGTATTTTTTAATCTACGCCCCTTGTTTAGTATCAGTTCTGACCCACTGAAAGTTGAGTTCCAAGAAGGCAGAGATTTTAGTCTCATCTTTTTATTGATGAACCCCTAGATCTTATAAAGTGCTTGACACATAAAAGGCATTCAAGAACATGAGTAGGGATGAATAATCCTAAGAGAGCTGGGAAAGGGATCTAAAGAGAAAGTAACATTTGAACTAGACCAAAGAAGGGATAGAAATTTCCAGGGGGGATACAGCCTTGCAGTAGAGGGACGACCATGAGGAAAAGCACGACATGCCTAGGGAGCTAAGAGTGGCTGGGGGCGGCTAGAGAGCCAGGGTTAAGTGGGTAGAAAGGGATGCGGGATTGAGGAAGGTGGCAAGGAAGTAGGAAATGAAAGAAGTTGGGTCCAGATGGCGAAGGGCCTGATAATAATTAAAATTAGTGTATAGATGGGCTTGCTTTGCTAAATCAAAAGGAGGATTTTCTTTCTTAAAGAGAGTGGCTCTTTTCCTGATTTGGCTTTTTTTTTTTAAATTTATTTATTTATTTGTTTTTGGCTGTGTTGGGTCTTCGTTTCTGTGCGAGGGCTTTCTCCAGTTGCGGCGAGCGGGGGCCACTCTTCATCGCGGTGCGCGGGCCTCTCACTATCGCGGCCTCTCGTTGCAGAGCAAAGGCTCCAGACGCGCAGGCTCAGTAGTTGTGGCTCACGGGCTTAGTTGCTCCGCGGCATGTGGGATCTTCCCAGACCAGGGCTCGAACCCGTGTCCCCTGCATTGGCAGGCGGATTCTTAACCACTGCGCCACCAGGGAAGCCCGACTTTAGCTTATTTAAAAAATATATTTATTTATTTTGGCTGCGTCGGGTCTTAGTTGCGGCACGGGGGATCTTTAGTTGTGGCATGTAGACTTTTTAGCTGCAGCATGCATGCCGGATCTAGTTCCCCGACCAGGGATCGAACCCGGGCCTCCTGCATTGGGAGCGCAGAGTTTTACCCACTGGACTACCAGGGAAGTCCCATGACTTTAGCTTATAAACCAAATCTTCAGAGCTACTAACCATGTCAACCTTTCGGTTCAGAAAGCTAGCTATCCTCGTTTTTGTGATGGAGATCACATTAGCAACCCTGAATCTGTGCCGAGGTTTAGCAGCAGCGGGTGATGACAGGAAGGCAGTGTGACAGTGGACAGGCAACTGTGATTAGCTAGGGGCATTTCAGAGTCTGTGAGTGGGGCTGTGTCAAAGTGTGCGGGAGCAATGTAAGATGAATCTGACCCCCCCTGTGTTAGATCAGCTGAGGAACCTGGGGAAGGACTGGGTGTTGGAAGAGTGATCCTCTCGAATGGTGAGGCAGGTTCTGAGAGTGTTGCAGAGCCAGCCCTGAAGCTGGTGAATAAGGTAGAGGAAGAGGAGAGAGTGGTGCCATAGATGCCATGAACGTCCATGAACTTCCACAGTCTGGTGAACTGGGAAAGCCATGATTGGAAGCAGCAGTGTGGGGCAAGACAGCAGGAGAGCAGGACTGCCCTGGCCCTGGGTCCTGAGGTTGGAGAAGAAGCGGCAGCACTCGGAAAATTTTGAGGATAAGTCCTTTTTTTTTCCGGCTGAGCCACGTAGCTTGCGGGATCCCAGTTCCCCAACCAGGGACTGAACCCGGGCCATGGCAGTGAAAGCCCGGAATCCTAACCACTATGCCACCAGGGAACTCCCGAGGATAAGTTTCGAGCTTGAGGAAAACTGAGTTACATTTAACGTGAGAAAACAGAAGAAAATTTTGATTGATTCTGTGGTTAGTGTGTAACACAGAGAATGAGATTTTAAAAACCCAGAGAGGATGAAGTGCTCAGAGCGGCAGAGATGGGTTGGGCAGCAGAAGAGTTCTGAGTCAGGATGACATCATGGCGGAGGCAGGGAGGGTGCCCAGACATGGTAAATGGTCCAAGGAGAAGCCAGGGGCCGGGGGTCAGGCCACAGGGACGTCAGCACCCAGAGGCACTGCGAGGGCACAGGAGCTGTGGGTCACAGCTAACAGGGAGTGTTGTAAATGGTCACCTTATAGGTCCAACCAAAAAGTGAGCAAGTAAGCCACTTCCAGGCCTGGCTAGTTCCTGGGAGTTGAAGCACTCCTGGTTCATCCCCAGTGTCATCTTATATTACCCTGAAAATAGCTGCTTCATTTAGGGTTGCAGTTAACAGAGTTTATGCAGAAAAGATAAGGAATGGTACCATCTGTTCTCCTCCTACATCTTTGGTTAAGGGCGTTTACTCCGCTGAAGGGTACGGGTGGGGGCAGGATAATGTGTAATTTATAGTAAATTATCCTGGATATTTATAGGATTTTACCCATCGGATTGTCTTCATGTTATTTTATATGTCTGACTTACAATTCTGAAGAAGGCAAGGCAATTCTTATCTTTGCATATGCACATCAAAGCACACATATCCATTTATATTAAAATAACATTGATAGCATTTGGTGTCTTGTTACTATTAAAAATAAAACAGTAGAATTTACAAAGAATGACAGAATTTGTTAGTGCAAAGTACCACAGTCCTTCATTGTTATGCTGTTAGAGCATCTTCTTATTTTAAGGAATTTGCAATCATGTAAAATGTATTGAATTTGATAGACTCCCACCATAAAACAGCCGAATGCTTCATAAAAACCAACAAAGGGATTGCATTTTTTCTGCTTGGCAGATTAACTGCTGGCTTTGTTTCCTGCCAGATCACTCACTGTAACATGAGTAATAAATCAGGATGATTTTCGTCCTTTTTAAGACTTTTATTTTTGTTCTTTTAAAGCGTATCAAAGCTCTCTTTTCTAGTGGGCAGAAAGATCCAGAACCTAAGCTGTATGTGTTCCTTGCCCTCATCAACAGTTTTATTCAAATTCAGACACATAAAGATGGAATCGGCATAAGGATGCCCTGACTTGGAGAAAGAAGCATAAAAGGGCAGTTTGAGAAATGGGAGTTTGTGAAAGGGGAACGGTTTGCATGGGTGTCTGAGCCTTTTTTCAAAAGACCTTCCATGAAGTAGACTTGACATACAATGAACTGAACGTATTTAAAGTGTACAGTTGTATAAGTTTTGACATAAGTATATAATCATGAAACTATCACCACAATAAGATAGTGGACATATCCATCACCCCCAAAGTTTGTTACTGCGTGTATCAATAGTTCATTGATTTTTACTTATGAATATTATTCAGCAATACTGCGTATACTATTGTATGGCTATATACACCACAGTTATATGGGTATATGAACACCAAAATTTGCTTATCCATGCCCCTGTTGCTGGGCATTTGGATTGCTTGTTTATTACAAACTAAGCTGCTATGAACATTTAAGTACACAGTTTTGTAAGACCTGATGCTTCCCTTTCTCTAGGAGTGGAAAGGCTGGATCAAACGGTTTTCCAAAGTGATTTCCAAAGTGCTTGTGTCATTTTACATTCTCGCTGATGGTGTTTGAGTTCCAGTTGCTTCACATCAGAACTTTTTAATTTTAGAGACTCAAAAAGCTTTGTAGTAGAATCTCATTAGAGTTTTGATTTGTATTTCCCTAATGGTTAATGATGTTGAGCATCTCTTCTTGTGTGTATTTGCATTTGTATATATTCTTTGGTGAAATGTCTGTTCAAATATCTTGGTCCATTTTTAACTTGGGTTGTTTGTTTTCATGTCATTGAGTTTTGAGAGTTCTTTATGTATTTTGGATTAAAGTCCTGTATCATATGGGTGATTTGCAATTATTTTTCCCAGTCTGTGGCTTATCTCTTCATCATTCGCATAATAATGTATTTCTAAGAGCAGAGTTCTTTTGGGGGGGGCTTTATATCTATTGATATGTCTCCTACTAACTTATAAGTCATATGAGTACAGGGACTTTGTTTTGTTCAGATCTATATTTCCAGCTTTTGAAACAAATTAGGCACTTAATACATCCTTGCTAAATAAATGAGTGAACTTTCTAATGGAAAGTTTTCATTTTACAAATGAGGTAATAGTTTAACCAGAGTACTCATGGAATGTGGATTCTAGTTTCTTTGATAGGTTGGTTAAAATGAAGATTTCAACTAATGTTAATTTTTTTTCTGAAATGTTTCAGTCTACTTTCTTGCCTTAGTAAGGACTGTGCATCAAATAATTATTCTTCCTTTGATGATCGGTTTGTTTTTTTTTTCCTGTGTTAACTGAAGGTGAATTAGAACCAAATATGGCTGAGATTCACTTATGTGGAAAGTCAGTAGTACCCCTACTCTCCATCCCCAACCCCAAATCCCCCATACCAGTGAGACAGAGGCTCATGAAGAAGATGATGTCAATTATGTAAAATTTACACTTTTACACTTCCTTTATACAACTGAGTAGAAATCTATTTATTGGTACATTTGTTTCTGTTTGTGTCGGTTTATATACCTGACTCATTTTTCTATTAGACTTTTCTTTATTCATTTGAAATTTTTTATGTATTTGAGATGATAATCCTTTATTTGTTTTATATCTTATGAATATTTTCTTTCAGTGAGTCCCTTGTTTTTTAATTTGTTTAACTCTATAGACCTTTATAATTCTCACACAGTGAAACTTCACAGTCTTTTATAGTTTGTACTTTTTTGCCGGTTTAAGAAATCTTTGCCAAGAAAGATCATAAATACGTTTTTTACACTCTTTTCTAATAGTTTTAAAAATTTGTATTTATTCCAGTTTATATATTTAATCTCTCAGAATTTTATTGTTTTGATTTTAAAATTTTAATAATATATTTTTTTAACCCAACATATCCCAAGTATTATCATTTCAATATATAATCAATGTACAAAATAATAATAAAATAATAATTTTGACCCCCTTCATCCATTTCTCCCACCCCCTACTCCCTTCTCTGGCAACCACCAATCTGTTCTATGTATCTACAAACTTGGGGTTTTTTTTTGTTTTTTAAATTCTATATGTAAGAGATCATACAGTATTTGTCTTTTTCTGTATGACTTATTTCACTTAGCATAATGCCATCAAGGTCTATCTGTGTAGTAGCAAATGGCAAGGTTTCATTTATATATACACACACACACACACACACACACACACACACACACACACACACACACACATATACCACAGTTTCATTCATCCATTGATATACACTTAGATTATTTCCATATCTTGGCTACTGTAAATAGTGCTGCAGTGAGCATGTGGGTGCGTATATCTTTTCAAGTTAGTGTTTTTGTTTTCTTTGACTAAATGCCCAAAAGTGGAATTTCTGTATCATAGGGTAGCTCTATTTTTAATTTTTTGAGGAACGTCCATACTGTTATCCATACTGGTTGCACCAATTTACATTCCCACCAACAGAACACAAGTGTTCCCCTTTCTCTACATCCTTACCAACACTCATTGTTTATTGTCTTTTTGATAATTGCCATTCTAAAAGGTGTCAGGTGATCTCTCATTGTGATTTTGACTTGCATTTACCTGTTGATTAATGATTTAAGCGTCTTTTCATTTACCTGTTGGCCATCTATATGTCTTGTTTGGAAAATGTCTATTCAGATCTTCAGCCCATTTTTTAATTGGATTGTTTCTTGTTGTTTTTGTTTGTTTTTTTGCTACTGAGTTGTATGAGTTCTTTATGTATTTTGGATATTAACCTCTTATCAGATACAGTAAGTCGCCTACATATGAACGGCTTCTGTTCTGAGAGTGCATTTGTAAGTACAGTTTGTTCGTAAGTCTACCAAAGTTAGCCTAGGTACCCAAGTTACACAATTGGCTATACAGTATTGTACTGTAATAGGTTTATAATACTTTTCACACAAATAATACATAAAAAACAAACACAAAAAGTAAAGAAGACATTTTTAATCTTACAGTACAGTGCCTTGAAAAGTACAGTAGTACAGAGCAACAGCTGGCATACAGGGGCCGGCATCTAGTAAACAGGCAAGAAGAGCTACTGACTGGAGGAGGGAGAGGAGGTTTGAAAGGACTATTCTTTCTCTCTTGAATTGAACCTTTGAACCTTTTTCAAAAATCAATTGACCATATAACATGGGTCCATTTCTGGGCTCTTCTGTTCTTTTCCATTAATTTATTTGTCTATCTTGATGCCAGTATCATATTACCTTGACCACTGTAGATTTATAATAAGATTTGAAATCAGGCAGTATAACTCCAACATTGTTCTCTTTTTTCAAAAGTTGCTTTGGATTTTCTAGGTCCTTTGCATTTCCATATAAGTTTTACTTGAGATTGCAGAGAACCTATAGATCAATTTGGGAAGAATTGGTATCTTAATACTGAGTCTTCCAATTCATAACCATCTATTCATTTATTTCAGTCTTCAGTAGTTTCTCTTAAAAATACTTTGTAATTTAAACTGTACAGGTCTTGCCCATTTTGTGTAAGATTCATCCCTTAGAATTTCATATTTTTGATGTTATCGTAAATGTTATTTCTTTATTTCAGTTTCCAATTGTTCAATCATTGCTAATATGTGGACATATCATTGATTTAAATATATTGGTCTTGTATCTGCAAACTTGCTAAACTCATGTATTAGTTCTAATAGACTTGTTATTATTCTGTAAGCTTTTACACATATATGAACATGTGGCCTGCAAATAATTTTTTCTTTCCAATCTGGATGTCTTTTATTTCTATTGCATATTGCACTGTCAGTAACTTCCATTACAATGTTAAAGTATTTTGCTGGAGTCACTTCCTCTGAGATATCTTAATCCTTTTCATCACTTCTTTCCTCATTTAAATGGATAAATTTGCCTTCACTGAGTTCCTTTGGCTGCATATCTAGTCTCTCAAATGGTGACAGTGTCCACATTACCATGGTCAGTTATTTCTTTTTAAACTCCAATTATCTTAAATTTTAATTTCACTTTCAATATTATTGCTCTTCTTATTTTTTCTTTAATTTTTCTTTTCTGTAATTTTTTTGTCTGTGCTTCCTCTAAGTTGACCCTTTGTTGATTATCCATTTTTGTAGAACATCATGTGGGTTTATCACTGGGCTACAAGGAGGCAACACAACTACATGCTTTGCTGTCTGTGTGTGAACTGAATAACAGATGTGCAGTGACCAGTCAGTGACAGACTTTGAAAAAAGTGACATGATTGGTCATTGGTCATGATGCACAACTGTTATTCACCTAGTGATCTGTGGACTAAAGAGCAACCAGCAAAGTTTGCGTTCCATGCAATTATAGTTAATAAACCGTGGTAACTGAAATTTGCATTATGCTGTTGGGTGACTGGTGAAATTCTGTATACCAGAACCCTGCAAAATGAAGACTACCATATTTATTGGTTATATGGACCTACACTTTTGTGAAGTATCTATTCATCTCTTTTGCCCTTTTTTAAATGATAAATTATCTTTTTCTTATTGAAAATATAAGAATTCTTTATATATTCTGGGAATTCATATTTCTTTGGTTATATATTTCAGATATCTTCTCCAACTCTGTGATTTGCCTGTTCAGTACATTAAGGTATTTTTCAATGTAATGTAGCTCAATTTATCAAATGTTTCCTTTATAGTTTGTTCTTTTTATGTTATGTTTAAGAAATCTGCCAATTCCAAGGTCATAAAGGTATTTTCCTATGTTATCTTCTAAATGCTGTATTGTTACAATGCCTTTCATATTAGACTTATAATCACACGGGATTATTTTTATGAGATAAAGTAGAGAACAAGATATGCATATGGATGTCCAGTTGACCCAGCCATAAAGAGATCATCCTATTCCCTACTGCTGTGCAAAATCACCTTTGTTTTAAATCATGCCCATAGAAGTGTGAGTCTGTTTCTGGTCTAGTATGTCTATTAGTATATGTGTCTCTCCTTCCACTGATTCCACACTATTTTACTCACTATAGCTTTCTAAGAATTCTTGGTCCCTAGTACAATAACTTTTTCTTCACAATATTTTTGGCTATTTTGAGCCCCTTTTAATTCCATGTAAATATTTGAATCAGCCTGTTGATTTAATAAAAATGAACATACTGGAATTTTGATTGAGTTTGCATTGAATTTATAGATAAGTTCTGGAAAAATGACATCTATACTGTGTTTATATATGTATGTATATATGTGCATACACATACATATACACACACATAGTTTTAAAACCCCATTCTTTGTCTTTTCTTCTTTCAGTCTTGTCTCCTAATATTCTTGATAATTTTTTATTTATTGGCAAATGTAGTGCAGTAAGATGTAGAAATAATTTGAGAAATAATTTGAGATTCTCAATGATAGCTATCTTTATCCAAAGAGGGTGCATTTTTACTTTGGGCGGGAGTTAAGCTAGGTGGATCTCACCTTAATCCGAAGAAGGATTGAGTTCATTTGGAGTCTGTTTTTAGCCTTGTGAATGCTGTCCTATTTCTGGTTCACCCCTGTTCTTAGGGTAGAACCTTTGTTGGGGGGAGGATTTCCCAACTGAAAATCGGTGGGCCTCATAATCCTATTTTTGCCATTCCTGTTCTTTAAGACTGGTGGATGTTTTCTGCAGCTTCTCAGTCCCTGATCAAGTGCCTTGAGAGGAAAACCAGGCCAGATACAGGCCACCTCTTGGAACTTCGCTCATCTCAGGGATTTTGCTCCTCAAGTCTTTACTGCTTTGGTAACTGCCCAGGCTTAAAAAAAATGTGAGGGGGTCCAGCTTTTCACATTGTTCCAAGTGGGACAGTTTGTCTGTGACCAGTTAGTCTACCATCACCACAGGTAGAAATTCTGGCTTCATTCTTTAAAGAGACACCTAATCAGAGACCTACTCGATACAGCTTGTGAGGCCTCAGAAAGCTCTGCTTGCTCCCGGTGTCATCCTGATTGATCTAAAACTCTTTCTATGCTGATGACATGTTAAATAGCAGAAGTGTGCATTTCCCATGAAAGTCTTTGGGTAGGCTTTCTTTGTCACATTCTCCTGGTTTGGTGTCTTAGGTTAGCCTTGAGTTGAAGAGGTGGAGTTTGTTGAGAGTCCTAGCAGGTTATAGTAAAATGAGGGTCAGCAGGAAAGAGGAGCAGGACAGAATCTCTGGGTCAATAAGGCCTCGCATGAAGGCAGTGAATGAGAGTGGGCAAGCCTAGAACCAGGGTCTCGAAGGCAAGGTGTGTGGCCTGCAAAGTGCTGAAAGCTGAAGGCAAACTCTGTTTACCACACATTGATTCGAAATTAGTTTGGTACTGAAATGGAGTCAGCGCAGAATGGGCTTCAGACATAGCTCCAAGACATACAGGCTACTCACTTTGGAAAAAAATCTCATTAAGCTCTCTGAGTATATGTGTAGAATGGTGACAGTTCCTTGCTTACTGCTAGTGGGAGGATTAAATGGGACAATATATATAAAGCATAGGTGCTTATGCATGGTAATTCTCTTTCCTTCCCCAGTCAAATTCAATGGAATCAAACAGGAAGCAACCAAAGGGGTATTTTTTCCTAGGTGGTCAGATGTCTTTGCAAGCGTATCTATGTGGTAACACATTTAACATGGCCGTAATGCAATTCTGGAAAGAGAGAAACTATTTTGGTGCTTTAGGAGATCAATCATTTATTGTCAAAAATAATTCTGTTTCTTGATGCTACAGGGCTTTCTAGGAAATAGGACGATAGTGAATGACTTAATTTTCTGATGAAATGTAACTGTGGGATGGGATGTGGCAAATTCATAGGACGATGCTTATGAGATTAAATCCAAAATCTTTACATTTCCTTCATCTCTTAAAAAGCTATTCTGTTTGGAACATTAATGTGAAGAAGAGTGCTATCTTGGGGAAGGGGGATTTGAAAAAAAACTCCTATTTCCTTGATAGTTACACTTTGGCCAAGATCTGCAAATTGGGGCTTATGGTAATTTTTTAGAGAAATTTAAAAATATCTCTTTGCTTACAAAAAGTCCCATGGCACAACAAAAAACAAGTGAATGTGTACTTTCAGTTGAAGTGTTATTGAATACCTATTAAAATATAAGTAAACATAATATATTCGTGTCATAATAAATGAGATAATTTGATTATTAGGAAAATTAGGGTTATCTATCTTTTGAAATCTAAATTATAGCTCTCCAAGTGTACAAATGAGTATCTGCATGAAACTTAACCTTGCGGCATTTCTCTTGGTGCATTTATTGCTTTTTTTAATGAAAAACCTTAGTTATTTATTTAGCTATTTGTAAATTAATGCTGACCTATATCATACTTAATCTAAAGCACAAAGTTTAAAAAGGGAAAATGAATTACCACATTTATAAATAGTTCTTTCTGATGGGGGGGTTACTTATTTATTTTTTGTAGAAACTTTTTCACATGAGCTTTATGTGTGAAAAAATTAAAACTAATTTTGACAATTGATGAATAAAGGTACTTTTTCTATCTAACCCAAAATGACAATTATACACTTGTAAAATTATAAAAACTTTATAAGTGGATAAGCAGGTTTTTCTTATGGGCTTCCCAGCACATTCTGTCCCCTGTAGGAAGTCATCCACAGGAAGTCAGATTACTCCTAAAGCAATGTCCAGTGAGTGAAGAATCAAAATAAAGAGGAATAGGCTCTAGAACTTTGATGTCCAGAGATCTCCTCTAGAAACACTCCTACCAATGGGCCAGTGTCATTGTGTCATTAGTTTCTTGGTGCTAAAGATCTCTAGGGGTGTTTAAAGTGGTATTTATTTGTGTTAGTATTTAATGAAACGTTTCTTTAAAAAGTTATGACTTCTTTAAATCCTGTTTCTAGAACAATGAAATATAGTGGAAATTTGGGATAAGACTTTGATCCAATTTTTTCATTCTTCCTCTTTTAGTCTATGTGGTTGGACAAAGCAGTTAACTTCTCTGAACTTTATGTTTCCTCTCTGAAAATGAGAGAATTGGTCTAGAATTCCAGATGGTGTCCAAGACTCCTCCCAGCTCTCAGGTTTCTATAATTAAAGACGTATTTAAGACTTCCCTAGCAGAACCCAGCCACTCTTTTTGTAATTATTTCTTGATTTTATGCAATCACTAACTAATCGAGTCTCTCTTTGTCTCCAGCCTACAAACATGTACACTAAACATCTGTTGATTTTTTTTTTCAGCTGTTCAGATTTACTGAGAGAGTCTAGATTTGTTAACCTATAAGAATGAGGCTTGTATAGCACAGGGAACTCTTCTCAATACTCTGTAATGACCTATATGAGAACAGAATCTAAAAAAAAGTGGATATATGTATATGTATAACTGATCTACTTTGCTGTACAGCAGAAACTAACACAACATCTTAAATCAACTATACTCCAACAAAAATTTTAAAAATAACTAAATACAATGGCCATGAACCTTGCATTCTGTCCAAGGTCAGTTCTTCTGGAGCTCAGTTTAAAACAAACAAAAAAAAAAGAATGAGGCTTGATTATAAAGTAATGAAAAAGTGTATTGCACAACCCCCAGTGTCTACACGGCTAAATACATGTTGGGTTTTAATGCAGTCACTCAGGAAGCTTCGTGTTTATTCTACCGAAGCTACCATTACTCTTGCAAGTCCTCTTTTGGAGTTGCCTTTAGGCAGAAAGTCGCCCAAGCAACTCTCTCTTTGCTTGACAGAGTATGTCTCAATTTTGACCCCAAATGATATATTTTGGCTTGCTTGTTTGAGCCTCTTTTATTACTCTCACTTCTGAATGACAGCACTGTCCAGAAATCAAGGCCACTATCATAGGAAGTTTTTCCAACTTATCTAAGCGTGTTTTTTGCAGATGTTAAGCACTACGTAAATATTGCTAAAGAGAAGGTGCCGAAGGCTCTGAAAATAATTCAGAGGGAATTCAAAACCACTGCCTTTAGATCAGTTGCAGCTTCACTGGAATAAATATATTGTCTTCAAATACAAATAGGATGTATGTTACATATATATAACTTATGTATATGTGTATATATATATATATTTCACACACACACACACGCACACCCCTCTGACTGCATACCAGGTACTAAACCTCATGATTTACCCATATAATGTCACTTGAACCTTGGGCTCACTATTTGAGTGATTATTTGAAGGAGATGATAACTTATTGAAATAGGGAAATTTTAGCGTCCTCGTGTAAAAAGGAACTTTCCATACTTTAGAGCCACACCTCATGTGTTTGTTCATTCATTGTTATAAAATTCTCTAGATGAGAATAGCTATGGCTGTCTTTACTACGCTCTATTTCAACCCTGCACAACCCTTATAATAAGTAACCTCTTTGTGTTTTATATCTTAAATTCATTATGATGCATTTAAAGAGAAATTGTCTTCTTACTCTGGTCTCAATACAAGGAACTGTTTACCATCACCCTTAGAATTCCCTGTAGTGTGGGTTTTCTCTTGTTTCAGGGCCTTCTTCTGTCTGTTACTGGAGTAACCGTTTATTTAGCAGTTTTTTAAAATAGAGAGAAGTCTGTCATGTGTGGAGTCTTACATTAGGCTAAACACCAAAAGGTCTTACACCTGCATAACTGTGATATGTTCTTAGTTATTAAGTGACATCATCATTATGACACAAGTGATTTTTATACTCATTTGGATAAGTATGAGCCCAAGACCATCCTTTCTAAACAGTAACTACATGTACCAAACCCTTTTAAGACATAATCAGCCAGGAACACAAGTGCTGGTCCTGTGGACCCCAAGTGGAATCATTGAGTTTTTAGAGAGGCTGCTGTCTAGGTAGAATTTTGGGGGACTTTTGTGTTTCTGACCCACCAATAAATGTTGCTGCTGACAAATAATTAGAGTGACAGGTTAGGTTCACAAAAGTACTGCACAAATAATAATTATTTTAAAATGTATATATGGAGATCGCCCAGAATAACTGCTGTTTTCTTTAGCACAGAATCTCCAAAAGTTCAGAATATCATCGATTTGGGGAGAGAGTGAGGGGAAGACTGCAGAAAAACCTGTCGACACTTACAAAAGCTTCATTTGGTTTTCAATCAGTTGAAGGACTTTCCAGAAGATGGTACTTGTGAAATTGATCTCAATTAAAATCAGCCCAAGTGCGGCTCTCCCACAGTAGCTCCGTGGGCCCTGGGAGAGGCGGCGTGCTATTCTGCTATCATAGCACCAGCACCTGTGTGGACTACCCTGGCACTTATCCTGTTTTTAATTTTCACCTCAGCCTTTTCTTCTAAGCAGTCTTTGACCTCCGTGGCACCCCTAACGAACTCCTTTCAGTGTGCGCGCCTCTCCAGGTCCGAGTTATAATGGAAATGCAGTGAGGAACAGGGGTGCGGGGCCGTCTTTCACCTCTGACAGCAGGGCCGGCACGTGGCTCGCAGCTGTCAGGACACTGACACGCCTCTGCAGCAGGATAATTGGGTACTTGAGGAAGATTCATAAGGCAATATGCTGCAGAGCTCCGTGTCCTGCCCCCAGGGCAACAAGGGGCACCCAGGGGAAGAGAGAAAGAGAAGGCTTCAACCGGAGATTGAAATCTGGTCTTGATAAATAATAATCTATTTATAACAGGACAGGATGACGACTTTGGTTGTGAGAAGGCCACGATTCATGCAGCTTGGGGGATGATTTTTAAAGATTTCAAGAGTGAATTTTATGGAAGGTGAATCAAAGCCAGGTTAGCGTGCAAGTCCGAAAGATGCGGAACATCCCATACAAGAGGAAGCGGGCAGCGTCACATGGAACAGGCCTTTTCATACCAGGAAGTTTGTTGTTTTAATCAAAGCAAGCCATCTGACAGCTCATTATTAAGAGACAACAAGAAGTGACTTTATTAATATAGCGTGGAGTTGGTTCCTCTGCAAATTAAAGTTCTTTGTTCACTTGTGACAGTTTGCTGAGGGGCATCTGTTAAGCGGTACCAAGCGGGATAACATTTTAAAAGTGTAATGTGATAACAATTAACCTATAATTCCTTTTTCTTATATTCCGCCCTTTCAATTTTATTAGATAAATTTATCATGAAAGGTGACGAAGACAAAATCTTTCACATGATTTCCTTGTGAAGTGGCCCCTTGTGATTGGCGTCATCTGTCACAAACTTATTGGTGTTTATTTCCCCCAATATTTATGATTTTGTTTATGGAATGTGACAGGTTGGTGGTTACCGTGCCTGCCTTGATTGTGAAAGGCCAGGAGTCTTCATTAAACGTAATATTTTAGTGGGAAAAATAATAACGCGGTTTGATGTATTCAGTCAGCGTGTGTTGTGTTACCAAACAGGAGACAGAAATTTTAGGTAATATTATGTAACATCAGAGCTGTGAAAAAAGATTTTTCCTTCTGTAGTGATATCCAGGGAGTTCTGAAATCCTGAATCAGTAAGTAGTCAAGAAAAAGCATTTTGATTATAAGAGATTTATGTTTGACGATCTGGAAAATGATTCTGAAAGGCGGAAGTGAGCAGCTGTAAATAACAGCCCATAATAGAAAAGTCTCACATCCACTTCAAAGTTCTGTCACAGTCTGGATTTTGAAGGCTACGTAACATCACTCTTCTGTCCTCGGTGTTTTCCCTCTTACATTTTTACTGCCCTGGAAATCAGAGCGAATTTGACCCGTGAAAGAAATATGAGGACTCTAGACATTTAAATAAGGAAGGATGTTGCATTTGTCCTCCTTGGACAATGAATAGAAGCTTCTATGACTTGTTTTTTGTTTTTTTTAATTTTTTTTTTTTGGCTGTGTTGGGTCTTCGTTTCTGTGCGAGGGCTTTCTCTAGTTGCAGCGAGCGGGGGCCACTCTTCATCGCGGTGCGCGGGCCTCTCACTATCGCAGCCTCTCTTGTTGCGGGGCACAGGCTCCAGACGCGCAGGCTCAGTAGTTGTGGCCCACGGACCTAGTTGCTCCGCGGCATGTGGGATCTTCCCAGACCAGGGCTTGAACCCGTGTTCCCTGCATTGGCAGGAAGATTCTCAACCACTGCGCCACCAGGGAAGCCCCTCTATGACTTGTTGAATTCACATTTCCTGGTTGTTTAGTTAAATATTATCACAGATAAATTTCCTCTTGGGAATTTTTTTTTAAGAGATCAGCTTTAACTTTCTAGGATGTTTTACCATAAAATTTCTAAAAATCAAAATGCCTGAGTTATTCTTAGACCAATAGTGCAGATGCATTCAAATTGTTCCTTATCTTGGGTGATAATTTAGGTGTTTCCATAGTTTTGCTTCCTGATAGCTAGAGAATGCAGGGCAAGTGTAATAAGTGGATCAGGACATTCATAAGTAAATGATAATATATTGCCATTTAAAGTTCCTGCCAATAGAAACAAAGACTATAACTCAGTTCTTTCAACTTGCATTATGTCTTTAAAAAAACCCTATGGACGTTCTTTCATTCACTTACTCATCCAGTATTTACTCAGAATCTCCTGTGTGCTAGGTATTGTGCTAGCTACTAGCCTACAAAGATGAATAAGACAGGGTCCTTGTCCCAGAGGAATTAAGGCCAATAACCACCACAAACTGTAATAAAGGCCAGGTGAGAAGTTTGCAGAGGGCACACCAGGTACATTAAGAAGAGGGGTACTATATAAATATTTACACACATATATACATATATATACTCAGACTTCTTATAATAATTCTTCTGTATATTATGCACATAATCCAAAAGTGTTTAGAAGAATAGAGAAAATTTCTGCTTCCCTTAATTAATCTCTTCCTTATTTTCCATATCATCTGACAAGTGTCAAATTAACACCTCCCAGTTGAGAGAAACTAGGTCGAATTTTCTTCATGACATGCCCATACACGACTCTGGTTTCGGATAAAGATGACTAGCTGGTGGACCTGTGGAGAGGCAGGCAGGCAGTTTGTGGGGTTCACTGAGGGACCTAGTTCTTTCTGAGCTCGCTAGCCTCACCTCTTCCCTCCACCCCATGCTCCCAGGTTCCTCACGTGTATATCTGCCCCTTCCACCCTCTGAACTCATTTTTTCTGCTCCTCCCTTCACGCTCCACTGCGGGTTTGTGCTCTGTTCTGCGCTGCTCAGTTGGTACCCACCCAATTCAACAAGTCAACTTGCGCTAAGTTCTGAATGTCAAATGATGGCTCAGCCAGTCTGTCTCACCCTTCTTCACAAAATAGCAGACATAGGAAATGACAGCATTTGTGCAGGCATCCTGGGGTGACACACAGGCACTTAGGGCCTGAGACCATCACCTGGGCTCCTGCCACCCTGGCCCCACTGGCCACCAGCAACCTGCAGGGATGATGAATCAGGTACATGGGTTACCATTTGCCCCATCTGAGCCCAGCATACAGACTGGGACTTCTGGTTTTCATCCCTCCCTATAACATTCTGGCATTTTATTAGGAACCTCCGGTGCCCAAATATAAAAAGGAGAGTTGTCCAGCTTGGTAGTTGAGATCTCTAGAGTTTGCCCAGCCTGTGCTAAAAATCTGGCTCTGTTCCATGAGCGGAGTGACTGTGGGCTGTCTGTTTCACTTTTTTGTATCTCAGCGCCCTCCTCATGGGTTTTTTAGGGTTTTTTTTGAATTTTATTGTATTTATATTTTTACACAGGTTCTTATTAGTTATCCATTTTATCCTTGTGGTGTTTTAAGGTGGATTGGATTCTATGAGTTAACGTACATAAAACAGTCACTGTGGAATTTCCAGGCAGTGCATTTTCCATTAAACAGTCTTGCCATTGTCGGTGGGTATCTTAGACAGAAACAAGGCCACTGGAACAGAGATTGAATAAGAGAGAAAAATATTTTAAGCCTCCTAGCTCAAAGCAAATAACCTGTGTGCGAAGATGGTGGAGTAGAAGGACGTGCTCTCACTCCCTCTTGCGAGAACACCAGAATCACAACTAGCTGCTGGACAATCATCGACAGGAAGACACTGGAACTCACCAAAAAAGATACCCCACATCCAAAGACAAAGGAGAAGCCACAATGAGAAGGAAGGAGGGGCACAATCAGAGTAAAATCAAATGCCATAACTGCTGGGTGGGTGACTCACAGACTGGAGAACACTTATACCACAGAAGTCCACCCACTGGAGTGAAGGTTCTGAGCCCCACGTCAGGCTTCCCAACCTGAGGGTCCTGCAACGGGAGGAGGAATTCCTAGATAATCAGACTTTGAAGGCTAGTGGGATTTGATTGCAGGACTTTGACGGGACTTGGGAAAGCAGAGACTCCACTCTTGGAGGGCACACACAAAGTAGTGTGCGCATCGGGACCCAGGGGAAGGAGCAGTGACCCCAGGGGAGACTGAACCAGACCTACCTGCTAGTGTTGGAGGGTCTCCTGCAGAGGCGGGGGGTGGCTGTGGCCCAACGTGGGGACAAGGACACTGGCAGCAGAAGTTCTAGGAAGTACTCCTTGGCGTGAGCCCTCCCAGAGTCTGTGATTAGCCCCACCAAAGAGCCCAGGTAGGCTCCAGTGTTGGGTTGCCTCAGGCCAAACAACCAACAGGGAGGGAACCCAGCTCCACCCATCAGCAGTCAAGCGGATTAAAGTTTTACTGAGCTCTGCCCACCAGAGCAACAGTCAGCTCTACCCACCACCAGTCCCTCCCATCAGGAAACTTGCACAAGCCTCTTAGATAGCCTCATCCGCCAGAGGGCAGACAGCAGAAGCAAGAAGAACTACAATCCTGCAGCCTGTGGAACAAAAACCACATTCACAGAAAGATAGACAATATGAAAAGGCAGAGGGCTATGTACCAGATGAAGGAACAAGATAAAACCCCAGAAAAACAACTAAATGCATTGGAGATAGGCAACCTTCCAGAAAAAGAATTCAGAATAATGATAGTGAAGATGACCCAGGACCTCGGAAAAAGAATGGAGGCAAAGATCGAGAAGATGCAAGAAATGTTTAGCAAAGACTTAGAAGAAGTAAAGAACAAACAAACACAGATGAACAAAACAATAACTGAAATGAAAACTACACTAGAAGGAATCAATAGCAGAATAACTGAGGCAGAAGAACGGATAAGTGACCTGGAAGACAGAATGGTGGAATTCACTGCTGCGGAACAGAATAAAGGAAAAAGAATGAAAAGAAATGAAGACAGGCTAAGAGACCTCTGGGACAACATTAAACGCAACAACATTCGCATTATAGGGGTCCCAGAAGGAGAAGAGAGAGAGAAAGGACCAGAGAAAATATTTGAAGAGATTATAGTCCAAAACTTCCCTAACATGGGAAAGGAAATAGCCACCCAAGTCCAGGAAGCGCAGTGAGTCCCATACAGGATAAACTCAAGGAGAAACATGCTGAGACACACAGTACTCAAACTGGCAAAAATTAAAGACAAAGAAAAATTATTGAAAGCAGCAAGGGAAAAACGACAAATGACATACAAGGGAACTCCCATAAGGTTAACAAGGTTAACAGCTGATTTCTCAGCAGAAGCTCTACAAGCCAGAAGGGAGTGGCATGATATACTTTAAGTGATGAAAGGGAAGAACCTACAACCAAGATTACTCTACCCGGCAAGGATCTCATTCAGATTCGATGGAGAAATCAAAATCTTTACAGACAAGCAAAAGCTAAGTGAATTCAGCACCACCATACCAGCTCTACAACAAATGCTAAAGGAACTTCTCTAAGTGGGAAACACAAGAGAAGAAAAGGACCTACAGAAACAAACCCAAAACAATTAAGAAAATGGTCGTAGGAACATACATATCGACAATTACCTTAAATGTGAATGGATTAAATGCTCCAACCAAAAGACACAGGCTTGCTGAATGGATACAAAAACAAGACCCATCTATATGCTGTCTACAAGAGACCCATTTCAGACCTAGGGACACATACAGACTGAAAGTGAGGGGATGGAGAAAGATATTCCATGCAAATGGAAATCAAAAGAAAGCTGGAGTAGCAGTACTCATATCAGATGAAATAGACTTTAAAATAAAGAATGTTACAAGAGACAAGGAAGGACACTACATAATGATCAAGGGATCAATCCAAGAAGAAGATACAACAATTATAAATATATATGCACCCAACATAGGAGCACCTCAATACATAAGGCAACTGCTAACAGCTATAAAAGAGGAAATCGACAGTAACACAATAATAGTGGGGGACTTTAACACCTCACGTACACCAATGGACAGATCATCCAAAATGAAAATAAATAAGGAAACAGAAGATTTAAATGACACAATAGACCAGATAGATTTAATTGATATTTATAAGACATTCCATCCAAAACCAGCAGATTACACTTTCTTCTCAAGTGTGCACAGAACATTCTCCAGGATAGATCACATCTTGGGTCACAAATCAAGCCTCAGTAAATTTAAGAAAACTGAAATCATATCAAGCATCATTTCTGACCATAACGCTATGAGATTAGAAATGAATTACAGGGAAAAAAAAGTAAAAAACACAAACACATGGAGGCTAAACAATGCGTTACTAAATAACCAAGAGATCACTGAAGAAATCAAAGAGGAAATCAAAAAATACCTAGAGACAAATGACAATGAAAACACGACGATCCAAAACCTATGGGATGCAGCAAAAGCAGTTCTAAGAGGGAAGTTTATAGCTATACAAGCCTACCTCAAGAAACAAGAAAAATCTCAAGTAAACAATCTAACCTTACTCCTAAAGGAACTAGAGAAAGAAGAACAAACAAAACCCAAAGTTCGCAGAAGGAAAGAAATCATAAAGATCAGAGCAGAAATAAATGAAATAGAAACAAAGAAAACAATAGCAAAGATCAAGAAAACTAAAAGCTGGTTCTTTGAGAAGATAAACAAAATTGATAAACCATTAGCCAGACTCAGCAAGAAAAAGAGGGAGAGGACTCAAATCAATAAAATTAGACATGAAAAAGGAGAAGTTACAACAGACACCGCAGAAATACAAAGCATCCTAAGAGACTGCTACAAGCAACTCTATGCGAATAAAATGGACAACCTGGAAGAAATGGACAAATTCTCAGAAAGGTATAACCTTCCAAGACTGAACCAGGAAGAAACAGATAATATGAACAGACAAATCACAAGTAATGAAATTGAAACTGTCATTAAAAATCTTCCAACAAACAAAAGTCCAGGACCGCATGGCTTCACAGGTGAATTGTATCAAACATTTAGAGAAGAGCTAACACCCGTCCTGCTCAAACTCTTCCAAAAAATTGCAGAGGAGGGAACACTCCCAAACTCATTCTATGAGGCCACCATCACCCTGATACCAAAACCAGACACAGATACTACAAGAAAAGAAAATTACAGACCAGTATCACTGATGAATATAGATGCAAAAATCCTCAACGGACTACTAGCAAACAGAATCCAGCAACACATTAAAAGGATCATACACCATGATCAAGTGGGATTTTTTCCAGGGATGCAAGGATTCTTCAATATACGCAAATCAATCAGTGTGATACACCATATTAACAAACTGAAGAATAAAAACCATATGATCATCTCCATAGATGCAGGAAAAGCTTTTGACAAAATTCAACACCCATTTATGATAAAAACTCTCCAGAAAGTGGGCATAGAGGGAACCTACCTCAACATAATAAAGGCCATATATGACAGAGCAAACATCATTCTCAATGGTGAAAACCTGAAAGCATTTCCTCTAAGATCAGGAACAAGTTAAGGATGTCCACTCTCACCACTATTATTCAACATAGTTTTGGAAGTCTTAGCCTTGGCAATCAGAGAAGAAAAAGAAATAAAAGGAATCCAACTTGGAAAAGAAGAAGTAAAACTGTCACTGTTTGCGGATGACATGATACTATACATAGAGAATCCTAAAACTGCCACCAGAAAACTGCTAGAGCTAATCAATGAATATGGTAAAGTTGCAGGATACAAAATTAATGCACAGAAACCTCTTGCATTCCTATACCCTAATGACGAAAACTCTGAAAGTGAAATTAAGGAAACACTCCCACTTAACACTGCAACAAAAAGAATAAAATACCTAGGAATAAACCTACCTAGGGAGAGAGAAGACCTGTATGCAGAAAACTATAAGACACTGATGAAAGAAATTAAAGATGATACCAACAGATGGAGAGATATACCATGTTCTTGGATTGGAAGAATCAATATTGTGAAAATGACTCTACTACCCAAAGCAATCTACAGATTCAATGCAATCCCTATCAGATTACCAATGGCATTTTTTACGGAACTAGAACAAAAAAATCTTAAAATTTGTGTGGAGGTACCAAAGACCCCATATAGCCAAAGCAGTCTCGAGGGAAAAAAACGGAGCTGGAGGAATCAGACTCCCTGACTTCAGACTATACTACAAAGCTACAGTAATCAAGACAATATGGTACTGGCACAAAAACAGAAATATAGATCAATGGAACAAGATAGAAAGCCCAGAGATAAACCCACGCACCTATGGTCAACCAATCTATGACAAAGGAGGCAAAGATATACGATGGGGAAAAGACAGTCTCTTCAATAAGTGGTGCTGGGAAAACTGGACAGCTACATGTAAAAGAATGAAATTAGAACACTCCCTAACACCACACACAAAAATAAACTCAAAATGGATTCAAGACCTAAAGGTAAGACCGGACACTATAAAACTCTTAGAGGAAAACATAGGAAGAACACTCTGACATAAATCACAGCAAGATCTTTTTTGATCCACCTCCTAGAGTACTGGGAATAAAAACAAAATTAAACAAATGGGACCTAATGAAACTTCAAAGCTTTTGCACAGCCAAGGAAACCATAAACAAGACGAAAAGACAACCCTCAGAATGGGAGAAAATATTTGCAAATGAATCAAGAGAGAAAGGATTAATCTCCAAAATATATAAACAGCTTATGCAGCTCAATATTAAAGAAGCAAACAACCCAATCCAAAAATGGGCAGAGGACCTAAAGAGACATTTCTCTGAAGAAGACATACAGATGGCCAAGAAGTATATGAAAAGCTGCTCAACATCACTAATTATTAGAGAAATACAAATCAAAACTGCAGTGAGGTATCACCTCACACCAGTTAGAATGGGCATCATCAGAAAATCTACAAACAACAAATGCTGGAGAGGATGTGGAGAAAAGGGAAACTTCTTGCACTGTTGGTGGGAATGTAAATTGATAGAGCCACTATGGAGAACAGTATGGAGGTCCCTTAAAAAACTGAAAATAGAATTACCATATGATCCAGCAATCTGACTACTGGGCATGTACCTAGAGAAAACCATAATTCAAAAGGACGCATGCACCCCAATGTTCATTGCAGCACTATTTACAATAGCCAGGTCATGGAAGCAATGTAAATGCCCATCGACAGACGAATGGATAAAGAAGATGTGGTACATATATACAATGGAATATTACTCAGCTATAAAAAGGAACGAAATTGGGTCATTTGTTGAGACATGGATGGATCTAGGGACTGTCATACAGAGTGAAATAAGTCAGAAAGAGAAAAACAAATATCATATATTAATGCATGTATGTGGAACCTAGAAAAATGGTACAGATGAACGGGTTTGCAGGGCAGAGGTTGAGACACAGATCTAGAGAACAAATGTATGGACACCAAGGGCGGAAAGCTGTGGGGGCATGGGGATGGTGGTGTGATGAGTTGGGCGATTGGGATTGACATGTATACACTGATGTGTATAAAATTGATGACTAATAAGAACCTGCTGTATAAAAAAATAAATAAAATTCAAAAAAGTAATCCTAAAAAAAATAAATAAAATAACATGTGTGCTTTCATACATCTATGCATAAATGAATGTATAAATATATATATACATATATACATACAAACACAGTCATCCCTTGGTATCCACAGGGGATTGGTTCCAGGAGCCTCCAATTCCACAGATGCTCAAGTCTTATATAAAATGGTATAGTATTTGTATACAACCTTCGCACATCCTCCTGTATACTTTAAATCATCTTGCTTACTTAGAATACCTAATACAATGTAAATGCTATGTAAATAGTTGTAAATACAATGTAAATGCTATGTAAATAGTTGCCAGAGCGTGGCAAAGTAACGGTTTGCTTTTTGGAACTTTCTGGGATTTTTTTTTTTCCCTGAATATTCGATTCACAGTTGGTTGAGTCCCAGGATGCAGAACCCGTGGATACCAAGGGCCAACTGTATATAGTGTTTTCTGTACTTGGAAAGCACTGCTCTCCTTTCTCCTTTGTTCCCCAGTTAACTCGTTTTGGTGTTTTCAACTTAGTTCCGATGTGATTTCTTCTAAAGGAGGTCCCTGCTCTTACTCCGTTTATATTTCAGTGGAGAGAGGCAGGCAGTAAACGTAAACAGATCTGATTATTGAGAATCATGATGTGATGGAGATTTCAAAGAATGTTGTATGGGATTCCTAGGCGGTAACTTGCTGGCGGACAACTGAAGGAGAGTGAGACGCTCACCCGCAGGGTCTTTCAGCCGAGGGGTCCTCAGCTGTAAGTGAGAGGTAGAACACAGTTCAGCATATTTAGGGGACAGAAAGGAGCTTAGTGCTGCTGGAGCCAGAGGAGCATGGGGAAGGTGTTATTAGAGGAGGTTGGAGGCTCAGGCCCATCCTTGTGAAGGATTTCCTGGTCCTCCCCGGCCCCTGGATGCTGGAGACCACGTACATCGGAATCTGATTACTAACAACCTTCCTGGTAGAATCTCAGAATCTCCTTTACCCAAAGTCTGAGGTAAACTAACTTTCCCACCCCATCCTCCAGCCACAGCTTCTTGTTGGTTGTGACTTTGCATCCTTCATCACCTTGTGTGATTCCTGGCACAAAGTAAGGGCTTGATAAATATTACCAGAATATTCACATGAATGAGTTGAATACTGGAGATACATGGAAAAATGAATTGTTTTAAGAGGAGACTACACTTCGTCATGCAGAAAGTTTACCTTCTCTCTAAGAAGAGCCCTGCGGCTCCTTAGCCCCACCCACTTGTTCTGTGTTTCTTTTGAGAATTCTTGAATGCCATTTAGCATTGAATAAAATGTCTTCCCCCCCCTCCCCCCGCCCTTGCTAATTATAATCATACAGGCAGTGAACTAAACAGTTGGGGGTGAAAGAAATTCTGATGATGTTAAAAATGCAAATAGTTTTCGCACCAGATTAATTCATTTAACTAAGAGTTCTAATCTTTAAGCCTTAAATGTTTGAGTGTGAAACGTTTTATTCACTGGGGAGATAGTCCACAGTGAAGCTGGTCTGAAGCTCATTCCTCTGTCAGGAGCGATGTTAGGATGCATATCGTTTAGCTAGTTTTTAACTGGCAAGTTGTGAGTTCTTTAAAACATTTCAGGATGTGATTTACATGATTCAAGATTAGCAGGTCTGGGGAACTCTGGGGCTGTTTGAGGTTATAAGAAGCCAAGTCATACAAGGGTCTGAAAGGATGTTGGTGTTATCTGTGTGTTTGACTAATATTTGAATTAAATGTTTTATATTTCATCAAAGCAAGATTGAAATTCATTATTACTGCTGATACGCAGTACTAATTACAGGAAATAACCAGCCCTTCCATGTTCAGTGCCAAATGCTGAGAGTTGAGCGATCTCTTCTCTAGAGGGGGAAATCATAGGTCTTAGATCTGGAAGAGAATTTAGTTCACTGTGTTTCAGCTATTTTAAGCTCAGACTCTCTTTTTTAAAAAAAAAAAATCCCTTGCCTTTATTTTCTTCAACCTTCAATTTCTTTAGTTTGTATTATTAAAACAACAATTTTTTTCCAAAGGTGAGATTATATTATAATGATAAATGTAATTTTTCAAACTACACATCTGCCCCAATCAATCCTGCATCCTGGTTGAGAATCACTGTGTTCTTCAGAGATGAGAAAACTGAGGCTTTGGTTGATTAGGTCTTGAGATTAAGCTTGATCATGGACCTTTTTAAGGTAAAGCAGGTACCTGGTAGGGGTTCCTTCCCCATGTGTCTTATATAAATGCTAGAGGAGTCTAGAAATTCAAATTCAGGTTTTTCAGATATTCAGGCATTCCTCCTGTCCTTATGATGTTCTAAAACCCCCGTGTTGGGTAGGTTTCCCCATGTGAGCTGGCATCACAGGTCCAAATTTCCCTCTGCATCTCAGGCCCTGTGCACATGTGTTTTACTTGTATAGCAGCAAACATCTGGACCTGAGTGGTCATTCTGCTACCCTGGGATGGTATCTGGAAGTAACAGTATACATTAGAAGCATATATCACATTCTTTTAGAAAAGTGACTTGGTGTGAACTCTATGATCTCACAAAGTAGAGAGCAACTGGCGTATTTTTAAAACAATATTATTAGGAAGGATAATGGCAAATGTGATCTGCTGGTGGGAAATTGAAATCACAGATTAAATTACATTCCTGGCTAATAAATTCACTAGGAGAACAAACCAGAGCAAATGCCAGCAGAACACAGCCCTAAAGACATTAAATAAAGATTATATGATTGAAAAGGAAGATAAATCAGGGTGGAAGCAAGAGTCTTGTTAATGTGCCTGGTTATAATTGTTTCTAGCTGGTGGAAAAGGGTTCTTGAATCTTACATATTCAGCTAAACAAAATGAGCTGGTTCCTTTCTGTAAACTTCACTGAAACTTGTTTCCGGGGCCTCTGCATGGGAAGGTAGAAGTGGGATAATAATAGCATTTACTGTTATAATAAACATTAAACCATTATTCAAGGGGTCTTGGACATTGATCTCAACATCCTCACTAAAGAGTAAGATAAAAGTAATTACATACTTATAAGTGCTGTACATATTTGTAAGTGTTGATAAACCGTAATATGTGGCAGTTTCAAAATTATATATGAGCATGTATATACACATTAGATAAAACGTATAATTATATGGAAGATATAAAATATTTTAAAAACTGAATTATATGTATTAAAATAGAAGGGTTCATTTTATTTTGGTTTTGATCCCATGTTGCTATCATATATCTTTAGACAATCAAATCAAGGTGTCACTGGAAATGCTTACCAAAACCCAGTTGATCTCAACTGCATGCTGACTTTGAATGAAACAGAGCTTGAGAAGTAGAGAATAGAAAATTATTTATAGGATGAATAGGGAGAAAATACATATAGGATTAAATGGAAGAAATACATAGAGAAGTTTGTTTTTTCATTTGCTTCTAAATTATAACTAGACTTGAGGAATCTGGCTAAAGAATGGGAAATGGGAAGGGACCCCCAGGTAAGATTTAGTTTTGCAAAATTTTGAAACCGTAGATGAGAAGCTGTGGAGCATTTGGGGAGGTTGGTGAGCGTATGAGCACGATCAGAATACTAGATAAGAAGTGACATATGTTTGAACTGATTTATAGAGCAGAGACAATAGATATGTTTGGTGATAAAAGATTTTCTACAGAGTTAGGTATGAAGCATGCTAATGAAAATTATGGTGTGTGAAGGTTATTGCTGAGAGATAACAAGGTTAAAAATAAAAGAATTGGGGCTTCCCTGGTGGCACAGTGGTTAAGAATCTGCCTGCCAGTGCAGGGGACACGGCTTCGAGCCCTGGCCCGGGAAGATCCCACATGCCGTGGAGCAACTAAGCCCATGCGCCACAACTACTGAGCCCGCAAGCCACAACTACTGAGCCCACGTGCCACAACTACTGAAGCCTGCACACCTAGAGCCCGTGCTCCACAACAAGAGGAGCCACCACAATGAGAAGCCCGTGGACCACAAGGAAGAGTAGCCCCCGCTTGCCGCAACTAGAAAAAGCCCATGCGTAGCAAGAAGACCCAACACAGCCAAAAATAAAAATTAAAAAAAAAAAAGAATTGGAAAGCTAGAGAATTTTGGAGTTCATGGACAGATGACAGAGGAAAATCCATCACTTTGTGGCCAGATGTTTAGTATTTAATATCACAAGTTCAGTTGGATGCAATCTCTCTTGCTGTAGATGTGGCAAGTGCTCTTAATTTTGTTTCATTGTTTGGCCTCATTAATGTTGGACCAGTAGAACTTCTGGCCTCTGATGTTTTAAGGGTTTAGAAGCATTTTATAGTCTATTTGTGTGTGTGTGTGTGTGTGTGTGTGTGTGTGTGTGTGTTTCCCAGAAAATCTACATCTACATACAGACCTCCCTCTTTCCCATTTTGAATTCTAGGGAGCCTGTTTCCTTGGGCCAAGTAACCAGAAATTGAGGATAGGGAACTCAGAAAGGACCTTAAGGGAACTTTGGTCCTTTGAGTTTTGTATTTTTACCCATAGTGTGTTACAATAGCTTGTCTGTTGATTCACTTGTACTTTGAATATTTAATCTTAGACTTGGCTTTGAAAGACCGCATTTCAATTATTTGAATTGTCTGTGGAGCTAAAACAGTACCCTACTGTTAAACATGTTAGTTAATGATGGAACATATTTCTGCACACAAACACACTTTAATCAAGCAAAACCTCAGAGCATGGAAGACCTTGGTTTACGTATTGCCTGGTTATTCTGGCCTTTTTTCATTTCTTTTGCTTGGGAGATGTGATAAGCAAGAGATTTGAGCTACAAAATCCAAACCACAATCTCCTTTTTCTCAGCTAGAGACCACAGATCATAGCCAAGCAACTGTTTTAAGTGGTACAATTTAGAGATACTGTGGAAGCGTAAAAGGTGGTGCTTTTATAGTAGCTCAGAGGAATTGAAAGGAAAACATTCTTCCACTGAGGCCAGGATCATAAGCACATTCCAAGGGAACATACCTGTCTTCATCATGATGAGGCTGAAGTAGAAAGCATCACGTGGGCAGTGCTGGTGTAAAAGATGTAAATCCCCTCTGAAACTTCAATACCTGAAAACATACCTATGTGTATATGGCTTTTCTACCTTATATTCAACTCTTTCGGAGCAGCTTAGTTTTAATATTTTACAAGAGGGATCATGAGAGAGCAGAGGCTCTTGCTTACGAAAAGAGACAGTTTCTGTCTAGAAACTCTGCACATTTAATTTTCTGGAAAAAAAAAATCCCTACTACTAATTATTGTCCAAACCCTTCTTATTTTATTAGGCACAACTCCATTAAATTATGTTCTTCACTCATCATCTCTTTAATGAAAAAATTACATTTAAATACTCATGTCAAGTAGAAATTGAAGCAAAATAGATTGGATTACTCTAGTAATCCCGGAAGAGAAATTTAAATTCTATAGTTAATTTGTAGGCAGTTACAAGTTATATTTCCACTGCAAATCAGAACAATGAGCTGTGACAAGTTATGGGGAAGTAGGGTGGGGAAGGTTGGAAAATATATTGTTTTCCTGTGTGATGATGGCCTTGGAAAAAAAGATAACTAGATCCCTTCAAGTTTGACACTAATAAAGATCAAAAGACATGAGGTCCATGAGGTAGCCAATAGAGAAGGAAGAAAGCTTTTGTTAAAAAAATGGGGGGGAATGAAATAAAAATATCCAGTGGGGGGCTTCCCTGGTGGCGCAGTGGTTAAGAATCCGCCTGCCAGTGCAGGGGACGTGGGTTCGAGCCCTGGTCCGAGAAGATCCCACATGCCGCGGAGCAACTAAGCCCATGCGCCACAACTACTGAGCCTGTGCTCTAGAGCCCACGAGCCACAACTACTGAGCCCATGTGCCACAACTACTGAAGCCTGCACGCTTAGAGCCCGTGCACCGCAACGAAGAGTAGACCCTGCTCACCACAACTAAAGAAAACCCGTGTACAGCAACGAAGACCCAAAACAGCCAAAAATAAATTAATTAATTTAAAAAAAAAACCTGTACTTAGTAAAAAAAAAAAAAAAAAAAAAAAATTCAGTGGTCAGTGGTGCTTAAAGAGTGTGGTTGTCCACATTACCATAGGACCATAGATCAGTGCAATTGTCCGTGGACAAGAAACCAGAAGTATTGATACTTGGTGGAAACTGTCCTATTCCTCCTTGGGGACCCACTGGTAGAGCTCGGGTCACCTCCCTGAATCACGTCACCAGTCTTGTTGAGATAGCACATCAGTTAAATGAAATTGTCATCCCCACAAGGCATCCAGCATAAGACACCACAAAGTATGGCTGTCAGCACTGAGAGAGTGAGATGGGATTTGTGAGCAGTGATTTAGGAGAGGAAGATTGGAACACTTGTGTATAAAGGATGTTCTAATTCTCCCCACTAGACTAGTAAGATTGAGGCAAAATTTGTAAGACAGAATAAGGAACCTGGAGTAGGAACCAGATTCCACTACTGCCCAATGAAATATGTTTTAATGTTCTCAATGTCCTTCTCATTTTTCTTCTTCTGTATAAAATCCATTCCCTCTGAAGGTGAACAAACATTATATGTACTCTCCCCATAGAGAATACATAAATGTCCGCTGTGAATGCACATAGAACTAGTATAGCAAACTCTAAAATTAACTGTATACTTTATAGTGTCATATTTATACCTCTCCAAGAATTACTATCAACTTCTTTCTTTGATATTATTAAAGGAATAATTTGCTAGAAATTTCTTGATGCATCTGTCCATTTAAATAGTCATGCTACTTTAGGTCAGCATATTATTTTTAGATTTTTGAAGTGAAGTCTTTTTAAATGTACAAAACCTAACATTTCTGCTGTTTCTGAAAGATTAAAGAAAAATTCCATTAAGAAATAGTAGGAGAATTCAACTGTGTCTTCTCATGTGTTACTAGCATTTTGCATTTCAAATAGAAAATATGCCAAGGTGCATTGTGTATTAATCAATCAAAATGCAAAAGTAACAGCAAAATTCACCCTAACAACCAAGAATATTCCTCAGGGGAGCTTTCATTGAATTGCCTGAGTTTTGACATAGAGTAACCCAACTGTCCAGCTATTGATTTGAGCATAATTATCTGCTGCTTAGTAATTATTTACATATGCATTGGAATTGTGTCACTGTCCTTTTAAGTGGGATTAAGAAAAATAGTGACAGTGTATTATTGTTTGAGGGTAACACTATAGTTTCCAAAGATAAGAAAACATTGTTAGGCCTTTCAGTGGGCTGAATTTTTCACCAGATATAGTCCCACCCAAAGAAACCAGGAAAAGGGCTTCTGGACATCTGTTTCTGGATTTTATTTTTTACAGTTCTCGGTTGTGTATCGTATTCCTTTATACACCTGAGCTTGAAGCCATTTCTTAGGCTTGAATGCATTAAAATTCAATGTGTGTGTGTGTGTGTGTGTGTGTGCACCCACACTTTCTTGACAAATTTTGCATTATAAGAAATTTTATTATTTGGTAATGGTTGTGCCTTGGACCAAAGATGCTTACCTTTTGACAAATCTTTATGAAAGAAAGGGGAAAAAGAGTATTCAAATTGATTGTCCCTAAACATACAGGCTAAAATCAGGGTTTGCGATGTAAGTAACTCATTGGGATGATGCTAAAAGATGCCTTCCTCTGATTCTTCATAGTCCTGTGGATAACTCCAGGGGTGGGACTGATATTTAGAGATCTACACTGTACATCCTTGATGTTAAGATACGTGATCAAAAGGGAATTCCCTGGCGGTCCAGTGGTTAAGGCTCCGTGCTTCCACTGCAGGGGGCATGGATTCCATCCCTGGTTGGGGAATTGAGATCCCGCATGCCGCCCAGCACAGCCAAAAAAAAAAAAAAAAAGGTATGTGATCAATTTTTAATTTTGTCCAAATTAATTTCCCACATGATATGGACTAACATTTCCTTATTCATAAACTTCATTTAAAGCCAACTTCAGCCAGAAAGCTGTGGCTAATGTTGTGTCACTTGAGGAACAGAAGTTTACTCTAAAGACGTATTTCATATACGTAAGACGCTCAGAATGATCATTTACTAGTGCTTATACAGTGGTAAGGATATTGCAGATTTTTCCTGACTTGCTCCTAAGTGACTGAAAAACTTAGCAAGATGTGTCTTCAGCTAATTTTGATGTTTTAATATAGAATCAAACTTTCATAACAGTTGATGTTAGACTTCATTTTTATGACTTGGATAACTGAAATTTTCTGACTATGCCATTTTGTTTAGAACCGTGTTTACAAAATTTGTAATAGTGACACATTGCTGAGGCAGTGAGCAAAATGTGTAAAATATGGAAATGAGCTTAAAAAAATAGAGAGAACACTGAACTGTTTTCGGAGGCTCCCGAAACCCTTCCCACAGTTGTTCCTGAATAACAGGAAGAGAGATGAAGATTTCCTTCAGGCCAGCCTAATCTAAATATGAAACTCCCTCCACTTCCTTCTGACCCCACTTTATCTCTTTGCTCTTGTTTAGTGGAAATCCTTTCATTATCTAGTTAATGTAGACATTTATTCAGCTTTTACCATTTATCTTTTGAACTTGTTTGCGTTGGTGTTGTCCATCATTAATTGAAAGATCCTAGATTGCAGGGTCAAGTTCTCTTACATTCTGTTTCTAAGATGCTTATTAGCATCCAATGCTAAGTAGATAATAAATTAAAGCTTTCAAGGTGTCTTTGCTTACATTTCCCATTATCCCTGGTGGAAAAATATTTTTCTACATTGCCTCATCAGCTGATGCCCTTTCATACCTATGGTGAGGCTACGGATGGAGGGGGCTGGGATACAGTATGGGGTAGGGTTGGGGCTGGAGAGGAGTTTAGGGTGGCAAATAGGAGCTTGCTCTCTGGAATCAGACAGACCCATAGGAATATTCACTTCACAACTTTCTTTCTGGCCTTGGACCTTCCAAGCCCAAATTTCTTCAACTGTAAAATAGGAATATAATACCTACGTTCTGGGCTGATTTGTGCCCCCCGTACCCCAGAACATGATGGTATTTGGAGACAGGGTGTTTATAGAGGTACTTAAGTTAAAACAAGGCCCTAGGATGGACCCTAGTTTAGTATGAATGGTGACCTTATAAGAAGAGGAAACTTAGACACAGGCATGGACAGAGGGAAGACGTTGTGAAGACACAGGGAGAAGACACCCACCTACCAGCCAAGGAGAGAGACCTGGAACAGCTCCTTCCCTCCCAGTCCTCAGAAGGAGCCAACCTTGACCCCAGACGTCTAGCCTCCAGAACTGTGAGGCAATTAATGCTGGGCCACACCAATGCAAACAAGTTCAAAAGATAAATAAGACAGTTTCTGTTGTTTAAGCCATCCAGTCTGTACTACTTTGTTATGGCACCCCTAGCAAACTAATACAAGCTCCTTCATGGTATTGTTGTAATTAGGTAAGATCCTATTTAAAGTGCTTACCACAGTGAATTGTTGTATAATAGATGCTCAGCAAATGGTAGTTTAATAAAATGGTCAGAGGTGAGAAAAGAGAACAAAAGTGGAAACATTTTTAAAAATATATTTGCATTCTCAAGGCCTTTATGGGCATGGAGGTGGATTTGGAAGAAAATACAAGGGAGTTTCTTTTTGTTTCAGTTAGGTTCCATGCAAACATATGAGCATTTATGGATTGACAGTATTCAGTTGTGTTTTCTTTTGCAGTTGTCCCTTTGGGATGATAAATGAGCCTCACAGGAGGATTTATGATCTTGAACCATAGAATTCAGATGGTGCCTGCATGTTGAATGCTTGGTAAAAATATGGAAGTAGTGGTGTCCCAATCTATCTGGTTTCATTGGATTGGTTTCACACTACATTGCTCTCTGGCAAAGAAGTATTGTGAGCCCAAATAATTTAAAAAATGGCTGGTGTTAAAAGATGCCTCCTGCTGTTCACTCATGCTCCTCTCTGAATAACCAGCAGTTGCTGTATTTATGTGGATCTACAGCACATTGTTAAGCATCAGTTAAGCATTTTAAACATCAGTTCCACGTGCCAAATGTCAATTCTGCAAGCCTTTCCGTTGTTAAGTTTTTTAAAAGTTCTTTTATTTGCAAGCTGTTTTTCAAGATGAATAAGTGTACGATTCTTTTTTCTTATTTTGTACTTCCAAAGAGTAATTCCTTCTAATTTGAAGTTTAATAAAATTGTAAGTTAGAGTAATTGCTTCTAAAATGCCCGAGTTTCTCATAAGAATGTCAGGGTCGGCACATTTCTTAAGATATTAGAATTCTTCAACTACTTTCCCCTTCAACTGCGTTGATGTGGCCTGTTTTATTCAACACTAATGGGTCTTCCCAAGTCATAGCAGCAGTAGTTAGGGAAGGTCATTTCAGTGGCAAGGTTATATTTCATGAAACGGTCTCCCCCTTCACACACGCACGTACAATCTTAACTGTGATCAAATAGATTCTCTAGAAGGCTAGTCAAGTTTCTTGTTTTGTTCTGTTTGGTTTGGTTTGAAGGTAATTTTGTGACGAAGGCTCTCCTCGCATAGAAATAAGACATTGGTCACCACTGAGGAAGGGGACGGACTCCACAGCAATCATCAGCTGGACCCCAGCTCTATTTTTTTAATTAATTTTTATTGGACTATAGTTGATTTACAATGTTGTGTTAGTTTCTGCTGTACAGCAAAGTGAATCAATCATACATACACATATATCCACCTTTTTACGATTCCTTTCCAATTATAGGTCATTACAGAGTTCTGAGTAGAGTTCCCTGCACTATACAGTAGGTTCTTGTTAGTTACCTATTTTATATATAGTAGTGTGTATATGTCAATCCCAATCTCCCGATTTATCCCTCCCCACCCTGCCTTTCCCCCTTGGTAACCATAAGTTTGTTTTCTACATCTGTGACTCTATTTCTGTTTTGTTAATAAGTTCATTTGTACCATTTTTTTAGATTCCACATCTAAACGATATCATATGATATTTGTCTTTCTCTGTCTGACTTACCTCACTCAGTATGACAATCTCTAGGTCCATCCATGTCACTGCAAATGGCATTATTTTGTTCTTTTTTATGGCTGAGTAATAGTCCATTGTATATATGTACCACATCTTCTTTATCCATTCCTCTGCTGATGGACATTTAGGTTGCTTCCATGTCCTGGCTATTGTAAATAGTGCTGCAATGAACATTGGGGTGCATGTACCTTTTCAAATTATGGTTTTCTCTGGATATATGCCCAGGAGTGGGATTGTGGGATCATATGGTAGCTCTATTTTTAGTTTTTTAAGGAACCGCCATACTGTTCTCCATAGTTGGACCCTAATTCTAGCTTACGTACCATGACTCACAAAGGAAATATATAAGTGATAATAGCAAGTAGTCGTGCTTACAAACTGTTGACACCCAGCAAAGTGGGAAAAGTGGTAAGCCTATTTGACTAGCTAGAAACTTCACAGAAGTTTCCAGGCTGTTCTCAGTTTCAAGAAGGGTTAATAGAAATTCTACCTACTCTGGTTCTAGCTGCCGTCCTTTTTCCCTGGAGTACTTCACAGGCTTTGTATCTGGCCTCACTATCTTGACTAATTCCTACAGCTCCTCCTCCTCCTTTGTCTTTTTAAAGCTCAAATTGTATCCTGCCTCTTCTCCACTTAAAACCCTCCAGTTGCACCTAATTGCTCTCTGGATAAAGTTTAAATTTCTCAACAAGGTCTACGAAGTACTTTAAGCTCTGGCTTCTGCCTGCTTCCAAGTTCCGACAACCACCTTTCTGTGCCCTGCCTCTGGCCAGACGGAACTACCTGCAGGTCCGGGCCTTCTCTTGCCTCTGGGCCTTTACGTGTGATGTTCCTGCTGTGTACAAGCTCTCTGTCATTCATATCTCACTGCTCCCCACCTGCTCGACCTAAGCTTTGCTGCTCTGGGACTGAATTACACGTTCCTTCCGTGTGCGTCCCACGCACCCCTAGAGGGGTGGGATAGGGAGGGTGGGAGGGAGATGCAAGAGGGAAGGGATATGAGGATATATGTGTACATATAGCTGATTCACTTTGTTATACAGCAGCAACTAACACACCATTGTAAAGCAATTATACTCCAATAAAGATGTTAAAAAAAAAAGTACCTATTACTGTCTTTCCCACTAGGTACTAAGTATTTGAGGGCAGGAGCAGTGTCTTTTGCCTGTTATAGTGTCTAAAATGCATAAGAGGAAGTATGAAGAGAAATAGCTGTAGAAGGGAGGGAGGGAGGGAGACAGCAATGGAAAGTACTGGAAGTGGGAAATGGGGGTACATGGAGAAGGGGGATGGCATTAGTAGTGAGCTTATTATTTATTGTACCAGTTTTTTTCATTAAATCTTCCCAACAACTCTTTGAAGCAGGAATGGGTTTTGTTTTGTTTGTTTCAAAATTCCCAACAGTTTATTTGGTGGAAAATTGACAAGCTAATTCTAAAGTTCATATGGAAATTCAAAGGATCTAAAATATACAAGAAAACCTTAAAGAAAAACAAAGTTGGAGGACTTAAACTACCAGATTTCAAAACTTAATCAAGACAGCATAGTTTTAGTGCACAGACAATTAGATCAGTGGAACAGAATCCAGACACAGACCCTCACCTATATAGTTCACTTGACTTAGGACAAAGGCTCCACTGCAATTCAGTGGACAAAAGATGTTCTTTTCAATAAATTGTGCTGGAGCACTTGGATTTGGTTATAGAAAAAAAAAATGAACCACAATTCCTACATCACACACCATACATAAAAACTAATTCAAGATGGGTCATAGACCTAAATTTTAGAATTAAAAAAAAAAAAAGCTTCTTTACAAAAAAGATGGAAAATATCTTCAGTGCTTTGGGATAAGCAAAGATTTCTCAAACTGGACACAAAAAAAACACTAATCATAAAAGAAAAGGTTTATAAATTAGTGTTTATTAAAATTAAGAACTTCTATTCATCAAAAAATAACATAAGTATGAAAATGCTCCACAGACTGGGAGAAGATTTTGAAACACATAATATCTGACAGAGGACTTATATGCAAAATATATAAATAACTCCTAAAAATAAATAAGAAAAAGGGAGACAATGCAATTAAAAATGGGCAAAGAACCTGCATAGGTACTCCACAGAAAAAGATCTCAAAATGGCCACTAAGTGTGTTCAACATCGTTAGTCATTGGAAAAATACAAATTAAAACCACAAAGGGATACCCCAATATGCCAAAATGGCTAAAATTAAAAAGACTGACTATGCAAGTGTTGATGAATTGGGGGAGCTCATCTTATACATTGCTGGTGGGAGTATAGTTTGATATCACCACTCTGGAAAAAATGTTTCACAGGACGTGCTGTTATCTGTAATTACCGATAAGGAAGGTGGGCCTCAGAAGATTCAGCCCGCTGTCAGAGGTCTCGCAGCTAGTAAGTTGTGGGCCTGGGATTTGAATGCAGATCTGCCTGATCTCCAGACCTGGGCTCCTCCTCTGACCCTGGGCTCCCTTCTACATTTCCCAGCCACGTCATGGAGCAAATAGAAGAGATGTCACTTGATCACCGTGCAGATTTGCCACAGTCTTGATAAGTCAGGCAGGTCTAACTCTCAGCAGCTGCTCATTACCCAACACTTCCTCTGCTTTAGGCCGAAATAGAAATAAGCTCAAAGCAAACTCACTGGCCTGTTTTTGTTAATCACTAGAAATTAGTGACTGTAGCAGAGCTGATTCATTTAATTGAAGGTGTAGGAAATATTGCAGAAAGTAAAGAAAAGGCTAGGAATGCCAAATTAAATTTCTTGGGAAACTAGCAGTTTGCATTCTTCAAAGGGGTCATTGCCAAACGCATAATCAGATTGTGATGAATTCCAGCCAAATTATTAAGTCTGTGGTATCCAGAAACCAGGAAGTATGTTTGTACTTTGAGTCCCTTGCATCATGGAGTGTCATGTGCATAAGTACACTTAATTAGCTGCTCTGATGACATCAGTTACAGTGTCATATGTCATGAATGGCTAATTGCTTGCGAATCAAAAGGCCTATTTAAACAAACACCAGGGGCTCACTCTGAGGCCTGTACCAACCATATTTTAAGCTGACATGACATATCTCTGGTTCCTTGGGGCAAAGAAATAAGCATTTTCACACAGAAGTGCAAAAGACATTAGTGGGGCAACAAGGACGTTTTTTAGAAAAGTTCACTTACTTAAACACAGAGTGCAAACTGTAAGAATTTTTTAATACTGGTTATTAAAGTGCACAATCACATTTCATTGGCCATTTTTATCTAACTAAAGCACAATACTTATTCCACATCTTATATCTTCTAAGTGTACTTTGATTCTGAATGGAAGATTTCCGCCAAACAACTTAATTATATTTTGAAAGCAATTCTGGGGTGTTAACTTTACAAAGTCAACCTCCCACTTCTGCTCTAACACCCACACAGGCTAGCATCAAATTAGATGAAGGAAAACAACTGATTAATTTTATCCTGGCGTATTACTTGTGTCCTAGGTGGTTTTTTTTTAAGCATACAACCATAGAGACTTTTATTAATTACCCTTTCCTTTGCTAGATTAAAAAAAAAAATCAGAATAGTTTTATCTTTCAGAATATCATGTGATAGTAATCATTAGTTCACAGTTCCTTTTTTACCTTTTGGTCGTTTATCATTTAGTCATTAATTCCAGTTGCCGTTCAGGTAGTTGTAGTCTTTTTTTTTTTTTTGGCTGTGCTGGGTCTTCGTTTCTGTGCGAGGGCTTTCTCTAGTTGCGGCGAGCGGGGTCCACTCTTCATCGCGGTGCACGGGCCTCTCACTGTCGCGGCTTCTCTTGTTGCGGAGCACAAGCTCCAGACGTGCAGGCTCAGTAGTTGTGGCTCACTGGCCCAGTTGCTCCACGGCATGTGGGATCTTCCCAGACCAGGGCTCGAACCCGTGTCCTCTGCATTAGCAGGCAGATTCTCAACCACTGCGCCACCAGGGAAGCCCCTGTATTCTTTTTTCTTACACATATCGTTGACACACTTAAATTCTTTCCCATTGTCTTGTGGCAGAGACTACTAGCTAACTACTAAAAGATTTTCTTCTCCTACTATGCACATTCCAGGCTTCCTTGCAGTTTCAGGAAACAACACCATTCTCTCCAGTGGAATGTTAAGCAGAAGTGACCTGTGCCATTCCAAATCTAGCCTCTACAGAATGACCAGGAGTGGTCCTCCATACGCTGTCTCTCTCCCAGTGCCCAGGCGACATTGGAAGCTATGTGTGTGGGATTTCAAAACTACCATCACTATGGGTCCAAAGGAGAGAAAAGATGTTGTGCTCATTTAATCTCCTATAACCCAGTGTCCTAGGCTTTTCAACACGGGACATTAAAGGGATTCACATCCAACTTTTCTCATTTTACACATGAGAAACTAAGCCCAGAGACTGAAAGTAATTCACCTGAGATCTTCCAGCTCAGTGTTATTTCTACTCTACCCTACCCAGAGGGATGGGGTTGGAGCAGTTTGTTGGTTCCTATAGATAATCATGACTCATTTTTACAAACTGTTTTTCAGACCATCAGGAATGCTAGGCATCTTTCTCAAAGTTAAGCTGTAAATTGATAGCAAAAATGAAACCAATGTTCAGACCTCCTGAATCATGAACCAGAGCTTATAACACCCAGGATGTTGCCTTTTTAAGAAAAAAAAAATCTGTCCATGAACAAGGAACCAGACATCAGTTTCCTATGGGGGAAACATTCTCATGGAGGTATTATAAGGCCCAGTTGGTCCACTTCATTTCTTGTACTTTAAAAGATTTCTGTGGTGCCACCATTGTCCTCTTCAGGTGCAGGAAGTTCATTCAGTGGTATTGCAGCATCCTCACAAGACAGCTTGTCTTCTTGCCAAGCATCATCAGTCAAATCCAAGAGCCTTCCATCTCTCTGTACCTCACTGTCCGTTCTCCTGCAGCTGTGATCTTGCCAGATCAGTACCTGGCCCAGCACAGCGCCCACCTCCTCCAGGATGTTGTCTTTTTATGGAAAACATATTTGTGTTTTATAGTCTTTTAATTTTTTTCACAATACTTGTTCATTGACTGCATTTTGCGGACTCTATGTTTGCTGTCCTTGGTGTTTTGGAGAAGTCGCAAGCTTTCTTGATGTGAGAAAACTGATGTTTAAAACATTTTTTCATATGTTCAAAGACAAATAATCAGTGAAGGCTCATGCACAAGCCGACAGAAACAGGAAGAAGTTAACCATTGGACGAGATCACAGACTGCCTGTGATCCAAGGGTTTTTGGGTGTTAGGTGACCTGCTGAAGGTTCCATAAACTATTGGGTAGTGGCTGGTGGTGGGCTACTTCTATAGCCTTCCTAGCAAAAGAAGTATTTACGACAAAGGAATGCTCTCTTTCTCCCTCTCCTCTCCTTTCCTCACCTTCCTCACTCCTTCCCTTTTCTGAATTATTAAGAAATATTTATTGAGATGTGGTCTTGAGAATCCCTTTCTCCTAAATCAGGGACTTTTCTTTGAGGTCTAAAAACGATATTCCATAACTGCAGAATGGGTGACTCACTCAGTTAGTTTTGTTTTTCAAAACAAAATCCTGTATTTTTACTTCTGTGCGTTGATAGAAAGTACTGACTCCATTAAACAGTAAACAACACTAAGATGAGATGAATAAAATTTGTGTTACATGGTTATGAGAATGATGGGTTACCGTGACCCACTGAGATGGTGTCGAGGCTCAATGCAGGCAGTCCATAGCCCCCCCCCCCCCACCTGATTCCAAGCCAAGTGAAAGATGCAGCAGTCAGACAGTGGTAGGTTCAGATGTCAGCTTTCTTACTGCTGAAAGGTACACTGGAGAACGTGACTGAGCTTTCTGGCAACATTGGGCTCCCAAATAGACTTTCTGACTTAATCATGGGTCATATCTACTAAGCCTGTGGCATGGAAGGAATTGGAAAAAAACCATGCACACTGCACAGGGGCATCCTAAAGAAAGTGCCAGGAGGGACTGGGGGAGTGTATTCAGCTTCTTCTCCTGAGTTGCCCATCAGATAAGTTCTTTCTTCTTCATTGGAGGAGCAAGTAAGGAGCAGAGAGAGGACAGGAACGGTGACTAACTGAGATCCTGCCTGGAGGAAGGGAGGGAACCATCACTTTTCTGCTTCTAAACATATGTTGGTGGGTAAACAATTAGAAAAAGATAATTCAATTTTCTTCTTATTAAAAGGAAAGTGAAAGATGTTTTGGTCATGCTCATCTATTCTGAAGATATATGTATAGTTGTTATTCACTTTTAATTAAGACAAAAATTACGTACTTTGAGTCAATGGTTCTTGAATTAAATGTGCATTGGTATCACTTGGAAGCCTGTTATAGTTCAGGTTCTTGATCTCTATTCTCAGAGATTCAGTAGGAAGGCATAAAAACCAGGAATTCTCAGGTGGTCTCAGGACCATACTTTGAGTAATACCACCTAGATAAGTCTTCCTTCATATCCATCTATTTCTGATTTCTTTTTGTATTGCGGGTCATTGTTTAGCCACTTCAAGTTTACTTATTAAAGCTGATGTTTGTTTGCCAAGTCACCGTTATTAATATATTTCTTTCTTTCTTATATGTTCATGGAGAAAACCTGGACATACAGACATGAAACAGTGGTTATCTTCTTGGTATGAGCTAGAGCGAAGGGGAAGGCTTTTACATTATTTTTTCTACACTGGTATATTTTGGCAGTTTTTAATGATAAGATTTTATTTCTCTTATATTCAGCAAAAACACTAAAGATTCTCCCATTTCAAAATGAGGGAGTGAAGGGAGGAAAGAAGGAAAGGAAGAAGGAAGAAAAAGCAAGTCAACTGCTGAGGTTTTCAAGAAAAAGGAAAAATTATCCCTTCCTATTAAACTTTATTTGAATCTGTTACTCAGATGCGTCTTCCAAACCAATGGACTTTTGACAAGTTCTTACCAGTTCCACTTCCCTCGTTCCAGTCTGTTCTCCATACATCTCTCCACTGTAGTTTAAAATGTAAACCAGAGAGTTCCCTGGTGGCCTAGTGGTTAGGATTCCGGGCTTTCACTGCTGTACCCTGGGTTCAATCCCTGGTTGGGGAACTGAGATCCTGCAAGCCACGCGGCGCGTCCAAAATAAAAAAAGTTAAAAAAAGTGTAAACCATATTACATCGCTCCTTTACCTAAAACCTTCATGATTTCCAAGGCACTTAGACCAAAATCCAAATTTCTCCCTTTGACCTATAATGTTCTTTTATGATGCAGCCCGGCTAAATGTCTTTATCTCACTCACCTCTGTAGTCTCATAGCCTAGTACAGTACCTGTCACAAAATGAATGCTTGCCAAATATCGGTGAATTATAGAATGAATGAATGATGAAAGGATATCCCTTCCAGAGAACCTGAAGTGTATGTTTGATTGGGTTTCCTTCCAAAACCTACAGCTGGTCTTTCCCATTGGTACTGACGACGCTTCAAGGAGCATATTCATTTCCCAGGTTTTATGCCTATCTAGTTGAACAATTCCGATCTCTTATGGGTCCCTGAAGTCCAGCCAAGTTCTTCTCTGACACTGAGGTCAAGTGGCTGAGCTTATTTGAGACGGAGCAGTGATGAATGGATTCTGGCCGGGACTCAGATGATCTGCCTTTCTGACTGGCTCGATGGCGTCCCAGTGTTTGCTTAAGAATCGCTGATGGAATGTCCGTTCTCCTTCGCAAACCTCCAGTCCGTCCTGGTTTACAAGTCAAAAAACTCATTTTTTCCACAATGAATAAGAAAAGGGCAAAAGTCTTTTGAGAAGCCACCAACAAGATGTTGGCATTGTTTCCTTTTCATTAACTATTCGAAAATAGGAGATCATAACTGTCGTCTAAATAATATGTGGAATAAAAGAAAAAAATGTCCCAGCTTCAAGATTCCATTTGTAGTGCAGTTCACAAGAGAAATTCCCCCTTTTTGGAAGTATTGGCTTTGATCCTATAACAAAATTGCTCTCAAGAAGTAGATTACTTCTTGTAGTAGTAAGTAGTATGAGATGAATTAATTTTTACAGTGACGGAAATCAACACGTACAGGGCACCAGGGTATCATTTAGTATGTCGGAAGAGGTAATTTTCTGAAAAGTGGTTTATTTATTGTCTACTAAGCTGAGCATTGAAGGGAAGACACCATGACTGGTGCCCACCCCCTCTCCCCACCCCACGCCGAGTGTGAATGGGGAAACTCTAAATCAGGCCTTGCACGCAAAGCCTGGGGATGTCTCTGAAGGCTGCTTTACAGTAAAAGCAATTCTTTCCATGGTTTTCTAGCCTGCTGAACTAAGCTCAAGAAAGTTAGGGGAATGAACAGGAAGGCTGCGAATGTGTGTCCTTCGCAGATATCTCTGAATGGTTGTCTGTCTTTACCACCTCGTGAATCTTTATTTCAAGGGCAAGCAATTCCCACAACGTACAAATAGTAGAGCTCTGTTAGATGGAGCAAAGGCAAAGTAGGCCCAGAGACGTGGAGAAACTTTAAGGAATCGACGGTTGAACCAGGTTTAGTAGCACATTGTTGCTAGAAGTTGTGGCTTTAATGCAGAATTTATAGAAGTGGCCCTTTCTCTTGTTTTAATTACAAGGACAGATCGTTGGTTTAGCTGTATTGTAGAAAACATTCTAGAGGTCTGTTCATCTATAGGGGAAAGCTGGTGGTGAGTGTGGCATCTCCCTGCTTCTGACTTCTGTGCCTTCCTTTGTCCTTTGCACTTCCCAACACTCACATAGCTCAGAGGGCAAGTAGCCCTTACGCAGTAGGGCAACTTCTGGGAGAAGAGCAGAAACAGTCATTGTAAAAGGGGGAGAGAGGAGTTTTAGAGCCAGCAGAGTCTCTCCTTGCACTGTAAATTCTCTTGTGGAAACAGCAAGCTGGAGTCCAGTGACCTGTGTCTGATCAGCATATGCTCAGGGGGATCGTGCAGTGGGGAGAGTCAGCGTCAGGTACTAGTTGTAGGGAGGGGTCAGTGCTGTCAAGAGGATGCTCTAAGAGCCGTTCTAGGGGGTCAGAAAGCTGACTTCCTGGGGAAAAGCCATATCACAACCCAGAGCGGGAAGACGGGTATCAGAATATCTGAGCTCCAAGGCAGCGCAAACAAATCTCAAGAACACGTTTTTCTTGCTGTTTGGGTTGTTTTTTTTGGGCTGTGGCTTTTTCCCTGGAGTGCCCATCTTAAAGGTGGTGGTACTGAGCCTAGAACATTGAGAAAATGATATCTGGACACATTCTGTTGAAGACCTGTGGCTCTTGGACTCAGGAGAAACCAGGCTCAGCAGAAATTCTAGCCTCATCAACTCCTCTGTTGGGCACTTCATGGTAGCTGTGTTTTTGTTTAATGCATTTCTTAATGCTTGTGACCTCTTGAAGAATGACATCATGACTATCATTGAACTGCCTCCTATTAGCTACTACCATCCCCCCAGATTCCTATACTTCACAAATTAACTCACCTTAGCAAGTGTCAGAGCTTCTTCCAGTATCCACTCTGGTACTTCTCATAGGAGAGCGTGAACAGGAGAGCCGGGTGGATCTGGGTAATTATCTTGGGGCAAGGGTGAAGACAATTTTTTAATTTTTTAATTTTAGTTTAAACATATTCTAATTCTAATTTGCATTCCAATTCATGACCTAATGACATTTATTTTCAAAAAATAAGATTTTCTCAAAAAATATTTGAGGGAAATTAATGATCCAGGAAGATGTTCCACAGCTATCCTAGTGCCTGAACTCTCAGCGCACTTTGCATACCCCATGGGGATACACCTGCCTGTCCGAGAAGGAAAGCTATGCAGATAGTCATTGTTGCCCTGGCTGGGTTGCATTTCCAACTTGTCCTGCCCAGATGTAGATAAAGAAATGCAGGATTACAATGAATGTGTAAATAAACGAGTGGTGAGTGGTCAATATAAAATCTGGAGTGCCTAGTCCCTCCCCATCTACTGATAGATGAAAGAGGGGAAGAAGATCAGTGACTCCAAGGGAGATTTAAATCTTCCACAGCAGCCCCCAACCATGGAGCCCCTGCCGTCCATCCGAGCCTGTGTAATGGCTATACCTGCACTGAGGAAGTCAATTCCCTCACAGAGAAGATGGGGAGGGAAGTGAAGATTAATGACATAGCATTTGTACAGCTTCCCAAACTGCTCAGTGGCAGCCTATAAATAAACTGTGCTAACTATATATGAGAGTTTAAACTTCATAATGAAATCAATTTAAGCCAATTGTATCGAAAGGTCCATGCAATTGCACCATTTCCACAGTAGACTTTATATTCAAAAGCTCTTAGAGTTTAGCTTTGTTTGGGTGATTTCCAAAAGGTTATAATTTTTATATCCCACGAAGACATACATGTGAGTGTTTATGACATTGTTCAAATACAGAAGCTAATTACCATTAATGAGAAGTGTTACAAGCCATACATTTCTCTTAATTCAACTGTTCAATGAGAAAGAAAGGAGAAAAATGTTTGGTGTTGTTTCCTATGAATAGAGAAATGCAGGAAATTTATTCAAATTTATGCCAATATGCCTTTTTTTAAGCTATTCTGTCTTTGGGATGCTCAGTAGGCTTCAGTGATTATAAATGTTTTTATTTTCATTTAAGAGTGTTTTAAAAATTAAAGATCAGCTACCACCAGTCGCAAGAAAACCTAACCTTGTCAACAGCAGTTTATGAATGAGCTCAAGGGTATTCAAGAATCTTTCTTCCAGAGGCCACTGTGTTAAGGAGTCACTTCACCCCCAGCGTATAGTCGATTTGTTTTTCTATTTTCAGAGAACAATTAGCATTGTATACTGATGCACCTTCACAGACACCATGAGAGAAGCACCAAACAATGAGAGAACTATTTTCCCCTAAGGCTCTATTGGCCTAACTGTGATTTCATGTCCTCTTCATCCATCCATGCCTTTGCACAGCAATTTCCTCTACTGAAATGCTTTTTCCATTTGTCCTCATGGCACATTCTCACTTAACGTCTCTTATTTGATTTCCCTGGCACCTCCTCTAGGCAAAAATTACTCATTTCGCTGTATATGTAATACTTCTAATACACTTTGAAATATTTCTAATACAGTTTTATGTTATAATCCATTTTAGGTATTGGCTAACAGGCCTCTCCCCGAAGCAGGAACTTAATAAAGACAGACTTGTTTAGTCATCTTTTTTCTTGCTTTTTTATGTGCCTTGTTATTTTTGATCGAATGTCAGACATTGTCAGTTGAAGAACAGAAGAGACTGAAGTAAATGGTGTTAAGATCCAGAAATGAACACACTTCTTATTTTCTCAGGTCGTTATTGTGTGTGGTTGAGCCAGTCCAGTCTGAGGTTGGGTTGGGTTTGGGCTTTGCTGTTGCTATAGTTAACCCTGAGTGCACCATGGACTTCAAATTCCTCCAATGGTGGGCTGCTCTAATCTTGTGCTTAGAGTAGATCTTGCAGTGCTGAAGGATTTTTCTTAATGTCCCTGCTCCATCCTCAGATTGCAGCAGCTCATGCACAGCTGGGCCATTCTTTTTTTTTTTTTTTAAACATCTTTATTGAAGTATAATTGCTTCACAATGGTGTGTTAGTTTCTGCTTTATAACAAAGTGAATCAGCTACACATATACACACGTTCCCATATCTCCTCCCTCCCGCATCTCCCTCCCTCCCACCCTCCCCATCCCACCCCCCAAGGCGGTCACAAAGCACCGAGCTGATCTCCCTGTGCTATGCGGCTGCTTCCCACTAGCTATCTATTTTACATCTGGTAGTGTATATATGTCCATGACACTCTCTCACCCTGTCACATCTCACCCCTCCCCTTCCCCATATCCTCAAGTCCATTCTTTAGTAGGTCTCTGTCTTTATTCCCATCTTGCTACTAGGTTCTTCATGACCTTTTTTTTTTTTTTTTTTCTTAGATTCCATATATATGTGTTAGCATACTGTATTTGTTTTTCTCTTTCTGCCTTACTTCACTCTGTATGACAGACTCTAACTCCATCCACCTCATTACAAATACCTCCATTTCATTTCTTTCTATGGCTGAGTAATATTCCATTGTATATATGTGTATATATGTGCCACATCTTCTTTATCCATTCATCCGATGATGGACACTTAGGTTGCTTCCATGTCCTGGCTATTGTAAATAGAGCTGCAATGAACATTTTGGTACATGACTCTTTTTGAATTATGGTTTTCTCAGGGTATATGGCTGGGCCATTCTTGTCCTTCCCCCAGGAATAGACTGTGATTGCTTGTTACTAAGTGCTAGTCATGTGGTGGGGCCAGTAGAGTTGGGGGTGGGGGATGGGAGTTGGATGCGTGGTGGGAGGGTTCCTCACTTCTCATGATCCATCCCCAGTTTTAGGGAGGTCTTGTGAGCCTGAGCCTTGGGTATAGGGCTTTCTCAGCATTACTGTCCCCCCATCCCCTCCCCTCATCACAGCAGCCAGACTCTGAGTGGGAGAGTTTTCTTCCCCTTTTCTAGCAGTTACAGATGTCCGCTTGGTATCAGTACAGGATTTGGGGCCCAAGTGAGTTCCCTGCCTGTCCGCCCCCGGGGAGCAGAGAGCTTTTGCTTCTATCTGTCCCGTAAAGCATTGGATCTTTGACTCTGCCACGGGACAAGAGGATTTTGTGCCCTCATCCCCCACAGCAACTTAAAGCATTTGCTTCATATAAGAGACGGTCTGGGGAAGTGTTGTCCCAAGTGGCAGCCGGTCACCTCCTGACTCTTGTACCGCTGCCCTCATTCTTCTCCCCTGCCCTCAGTCTTGTTCAAGATCACCCTACTGTGACTTGTGAGATGGTGCGGATCCTTCTCATGTCTGGGGTCCCCAGTTATTCTAAACTGTCATGCTAACTCACACGCTGTCTTTGAATATTCATAAAATTAAAGCTTCTTTCTTCTTACCAGGTTTTCCCATACCTTGGGGCAGAACAGTTTGTGTGTCCCATCTTTTCTTGGAGGAATTTGTCATTCTTTGCCTGTGACTTCAGCTCTCTGATGGGCTCCAGAAGAGTTATGATTTTATAGATTAGCTGCCCTTTTTTTTTTCACTGTTAAGGTGAGAGTAATTTTTGTGGCTTTCTATCTCCCAAGTGGAAATGGAACTTCCCTGGTATAATCTCACAAGTGCCCCAGCAGCCAGCAGAACGTTGTGATAGAGGAGACATTCCTTAAACTGTATGGAGATCTTTTTTTTTTCTCATTCAAAAAATCCACATATCATATTGTGGGAGATACCTCAACATTTCTGTTTAACATTTTTCCTCAATTCTTCCAGTGAAAGTGAAATAGTACAGAAAAATGCTTTTTATTCTTTAGGCTTGATTTTTTTGAAGCACTCATAAATTCAATAGCAACAGATTTCAAGCTTTACCCAATGACGGTTAATCCTTCAGTCCTCATAGAGAAATGAGCTTGTCACAAATAAACACACTGGGTTATTTTTAAGTCAGATCTGAGCCAATCCTTTTTACTGAAAAAAAAATTCAGGTAAAATAACTATGACAGCTTGTAACAAAAGTACTGTCTGACTATCTTTTTTTGTCAATAATAAAAAAAGAAAATTCTTTTAATATGTGCAGTGTTGGAAAAGTCACCTTATCCATGCTCTATGTGGAACATGCTGAAATGGCAAGCCATGAGGCTGCTCATGGTCAGTCATCGGGGCTTTGCTTGTGCTTCTGGCACTACGTAGTGATGGGGGAGGGGAGCAGCCTGTTTGCAGTGTTGAGAAAAATCAATTTTCATCTTCAAAAGATGAAACTACCAAGCAAGATATTGACTTAGAAATAAAGCATTTCTTAAAGACTTCCCATATCCTATAAATGTCAGTACCCAGACCTAAGAGTTCGGTGATTTAATGTTTATTGCTAATTTCAGACAAACATGCATATAGCTCTGCCTCAAGAAAAGAACTAGTTATAGCTAATTTTCTTTTTTTTTTTTTTTTTAAAGCACCATCTGTTTTTTTTTTTTTTAATTTATTCTATTTATTTATTTATTTTTGGCTGTGTTGGGTCTTCGTTTCCATGCGAGGGCTTTCTCTAGTTGTGGCAAGCGGGGGCCACTCCTCATCGCGATGCGCGGGCCTCTCACTATCGCGGCTTCTCTTGTTGCGGAGCACAGGCTCCAGACGCGCAGGCTCAGTAGTTGTGGCTCACGGGCCTAGTCGCTCCGCGGCATGTGGGATCTTCCCAGACCAGGGCACGAACCCGTGTCCCCTGCATTAGCAGGCAGACTCTCAACCACTGCGCCACCAGGGAAGCCCATAGCTAATTTTCTTGCAGAACATTTTGCTGCATACATAACAACTAGTGTCAGAACCCTCAAAATCAATCATCTTTTTTATTGATAGGCATAACGTTATCCCTTTCCATTTATTTTCCATTCTAAGGTTTTATTCTTCTTTGTCCCATAGATAAATTATTTCCTAACTTTTATGATAAATTACATATAACTGGGTTTGACAGACTTTTAAAGGCAGCTTCTGCAATGTATGATATCCATACTTGTTGTCTAAACTTTAATAAGGTACGTGTTATTAATCAGTTGGGGAGATCTTTAGTTCTCTTCTGGCCTTGAAGGCTAACTAGTGTGGTGGCTGATATCCCACCATACAAAGTAGGCATCGATGAAGAAGGCAACATCCTCACACACTGTGGGAATAAAGAACAGCAGGCTCACAGGACCTGAGCAGACCTACCTGTAGAAGGAGTACTTTGGAGAATCTGAAGTGTCTGTTGCCTCATTGCCTGCTTCCTGGCAGTCTTATGTTGAGTGGGTTTATCCTGATTTGAAGCATACACCTGGATGCTGTTTTAGGGAAAGGAAGAAGAGAGGCAGGAGGAAAAAAGGAAACCATGTGAAAGACTGAGATTGTTATTTTTTTAAAGAGAGACTTAGCATTACCTGAAAGGATTAATTAAACTATTAGATCCAACTAAGCTTTACACTGGATAAAAATATAAAATATTTTCTACTCTTCACCTGTGGAGGGGGTGCTTATAAGGAAAAACAGATCAGTTACAGAGGAAATGAAGGAATTTTCCCCTGCATATTAGTATTATATTATGAATTAAATTTATAACCCCAGTATACATTCTTGAGAAACTACTATTTGCCATAAACTGCCGGAAATAAAAGAAGTAAAATCTGGTTCCTGCCTTGAAAATGCTTTTCACCACTGAAAAACATCCTGAAATTATCACTTTCTGCCCCCTAAATACTGTCCACTCCTGTTTCTCCCACCTGTCTACCCATTTTTCCTACCTTGGTGAGTATCACCTCCGTGGGGAATACAGAGAATATTTTTGAATATTCACAATAATAGTAACCACAATTTTACATTTGTGCTTTCTTTGTGCTTAGACATCACGCATCCAACTGACAGATATTATTTTATTATTTGTGATAACCTGCAAAAATCCAAGTTTAAGAGTTTTTGAGATTTTATAGTTTAAACTCAGTAAGATCAAGTAACACTTTATTTTGGATGGGGGTTCAGGGCAAGCCTTTGTATGAGGCCTGTCTGGCTCCCAGGTCCAGGCCTCTGAACCTTGCAGAACTTCTTGACTTCATCTGCCCATCTGTCCACTTTTATGTGGCGTGGTGGTGAGGAGCAAGGACTTTGGAGCCTGATACCCAGGATTTGAATCCTGACTCTGCCGTCGGCGGAGCTTTCTTAGCTTGGGAACATTACTAGCCTCCTGTTGCCTAAGAGCCTTTGTCTGTGAAACAGGACACAGACAGCATGGGGTTGTCATAAGGATTCCAAGGGATGAGCGTGGAGTGCTGAGAACAACGCCTGGCTTGTCTCAATCACTATATAGGCCCTGCATGGTATTACTATGATGATGTCATATTTAGGATTCGGTTTAAAGCTGCCTTCGTTTTCCTGCCATCTCTTTTCACTTAGATTTTGTTAATAGTCTCTTAATTGGTCTCAACACCAGCCTCAGCTCTCTCCAAACTTTCCGTGACAAAACGGCAAAGTAGCATTTGTAAAATACAGAATGGTTCATGTCACTCCCTTGATCAAAACCTTTTCATTTTCAGGCTTGAATATGGAGTCCTTACTGCAGTAGCCAGTAGTCCCCATAACTGTCTCCTGCCTGCTTGCCCTCACGTGTATTTTGTTCCAACAAGAGGGAACCATTTCCATTCCCTAATCAGATCATGCCTTTGTACAGGCTGTTGCCTCTGTCCAGAATGCCTTTCCTTGACTAGGCAAGGAAAGGAAAGACTAGACTATTTGCTTGGCAAACTCCTGAGCATCCCTCAAAGCCAGCATAATCATTGCCCCTTCCAGGAAGTCATCCTTGGACCCCTGCTCCCCACACCTCCCCCACCCAGCAAGCAGGTGCTCTTCTTAGCTGCTCTTATAATGTTTGGAGTGTGCCTCTGTCACAGCCCTCACCACATCATATTGAAACTAATTGTCTTTTTGGTCTTGTTTCCCCACTGAGAACAGTTATATGGTCTTATTCTACCAGATATTCCCAGGGTCCAGAGCGAAGCAGGCACTCAGTAAGTTATTAGTACATGAATGTGGAGAGTAAACCTGGTTCCTCCCAGGATGAGTTTTCAACAGTGGGACCACTAGAGACATTGGCACCTGGATCTTTTTTTTTTCCAGATCTGTCCACTGGAGGCATACCAGAGCCAAAAGGTGAAATAAACAATACCCACATTTGCTACCTCAGCTAATAAAGGGAGTGCTTTGTATTTGTACCCAAAAGCATCAGACAAAAACAAAAAACTTGGAAAGATACCATCTTTCCATCCAGAGTAGCTAATAAGTTTTTTTTTTTTTTTTTTTTTGGCCGTGATGCATGGCCTGCAGAACTTCCCTGACCAGGGATCGAACCCATGCCCCCTGCGTTGGATGGGCAGAGACTTAACCGCTAGACCGCCAGGGAAGTCCAGATATTTCTTAAAACACTAAATGATCACATTCAAAGTATGATAGGGAACCAACTCATTATTTTGAAAACTGGTAAATAGAGGTAAAGAATCTAGCATTTCACCTGCCTTTTCTCTGTAAACTGCACCAGCGGGTAATCAACTAGCAGAGGAGGGGGATTGCCTCTTTATAAAAGTATTCCAATCAGCAAAGGAACATTAAATTATAGAATTAGAGTATCACCATTATGCACCCCTAGTGGGTTAATAGATCTAGGTGTTGAGTATCAAGAGTGCTAATGTCACAGAAAGAGAGACAGCCAGTTGTCATGTGCCTCCCGATGGACAAAATAAATAAATAAGACACAACCTGTGTTCTGCCCAAAGGGATTGAACCTGATTCTTGATCAAGCCTTGGTATCACACTACCCCTTTGCAGCAAATGCAGAATTGCACCACCAGTGTGCAAGCTGTGGGAAACCCTACAGGACAAATGACCCAGCTTTTTCAATAGAAATTGTAATGGAAAGGCGGCTATGGCAGGTGAGGTGGGGCGGTGAGGTGAGGGGTTGTAGATTAAAGGAGGTTTACGAACACATGAAATTTTTACAATAGGCAAGTCTAAACTGAAGTGTCTAGGAATTCTGCTTTGGTGATAAAAATAATAAAGACACACAAGGAAGTGATTTCTATGAAAGTCAAGATTGTGGCAACTTTTGTGGGGCAGGGGACTGAGATATGGACAAGATCGGTGAGGCTTTTGGAGTGGCTGGCGGAGTTTCATTTCTTTAACTGGGTGACAGTTATAAGATATTTGCTTCATAGTAAACTCATTAAGTGATACATTTGTTTTAGAATAAATTTTACAATATTTTACAATAAATATGACAAAAAGTGTTCTTTTTTAAAAATTTTTATTTATTTATTTATTATTTTATTTTTGGCTGTGTTGGGTCTTCGTTTCTGTGCGAGGGCTTTCTCCAGTTGCGGCGAGCGGGGGCCACTCTTCATCGCGGTGCACGGGCCTCTCACTGTCGCGGCCTCTCTTGTTGCGGAGCACAGGCTCCAGACGCGCAGGCTCAGTAACTGTGGCTCACGGGCCTAGTTGCTCCGTGGCACGTGGGATCTTCCCAGACCAGGGCTCAAACCCGTGTGCCCTGCACTGGCAGGCAGATTCTCAACCGCTGCGCCACCAGGGAAGCCTAACAAAAAGTGTTCTTTTTAAAAGTGATTGTACAAGGCCTATGTTTCCCTTAACTGTTTTCAATACTATATGCCAGAAGACTGACCTTGAAAAATATTAAAAAGTGCCTCAGTGAAAGAATTCATTCATCTCACACACTTATTTATTGATTGCCAACTATGTGCCAGGAGTTGTTCTAGATGCTGGAGAGTCAATGTTGAACAAAACAGACAAAATTTCTCTCTGTACAGATCTTGAAATCTAGTTAGGAAACAAAGAATAAACACAGACATACCTTGGAGATATTGCAGGTGCAGTTCCAGACCACCACAATAAAGCAAAGCTCAGGAATTTTTTGGCTTCCCAGCGCATATAAAAGTTATGTTAACACTATACTGTAGGCTATTAAGTGTGCAATAGCATTATGTCTAAAAAAAACAATGTACATGCCTTCATTAAAAAATACTTTATTGCTAGAAAATGCTAACCGTCATCTGACAATGCAGGGTTGCCACAAACTTTCAGTTTGTAAAAAAACACAATATCTGCATAGTGTGATAAAGCAAAGCACAATAAAATGAGGAACGCCTGTAAGATGAAATATATTTTAGGTAGTGATAAGTACTCAGGAATAAAAAGTAGGAAAAAAAAAAAGCATTATCAGGAAGGGGGGGGGGTCACAATTTTAGACAGAATGGCCAGGAAAGGACTCACAGAGAAGCTGAGTTGGAATCAAAGGGAGTGAAATTGTGAACCACGTGGTTGGGGGAGAACGTTCCCAGCAGGAGCAACAGCAGGGGCAGAGTCTCTGAGAGCTCATGCTTCTGGTGTGTTCCAGGAATAGCAAGGAAACTGGTGTGGCTGGAGCTGAGTGAATGAGAGGGAGAGAAATAGAGGAAGTCAGCACAGGGCCTTGCAAGTGATGAGATAGTGGAGGAGTTTGAACAGAGGCAGGAAATTCTCTGACTTAACATTTTAACAGGATCTCTTTGGTTGAGGTATTGAGAACAGACTAAAGAGGGACAAGAATTGAAGTAGGAAGAACAGTAAGGGGGCTCCTGCAGTAATCTGGGCAAGGAATGGAGGAGGCTTGGTCCAGTGAAGTGGGGGATTGGTGCTTAGATTCTGGATAATTTTTTTTTTGAATTTTATTGTATTTATTTTTTATACAGCAGGTTCTTATTAGTTATCCATTTTATACACATCAGTGTATACATGTCAATCCCAATCTCCCAATTCATCACACTCCCCCTCTCCACTTTTCCCCCTTGGTGTCCATACGTTTCTTCTCTGCATCTGTGTCTCAACTTCTGCGCTGCAAACCGGTTCATCTGTACCATTTTTCTAGGTTCCACATATATGCGTTAATGTACGATATTTGTTTTTCTCTGTCTGACTTACTTCACTCTGTATGACAGTCTCTAGATCCATCCACGTCTCTACAGATGACCCAGTTTCGTTCCTCTCTATGGCTGAGTAATATTCCATTGTATATATGTACCACATCTTCTTTATCCATTTGTCTGTTGATGGGCATTTAGGTTGCTTCCATGACGTGGCTATTGTAAATAGTGCTGCAGTGAACATTGGGGTGCATGTGTCTTTTTGAATTATGGTTTTCTCAGGGTATATGCCCAGTAGTGGGATTGCTGGATCATATGGTAATTTTATTTTTAGGTTTTTAAGGAACCTCCATACTGTTCTCCATAGTGGCTGTATCAATTTACATTCCCACCAACAGTGCAAGAGGGTTCCCTTTTCTCCACACCCTCTCCAGCATTTGTTGTTTGTAGATGTTCTGATGATGCCCATTCTAACTGGTGTGAGGTGATATACCTCATTGTAGTTTTGATTTGCATTTCTCTAACTATTAGTGATGTGGAGCAGCTTTTCATGTGCTTCTTGGCCATCTGTAAGGATTCTGGATATTTTTGAAGGTAGAGCCAAATAGGAGAAATAAAGGACACCCCAAGGTTTGGAGCCTGAACAGCTGCAAGGGTAGAGTTGCCACTTCCTGAGGAGCAGTTTGGGGAGGAATATCAAGAGTTCAGTTCAGGACATACTGCATTCGGGATGTCCAGCTGTGGTTCAGGGGAGCGATCTGGGAGATATCAGCATGTAAATGAGATTAAAAGATAGGAGATGGGACAGATGACCTAGGCTAAGCATATATAGAAAGGGGACCAGGTCTAAGAACTGAGCCCTAAGACACTCTACTGTTAGATGAAACACAGCCCCAGAAAGGAGGCTGAGAAAGGAGAAAGCAGAGAAAACTAGGAATGTGGTGACCTGGAAGCAGGGGAAGCAAGTTTTCAGGAGGGATGTGATCACGGTGGCAAGTACACTGGCACGTACACTGGCACATAAATGAGATGAGGCTCTGAATTGTCCGTTGGCACCAGCCATGTGCAGGCCCTTGGTGACTCTGATAAGAGCAGTTTAAATGGAGGTGGTTGGGCAAGCCTGGGCAGAATGGGCTTAAGAGAAAATAGAAGGAGCAAAACTGGAGACGATGAAAACACACAATGTTTTCAGGAAATTTCACTGAAAAGGAAAAGGAGAGACATCGGTAGGTTTACTCTTTATGTACAGTGGTTTGGGTATCGGTGGCAATCGGTTCCAGGACCCCCCAAATCATGGATGCTCAAGTCCCTTCTATAAAATGGCAGAGTACAGTCAGCCCTTCTGTATCCTCGGACGTGGAACCCGCGAATATGGAGGGTCGGCTCTATGCTGTTTTATGAATTCAGATTGGTTTTTACAAGGTGTGTGTTGCTTTTTTAGAATTGTAGTAAGTAACAGTGAAAATACTAGGTAAATATTGAGCCTCTACTATGTGGCAGGTATGGCTCTTCGAAACACTTAAGTAACTCTTTCAATCCTCACAACCTGTATGAGAGAGGTTACTATTATTCCCCTTTTATAGATGACAAACTGAAGCCCAGGAAGAAGTAACTTGCCTAACACCACACAGCTGGCAAGTGGAGAAAGCAGGTTGGAGTTCAGACATTTCACTCCAGCGCTCAAATGTTATACCATCTCCTCATTTTAAGTCTTTGCTTAAAAATAATATTTTCATGGTGACAGTGTTAGAGCTGCCACTGTCGATCAGGAGAAGATAGCACACAGAAGCTCCCAGAAGGTTAATATTTGTAGAAATATTACTATACTCATTATAAACTATTAACCCAGTGAGGGATGTTCATGTGCAGCTGTGATGGGAAAATAAACCTTCATTTTATTTTTAGCGGTTCTAGGTACTTTTGTCCTAAGCATCTTTGCTCTAGACAACTTTGCCACAAATATTTTTGCTGCATAACTAATTGGCCATAAGGCAATTTTGCTGTAAAAGATACAATAATAAAAAATAAAAGAGGGACATTAAAAAGGGCGCAATGAAACGTAAGATATGAATAACAAAATTAAAGAGGCAAAATAGAAAGTATTTAAATACATTTAAGATGTGTGTAGATTCATGGCAATACTGTGCAAATAATTGATTTTATTTTGTGGGTTGTATGTGAGCAGTTGTCTTCCAAGTCTTTCATTCAGTGTTATACTCTATCTATCTATGTTTGTTGATTCATCTCCTTGTTCAGCATTGCACTTTTTCTTTTTTCTTTTTTTTTTTAATTTATTTTATTGAAGTATAGTTGATTTACAATGTTGTGTAAATTTCTGCTGTACAGCAAAGTGATTCAGTTACACATATATATACATTCTTTTTCATATTCTTTTCCATTATGGTTTATCCCAGGACACTGAATGTAGTTCCCTGTGCTATACAGTGGGACCTTGTTGTTTATCCATTCTATGTATAATAGTTTGCATCTGCTAACCTTACACTCCCACTCCATCCCTCCTCCACGTCCCTTCCCCTTTGGCAACTGCAAGTCTGTTCTCTATGTCTGTGAGTCTGTTTCTGTTTTGTAGATAATCCATTTGCGTCATATTTTAGATTCCATGTATAAGTGATATCATATGGTATTTCTCTTTCTCTTTCTGACTTACTTCACTTAGTATGATAATCTCTAGGTCCATCAATGTTGCTGCAAATGGCATTATTTAATTCTTTTTATGGCTGAATAATATTCCACTGCATACATATACCACATCTTTTTTATCCATTCATCTGTCGGTGGGCATTTAGGTTGTTTCCATGTCTTGGCTACTGTGAATAGAGCATTGCACTTTTTCCTTTTTGCTAAAATTTCTTCCTTCATTAAGAGAGGTGTCAGTTTCTAAACACTGGGACGCATATTTGTAACTGAGCTTTGTATTGCGTTATGAAAGCCCCTTCACTGTTGTTGGTATTCTTGACATATTGTCACACATCCTTTGATAGATGTTCCAAAGTCCTATGGGAAATGTGGGTTCAACTCTTCACCTTCCAAGCCCTCAGCCTCTTTCTCCTCCAGTGTAGTGTGTTTCAAAATAAGAAACCAGCGTTTGGGGCAAATTATCATCATCTGTCAGCTCAATAAAGCTATCCATATGTTCGCTAGCTAGAAGAAAACAGTTGAAACCAAACTCTTAAACCAAAAAATTTCCTTATGGCCAACTAGTTATGCAGGGAAAATGTTTTTGGCAAAGATGTTTATGGCAAATAAGCTTAGGGCAAAGACATTGGCACGATTTTTAGTGACTTAGCAAAACAATGAGACGTTGGCAGTCAAACTTTGAAAATCTGTTTCTTTTATTCTCTAGTCTCTGTATTTTGTACCCTCTCTGCCACCCTAACCTCTTTCCATTGGTTAGTTGCCCAGTGAATAATCCATGTTTAGAATTACTTTTCAACACTTGACTCTCTTTTTTGTTCCTCCAGTCACTACAAAAAAGTATCCTGAATGCATTACTTTTCCATGAATCATTCATTCTTTCATTTATTATTTTTGGCTCCAAGACTAAAGCAACCCATGGAATTTGGAGTGGCTAGCTGTCATTCATCCACTTTCTGTATTTGTGGAGCAAAGTGCTGTCAAAGATAAAGAATTATGTCAATAGCATATTAAGAAGCAAGATCTATGTATGTTCATAACTGCAAGTAAACAAGTGGCAGCAAGGGAAACAGATTGACCACAGTATTTCTGAAATTTAGAAATTCTGAGGTTTGAAACTGGAAAACAAGACTTGTGATGATGTGACAACTCACACAAGCCCAGTGCTTTGTGGACTAATGAGATTTTTCAACGAAAATGCAAATTCATAAAATGTTAGTATTAAATGAAGAACTGATGAGAAGCAATTATTGGAATGCAGTGTACTTTAAAAGTGAATTGGATTTCAGAAAAAGGACGATCAGCCAGCATCCCTCATCTTGCTTTGTAATTGCAGTTTCTAGGCCATCTGAACAATTGCGTGACCCTTGAGCAAAGAATTAGCGATTGCAATCACAGCCTTCTAATCAGGCGTCTTAAAAGGAGCGATACTTGAAAATCTTCCTTATACACAGGGCATGCCAACTGGTTTTGCAGTGTCTCTCATATGTTACTGCTGTGAGTTAGTGTTTTAGGTTTGCTAATAATTGTCTAATCTAGTTAAATCAAATACAGAACTTGAAATAGGAGAGCTCAATAATGTCATCTATAGAAAAACAGAACCGTTGGTCTAATTGCTTTCGCTTTATGAAGCTTGGATTCTTGCAGAAAGTCTATCGCAAACACAAAAACTGTGTCAAGGTGAGAGCTTGGTCTCCTCAAACAGTTAAAAATGATGAGGCAGGGATATTGCACGTAATTCACTATGAAAAATGGATATATTACTCGACTGAGTTTCAGATTTATTTTTGGTGGAATGGGTCTTGTTTTCCCCGGTGCAATAATATTTTCTGCCAAGATATTTGTTTTTGAAATCTTGTTAGAGGGTATCTTGCTCTGACATCGACGCCCCTTCTTTCCCTTCTCTGCTCCTAATCAGCTGTTCTCCAGCAGAATAGGGAGTCATTTATATGGATAAGCACCTGTTGTGGGAAGCAGTGTTTTAAATCAGATATAGAGAAAGAATTTAAGGGACGAATGATTTATTCACTAAACGAAACACGGAGCTGGTTGTAATTTGTAATTTAGCAGGGTATTTTTCTTGAAACCTGCTAGGGCTATGAACTCCTTCATTTAAGAAAGGCCTTAAGCCTTCCTGGCAGCTTTTCTGTATTTCTTTAGTTGCCAGCTGATTCCATCGCATCATAGTTTGGTGTATCAGGCTGCCGATGTTTTGACGTGTCTAGGTTTTATTTCTTTTATAATGGAAGTGAGTTCAATGGAAATTGATAATATTTTTTGTTTAAATAGTTGACTGAATGTACCATTTTCCTGCATTAACATTTAGCAGCTCATAACAAAAGCACTAATGACACAATATAGAATTTGAAACGATGTCAGTGATTAAATAGCCAAAGCCTTTTTAAAAAATGTATATGTTTTATAACAAGATTTTACTTGGGTCGTGTATTTGTGTGAGTCATAGTTCATTAAAATTGGTTTGTATCTTTTACCCTTTTCTTTTTTCCTAGAAGCACGAGTTTTGTGTATATCTTCGCAGAGAGTGCTCATTTGCTATGGTTTTGTGATTTGGAAATACAGCCCTGAAACAACTGGGCTGAGACCATGATTCTCATTTCTCTTTGGGACTTTCTCACATCAGTGGGCAGAATGATTTTTTAGTCACTCCAGTCAGGACTTGAATCCCAACTACAGTCTCAGGGGTTAAAAGTCAAGGGGTTATCCATTTAGCCATCGAATTCTCCAGGTAGAACTTTGATAGCCATTACAATTATTTTCTTCTCTCCTCCCATATCCAAGCATTGCTATAGTTAATGTTATGTCAGAATTTCCATTATGATTCATGTTTTTCTGGGATTCAAAATGGAAATCTTCAGGCAGAAAATGGGCACTATGGTTATTACAGAAAAGCTGTTGTAAAGCCAACTTTAAGGTGAGCTGCTGAGGTTTTGTGGAGTTAAAAACACTTGGCCTGTCCCTACAGCTGGAAGAGGGCCATTCCTTCCCTTGGACGATGTTAATTATCAGCAGCTTGAGTTAGTATCTAGTTCCTTGAAATTTTAACTTATCCTTGTTCTTCTTCCTCCTTCCAAAATGGATAGGACCAGGAATTAGGTAAAAATAGGCATTTCAATCTTAACTCATGTTTACAACCAAAATTTTGTTTTTTCTCTATGATACAAATTTTTCCTTATGACATAAAAACATTTGTATTGTGGAAACTGGAGAACTTTAATAGGCATAGTGATAGCTTATTTGTGTCAGAGAGGGTTTGGCCATAAATCCATGCTTTAAGTGATTTTAGTCCTTAGATGTTGCATTTCCTTGCAAAATTATTATTAAAGTTTTAGAAGAAAGGGTGACTAAAGAAGGGGTAATGTGTAAAGGAGTTTGTTTCAAGACAGTTTTCCAGTGGAATCTATTTTTTTCCTTTAGATTAACTGACCTTCCATTGACGAAAGACTCTTAAGACAAAGCAAATAGTGGGTTTTGCCTCTTTCTGTGAAGCTGGTTGCTTTATGTATCTTTGTGTTGAATATAAAGACTTAGAACACGAAAGTATATATCTGAATACTTAAATCCACATTTAGAAAGCACATGGTTGGCACTCAGTAAATGTTTTTCAACTGGATGAAAAACAAACTTAACTAACAGTCTTTCGTGGTACAAGCACATAGGAAACACTGACTGTGTGACTTCTGCCCGATATTGACTCCCTTAATTCCATCGTGACTTGATATTGGCTGCCAAAATGATACATGTGCCTAATATGTTCTCACTAAACCACATAATTTTTGTTTTAAAAAACCAGCACAATCAAGAGAGACAATTATATGAAAAGCACTTATTGACAAAGAGGGTAAAGTACAATAGAAGAGCTGGCTAAGCGTTTCTGAAATGAAAGCCTATTGTTTACTGAAAAATCCTACTCTTCTTTTACTGGTTTCAATTATTTCCAAGTTGACAAATTGTGATCAATACTCTGTTATTGGCCTGATAATTAACAGATGATGGCCTGTCTCTATGACTAGTAAATGCTGGGTACTAATTAACGTTTGTTTTGATTACTTGGTATTTAGTTGTCAAAGACAGCTATTATAATGGCACAGAATGTTAGAAGAGAGTTTTTTTGTTGTCGCTTTTGATTGTTATCAGAAATAACTATTTTGTGTGTGTGCATGAAGGGATGCCTGATCTCTATTACTGCTCAGTGTAATATAACTACAGTAGTCTAAGACTCATCTAAAAGCCTAAGTATTTCTAATTAATTTTATCTGTGCCCTCTCAGCTTCAAGGGAGAGAGAAAGGATCTGTAATCAAAGTGGAGATGGGGAGATTCCTAAATAAGAACGAAAAGTGCTAAGTATGGTTGATTGAAATATCACTGATTTAATTAAAAATTAAGGGATAGTATGGAGTCTTAAAAGTTTCAGAGATTATATGATCTATTTTATAATTTAAAAATAAGTCTATGTATTCTTTTCCATTCAAGGGGGAGTTTCACTGGGGTTCCAAGATATGCAGTTATCTGTAGAGATGTCTAATGGGTCAGCATTCTGGAACTGGGGTATTTCCTAGAAAGACCAGAGAGTCGATGTTTTCTTTTAGCCTGAAATTTTCTCATCTGTTTTCTGATGTTCAGAGAGGTACTACAACTATGTGAAAAGTGTATGGACTCTGGATTTAGACTTGGCTTCAAATCCTGACTGCAAAATCTGCTCCCTAGCAGTGTAACTTTTGACATCATTTTGGGATCCATTTCCTTACCTATAAAAATGTGACTGGTATTATTTCTCTAGTTCGGTAGATGTGAGGATTAAGTGAGATCATATGTATTAAAGCCTGTATCATTCCAGGTTGTCCAGAGAAATAGAACCAATAGGAGGTATACATACAGAGATTTATTATAAGGAATTGACTCACACAGTTATAGAGGCTGATCCCAAGTCCCAAGATCCCCAGTCAGCAAACTGGAGACCCAGCAGAGCTGATGGTACAGTTCCAGCCTGAGTCCAAAGGCCTGGGAACCAGGAGAACCAGTGGTGGATGCTCCAGTCCAAGTCTGAATCTGAAGGCAGGAGACTGATGTCCCAGCTTGAAGACTGTCCAGAAGAGAGAATTCTCTCTTAATCAGCCTTGTGGTTCTCTTCAGGCCTTCAGCAGATTGGATGAGGTCCACCCACATTAGGAAGGGCAATCTGCTTTACCCAGTCTACCAATTCAAATGTTAATGTCATCCAGAAAAACCTTCACAGACTCACCCAGAACAATGTTTAACCAAATATCAGGGCGCCCTGTGGCCCAGTCAAGTTGATACATAAAATTAACCATCACAAGGTTTTATCATAGCCCTTGGCACACAGTTAAGAGAAGAGGCTCTGGAGGCAGACTGCATCCCTTCAAATCATGACTCTGCCACCCTTTAGTGGTAAGACATCAGGCAAGTTATGTCACATTGGAGTGTCTCAGTTTCCTCATCAGTAAAACCAGGACAGTATTAGTCAGTGGTATGTAAGGTTTCTTATTCTTAGTATCATAATTATAATAAGTGCTGAATAAATCATGGTCATTTTACATACTTTAATTCACTCCTTCAAGATACTAACTGAAAATTTTACCACAAAGTTACATCCTTGATCTGAAGTGTTTGAAATGTCATAAATGAGAGGGAAAGTCTTGTTTTCTAGAATGACAGATGAATTTATACAATTTACATTCACTGAACAGCTACTATGCCCAGTGTAATTCAGGAGGGTTACCACACAGACATACATAGTCACAGGGAAGCAAGGGATTAACATGGACGTGTATCAACTGTTGATATATCCTTTCTTGAGAGCACGTTTTGATGGGCTTGAGCATTGAGGACAATAGCTCACACGGCCGTTTCAAACAAAGAGACTACATTTTCCCCATATTGACCAAGGGAAACCTAAAAATACTGTATTTAAAAACTAATCTTTAAGTACGTGTCTTAGTATTTAGTCCAAAAATTGAGTTTCTCTTTTGTGTCTCATTTTTCTTTCTTAACACATCATGTCCTGATTGAAGGTACAAATTTCAGTCTGGTGCCTGTTCTTAAACTCACTGATTTTTTTTTATGGCTAAAGACATTAGTATTTATTCATATTAACTAAAAAAGACACACTAGTCCTATTTTGGTTTTGAATTCCTCTCTATGAAATAGTAGTGTTATTAAAAATAAAAAGATGAATCAATACTTTATAAATATTTTAAAAAGAGAAGCTTGATCCCTGGTTAGATTAATTTTAGAATACATGTGTGTTTTATATAGCATATAATGCTATATTATTTATTATATATGTGTTGTAGTATATAGTATATATTATGTGTAATAATATACGCGCACTTTTTTTTTGGTCACGGTCTTTTATATTTGACAGCATCTCCCTCCCGTCCTTAGGCAGGCTGGACTTTCTGTTTTCCTCCTTCATTGTGCGTTTCTGGTAGGATTTCACTGGCCAACACTTAATTAAAGTTCATTTCCTCTTTTTACGCTCCAGGTATTATTATGCCGCTCCCTTCAAGAAGTAATTTGCGTGCTGTTTATTGGAGCTGTGAATTTAATCATCTCGATCCCATGCTATTGCAGGATGACTGTAATAAGATGTATTGACTTTTCTTTGGCTCATATTTTTGCCACCATTGTGTGTTGTTTTGCTGGAATGCTGAAGGCAGTGTCTGTCTTATGGCACATCTAAGTAAAAGCAGCCCCTCCTTTAGGACAGTGATGAATTTGAAGTTTTAAAATAAAAGTAATCCTGGAAAGGAGGTTTAAATTACACACGATATATAGGTTTGGAAAGGAAACAGATGGATTGGTGCTAGAGTCAGGCTTCTCTGCTCCTCAGTTGAACCAGAGTGGGATGAATAAACAACCAGAATTCTCCCAAACAACCTCTCCCGTCGTATACACATAACGTATTTCAAATTTCACCTGTATTACATGTGTACATAGGAACATATGTGTTTGTTTTATGCACAAGCCAGGATGCTGGCTATTTTGTAATCTAATCTCCAGAGAGGAAAAAAAATAGAGAAAGGAACGGTATAATCTGAGAGGGTTGGAGAAAGAGAGGATATGGTATGATAATGATAACAGCTGACACTTTTTGAGACTTTGTTACATGCTTTTTATTCTCAACATGTTATATATATTAAGAGGTATGTAGTTATGAACATTTCCATAGCAGAGGGTGGAATAACGTCCATAAGGGCCTGCAAAATGCATCTAAACCTCCACCTGAAGGTTTTACAAAGTCAGTGTCCACAAGGATCAAACAGGGTCCTGCAGATGAGTGAAGCAGTCCTGGGATAAAAAACCCTAAACTGAGCACAGGGGCCTGCCCCTGATTGTGGCATTGCCCAGAGGTGGTACAACCTCCAATTAAAAAAAATTTTTTTTAATTGAACTATAGTTGACTTACAATATTATATTAGTTTCAAGTGTACAACATAGTGATTTGATATTTTTATAGATTATACTCCATATAAAGTTATTATAAAATATGGGCTATATTCCCTGTGCTGTACGTTACACCCTTGTATCTTATTTTATACCTAGCAGTTTGTACCTCTTAATCCCCTTCACCTATCTTGTTCCTCCCTCCACCCCTCTTACCATTGGTAACCACTAGTTTGTCCTTTGTCTCTGTGAGTCTTTTTCTGTTTTGTTATATTTTTAAAGAGAAGCCATTAATTAGGATATTGATACATGAAATATCTTGATTTGAAATTTCTGGAAATAATTCAAAATCTTTTGTTTCACATTCTGTGAACGGAGTCCCACACCCACGCAGCCACCTGTGGGCAGGACTCAGCCTGTGGGCCCCTTGCTGCTTAAGCCTTCAGAGAATTACCAATGCAGCATCAGGCCTAGGAGAAAGCACAGCATGGCAAACTGAGATCTTCAGCGGTTTCTTTGGGTGATCATTTGACTATTTTAAAGATCTGCCTGTCTATGATAAAGTGTTTGGGGGAAAAACATCATGGAAATCAAAACAGCCTAGTCAAACATGCATGAATCCAAAACCTCATTGTTGCTGCTCTACTCAAACATTAGGTCCTAGTTTTTTTTTTTTTTGGCTTGGATTCCAGAGTTTCAGATTCGCACAAGCCTAACCTTGGCATACTGGAATTTAGACTTGTTTCAGAATGTTTTATTAGATGTATAGATGAAAGCAGGAAAAACTGGGTGATTTTTAATATGCTCATTTTTTTTTCTAAGCACTTAGTTGATTTTTTAAAACAAAAGAAGCAGAAATTTATAAATAAGTAAGAGCAAATGAATTGCCTAATGTGGCTGTGACCTGCCTTTACAGGCATTTTAGCCTTGATTACTTTGTTTTTCAAAAAACACTCAAGGCTTTCTGGACGTTAAGCTAACTCTCTGTCTTGAGGTTTCTCAATTACCTGTCAGAGCAGTTGGGATCACTCTGAGAAGCCTGCCATTACCTTAGATAAGAGCATGGCCTGGGCTTTAAAATGGACTGTGTTAAGTGTGTTGTTTAGTTTGAAAAATAGGAGATTTCTTTCTCCAGGATACATTCAAGCATTCACCCTAAAGTGACAGCTCTGGTATTCTTTCTTGGCTTCTTCTTGAAGAAAGCAAGGGAATCTTGAGTTGGGTCAAAGTCCTGATTTTATAGTAAGACAAATAGATATTAGACCTCCTAGAGGCAAAGAGAGGGAACCCTACTTTTCAAACCAGAGGGTTTTGTTTTGTTTTTTAACGTCTTTATTGGAGTATAATTGCTTTACAATGGTGTGTTAGTTTCTGCTTTATAACAAAGTGTATCAGCTATACATATACATATATCCCCATATCTCCTCCCTCTTGCGTCTCCCTCCCACCCTCCCTATCCCACCCCTCTCGTGTCGGTCACAAAGCCCCAAGCTGATCTCCCTGTGCTATGCGGCTGCTTCCCACTAGCTATCTATTTTACATTTGGTAGTATATATAAATCCATGCCACTCTCTCACTTCGTCCCAGCTTACCCTTCTCCCTCCTCGTGTCCTCAAGTACATTCTCTACATCTGCGTCTTTATTCCTGTCCTGCCCCTAGGTTCATCAGAACCATTTTTTTTATTTTTTAGATTCCGTATATGTGTGTTAGCATACGGTATTTGTTTTTCTCTTTCTGACTTACTTCACTCTGTATGACAGTCTCTAGGTCCATCCACCTCACTACAAATAACTCAATGTCGTTTCTTTTTATGGCTGAGTAATATTCCACTGTATATATGTGCCACATCTTCTTTATCCATTCATCCGTCAATGGACACTTAGGTTGCTTCCATGTCCTGGCTATTGTAAATAGTGCTGCAATGAACATTGTGGTACATGACTCTTTCTGAATTATTGTTTTCTCAGGGTATATGCGCAGTAGTGGGATTGCTGGGTCATATGGTAGTTCTATTTTTAGTTTTTTAAGGCACCTCCGTACTGTTCTCCATAGTGGCTGTATCAATTTACATTCCCACCAACAGTGCAAGAGGGTTCCCTTTTCTCCACAACCTCTCCAGCATTTATTGTTTGTAGATTTTTTGATGGATGGCCATTCTGACTGGTATGAGGTGGTACCTCATTGTAGTTTTGATTTGCATTTCTCTAATGATTAGTGATCAAACCAGAGGTTTGAGAAACCTAAGCACATGTACCCCAGGGGAAACGTGTTGCAGCGTTGGGGCTCTGCAGGATGCACAGAGCCCCTGGGTTGATGTGCCTGCCTCCTTCCTGAAGCCGGTGACAGATGAGGCCCCTTTGGACCAGCCACCCTCTCCCAGGAAATTTGCATTCTCTGCTGCCCTAGGGATTGTTGATAAAGGAGCTTCAAAAGGCTTTGACTAGATAATTGTTCAAAATTTTCTTGAGTTTCACCTTCGTTTGCAGGGGTCTAAGAGTCTGACTGAATTGAACAATGACTTCAATGTGTAACATACTGATTTTATTAGGACTAGTGTATTCTGAATTGTTGAAGTATATCTGTTTTCAAGATACGGTGGATGAGCGCTAACCTAGAAAAGCAACCAGAAATGGTATTTTTCTTTGGAGGGAGGTTTTAAATGACTTGTGTCTTTTCTATCAGTGATAAAGCTCACATGTGTTGCTGGCATGTAAGCCATGAGCCATTCCCAGGGGTCTGGGCAGTATACCGTGTCTGATTATAACCGCACAGAAGGGGAAATGGTTGAGTAAGAACCTTGACTATGTGGAAAAACAGATATTTAGTATGTGTCCAATGTGAGGGCAGTAAGTGCTTTACCATAAAACATGACTCCTCCGTGTGTGGATATGCCTGCATCTTTGCTTCCTTCCTCATCTGTTCTTTTACATTTTCAAAGCTCCTGGTGTCGGCATTTCTTTGAAGGGGTCTAAACATTTTTACGTTAGGTTCCTCAAAACTAAATCCTACCCATGTCTATTTCCAGTATGTGTATGTGTGTGTGTTTATATAAGAAACAAATCAAGGACTTACCAATCACAGTTCACAGCTTACATTAAAATGCAAAGACTGACAACATAGCTTGAAAAATAAAACTTCAGGGAAGATTCCGGTCAGTAACCATTGGATTTTTTTGTTTAATAGATGTCCTTTAAAAAAAGGAAGGTGAGTTTTATCTAGGCAAAAAGCACAATAACAACAAAACTACAGTTGGTTTCTTCTGGTCTGAGTGGACTTCTTCCCTCTTCATTCCTGAGCATGTTCACTCGTGTGTGTGTGTGTGTGTGTGTGTGTGTGTGTGTGTTTCCTTTCATCTAAGTGCAGTAGTCTGCTATAGGGCTCTAAGTCTAAGGTGTCTGTTGATTTGTAATTGTTGAATTTGTAATTGTTGAATTTACACACACAACCAACAATAATTTTCATGTGACCTGCATACTTTAAGGAAACTGTCTTGGATTTTACTGTCTGATGTACAAACCATGCGGTTTCTATGACATAGAAACTTATTATCTGATAAAAACAAACAAACACAAATCATACCAGGAAAACATTTCATTCATTATTTTAGAGCTGGAATGGACTTTGACTTTTCTTCATACTAATTTATCTGAGAAAGCATTTAGATTGACTCTAAAGAAAGCTTTTGGCCTCTCCTGTTTAAGTGGGGCAAGGAAGAATGCTCTTTCTAGCAGGAGTTAATGAAGTTGGACATTTGGTCCCTGGAATGTAACAAAGGCTTCCAAAAGATCAAGATAATGAGGTTTCTTCCTGAATGCCTCTGCAGGTTTTTTTAAAGGACAGATGAACCACGAAAAATTATTTTGCCTCTTCAAGAAAAAAATTAAGTTCTTATTTATGGTTTTCCTTAAAAAAGTGGAAGTCAAAAACAAAGCAGTTGAGCTTGATAAATTTGACTTGTTTTAAGTAGAGGATGTCAGTTTGTGTTCTATCTGTGAAAGTGCATTTGAAATAAATCTTAAAATGTGGAGAGACAAGAAAGCCATTTCTTTCTAAATTGCTATATTACTGTAAAACTGAATTTAAAGGGAATTTTGAAGAGCATCAGATATCACATTATTTTGACAATCCATCAATTTACGAAAGTAATCTGAGCACACACTTCAATTTATTAGAGATAATTGTTCTGGGAATGCTAACACCCAAGCTCAATAAGATCAATAATAAGTTTATACTTGAATTTGGGGTTACGGTTTAACTTTAATCCAGTCTATTTAACTTACTCCTCAACTATTCACATCCTATAGATTGTTCTTATTAGATATACAAAACAGAAAATTTATCTTCTAAAGTTCAATAATTTTATTTGAAGCAAATGCATAAATTATAAGTGATATTCATTGCTTTTTAATCTTTTGACTATTTTAACATTATACTTTATGTATTTTTATCGGATGACAATTGCTTTCTCTTTAATTAACCCGTCCTGCAATTAGTTCACACTGGGCCTTTTAGTTGTGACTCAGAGTCTCAACTTAGTAAATATTTGTTGATTCATAAATGATATGCATACCTGATTACTGGAGAAAAGCTGCCCAAAGATTTGAGAATTTAAAGAGGCTGTGTACTACATTCCTGACTGGTGTGGTTTAGCATAAGGTGAAAATTTTTTTAATTAATTTTTTTTGGAGTATGGTTGCTTTACAATGTTGTGTTAGCCTCCATTGCACAACAGAATGAATCAGCCATACACATACGGATATCCCCTCCCTTTTGGACTTCCCTTCCATTTAAGTTACCACAGTGCATTAGGTAGAGTTCCCTGTGCTACACAGTATGTTCCCATCAGTTGTCTATTTTATACATAGTATCAATAATGTATATGTGTCAATCCTAGTCTCCCAATTCCTCCCACCCCATCCCTTTCCCCCTTGGTATCCATACATTTGTTCTCTAGGTCTGTGTCTCTATTTCTGCCTTGCAAGTAAGATCATCTACACCATTTTTCTAGATTCCACCTGTATGCGTGATTATACTGACTTACTTCACTCTGTACGACACTCTCTAGGTCCAACCACATCTCTACAAATGACCCAATTTCATTCCTTTTTAGGGTAAGGTGAAGTTTTATAAAAAGAGGTTTCATAGTTCACTCTTGAAATGGCTGTCTGCATAGGATTCATGTTTGGTGTTTATTAAATGCTCTCTGTATATCAAGAAATCACAGAGGGTAAGAACCTTGCTCACAGGAACATAACTAATATGTGGGAAAGTCAGAATCAAAACCCAAGTCTAATGCCTTTGCAGCTGTGCAACACTGATGATGAAAACTGGTTAGATTAAGTGAATATTTACTATTCCCCCAACCTTAGTTTCTAAATAGAGCTGTTTACCTATTTACTAGCTGTGCGACCCTAGGCAAGTTCCTTAACCTCTCTGAGCCTTGAGCATCTCATCTGTAAAAGGGGGATAATAACATTGTTATGATAATTAAGTAAACTGATATTTGTGAAGAAATTAGAACAGTTACTGACACAGAGGAAGTGCTAAATAAGTGTTTATTTAAGTGAAACCATATAAATATTTCTCAGGCAAATTTTTATACAGTTGACAAAAGTGATTGTTATAAATTATAATGAGTAGAAAATTATCCTTGAGATAAAAAAAGGAAAGTAGGATTGCTAATGTGAAGAGAGAATTGATTTTTATATAGTTCACAAGATTCTGTGGGAAATTGTATCAACTGAAACAAATGACCCAATTTCTTCAACAACAAAAAAATTATAAAGAAAAAAAAGATAGGAAAGAGGAAAGCTATAGATTAAAAGAGTCTAAGAGACATAACAATCACAAAGTATAAACTTTATTTGAATAAAGTTTGACTAAATCTAACTAAACTGCAACAAAAAATTGTAAAACATCAATTGTCTATTTAATAACATTAAGGAACTATTGTTAAAATTTTAAGTGTGACAGTTGTGGTTGTGTTTTTAAAAAAGAGTTCCTATCTTTTAGAGATACATACACAAATATTTATAGATGAAATTTACAGCGAATTTTATTTGAAATAACTCTGTGTGTGTGTGTGTGTGTGTGTGTGTGTGTGTAGAAATACAGATGAAATAAGATTGTTCAAGTGTTGATAAACATTGAAACTGGGATGTAGCTAAGGTACATGAAGGTTCATTTTACTATTCTTTCTACTTTTATACATGTCTGAAATTTTCCATAATAAAAAATATTTTAAACAGAAAAAGGAAAGGAAAAAGTCTTTAGTGGAAAAACTATTCTCAGAGTTATTACAGTTAATAATAATATCTGACATCTACAGAGTGTTGTAGATGAATTATCTCATTTAATCTTTAAGACAGCTCTGTAAGGTAGGTCTGATTATTATACTCATTTAGAAGGTAATAATGTGGACTCAGTCTGTGCTCTTAACCAACTTATCTTCCTGAGGAGATAGATGCCTAAATCAAACAGAATAGTTGTCCAGAGTGGGTGAGTCAGGTTAAGTACCACCCCCAAAAATGGTATTTAAACAAAGTGCTCGCTGTCTAGGGGGACTTCATGTTAATTACATCCACCTTGAATGTCACTGGTGACTTAGAAGATTAGGTTAATGGGGATGTAAATTGGTACAGCTACTATGGAAACAGTGCTGTGGTACAGTACGGAGATTCCTCAAAAATTTATAAACAGAACTACCATATGATCCAGCAATTCCATTTCTGGGTATTTATCCGAAGAAAACAAAAGCACTAGTTCAAAGAGGTACATGCACCCCTGTAAATTGTAGCTTTATATACGATAGCCAAGATATGGAAACAACCAAAGTGTCCATTGATGGATGAATGGATAAAGAAATTTTGGTATATATACAGTGGAATACTGTTAATCCATAAAAAAAAAAAAATTTGCCATTCTTGACACTATGGATGGACCTTGAAGGGATTATGCTAAGTGAAATAAGTCAGATGGAGAAAGACAAATACTGTATGACAGAAATCTAAAAACAAGAATAAAAAACAAGCTCACAAATAGGGAGAAGAGATTGGTGGTTGCTAGATGCAGGGGGTAGAGGGTGGGCAGACTGAGTGAAGTGGGTCAAAAAGTACAAACTCCCAGGTATAAAACGAATAAGTCATAGGGATATAATGCACAGCATGGTGACTATAGTTAATAATACTGTATGTATTATGTATATTTTATTATGGAAAATATACTGTGTATGGTGACAAATGTTAACTAGACGTATTGTGGTGATTTTGTAATATATACAAATATCAAGTCATTATGTTGTACACCTGCAACTAATATTAAGTTATATGTCAACTTTACCTCAATTTTTATTTTATTTTTAAATGATAAATGAGGTTTTTCTTTTTAAAGATTTTTTTTTTGATGTGGACCATTTTTAAAGTCTTTATTGAATTTGTTACAATATTGCTTCTGTTTTTATGTTTTGTTTATTTTTTTGGCTGCGGGGCATGTGGGATCTTAGCTCCCTAACCAGGGATCAAACCCGCACACTCTGCTTTGGAAGGCAAAGTCTTAACCCCTGGACTGCTAGGGAAGTCCCTATACCTCAATTTTTAAAAAGTGAAAGGCTCACATATTAGCTCTGTGCCTTTGGACAAGTTACTTTCCTTATCTGAGCTTCAATTTCCTCACCTATAAAAATTACTATTTTAGTACCTTTTTCTCTGGGATGTGTGATGGTGAGTGGTTTGAAAACTGTGAGAACTTCAAAGGGATTGGACGAAGAAACACACTTGTGTTTGCGTCCTCAGTGCTTGGCACAGAATGAGGGCTTAGAAATGTGTCCTTCCTGGCTGCCTTTCTCACTTCTGCCTGCCTCCCTCCTTTCTCAAGTTTGGTTATAAATTAGAGGTGTTCTCCTGGGCCACCCGGATTCTCTCGGACCTCAGCTTTCTCAGTTTAGAGGATGGTTGTGATGAATGAGTTAAACAGTGTAGGTAAAATCACCTAGGACGTCTTTGCTCTATTGTGTGCTGATTACACACACACATGTTAGATTATTTCTAGGGCCTTTAGTGGCTCAAGTGATGGGGTTTTGTGGTATTCACTTTCTGTTTTGCTTTTGTGTACTTTGCCAAGTAGAGTAATCCGTAGTCTGCAAATACTGAAACAATCATGGTTGAAGGGGAAATCCAAGATGAGAAGGCAATATGAGAGAAGGCACAAATTTAGTTGAGTGAGGTAGAAAGATATTGAATGAGCCAGGCAGCTGTCTTTAAGAAAGTGTGATGGAAGGTCTTAGAAGGCTTGTAATGAACCAAAAGTGGGAAAAGGTGGATTTTAGAAACTAGGAGTAGGTACTTAATATTCACAGTGGTAACCTGGAATCAAGGTCTAGTATTGATATATTTTACTAAACATCTAGAACGCAAAGCAGGGATTACTAGGAGGCGGCATGGACTCACCAAGAAAAAGGCATCCAGAATTAGGCAAATTTCTTTTATGATGGGGTTACCAGACCGCGTCATGGGGCTGCAACAACCTAGGACTCTGTCAGAATTTCAGTGTTCATGTAGCATACCCTCTCAACTGAGCCACTTAGACAGCACATAATCACATTCACAGCCTCTTGAATACCATACCAAAAGAAAGGTCTGCTTTGCTCTGGGTACCAATGTTTTAGAGGGATGCTGACCATGAAGATGATGTAAAGTCTGGAAACTGTAACTCATGAGGTAGTTGAATGGGTCAGAGGTGTTTAGCTTGAAGAAAAGAATCCTGGTGGGACACACGAACACTGTCTTACAGCATTTGAATATGGGGAGAAGGAGAAGAGAGGAGTTTTTAAAGCTAATTCTGGGGAAATATTACCACAGGGATCTCATGGCAACAGTGAAGAGCATGGCAAGGAGTTCTGTGAGACTGAAGTGTACAGTGGTCCAGGCCAGAAGTGGCAAAGGCCTATCCTGAGGGGCTGACCATGTACGTGGCAGAGAGGGATGCTGTGCAAGGGATAAAGGCAATGGCCTTGCTGACCAACAACCATGAAAGCTGGGGCTGAGGGGACATTCTTTTTGACTTTACCCAATTGAATATGACCTTTCCTCCTAAATCTTATACCACTCAAGTGGTAATTTTGCCTTGTATTATGATGCTTTTTCAACTAATCTTATCATCTCTATTAGCCATAGATAGGAACTCTGCTTTATTCATCCTTGTATTCCTACAGCTACTGGGTTGATTGTCAGTAATAACTTGATTGAATCTTTTGTAAAACAATGTTAATATAGCTTAATGAGTTATATAAAAATGTTAACTCTGGTAGCATGTAGTTTTCATTATTTTAGTCTTAGACATGGTTGCCCTCTTACATTTTCCTTTTAAGACCATTTTCAATTGTTTTCAAATAGCCGTTAAGTTTTCAAAAGTATAGTTTTGCTTTGGCTTTTGTTTTTTTCTGAGAAGACAAAGGTCAAAGGAGAAATGCTTGGATTTTGGAAAATATTTCTCTCCATGGGCATAATTCTGGCCTCTTCTGACTTAATCACAACAGACAAGTTTTTCTTCATAGCTAGACAAAAACTCTTTATCCTTTTAATGCCCCAATCATCAGGTTGAAGTTTCACCCCAACTCAGCTGAATTTAACAAGTAATTACTTAGGAGTAGTATATTCTCACCACAGCAGGTATTCAGAAAAGTGCAGATTTATCCCAATTATCAAGTCTTGTTATGAGGAGCCTTTGAGATCGAGTCCATCACACGTTGGGGGAAAAAGGTGTTCATTGCTCAAGACCAGTCTCCTTGCACATGGGTAGTTGAGGAGGCGGGATTGTTCAAGAGCACAGATAGTTTGGATTAGAACCAGATTCTACCACCGACCAGCCATGTGACCTTGGACAAATTACTTAAACTCTCGGAGTCTCAGTTTCCTCACCTGTACTATAGAAATAGTAATAGTACCTACTCCATATGGTTGTGATGATGGTTGAATGACTTATTATATATGAAACACAGCAGTGCCTGGGTAGTAAGTGCTACGTAGGAGTTTATTTTATCATTATTATTCTCAAAACCTATCAGAAGAAAGGGCAGATGAAAACGGGAGGGAAGCAGTGAAAGAAAGGAGGGGAAAGAGATGACAGACAATATTATGCAGCTTTTCATCTCTACCGGGAGATGAAGTCCAGGGAGCATTGACAGATGATAATTCCCTGGAAAAACAAATCTCAGAGTTTGTACAAACAGCCATTGATTCATTATTGTAACTTTCACATTTGCTGCATTCAGCCAGGGACAGAACCAAGCTGGATGGCCCAGACAATCAGTGGTTTGCTCTGGCAGTACAATTAAGTCAGTGGATGGCTACTAAGCTACTTTCCATGTATTGACTGTTGTTGATTTAAAGGCTAAGGGCCTTCTATCTGCCTCAGTTGCATTTTAGTTAATGGCATGTAACGATATTTTTATGCTAATAACCTCAACTTGCTGACATCCTGAGAGGTATCTCTTTGGCTTCTGTATTATAACTTACATTGATAACCAAGTTTTTGATAGCAAATTGTGCCTGTTAGTGAATAATTTGTATTAATAGAAACAATGCTATAAATGTGCAGAGGAATCTTGTTAGGGGTGAAGAACCTGTATGGCATATTATAAGTTCTTAGTGATAGAGGTTGAATGAGTATGAGTATATTTCAGACAGTGTATACCAAACTGCTTAATTTAATAAGGCAAGTATAAAGTGTATGATAGCCACAAATGTCAAGGAAGGCGGAGGCACCTTGAACTGTGTTCAAAGGAATATACTGACTGAAAATAGAGGGGAAAGAGTTACAAGAGCATCTTGGCATGATACTCATAATCATTTGCTGTGATTAATGTAAGGAAAGTTGTAATCCCCTAAATAGAAATGTGATTTTTCTGTCCTGTTACTAAATGTGTGTGTGTCTGTGTATCTGTGTGTTTATCGGTGTCTATGTACAAACAGCAATTAAATCAGAATTTCCTCACATAAAACCTTATTGTCATCACTGTTCTAATTGTTGTCATTCAGGCTTCTGATAAATTTATTCTTTTCTTTCCTCTTTCTTATTCCTGATCTGCTGCTTGCCCTTCACATTTCTCACTACACAGAAACTGTTTCATTATATGGTATAAGATAAAATACATCAAGGTATTTGGCACATATGGGTGCTTTCCTGTTGGAGGAGACATAGAATTTTGTATTTGTCTTAGTCCGTTTGGGCTGCTATTACAAAATATTACAGACTGTCTGGCTTATAAGTAATAGAAATTTATTTCTCACTGTTCTGGAGGCTGGGAAGACCAAGGTCAAGGCACTAGCAGATACAGTGTCTGGTGAGGACCCACTTTGTAGTTCATAGATGGCATCTTTCTTCTGTGTCCTCAACAGCGGGCAGGAGCAAGGGATCTTTCTGGGGTCTTTTTTATAAGAGCATGCATCTCATTAATATGGGCTCTACCCTTATGACCTAATCACCTCCCAAAGACCCCACCTCCTAATACCATCATTTTGGGGGTTAGGATTCAACCTATGATTTTAGGGCTGGGGGCATGAACATTCAGTCCATAGCAGTATTCAACAGAATTAATAGAAAACACAGTCTCTACCTGTTTAGAGTTTGAATGTGTTGAGGAGTGGGTTTTTTCTTAAGCAAAATAATTGCTTGTTAGAGCTCAAAATATAAATATGAGGTAATGGTAGATCTTGCATGTATATGCATAGATTGCATATGTATTCTTTAAATAACAGAGCAATTCAGAATGAGCATTTTTGTTAAATAAATGCAAATAAAAGACTAAATTTCTGGGCTTCCCTGGTGGTGCAGTGGTTGAGAATCCGCCTGCCGATGCAGGGGACACGGGTTCGTGCCCCGGTCTGGGAAGATCCCACATGCTGTGGAGCAACTAGGCCCGTGAGCCACAATTACTGAGCCTGCGCGTCTGGAGCCTGTGCTCCGCACCAAGAGAGGCCGCGACAGTGAGAGGCCCGCGCACCGCGATGAAGAGTGGCCCCCGCTCGCCGCAACTAGAGAAAGCCCTCGCACAGAAACGAAGACCCAACACAGCCAAAAATAAATAAATAAATAAATAAATTTATAAAAAAAAAAAAAAAAAAGACTAAATTTCTTAAAAACAACGTATATCATTTATTGGCTCCATATTCTCAGTTTGGGTTGTTATATTATCAATTTATCTACCAACTTCTTTTCTTTTTCTTTTCTTTTCTTTTCTTTTCTCCCTCTCTTTCCCTCCCTCCCCCCTTCTTTTCCAGTGATACACATCTCCTGACTTCCTTTCTCCCTCAGAGTAGAATTGCAATGACCCATTACTTCTCTGACTTCATCTGCTATTATCTTTCCTCTGACCATGTTCTGACACTTAGGTGTGGTCAAAATAACTGGGAAGGGGAGGGAGTTGTCAATACACAGATGGCCATTTTACCCTCTGGTCCCAATTTATGACCAAGAAGGTGTGAGAATTTGCATTTCTGACAAAGTTTCAGGTGATGCTGCTGGGCAGGGGACCACATAACTGCTCCAAATCACTGACCTCCTTTCTGTTCCTAGAACACAGCAGGCTTGTTCCCACCTCAGGGCCTTTGCACTTGCCGTTTCCTCTGCTTGGATAGCTCTTTCCCTGATATTTTTCTTAAATGTTTTCTTAAATGTTGTTTTCTCATGAGAGCTTTTTGGGCCATTGGGCTTTAAGTTGCAACTCCCTTCCCCCACAATACTCCCTGCTTTATTTTCTTCCATTTATCCTTCACCCATTTAACATGTTATACTGTATTTACTTACAGTGTTTTTTCCTCCATCTGTCTCCTTACTAGAACATAAGCACCCAAAATGTAGGGATTGTTTATATTTGGTTGGCATGTTTCCTGTTGTTGTATTCTCAGCACCGGGAACAGTTCCTGGTACTAGTAACTTCAACAAATACTTGCTGAATGAGCAAATAATCAAGATTAACTAAGATTTTATAACAGTGTTCCAAAAGAATTATTGAAACCACCCAAAAGTGGCACAGTCAGTGATGGTTATAATTAATGCATGCTGAAGGCTCACAGCCCTCAAGGAGTTTATAGAAAATCTTTGATTTTCAGGAGCCTATGTCCTGAGAGAGGTGAGATTATTAACCCCCATAAAGAAACTGATCAAACCAGATGACTGAAGCCTGGCCCTATACTGGATGAAAAAGTTAATTAAGGTCTCTGCTGGGCAGAGAAGCTAACTCTCCCTTTGCCAAGAACTTTCTTTTTTCTGTGTCTTTGTATTCACGGATAATATTTTCATGAATGTTCATTTTTTCTAGAAAAGATCTGAGCTGACTTACAGTAAATAGTTTATAAAAGCATAAAATAAATAAAAGAGGGTGCATAAATAATTTTTCAAACTCTAGTAATATAATAGATGGTAATAAATGTTAATAGAAGCTATCATTGTATATTAAATATCAACTGATTAGATTTTGTTGAGGCCTTATATCATAATTTTAAAACCAGCTGCATCCATGGCTCTATATTTTAAGTTTTTGATATAATAGAAATAATAGTAGTACATAGTACAAAGAACATATCTTTGTATTATTCCTTGTATTTCTGTGGTAAAACTGAGGATAAAAGCACCTTGTTCTTGAAATCTAGATTTTAAATCTTCTCTGTAATGCCTTTCTAACAAGTGTAAAATCCAACTCATCACCTTTGATTTAAAAATAAACTGGTACCTTAATTAAAAACGCAAACAAGAGTGAGATACCAAGTCTCGACTAATGCAATCATGTTTCACTGTGATATTAGTTCTCAATCTTTCTCAGGTATTTTTTTAACTCCTGAAGTTTAACGCTAATAATATGATTATTTTAATCCATGATTTATATACTTATGAAATTTTCAATATATTGCCATGATGGAAATTTTTGGAAAGCGAAAGAAATAATTATTCCATCGTCATTTGAGTAATCTCTCTCAGACCCTCTTCTGGAATTGACAGAGATATTTTTCAAGGCTTGCAAGTAATAATTATAGTATTGAAAAAAATGACAGGCGCTTGTGTGTGCTAACTGTGAGCTGTGTACTTTTATTGGAAACCTGCAAATTAGGGCTCATAGAGGACTGCATAATAATAGCCTCTAATTATGTCATATTTCCCTGAAATTGATTCATATTTACATATACTGGCACTGAGGATGACACCATAGAGGGTCCTCTGGTGATACACTGGTGGGATATGACCTCACAATGGGCTGAGTTAAGGTGGGAATGAACAGAGGCAGCTACACTAGCTGGAGGAGACCTCAACACTTAAGCATTTCCCCAAAGAACTATGTTAAGAGGCAATTTGAAGCATGTTGGAATTTGTTTGGAATCCAGATTTCTGCTTTTAGAGCTACTTACTGTGTACTTCAGGAGTTCTCAGACAATTGGAAGCAATTTGTGGTTTGCTGCATTTATTTTTGCCTTTCTTCCCTATTGCAGTAAACTGTCAGAATATAACAGAATTGGAATGTGATGCTTGCTTCATTTGATTTTACAGAAAGTATGACTGATTTAACTTTGAAAAAGAAACATAAAAGTCGTTGCATTTGCTTCAACATTAACCCTGTTATCAGTGTTGATTCTGACATTCAGAAAGTCAGTGCTTCTTTCCTTTGCTGCAATACCACTTAAACATGCAAACACAGTGCAGTGTTCATGGAAGGCAGGCCCCGGTCAGGAGTAGAGGGATTTATCTGGATCTAGCACAGTGCTTACCAGGCCATAGGCATACACTGAGTGAGAAATCACCACACACACACACACACACACACACACACACACACACACACACACACACCTGCTATCTGTAGTTATAGCTGCTTCGCTCGCAGTGCAATACAGTCATCCCTCCGTATCCACGAGGAATTGTTTCCAGGATCCCCACCCCTACCCCTGGCCCGTGGACACCAAAATCCATGGATGCTCAAGTCCCTTATATAAAATGGCATAGTATTTGCATATAACCTACCACATCTTCTTCTATACTTTTTTTTCTTCTTCTTCTATACCTTAAATCACCTCTAGATTGCTTATAATACCAAATACAATGTAAATGCTATGTAAACAGTTGCTGGTGAGAGGCAAATTCAAGTTTTGCTTTTTGCAACTTTCTGGAAAGTTTTCTTTTTTGGAATATTTTTAATCTGCCTTTGCTTGAATCAGTGGATGTGGAACCTGCTGATATGGAAGGCCAACTGTCTTCTCAGTGTTCAAGAGTGTGGCTGTGGAGTGCAAAGGTAATTTTCAGCATAAAATATAAATGTATGGTAACTACGGTCACTGGTACTCTAAATTTTGATGCCTTTTTTTTCCCTAAAAAGTAGAAAAATGCAGAAAATTGCCCTCCAAGATGGAATGATTTTTCTGTTAAAGATATAAAAGCCAAGTTCTATCTTCTAACTGTACAATTCAGCGCCATCGCCCAACCCCCATCACGCAGTAGGCCTGAATGGGTCAGTGGTATTTAAGCATATGCTTTCTCACTCCTAATGTCAATCACATGCAGTCCCAGACTTTGGGGATAGAACTTAACCTAGAGGAGTTTAAGATCATTGCATCAGTAACCCTTACTGAATGCAGGCTGTGTAAGAACACTTCATTCCTCCAGGGACCGTAGGGAGCTCTAAAAGAAAATACAGTGTTTCAGAGTTCATAATTAAACTGTAGAAATGGGACTAATATAAATAAAGATATTTAACTATAAAATATAAATTATATTGCTGACTTAGTCCTAAAAACATTTTTAAATCTTCTCTATTGAATGCTTCCTATGTGAAACTAGTCTCCTTGAGCTAATAATACAAATTTGTCTAATAATTGAACTATTTCTCAAGACACTTTTGGAACTGATGTCACATTTTTGAGCATTTGGTTAAACCAAAAACCATGCTTTGAGCCAAAGAACTGTTGTAATAAAGACGATAATCTCTGGTCTTAGCCAATGTGTTTGCGTCATATAGAATTCCTTAAGGGTTGAGATAGCTTTTAACATTTTGACATCTTAAAACTGATTTGGGTCATGTGGTACCACGTGCAGCATATGCAGAAGTCAGGACTTTCTCCTTCAGCAAAACCAGATATCAAGAAAGAAATCTTTGTGTTCAATTATAATTTCGATACATGTGTTTTTGGATCCTGAAGATGTGGGAGTTTTCCAATAAAGACGTTGAATATTTTATATCTAGGTTATACTTTTTAAATATTTAAAACTTTAAAAAGTGGGTTTTAACCTACTCTTTTTTGAAAATGAAAGAAAATGACCCATTGTAATTTTTTTTGTTTTTTGTTGTCCAAAATACCCAGCATAATCTTTTCAGAAACTTTTCTCATGACATAGTTCCTTTCAGAACAAGTGAAATTAGTTTTGATTCTACCATGTAGGAGTCGTTTGAGTTTGATCTTAGTTTTCTCATGTGTAAAAAGAGGAGGCTGGACTGAATGAACATGAATATCCTTTTTAGCCCTAATATTTATCATTATTTCTTCTTTGCTTAAATTTAGGCCCTTAGCCACCATTTGTCTTAATTAAATTAGTGGGATCCTTGATATTTTTTACATTTTTATGAATGAATCTCAAAGACTGACCAGATAATCATTTTGTGTATCAACATAAACATCTTCCACGACCTTTTTAAAAAGTTTCTTGGCACCAAAATTGTGACTTTCAACCTTCTTTTGTTCCTAGAAGCTTATTTTATCATGCCAAGGGGATATGTTGAAGATTTATCACACAGAACTCAACATTAATTTTTTGCTTTTAGCGATCACCCATTTTTGTTCTGACATAAAGCACTATTCACTGCAGCTGTTAGCGTATGACAGTTGACTGGCTGAACTTGGAAATACTACTTGCTGCTCGTTGAAACACGTTGCCATATATTCTTGCTGCAATGTGATTGCTCTTCTGCTTTCACAAGCTATTCAAGAAGAAAATTAGTCTCATTTCTTTATGGAGACACTTTGCATAAACATGCAGCCATCATTTATCTACAAATCATATAAAGTTAAATGTAATCAATTACAGTTGTATATCAGTATTCAGGGTGCTGCTCTAGGGGTGTCCTTGCTGCCAATGGCTGAGATTGATAGCATCATATCAGGGACCCTCATTCATCTGCAGCTGGGATCCCTTGATGTAAGAATGTACTGACATGTTTTTATGGGTATAAATACTCACAGATGTCCCCATTCTCTCTGAGTGGTTTGGATGCCATTTTGAGACTGGTTAGAACCTTTCCCCCCACTATTTGGTTAAGGGACAAAATTATGTTACATATAAGCCAACACCAGTGTAATCCAAAATTCATTTATACATTTGGCATCAATTCTGGTACTTCACTTTTCTGCTGTTGTTTGTATCATAGCAAGAGATTCTGTTTGAGAGTCATGGATGTTTGTGGATGTATCTTTCGAGAAGTGATGTGTGAATGGGCTGAGAAGAATTGCCTCCACTTAGGTGAAATTAGTGACCATGGTTGGACATTTTGTAGCCCTCAGAAATTTTGAGAAATTTTATTTCCCTATTTACTGATAGGCAAATTTGGGAAACTCATTTTTTTTGGTAAAATAAAGTGGATAAATAGTCTCCCCCTTTCCAGCCCCAGTATTTTTTCTACCTAGAGTGACTTCTTTAACTTGGTAAACGAACCAAGCAGCAGTGTCAGACCAGTGAGTTTTTCATTTGACTGAGTGAAATCCTACCGAAATTACTGGTTTAGACAGTGTTTGGCCCTATGATTTGTTGTTTAGTTGAGGAGAAATTGTATGCACCACTGCACAGCGACAGCCGGGATATACATACTTTCAACGGCTTTGCTAGGTGACAGAATGGGGTAACAGAGCCATAATTTATAGTCACTAATATGAAGATGTTATATCAATTACCTAAGAAAAATACCCTACTGGATTTATATCCTTTAGTTATTAAAAAGTGGCAGCTATCTTAAATTAGTTATAGAAAATGAAGAATTTAGCGACAGAAATTAATCACTGTCATGATCCGTACACACACTCTGAGTTGCAGCGCTCTGCAAAACATTTGTTTGGAAAAAGGAAAATTGCTATTACGGTCACCTTAATAGAAGCAGACAATCAAACAAATCTTAATTTAAAAGATTTCCTGCAGTCATAAATCATAATGGCACTGAGATTTAAGGCACAAAAAGCAACTTCATAAAGAAATGAGGCATGCCAGGGAGGGCCAGTAACACAGCCTGATGCCCTCCCATCCCCCCATCCTATTAGCTGTGTTGCAAATGTTATGATATTTCAGCCCCAAGCTGGACTGTTCATTTTGCAGTAAAATGAAACCATCTCCTAATCTATTTTCCTACTCTTGGCTTTCTTAGTCTCCTCCCATCCATTCTACACCCATCCAGTAGAAGGATAGGCCTTAAAATGTAAATGGAGTCATGATATCCCCCCCAATCAAAACCCATTAGTGCCTTCCAGCTGCAGTTAGAATTATATCCAACCTCATAAAGTGACCTGACCTCAACTCCTGCAACCCTCCTCCTGCATGCTGGCTGCCTTTAAGTTCCTTGAGTATTCCTTCCCTCCTCCTGGGGTACTCAGAGAGAGAAGCCATAGTGATGTTTGATCTGTATTTGGCCTTACCCATTACTTCTAATATCTTTAGTTCCACTGAAGCTAAGGCACATAGCAAAAATAAAACAAAAGAAACAACAACAAAAACCTCCTTATGAGAAAAAAGAGGTAGGGGCTAAGGCAACGAAATTGTAAACGTTTAATAATTGCTGTATGCAATTTGTATGCTAATTGTCATAGTAGCTGAATGTTGTTGTGTTCTGTTTACATTTTTTGAAATTTTTGACCAACTTAGCTGATATTTTGTGATTGAGCACAAATGTTTGCATGCCTGTGAGTGATAGATGTCCCATTATGGAGTGTTATTTGGTACTTACGACATCCTCTTGGAAGGCAAAATAAGCATCAGCATAAGCTAGATTTTCTTCATTATTGTATTGCTTTACCATCTGTCTGCCTAGCTTTCTCAGGCTTCTTTAAATAGGCTTCAAACTGGCCAGGGTCACCAAGCATCCAACTCTTACAGATGGGGCCTAGCATGGCCAACTGAATTGCAGCTGTGTCTCAGTGCAGGCCAGGATGTACTCTTTTTTGGCCACTAACTCTTTTTGGTTTTGACAATGGTCTGATAACATGAATATATCAAAAGCAGAAGCTGTTGTCTTTGTTGGTGAGGGGTGTGTGTGTGTGTGTGTGTGTGTGTGTGTGTGTGTATTTGGTTTTTACTTTTTTTTTTTTTACCAAAGATGAAACTGCCAACTCTCAGAATAAACAGCTCTTTCTCAAAGTCTAGGTTCCCAAGGCAGGAGTAATGGGGGAATTACCTGTAGTCAATGAAGGGAAGTCAGCATTTGGCAGTGTATTTTCAAAATGGAGTAATCAGTGTATTCTATATGGATTATTTCCAAGACCTCAGTATGATCTTTCTTTAGAACCAAAGCACAAATGGAGTTTGGAAAAACAAACTCAAATGCAATTTCATTTTTTTCCCACTACCATACCGGATATGTGGATTCTCAAAGCATCATTCTTCTTGAACAGAGGTCAACCTCAAGGAAAATTCCATTTCTGTTCTTTCCCTATGACTGCATCAGGTGAAATATAGCTCAAAATTGGAGAAAAATAAACAGGACTATATCTAATGTTTCTAAATGGCTCAGGTACAAATTGACTGTTCAGCTTTTCAGGTAAACATACAGAATTAGAAGAAGGAACTAGACTTGTAGCTACATAGATTAATGGATCATTTTTCACATCCAAGGCCAGAAAGTAATGACTCAGATGTAGCTTAGCTTTGCTTGGTAACCAATGAGCATATTGATGAAAATGGTGACTCATTTAAATGACAGGTCTCCCTTCCACAGCCATCTGTCTAGTAGCGGTAGACAGTTAAGGTGTAAATTTGGATGTCTCTTAATAATAGCTTTATATGAAAGCACACCATAGCTAAAACTGCCACGACAGTCCAAAAGCTTATGGGATTTATTTGGTTTTTTTTTTTTTTTACTGTCTTTGTTAAAGACATTATATTTGGTAATATAGTAACTTTTTAAAAGCCCGAAAGGAATTAACAAATTCAGTAACCCTAGCGAGGCAGAGCCATAGGCTTTGGCTTTCTGGAGCATGGAACTAACTAGCTGCCGTTTTAATAGCTTAAAAGTTACTTAGTAAAGCTTTTCTCTCTTTTAAGGCCTTGAAGTGCATTGTAGATAGGAACACACACAAAGATGGGAGTTCGTTTTTACAGTATTGGAAACACTGACGTTGAATTTTAGTGATTGTTTCTCACAAAGTCGTGTGAATGTAGGTAAATGGGACAGTGTATGTCAATATCTAGAATGATTCGAGAATGTTTGGCTTTAGCTAAACTCCTGTACTTGCTTTGCCTGAACTTCCTCATTGATCTATATCCTTCACAATTTCTAGAGCCGTCTGTTGGCCTCTATTCAGTCAAAGTCAGTGGAAAAAAATTTTAATAGGCAGATACATTTACCTTTCTGTGTGGGGAAGGAAAGGAGATGATAAATTATTGTGAATTCAAATAAAGTGTAAATAATATTTATCCTACCTACAGGAAAAATATGAAATACATTGCGAATCCCTGTAGCAGTTTACACTAAACAATTCTAGTTATAATTTCTTAACAATTCTCTAAATAAAATCCTTTAGAACTTTTATTTTATACCTTTGTGGGGGAAGTTCATTTATTTAAAACATAATCTTTGACTCAAACTTTTTATTTAATTTCAACCTTAGTATCTCACATTTCCACAAGATACTCAAGTGATAATATATACCCTAGAGGGTCTAAGGCATAATATTGTGTTATGTTATATTAACTATTTTATTAATTTCTTTAAATGTAATAACTTGCTTGTTAGAAATGAGTGACAAGAGATAGATTATCATTTATTTTGTGACATTGTGAAATCCAGAAATGAGGATTTTATGGCCCAAATACGGCATTATTAGAGAAGATTAGAGACCTGAGTGTATAAAACAAGATATGATTTTTGATGTGATAAAGAAGCACAATTTTTGTAACATTTTATAATACAGTGTAGAATTCTCTCTATAGCATAGAATAGTACATAGAATTCTTTACATAGTATAGAAATCAGTATATAATATAGATCACTTATATTTAATTATAATATAGTTGTTATAAAATAATGGTTATATTATAAAACTTATATGGTAGTTTTAGAATTTTAAGTACTTTTTTCTAGAAAATAATTGTTAACAAATGTGTTAAGATTCTATAAGACTATTTATAGCAGGTCAATCACAGGTTTAAAAGTAGAGTTTTGTGGACTACGTAGTAATAAAATAAGTAATTTTTTACATTTTTAATAGGAAATCCCATTTATAGTATGTATTTGGGGTGCCAGGGGTGTATCTGTCCATTTCAACTGTTGGAGTTGGTGTTCTGATCTCTCAAGATGTCCAATTTGTAGCCACAATACAATGTTCAGCTTTTTGTCCACTAAGAACTCATGGATTCTGTGATAATCTACACCCTTTAATTCTGTTTTTGATGATATCAGATGAATAACAGTGAGAAAGCCAATTATTTTGTGTTGTAACATTTTGTTTAATAGGGCTTTCTTAATTATTCCTAACTGGAAAAAAATAAACTAAAAAATCACAAATCTATAGTCTCTTAGAGTCGCAGAGCTTTAGAGATAATGCAACTCAGTCAGTTGAACAAATGAGATCCTTGAGTCCCAGTGGGATTAAGTGCTTTGCCCTGGACAGTGGCAGAACCAGAACTAGAACTCGGGGCTCTTTACTTCTGGTATACTGCTTTACCCCTTACCCTACCCAGTCCTATATCAGTCCAAATATTTATTTAGTAGTTCATGTAAAATATTGAAGTTTTAAGTAATATGATGGGTACAGTAAGATATATTTCCAGTGTTCAGGGAGTTTGGTCTGTAGCTAAGGAGTTTACAGACTATTTAGATAAATAATAGTATTCATTGGTACAATTTATTAACTTTTAAATTGTACAGATATTAGTCATCATCTGACTACATTTTTGTTTGTTTTTGAACACACAACAAAACAAAAAAGGCTTGATAAATAAATACACAAGCACACACCTGTGCTGTGCCAAGATATGTTGGAGTTTGATGGAAAAGCGAAAATCAGTGATATAGCTGTCTTTATTTTAAAATTTGACATTTTGTTCACTGTGTATTTTTTTTATTAGCGAAAGTCTCTACTTTATTCACACTTCTTTGGTTTTTAATCTACTTTCCTTCCAGGATCCCATCTTGGACTCATTGCCTTTAGTTGTTGTACCATGTATATATTTCTGCATTAATATTGATTTTTTTAAATGTTACATTAAAATATTTATTATGATTACTGAGATTTTGGGGCATCCATTTAGATTTTCACCTGAAATGAGTGCTTTACTTGCCCCACCCTGGTCCTTGGTATACATATAATTTGGATACATATATGGACACAAACACACACTCACACACACACACAAAGAATACTTTCTTTTGTTTTTGAGAGATGTCTATTTGACTACTTTTATCCAAAAGAAGACCCTTAAGTCCCCACTGGGCAGAGAGCTTAAGTGTGAGAAAATATGTTCTAGGATGCAATGCAAACTAAGAGCATATATCATAAACAACTCAGGCATATTAACTGGTATTTATGGATGAGGCTGCAGATTTCTGATTGTAAATATCCCAAGTTCCATAGTGTACATATTATCTGAGCTCTCAGTCAGGCTTCATACCAGTGTAATAAAATGAAGACATAAACCTGACAAGTCAGAAGCCAGAGGTGGGTCTACCCTTAATCATATCACATGTAGTAACATTCCACTTTTACTTGGAAGATTGTTCTTGAATTCTTATAATAAACAAATAAGAAGTTTGTATTCAATCTTCTCCAAAATATCTCATCATTTTGCAACTTAAATTCAGGATAATTATTTTCACCAGATGTTATTTACTGAAATAATTTCTGGACTAGACGATAACACTTAACACTCAGTGTAATGTTTTGATGTTCACTTATGCCCCAATGCACTTGGACTTGTTACCAAATCATTACTACAAAGCTGGAAGTTTCAATAATTTATAGGAGTCATTACGCCTGGCAGAGCAGTAACTCTACCAGAAATGACTTAAATGTCCCACACACATCCCATATTCTTTAGTCTATTCATCTGAATCTCTCTCTCACCCATTTTTCTTATATACAAAATCACAGAGAAACTATTTTGAGCAGAATTTTAAAAGAAAAGCTCTACTTTATCACATGGCCTAATTTCTTATATTCTGTTTACACATCTTGTACATGATACAATTTAATCATGTATCCATGTCCATTCAATTATTTGCTGATTGCCTTTGATGTTGAGATTGGTCTTTTGCCTTGTGTTTGGATGTGTAATGGTTTGATATCATCATTCTGATTGCTGCCACTGTTTGCACAGAAAGTTACCATTCCTGGTTTAGAGTCTGTCTCTCTCTGGAGAGGTTTGCATGATGGAAACAATGTATGTCAAGATTCCTTGTCTAAGCTTGACTGCTCTATGCAAAATGAAGAATGCATATTTTTGCCTACGTATTTCACTATACAATATGGCTCTGTAAAGAAAGGTATTTAAGAACACTTTTTCAAAAATTGTATTGAGTTTTACAATGTAGCTATCACTATTCCTTTGAACACTTGGGTTTTTTCCCCCCTTTTTTGTATTTAAAGAGAAAACTCTCCTATGTTGGCTTTGCACCTTGAGTGAACTATTTTCTCAAAGTTTAAGAAAGAAGACTCTCATCAAGAGGATAAATTCTTATGTTAAAAACGACTCTTCATCATAAGGCATGTGAAATAATAAATGCATATTTGGAAATAAAACATAGGGTTTCTACTTAAACATGACAGCATGCCCGCACATGCATTTTTCCCTCCCTAAAGCTAGCTAAAGTGCACCAAGAGAACCAAAAAGATATTAATTCACAAGGGCAAAGGAAACCAGAAAGAAAGCAATGGTGGAAAAATATTTTAACAAACATTACTGAAGCAAGATGGTAATTGGCTTATCAGCGCAGAAGAAATAACTACCTAAGCTGAAGAAGACAGGATCACCAAGAAAATAGACATCATGCTCCTTGGAACCCTACCTAGGGATGCCAGGTACTTCCACAGGCTGAGGTGAGGCATGGGGCTGAAAGAACAGCCCTGGTGGAAGGGCTCTCACCAACAGGTGTACATCAGTTCTTCTCCCCAGTTCATCCTCCTTGGAGGATACTGGGGCTCTTTTCCCTGGAGAAACTCAGTGATACCAGTAAAAGACTGAAGGGAGTCCCAAGAATAAATAAAGACAGGCTTCAATTGTAAATATTTTAAAAGTCAAGAATCACCCAAAATTTTAGGAAAGCCTCAAATTGAGAGAAAGTAGAAACCTGGAGGAAACAGAATTTTGCAAGGAGCAGAAGAAAACTTCAAAACTTCCACAGATATTTGAGGACTGTATTTGTCAAATAAGAAAAGAAAGCTCTGAAAAAGAAACAGAGATAAAGAAGGTGTTTGAAAATTTAAAATATGGTAGCCAAAAGAAAAAAATAGCATAAAAGGGTGGGAATATAATGTAATGAATGAACTCTTCCAGAAAGTGGAAAAAAAAGAGAGATGAGAAATAGAAAATAAAATTATAAAATTCATCTAAGATGTCCATTAGCCCCACTATAAGGAATTCCTGAGAGGTGGGAGGAAACAATTAGGAGAAAATTATCAAAGAAGTAATAAAGAAGAATTTTCTAGAACAAAAGAACAGAACAACCCAGATTAAACAAGTCCACAAAGCACCCAGTCCAATGAATTCAAGAAGGCTAACCTAAAACACATCATCACAACATTTCAGAACACTCGGGATAAAAAATGTTTTATTTTGCTTTGAGAGAAAACTAGTCATTCATACCAAAGGAAGGAGGATCAGAATGGCTTTGGACTTTTCACTAAAAACAGTGGGTAAGGAAAAACAGAAATTCAGAGAAAAAGTGATTTTCAGTCAAGAATTGTATGCCCAACCAAACTATCAATCACGTGTGAGTGAAGAATAACAGATGTGGCGGTATCCCCAAAATATACGTCCCATGCATGCTTTCTTAGAGGAAGCTCCCAGAGAATAGACTCCAGCAAAACAAAGGAATAAACCAAGACAGACAAATATGTGGGATTTGTGAAATAGAAAGTCTGACACAGAAGAATGTGGAAAGGAATTGTCAGGAGGACATCGATACTGGGAAATAAGTACAAATTGGAGCAGGAAGGTGGAGGGCTGTAGGAGAGAAGTATTTGAGAACCGAATAGATCTGCTAGAGTATTTATTATGTATAAGATTTGCAAAATGTATTGAGAAGCATTTGACAGAGCCATTGACACATTGGGAGAAAGTAAAGTTCATAGAAGCTCAGCAGATGCACAAGCAATAGCTTTGTTAATTCCAAGACAAAATGCATATGAGGAAGGAATGGTAATCATAGGATGCTATTTGGCTCAGCAGTGAACAGTATTTCATTGTCATAGTGATATAAACAGTGGCTGTTGATTTAACCAAAAGTTATGATATAACTATATTGAGAGGATTAGAGGAAAGGAAGTGTGTGCATGTGTTAGATTTACTGCCATGACAGAAAGTCTACAGTGTCTTAGGTTCCCTGGGAAGCACATTCTGTGCAGGAAATTTGCTGAGGCAAGTCCTTGGGATCAACTCTTGAGGACTGGAGCAAGCAGGGTTGGCCAGAGGGAGGAGGTGAGAAGCTATGAATTGTTTTCCCCCTTATTTTCCTCCTTGGTACTCTGCTCATGTGTTAGAGATCAACAGTGGTTTAAAAAAAAAAAAATCCTGTATCATGCATGCATAGGAATAGTCCATTTTGTCCCAAATGAATCAGCTGAGAAGTGCCCATCATTGGAAATGAATGAGAGGCTTTGGAGCCAGACTGGCTTCTAATCCTGGTCTCACAATTTTGTAATGGAGGTTATTTGGGGCAAGTCATTTAAATGTACTGTGCTTCTGAGCCCACCTTTGTGAAGGAGGTATAATAGTACTAGCTGCTCACAGAGTCCTTGGGAAAATGACATGAATTCAGATACATTATGCACAGAGACTGTGTCTGGCCCTTTGTAGGTGCTCACTAAGAGTTAGCCATTATTGTATATTAGCCTGAAAAAAAAATCAGGGTCACAATGGATCAAGTGCTCTCAGGCCACTTCTAGAGAGTGAAACTCCATTATTTTATTTAAATATCATTAATTTTACTACATTCAATTCCTCATCATCTTATCTTTGTCTTCCTCTTCCTTCTTGAGTATAGACAGAAGTGTATAAAATTGAAGCTTTTGTAAAGCATTTCATTCAATTATTTGTTTTCCCTGTACTTGGTTTCTCCCACCCTCTCCTTTCCCAAACGCACATGAAATCACCTTATTATTCAGTGATAGTAGAATCAGGTGTAATATTACTGTCCTCTGCTGCCATACTTTTGGAAGGGAAAATAAGGTTAATAAATTATAATAATTTGTACATGTTTTTCCATTGGTAGAAGAAAGCTTCATCGCAACCTTTTAAGGTTTATGCGAGCAACATATTCCCGAGGTCTAAAGGATAACGTTTACACAGTTTGGTATATTGATAGGCTTTCACTTACCGTTGCAAAATTTCTATTTGCCATGCTTAGGAGGTTGTGGAGTTAGAATGGATTTGTGACATTTGGCCAGAAATTAGGATCCAGTTCTGCCATTAGCCAGTAATGTGTCTTTTCTTGGTCTGTCTCACTATTTGGAAATGGAAGTTACACTTTCTCTGCCTTTAGTCTACTTAAATGTCACAGAAGAGTAAACTGTACTGAGAGTTTGAAACGGCATAGAGTTGGTGAATCTCGTGGCACTTGAGGCCCAGAAGTCCTTACAGTAACTAACACCTGGTGTCATTGATCAGTGTCCTTCATTTTAGCTGTAGAATTGTATGCTCCTTGCGAATAGGCTGAATGCTTATGGGCTTTAGTTTCTTAGTTGGAACTAGGAGATAATTTTAAGAATAAAAAAGAAATGCAGGGGTATGTAGCTGGGGATTATGATCAGATCAGCTCCCAGTTTATCCATTTTAAATCTCCATTTAGCCAAATCTAAACACCTTTTGGATTAGCTGCCTTTTGAGGTTATCTTGGTCCCTTCTGCCTTCCGTTCGTATTGACTGTACTTTAATTTTTTTTTTAAAGATCTAGTCTCAGTTTAGGTTGAGGTCTGTGCAGTAAAAAGGAGGATCTCCTTTCTCACATAGGAAAACAGATTAAGGATCTGGGTCATGGAGCTACTCAAAGGGACAATTTCTGCTTTAAGTCCACACGGATTTATGAGTATCAGCATGATTCAAGAGATGAGAGCGCTGACTCAGGAAATCTGAGTCTTTTCCCAGTAATTGACTAATTGGGTTAACCATAAAACTGAGATGATTTTATGCACTGTTCTTTGGGCAATATTAATCCTCAATCTGATATGAAGTGGGAAAAAAATCCAATTTATTGTGTACCTTGAGGGGTTTTGTTTTTTGTTCACTGTTTTTGCAAATGGAGCAGATCATAAGAGAAGTTAAGACTCAGTGTCAATTCTAAGATTATTTGCTTTTTATTTTTTAATAATGATTACTATAGTCCTTTGAATGTTTATTTTGCAATCCATCTTGAGAAGTAAACATCTTTTTTAATTTATTTATTTTTTCAATTTTATTTATTTATTTATTTTAAACATCTTTTAAAACATAAATTTCAGACCTTGGACAACTGAAAGGGCTGGGAGGAGGTGTTTGAAGTTTGGGAGCTGGTGTGCAGCCTCACAAAAGGAAACAATGCCAGCAATGTGTTCGTGATTGCCCCTGAAGTCAAGTTTGTTCCACAGAGATTGTAAAACCATGGATCGTAAATCCTTAGGCAGCCGAGAGTCATTGTAGACTTGTAGAATGGGGAGAACGGCCTTTCCAAAATTGCAATATTATTTAAAAGTAACGGCTCTTTCTTGGGCAGAAGTGTTACTGACCCTTTGTTTCCTTGACATTTTGTCAGGTCAATGCCTTGAGGATAAATCAAGCTTCTGAATGGTGCTTACAGACCCTAAAAGGGGTGAAAAATGGTAGGTTGAGGCTTAAAGGCTGCTGTTTGTGGCAACTCGGTAAAAAAACATTTCCCTAAACAGGTCCGTGTTGACTCTCAAGGATACTTTTGGTGGTCCAAATGCTCTCTTTGCAATTTTCTGCCTTCAGGATAAGCAGTGGGTATGCCCAGGGTGACCCAGGCTACTATCGGATAAAGCCCTGGTGGTGTGACTGTGGTTGCTTCTCTCTGTCCTTTCCCTCCCTCCCTTCCCTTTCCCCAGAGTGGCAGCGCTCTAACCTGGCTGTAAAAAGTGATGAAGGTTCTGGTAATCATTGCCTGCAAAGTACCTTACTGTCTGCCTCTGCCTCTTCCTTTTTTCCTCTTCTAATTTTTTTTTTTTAATTTTTATTTATTTATGGCTGTGTTGGGTCTTCGTTTCTGTGCGAGGGCTTTCTCCAGCTGTGGCAAGCGGGGGCCACTCTTCATCGCGGTGCGCGGGCCTCTCACTATCCCGGCCTCTCTTGTTGCGGAGCACAGGCTCCAGACGCGCAGGCTCAGTAATTGTGGCTCACGGGCCCAGTTGCTCCGCAGCACGTGGAATCTTCCCCGACCAGGGCTCGAACCCGTGTCCCCTGCATTGGCAGGCAGATTCTCAACCGCTGCGCCACCAGGGAAGCCCTCCTCTTCTAATTTGAATGTATTTTGTCCCTATCAAGTGAGTGGATTCATGTAGAGACAATATCTTTCAGATTCTAAGTATCTTAGTAGTAGGGTCAGTGTTATTCATTGTTGTATCTCCAGGGTAACATGTGGCCAGGCCTCAACGGAGCATTCTGATTTGGTTTGTTTTGATAGGGCTCAGTCAAAATGCAAAGTTTTTCATCAGCAAATAATAAGTGGAAAACTGAGTCTGATGTGAACCCTGATTCGCACCCCTTTACAAACATTGGTCCCACATCCAACTGCACCCCATCTCTGTGTTACTGGTGTCCTCCTTCTCACCCTTATATTCATCAAAAAGGAAAGGGAAGAGATGGAGTCTCTACTGCAAACATTACTTGATTTTTTTTAAAAACGCAGTATTTTATTTCTAGTTAAAGTGACTCCAACACAAATTTGCCTAATCCAAATGCCCCCAATGTCACAGTGTCTACATTAAATTATCATATGTCTGCTCCCAGCATATACTACATGCTCAGTAAATGTTTTTGAAAGGAACTAAATTTGATTCAGATGCTTCACAGTTTTGTTCTGAAAAGGTGAGTCTAAATACTCTGTTATCACCATATGTATTATATGGAGTTAATTCCAATCTTATTTCATAATGAGTCTCAGACATCATAGGTCTCCTTTCCTTCTCCTTCGTGGGACAGTAATTGAGTTCCAGGATATGAGATCTGCTACTAAATATGCAATTGCAATTTGCACTGAAATGTCAAATACATTATTTGGGAATACTCCAGATAACTTAGGAAGGTATTTAATTTAAAAATCTTCCTGAGGGGAAAAGTGAGTCTACATCAAATGAAACAGGAGGTACCCCTAGAAGTTTTAGAAGTTAGGTGGACAAATGGGATTCTCAGAACTTCAAGAAAGGATGGGAAAGAATCTTCATCCTAGATGGTCACATATCAAAGAATCTAAAAATATATCACACTTAAGTGCTTAAGTTCTGGATAAACATTAAAGGCAAATTTGGGGACTGTTAAATTTGGTGTCTGTATTAGTTTGCTAGTACTGCGAAAGGAGACCACAGACTGGGTGGCTTAAACAACAGAAATGTATTTTCTCACAGTTCGGGAGGCTGGAAGCCCAAGATCAAGGTGTCATCAACTTTGATTTCTTCTGAGACCTCTCTCTTTGGCTTGTAGATGGTCGCCTTCTAGCTGTGTCTTCATATGGTCTTTCCTCTGTGCATGTACATCCCTGGTGTCTATGTGTCCAAATTAGGGCTCACTCTAACAGCCTCATTGTGACTTAATCATCTCTTTAAAGGCCCTGCCTCCAAATAGAGTTGCATTCTGAGGTACTGGGGGTTAGGGCTTCAGCATATGCATTTGAAGAGGACAAAATTCAGCCCATAATGGTGTGTAGAAGTTGTCTTGGAAACATATGACTCAGGCAGTAAGTATTGAGTGCTCACTATGCTGTGTTTGGACTTGCTGGTATGGAAGGACACTTACACATAGTGTGGCTCTTACAAGGATGTCCACCAAGTCGTGTGGCCGTTGTCTTGAAGTGAGATAGACTGGGATATTCACAAGCCAAGGACTCTCATCCACTGTCCATTTTCTACCATCATCCCAAGGGCTCTCTGCTCCAGTGGCTTTCTGGTATCCCTTCATATCCGTGTTGCAGGCTCAGAAGTGCATTCTTGCCAGATGGATGTTGTATGTGGAAATATTGGGGTACACACTAGATAAACGGTGCGTATAAATTGATAAATTGTATTGATGATTCAGTTCTCAACAGACCCATTACCTTTTAATTTCATGTTATACCAGTGCATCTAACTTTCCAGAAAGAAGCGCTCGGTTTAAGAACCAGTTCCATCAGCTATAGATGGTGCAGACTTGAGCAAGTCACTTTATGCCTCAGAATCACAGTTCTGTCATCTGTAAAGAGAAAGTAGAGTGGCCAATAGAATCGGGAGAACTGAATGAGATAACCTGTGTGAAATGCCAAGCTGACAAGAAGGACTTCATACAATTTAAATTTTAACATCATTAACATTTAATGATATTTCTGGCAATTTTACCCTGGTGTTTGAACCAGACTCCCTTTACCCCCTCACACACACAATTAAAAATAAAATTGGTGCCTGTGTAGAAACGACCAACACGTATGATTCCTTTCACTTCCCTGACGCCTTGAGATTACAGGAAGAGATCCCAAAGTGAAGTCCTTAGACAAAGCCAGGAAGGGACACCTCCTGGCCTATCTCAGAAGTGACTCTGCTGCTGTGTAGCTGTGGGACCTTGGCAAGTGAATTAACCTCTCTAAGCTTCGGTTTTCTCATCTGTGAAATGAGAATACGAATAGTATCTACCCCAAAAGGTTGTCATGAAAATTCCCTGCAGTAAACTACATGAGTATAAAGTTTGCACAGTGCCAGGCTAAGCTTGTGACTGAAGTGGTCTGGAAATGTTTCTGCACTCTTTTCTTCCTTTTGTGGTGAGATATGTAAGGAATATCGTGAGTCCATTGGGAAATGGGAGAAGGAAGACAGAGGATTATGATAGGAGGGCCATGGGCTCGAGTGTTTGTAACTTTGGGAAAGAGAGACAGCGTGTGTCCTGACAGGGGTACCTGCTCTGGAGCCAGACTGAATAAAAATATCGGCTCCACGAAGCTTCCCAGCTGTGTGATCTCAGTCACGTTACCTAACCTCTCTCTGCTTCAGTTTGCACATCTGTAAATTGGGGATGGTGATAAGGGCGTTTTATGGGGTTATTACGAGGACTCAGTGAGTTAATATTTGGAGGACATAATAAGCATAATATAAGTGTTGGTTAACTGTTTTTAATGCTAGACTAGGTGTTGGAAAAAGAGTGTGCAGCTAAGATCATTTCCTTCCTGATTAAAGGCATAGGCTGTTTCTACCCCAACTTTTTATCTCCTCAGAAAACCCCAGGTCCCTAGGGCTCTAGAGAAAATCCTAAGTTAACATCTGCCAATTCGTATTTTTATTTTCCCTATCTAATTTGGTTTATTGTATTTTACAGCTTTGTGCAGAGGGGTCAGTATTCTAAGTGGGGGATGTCTTTAGCCCTGGGAATGATGCGAATGCCTGATGAAGCCTAACCCAAAGTCTGAGGCCAAATGTGTGCCTGCAGAAGCCTGTGTTTGGCACAATTCTTTCAGAAACTTTAAGACCAGGGGAAACGCTTCCTTGGTAACAGCAGTAGAAGAAACTCCCAGAGAGCTTGCTCTTTTGTTTAGATGATTTACTAAGCGGGTTAAACTTAACTGTCAGCTCCTTGACTGTAGGAACTGTGTCTCAAAGAGTCTGGAGTAACAGGGTGAACCCTGAATTTGGAGCCTGGGTTCCAACATGGGGCTCTGACATTATCAGCTTCGGGCGCAAGGCAGGTCACTTAACCACTTTGAGACTCTTTGCTCGCTTGCTACGTGAGAATAATAAGATGTAAGTCAGCTTCACAAGGTTGTTGGGATCAAATCTACGTTGTGTGTGAAAGTATTTTATACTCTAAAAGGCATCTTCCAAATGTGAGTTGTTGTTGTTATTATTCTTGTTAATAAAGTCCCAGCAAAAAGCAAAAAAAAAAAAAAAAAAAAAAAAAAGGCATAGGTTGTGGAGCCCAGTTACCAAGGTTTTAGACATTGCTCTTCCATTTACCAGCTGGGTAACACTGGGGAAGTTGTTTAACGTTTCTGTACCTCAGTCTTCCTCATCTATGAAATGGGGGTAGTAATAGCAGTACCCAGATCATAGCGTGATGGTGAAGATTAAATAAATCAATGTGTCTCAAGCTCTCGGAAGAATACTTGGCACACAGTAGGTACACATATATGGTTATTATTACTGTTATTATCAAATGGCATTGGCAAAGCTAAGGTAAAAGTAGCTCTAGAGTAGACATTGAGGAGAGTCCAGTTCTCTCTGTCCTGAAGCAAGTGGTGTCACAGGTCCTGGCCTTGGGGATGACTCAGGTTCTGTCCAGCTTTCACGTCCTCTGGGCCATTGTCTTGGTAATAATAAGGATTATGCCTTCCTAGTAAATACTGGTTGTTTATTGCTTTGGAAAACGTAAAGGGAGGCAGAATTTCAGTTTTATAAACATAACCCACTAGGAACTATTTTAGCCCTTGGGCCAGTCTTCTGGCTGCTTACAGATTGTTCCTCATCATTGGGCCAGTGTTTTAATCACATTAATTCTTTTTGTTAATGTTTCCTTTGTTTTTTTCCTTTGTACCCTTACCAAGAGAAAGTACTAGAACTGTGAGTCCTTCACACTTTAAGCTCTGGTTTGGAGATATTTGGGAGTCTTCAAACCCTGAAAATGCTTCAGATAAAATGTTTATTTTAAAACTAGGACTATTGAAACATTTGAAGTGAGTTTTAACTGACCCTCTTTTTTAAAAAACATTCTGTTCTGTAGGTTGCTGTGTACAGTAGGGTAAACTCAGAAGGCCTTCAAGCGGTCGTCTTTGTAATCCCCCTGCCCCATTATCTTAAAGAAACTATTGCTTTCAAAAGCGTAGACCTGTGAGTATAGTTCAATGACCTTACACTAAAGGAATATTTTAAAATACTGTTTTCAAATGTGGTGACAAGGGATGGAGAACAAATAGTTCTTCGAAGGGATTTTCCTGGAGAAACTGAACTGACTGAGGTTAATGTCCGGAGGTAATGGCCTCTCCCGGTGGGTCATTAATTCCTGGGAATTGGCCTGTGCTTCAATTGCTATTGCTTAAGTAAACAATAAATAACATCACACAGATACGTAATGAACTATAAAATGACCACTTCTCTACCTGCATTGTAGATATGCCCGCAGCACATACAAGACTGCCTTCTATTAATCACCTCCCAACTTGATTGATTGGTTTCAATCAGTACCCTGTCCCCTATTTTCTTTTAAAATAGATTAATTTCATACTTTGGAGGTCAGGGACTAAAAGCATTAATGTTAGGCCCGGTAAAAACGGTGTCTGTGCTGGAATATTTCTGACCTCTTCTCTCTCTCTCTCTTTTCTTCTCCCTTACACTTTCTGTTGCTCTGTAGCAGTTAGCTATAACTCTTACCATGCTTCAATAATGCCAAGATTTGTGCTGATAACATTGGTTAGTGGAAATGGAATGAAACTTCCAAGGACAAGGACTCTTTTTAATTAGGTTAATAATATAAGCTTTTGTGAGCTGCCCACCCACTTTCACCCTCATTCCGCAGTCATCCTGCCCAGCCCCCCAGTAGCCTGGAACCCTTAAGATTATTTCTTTCTTTATGAAGCACTTTGCTTGGTCTCCACTCTCTCCCAGTTCTCTTCCTACCTCATTAGCTACCCCTTCTCAGTCTCTTCTGCCGGCTCTATCTTTCATTTTAGTTTTTCTATTGTGGTAAAATATATATAACATGAAGTTAACCATGTTAAGCATTTTTTCCCCCATTTTTAAGTGTACAGTTCAGTGGCATTGAGTGTATTTGCAATGTCGTGTAACCATCACCACTACCTCCTTCCAAACTTTTTCATCACCCAAAACAGAAACTCTGTAACCATTAAGACATAATCTGCCATTCTCCCTTCCTCCAGCCCCTGGTAACCTCTCTTCTATTTTCCCTCTCTATGAATTTGCTTTTTCTAGATACCTCGTATAAGTGTAATAATATAATATTTGTCCTTCTAATTCTGAGTTTATTCACTTAGCATAATATTTTCAAGATTCATCCATATAGTAACATATATCAGGACTTAATTCCTCTTTATTACTGAGTAATAATCCTTTGTATGTATATAGCACATTTTGTTTATTCATCTGTTGATAGACATTTAGATTGTTTCCACCTTTTGGTGATTGTGAATAGTGCTGCTATAAACATGAGTGTACAAACATCTGTTTGATTTGCTGTCATCAGATCTTTTTTGGATTATACCCCAAAGTGGAGCTGATGGATCATATAGTATTCTATGTCAGCTTTTTGAGGAAACACCAAACTGTTTGCTGTAGCATCTGCTGCACCATTTTCCTTTCCTACCAGCACAAAGGTTCCAATTTCTTCAAATCCTAACACTTGTTATTTTCCTTTTTAAAAAGAAATAATAATCAACCTAATGAGTGTGAAGTGGTATCTCGTTGTTGGCTCTATCTTGTTTTCTAAACTTGTCGTCATTGGAGCACTTGAGGACTTGAACTCTGTGTCTCTTCTCTGCCCACTTACTTCCACCCTTTTGGTGGAATCTCCTGTCTAAATACCATGGACATGCTGATGTATATTGCTAGCCCCCACTTCTAGACTTAAGTAAGCTATTGCATTGTGGGTATTTTTACTTGGATGTTCAATAGGCATCTCAACAATAAAATGTGCAAAATGATACTCATGTTCCAAGCTCCCCATCCCCTACCAACCATGCACCTGCTCCTTCCACAGACTTCCAGTATCTGTCAATGGCATCTCCATTCTACCAGTTTCTCAGGCTCCAGACCTTGGATTCATCCTTCACTTTTCTCTTTTCCTTGCCCCCTATATCCACCAGCAAATTCTGTTGGCTCTACTTTCAAAATACACCCAGAACTTCAGTTTGGTCTCTGTTCAAATCCTATCTGCTCAGTGAGGACTTCATATAACATAGCCCTTGCCCCAACACTCTCAACCCCCTTATCCTGCTCTGTTCTTCATAGCAGTTGACATCATATATATTTGTGTCCCCTGCACCCCAGTGTGAGGTCAGGAACTTGTCTTGCTTGTTTACCGCGGATCCTCCAGTGCCTAGAATAGTACTGATTCAATAAATACTTGTTGAATGGATGGATAGAGAATAAGTGGAAGATAGTGTATTTGCTCCTGAGGAAGCAACGAAATCAAGATTCTGTATATGAAACAACTAAAAACAGTAAACCTCCCTGGATTTTTTTCCAGTGAAAATGGATTTTTCGGATAACTCCTACCCTATCATGTGACCAAAATATGTCTAGTTGAGCTGAAAGAGTTTTTGCCATGTTAGACATTTTCCTTCTGAAAGAGAGGGTATTGAACACCTTCTGAAAGAGAAGATATTGAACAACCTGATCAGTTATATTGCTGTAATAAACATGCATTATTTGGCTGTAGCTACTTTTAGTTGTATAGAATCCTGCTTTGTTGAAGCTCTCCTCATACACACTCATTTTCTCTTCCACTTCTGTTAGTTTGTTAAGAATTTTGTTTTGAGTGAGAGAGGAAAATGTTGCTATTATAATATGAAATGCACTAAATGATTTAGAAAACATTGATGGCATATGAATAATAAATTGATTGTATCATTATTACCACAGAATTTTTAAAATGTGCTTGGGGTTACAGATTCTATTAAATTTTAAGCTCCTTGAAGGCAGAACAATGCCTTGGGCTCTGCATTCTTTTCAAGGCCTAAAGTCACCTTTTTAATTTGATAGACATCCACAAAATAATTGCTGAATGACGGTATTGAGTATTTTCTGCAAAGGAGAATCATACTTTTTCTTGGTTCCTTGTGGAGGGAAAGCATGAGATAGTGGAGAGGATACTTGTAGGCCAGGGTTCTGGCGTTTTCTTCTTCTGTGGACTTTGGGAAAATCATTTTTGAGACACTGTGAAGTACATTTCTGTTAGTAACAACAGGAATGTATGGACCTCAGGTCTTCCTATCTCCATGGAGGATCCCTACAATCACATGTAAGTAATGTGTAAATTGTAATGTGGATATTGGTTGGTACAGTTATTACTTTTTATTCCTACCATGTTTTATTTTCATAAGATAAAAGAATAAAAAAAAATTTAAAAACATACTTTAAGCCTTATTCAGGTCAAACTGACTAAGCTTTGGAGCCCCTGCTGTTCCAGCCACTGAGCTGCACATCCAGTTAGGCATTTTTGCAGGCTTTGTTTCATTCAGTTTTATTTTTGTTGGGTCACACATACCCTCCTGTATAGATTATCTCAAAATCTCCATCAATTTATGACTTAATTCTTGAATTATTATTTTTTTTAAGTTTAAAACCCCTTAACGAAATATCCTCTGAGTCAAATATGGATTAGTTTTTCAAAAACAAAGCATTGTGAATCAGTAATTTTTGAGGAATTATTGATTCTGTAAACTTTTTTGAAATGGAAAATCTAATTCTGGGTTATTGTAAATCAACTATACTTCAATAAAGAAATGTTTAAAAATTAAAAAATTGAGTCAATCCAAAAAATGGAAAATCTTTTATTCAGATGGATTTTGATTTCTTTTTCCCTAGAGTGCAATATTTTCTACTAACCTATAAAAATAATTAACTTCTTCAATAATAATAAGTTCCTTTAAAAGAAGTAGAAAGTTATTCAGGGAAAAATATGATAATTTGTTTTTGGAAATTTTAAGAACGTGATGACTTATTTTAATGGGACTTGAGACCATGCTCAGCCTGACCTGCTAATTCTTTTATTCATTCAAATACCCTTTGGAAACTTCATTGTTCTTCATAAGATATTTGTAGCTTTTATTAATATAACAAAATAATTCAATAATTTGCATAAATATTCAAATTCAATGAAATAAAAAAAATACAGTTTAAGTGCTGCTGGGTAGCCAACAGAAAAGGAGAGACACATCGTACAGAAACTCAGTGTGTTCATAGTTTTCTGATTTTGTAATTGTCCTAATTTTAGACAACGAAAATTAATTTTGTCATGTACCTTAAATTTGATGTGGCCTCTGAGCTCGTGAGAGCAAACTCCCTTGTTTTATTTAAATTTGTATACATTATGACAATTCGAATCCGTCTGAAACCTGATGATGATGTATTTAGATTAACCTAAATAGGCTTAAGTAGATAGGGTCAATAATAGAAGCCCTGTCACAGAATTGTTGTTAGGATTTAATTTGTATATATAATATTAATTAACATAATATATCTATATGTTATTATAATTTGTATATAATATATATATATATAATTTGTGTGTGTGTGTGTGTGTGTATATATATATATATAAATTTGTGTGCATACACACACACACACACACACACACATATGGCTTGGAACCAGTGCCTGACAATCAATATGTAATCCAAAGGTATTAGCTATGACATTGATGGTGGTGGTGATGATGATGATCGTGGTGATGTTCAGCTTCCCAGGATATCAAAAAGGAACAAAAAAGAATGTTTTGTCATTGTTTTTATCTTGCATGATGGGTAAAGGGACAAGATGAAATGGAAGACAATATGCCATGCAAGTGGGTTTTAATTTTATTGCTAAAGCATATGTATGTCTTTTTAAAAAAATGACTCTAAGAGCTGCTGATGCAGTGCATTCAAGTTTAATAATTCTGTTTTCTAAAATCCCACTGAGCTCTTTGAGATAAGAAAAAAAATCAACTAAAAGGAATAAATGGCCAGAAGTCACACATTGGAGGAGGTCAAAGAAAATAAATATGTTCAGCACTAGGCCTAAAGTTTGAAAGAGATTAATTTAAATGGCTCCACTTAGAGAATGTGACAAAGTTCCAACACTTTATGGCAGACACAGTATTTCATGCTTAAGAGTTGTGTCCAGCTACATTCTCTCTTCACTCTCATATAGCCCCGTATAGATGGACGCCAGGAGCTGCACACAGCCGCAGCTCAAGAGAAGGATATGAGTATATGAACATGCCATCCAAGTTAATGATGCCATGGATTATAATGCAATAAAATAATAATCCATCTCTGCTCCTCGTGCAGTGCTTTTTAATTCAGCCATGACATCCTATATGGAGATGTTTATCCTGCACTTCTCCCTGCCCATGGAAATGATTCTTCTGCAATCGGCAGGGGGATATCTGATGTTTCACCAGTAGGGTATATCAGCCCTGGTGATTAAAAGGATTACTTATTTGCTTACTCAGAAAGGATTAATGGCAGAGAGTAAAGGCTTTGTTTAAAAATCATGTGTCATTACTTTCTGGAGCTTAGGAAAGAGAGACCAAAAGGTATTAGATCATTTTATGAAGAAGCTTTTTATTCAAAAATTAAAATCTTGAACTGGCAAGTGGTCCCTTTCTGATGAATTCTGAACTAGTATTAAATAAACAGTCATTTTCTGGTAATATGCTGCCATTGTGTTCTGGCATTCCTTTGACCCAGGGTGTGCTAGAACTGTTTTACTCTAACTGATTATTTGGGGAGATGATTTTTGGGTAGGGAGTCCTTTATACTTAATTGTATACTAAAACAACATGATTAAAGAGTATTTAGTTCTTGCAATATCTGGGAACTTTTCTTTTCACAGTGTATCTATGATATTCCAGTTTATATATAATACAAATCTTCATATTATTTTTGATTTTCTTTTTGGGTCAATAAACATAATAGCAATTATAATGTTTTCTTTGACCCAAACATTATTTGATAGCAGTTATTAAATCTTATATCTATATGTGTGATTCCAAAATTGGAAAATACTTAACGATCTGACTGTGATATCTATTGTTGTTATTAAAAATATCGACTTTAATAATGTATAAGAACATCAACAGAACAATAGCTGCGTTGAATCTTGAAATACATTAGACATTATCTATAAAATCTACTCCTTTGTGAAATTTTCAATTTTGAAACTAATGTTAGTATTTCCCTATTTCACTTTCTGGTAAGCTTATAATGAGATTTAGTTACAGGGAATTTCTTTTTACTGAGTTATGTTTTTACCAAAGTTCTTCCTAGGAAAAATTAGACATTAGGAATTGCCAAATTTTTTCTAGGGAGCCACTAAGTAAATGCTATTGATTACTAGATTAAGAGAGAGAATCTGAAATAAAATTTTGACTTGAATCTGCCTTGCCTGGGCCTGGCTGTGGCGTGAACAGAACAAGGAAGGGCCCTCATGGAGGTCCACAGATTCAGGTGAAGGAAACTGCATGGGTCCAATGGCATGGATGAGAACACACTCATTTCTATCCTACTGCTCTCATTTTCCTTGCCTTGACCTTCTCTGAATACTTTCAGAGCCATTACCCACCCTTCCAAACAGTGGTACTAGAAGAGAAAATTTATTTTAAAGTATTTCCATTTGAAGCAGAATTAACTTCCTTAGAGTATGGGGAGATTTTGTTTTTAAACTAAAGTTTTATTTATTTATTTATTTATTTTTGCCCATAGAAGGCACAGATGGCTGGTATCTTCTTACATAATAATTAACTGAGACTAACAAAATGACACGAAGACAATTTAACATTCTATAAATATTCTCTCTGCTTTCATGATCATTTTATACAACACATGTGAAAGGTTGTTTTGAAGCACTTGTAGCTTTGCTAGCTTATCTGCCCAAACAACACAATCTTGTAATTTGTTTTGTGTTCCATATAAACTGAAACTTTTCTTATTAACCCTAGTGACATCTAAATATATGTTTGTTTACTGCCAGACTCTACTAACTTTATTGATATATTTTACATTAAGCTGCCTGGCAAATTTGCAAATGCAGCAATTATTGCAGTGAATTGAATTTCAGAGGTAATGCCCTGGATTTTTCCTTCGAGACAATACAAATGATGCTGTCTAATGCCAGTGATAACTAGCCACAAGCCAAGTTCTTTTCCAATAAATACAAAGTTTATAATGAGATGGTGGCTTTCCTTTTATAGAGCGAAGGAAATTGGTAATGAAAATCAAGATTATTTTTCCCCCCTGAACTTTATTAAATCAAATGAATGACAGTTTGGTATTTAAAGTCAATAGCTCTAGCTAAAACAAACTGTATTATGTGTGATTACATACCTCTTCTAAAATTAAGATAATAAAGATAGTGAAAGTTTCCTTTTTAACTAGTTAAGTTCGTTCAAATGATGCAAAGTTTTAAGTAGGCATTATATTTTTTGCTATTTTCAATGCATTGCTAAAGTGGATTATAATTGTTGCCCCAATTACTTGAAAATTAAGGATTCCTTGTTGCATCCATATGTTCTGATTATTTCTACCAATTTCTTAAAAAGAAGTATGAACATGTTGACTGTCATTCCTCCCACTAAAATATCTGAAAATAAAGCTCCGGCCATGCCTCTCACTCTCCACTTCTGGAATCATGCTGGCTTCCTGTTAGAGAATTGAAACTACCTGTCGGACTACCCTATGCCAGAGTACCTTCCTTCTTTACCTGCTTCACTTACCCCCAGAGCTGGAATCCTGTCCTAGACCTCCTCACTGTCACGGGCTCCATGTCCCAGCTCTTGGTGTACCAGAAACGGTGCTTCAACCACCTCTGGGACCTCCCCCAGACCCCCGCTGCTGCCCTCCAGCAGGTCCCCGGCATAGATCACCTTTAGCAGGCCCACCTCTACTAGGTTGTTTACATGAACCTGATTTCCTTCCTAGACCCTCACAAGTCCTCACATCTCAGCCTTGATTTTGACATTTCCCCAGGCATGAACCTCCTTGGTCAATACCTAAGCCCAGACCTCCTTTTTTTTTTTTTTTTTTAATTAATTAAATGATTTATTTTTGGCTGCATTGGATCTTCGTTGCTGCACGCAGGCTTTCTCTAGTTGCGGCGAGCGGGGGCTACCCTTCGCTGCGGTGCGTGGGCTTCTCATTGCAGTGGCCTCTCTCGTTGTGGAGCTCGGGCTCTAGGCACGTGGGCTTCAGTAGTTGTGGCACGTGGGCTCAGTAGTTGTGGTTCGCAGGCTCTAGAGCGCAGGCTCAGTAGTTGTGGTGCATGGGCTTAGCTGCTCCGTGGCATGTGGGATCTTCCCGGACCAGGGCTCGAACCCATGTCCCCCCCATTGGCAGGCAGACTCCCAACCACTTTGCCACCAGGGAATTCCCCCAGACCTCCTTTTTTTTTTAAAATAAATTTATTTATTTATTTATTTATTTATTTATTTATTTATTTATTTATGTATTTATTTATTTATATTTGGCTGTGTTGGGTCTTCGTTTCTGTGCGAGGGCTTTCTCTAGTTGCGGCGAGCGGGGGCCACTCTTCATCGCGGTGCGCGGGCCTCTCACTATCGCGGCTTCTCTTGTTGCGGAGCACAGGCTCCAGACGTGCAGGCTCAGTAGTTGTGGCTCACGGGCCCAGTTGCTCCACGGCATGTGGGATCTTCCCAGACCAGGGCTCGAACCCGTGTCCCCTGCGTTGGCAGGCGGATTCTCATCCACTGCACCACCAGGGAAGCCCCAGACCTCCTTTTGATATTGAGAATTTAATTTTAGAAGTGTGCGCATACATCTTATGGCTATATACATACTCATATAAAGTTGATATATAAACAGTGTGGTGACATCTGAGAGGACGCTTAATGAGTACACAGAATAAAAGGTATAAATGCTAGTGTTTAAAATACTTCTTGGAACACTAAAGCAAAGTGATGAGAAAAAAGGGCACTGGTTATTAACAGTGGTATTACAGGAAGGTCTCAAGAGACTGTTAATTTTATTCCTACCAGATAATGACTTTTGATAAATTCCTAGTTCCTAAGTTAAGAATTTAAATATAAAAATTGCTTCTTGAATTAGCCACATAATTGTCATCGACACTATGCAGAATTCTCCTGGTGGTTCTTGCAGTGATGGTGACGTGAACATGTGTTTTCTGGCTGATTTTCAGCTTTGGTTTATCCCTCTCCAGCTGACTAAATTGCCTCTGTAATTTCGGCAGGAAAGCATGCTGACTTTTTCACATTTTCTGTTTACTTTGGAGTTTGAGCTTTAAGAAACTAAGACATTTGGTGTAAAACAGATAGCTAGTGGGAAGCAGCCGCATAGCACAGGGAGATCAGCTCGGTGCTTTGTGACCACCTAGAGGGGTGGGATAGGGAGGGTGGGAGGGAGGGAGACGCAAGAGGGAAGAGATGTGGGGATATATGTATATGTATAACTGATTCACTTTGTTATAAAGCAGAAACTAACACACCATTGTAAAGCAATTATACTCCAATAAAGATGTTATTAAAAAAAAAACACACACACACACAAAAAGTTGCATCTCAAAAAAAAAAAAGAAACTAAGACATTTGGGTTCTGCAAAATGTTTCCTAAACCAATTCATCTCCAGCTCCCTTGTTCTTAACATATTCCCCAAGTGTCTGCCTATTGTTTTAGCAGATTTTGATAGCCTTATAACATTTCTATCAGCTAAAGTTTGAAATACCTGGTTTTCATTTACTATTATTGCCTGTGCTTTTGTTTATTTAATTATGAACACTCCATAATATTCTGTTGTCCTTGAAAAACACTAAATGCTTTTTAAAATTGGGAGTCTGTATTATAGTTATTTCCATATGGATGAATATAGTGATCTGCAGTCTAATTTATTCATCTGGAAAGTCAAAACTTCATTTTGTGAGGCGAATATAAGCTCATGGACTCCCTTGTGGTAAATCTAGATGATTATTCTCATTGCTTCAGAATATATCATGCATACCTAGTTAAAAGACCTTGCAGCAAAATTGTCCTTTCTGAATTTCATCAGGCAAAGTGTATGTATTTGCCTTGGCTTTAAACTTGGTAAAGGAGAGAAGCTGATGTGGAAAATTTTCTCAGGTGCAGAGACTAGCAGACTATTAACGTATGGTTGACATGGTTTCATTTGCTTGTCCTAAATTACATGAATTGGACTCATTTTGATGCTACCCATATTGCTGCCAGTGTTTTCCTAATTTATTTTGAAGTCATTCAGTCTTTTTCAAGCTCTTTTAAGCAGGAGGTGGGAGTGAGGGAATCTTGCCTTTGACATCACCTAGACTGGAATATTCTGCTACGTTTCACATGATGGTTTAAGTACAACAAAAGGCAAACCACACTCTACAGTCATATTGGTTTCTTAAACTTTTAAGTTCCCAACATATAGAATATTTGCAAGGATATTTGCCCTTAGTCTTGGTCAAATACCTTGAATGTAGAATTAAGTGATTTCATTAAAGTGCTTTGGAGGAGAAAAGTAATATATGACAGAAAATGTACAAGTAAAGGGAATTTAGCCAGAAGTTGTGACGTAATGTTAAGCAAATAACCTTCAAAAATTATCCTGATAGATTTATTTATACGTGCATAGAAAGTACCTAAAATTTGTGGCGTGGGCTCCATTCATAAAGAGTTTTGTTACAGAAAAGTCTCAGGGAAGTGGCTAATTTATTCTTGCCAATTGCCCATGGAAAGGGAATTAAGCCTTGTTAACTTGAAATAGAATAGATGTCCTCCATGATGGAGGAGGACAGTGCCTCTGAAATAGGCAGGTGCAGAGTCCTCCAAGTTTATCTGTCTCACCGGGGGTAGTCAAAGGGATTTCTAAAAATTACTTTATAAATCTTACTTTTTGATGATTTCTGAAATTGAATTCAGTTGAGCTGAAGCCTTTATTGCATTGAATTTTCACGCAAGTCAAGGACCAGTGGACATGAATAAGAATTAAAGAGATCCACAAATAGAGCCCTAAAAGTATCCACTTACATTGCATTTGGATACTACCATTGGACTGAGTCCTGAATTGTCATTGACGGGTTTCTCAGTCTTGTCAGTATTGATGGCATCCCAGGGTGCCAGCAAATAGAGAGCAATTTCCTGCAGTAGTGTTGTGACCAGTTTGTATTAAGATGAAATATTGTCATGAGGCAAATATGTGAAAGCCCTGCATTTGCTTCTGTCCAATGCAAGACATTTTTTTTTCTCTTTTTGGTCAAGCACAGGGTTTCCTCTCCAAAAAGAGATTTGGAAAGGATACATTGGCATTTTGATTGCACAGTATTCATTGTGTCCTTATTGAACACAACATTTTTATTGTAAAGGCAGAGTGAGTGAAGTGTACTATCACAAGTTACATAGTATTAAGACTCATTTGACCATTTACAGATACCTACTCTGCTTCTTTATCAGCTATCAAAGAGCAAATTTGGTTTACATCAAGGGTTACAAAAGGACTGGATGAATGGCTAATAAGGCTTTTCTTGTGATTTGGGACAATAATTTGGAAAAGTCTGCTTGGATGTCAACCCAAACAGCTGAGCTTGTTATTTGATTAAGGAATCTGAGTTGCATGGGTGGGTTTATTGGAAATGGCAGACTCTGCACTGACAGATGTCTGCCCTGAAGGTCTGCAGCTCTTAATCTTTTGTTTCCAAAATGTTTAGGGTGCAATGTTTACATTGAAACGGAACCCTGGGATCTTTAAGTCCATTGCACTTATAATTAAGGCTACCTAAAGGACTTTGAAAGCTGGGACAACTGCAGATAGCTTAGAGCACCAATAAAATGTAAACAGAAATGCTAGAAGAAGATGTTCCTGCAGACTTTGGCATATTACTTTCTCAAATGAAACATCATATACACGCACCTCAAATAGGATATTGAGAGACAAATGGAAGTTGACTATACAATTAATCATGAAGTGTTTGGAACTTTTTTCCCTTGAGGACTCTAGATGTTTTAATTGTGACTATAAAATATAAGGACTTTAAAAAAAATAAAGAAACATGCAAAAAGAAAAAAAAAAGAAAAGAAACATGCCAGCATTTATCCCTACACAAGTCTAGCCTTGGTGGGATAATTGATGGGATAAGCGTCTGTGTAGATACTTTCACAGTAAGATTTTCCCATTCAATATAGTCACTTTCAAGAGATGACATAGCATAGTGGTTGAGAATGTGTATGAAGTTTTCAGGACAGTTGTAGCAGCTATTAAGTACTACATGATTATTAGTCCTTGACTAATGGAGGTGTGATAGTGCTGCCATTGAGTTGCAAGAGTAATTTCTTTGATAAATTTTGATTTGGGACTAATTAAAAAATACCACCCTAGACACAGAGGAGAGGTATAACTTTATAACCATTCTTCCTTTACCTGCTTTCCTCCCAGATATTGTATTTTTGTTTTTGAGAGATAATTTTTAGGGGGATGATTTTTAAAATAAACTTTTTAGGAGATTAACCAAGATGGCGGAGTAGAAGGACGTGCTCTCACTCCCTCTTGCGAGAGCACCAGAATCACAACTGGCTGCTGGACAATCATTGACAGGAAGACCCTGGACTTCACCAAGGAGGATACCCCACGTCCAAGGACAGAGGAGAAGCCACAGTGAGACGGTAGGAGGGGCGCAATCAGAGTAAAATCAAATCCCATAACTGCTGGGTGGGTGGCTCACAGACTGGCGAACACTTATACCACAGAAGTCCACCCACTGGAGTGAAGGTTCTGAGCCCCACGTCAGGCTTCCCAACCAGGGGGTCCGGCTACGGGAGGAGGAATTCCTAGAGAATCAGACTTTGAAGCCTAGTGGGAATTGATTGCAGGACTTTGACAGGACTGGGGGAAACAGAGACCCCACTCTTGCAGGGCACACACAAAGTAATGTGTGCATCGGGACCCAGGGGAAGGAGCAGTGACCCTGGGGGAGACTGAACCAGACCTACCTGCTGGTGTTGGGGGGTCTCCTGCAGAGGCGAGTGGTGGCTCTGTTTCACCGTGGGGATAAGGACACTGGCAGCAGAGGTTCTGGGAAGTTCTCCTTGGCGTGAGCCCTCCCAGAGTCTGCCATTAACCCCACCAAAGAGCACGGGTAGGCTCCAGTGTTGGGTTGCCTCAGGCAAAACAACCAACAGGGAGGGAACCCAGCCCCACCCATCAACAGTCAAGTGGATTAAGGTTTTACTGAGCTCTGACCGCCACAGCAACAGGGAGGGAACCCAGCCCCACCCATCAACAGTAAGTGGATTAAGGTTTTACTGAGCTCTGACCGCCACAGCAACAGTCAGCTCTACCCACCACCAGAGCCTCCCATCAAGCCTCTTAGATAGCCTCAACCACCAGAGGGCAGACAACAGAAGCAAGAAAAACTACAATCCTGCAGCCTGTGGACCAAAAACCACAGTTACAGAAAGATAGAGAAGATGAAAAGGCAGAGGGCTATGTACCAGATGAAGGAACAAGAAAAAACCCCAGAAAAACAACTAAATGAAGTGGAGATAGGCAACCTTCCAGAAAAAGAGTTCAGAATAATGATAGTGAAGATGATCCAGGACCTCGGAATAAGAATGGAGGCAAAGATTGAGAAGATGCAAGAAATGATTAACAAAGACCTAGAAGAATTAAAGAACAAACAAACAGAGATGGCCAATACAATAACTGAAATGAAAACTACACTAGAAGGAATCAATAGCAGAATAACTGAGGCAGAAGAACGGATAAGTGACCTGGAAGACAGAATGGTGGAATTCACTGCTGCGGAACAGACTAAAGAAAAAAGAATGAAAAGAAATGAAGACAGCCTAAGAGACCTCTGGGACAACATTAAACGCAACAACATTCGCATTATAGGGGTCCCAGAAGGAGAAGAGAGAGAGAAAGGACCCGAGAAAATATTTGAAGAGATTATAGTCGAAAACTTCCCTAACATGGGAAAGGAAATAGCCACCCAAGTCCAGGAAGCGCAGAGAGTCCCATACAGAATAAACCCAAGGAGAAACACGCCGAGACACATAGTAATCAAAGTGGCAAAAATTAAAGACAAAGAAAAATTATTGAAAGCAGCAAGGGAAAAACGACAAATAACATACAAGGGAACTCCCATAAGGTTAACAGCTGATTTCTCAGCAGAAACTCTGCAAGCCAGAAGGGAGTGGCATGATATACTTAAAGTGATGAAAGGGAAGAACCTACAACCAAGATTACTCTACCCGGCAAGGATCTCATTTAGATTTGATGGAGAAATCAAAAGCTTTACAGACAAGCAAAAGCTAAGAGAATTCAGCACCACCAAACCAGCTCTACAACAAATGCTAAAGGAACTTCTCTAAGTGGGAAACACAAGAGAAGAAAAGGACCTACAAAAACAAACCCAAAACAACTAAGAAAATGGTCATAGGAACATACATATCGATAATTACCTTAAACGTGAATGGATTAAATGCCCCAACCAAAAGACATAGACTGGCTGAATGGATACAAAAACAAGACCCATATATATGCTGTCTACAAGAGACCCACTTTAGACCTAGGGACACATACAGACTGAAAGTGAGGGGATGGAAAAAGATATTCCATGCAAATGGAAATCAAAAGAAAGCTGGAGTAGCTATACTCATATCCGATAAAATAGACTTTAAAATAAAGAATGTTACAAGAGACAAGGAAGGACACTACATAATGATCCAGGGATCAATCCAAGAAGAAGATATAACAATTATAAATATATATGCACCCAACATAGGAGCACCTCAATACATAAGGCAACTGCTAACAGCTATAAAAGAGGAAATCGACAGTAACACAATAATAGTGGGGGACTTTAACACTTCACTTACACCAATGGACAGATCATCCAAAATGAAAATAAATAAGGAAACAGAAGCTTTAAATGACACAATAGACCAGATAGATTTAATTGATATATATAGGACATTCCACCCAAAAACAGCAGATTACACGTTCTTCTCAAGTGCGCACGGAACATTCTCCAGGATAGATCACATCTTGGGTCACAAATCAAGCCTCAGTAAATTTAAGAAAATTGAAATCATAACAAGCATCTTTTCTGACCACAACGCGATGAGATTAGAAATGAATTACAGGGAAAAAAACGTAAAAAAGACAAACACATGGAGGCTAAACAATACGTTACTAAATAACCAAGAGATCACTGAAGAAATCAAAGAGGAAATAAAAAAATACCTAGAGACAAATGACAATGAAAACACGACGACCCAAAACCTATGGGATGCAGCAAAAGCGGTTCTAAGAGGGAAGTTTATAGCTATACAAGCCTACCTAAAGAAACAAGAAAAATCTCAAGTAAACAATCTAACCTTACACCTAAAGAAACTAGAGAAAGAAGAACAAACAAAACCCAAAGTTAGCAGAAGGAAAGAAATCATAAAGATCAGAGCAGAAATAAATGAAATAGAAACAAAGAAAACAATAGCAAAGATCAATAAAACTAAAAGTTGGTTCTTTGAGAAGATAAACAAAATTGATAAGCCATTAGCCAGACTCATCAAGAAAAAGAGGGAGAGGACTCAAATCAATAAAATCAGAAATGAAAAAGGAGAAATTACAACAGACACCGCAGAAATACAAAGCATCCTAAGAGACTACTACAAGCAACTTTATGCCAATAAAATGGACAACCTGGAAGAAATGGACAAATTCTTAGAAAGGTATAACCTTCCAAGACTGAATCAGGAAGAAATAGAAAATATGAACAGACCAATCACAAGTAATGAAATTGAAACTGTGATTAAAAATCTTCCAACAAACAAAAGTCCAGGACCAGATGGCTTCACAGGTGAATTCTATCAAACATTTAGAGAAGAGCTAACACCCATCCTTCTCAAACTCTTCCAAAAAATTGCAGAGGAAGGAACACTCCCAAACTCATTCTATGAGGCCACCATCACCCTGATACCAAAACCAGACAAAGACACTACAAAAAAAGAAAATTACAGACCAATATCACTGATGAATATAGATGCAAAAATCCTCAACAAAATACTAGCAAACAGAATCCAACAACACATTAAAAGGATCATACACCACGATCAAGTGGGATTTATCCCAGGGATGCAAGGATTCTTCAATATACGCAAATCAATCAATGTGATACACCATATTAACAAACTGAAGAATAAAAACCATATGATCATCTCAATAGATGCAGAAAAAGCTTTTGACAAAATTCAACACCCATTTATGATAAAAACTCTCCAGAAAGTGGGCATAGAGGGAACCTACCTCAACATAATAAAGGCCATATATGACAAACCCACAGCAAACATCATTCTCAATGGTGAAAAACTGAAAGCATTTCCTCTAAGATCAGGAACGAGACAAGGATGTCCACTCTCACCACTATTATTCAACATAGTTCTGGAAGTCCTAGCCACGGCAATCAGAGAAGAAAAAGAAATAAAAGGAATACAAATTGGAAAAGAAGAAGTAAAACTGTCACTGTTTGCGGATGACATGATACTATACATAGAGAATCCTAAAACTGCCACCAGAAAACTGCTAGAGCTAATTAATGAATATGGTAAAGTTGCAGGATACAAAATTAATGCACAGAAATCTCTTGCATTCCTATACACTAATGATGAAAAATCTGAAAGAGAAATTATGGAAACACTCCCATTTACCATTGCAACAAAAAGAATAAAATACTTAGGAATAAACCTACCTAGGGAGACAAAAGACCTGTATGCAGAAAACTATAAGACACTGATGAAAGAAATTAAAGATGATACCAACAGATGGAGAGATATACCATGTTCTTGGATTGGAAGAATCAACATTGTGAAAATGAGTATACTACCCAAAGCAATCTACAGATTCAATGCAATCCCTATCAAATTACCAATGGCATTTTTTACGGAGCTAGAACAAATCATCTTAAAATTTGTATGGAGACACAAAAGACCCCGAATAGCCAAAGCAGTCTTGAGGCAAAAAAATGGAGCTGGAGGAATCAGACTCCCTGACTTCAGACTCTACTACAAAGCTACAGTAATCAAGACAATATGGTACTGGCACAAAAACAGAAACATAGATCAATGGAACAAGATAGAAAGCCCAGAGATTAACCCACGCACCTATGGTCAACTAATCTATGACAAAGGAGGCAAAGATATACAATGGAGAAAAGACAGTCTCTTCAATAAGTGGTGCTGGGAAAACTGGACAGCTACATGTAAAAGAATGAAATTAGAATACTCCCTAACACCATACACAAAAATAAACTCAAAATGGATTAGAGACCTAAATATAAGACTGGACACTATAAAACTCTTAGAGGAAAACATAGGAAGAACACTCTTTGACATAAATCACAGCAAGATCTTTTTTGATCCACCTCCTAGAGTAATGGAAATAAAAACAAAAATAAACAAGTGGGACCTAATGAAACTTCAAAGCTTTTGCACAGCAAAGGAAACCATAAACAAGACAAAAAGACAACCCTCAGAATGGGAGAAAATATTTGCAAATGAATCAACGGACAAAGGATTAATCTCCAAAATATATAAACAGCTCATTCAGCTCAATATCAAAGAAACAAACACCCCAATCCAAAAATGGGCAGAAGACCTAAATAGACATTTCTCCAAAGAAGACATACAGACGGCCACGAAGCACATGAAAAGATGCTCAACATCACTAATTATTAGAGAAATGCAAATCAAAACTACAATGAGGTATCACCTCACTCCTGTTAGAATGGGCATCATCAGAAAATCTACAAACAACAAATGCTGGAGAGGGTGTGGAGAAAAGGGAACCCTCCTGCACTGTTGGTGGGAATGTAAATTGATACAGCCACTATGGAGAACAATATGGAGGTTCCTTAAAAAACTAAAAATAGAATTACCATATGACCCAGCAATCCCACTACTGGGCATATACCCAGAGAAAACCGTAATTCAAAAAGACACATGCACCCGAATGTTCATTGCAGCACTATTTACAATAGCCAGGTCATGGAAGCAACCTAAATGCCCATCAGCAGACGAATGGATAAAGAAGATGTGGTACATATATACAATGGAATATTACTCAGCCATAAAAAGGAACGAAATTGAGTCATTTGTTGAGACGTGGATGGATTTAGAGACTGTCATACAGAGTGAAGTAAGTCAGAAAGAGAAAAACAAATATCGTATATTAATGCATGTATGTGGAACCTAGAAAAATGGTACAGATGAGCCAGTTTGCAGGGCAGAAGTTGAGACACAGATGTAGAGAATGGACATATGGACACCAAGGGGGAAAACTGCGGTGAGGTGGGGATGGTGGTGTGCTGAATTGGGCGATTGGGATTGACATGTATACACTGATGTGTATAAAATTGATGCCTAATAAGAACCTGCAGTATAAAAAAAAAACAAACAAAACAACTAATACTAAACTTTCATTGGGTTATTTGTATGGAAATATGTTAATATAAATGTTTCAGACATTACATGAAATTTCTAAAAATCTTATATTTGTATTTGTATGGAAATATGTATGGAAATATGTTAATATAAATGTTTCAGACATTACATGAAATTTCTAAAAATCTTATATGTTCTGGTATAATGTTATAAGTCATAATCCTAGTTATTACTTTAAAATGTATATCTCAGAAATAACTAATTTTCTTGTCAACTGCATTATTATGAACTTTCATCAAATCTTTAACCGTGGTCATTTTTAAGTCTTTTGTCATTTACAGACAGTTCTGGGTGTACTCTGATGATTTTGCAAATATGTTCCTATAAAAGGGTTTCATCTTCAAGAAATTCATGGAAAAGACTCTGACAAGTACAGGTTTCTGGTAACTGACTGTACTGCTGAACTGAATGAATAATCATTTTCAGAACTCTACTGAAAAACTGATGAACTCATAAAAGTGCTAACAAAAGATCAGGATGAAAAAGAAAATTAATTACATGGGACTGAGTGAACTGAGGAGGATGAGTATAATTTTTGTGACTTTCTGTCTGAATTAAAAAAAAAAAAAAATCCCACAAGGACTCAGAGGCAAAGAATATACAAATCAATTTTCACTGCAAAGTAAAGGAGCTGTTACAGTGGAGGATTACTGGACTGAATGTCAATATTATGACATAGTATGAGTGTGTTTCATGTTTGGTAATTGCAATCATTGTTGCTTTTGTTGTGGTCATCCATGTACAATGCTTGGTGTCAGTCTATTTATCTCTTGTAAAAATAAAATACAGTGTGTGTGTGTGAAAAATAAAATAAAAAAAAAAATAAAAAAAAAAATAAAAAAATAAAAAAAAAAAAAAAAAAGAAGAGAAGCAATAAAAACAGCCCTGTTACAAGAAAAAAAAAAAAAAAAAAAAAAACTTTTTATTTTAGAATAGTTTCAGATTTACTCAAGAAGGCACTGTTCCACATGTGCCACGCCCGGTTTCCCCTGTTATTAACATCTTACATGTTTGGGTACACTTATTACAATTAATGAATAAATATTGATACTTATTATTAACATTAAAGTCCATACTTTGTTCACATTTCCTGGATTTTGACCTAATGTCCTATTTCTGTTCCAGGATTCCGTCCCAGATACCGCATTACATTTAGTCACCATGTCTCCTTAGGCTCCTCTGGGCTATGATAGTTCTCAGACTTGCCTTGTTTTTGATGACCTTAACGGTTTTGAGGAGCACTGGTCAGGTATTTTGTAAAATGTCTTTCATTTGGGATTTGTCTCATGTCTTTCTCCTGAGTCAGCTGGGGTTATGGGTTTTTGGGAATAAGACCACAGAGTTGAGAGTTCATTTTATCAAAGTCTGTCAAAAGCACATGCTATCAACATGACTCATCATTGTTGACATTGACCTTAATCACCCGGCTGAGCTAATGTTTGTCAGGTTTCTCCTGTCACTGTCAAGTTGCTCTTCTCCCCCTTCCTGTACTGCACTCTTTGAGTGGGGTCACCATGCACAGCCCACACTTAAGGAGTGGGGAGATAAGCTCCACCTCTCTGTGGATTGTTTATCTACATAAATTTTTGGAAACTTTTTCCATGGGAGATTTGTCTGTTCTTCCTCCATTTATTTATTTATTCAATTATTTATTTATATCAGTATGAACTCATAGATGTGTATTTTGAACTTTGAGTTATAATCCAATACTACCTTCTTTTTTTTCTTTTCTTTTTTTCTCTTTTTCAAGTTGAAGTATAGTTGATTTACAATGTTGTGTTAGTTTCAGGTGTACAGCAAAGTGATTCATATATATATATATATATATATATATCTCTATATATATATCTATATATATATATATATATAGATATACACATACACACACACGTATACATATTTTTTTTTTTCCTTTTTTGGATTCTTTTCCATTATAGGTTATTAACAAGATATTGAGTATAGTTCCCTGTGCTATATGTTAGGTCCTTGTTGCTTATCTATTTTATATATAGTAGTGTATATATGTTAATCCAAAACTCCTAATTTATCCCTCCCTCCCTCCTTCCCCCTTTGGTAACCGTAAGTTTCTTTCCTATGTCTGTGAGTCTGTTTCTTTTTTGTAAATAAGTTCATTTGTATCATATTTTTAGATTCCACATATAAGCTATGTCATATGATATTTGTCTTTCTCTGTCTGGCTTACTACTTTCTTCTCTTACTCAAATTATTTCAGCCTTGGCCACTGGGAATGCTTTTAGTTGGCTCCTGTGTCCCTTTGATGTGACCCCATGGTTGTTGTTTTCCAGCACTTCCTTAACTTCCCGGCACTACAAGATGCTCTCGGCTCATCTTGTATATTTCCTATCCCAGACTTAGAATCGTCCGTTTCTCCAGGGAGCCCTGGTTCCTGGTTGCAGAGAACTGGGCACAAGGTACACTTGTTGCTATCAGGGTGTTGTTATTTCTAGGCCCTTTCAGCTGTATAGGAATCTGTATATATACACATAGGTATGTATAGGGCCTATACAGGAATCTGTACATATACGCATAGGTATAGCTGTTTCTATATATATCCATATGTATCTATGTGAAACTAAACATGGGTTCATAAGAGATGTCTGCAACTCTAATCTGTTACCATATATGTAGATCATTCTAGGCTTTTCTCCTTCCTTCTGATTCATTACATTTACATTGGGATCCTGGAACAGAAAAGGACATTAGATCAAAATCAAGGAAATCCAAATAAAATGTGGACTTTAGTGAATTAAAATAAATGTATGTACACAACAATGTATATACATGTAAGCCAATGTCCATACCAGTATTCATAGATCTCTTTTTTTAGTAGCTGGGTATTATTCCATTTTGTGGATGAAAAATAGAAAATGTGAGGATACAAATATTTAGGGGTGACTATTTGGGTTGTTTCCCTTTTATTCTTTACTCTTTTTAATGGTTTTGAATACTTATATTTTGTACCAAAAAAATCGCACCAAAAACATTGAATATATTTCTTTGGGTCTATTTTTGGACTCTCCATTCTGTTCCATTATCTATTATTTCACCCACACTGCACTGTCTTGGTTACTGCAACTTTATGGTAAATCTTGAAACTGGATAGTGTGAATCCTCCAACTTTGTTCTTCTTCTTAAGTGTTGTGTTGGTTATTCTAGTTCCTTTGCCCTCCCATGTAAATTTTAGAGTCTGTCGATAGCTACAAAGTAGCTTACAGGTCATGATCCCTTTCCTTAATTATTATACTTGGCTCTCAGTAATTGTTTACCATTTCACAAATTCAAATCCATTCTTAAAAATTTGCCTCTACTGTGAAGATATTGACCCTCAAAATATTTGAGCAGTTGCAACACTATTGGAAAAAATGTATTTGCCCTCCCAGGTATTTTATTTAATGGTAACACTTATTTGAATGCATAAATTTGAATATTTAAATATTTTAATCCTCTTCTTTTTTCTTTGATAAACATCTCACTAGACAACGGTTGTAGTCTACTGCCAGGATTGTTAGGAGAGTTAAATTAGTGGGCTAGTAAGAATTAAATATGCTTAGAGATTTAAAAGAGTTCAATAAATGTTAATTATCCTTATACTTAGCCCGTTTTCTCATTTAAAAAAAAAACCTTGTGCAGAGTTTAACCTCACATAATAGTCTGATACAAGATTTATCATTTCTTTAAGTATTGTTTAACATCATACACCTTTAAAGCACAATACTGCATTATATAAAAAGCCCTGCTGCCATATAAATGCATTTAATTTTACTCTAGGATACATTAAACATTTGTAATTTGAAAGTTAATGGTTTTTGAGAAAGTATTAAATTTTTATTAAAAGCACAACTTTGCAACTGTATAAATGCATACTTTTAAATATGGTAAAGGTATGAAATAAATATTGAGAATTTTTATAGATTTCTCTATTGAATGTTTGACAGTTTGAGTTTATATGATATGTTCATGCAGGATAAAGTATAAGAAGCATAAAAATTGAATATCCATGAGCCACAGAATAATCTATAAAGAACAGATAAGCAAAATTTCTTCCAGTGTCCTTGGGTATTAGAGCCTGCAAAGATCCGCTCTTTCAACTGATCATTCTTGGGCTCACTTGGTATTTGGCTTTTTTTTCTTTTTCTTTTGTTTAAATTTATTTTTTGTAATTGAACTATAGTTGATTCACAATACTGTGTTAGTTTCAGTTGTGCAGCGAAGTGATTTAGTTATATATATATATAGTTATGTAGTTATATATATAGTTATATAGTTATATATAGTTATGTATAACTATATATAGTTATATAGTTATATATAGTTGTGTACTATATATATATAGTTATATATAGTTATATAACTATATATAACTATATATAACTATATAGTTATATATAGTTATATATATAGTTATGTATATATGTATATATATACAAAACTATAGTTATGTATATAGTTATATATAGTTATGTATAGTTATATATAGTTATGTAGTTATATATAGTTATATATTCTTTTCCAGATTCTTTTCCCTTATAGTTTATTACAAGATATTGAATATAGTTCCCTGTGCTATACAGTAGGCCCTTGTTGTTTATCTATTTTATATAACTTGGTATTTGGTTTTAATGCTGACACTAACACCAGGAGCAGCCAGATCAGTGAAGTCGGGGAGATGAACTGTTGAGTTCCGTTCTGGAAAGTTAAGACACTGCTCAGAGTGGTACCACTAGGTAACTGATATGGTCTATGTAATAAAATAGTATTTACTATACACCAGAAACCTGTTGTAATGGGACCCATTATAAAATGAATTAATACATACTATGTATCACATTCTTTCAGTTTTAAAAGACCTGAAAAGATTTTTGTTAGAGTAATTGTTTGAAATAACATTATTAGTGGTTTAGTGTTAAGCTTTAAAAGCCTAATGACAACAAGAGAAGCCACTGCGATGAGAAGCCCGCCCATTGCAACAAACAGTAGTCCCCACTCACCGCATCTAGAGAAAGCCCGCACACATCAACGAAGACCCAACAAAGCCAAAAACAAATAAATAAAATAAATAAATTTATATAAAAAAAAAAAAGCCTAATGAGTTATTAGTGTGTTAAAAATAGCATTAATAGTAACAGTAGTCCTCACAATGTATCAAATGCATAAATAATGTTTGCAACCTATTAATGAGGGATTACAATTTACAAGTGAAATACATGCATTTTAGTAATAATTATTAGAAAGAGGCTTGTTCCTCCACATATGGTGCTCCTTTAGATATTATATAAAACTGAAGCTTGATATAGTACAAGTGTTTATATCCCACCATCATTAAAAATTTTGACAAACTAGACAGTGGAGGTCAAAGAAATGTCTTTATTTTATGAAATCCTAATTTTGTCACTATTAAATCATTTCAGTGACTTTACTCACTCATTTGACAGCTGTATTTTGAGTTACTTTTACCTGAGCCCGGGAGTCTGCTAGGTACTGTGTACACAAGGACAAATACTTCACGGAGTTCATGTTCAGTGGTGGAGACAAAAGTAAAAGCAGAGGTCGAAAACCTTACATAAGGATCGATGACAGAGGTGAGAAATGGAACCAGCTCAAGAACTATTGAACAGGAGCCCCAGCCCCGATGGGGTGTGTGTTGGGCAGTGCTGGTATGGACTGAGGGAAAAGGAAAGGAAAGCTTCCCAAAGCGGTGAGGCTAATCTTTGGGAGGAGTGGCCTTGGCCTGGTGTGGTCAGTGCCGGGCATTCCAGGCAGCACAGGGCTGTGATCCTTGAGAAAAGGAAAACTCCACATTCACCCTGACTTTCTACCTGGACTTTCCAAACTGCAGCACAGGGAGATGGGGCCCAAAGAGAGAAGAGCCTGCGGTAACAGCTTTAGAACAGATCAACAAATTGATAGAACAGAATAGAGAAACCAGAATTAGACCATACACATATGGTCAATTAACTTCTAGGATGGCAGCAAGTAAATTTAGTGAAGAAAGGAAAGTCTCTTTAATCAATGGTGCTGGCATACCTACATATCCATGTGGAAAAATAAACCTTGACTCCTATCTCATATTATACATAAAAATTAATTTGAGATGAATCATAAGCCTAAACATTAAAGTTATAACTATAAAGCTTCTAGAAGAAAACAAAGAAGAATATGTTTATGACCTTGGAAAATGTAGATATTCTAGGACAACGAATTATTAATCACCACAGAAGAAAATTGATAAATTGGATTTTATCAAAATCAAACACTTCTGTTCATTAGGAGACACAACTAAGAAATGAATAGGCAAGCCGCACAGAGAAAATGTTTCACACACAGGAGAATATATTTATGATACATATAATTGCCAAAGACTTGTATCTAGAATATTAAAGTAATTCCTATAATCTAATTGTACAAAGGCAAAACGTCTGATTTTTTAATTAAAAATTACAAAAATAAAATGGGCAAAAGACTTGAATAGCAACTTAAAAGGAAAATATGCAAGTGGCCAGTAATCACACAGAAAAGTACTCAACATTATTCATCATCAAAGAAATGCAAAATAAACCTAAAAAGAATACCATTGTTTAAACACAAGAATGGCTAAAAATTAAAAAGACTAATTGCACCAAATGTTGGCAAGGATGTGGAGCAACTGGAAAGCTCATAAATTACCCAGAGAGTGTAAAATTGTATAGCCGATTTGGAAAACAGTTTGGCAGTTTCTTATAAAATTAAACATGCATTCATCTGCTCTATGACTCACCAACTCCACACCTAGATAGTCACCCCCCAACAAAAAAAAAAAGAAAGAAAAAGAGGAGAACATATGTCCACAAAAGATTTGTGCAGGAGTCTTCATAGCAACATTATTCACAGTAGTCTAAAACTGAAAATAATTCAAATGTCCATCAAATAGCGAGTGGCTAAACAAATTGTGATATATTCATACAATGAAATACTTTTTAACAAGTATTTCTTTTAACTGTTTAACTATTCCTTTAACTAATAAGGAATTCAGTACTAACACACGTAACACAAAAAAAGAATCTCAAAAACCTGCTAAGTACACAAAACCAGACGCGGAAGTGTACATGCTATAGGAAACCATTTATAAAAAAATACACACGTGTGCATGTGTCTTATATGTATGAGTAAGCTACTCATACATATAAATTGTGTAGTTTGTAGGTGTTCCTTACTTGATGCTTACACATATCTTTGACTTTTTGCTACCAAATTCAGTCATTTAGAAAGTCGTGATCATTCCACTTGCAAAACATATCTCCAGCTCATCTCTCCACATCTGTACTTACTGTGTACAGCCATCGTCATTTCTCACCTGGACATTACATGAGTCTCCTACCCAATATCCCTGCCTCTGGTCAGTTGTTTCATCTATCTTCCTTCATACTAAAGCCTTACCTTTCTAACGTTCCAATACGTCTATACTTCTCACTTGACTAGAAACCTCCCACTGCCCACATGCCCGGTGCCGCAAGGCATATCATAACATTTAAAATGAAGGTAACCTTAAAATGTGCTAGACTGAATGTTTTATGTTTATAATGCCGTGCAATCATAGGCGCAACCCCTCGAAGTGAGTGCAGTTACTCCCTTCCGCTACACAGATGAGGCAGTTAACAGATTTGTTAAGCAGCTTGCCCAAAGACACATAGCCAGCAAGTAACAAAGTCAGGACTTGAACCTACGTTGTCTGACTGCAGAGCCCAAATACATGTCCACTAGACATACTGCCTCTCTTTATAGTCTGCCTCTAGACCTTGTTACCCAAACTAGTCTTCTACCTCGGCCCTGGGCTCGCAACTTCCATTCACACTGGCTTCCCTGTGTCCTTTTGCACATCCAACCTTCTGTTCCCGTGGCTCCTTCTGGAGCTCCCATTCCTTCTGACTTGCAGGCTCTTCATTCAAGTTCCCACTCAAGAGTCACTCCCTTAGGAAAGCTTTTCCTGAGTTCCTGCAGGTGAAGCACCACCCATAGCTGTGTTCAGCCACAGGCATGATGGTCATGGGTCCTTTCCCATATTCACCATTTTTTATTTTGAAGACATGTTTATGTTTTTGTGTCCCCTCGTTGGAGCTCCTCCAGAACAGACTGTCTTCCTCATCGTTGTTTTTCTCATTCCTTAGCATACAGAGAAGCAGGTCCATAATAATTATTTGGTGAGTAAACAAACCTTTTACTGCCAGACACTCTAGGATCAAAGTTGCATTTGCCTAATTTTGATCTCTCACTGTAAATTATTTGTTAGTAACAAAATGGTTTAAAGCTCAACTGAAAAACTCAAAAATCAAAAAGGAGGGAAAAAATGGAGATGAGCTATCTTGTTTCCTGGGCTGAGTAGCGTTATGAGGTTATTCTTTAAGAGCACTGGAGAATGTGGAATTTTTAGAGCTTAAAATGATTGGCTGAGATATTAAGCTGCTTTGCCAGCTGTTCAAAAAATGGATTGCTCCCAGCATATAAATAACTACTGTTATGTCTCTATAAAATTCTAGACCTTGAATGGCATATTTGATTAGAGTGAAATGAAAAAGAATTGTTATAAACAAGAAGGTGAGATTAAAAAGATGTATTCAGTGACTACCTATGGTGAGTTCAAATAGCCTTTCCAAGTATAGACATAGAAAATTAAATAAAATACTTGCAATCTTAAAGGAACTAAAGCGTAGACCTTACTGGAGTTTAATCGTACTCTTAGCAATCTCTTCCTTTTATTCCTTTGGTGGGGCTGATTGCAAAGGAGAGTCAATTGCATGTCATTTTAGCAATTTCTACCCCAATTATGTCAATGTAACATCTTTAATGTCCAGTTGTGTGATATTTATTAAGAGGAATTTTCTTTTATATATGTGCTTCTAGTAATATGAATTACTGGTTGAATGCATTAAGTATGAATGGTAGCAGCCTGTAAAAATACCCATGGGCAGGAATGGGATCTTCCATTTCCAGTATGGGTATCAATAGCAGTGGGTGTCTTTTTCAGTGTCGCTCATTGCCCTACCTGATTTTAGCTATGTTTACATACAGCTGATGTTACTAAGTTCCATTCATTATGTTAAGTTATAGGAATGGAAATGTAACTGCCTTTACTGAGATGATAACAATTAACTGACTTGAATAGACCTAGTATAGGGGAAGTTGGCCGATAAAAATGGGAACGGTGAAAGAAAAGAAGAGGAAAAAGCTTGAAATCAAAATATTATTTCAAGCCAACAAGCGTTTATTGAACATTGAACATGTATGCCCAGCTCTGTATTAGATCCTGAGGATACACACAAATACGCAGCGGGAAATACAGGAGCCTCCTTTCAATATGCTCAGCAAGACAGTAAAAGATGCAATGCAGCAGAAACTTAAGAGTACTGACTGAGATCTATAACCTTTTAGGAATGTCTTACCAGGTATAGTGCAAATAGATCAAAATAAAGGAAAATACTGAAGGATTACTCACAGTTCGCTGACCTCAGGTGGAAGAGCACCATCATTGGAAGGAGGTAGGAGATATCGGGTACCAGATCCATCTAAAGTTCTCGAATTTGTGAGGAGAAGAATGGGCTTACAGTGCTGTTGGTGGCAAACCGCTTAGCCTGAGATTCATCCTGATGATTGGCTGCATCAAGGCAGCCTCAGGGTTCACCCGGGGACCACAGCAAACAGGAAGACACCTGTTTTGTAAGGGTGTGACAGCAGCCAAGGGGAGGAACAAGGAAAAGCCACAGGTAGTGCCTGGTATGGAGCCCCATCCACAAGGAAGACAGTCGCAGGAGTGGTGCCAACACATTGGTCCTTCCCAGGCCTCTTAGTCTGCTGGTAGGTGAATCAGTGGGGTATGTTTATGCCAGCGAGACATCCTTGGGCAAGATTATACATTCAGCTAGATCGACAGTGAGGGACACTAGGAGAAAGCCACTCCAATGTAGGAGTAGACACCAGGGGTGGGTAGACTGCTTCTGATTCATGAATAAGAAAACATTAAAAATGAGCCCCCGCCGCCTCACACACGCGTCATGGTGATTCATTTGCTACCACGTATAGTTACATCCTTCGACACCCACCATGGGTACCTGTCAGAGTACAGAGTACAGATATGAGTTGCCCGGTTGCAACCTCTTACTGGTGGTGCCGTGTGTTTGTTTGACTCGTTGCCCCGACTTTGGGAACCCACTCGCTGAGCCTCAGCTATCCCGCTGCGCTCTGACTCTAGCATGTGCGTGCTTCGTCATTTCTGTTTGCCTGACCTGCACCTCTTAACTAGATCCTTCGAGCTGATTGTTGGCTTCCGGCCCAAATTTCCTTTTCCCTGTGTCTTTACTCTTAGTGTTTTTTTTTGTTTGTTTGTTTTTTTAATCTTTTATTTATTATTTATTTTTGGCTGTGTTGGGTCTTCGTTTCTGTGCGAGGGCTTTCTCTAGTTGTGGCGAGCGGGGGCCACTCTTCATCGCGGTGCGCGGGCCTCTCACTGTCGCGGCCTCTCTTGTTGCGGAGCACAGGCTCCAGATGCGCAGGCTCAGTAGTTGTGGCTCACGGGCCTAGTTGCTCCGCGGCATGTGGGATCTTCCCAGACCAGGGCTCGAACCCGTGTCCCCTGCATTGGCAGGCAGATTCTCAACCACTGCGCCACCAGGGAAGCCCACTCTTAGTGTTTTTTGCACTGCCTACCTTGCCCAGTTTTTGAGATCCTTCCCTGCCAAGCACCGTGCAATCCATTCAGCAACTTTGAGAGTGCCATGGACTGAATTATGTCCCCTCCCCCAAGTTCCTGTGTTGAAGTCCCTAACCCTCATGTGATGGTATTTAGGTTTAGATGAGGCCATGAGGGAGGAGAGAGAGGACACAGACAGTAGCCTTCTGAAATCCAGGGAGACAGTTCTCACCAAAAACGTAATCAGCTGACACCTTGATCTAGGACCTCCCAGCCTCCAGAACTGTGAGAAACAAAGTTCCGTTGTTTAAGCCACTCAGTCTATGGTATTTTTTTTATAGCAACCTGAGATGACTAATATAGACAGAAGTTTACAGATGAGGAAAACAAGACTCAGAGAACAAAGCACTTTCAGAATTTAGCTAATTAATCCTCTATTTGAGTAAAAAAAAATTCTTTGCTCTTTTCAGCACACAGTACTGCATTAAAGATTGGCTAGTTTTCCCCACTCGCATGGTAAACATGCCTTTACTGAAGTGGAGATAAGGTTTAAATTATCCATCTTGCTGTGGGTAAGATATTGAGGATGACAACCTTAGACTTCCTATATTAAGATGCCTTTTTTGTATTTTACTTGCATCTCTATCGAGGGCTTATCTTTCCTTTCCATTACACATGGATTTACATAAAGGCACGGGCATCCAAGCTACTTCTAAATCATTAGGCTGTAGGACTTAGTCTGTTGACTTTCCATAACAGAGCACTTAGCTGAACACCAGATACATGTGGCTTCTTCTGGATAATACTTCATTGTGATAGTGCTTCGTCATATTTTGGTGAAATAGGAATATGCATCAGGAAAACAGAAATAAAAATTTGAGTCTCAGTTTCCCCTCAGCCACTTTGAGTGTTTTCTGAAATAAGAGGCATTTCTCTTAAGAGGCCAACATGAGAGGCCCACCAAGCGGTTAGCTTCATGCTTTGGAGAACCATGAGGGAGAGTGGCACCAGCTCCCTGAAAGGCGGGAGGCCTCCATTTATTGGAGGCCAGTCAGGCAGCAACCGTGGACATTAATATGGTCCTGTGTTTTCTGTGCCCTCTAGGTGGCTGAATCTTAGCTTGTCCTGTCACTAAGAGGGTGAAACTATTTCCAAGGAATTATCAGAATCAACTTTGTATCTCCAGGTTTAGACCTGTTGGGAAAATGGCTTGTTTAAAATTTAGTTTTAAGCAAAACTTCAACTATTTTATTTTCCCAGTTCAAAACAAAAATAATGAAACAAATGTCTAATATATTGAATCACAGTAGTTCTTTTAATGTTATTTCATCCGCTGTATATAAAATCCAGTTCATCTCTTGGTTTGAAGCAGCTCTGCTTAGGTCAGCAGTTTGAATCCAGAGCCACAGATTTACAGACATACAAATGGCAGTGGTGACAAAATGATCCCGTTCCTATGTATGTGGCCTGAACCAACACCGCATTGACTCATATTAAGCAGGCCTTTTGAAAGAAGATGAGAATTCCATCCAATAATTTTGTTGTATATTTATAAATGATAGAAGCAAAGTTTACGATGCTAAGATTTAATTTAATGGATCTTGGATTGCGTGTACAGTGAGTTATGGCAAAAAATAGAATTTAACATTTTGCAGTAAAACAGGCATTTATTATGAGAATCACTGATCTGTCCTGGAGACCTGTGCTTATCTTTTTTTGCCATTTGTCAAAATGGGTTTCTCTTTCTGTTTCTTCTATTTACATTATTTTCTTGTTGTTCCTTTCTCTATGGCAGATGGTGTTTGCAGAATCTAAAAATCTCATTGCTGTTCTTTAACATGGAAATTTAGATCTCATCCAGAAAGTCAGGTCTGGGACAGATTACAGATACTCAGCTAGCTGTAGCCTGGGTGTGGTGACCCCGTCCCCTGCCCAGCTGGCATGAGGAGACCTCATCAGAGGAGCCACTTTGTGGAGAACGTGCCACACGGCTCTGCCCTTGAGTCATTGGGAATCAGTGAAACAGGGTTTCTGAAGCTGATGTCTCTTGGGGTGGCGCCTTAGGGAAAACAAAGTTTCGGGTCATTTTCTTTTTAAAGAACAAATGCAATTAATAAAGTATGGAGGCACCAGAGAATTTATCAAGTGGGCAAAATAACAGAAAATTCAATGTGGAACAATGTCCTTCATTTCTTCTATTGCATATGGCTGTGTAGATGTTGATTTCACTTCCAGTCTCAGATTCAGATTATCAGGAATAAGGTTTTAACACCCTAGGTCTGTATCAGGGTTTCTTAACCTTGACACCGTCGACTTGTGGGTCCAGGTCACCCTTTGTCTTGGGGGCTGTCCTGTGCATTGTAGTATGTTTAGCAGCATCTCTGGCCTCTACTAACTAGATGCCAGTAGCACTGATGCCCCCCTCCCACCCCGCCACCTCCCCATCCAGCCAGGACAGCTAAAAATGTCTCCAGAAACTGCCAAATGTCCTCTGGAGGCAAAGTCACCCTCCTCCCCCACTGAGAACCACTGGATATATTTCTTGAATACAAAGACTTAATTATTCATCTTTGCATCTCTGGTTCATAGCAGTGTCTAGCTCTAGCATTTACCCAGCAAATGTCAATTGAATGACTAAACAGAAAGTTGAAACTAGTGTCTTCATGTATGTAACCATATTTTGTGCCTAAATATATTAATATATGTGTTTTCTTAAGAGAGGTCTTTTGATATATTTTTTTCTAGAAAGCTTTTGTTATTATGAGGATAACAATTTTCATGTAATTATTTATTCCTGTGTCTTCACTAGTTATAATTACATCATAAATTCATATTATACTGACATAGTCCTATGCATCTCATAGACATTAATGTCAGTATATTTATCATTCCTTCTGAAGATGCCATGAATCTGGTCTTATTAAAGGGGTATCTTCTGGAAAGGCTGGCGAAAGGATACTGACCCTTTTGATTCTACCTGGCCCTCAGGAGTCCATGACCCAGGAGTACCTGGCATGTGGTGCTGACTTAGTCCCATTCCACTGGGCAGCACGATAGAGTGATGGTTCTGAGTACCTCCTGGGGAATGTGGTGATTCTGAGTCACCTGCCAAAGAAATTAAGGCAGTACATAAAGATGGAAGAAAATCTGTACAAGCCCAGCATAATGCTAAAATGTTTCTCCTCTTAGGGTTAGTACTTTCATCCCGGACATTTAAGAGGCACAAATCGGCAGCGATCAACATGGTAGCTCCTGGTGTAATTAACATTCAGGTAGCACATGCTGTGTGCCGTATAGTGTTCTGAGAACTCTACTCGATTTACTCACTGAAAGCTAACAACAAGGGCACAAGGAAGGTGCTTTTATTATCTCCATTTTACAGGAAAGAAAACTGTGGCACAGAGAAGTTAAGTAATATAATTCATTAATTCCATAAATATCACTGAAGTGCGTCCCGTGTGCTAGGTGCTGTGGATGTGCTACAATGTATTCACACATGGCATTCACCTTGACCTCAAGTAGCTTATATCTCTCTGGTGGAGTTGATAATCAGATATACAAAGTCCCAAGTCAGACACGTTAACTGCCATAAATGAGGATATAATCATGTGCTCTGTTGATTGCCTTGCACCACTGGGCAAGTTATATACCTTCTCCAAACCTGTTTTCTGATCTTTAAAACTGGTACAGTGATAATACCTTATGAGGTTGTTGAAAGTACAATGTCTGCATTTATTTATTTATTTATTTTTAATTTACTTATTTTTCTTATTTATTTATTTTTGGCTGTGTTGGGTCTTCGTTTCTGTGCGAGGGCTTTCTCTAGTTGTGGCAAGCGGGGGCCACTCTTCATTGCAGTGCGCGGGCCTCTCACTATCGTGGCCTCTCTTGTTGCGGAGCACAGGCTCCAGACGCGCAGGCTCAGTAGCTGTGGCGCACAGGCCCAGTTGCTCCGCGGCATGTGGGATCTTCCCAGACCAGGGCTCGAACCCGTGTCCCCTGCATTGGCAGGCAGATTCTCAACCACTGCGCCACCAGGGAAGCCCTGCATTTATTAATTACTTAATAAATGTTATATAGTAGAAGAGTAACAATCGAATGATTTTTTTTTTTCCACTTGGTGTACCAGGGATTTCATGGAGGGGACATTTTAACTAAAGCTGGAAGGATTCGCAACATTTAACCATCTGGTAACAGAGGGGGGAAAACAATCTATTCTTAATGGAGGAAATAATACGATAAAAGTATAGTGCAGGAAAGCTCAGAAAATAGGAAGAGCTCAGAGTTTAGTTTCTTTGTGGCATGAAAGAGTGTAGGAGAAGAAAAGGTAAAAAGAGTAGGTTGAGGCCGTATCATTATATTAGCCTCAGGTTAAGGAATTTGGAACTTTTCGTTAGGCAATGTGGAACCACGGATAGCTTTTGAACAGAAGAGTGACAGTGCTTTGGGAAGATTTGTCTGCTGTTGACCTGCAGGATGGATCTGAGTGGAGGAGCGTAGTGTCCAGGGGCGTAATCAGAAGCCCGACGCACTGGAGACCATGGAAGGGGCTGGTGAGGCCTCATCTCTGCTCGTGGCCTTGGGAGTGGCTGAGGAGGGAGACAGAAGGGTCCTTCAGATGACAGAGCTGACTGGGTCTGGCAGAGATGGAGGAGGGAGTTGTCACAAGTCAAAAGGATCAAGGAAAGTTTTTAGATACTGGGAATGAGTACCTGGAAGGATTGGGCAGTGATCATGAAGATCCAGAAAACTCCAACATAAGCTGTAGGGGTCGCTCACGAGTTTACCTTTTGACCTCTTGAGTTCAAGGTGCCATCTGTTTGGGGATGTGCAAGAAACAGATCTCCTTTCAAGGACCGAAACCTGAGCTGGAGATAGAAATGTAGAGGTTGTCTAGGCTGCTGTAGTCGTAAGAACCGAAGAACCGGTGAAAGGATAAAAGCTCTAGTTTCCATGGAAAGGGTGGCGTGGAGTAACCAGTGACCATGCCTGAGGAGAAGAGAGAGGTCGGGGGGGATATCAGATGAAAACCAAGGGAGAGGCCCCAAGAAGCCCAGGTGGAGGGGGAATCCAGAAAACATGGTTGGTTAATGGATTCAGATATTATAGAGAGTCTGGGGAGGAGGAGGAGAAGGACCAACTGGGCTGGTCATGCATTTGATAAGGAGGATGAAATTTACTTTGACATCAAATGGCAGAAATGCGTGGCAAGTGAGGAAGGAGTGTTGGGGTGCAGAGGCTGAGTGGTTACATGGAACAGGGTGCAATTCAAACACCCACATTGGACTTCCAGCGTCAGGGGGTCAGTCCTTGAAAGGAGCACGTGCATGTGAGCGAGTGAGCGCACGTGCGTGTGTGTGTAGGAGAAGCATATGGTGAGTGGAAGCGCCCATACCCCACTTCAGTCCTAGTCAGTTATTTCCGTGTGGAAATGTTAGCCCCGTGTTGCCAGTGGTTTTGCTTTTTCAAAAGAAACAGACAATCCAGGGGTTTTTTGATGTGAAATTTGCACATTTTAAAATGTTGGCCCAAATTTTTAAAAACTCTGTCCAAACTGAACAAGGCAAGTCTGCAGATGGGACATAGCCCTTGAGGCTGCAATTTGCTATTCTGGTATAGATCATGGGTTCTTGATGGTTCTTCATGGAGAGGAAGAGAAAGAGAGTCTGGCTTATCACAAGCACTAGATAAATATTTGTTGAATGAGAAACAAGGTTGTGGGGAGATTATTTTTAGATAGGAGGAAATGTAGGGCTCTAATTTAATGTAGCTGTGACAGAGTGGCTGTCATGGAGATGTATGGCAGCTAAGAGAATGCTGGTAAATTAAACCATGAGACACTTCTGTTCAGAAAATATTTTATTCCCCTGTCAATATTGGCGTCTCGTTACCTATTAATACGATTGTCTTCACACCACTGGTAATTGACAGTGGCAGTAGAACAAAGATAAATTTGCAATATTATTATCACTATATTAGCACCATTGGTGGTTAGTAATTATTAGAACAAGAGTAACACCACTAAATCATTAGGTAAGCATGCCTTATCTGTCTTTTGTAATATATGAAAAAGTAGTCAAATTTTTCTGCTTGAGTTAAAGTCAGAGTGTGGACTTTACATGAGAAACAGATACACAGGGCGGTAGAGATGTATAAGAGCAGATGCATAGGAAGTGTTTCCATTCATGGTAGTTTTTTTAAACCTTCTGCAAGCTGTTAACTTATCAATCTCAGTCTTCTCCTAGGTACATCTTTCTGCTCATACTCAAATAGAATTGAAACCACAAAGAGTGTGCAGTGCCGACGTACAGACTGGTCGATTACTAACAGTACTTTGTGACTCTACCAATTTGGGAAATTGTAGGAAGGCCTGTGTAAGGACTTGCCTGTTAGTATTTCCCCCGTAAGATGCAAGAACTGTATCAGGATATCTCACTTCAAGGTAAGTATTTGACAGATGAGAAAACTGAGTCTCAGAAAGGTCAGGTAACTTGCTTAAGGTCACACCCTTAGTAAGTTATACAGCTGGAATCAAATACAGGCTGACTCCAATGCCTGTTTCTTGAAGGCAGCTTTAGCCAAATTAAGTTCTGAGTGACTTGTTCCGTTGAGTTTCATGAATAGAACTCCTATTTTCTATTGTTCTAGAAACGACAGTCCTTCTTTTGCTCTGGTCTTTGGGGACAGCTACGGTTTTCCATTTTTCTAAAGGAAATTGCAGAAGTAACACTTTGAACTCAAGACCAGTGATTTCCAAGGGGAAGCTGATGGTTGCAGAACCAGGCCTACATTGTAATTCTGGAGGCTATGGGACTTTTCATTTCTTATCTCTCTTGTCTTTTTATTCTGAAAGCATTTTGTTAAATTACCATTTCCTTGTTGGGCCTGGCCATGTGTGAAATCCCAGAAGGAGAAGTTAAGCATCTTTGCCCCATCCTTTTTCTCTTTATAGTCAAAGTTCTTACATGGTTCATATTTTTTCACAATATATGCAACTAGGAAGGGGATTTTTAAGACTGTAAATAATTAACCTATCCTTTTATGAAGGCTTCAGAAAGATGCCTACAGTTGTGACAGGCATGGGGCCCCATGGAAAGCATTAGTATGCTTTACTCTTTTCTCCAGAAGCTCAAATGTATCTCTGCTCTTTGTCATAGTAGAAAAGAAGCATCTAGTGTTTTGTCTTTTTTTTTTTTTCTACAGCAGGTTCTTATTAGTCATCAATTTTATACACATCAGTTTATACATGTCAATCCCAATCGCCCAATTCAGCACACCACCATTCCCACCCCCCCCCGGGGTTTTCCCCCCTTGGTGTCCATACGTTTCTTCTCTACATCTGTGTCTCAACTTCTGCCCTGCAAACCGGTTCATCTGTACCATTTTCTAGGTTCCACATATATGCGTTAAAATACGATATTTGTTTTTCCCTTTCTGACTTACTTCACTCTGTATGACAGTCTCTAGATCCATCCACGTCTCAACAAATGACTCAATTTCGTTCCTTTTTATGGCTGAGTAATATTCCATTGTATATATGTGCCACATCTTCTTTATCCATTCGTCTGTTGATGGGCATTTAGGTTGCTTCCATGACCTGGCTATTGTAAATAGTGCTGCAATGAACATTGGGGTGCATGTGTCTTCTTGAATTATGGTTTTCTCTGGGTATATGCCCAGTAGTGGGATTGCTGAATCATCTGGTAATTCTATTTTCAGTCTTTTAAAGAACCTCCATACTGTTCTCCATAGTGGCTCTGTCAATTTACATTCCCACCAGCAGTGCAAGAGGGTTCCCTTTTCTCCACACCCTCTCCAGCATTTGTTGTTTGTAGATTTTCTGATGATGCCCATTCTAACTGGTGTGAGGTGATACCTCATTGTAGTTTTGATTTGCATTTCTCTAATTATTAGTGATGTTGAGCAGCTTTTCATGTGCTTCTTGGCCATCTGTATGTCTTCTTTAGAGAGATGTCTATTTAGGTCTTCTGCCCATTTTTCGGATTGGGTTGTTTGTTTCTTTAATATTGAGCTGCATGAGCTGTTTATATATTTTGGAGATTAATCCTTTGTCCGTTGATTCATTTGCAAATATTTTCTCCCATTCTGAGGGTTGTCTTTTCGTCTTGTTTATGGTTTCCTTTGCTGTGCAAAAGCTTTGAAGTTTCATTAGGTCCCATTTGTTTATTTTTGTTTTTATTTCCAGTACTCTAGGAGGTGGATCAAAAAAGATCTTGCTGTGATTTAGGTCAAAGAGTGTTCTTCCTATGTTTTCCTCTAAGAATTTTATAGTGTCTGGTATTACATTTAGGTCTCGAATCCATTTTGAGTTTATTTTTGTGTCTGGTGTTAGGGAGTGTTCTAATTTCCTTCTTTTACATGTAGCTGTCCAGTTTTCCCAGCACCACTTATTAAAGAGACTGTCTTTTCTCCATTGTATATCTTTGCCTCCTTTGTCATAGATTGGTTGACCATAGGTGCGTGGGTTTATCTCTGGGCTTTCTATCTTGTTCCATTGATCTATGTTTCTGTTTTTGTGCCAGTACCATATTGTCTTGATTACTGTAGCTTTGTGGTATAGTCTGAAGTCAGGGAGTCTGATTCCTCCAGCTCCGTTTTTTTCCCTCAAGACTGCTTTGGCTACTCCGGGTATTTTGTGTTTCCATACAATTGTGAAATTTGTTGTTCTAGTTCTGTAAAAAATGCCCGTGGTAGTTTGATAGGGATTGCATTGAATCTGTAGATTGCTTGGGGTAGTAAAGTCATTTTCACAATGTTGATTCTTCCAATCCAATACCATGGTATATCTCTCCATCTGTTGGTATCATCTTTAAGTTCTTTCATCAGTGTCTTACAGTTTTCTGCCTACAGGTCTTTTGTCTCCCTAGGTAGGTTTATTCCTAGGTATTTTATTCTTTGTGTTGCAGTGGTAAATGGGAGTGTTTCCTTAATTTCTCTTTCAGATTTTTCATCATTAATATGTAGGAATGCAAGAGATTTCTGTGCATTAATTTTGTATCCTGCAACTTTACCAAACTCATTGATTAGCTCTAGCAGTTTTCTGGTGGCATCTTTAGGATTCTCTATGTATAGTACTATGTCATCTCCAAACAGTGACAGTTTTACCTCTTCTTTTCCAATTTGTATTCCTTTTATTTCTTTTCCTTCTCTGATTGCCGTGGTTAGGACTTACAAACCTATGTTGAATAATAGTGGTGAGAGTGGACATCCTTGTCTTGTTCCTCATCTTAGAGGAAATGCTTTCAGTTTTTCACCATTGACAGTGATGTTTGCTGTGGGTTTCTCGTATATGGCCTTTGTTATGTTGAGGTAGGTTCCCTCTATGCCCACTTTCTGGAGAGTTTTTATCATAAATGGGTGTTGAATTTTGTCAAAAGCTTTTCCTGCATCTATTGAGATGATCATACGGTTTTTATCCTTCAATTTGTTAATATGATGTGTCACATTGATTGATTTGCATATATTGACGAATCCTTGCATCCCTGGGATAAATCTCACTTGATCATGGTGTATGATCCTTTTAATGTGTTGTTGGATTCTGTTTGCTAGTATTTTGTTGAGGATTTTTGCATCTATATTCATCAGTGATATTGGTCTGTAATTTTCTTTTTTTGTAGTATCTTTGTCTGGTTTTGGTATCAGGGTGATGGTGGCCTCATAGAATGAGTTTGGGAGTGTTCCTTCCTCTGCAATTTTTTGGAAGGGTTTGAGAAGGATGGGTGTTAGCTCTTCTCTAAATGTTTGATAGAATTCACCTGTGAAGCCATCTGGTCCTGGACTTTTGTTTGTTGGAAGATTTTTAATCACAGTTTCAATTTCATGACTTGTGATTGGTCTGTTGATATTTTCTGTTTCTTCCTGGTTCAGTCTTGGAAGGTTATACCTTTCTAAGAATTTGTCCATTTCTTCCAGGTTGTCCATTTTATTGGCATAGAGTTGCTTGTAGTAGTCTCTTAGGATGCTTTGTATTTCTGTGGTGTCTGTTGTAACTTCTCCTTTTTCATGTCTAATTTTATTGATTTGAGTCCTCTCCCTCTTTTTCTTGATGAGTCTGGCTAATGGTTTATCAATTTTGTTTATCTTCTTAAAGAACCAGCTTTTAGTTTTCTTGATCTTTGCTATTGTTTTCTTTGTTTCTATTTCATTTATTTCTGCTCTGATCTTTATGATTTCTTTCCTTCTGCGAACTTTGGGTTTTGTTTGTTCTTCTTTCTCTAGTTCCTTTAGGTGCAAGGTTAGATTTTTTATTTGAGATATTTCTTGTTTCTTGAGGTAGGCTTGTATAGCTATAAAGTTCCCTCTTAGAATTGCTTTTGCTGCATCCCATAGGTTTTGGATCGTCGTGTTTTCTTTGTCATTTGTCTCTAGGTATTTTTTGATTTCCTCTTTGATTTCTTCAGTGATCTCTTGGTTATTTAGTAACGTATTGTTTACCTTCCATGTGTTTGTGTTTTTTACGTTTTTTCCCCTGTAATTCATTTCTAATCTCATAGCGTTGTGGTCAGAAAACATGCTTGATATGACTTCAGTTTTCTTAAATTTCCTGAGGCTTGATTTGTGACCCAAGATGTGATCTATCCTGGAGAATGTTCCATGCACAGTTGAGAAGAAACTGTAATCTGCTCTTTTTGGATGGAATGTCGTATAAATATCAATTAAGTCTATCTGGTCTATTGTGTCATTTAAAGCTTCTGTTTCCTTATTTATTTTCATCTTGGATGATCTGTCCATTGGTGGGAGGTGTTAAAGTCCCCCACTATTACTGTGTTACTGTCGATTTCCTCTTTTATAGCTGTTAGCAGTTGCCTTATGTATTGAGGTGCTCCTATGTTGGGTGCATATATATTTATAATTGTTGTATCTTCTTCTTGGATTGATCCCTTGATCATTATGTAGTGTCCTTCCTTGTCTCTTGTAACATTCTTTATTTTAAAGTCTATTTTATCTGATATGAGTATAGCTACTCCAGCTTTCTTTTGATTTCCGTTTGCATGGAATATCTTTTTCCATCCCCTCACTTTCAGTCTGTATTTGTCCCCAGGTCTGAAGTGGGTCTCTTGTAGACAGCATATAGATGGGTCTTGTTTTTGTATCCATTCAGCAAGCCTGTGTCTTTTGGTTGAAGCATTTAATCCATTCACGTTTAAGGTAATTATCGATATGTATGTTCCTATGACCATTTTCTTAATTGTTTTGGGTTTGCTTCTGTAGGTCCTTTTCTTCTCTTGTGTTTCCCACTTAGAGAAGTTCCTTTAGCATTTGTTGTAGAGCTGGTTTGGTGGTGCTGAATTCTCTTAGCTATTGCTTGTCTGTAAAGATTTTGATTTCTCCATCGAATCTGAATGAGATTCTTGCTGGGTAGAGTAATCTTGGTTGTAGGTTCTTCCCTTTCATCACTTAAAATATATCATGCCACTCCCTTCTGGCTTGTAGAGTTTCTGCTGAGAAATCAGCTGTTAACCTTATGGGAGTTCCCTTGTATGTTATTTGTTATTTTTCCCTTGCTGCTTTCAATAATTTTTCTTTGTCTCTAATTTTTTGCCAGTTGGATTACTGTGTCTCGGCATGTTTCTCCTTGGGTTTATCCTGTATGGGACTCACTGTGCTTCCTGGACTTGGGTGGCTATTTCCTTTCTCATATTAGGGAAGTTTTCGACTATAATCTCTTCAAATATTTTCTCTGGTCCTTCCTCTCTCTCTTCTCCTTCTGGGACCCCTACAATGCGAATGTTGTTGCGTTTAATGTTGTCCCAGAGGTCTCTTAGGCTGTCTTCTTTTCTTTTCATTCTTTTTTCTTTATTCTCTTCCGCAGCAGTGAATTCCACCATTCTGTCTTCCAGGTCACTTATCCGTTCTTCTGCCTCAGTTATTCTGCTATTGATTCCTTCTAGTGGAGTTTTCATTTCAGTTATTGTATTGGTCATCTCTGTTTGTTTGTTCTTTAATTCTTCTAAGTCTTTGTTCAACATTTTTTGCAACTTCTCGATCTTTGCCTCCAATCTTTTTCCGAGGTTTTGGATCATCTTCACTATCATTATTGTGAATTCTTTTTCTGGAAGGTTGCCTATCTCCACTTCATTTATTTGTTTTTCTGGGGTTGTATCTTGTTCCTTCGTCTGGTACATGCCCTCTGCCTTTTCATCTTGTCTATCTTTCTGTGAATGTGGTTTTTGTTCCACAGGCTGCAGGACTGTAGTTCTTCTTGCCTCTGCTGTCTGCCCTCTGGTGGATGAGGCTGTCTAAGAGGCTTGTGCAAGTTTCCTGATGGGAGGGACTGGTGGTGGGTAGAGCTGGCTGTTGCTCTGGTGGGCAGAGCTCAGTAAAGCTTTAATCCGCTTGACTGTTGATGGGTGGGGCTGGGTTCCCTCCCTGTTGGTTGTTTGGCCTGAGGCAACCCAACACTGGAGCCTAAGTGGGCTCTTTGGTGGGGCTAATGACAGACTCTGGGAGGGTTCTCGTCAAGGAGTACTTCCCAGAACTTCTGCTGCCAGTGTCCTTGTCCACACTGTGAGCCACAGCCACCCCCCGCCTCTGCAGGAGACCCTCCAACACTAGCAGGTAGGTCTGGTTCCGTCTCCCCTGGGGTCACTGCTCCTTCCCCTGGGTCCCGATGTGCACACTACTTTGTGTGTGCCCTCCAAGAGTGGAGTTTCTGTTCCCCCCAGTCCTGTTGAAGTCCTGCAATCAATTCCCACTAGGCTTCAAAGTCTGATTCTGTAGGAATTCCTCCTCCTGTTTCCGGACCCCCAGGTTGGGAAGCCTGACATGGGGCTCAGAACCTTCACTCCAGTGGATGGACTTCCGTGGTATAAGTGTTCTCCAGTCTGTGAGTCACCCACCCAGCAGTTAAGGGATTTGATTTTACTGTGATTGCACCCCTCCTACCATCTCATTGTGGCTTCTCCTTTGTCTTTGGATGTGGGGTATCTTTTTTGGTGAGTTCCAGTGTCTTCCTGTCGATGATTGTCCAGCAGCTAGCTGTGATTCTGGTGTTCTTGCAAGAGGGAGTAAGAGCGTGTCCTTCTGTTCCGCCATCTTGGTTCCTCTCACTAGGGTTTTGTCTTTTAACTAAATGTATGTGTGTTTTTGAATGCAAAGATAGAAATATTTAAATATGTAACATATGAGTATATTCACGTATATCCAAAAGTAAACCTATGTATGTATCCCTTCAGATGGATGTTAATGAGATAATAAATATTAATACACTTTATAGGTATACAACTTCATAGGACTCTATTTTTTTAGGCAAAAATATGCTCCTCTGTAACCACACCACGTAGACTAAACATCTGTTTTAAAGTGTGTTAAAATCCAGCAACTCAATGTCAGTTGGATCTGGCTTAATGTATGGCTTGCTTGAATATGGCTCTCACTGGGGGAGGAGAGCTTTCTGATATCATCCAAACCTCCAGAGTACCATTCAAAGCAGCTGGTATTCTATATATTACAGAATTATGAAGCACACAGTGTAGTTTAGAATACTTAAGAGGCACTAGGGGCCCACTTCTCAAAATATTTACAGCCTTTTATTCTTCTAAAAACAATAATTTGCATGCCTAAAATGATATGTGTACCTTTGGCATGCAAATTTCATTTGGCTTCTTTTTTCTGGTGAAAGTTGCTCTGAAAATATCAATGTTTAGCAGTGAAAAGGCCAGAGGGAGCTGTAGTTGGCAAGAAGGGAGGTCTTAAATGTTTTCCTCAAATTTTGAGTATTCACGGGGAAACAGGGAAGGTCTGAGTGAATGATCTCCTGCTGAGAATCAGGCATAGCATTTGAGGAGAGGCTGGAAAAACGATGGCAGCCTTTGCATTGAAAGGGATGAACAGGCCTAAGCACCTACCCAATAGGCCATCTCTGGCGACTCTTACTTAGAAAAACATTGGGAAATTGTTTCTTCTGTGTAGATTCCACAGCATGGTGTTAACGCAAGGCTTCATGCCAAAGATTGGTAAAGTGACCCTTCTTAGAGCTCAGTGAATCTGATCATGCAGTGGGCTCCTCATGTCCACTTCTGCCTTTCCAACTGTCGTGTGCCCTTTAGGACCTCATGCAGTCAGCTATTAAGTCGGCAAGCATGAGGGGCGCCTCTGTGTGACAAGTGCTATGCTGAACAGTGGGAATATAAAAATGAACGTCGCAATATTGTCCCTTCAAGACTCAATTGTTGAAGAGTGAGACTAAAGACATACAATCTAATCGGTGTGTCGAGGTGTCCATGGCATGGTAGGAAAAGCAAGGATGGGAATAATGAGGGCGCCAAGTAGGCAGTGTTCAACTCTAACTTAGGTGGCAGTAGCTACCAGGAAGGGCATTGCAATGGAGATGATGCCTGAGGCAGACGGTGCAGGGAAACGATTCCAGAAAGAGGCTGGGAGCAGGAAAGGCGTGGGAGGGCTTTGAGACATGGGAAGGGAAGGACATGCTCTAACATTTTGTTTGTTTGTTTAATAACTCTTTTAATAAAGCACTTTGGAGCGTTCCTAAACAACTTTATTTCTTCTGAAAGGTCTGTGCCTATAAGAGATCTGGGGCTTGGCCTTTGCTCTTTACTGAAAATGTCCCAGGTGGTAGTCCTGCCATCTTGGTTGAAGGGTACCCCTCCCAGGGGTCAAGTTGGGGGGGGGGGGACTGAATATCTTGGATGAGTGTCACATGATTTATACCCAAAATAGAACTGGTAGCAGAGTATTTAATCTGGCTTCAATTCCATTCTGAATGAGATGATAAAAAAAAAAAAACCACACTCTGATAGCAGATTAAGAGTGAACAAGCTCCTTTTAGAGCTCAAGCTTAATATGCCCCTTTTGTTTATGGGACTGTACTACTAAAAATATGTTAGAAAGATGAATAAATTACCAGATCAAAGTATTAATTAACTATACATATATATTCAAGTGGTATTAAAATATTAAATGTGTACAGAGTACTTATGTAATATTACTACATAAAAAGACAAGAAAATGGGCCATAATCTTAGTGAGCAGAGTACAAAGGACAATTTTTTTATGGTTTTCTGTGTGTATGCAAAACTGTATATAATGAAGCTACATTTATTTTATAAACAGAAAAAAATGCTTTTTCCTATTGGGAATACATCGTGGAAGTAGCAAATTAAACAGAGTTCTCCCTCATGAAAGGACAGTAGGGCTGCTTCTAAACCATCCCTAGAAAGCAATCTACTATCATCAGGCTGGCCTGAAAGTCATGTGCTGAAGATGATGCATTTTCCACTGTATTCTGTTCATTCAACAACACAAGATCACCTACTGTATGCTGATACAAAGACATAAAAGATAAGTTTGTCCATGGCCTCAAAGGGGCTCTAGTCTAGTTCAGGAAAGAGACACAGAGACAAAAAAAGCAAAGACACCTAACAGGTCTAATAATGGAAGTCAGATCAGGTTACAAAGAGAAAGTTGTTAGTTAAAATGGAAACCTTGCCTAGCTTATCCCTAACTGCCTTAGATCTGAAAGCCTTTGCTTCAGACTTCCTGCTAGATTTCTCTTCTTCCATCACCACCATAGTTAAATGCTCTCTTGAGTGCCACATGCATTTCTGCCATGATGTAAACTCCCTGAGAGCCACATTATGTCATATTCATATTTATATGCCCCATAATGCCTTGAACATAGTAGAAATTCAATAGATATTTATGGAACAAGTGAATGGTCCAGTATTCTGTGAGGCTACGTACACAGTAGTAATAGAAAGTATTTCATTTCAGGCTCAAGCAAACTGTTTGTTTCATAAATCTGACAACTGCAGTAGTGAAGGAAAGTGGCTACATCTGATCTCAGCAAGTATTGATTGATTGATTGATTGATGCTTCTTCCAGTTGCCATGTGGCAAGGGAAGAGGTTTCTTCATAAAGCTAGTGGCCTCTTGACATGAACCACAGTGGTTTTTTTTTTTTTTTTTCTTACTAAATAGTCTTTTCTCTCAGCTAAGGTCATGCTACCTGGTATGCAGGAAAAAAGTCACTCTTAGAAATATAGAAAGACAGAAAGTTCTCTTTTTTTAAACCATGTTGTATGGTTTGTAGAAAGATGCTACCCAGAAAACAATCATTTGTGAAGGGGTTGGTTGAATCATTGTAACCTCCGGGGAGCCTGGTTTTTGTGTGCTGCCCAGGAACTGCCAGGGTAACAGCATCCCTGCTGCAGGTTCACAGAGCCTGACACCCCTGTTGTGAGTGTTATCATTCAATTTTCACACAGCAAGAGTGACAAGAGCTCATTGTTTGGCCCCCGTTTGTGTCCTTCCAATCCCATGAAGTTGACTGTTTTGCATAATAATCTGAATGGCTAATTGAAGCTCAAATAATCGCGTTTCTAAATCTGTAACTAAGATGTGCCAGAAAGGTTGGTTCCATATGGTGAAAAGAAAAGACATTTCAGTGAGAAGAAATCTATCCAAAATTTTGCTTTAGTTAAAAAAAAAAAGCAACTTATTTTTTGGAAGACCCACTATTTCGATTGCATATTACATTAAGATGTAAGGGTGTGTACCTAATTATGTGAACACACACGGACACGCATGAACACATCTCTTTAATGGAATAAGCCAAACCATTTTGAGCTCTGGACAGTTAGAAACTTGAGTTCTAGATACTTCAGTGGAAGGTAATGTCATATGGAATTGAACTGATACTGTGGTACATTTTGGAGAATAAACCAGATGGTTTCTTCCATTGAAATAATGCTGGAAATTTGAGTGTGCTGGGCAAAGGGGCATGAAGAAACTTTAGGAGTTGATACATATGCTCACTATCTTGAATGGGAAGATGGTTTCATGGGGGCACGCATATGTCAAAACTTAGCAAATTGTGTTCTTTAAACAGGTGCAGTTATTGTGTGTTAGTTATACTTCCATAATTAAAAGTCAATTTTAGTGTGCTGGATTAGAGAGCCCCCATACAGGTCTCTCACGAAGAGTCATGTGAGACAACTGAGACAAATGCCAGTGTGCTTCACCTGGCAAATGCCTACATGTATCATTCCTGCAACCATCCATCACTCCTTCTAGGATACAGGAAGATAAAAAACAGTGGATGAGTTTTGTGATAAACATGGGTATGCCCCTTCAGTATCCCGGACCAATCACCGCTTGCCTGGACCTGTCTCTGGCCTGGAGGGAAGAAGCAGCATGTCCCATCACTGATGACATTAGGAACTTGGTTATAATCCAGAATCTGGATTTAGGACTGTGACACCAGAAAGTTACAGTTACCCCTTGGGACCCTTTCATCCTACATGGTCAATCTGATGTCTTAATACATTGAAATGTCAGATTCACCTACTTTTATCTGACTCCTCCGTACATTCTGTTTTTGCTACTCACTACAAGCAATGCAGACAAAACTGTAGGAACAGGGCCAGAAAGAAAGAGTTTACAAATTCCAAGTGAATCTTATCCAAGGGCAACTGCTTTTGTGTGAAGGAGCCTTCTAACAGTAAAAGACAACCTTATGTTTATGAATCTCAGTCCTACTCTTCCCAACCCGAGGAGCTGCAACATATCTCCAACTTCTCTCTGGAGCTTGGAGAGGGGCTTTCCAGACGTGTGCCCGTCGGGCCCAGGAGCTGAGGCTGGGATTAGAGTTTAAGAGGACTGGAATATAAGTTGCTGGACTCGAGGGCATCGTGGGTGAGAAGAGGTCCTAAGAAAGGGAGGCAGCTAGGAGGAGGTAGGATGTCAATTGGTGTGTCCTTCCCCGTAATTCCCAGAGTCATGGTGGAGACTTTCTTTCTTTCCCACTTACTCCCACACATCCCGAGGCAGGTGTACTCTCACACATGAGTAAGGAGAAAGAGGGAAACCAGACGAGTTGAGGAGACCAGGAGCATGGGGCTTGTATGGGGAGAACAGAAGGGATGTGGAAGCAGCAGCGTCTCCAAATCCATGGGAGGTGGGGTATGGGGGTTAGGGTGGCCTCTGGACCCACTGAGGGTGAGTAAGAATTTCAATGCTTTCAGGTGGAGAAATTAAGTACACATATGGTTTTTCCATATCCCTTCCTTTACCTCCATTATTTCTTATTCTCTTGCCTGAAAACTATTTGTTTCATTTCTAATTAGAATCAACATTTCAAGTTCAGACTGATTTTTTAGAAATGAATGTTTGACAAACTAGCATCCCAATGTCCAGATGTTAAAATGAACTTTAAAATTAAACCAGGATCCTATCTACATTTCTGAACATCTAGAAACAAAGCACAGTTTTTCTTTATAGGTTGGACTATCCTGTTATAATTAACGTTCATCCATACTAAATGAGCTTTAAGAAAACAGGCTTTCCTTACCTCGGTTCAATTTCATTTTTCGGCTTTAATGATTTGCGGTAGCTCCTGGTCCTCTTTGTTAGCCATGCACAAATGTAAATGGTAATGAGCCTTTTGTGTCTATGTGTGAAATTCAAAATCCATCTCTAGTCTATTAACTCTGTAAAGAAAGTTACACCGTAGGAGGCCATAGTAGTCCGAACAAAAAGGCTTCTATTGTACAAAACCAATTTCCATGTAATCAAGTTGGGCGATAGTGTTTTCTCTTGAATGATATTTGTGCAGCGGTAGAGGTGTCTGACCTATCCACTGGACAGAGGAGTTCTATCACTTAGTGGGTGTAAAGATCAAAGGAAAGATGTTTCCGGAATGGCTCGGGTGAAGTGGCAGTGCTTCATAATAGTGTTGTTGTCCTAGCCACCTTGATTACTATTTTTGTCAGAGTAAAACCTGGTGAGGCTTGTGCATCGTTTACCTAATTTATTTAGGAAGCAGCAAGTGATTTCTGTAAATTAAAATGTACCTCATTTTGGTTTTAGGATTTTCCTTTTCTTTAAATGTACTAATAGTAATGATCAGCTAATGCCATGTCACATGGCTAACTACAGTGCCTGACACATAGTAGGAATTCAGTGAATATGTATTAATGAATGAATGGATGAACCAAATTTCTCTTAAGCAACGGTTCCAAAGAGTATGACTTAATCATACCATCCTACTCTGGAAAGCTTTTTTCACTTTTGTCTAAAATGTGTATTTCCTATCCTTTTCTGGTAATGCAAAACAAACATCAATGCATGATCTTATAGAATTACTTTTTGTTTCAGTAGATGCCTTCGTAAGATTAGGAATACAATTTTTAACATAGGCTGTTGTTCAATGATTTTTATACCCCTGACAGCATTTTAGCTCAGTGAAGAAACTCAGCGATCCTACAAGTACCCTCCTCCACCGCCACCCCTCAGGTGGTTCCGCAGAAACCTCTGAAGGGTCCAAACAGCAACCTGATTGTAATAGAAGTGATGCTTCAAAGCTCACATGGGATTGTCCCAGGATCCAGTTCAAGAGCCTGAGCGCTGCATTTAAGAAATGGCACCACACTGATACGCCGCGGGGCCCTGCGTTATAAATCGATGCTGATACAATCCGGCAAGTCTGTAATCAGTTTGAGATCATGCTCCAGTATGTTCTACAGCAGACAGATTGCAATTTTCACTTTAGTTCTCTAGTAAAACAGACGATGGTTGGGAAAGTTACCCTGCAGTATGCTTGTTAATAGCTTGGGGAAAAAAGGTAATATATTTTGTTCATTTAGTTGCTCCAAAATAGAAAAAAGTAGATTTTTTAGTCTCTCCCTTTTCTAGACACCCACTTGTTTTCACACAACCTCATGTTTTACATGGATGTGTTTATATGTGTTTCCCTCCTCCACCGCAGGTGACACATGCCTCCGGAGAAGGGTCTCTCCAGATGTTTTACATCTTTGTATCCCTGGAGCCAGGCACAACATCTAGTATGTTTCAGAATGAAGTAATAGAAGTACACCCTTTTTTTTTTTTTTTTTTTTTTTTTTTTTAAATTAATTTATTTATTTATGGCTGTGTTGGGTCTTCGTTTCTGTGCGAGGGCTTTCTCCAGTTGCGGCGAGCGGGGGCCACTCCTCATCGCGGTGCGCGGGCCTCTCACTGTCGCGGCCTCTCTTGTTGCGGAGCACGGGCTCCAGACGCGCAGGCTCAGTAGTTGTGGCTCGCGGGCTCCAGACGCGCAGGCTCAGTAGTTGTGGCTCACGGGCCCAGCTGCTCCGCGGCATGTGGGATCTTCCCGGACCGGGGCTCGAACCCGTGTCCCCTGCATTGGCAGGCAGATTCTCAACCGCTGCGCCACCCGGGAAGCCCAGAAGTACACCTTTTAAAGTTTAAAAAAATGAGTCTCCGGCGTTGACTCAAGAACACATGTTCTAATATCATCTATTTGTACGTAGATCTACACCCACAAACTTGAAAGTAAATATGAACTCCTTCATACGAAGCTGTTATACAGAAGACCAAACGAAATGTACAGTAAATGCTGCCAATTTATGTCATCAATCCAAGTGGTCCTAACAGCTATAATTTAACATGATGGGTGATGTTGTTTTGCTGAAACTGGCTTCATGCTTAAGAATTAAAAAAAAAAAAACTCTGCTCGAGCAGTTTTTTTTCAGTTGTCAATTTGAGTCTTACAGTTTTGCGTATGATGCACCATTGTTTGATTTGTTATTATCGTTTTGGTTATTTTTCCTTTTAACAGTGAGCATGAATTTAAATCACCATTTGTTTTGAAAAGCTGATTAATGTAATAGAGCACCTCAAAATACAATGTTAATTTTTTCAAAATACTATATGTGGAAATTCTTCAGGGCTTATTTACTTCCATACCTACTTTAGATGCCATATATAAAGTCGGTCTATCTGGTCACAACATGAATATGGTCCTCGCGGCCACAGCAAGGTTTCTGCATTCCTCGTGGCTACACCCCCTTTGTGAGGTTTCAATTATCCCACTCATTTTCTCTGGGAAAACTTTGAATAATTTTATTTATATGTTAACTCTTGGTTATAAGGAGTCATCCAGGTGAAGCAGACTTTTAAAATTTTCATAGGATTTGCAAAACCAGAAATCATACCTTCCGCCCTCCCTGCCCCAGAGTTTAAGAAACGCTACATTAAATGTACTTTATATGGGTGAATAAATGAAAAACCATCAATGTGGCCTGATTTAGAAGATTCTTTAAGTAATTGTTTGCATATTTGCTTATATGTCTGATTTGCTTATATTTTTGCTATTTTTCCTCTAATGTGATGGAAATAAAGTTACTGGATTTTTTAAAACAAGTTCATATTTCTTTGGCAGATTTCTGAAAAATAGTAGAAGTATTTACCTATATTAAACTTTGGGAGACTTTCAAACCTCCTAACTGTTTCTCCAATAGTATCACATTGTCCCCAACCCAAACTTTCCCAGGAGTTAAGAAATTCCTAAAATTGAGAACTATTAGATTGCCTTAACTCTTTGGTACTATTGGAGTTTAAATCCAGTGACTTAAAAAAAACAAAACAAAACTGCTTGAAATAAAATCCTAACTCCTTAGGGTTTAAATACTAGTGATAGAGCATGTAGTCTCACTCCAGGATACCAACCTTTTAAAAAATAATTAGGCACTAGCAGAATTGAGCTTGATGCAACAGAGAAAAGGATGTATGCTGTTAAATGCTATTTAAAAAAAAAAATCGTCCCACTGTGATTATTCCTCAGTTTATTTAATAGTTAGGGACTTTGAATAAAATAATAATAATGGCAACAAAACTTACATTTATATACGTAGAGGTAAGAAGTATAACTCCATGGTGTGCTTTAACACACGTTATCTCATTCAGTGTTCACAAAACGCTCTGCATTGAGAGTTATTTCCATTTTAAATTATAAGAGAGTTTAGGCTTCGTGAGGACTGTGGCTTATCCAAGGGCTCTCAGCTGAGCAGGGACACTTGGATGGAGCTGCAGCCCATCTTCAGAGCCAGATGAATTTCCACAGCGCTCAGGGCCTGCCCTTCTTCCACATTTAGGCTCCTTAATGTCCTTGGCACTTCAGAGATACCTTCTAGTTTTTGGATTGTTTGTCTTTAAGCTGTAGCTGACGTATTGCTCTGGGAAATTATGATACACTCATCTCTTTTAAGAATGTAATTCTAACACATGTACTTTTGGAAATGAATTTGTTAACTGTGATCATATTCTGAGACTAAATTGTCAGCATCTTTGGGGAACTATGAGAAATTCTATGAAATTTGGTTTAAAAAATTTTTAAAAATAAGATCAGAGTTCACTATATATGTGTTAACAGATGTGCCACACTAAAATAAAAACCAAAACCTAATATAGAAAAAAATAACTCATAGATCAGATAAACTAGAAATTGGTTAATTACATTAAAAAAAAAAAATGAATTCTTTATAAGAAGGTCCCCAGGGTTTTTTTATGTGCTCAGCTTTCCTGGTGCATTTATATGTTTGATTGTAGATCATTAACCACTTAATGAAATGGCTGGGGGAAAATAGAGAAGGAAAAATTGCTTAAGGTTTGGGAGTCAATAGTAATTGCAAAACAATTTAGAAATGATAATGCATTTCTAAATTTAAAATGTGAACTAATGGGAATATTTCACTTGAATAACCCAAATTTTAATTATATAATTTTGTGAAAGACACCATTGGTAAGCTCAGATTCTTTGCTACCCAAACTGATAAGGTGTTGATTCATCCATTCAATACCTGTTTATTGAATGTTTAATGTGTTCCAGGCACTGTGCGGATCAAAGACGAGCAAAACCAAACACAGTTTCTAATCTCATAGAGTTTTCTCTGTAGTGCTCATCAATTTTACTTTGAAGTTTTATGGAAAATGTCAAATGATAATGAAGGATAAATTCTCCTTTTTTTTTTTGATAGGCAAGAAGTAGATTTATTAATATAGGACACTTGTAAGAGATGCAAGTGGGCAGGCGAGGGAGCTCTGCCCTGAGGATTAAGTGGGCTACAATTTTATAGTCAAAGGAAAGGGGGAGGGGAAAATATCACCTTCTTCGAGTAGACATGAGGCTTACATCACTAGTTCCTCCTTCGTATCAGGCTGGAGAGTGTCTGACCCTATGAGGTCAAACTAGGATTATCAGTAGAAAGGTGGTGACATTTTTCTTCCACCTAATGGCCTGGGGCATATCTCGTGCTTTTATTTATGGCTTTATAGTTAAGCAAGGCTGCTTTGTTCCACAACGTTCCAATAGCTTTCTTGAGTGATCATTAACTTACAGTAGTCTCCCAAAGTTTCCTAGGTTTCCCTCTCTATGTATAGTCCCCTATTGGGACTTCTACAACTACCTGTATAACTATCCTATTCTATCCCTATCAGGAAAGGCATTATGTCTCACTAGGGAATGCTTCCCCTGCCTGGTATTATAAGACAGGGCACATAAATCTGCTGCTCAGGCAATATTAATTAAACATACTAAAGGAAACCAATAGGATTACCTGAGCCCACACAGTATAAAATAAAAAATGGGGGCTAATATTCAGGGGCTAATAAAAGCAATAATGGAGGATATTTTTTTTTCTTTTTTTGCCCCTAGGGTAAATTGCTAGGCCCACTCAAAAAGAGGGCCTTTGTTGTATGCCTTGCGCAAACTTTTGAAAGCATGATAAACTGAACCCTAAAGTTCTAAAACATGGAACTCTTGATATCCAGTTTAGGTGGAAATCTTCTCTCTCTCTCTCTCTCTTTTTTTCTGATATAAAAAAAAGCAAATTAAAGAAAATGTAGTTGGGACTTCCCTGGTGGCGCTGTGGTTGAGAATCCGCCTGCTGATGCAGGGGACACAGGTTCGATTCCTGGTTCAGGAAGATCCCACATTCCACGAAGCAACTAAGCCCACGCGCCACAACTACTGAGCCTGTGAGCCTAGAGCCCGTGCTCCGCAACAAGAGAAGCCACCGCAATGAGAAGCCTGCGCACCACAACGAAGAGTAGCCCCTGCTCGCCACAACTAGAGAAAGCCCACCTGCAGCAACGAAGACCCAACACAGCCAAAAAAAAAAGAATGATACTATCCCATCTGATTCTTACTAGAATAAAAAAAAGATGAGAGCTGGAATAAGAAATGTTTTCTTTAGGGAGTTCCCTGGTAGCCTAGTGGTTGGGATTTGGTGCTTTCAGTGCGGAGGCCAGGGTTCAATCCCTGGTCGGGGAATCATCCTGCATGCTGCGCAGGACGGCCAAAATACAAAAACAAATAAATTAATATAAATTAAAAGAAACAAGAAAAACAATCGAAATTAAGGAAAAAACGGTTTAAAAAAGATTTGAAAAGAAAAATGTTTCCTTTAGTATGGCAGGTCACCATATTCATGGCAGGAGAAACTCTTTTTGCCTTTCAGCTGGGGAACAGCTCCTAGAGAATGCAAGAAGAGTTGCTTTTATTCCTATTTTTCAAAAGGTTTAACGTTAGAAAATCCTTGAGTAGTACTTAACACGCTTATAGGTTAGAGAAAAATATGCATCTCAAAAAAAAATAATAAACCCAGTGAAGATGTACATATTATCCAATATCCTTTTCAAAGAGTAGATTGAAAGATAAAATACTGGACTTCTCAACTGCAGTCAGTTGGACTTACTGCCTCCATTCCCTTATTTATTCACGAAGTTTTCTTCCAGTTTTGTTGAGATATCACTGACAAACAGCACTGAAAAAGTTTAAGGTGCACAGCATAATGATTTGACTTACAGACATCATGAAGTGATTATCACAGTAAGTTTAGTGAACGTCTATCATCTCATATAGTACAAAATTAAATAGAACAAGATTTTTTCTTGTGATGAGAACTTCTAGGATTTACTCTCTTAGAAACTAACATGTAGGGGCGGAGTCAAGATGGCGGACTAGGAGGACGAGGAATTCGCGTCTCCTCACAACCAGGGCACCTACCAGGCACCGGAGGGGGACCACGGACACCTAAGGACACGGGAGGACCCCCAGCGACCGGGTAGGACGTGGGGCGTGGGGGGAGTGAAGGGGGAGGAGAAGTGGAGGCAGGACGGGACCGGAGTCCCTGACGGGCGGCTGGGGGAGGGGAAGGGATCCCACGCCCGAAGGGGGAAACTGGGGAACCACTGGGAGGGCAGAGGATCAAAAGGGAGCGTGGCCAGGTTTCCCCTGCCCACTTGGGCCTCCTGGAAGCTGCTGAGATCCCGGGCCTGATCCTCTGCCCACCGAGGCCCCCTCCAGCCATGCGGGTCCTGAGGCAGCGGGAGGGAAGGAAGCGGGAGCAAAAGTAAAGGCCGGGCCTACAGGACCGGCACCCCTGAGGGGTGGCTGGGGGAGGGGAGGAGTTCCGACACCCAGCGGGACCCACACACGGTTAGGGGTCCAAAGGGGATGGGGGAGACCCTGGGGGAGACTGTGGGGGGGCGCAAAGGAACGGAAGGAAACGCGGCCAACGCTTTCCCTGTCCACTTAGGCACCAGGGAGCCTGTTGGGCTCCCGGGCCTAATCCTCTGCCCTCGGAGCCTCCCTCCTGCCGAGCAGAGCCCGAGCCCCGCCCCTACACCTCCCCCCCACCCCCCCCCGGGTCCCACCTCTACACTCGGAGACCCCCTCTGAGCCCCCCTCCGAGAACCCCCTCCAACGCGCTGGGCCTAAACCCCACCCACACACCCTCACCCAGGCCTTACCTCCGAACTCCGGAACTCCACACTCCAGAGGCCCCGAAGGATAAATTCTCCTTTAAAAACGTACTCGAGCATCTCCATGTGATAACTCCTTTGCCTTCTGTAGCGTATCGTCTTTATATATTTTCTGAAATATATTATTGTAATAAATGATTATTACTTTCTGGGTTATTTGTAAATGATAAAGGGATAAGTTTTTCTTAATTTGGTTCTTGGCATATTTATATGGATGTTTTCAGGCTCTAGAAATGGCAATTATCGTAAATATCCCGACTGGCACATTTTATTAGCATGAGTTCACATAACGTAGATGAATCAACCTGACGTTTTTCCCTTAGCTGTTTGGTCACCATAGTAATTGGTTCTGTTGCAGGTGGGTAGTGTGATCTTAATTTCCTCTGGTAAATTTGAGTGATTTAATCTCATGGATGAATGATGAGTTGAAGATATATTTGAAATTTTAAAATCCCATCATTTTGGTGAAGATTTCTCTGCCTGATGAATTTAACTGAAAGAAAGTAATCTATTAATATTTCACATATACTTACTTATTCATGGGGAAGTAGTATAACAACTCCAAACTCTGTTTATATAAATGATCCATAGGAATTGGTTCTAATTCCTTTACTTTTACCATGATTACAACTTTTAGTTGAGCAAATATTGAACTTTATTAATCCCACCTGTGTATCCTGCTAGGTAATAATATGTATTGGCACATGTATTTAAGATTCTTCAGGCTTTGAACAAAAATGTTGCCATGGGAACCTGATTTCATAGCCCATAGTCCTTTGCAGAACTACACCTGCCTTATGGTAGAGGTTTCCATAGCAACAGTTTTGTTCAGGGAACATAGAACTTGAACAGAATATGCCATGAGCCTTTTTTAAATGTGTGCGTTGATAGTCGTGATATTACTATAGTTAATGTGTGTATTAGAAATACAGGTGGCACCGTGGTGGGCAGCAGTGTTCTTGCTTTCAGTCAATAGATTCCTATTGAGTTTAGTAGTCACAACGCATTGGATTAGGAAATCAACGCAATTTCTACTCCCTTTTCCCTGTCTCTCCATCCTCCACTCATTTGACCCTCCTGCTAGAATGTGGTGAGGTAATCCTCCATGGCTGGCATGACCAGAATGATCATTTGTGATAATGCAGAGCCGTAAGGAAAAGATGTGTAACTAATGTCTGGCCAAGCTCAGCAGGCTCTATTTTAACGGGCAGCATCAGTCTTGGGAGCCTCTAATGCTGCAGAATATTCTACTAATGGTTTTTCAACTTCCTCACATATACTCTTCTTCAAAGAAGGTCATGGGCTCTAATAACAAAGCATCGTGAGGATGGGGTAAGAATTAGTTTTCATATTTCTGATCTACTGTCTGGTCTCTTTATCTCTTTTTTTTATGTCTTCTTTAAATAGATCTTTATTGGAGTGTAATTGCTTCACAGTACTGTGTTTGTTTCTGTTGCACAACAAAGAGAATCAGCCATATGCATACACATGTCCCCATATCCCCTCCCTCTTGAGCCTCCCTCCCATCCTCCCTATATTTACTTTTGACATTAAAAATGTTGACAGCTTGTAAATTAAAGTAGCCCAAGTTCTTTCTTTGCTCGTCATTCATTTGTGTCATATTACATTTATAACTAAGGCCATGTGGGAAGAGTATGCTAGGGCCCTGCAACAGATAATCCAGGGTTATCACTGTTGTGTTATTATGGTTCTATCAGCTGTTAGGTGCATTCTCATCCTTCAGATTCTCATCCTGTGCTCCTATTGCTGCCAGGTATGCTGGCATATTGCTGTTTCTTGGCAGGTCTCAAAACATGCAGCAGTGGATTTTGCAGCAGCCTCAGCTGCTGCTCACAGTCTACAAAAGAGCTGACTGGGGGCTATTAACTAATGCCAATCATCCTCCACCGGCAAGGGTATCAAAGGGACTTTCAGAGACCATGGGGCTGCTTTCAGCAGAAACCCTAATCAGATCATCTTCCTTGATCAGGGAAAGGAATGTAGGAAAATGAGGTGGGTTAAAGGAATTAGAACAAGTAAATGCATTCTGAATGCATTCAGGACAAATTAGCTCAGAGTGCAAATAGAGATTGATTTGTCTGATCGAGTGGAAGCATAACTTAAGAAGCCTGAGGTCAGGCTTCTGCCAACTTAAGGCCTTGGAAAGTTAAACAAATACAGGGGAGTGTGAGAAACACATTTATTTATAAAGAAGGAAGGGGGGAAGAAAGGGAGGGAGGGGTGGAGGGGGAAGGAAGAGAAAGGAGGGAAGAAGGAAGGGAGAGAGGGAAGAACAGACTTAGTAAATGATAAACCCAGGAAGTCGATCTAGAGGAATGTCATTACAAAAATTGTAGGTGAGTTTCTTTTTTTTTTTTTTTTTTTTTTTTTTTGCCTCACCGCATGGCTCTTGGGATCTTAGTTCCCCGACCAGGGACTGAGCCCGGGCCCTCGGCAGCAAAAACGCAGAGCTCTAACCACTGGACCACCAGGGAATTCCCTAGGTGAGTTTCTATACAAGGACGAAAGTACAATGTAGGCGAGTATGTACTAGATCAGGAATCAGACAGTCTTGGTCTTCTGACTCACCTGTAACCTTGGATTCATCACCTCAGTCTCCTTTCTGTAAATTAAATGATGAGGCCAGAGCCACCTCTGTGTTCTATGAATGTGTGTGTAAATCCAGTGGAGACGGGTCATCGGAAGCGTTTTTGTCTCCTGAACAACTGCTTGGAGTAGACCAGCTCAGCTTTTATTTGCTGAGCATTATCATGGGCTTTCTTTTGAAGAATATCCTTCCTGGATTATAAAAAGTTGTAAAAACCTATCGGAACTGCTGATTTCCTAAATCCTGCCCAGCACTAATATTACGTTCTATGCCCCAGTCTTTACTAAGCTTATAAAATGATGGCTTTTAACCATTGGTTAATATAGTTATGAGAGTGTTGAGCTCATGGTCATGGCTTAATCAATATTTCTCGAGTTGAACTGAATCGAATTTCATCAGTTCTGGAAATGGACTGTACAGATTCTTTTCCTAAAATGCCAAAGAAATGATTTAAATCAGTGAGAAGGCTGGTAGCCCCAAACAAATCATAGCCCTGCCCTTGCAAAAATAAAAGCAAGGTTTGGCCACATTGGGAGATTTTGTGCAGGTTGGGTCACTGGACCTTAAATTCAAAGGAAACTGAAGACCATAAAAGTCCAGGGAAGCTAAAGAAAGATATCGTAACCACAGCAAGAATACACAAAGGAATAGGGGCCCAGCCAGGTAGGCCAGAGGAGGACAGATTAAACCATCACGTCTTTAGCCCTTTAAATATGAAGATTGAGGGAACTACAATCAAAGTCTAAAACCTCTGAGGAATATGAATATGATGAACACAAATTTGTTCATCCAATTCTGGACCGTGATTACAAGGGTACCAACTTTCCTTGCAACTTTAGAGAGATGAATTTAGGCCAAAAGGAAGTACTGCTTCACATTTAAAGTAATATACTAATGGGGTTTATTACTCTCAAGAGTTTGAATAAACTGGACATGTAAAACTTGGATCCAGTGGGGTGCATGTAGTAGGTTGATTATTTGGGCCCCTGCCTCCTGCAGTTTTCTGTGTGTGACCTGGCTCCTGTGCCTGAGGTGGGGAGGGGAAATGGGTGACTCTCAGATTTTGCCCCCCAGATGGAGTGGTATTCTACTAAGATAGACCGGTGGTCTTCTCCTAATTCGCAAGCAGTGGACTTAATGCACGGCATAGTCTTAGTTTCTGCGCCTGATCTCACAGTTATACCTAAGAAGGGAGAGGCAAGTTCTCCCATCCTTTTTTTTCCTGAAATTTTTGCTTATTTTTGCTAAACTCTAATAGGTGATGATTTGCCTCCAAAGTATATGGGTGTACACATACACATGTATACATATATACATGTACATGAATGTATATGTTTATGTAATGTGTGTGTACATATGGATCACTAGGGCAACATTTTCTAGTGGTCCACCAAGAACCCCATGATTTCTGAATGTTCAGGTGGATGAAGATGGAGATGAGGACCCTCCAGGTAAAGGCAGCCTTTATGTGTTAAAGCTCAGCCGTGTGAGACTGCCTTGGAGGTTCTCATTCTAAGGAGTAGCAGATGGTTCTATCTGGGCAGCCAGAACTTTGGGCGAGGTGAGCTGTGCGATCTATGTAGATGCCAGATCATGGCGGGGGCGTGGGGGGGGGTGGGCTTGGTCCCTCTGTTACAAGTGGGTTTATTATTTCATAAGTAATGGGACACCATTTAAGCATGAGATGAACGAAATGAAATTTACATTTGAGGAGGCTCTTTCTGGAAGTGGATGGAGAGTGGAGTGCTTACAACAGTGAAGTCAGAGAGATCTGTGGGTTTCGAGGTGATTTGTTAACAGAGGAGGGAATAAAAGGGCCTGCAAATACAACAGTCACAACGGGCATGGAGGGAAGGGATGCGAGGGAGTCTGCAGAGTCCCTTTTTACTCTAGTCCCACTCAGTAAGCTCTTTCCACTTCCACTTCTGTCTCATTAAGTGGAAGATGATGTCATGGGAGACGGGCAGATTAGTGAACTTTGGGGATTTGTTTCCCTCTCCCGCCCTGTGCTTTCCTTTTCTTCTCCTTTTCTACTTGTTACATTTCATTCAAGTCTTCTAGAGAAAGGAAAAGAAAGACAAGAGAAAAAAAAAAAAATCATTCTAGTTCCTTAAAAGCAAAATAACTAATAGTTTATGAATGAGCTGAGTTTATTTTTTCACCAAGCCAGTATTTTCTGTAATGAATTCTGTCACTGAGATCTAATTAAGCCCTAAAAGCAGTGGCTGAGAATAGTAACAGGAAACATGTTAAGTGGGTAGGTGGTTTATTTTCTCCTATTGTTACCTCTTCTGACCTTCACAATGCACTTATCTCAAAGAAATCTAGTCTCCGGTACCAGAGAATTTTTGAAGTGCAAAGTTATATACATCTTCCAAACACAGAAGCTTTACCCTCCGGCAAATGTTAAGAGGGATGAGGTTCCTGTCCAAATGTAGAAAATTTGCTCTTTTGTTCTCATGTGAGGATGAAGTGAAAATGTCTAGACCTGACTAAAATACCTTGTCTTTAAGTAACAACCATAAGTCACAAAAGAAGTTGAATACAAATTCTTTTCATCTTAAACATAAAATAAGATATTTAATATGGAATAAATATATCAAAGGATCCAAATCCTATGAAAAGGCAGGTCAAATTGTCAAGCTCTAACTTCTCTCTCCATTTGTGCAACTATCACACTTATAAAATTTTTTATTTTTTCTTTTCCATTATGGTTTATTACAGGATATTGAATATAGTTCCCTGTGCTATACAATAGGACCTTGTTGTTTATCCATTTTATATATAATAGTTTACATCTGCTAGTCCCTGACTCCCAATCCATCCCTCCCCTGCCCCCTGATCACACTTATTAATTTTAAAGTTTTTATGGTAAATTTAAGCATATGTGAATGGTGAGGAGCAAAACAAAAAAAATCTGCTCAAGCTATTAGCATTCCCTTTGCCTTGCTGTTCCTCTTTTCCTCCCAACATAACATCTCGGGCTGAAGATGGAAAGACTTATTGGATTCTCTGTCGTCAATTGGACAAGCCCTCTCTGGGGTCCTTTCTGTCAAGATCCTCAGATTCCATTTGAATTTAAAACAGACCTGTAGGCTTAGGGAACGTGGCAGCCGTGTGTTCAGGGAAACAGAGAAAGAGTTATTTTTAAAATATCTTACAAGATCTTTATTCCCAAGACTGATTGAGGGAAACTTGGCGGATGGTTCAGTGTTTGTCAGCAGCCAAGTACGCAAGAGTGATCTGGAAAGAAATAGTGGTCACTTATGACAGCCATTAGTGAATGCGCACATTGATATTTTCCAGCCAAATCTTTTTTAAAAAAATTTATTCAACCAAGACAGTTAAGGAATCAGTGACATTTGGACTGTTCAAGCAAGACCCTGTTCCTTTAGTAGAACCTCAGGCTGCTTCTTCCTTGATTTCAAAGAACCAAGATTTTAATCTCTTATTAAAATCTAGAAGAAATGATCTCATACTGCATTTTCCAAGAAGCTGTAGTCTGTTTCTTTCTTATTTTAGTAGAATCTCAACTGTCTAATCAGTGTTCTAACACTAGAATATTTTAAGTTGGACTGTGTGATATGGTAGAAAAAGCAAGGAAAAGAGAAAATAACACTGTCATATCAAGAAGAGAAGGGAAAGGTAATGCATGGGATGAAAGCTGTTATTGCTGACAAATGCCTATGGGACTTATAAAAACAATTTAAATATAAAAGTAAGTTTAATCTTATCAAAACATTTTTCTCTCTTTCTTAAGAGTGTTATATTTTTTAAATGTAATGCTTACCAAATTCTCTTTTAAAATAAAAGGGACGGGAATGAATGTTCATATTTAATTTCACTTGTATTATTATGCAAACTGATATTTGTCTCCTTCATTGACAGAACCATAAAAAGATGTGAATTTTCTCGTCTCTTTATGTGTACTTAACTCCCATTGATTTTACTGACAGGGGTGCATTTAGGAGAATTCCCCCAATATTCCACAACATAAAATTGTTCCTGCAATCTGTCTAGTCTCCTGATCACCAGCCTCATTTATTTTTATTCTTTCCATCCTACCATCAACTGCAAATCTCCCTTTTACTTAAAATTAAAATGTCCCTTCCCCTCCTCCTCTCAAGCTAAGTCACACCCCATCCCAGACCAAGATCACTCAGCTCTCTGATCACCCCAGTTACTTTTGTATCTAGTCTACTGCACAATGAATATTTTTCACTGCCTAATTACTTTATCACATCAGTATATGTTGCTTCTTTCTCCGGACTATAAGCTCCTGTAGCCAGGAATAAATCACTTCTGTATGAAAGCATACACTTAGCACTTAGAATTAACCAAAGGCTCCCAAATCCTAGTCTGTAAAAAACATTCCCCAAAATTAAAAAAAAAAAATGATAATAACGTAGTGAGTTAGTCACTAAACTCAATTTATTTGATAGTTTTGGTTCTCAATGTTCTCTTGAAAGTTTAGTGTTAAATGTCGTTTTTAGAAGTAAGGCAATAATGATTTTAAATAGCAGGATTGTTATTTTTAATTTAAAAAAAAAATAGAAACTCAATTCCAGTCCCTCGGACCCTTTGGAACTGAAATCCTAATGTTGGAGAACCAGTGGTTGACGGTCTATTCCCATCAGGCCTTGGCAGTTGTTTCCTCCTCGGAGCTCCTATAACTTTAATTGCATGATTCATTGGCCGCTCAGCCTAGGCTGTGCTGCTTTTCATCTTTTTACACATATTCCTGTATCTGCAGCTAATTTAAAAGAAAGCCTCACTTAATACTTCTCTTTTCATTTTCATGGCACCTATTAAGATTATTGACAGCAAATCTTGAAAATATACTTGTTGAATAATTTAGTGTTCAGAATTATTCAAAATTTAGAGAGCTAAAAGAAGTCATGGATTTTGGTGGATTCATTTTTATTAAGTGAATTTTAAGCTTACATATTTCAGACAGTAAAAATTTCAAAAGCCATAATAAATTAACTAATATATTCAGTAGTTGCAATTTATGGAAAGGTATTGAAAACCACATTGATTTTACAAGTCCTATATAGAATCCTACTAAATGCTTAAGAAAAGAAAGAAGAGTAATTTAACAAGACTGCACTGTTTTGCTAGTGAGTTCACTGACTAAACTTTGTTGTGGTTCCACTGCAGAGTTTTTTCTTCTGCATTAGGCATATAAAATCGTACCTTTTTTTCTGTGTAGGTATATATAGTTTTAACATCACTTTTTAAAATCAAGAAATACTTTTCTATTTTCTTTAAGTTGTGTCTAGCTATCACTTCCATTCTTACAAATACTCTTCGTCTGTGGAACATATTTTCTGCTGAGCACTGTGAAATTTAATTCAGAAGTAGTGCTTTATTGATGCTTCGTTTTTGTGACCTTTCCAGTCCTGTGTTGGTGACATATTGGTCCTCTGTCTCCAGTGCTTTGAGAATCTAATAGATAGAATGGAATGGGTCAGATAATGAAAGTCCCTGGTACATTAACTTTCAATTTCATGAATGTCTGAATATTGCAGAGAAGATGAATAGCAGGACTTCCTTTGCTTTTACATTTTAACATTTATAAGCTAGTTAAATTTTCCTTGTATTATCAGCAACAGAGTCCAAGCCTACAATATTAACACATACATTTATATTTTGGAACAGCAGTGTAAGAGTTTAAAATAATTTATAAACCACAGTGCAGGCAACTTACAAATGCATGCTACTAAAAGAGATGAATAAATAGGGGTTTCATTTCCTATGAGTTATAGCATATGAAGTATACATTGAGAAGGCTCCTTCTTTATTTCTCTCTGTTTTACTGACATGAGAAGAGAATTGGGGCATGTAGTCAGTCATTTGACTGATCTATTATTAGGTAGTTACAGTCATCTCCCAAAGGAGTCTTATTATTTTGAAGCCACATTAATTTCTGAAGATGTTATAGCAAGTGTGGGTGTTTGAAAGAATCTGCTGAAACAGACTAATTTTGGAGATGAGACTCAATCACCAGAATGATAAGAAATAAAGAAGGGGCCTGAGTGATTAGGTGAGGACAAGGATGAGAAGGCGCACAGCTGTTAGATTGTTGGGGTTTGGACACTGATACGTGAACTCATTTGTATTCTCTTGGGTAATTTTATAGACAGTGTATCATCTGCTGTTGCCCTATTCCATTCTCACCACTGTATTTACGGTATCTATTTTTATGAAATATGGCCAAAATTAGGAGATACAATTTGGTCTTTTGGATTATCCTTGGTCATCCAGCTATATTTAAAAACTTGTGACGGATGCTACAGTGCCATTTAGTTTATCATTACAATTTTATTATATTTGCTTTTCTCTGTAAAAGTTCTGGATCACTAAACTGGGGTGGACCTGTGCAAAATAGTTGAAGAAATGTAATAAAATGATGGGGTTAACAGACATCAGACCTTTTCTTATGCAGAGAAATATGTATACACGTAAGTCTGTTATGAAACAAACTGGGATCCTAATTTTTCAGAAATTCGCTCATTACTGTCTTTAATCATAATCATGAATGGACACAGAGAATATCAAGAAATACAGCAATTTTGGAGACATCAAAAAAAAAAAAACAACAAAGAAAACTTGTGCTCTCTTGTCATGCTAGAAAAGCTGTTTGGGGGATCTGAGATTCTGCTCTGAGAAATGTCATCATTGGTTTGACCCAATGGGAAACCCTGATGTGGAAACTTCACCTAACCTGACTCTTTAAATACGTAATTAAATATATGTATTATATGCTTTTATATTTTGACAAAGAAATGAAAAGTCGGCCTACATTAAGATAGGAAGTATATGGAAGTGTGTAATGACTGTGCTGCTTGGACCACTGTTTTATTGTCTGATTTCTTTGAGAAGACATCAGGCTTCTGCCTCTGGTTCCATGCTCTCCCATGGTGGCATCGTTCTCTCAGAGGGGTCATCTGTTTTCTCAGTTGCTATTTCATTTAGATAACTACTGAGGAACCTTTTCTTTGCCTCATCTCAACTTCAACCCAGTTCACGTATGTAATATTCACGCATGATGGACCACCTATGCCTTCAATTTACTCTGTTTAGATCTGCCAGGTGGCCTCACCTATTAGGGCATCATTGGCAAAGACTTTGTGGCACTCCTTGCATTTTCCTACTGTGCCATTCCTGGGCCTGTTTACTCTGAGGTCCATTCCTTGACTTTCCAACTTTTCCCATCTCTGCTCCATATCACACGTGGTTGACCGACCCCAGCAGCTCCCATATCAGCTTGATTCTGGCAGGGTTGGGCCAGTGGGAGAGTGGGCACTGGCATGAGACTGGGGAGGGAGAGGAAGAAGCTGGGATATTTCTCCCCCTCCCACTGCCTCAGGTAGGTCTCCAGAAGGAGCTGCATCTTCTCCTTGGCTCCAGTTCCTTCTGAATAGGTCCTCTAAGATTCCAGATTTTGCTGGGTGGAAGGCCTCTGGTCTTGGTTACTTCACATCTGCCTTCTGTCCCTCTCTGCTAAAGGTAACAGTGGCCTCCCACCATGTTTATCTGCAGGTTACATGACTGTCCATGTTTGGCTTCTCAGCTCTTTCATTCCCTGTGTAAACAAGTCTTTGCACCAAATATACTCTTTTTAAATACACAGATTTGTTTCTGTTTTCCTAGTTGGAGACTGACTAATATACACTGTAACTACTTCATATATATTCTCCTCTACACACGACTCTCAGAGAAGGCTAAGTTCAGAATTTCTCATCCAGCTGATCCCTTCAGCCATATTGGACTAAATATCGCACTTCCCAGTGAGTGTTTTAATTGGTTAGTGTGCAGATTCGAAAAGATTACCATCCCAAATTCTTCTTGCCTAGTATACATGGCTATAAATTATCTGTCTACCTCTGGACTTTTCAGGTTCTTTGTACTTACATTAAGCATGTACCAATACTGCTTTACCTCCATTATTTAAAAGCATGTTTTCTCAACCCTATTAGATGTAAGCCCTTTAAACTCAGTCACTGTATCTTTTATGTGTATCCCTCATGGCCCTAGTGCAATATCATGTACTTAGTAGGTGCTCAAAAATATTTTCCAAATGAGTAAATGACAATTGCTTTCTAACGAAAAATGCAGTTGATATTAAAAGACTCCTTTGAGAATAATGACGTTGGTTGCCAATTGCTAGAAAGAATCCAAAAGAAAAACAGAGAACTTGTTCTTCTGAAACACCTGAGACGATTGGACAACATTTATGAAAAGGATGTGCCATGATATACCGATAGACAGATTGAGAGGGTTAATATTCTCTTCCTAGAGATAGACTCACCCTTCAATGTTACCAAGAGTATTAGTCCAGTAAGTATTTTCTTACATTCTGGTGATTACTTTGTTTTCTTTTATATAAATGGATACTGTTTGTTGTTGGCTGTCTACCCAGTGTTCACTCCTCTCTTACTCCTTTCTGTGGACTTGCACCTCATGGCTTCTGGGAAAAGATGGCACTTTCCTCAGCTAAGGAGTGGACACATACTAGTCTAAACCAGTCAGGACAGTCTGATTCTCTTCACTGTGGTGACTGGTTGAGATAACCTACACAATCAGCTCATGGAATTCCTCTGGCCAATCTGGACAGAGATTGGTTTAAGAAAGGATTCATGACCCAATTTAGGTCAGTGAGACATAGAAGAGAAATCTAGAAACTTCTGAGGAAATTGCTGGAAGAAATGTTCTGTCCCGTTCTGGACTACGCAGTATGTAAGTGTGATGCTTAGAAATGCTACAACTGTCTTTGCTTCCATGATGGAAACCAGCATTAGGATGAAGCTGACCCTGTGGAAAACAGAGTGGAGAGATGTAAATAAACTGGGTCCTTGGTAACATCACTGAGTAACTGACTCAGAATTACTCCTACCTCTAGACTCTCCTGTTTGACTAACCCTTTGAGTAGGGTTTGCTTTTGAATGCATTTGGAAATAGCTCACGTGATAGACCATGCTGCGAACTGAAATATTCGTCTCAAATATTGAGTCAATGAAGTCACTAAACACAGGGGGAAAAATTAGTCTATCGAAGGAGGAACCAAAGGGGCAGAGCTCCCATGCCTCCTCCTTCCTTCTTTCTTGCTTTCCTTTCTTTCAGCCGTTGCCCTCGAGATACTCACAGTACAGAGGCCCACTTTCAATATGGGATATTTAATTGTCAAAATATGTGTAGTGTTAAGGGAGCATATATAGGAAGTGCTTGCTTCACTCAACAGACTCAAAAGGAATTTAGGATTCTCAAGTACAGAGGACCTTTGAGAAATTTGTGTAACTAGAAGCCCTATGTCAATAAATTTTGACAAGTGTGGAACAATAAAGCTTCAAAGCTACAGAACTGTTGAGAAAAACATATGAATTGGCCGTTGAAATGTTATGACAAATACCAGAAAATAAGAATACGGAATGAAGGGTTGGCAGTGAGTAAGAACCTAGAGTCAAAACACAGCATGATTTAGACCTAAGCACATGGGTCTTGGAATAATCAGACAGACTTTTGTGTTCAGTTCTTGGCCCTGTCTTTGGACCAAGCTTTCTTATATGTAAACTGGGGGTAATAGTACTTGTCTCATGGTGTTGTAAAAATTTAATGAGAAGTATGTATTTAAATGCCCATAGGATGTTGTCTAGGACAATAGTAGGCACTAAGAATAGTTTTCTCCTCCTTTTATTGTTATTGTTTCTGGCATCATCATTAAGCAATGGCTGTCAGCTCTCAGCTTCCTCTCCCTTGATGCTGTTTTCCTGAGTTACTTCAGTCAACCTGACTCTGGAGGAGTGAGACCTCCCCAGCCTTGGATTTGTGCTAATATCTCTGAGTTGACATATCCCAGAGATAGATGACAGGTGGGTGAGATTTATGTAGGGTCAGGTTTGAACAGTAAACTTTATTAAACTAGGACATACTTGTAAGCCGTACTCACTTGGTGTCAGTAAGGAAAGCAAACAGCACCCCTTCACTATCAGTAGGGACTGTGTCAAAGTAGAGTCACAGATGGGGCTACAGAAAAAGGCCAAAAGCACATGCCAGAAGTCAAGACAGCCACTGACATTTCAAGGTCAAAGGCAAGGACATCCTGGGGCCTGGAATAAATCACACTGTTTGATATTCACCTCCAACATTGTTATGCAGGTATAAAAAAGTCTAAATGAATTTCTGGAGTAGCTTGAATGTTATAACCTCTGAGACATCATCTACAGTTATCCCAAGCTCAGTGGCTTCTACCTTTGAACTCTTTGCTACTGTGCCCACACTTCTATATGACCACTTACCTACTCAGTTGTATTTCATTGCTCATATGTGTGCCCCTTACCCCTCTAAACTGAACTCCTGATAAAAGAGACCACACCATACTTTTTTTTTTCATTGTCTCAACAGCCTAGCTTAGGATATAGATGAAGGAATATATGTCACAGGATTCCAACAGGGCAGAGTCCCGTTTCTGCCCAGATCAGAGTTTGAGGCATCTGTGTCCCCCACCAAAATCTTTAAAATAGCACTTTTTGACGTCTCCATATTTGTAATATGCTTATAGAGAATTTGATATCTGGATAATTCAGTAGTTTATCAATTCTTAAAAAGTCACACTTGAATGTGACCCTCATGACTTATGAGAAAAATAATAGAAGTGACATTTATAAAGTACCTGTTATGTGTCAAAAGGCACTATTCAAACATTATCCCATCTGATCCTCATGATAATCATGTGAGGGAGGTGTTATTAAGGCTGTTTTAAAATGAAGAAACTGGAGCTCAGGAGTATTCAGTAACTTCTCTGAGGAAAGTGGCCGAGCTGAGACCGAGAGTCAAGGCTTTGATCCAAAGCCCATGCTTTTTCACTGTATATTTAATTTTTCTAAACAGATGTTCCTTTTCATTATGAGGTTTAGTATTCATCAAAGGAAATGTCTTTGTATGTAAATTCCCTGCACTGATAAACCAAGTGATTATTTATAGCCTTTTGACATTTGCTGAGTTTTCCGCTCATATTTACATTAGCCTGACACCCCCTAGAGAAGGCCTGCGAATGTTTTGATGGCATGTCAGAGATTTCTAATGTATACTCACTGATTCATTCTACAAACATTTATTGAATGTTTTCTGTGTGCAAGGTGCTGTGCTCAGGTAAAACATATAAAATCTTCGAGGTGCGGGTTACATAGAACATCAATGGCAATCGTTATTAAGGAATTGTTCTGGGCAGGAGTTCAAAAATGCATGTCCATGTGTCGTATGGGGACTTATCTGTGAGAACCAGGTGTATTCCTGGCAACTCAAACATAGGAATTTAGACTCGGGAAGTCAGGCACAGGACATAGGCAGAAGAAGAAGAAAAACTCAATGGGAAGGGCAAAAGAGTTGAAACTTGGAAAACATTTATAATCAAAGAACCTTGACCTGCAGTAGTAGAAGAGTGAAAGACATGATATAGAAAACGAGTATTATCGAGTATTATCTCTTCTGCTTAGGAAATGTGTGATCTTGGACACATAAATTGATTCCTTGAAGCTCAGTTTTCTAATTGGTAAAATACAGATGATACCTCTCTCAAATGAGGTTATAACAGTTTAATAAAATATAGAGTGGTATACAAATGCCAAAATGGTATCATTATCTATATTTATTATAAATTTTCTTTGATGCTCTGAAAATCTTGGAGATAAGCAGAAGCAAATGCAAGATGAAGCGGAGAGAATGCACGGTTTATGACCTGGGACTGGGGTGTAGAACTATGAAGAAGGGGAGCTTCTTTTATACTATATGTATCAACAGAGGCAAAACAATGGAAAAATGAAAAAATGGAAAGGAGTCTGGATTTTGAACTAGAGAAGTCAAAAATGTTTATTCAAAATACATAGCACAATTAAGGAGGAATGGGAACAGTTATGTTTCTAGGACCCGCATACAGCTAGTCCTCATCAAAATTTAAGAGACAACTAAATGAGATGGAGATTTGTGATTCTGCAAATGTAGAAGCTTCGGTTTATGTGCTCTGCTTCATTATCTGCTTTTTGTTATCATCCAAAGGAGCATTTCTTGGTATGAAACAAAAACTATTTAATCTGAGTTTATTTCAGGTTAGATTATCTGGATCCAGTGCCCCGCTGTTCGAAGTTACCTGACTCACCTTTACTAAACTTGAAACATCAAAGATTTTCTATCTGAGCCAGCCAGCGAAAAATATAAATAAAACCAAAGAAGTTGTTTTATTTTGGTTTAAAGATCAAGTTCAAAGTCATCTTCAACAATATTAAATCAGGCTAGATTTCGAGTTTGGATTTAATAGAATGAGAACTCAGGTCTCTTTCTCCTATTCACATTAGTTTGGACCCAGAGGATATTTATTAAACAAAGAACAGCAGAACAAACTAATATTAAGGGAGGAAATTGGTTTTCCTGCAGTCCAACCTATTTTTAAATTAGCAGAAGCTAGTGCTAATATAAAACCCTGTGACCAGTAATCACATTTTCCTTTCGCGTTGTTGGAAAATCACAGCAATGTGTATTAGCATTTCACGCTAGTTAAGAGAGTGCAGTAAAATGGTCCAAGGAGACTGTTCCGGGTGAGAGCCGGACAGGCAGAGGTGATTCGGGCAGTGAGATTTCCTGGGAAAAGCAGCTCAGTAGGCAATTTCATGCAGAGGCTAAAGCCTTTTTTGGATAGCAGTTCAAAAATAAGGCTCAAAAGACAATGAACATGGCTGCAGACCCAGGCGGGGTTATGGTTTACTCAGGTGCTGACACAAAATCAATATTGCCACCACCCATTGATGATTTATTTCAGTAATTACTCTTGAACCCATAACTAAAATGCTGTCAAAATAGAACAACCTTGTCCTACTAAATGCTTGTGCTTTCTTCTTTCACTAGATTAATTTACATGTCATGATCAAAACGGCACAATTCCCTGATACTGGCCAGTCAGCAATCTATTGAACGCTTTAGGAAACAAGGAGGGAAAATTAAGAACCACTTTCAAACACCTTTGGCTGGGTCACTCAGGATTAGACCCCTCAGGTGATTATTTTCCCCTTGGTCTGTTTGAGGTTGTCGGTCTTAAGAACTCAACCTGGAATACGAGACATTAACACCCTTTCTCTTCTGTCTCATGGGAGGGTCTTAGCCAGTGTCCATTACAACCCCCCGTTGTGTTCCTGGGAGTACTCTCCCAAGCTGTTGGGAAATTTTCCATTAAGGAAATACGTTTCTTTACCAGGCAACAGGAGAACATTTATACACAAATAATTGTTCTAAGGCTCCTCTATGATTTCAGCTGAAAGATATCTTTGTCATGACTACCACTTGATCCTGGCTTTGCCAGCTCTAGAACTGTACAGAGTAAATCCATTTTTTCTCCTAAATCAGAGGTTCTTAACCTGGGGTTCCTAAAGGTAGATGGGGGAAATTGCATCTTTTTTTTCAATAACATTAGACAGAAATTTAGAATTTATTTTGATTATAAATGTAAGCAACTAAGCACAGTAGTATTAGCAGTACCTATGCCTTTGAGGCCAGTAGAACTCACACACATTTCTTCAGAATTCTGAAGCCTGTGATAATTCCGAGCCCCAGCCTTGCATCTTGGCTCTCCCAAAGCTTTGAGCTGAGAAGACACTGTTAGCTACTGTTTACTGTGCATGTGTCACATGCCAGACACTGTTTTAAGCACTTCACATACCCTCATTTATTTAATCCTTGAAGCAACTCAGTGAGGTAAGTCCTATTATTTTTAATATCCTCATTTTAGACACGGGGAAACTAAGGTTCAGAAGGTCCATAGACTGACCTAACATATATGGCTGATTAATGGTGGAGGTGGAACTTGATCCATCTAGCTCTAGAACCCAGGTTCTTAACCACTCAGCCCTGTTTACCTATCAAGTTAACACAGACATTGCTGGGTGGTGTCATGATAAGGCACCCACTGTCCACTTAAGTTGCTGAAGGTACAGTGTTCCAAACAGAGCTCCCACACATTGCGGTGACATAATGCAGACCTCAACCAAATAATTTGGTCCACAATTAGATCAGCTATAGCACTTTAGTATGGCCAAACCACATTTTCTGTTTTTTGGTCATTACATTTCTGTGCAAAACACATAAATCCCCTTGGGTATTCAGGCTTGAGTCATTTTCTCACACAAAGTCAGGTATCTTGCCTAGCTCTGAATCCTTTAGGTCAGGGCTTGGCAAACTTTTTCTGCAAAGGGCCTGACAGTAAATATTTAGGTTTTGCAGGCCATGGAGTCTCTGTCACAGCTACTCAACTCTGTTGTTGTAGCTCAAAAACTGACCATAATTTGCTGACTTTAGGTAAGATAACTTGGAATTCTCTGTGATGGTTGCTCTGGATAAATCAAAGGTATAATAGTTGAAGATAAATTTCTTGTTCTATCCAGTGTATTTTTTCATAATTCTGCATTTTAGTGATCTACCCCAAGCAGATGATTCCTTAAAAAACAAAACCAGAAAAACCCAAAACTTTCCATTTATATCAAAAGATCATTTCTAAATTTTGAGGAAAAAAAATCCACAGGTGCAGGTGATGTGTCAGAATCAGAAAGAGGCAAAGTGTCATCTAATTTCCAGGGCATTGTTTTTCCAATGATGTCCTTTATTGGGATATTTCAGAATATTAGTAAATATTCCAAATTTATCAACTGAGTCACTTTGCTGTACAGCAGTAATTAACACAACATTGTAATTCAACTATACTTCAATGAAAAATAAATTAAAAAAATCTTCACTTTAAATATTATGTGTTGGTGCTATGTCATCAGGATGTTATGCTTACTGTAAAAAAAAAGGCTCATTTTGTTGACTGTGCAATGTTTTCTTTTTTTTTATCTGCTTCTAAAAGAAATACATACTTTTTTCTCCTAAGGATGGCTCATATCCAAGGGTTTTGATTTACTTAGAGCAGCACTCAAGGCCATATTTTAGCACTATTAGGATTGTGTTATGTTGGTACTAGAGCACTTAATGGACGTTCAGTGTTATGTTTTGTGTCCTGATTTAGTACTAATTTTGGATATTTGCTGATCTAAGCAGCTTGGTCTAAATTAGTTCAAGGCAAGCTTCAGCATGTGAAAGAAAGTTTCAAAACTCTGTATGTTACCACAGTACTGAAAGCCTGTGTCCCATCACCAGTTTGCAGAGTTCTATAAAAGGACATTGCTTGTCCCCTAAGGCATTTTTTCAGGCTGGGACAGGACTTGGCTGGTGGTGGGAGGTCAACCTAGACAAAGAGCTAAATATTTGGTATGCTGTGTAGCATTTGAAGACAATGTTTGCATGCAGCTGTATTCAATTTGTAGTTGGGTTCTGGCACACAGTGACATAGGCATTTGTTTGAAGATTAGAGTAACATACTTTTGGTAAACGAAGATGTGACGAAAATGAGAGACAGCAAATAATATGACTTAAGAGCTGGCCAATATGTTTGGCTTTTTTACTATGTATGCTTTAATAAGTTTGTTTAAACTTGACTTTGCGTTCTTTTATTTTTATGTAAAAACTCAAAATGGCTAACAGGGTCATGAATGCTATTTAAATGATTCTGGAATCTTCAGAAAACATATGTATACAAATCCAGCAAGCTTTATGGTTTTTTGGCTTTGAAAGGACAACATGATACAGAGTATACTTAGGAGTTAATTAAATGATAACATACCAAGGCAATTTATTATGGACATCAAATAAAGCCTAGTTAAAAAAAAAAAGTTGTATGACAAATTTAGAAAATCTAGGACTTGCTAGAGATGAAAATTCACTGGTTTTTAAATTAACCAGCAGAGGCCTATATCTAAAATTAAGTTTCTGTTATTTTTAGTAGAGGAAATAAAATGCTATGTTAGAGCTTTTTTAAAAGGACTCTTTAATTATAGGAGGTTAATATTTCAATAATGGCATCAGAAATACTGCAGTAATGTATTCTGAGCAAGTAGGTACTTTCTTCCTTAAGAAAAATAAAAATAACATGTCAGTTATTTAGTCCTAAGTTGTGTGCTCTGTTGGTTTTAATTATTATATGGTTGTGCTGTATTCTGAATCTTAAAGTATGTCACTGAATGATCTCTAAAAGATAAGTATTATTTAGACAGTAAACTTCAAGGTGAAGCCTTGTAAATGGAATCATGTAGTAAACCTCAGAGAATTAGAAAGTATAATGTTCTGCATCCCTAGCTCAACTCTTGCCACCTCTTAATTTTTTCATAACCAAGCTCCAGGTAGTTATTTCCCACTTGCTCTTGGTTCAACAGTTCTGGGTATCGTTCCAAATATTTCCAGCCACAATCAAGGAATTCACATGAAAAGATAATTTCTAAAATTTTGAGAAAAAAATTCACAGGTGCAGTTTTTATGTCAGATTTAATCAGAAAGGGACAAAATGCTATCTAATTTTGAGGGCATTGTTTTAAAAATGATTTCTTTCCTTTGGATATTACAGAATATTAGTAAATATTCTGCGTTTATCAAGGAGGCTCAGTTTGTTCACTGCCTGTGTTATGACTTTTTTTCTTCTGCTTCTAAAATAAATACGTACTTTTTTCTCCTAAGGATTGTTCATGTACAAGGGTTTAGATTCACTTAGAAGTAACACTCTAGGCCATACTTTGGTACTATTAGGATTGTGTTATGGTGGTACTGAAGTGCTAAGTGGACATTCATACTTATATTTTTAAATTTTTGAGTATATATTCACTATCCAGAGAGTACTGATAGATAATTAAATAAAGTCAACTCTCTCTTCCAGCCCGCCCCAAATCTGGGAGCAGATGGTCATCCAATAGACCACATTGGTTTAGATATCCCAATAAAATGTTAATTAAAAGGAAAATTCTTATTTTTATGTCCCCCAAATTTCATTTAAGTTGTATTAGGAAATAAAATGTCGCCTGTCAATATTTAGGTCTTTTTCTGAATCACAGTGTAGTTTTACTCAAATACATTTTACTTTTCAAGACAAAAGCCAAAAATTGCTTATGTCCAAAATACAGTTACTGGTCAAAATATATTTTTGTAGTATTGTAGATCTTCTAAAATGGATCTACAAGTTCTTTTATATTTACTAGCATTTGTTTTGCAAAGGCCTGAAATTTACAGAAAAAGATAATACTGGCTTTAGAGTTCACAAATATCCTCAACATTACTTTATCGATAAATATATAAATATTTGTTAATATGGCGTATAGAATATTCCGGTAAATAGAGCACCCTGCTATATTTACATATACACCATATACATATGCTCTATACACCATATCCATATACACTATATGTTATGGTTGAGGTAACATATAGTAGGTATGGAGCTTTATATTTAAAGTCAGCACAATGAATAATATCAATAAATATTAATAATCTTTTAAAGTGTGGTCAATTTATAATATTGGTATTTTTCTATTTAGACAGGTCAAAAAATATTTGAAGACCTGGGAATAATTACGTGATACTTCTTAAATATCTATGTATTGTATTACTAACACATTTAATTTCTTCATAAATTCTTTTTTTTTTTTAATTAATTAATTTATTTATTTATTTTTGGCAGTGTTGGGTCTTCGTTTCTGTGCGAGGGCTTTCTCCAGTTGCGGCGAGCGGGGGGCCACTCTTCATCGCGGTACGCGGGCCTCTCACTATCGCGGCCTCTCTTGTTGGGAGCACAGGCTCCAGACGCACAGGCTCAGTAGTTGTGGCTCATGGGCCCAGTTGCTCCGCGGCACGTGGGATCCTCCCAGACCAGGGCTCGAACCCGTGTCGCCTGCACTGGCAGGCAGATTCTCAACCACTGCGCCACCAGGGAAGCCCCACTTCATAAATTCTTGATAGCCGTATTTCCAATAATGTGATTTCCTATCTAAAGATTAAAGCTGGGAGTGTTGCCATTCAGACTGAATTGGTTGTATGCAAACTGATGCATAATGCAAGTAGCACTTTTTAAAAATAATCGTTTAGTCCTGCATTTTAATTCATACTCTGTGTTAATTCTCCCAGTGATTTTTACCCACGTGATACATAACAGAAGAGCAGTACTCTCCATGGGCAATGAAGATAACCAATTTCTTAAATTAAAAATGCTGATAAAGAGGCAAGCAAAGAACTACCCCATCTCCTCTTGAACCAATATACTGCTCTTTTCTGTTGCCCACCCCACTGACCTGTCATCCATTCATTTGCATTAAATTACAGCCAAACTCCTAAGTAATTTGTTAGAAACATTTAAAAACAATAGTCATATGCAACATTCACATTTATTTCTCATAGGCCCTTAAACAGTCTCTCCATCTTTCTCATCTTTCTAGCAGAAGTAGCTCGTTTCTGGTTCACTGGTCTAGAATCAGTAAGGAGGGAAACAGGACCTATATCCTAAAGTTTATTTCAAGGTTTGTTAGATCATACAGATTCTGATGTCTCCTTCAGTTTCCTTCTAAAGAACGGACAAATTTGAAGCAATGCTCTCTGACAGGTCATATCTGTTCAAACCAGCCAGGTATATTGATGCCCTGGTTGCAGCAGATTCCTCTTATGGCCTCTTTCGTCTAAGCCTCCGTAACAGGACTGTCACTTGGGTCCCTGCCACAGGAACTCTAAGGAAAAACTGTTTCTCAAGGAAGAGAAGGGAAAGCTCTGTGGATGATATAGGGTGATAACATATCCTTTGTCAGCACTTCTGGCTCCTTTGAAAGTGAAATCCCAGTATATGAACCTGTGAGCCACAGCAAAAGCCTAAATAAATATCAAACTTGAGGTACCTTAAGGAAAATTCTCATACATCACCAGATAAGTAAACCTGTTAACTTATATCCCTGATCTGATTGGGCATAAAAGGATAGTTAATACCACATTTTCAAAGGATTATTAAAGTAATAGAGGTAGCAAAGATCTAAAATATATCAATCTTATGCAAGTAATACTTTTTTTTCTCTTTAGGTAAATTACCTTTTGAAGAGCATGAGAAAAAAGATTTTTTAATATGCAATTAACATCTCCTTCCAAAAGCTTCATTTATTAATTTCCTACAAATGAAAACATTGCTTTCTAAGATATCTATCCCAATGACTCTGATCCTTTAGTTAGCACGGCATGTGAATGAAATGCTTTATCATGATTAATTAATTTCTCCATGTAATAATACCTTTAAGTTGAATAAATAATATTATATTATTACCAGTAACAGCCCTTACTGTCAGAAATGAACAGTATAGTACATATTAAAACTATTCTCAATGTTCTGAAGATACATTTTATTATTGCCATTTATTTATTCTTATTTTATTGAATATTTTACTTACTTTAAAATATTCATTAAGTATCTACTCTGCACCAGGCATTACTCTGACTTAACTAGTCTAGACACTGGTATATTTAAAAACCTCTCCAGGTGATTCTAATGTGTGGTTCCAGTTGAAAATCACTTTTCAGGAGGCCGCAGACAGGGAAAAAGGCTAGGAGGGTTTCAGAGGATAGGTGACATTTGAGAGAGATGTAAAGAGAGAGGAGGAGTTTCCCAGGTGTGGAGAAGTGGATAGAGATATATGAGAATAAACAAGGAGATTTGATAGGCAAACAGCCTTGATAGGAATAGATCATCTGCTCTTGGGAAAGGAAGTGACCAGAGAAGACAAGAAGGTATAGTCAGGACCACACAGAAAAGAGCCTTCAAAGCCATATTGAGGAATTGGATTTTGCTCAGCTGGAACCACTGTATCTTAACCGATATGGACCACTACATATTAACATTTTAAAGTAGTAAATATGATACAAGCTGACCTGTGTTTAAGCATGGAGGATGCCTTTGAGTGTGAGAACTTGGAAACTGGCAGAGGTTTACATTTAGGTGAGAGAAAATGAGAGACTATGATTGCTCCAAACTGACTTGCATTATAACTTGGATCATCATAACTCCTTATACATATTTTTAAATGTTACCAACAATGACTACAAATATCATGTTAATTCTGTGCTCAGAAGATAAAAATAATATCCATAATTCACAAGAATTATAACAACAAATTTCTTCGTACTAAAGACGTGGAGAAGAATTAAAACATAGCAAAGACAGTATTTAGTATCAAATGTCATTTTAAAAAAATTCAGTGTTTACTCAATAGCTTTGACTCAATCAACTAATCAGTAAATGCACCCGCTGTCAGAATCATTGAAGAAGTGTTTTACTTAAAGAATGCAAGATTTAGGGCAAGAACATGTCTTCAAATACTTTAAAGGGTTTTCTTAGAAAATCTGTGACTTCCCAGAAGGCAGAATTAGACCCAAAGAGCACATGCCAAAAGGAAATATACTTTTGTATAAACAAATAATATCCCTTTCCAGTAAATTTTTCATCATTTTTGATTTTTATTCAGAGGATAAACTTGGTGAGAATGTTGTAGTGGAGATTCAAGCATCAAATTGATAAACTTCTAGCCAAATAGATCAGGGGGAAAAACAGAGGGCAAAATTACCAGTATCAGGAATGAGAGAAATAGCATGACAGATCCTAAAGATGTTAAAAAGATAATGAGGGAATACTGTCATTAACAACTTTATGCCAGTAAATTCAGTAATGTAGATCGAGGTTACTCAACCTCAAAAAAAGTGACATTTTGGACCAGATAATTCTTTGTTGTGAGGGTTGTCCTGGAGATCATAGAATATTTAGCAGCATCCCTAGCCTCTACCCCCTAGATGTTAGTACCATATCCTGCGTCCCAACTGTAACAAGCAAAAAGTGTATCTAGACATTGCCAAATGCCCCATGGGTGAATAGTGTGTAATAATACCCCTTGTTGAGAACCACTGACTTAGATGAATGGACAAATTTCTTGAAAGGCACAAACTAACAAAGTTCACTCAAAAAGAAATAAATAACTTGAATAGCCCTATTTCTAATAAAGAAATTAATTTGTGGTTGAAAACATTCCCACAGACAGAAGTCCAGTCCCCACTGGCTTCTCTAGTGAATTCTACCAAACATTTAAGGAAGAAATAATACTGATTTTATATAAAGTCTCCAGAAAATTGATGACTGGGGATTTCTTCCCCATGAGGCCAGAATGACCCTGATACCAAAACCAAAGATAGTACAAGAAAACTACAAACCAATATTCTTCATGAACATAAACTCAAAAATCCTAAACAAAAAATTTGGAAATGGATTCCAATAATGTGAAATAATAATACCTTGTGATCAAGTAGTGTTTATCTCTGGAATGCAAGGTTGGTTTAACATTCAACAATTAATCAATGTAATTCACCATATTAACAGTCTAAAGCAGAAAACCCACATGATCATCTCAAAGAGATGCAGAAAAAGCATTTGATGAAATATAACATCAATTCCTGATTTTAAAAACTGTGGGAAAACTAGAAATAGAAGAAAGCATCCTCAACTTGATAAAGGGTGTCTACGAAATACCTATGACTAAAACTATGCTTAATAGTAAAAAACTAAATGCTTTCCTCCTAAGATCAGTAACAAGGCAAGGATGTCTGCTTTTACTACTTCTGTTTGACCTTTTACTAAAGGTTGTAGCCATTGCAATAAAAACAGCAATCAATCAGTCAAACAAAATAGCATCCAGATTGGAAAAGAAGAAAAACTGTCTTTATTCACAAACAGCATAATCATCTATATAGAAAATTTGATGAAATCTACAAAATAACTACTAGAAATATTAAATGAGGTTACTAAGGTTTCAGGATTCAAGACCAATATAAAATACTCCATTGTGTATCTACGTACTAGCAGTAACAACTGAAAATTGAAATTATAAAACAATACCATGCAAAATTACATAAAACTATGAAATACTTAGTGACAAATCTTAAAGAAATATGTGCAAGACCTGTATACTAAAAACTACAAAACATTGCTGAAAGGCTGAAACAAATGAAGAAATATATGGCTTATGGGTCAGAAGTTTCAATATTGTTAAAATGTCAGTTCTCCCCCACATGTATCTATAGATTAAATGCAGTACAATCACTTTTGAAAGGAGCCTAGCAATTTCTTTAAAAGGTCAAAAATACACTCATTATATGATCCAGGCATTCCACTAAAAGGTATTTACCCAAGAGAAATTGAAAGCACATGTCCATGCGAGACTTGTATATGAATGTTCACAGAAATTTTATTTGTAATAACCAAACCCTGGAAACAACCCCAATATCCATCAATCGATGAATGGATATGTAAACTGTGGAATAGTTATAAAATGGAATACTACTCAATAATAAAAAGGAATGAGTTGTTATCTGCAATAATATAGATGAGTGTCAAAATAATTATTGTGTGGGTAAGAAGACTATAAGACAAAGGAGTGACCATATTCACAATTTCATTTATATAAAATTCTAGACAATGCAAACTTAACTTTAGTGAAAGTATCCAAATCTGTAGCTGCCGGGGGAGGGGTGTGGTGCAGTAGAGACAAGTGGGAATGGGCAGGAGGGAGAAATTACGAAGGGACATGAGGAAACCTTTGGGTGAAGGGTATGTTCATTTTTTCCATTGTGCTGGTGCTTCCATGGGTAGCACATGTGCAGCTGAAAGTGCCATTATGAGGAAGAAAAGCCCAAAAGTTACAAAGTAGTCAGATAAGTAGAATATAATTTCAGAATTTAAATACAAATTTTTTCCTTCATGAGATGTAATATAGGACAGGACATTTAGAGAAGAAGAGTAACTTTACACTTGATAGTCGACTCTCAAAAATGATTCTTGGAATAGGCTAAGAGGACTACCGCCAGAAATCATCTGTATGATCATCAGGTCTTATGCTATGTATGGTTATTAAGCCGAATAATGCAAACATATTTTGTATGATTCACCTAAACTCCTAAAGCTTAATAGAGAAAAACTGTCCTCCACTTGCTATCTTTTAATGACCAGATAGACCAAGAATATGGATATGATGCTTTTCATTAACATTTTCAAAACCCACTCATCATATTGATCAATGAATTCATTTGTTTAAAAAAAGACTCAGTGTCTGCATGTTGTTAAGTTTTAAGCTTTCTGGAATTCTGTAAGGATTTTTTTCAGTAGCAAAAAATTCTACAATAATGCATCCTGTGATAATGTGAATTAATTAGTTGCTGATTAGCTTCTCTTTCCCACTTGGTCCTGTTCTTGAACTTCTACAGGATAGGGAGAGGTAACACGAAAGGAGCTTAAACAAATGCGTGCCATCTAATCGGTAGATTCCTGCCCTGGAAGTTCATAGGACCTGGAATCATCCCCATTGATATTTAAAGCAGAGTAGAAAACTACTGCCAGATACTACCAACCACTATAGAGCAAAAAACAGAGTTGGACCATGAAGCCAGACCCCAGAATTCCCAGCCACCAGCCACTCAGGGTCATCTCACTCACTTTGTTTTCCTCATACTAATGCCACTGTGCACTTTATGCATTAAATTTTTCTCGGGCCCCATTTCTGCCATTATAGGTGGAGTTGTATCATGTATGTGTGCATGTAAAGGAGCTTAAAACCTCATTTTAAATTATTTTAGCATTTGAAAAAAATTTTAGCATTTGAAATATTATGAATCAACACTATGGGGGGGACTCCTTATACATTGCTTATATTTTGATAGTTATCAAAATAGGAACAAAGGGCTGATTAATTAGCATAAAATATGTAAGAAGTATTTTTCATTAGTGGTTCACAACAAAGAACTTTATGAACACCACTGTCCCTCCATGCCAGGCAAGCCCAAAACCTGTAATGTAGCCTTTGAAGTCTAGAGATCTCTTGGATCATCTGAGTCCCTTCTTTTAAGTTCTGTCCCTTAATTGGTTAAAGGTGGACGCATCGCCTGTCAGAATATGATCATATATGCCTTAGGGTGAACGCTTCATGAAGCGTGCTCTCAGAGAGGTTTTTGTGCCTGCAGGCTAATAACAGAATGGTACTTTGGGCAGAATTTGGAGGTAGGCTTGCTTTGGTTGTAACATTCAAACTGTGATCAAATTATGGTGAAGGACATGTGTAGCCCTCCACCTGCCTCAGATTGTGGTAGTTTACCTCACCAATATTTCTTAAATGGACCTGATCAGTGTTGCCTGGCCAAATTGCCATTGATCAGTTAGCAACACTCAGATAATAGACCAGATTAGAATTCGCTACTCAATCCCTTAGGCGTTAGTAGAGCTCTTAGGCCTTCTTCAAACATTTGTTTCTGCTGCTGTGCATCTTCTTAGGTTGCTATGTTTGAAGCTTATAGTGAGAATTATTTAATTTGGGCTTTATTATTCTGTCCTCATTGAGCAATTTCTTGTGTTAGTTTAGGGGTGCTGGAGGTACCTAATCCACCTCTGGTTGATTTATGAAGCCCTTAGATACTGTACACTGGTAAATGCTTCAAAAGTAGTTAAGTATACTGGCTTTGGCAGTGGGAGATAATCAATTCTCAAAAATGATAAAATGCTTATAGTGTGACAGATGCTTCGTTGGGTAGCCTAGAGAAGCAGTCACCCATCTGCGGAGGTCTACTCACGAAACTACCCCATCAGGCCTTAGAAATATATAAGCATAAGCTAGAACACTCCTCGTTCAGTCTTGTAATTTGGACACAAACTGTGGTTAGTTAAATCCACTAAAGCTGCTCACACTTAACAATAAAGCAAGTACGGAGGTCTTTCCCTCCATAGTTCATTTATTCTAGAAGTATTTATTGAGTGCCTACCAAGTGCCAGCCACTGTTCTTTGAGAAGAGAGCCATGATCTAAGGAGTAAGAGGCCCTCTTGGAATTCACATTCTAATGGGGAGAAGACAATAAACAACCTAAATAAGTAAAATATTTAGTACCTAGATACATGTAAAGAAGGACCTAAATAAATAAATAAATAAACACAAAAGGGAATTCCCTGGTGGTCCAGTGGTTAAGACTCTGTGCTTCCAATGCAGGGGGCACAGGTTCGATCCCTGGTCAGGGAACTAAGATCCCAATGCTGCGCAGCCAAAAAATTTTTTAAAAAAAGATATATGTAAAGAAGGAGAAAAAAGGCAGAGGAAGGGGATTGAAACCTTGAGCAGGGAGTTTTTTTTCTGCTGGGGACCAGGAAGGACTTCATGTGAAGGTGACTTATGAGGAATAACCTATGTGTTTGTGGGAATTGTCCAGTATAGGGGATGCTCGTGAACTATGGAGATGGGCATTCCACTGTGCTTCCAAGTCTCCATGTGGAACCTCCCTGAGCTCTAATCTGCTGCCCAAGCTGAAGGCATAGGTGGAGGGGTCATAGATGGAAGGGCCCCATCACACATGGGCCTCCTTCAGCCCAGAACACCATCCAATTGAAAGTGAGAATCTAGCTACCCTTTACTATTTCTCCAGGTTACTGTTTCTACCAGCTCTCTAAATAATAATTCATACATGAACATGATTTATCACATATCCACGTGACTCTTGTCATGGTAAAGTCCGAATTTTCTGGCTCGCTTTCTTACCACCTTCATTTGAAGCATTTGGCCATGCCTACAATGAGAAAACAACCTAAAGAAGAGAGGCCAAAAACCATTTTTTTAAATAATATCAATTTCCTTAAGGAGAGATGATAGGTAAAAATATCGCTTGCATAGCTCTGTTAAATGCTAACATCTGTGGATTTGGAGAAGGCTACTTCTAAGGAAAGATGACATAGAGATGTTGAAACTTTTTTGGCTTTCCTTCATATGTTGACACAGGCTTAGGCAACATGGCCAAAATATAAAATAGTTATCCAGTTTTGAGATAAACTTTATCAATATTCATTACTTCTTGTTTGTTTGTTTGTTTTCGTCCCATCATCAAAATGCTGAAACTTTGGCGTTCACTTTTTGAAGTTTAAGATAATTATAATACATAAGCATAGGCCAGAAAATAACTTGTGTTTGTCCATATTAAATACCATGGCTATTACTTATATCAGGCACTAAATAGGACAGTAAGTTTCCTGTAATTAACTATCATATTTATTTTTAAAAAACTTAAACTTGTGTTTTAGTTTCATGAGGCTGCCGTCACAAGCATCACAAACTGGTTGCCTTAAAACAACAGAAATGTATTGCTTCACAGTTCTGGAGGCTGTAAAAGAAGTTTGAAATCAAGGTGTCAGCAGGGCCATGTTCTTTCTGAAGGCTTTAGGGGAGGATCCTTCCTTGTGTTCTTCTGGCTTCTGGTGGTTACCAGAACTCCTTGACATTCCTTGGCTTGTAGATACTTCATCAGTCTAACTTCTGCCTCTGCTGTCACATGGGCTTCTCCCTGTGTGTTCTATTTATCTTCTCTTTTTATAAGGATACCAGTGGTACTGGATTAGGGCCACCCTCATCTAGTATGACCTCATCTTAACTAGCTTACATCTGCAAAGACCCTATTTCACCCTAGGTCACATTTATAGGTACAGGGATTAGGACTTCAACATACCTTTGGGGAACACAGTTCAACCCATGACAGTTAGTACCTTAATTTATGACTTATTTAATACAAGACAATTGCAAGTTTTTAAACAGGTCAAATGTGTTAAGACACTCATTCATAGATATTTATAAAGATTATTCTTTACTTCAGAATCCCTGGAATATGAATGAAGCCCATGCATCTTTGAATAATAAAGGTTTTCTAACTTCCAGCAATAGATTTAGTATCCATAATTCCTCCATAACCCTACAGGTACTTGGGACCAACTAGGAAAGAAATTGGCTGTTTAGATACTAGGAGCTGAGAGTGGTATCTGCTTCTAATAGCAACACAAAAAGTAAGAGGACTGTAGAATTGTTTTCTTCAACAAAGCATGCCCTGTGTGTTATTAGCTTGTTTTGTCAAAACCTTAAGTAGACTCCTTTTGATATGAATAACTTCCATGTGAATGTGTAATTTCAAAATAGAAAAATTATTGGAATGAATTGATTCATATTTTTTTCTTCTCAACATGTAATAAAAATGAAGAGACAGCAGTAATGTATGGATAACAGTTGAACTACTGAAAACACCTGTATGATGATCTAAAAGTTAAGATTTCTCTTTCCACCATGGGGTCAACAATTACAAAAGTAAAGCAGAAATTGGGCGACTGGCCTTTCCAGCTGAGAGTATTAATTATGTCTCTAGTCATTTCGGCTCCAATGGTAGGTAGTAGGTGGTAGACCTAGAAAGCTCCTTCTCCATTTCTGCTGACTTGATTATTTCCAAAGGTTGTCTGGCTAGTCAGAACTTCAGCTTTTCCAGACATCACAGCCCAGGACATCTGCCCACACTCACAGACCTAGGTTTCTATCCAGAAAAGGCAAACCCATTTGTATCAGCTCTTATTTTGAATCCAATGCTCAGGGCTTGTGAATACTTTTTATATTACCAGACTTCTTAAAAAACGATCACTAGAAAACGTGGATTTTTGTAGGGCCAAGAAGAATTTCTGCAGAAGTTATCAGAGTTTGCGTTTCCAGCCTGACCTCCCTCCCTCAGGCTCACTTCCATACCCTTGAAGCCCCAAGGGAAAATATGCCAAAATAAATCCCGGGAAGTGTAGTCTCTGAAGGGCTGCCCCTTGTGTGAACTTGGGGCAGATATTCCTCCCTGGCTCTGTGACAGCAGCTGTTCTTCAGTGACACTGAGCTGAGAGCAGCCCACTGAGCATATAGTCTTGCACAAAGATAGATACATTTCCATGCTTTGCGATGGAGATGACAGCTCAGAAAGGGCGAGGTCCAGTTTCGGGCCAGAAAGCATCCTCGCTAAGAATTCTCTGAGGGTGTCCTTCTCCCTCCTGAGTTTTTACCTTCCTTTGTGCAAAAAATGTGTGGAAAAGTTCATTCAAAGCTACCGTACATGACTGATAAATCAGATAAGACATGGAATTTCTTGTTTGTTGTTTAAGTTAGCTTTTTTTTAAAAAAAAGTTATTACTTTTTTACCTGTCCCAGTACTCTGGAGAATCAGGTGGACTGTTCGAAAAAGTTTTTTGTTTCCCCTGCTCCCTTGAAAACATGATTCTAATGCCTGTCAGATGTGTGATGAAAACTTAAGTCATCAGACTGCTTTACTTCTGAGTCTTTAGACTTCAATATTGCCTGGGAATCCTATTCCTTGACAACTTCTAGCTCCCTAGAATTTATCAGTTCTCTTGAGTGAGACTGGTTCTCTTTCTTACATCTTATTTCTTCAGATTTCAAAAACTGTGTGCATTCTACCAAGCTGAAAGGACCCATCATGGTGTGAGGGGCTCCACCCACTCCTCTCTGACCCCTGGGATGAATTATAGCATCCTCCAGAAGTTTCACTAGCATCCTGGGACCTGGGATGGATTTTGAAAAGCTAGATTTGAGGGAAGAGCCTTTGCTCCTTATTCAGAATTTATTTCCTGGTATAAAACGATGTAAAACAAAATCACCCTAAAATAAATGCATTTTTATGATATCAAATAGAGCTCACATATGAAAGTATATTAATATTAAACAGAATTTTATGGCAACCAGAATTCCTAACTCTTCTTTATTGACACTTCTAGAAATAGCCTCTTTGAGATCTCGAATGTGAGAAACTGATTTTGTATTTTTACATAAAGATGGTCTGTATTCTCTAGAATGGAGTTTTGGGGGGTCAGTTTTCAGTCTGATTTGAAGTAAAACTACTGATAAAGAAATTGTTCATTGTACTGACTGTGTTTTGACTAGTAATCTTAGCTTAAAAGATTATGTCTGAAAGCACAATAAATATAGGCTTAAGGACCCCAGTAAGAGGTGCGGATGAGGGAAGGAGCAGTCACTACAGGATTCAACATATTTCAAAATGATTTCCCTTTACAGAGTGATCTTATTATAGGCATTTGGATGAAGAAATCACCCACTTAGTAGGATCAGTGTCACAGATAAAGGGTCCTAGTTTTAGAAATAATATTTCTTGAAATACTAGGCAGTAAATTCAGAGATTGAGCATCTTCAGCATTTTATTTACATTCTTCAAGCTCATGTTGGGACTTGAAAGCCTGAGTTTACCTGGGCCCTCAGGAATATCGTTTCAGAATGGATTCACGTGGGTAAAGAAGGAGTGGTGGTGGTGAGGCTCTCCCAAATGAAAAACCTCCTTTGGTGTATTATAACTGTTCTTTGATTTGTAAGACTGATAACACTTCACTAACTAAAACTTGGAACAGAAGTTGCAAAACGCCTGAATATCCATTTAAAAAGCCTATTATATAGCCTCGAGTTATGATGTGAAGCCAGAAGATTTTCTTACCTACTGTAGAAGCCACTGAGGCGAAAACTTAAGTAGAAGGTTGTTTATTGGGCAGTTGTAAAATGGAATTAAAGATTAAGCTGAGCAATAACCTTCCCTTCCCCTTTTCCTCGTTTTGTCTCCTTTTTATGGCATTTTTTCACGCAACATTTGTTGGTAACATATATGTCGTCGTCGCAAATAGGACCCAAGGCCTTGCCTTTTACTACTGACCTGCCACTGTACGTCTGAGCTGCCGACCACACCTCCACCCCGCACCCCAAGCTGTTTGGTCTTGTCTGTCACTGAAGCATTTGTGTTTTGCAAGGTGGCAAAGGAGCTGCTTCCTTGTTTCTTTTCAGGGTTCCACTTTGATTTCGTTCCCCTTTTAAAGGTGATTACACAGAGACCTGCCCCTCAAGAGCAGAAATACCATCTTCATCTACGTGTCTTGAGTAACTGGAATGCCACAGCTCTGGTGAATGTCCTGTTTGTCTTTCTTGCAGAGGGACTTGGTTAAAAACGTCAATTTCACTGTTTGAGACTTCTTAAGAGAAAGCCTCATCCCTAAGTGTACTTGAAGTGGGTGTAATTAGTTTTAACAATCTTTTCATATTTTCCTTTAAGAGGATTCTGAAAATAAAGATTCAATCAATAAATAAATTCAGTTTGTGAACCTACCATCTCCAAATGATGGTCCATACAGAACACCCCAGAAAGATGTCAGAAATGAGATATCGGGCTTCCCTGGTGGCGCAGTGGTCGAGAATCCGCCTGCCAATGCAGGGGACACGGGTTCGAGCCCTGGTCCGGGAAGATCCCACATGCCGCGGAGCAACTGGGCCCGTGAGCCACAACTACTGAGCCTGCGCGTCTGGAGCCTGTGCTCCGCAACAAGAGAGGCCGCGATGGTGAGAGGCCCGCGCGCCGCGATGAAGAGTGGCCCCCGCTCGCCGCAACCAGAGAAAGCCCTCGCGCAGAAACGAAGACCCAACACAGCCAAAAATTAATTAATTAATTAATTAATTTAAAAAAAAAAGAGATATCTTTTTCATGCAGTGTTTTTGGAATGTCCCAGAACATCAGGCTACCTCCACAGACCCCAGGAATGCAAAGCGCAATACCAGACCTTCTATGAAACCTGTGAAATCAGAGAACTGTGAAGGAGTCCTGTTGCAACAGAGGAAAGCCCACAGTCCACCTTTACTTTATTAAAGTAGTTAATTTATTTTGACGTGTGAATACAAGGCTTTATATCACAGTTTTTCAATTTATATAATTTTTATAAGGTGAGATCAAACTGTCCCAGAAGGGAAGATGGATATTTTATGAACTGTATTGCATTCCACATGTGTTCAGTCATAATATTTGAAAGATCCCCATCATAGGGTGAGTGTTCTTATATCATTGCCTGTTCCCTATGGTTGGTAATATATAGTAAACAAAATAAGCAGATTTTCCAGATTAAAACATTCTGAGGCAAACAACTTGCAAATTGGTTTCTTTATTGCAGGAATTCTTTCAGAGTCTTTACTATGCTAATCTGTGTTATAAATCTCCACTAGGGGAATAAAATATATTGCTTTCCAAACTTACTTCACCAGGGAACTATTTTCTGCTGGGCATCTTTTAAGGCCAGTGTTCCATATATCATACTTTCTTCTTATTTTAGAGGGAACTGAAGGTGAGACTCAATGGTAGGTGTGTAGAGACTTCTTTACATAGAGTGTTGAGCGTCATGGTACATTATAGACACAGACCTTGACTTGTGTGTCTATATATGTATGTGTATGTATATGTAAGGGTGTGTATGTGTGTGTGTGTGTGTGTGTGTGTGTGTGTGAGAGAGAGAGAGAGAGAGAGAGAGGCAGAGACAGAGAGAGACAGAGCAGAGAGAAGGGAGAAACTTGAAAGATTGATGGGCCAAGAATCATGTCGCCTGATTGTTTGAAGCTAGGATTTATTTAACATTTCTGCTGCATGGATGTAATGCGTATGTGCATTTTTGCCCCCCTATTGCAGCATTAAGTTCAGCTGTTTCACAGTTCTAGAACCTGACATTTAATCATGGTTAGGAGAATTAGTAAATGTGTGAATGAATGCCTCAAAGATTCTCTTTTTGTGTGTATGTTTTCCAGATATTTTTTGAAATGTCTTCAAATGATGGTTTGTCTTGGGGACTCCTGGATGCCATTTGAGGACAATTATTATGAATATTTATAAGGCTGAGCCTTCAATGTCTATCTCAGGCGATATTCTAAGGCAGAAGAACAAGAAAACTCTCTTTCATTGTGTTTTGCCAAAACCTACTAAGTTTTGAGTGCAAAACCCAATTTTAAACAGATAGGTAAATATCTGATTGTTCATTCTGAGCAGTACATGCACTCATGCCTATTGATAACCTACTGTTCTAATAAAAAACGTTCCCCAAAAGCATATTTGAAGTGTAGGTGTAATATCATAATACATTTTAAAGCTTTTTTTCAATTGGGTTCTACTTCTGATTTTTTATTAAAATACTTAATAAAACTTTTATGCCTTTAACAGCTATTAAATTAGAAGAATCATGTTTTTATTTATACAATTATATGATTTTTAACATTTATTTTTTATACTCTCAGTGTATGTTAGTAAGCTGGGTTTTTTTTCTAATAGACTACTTCCAAGAATGCAGGAGTACAAGTGTGTATATATACCTGCAACCAGACATACACTTGTCTTCTGTTGATCAGTTTACAACTTGTCTGCTACTCAGCAGAAATCTTAAGAGTAGATTAGAGCTAGTTTCTTGAATTGCCATTTCTGAGGAGTCTGAAACTTAATTCCACGGGAAAGACACATTTCCTCTGCTTTACACGAACGCCACATTTAGTTATAATGAAAAACAATCATTCTCTATACAGGTGAAAAGCTAAGACCACTGGAAAATGCTTACAATGTAATGAAAAGTAAAACTCCATGAGGAAAGACTCCAGTATATAATGGCTGCATAGAAAAAAGAAATGAAAGCATACCAAAATGCTAATGAGATTATCATTGGTTGATGGGTCTATGAACAATTTTTATGATTATTTTTCTTTACACTTTTCCCTATATTCCAAATTTCTACAACGAGCTATTGTTACTCAGGAAACAAATGTTATGAAAAAATACTCAACTCTCTCCTTTCCCTGCTTAATTTCACTACTTTCTTCCTTCCACTTGGCAAAAAAGTCAGTAAGCCCCGTTGTACGTGGCTAGAGGTACTTTTGCACCGCTGCATGAGGTGGACTCTGGCTAAAAGCATTTTAAAAGAGCACCAAATATTCTGTAGATGCAAAAGAAGAAAGGGGGAGATGTTAAGTAGCATTCCATCAATTTGGCCCTATTGAGCTTATTTCCTATAAACGCATATGACTTCATTTTTGTTAAAATATGTGATTCATACAGGGGTGTAAAGAAGAAACTGAATTGTTTTCCAGTGTGAGCAATTCTATATGGAAAAGAAAGTTATATGGAAGGAATGCTAAAGGACAGTGACTTTATGAATGCTAAGATCCAAGCTAGGAGAAGAAAAAATTTTGCATATTTATCTGTCCAGATAAGAGTGAACTATAGTTTATAAACAAACTGTTGTTGGACTTATGACAGTAAAGCAGTTTGCTAAATATTCCTTTCATATATATATTCATATATATGTATCCCATCCCATGCTAATGTTATAGATCTAATCAGATCTTATTTACTTTCTCACAATTATGGCCAATTAACCATACTTTAACGCACTTAGTTTAAAAAAATTTTACTTAACTCTGATGATATTTTTATATTTTGTGCTCTAAAATAGGGCAACCAATGAATATACATATGTACATAGAGAGAGAGAGAGATCTTCAGATTTATTGAAAAATCTCCTGTGAAACCTAGGTGGAAAGATTTTTTTTAAGCTTTAGAAATAATCTGTAAAGTGCTTTTTAAAGAAGTTGATGATAAGGGCAGTGCATTTGTGATGGGAGGGAATGATTCCCATTAAAAAGAAAGGGTATTAAGCTTTCCCCTTGCTGACCCTGACTCTTCCCTCTCCGGACTACTTTATATCAGGAGATGCAATCAGCAGAGGTCCCCTTTTCATTGCCCATCAGGTACATGACATGCCGTCGATTTTTTAAAATAGTGTTATAGGGATTACAGCTGTAAGGCACATTAGTTCCCTAATGCCAAAGCAGGATTGGTTCATCTAGTTTGCTTCTAAATTTAGGCTTAAATGACCTCAGTATTATACTATCATCAGATCCTCTGACATCCAGCCTTGATAGGGCCATGACCTATCATTCAGCTGAGATACTGTTGACTGAATATTTGGTGTTTCTCGTATTGCTGAAAAATAATCAGGGTGATCTCATCCTAAAAACAAGAGGTTAGAATAAGAATGAAAAAAAGATTCTCCATTATTGCCAGTGCATTCAATATTACAGACTTGCATATCTTTGTCTTTAGTGCAGGTTCTTTACATAAGGTGTAACGAGACGGTTGCAAGAAACGTGAATCACATATCTTTTACAAGATGTTGACTAAAGCTAGAAATGATTAAGAGACTTATTTGGGAACAGATTGATTTTCATTTACAACTATTCGAAGCTGAAAGAATATTGGGCAGATGAGTGTAAATATGCAGAGAAAGTTCCCTCTACTGAACCGTGCTTGTGAGTTCTTTCAGATGGCTTCTTGGGTTATATAAATTTACTTTGAGGTCATTATATGGATAATTTGTTACTAAGTAAAGTAGTTTGTCAGGTTACGAGACATTAATCTTCCAATAGGTCTTTAATTAGGACAGATGCACTAAATAATTCATAGCAAGACTTGGCCTGGAAACATTTATAATACTCAATTATACCATTTTACAGGCAATGGCAAATTGTTTTTGTGTAGTCTGGAAATTGTGGGACTTAATTAATTACCTTCAATGTTTTAGACATCTGCTCTGCCCTCTTTAAATGCATTAAATTGGCAACTCATGAAATGGCTAAAAATAGAGTTCAAATTCCCAGATGGTAAAGGGTGAAGATCAACTATGATGCAAAAAAAGCCACTCTGTGATGCACAGGAAATGTGAAACCAAATTACATATCCAGCAACATTCCGCTTACAAGACTCTCAAGTATGTGACAATTATTTTTAAAAGAATGAGAAATTTACATGATATTTAAAAGCACTTAACTTGCTGCTAAATACTCTTCTCCTGGTTTCCTAAAATAGGCTGCAGTAAACAAATTGGCAAACCAGGCAGAGTCCTGATAGAAAACACCTATCAGTCTCTGTCATGTAAACACCTCTGAGTGAAATTTATTTCTGCACAAACAAATAACTTTGCCCCTATAAGTTGTATCAAATACATGACAAAAAATAAGCACTCTGGAAGTCTTTGCGGAGGCATTTTCATGTCATAGATCTTAAAATGATGGAAAGGGGAATTAAGAGCTTATTCCATTTGTAATTAGATCACAGAAAGAAAGATGGTGATGGCTTTGCACTGAGTAGGAGGATGTGACCATTTAAGTATACAAAGGAAAAAGGAATGTTCACTTCATATTTCATCCTAGAAATTTCTGCAAGAGAAATGTTGTACATGATCCTCAGCTTAAAAATAATATGTGGGAGTCAATTATAAAGGAAATTAATACATTCTGAAAGCTGTTAAGTGGGGGACAAATTTGCAGACAAAGGTGTTCTTTCTTATGAGGATAGTCAGACCTTGCACAGAACAGCCTCTGGCCCTTGGAGCCCAGATTCCTGCAGCTTTCTATAAGGCAATTCTCCAAGGCGTGCAGTTTCTCCAGGGTTGTTGGGAGATGTTTTGTTCAGATGGATACAGACCCAGGTCCTGCCCCCAAGAGCAGTCATGCTGGGTCAACACCCAGGATTAGGTTGGATGCAGAAGCATTTCCCACTCCAGTAGCTACTGAATAAATAGATGGGCGGAGTGGAGGTGACTACTCACATGCTCAATGGGAGGACGCAGCTTTGTCGCCAAATCACTCAGAGAGAATCTAGAGGAGATTTCTATCCAGAAGAAATACAGTGCAAGCCACATATGGTAATTTAAGATTTTCTAAGAGCCACATTCGAAAAAGTAAAAAGAAATAGTTACATATGCATATTTAATCCACTAATGCATATTTAATCCAATATAGCCAAATTATCATTTCTGCTTGTAATCAGCATAAGAATCATGAATGTGATACTTTGCATTCTCTTTTTTTTATATATACTAAGTCTTACAATCCAGTATGCATTTTGGACTTAAAACACATCTCAACTCAGACAAGCCACCTTTCAAGTGTTCAGTGGCTTATTCGGCTAGTAGCTCCCATATTGGACAGCACAGCCCTACATAATGAGCAAGGATAACGAACTACATCCCCAGCTGTAGTGGGGATAGCAAGGCTACACCTACAAACACCCCAGGTTATGTGGGTATGTGGTAATCACAGTGCCCGGAGGAAACAAACTAGGTGCTCATTATAAATGCAAGAAGAATCCTACTTACTTGGCAGACACCGGCTTAGTATTCTGGGAAGACCTGCCTGTATTTTCATCCATGCCCAAGACTGTGTTATAGAAGCACTTTGTTTTCCTTGCTTCCTCTTTGGCATATATATATATATATAGCTATTGATATGTTGTCATGATTTTTTTTATAAAATTCCCTTTAGTAAATTCTAAGGTTCTTCAGGACAGAGTCAGTGCCTTATTCATGACACTTTCCTGACACAAGAGGGGTGTTCCATAAATATTTGTTAGCTTGAATGAATGAGAGAATGCAATCTGCAGTTCAGATGAGGAAAAAAATACCAAAGTGTACATAATCGAGACAGAGGAGAAATGAGAAGTAAAGGAGAGCAAGAGAAACTGGGGAAGTGGAGAGCAGGGGGAGGGGAGAACGGGGAGAAGGGAGAGGGGGAGACCCACAATGATGTAGGGGTGGAGGGAGCAGGGAGGGAGAAATAAAGACAACTTTGAAGGAAGAAGCTCATCCAGACTTACAAACCAGTCTTTCCCACCATCTTTCCATTGGGTCATTCTGCTTTCAAGAGCAAAGTCTATCTTTGTAAAACAGGGATGGTCTAGTTTGGGGATGGGGGCAGCAGTGGAAATACCTGCATGTATGATTGCTTGCCAGCCATAGTGACGTTTATAAAGGGAACGTGTGACTCTGTTGTGCTACTATAATTACTTGCTTTATTAGGAGAAAAAAACCAATGCGACACTTCTGAATCCTCTGGAGTGTTTTCCCTAGACCAAGTTACCATTAACAGAAACCTAATCTAAACACTTTTGACTGTGTCAAATTAAGATAATTTAATTAGAATTCCACTTCTTGACAGAATCAATGGGGTGAAAAGCACATAAAAATAAACTAGTATCTTGGAGTTACGTACAACTTTAAAAGTAGTAATTTTGTTAGAATTAGTCATATCAAAAGGAATACATTTAAGCTTAAGAATACAACTATAAAAACTATACAAATTCACCAATGTATTTGTCTAGACTTGACGTTATTAGATTGCTGTTTGAGGCTAATTTTGCCACTGAAATTAAAAAAAAAAAGAACAAACAAACAAAAAAACAGGACCAGATAAATCTCTAGAATGCATTAGCCAGCAGGACCTCAAAATAAAAGAAATGGAGGAAGGAGAGTTACAAAGGTGAGAAAAGTTAAGAATTTTATTTCTCCTTCCATTCAATTTATCAGATAAACACAATTAACAGTTTGATAGCATTTTGTTCCTTGGGCATCAAGAAGAGCTTATGGCTTATCTGTGCTGGCACCCTGAGCAGCTCACCTTCTCTGGAGAGACAATGGACACTTGTTTTCATAAATTAGTTTACCCTAAAGGAAATTTTCTACCTTTTCCATCCTCTGGGCTTTTCCATAGGATGGTTTTTGCTGAATAGTGTCCCTCCATCTTTGTCCTATTAGAAAGATTCAGGGAGGAAGCAATATTAAGGAAAAGACATACCTGATCACATCATTCAAAAATCTGTCCATTTGTTCCAGCTTTCTCTTAGACTTTCTTCTCCCATTGTAATTCCTCTTAAGCTTCAAATCCTCTTTACACAATGCCAACTAGTTGTTTCTAATATAGTGAATTAAATCTGTAACTGTTTTTCTGCAAAGTAATTAGAGAAAGAGAAATTGAGCCCTCAGAAAGATAAAATATATATAAGTAATTTTAACTAACAGTGATCTAATTAAGAAAAGAAGTGGAGAAGAAAAGTCTTGCCGACTGAGAAGAATCATGAGCTGTTCTCCTCTATGTACAACCTCATTTCTGATTAACAGTAATAGTCAGTGCTTTTTGGGAACACACTATGTGCCAGGCACTGATGTAGGTGCTTCATCTGAATTAACTAATTTGATCCTCATAGCCTCCCAATGGTGGAGGGTTATTATTCTCATGATATAAATGAGGAAACGTATCAGAGGGCTGGGTTACTTGCCCAAGGTCACACTGCTGGCAGAAGGCAGAAGCTGTAACATGCAGTACCACTCCTCTGCTGGGTGTGGGATGAGGATTTGTGGAGACTGACTTGGTGCTCACAGACTTGCCTACTTCATGGTCCCTGATGGACTAGACATGAAGAAAATCCCTCTCTCACGGTGTCCACTCAACCTGGTGGAACTGTGTTCAGGCCACAGTCCTGAGGGCTAATCAATGAGAACAAATGGATGGGTCAGTACAACCTGATGCAATACTGAAAAAAACCAACTCAGCAAGATGGAAATTCTGATCCCTCAACAAGTCCCACAGATCCTTGAAGACAGGAAGTGTGTCCAATTTTTTCTTTTCCTTTTTGTTTTTTTAAAATCAACTTGAGAGCCAGATGTAGTATCAGGAATGAGTAATCAACAAGTGTTTTAAATATTATTAAAATTAGCTATATACTGGGACTTCCCTGGTGGTGCACTGGTTAAGAATCAACCTGCCCAAATGCTAGCAGCCATAGAAGTGGAAACTGACAGTCACACAATCATAGTAGGGGACTTTAACACCCCACTTTCACCAACGGACAGATCAACCAAAATGAAAATAAATAAGGAAACACAAGCTTTAAATGATACATTAAACAAGATGGACTTAATTGATATTCATAGGACATTCCATCCAAAAACAACAGAATACACTTTCTTCTCAAGTGCTCATGGAACATTCTCCAGGATAGATCATATCGTGGGTCACAAATCAAGCCGTGGTAAATTTAAGAAAATTGAAATCATATCAAGGATCTTTTCCGACCACAATGCTATGAGACAAGATATCAATTACAGGAAAAAAACTGTAAAAAGTACAAACACATGGAGGCTAAACAATACGTTACTAAATAACCAAGGGATCACTGAATAAATCAAAGAGGAAATCAAAAAATACCTAGACACAAATGACAATGAAAACACGACAATCCAAAAACCTACGGGATGAAGCAAAAGCAGTTCTAAGAAGGAAGTTTAGAGCAATACAGTCCTACCTCAAGAAACAAGAAACATCTCAAATAAACAACCTAAACTTACACCTAAGTAATTAGAGAAAGAGGAACAAAAAACCCCAAAGTTAGCAGAAGGAAAGAAATCATAAAGGTCAGATCAGAAATAAATGAAAAACAAATGAAGGAAATGATAGCAAAGATCAATAAAACTAAAAGCTGGTTCTTTGAGAAGATAAACAAAATTGATAAAGCATTAGCCAGACTCATCAAGAAAAAAAGGGAGAAGACTCTAATCAACAGAATTAGAAGTGAAAAAGGAGAAGTAACAGCTAACATTGCAGAAATACAAAGACTCATGAGAGATTACTACAAGCAACTCTATGCCAATAAAACAGACAACCTGGAAGAAATGGACACAGTTTTAGAAAAGCACAACTTTCTGAGACTGAACCAAGAAGAAATAGAAAATATAAACAGACCATTCGCAAGCACTGAAATTGAAACTGTGATTAAAAATCTTCCAACAAACGAAGGCCCAGGACCAGATGGCTTCACAGGCGAATTCTATCAAACATTTAGAGAAGAGCTAACACCTATCCTTCTCAAACTCTTCCAAAATATAACAGAGGGAGGAGCACTCCCAAACTCATTCTACGAGGCCACCATCACCCTGATACCAAAACCGGACAAAGATGTCACAAAGAAAGAAAAACTACAGGCCAATATCACTGATGAACATAGATGCAAAAATCCTCAACAAAATACTAGCAAACAGAATCCAACAGCACATTAAAAGGATCATACACCATGATCAAGTGGGGTTTATCCCAGGAAAGCAAGGATTCTTCAATATATACAAATCAATCAGTGTGATACAACATATTAACAAATTGAAGAATAAAAACCATATGATCATCTCAATAGATGCAGAAAAAGCTTTTGACAAAATTCAACACTGATTTATGAAAAAAACCCTCCAGAAAGTAGGCATAGAGGGAACTTACCTCAACATAATAAAGGCTATATATGACAAACCCACAGCCAAGATCGTTCTCAATGGTGAAAAACTGAAACCATTTCCTCTAAGATCAGGAACAAGATAAGGTTGTCCACTTTCACCACTATTATTCAAATAGTTTTGGAAGTCCTAGGAATGGCAATCAGAGAAGAAAAAGAAATAAAAGGAATACGAATCGGAAAAGAAGAAGTAAACCTGTCACTGTTTGCAGATGACACGATACTATACATAGAGAATCCTAAAGATGCCATCAGAAAACTGCTAGAGCTAATCAATGGATTTGGTAAAGTAGCAGGATACAAAATTAACACACAGAATTCTCTTGCATTCCTATACACTAATGATGAAAAATCTGAAAGAGAAATTAAGGAAACACTCCCATTTACCATTGCAACAAAAAGAATAAAATACCTAGGAATAAACCTACCTAAGGAGATAAAAGACCTTTATGCAGAAAACTATAAGACACTGATGAAAGAAATTAAAGATGATACCAACAGATGGAGAGATATACCATGTTCTTGGATTGGAAGAATCAACATTGTGAAAATGGCTATACTACCCCAAGCAATCTACAAATTCAGTGCAATCCCTGTCAAACTACCAATGGCATTTTTCACAGGAGTAGAACAAAAAATTTCACAATTTGTATGGAAACACAAAAGACCCTGAATAGCCAAAGCAATCTTGAGAAAGAAAAACGGAGCTGGAGGAATCAGGCTCCCTGACTTCAGACTATTCTACAAAGCTACAGTAATCAAGACAGTATGGTACTGGCACAAAAACAGAAATATAGATCAATGGAACAGGATAGAAAGCCCAGAGATAAACCCACGCACATGTGGTCACCTTATCTTTGATAAAGAAGGCAAGCATATACAATGGAGAAAAGACAGCCTCTTCAATAAGTGGTGCTGGGAAAACTGGACAGCTACATGTAAAAGAATGAAATTAGAACACTCCCTAACACCATACACAAAAATAAACTCAAAATGGATGAAAGACCTAAATATAAGGCCAGAGACTCTGAAACTCTTAGACGAAAACATAGGCAGAACACTCTGACATAAATCAGAGCAAGATCTTTTTTGACCCACCTTCTATAGAAATGGAAATAAAAACACAAATAAACAAATGGGACCTTAAGAAACTTAAAACCTTTTGCACAGCAAAGGAAACCATAAACAAGATGAAAAGACAACCTTCAGAATGGGAGAAAATATTTGCAAACGAAGCAACTGACAAAGGATTAATCTCCAAAATTAACCTCCAAAAAAACAAACAGCCCAATCCAAAAATGGGCAGAAGACCTAAATAGACATTTCTCCAAAGAAGATATACAGATTGCCAACAGACACATGAAAGGATGCTCAACATCACTAATCATTAGAGAAATGAAAATCGAAACTACAATGAGGTATCACCTCACATCGGTCAGAATGGCCATCATCAAGAAATCTACAAACAATAACTGCTGGAGAGGGTGTGGAGAAGAGGGAACCCTCTTGCACTGTTGGTGGGAATGTGAATTGATACAGCCACTATGGAGAACATTATGGAGGTTCCTTGAAGAACTAAAAATAGAGCTACCATACGACCTAGCAGTCCCACCACTGGGCATATACCCTGAGAAAACCATAATTCAAAAAGAGTCATGTACCACAATGTTCATTTCAGCTCAATTTACAATAGCCATGACATGGAAGCAACCTAAGTGTCCATCCACAGATGAATGGATAAAGAAGATGTGGCACATATATACAATGAAAAATTACTGAGTCATAAAAAGAAACAAAATTATTGGTAGTGAGGTGGATGGACCAAGAGACTGTCATACAGAGTAAAATAAGTCAGAAGGAGAAAAACAAATATTGTATGCTAACACATATATATGGAATCTAAAAAAAACAAAAAATGGTTTTGAAGAACCTAGGGGCTGGACAGGAATAAAGACACAGATGTAGAGAATGGACTTGAGGGCACTGGGAGGGGGAAGGGTAAGCTGAGACGAAGTGAGAGAGTGGCATTGACATATATACACTACCAAATGTAGTGGGAAACAGCCACATAGCACAGGGAGATCAGCTTGGTGCTTTGTGACCACTTAGAGGGGTGGGATAGGGAGGGGATATGGGGATACATGTATACGTATAGCTGATTCACTTAGTTATACAGCAGCAACTAACACAACAGTGTAAAGCAATTATACTCCAATAAAGATGTTAAAAAAAAAAAGAAAAGAATCCGCTTGCTAGTGTAGGGGAGACAGGTTTGATCCCTGGTCCAGGAGGTTCCCACGTGCTGCGGAGCAGCTAAGCCCGTGTGCCACAACTACTGAGCCTGCGCTCTAGAGCCCGTGAGCCACAACTACTGAGCCTGAGTGCCACAATTACTGAAGCCCACACGCCTAGAACCTGTGCTGTACAACAAGAGAAGCCACCGGAGTGAGAAGCCCGTGCACTGCAATGATGAGTAGCCCCTGCTCGCCACAACTAGAGAAAGGCCATGTGCAGGAACAAAGACCCAATGCAGCCAAAAATAAATAAATAAATAAATAAAATTTAAAAACTTACCTATATACTGAAAGCATACATGAATGAATAAACATGTATGGGATATCTATTTTCACTTACTACGTTGTTAGTTGATTTTTCTTTATTTTTTATTTTTAATTTTTTAAAAATATTTTTCTTATATATTTATTTATACGCATGTTCTAATTAGTCATCCATTTTATACACATCAGTGTATACATGTCAGTCCCAATGTCCCAATTCATCACACCACCACCCCCACCCACCACAGCTTTCCCCCCTTGCTGTCCATACGTTTGTTCTCTACATCAGTGTCTCAATTTCTGCCCTGCAAACCAGTTCATCTGAACCATTTTTCTAGGTTCCACATACATGCTATACGATATTTGTTTTTCTCTTTCTGACTTACCTCACTCTTTATGACAGTCTGTAGGTCCATCCACGTCTCTACAAAAGGCACAATTTTGTTGCTTTTTATGGTTGAGTAATATTCCATTGTTTATATGTACCATATCTTCTTTATCCATTCATCTGTTGATGGGCATTTAGGTTGCTTCCATGACCTGGCTATTGTAAATAGTGCTGCAATGAACATTGGGGTGCATGTGTTTTGGAATTATGGTTTTCTCTGGGTATATGCCCAGTAGTGGGATTGCTGTGTCATATGGTAATTCTATTTTTAGTTTTTTAAGGAACCTCCATACTGTTCTCCATAGTGGCTGTATCAATTTACATTCCCACCAACAGTGCAAGAGGGTTCCCTTTTCCCTACACCCTCTCCAGCATTTGTTTTTTGAAAATTTTCTGATGATGGCCATTCTGACTGGTGTGAGGTGATACCTCATAGTAGTTTTGATTTGCATTTCTTTAATAATTAGTGATGTTGAGCAGCTTTTCATATGCTTCTTGGCCATCTGTATGTCTTCTTTGGAAAAAAGTCAGTTTAGGTCTTCTGCCCATTTTTGGATTCGGTTTTTTGTTTTTTTAATACTGAGCTGCATGAGCTGTTTATATATTTTGGAGATTAATCCTTTGTCAGTTGCTTCGTTTGCAAATATTTTCTCCCATTCTGAGGGTTGTCTTTTCATCATGTTTATGGTTTCCTTTGCTGTGCAAAAGGTTTTAAGTTTCATTAGGTCCCATTTGTTTAATTTTGTTTTTATTTCCAGTACTCTAGGAGGTGGATCAAAAAAGATCTTGCTGTGATTTATGTCAAAGAGTGTTCCTCCTGTGCTTTCCTCTAAGAGTTTTATAGTGTCCGGTCTTACATTTAGGTCTCTAATCCATTTTGAGTTTATTTTTGTGTATGGTGTTAGGGAATGTTCTAATTTTATTCTTTTACATGTAGCTGTCCCGTTTTCCCAGCACCACTTATTGAAGAGACTGTCTTTTCTCCATTGTATATTATTGCCTCCTTTATCAAAGATAAGGTGACCATATGTGCGTGGGTTTATCTCTGGGCTTTCTATACTTTTCCATTGATCTATATTTCTGTTTTTGTGCCAGTACCATACTGTCTTGATTACTGTAGCTTTGTAGTGTAGTCTGAAGTCAGGGAGTCTGATTCCTCCAACTCCATTTTTTTCCCTCAAGACTGCTTTGGCTATTCAGGGTCTTTTGTGTCTCCATAGAAATTTTAAGATTTTTTGTTCTAGTTCTGTAAAAAATGACATTGGTAATTTGATAGGGATTGCATTGAATCTGTAGATTGCTTTGGGTAGTATAGTCATTTTCACAATATGAATTCTTCCAATCCAAGAACATGGTATATCTCTCCAGCTGTTGGTGTCATCTTCAGTTTCTTTCATCAGTGTCTGTTTTCTGAATAAAGTTCTTTTGTCTCCCTAGGTAGGTTTATTCCTAGGTATTTCATTCTTTTTGTTGCAATGGTAAATGGGAGTGTTTCCTTAATTTCTCTTTCAGATTTTTCATCATTAGTGTATAGGAATGCAAGAGATTTCTGTGTGTTAATTTTGTATCCTGCTACTTTACCAAATCCATTGATTAGCTCTAGCAGTTTTCTGATAGCATCTTTAGGATTCTCTATGTATAGTATCATGTCATCTGCAAACAGTGACAGCTTTACTTCTTCTTTTCCAATTTGGATTCCTTTTATTTCTCTTTCTTGTCTGAATGCTGTGGCTAAAAGTTCCAAAACTATGTTGAATAATAGTTCTGAGAGTAGACATCCTTGTCTTATTCCTGATCTTAGAGGAAGTGGTTTCAGTTTTTCACCACTGAGAACGATCTTGGCTGTGGGTTTGTCATATATGGCCTTTATTATGTTGAGGTAGATTCCCTCTATGCCCACTTTCTGGAGAGTTTTTATCATAAATGGGTGTTGAATTTTGCAAAAGCTTTTTCTGGATCTATTGAGGTGATCATAAGGTTTTTATTCTTCAATTTGTTAGTATGGTGTATCACATTGATTGATTTGCCTATATTGAAGAATCCTTGCATCCCTGGGATAAATCCCACTTGATCATGGTGTATGATCCTTTTAATGTGTTGTTGGATTCTGTTTGCTAGTATTTTGTTGAGGATTTTTGCATCTATATTCATCAGTGATATTGGCCTGTAATTTTTTTTTTGTAGTATCTTTGTCTGGTTTTGGTATCAGGGTGATTGTGGCCTCATAGGATGGGTTTGGGAGTGTTCCTTCCTCTGCAAATTTTTGGAAGAGTTTGAGAAGGATGGCTGTTAGCTTTTCTCTAAATGTTTGATAGAATTCACCTGTGAAGCCGTCTGGCCCTGGACTTTTGTTTGTTGGAAGATTTTTAATCACAGTCTCAATTTCATGACTTGTGATTGGTCTGTTCATATTTCCTATTTCTTCCTGGTTCAGTCTTGGAAGGTTATACCTTTCTAAGAATTTGTCCATTTCTTCCAGGTTGTCCATTTTATTGGCATAGAATTGCTTGTAGTAGTCTCTTAGGGTGTTTTGTATTTCTGCGGTGTGGGTTGTAACTTCTCCTTTTTCATTTCTAATTTTATTGATTTGAGTCCTCTCCCTCTTTTTCTTCATGAGTCTGGCTAATGGTTTATCAATTTTGTTTATCTTCTCAAAGAACCAGCTTTTAGTTTTCTTGATCTTTGCTATTGTTTTCTTTGTTTCTATTTCATTTATTTCTGCTCTGATCTTTATGATTTCTTTCCTTCTGCTAACTTTGGGTTTTGTTTGTTCTTCTTTTCTACTTCCTTTAGGTGTAAGGTTAGATTGTTTATTTGGGATGTTTCTTGTTTCTTGAGGCAGGCTTGTATAGCTATAAACTTCCCTCTTAGAACTGCTCTTGCTGCCTCCCATAGGTTTTGGATCATCGTGTTTTCATTGTCATTTGTCTCTAGGTATTTTTTGATTTCCTCTTTGATTTCTTCAGTGATCTCTTGGTTATTTAGTAACGTATTGTTTAGCCTCCATGTGTTTGTGTTTTTTACGTGTTTTTCCGTGTAATTGATTTGTAATCTCATGACGTTGTGGTCAGAAAAGATGCCTGATATGATTTCAGTTTTCTTAAATTTACTGAGGCTTGATTTGTGACCCACGATGTGATCTATCCTGGAAAATGTTCTGTGCACACTTGAGAAGAAAGTGTAATCTGCTGGTTTTGGATGGAATGTCTTATAAATATCAATTAAATCTATCTGGTCTATTGTGTCATTTAAAGCTTCAGTTTCCTTATTTATTTTCATTTTGGATGATCTGTCCATTGGTGTAAGTGAGGTGTTAAAGTCCCCCAATATTATTGTGTTACTGTCGATTTCCTCTTTTATAGCTGTTAGCAGTTGCCTTATGTATTGAGGTGCTCCTATGTTGAGTGCATATATATTTATAATTGTTATATCTTTTTCTTGGATTGATCCCTTGATCGTTATGTAGTGTCCTTCTTTGTCTCTTGTAACATTCTTTATTTTAAGGTCTATTTTATCTGATATGAGTATAGCTACTCCAGCTTTCTTTTGATTTCCATTTGCATAGAATATCTTTTACCATCCCCTCACTTTCAGTCTGTATGTGTCCCTAGGTCTGAAGTGGGTCTCTTGCAGACAGCATATATATGGGTCTTGTTTTTGTATCCATTCAGCAAGCCTGTGTCTTTTGGTTGGAGCATTTAATCCATTCACGTTTAAGGTAATTATCGATATGTATGTTCCTATGACCATTTTCTTAATTGTTTTGGGTTTGCTTCTGTAGGTCCTTTTCTTCTCTTGTGTTTCCCACTTAGAGAAGTTCCTTTAGCATTTGTTGTAGAGCTGGTTTGGTGGTGCTGAATTCTCTTAGCTTTTGCTTGTCTGTTAAGCTTTTGATTTCTCCATCGAATCTAAATGAGATCCTTGCCGGGTAGAGTAATCTTGGTTGTAGGTTCTTCCCTTTCATCACTTTAAGTATATCATGCCACTCCCTTCTGGCTTGCAAAGTTTCTGCTGAGAAATCAGCTGTTAACCTTATGGGAGTTCCCTTGTATGTTATTTGTCGTTTTTTCCTTGCTGCTTTCAATAATTTTTCTTTGTCTTTAATTTTTGCCACTTTGATTACTATGTGTCTCGGCGTTTTTCTCCTTGGGTTTATCCTGTATGGGACTCTCTGCGCTTCCTGGACTTGGGTGGGTCTTTCCTTTCCCATGTTGGGGAAGTTTTCGACTATGATCTCTTCAAATATTTTTTCAGGTCCTTTCTCTCTCTCTTCTCCTACTGGGCCCCCTATAATGGGAATGTTGTTGCGTTTAATGTTGTCCCAGAGGTCTCTTAGGCTGTCTTCATTTCTTTTCATTCTGTTTTGTTTATTCTGTTCCGCAGCAGTGAATTCTACCATTCTGTCTTCCAGGTCACTTATCCGTTCTTCTGCCTCAGTTATCCTGCTATTGATTCCTTCTAGTGTAGTTTTCATTTCAGTTATTGTATTGGTCATCTCTCTTTGTTTGTTCTTTAATTCTTCCAGGTCTTTGTTAAACATTTCTTGCATCTTCTCGATATTTGCCTCCAATCTTTTTCCGAGGTTTTGGATTATCTTACTATCATTATTCTGAATTCTTTTTCTGGAAGTTTGCCTATCTCCACTTCATTTAGTTGTTTTTCTGGGGTTTTATCTTTTTCCTTCATCTGGTACATAGCCCTCTGCCTTTTCATCTTGTCTATCTTTCTGTGAATGTGGTTTTTGTTCCCCAGGCTGCAGGATTGTAGTTCTTCTTGCTTCTGCTCTCTGCCCTCTGGTGGATGATGCTATCTAAGAGTCTTTTGCAAGTTGCCTGATTGGAGGAGCTGATGGTGGGTAGAGCTGGCTGTTGCTCTCTCGTTGACTTTTCGATAGTCTAGGATTTTTTTTTTTAATGTTGCTATTAATTGTAATATGAGTTGTTTTTTTTTTTAAAGCTTTTGGCTGTGCTTTGCAGCATGTGGGATCTTAGTTCCTTGACCAAGGGTCTAACCTGTGCCCCCTGCAGTGGAAGCATCGAGTCTTGACCACTGAACCACCAGGGAAGTCTCATAATATGAGTTTCATACAAAGAGGATAAAGAATAACTGAAGACATACATATAAAATTCTTTTAAAATATCCATATGAAGTAGGAAGGTTTTCTGTGTATATATTATAGTAACACTGTTGGTACTTACTAAAATTAGGATTATTTGTTAAAAGTATAATTTTTTCTTTTAAATGGTTCTAATTTTATAACTAGAGAAATTTTAAAGTATTTGAGTTTTCAGTATTGACTAGCTACTTAATTTGGCTTACTTTCCTTTTAATTACAAAGTCAATACTTTCTTTTATCAGATTTTTCTTTACTTCTTTATTAATTTAAATAGGTGCCATAGTTTCTACACAGATTCTTTTATTGTCCTATACATCTTCTGATAAGTTAAGATGTATTTTATAGTGCATCACCAATTTTATTTCAGAAACCCTAAAGTAGTGGTAGGCTTATATATTGGAAAGACAGAATTAATTCAGTGCATTGTTTTATATTACATGTCTCTGGAAAACATGTCATCAAAGGTTTTTGCATATTTTAAAACTGTGCCACATATATAGTGGAAATATATCTCAGCTCCTGTCTGCTATTAGTGAACATGATATGATGCTTATTTAACTGCTTAGAAAACTTTGGACAATGCTGACAGAAGTGGAAACTTTCGAGGGTGAGAAAAATAGCCTTCTGATTTGCTTTCCTTACTGTAATCATGGCTTCAGAGTTTAGTCATTACCCAAATATTACACACCTGTCTCTGAAGGTCTTTGCCCATTTGGTAGTAGATCTTAGATTTCTTCATCCCATTATTGATCTGAAATGTCTCCAGCTCTCGCAGGTAAAGGAAGAACATGCCCATGTGTTGCGTCAGGTGATTCCTATTATTGAAAATCTGTGTTCAATCTAAAATGACCTTTTCTTGTATTTATTGTTGGGCTAGCTTTACAGCCCACATTAAATTGAAGCTTTTGTGCTAGGACTGAAAAGCGTGTTGTTGTGTGGGGAATGGTGCTCTCAGTGTTTGCTCATGACGACCCGCTATCCAGACAGCTGGCGGTGTGATCTGGGTGTTTGGCTAGGTGTTCATTGTTAAGTCAGCAGTGGAGGAAAGCCATTATGTCTTCATTTGCACCATAAAGGAAGATGCACAAGTGATTACTAAGAAAAAGTTCATCTGTAAAGAGGAGCTCTTTGCGTTCATAATCAGAACTCACAGCATTGTTAGTACTTTTGAAGATGCTGAGCAAGAGTTTTTCAGCGGTGAGAGGAGCCAGCATGAACATTTGGACTTTTCCCAAAAATAAATTTCATAATATTCAGCATTTTGTTTTAATTTCAGTGATCCTCTGTGATTGTACGTGTTTATAATGACAAATTCATACTGTCTGTGGGATTTGGGCAGGACTTTGAAAAAGGACTGAAGATTATGTTAAGCTGTGTTCAGGGTTTTCTGGGAGGCCCATGTCACGTCACTCTAAGAAAATGCCCAAATAGTAAGAGATTAACTCCCTTAATTGTGTCCTATTTCCCCCATGTTGCTCTTTTTTAACCATCTATTGTTCATTCACTTACCTTTTCAAACTTTTATATGCATTTAGAAGTTGAATTTTAAAACCTCTTTATTTAAGATAATAATAATAAATAATTTAAAAATTTCCCCATGATTAGGAAATGAACCTCTAAAATTTTACCACTAATTTCATGCTTGTCAGACTTATTCTGGTTTAAGTTACATGCACTTTTTTTTTCCCCCCGAAACCAAAGAACACATTTGAAACGTATGAATTATGTGATGAGAATGCCAGGTTTTACTAAGCCCAGTGACTTCTAGTCACTGGAAATACTACAACGACCCACACAATGAGGGCGGTGGCCTAGTAGTGTCCCCATTTAACTGCAATGTGTAAGTGAAGACCTTCTTTATACCCACAAACATCGGTTGTATACATTCAAGTTCAGCCTGCCCAGAGGTGTTAAGCAGCTACATTGAATTTTTTCTTTCCACTTTCTCATCCTCTTCCTCTTCCATTCTCTTGTCATCTGAGTCTCATAAACCCCAAAACACTACAATGGGAAATAGGGCAGCCTTCATGGGTGTTCAACTTGTAGAATTGCACATGGCCACACATTCAGAAGGGCCCCACGCTTGATTGAATGCTCTGCTGTCGCCATCTTGAAATTCTTGGTAATGCTGGAACAAGGGGTCCTGCATTTGCATTTTGCACTGAGCCCTGCAAATTATGCAGCCTTTCCTGGGAGGGAAGATATGAGGAACCAAGAAGCCCCTGAGTCCTTAGAGTCTCTCATTCTGTCATTTTGAGTTTCATTTTGGAGTAGCTTAGTCACTAGCCTCTAGTGAGCAGTTTCCAAAAATATGCCAGTGAATATGTGAGAAGCACTCACTGAAAATTGCAGGTTCCTCAGCCCAGACAAATGATCAGAGTCTCCAGGGATGGGGCCCAGGAATCTGCATTTTCATAGCCTTCCTGTGATTCTCAGTTCACTAAGGGGCTGACAGTCTCTGGTAAATCACACCTCTGATTCAACACACATCTTTCTGTTACTCCATATTGACTGATTCGAGACTAAAGGAGAGAAAACATAAGAAGATAAATTCTATTACCTTCAGTACACTTTATGTTGCATTGGCAGGGCACAAAAATACTGGTTTGTTCTAAAGAAAGAACTCTCTCTGTTTGATTTGGTGGAGGAGGATGATGTCTTCATTTGGGGTTAGGCTACTTTAAACTACTTTTTAGGCAGTTTTTTTTTTTTTTTAATTTACTTATTTTTATTATTTATTTATTTATTTTGGCTGTGTTGGGTCTTTGTTTCTGTACGAGGGCTCTCTCTAGTTGTGGCAAGTGGGGGCCACTCTTCATTGCAGTGCGCGGGCCTCTCACTATCGCGGCCTCTCTTGTTGCGGAGCACAGGCTCCAGACGCGCAGGCGCAGTAGTTGTGGCTCACGGGCCTAGTTGCTCCGCGGCACGTGGGATCCTCCCAGACCAGGGCTCGAACCCGTGTCCCCTGCATTGGCAGGCAGATTCTCAACCACTGCACCACCAGGGAAGCCCGGCAGTTTTTATTTTAATCTATTTCTGCCACCACTGTTAGAGAATAGAATGTTTGGAGTAAGCGATTATGGGTGATCAAGCAGCTGTTTCAACCAAACATTGCCCCTGTCAGTGACTTTGCAAAGATCCATTACAATAAGATCATTGTATTAAAGTCAGTTGACCTAGCCATCAATCATTGTTTGGAATAGAACTTTGGCAGACACTGGAGTTTAGCAGTTAAGAGTCTGCATTTTGGAGGCAGACAGGCTCCATTTGAATCCAGACCCATCACTTAACAGTGAGACCTTGAGCAATTCTTTAATTTTCCCCCCAACTCTTAGTTGTTTTTTTAATTGATTAATAAGGATATTAATAGACTCTATTGTTGTCATGAGGATTAAAGAAGATAATCCAAGTAAACTCCTAGTACACCGTGCCTGGCACATAGTATGAGTTTAATAATATCACTATGTACCATAGTATGAGTTTAATAATATTACTATTATCAACCATTATAATAGTTGATCCTTGAACAACACGGGTTTGAACTATGCAGGTCTACTTTTACATGGATTTTTTTCAATAAAAACATACTGCAGTACTACACAGTCCACAGTTGGTTGACTCTGGGGAGGAGAAATCATGAATATGGAGGGCTGATGGCATGAGGGTTGGTGCCCCTAACCCCTACATTGTTCAAGGGTCAACTGTATTACTTTTTGAAGTGTCAAGCAAAACTTAGAAGTTAAGATCCATGAGAGCTGAATGTAAGGCCAGACACTATACAACTCCTAGAGGAAAACATAGGCAGAACACTCTATGACATAAATCACAGCAAGATCTTTCTTGACCCACCTCCTAGAGTAATGAAAATAAAAACAAAAATAAACAAATGGGACCTAATGAAACTTCAAAGCTTTTGCACAGCAAAGGAGACCATAAACAAGACGAAAAGACAACCCTCAGAATGGGAGAAAATATTTGCAAACGAAGCAACTGACAAGGGATTAATCTCCAAAATATACAAACAGCTCATGCAGCTCAATATCAAAAAAACAAGCAGCACAGTCAAAAAATGGGCAGAAGACCTAAATAGACTTTTCTCCAAAGAAGACATACGGATGGCCAAGAGGCACATGAAAAGATGCTCAACATAATTAATCATTAGAGAAATGCAAATCAAAACTATGAGGTACCACCCACACCGGTCAGAATGGCCATCATCAAGAAATCTACAAACAATAAATGCTGAAGAGGGTATGGAGAAAAGGGAACCCTCTTACACTGTTGGTGGGAGTGTAAATTGATACAGCCACTATGGAGAACAGTATGGAGGTTCCTTAAAAAACTAAAAATAGAACTACTGTATGACCCCACAATCCCACTCCTGGGCATATACCCAGAGAAAACCATAATTCCAAAAGATACATGCACCCCAATGTTCACTGCAGCACTATTTACAATAGCCAGGTCATGGAAGCAACCTAAATGTCCATCAACAGAGGCATGGATAGAGAAGATGTGGTACATATATACAATGGAATCTTACTCAGCCATAAAAAAGCAAAATTATGCCATTTGCAGAGACGTGCATGGACCTAGAGACTGTCATACAGAGTAAAGTAAGTCAGAAAGAGAAAAACAAATATCGTACATTAACGCGTATATACGGAACCTAGAAAAATGGTACAGATGAACCTATTTGCAAAACAGAAATAGAGATGCAGACATTGAGAGCAAACGTATGGACGCCAAGCAGGGAGGGGAGTGGGATGGATTGGGAGATTGGGATTGACGTATGTAACTATGTAACTACTATGTATGAAGTAGATGGCTGGTGAGGGCCTCATGTATAGTATGGGGGAAAAGAAAAGGTACAATCTGTTTGTAGGACATAAATTAAGTTAACCTTAAAAATGCATTCCAATATATGTTAGGTGCAGACAATTACTGTTTGATTCCACTTATACGAGGTACCTAGAACAGTCAAATTCATAGAGTCAGAAAGTACATTGGTAGATGCCAGGGGCCAGGGGTTGGGGTTGAGGTGGGGAGGAGGAATGGGGGTTAGTGTTGAATGGGGACAGTTTCAGTTTAGGAAGGTGAAAAATTTGGCGGATGGATGATGGTGAGAACTGCACAACAATGTGAGTGTACTTAGTGCCACTGAACTGTACAGTTAAATATGGTTAAAATAGTATGTTTTATATTATGTGACTTTTACCACAATAAAAAGAAGACATTAAAAAAAAATTAAGATCCATGAAAACTTAGGCACTGAAGCCAAATTGAAATCCTATAATCAAATACATTTCAGGTATAATAGATGATTCTTCTATATTTTTCCATAGTGATGCACATGATAAACTCATTAATTGAACCTTACAACAGAGATATCAACTTCAAATTAGGAGGCAGGCATGCATGCAAGCACGAAGGTACAGGTGGTTATATATAGGAAAGAGAGGAATACAGTGTCAAAATGGATTTGGCACATTTGTTTTAACAAGTGTGACGATTAATTTTATGTGCCAACTTGGCTTGGCTTTGGTGCAGGCTTGTTTGGTTAAATACCCGTCTAGGTGTTGATGTGAAGGTATTTTTTAGATGGGATTAGCATTAAATCAGTAGACTTTGAGTAAAGCAGGTTACCTTCCATAATGTGAATGGGCCTCATGCAATCAGCAATCAGTTTGAAGGCCTTACGAGAAAAGACTGCAGTCCCCTGAGAAAGAAGTCTCCCCACAGACTGCTTTTGGACTCAAGATTGCAACAAACATACACTCTTCTCTGGTCTCCTGCCTGCCAGCCTGTCCTACAGATTCCGGAGTTGCCAGTCTTTATAATAGCATGAGCTTATTCCTTAAAATAAATGTCAAAATCTCAATCTCTGTCTTTCTGTCTGTCTCTCTACATATATATATAAAACAGTTGGTTCTATTGCTCTGGAGGACCCTAATAAAAGTGTAATTAATTTTTACATTTTTATTATCATACAGTATCAGTGAGACACAAATATCCAATTGAGTGTTCGTCTCACAAAGTATTTTGGAAGGGAATTATTTTCAGGAAGGGCTTGGGTACTGAATCTTTTCTGTGACATCAGATGAAGCCACTTTCCTGTAACGGAAATTAAAAGAGTTGCAGATCAACAAAGAATATGTCCAGCCATTACCCATGTTTGAAATCAGGACTCTTATCACTGTTTAGTGCTTACCTGTGTGCATTGCTCTGCTTTCCATGCTGTGCTGAAGAAGCTGAGAATTTCACAGCTGCTCCTGGGCAAGCAATATTGATACAGAATTTTGCTTTTCCATGAAATGGCTCAGCTAGGGTAATTATTTATCTGAACAGGCTGATGTCTTGAGCTTAGTGCCTTTGGATTTCTGCGAGACCAGAGACGGGCATGATTGACAGATAGCTGAAACTCTGTCACCTGGGTAAAACCCTGCTGGTAATGAAGCATTCATACTCAGACGTCACCTTTCTGGACCTGCCAGGCTGCATTTGCTGGCAGCAACTCTGAAAGCTTTCCATGGGAAAATGATGTTTCAAAGGTGCCAATTATAGCACATATGTATTTCACCTTGAGAATTTCAATTGGCAAAGATAATATCATGGGTTGCCCTTAGAGTTTTGATGGGAGGTTCATTTGTACTAAGAGATCTGATTGAAATGCGATTATTAACAGAGGCTTTGGAAAACAGTGCACAAAAAGCAATAGGGGATTGTTTTTTAAAGCATGTCCTAAAGGACCATTTACCAGCAAGCTCTCAGCTAATGTTTAAACAATCATGGTGTGCAGATAAGCATGTTCTCCTAGAAACCAACTGGATTGTGCCTCCCTGATGGAACATTGTATGTAAATATAAATTAGCTTGTTCTAACCCATGGTGCTGGACACCTAGAGGTGGTTTCTTTCCTTTTGCACAACACAGGAGTTGATGGGAAGGAACACAGAAATTCCTCTCATCTCAGGTTTGTCTAGCTACTCCTTACCGCCTTCCTTCTCCTGCTTCTTCCTAGGGCAGCTCTTAGGCAAAATGATAAAGGAGGAAACTAACACGGGTAATAAAATTTATGCTTATAGAATGTTTACTGTGGACCAAGTGCTTTACATGTGTTATTTTATTTAGTCCTCACAAAAATCCTGTAAAGTGTGGATTGATGAGGAAGCATTTTTATATCTACCTTCTCTGGAAGGCACTGAGATTCTGAGATGTCAAGTAATCAGTCCAAGGTTATCTAGATAGGTGAAGTCCCAGTATGTGTCTCTTTCCATTTATTTACATATACGTTTTCTTCTCCTGCAAGTACAAGTAAGTCTCTGTCTCTCCCTCTCTCTGTTTCTCTGTCCCTCCCTCTCTCTGTCTATCTTTCACACACACACACACACACACACAAACACATACACACACACACACGCATGCACGCCATGCCCCTTCTGTTCTTCCAGACTTCTGTTGTACTGGGTGAAAACATCTGATAAACTCATTCTATTCAATTGGTAGACTTAATATACTGTGCCTTCCCTAAGCATTTTAATATAATAGGTCAGAAAGAGGATGAAGCTTAGTAGAAAGGATTGCTTTGTACATGGATGTTCAAAATCTGTAGAGAATGTGGCTTTGGGCTGGAGGCTTTCTTTGAACGCCTCGGATAATCCCACGTAGGAACCCCGCTACATCTGGCTGGGCTCCCCGGTGGTTTACCTGTGGTTCCTCTCCCAGACGCAGCCGGCTTTCTCCTTAGCATCTCTTTACTGCCTCTCAGACTTAACATCTCACATACTTTCCAACATCCCACCAGTTAAACAAGTACTTTTTTGAAGGCACTTCTGGTATAGGAATCAAAACATTGGTTCGATTCCTTGTGTAATTATACTCGATTTCTGAAAAACATTTCTGATTTTAAAATAACCCTTAACTTCACATCCTTCTCCTTGTCAAAGGCTTCTGCCTTCACCAGGGGTCTTTATTTGCAGGCCCGAATACACTGGACGCTGAACTGGATTTAAGCTCCCTTTTTAATGTTTCCTTAAGCAGTTTGACAGAGGGTTTAGATGAACCGAGTCAGACATCCACCTGCCATAGCAAATAGGATGATAAGCACCCTCTTCCATATGGATGACCCCATTCTACCATCACAACCCAGGAGTGGCCGTAACAGGCAACAGAACCTTTTGCTTAGTTATTTTCAGAAATGACAGCTCAGTGGCAATTATGGGAAAACCAAGATCTTCGTTTTTGGCAGGAACCCTTAGCATTCAGAGGGAGAGTGATAAGCAGCCCAGCAGGGCAAGGCATTTCATTATCTGGGGGTAACATTGGCAGCTAAGTCACTCCAGCGGGTTCATTTAGATGCTGCCTCCATCAAAATTAAGCTTTCTCCAGGCCCATGTCAAGGCTCCCTGGGGCAGAGGTAGGTAAGTGGTACATCACATCCTCACGCTCTCCGGTGGCCTTGTCACGCCTTCCCTGGGGACACGATACAGCATCCCGGAGCATCAGAAGTCCAAAGCCGCCTCCCCACCTGTCATCTCCCCGCGCCTCCACGCGATAGAGGTGGCCCTCCAGCACCTGATCTCCAGAGCAAAGCGTCAGCCCTGACTCCCGCTTGTCAGAGACTCAAACCACCTGAGCTCTTTTCCTACAGCAATGCACAATAGCCGCTGGCTGTGCTCTGCATCTCAGTTCGGAGATGTCTGTTCCCATCAAATCCTAGCAGAGAGCAGCAGCTCCTGGGATCTGCCAAACATCAGCTGCTCAGGAATTTCTCGGTTTCATCGAGTCTGACCACTAGAAGCTTACATACTTGGAATGTGTAACTGCAGCTTCCCACCGCCGTGTCTTCACAGAGCTGCGAATATAACATGATGCCCTTGGCTTCGGTCTGGGGTCGATCTGAGAAAGGAGCACACAAAGAATTCTACTGCATTTCCCAGAGCTGGTCTAGAAGGTTCTATAACCAGCACTAACGCTGGTCAGCGCCCCAGGGAAATCAGGAGAAAATCTTCCGAAGAGTCAGGTCATCAGTGCAGAGAGTTTTTCTTCTGATGAAAGGGGATGCTTCTGTTCGCAAGATAATAACAGCTCTTTAACGCATCGTATTTCCTTTTTGCCTAAGCTGCCAAGAGCCCCCGGGGCTGAATTTCTGTCTCAGTTGCAGTGGCTTTCTTTTTTTTTTTTTTTAAACATCTTTATTGAAGTATAATTGCCTTACAATGGTGTGTTAGCTTCTGCTTTATAACAAACTGAATCAGTTATACATATACAATATGTTCCCATTTCTCTTCCCTCTTGCATCTCCCTCCCTCCCACCCTCCCCATCCCACCCCTCTAGGTGGTCACAAAGCACCGAGCTGATCTCCCTGTGCTATGCGGCTGCTTCCCACTAGTTATCTATTTTACATTTGGTAGTGTATATATGTCCATGACACTCTCTTACCCTGTCACATCTCACCCCACCCCCTCCCCATATCCTCAAGTCCATTCTCTAGTAGGTCTGTGTCTTTATTCCCGTCTTGCCACTAGGTTCTTCATGGCCTTTTTTTTTTTTTTTCCCTTAGATTCCGTATATATGTGTTAGCATACTGTATTTGTTTTTCTCTTTCTGACTTACTTCACTCTGTATGACAGACTCTAACTCCATCCACCTCATTGCAAATACCTCCATTTCATTTCTTTTTATGGCTGAGTAATATTCCATTGTATATATGTGCCACATCTTCTTTATCCATTCATCTGTCGATGGACATTTAGGTTGCTTCCATGTCCTGGCTATTGTAAATAGAGCTGCAATGAACATTTTGGTACATGACTCTTTTTGACCTATGGTTTTCTCAGGGTATATGCCCAGTAGTGGGATTGCTGGGTCGTATGGTAGTTCTATTTGTAGTTTTTTCAGGAACCTCCATACTGTTCTCCATAGTGGCTTTCTTTACTTAAGCTTGGGATATAATTGTCCCACTCTCTATCCCCTTTCAGCACTCGGCATTTTCCTTGACACGGAGCTACACGTTATCGTGTTTCTCTCACCACCATACCCCTAAACAGCTATTTGTTACCCTTATTTCAAAGATGAGGAAAATAAGGAAGTGGGGGGATGAAGTGACTTGCCTCAGTCAAAAAAGTCCCTTTGGGAGCTTTGTTGGTTGTAAGCAGTAAACAAGGGAGTGGAAAAATAGCAGTGAGCAGTCACAGTACAGGCTCTGAGTCTAAGTAACAGCTCCTGTGGTGGTGGTAGTTGGGTGACGCTGGCAGCCATTCATTCTGTTAACACGGCACTTGCTCAGCAAACCAGACGCTCTAATGTCAGGAAAGCCATTATGGTGGACCTGCCAGTCTGAAGGCTAAGAAAAATGTTTACAATAAAAACTTACCATAGAATTCAAACACCCACATTAAAAGATAGAGATGTTGTATATACATGTTTCACCCTATTATTAGGCAACAAAATTTAGAGGACAACTAATTGTAATTTAAGTAATTTGTTTAATACAGTACCTAAAATTTCTATCAGATAAACATTTCCTGAGAAGATCAAAATATATGGTTATTTTACTTTTTCCCATTTGGATCTCTTTCAATTTCTGCAGTTTATTAGCTTGGTTCAGTGTCTTTGAGCATTAGTCAACATTTAAAATGTAGGTTTTTATGATTCTGGGAGAAGCAATTGCTTCCAAGGGAGAAAACATTCTGTAAATTACATGTAAATGTTTTTACTTGGATGAGTTCTTTTGCATCTGTGCAGAGGATCATTTTAATTTACACAAGACTGAAGGTTTTCCGTGATTGAATGTAGTATGCATGCTCGTGTATCTAATTTCCACTTCATTTACGCTGGAGTCTAGCAGACACAAGGGGCATTTTGTTATAATGTAAGTGCTACTTAAAAGTAAAATAAAATTATAATAAAAAGCCAAGGATTAGTGTGCCATTTCTAATTTTATTTCAGAGCTGTCCCTCAGAGTGGGTTGGAGCAGACCTGAGTCATGTCATTTGCATTATGATGCTTTAAAGATACAGGCCATAAAGACTTCATCACAGGAACAAAACAGATGAGAAGCTCAGAAATGTGATTGACAAAAAGCATCAAACCATCTCCCCTTTCCTCACAGTTACACATTTCGGAGTACAGGGGATTCTTCCTATGTAGAAACTGTGCTACAAATCATTCCCCTTGCTTTTTTTCTTAATCTCTGAGATTATATAACCTTTTCTAAAAAATTGAGTACTTGAAAATCCAAATGATTATGAATGTATCAATTAATTCGGCTTCTTCTCTTTGTGCTATTAAAACATTTCAGAGAAATAACAGCTTCTAGTCTGTTTATTGACGGTGAAAAGGATGTGACATTTTGACATTAATCAGTTTCTAGGGTGAAGACAGAGGTGCAGGTTTTGATGTCCTGATTTTATTGCTGCATCACTGCAAATGTAATAATAAAGGGCACTGAAATGTGGAAATGGGTGTGAATATTTACCTTTTCCCATTTCAGAGCCATAGGACTTCTTTCCTGTTTATCTTATTAAATCTGCATTATTAAATGCCCTAAATTACTGAAAGGTTATTGCTTAAAAGTTCAAATTCATACATACCAGCCAGTTCTAAGTTTTTTGTCTCAGAGCTGCTCCTTCTCCTTTATGACTCCTTTGTTAGATACAATTAAATTTTTAGCATTTTTTTTCTACATTCATTTTTTTTCCCAGTCATTTCTTCCCTTTGGCCATCTTGGGAAATAAAGTGATGGAATTTCCCCTGACTTACAGCAGAGAGAAAAGAGGTTCTGGAGGAGTACGGGCACCGTGCCCAAGATTAGTGTTGGCAGAGAGAGCTGATAGCTTACCGTCTCCAGGGAGGGCCAGCACATTTAAGCAGGTGTGGTCCCAGGTGGAGTAGAAACCAGTGACCATGTGATACGCTTTTCTTACATCCAGCACCATGCCTCCTTCTAACTTGCTTTGCTGTGGAACAGGTAGAGAGCAAAGGCTAGCCTCAGGTGGATTTCCCAGCACACCTGCAGTTGCAGTATCTTTGGAAAGGGCTTGTGATTTAAAGTTTTGAAATCCAGGTACCCCAGTCTCTGACCTTCCAGTTAGTTACTTGCCTGTAGGGTCATAATATCTCCCATAATTAATAAAATCCATTTATCACAAACAGTTTTAAACTAATTTCAAACTCCCTAAAGCTCAGGTAATTAATTGTTGGATGTGCATGTGGGGTGTTGCTATGAAGTCATTCACTTTGAAATAGAAGTAAAGAGTATTAGATAAGTAAAAAAAACTTTCAACCTCGTGTTTTCTTCATAATATAGTTGGCTTTTGTTGGCCCACCTTATCTCCGTTTACTTGTTTTATATTAGATGTGCTAATTATACAAACATTAATCTAATGTTTAATTCCATTTAATTCTGCAGTATTCAGGGTTATCTGCCATATATTGAATTGAACAACACCTAAATATGACTCTGTGATGTAACTGCCACAATATTTGCACCACTGGGGAGTTGCCATCTTGGGAAGAAATAGAAACTGTAAACAATTTATTCACCATAGCTTTATTTAAAAATAGAATAGGAGCTACTTCTCTCTTGGTGTTGCTACTAATTTTGCTTTCAAACCAGGATCCAATCTTTAAGACTTAGAAAACTTTAAATAACCTTTTTTAAAAAAGCTTTAAGAATCATGTATTGAACCAATTAAATCCATAAGTCTACATATCAATATATTCCTTCCTAAAAGTCCCCTGCACTGCCAAGATTACCTTTGCCTCTCAAGTGGATTGTAAGGTATCCTATCTTTTGTTATATAAGCCTGGTAAATCTGAAGTAAATTCAGATACACGTTCAAAGTTTTACAGCCTTCACTTAATAGCAAATTTCATCATCTAAATTTGACCCAACCCTTTTTTCTAAAATAATAAAATAAGGTTGGATCAAGATGGTGGCCGCAACAAAATACTTTGCTTTTTCTTTTACCCCAAGCTTCTTGAAATAACAAAATAAAATTTGTATGAATTAAACTTTCTGGTAAACAAGAAAAGTGCAACATGAGGGAACCAGAAATTCTGAGGAACTACAAAAATTTTAAAAAACAACAGGATCAGATCCACGGGGAAAGGAGATTGTAAAAAAGGAAAACAAAACAAAGCAAAACAAGACAACACTGCTCAGATTAAATACGAGAGATGACTACCACTGGGGCATTAATTTTACAGGGACACTCCAAGCTCAAGAACAATGAACACAAGTAGCGGTGAAGCACCTTTGAGCGATGCTCATGGTGATTGTACAGCTACTGTATTGGGGCTGCCTGGCCAGCAAGCCCTTTTTCATCCTTGTTTTTTGTTGCACTGTGGGCAGCAAAAAAGCTTAGATGGTTTCATGGGAAAATTCTACTGTATGTTTAAAGAACATATACTTCCTACGTTACATACATAATTCCAAAGAAGAGAAACTATTAGGAAGCTTTCCAATTCATTCTTTAATGCTAGCATGACAGAATAAAGTGCCATAAAATAAAAATAAAGCTATAGTTCAAGCTCATTTTTGAATTTAGATACAAACATCCTAAATAAAATACTTGCAAATCAAATCCACCAACGTATTAAAAAGGGTATTTCTCAGGAACACAGGGATGAGTCATCACTGATTACTCACTATGTTATAATGTACTGGAAATAATATCACCACCTTAACAGATTTTAAAACTTAAATCCATATGTTCATCACTATGGATGCCAAAATTGCATTTGATGTAATTCAAATTCTGAGCAAAGCAATGAAATGAGAGTCACCCAACCACCCCCCCAAACCCAAAATATCCCTCAAAGCACACTCAGAAAAGAAAAAAAAAACAACTTTATACTGTAAAGGGCATCTATCAAAAGCAAAGCCAAATTTTGAAGAATTTTCCATCAAAGTTACTAAGAAAGGAATGCCTGTGTGGCTCACAGCCTCCAATGTGACCTTCCCCCTCCTGGTGTTCACACCTTTGTGTAATTCCCCTCCCTTAGAGTGTGGGCAGGACCTGAGACTCGCTTCTAATCAACAGGATATGGCAAAGTGGACGATGTCATTCCATGATTTTGTAATGTTACATGGCAAAGTGGTGAGATGTCATGCTTGGATTACGTTATGTTATATAAGGCTCCGTCTTGCTAGCAGATTCATGCTCTTTCCCTCTTCAACTGCCCTTGAAGAAGCAAGCTGCCACTCTGTAAATTGCCTACGGAAAGGACCACATGACAGGGGACTGTGGGGTTGCATCTAGGAGCTGATGAAGCCTCTAGCCAATAGTCAGCAAAAAATTCTAAAGCTCTCAGCCCTATAGCTACAAGGAAATAAATTCTGCCATCAACTTGAGTAGATTCTTCTCCAGCTGAGTCACCAGATGAGAATGCATACATACCCATAAGCAGTATTTGAGTTTCAGTTTTTCTACATCCTCACCAGCACTAGATATGATCGGTCATTTTAATTGTAACCATTCTGTTATGCAAGCAGTAATACCTCATTGTGATTTTAATTTGTATATCCCTAATGACTAATGATGTTGACCATTTTTTCACGTACTTCTTATCCATCCATAGGTTTTCACGGGTGAGTGTCAGTTCAAACTCTTTTGCCCATTTTATGTGATACTATTTGTTTTCTTATTACCAACTTTTGAGAGCTTTTATATACTTATAATTAAGTTCTTTATCCAATATGTGACTTGCAAATGTTATTCCTGTCTGTGGGTTGTCTTTTCATTATCTTACTCAGATATTTCAAAGAGCAGAAGTTCTTAATTTTGGTGAAGTTCAATTTATAATTTTGTTTCTCTTATGGATATGCTTTTGGCATTGTATCTAGAAAATCTTTGCCTTAACCAAAGTCACATAGATTTTCTCCAGTAATCTTCATTCATTTGTGTAGGTCACAGTTTCATTTTGTTGTCATTTTCCTTCTGCTTGAAGAGCTTAAAATGTTTGGTATTGCAGAACTGTTGGTGATGAGTTTTTTCCATTTGTGTATATCTAGAAACATTTTCATTGAACCTTAATTTCAAAAAATATTTTCACCGAATAAAGAATTCTAGGCTGATGGTATTATTCTTTCAATACTTTTTAAATTGTTGCTGCACTGTCTTTTAGCTTGCATTGTTTCTGATGAGAAATCTGCTGTCACCCTTATCTTTGTTTCTCAGTATGTAATGTGTTTTTTCTCTGCTTTTAAGATTTTCTTCTTATCACTGCTTTTAAGCAATTTAGTCATGATGTGCCTTAGTGTAGTTTTCTTCATATTTCTTGTGCATGTGGTTTTTGCCTTGGATCTGTGGTCTCTGCAACTGTAAATGTTTTCATCAAATTTGGAAAGGTTTTGGCCATTTTTTTCAAATATTTTTTTTGGTTCCTTCACCCTCTCCTCTCCATTGTGTATGCCAGTTACGTGTATATTTGCTCACTTGAAGTTGTCCTCAATTCACTGATGCTGTATTTTTTTTTTTACCAGTCATTTTCACAATTTAATTTTGAACAGTTTCTATTGCTGTGTTTTCATGTTCACTGTTTTTTTATCATTGTTGGCAATGTCTAATCTGCCATTAATCTCATCTGCTGTATTTTTACCTTGACCTTATGTTTTTCATCTTTAGAAGTTTTAGTTGGGTCTTTTAAACATCCTTCATGCCTCTACTTGACATGCTCAGTCGTCACATGTTCAGTCTCTAGCTTCTCAAACATATGGAACACAGTTTTAATAACTGCTTCAATGTCTTATTCTACTAATTCTAAAATCTGTGTTGTTTCTGGGTCAGTTTTGATTGGTTGATTGATTTCCTCCTCATTAAGGGTTGTACTTTCCTGCTTCTTTGCAGGCTGTGTAACTTATTATTAAATGCTAAACATTTTGCATTTTACCTTATTGGCTGCTAGATTTTTGTATTCCTAGAAATATTCTTCAGCTTTGCTCTGCAATGTGGCAAAGTTACTTGGAAACGCTTTGATCCCTTTGGATCTTTACTGTGGCAAGACACTTCTTTGATCCTAATCAGTGCTCTCGAACTATGAGGTTTTCTAATCTAGCTGTTGGAGACAACACTACTCTCAGCCCTGTGTGGGCTCTGGGCACCGCTCACTCTAATCCTTTGGGTTGGTTCTTTCCTTGGCCTCAGGTAGTTTCCTCACACACGTGCATTGATCAGTACTCAACTGAATTCTCACAGGGAACAGGCTGCAGATCCCTGGAGGTCTCTCTCTGTGCTGCTCTTCCCTCTCTGATACGCTGCCCTCCCTGGACTCCCAACTCTGTCACCTCAACTCAGAAGCACTGCCAGCTTCTGCCTGGGTTCCCCTTCACTGCACCATGCCTAGAAACTCTCTGCAGGTACTCAGCTGGGACAGTCATAATATGATTACTTTTGGTAATATAATTAAAAAAATTTTTTCTGGACCAGGAAAAAAAACACCATAGGCAAATATAAAGGGCAAATGTGAGATTGAGGAAAAATATTTCTTACGTGTGTAGCAGAAAGAAGATTAATACTAAAAATATACAAAATACAAATCAATAAGAAAAGAAAATAATCCAAGAGTATAATGGTCAAATTTACAGGAGATGGAGCCAAATATATATGGCTAAAATACATATAAACTTATACTTGATCTACTTAATCACCAAGGCAATGTAAATGAGGTGTAATTTTTAAAATTATCTGATAGTAAATAATAAAAAGATCAATGAATTTCGGCGTTGGCACTGGTGCATGGAAATAGAGACTCACGGAGACAATGGAGAGTAGTATACATTTGGATGTTCTTTTTGGATGGAATTTAAGCAATTTTTATTAAAAGATTAGGTACACATGCTCTTTGACTCAACGATTCCAATTCTAGCAGTCTGTCCTGTATTTATACCTATTTGCATATGTGCATAACATTTCTCAAAGAAGGATTCACTAAAAATAAAACTAGAAACAGCCTAAATGACCATCCTTTGAGAATGGTACAATACACTATTGTACCATATTGTAGAAAACTATAGAGCTACTAGAAAGAATGTGGTATCCCTATATGATTTGACACATGACTATTTCTAAAGATATTATTAAGTGAAAAAAGTACTGAGTAATACATATAGTAAGATCCTATTTATTTTCAAAAATATAACCTTACATAAATAACCTTATGTTCTCTTCTATGAGTATATATTCTTAAGAAAATGTAAAAGCATTTTTTAAAAAAAATGGAAGGCTGTGAAGTTAATGCTCAGTCATGATTACCTCTGGGAATGGGGGGAGATGGTTAAAGGGCGACATTCATACTCTGTACAACTTCTGTATCGCTCAAATTCTGACAACAAGTAATCTATGTATTATTTGTGTAATTATAAAATTAGAACATGGGCAAAACTGAATGCCAAAATAAAGGAGAGAAAAAGAAAGTAAAAAAGAATGAAAAGAAGGGAAAATGCAGGGGTTTTTCTTACATTTTCATTTTATTAATTTATTTTTGCTTAAGCATCGACCAAGGTGGAGCTAATATTACAACCTCAGAGATGTTTTGCTGCACTTAGCAATTTTTTTGTACATGGGTCAAATTCTCTTCCACAAATCCATCTATGATCTCTGAACGATTCAGGGCTGTATATCACCTCTCTCCGTACTTGTTTACATTTTCACTCTCAAAATAATGCCTTAAATTGTATATCTTGAGTATTAACACTCAAATGATAAGTTTCCCCTCCAAAATGAGCATAGCATTGCAGTTAAGACTAAGGGATTTAGGGTCAGATTATCTGGATTCAAGGGAAAATGCCGCTTTGAGATTTATAACTGACTGGTAGAGGTCATGTGAAATTTTTAAAGTTAGTTTACACATTTATGGTCTGTTTGGGGGCCGCCGTAGGACAGAGAGGGATGTAATAGAATTTTAAGGGCATTGTAAATAGTCATTATTCCTTTGTGGAATGTGGATTTGGAGCTTCTCTTAATGTGTAAGAGAAGCTGTACCACTTGGGGAGAAGGGGAAGCAGAGGCTTTCAACTCTTCAGCTGATTGTTAAGGACAGACAGGTAATATTATAAAATCTAATGTAAGAAAATTTAGTTTAAAAAATGAGAAATCCAGTTCTGAACTCATTTAAGTTTTCTCCCCAGATCTAAGATAAAAGCTCATCAGTTGTAAATGCTCAGTGTTTTCCACAGTGATGGAGTTTGAATTAAAACAACAACAACAAAATCTGGAGTTTAATAGGAAAGTAGAGTCCATTGTGTAAGTGAGCCTTGTGGCCGGAGATGCCTGGGGCAGGAAGGACAGAGACTAAATTCCTGTGATGTCCCATTTCTCCTGGCTCCAGCCCTCTTTCAAATTCTGGGTGTCTATGGCATGTTTGTTTAAACAAGAATTTGTCACTGGGCAACAGCTCTATCCAGGCATCAGGAGACTGAGCACGTGACAGCAAGTCTGACCATGTTGTGTGGCTAGCCTTGGGCGACAATGACAGAGGAGTCAGGCTCACCTTGGCTGGTGACGCTAGCCCCTGAAACCATCCTCCCTCCCCCACTTCCACTTCTCCTCCCCTTCCCTCTCTCCCTCCTCCTTCTTTCCTTTGTTCTTTCGTTCTTTTATTCAACTCAACAATTTATGGAGCAGTTACTGTGTCAGGCATTGTCCTAGTGGAAATATTGGAAAGAAAGCAGTGCATACAATAGAGGAAAAGCCTTCATGGCAACAACTCCTTACTTCGTAGTCTATTTTCAGAAATCAAACTTTCAACTATAAAAATTCACTTTCCTATCAGGGAGAGTAACGCCTGAGTGATTGTGAATTTCTAGCTGTATTTTCTAGTGGAGCTTGTATTATGCATTGCAAATGAATTAACATTTCAGTTTATAAACCAAGCCCTCATTGTTTTAACTTCATATGAATTGAACCCCTAGGGTAGAATTCTGTTTGCACCCACAAAATTCAGACTTGCGACCTGTAAATCAAAGTTTACATCTGAAGTTCTGCTGTCCTAAAGGTCCTGTCTTGGTTTCCTCTTTGAATGACATCTTTTCCTATGTCTCAAATGCCTCCATCCTTAGCGAGTGGCTCCAGTCGGTAATTAATTAAAAAGAAAAAGATCAGAGAATTTGGAATAAGAGACAGGATGTGAGAGATGGTACCTAACACACAGAGGCAGATCCGGGGTGATGGCCCTTGGAGGCATATACCATCTGCTTCTGCTCATACATTTTAAAATTCCCTCAGAGTGGATTTAGGTCCTTTCCAGAAGTTCCTTTATTCTATTGCCACAACTGTAATACTCCTCTCTGAGCTTCCGAAAAATGCTCTAGGTCACTTCAACTACTAGCACTGCTTAATAATAATAACTTTAAAAGTACTCAGTGTGTGTTGGGAATCGTAATTAGTATTTTACATCCTCACATCCACACTCGAGGTGGGTGGTGTTATTATCCCATTTTACATAGGAGGACACTGAGACTAAGAGGACTTACATAATTTGTCCAAGGTCATTACATTATGGGTCCAGAATTTGAAGCCAGAATCTGACTCCAGACTTCATGCCCTTCACCACTGGACTCTGCTGCCTCTCCATTATTATTACTCAAACTAATACAAAAGTCAAAGTAAAACATGGGATGGAACCCACAAGATTGTCATAAGGTTTAAATGGCACACTAGGTATCAAACACTTAGCAGAAATCAGGATGCTGATCTTCCATCTCTGAATAAACTCCATTTTTCATCCTCCCTCTTAAAATGTGATAGTTTATACTGGATAAGTTCTGAGCAGCCTCGAATATGTTGGTAATCTCACTTGATCTGTTGTATGCTTCTATTCAGCAGATTATAAGTGCATTAATTTCTTAGCATCCATGTTAAACTGCTGTTCATATTACATTTTTTCTCCTTTCACATTAAATTTATAGTCATCTAAAATTGATTTTTTAGAAGATGAACTATTATTAAGCATGTCATCCTCACTTTTGTACTTGTATAGAGGTAGTTTTAGTGTATTTCTGTCTTATTCTGCTATAACATGTACCATAGACTGGGTGGCTTATAAACAACAGAAATTTATTGCCCACAGTTCTGGAGGCTGGACATCCAAGACCAAGGTGCCAGCACGGTCAGGTTGGTGAAGTCTCTCTTCTGGTTTGCAGATTGCTGACTTCTCCTTGTATCCTCACATGGGGTAGAGCAGAGAGAGGAAGCCAGTGCTCTTGTGACTCTCATAAGGGCACTAATCCTATTCATGAGGGCTCCACTCTCATAACCTCACCTAATCCTAATTACCTTCCAAAGGCCTCACCTCCTAATACCATCACATCAGGGGAGGGGTGGAGTTTCAACATATGAATTTGGGGTGGGGGGACACAAATATTCAGTCTACAACAACTACTTTCTAGCCTTTTCTCTAGACATACATTTACATATACACATTTACATAAAAATACATGTATACAGTTTTGGTTAATAACCTCATTTTTCTTAGTGCGTATATCATGGCTGTTTCTCCATGTCATGAAAGATTCTTCTGAAACATCACTTTCAAATGCTGTATGGTATTCCATTACATGGTTTTACTTTATTTAATCTCTCACCACTTGGTGGACTTCTACCTCCTTTCTCAGGTTTCTAATAGCCCATTTCTAGTATTGACTCCTTTGGTCACCCAGATAAATAACTTCAAATTCTGCCCAGGTCCTAAATGAGGCAATCTTGTCCTGAAGCTATTGTTCAAAGATGCTACCAGTACGTCTGAAAGATCTGTTGAGGGGAGATGTCTTGCTAAGTAGTATTTATGCTTCCTCTAATGCAGTTCTTTAGGAAAGCTTATATTAAACACTGCAGAAACAGACCCCATTTCACTTTGAGGACATTGATATGCATATGAGTTTTTTGTAGATAGTTATATATTTACATATAATTAATATCTGTAGTGCATTTCACCATATACCAGCTACGTACTTGATCTTATATAATTCTCACGAGAAGCCCATTTTAGCAGTGAAGTAACTGAGGCTCCTCGTGGATCAGTGGCAAAGAGACTCCCACCTGAGTCTTGTGATTCCAAACTCTGTGCTCGCTTCTGTCTAAATGAGGATTAGATTTTGATTCATTAGCATTTCAGCGTTAGGAGGTATTAGCATATCAGCAGGCTACTGCAGGCAAAGTGGAGCTTTCTCATCTCACCTCTCATTAATAAAAATTATTTTGCGGGAAGGAATTGCTGCAGAACTTGATTAGTTAAAAACCAATAGCCTAACTCCAGCATCAAGATACATAGTAATTGATTTCGTTTGGTGAAAAGTGCAGCAGCTGGGAGGAGCTGGGGCCAGCCCTCATCACTGGCCCCGCCTTCCCTTGCAGATGCTGAAATGTTCTCTGTAATGTATTGTCATTAGAGGTGACAAAGTCCTTAACAGCTGTGAACATTACGAGTGCAAAAATAAAACATGATTTTTCTCCCCCAGAAAATGCCCTTGTTACAGTGCTCAAAAATGAGTTAGAGATGATTTCTTTGTTGCCCCCATGGACCCTTAACAGGAATATATTCAAGGTTTTCTGGGGCTTGCATCCTTATAAATTTATTCTTGTCAGGTCCAGCCACGTATCAGGCTCCCAGAGTGAAATATGAGAAGGAAAATGGAAGCAGAATCAGGTGCTGACACATTTGCCGGAGGAATTCAGAGCGAGGGAGATGGTCCCAGGCAAAGTAGTGAGCCCAAGATAGAGAATCGCAGGGGGCATCCTCTGCTCCCCTCCTGGTCCTGCCATGATTCAGAGACTGCAAAGCCGAGCAAATGAGAGTAATGAAAGATTTGATTCCCTTACCCTGCCTTGGCTTTGCTGCCAATCATACACCCACAAATCCTAATAAAAGCACATGGCGCCTCAAGATAGGAGATGGAAGATCAAAGACAGATGCCGACAGATCTGTGACCTAGGCCACGTTAAAAAATCAGATTGCCTGTAAGGGCTCCACAGCAGTTGGAATTCAGAGTGGTATAAAGCCTGCCCAAGTGGGCAGAGACACCATTCCAAATCAGCCACCATGCTAGTCCTGGGAAACCTGAACTGGAACTATTGACTTCAAAGGGCATTTTGGAAAACAGGACTCCAAAGACAGAGAGATTTAAAGAGACAGCTGGCGTTACACGCTAATACTTGACCAGTGAGGGCAAGAGGGAGCGCGCTGCACGTGACAGAGCGTTAGCAAGCCTATGTTATCTTAGAATGTTTTATTCACCTTTTATGTAACTTCTCTGCAATTAAAGTGTTCCCAGACTGGGGAACTTTGTTCTTTTCCTGTTACTTTATGAAATCCCCAAATGGTCACATCAGGGTCTTTGTCCTTTGATTCAGTTCCATCTGTAGCTCTTTTATTTGGTGCAGTGTACGGCCGCTGGGGATGGGGGATAAGATGACTGAGGTCTGGTCCCTGCCCTCACTCACTTAGAGTCATGATGGACTGCGCCGAGCTGGGTCCGGAGGGAGCTCAGAGGCAGGATAACTCATTTTATCTGCGACTTAAAGGAAGGTGATGTAAATGGGGGCTGATCTCCGAGCCCTGGAGGCAGAGGAACCCGCTCCCCGCCCCCCACTACCACCTGGAAAGTGGGAGGGTAGCAGGAGCCTCTGCAGGACAGCCTGCGCTGCTCCGCCGGCAGACAGGAAGGAGGGTGGGTGTAGGGAAGGGAAGGGATGTGCAAAAATGAACCTAGTAACAGAAAGAGGGACAGATTGCATTTTTTAAAAAGGAAGTGTGATTTAAATTAAATTGAACACTTTAAATCAACTATACTCCAATAAAAATTTTTTTAAATAAAATAAAATAAAAAATAAATTGAGAGTAGTAAAGTTTCCTTGGGGCTAAAATATTACACTGGAGTGTTCTTTTTTAAAAAACCCTTGGAGCAATAGAAAAGAATGTTAACAACAAAAACCACATCGCCAGCAGAGTTTGCAGTTTGGGGTTTTGGTCACAACAGTCATTCTCCAAATCTTCACAGTAGCTGTATTTGAAGTACTGACACACACAACACAGACAAACCTCAAAAACGTGGTATCAGCGAAAGAGGCCAATCACAAAAGGCCTCTTTATTTATTATTGTATAATTCCATTTATGTGACTTGTCCAGAATAGGCACATCTGTAGAGACAGAAAATACAACTGGATTGGGGTGGGGAATGACTGCTAATAAGCATGTTTTCTTTATGAGGTGAAAAAAAAAGTTCTAAAATGAGATTATGATGATTAGATTACACTCTGTAAATATACTAAAAATGGCTTCGTTGTACATTTTCAATGGATGAATTTTATGCTACATGAGTTATATCTCAATAAAACTGTTCAAAGAAATCTTCCTAGGCCCAGCTTCACATGCTTGATTAAGCAAATGTCCCTTTAGGTTTAGACATAAACTAGGAAGGGGAAAGGTCACCTGCTTGGGTTGTGCCTGATTTGGCATGGAAATGTGTCCTTGGTGGGCGTAGATGATGCTTCTTAGACCACATCACTGGCCTTAGGTCCCCGCATTGTTTCTGGGCCACCCTGACCTGCCTGTAGCTGTTGCAGTGGAAGGAGAACTGGCCTGGTTGCCAATTTATAAATTTACAGCAAGAGATGTGACTGTTCAGGGAACTTGATACCCATTTTTTCCAGCCAATGCATCCACTCTCTTTTTAAAAATCTAAATATATGCTGAATTATGATCAGACGATTATTTGGTAAGCACTGAATCATAATAAATGAAGACTCTAAGCTCTGTAAACAAGTGGGTTAATTTTCTGATAATAATTTATTTATCTCCCTCTAGGACAGGACATGCTGGGTTATGTTTGAGGCAGAGTATCCTCTGCCCCAGAGAGAATGGAGACTTCCTCTCTGACATAAGAATTTTTTTTTTACCAAACTCACCAACAGCTCTACCAAAAGATCAAAATATTCTCATGTTAAATTCTTCGTACCGCCTATTAGATTATAACCAACTTTTTGCTCTTTTTATTTCTGACCCAGGAAATACTTTATCTCTAAGGTCCTTTTTGCATAATCTGGTCTTTTTCATTGTGTGCAAATTATGTAGTTTACCTTTAAGAATTTGGAGAGGGAATTCTCTGGCGGTCCAGTGGTTAGGACTCTGCGCTTTCACTGCTGAGAGCCCGGGTTCGATCCCTGGTCGGGGAACTAAGATCCCTCAAGCCATGTGGCACGGCCAAAAAAAAACACAATATATATATATATATATATATATATATATATTCATAATTTAAAAAACGAATTTGGAGAGAGCTTTGCTGTCAGCATATAAGCTTACAGCATAACAGATAATCATATAATGTCATATTATATATGTACATACATACATATGTGATATATATGCATATGTTTAATCATAGTCAAGCAGATAGTAATATATCACCATAGAGTCAATAAGAGCATTCTGACTGATGATTGTGAAAATTAGATTGTGTGTGTTAACAGTGCATTGAAAACCATAAAGCATTCTCCTTAATAAAGATATTAATGACCAGCTCTAGAACCAGATCAGATTCGGGACAATCACCATACACAACTTAGATACGCAGGAGTTATGGGACTGGGGGCTAAGGACCAGATGGAGAGAACATCATTGTCCAAGGCAGAGGTCTCAAACTGCATGCCCCTGGGGTAGCTCAGACCCACGGTGTGTTTTTATAAGGCCTGCGGAGTGATTTTAAAGTCTTGATTGACTGCCAACATTTAAAACGTAGAAGTAATCACATAAAGGGACATATTTTCCACTTCCACTAGAAAAAAAAAATTAGAATATCTGACAAGCCTAGGATTATATTCTTTCACGACAACAGTGGCAACAGGTTTAGAGAAAATGTGAGCTCTTCAGAGTGCCCCAGGCTTCACTGTTCCCTCTTGTCTGACTCTTGCCTGCTCTACTCATTTCCATCACCAGAGTGGCATTTGTAGGCATTTGAGTTGTGACCCCTGTATGTGGAGTAAGTTCAGGGGTTCTGGGAACTTTGCTTGTTTCGAAAACCTTTTCTGTAAGGCTTGTATTCTGCAATTAGATGGAAGAGCTCACACCCGAGGTAGCAGTACATTTTTCACACCAAGTTATAAAATTGTTAATTTGGGCCCCTTCCTGGGTAGAAGTTTTTGTTGAGTTGGGAGAGAGACTGTGGTGCCCAGCTCCTGGGACGCAGGCAGATGAAGGAATACTGGAGAGAGAAGGAACTCAGGAAGCAAGGAGGTAGATGGATGATGCTAAAAGTAAAACTGCATCTATTTGATAAATTTTTTCAGCTCTTTTAGGACAGACCCAGTCCCCATGAAGTCTTGGAGACTGAGTCCTAATGCACAGTCCCCAGGAGCTGGACCAACAAGGAATGTGTTGTTGGTTTTGAGCAAGCACGGGGGAGCCATGATAACAGCCGGAGAGCCAGTCCAGAGTGAGGATGTACCCCACCTGTCAGGCTCCATAGAGGGTGGGTCAAAGGAAAAGGAAGGCGTGTGACCCATTGCTTATATACACCAAAATGGCTCGCATGAAACCATGATTATGTTTATTTTTGTGATGCTGAGTTGATAAAGGTTTATCAGCCATGATACATTCTGTGAAACACGCAAAGAATTTGCAAGAGCTCACTGGGAGATGGGCCAGTTCTCTTTTTTCTTTTGTTGTTTTGCTGGAGATGCAGAAGTGTACACACAGGTCGTTCGTAATGAGCAGTGCCATGGTAATAAAACCAGTGTCGTCATGAACAGTGTTGCCCGGGACTGTGGTGTTGAAGCAGGTGAGATACGAGGAAGGAGGCTAATGGGTGCTTGGCCGGCAGGTCATCTGCCAAAGGGAAGTGAAGAATTGCAGTAGTTCCCTTGGTAATTCTGGAAAAGCAGGAACCCTCTCAGTTTTCTCCCTAATTGTGTCAGTTATCTATATCATTTTGAATGTAGGCAGCTTGTCTACTCAAACACTGTAAGCCAACCTATTGCTGGCAGATCTCAGGAAGGAAGGAGGCTAGGTGACTCCTCAGATTAGAGGTGGATGCCACTTGTCATGTTTTTATTGTTAGTTTCAAAAGGAGAAAATTACTAGTCTGTCCCTCTAGAAGTTATTATGAATGTTTTGCCTCATCTAGTTTACTAAGACCTGAGTAGGGTCTAAGTGTTCAGAACCTAATTTTTTTGAAGGAATCATATTCATATACAAGTAGAAGAAATAGCATTAATAGTTTAATAAGCGTTTAGGATGTGGAGACAGACAGTTGGGGTTCAAATCATAGTTTCACCAACTACTAGCCACATTGCTTTGAGCAAGGCACTTAACATCTCTTTGCCTCAGTTTCTTCATCTGTAAAATAGAACAGTGGTACCAGCATTATAGGGATGTTATGAAGATTAAATGGGTTTATATACATAAAGAACTTAGAATAGTACCTGGCCCATAGTACGTACTCAGTAAATAGCAGCTAACTGATGGATTATACATCTATACACACACGTGTGTTCGCATAGAAGTATGATAGTTAGTTGAAACACTAAGTTATTCAAAGCACATTTGAATAAGTGAAAAGAAATTTTTGCACAAATAAGAGAATTCATCAGGTATCATTCTTGAGGAACACAAAAATGACTACTTGATGTGATTAGATAAGAGCTTTTGTTATCTTCTCCTTTGCTTAAGTTCATTCTCCTTTCATTCATTGTAATGTGTTAAGAGACTGTATGCTCTTTCTAAAGTAGTTTTTCCCATGCTGGGTAAATAAATTCTTTGTATATCGTTTTTACGTTCTCATGTGACAATTTCTCTTACACTCAGGGTAGGGAGAAATCTGCCAAGTTTCTGGGACTTAAAGATGAGGATTGGCGTCTACATGAGAACAAGTGGGAAAGAATCAGAAACTAAACCACAATGAGGGAAGCTTTGCTATGATTGTTCATTTACTTAGCATTTATTCTACAGGCAGCACCAGGAGGCTTTGCTATGACTTCATGCTGTGCCTTTAATGGGTAGAATATTAATAACCAACCCATTGTATTCATTTTGATTTCCTTATACTTCATTAGGAATCCTCTACCGATATCCCTGACCCATTTCCTCAGTTCCCATCAGGCAGATCTACTTCTGAGTTGTCAAAGACTCTTAAGTCTCACAGCCCTACGTGTGACTTGATATTTTTATATCCAAAATGACCCTGTCTCCTCTTTCTTGATGGGTTCAGATATTGTTTCTAGTTCCAAAATCGATGGTCTCCTCTTGTGACAAAAGACCTGAATATTTTTCTGGATTTACACTGCTTTCATAGCAATGACTTTACAAACTAAGCCTTGAATAGTGTAGCAATCAAGAGAAAAATCAATCATTCTTGGTCCAAATAACCTCCAGCGTCTCTGAGATTGCCCTAAACACTTGTTAGAGCTACCTATGTTCATGTGACATTTGTCACATTTGTTGCATTTAAAAATACTTAAATATCAAAGCCACATTACAAAATTGAGCTCAGGTTTAAACTGTCCTTAAGGTGTAATATGAATGAACATACACGGAGGAAGTTTGGGCCTTGGTTTACATTTGGAAAATTCTTTATTCTACGTCCTCACCTTAGAGAGTCAGGGAGCTCATTTGCATATCCTTGTGCACCAAAGAGCACCCAGTAATGAAATAGGTTTAACCTTATTTAACCTAATATTTCTCTAACTTATTTTTTAACCATAGGAACCTTGTTTTTCTCAGAACCCACATTAACCTATCTCCAAACACTTTGGGAAACCAGAACTAAAGAGGTGGCTGGTTCCTTGTAGCTACCACCTACGATTAATGCTAATAAAGACTTTAGTCTCCTCTTAATATGATTCTAATTGTGGGAAACAGTCTGTGATCTTGCATTTCTCACTCACCATCCCTACCTCATCCACTGAATTTCTAACCATTTTTCAAAGGGCAGCTTAAGTATTATCTTTTTCTTGAAACTTTTTCTGATCCTCTCCTATATGCTGTATAAGAAATTTTCTGCAGCCCTAATCTCACATCCTGATTTTTATCATAATTATGTATAAACCTGTATGTTATTGGAAGTCAAAAACAGTACAAAATTTTTTACACTCCCCATAAACCTACCTTAAGGTAGGAGCTTAATAAATATTTTTGGCTAGATGTGAGGCATCAGTTTTTATAAACCTTCCAAAGATTCATTTGCCAGAAATGATATTTTTTTATAGCCAGACCTTATTTGCCATCCATAATATCCAAAGATAAAGAGTGATGTTAGTTGTTTCCTCCGTGAGGTCAAACCTTCAAGAGGGGTGGCAAATCCTTGAGCATACAATTATAGTGGAGTCACTCTTCCATGGCTAATTACTTATTAGCCATTTCATTGCTAATTTGGTTAATAACATTAATATAAACCTTTATGTTGATTTTGTAAAACGCGTTACAAGGTAGGTCAGTATCTTGGCCCTCATTATCTGGATGGGGAAAGAAAACATAAAAAGTTGATCTGATTGATTACCTCAAGGGTCTTCTTTATGGTTATGATAGAACAAAATAAAAAGTCATCCTAGTCCAATTCTAATACGCTAAACAGATCTTCTGGCTCTAATTGAGGACTAAGAAAATGCATGTTTTTGCTAAATATGCCCCTTATTTAGAATAGATTCAGAAAGTATGCACAGCCAACGGCATTTTTTAGCAGGAGTCATTTCAAGATGGTGGACTGACCCACAAATGGAATTTGATTTGCTGTCACATAGGTGTAGGAAATGCTGGAAAGCTTAAGCAGATATTTCTATAAATGTTGGATTTATTTTTTTATAAAAGTTCTAAGATCGCTTAATGTACTAATAGGCATTGTGAATTTTCAAGATGGTGCTGTAGCGTGGAATCTCTCCAGATGTCTTAGACTGTGAAGCACACCATATGAATACTGCTATACGTTCTCCACACCGCGTGGTATTACTGTGCTCCCAGGAGAAACCTCTTAACCAGCTTCTACTAGCTGTCTCATTCTTGTGGTTCACCCCTTCTGTGGCAATAAGTGCTAGATATTCACCAACCTTGGCTCCTCCCTTCTTCAGTAGTAGCTGGTTATATGGCTGCCCAACGACAGTTGTGCTCACAGCACTAGTTTTGTCCACTGGAATTATGTATGGAAGTGACGTGCAAAACTTACAGGCCTGGCGCATAAAACATTCTAGAGGTGGCCCTCCATGATCTTCCCACTTCCTGTGGCTGAAATACCAGCTACCGGAGGCTCGTCAGAGGCTGCATGTTGAAGACGGCAGAGCTAATGCCCAGCCTGGGCCTCTGAAAAACTGAGGGGAACAGAGTCCATGAAACACTCTCATTGGACTGTTAGGTGAGAAAGAAGAACATTCAGTTGTGTGTGAGCCACTGCAATTTGGGTCTGTTTGTGACAACAGTTTATCCACCCTAACTAATACATTTATACTCCTGATCTGTCTTCCCCAAGTTAGGCTTCTCTGCAACAAAAGTCTGTGACTCACCTCACACCTGGTTGCCTGTTCTGATCTTCCTTTCCCACCATCAATCTTGCCAGTCCCCACAAGCTGAGTAAGGAGCTCAGGACTCTACGTGGCTCTCCCTGCTTCAGGTCACCATCTCTTTGTCCCATCGGATACTCAGCGTTTGGAAGAAGTTCTTCCATTTTGGCCAACCTTTTGTATCAGCCTGTATGTATATATTCTCCATTAGCACATAACTGAAAGCTAATACAATGGCTTTAAAATAGATCTATTTTATTGCAGTTCGAATGTAATGTGCTCATTTTAGAAATTTTAGAAAATAGGATAAGCAAAAATGAGAAAACAAAATCACTCCTAAAGTCACTATCCAGAGATAATTATTGTCTATGTTTTAGTCTATAACTTACTGGTTATATATAAAAATGGTGAAGTTGAAAATGAAAGCTTATGTTTATTTAAAACCCCACGTCTTCTAATTGTCACATGAATGAAATATACCAGAGAGAGCCAGGAAATTAATTGATTTTAAAGAAGGGTAAATATCAACTTTTAGATGAGTTTCAAAGATCTATGATAATAACTTTCTTTAAGTTTTCTGTAGGCCTGACCACACACTGAGGACTTCCATCCTCTGAGGCTTGCCTGCATCAGACCAAAGGGGGTACCTAGTTAGTTTCATTTCTGTTCTGAAGCCCAGTTCTCTGAAACCCACTGGAAGATGAGCAATTTGAGGACAATGCACGCATTTTCTCATTTTACAGCCCAATGCCTGGCACGCAGTGAAATCTCAGAAAATACTCTTTGAAAGTGTGAAAATAAATTTAAAATTAAATTAGTTTGGCCATGGACAGTTTGTAAATCCTGTCTTTGAGTATTTCTTGCAGAAATACGAATATAGCATCCTATACTGAGATGCCTGAGATTTGAGAATGCTTTTAGTGAAGAAGAAAGGAAAAATAATTTCTGGAAGTTTTCTACCGTAGTTATATTTGCTTCCGTGCTGACAATTTTTTCTCTTTTTATTGTCTTTAACGTCTTTTCTGACTTTTGGCAACATTGGTAGAGCCTGGAGCCCATCCACAGAGAGAAAGTTAGATTTAAAATGAATTTTCACTTGCTCTTGTGAAAATATACCTACTTTCTTATCTACCTCTGCACCTCACATTCTTTACTGGTGAAACGAGAGTGTTCAACTCAATGGCCTCTGACGTGCCTGCCTTCCTTGAAGAACATCTTTCCCTGTGGATGCTTATTCAGCAGGGACTGTTGCTGGAAAAAGCAGGTATAGAATTATCTGTAAGTCATGTTTGGTAGGGTATCAGGAATCAGTGCTCTCAACTGGGTGGAAGACAATCTCATATACAGTAAGTCCCCTACATACGGAACTTCAAGTTGCAAGCTTTCAAAGATGCAAACATGTGTTCACGTGTCCAATCATGTAAGTTAGTTCATGTGTCTGGCGTACATTGTCACATGCGTGCATCTTCTACAAGTGGTTGTGCTTTTGTACAGACCCTCCATCTCCCACTGCTGACGATCTTTCAGCTCTGTCATCTCCCACCCCCTCTCCCTCCTCCAGTCAGTAACTCTTCTTGCCTGTTCACTCGATGCCAGCTCCTGTATGCCAGCTGTTGTACTGTACTACTGTGCTTTTCAAGGTACTGTACTGTAAGATTAAAAATGTGGTCTTTATTTTTTGTGTTTGTTTGGTTTTTTTGTATTATTTGTGTGAAAAGTATTATAAACCTATTACAGTACAGTACTATTGATATATAGCCGATTGTGTTAGTTGGATACCTAGGCTAACTTTGTTGGACTTACGAACACATTGGACTTGACAGACGCGCTTTCCGAACAGAACTTGTTCGTACGCAGGCGGCTTACTGTACTTACATAAAATCTTTAAGCTGCCCTAGGAACAGGTCAAACAACATGCAATGCAATCTTCCACAAAAATCTTGGTAAGGTAACATTTTATTGTTAGGTCTTTCTGCTAACATCAGTAAAACACATAGCTCTTTTGACTTTCCATAGGAAAACAGCCTTAACTTCAGCTGAAGTAATTGTAAAATGCTTATACTTTGGGCTGTCAGCTGAAATCTCAGGATTCAGGTGGCTTTGCCCTTACTAATAGTTTTTTCAAAGTTATCTACTTGTAGTAGCCAGCCAGGAGCTACTTCTGCCTTTACAGAACATTTTGATGCTTGAGGTTTGCCTGCGTCTGATTAATCTTCCTTTTACCTCAAAACTGGGCACTGACTTCGCAGAAATGCAGAGGTTAAGTGAATAGGGCCTCCTGCTTTGCCCACCTCCAGGCTCTTGTTCAGATCCTGCTGCAGATTCAGCGCAGGCCTGATGCTTCAGGTGTCCCGAAATCACTTTCAATTTGTCTGGGTCAGTCTCCACTCTTGCAGTTGGGCCAGCTTCCCATTTAAGATGCTGGATCCAACTAATGTCTTAGTCTACTCTTGAGGAATTGAAAGTCTGGAGCATCTTGAAATCAATCTGCTTAACACCTCTAGCTAATCCCCTAGCTGAACGTGTTTTAGTTTTCCACTGAAGAATATCTTTAGCGTTTGCTAGAATTTGTAGGAAGTAGATAGAAAATGGGAGAGGATGCTTTATGATGAAGAGAGGTTTGAAAAATTCTGCTTGGATCTTTCCAAGGGTTTTTCCATCTTCATAGTGATCCAGTCCTTTTATTTGTTAGGGGCTGCGGACTTGCATAGGTCTGCTGAGGATATGGGGCTACTGGGCTGTGAAAGCATGCTTGCATTCCTGCATGTGTATGGCCAGGTAGAAAACTGAACTGGTGAAAAAAGAGGATCCAAATAAAGTGAACTGGCTGGAAATGAGGAGGCTCAAAAGTCTGGGGAGTGCCCACCACAGCGTGTTGTCCTTGACTCATTCTGCACCTGGACCTTTGCACATGCTGTGTCAGGGAGATAGGTGAGCATACCCACAGCATCTCTAGGACCAGTTCACCTCTGGCCCCCTACCCACCTACCCACTCCTACCCAGCTCTTCATTGTTCTATTTTTGCTTTGCCTTTTCCCCACTTCTCTGTTTCCTTCTTCTCCAATCTGGATGCCATCATCCCACCCCCCCACCCCCCCACCCCCCAACTGCATCTTGTAACAAAAGGGAAAATGTTATCATGGCTTAGCTGTTCAGCTAATCAGTCAATTAAAACCTACTGCAGGTATTACTTCTCTGTACATTAAAATGCCAACTATTAGAGCTGTGACTAACTGACACAGAGTCCTGGAAGAGAAAGTTAGAGGACTACATGGAATCTTATATAAAAGGCCAGGAAGAGTAGAATGCTTGTGTTAACAAGACTGCCTTTCTTAATTTTATAATCAAGATTGTTTATCCTCCTACAAATCTTCAATTTATACTATCATGTAGGGAGATATATAAGTCAAACCCTGGTATCTAGCAAATAGATCTGCAGTCCAATCTGATGGTAACCTATACATTGCAAACACTCACAGGCCCACTCTGCAGAAAGTTGAAGTGAGATATCCTGATAGAACAAAATGAATATGACATTGAGGATGAATCCTGGCCACCATTTACCAGAGTCACTGCTCACCCACTGTGGCTTCATAGGAGAGTTCCCTAAACTCCCTAAACTCTGTCTCGATAAAATGAAGATAATAATGCCCACTTCACAGTGCTAATGTGAGAAATAAAGTCACATAGTAAGAGCTCAATAAATATTATCTCCCCCCATCTTTGCTTTATCCAGGTTGGACAATGGCTCAAGTGGCTAAAAGGGTGCCCTACACATAGGTCACGGGGTATGAAAGAAAATTGTCCCACATCTTATGTACCCTGAGATTCTCTCTGTTCACATGGGCACTGTGCCTGATGGTGATTTGGAAGTTTAATTAATTTTTAAGGGGTAGGAAATATGGGGAGAATAGACCCTATAAATGGTAAATGGCCACTGACTGATCTGAGGCAGGGTGAGGACATCAGCCAGGACTCAGAGGTGATGGGATTCAGCGGGAAGGAGTCTTTGCCTGCAGTTCCTTGGATTGTACTATTAGAGAGTTATTCCTTTGACTGAAGGCCTTTGTTGGTATAAAAATGTAGATATTCCCAAGAGAGCAGTGCAGGAAACCTTATCACCCATTTGCACAGTTCGTTTTTCATTGGCACTGTTATTCTCTGTAATGGTATTTTTTACCTGTATGAAATGTCACATGCTCAGATGCATTCATTTTATAGAGTTTTAAAGCTGATAACCTGAACCAAAATGCACATTTTTGGTGTTTTATTTTTCTTTCTTTGCAGTAATTTCAAAGGTGTAACTGAGCTTAGCTGTAAATTACCGGTTTTAGCTCTTCATGGCAGGCAGCATTTGATCATTGACAACTCTGTTTTCTTCATTGTTTACTGACTAAAATCTCCACAGTCTCTATAAATATGTAAATTACCAAAATTACTAGTTTTCTATTATTTCTGCCCTTAAGCTGCTTAAAATGTTCTGTATTCTTACATTCGCAGTGTAAAACAGAGCAGCAGGTGACAGCTTATTATCGAACCTCTATTTAGCAGCTACTTGTCTCAAAGTTTCTGGTACTAAATTTTTCCTAGAATGGCTCCATGTCCCGGGGAAGATGCTGGCTAAAGGCTAGGCTCCAGCAGTTATGAAACAGGAATGCAGGCATGGGTGTGTGTTTGTGCAGGGACTGTGGACATCTCATACCACACGCATTGCTGGTTGTGAGCTGTGATTTTATGACAAAGGAAGCAAATGGGATTCTTTTTACTGCCTTTCCTTCAATTGGCGCGACTCGAGTAATGAGGCTGACATGGTGTCCATGTATGATGGTGTTATCCTCTCCTGATTCATTGCCCGTTCAGTTAATCTGAAATGAGCTGGATCATTAGCTCTTAGTACGGGCTTTCACCACTTTGTGGTAGAGAAGGAGAAAAACTATATGTTGCATATGTATTCATATAGATTTGTATAGATACATAAATGTGCATACATCTTGAGAGAAATCCACAGAGGCAGACTCTGAAAAAAAAGGGGAAAATTGTAGGACATGGGTCATTGACAGGGAAGCCTATGGAAGGGATCCTGGGATTTGTTTACCTAATTCAAACCCTAGTGCTGAGCATGATGAGAAATATATTTCTGTTATGACTGCATAGCATGTCTGAAGCAGCCCCAAGAGTGAAGGTATATGATTTCAATACCAAATGCAGGCTAGGCTTGCAATAGTCATCCGTCTAAAATAGGCCTTGATGTGGATGGGGCAGGAGCCATCAATTTGTAGATGTGTTTCTTTGAACCTTGGAGTCTGCTTTTGCACACCAGAGTCCTAGGAGAATCTGCACTGGATCCAAGTTAGGATTGTTGATTTCCCTGGTAATGGAAGCCCAGTACATTTGTGTGGTATTTCATGCCTTTGAAAATCTTTGAAAATTTTTCTGTGAAAACCTGTGAGATAGAAAAGTAGTATCTTTACTTGACATATGAGAAGACAGATTCAAAGATGAAATAATTCATAATTATTTAGTGAGAAAGAAGCTAGAATAGATATCAGCAAAAAATGGTTGTCCACCTTTTTCTGTTTTTCTCTTTTCTTTTGTTCCATCTGTCCTTGTAAATAAAGTTTTATTGGAACTTTAGGGTGGAACAGCCACCTTCGTTCATTTATATCTTCTCTATGGCTGCTTTCAAACTACAGTGGCAGAATTGAGTAGTTGTTACAGAGACCTTATGACCCTGAAAAGGCCCGAAGTATTTAATGTCTGGCTCTTTACAGAAAAAGTTTGCCAACGCTGAGCGAGAAGACATGTCTTCTAGGAATGCCCTTTCTGTCTAAGGTGATGAAGCCAGTTCACGTTATAGCAGGAGCTTTGTCAGGTGTCCGTGTGGACCCAGTGCACAATGTTCGTGACATTAATGATCCCCATCTAAACACATTTAGCACTTTAATGTTTTGTTGTATAGTGACGATTTGGTGGAAAAGCAAGAAAGAGTGTTTTGGAGAATTTTGTTTTCATTCATACAACTTCAGGAAAATAGCATCCAATCCCTCAAGGACTGTTTCCCAGTCCAGTAAAGAAGAGCGTAATCAATAAGTTGTTTTAAATTCTCAGTTATCCTGTTTAGCCCATTTAAGTAACAGTTAATCCCCTTTGAATAAAAGGAATTGCTTTCTCACCAAAATGAATGGCCCCCAGGTAGCACTCAGTTCTCACGTGCTGTTTGGCGCACCTTCCCTCGAGGCGGCTGGCTGCTAGGATCTCTGTCCGGTGGCACTTCTGAAAGGAGATGCCTCCTGAGGTCATGCTGTGCTTGCTCTAAAAAACAGATCTTCATTTCTGCAAGAAGTAGGATTGGGAAGAGAAGTGGGAAGGGAGAGAATGTGCGAGAGAGAAAGGGAGAGAGAGAGAGAGAGAGGGAGAGAGAGCGAGCAAGCGCGCTAGGAATAGAGTTCTGCTGGACCAGTGCCCACTGCTGCCGCTCACTCCATTGTGCCTGTACCCTCCGGACTGCCTGGCCATTTTTCCCGTGACCCTGGCTGCAGCCCAATAGAAAATGCCATTGGGCCTGGATTTTTTGTACCTCTTGACAGACAGTACTCATTGGTGATGCTCATCACATTTTCAAAAACAGAGTAAATCTCTTTGTGATGTTTTCTGTGGAACTGAATGTTCTGTCAAATACTACATGAGCTCCTTCAAGTTAGGTGAACATTATCCATCCGAACTTAAGCCTGTTACCTCTGGGCAAAATTATTTTTTAAAGGCCTGCATGTAACTGAACAGAAATGCTTACAAAGAGGTAAAATTGTGGAATGGTTTATTGTGAGCTATTATCCCCCAAACATCTGTAGAGAATGAGTAAGAAGCTCCCCTCACACCTTACCTTATCTGGTTGGCTATAAAGATGAAGCAACAACACATTTTTTTAGGAGAGATGTTTATTGCTTGGAGAACTCTTCCTGCCTGTCTCCTAATCTTACTGCCATCCATTTCCTTCAAAGGCCAGGATTCACTTGTCAGTTCATCAGAACTTCAGACTTTGACCAGATGAATTAACACATCAGTTGACAAGTCAGAGTGGAAAAGGACTTTGAGGATTCAGCCCATCTCCCTATTTTATGTATGAGAACATAGCAGTTTAGGGACTTTGTCACTGTCACATCACTGCTTAGTACAAAGCCAAAACTGGGACCCAAAATTTGGACCCATTGCTCCATATTCCTGAGACCTGTGGGGCAAATACCTTAGCAATCTCTGGCCAGCCCCTTCCCTGTCTAATCCAATAGCAGCTTTCTTGGAAACGCTGTTCCCTTCGACTATAATCACCCTGTTATGAATTCCAGAAGATTGGGACAGAGCTATCTCCAAGACAATGCCATGACTTTGCTATATCAGTTATCTGTTGCTGTGTAACAAACCACCCCAAAGGCTGGAATATCTTGTCATGCCAGAAAGTAGAAGGTACTGAAAGAAAACAAAAAAAGATGTCCACAAGGATACAGAAGCCAGATATTAAGGGGATTTTTGTTTATGGATCTGGGACAATTTGAGTACCAAAATAATTAAATACAGTAATTAGTTATACATCATTAAACAAAAGGCATTCATGCCTCCATACCAATAATAATCCGATAAATCAGGTTAGGAAGGGCTCTTGCTTACAGTGAATGTTGAGTGGAAGGAGTGCTGAGTTGGAAAGTCAACGTTTGCAACCATCATAAGAGTGCCTCAGGCAAAAATTTTCAAGAGTTGCTGAATTTAGGGGAAAATTTTGATGAAGAACGTGATACTTGCATGGCCTTATAATGTCTCCCCACTGACTACTTTTTAGTTGCAAAGGAAAAAACATTAATTATATAATGGAGTGATCAGACCACACCTTGACTACGTAATCAAAATTAATGTTGCCAATGAGACCTGTGCCTTCAGATGTGATACCAAGAGATGGGTATAACGCCACCTATGTAGTATTCTGGGTGAGGGTGCTAATCATAAGGAAATATTAGTCAAACACAAAATGACAGACTAAATTTTTATGTGAGGAGTCTATATTTTTCAAATATTTACATATCATACATAAAAGGCAAAAGAATGCTGAGGACTGTTCCAGGCCAATGGACAAATGACAACTAAATCTAATACCTGAACCTAGACTAGATCCTGTACTAGAGGGAAAGAAATGGCATTAAAAAACATTACTGGGTCAATTGACAAAATTGGAATACAGAATAAGATCATGGTAACAGTGTTAAATATACCAAAGTTGAAAACTCTTCTGTGGTTGTGTAAGAAAATATCCCTATTCTCATGAAATACATGCTGAAGTATTTAGGAGAAAGTGTCGTGGTATATGTCACATCCTCAAACGATTCTAAAAACATAATGATTTATAATTTCCATATTATAGAAAAACAAAGATAGGCTGCAAACGACAAATCAAATGGGATAAATGTTAGGTGAATCTTACTTTTGCAATTTTTCTGTAAGTTTGAAGTTATTCCCAGTTAAAAAGTTTAAAACTTATTTCTACAAAAAAGACAAATTTCTTTGAATACCCTTCCACCAGCTACTAGTTGTATAACCTTGGACTCACTATTTAAGGCAAGGTAAATGGGTTAAATATTCTCAAGGTGACTAGGACAGTGCCTGGCCTACGTGGCAGGCGTTCCATAAATGTCTCTTTTCTATTCACATTTAATCGTACTCAACTTGTCTTTGACTTAACTGCTTTCTTGGTGAATATCCTATATTTCAAAGTAATTTGAAAGCTTAAGAGGGAAGAATGTTTTTGTGGCTTCAGTGGGTTAGCATGTAGTGGGCCCGGGATCAGGCTGAAATAAGGAGTTCTGTCCAGACCAGGAGTGGGGAAGACTTAGTCCAGTGCCGTGACTATCCCTTGGCAGAATGGCATGTGCTGCTCTCTTATCACTACACTGTCCCACTGATGGAAGAGAAGGCCTCAAAAGGCACAGCACTTCACGAAGCCACTGGTCACCAATTAGTGTTGACTGAGCTAAGTCTCTGCTCCACCAGAAATCCAGAGGCCTCACACGCGAGGGGAGCCCATGAGCCACGTTCATCACACCGGATCTTTCTGTCACAGTGAGGTCCACTTTTCTTTTAGAGTGTGAGTTATAATTTTGGAGCCATGATGTTACTTGAAATTGAAGTGAGTAACCATGTACCAGCACTTAAATTCTCCCTGGCCTGGCAGAAACAAACACCAGAAGACAGTAGGCATCAACATGCTCCACTGATTTATGGTTGGGAAGGAGGGTGAGATTTATAATGCGGGCACACAGCAAATATTCATTGGCATTAACACGCAGAATATTCCTGTGTGACTGCTCTTTCATATTGATTAAGTATCTGCTTCTGGCTTTTTAGTTGGCGAGGGGTGGCAATGGGGCCCTTTGGAAAGCCCTCACCATATTGACGGATTATCTGAATACATGTGGAGTACCAGTTCTCATTGTGAGGTTGAGTTTTATGTCTAGACTTATAAAACGGAATTGGGTCATATGTTCTGTTGTCCGTTCTTTCTCATCTTCATGAGTACCATTCAAGGAATGTGCAATCATAAAAATTTACAGCTAAAGGAAATTTAGGGGATAATTTCATCAGTCCTCTTTTGAGGCCTGGAGAGGCCACATGCCTTCAGAAAGACTCGTGGTTAGTGAATATCATAAACACACCCACAATCAGATACCTGCCTCCTGTCCAGTGCTTTTTTAAAAAAATTTTATTTTACTGAAGTATAGTTGATTAACAATATTGTGTTAATTTCTGCTGTACAACAAAGTGATTCAGTTATACATATGTTTACATTCTTTTTCATATTCTTTTCCATTATGGTATGTCACAGGATACTGAATGTAGTTCCCTGTGCTGTACAGTAGGACCTTGTTTATCCATTCTATATGTAATAGTGTGCATCTGTTAATCCCAAACTCCCAATCCATCCCTCCCCCACACCCCCCTTGGCAACCACAAGTTGTCCAGTGCTTTTTTAATATTACACGTGATTATTACTGAATCCCTTTACACCAACTATTTACAGGCCAACTTCAGAGGTATTGCAGGTTCAGTCCCAGACTACTGCAATAAAGCAGATATCGCGATAAAGCAAGTCACACACATTTTTTGGTTTCCCTGTGCATATAAAAGTTATGTTCACACTATATCGTAGTCTATTAAGTGTGCATTGTCTAAAAAAAAATGTACATACCTTAATTTTAAAATACTTTACTGCCCAAAACTGCTAACCATCATTTAAGCCTTCAGAGAGCTGTAATCTTTTTACTGGTGGAGGGTTTGAAATATTTCAGTAATTACCAAAATGTGACACAGAGACACGAAGTGAGCCAATGCTGTTGGAAAAATGGTGCCAATAGACCTTCTGGACCCAGGGTTGCCGAGAACCTTCGATTCGTAAAAAACAAACAAACATACAAAAAACAAAACGCAGTATCTGTGAAGCACAATAAAGCAAAGCATAATAAAATGAGGTATGCCTGTAGTTGCTTGTAATTTGATATAATTTTCAATATCTACTTGACTGAACTTAAAGATCATTTTAGACGAATTATTTAGTACCATATTATTGAAAAGACTGTCAGTCTCCAGTTTTTCCTTCAAATTTCCATTATAATGATCTGGAGCCAACAGTCCAAAGAGCTAATGCTGGTAATAATAAGGAAGATAAGCAAAGAGTCCTTGAATCAGAAGTGTGTTTAGTTTCATAAGATCTAGAAGGAGAGCATGACTGTGTGTGCTGTGGTATTCAGTCCAAGTCCCTGGATAGAATTCTTTCTCAGGAACAATACAAAAACACCATAGGTGGTGAGTAACGTGTTAGATAATAATGTAACAGGACAAAACTGTTCAGAACTAAAATACATCTTAGATTTCCCAAAACTGTAATCTCCACTGAGTTATTATCTCTGTTACATTTTTTTACAAATACAGGGAAAAACAGAGCATTCTTAAAAATCTCTAACCTCAGTTGTCTCGTATCAGGCCTTTAGACATTTCCACATTTCTGTAATTCATTCATTAACCATGTACTAATTGAGCAGCTATTCCAAACCAGGCATTGGTCTAGACTAAGGTACTGATGCACAGCCAGTGCCCTCTTGGAACTGAGAGAAGCAAAAACAGACGAGCAAGACATTGCAGTCAAGTGGGAAAGTCACCACACGTGGCTGTTTATAAATCTGGTTCAGTCAATACCAGAGAACACTATTTTAAAATAAAAGGGGGAGGACTTCCCTGGCGGTCCAGTGGTTAAGACTCCACGCTTCCACTGCAGGGGACGCAGGTTCAATTCCTAGTTGGGAAACTGGGATCCCGCATGCCATGTGGCCAATAAAATAAAATAAAAGGGTGAGTGATAAAACACAACCACACACACACACAAGCAAACAAAATCAAAACCAGAGCAATAAGAAGCAGGTAAGTCTTACTACAGGAAAACCAAGGAAATGGTTTCCACAGACTGAGATTTCCGCTGTGTATGAGCAGGGCTAACAGTGCCTGGCACATCCTAGTACCCACTAGAACTTTTAAGGGAATTGAAATCATTTAAAGGAGTTACAAGCATTGGCATGTATTTTGACTAATTATTGTTACATCTTGTAGTGTGGGGAAAAAATACAGCTTAGGGTATACATGGATTTGGGGGGAAATTTTCTCCTGTGGTTTTAAGGCTGAAGATGAACCTGCCTCTCTCCTCCAAAAAAAAAGAAATGATATATTCTTACTTGTATCTCCAGGTTAGAATTCTTATTAAAATATTATGGGCGTGAGTGGGTATAGGATGAAGAAGGATGTTTCTTGGATGGTCAGATGGAATTCCCCCATCAGTTCTGCTGTAATTAATATAGACTTTAAAGCTGAAAATCCAGACACTCAGTGATGTGTTCGGTAACTCGTGCCAGGAACTATCTTTTCAGTAATGCTTATCTTTCCAAGGGGCATAGTTAATTTCTTCAGTACTCTGTAAATTATTACAGAAATTACAAATCTACTAGAAAATCAATACAACTAATTGTAAATTAATAGATCTCTAAGTGTGAAGGAGGATATAATAATGTAGATGAGTTCTTTAAAGAACATGCCAGTTCCAGAATCAAGGGCTCAGGGCTCCAGCTGTTTCATGTGACATCTTCAAGTGTAAACACATTTCTTTTTTTCCCCCAGCTCTCCCCCTCCAATCCCTTATTTCCCACTGATTTAGTCTGCCACTGCAACAAATAACATTTCCATTAGCCACCTACTGTTAAATCGCAGAGTAACTAAGATGAAAAAAAAAAAAAATTTCCAACATACAAATAAACCAATAGAGAAGCAACTGGGGTTACCGTCTGTCTCCAACATTTTTTATGGGGCCCACCAGTGTTCAAATGGAAGGGAAACAACATGCAAAGTTAAATAAATTGAATCTGATAGCGAGGTCCAGAATGTGCATTTCTAACAAGTGCAAGTCTGAATAGAGTGAATTTATAATTCTATACTTGATCTGCTGAACAATCTTGACTATTATATCTGTGTGTCTATGAATTTTAGCATGAGACTTATTGTTTTTATGTAAATATCACATCATTGCTCATCAATTTTAGGCAGTGATGGGCTTGTCAATAAAAAGACCAGTAATTATCATAATTATATTCAGGCAGTCAATGAGAATGTATCATGGCCTTGTTCTGCCCTGTGCATTTGGATGCATAAAAAATAATAATAATGTGACTTGATATTAATTTAGTACTTCAAAATTTACCAAGTGCTTTTGGTTTAGTTTTTGGTTTTATAGTCATGAATTAGGGCAGATATAAATACTACTCTATAGGAAAGAAAACCGGTTCAGAGAGGTTAAGAAGCCTACTCAGCATCTACAGCTAGTTACCAGTCAGGATGCTCTCACAGAACTAACAATCTCATGTCTCGGGATAGTTACGTAAGTAGTATTTCATTTCAGTATGTAATGTGGTTTCAGAATTGTATTTGGAGGTCAGATAGCTCAAAGTGAAGCTCTAGGTTTACATAATAATGTAGGTGGCACCTGGATCACCAGTGGGAGGGACTGGAAAACCTACAGGAACTGTAGTCCCAGGCGGAAGCAGCAAACAGTAGCACAGGGGCCCACCACATTGGCCCAGATACCCTCACCTCCTACAAGGCTTTCTTCTGGCTTGCAGGGACCTGGGAGATGGTCAGGTTGGTCCCAGTCTTCACTACTGTGTGGTTAAGGAACTGGCTAGGTACCTAGAGCAGAGATGTAAGACAGGTATCTGTCATCCTGGCCAGCGGGGCTGATGAAAGTTTCAAAAGCTGGTTGCTTTCCTTTTCCATATAATTGTGATATTTGGTGACTTCCTGTCCTCAAGGCAATTTCAGTGTATATGGGGGTGGGAGTTGGGTAGTAAGGGCTGAGAGATAGGGGGAAAAAAGAGTTTACCTGCTCAGCTATTGGCCAAGAGGCTGGACCATAGGATACTCCCACTAGGAAACTAATCGTGGCCAACACTACTAGTTCAGCAGAGAGAACGCTTTAGCCTATTTGGGTGACATTTAGGCCTAAGAGAATCTCAATATAATCAGAGTGTGGCTACTGCATTTTTAGTTCATCAGCAATGAGCAGGTTTATAGGGTAGAGTGGTGCTAAAATTTTAATTTAATGTAATTTAACCAAGTCATAAAGATTCTACATATTACTATTATTTGACACTTACGGTATGTAAGCATGGATTTGCCATGTACTTTTTCAGGACATAAACCTGATCTGAAAATTCAAAATCTAAGTTGGCTCAGAAAGACAGTCAACTAAATCCTTTATTAACTTGAGCCCCAGATTTTGCTCCAAGATTTGCTGTTTATGAGACATAGACAATATTGATATATACAAACAAACCAAACAAAACTAAAACTAAATAAATTCATAAAACCTAAAGTAAGACTAGGTATTTTTTTAATTAAACTTCTAATACTAGAGCTGGGGTAAATACATATTCAATCCCATCTCCAATTCCTTTCAAATCTATAATTCTGGATGATCTGTAGTATTTAAAATTATGATCTTGAGGCATTGTGATTGACTAACCATCAAGGGAGGCTGTGTTTAGTTTCTTATATTTAAACAAGTAACATTTTAAACAACAAAAAATTACGAAGTAAAAATTACTGATTAAATACCAGTTAACAGGGAACAAAATTAGTGTTATGGACTGGATGTTTGTTTCTCTGCAAAATTCACATGTTGACAAGTTTATGGCATCAGGAGGTAGGGCCTTTGGGAGGTAATTACATCATATGGATGGGGCCTTCATAAATGGAATTAGTGCCTTATAAGAAGAGACATGAGAGAGCTTGCTTCCTTTCCATGTCCCACCATGTGAGGAAACAGCAAGAAAGTGTCCATCAGCAAACCAGGAACCAAATCAGCTGGCACCTTGATCTTGGACCTCCCAGCCTCTGAACTGTGAGAAATATACTTCTGTTGTTTTAGCTACTCAGTCTATGGTATTCTATTATAGCAGCCAAAATAACTAAGACAGTTAGCTTCCCTTGAATTAATAATAAATACTTATTATAGAAACTGTGTAAAATTGAGAAAATAATACTTTTTAAAAAAATTTAGGAGTTCTAGTATCCAACGATATTGCCTTCTATGTTTCTGTAGACATATTTTTCCTATCAAATTCAAATTTTTGATTCCTGATTTTTGTTTAACATATTAGGATTTCCCATGTTTTCAAAATTCTCTTTTAAGATTTCAATGACTGCATAATTTTAACAGATACACAAAGAGTACATATGCTCAACTATTCCTTCATACAATCCTGCCTAAGTGTTCCCAAATTTTCCAATTAACCATGGTTGTTCTTATCTAGAGCAGTCACTCAATTTCATTCAACACTTTGCACCAGTTCAAAAATATTTACTTTGCCCAGTTACCTAAGGTGCTTTTATTTTTTCAAAGTGTTTTAATTGAAACTAATGTCTAAGTCAGGTGGCTGAGATTTAAAATTGGAAGCGATCTAGTGCAGCCCGCCATTTTCCATTGTGTGGACTCAGGGGATCACATGATTTCTCCAAGACCACACGTGAGGAGGAGATCAGATCTCCTAATGCAGCATTTCATTTGTGCCAATGGCTCTCAATGCTGCTACACCCAACAGTCTTTTTTAATGTAAATATTTTCTAGTTTTCCCTTTCCTATCCTGAATTATATTCACGAATGATATAACTTACTTACATACATGTAGTTTTAGAACCAATCTAAAAAAATTTAATGAGAAATAAAAGAAGAAATTATAGTAAATGATATGGCTTTACTGGAAGATGTAATGATGTCAGATGCTCACAGCTGTACGTAGAATCAACATAAATGTGACAGCTACAAATATGTAGAATCACCATAGATGTGACAGCTATAAATGCAGACTGATACACTTGTGTTATATTGCAATTCATATACAACCAGTGACATTACCCTTATTGATGTGATTTTCTGAACTGGTGAACAAATCTTGGTAAGGTATTAGAAAAAAAGTGTAATCACCCTTTGTTATACACAGTCCTTGAATTTCTAGAAAATTCAGTGTAGCTTAAAACCATTCCAGAAAGAATTTATGTTTGTGTGTGAAACAGAGTTGGATTCTGGGCTCAGGTAATTATAAGCTGGCTTTCACCTGCATAAATGTCCTAGAAAGTTCAAAATCCATGTGAGAAACAACTCTTTATTGTATGGAACTCTCCTGCACACTGCAGACAGTATAGCATCCTTGGCATCTGCCCACTGAACGTCATAAACTGCCTATCATTTTGAAGAGCAAAAACAGTGCCCCCGCAAATTTCTAAAAACTCCCTTGGGGGTGGTATCAGCTCTCTTTGAGAATCTCTGATCTAAGGCTATGTTGCCTCCCATTGCTACCAGAAGGACAGAATAACATTCTAAATAGAGAATTTGGGAGAAAAGTTTTGATCTTCCTGGTGCAAAGGAGTTTTCTTTGTGAGATAGTGTGATCATAAGTTTTCTATTCTTTTAAAGTGAGCTCTGTGGTGGTGATGATGTAAATATCACATGGACACTGGGTTGGGATGGTGAAAAGAGGGTCTGATAATTCTCTTATTTCTCAGCTAAAATAATATCCCCCCCTACTCAGCCCCCAGGCCTCAAACGTACATTTCAGCACACTTACCTTGTGTTTTAACTTGTGTTGCCTTCATTTTTCAAAATTCTTTACTGGCTCTTTGTCCCATCTTTGCAAAACCTTAGTCCAGTAGGGTACAGATCCAAACTCAGGTTTTGCCTGATAATATTGACCCTAAGAATAATTCTCTAGTTACATTCTAAACCACATAGTTGAGTTTCAAAAGGAACATTTTGGGAATTAACATTTGGGCTGTTGGAATCATATTGACAAGTGCATTTCTCTCTTTGATGCCATGTATTTCTGAACAAGAAATGACAGAAATCAGTAATTCATCCTTGCAGAATGTCATAAAAATATTTGTTGTGCTGCAAAGCAAGGAAACACGTCACTTGTCTGTTCTTTCCGATAAGAACATTCTTCTTTGAATTGCAATTTTATGATGTATTTATCCTTGTTATTCAAGAACCTGTGGCAGTCAATGAGAAGAATGTCTGCATCTTTGGTTTTATAGAAATTTGCATATCAAGAATCTGCAGTGAGGTAGTGATATATCGAATAGAAATATACCGTTCAATAAGCATTGTATCTTAGCATTTTTGAGTGGAAAGAAACCTTAAAGTAATACTTTATCCCGGGTTCTAAGTGTTTTCCGAAGAAATCCTCCACGTCTCTCTTTCATTTCTATTTGACATAAAGAAGTAGAGAAAGGTCATGGTGAAATATTTTCTTGTATAATAGCATTAAATTAGCATCTTTCTTCTGGAATGCTCAAAGCACTTTTCTGCTTCCTCATTTTATCATTATATATAGCAAATTTGTGGAACAGGACAAGACAGGCATTATTCCTATATTACAAGTAAGCAAACTGAAGTTTAAAAGACTAGAAGAAATTGAAAGTATTAACAGACAAGAGCAAGGGCCTGCACCAAACTACTTTGCAGAAGAGGGAACTTTGCAGGGAGCTGGGTCCTAGAGTAGCCGGTGAGGGACAGCCAGGGAGTCCCAAACAAGGAGGCCCAGCCGCGACTTGGAGGGCCCCGGGGCCTCAGCCTGACTTAAAGGTACTCTGGTACCTCACAGCATGGCATGCAGGCATGTCATTAAAAGTCACTTAAGGAAACTTTACTTTTTCCTGGGCAAACAGTTTCAAGGATAATGTACTTTAACTCAGACAAATACTAAAATTACTGTCCTCCCCCCTACTCCCCTCTTTTTCTTTCTTCTTGAAGTGAAAATAGAGCCGTTTTGGATCTCGGAGATGTGCTTGTGCATATCTGTGTTGGGGTCAGGGAATGGAATTACAGTGTTGCTAAATCTTAAAGGAAAGGAAGCATACTTGCACCAGCTAACTTGTCACTGTCTGAGTGTTTTCCCTTCATGTTCACTGTACACATCCAGGAAGTCCCTGGTGGAAGGAAAGGGAGTGGGTTTGCCTATTGAATATTATCTGAGTAATTATTCAGTGGCTGATGTGCTTTTTTAAACTCCGATAAATTAATTTCTGTAGCAAAACCATTGTGATTATGCAAAATTATCATCTTAAATGACGTATTAAAAGAGGAATGAAATCCATCAATTTTTTACATTTCCAATGAGGAAAAAGGCAAGCAAGAACGGAGCCAGCTTGATGCTACTGAGCTTTTCAGTTTAACTTAGTATCTCTGACCAAACGCAGAGCCGCTCGATATTTTACACATTTGCTTCAGATAACTTCCTCCCTTCCAACAGTGAGGATAAAATCCCATCACAGGACAGAAGACTGAGAAGCCTCAGTGATCACCAGAGACAGGAGGTTTGACAAGCGATAGTCATGGTCTAACACACCAGAACAATAAGTAGGACTGTGAACATCAAGTCATGCAACTGGATTAGGAAACAAAAGTGATGGCCGACCAGACACAGCACGTGGCATCTGCAAGATGAGAAGAGAACAAAGCAAGGGTCTTGGGGATCCACTGGGAAAACAACGAAGTAGGAAAAAGATATGAAATAATTGGATTATAGAAGAGAGACACCTATTAAGGAACTTCACAGGAATTTAAACACAGGGCACTGCTAATCCACTTTGCTAAACACTGGCTGACTTACCTGTGAATATTGTATTAGGGTGGAAAATACAGCAGGCTAGAGAATAGGGAGCCGGGGTCCACCCTTCCATGCTGTGTAACCTTTGATCTTTCCCAGCTCTGTGTGCTCTTTTACAAAAGGACTGAATTAGACTGAGGTGTTTCAGAGGCCCCTTTAAATTCTAAACATTCTAGAATTCTGTGGCATCTCAAAATAATCTAGAATTATGCAAATGCCACTTTTTAATAGCCAGCATTAAAAACAACCAAAATAGCAAGGACTGCCTACAGGTCCCAGCCAGTATTACCATGAGCCCAAATCGAGCACATTCATCACAAAGCAAAGCAAAGGCATCTGATCTATTCTCCAGAAATCAGATCATCCTGAGGAAAAGAAATGTGTCAAAAGGTACCAGATTAGGTGCTGAAATAGGAAATATTGTTCTAGTTGCAGGTGACCTTTCATAGCAGGATCATTCACTTGCTGGTTATGCTGTCAAGTAACTTACTACTGCCCTTTAAAGGTCATTGCCATGGGTGTGCCCCCGGGTGCTTCCTAATATATGCCTCTGATTTACTTCTTCCTCATAAAATGCACCCTATAATGAAGCATGTCCTTCCCTAACACTCTGAGTCTGGTGGGAAACATATTTCCCCGTCGTATTACAAGCGTGTTGCTTTTAAAGATATTGGTGGAGATGGGGGAGGGGAAGGAAGGAGACTTTATTGCAAAACCTTGGTAACCTATACTGATCAGGGAAGTCAAAAGCAGACCCCACTGGTGCTGCAGGGAAACCTTTCCTTCTCTTCTGTAAAAGCACGTGCAGGATTTGTTTGCCGGAGACTATGTATGTAAGTATGTATGTAAACTCAGCTCCAGGTAAGGCTCCTCTTCAAGCTCTTCTGGTTCGAGGTGCTAGTCCTAGAGGGGCCAAATCATACTGGGTTCTGATTCCTTAATTTTAAAAAAAAAGCATAAAAAGAAACAAAATTGAGTTATTTGCGGTGAGGTGGATGGACCTAGAGTCTGTCATACAGAGTGAAGTAAGTCAGAAAGAGAAAAACAAATACTGTATGCTAACACATATATATGGAATCTAAAAAAAAAAAAAAAGGTTCTGAAGAACCTAGGGGCAGGACAGGAATAAAGACACAGACGTAGAGAATGGACTTGAGGACACGGGGAGGGGGAAGGGGAAGCTGGGACGAAGTGAGAGAGTGGCATGGACATATATACACTACCAAATGTAAAATAGATAGCTAGTGGGAAGCAGCCGCGTAGCACAGGGAGATCAGCTCGGTGCTTTGTGACCACCTAGAGGGGTGGGATAGTGAGGGTGGGAGGGAGACGCAAGAGGGAGGGGATATGGGGATATATGTATACGTATAGCTGATTCACTGTTATGCAGCAGAAACTAACACAACAGTGTAAAGCAATTATACTCCAGTAAAGATGTTTAAAAAAAAAGGCTAGGACTCCCTGACTGGGAACACTCATTAAGGTGAGGGGTACGTGGGGCAGGCCCAGCGGCAGGCTGGGATAAAAAAGATGGCCAGAGCAGGGTGCCCAGTAGACCTGCCTAAAGCCAAACTACTAGATTAGAGCTTCTTAAGAGCCCCAGAGGAGTAGGAGTCCTGTGGCCATAGGTGGGTTTGGTCCCAATTAGGGAGAGCGGGGAGCTAGTTCATTATGGAGACATAAAAATATTTCTTTAGTAAATATTTTTGAAAGATCAGGGAGAGAGCTTTCCTCTAGCTTAGTGGCTGATTGATATCTCTGTTCCTGTTGATTTTCTAACGAGCTAAAAATCAACAGGAGCAGAGGTATGAAGTGGTGTTTGAGTATATTAGTTATCTAGGGTAAATTATCTCAAACTTGCTGCTCAAAACAGCAGAAGTTTTTTGTCTCATAGTTCAGGAAGCTAGATGTCTGAAATCAAGGTGTCAGCATGATTGGTTCCTTTGGGAGGCTCTGAGGAAGCATGTGCTCCAGCCCTTTCTCCTCGATCCTTGGCTTCTGGATGCATCACTCCAATCTCAACCTCTCTCTTCACGTGGTTTTCCTCTGTGTCACTGTGTCTGTGTGTCTCAAATACCCTTATTTTTTCTCTTATAAGGACACCAGTTATTGGAATTAGAGCCCACCCTACATTCAGGATGATCTTACCTCAATATCTTAACTATATCTACAAAATCAGTATTTCCAAATAAGGTCGCATTCACGGGTACCAGGGGTTAAGACTTGGACATATCTTTGGGGGCCACTATTCAAACTACTACACTGAGGTTAGTATTTAACAAGACAATGACCAATTATGCTTAATAAAAGTGTGGGCCAAAGACAGGCTCTTCTCATTCTTACTCGGCATCCGTGTGAGGGAATAACCTGAGATCCACTTGTCTGCAGGTAGTCAGGTTGAGAATGCAAACCCATACCTACCCACATGCTGAGCACCTGGGTCTAAACGGATCCATTCTTTCATTGAACAAACATAACATATATGCCAAATTACCCCTTTAGTAAGTGTGGTGCTGCATGACTACCCAGGTTACAGGCCCGCCCTCATGGCTTATTGCTTTAGAAGTGACTAACAGGCAATTTTACCTTTAATACTTTGGCTACTGCCAGTAATGTGAAGCAGAAGTAGAGAAGGAAAAATTAAGCCAACATATTTCATAGCTAAGATTATGTCTTATGGAATATAATTCATACTTAATATCACCTGAATTGGTCTCTTGATACTGTATATCTTGAAGAAGAATTTTAAAATATTTTCATTTTCACGAATAAGTTTTTTTAAGAAAGAATTAATGCATGTAAAACCATTCTCCTTTCGTGAAACTTTGTGTTTCAAAGGGGAAGGGATAGTGAATTAGGAACCACAAGATAAGGTTCTAGAATGGGCTGCAGTGCCACCTGGGTGACTTTGGCAAATAGTTCCTGGGTCTTGCGTGATTGTGCTTTGTAAACCAGGGGGAAGCAAACTGCACAGATGTCTACCTAGTTCTATGACAGAGTCATACCCTAGATAACTAGGTCCCAGAGTCTGACAACATTAGCAATTCCAGGGCCAAACTCAGGTCTTTCCCCAGAGTTGAGGAATTTAGAAGGGGTGGGGAGGGACAGCCGATAAGCAGTTTATAAAATTTAAATTTAAAAAGCCTTTGGTGGCCTCTCCCAGCATTCTTCCCTATACTGCTGCACAAATTTAATTGGTGTTATATTTGCCTTGCTAACCAACAGTCCTTCTCAACTTGGGAACAAGCAGGGTCAGTCCTACCAATGCTGGGAGAGAGTACAGACAGAATAAAATCACAGTTGCCAGTAGTTTCTTTATACAGTAGAAGAAGAGAAACCTTTCCTAGAGAAAGGCGGAGTTTGAAAGGCCCTTGGGTCATTATCTTACCCTACTTAGCCCACTAGCCTCCTTAGTCTGGCCATGACCATGATGGCAAAGGTTAAATGAGGAGGATGAGATAGCTTTCTAGCAGAATCATCATAAGCAAAGACAGGAAAGCTCCAGCCTGCAGGGGAGAAAAGCAATTCACTGCCCTCTAATTTATCCCTCTGTCTTCCATTCAGCACAATCAGGTTTCATGCCCAAATAAGTTTGGAAACAATTTTTCATTTAGGTTAATATATTCTTGGTGCTTTAGAAAAGTACTTTACCTTCGAGTCTTCAGAGCAGATGACGTGGGTGTTGACAGAAACTGTGTAGGTTTGTGTATGTGTGATTGGGGGTGGGAGGAGAAAGGGACACAGATATGGAATTAACAAAAATTAAATTCTACTTGCTGAGGACATGAATAAAGACCAGAAGATAGAATTACTAGTCATGATCCTGGGAACTCAGCAGCTGACCATCAACAACCAACAGAGAAAATACCACCGACCCACCTTTGTCTGTGCCATTTACCTCTATCAGACAAAGAAAAAATAGTCAAGAGTTATTGCAGGCAATCATATTTAAAGCCTTCAGATAAACCTCCAGGTATCTTTTATTTTGAAATTCAATCAGCCACATTTCAGCAGAAGAGTCTTATTTACTGAGGAGTATTGTTAAAATAGGGCTATCTGTAGGTTTCCTGGTCCAGGCTCACTGAGGTAAGCAAACAAGTAAGTCATCAGACAAGAATTTTCAGGCGCTGGGCTTCCCTGGTGGTGCAGTGGTTAAGAATCTGCCTGCCAATGCAGGGGGACACGGGTTGGAGCCCTGGTCCGGGAAGATCCCATGTGCTGCGGAGCACCTAAGCTTGAGAGCCACAACTACTGAGCCCATGTGCCACAACTACTGAAGCCTGCCTGCCTAGAGCCTGTGCCTCTCAACAAGAGAAGCTACCGCAATGAGAAGCCCATGCACTGCAACGAAGAGTAGCCCCCGCTCACTGCAACTAGAGAAAGCCCACACGCAATAATGAAGACCCAACGCAGCCAAAAAAAATTTATTTTAAATTTTAAAATAAAATTAAAAAAAAAAAAAAAGAATTTGCAGGCTCTATCCCAAGGTAGTCTTGTCCTGGGCTGAGGATGTTCTAAGAGTCCATGAAGGAAATGTTTAGGGAGATGCTATTTCCTTAGACTTGGGAACAGGAAGAGTTGATCCTTATTTTGCAATTAAAGAGGCAGGATTCAGTAGGAGAAAAAAACTGCCCCCCAGTCAAGTGGTTCAGACCAAAATGTGCAGGGCCTTGGGAAGTTCCCCAGGCAAGCATCAGGTGCTTGCAGGATTATGTGAGTGAAATGTCTAGAAGAATATGAATTCACATCATAGATTTAGAAAGGTTTTATTATATGTTGTCATATATCTTTTTATTTTTAAGTCGGAAATTGCCTAGGACTTCTCTCAGGTACTTAAATAGATCTTGGTTTTTAAACCAAGATTTAGAATTTGTGTATGCGTACCCAAACATACACAGCTCTCCTAGGGCATAGGACTTCACATTCCCTAAGACACTTTAACGGGTGGGAATTTTTCAGTGGGAAAATTCATGGCTGGTTAATTTGAGTCATTTATGAATAATACCAGAGCTTCAAGTGAAGTAAAAATTCTTTGTAATTCAAGAGGTGATTGAGTCTTCAGTGAGCCTATGCCTGTGTTCAACTTCTAGGAAATACTGGCTTAAAGAAGATGAGTCTCTTTTAAGGGGTGTGTGGGGAGGAGTGAATCAGTTATATCCATCACCAGTCTGTGCTAAGCACGGCTTCAGTCCCTCAGTTCTCTAGCTAGTTGTTTTGAAGACTATGGAAGAGAAGCATTTTTTTATTAATACTTGCATTACTAAATCCAAGGACTTTTTTTTACTGACAACAGTATTAATCAAAGGAAAAAGATATAATGCTTTTCATTTATTCAATTGCTATTTATTGAGCACCTCCTTTGTACTGACTGCTGTAGCAGATAATAGACACTCAATGGAAATTTAAATACAGACTGTACACTCATGGAGCTTGTACAGTAGTCAAAGAGATTGACTAATAACCAGACAATTGTATGCAGTGTGATAACCAATAACCTAACTCCCCTTGTCTGAGAACAGCCCCCCTAACCACAGGAGTGGACCTCAACAGCCATGTTAAAATACAGGACTCTATGTCCTTTAACCATCATGATTATCTCAAGGATGGGCACTCAATTTCAACTGGTCAGGCAGAATCTCTTTCTTGTCTTTTAGGACTGGGGTTGAGAAATGCTAGTATATCAGAGTGGGTTGCTAGAATTGGGTAAACAAGAGCTGGGGCCAGAGGAGGAGAGGTGTTGGACCTGGCATGGAGATGCCTAACAGAGGAAGAATGGCAGGCAGGAGACTGCAAGACTCTGAAGAGAGGAAGAGAGGGAGACTGAGCCATCAGTGGCCCCATTTTCTGATGGCTTCCCAGTCATTGAATTGGTTCCCACCTTTCTTGAGGCATCAGTTGTTCAACTTTGCTTTGGGTTCCATGAGATACCCCAGCACATTTTTTCAATGTTTGTCTTGCCTTATTTAAAATGGGGTTCCATTTGTTATTACCAAAAGTATCTGGACTAAGACATGTTCCTATAGGGATTAGAATATGATGTTATGGGATCACCGAGGAAGGAACTAACTCACTTTTATGCGAATCTGGAAGGATTCCCAAGTAAAGTGCTATCTGAGCTGAGTTCTAAAGAATGAGTAGAAATCAGCCAGGCAGAAAGCAGGTGGGGAACAGGCAGAGGGAGTAGCATGTGCAGAGCCGAGAGGCTAGATAGCGCAGTTTAGGAGCTACAAAAACTTCTCTGTGGGTGAAGCACGGGTAGGGCAGTGTGTACATTTGTGAAAGGTGAGGATCAAGGTTGAGAGATGAGCCTTGAGAGGTAAACAGGGACCACATCACAGAGGGCCCTGTTAAGTCACGCACCATGTAACTTGGAATTTGAACAGAAAAAGCTTCTTTCAGAAAACTAATTCTGTTTGGCTTGGTCAGAAGCAGCACCATGCCAAGTCATATTGGAGCCTGAGGCATAAGACAAAATCAGTAATACTCATTCTATCCTTATTTCAAGTGTTGGTATTTTGTTCATCATGGATTTTTTGCATTAACTTTGATTTTTTAAGATATTGCATTAAAATATTTATCTTGATTACTGTTTTTCTGGGGTGCTCCCTTAAATTTTACACTTGAAGTAAGTAAGTGCCTCACTCACCTCTGCCCACCCCTGGCCCTAGACAGAAGAGACTAAACTGCAAACTCAGGCCATGGATGAGATTTGCTTCAAGCAATATAGCATCACATTGAAAACAATGTGTAACAACTGCTTAATAATTTTCAAAATTACATTCTCAGTTATTGTTGTCAATCAAGTTTCCTGAAAACAAATTCTGAGATGGGAGTTGAGTACAGACGGCTTCCTTGGGGAGTACTCTCAGAAGGAAGGCAGGATTGGACGGAGGGAGAAGCTGACCCGCAGAGCAGCTGCCTTACGCCAACCTGTGGGGAGTTCTGGAGGTGGAAAGGCTCTTTTGAGTAGTCCTAATTGAGGCAAGGGGTTCAGGCCTTTGTATCCCTATAGCATGGGCCAGTCATTGGCTATGGGGTGCTGGAGAAATGGTAGGGCATTTCCCTGATGCCAGGGGAAATTTCCAGTAATGGATACAATAGTCAGTAACTGATATTTAGAGTTTTCCTGTAAATCATTTCACTTCAAAGCTTTTAGAAGTTTAACCTGTATTTACATATATTTATAGTGAGCGGGCAGAAAGAGTTCAGCAGTTTATTAGGTGGAATCCTGTTTGTAGTTACATTGTGAAAAATGGTAACTATGAGTATGAGTAATAGCTTTAAAAGAACTGTAAGTATGCCATAATATTAAATAACTGACTCAGTATATATTTCCATCGTGTTTCTTCCACTGTGTGAGATGTTGAGGATTTAAAGGATAAAACAGTGTTTCTTGGTCCTTAAGAAATTTAAAATATAGTGTGAGAGACTTAGTACAGTGATCATTGCTATAAATATGTCTTGACCAAGGCATGCACAAGGGCTGTGGGAGAGCCCAGTCTGGATTTTGTAAATAAGTTGATGTCTGAATGGACTCTCAAAAGATGACAAAGAGTGAGTTATTCAGATGTGAGAGGTGAAGTATGGAGTAAAGAAAGAGGCGGGCCTGTCCCTAACATTGCAAGTAGTTCAGTGTGGCCAGAGTATGGTTGGGATGCTAAGAGAGAAGCCCATGTGGGGCTGACAACTGGGCTGTCAAGGGTCTTGAATGACATGTAGATGAACATGCTCTTTCCTAAAAGTTACAGAATCATTGAGGGGGTTAAATACATAGACTTAACTTTAAAAAGTTTTATTTTTCAGCAGAATGAATCAAGTTCCCAACACGGTTTGGTTAAGCAAACTGTATTAGTTATCTGCTGCTACATAACAAGTTATCACAAACTTAAGGCTTAACACAGCATACCTTTACTATCGTAGAAGGCTACAATTAAGGCTTCTGGCAGGGCTGAGTTCTCAACAGAGGCTTAGCTGGGGAAGGATCCACTTTCAAGCTCTCCTAGATCATTGGCAAAATTCATTTCCTTGCAAATGTGGGATTCATGACACCTTACTTCTTTAAAGCCAACAATAAAGACAGAAACAGAAAGGCTCTGCTAGCAAGACAGGGCCTTAGATACCATAATATAATCAAGGGAGTGACATCACCTTTGCCATATTCTGTTGATTAGAAGCAAATTACAGGCCCCACTCACAATCAATAGGAGGCCATTATACAAGGGCATGAACACCAGGAGTAGAAGCCACCTTAAGGTCTGTTCACCACAGACACCCTGTGCTGTACTTTCCTACTTAGTCCAGTTGTGGAAGAAAAGGTGGCTGCAGAGCGTCTTCTCTGGCTCAGTCCACTGTTCTATGATGGAGGAAATTTGACCGTGGTAAAATTCTAGAAACTGAAGTCTACCAGGAAATATTTATGTAGTATCAGCAAATATCATATATTCTGCTTTTCTACAAATATTGTATTTGCTGCATCATCTTGTGGTCAAAGGTAACATTATGATTACAAAGTGTATGTTTAATTAAATTATGCCGGAACATGTTCAGAGGACTTCTGAAGACAAATGCTCAGTCAACCTTGGCAGTGTCTTTCTTGAATGTTTAGTAATTGAGACATCTTAAAGTCTTTTTTCTCCAGCTTACTATTATGTGTGTTATTTTCCTCTTCGTTATACTTTATCTGTATAGTTTATCCTGGGTACAAATATTAGAGACAGTACCCACCTGTGTTTAGTGTGGTGTGTAACACACCATCAGGGAGTTTAGGTTCCTATTACATACCATATGGTGATTCAGTGATATGTATATGAATAAACAGTGACTGTGCTGTTTAACTACTTAGTATGTGCATTTAATTAAGTGTATAAATTCCTACAGGCATGTGGTTAAAGGGGCTTTGGCAGATTTCCCCTCTGGAGGGCTTGGCACTATGTAGTTGGAACTCTCACTGGCATTGGAATTCCAAGCATGCCTGCATTTGCAACAATAAGTAGTGGTTTAATATCATCAAGGTCTTTACCATCTCACATTTCAGTTTATAGCCCAAGCAGTTTAATAACTCACACTGAAATAGAGTCTAGTTATTTTAGATGTACTATGTCTGTTTGCTTCATACAGAATTATCATTTGTGAACCAAAAAAACGGATGAACACCAAAATGACAAAGCAGCTTAATAAGCGTGGTATTTAAAAATTAAAAATAAAAAACCTACGAAAGTAAAATATTTTTTCTAAAATGCAATGACCAAAATATGGTACCTTGGAATTCAAAGTATTTCAGACTAAAATTGATTGTGTGTGTGCGTGTGTGTGTAATTTTTTTAAATGGGTACTTTACTGGTAGATAGTATTGAATCCCATTTGAAGCGGTGCAGGCGGAAGAGACTGAGGAGCAAGAAGAGATCGCCTCCAGCTCTGGCACTCACACCTTCTCTGATTTAGGGAGAATGAATATTTCCTGAGCCTCAGTTTAGCTCTAACAATCATATTCCCTGAAAATAAAAGCAAGTATAAAACAAAAGCAAGTATAAAAGCAAGCATAAAAAAAAAAAAGCAAGTATAAACGAGCTGTGATACAATGTCCCATTTGACTTGATCTTTAGACATCAGGACAGCTGTGTGACTAAATGTTTGCTTAACTTCTCAGTAACTTGTTTGTGATCATCAAGGAGAGAGAAGGGGGGTTGGGAGTGCAGGGAAGCCTCACCAGGTGTAAGCATCTGAGGAGGTCAGTGTGGAAGCTGCTGGAACACCATGTCTCCAAATAGGCAGGTATTGATCAGTCCGTTGTGGAAAGGCTGCAGCAGCAGCTGTGGGCTCATAACCGAGGCATGTTAAGGGATTTGTCGAACAAATCCCCAGTTAAATCAAAGAAGGAAGAGACGTGAATTTATCTTTCTTTCTTCCAGAGGACAATCAGTTGGAGACAAAAATCTTCTTGTCTGGTGAAAGAGAGAGACATTGTCATGTAAATTGCATAACTTAAAGATATATATACGATGCTTGTCGTATTCCTGGTGCTTCGTTTCTATTGCTTCTTCTTGCTGGAGACTATGAATCCCAGAACAGATACCTATAAGGCTTCGTAGACAGTTCAGGAGCTGAGAAACACTGTGTCTGCTAGAACATCATTGTATCTGACAGGAAGTGTTCAGATCATACTCCAATGCCAAATATTGTCCCTCAGAATATCAGTTGGTTTTTCCCCCTCAACTCCTGTCTTTTTTCTGTTCATTACCAGGAAAGTAGTGAATATAGTGTCCATATTTGCTGGTCCATGCCTTGACCTCACACAACTCAGACTTTCACCTCCATCACCTTCTCGAAAGTTCCCCTAATCGTGGAAATCCACTGCTTCCCTCTGTAGTCATCCTCCTTGACCACTCTGCATATTGGACTCCACAGCTGCTCCTCCTCCTGGAAAACCTCTTCCCTGGGCTCCCAGGACGGGCAGCCCTGCCCCAGTGGTCTCCTGCATCTCTTACTGTCCTCTGAAAACTTCATTAGTTTGGATTCCTCCTTCCTATTGGTCAAGTTTATGGCTTTCACAAGGGTCTCTCCTTTTCCCTGGCCCTTCATAATCCCATCTGCTCTCGTGGAACTGTAGCCATTTTTTTCAGAAATTCAATCTCAGCCTCTCACCTGCACCCCAGAGCCTCCTTTCCATTCCCTGAACATACAGTTGGTACCTAAGACTCTGCATATGTAGAAACTGAACTCATCTCAATGCATGTCATCCTCCTCGTCACAGTGGCTCAAACCCCAGTTGTTTTGTCTCTTTTCCCTGATGTTCTGATTGCCTGGAGGCCATGAGAATATGCCTGGCAGAACTCCTGATTGACAGAAGGCACCAGGCCAGGCCTCCTGCTCCTCCCCAGTGACCTGGTGCAGGACATGGGGATACCAAAGATCACCCCTTTCTAGGGGTGCCTCAGTGGCTTTGCCATATCTTTCTTAGACTGCAAGTCTAAGAAGCTTCCACCCAACCACCCCTCCCTCGCTCCTCCCCCTGGGGCCAGACTTGGATCGTGGTCTTCTAGCCCCCCAGCCTCCCTAGGCTTTCTCCCCATACCCTTCCTCCCAGGTGTTTCCTCTCACAAAATCCTTGCATGTTTAATCCTGTCTTGGCATCTGATTCTCAAAGGATCCAAACTCATACAAATTCCCATCCACATGGACTCTTGACTATCCCAGTAATGATTCTTACAGATATCTTTTTCTTTCTTTTCCACAAATCTGTATTAATTTCTTAGGACTGCTGTCACAAAGTATCACAAATGTGTGCCTCAAACAATGGAAATTTACTGTCTCACAGTTCTGGAGACCGGAAGTCTGAAATCAAGGTGTCAGCAGTTTTGGGTCTTCTTGAAGACCCTGAGGAAACATCTGTTCCAGGCTTCTTCTTGGTTCTGTTGACAGCCAGCAGTCCTTGGCATCCCTAGGCTTGTCAGTCACCACTGCGATCTCTGCCTCTGTCTTCACATGGAGTTCTCCCTATGTGTGTCTTCTATATCTTAACTAAGATGTAGTCAACAATTCTCCCCATCATTGCCAACCAATTCCACTCAAACTCCCTAATGCGTTCTCTGAGGCCCTCTGAGATTTAGTTCCAATCTTTCTTTCCATCCAAATACCCATAGTCTCAACTTTCCCATCCTAGTCTAGTCAAGCCTGACTATCCTCTATTTCCAGAATGCTCCCTGAGCTTTCCCATCTCTTTGTCTCTTAGATCCTTACTACTTCATCCTTGTAATCCCCCTCCTTCCGCATGGCTCTGCTTATCAAAACACAATCCATCTTCCAGATACATCCAGTCCTGTCTTACTGAACATATTCACAGCCAGAACTGATCTTTGTCCTCTGAGATTTCTATAATACTGTTATTTCACCACATACTGCCTTTTATTTCACTATTTGTGTGTGTGTTATCCCAAATTATACATTTCTTGAAGACCTAAACAATATCTTTTCAGATTTTTAAGCCCTGGACATTACTTATCCATGTATAAGTACATATCAGATGCTCATTTAAAACTCATTTAAAAGGATGAAATGTGGCCAAGCCACAGAGAAAATACTTATGAAGAAGGGTGAATTCATTGGAACTGATGTCAGGGATGTGGTAGAATGTCACTCAGAAAAGTAGGGAATCTTCCTAGAGGGTGACAGTATTGAAGAGGGGGTGATCTAAGGTGGCTGAGATGAGCATGAAGGGAGGAGATGACCGAGCAGTGGTGCAGAGTGAGAGCATTGGGAATGTAAGCCCACCTTCCTCGGAGTCTGTGAAGGAGAGGGAGTACACCAGTGTTGGCCAATCTATCATGTCCCCGCAAGTCAACGTGACTTGGCTTCCAGTACTCTTCCTTTTGGTAGGCACCACTGTCAGCAAAAGGAAGAGTAAAACATGGTCACAGCTGTCATGCTGGATGGTGTATATAATGGAATGCATTTTGGTCTCTGCATAGCCAGCTTGCAATAGGGAGGTAATAGGAGGTAGATGTGAGGCTGGCATTCATGGACCACTAAGCCATGGCCCTCTATCAGCTGCTCTTCCAGCTTTCTCTCCTACTACTTTTTTATGAGAAAATCAGGAACTAAAATTGGACACCAGTTGGACCCTGTGTAGACTATATGGTGGATCTCACCCTGCCTATGCTCATATCATATATGACCTGGAAAAGGCTTTGCATCCCCCTCTCTGCCATCTTCCCCACCGTTGAATATGCTCCGCCTTTTCTCCATGAAACGTTTCTGGCCTCCCTAACCGAATTCAGCACACCCTTTGGACAGCATTTCATTTGTATTGGCCAACCCAATACCTCTCTTGTGACCGCTGTTTCCTTCTACCATCCTATGTGTGCACACATCCTTTTTCTCCTAGACTACGAGCTCCCTGGGGACATCAATGTTGCTTTTGTAAGTATCTGATTTCCATATAGATAGGATGGTCTTTTATACACAGTAGACATTCAATAGACATCTCTTGAATAAGTAAATGAATGGAGTGACTAGGGACATTTTCATGGAACAGTGGAGGTGACTTTTGCCTGTAAACTACTTCCTCACCTTTTTTCTTAGACACTTCCAACTATGTTTCATGTTCCATTATTTCTTTATAAATTCCTTCTTGCTCTTCACAAGACTTAAAAATTCAGAAGAAAGACCACCCTTCATTTAAAATATAAGAAAACTACATTTGAAAGTAATTACTTACTTACTGGAGACTTGAGCTGCAATGGATTTTAAATTCTATTTCCTTTCTAGTGCACAGTTTCTGTGCCATTTCCTTCTGTTTTGTGATATGTAGCTGAGGTAACGCAAGACAATATTTTTCACTTGATAACTAATTAGCACTGATATTAGAAAGTTCATACAAATTATGAATGTTCTGCATTTTGAATAACTTGACAATAAAAATGTTTTGAATCAGTTAACCTAAAATCATAGATACCTATGTTTCATGACCACTTGAGCTTTGGGAGCCAATAAGCTATCATTATTGCTTCTTCCTAGAAAACTTTGAACATACTCTCAAACCACTGGTTAAATGTAGATGTGCAAGCTGGGGTTGGTCCAGCTCTGGTTTAGGGTATAGCCTCCCTTCCATACCTTGGTATAGATTCATTGCAAAGCACTCCTGATGCTTGATTACCTGACAATCTTTAGCTCTTCTTCTTCTTCTTTTTTTTTTTTTTAATTAACTAATTAATTAATTTATTTTTGGCTGTGTTGGGTCTTCATTTCTGTGCGAGGGCTTTCTCTAGTTGCGGCAAGCGGGGGCCACTCTTCATCGCGATGCGCGGGCCTCTCACTATCGCGACCTCTCTTGTCGCGGAGCACAGGCTCCAGACACGCAGGCTCAGTAGTTGTGGCTCACAGGCCTAGTTGCTCCGCGGCATGTGGGATCTTCCCAGACCAGGGCTCGAACCCGTGTCCCCGGCATTGGCAGGCAGATTCTCAACCATTGTGCCACCAGGGAAGCCCTGTAGCTCTTCTTAGAAACAACAAAAGAGTGTGTTTTCATTCCTTTCAGATTTCTCCTACCATTTTTTTCCTTTGTGCCTGCCCATGGTTATATGTTATAGTGACTTAGGGGGAAATCAGCTCACGGGAGATTTTGCAACATGGTACTGTCTTGTTGAAGTCACTTCTCATACAACTCCCTTCACGCCATAAATAAATTAAAACTTGGTTTTCTTCTAAAAACCTAATGATGTTGAGAAAATCCAGGCAGTAGAGAGGCTGGGACAATCTAAGAACTGCTGTAATTGTCTTTAGGTGATAACATCTTAATCTCTATTGCTTTCTTCTTTTCCTAGGTAAGTGGTGTTTTCTCTTCGTTGCTTCAGAGTGTGGTGATTTGTCTGGTAAGTGTTTATTTTATTGTGCTACGTGGTGTTGCTTCAAAGCTGCATGTGAATTGCCTGAGAGAACCAAAAGCAAACCTGAAAATATGAGGGAGCTTTGGACATGCTTTATATTGAAAGTGCTGGTATGTGTTAAATCTTTTTTAGATTAAAGGTTTTTCCCTGAGATCTTACTTTGGAGTGGTGTCATAGCACACGTTGTTTTCAAGTCTGGAAAAGAGTCCAAGAATTGACTGTTGATGAAAACTTGGCTTTCATAAATTCCTTTTGTGTGATTTTCTTTTCTTTTTTTCTTTTTGTTTACTTCTTTCTGCCTTTATTAAATGTTTTTTAAATGCCCTCCATTCAGATTTTGATAAAATATAAAACTCCACGTAGAGGCATTTTGCTTAAGTTTTTGCTTGTGTTGTGTCATGTTACTATAGTCTTTCGGCTCTGTTGCTGCCAAGAAGCTCCTTAATCTTCTGGACTCCTCCAGTAAAACAGTCACTTCTTCTGTAGGGTATTGGATGGTCCATTGGTACTCTGTAAAATGTAGAGATTAAATCCTACTTTTCAAAAACATTTTTATTAAGTTACTGAAATTGATAGGTTCCTATCTTTTCTAGTGATTCTGACACAGACACATTATTTTACAGATTTCCTGCTATAAGTTAGTGACTGAGAGTAGTTGTTTTTCTGGGTGTGTTGTTGATGCCACGATTTTGCCTTTAAAAGAATGGCTGAGGAGGAATCCAGAAAGGAAATGAATAGCAGTGAAAAGAACAAGAGTCCTTTGATTTGTTAATCAGATTTCATAGTAGAATATATACAACATCTGATGGTTTTATTTTACTTTGTTTTTATGATAGTTGACTTCCACTTCGAGCTAATACAGAAAACGCTGGACCACGTTGTCTTTTGCATGAAATATAGGAAATTAGGTGTCTCTGTGTCTAACGTACTTGATTATCTTAGCCATTGTTTCAGGTTATTGGTTTTGTTAGAAGTAGTTGTTCCTTAATGACATTGGATTTGGTTCCACTATATTCTGTTTTCCACTCCTTCACATCCTTTATCCAAAAACTCTTGCTTTTACGTTAATTAATTGATCTGATATATGTAGCTATCTAGCTAGATACATATAGATATACATATTGCTTGAAGAGCCTTTTATTTAAACATTTAGATTTATCTGGTTTTTGGCTTTTGATAATCTGATCTTAAAATATGTTTGACTTGTGTTTATGTGTGTTTAATAGAACATGTTTGAAGAAGGGTACCCAGAGGTGAACTAAATTGCTCTTGAAACATTCAAAAGACTGTAGATATTGCTTTAAATAACTTGTATGGGATGTTGACCCCATGCTGTTTTCAGTCCCGCAACAGAATTTTTCTATTAAAGATTCTGGATTAAAAAGATCAGAAAACAGGAGACAGAAATATGGAAGGGTGAGGAAGGTTAGATTTCAAACTTGCATAGGCTGCTCCCCAGACTTTGAAGCCTAGCAGAGACCCACAGACATGTGAACCAAGACATTATTTGAACAGCTTGCTTAACAACGGGCTGAATAGTGAACCACATTTTAAATTGACAAAGTTAGCCCATGCTGGGAGTTTTTTATTCTTTGCCTTTTGACCTTATTGGATGCCATAAATGAAATATGGTGGTGTAGGTTTGAAAAGGCCAGGGGCTGCTTATTTACACCGCTCCTATGATGAGGGAAAAAATTCAAGAGTGAACAAATGCAGTACATTTAACTCTATCCCTTAACTCAGGCAACTATAATATAAAGACACTTTGTTTCCAATCTGTAACCCCATTTTGGTATGAGAGCTTCCTTTGTTATTTTAAAATTCTTCTCACTTTATTCAGGTAAGCCACACAGAAAGGTCAAATCTGGAGAAGTGGCTGAGTTTTACTTTCACTATAAAGAGAACCTGAAAATATCTTGCTTGAGATAAAGTCTATTTTTAACTTAGGTTTCATGATTTATATTATGTTCCTTCTATTATGAACATCTTCCACTTTGAAATCAGATGTACAAGAGTTTCTACCAATGAATATGTCTAAGATGTCGTTACTTTTCTTGTTAAAAAATGCCAGCTATCTATAACATATAATGACCATAACTAATTTCCACTGTTGGGTAAGAGTAACCATATGATTATATGAGTGATAATTGCACTGCATTCTATATTGTTTGAAAATTCTTTTGTGGTACTATAAGCTAAGAGATACTATACCTCTTCAACATTAACTGTTTAATTATAATAGGTACATTCAATTATAGAGTATTCATTATATAATCCAAATATGATCAAATATACTCTAGAATTGGGCTGAATTATGAAAAGCATTATAATTAATCTCTTTGCTCTAGTGACTTCTGTTAGTACTATGCTTATAATGTATAGTAGTATATAGGAATATAAGGTATCCTTGTCCTCATGAAGCTGTATTATTAGGGGAAGAACAGGACATACTAGCCTTAAAAAAAAAAGATAACTATACAAAATGGAATATGAAGCATGATATAGAAAACAAATGTCTTAGGAGAATGAGGGGCACTGAAAATTTGCACATAGTTAGCTGTGCTGAGAAAACCTAGTTTATTTTTCTAGGACTGCTCTGATCTTTCTGAACTCTCACCATACCAGGTAGGGGGAAATACAGACTTGCCAGTTATCTCAATCTCTTCTAATTTCAACAGTCATAAGTAGGCAAAGTTCGATTTCCTGCAGGTTCTGGCTCAGATAATATCTGCTCTTTCTACCCTAACCACCACCCTTAGCACGGCTGGGTGTCTGAGGGGCTTGGGGTGTTGCCTCTTGGTATTGTGCTGGCTCACATGTATGCACTGGCTGGGGCCCACGGAACGGTGTCTAGGTTTGTGCGTGGCAAACAAGCTGCTGCTGTGAACTGTGGTTTTGCCTTTGGGAGCTTGGCATATCCTCCTGAGGTCCAGCTGACTCACAGTTGACCCCCAGCTGGTCCGATCACCCAGTAGCCAGGATTCAGGGACAGTCTGAGCTGGAGACTTCTCAGCCAGCACCATCAGCTGCCTTCTCCACTTTCCTGATGGGGCACAGTGGAACTTTGGAATATCGCCTCAAAACAGCCTAGGTTCCTTGGGTTCCCTCACTGCATCCAACCATTTGGATCTTTCAGGTTGTTCCAGGCACCCTGTGAAATTGTCTCTCCCCCAAAACCCAAATAGGAAGCAAGGTAAAAACCTCTTTACCCTCAGCATTACTCTCATACAGTCTTACACATCTACCTGCTAAGATTTTGAAATAGAGAGGGAAGGCCAAAATATCTTTCTCTGCTTCTCTTACCTCCATAATTTTCTCTTTCCACAGTCCTGGAATGGTGTTCTACCTTCTTTACATTATATCCTGATTTCTCTACTTCTGGTATATAATAAATTCTATGATCTAGTAGCCAGGCAAGTGAGAGCGAAAAGGACTTTAAACAATTCTTTCCTCTATCAATTCTGACCCTCATGCCTGTTGACTCAAGACTTGATTTAGGTCATCAAAAGCTGAATGTGACCCTTTCTTTTCTCCCTCTTTCCCTTCCTTGCTTCCTTTCTTTCATTCCTACTAATACAGCTCTAATGACTTCTATATACTACACAGCTTGTTGCCTTGGGCTCACTAGTGAGCAACTTATATACACAGAAATGCAAATAAGGAAAGCACATTAAAATGTGTCTACCATAAAGAAAAAACAAACAAACAAAAAACAATTAAAAGAAAGAGAAAAAAATGCATCTTCCATATTGTGCCCCGTGCAAGGAGATTGGTACAGGTTCAGCAGGATTGTATGTCTGATCAACAAAGGAGGTATTAGACATTGTTTATTATATTTGACACCTTGTGTTGGGGGCATCTAGAGCAGCGGTCCCCAACCTTTGTGTCACCAGGGACCGGTTTCGTGGAAGACAGTTTTTCCATGGACTGGGGGCAGGGGATGGTTCAGGGGGTAATGCGAGAGATGGGGAGCAATGGGGAGCGACAGATGAAGCTTCACTCACTCGCCCAATGCTCACCTCCTGCTGTGTGGCCCTGTTCCTCACAGGCCGTGGACCAGTACCCATCTGTGGCCCGGGGGTTGGGGACCCCTGATCTAGAGGAACTGAGGCTAGAATGAAGGGGAATTTAGATGGTTGGCCAAGAGGGTCAACCATACACAACCACATTCTCAAAGTGATTTTAGCAAAACAGTCCAATAAGATGTTCCAAGAGATACAGAACAAATCTATTTGGGGTTGCTACATACCATATATCCCCCTTGGAGACTCATAATGTATATTAGCGTGTTAACATTTCAGAGAATTTCTGCCATGTAAGGAACACATGTAACATCATTTAACCCCTGTTGGGCATGTTCATGTAACATTAACAACCCAGAAAACTCTCTTTGAGAGCTGCTGCTAAGGTACAATGATGAAGCTGGGAATAGTTTTTAGTGGGAACTAACTTAAGGAAAATAGGGCTTTGGCAACTTCATTCAATTTTTATTGAGAACTTACTATGTACAAGGCACCATGTGGTTAATCAGTCCAAAAAGTGTCAAATCAATTCTTGGGGATTCAGAATTTCTCAAAATTGCTGTCTTTTTACCGAAGAAGTATAAAATACTAACAGTCAGTTTGCTACATAGTGCAAGTAAAGCAATCTGCTTTTATTTGAAATATCAGGATAATCACAGAATCTCTCAAAGTAATTGCTTATAGTGAATGGTTACTATATTTCCTTTGCTAGGTAGAGCAGATATATTAATGGTGATAGCTATCAATTTTATTTGACATTTTAAACAGATCATTAAGATATTCCAGAATATTCTTTCATGGTAATATTGTTTAAACTAAGCCTTTTTGGTGATCTCTGAAAGGACTTATATGAAATAATACTTGGAGAGGCCTACATTTCATTTTATAATGAATTATCTCCATTTTTAATTGAAAATGGTACAACTTTTTATGTTAATCATGATAGAATGCCTCAGAGGACTTTTTAAATTATATTTTTATGGCTTGACCAATTTTATGTTTTAATTTTTAATTTCTTTCTCCTTTCTTCACGTAGTGTTCTTCTTTTTAATGTGCTTTTATCTTCACTGAGTACCCTGGCATATTCAAAGCATCCTACAGTCAATATCAGTGGTACTAAGGGGTCAAGATCTCCAAATTCATTCAAGGGCACTTTATTTGTCAATAATCACTTTGTCCTCATTATTTTAATGTAGCACATTAAAAAAAAACATATTTAAATATCTTTGTAAAACTTGGCAGTTCACTGTAAATTCTTGCTTTATCAAAGGTTGTTTATTCAGCTATACCTTCTCTAGTTTTTTAATTTTTTTCTTTCTCTCTTCTTTTGGCCATTTCAACCATTTGACTATCAGAAGTCCTGTCAGGAAAAATAAATGGATATGAAATTTGAAGATAAAGGCTCTCAGGGACAGACTGAAAGGATCATGCAATGTTGAGGCTGAAAAGGACCTTAGAGTATCCAATAGATATCAGAGAAATTTAGCCCCATGTTTTATTTACAGTATAATGAGAACCAAACATTAGGAAGGTGAAATATCTTGTCCAAGTTCAGCCATGTCTATTGGCTCCCAATCCACTTCTCTTCCTGTTGCATCAAGCAGAGTTTTAAAGAAATTTGTAACTATGCCTTTAAATGAGATTTGGGGATTATCTATGGTAATTTCCAATTCTGCTTATTTTTGATTGTTAAAATCAGCTAAAATATATAACGTAAATATAGTTCTATCCAATATCATAATCTTCCTTCATTAAGCTAACACAATAGATGTTGTAGGTAAATACACTCATTATTTGAAATGTAAATAATTACATGGGTAATGTCTAAAATTCCCCAAAAATGGGTCATAACATATCCCCCAGTTTATTTGTCCATCTACATATATGTTTTTGAGCACTCAGTTTTAAGTACAATACATTTTGTTCACTGACATGCCAAGGAATGGCGTGTAATCATGATGAAAATTGGGCTTTATATTGCAATGAATTATCCTCATCTGCTAGAAAGAGTTAAACTATACTTTTATCGTAGAAAAACCTGAAAGAAAACATGATTATATTTTTACACATAACTTTACGGGAAACTTCACAGATAAAACAGCTTAACACCAGCTTGTGACAGTGTCAAGCTGCCAAAGAGACATCTCAGAATAGGTCATAACATAGCTTTATACCAACATAACTTACACAGCAGTTGGAAAGTGCGATGTGGTCAATATTTTATTCTTTTTATTTTCACGGAATTATTTTTATTCAATACATAAAGTCATTGTTTTATCACCTTTTATGTTTTCCATTTTGATTTTATTGAATTCCATTTAGTAAGTGAAATAGTCTGTACTCCTGCAGTTTAAATTTGGAAAGGGCAGTCTGAAATTGATCCAAGTACATTTTATCAGAATATCAGACTGAAAACAGCAATCTAATCATGAGATATTTGATACCATCTTCATTTCAGATATGTTTGCAATTTGGGGGTTAGCTAGGAGTTTTCCGTATATGGAGATGATTTTATGAAGTCTTAGAATTATTTAATGGAACTCTTAAAGGTAAATTTTATAACTTTATGTAACACTGAGTAAACTGGTAGGGACTGACAAACATTGCACATGGAACGTTTTAATTCCATAATGCCTAATTTTAATAATGACATTTAATTCCCCTTGTTTGAAATTAACAAAGAGTAAGTTAGGGGTGACTTTATCTTGCTAAATTATGGGTCTTAATTTTGATTGCAGTTCACCCGAGAGCACTCAGCAGAAGTATTTACCTCCATTAATTTACACTATTCACACCTCGACTGTAATGGATTAAAAATCTACATTTTTTTATATAAAAACAGTTAAGTCATGTATAAATATTTTATTACTTGCGGATAATATTTCAAGGCAGTTGTGTATTTCATTTTGTTGCCTCGATAAACTCTAAAGCCTAATGCTTCTGTTTAATATGAAAATTAAGGTTTCATAATCACCATAGTGATTGCTTCCTATGGAAGAATGTATTACTTCACAGATCTTAAATTGCTCAAGGGTACAAAGAAATATTAAAAAATAATTCCATAGATCATAACAAAGCCAATGTTTTATAATGTTTTTCACAAAATTTAAAATTAATTTGAGCAGCTAAGTCTATTAACATCAAAGAGTAAAGCTATTTAAATGAAAAATTATATCCATATGTAAGCTTTTTTATGAAACAATTTTATGAAGAATATTAATGAAAATGTTTTCTTACATATTGAATCATTTACCTTATTTGATATGTTTTCTTGGAAAGCAAATATATTTTCCTTATTATGTCCCTCTTAGGAGATATGAAAAAGTCCTGTATAATATTTTTGTTTTACAACCAGTGATACAGCATTTGTACAGTTATCTCTGAGAATTTCATTCTGGATGCCTCTGCACCAGTGAGATGCTTCTAGACATAGACACTCTCAATTTTTTTTTTTTTTTTTTTTTTTTTTTTTTTTAGCACATGTATATTCTGGACATCCAGTGGATGTTTACTTAAAGATAGTACACATTATGGTATTTTGTCAGCTACATACTTTTTTTTTTTAAATAATTAATTTATTTATTTTTGGCTGTGTTGGGTCTTTGTTTCTGTGCGAGGGCTTTCTCTAGTTGCGGCGAGTGGGGGCCATTCTTCATCGCGGTGCGCGGGCCTCTCACTGTCGCGGCCTCTCTTGTTGCGGAGCACAAGCTCCAGACGCGCAGGCTCAGTAATTGTGGCTCACGGGCCCAGTTGCTCCACAGCATGTGGGATCTTCCCAGACCAGGGCTTAAACCCGTGTCCCCTGCATTGGCAGGCAGATTCTCAACCACTGCGCCACCAGGGAAGCCCGACACTCTCAATTAAATGGACAGCACAAGTGACAAAATACCTTTGCACCTCTACAGTTGAACTTATTTAATTTTGCAGCCAAATGCACCAGCTCCTCCAATTCCCATAAACCAATTTTTGTCCCTACCCAGCTGCATTGTGGATGGACAGGGAATTTGTCTTGACCTATTCCTGAGCCTCCGTCTCTATTTTACCCCATCTTAAAAGCAGATTCGACTGCATTTGATGTTCAAAGTGCAGAGAACTTTCATAACCAAGTTAAATTAAAGATATCATTGGGTTTTTTTGTTTATTTTTTTAGGTTTGAATTTCATTTTATTTATTTTTTTATACAGCAGGTTCTTATTAAGCATCCATTTTATACACATCAGTATATACATGTCAATCCCAATCTCCCAATTTATCCCACCACCACCACCACCCCCCCGCCGCTTTCCCCGCTTGGTGTCCATACGTTTGTTCTCTACATCTGTGTCTCAATTTCTGCCCTGCAAACCGGTTCATCTGTACCATTTTTCTAGGTTCCACCATATATGCGTTGATATACGGTATTTGTTTTTCTCTTTCTGAGTTCCTTCACTCTGTATGACAGTCTCTAGGTCCACCCACGTCTCAACAAATGACCCAATTTCGTTCCTTTTTTATGGCTGAGTAATATTACATTGTATATATGTACCAGATCTTCTTTATCCATTCGTCTGTCGATGGGCATTTACGTTGGTTCCATGACCTGGCTATTGTAAACAGTGCTGCAATGAACATTGGGGTGCATGTGTCTTTTTGAATTATGGTTTTCTCTGGGTATATGCCCAGTAGTGGGATTGCTGGATCATATGGTAATTCTATTTTTAGTTTTTTTTAAGGAACCTCCATACTGTTTTCCATAGTGGCTGTATCTATTTACATTCCCACCAACAGTGCAAGAGGGTTCCCTTTTCTCCACACCCTCTCCAGCATTTATTGTTTGTAGAATTTCTGATGATGCCCATTCTGACTGGTGTGAGGTGATACCTCATTGTAGCTTTGATTTGCATTTCTCTAATAATTAGTGATGTTGAGCAGCTTTTCATGTGCTTGGCCATCTGTATGCCTTCTTTGGAGAAATGTCTATTTGGGTCTTCTGCCCACTTTTGGATTGGATTGTTTGTTTTTTAATATTGAACTGCATGAGCTGTTTATATATTTTGGAGATTAATCCTTTGTCCATTGATTGGTTTGCAAATATTTTCTCCCATTCTGAGGGTTGTCTTTTCATCTTGTTTATGGTTTCCATTGCTGTGCAAAAGCTTTGACGTTTCATTAGGTCCCATTTGTTTATTTTTGTTTTTATTTCCATTACTTCAGGAGGTGGATCAAAAAAGATCTTGCTGTGATTTATGTCAAAGAGCGTTCTTCCTATGTTTTCCTCTAAGAGTTTTATAGTGTCCGGTCTTACGTTTAGGTCTTGAATCCATTTTGAGTTTATTTTTGTGTATGGTGTTAGGGAGTGTTCTAATTTCATTCTTTTACATGTAGCTGTCCACTTTTCCCAGCACCGCTGATTGAAGAGACTGTCTTTTCTCCATTGTATATCCTTGCCTCCTTTGTCATAAATTAGTTGACCATAGGTGCATGGGTTTATCTCTGGGCTTTCTATCTTGTTCCATTGATCTATATTTCTGTTTTTGTGCCAGTGCCATATTGTCTTGATTACTGTAGCTTTGTAATATAGTCTGAAGTCAGGGAGTCTGATTCCTCCAGCTCCGTTTTTGTCCCTCAAGACTGCTTTGGCTATTTGGGGTCTTTTGTGTCTCCATACAAATTTTAAGATTTTCTGTTCTAGTTCTGTAGAAAATGCCATTGGTAGTTTGATAGGGATTGCATTGAATCTGTAGATTGCTTTGGGTAGTATAGTCATTTTCACAATATTCATTCTTCCAATCCAAGACATGGTATATCTCTCCATCTGTTGATATCATCTTTAATTTCTTTCATCAGTGTCTTATAGTTTTCTGCCTACAGGTCTTTTGTCTCCCTAGGTAGGTTTATTCCTAGGTATTTTATTCTTTTTGTTGCAGTGGTAAATGGGAGTGTTTCCTTAATTTCTCTTTCAGATATTTCATCATTAGTGTATAGGAATGCAAGAGATTTCTGTGCATTAATTTTGTATCCTGCAACTTTACCAAATTCATTAATTAGCTCTAGTAGTTTTCTGGTGGCATCTTTAGGATTCTCTATGTATAGTATCATGTCATCTGCAAACAGTGACAGCTTTACTTCTTCTTTTCCGATTTGTATTCCTTTTATTTCTTTTTCTTCTCTGATTGCCGTGGATAGGACTTCCAAAACTATGTTGAATAATAGTGGTGAGAGTGTACATCCTTGTCTTGTTCCTGATCTTAGAGGAAATGCTTTCAGTTTTTCGCCACTGTGAATGATGTTTGCTGTGGGTTTGTCGTATATGGCCTTTATTATGTTGAGGTAGGTTCCCTCTATTCCCACTTTCTGGAGAGTTTTTATCATAAATGGGTGTGGAATTTTGTCAAAAGCTTTTTCTGCATCTATTGAGATGATCATATGGTTTTTATTCTTCAGTTTGTAAATATGGTGTATCACATTGATTGATTTGCCTATATTAAAGAATCCTTGCATCCCTGGGATAAATCCCACTTGATCATGGTGTATGATCCTTTTAATGTGTTGTTGGATTCTGTTTGCTAGTATTTTGTTGAGGATTTTTGCATCTATATTCATCAGTGATATTGGTCTGTAATTTTTTTTTTGTAGTATCTTTGTCTGGTTTTGGTATCAGGGTGATGGTGACCTCATAGGATGGGTTTGAGAGTGTTCATTCCTCTGCAACTTTTTGGAAGAGTTTGAGAAGGATGGGTGTTAGCTTTTCTCTAAACGTTTGATGGAATTCACCTGTGAAGCCATCTGGTCCTGGACTTTTGTTTGTTGGAAGATTTTTAATCACAGTCTTAATTTCATGACTTGTGATTGGTCTGTTGATATTTTCTGTTTCTTCCTGGTTCATTCTTGGAAGGTTATACCTTTCTAAGAATCTGTCCATTTCTTCCAGGTTGTCCATTTTATTGGCATAGAGTTGCTTGTAGTAGTCTCTTAGGATGCTTTGTATTTCTGCAGTGTGGGTTGTAACTTCTCCTTTTTCATTTCTAATTTTATTGATTTGAGTCCTCTCCCTCTTTTTCTTGATGTGTCTGGCTAATGGTTTATCAATTCTGTTTATCTTCTCAAAGGACCAGCTTTTAGTTTTCTTGATCTTTGCTATTGTTTTCTTTGTTTCTATTTCATTTATTTCTGCTCTGATCTTTATGATTTCTTTCCTTCTGCGAACTTTGGGTTTTGTTTGTTCTTCTTTCTCTAGTTCCTTTCCGTGTAAGGTTAGATTGTTTATTTGCATTGTTTCTTGTTTCTTGAGGTAGGCTTGTATAGCTATAAACTTCCCTCTTAGTACTGCTTTTGCTGCATCCCATAGGTTTTGGATCGTCGTGTTTTCATTGTCATTTGTCTCTAGGTATTTTTTGATTTCCTCTCTGATTTCTTCAGTGATCTCTTGGTTATTCAGTAACATATTGTTTAGCCACCAAGTGTTTGTGTTTTTTACGGTTTTTTCCCTGTAATTCATTTCTAATCTCATAGTGTTGTGATCAGAAAAGATGCTGGATATGATTTCAATTTTCTTAAATTTACTGAAGCTTGATTTGTAACCCAAAATGTGATCTATCCTGGAAAATGTTCCATGTGCACTTGAGAAGAAAGTGTAATCTGCTGTTTTTGGATGGAATGTCCTATAAATATCAATTAAATCTATCTGGTCTATTGTGTCATTTAAAGCTTCTGTTTCCTTATTTACTTTCATTTTGGATGATCTGTCCATTGGTGTAAGTGAGGTGTTAAAGTCCCCCACTATTATTGTATTACTGTCGATTTCCTCTTTTATAACTGTTAGCAGTTGCCTTATGTATTGAGGCGCTCCTATGTTGGGTGCATATATATTTATAATTGTTATATCTTCTTCTTGGATTGATCCCTTGATCATTATGTAGTGTCCTTCCTTGTCTCTTGTAACATTCTTTATTTTAAAGTCTATTTTATCTGATATGAGTATTGCTACTCCAGCTTTCTTTTAATTTCCATTTGCATGGAATACCTTTTTCCATCCCCTCACTTTCAGTCTGAATATGTCCCTAAGTCTGAAGTGGGTCTCTTGTAGACAGCATATAGATGGGTCTTGTTTTTGTATCCATTCAGCAAGCCTGTGTCTTTTGGTTGGAGCATTTAATCCATTCACGTTTAAGGTAATTATCGATATGTATGTTCCTATGACCATTTTCTTAATTGTTTTGGGTTTGTTTCTGTAGGTCCTTTTCTTCTCTTGTGTTTCCCACTTAGAGAAGTTCCTTTAGCATTTGTTGTAGAGCTGGTTTGGTGGTGCTGAATTCTCTTAGCTTTTGCTTGTCTGTTAAGCTTTTGATTTCTCCATCGAATCTGAATGAGATCCTTGCTGCGTAGAGTAATCTTGGTTGTAGGTTCTTCCCTTTCATCACTTTAAGTATATCATGCCACTCCCTTCTGGCTTGTAGAGTTTCTGCTGAGAAATCAGCTGTTAACCTTATGGGAGTTCCCTTGTATGTTATTTGTCGTTTTTCCCTTGCTGCTTTCAATAATTTTTCTTTGTCTTTAATTTTTGCCAATTTGATTACTATGTGTCTCGGCATGTTTCTCCTTGAGTTTATCCTGTATGGGACTCTCTGCGCTTCCTGGACTTGGGTGGCTATTTCCTTTCCCATGTTAGGGACGTTTTCGACTATAATCTCTTCAAATATTTTCTCGGGTCCTTTCTCTCTTTCTCCTCCTTTTGGGCCCCCTATAATGGGAATGTTGTTGCGTTTAATGTTGTCCCAGAGGTCTCTTAGGCTGCTTTCATTTCTTTTCATCCTTTTTTCTTTATTCTGTTCCACAGCAGTGAATTCCACCATTCTGTCTTCCAGGTCACTTATCCGTTCTTCTGCCTCAGTTATTCTGCTATTGATTCCCTCTAGTGTAGTTTTCATTTCAGTTATTGTACTGTTCATCTCTGTGTGTTTGTTCTTTTATTCTTCTAGGTCTTTGTTAAACATTTCTTGCATCTTCTCGATCTTTGCTTCCATTCTTTTTCCGAGGTCCTGGGTCATCTTCACCATCATTATTTTGAATTCTTTTTATGTAAGGTTGCCTATCTCCACTTCATTCAGTTGTTTTTCAGGGGTTTTATCTTGTTCCTTCATCTGGTACATAGCCCTCTGCCTTTTCTTCTTGTCTATCTTTCTGTGAATGTGGTGTTTGTTCCACAGGCTGCAGGATTGTAGTTCTTCTTGCTTCTGCTGTCTGCCCTCTGGTGGATGAGGCTATTTAAGAGGTTTATGCAAGTTTCCTGATGCGAGGGACTGGTGGTGGGTAGAGCTGACTGTTACTCTGGTGGGCAGAGCTCAGTAAAACGTTAATCGGCTTGACTGTTGATGGGTGGGCCTGGGTTCCCTCCCTGTTGGTTGTTTGGCCTGAGGCAACCCAACACTGGAGCCTACCTGGCCTTTTTGGTGGGGCTGGTGGCGGACTCTGGGAGGGCTCACGCCAAGGAGTACTTCCCAGAACTTGTGCTGCCAGTGTCCTTGTCCTCACGGTGAGACACAGCCACCCCCCGCTTCTGCAGGAGACCCTCCAACACTAGCAGGTAGTTCTGGTTCAGTCTCCCCTGGGGTCACTGATCCTTCCCCTGGGTCCCGATGCGCACACTGCTTTGTGTTTGCCCTCCAAGAGTGGAGTCTCTGTTTCCCCCAGTTCTGTCGAAGTCCTGCAATCAAATCCCAGTAGCCTTCAAAGTCTGACTCTCTAGGAATTCCTCCTCCCATTGCCGGACCCCCAGGTTCGGAAGCCTGACGTGGGGCTCAGAACCTTTACTCCAGTGGGTGGACTCTGTGGTATAAGTGTTCTCCAGTCTGTGAGTCACCTACCCAGTGGTCATGGGATTTGATTTTATTGTGATTGCGCCCCCCTTACTGTCCCATTGTGGCTTCTCCTTTGTCTTTGGTTGTGGGGTGTCTTTTTTCGTGAGTTCCAGTGTCTTCCTGTCGATGATAGTCCAGCAGCTAGTTGTGATTCTGGTGTTCTCGCAAGAGGGAGTGAGAGCACGTCCTTCTACTCTGCCATCTTGGTTCCAATCCCAAAGATTTCTTTGTTATCTGTCATTTGATCAGTTATTGAGTGCCACCATCGAGCAGTTCACAGATAGTATTGTCCAGATACACATATTTTAATCAAAAAGAAAAATGTGTGCTTTTCTCTATCATAAAGAAGGAAGGAAAATGTCAAGTGAAAATCCATTTAGAGACACTTCACCTAAAACTGAAAGAACCACAAATTGTTGTTTTTGGTATTTGAGATTTTACTGGTGCTTTTAGTTAAGTTTTGTCTTTTTCCACAATGTAAAATTCATAAGTAAGATTCTGTTAAGAATTTTATCGAAAAGTTGAAACCTACCTGAATACCGGGATGAGATCTGCAGCTCAAACTCCTCTCCTCCTTTCTCCTTCCATCCGCTCCTCAGTAGATCAGAATCACTCTTTGGCTATCCTCAAAATGGGAAACTATCCAATTCCTTTCCATACACTCTCCAACACAAGTTTTGTTTTTTTTTTTCTGTGACCCACGAGTGACTAGGGATGTCTGGGCCACTTGGCATGTTCCCAGTTAAAGGGAAATCTGACAATCCTTAAACTCCACACTAGTATCTTTGTGAGTTTCCAAGGAAGACAAAGCAGACCTTTCCCTGGAGCTTAACTTGGAGAGATTTCTTCTGTCTGCACCCTTCAATGTACAGTTTGTGTCTTTTTGGAAGTGCTGAGGGAAGAAGGCCAAGTTTTTCTTTGGTTCTTTCTGCTACAGTGCAAACTCATTCACGAAGCATGCCCTACTCTTTCTTAGTTTCCAAGGGCAGAACCTAGTGGACTTGTGCCAAATCAGGAGCTACATGACTGTGCTTTCAGGCATTGCCACTCCTCTGCTACTGTACCAGAGAACGGCAGATTTAATCTAATTGAATTCCACTGCAGTGATTTATTTATGTTTTGCTCAAGGAATATTCCCATTGCTTAAGGCTGGCATTTGAAGTGAACTATGAATAGTGTTGTATATAATGAATACTGTACAATGTGTAAGCAGTGAGTGTTCATTCATTGTTTCATAGATTTAAAATACATTAAATATCAAGAGCCCTAGATATTACGTTTTGATGACTTTTGTTGATCCAATAATAAAAGGGATTATGTTGCTGGGACTTAACCCTGATGCGTGGCTGCCTCGTCATTGATAGAAATCTCAGAAACAACCCAGGTGATGTTCAAATATGCAAGCTTTCCTCTAGCCTCAGGACAAAAACCAAAGTATAATTACTAATGTTCATGCAGGTAAAAACTATTCACATCCACGTTAACTTAATTATTGAAAAGTTCAGTGCTAAACCATGTCCTCTAGGGGAAGAGTCCATAACATACTAGATAAATTAACCATTTAATTAGAAATTAGAGTGGCTGCAGTTATGACATACAAAGTTATAAAATCTATATGAAATGTAAAAACGTTTATCTAAATCCAAGTAGTAGATTGAATCATATGAAAATGCCAATATTCAAAATGTTTTTGATCTGCAAGAATGGAAAAATATACATTCACCCTAAGAATCAGGATTTATACTCTCTAGTAGAATTTTAACTTATTGTGGTAACTGTTGTTTAAATCTTAAAGAGTAATGACTGTCACACTATGATTTCACGAATAGAGACTAAGCATATCCTTTATAGTTTCCTCTTGGGGAGAAAAAAGGCATTGGATCACTGTTGTCAATGCCGGGCTTTCTTCTAATTATGCCTTAGTCCCAAATTCCCAGATCTAAAGTGCTAGTCTAGCATTTTGGAATAATCTAAGAGAAAAGGCCTTCTGAATGTTACATATTTTACAGATATCTCTCTGAATCAACTGTAGCATAAAAATGTGACCCCGATATTTAAAACTGAAATAATTGCCTTTGTTGAAGGATCAGAATGAAGTGCCCCTAATTATTAACTCGTCGAATTCCTCCTCAATGCCTTAGGCAGAAGCAGCTCTGGTATTTGAACAGGTAGAACTCCTGTTTTTCTGTCAGAAGAACTGTAGTGATGTAGCAAAGCATTTTTAGCCTGTAAATCTGTAATTGAGCTCTAATGCTTGAAAAGCAAAAACAGTTTTAAAATATACAGGGTAGCTTACATTCCATGTCTGTGATAAAGTATGCATGACAAAATAATATTAGGGTCATACTACAGCAATTTGGGATAAAGAAATATGTTCATAGAAAGAAGCTGTGGGTATTATTTTTTTAAATAATACCAGAAATTGTCATTTTCTGGAAATAGTAGATACATATACAAATCTAATCACCTGACCCATCTCATTTTTGCATTGTGGCTCCAGCTGAATTTCTTGATAGAATTATACCTACATTACCACCAGCTGCCTCTTCTTAGTCTTAAGTATAATTCCATTTAGGGACTCTGTTATGTATCAAAACAGAATAAAAATCTAGTTACATAGTTCAAGAGTCTTCACAATTGGGTGCTCTTCGATTGTGCATTGTGTGAACCACTCATCTGATGAATCCTTGATTCATCATTATTACCTGGTCTTATTGTAGCATCCTTGAACAGCACCTGCCTGGAAGTGACTGCAGTAGTTACAGTTGTCTGAACAGTGTGTTACTAGGACTGTAAGCAGAGAGTTTTATAACTGGGAAGAGCCTCTTACAGTGAAAACAACTGCAGCTCAGAAGGTCACACCCAGTCACACAGCCACTTCCTGGCATGATGAGAGCTCTTTCTGTTCAACCTTCATTCCTTGCCTCACATATACGTAGGTTTAGATGCATTCATCAAGTATGAACTCTATAGGGATACCTATACCAACACTATACCAACTACAGGCATAGGTTGGTGTACCTATACTAACTGTGCTCCTATTCCTTTGCCAACACTGTAAGAATTCATTAGAAAAGAATAAATGCAGGCAAATGAACCAAAAGAATGAATGTATTCTGACTCCCTATTAGAAAAGTTTCCTAAGAACAGGCAATATATATCAAGCTTCTTTAGTACCTTTTTAGGTACTATAAAGGAAGCAGTGTATATTCCTGAATTTGAGGCCCTCAAAATATCTTAGCTGTTTTAATTTTTCAAAAACTCCTTGACAGTGGATTTTTCGGCCTCTAACTCTGGTGGGGTAGAACACCCAGAAATCACAAACTTGGTTGTAGTTCCTCAAAGGAGTTAGTTAATAATTCCACTCTACAGAAACAACATCAAAACAGGTTCAGAATGATTAAAGTGCTTAAATCCTCTTGGGGGCTATTCACTTGTAATTTGTTATTTCTTGGACTGTCAAAGACAGCTTTTGTGAATGGGAAATAATTGTTATTTACAGCCTTGTTTGCCTTTGATAGAGGCTTACGTGCTGCCAAGGTTACCCAGGGTTTGGAAGGGAAGATTCACTTTCCCTTTTTTTTCCCATCAGTGGTTTGTTAAATCTGAAATAAAGCAAAGAACACTTTTTTATTCTATTAATAAAAAGAGAAGAATGGAGGAGAGAAACTTGGACTGTGCTCATGTCAAGTGGAATGAAATAATGATTATGCCATCAAGTTAATTTGTGTAACATGGGCTGCCAATGTGAAAAACAATGCCTGAAGTAGAACTTTTAGCCTGAATAATTTGATATTTCTGTTGACAGTCTTTGTTTTGGATTAAACCTCAGATTAAAAAACAAAAAACAAAAAAAAGTAGATATTCAACAAAGATTTTGAACAGAACTGAGAAAATCATTTCCATTCATATAGGTGGGGATACTGCGCCCAGTTCACAAATGTGACCCATCTCTTGATTCTTCAGAGCTACAGCTCCTCTTGCCGTTGAACTTGGCTTCTTCCTCATATAACTTGAAGATATTATATACATTCAAGGGTAGCTTTGTTGGCATATGCAGATCCCTGAGTTTCTGCTGCACAGCAGTGAAGCTGTTAGCACACAAGAAGTTGCCTCTCTGCCATATAAAAATTCAATTCAAAGCTCCAGATACAACCTTAATTAAAAGGTTGTGGAGGAGACCTTCAAGATGGCGGAGGGGTAAGACGTGGAGATCACCTTCCTCCCCACAAATACATCAGAAATACATCTACACGTGGAACAACTCCTACAGAACACCTACTGAATGCTGGCAGAAGACCTCAGACCTCCCAAAAGGCAAGAAACTCCCCACGTACCTGGGTAGGGCAAAAGAAAAAAGAAAAAACAGAGACAAAAGAATAGGGACAGGACCTGCACCTCTGGGAGGGAGCTGTGAAGGAGGAAAGGTTTCCACACACTAGGAAGCCCCTTCGCGGGCGGAGACTGCGGGTGGTGGAGGGGGTAAGCTTCGGAGCCACGGAGGAGAGCGCAGCCACAGGGGTGCGGAGGGCAAAGTGGAGGGATTCCCGCACAGAGGATTTGTGCCGACCAGCACTCACCAGCCCGAGAGGCTTGTCTGCTCACCCGCCGGGGCGGGCGGGGGCTGGGAGCTGAGGCTCGGGCTTCGGTCGGATCCCAGGGAGAGGACTGGGTTTGGTGGCATGAACACAGCCTGAAGGGGTTAGTGCGCCACAGCTAGCCGGGAGGGAGTCCAGGAAAAAGTCTGGAGCTGCCGAAGAGGCAAGAGACTTTTTCTTCCCTCTTTGTTTCGGGGTGCGCGAGGAGAGGGGATTCAGAGCGCCACCTAAACGAGCTCCAGAGACGGGCACGAGCCGCAGCTATCAGCGCGGACCCCAGAGACGGGCATGAGACACTAAGGCTACTGCTGCTGCCGCCAAGAAGCCTGTGTGTGAGCACAGGTCACTATCCACACCTCCCCTCCTGGGAGCCTGTGCAGCCCGCCACGGCCAGGGTCCCGTGATCCAGGGACAACTTCCCCGGGAGAACACACGGCGTGCATCAGGCTGTTGCAACATCACGCCGGCCTCTGCCGCCGCAGGCTCGCCCCGCATCTGTACCCATCCCTCCCCCCAGCCTGAGTGAACCAGAGCCCCCGAATCAGCTGCTCCTTTGACCCCGTGCTGCCTAAGCAAAGAACAGACGCCCTCAGGCGACCTACATGCAGAGGCGGGTCCAAATCCAAAGCTGAACCCCGGGAGCTGTGCGAACAAAGTAGAGAAAGGGAAATCTCTCCCAGCAGCCTCAGGAGCAGCGGATTAAATCTCCACAATCAACTTAATGTACCCTGCATCTGTGGAATACCTGAATAGACAACGAATCATCCCAAAATCGAAGGGGTGGACTTTGGGAGCAATGTAGACTTGGGGTTTGCTTTCTGCATCTAATTCGTTCCTGGCTTTATGTTTATCTTAGTTTAGTATTTAGAGTCTATTATCATTGGTAGATTTGTTTATTGATTTGGTTGCTCTCTTCTTCCTTTTTTTAATATATAGATATATATATATTTTTTCTTTTTCTCTTTTTGTGAGTGTGTATGTGTATGCTTCTTTGTGTGATTTTGTCTATATAGCTTTGCTTTTACCATTTGTCCTAGGGTTCTGTCTGTCCATTTTGTTTTGTTTTGTTTTCCTTTTTTTTTTTTTTTTTTTTAAAATAAGTTTATTTATTTATTTATTTATTTTTTTAGCTGTGTTGGGTCTTCGTTTCTGTGCAAGGGCTTTCTCTAGTTGCGGCGAGTGGGGGCCACTCTTCATCGCGGTGCGCGGGCCTCTCACTGTCGCGGCCTCTCTCGTTGCGGAGCACAGGCTCCAGGTGCGCAGGCTCAGTAGTTGTGGCTCACGGGCCTAGTTGCTCTGTGGCATGTGGGATCTTCCCAGACCAGGGCTCGAACCCGTGTCCCCTGCATTGGCAGGCAGATTCTCAACCACTGCGCCACCAGGGAAGCCCTGTTTTGCTTTTTTAGTAGACTTTTTAGCGCTTGTTATCATTGGTGGATTTGTTTTTTGGTTTGGTTGCTCTCTTCCTTCTTTCCTTTTTTTATTACTTTTTAATTTTTTAATTTTTAATATTTTTTATTTTAATAACTTTACTTTTTTCCTTTCTTTCTTCCTTCCTCCCTTCCTTCCTTCCTTCCTTCCTTTCTTTCCTTCTTTTTTTCTCCCTTTTCTTCTGAGCCATGTGGCTGACAGGGTCTTCGTGCTCTGGCCAGTTGTCAGGCATGTGCCTCTGAGGTGGGAGAGCTGAGTTCAGGACATTGGTCCACCAGAGACTTCCCGGCTCCATGTAATATCGAACAGTGAAAGCTCTCAAAGAGACCTTCATCTCATTGCTAAGACCCAGTTCCACTCAACGACCAGCAAGCTACAGTGCTGGACACCCTATGCCAAACAACTAGCAAGACAGGAACACAACCCCACCCATTAGCAGAGAGGCTGCCTAAAATCATAATAAGGTCACAGTCACCCTAAAACACACCACCGGACGTGGTCCTGCCCACCAGAAAGACAAGATCCACCCTCATCCACCAGAACACAGGCACCAGTCCCCTCTACCAGGAAGCCTACACAACCCACTGATCCAACATTAGCCACTGGGGGCAGACGCCAAAAACAACGGGAACTATGAACCTGCAGCCTGCAAATAGGAGCCCCCAAACACAGTTAAGTTAAGCAAAATGAGAAGACAAAGAAACACACAGCAGATGAAGGAGCAAGGTAAAAACCCACCAGACCAAACAAATGAAAAGGAAATAGGCAGTCTACCTGAAAAAGAAATCAGAATAAGAAGAGTAAAGGTGATACAAAATCTTGGAAATAGAATGGAGAAAATACAAGAAACGTTTAACAAGGACCTAGAAGAACTAAAGAGCAAACAAACAATGATGAACAACACAATAAATGAAATTAAAAATTCTCTAGAAGGAATCAATAGCAGAATAACTGAGGCAGAAGAACGGATAAGTGACCTGGAAGATAAAATAGTGGAAAAAACTACTGCAGAGCAGAATAAAGAAAAAAGAATGAAAAGAATTGAGGACAGTCTTAGAGACCTCTGGGACAACATTAAATGCACCAACATTCGAATTATAGGGGTCCCAGAAGAAGAAGAGAAAAAGAAAGGGACTGAGAAAATATTTGAAGAGATTATAGTTGAAAACTTCCCTAATATGGGAAAGGAAATAGTCAATCAAGTCCAGGAAGCGCAGAGAGTCCCATACAGGATAAATCCAAGGAGAAACATGCCAAGACACACATCAATCAAACTATCAAAAATTAAATACAAAGAAAAAATATTAAAAGCAGCAAGGGAAAAACAACAAATAACATACAAGGGAATCCCCATAAGGTTAACAGCTGATCTTTCAGCAGAAACCCTGCAAGCCAGAAGGGAGTGGCAGGACATATTTAAAGTGATGAAAGGGAAATACCTACAACCAAGATTACTCTACCCAGCAAGTACCTCATTCAGATTCAATGGAGAAATTAAAACCTTTACAGACAAGCAAAAGCTAAGAGAATTCAGCACCACCAAACCAGCTTTACAACAAATGCTAAAGGAACTTCTCTAGGCAGGAAACACAAGAGAAGGAAAAGACCTACAATAACAAACCCAAAACAATTTAAAAATGGTAATAGGAACATACATATTGATAACTACTTTAAATGTAAGTGGATTAAATGCTCCAACCAAAAGACATAGACTGGCTGAATGGATACATAAACAAGACCCGTATGTACGCTGTCTACAAGAGACCCACTTCAGACCTAGGGACACATACAGACTGCAAGTGAGGGGATGGAAAAAGATATTTCATGAAAATGGAAATCAAAAGAAAGCTGGAGTAGCAATTCTCATATCAGACAAAATAGACTTTAAATAACGACTATTATAAGAGACAAGGAAGGACACTACATAATGATCAAGGGATCAATCCAAGAAGAAGATATAACAATTGTAAATATTTATGCACCCAACATAGGAGCACCTCAATACATAAGGCACATGCTAACAGCCATAAAAGGGGAAATCAACAGTAACACAATCATAGTAGGGGACTTTAACACCCCACTTTCACCAGGGGACAGATCATCCAAAATGAAAATAAATAAGGAAACACGAGCTTTAAATGATACATTAAACAAGATGGACTTAATTGATATTCATAGGACATTCCATCCAAAAACCACAGAATACACTTTCTTCTCAAGTGCTCCTGGAACATTCTCCAGGATAGATCATATCTTGGGTCACAAATCAAGCCTTAGTAAATTTAAGAAAATTGAAATCATATCAAGTATCTTTTCTGACCACAATGCTTTGAGACTACATATCAATTACAGTAAAAAATCTGTAAAAAATACAAACACATGGAGGCTAAACAATATACTACTTAATAACCAAGAGATCACTGAAGAAATCAAAGAGGAAATCAGAAACTACTGAGAAACAAGTGACAATGAAAACACGACGACCCAAAACCTACGGGATGCAGCAAAAGCAGTTCTAAAAGGAAAATTTATAGCGATACAATCCTACCTCAAGAAACAAGAAACATCTCAAATAAACAACCTAACCTTACACCTAAAGCAATTAGAGAAGGAAGAACAAAAAAACCCCAAAGTTAGCAGAAGGAAAGAAATCATAAAGATCAGATCAGAAATAATGAAAAAGAAATGAACAAAACAATAACATATATCAATAAAACTAAAAGCTAGTTCTTTGAGAAGATAAACAAAATTGATAAACCATTAGCCAGGCTCATTAAGAAAAAAAGGAAGAAGACTCAAATCAATAGAATTAGAAATGAAAAAGAAGTAACAAGTGACACTGCAGAAATGCAAAGGATCATGAGAGATTACTACAAGCAACTATCTGCCAATAAAATGGACAACCTGGAAGAAATGGACACATTCTTAGAAAAGCACAACCTTCCGAGACTGAACCAGGAAGAAATAGAACATATAAACAGACCAATCACAAGCACTGAAGTTGAGACTGTGATTAAAAATCTTCCAACAAACAAAAGCCCAGGACCAAATGGCTTCACAGGCAAATTCTTTCAAACATTCATTCTTCACAGGCAAATTCTATCTATGAAGAGCTAACACCTATCCTTCTCAAACTCTTCCAAAATATAGCAGAGGGAGGAGCACTCCCAAACTCATTCTACAAGGCCACCATCACCCTGATACCAAAACCAGACAAAGATGTCACAAAGAAAGAAAACTACAGGCCAGTATCACTGATGAACATAGATGCAGAAATCCTCAACAAAATACTAGCATACAGATTCCAACAGCACATTAAAAGGATCATACACCATGATCAAGTGGGGTTTATCCCAGGAATGCAAGGATTCTTCAATATGTGCAAATCAATCGATGTGATAAACCATATTAACAAATTGAAGGAGAAAAACCAGACGATCATCTCAGTAGATGCAGAAAAAGCTTTTGACAAAATTCAACACCGATTTATGATAAAAACCCTCCAGAAAGTAGGCATAGAGGGAACTTACCTCAACATAATAAAGGCCATATATGACAAACCCACAGCCAACATCGTTCTCAATGGTGAAAAACTGAAACCATTTCCACTAAGATCAGGAACAAGACAGGGTTGTCCACTCTCACCACTAGTATTCAATGTAGTTTTGGAGGTTTTAGCCACAGCAATCAGAGAAGAAAAAGAAATAAAAGGAATCCAAATCGGAAAAGAAGAAGTAAAGCTGTCACTGTTTGCAGATGACGTGATGCTGCACATAGAGGATCCTAAAGATGCTACCATAAAACTTCTAGAGCTAATCAACAAATTTGGTAAAGTAGCAGGATACAAAATTAATGCACATCTTCTTTACCCATTCATCTGTTAATGTGGCACATATATACAATGGAATATTACTCAACCATAAAAAGAAACGAAATTGAGTTATTTGTATTGAGGTGGATGGACCTAGAGTCTGTCCTACAGAGTGAAGTAAGTCAGAAAGAGAAAAACAAATACTGTATGTTAACACATATATATGGAATCTTAAAAAAAAAAAAAATGGTTCTGAAGAACCTAGGGGCAGGAAAGGAATAAAGATGCAGACATAGACTGCGTCTTTGTGAGAGAGTGGCATGGACATATATACACTACCAAATGTAAAATAGATAACCAGTGGGAAGCAGGCGAATAGCACAGGGAGATCAGCTCGGTGATTTGTGACCACCTAGAGGGGTGTGGGATAGGGAGGGTGGGAGGGAGATGCAAGAGGGAGGAGATACGGGGATATATGTATATGTATAGCTGATTCACTTTGTTATAAAGCAGGAACTAACAAACCATTATAAAGCAATTATACTCCAATAAAGATGTTAAAAAAAAAAAAAAAAGGTTGTGGAAACAAATGCATGTGTATTAGGCCTTACAACTTGCCAGACTCTGGCTCTGCCGAACCATCAGAGGGAGTGAATTCCGCAGGCAATGGGCTTCTTCTGTGAAAACTACCCGCCTGCCAGCAACACACATTCTTGGCCATAATGAAAAACCTGGAAGGGACCACATGTTTTCCTATACATTAGCTGCTGAACAACTACTGCCTCATGTACCAAGACCTCCTTCTGGAATATCACCTGAAATATGCTCCTGGTATGAAGTCCATGAGAAAGAGGAGAAGCTCGTAAATCTCCATTTGGGGGTCTCATATTGGAAAATCAAGCAGACAGTGGTGTTTGTTCACTGCCATGTCTGAAAGGTATTCAGATTTCTAGTCTTCTTTTTCTTCCCCTTAGTAATATGCAAGTCTAACCAATTACCATACCATACCTTTTCACACTGTCATCTGAAAATCTGAGTAAAAAGTTTGCTGTCCAACCAATATTTTCTCCTCCTACTGTGGAGATGTCCTTTGTTGATTCTGTCTCCTGGGCCTGGCCCCTAGTTTGTGTTCAGTAAATAAAGTTGAGTGAAAAAACACACTGTCATTAAGTGGGTGTTCCTTGTAACTAATGAGGAAACCACAGCTTAAACTGGTTAAGTAACAGACCCAAGGTCATGCAGCTTTGAGGTGGCGTAGATCAGATTTTTAACCCAGGCAATGTGATTCCACAGCGCATCTTCTTAAGCAGTACAGGCTATACTCCTTACAAAAGCCCTTGATTTTCTCCGAATCAAACCAATTGAGTTCCTTTTATCCAAGGGTGAATCTAGATTCACCTGAGGCTTATACAATTTGGGAGATCCTCTTTGAGAAAAAAAATACAAAACTCAGAATACAGAGTTAACAACAGGACCTTGGAAGAGGCCCATGCAAGCGGCCCATCACTTGCATGGGCCCTGAAGTTTAAACTGGATTCGTTTCAGGTAAACCCACCTCTTCTCTTTTCACACTGCTTTTGGTCCCCAACCTCAGGGCAGCACTTCCTTAGAAAAAACCATTCTGAGGCAGTGCGATAACCCAGTGGTCCATTTAAACACACATTTTGACCTAAGTTTTGGTGCATCTTCTTGTAGCAATTTACCCCTAATTTCTGTGTGGCAAGAATGGTTGCAAGAGAGATTTTCCTCCAAGAACCCAGAAAAATTCCTGTTGTGAGGCATTTGGAATACAAGGACATGTTTATTAACCTCAAGTGTCTTACAATCTGTAAGGGCAGAGAGACGTGTTAACAGTCAAAATCCAGTGAGATAAATGCTATGAGTATATAAAATGCTAAAGAAGTCCCATCTGTCTTTAGAGATTGGACTGTTATTCTGCTGCCTCCATGGAGCCTTCCCCTATTTCTCCATCCCTCACTGATCTCTGAAGTGATGAGACACTTTAGATATATAGTAAGGTAACATATACCAAGTGGTGTGGCTGGGCCTGGTCTTCCCCACTAGACTGTAAGCTCCTTGGAGGCAGGTGGTTTGCCTTTTGCCATCGGCTCTAAGGGGTGGGTGCTGAATAACTAACTGTGTGACTGAGTGATGGATGGATGGATATTAATGGGGCATAGCAATCTTTCTGGACAATGTAATCTAAAAGCCAGACAACAGAAGGTATCCCTGAGCATGAAAGCTGAGGTCAACCTTTTTGTTTGTTTGTTTGTTTATTGTGTTCTCAAGAGTTAAGGACATTTGTATTTTATCCCAAAAGGGGATTCATAAAATTAATTTATTCTAGATGTTTTCTAGTTAAGCTGAAATTCACATATATAAAATTAAACACTTTAAAGTGAACAGTTTTAAAATTTAGTACCACCTTTATCTCATTCCAAAACATTTTCATAGCCCCAAACAGAAACCCACACGCATTAAGCAGTTACTGCCCATTTCCCTACCTCCACCTCCCAGGCCCTGGCAACCACCTATCTGCCTTCTGTCTCTATGAGTTTACCTATTCCGGATATTTCATATAAATTGAATCAGAGAATATGTGACCTTTTGTGTCTGGTTTCTTTCACTTAGCGTAGTGTTTTCAAGGTTCATCCACGTTATAGCGTATATCAGTACCTCATTCCTTCTGTGGCTGAATAATATTCCACTGTATGTATATATCACAATTTATGTATCTGTTCATCCACTGTTGAACATTTATGTCATTTATATCTTTTAGCTATTATGAATAATGCTGCTATGAACATGCATGTCCATGTATTTGTTCAAGTCCCTGTTTTTAATTATTTTGTGTATGTATCTAGGAGTAGAATTGCTGGATCTTATAGTAATTCTGTGTTTAACTTTTTTGAGGAAATACCAAATTGTCTTCCACAGTGGTTGCACCAGTTTACATTCCCACCAGCAATGTATGAGTGTTTCAGTTTCTCCACATCTTCACCAATGCTTATTTTATTTTTTAAAATTATAGTCATCCTAGTGGAACTGGGGTAGATGTTTATGTCCAAATGATTATTCCCATTGTTTTAAATGTATTCAGTAGTCCTGAGTGTCAATTCACATTCACTTCCAATTTTCAATTTGAGTCTCAGAATATGAGTTATCTGGTTGTTTTAAGACACTTGCTAAGAATCATACAAATCACAACAAAATCGATAAACAACAAGGTTCTAATGTGTAGCGCAGGGAACTATACTCAATATCCTGTGATAAACCATAATGGAAAAGAATATAAAAAAAGGATGTATATATGTGTATAACTGAGTCACTCTGCTATACAGCAGAGATTGGCACAATGTTGTAAATCAACTATACTTCAATTAAAAATAAAATAACATAAAAACAATATCATATGTAAACCAAGTATGTCAAGGGTGATGTGTCAGGAGATAAAGGTGAAGAAGGATGTTCAGCCAGTCAGTTTCCCTGAAAGAAAATTTTAATGACATTTTAAAACTTTATACAGCAAAAATGAAGTCTTATAGTCAAATTTTATTTTAGATATTTAATTTAGTCTTTATTTTTAGAATTACCTGAGAAGTGGGTTTCTGGAGATGAGTAAAAAAATAAGCACAACCACATCTTGGTTATCTGAAGTGTATTTTATCATCAACAAATATTGCTTCAAAGTTACTGACTAATGTTCTTAGTCAAATGTTTGGGTGCCTTACACCCCTTGGCTTACTCCTATTTTTACACATAGAACATAACATTTGAAAACCAATCATTTCCAGTTGCATTCTTTTTTCCAATCTTTTTTTGAAGAGTTACAAACCAAGAGATAATCTGAGAGCTGGACTATTAGAAAATCTGAATGACGATGAGGGTGTTCACTGTGGACATCTTTCTTGAATTTAAAATCACAGACTTGAGACTTCCCTGGTGGTGCAGTGGTTAAGAATCCACCCGCCAATGCAGGGGACACGGGTTTGAGCCCTGGTCCGGGAAGATCCCACGTGCCGCAGAGCGACTAAGCCCGTGCGTCACAACTACTGAGCCTGTGAGCCACAACTACTGAGCCTGTGAGCCACAACTACTGAGCCCATGCGCCACAATTACTGAAGCCCACACACCCTAGAGCCCATGCTCCGCAACAAGAGAAGCCTGTGCACCACACGAAGACCCAACGCAGCCATAAATAAATAAATAAATAAATTTTTTTAAAAAAATAAATGAAAATAAAATCGCAGACTCCTACAACCTTAGAGTTGTAAGAAAGCCTTGGTGTCAATGGTTTAAAACAGATACATTAATAGAACCTTCTCCCACCCCTTTTTATCCAAAGAAATACTAAGCAGAGCCCTTACGTTAAACAAAGAAAAAAATAAAAACCAAAACAATTCAACAGCAAACAGAAGCAGAACTGCTGTTGTTAGTCAGGTCTGGAGGCTGGCGCTCTGATGCTACTGAATGGCCCCACCATCCTAATTCTACACTGCCCTCCACCCCAGCCACTTCTGTGGACCCTCCTCAGATGCTGCAGAGCACAATTTGGAAACTCCTGATCTAGTTAATTGCCCTCTCTCCCCCATGGAAGAATCCAGCTGCTGCTTGAACTTTTAAGCGACCAGGAGCCAACTCCCTCACAAGGCATCTTTTCCGTTTGTGAACACATCAGAATATTAGAAAGGAATTGGATACATTGACACAGATGTTGTCCCTGTAACTTCAGTCTGTTAGCTACTGTCTTAGTCTTTGGAACTCTGAAAGTCTCTTTTCCACATCAGAGCATCAGGTTTGTAAAGTTAGTTGTAATGTCTTCTTTTTCTAGTCTAAGTATCCCACTTATTTCCACCTCTCCAGAAATGAGGTAGTTTCCAGGCCATTGCTGCCCTCATCATTCGTGCCTGGAATTGCTCCAGCTTGTCCTGGATGTACTATTCCAGGTATGGATTGGCCAGTAGTAGATACAGTGGTGAATACTGCTTTCCCCAATGCTCTCAAGCCTGGACCTCCACTAGTGAAACCTAAGGTGGCACTTTTTTGTCAGTGCAAGTTCACTACTGGCACAAATTAAGCTTGCCTTCCACAGAAAACAGATCTTCTCCATATGAACTGATGATTAAACAAACTGGAGTTTGTTTAAACCTCTAACAGGTTTTGTGTTGCAGTGAATTTATAGAATATTTAGAGAATAGTTACTTAAACACATAATATTTTAGGATTTAAATATTTTTTCTGGTTATTGACTACTGAAGATTATACACAATTTGGCCATCCTGTAGGACTAAAAGAAATTGAGGTATAATATAAGAAACCTGAGGCCCAAGACCCTGAATGATGAGTAAATATTTGCCAAGCCAATAATGGCAGTGTGACCATCAGTCCCATTTGTCTGGAATGGCTGCAATTTATGCAAGCTGCCCTAGCAACATAGTCAGTGAACTTTTTTTCCAGAAAAAAATAAATGTCTAGGTTTGGGCAACAACTTAAATGATTGCCTTAAGTAAGGACTCTTTTTGCTGAATTACTCTGGCTATTTCTTATGCTAACTCTGTTCTCCTTTGTATCTACTTGTGATAGTGTTGAAGAGCAGTCAGAGAACTGGGATTATATTTTCTTCATAGATTCTGGCATCAGAAAACAGTCCCAATCCAGGGCAGTTTGTCTTGAATGACATCCACTGCTGACACGTCTAACTAAGAAGACCCTCTATATAGAGCTCTCAATAGACAAAACATTTATAACCAATTAGATTATGGAAGGATTTTTAACAATACTTTTATGGTCCTAGAAGATGTTTGGAGTCAAGGTAAAGTCAAGTCTAAGTCAAGGTTTAAGAAGCCAGACCTGGATAACTCTAGTTCTTTCCTTTTGTGAAAATGAAAAAGTTGAATGCTCTGAAAATGGTGAGAAATTAGTTTAAAAGTAGGAAAATAGAATTCTGCCATCTTTCCTCACCTCTCTCCTATAAGCCAAAAAATATATAGGGTATTTTAGGAGGTGTTTTGAAGGATATTTTTAGGATTCATAAAAGATTACCCTGTGCATGTATGGGAAATGAGATGAAATTGTATTCTTGGTCATTCATAAGTGCTTATTTAGTGACACACACTTTGCTAACTGCTAGAACCTAGTTACTAGATGCTGTAAAAATATTTTGGTACATAATGTAAAATGGTGATCTAATCAAGTAGTTTGAAAAGATAGTGACAATAATAAATGTAAACTATTAATATTATTGTTTGGGGCATCTGTTAAGTTGTATGAGGCCTGAGTTCCTTCATGAGAACATGTGAACTCTCATCAATCACCTATCATTCCCAAAGGCAACAGATCGTAATGGCTATTTTTCCTTTAGGACAATGCCAAGCTTAATGAATTTAAGTCCTGCTAGTGGCAGTAAAAGTAAGTACTTTCAGGGGAAAGATAGAGAGGGTCTTTTTCTTTTTGGTAGGAGCATTAAAAATAGTCACCAAACAATTGACTTTGATATGTCAGTTTCCAAAGCATTTAAGATTTTCTATAATCACTTTTTAAATTCCTCATGATAAAAAGAGCTTACCTATAACTTAAGTCTATAATTAATATGGACTTCTCCCTGAGACTTCCAAGAAATCATTTTATATATATGTGTATGAGTACATATGCGAGTGAGTATGTGTGTCTGTGTGTATCTCTTTTGTTCCTCGTGGTAAAATTACAGAGTTTATTCAGAAAACTAGAAGGAATCTTATCAAGGTAATGTGACTAATTCTTTGACCACACGCAGATGTTGTATTTTCAAGATCATATCTTGTTTAGATACGTCGAAGCCTAAACCTTATAGACATACATTGGCTCATCCTTCTACACAAATAGCTCTGTACGTTACAGACACTTAGAGGCCTATATCTTTTAAACACAGAGGTTTATACCTGATAGACACACATGGGTCTACACTTTATGGACACATACTGGCTTATACCTTTTAGACCCTTAGAAACCTATACTGTATAGACACATATAGGCCTAAAAGCATATGGACTTATAGGGGCCTAAATGTACCTTAGACACATTATAGGACTTTACCCCCATATACACATATATAGGCCTATATAACCTATAGACACATATAAGCCTATAGCTTATAGACACACAGAGGCCTATACCTTGTAAAAAGTGACTAAAAATTCCTTAATGAATATTTTAAAGGCCTAAGCACACACAGTTAAGATGTCTTATAATCACAAAATCTTCAAAATTCAAGGATTATTACCCTGGGCTCTCTCTTCTCTGCAAACATTTGATGGACAAGGAAACGGAGACTCCAGGGAATCCGTACTAGACTCACAGATTTGATCCACAGGGACAAGACTCCAAGTATTCTGATTCAAGGCCATTATATATGCTCTTAGTGTATAACCATAACTACAGTAAGTCCCCTACATATGAACAAGTTCTGTTCCGAGAGTGCGTTCGTAAGTCCAATTTGTTTGTAAGTCCAACAAGGTTAGCCTAGGTACCCAGCTAACACAATCGGCTATATAGTACTGTACTGTAATAGGTTTATAATACTTTTCACACAAATAATACATTAAAAAAAACACAAAAAATAAAGAAAACATTTTAATCTTACAGTACAGTACCTTGAAAAGTACAGTAGTACCAGCTACATCACCACTGCTTTTACGTTTGCTTCCAGACATTTTGGGCTTGGAATAAAGATACTGTACCACTATACTCTATACAGTACTGTACAGTAAAATACACAAAAGCACAACCACTTGTAGAGGATGCACGCACGTGACAATGTACGCCAGACACGTGAACTAACTTACATGATTGGACGTGAGAACGCACGTTCACATCTTTGAAAGTTTGCAACTTGAAGGTTCATATGTAGGGGACTTACTGTATATATTATATATTAAGAGAGATTTTAAACCAGAAGTCTTCTTTAGATGTGCATTCTGTGTTTAAAGAACATCGATTCATGTTAACTGATCATGTTTACTTCACCAAATCAGACTCCAAATTTAGCACATCATTTTGATGCATTGTTGTTGTTTTTTTCTAAACCGCCTCTCATGCTATGTTCCTTTATAAGCAGATATCTACAGATCTACCACAGTATCCAAATGGGGTCTCAAGATATTCTATAGCATTCTGATATTTTTGCAGTTAACATGTTTCATTTAAAACATCACCAAGGCAGGTTGTTGTCAGCTTGTAATTTATTTAAATTGCTGTTGGCTTCATTTCCATTTTTGTAGTTGGTAGCTTAGCATTTCAGAGACAGAAAATGAATCTGAATTCAGAATATGCAATATATTTTGGGGGAAAATATGTGTTAAATCTTGTTAGGCCTGTAAGTAACAACTGATTTCAAAAATTAAAAATAAATAAAGATACCTAATGTTAAGCCAGATACCTTCTTTTCAAAATGAGAAGATGACCATTTTGAGAAAGGCTGTCATGGATATTGGAGGCTGCCCCAGCAAGCTGGTATAGGCTGGGCCTTGTATGGAGTATTGATTCAGATGTCATAAATAAATGAGCCTGAGACTGAGCTCAGATAGAAACTGTTTGGAAAGATGGGTAAGGAGTCAGGAAGAGATATGAGTGAGAGTCTCTTTACCTAATAGTACTTGTCAGAATTTCAAGGGTGAGAGGTTCTATCAATTGGAACAAGAACGGTGTGGGTGTGATAGGCTTTGGCACCTTATCAATTCTCTCCCTTCTAAGAGAGCATGTGTGTGACATCTGTGATTTATTTCCGATCTACCAGTCTTGTGAGCATGAGTTTTGAGTTAGCTGCCAAATTACTGTACTCGTCTCCATGCTAAAAGGCTGCTGTCACGTTTAAGACTGTCAGAAATTCAGATCGTTCCCGTGGGTGATCCCAGAAAACACGTAGAGTAGGGACTTACTTTTGCTTCTGGAGAGCAACGTGTGGAAGTTAAGCTGTTGCAAATCAATTTATATTATACCAAATTAGCCCCCCCCAATTTCTGCATATATGGCTAAAACGATATTATAGCCATATCAATGGAAATATAAAATATCAAAACAAATTGTCTCATAATTTCAACATCCTAACACAAATGCTACTTCCCCAGTCTCTGTCCATAGGCACCCTATAATATTAACTTTTACACTTAGAAAATTTTGTCTGATCCTCAGCAATTTATTCCCATAAGCGGATATACTCCCCCCCCCAAAGTGGGGAGGTGGGTATATTCCTGGTTGACTGTAAAAAAGGAGGGGCTCTAACACCTATGACACAATAGCAGGATGGACATGAATTTGATTGCAATAGCCCCTAAAGAGACACACCTCTCCCTTATCTCTGGTGTAGCCCTTGGAAGGTCTTCTCATTCACCAGCCAAGTGTGTACAGATTAGATTTTCTCATCTTCACATCCTTTCCGTCAAATGAGAGAAGAAGGTGATATAAGCACAGAGGGCATTAGTGATAGTTGATTTTTTTTTTTAATGCCACCTCCTCTTAGGCCTGTAGCAAGGAGAGATATCATTTAAAGTTGACACAGCAGTTCCTCTGGCTGTCTGAATCATGACCTTCCAACCTGGGAGCTGGCCTGAATCTATAGGATTTATCGAAAAGACCTTAACATTGCAAAAAGGCAGTGCTCACCAATCATTTGTTCACCATCTCCCTCTTTCTACTTTATTCTTGTTATTAGAAGAGTCATTCTTTTCAGCCGTTCAGTTGCCTCGGGAACTGTATAGTGACCCTAGTGATAATTCTCTGTAGCACGCACACACACACACACACACACACACACACACACACATATATACACATAATCTTTCTCTGATCATTTGGCCTAACCTGCCCCCAAAATGAAATTTACAAATGTCTTCTATTCTTTTTTTAAACTTTTTATTTTATATTGGAGTATAGTTGATTAACAATGCTGTGATAGTTTCAGGTGTACAGCAAAGTGATTCAGTTATACATATAGATGTATCTATTCTTTTTCAAACTCTTTTCCCATTTAGGTTGTTACGTAATATTGAGCAGAGTCCCCTGTGCTATACAGTAGGTCCTTTTGGTTATCCATTTTAAATATAGCAGTGTGTACATGTCAGTCCCAAACTCCCTAACGATCCCTTCCCGCAACCCTTCCTCCCTGGTAACCGTAAGATCATTCTCTAAGTCTGTGAGTCTGTTTCTGTTTTGTAAATAAGTTCAACACATGTCATTTATTCTTAAGGCTTCTGCAGTTTGTTTTCTTACCTACGAATTATAAACAAATCAGAAAACCATCAGGATGTGTTTTATATACTGAGACACTAACTTCCTGCCCATTTACAATATGGAGGGTATAGATGTATGCAAATGATCAAAAATATTGTAGGAATTGTTTTACAGGTGTTGGGAAGTGCTTACATTTTTTAGAAATCTAAAACTGAAAGACCCTTAGTTGTTCCATTGCCCAACTCCCTAATCTCACAAATAAGGAGGAGGAGATTCAGAAAACTTAAGTTCATGAGCCCAGAACCTGAGATACCATTAGTCTAGCATGGACTTTGGAGTCAAAAGGCCTGGTGTGAATCACTGATTTGCCTCTTACTTAATCCCTGGGAGTCCGTGAGCAGTTTACTCAGCACCTCTCTGTACCTTGGTTCTCTCAGCCATAACATGGAGAGAAGATACCTGTGTCTCAGGTTATTGTGAGGATTAAATGAGATCATGTTAGCAAAATGCTTAGCACTATTCCTAGCACATTGTAGTTAATGGGAACTACCCTTTAATTAATGGGAACGATGCTTCCGGTTGGAGCTGGAGGTGGTAACGGTAACAGAATTAGCGTTCTTAAGCCTCATAGAGAGCTTGGTCCTCTAAGACTTCATCTCTTTTCTTGCCACACACCCCTAGATCTGAGGGAAAAGGGGGTCTGTTTTTAAGAAGCATCATCTTGAAGAAATACTTTTTCCTTTAGCATTTGGACTTTCATTCTTATGTCTAGATATGAGGAAAGTGTGTTGTGCATTTAGACAATCCCGCTGGAAAGTGTTGCCAGAAATAAACAAGCTGTCAGGAACAAGTGATTCATTTCTCATCTACTCAGATGACATCTGGTTTAAGTGTGATGAATACATGCTTGTTTAAATCATATGGTGACGGTAATGCTATCTGACAGAAATGTTTGCAAATATTTTGGGAATCCCCTAAGTGCTTGCTACCAAAAGAGTGAGCTTATTTAAAAAAGGAAAAAGCATAAACTTCAGTCTATCAACTCGACGCTTGCCTCAGTCTCCTAAAGCTATGAGATTTGCAGCTACGCCTGCCACACTGTTTGAAGATTAAGAAGTGGCTATTTTGAAATTAAATGTGGATGCCACTAGCGACGTGCTGGTGTGTAACAAATGCTCAGTCGTCATTAGGACATTAGGAAACAGCCTTTGAATAAAAGAAATGTCAAGAGCACCTACATGTTTGAATAGACTTCGGTACATTTAATGGTTTGGTTATTGTTTTCATTACCTTTGCAACTATTCATTTAATAGTGTTTAGTGGGTTGTATTATGCCAAACACAGCAGAGTCTGAAAGGAAATGGAGACATGTGCCTGCCAGGGGACCGCACATGGCCACTAAGGAGATAATCAGTGTTAACATAATGCTTGATTAATCAGATTCATAATGGAAGGATGTGGCATGTCCTGCAAAGTATTTATGTCCTGAGAATTACCAGTCATTCTGGATTGTTCTTGCCAAGTCGATTCCTTGCCATCTTGAATAACCTGAGAATTAGCAATATTTAACTGAAATATATTGATAGTCATTTATATGTAGGGAGTTTAAATTATATATAGAAATTCTAAATTACCTGAATACTGAAAGTTGAAGGCTTATGCACAATGAATAACAATTGCTCAGTGAGTTAGGAATGAACATTTACGTGGAGAAAATCATATGAAACGTGTTAAAGCATAAAGAAAGCATGCTTGATATATAGTCCATTTAATAATATATTTATGCTCAGAAGAAAAAACAAATTTCTCTTTTTATGCATGACATCAGTAGGTACTGTCTGTATAGCACATTACAGCTTTTACAGTACTTTCCATGAATTATATCATGTGTGATAATATCCTACTTTAATCTAGGTAATTAATTATATTTTTCAACAATATAATCAACATTTAGAATACACAGTTGTTTTCCTGAAACATCAATAAACAAATCTAATTTTATGATCTATTTGTATAAAATAGGCACCACATATTTCAAAATAATTGATTTTTATATACGAAGTCTATTATCTCTATCATTCTATTTTCTTCAAGTTACTTGTTTCTAATTTACGATCAGAAAGATGAGGTTTATCAACAGCACTGCAGTAGGCATTTTATGGTGTGACCCAAAATATGCCAATTTGTATTTAACATAAATTACAATTTTTTTCCGGCATGTCCTGCAGCATTAATGGTAGTAGGGTAAATGTAAAGTGAGGAGAAATCATCTCTGCTCTGATGAGAATGAGCTTCAGTTAATGGTAAGAGGTCTGGTGATCTAGATTTGAACAGTCTTTGAATATCATGACCAAACTAGATTTTATAAAAATATTAAATGCAGAAGAGTATGTATGAACACATATGTGTGTGTGAAAATATGTTTATATTCATATATGTGTGTCTGTGCAGAGAAAGAAGAGTGAAAGGGTCCACAAAACTATGAGTATTTAACTTAAGAGAAAGGTAAAGAGAAAATGGGTGAATGAAAGGGGTCTTTTTTTAGTCCATATATTATTATTTCAATATAATAATATGGTATTATTTCATTTGTTTGCAATGAGAATATATTCATTTGTAACTTATGTAAAAATAAATAAGCCTAAAATGTATGATGATACCAAGAGTAAAAAGTGGACCAATCTGGTCAGATCTTTATTGTGTGTTGTGTTTTAAAGGAACTTCCTGGTTTCCCTCACGCAGGGATGGTACTGAGAATCTCAGGAGGGTGAATCTCCCTCTTTGGCCTTTCTTATCTCACTTGATATATATCTGTCCAGTGGTTAACTATTGAATAATGGGCTTTTGGGGTAGGAGAGGGGCTCTAATTTGTAGTATTTGTTGATCTTCATGATGTACATACTCTCCTGGTGGCCAATTTTAAGTTACCAATCTGATGTTAAACGGTTCAAAAAATCCCTGGAAATTATTGATTGACTTTTATCCCAGTGGCTCAAATTGTGGCATCTAAAGGTTTGATTCGCCACCATAGGGATGGTCCTTTGGATTGGGTATCAGATTTCCCTGAAAACCTGTGCTGTGAGAAGGGGGAGGCTAATGACGAGAGGGGGAGGGAGCCTCAGTTAATAATTCTCCAGCCAACCCGAGAGTGGAACTGAAGCCCCAGGGCTGAGTCTTGCTGAGCCTACTACCAGATCCAGGTGGCAGCTACCACTCTTCCCACAGTAGCAATGGGCCTGCTCCCAACCCAGCACTGCCAACATAAGAGCAGATTTAGTGGGCCTCTTCAAGTTCTTCATTTAGCAAATGGAAATCATAATTCATAGGATGCCTAAGAACGACAAATCACTTAGAAACTGGAAATGCTCTTTAAATATTTGCACCTAATCTGTTTCCTTCAACACATCAACACTGTCCAACTTTAAAGGCTGTCCAACTTTTTCCACATGGCACGTTGTTGTATGATTCCTACAGATTTGCACTCTCATTCTGCTCTGCATCAGAACAACAGGTCAGTGTTAGAGACAGAGAAGGCAGTCCTTTGTACATGGAGGAGGCTTCCCTTTTAAGACACAGTTTACAATAACGGGCTACCTAGCCTAATCGTGTGCTTTGGGCTGGCCTGGTCAAGGACAACTACATTGATGAAGGGGTTTGATTTAAATTAAGATGAGACCTCTTTCAAGTGACTGCCTGGAAATCAGCAGAGAGGGGCCCGGGGTGGTGCTAGCCTTCCTGCTCAAAGAGCAGAAGCTGCAAAGAAAGAACAGTGTTTGCGGCTATGTCCCCAACCTAAGAATATCTTCAGCCGTAGATGAGAAGGGGGTGCTCGCTCCTTTGTGAGGCAAACTCGTCCCAAATGGGAGCTGTAGGTACCAGTTTTGTCTACAATCAGGGAAGCGGCTGATTGATTTTTCCAAATTAGACATCTTGATATCGGCAGGGGTGTTTAGGTGATGCAGACCAGGGAAAGTTCATTAACATAGTCAGCTCAGGATGGTTTAGATTCTCCAGGAGACCAGCTTTGCCCAGTATCCTACAGTGATCTTGGAAGGAGTCCTGGGGCTCTGTCCGCCGTCTTTACAGCTATCTGGGGAAGCACACGTAAGAAAGAAGTGTTTGATTTGGGGATTATAGGGCTAAGAGAGGTAGCCTGAAGAATGTCTTCATCTCAGTTTGCTTTTGTTGCTTGCTGAGCCTGCGGGCTCCATGGGAAGATTAGACCATTCTTGTTTGTTTGGAGTAAGCATTCAGAAAACCCAAGACCCTCGGCCTCCTGCAGCCACCAGGCTGGCTAGGGGATGCCTGGTGCTCTGCCCTGAACTAAATAAAGGTCTTAGTTAAAATTTCCTTTTTTCTCCCCTTCTGATCTACCCTGAACTAAGCTTATGGTAGGTTTATTACATAGTTGTATTTATTTTATTCTTTGGTCTGTGATTTTTTTTTCTTTTTTATCTGTGATCTCTACTTTTTTAAGCAGTGATATATAGAAAGCATGCTGGCCGGTCCGAATACCACCCCAGGTACTGCTCAGAAGGGATCACCGAACTTCAGCGGCCGTTAGATCAAAGCATAAACCAAAACAGAAAGACTGGCTGGTGGTGAAACACTGGCCTTTCTCTGTGCTGGCTCCAATCACACATGGATTGTCCTTCCTGCCTGGGAGAATCATTTCCAAAGTCAAGTGCCTTTCACTAAAGAAATGTCAGCATTATGATCAAAAGCTCCTGGCACCTTTCTGAGAATTCAATTGCAAGGGCTAGGGGGCTTCCCCCTGGGTGTTGCCTGAATAAGGCAAATAGCGTGTTGGTTGGAGTGAATTTTTCAGTTGTTTATTTTTATGTTGTTTGAAGGTGGCTGTGGTTTTCTTATTCTATGAACTCTTCTGCTGAATAAAGGTCTGTGTGGACCTCTAATTCTCATTTCTGCATAACGCCCTGTAGTATTCAAATGGTATAGCTGAGGTTGCTATTTTATGTCCTACCTACGTGATGCTGTGGGAAGGAAAGTTTCCGATTTCTTGTTTGGTGTGTGACATTAAGAATTCCAGTGAACCAAGGTTGGCGGGCGGCACCTTGTGAATTGCACTAGCAATAAAATAAAGAATTGGTCACCAACTGCCTGTCACCATATATACAATCTATAAGCTATGTGAACTCCTGAATAGGCAATCTTTCTACCATGTGAATTATGGACAAGATAGAGGATTAGTAATGGCTACGATTACAGAGCCTCTGCTGTACCAGGTAACGTGATAGATGTTTTATATATGCATTTTTGAACCTCCTAAAGTAGCTTAAAAGCTAAGTAATATTTCTACATTTTACAATGTGAATAAAATCATTTCTCCAGGATCAAACACCTACTAAGCGGCAAAGCTGCAATTTGAACCTGGATCTCCCTGACCCCAGAACTCCCTCTCTCCGTGATTCAGTGCAGCTTTAATAGAAAATGAGCGAGTGGTAAACGGAGGCCTACCATGAATACGCAGAAACACTACTTTGCAGAGGGGATTTCAAATAGCACGCTCAGTCTACCTATATAACTGCTGGCTTATTTAGAGTTAAATCCTTTTAATGGAATAAGATGCTCAAGGGAGATAGGATTAACATACAGGATGCTTATCGTTCATTCCCCACATTTTAAACAGAAGTAAGAGATATTTTGATAAACAAATTGAACAGTAGAGGAATTTCACTATTGCTTCCAGAAATACCTTTCAAAAATAGTGAGAAAAAGTTTAATGTTATCACAAAATTTCCTCATCAAGCATTGAAAGTCATTTTTCTTTCACAGGACCCTTTGACAGTTAACTTCTTTCTGTTTCTTTGTGGGTGGTTGATTGAAATTATTTCCCCTAAATATAGAAAGTATTTATGGCTATAGCAGGGGTTTTTTTAATGATGGCAAGAATGTACATTCAAGTTTAGCAATCAGTGCTACTGACAAAGGAGGATCTGAGTTAAGGACAAAATGATTCTTCAGTGCCATTAGAATACGGTATTCTTCCCTTTTTCTAGTTGTTCTTTATTTTATTTTTAAATTTGGTCCTTGCAATTAAAAAAAAAAATGGTCTTGCAGTACATAAAGATTTCATGCTTTAAGTGGCTTGGCTACCTGAAGTAGTCCAATAAAAGAACTTCTAGGGAATTTTTAAAAATAAAGAAAGTGGTGGAGTTAAGAAAGGAACATTTGAATGCCACTCATTCATGTACACACACGCACACTTCACAGTACTCACACCCAGCACACAAATATATTTACACAGGCACATAGGCACACACACACTCACTCATACCCACCACACACATGCACACACATGAGCCAGTTAAAGTAAATGTGCAGGTAACATAATCAGAGCTGACATTTATTGAGTGAGTAAGGTGTGCCTTCCACAGTGCTAAGCACTTCAGCCCCTGAAGGCATTATCCTGTTTCTTTCTCATGGGGGAGGTGCTGTGATTGCCATCATTTTGCAGATGAGGAACTGAGCTCAGAGAAATACTGTACAAAGGAAAGAAGAAATGCATGCTTCTCGGAACTGCACTAAAACTATGCATATAATCTGAAAACTTAAAATCTCTTGCTCTGGCAGTTTTTCCTTCTACGGTACAACCGTGCAGAACTCTACTCAGCAAATTGTGATGCAAATCAGTATGCTGAGAATCAGCTTCCGGGACTGGGTGCCCTGACTTAATTTAGGTCTTGGCAGCAACTTCCTGGATGCTGCCATTGCCTCCTAAAAAGCGGACCCGCCTCTGTGTGTCTCCATCCCCCGTCCATTCACTGCACTGCCGTGAGAACCCTTCCCAAAACACAGACCGAATCACATCGCTGTCCTGCTTGAAAAGATCCTGCAATGAGGAGGTAGAGCCTCAAATCCTGACCTTGACTTTAAAGGCCTTTCACACACCTCATATACAGAATTCCAACTCTGGATTCCAACTCTTTTCTGTCTCCATTCCCATCCCTTATCTGTATCTGGAAATTTTGTCTTTCATTCAAGACCTGGTTCACAGGTCATCCTCTTTGCGGTGCCCTGCTCAGCTCGCTGCCAATGCACTATTCCGGCATTTAGTGTCACGCCATGATGGTTTATTTACATCGAGGCTCATTAGACTTTCAGCTACTTGAGGGCAAAGACTGCAACTTACCCTTGTTTCCCAAGCAATTAGCACAGAGACTGGTGTGGATTAAACCCTCAAAGTACATATTTTTTTAAAATTTATTTATTTATTTATTTTTGTCTGTGTTGGGTCTTCGTTTCTGTGCGAGGGCTTTCTCTATTTGCGGCAAGCCACTAGGGCCACTCTTCATCGCGGTGCGCGGGCCTCTCACCATCGCGGCCTCTCCTGTTGCGGAGCACAGGCTCTAGACGCGCAGGCTCAGTAGTTGTGGCTCACGGGCCCAGCTGCTCCGCGGCATGTGGGATCTTCCCAGACCAGGGCTCGAACCCGTGTCCCCTGCATTGGCAGGCAGATTCTCAACCACTGCGCCACCAGGGAAGCCCCAAAGTACATTTTTTTAAAAAGGATTGAGTGAATGGATGAATGTCTTCACCCTGTTGTGGTCTCATTTCTATCCAGCACTTTTTCTTGCACTTTTATGTCGCATTGGGTTGGCCAGAAAGTTCATTTTTCCCTAACATCGTATGGAAAAACCTGAACGAACTTTTTGGCCTACCCAGTATTTGGCAGGAGGTGCACTTTACTTCAAGGTCCTTTTCAGGGTCTGTGCATTGGCCGGGTAGTTCTTTTAAAACATCTTGTATTTGTTCTTGCTATTTCCCCTCTCAAACTGTTCTTTGTTTCTCCGCTCACCTCTGAACAAAGCTATTTACAAGGCAGTGTTCCTGGTAGTTTGGAACATGAGCCTGGTGTCAAGGGCTCAAGATCTGGGGCCACCACGCTCTGGGCAAGTGGCTGTGACGACTTCTCCACTTGTCAAGGTGATATGGAATCTTGCCCAAGTCCTGCAGAGGAAGAAGCTTCGTTTGCCTTATTCATCTAGGTCATTAAGGGAGACCTCAGAGAGCTCAGTGCCAGCTCCTACTATGTCCTCCTTGGTTGCTATTGAAATATTAACCATATTCTCGAATAGTTTCTTCCATCAACTGTGTCACTCTTAGCTGTGAATGTGCCGGATGATATTTTTTATAAATTTATTTATTTATTTATCTATTTATTTATTTTTGGCTGTGTTGGGTCTTCGTTGCTGAGTGCGGGCTTTCTCTAGTTGCAGAGAGAGGGGGCTACTCTTTGTTGCGGTGTGTGGGCTTCTCATGGCGGTGGCTTCTCTTGTTGCGGAGCATGGGCTCTAGGCACGTGGGCTCAGTAGTTGTGGCTCGTGGTCTCTGGAACGCAAGCTCAGTAGTTGTGGCACACGGGCTTAGCTGCTTCACGGCATGTGGGATCTTCTCGGCTCGAACCCGTGTCCCCTGCATTGGCAGGCGGGTTCTTAACCACTGCGCCACCAGGGAAGCCCTGTCTGGATGATTTTTAATCTATGAGAAATTAACATCATGATGTACAGTAAGTCCCCTACATACGAACCTTCAAGTTGCGAACTTTCAAAGATTTGAACATATGTTTGCAGGTCCAATCATGTAAGTTAGTTCAAGTGTCTGGCATACACTGTCACGTGCATGCATCCTCTACAAGTGGTTGTGCTTTTGTGTACTTTACAGTACTGTATAGAGTACAGTAGTACAATAGCTTTATTTCAAGCCCAGCATGTCCGAAAGCAAGCGTAAAAGCAGCAGTATATAGCCGATTGTGTTAGTTGGGTACGTAGTCTAACTTTGTTGGACTTACAAACAAATTGGACTCACGAACGTGCTCTTAGAATGGAACTCGTTCGTATGTAGGGGACTTACTGTACATCATGAAAGGGGAAAACATGCCTTCTTCAATGCTTTTGGGAAGTAGTTAAGATATGTCCTAAATTATAAAGAAATTCTTGAGAAAGAAAATTCTTGACGATGTTATAATAATATATCTTATACTCCTCTCATAACTCTAAATTATAAAAATATGTTTAAAATGGCTTGTTTATCAAGCCAGAGATGAAAAGCAGGACTAGTGATTAGTAGACATTCAATTGATTTGACCCATTTTTCACACATGTGATGAGAAAACTGCTTAGGATGTGATTTATTTAAACAAAACCCACGGCTAACATTTAGAGGTGCTCAAATTATTGATTCTCCTTCTTCCACACTTCGTTTACAAAGTTAACTAGAAACTCTGAGTTTGGAGGACTCCAAATTTACATTCCTGAATAGCTGGTTATCAAGCAAAGACTCCAGAGAGCCTGCCTGGCCAAGAGGCTGAGCTGCATCCTGGGGTCCACGCTGCTCCTGCGTAACAGAAATTCACATTCACGTTGTGGCTTGCCAGCCCCTTGGATCACATTTGACATTTCTCTCTCTATTGGTAGCTGGATGAACAGAGAGATAGCGAGAAGTGGGGGGGAGATAAGAGAGTCAAGCTCATTACTAGGTTTGTCCCTTTTAATTCTGTGCTTGAAGATTACTTTTAATAGATTCATCAGAATTGAAAACGAATATCCTCACCTAAAGGTCATCATTATTATGTCACCAAATAGATCACATTTTTTGTAATGCCATAGGGAACAAATGTGTTGACTATATTCTGCCACAAAGCATAGCTTCTAACCATGTTTGTGATTATGGGTGATAGAATTACATGGACAATTGAGAAAAACAGTGCATCAGAAAAGGACCAGAATGCTGGCACTAGCACATGTTGCATTGTCTCATTGCCATTCATATGATACCTTGGTATTTTCAATGCTTTTACCATGTATATATCTAGGTATTTATCTTAATATTTAAGGAGTAGAGGCTACCGATTTACAATTCATAGTTCAGTCCTGGCTCTTTTTCCTAAGGCTTATGGGCAAAAAGAGGTAACAGTGTCCAAAGGACCAGCACTGGCTAATGGCCACTGCTTATCTTGCTAAAGATGGCAGTGGTGAGGGGAGTTATATTTTCTGGAATTGTTTTTCACATCTTGTTTCTTTGCCTCCAGAATTCTATGACTTTAAAAAATTTTATCAAGCCTTGAAAACTATTCTGTAGTTTAGCTTCCCCAAAAGGGAAGATATAAATGTTGACTAGAAAACATTTGTTTCACGCCAAATATTTGAGTCCATTTTTCAATTCAATTCTAATTCTGCAGTCGCCCTCCAAAAGCAAGGGCATCTGTTTTAGGTCCTCCTAGCATCTGTTATTGGTGGGGGGGGGGGGGGGGGGTGGTGGTGGTGGTGAAGAAGTGGATGAAAGCAGAATTGACATCTTGTCAGGTGTTCAATTACTCTTTTGTGTTTCTCTGAAAATATTTGTTTGTTTCTACCTTTGCCAAATCTACTTGTTGTTCCCTCAGAGTCATTAAGAAACAATGCATGTTGCTGTGCTGTGTGAAGCTTACCATGACTCTGAGGTTTATGGATCCCCAAATCCTGCAGAGATACAGGTCTTGTTGGTAGCATTTGAACAGAAGATTGAAAAACAGAATGACTTCATGGGAGTAGTTCTCTGTCAGGAGCAGCAAAAACCCTGGTGTTACCTTTAAGGGAAAGAACAGCACAAAATCTGAGTTTGAAATGTGATTTATGCCAGGGAAATCACAAACTGTGCATGGGATGTAACCCTTGAGACAAGATGGAAACACAAAGCTTCAGTCCTAAGCAAGGTTTCTAAAAAAGGAAAGAGTAAAATCTATTCCTGTACTTGCAGCTGCAGTTCCAAGTGAACTGACTGAAAATCTAAACAAAACCAATGTGAAATTCATCCGGAAGCCAAGGCTTTCTATCACCATGTCTGGCTCAAAAGTGAGTTGTTATAGCAACAGGAGAAAAGTAAATGAGCATTGCACGTTGTAAAATTACGCCTGCTTCTGTTCCAAACAGCACTGTCCATTCAGTCAAATGAGCGCAAGTCTTTTAAAGGAGAAGAATTCCATTTTAATTGTTAAGGCTGTCACCAAACCCACCTTTAAAGCCCAAAGTTCATTTCAATTAACCTTATTCCCCAAATCGATATAATAAATTCTCTGGCAGGATGAGACCGAGCAACGTCTTATCTGATGAAGATGACCTCGGGAAAATATGGTGCCATGGATTTCTGCGCTGGAGAATAGCCAAAGTGCTGAGTGGCCCTGAGCTCACGACAGGGTACACAGATCCTTTCACCTCTAAATCATTGTTTTTAATCCAGTATAGATTGGAAGCAGGCAAGAGACCTTGCTTTTTAACACTTGTTCGCTGACCTGTATTAAATTGGATGTGGATCTGGGTCCAGCTTCAAATAGATGTCTATACTGTGGACATTTTCTGAGCCCCACTGACTTCCAAGAAACTAGGCTGATTGAGATTGGAGAGGGTTTTTGTTTTTTCCACTCCTGTGGATAGCCCCCTTTACAACTGCAATGGAGTGTATTGTAGGGAGATTTCTTAGATCAGTGGTTGTGTCTTAGTCATCTTATAAAGAGCCTATCGCAAGGCTAACACATTTCTATTTAGTTAAGCATTTATAATTATCAATGTTGCAGATTATCGCATTTAAGTTAATTTGTAAATATGTAAAACAATGAGGGAGGGAGAACCAGCCCTTAGTCCCTAAGAGCGACCTTCCCTCAAAGCCTGAGGCAAATTTTAATTATTAGCTATAACGGATGTGTATAATTAGCCTGGGCTAATATTCCCTAATGCCTTTCTATTTAAAGACACAGACACACCATTAACATACCCAGACAAGTTTGCAGTTCTGAGAAATCATCTCCATTTTAGCATGAGAAGCAGTAAATGAATCAACAGACTGGCAATTTGGGACTGTAAGGGGCATTCAGACTCACCAGAGGGGTCCTGTTTCATAAGCAACAGGAGAGACTTTAGCCCCTCCTGACACCCCCCCCCAACCCCCATTTGTGAAAGTGAGAAGTGTTACACCTGCCCCTCCCACTTCCTGGGCCTCGCTGGCATCGGTAGAATTGGCCTGCTCCTCTGCCCTGCGCCGCCGGGTGTCCCGACATGGCTGATGGTCTGACTCATCCAGGAGGATTTAACAGAAAGAGAGGTGCTCTGGCCCCTGCTCTATGATTTTGATTAAGCCAGCCTGGGAGAGGGGCCAGGAACCTGAATTTTTAACAAGCTCCACCAGTTATTCTGATGAGCATCAAGGCTTGGGTACCAATGCCGAGTCACTAAATCTTGGGAGGAGCGGGGGGCCAGGAAGAGGGAATTGCATCCCTTCATCGATGAAGTCAGCCCCAGACACTGGCTGGGACTTCTGCAAAATATCCTGAAAGCGCTCCATCCAACCCCATGTGTTTCTCTTTCGCAGGCAATCCTCCCAAGATATCTAATACTTATACATTTTCATAAACTCTGGAGTAGTTTTATATAATTCAGTGATTTCTATAGAGGAAATAGACTAAAACCAAGTCTATATCCTGAACCACCAGACCCTTCATGATCTCCCCTGTCGGAAACTTCTTTTTTTTTTTTTTAAACATTTTTTATTTCTTTAATGTTGTATCTGTTTTATTTATTTATTTATTTTTGGCTGCATTGGGTTTTTCGTTGCTGTGCGTGGGCTTTTCTCTAGTTGTGGCGAGTGGAGGCTACTCTTTGTTGCGGTGCGCGGGCTTCTCATTGAGGTGGCCTCTCTTGTTGCGGAGCACGGGCTCTAGGCGCGTGGGCTTCAGTAGTTGTGGCACGTGGGCTCAGTAGTTGTGGCTCACGGGCTCTGGAGCACAGGTTCAGTAGTTGTGGCGCACGGGCTTAGTTGCTCCGCGGCATGTGGGATCTTCCTGGACCAGGGCTCGAACGCATGTCCCCTGCATTGGCAGGCGGATTCTTAACCACTGCGCCATCAGGGAAGCCTCGGAAACTTCTTATAACTTCTTCGGCTCCTCATTCTGCTTCAGTCAAACTCTTGACTGCTCAAAGTCTTTGTGTTGTTGTTTTGCTCTGACCTTTCCCCAGATCTTTGCTTGGCCGCCTGTGTCTCATCCCTCAGATCCCCCCAGCTCATAGATCACCTCCTTGAGTGGTCTTCTCGGAACACTCCATCTGGAGCGGGCTCCTGACGCGCTACCCACTTTCCTCTTCCCCCACGATGGACTTTGCATGACAAGACCACAGCCTCCCTGTTTCTCAGTCCTCATTATACTCTGCAAATACCTTATGTATTGTTTGTGTGTTGATTGTTCTTCTTCCTCCACTAAAGTAAATAAGTCCATATGGTCAGGAGCTTATGGTTGCGACCGTGGCTGATGAGTTGTAGCCACCACCTATATCTTACAGCCAATTAGGCCACTGGCTCAACGACTCTTGAGACTCTCTCTACCACACCACAGTGGAGAGAGATGTGGCCCGATCTTTCAGTTTCACTTTCGTGCTGGCAGAACAGATGTCATTGTTAATGAGTGTATACATTCTGAATGATAAATGAAAGTAACTATAAATTGAGAATTCCGAGTTTCATTTGCGTTCACAGGGCATTTAGTCCTTTTGTTTTTCTTCTTGTTATAGGAAGAAATTCATTTCGGATCATTTCCCATCTTAGAGTCCTGTGTCTTCAGCCCAGGGATGTTCTTATCCTACACTGTAGTTTTTATACTGACCCAGCAAATCGATTAACAAAAATAACCCTAAATGCACTTACAGTTAAAATAGGGGAGGAATGGAACAGATTGGCCACCTGTTATCTGAACGTGTTTGTTAGATAGTAGGTGCTTCTAACGCACAAACCCCAAGGCTCCCTTATTACACAATTTGGCATTAATATTCAAGTTATTTTAAATTCAGATTTTCTTCAAACATCCCTAGTAATCTCCCCTTTTTTTATTCTTCCAAAGTCTTGTTCCCCTTCCCAACACCCACCTCTGAGTCCAGATACATTTTTTTCCTTAAAAAAAATTTTTTTCTTTTGCAAGAGAACTGCAAAAGAGTTGACACTTGGCATGTGGTGATTCAAAAAATACACTGTCCCTTCTCACCACCCCTGATGTCTTTGTCTGACAAAATCCATATGCTGTGTGATCACCATGGCAACTAAGAGGGATTGTAATTGCAACCCTGGAAAGCTAATTTTTTTCACTCAAATTGTGGCATACATTTAACCTGTCTGAAGTTTCAACAAACCATCTCTTAATGACAAGTGTTTTGAAAGGTCTAATTTAGTGTGTTTGTTTGAAGGCCCATTTCTTCCTTTTTTAAACTTAATAAACTAGCTCTAAAAGGGGGAGCAGGAGAAGCTGCAATATCTTCTGACCTTACCTTACAAAATTATACCTGATCATTTTATAGCAAGAGATTCGAACTGTGTGACTCCCTCGGAAGGGTACACAGACCGGCATCCTCAGACCATGTAGTAAGAGTCAAACAAGGCTCTACCGAAATACAGCTCTGGAGACAAAGGGTTCTTAAGGTCTAAGTTCCAAACTCTTTTCTCCCAGCTGCCATTAAGGAAATGTTGCCTCCTCTGTGACCAATGACATGAGTATTCAGGCTTAGTAGCTATTAAATTGAAGTTTCTCGTTTAATGAACTTTAGCTTAGGTTAAATATTCCTGCCGTGCTTCTGGTTCCCAGTCACTTCTATAGTGGCAATTTTATTTTTCTGGATAGACGAAGTATTACTTTTGGAAAATCATATGGTCTCAGTCATCAGACTCCCCTGGGATATGTGAGGCATGAAGTGACTGATGAGGAAGCTTTAGAACCTAGTTCTGGCCCAGCCAAGAATTACAGGCATCACCAGCAAAGAGGCTGTGCTCTGGCCACCAGGAATTTCGTGATGTTGAAGAAAAAACACAGGAATGGAATTTGAAAGACTTGGATTCTAGTTCTGGCTCAAAAAGCTTCCAGTTGTGTGACCACAACTCAGTAACATAAAGTAGACAGCTTCACAGCATGAGCTGTGTGTACCCTCAAGTCCAGGCCTGCCCAGGTCTGCCTGAAGGATGTAGGGGTAATCTGACATAAGCCGATCTGCCTGAGGGACAAAAACCTTCCAGGGAAGACCTCAACCTACAAGAAGGGAAAATGAGGCAGCCCAGCAGGGTCCAAAGAGCAAAGGGTCAGCAAGGAGGGGAAGGGAAGCCTCAAACCCAGCACAGTGTATCGATTAGAGCACGTCCCCACTCCCACACATACAAATCCCTCCAACGCACCCTGGGTCCCCTGTCACAGCACACCGGACAGCAGAAACCGACCAAAAAAGCAAAACAAAGAAAAGAGCCTTTTTGCTAGAGTGACCGCACCCCCTGATTTGGCTGGGATCACCCGGCTTTACATGCCTGCTGTCCTGGCTAAACTTTCAGTCACTTCTCCTTTCACTGTCGAGTGTCCTGGTTTTTTTTTTGTTTTTAATTTTATTTATTTATTTATTTATTTATGGCCGTGTTGGGTCTTCGTTTCTGTGTGAGGGCTCTCTCTAGCTGTGGCAAGCGGGGGCCACTCTTCACTGCGTTGCGCGGGCCTCTCACTATCGCGGCCTCTCTTGTTGCGGAGCACAGGCTCCAGACGCGCAAGCTCAGTAGCTGTGGCTCACGGGCCCAGTTGCTCTGCGGCATGTGGGATCTTCCTAGACCAGGGCTCGAACCCGTGTCCCCTGCATTGGCAGGCAGACCCTCAACCACTGCGCCACCAGGGAAGCCCCAAGTGTCCTGGTTTTGATAATGAAGTATGTGGTCACGTGCTTTGTGGTGATGTTTCTGTAGGTTGAAGACGGCCAGGAGGTGGTGCCACTTTGCAGAGTGTGTAACCATATAGCACCTGGGGGTGAATTGAGGACCCCCTCCCCCATCCCCCTCCCCGCCCAGGTGGCCGGTGATCCCCGAAAGAGCGAGCTGAGTGAGAACTAGAGCAGTTACGGCTGGGAGCGCAGCGCAGGACTGTGGGGGTCCGGCGCCAGGAGTGTCACCACACTCGGCAGAATGGGAGCTGAGGAGAAAGGCCGTGGCCGGATGGGGGGAGGGCACTGAAAGGCCAGTGCCTGGGAGAACATGGACGGTGAACCCTGCAAGCCCCTAGATGTCATGCGGAACTGGGTGGAGGCAGAGAACCATGGTTCTGCTGTAGTAAGGTGGCAGGACTGTGGGCCACACCTGTCCTGGCTCAGGAGCCCTCACGCTTCTTCCATCAGGCCCCCGGGGGGACTGGAGAGGCACATACAATGTAGGATTAGTGTAGGAGCGATGGTGCGGGCTTCACATTGCTCTTGGTCTTTCAGACAGTGCTCCCAGGGGTGGTCCTTCACCTGGTCCAGCCACCAAGCTCATTCCAGGCAGGAATCCCTTCTTGGGTACCAACTCCTGAGGACCCCCTCTGGTCCTTCTTCCCTCCCAGTCTCCTGCCCACAAACCGGGGGATAGCTCAGGTTTGGAAGAAACTATCCCCTTTTCCTCCTTCCGGTTTCTTCTCATCTAGACATTCTACCTAAGCTCAGGAATCCCTTTTCCCTCTGGCCTTAGATTTCATTAAAGACTAGGAAAATGTGTAGACTAATTCTGGGCACGCTCCCTACCGCATGGCTCCCCATCACTAGAACACAGAGCCAACTTCCTGTTGGAAAGGAGAAAAGAGAGATAGGAAATTATAAAAGAAAAATAACTTACGTTGGTTTTCTATTGCTGCTGTAACCAATTACCATGTACTAAATGGCTTAGAACAATACAAATGTATCTCACAGATTTGTAGGTGAGGAGTCCTGGTGGGTCCAGCTGGTTCCTTTGCTCAAAGTCTCATGAAAACAAAATCAAGGTGTCTGCCGTTGTGGGCTCCTATCTGGAGGCCCTGGGCTTGGATGGGGGTGGGGAATCATGCTTTTAGGCTCATTTATGTTGTTGGCACAGATCAGTCCCATGTGGCTGCCCTTTCCTTCCTGGCTGTCAGCCCGATGTTCTTCTCAGCTTCTAGAGGTCACTGTGTTCCCTAGCTCATGGCCCCCTTCATCTTCGAAGCCAGCAATAGTGGGTCAAGTCCTGCGTACATTTTGGCTCTCTCTCACTTCCTCTTCTGTTACATCTTTCTTTGCTTGCAAATAGAGAAAGTCCTCTGCTTTCAAGGGCTCAGTTGATTAGACTAGGCTCGTCCAATAATCCACGATAATCTCCCTGTTTTAAGGCCCATAACCTTAATGATATCTGCAAAGTCCCTTTTGTCATGTAACATAACACAACATGGTGTGTCATCAGAGGGTGGAGGTCATGGCATCCAAAATTCTGACTATCCACAAATTTAATATCTCAAAACAGTAGCCAGTCACACTACTATTCTTGTAGCACCTTTTGAAGCCCAGTTAAAGGGAAAACCCTGAAGAAATAAGCAAGGAGATGTAAAATGAAAAGGTCCACATGCTGAGGTGGGGATCAGATGAGGATTGTGAAAGGTTTCAACAGAGAGACTGCTGTACCTTTGCAGGCAAAACTGGTGGTATAGATCCATTTCCCTACAGCCCTTGTCCAAAACTTGCATAATCCCTGCAGGAGAGGCCACAGCGGGCCCCAGGCAGTTCCAGGGGCTACTGAGAGCAGTGTGAGCCTTGCATAGGGCACCTTATATATCAGACCAAGCACACCAAGCTCTGTCCTCATTCCTGAAGGAACAGCCCAGTAAGAGAATGGAAGGACAGAGCCACAGGAATCAGAAGTCCACAGGACACCGGAGGGAAGGGGTGTCAGAATGGGAAGGAAGTTTATAAAAGTCTTTGACATCATTTTTTAGCAATGTATATGTTTAAATGGCCAGGATTAGAGTGACTCTAAGCAGCTGTGACATCCTAATTAACCTTGATGACTTTCTAGTACTGAAAGGCCACTTTCACCTTACTGTTGGCTGATGACCTTGGCCTGTGTTTTCAGAAATTACTAACTGGCAGGACAGGGTGCCCTCAGCTGCCGTGATGGCACTGAACCAAGTGAGTTTGAGACTCAGATAGCCAGAAAACTCAGCGCAATATCCACATTCTTTCACTTGAGTACATAAATTAGAAACTTGAAAGTGGAGGCCAATGTGTTCTCAGGACAGTTATTAAAATTACTTTTTCAGCATTCTCTCCAGCATTACCAAGTTGTTTTTGTTGGAAAGAAAGTAATTCATGTTTCAGATCTGCTGTCATTATAAAAGGAGTCACAGCTACAAGTCTAGACATTTATGATTATTTCACAAGAACTTGTCCTTATGAAATAATCATTGTTTTATGCCAGCTGTAGTTTATTGATCTGATATGTGCCTGAAATTGTTTAGATAAGGGAAATAGGGCTTTCTTCTCTTTCCAGCCTACAGAGGAAGATTGTCCTAGACTCCTGAAAATATAATAAGCACCTGATATTGGAAACACATTAGGGTTATAGTTTTTATTTATTAAAATCAGTTTAAAATATGCTCCAAATTCAAAGTTTATACTCGTCTCCCTCTTCTTTGTCAAGTAAAGAATTTTTCTACAATTGTCTCCAGTTGTTAGTAATTTTTGTTTCTGCAAAATAAGAAGGGAGAAGGAAAAGGAGGAAGAGGGGGAGAAGGGAGAGAAAGGGGATAGGGAAAGGGAAGGGAGAGGAGGGGAGGAGGAGAGAAGCAGAGGGAGAAGACATTCTTACAGTAACCTGGACTTTATTGATCTCCTATGAGCACGTAACTCGTAGGAGGGAACACAGGAGTTGAAACATTTATGACCATGACTGTGGGGTCACCAGCTAGTGAAGACAGGCCTAGAGGAAAAATTCTTATGTTCTCTAGCCTCAGCTTTTAATGATGCTTCCATGATTCATTGTCTTATAACCAAATAATTTTGGGGGATAGTTCATGGCAGATGTCTTTGGCTATATATCATTTTTATATGCTCTAGGAATTGCTTCTTTCTATCTATTTTACAGATGAAAATGTTAAATGTAGCTTTCAGGTGCTAATGTACTACATCTGTTAACATTGATAAGAAGGTATGTCCTCTGTGACTCAATATTAACCTTTAATATTTATTTTATTGCTTATGCAAGATAATTCAGTGAACTCCATTTCCTGTCAGTGTATGTCAATGGTATTTTTCATTGCTTTGCCTTCCTAAAACTATCTGTCTGTTGAAGGACATGGTAGTCAGCCCTACTGGGGTATGAATATAAAAAAGAGTCCTGTATGAGAAGCTGATTTATCTTCAATGCTTTCCCCAAACACCGGAATTTGCCAAAATTAGATTTGGGACATCCTTTTTGCCCTATGTGGGGTGTCTCTTCTTTTTGGTTAATTGCAGGAACAGAGACCTAAAATGTTACCTTTTCAGTGACTCCCAGTGTGTCTCTAGAGATTTGTTACGTATTGAATAAAAAGCCCTGCCCCAATCCAAGTCGTAAAGATAGTTCCTATGTCACCTTTTAAAAGTTCTGTAATTCTACGTTCCACTTTAAGTCTTTAGTCCACCTAAAATTGATTTGTGTTTATGGTGTGAGGTAAGGATCTAATTCCATTTTTTAAATGCCTAATTTTTTTATTGAAAAGGCTTGCTCTGCCCACTAATCTGTTGCACCAGCTCTGAAATAAGTCAGATCTTCCAGATGTGTGCTCCCCGCCACCCTATCTTAATATATTTCATAATAATCCCTGAGTTCTCATAAACTTAATTCCCTACTCTGTTTTCTCATTTTAAAAACTATATTAACTATTCTTGACCCTTTATTCCTGCATATACACGTTAGAATCTGCTTATTTTATTACACACACACACACACACACACACACACACACACAGAGGGAATCCCTGTTAGAGATTGGATTAGAATTTTGATTGAAATTGAATTAATAGATCAATTTGTTAAGAATTAGCCTCATAATGATTTTGAGTCATTCTGTCTCTGAACAGGATATATCTCTTGGTCGGGGGTAGGGGGGGTCTTTAAATTTTTTCAGTAAAATTTTAACATTTTCTACATAAAGTAGAAAAGCAGCTGGATTTATTTTGGGGAAATTTATATTTTTAATACTGTTATAAATAGTATCTTTTAAAATTAAATTCCTTGATGTATAGAAGATATGCAGTTGGTGTTTCTAGACTACTCTAAGGAACACAAATTATCCAGAAAATTCACTAAACTTTCTTAATAGAAGTTAATGTGGGCAATTTGTGATGTTCTTAACTTAAAGGGAATATGTTTATGTATCCTATTGAGTATAGTCTTTAATTTTTTTTTTTTTTGGTAGCTACACTTTTTTCCTCTATCCTTATTTTGTTAAGCATTTGAATGTTACCCAGTTTTTTAAATGAAATTATTGAAATTACTATGTTATTTTTCTTCTTTGAGCTGCTAATGTGATAAAATATAGTAATAGATTGTTTTACATTAAACTACCCTTGCACTCCTGAGATAAACACAACTTGGCCATCTTTTATATTCTTTGCTGGATTCAGTTTGCAAAATATATTTAAGATTTTTGCATCTATTTTGTATTAACTAGGCTAGAAAGTAAGCTGCTATAACAAAGACACCCAGCATAGAGTAGCATGCATAAGATAGACATTTACTTTTCTCACTGGTAATGGTCTAGAGTCAGTAAGTGGTTCATGGCTGGCAGGGCAGCTTTGTGTACTGAGTACTTGGCTTCCAAGTCCTATCACTTCTCAGCCAGTTAAAAGAGGGACAGAGAGTCCTGAACACAGTTCCTATTTTTTTTTTTTTTGTCCTTTTTTTAAAAAAGTACTATTTTTTTATTGCAGTATAGTTGATTTACAAAGTTATGTTAGTTTTAGGTGTACAGCAAAGTGATTCCGTTATACATATATATATAATCTATTCTTTTTCAGATTCTTTTCCATTATAGGTTATTACAAGATATTGAATACAGTTCCCTGTCCTATCAGTAGGTCCTTTTGCTTATCTATTTTATATATAGCAGTGTGTCTGTGTTAATCCCAAACTCCTAGTTTATCTCTCCAACTGCCTTTGGTACCTATAAGTTTGTTTTCTATGTCTGTGAGTCTATTTCTGCTGAACAGCGTTCTTAAAAAGATGACCAGAAAATTGCCCTCCTCAAACCCATTCACATCTCATTCACCCAAAGTTAATTCCATGACTATATACAGCTGCAAGGGAAGCAGAAAAATATTTTCTCTGGCTGGGTAGCCATGAGCCCAAGTTATATGGAGTTCCATGTGAATTTCTATTACTAAAAGAAACAAAAGTAGGTGGATAGTTAACATTTTCCAATACATATGGTCATGAGAAAGAATGAACTATAATTTTCTTTTTTGTACAGTCCTTGTCTCAGATTTTGACATCAAGACATCATGTTAGTTTCTCCCCCCACCACCCAAAAAAGTGAGTTTGGTAAATATTCTCTGGTTTCCTGCTCTTTGCTATAATTTGGGTAAATTCATAACTTAAAAAAAATTGGTAGAACTTATAGGTAATAAATACCACCTGGTGTTTTCTTCCAGAAATAATTTTATTTGTGATTCCAAATGTTCAATAGATATTGTGCTATTTAGTCTTTCTATTTATTCTTGAGGGGATTTTTGGTGTAGTTTTAAAAGTAATGTGTCTATTAGCATAAAGTTATTAAAAATAAACTCTTGCTATACTTCTAATCTTTTGCTGCATCTGAGTTTACTTCATCCCATCTTTTGGATTATAACTTATCTTTTCTCTTTCTCTTTTTTCTATTTGCTTCTAAAACAGTTTTGTAAATTTTATTTGCTGTTCAAGAATAACTTCTGTCTGTCTCAACCCTCTCTGTTGTGTGGTTTTTATTATACTCGTCTGTTCTCATTTTCTTCTTTCTGTTTTGTTTGCTTTTATTCTGATGCTCCTGTACTGACTTCTCAAGATGGATGCTTAGTGCATTCATTAAGTATTACTTTAGCTGCATCCATATGTTTTGATAATTCAGTATCATCATTATAATTTTGTCCTAAATATTTTCTGATTTTTACCATTTCTTCCTTAACCCTTGAGTTTTTTAGAAGCAAAATGCCTCTTGTGTAAGAAGAGGAAGTAAGAAAGTGTTCATATATCTGCTATTCATTTCAAAAAGAAACACAGGAAAGGTAAATGAACAATGTTCGATTTCAACAAAGTTTTTAACCTATTAGTCGTAGTGGGAATAAGAGAAGAAGAAATTTGGGAAGTAGTGACATTTCTCCAAATATACCTCTTTTTTTAAAAGTTTCACTTTTGGAAGCATGTTCATGTTCTACATATTCAAAAAAATAAAACTAAATCAACATCATTGGGAAGAGAGGAAAAACTAAAACTGAAAGCAAACTGAAACAAACGAACCTAATTTTAAATGAATTCCATAAGCACATTGAAAGAACATCAAAAAACTGTCAATTCAGGTAATTTAGGAACACAGTATTCGACTATATACTCTTCCTCCTGGGCAAGATTGTGGAACAAAAACTGCAAACATATCTGGAAATCTTTTTAGTTGAGTTTGTTTTTTGTAGTGGCATAGATAAAACAGTTCTGAAACCATTTAGTTGTGTGATAGGATCCAACAAGTGTGTGAATGTGTTCATGGGAGATAGGTCTGTCACTATAAAAGAAGGGACATGCAGATATGGAGTGAGACAGGGCAAGAGGGAACTACATGGGGATGGATTGGAATGGAGCCACCAGTGCAAATTCATGATTTCCACCATATGCATACATATGGGTAATGCATGTAATATGTGCGTGATCGTACACGTATGTGTGCACATAGGTGTATGTTTGCCTGGGTGTGTATGTATATGCAGATATTTCTAGCTCTAGTCACTGAAAAGAAGCAAAGACACTCCCATAGCTATGAGCACCCCTAGCACCCTGGTCTTAGGTTCTAATTCCATGCCTCACTAGAAGGAACCATGGCTCTGCTGAGAAATGGCTGACTCCAGGTTTTCTTTAACTGAAAGTATCTTTACTTGCCTTTGTTTTTGAAAGATGTTGTCACAAAACCTACCAATTTAGGTTGACATGTATCTTTCTCTCTGCACATTGAAGACATTCATTGTTGTTACTTTTCTGTTGTTAATTTTGAGAAGTAAATGCTCAATCAAATTGTTAATTTTTGTAGGTAATTTGATCCACCCCTCTTGTTTTTAACAAGTTATTTTTGTCTTTGGTGTTGTGCAATTTGCAACCATGTGTTAGGTTTGTTTATTTATACTATTCAATATAAAAAGTATAAAACAGTAATTATACTATAAGTAGTGTAAAACTGAGGCAATTCTTAGCCATTAATTTTCAAATGTTGCTTCTGCCCCATTTTCTCTTCTCCCAGTGGATTTGCAATAAGAAATATATTTGATCTTCTCACTCTGTTATCTATGCTACTTGACTTATCTTTCATACTTCCCATCTCTTTGTCTCTCTGTGTTTTGTTCTGGATAATTTTTCAGATCTAGATTCAAATTCACTAATTCTCTCTAAGCTATATATAAAAACTCTTAGCAACTGAGTTTTTAATTCCAAAAGCACTTTATATAATTTCTGGAAGTTCTATTTTAGTTATTTTTCAAATGTTTGGTCCTTTATTTGTCTCTCATTTTACTCATGTTTTCAAACTTGCTGGATTTTATATACATACTAAACATGATTATTTATATTCTGTGCTTGACACAATACCTGAAAACTTTGCAAGTCTAATTTGACCACCTGTCCTTTCTGAACACTATGCTCTTGGTGCTCTCCGTTTTGTGATTTTATTTGCTTTCAGTCTTACGAGGGAAAGGTAATTTCTGTTCCTCCCTTACACTGAGCATATAGGCCATTCAGATGCCTCCTTTTGTGGGATCTCTTATTAGTGACCTTGGGTGGACTCTGGCTTTCATTGTCTCTTGCCCAGTATGTTTCATAAGATCATGAAAGCCAATGCTCAAGTTCATTCTGATGGCAAATGCCCTCCAAGCCAAGCTTGTCTTCAGTGTGTGACATATCTCTTTAGGTTCCCAGTTTCACTGGGTTTTAGCCTTTCAGTCATTAACTACTTTTAGTATTTTATTTAGAAATTTTTAGTTGTTTTCAACAAGTGGGTCAATCAAGGTATTTGGTCCACTATAGTGCTGGAAACTTCTAGAAGTCCCCTGTACATATTATAAACAAGTTGATAAATTTCATATATTACTGCATTAAAAAAATACTTAAAATGAAAAGCTAGAAAATCACTGACTTAATCAAATATGCCCCTTGTCGCTGAAGGAGACATATAAAGAAACAATAGTAGCAATGCCAGGGCTATCACTCACTTCTGACCCTGCTCTAGTGCTTTCTGTGGCTGGGGTGCTGGCAGAGGGGAAGGCAGTGGGATTTAATGCCCCTGTAGAGTGGAGTTTGTACATAATCTTTGTTGGGCACATAAAGACACTTTATATTCTGTACAATCTTTACTACCTTGCAACACTCAGACCCAACTTTCATTCCAGGTGCATTCGTAAGACAAACCCTAAGTCTGAGAAATTCACCAAAAATTAGTGACACACACAGACACTTGGGTTCTACCAATTATAATATTTAGTTAGACTGCTTTTTTGTTAAATAATATCTCCAGAGCGTTAAGTAATAGAAATAATAATTAAATAATATAACTTGAAAATTTTCCATGCAATATTGTCTTTGCAAATGTGTGTTATCCATTGAATGGTTGTGCCGTAGTTTGACCAGTGTTTCATTTCTAGCACACTCATGTTGCTTCCAACTCTTTGCTCTTACAAACTGAGCCACCTTGAATGCCCCTGTAGTTCTTTACTTAATATGTTTAATCATCTGCATAGAATAAATTCCCAGAAGTTAAGTTGTGGGGTTCAGAGGGCATGCATATTGAAAAGGTCAATATATCCTGCCCCCACTGGCTTCTGGAGAAGTTGTGTCAATTTACCTTCCACCAGTGGCCCAAGGAACTTCAGGGATGGAGGTTGGCTTTTTAAAGGTGACATATTCTGGTTAATTTCTAGTAAAAAATTATTGCACCAGATTTTGTATCTGGCTCCTTCCCTAGTCTAAACTTGATAAAAGGTGTTCTACAGCACTCTCAGTATTATGCCTACTTAAAGATCTTACATAATATAGGCCTCCCTCCCCTTTCATTTATTTGCAAGAATTTAATATTGTAGTATTAATGCAGTTTCTTAAATTTCTCTAGATCCATCCACGTCTCTACACATGACGCAATTTTGTTCCTTTTTATGGCTGAGTAATATTCCATTGTGTATATGTACCATATCTTCTTTATCCATTCGTCTGTCAATGGGCATTTAGGTTGCTTCCATGACCTGGCTATTGTAAATAGTGCTGCAATGAACATTGGGGTGCATGTGTCTTTTTGAATTATGGTTTTCTCAGGGTATATGCCCAGGAGTGGGATTGCTGGATCATATGGTAATTCTATTTTTAGTTTTTTAAGGAACCTCCATACTGTTCTCCATAGTGGCTGTATCAATTTACATTCCCACCAACAGTGCAAGAGGGTTCTCTTTTCTCCACACCCTCTCCAGCATTTGTTGTCTGTAGATTTTCTGATGATGCCCATTCTAACTGGTGTGAGGTGATACCTCATGGTAGTTTTGATTTACATTTCTCTAATAATTAGTGATGTTGAGCAGCTTTTCATGTTCTTCTTGGCCATCTGTATGTCTTCTTTGGAGAAATGTCTATTTAGGTCTTCTGCCCATTTTTGGATTGGGTTGTTTGTTTCTTTAATATTGAGCTGCATGAGCTGTTTATATATTTTGGAGATTAATCCTTTGTCCGTTGCTTCATTTGCAAATATTTTCTCCCATTCTGAGGGTTGTCTTTTCATCTTGTTTATAGTTTCCTTTGCTGTGCAAAAGCTTTGAAGTTTAATTAGGTCCCATTTGTTTATTTTTGTTTTTATTTCCATTACTCTAGGAGGTGGGTCAAAAAAGATCTTGCTGTGATTTATGTCAAAGAGTGTTCTGACTGTGTTTTCCTCTAAGAGTTTTATAGTGTCCGGTCTTACATTTAGGTCTTTAATCCATTTTGAGTTTATTTTTGTGTATGGTGTTAGGGAGTGTTCTAATTTCATTCTTTTACATGTAGCTGTCCAGTTTTCCCAGCACCACTTATTGAAGAGGCTGTCTTCATTGTATATCCTTGCCTCCTTTGTCATAGATTAGTTGAACGTAGGTGCCTGGGTTTATCTCTGGGCTTTCTATCCTGTTCCATTGATCTATATTTCTGTTTTTGTGCCAGTACCACATTGTCTTGATTACTGTAGCTTTGTAGTATACTCTGAAGTCAGGGAGTCTGATTCCTCCAGCTCCATTTTTTTCCCTCAAGATTGCTTTGGCAATGCAGTTTCTTAAATTATTATTTTTTTTAATTTTTTTTTATTCAAACAGAAAGTCACAAAAAATTACAATCATCCTCATTAGTTCACCCAGTCTTAAATTATTGACACATTTTTGTTTTGACAAAACCCCAACCATCACATGGCGACTAGTAGCCTGTGGCATTTTTATAATGAATTAGAGCTAAATAGCATTACTGCAACAAATGAACAGATGTTTCCTATTGTTATCTCCTTGAGTTATTCTGCTTGTCCACAGACCCACTAGTGATGACTCATAGCGAGTCCCCTGTAACTAATGGGAATTAGTAAGGGATATGGCTTTTTTGACACTTATTCTGCTTGGATTTGGTCACATGAGAATCCAGCAATGTGATTTCTAGCAGATAACATTGAAAGACTGATCTTATAAAGTAAACAGGCGGTTGGCTTCCTGGCATAGTTTTAAATTTGTTTTCACTTAATAGGACAGAGGATTTTTGTTCATTAGATCTCTCGCTGTCCCTGGTTAAATCCTTCTGCCTTACTGTTCCTGCTTTTGACGTTACACTGTGCAGAATGGCATTTCTATATAAAAAGCTTTTGGTCAGGGGGCAACATACCAGCTAGTACATATTTGAAATGGCTATTTCTTTCTCACTATGAATGGAACGGTATTTTAAGCACATGTAACTCTTTCACAAGCTAACATCTGTCAGTTGCGCTGTGTACAACTTCATCAGCTGGGAATTGAAACCCATTCGTAACGCTCCTGTTTGCAAACTTCTGTCATCAAGGCTGTTCAGGTTGTAAGTTCTATTGCAAAGAGAAGCAAGAGCTTGAATGCCAAAGAGTGGCTCCAATTTAAGTTAACGCTTGAAAATTGCAAGGGAGCGGCAATTGCTTGAAAGCCCTTTTTCTGAGTGAAAGTTGGGAAATTGGGATGTGGGGCTGGGTTTGAATTATTACTGACCTTATCAAAACTTAACTTTTCTCAGACACTGATGGATTCTTCTGGTGGTTCAGATTGTTCATTTGGTTACAATGAAGGTCTTTCACAGAACTTTTATGTTGATTTTCTTTGTGGATTTGAGCCTAATGGTATGAAGAATATTGAGTCTATACAGGGTCAATCCCATAAAAACTGAGTCAGAGAAAGGAGGCAGATAATTACTCTTAATTTAGTATGAAATTGCGCACAGAATCCTAAATATAAATGTGACCTGTGAAAATGTAGCAAAGAGAGAATTTATACACTGGGAACAAGATTTTAGACAAAATGCTTCTGCATATTTATTTAGGTCCTCTTACTGTGTCATTTGTATAATGATATGTTTTTATTGTAGAATTACAGCCTATACATTTTTTGTTGTTCTTGTCCTTTGGAAGAAATTAAATAGTTGTTTTCAACGAAGGTTATAGAATTGATTTAAGTAACGCCTAAGAATTAGAGCAATGCATAAGAATCACCTGGGGGATTTGTTTAAAATGCAGATTCGGAGAGTGGTGTCCCCCATGATTCTAATCGTTATACCATGAATGGAGCCTAGTAGTCTACCTTTCTAACAAGCATCCCAAGAAATTCTGATTTTAGTGATCCCCAGAAAAACACTATTAAAAAATACGATTTTAAAAAAGATAAAACTTAAAGGAATAAAACTCAGTTTTACAGAATATATAAATGGGAATCTTGTTTTCCTGTATAATTTATTTTTGTAATAAAGGGATGTGACTACAGTCCTGATACCTTAAGAAGTAAGACAGATATACTATGTGTGCACATTGGGGGACCGGGGCTCCTTGAAGGCCACCCCTGCCTGGGATTCAGAGGTGACCTTACTAAGTCACTGTCCTGTTTTGTCTCTCTTTCCTCCCGTCCAAATGGGAAAAGCGAGCAGAACCTTTCTTCCACGTGGACATGCTGAATATAAAGCAAAACAATCTTGAGGCTGATTTCTCAATCCAAACTGGTGTCATTATATCCAACACTTGGATAATGCTTAATTCTTTCCAAACTGTTGAATTTAATAGACCATAATCACAAGTGTACAAGCTTTAAAGTCAGACCCTAAACTAGATCATTGTAGCCTCTCAGAAGCTTTGAAGGGTAATGCAGGGTCACAGTCACATTACATATAAACCAGCCCTGAAAGATATCACCTTAAGTGTTGCCAGAAAAAGAAATCTCACAGCTTCCCTTGGCAGTTTTTTGTTCCAGGGCTTGAAATCTTTCAACGGAAATCTTTCTGAGTTCTTAATCCAAGTTGTCTGTGCCACATCTGGCCTGTTCTTGAGAGAAAGGGAAAAACTGCTCGCCACAGCTCACACACGTTTTTCCACACACTGAAAAATGTTAAGCTTTTTCTTGTTCTTATTGTTGTTTTAATGCAAAATACGAAGGCAGTTCCTTTGGCCTTTTCATAGGAAGCCTCAAGAAACTATCTATAGGCAGGGACAAAATATAAACTCTATCTATATTTTGTCCCTGCTTGTTTTCATTCAAGGCTCTTAAGTGTAATTTGAGGATGACGATGACTGTTGAATGTAGAATCTTTCCTGAAACTTTCTTTCTGTAGTTGAGTAAATGTTCTTGGAGGCCTTTCAAAAAAATCTACTAAGTTGATCAGGAAATTGTCTTCATTAGTCCAGTAGTGTGACCTCAGCAAGTCAGTTTGATCTCCCTGGCTCTCAGTTTTCCCCAAATGAGGGACTTGAGGTAGGTGCTCTTGACTGTTTCTTTACAAAATCTTGAAGTTGTTTATTGTAGAAATAGGATGGAGTTATCGCAGAGTAATTTTGTGTCCATAAAGGACTCCTTTTCTGGTAAGTGCAATGTTGGTTCCTTGCCCTTTTTGTTTTTTTTTTTTTTGTTTGGTTTGGTTTTTTGGCCATGCAGCATGTGGGATCTTAGTTCCCTGACCAGGGATCAAACCTGCGCCCCCTGCAGTGGAAGTGCAGAGTCTTAACCACTGGACCGCCAGGGAAGTCCCATGTTTTTTCTAACATAATATCTCTTCTGGTGATGAGGATCATCTCTTGTGAAAGAAAGGAAAGAAGAAGGGGAGGGAGGGAGAGTAGAAGAAACAAAAGGGAGGAGTGGAAAGAAGGAAAGAAAATAGTACAGGTGAATTTCCCTTGCTTCTCACAAATACACAGGTGAAATTTCTGCCTGTTTGATGCCTGAGCATATCCTGTGCCTGAGGGCAGACTGACGTCCTAGGACTGTTTCCTAGTGTTTATATATATATATATACACACACACACACACACAAAATATGTGTAATTTATACATATGTATATATACACAAAATTAGGAGAAAAAAGTATATATATATAATTGAGTCTAAATAAAACAAAAGGCCTTGTCCACCAGATTCTTCATGGTTTGTGGGACCTCACTCTCTGCTCCAGGTCCTTCTAAGACAAGGTATTTGATAGATCTATGCTATTTCTTTTGATGCTCCTTTATTCAGCATCCATTTTTATTCATAGATTTAAATTTCACAAATGGCATGAATAGCCTGCTAAGATTTGTCTTCATACCCTTCATCTTTTTCAAATGGAGAAACCTGGAGGTTTTACTGGAGGCTGTACCACAGGACCACCCTGTGTGCAGAGACCTCAGTGTGGCCCTTGAAGAATGTATTGGCCTAAACCTTTTTGATGTTCCTATGATTTTAAAAGATACTTAGGTTACATCATTCCCTGTCACAGAATGAGCATATAGATTAGAAGCAACTTCTAATCCATATGGTCATCATGGCCCAGTAGACACCATTTCTCCAGAAATAGTAGGAGAACTAAAGATGGCATGGATGGGAATGTCTGCAGATCCACACAAATACACCATTTTCTACTCACACTGTAGAGGGTTACTCTGGGCTTTGCTTTCTAACTCCAGGATACTGAAAACTGATTCCAAAGGAAAGTTAACTCTGGTATCAAATCATTTGAAACTGATTCCTCGAATGATCTGACAATTCATATCCCCTGCCATCAGACGATCTAGATAATTGAGAATTCTTGACAGTGTATCTCTAGAAACAGTGCATGAATTAAAGTGCTGATGGACCAGCATGGGACCCCCTGCTTCTCACCAGGGAAGGTGCTCCTCCTGCTGTGCCTGGACCACTGCAGACCCATATGAGTATCTTCTCCAAGACACTTGGGCATTGATTATTTGACCTAATTCCCTGAGGACTCATATGAGCCATAAGGTGAGGGAGAACAAATTAGGAACCACATAGTCTCAGGTAGCTTTGCATGATCTTTCTATAGCCAACGTTAGAAGCCAAAAAGAACCTCCAAGAAATAAATGTGTGCCCTTACTGGGTTAAAAAGTGTTTCCTTTCTAGTCTTACTAGCTTAATCCTCTTTTAGTTCCTGAAACCTCCTTTACTTCCTGAAACCCAGTGCTGCTGTGATTTGTCGTCAAAGGGTTGTATTTATGTCCACATGCTGAATATTTGAAAGTCTGGTTGCCTGTTTTACTGCAACCTGACAAAACAGGTTCTAGTAAGAGCTCAAGAGCTGGTTATTGTAAAGTTTCTTGTTTCAGCAAGAAGTGCACAATAAGAATTTTAGGCTTGGGGTTGTACACAGACCCTTAATTGGTTATTATTATTATTTAGTCCAGATTTTTTTCCCCTGGTAACCTATATCTTTGAATATTCTCTGTGGGGCATGTAGAAAAGAAAGGTTAGCACTCTTGTTGGAACTTTATGAAAGCAAGAGCTATAAATCACCTACAAATATACAGCCAGCTTCCGGGATGTCGCATCAAGACAATATGTCTAATATTTCATTGTTGTTTAAGGATTTAGCCAGACAACTTTTTTTTTTTTTTTTAATTTATTTATTTCTATTTATGGCTGTGTTGGGTCTTCGTTTCTGTGCGAGGGCTTTCTCTAGTTGTGGCAAGTGGGGGCCACTCTTCATCGCGGTGCGAAGGCCTCTCACTATCGCGGCCTCTCTTGTTGCGGAGCACAGGCTCCAGACGCGCAGGCTCAGTAATTGTGGCTCACGGGCCCAGCTGCTCCGCGGCATGTGGGATCTTCCCAGACCAGGGCTCGAACCCGTGTCCCCTGCATTGGCAGGCAGACTCTCAACCACTGCGCCACCAGGGAAGCCCAGCCAGACAACTTTTATTCACTTTAATGAATGTAACCGCCTACTCACCACTGTGGAAAATTCAGGGTTCGAGAGTGTGAAATGCTGCATTGATTATGCAGAACCTCAGTCAAGCCTATGCTTTTTTTTTCTACATATTTTATGACGTTATTTTGTCTAGACGTTTACGTCCTTGTTGCCCTCAGTTATAGGATTTATTGCCAAATCGCTTTAATCAGCTATCTCCTTCATTCAAAACTCTGTGTCCAAAAGAGCTTAAAAGGATGCAGACTGTCCATCTTTTCTCTCTCAGAATGTTGAAGACACAGGCAAGTGTGAATAAAGTAAACAATGTTTCTTAAACTGCACATCATGTGTCTTGATTAAAATATTCAATACATATGGGGATCCCTGTAACCTTTCCAATCATAACCTCAGAACCCAGTCATGAAAACTTAGCCAACTACATTACACAGAGCATGTCTACTTAGCCCCAAATATTATAGAGGTAAACTTAGGCTTCCTCCACCATTTGTATTCTCTGTGTTCTCAGACAAAAGTAAGACAGCTAAATATATTTTTGGGTTCCAATTTAGGAAAAGTTTGGGGATACCAATTATTAGTCTTAGCACTGTAAACAGTCTTCCTTTTAAGAAATTATGTCTTAAATATAATTTCAAATAAATTCTCTAACTTAAAAAATTATTTTATGAATACCCTCTTCTTAAAATTAAATATGGTGATGGCCAGTAATATTAAATCCTTGATATTTTTGTGAGTAGGCTGGCTACAACTGTGGAAATCAGGATGATTCTAATTCTGGCTCTAATTTAACAGGAAGTCAGTCAAGATTACTAATTTAATGCCTTTTATGCATCATAGTTACTAAAATAGTGTCCATTATTTTAGCTATATATATTATAAATAAGCTATATATATTATGTTAGCAATATATACATATAGAGAGAGAGCGCTATATTTAGTATCCATTATTACGTTATGTTCATAACCACATTTCTAATTCACTAAGCATTCAGCCTAGTTGACTTTTTTTCTCTTTTTAAATGAACTGCTTGGGTTAGAGGCTCTCTGAGGTCCATTTCAGCCATAAAATTTTATGATTTTGTGTTCTGTGAGATAAACTGGCCATCTCATCTTTTATATGATCCCAACTGCTAACTCAGATGTAACCTTTCCCTCATTCCCAATCGGAAACATTGAAAATATTTTATAGATGGATCAGCTTTTTAAACTCTAGTGAAAGGAAGACAAGAAGAAGAAATCAACTCAAATTCAGCAGAAGAGAATGACATTTAAAAGACATTCCCAACTTGAAGAGATTTGAGACATCTTCAAATAGCTCCTATGAAGTTATTTGTTGTGGAAACTCCTGGAATGAGGCTATCTAATTTTAAATGGTTCAAGATGAAGTTTCATCTAGTTTGGTCTAGAAAGTAGAAGTCTATATTATATCAAATCACCTGGTCTGACCTAGGCAATCTTGTGGAATATAATGATTCCAATAAAATTATGCCATAAAATACTTACGGGAACTTTTTTTTTTTTTAAACACTTTTATTGATATGAATACTGTGCCGGCTCATTCATTTGGCCATTCTTTCTAAGAGATACTCACCATCAGCATCTGTAAATGGATTAAATCAAGTTATTATACTGGGTTGACCAAAACGTTCATTCAGGTTTTTCCATTTCTCAAAAATGGAAACGGGTTTTTCTTATGCAAAAGCCCGAACAAACATTTTGGCCAGCCCAGTCATAAGAATAACTAATCTAAGAATGTGCCAGGCACTATTCTGAAATTCTGACAGTGGTTCTAATCTGGGTACTATTATCCTTCCCATGAAAAGGAAGGGAACAAGCAGAAAAGTATGTGTAATGAAGGGAAGAGCAGCTGTGCCCTCCACCATTATCACAGGAAGGTCTTTATTTATTTATTTTTTTGAAGTATAGCTGATTTAAAATATTATATTAGTTTCAGGTATGCAACATAGTGATTCAATATTTTTATAGATTACACTCCATTTAAAGTTATTACAGTGAGTTCCCTGGTGGCCTAGAGGTTAGGATTCAGGGCTTTCACTGCCGTGGCCCGGGTTCAATCCCTGGTCGGGGAACTGAGATCCCACAAGCTGTGTGGTGCAGCCAAAAATAAATAAATTAATTAATAATAAAATACAAAATAATGGCTATATTTCCTTGTGCTGTACAATACATCCTTGTTGCTTATTTATTTTATACATAGTAGTTTGTACCTCTTACTCCCATATCCCTAACGTGCCCCTCCCCCATTCCCTCTCCCCACTGGTAACCACTAGTTTGTTCTCTATTTCTGTGAATCTGTTTCTGTTTTGTTGTATACATTTGTTTGTTTTCTTTTTTAGATTTTACATGTAAGTGATAACATAGCATATTTGCTTTCTCTGTCTGACTTATTTCACTAAGCATAATACTTGCTAGGTCCATCCACATTGTTACAATAACAGAATTTCATTCTTTTTTATGGCTGAGTAGTATTCCAGTTTATATATATACTACATCTTCTTTATCCATTCATCTGTTGAGGATACTTGGGTTGCTTCCATATCTTGGCTATTGTAAACAGTGCCGCTGTGAATGTTGGGGTGCATGTACCTTTTCAAATTTGTGCTTTCATTTCCTTTGAATATATCCCCAGGAGTGGAATTGCTGGGTCATATTGTAATTCTATTTTTAGTTTTTTGAGGACCCTCCATACAGTTTTCCATAGTGGCTGCACCAGTTTACACTCTTACAAACAGTATTCTAGGGTTCCCTTTTTTCCACATCCTTGTCAACATTTGTTATTTGTAGACTTTCTGATGATAGTTGTTTTAACAGGTGTGAGGTAATGTCTCACTGTGGTTTTGCTTTACATTTCTCTGATGATTAACAATGTTGAGGATTTATTCATGTACCTGTTGGCCATCTGCATGTTTTCTTTGAAAAAGAATTGTTCCTTAGTTCCTTCATTCATTTATTCATTTTTTTTTACTTTTTAGCACTGACTGGTAGAGCTACCCTCTAATTCCTCATTGGTTACTTCCTAGAATCACTCATCATTCTAGTACCTGTTCCTCCCAGGAAAACGGAGCTGCACCAACACAAAGCCTGGGATTATTACCACAAGTCCTCTTTTCCTCAGTACAGACTGTCTGGGACATCCTCACGTGTATTTTACATAATTCCCCTTTGCAGTTTCCTAGCTGGAGATCCCATATGAAGTGAAAGAAGAAACTAATTTCCTCCTCAGATTTCTGTGCTCCTGGGAAACTTTCTCTTGCACCATTTTTTAATTAGACAGCCCTAAGCCAGGAATTTCTGAAATTCTGTTTCTTGATGTAGCTGACTCTGTTTGGGGCACACAGAGATGGTCACAGAGCATAACAGTTCTGTTGACCTGTTTAAGCCCTAGCCAGTTCTGCTGACGTGTTTAAGCCCTGGTGATTTCCTTGTTGCCAGGTCCTTCCTAAGTGGACAGCAGTCATACTAAAGGGGAGTTTAGTGTGGAGGCAAGTATCCATGAGCGACAAGTCCAAGGCTATCAAATTACTAATTTTTCTGCCACCTAAGGTGAACCTGAAGCCTAGACCAAAAGAAAGCCTATTTTCTTAGTTCTTTACATGATTTATAACATCCTTCTTCCTTACCACCCCCAACTTGTTATCCCTTTTTTCTGGAACAGAATTAAATAATGGATACCATATCACAGGCATTTCCATAAGGTTAAGATGATGTAACCTGTTTAATAAGTATTTCATTAGGGAGAATAAAAAAGGTAAACTGAGAAATTCCAGTAAAAGTTTGTTATATAATTTTAAATGCTTTAGAATAAGGTCACAATATCCTGCTTAAAAAAAGATCCGTCCTTTGTGGAAGATGTTATTAGTGAAGTCCTTGAAGCAAGTGGTAGAAAATGGCTTTTTCATTACTTCAAAGGCAGTATTAAAGGGCCATGAAATTCAAAGCTCCTGGTTTTATCACAGATATTTTTATGTCAGGATTTAAACATTTTCCTACTCGGCATTCTTCTAACCAATGTAGTTTTATAGGAAAGAATTGTTATAATTGGCTTGGATCATAGGATGATTATTAAATGATAGGCATCAATTAAACTGATATTTAAATTGAGGATATTCATATCAGATAAGAGGAAAGTACGATTATAATTAAATACAGAAAATGTATAATCTTCTTTGGGAGTACGCTTTAAACCATGTGATTATTTGTTGGAATATAAACTGTCAGAAAAATTCTTCTGCCTATTTCCCCCTTGCTTACTGTCACTAAGCATAAATAAAATGTTTCATACATATTTTCCTTAATCTTAATATGATTATGGGTGTGCTTTATGTAGATGATCATGTTGAGGCTGTATCTCTGAGGAATAAAAAGAAGTTGCAAATGATAACCCAGGATCACGCTTGTGAATGCAGAGTTGTCAATGCACTTGAATTCCCCAGAGTTAACCTTTCGGTTCCTGGGGTTTTGACATGAGTTATTATCATCGCATTGGCACTAATATAATAATACAATCATAAAGTGCTTGCTAAGGATTTAGGGACTTAGCAGTTGTGTGTATTCATTGCTTTTATGGATATTTTTAAAAGTCTGAAACCTGTTAAATAGCAACATTTGTAAGTTTAAAGTATTATTTTCTTACCTACTGGAGATCAGAGAAGCTCAAAAAAATCAGATTCACAAATTTCAGTATTAAAACTTTCTTGAACAAAAATACTCACTAAGACCACAAAGGGATTATTTCATCATTTTCGTACATCTTCTCACTTGGAAACTCTTGAAAATAGGAGAGTTCTTCATTTACGTGTGTCTCTGTGCCTGTTCATCTACATCTAAAATATGAGCAGATGCCATTTGGGGTTTTTTGGGGTTCTTTTTCCTATTTCTGTAATCTGGTTCTTACTGGCTGTGTCTCCAGGCATTGACGAGCAGCCGGGTACTGTCCATTGGGGCTGACCCTCCTCTAGCTCTACATGGTAAGAAGCCATTGGCCTACATTTATAAAGGGAGTCCCATCCTTCATACCAGAGTTACTGCCCAGAGGTAGTTATGTGATCCAACTTTATCCAATTAGAGTGAAACTCTGGATTTTTGTTTAATGATAAAGAGAGAAATCTGCCCACTACCCCTCCAATCTCACCGCACAAGATCTGGAGAGAAAAGTATATATGCTGAGTTCTAACTGCAGTCACCTTATCAAGGGAAGCCGACCTGCAGATGAAGCTAGTCCGTAAAATATGGAAGAGCAGGAAGAACCTGTGGAAAATGGAACTAAACCTCTAACTGAGCTGTACCCAAAGGCCCACCTCTTCACTCTCAGCTACATGAGCCAATTAATTCCTTCATGATTTAAGCTAGATTGTAATGATGTTCTATTATTTTTTGTAACCAAAAGGCATCCTACCAGGTACCGAATTTGGTGCTAAGAGCAGTATTTTGCTCATCACAGATCCCAAAATATCGAACTAACTGTATCTAGGCAAGCAGAGCAATTTTTCTATGGTTGGAAGTTGACAAATCTTATTATATAGTCACAAAATAACTAGTTAAATGATTTCCTGCTGTACCTTACAATAGATTTCAAGTGCTAGCCAAGATTGTACTATTCAGTGATTTAGTAGGAAAATTTTCAGCTTTCACTAAAGTCCTTCGCGAGAGACAAGACTGACCTGAAACTAATCAATCTGAAAGAAAAGAAAAAAAGTAATATGGCTTTACTAAGAGAAGCCCTCTCTACAAGTGACTTTCCTTCCTAAATGGGTAAAAGTCTGGTTATCTGGAGACTGACTGGTTGAAAAGTCAAATTCTCTGCCCCAAGATTAGGTCAGTTGGAGCAAAAGCAGGAGGCAGGGGCTATAACAGGAGGTAAAGCTATATCTGGGGAGAACCTAATCCTTACTCCTCTCCCAGTAACTGGAATTCCCCAAGAAACCCCAAGCCAAGGGTTAGGCTCTTGTTCATCCCTAGGGTAATCTCTAGGCTCTTATAATCTCATAGCTAGACCCCCAAAGTGATGCGGGCCCGGAAAAAAGAATTCTCCCCAATGTCCATCTTTGGCATAACTCTACAAAACAAAGGATAGGGAAAACAGTCCTGGACAATAGGACTAAGGTCAGCAAGATGGGCCAACTAAATCATTCACTCCTCATGCAAGGCAGGGACCACTCAGTGTTCTGCCCAGCTGGATATGAAATGCGCTATGGACGAATGACCACTCTGTGTTGCTTCCTATTCTCCTTTTTACACATAAAATTTGTATAGTAGCTTGCCATCCTCTCTCCACCATTGTATGTTGGAGGAGGGCAAGTGATGGTAATTTATCATTTGTCAACTTGTGACCGACCGTTGAGAGTTATATCGGAATTTGATTTTAAAATAATAAAAGGACTTCACCTAGAAATCCTGCACTTGAGTTGCTAGTAACTGGAAGAGACTTGATCGTCTCCCTTTAAACTAGTGGTTCTCAACTTTGGTTGCTATGCAGAACCACCTGGGAATTCTTTAAAAATTCCGATGACCAGGTTTCACCCAGATGAATTAAATTAGAATCTCTGGGGGAGGGACCCAGACATCAAGTGATCTCTGCATGCAGCCTAGTTGAGAACCACTGCTTCCATTTAGGGGCGGGGACTGGGGGAACTTGGATATAGGGAGGAGGGTGTGTGTGGTTGTTGGTTTAGCAAAGATTGCAGTGGATCTTTGTGCTTATTCCTCAACTCATTTCACTCCTCTCCTTTTGGGTACCAGCCATGCTCTCAATTGACCCCGTCCTAACTTTAGTGGATCATAGGAACACATGGGTCTTACTGCAGGTATTGATTTAGGAGAAGACACTTGACCTAATATGTCCCAATTAGAGTAAAGCTCTGGACTTTTGCTTTATGGTCAGGAAAGACAAAATATGAAGGAAGAGTATCAATATTGATTGTTTCTGGACAAAATTAACTCCCAGAGAATACGAGACCCTGGATAACTGCAGGAAAAGGGTGTTAGAGCCCAGAATATACCATAGCTGAAACCTACCCGACCTCTGAATGGAGCCAGCAAATTCATTCTATTGGTTAGGACAGTGGGAATTAGGTTTTCTCATGCATGTAACTGAAAGCATTCTAACTGATAGGCCCTTTAGTGGACATAGTCAGTGCTCTACTAGGATTCCCCTGGATTCCTTTTTCTATTTTTCCCCCATTTCTTCTGCTTCCAATGGTCTGTACCTGTGACACTCCTCTGAGGACGACTTTCAGGCCACTAGAGCTGCTTTGCTTGTTTGCTCAGAGCTAGAAGTACCTTCACATCCTCCCCAGAGCAGACCTTAGCCAGTACTGCGAGACCTTAGCCTCCCAGTACACAAGCATGAAACCCAGCATCCCTACCTAGAGTTGAACAAACCGTGAGCCCCCTGTGGGATATGTACCTTTGCTGCGCTTCTTCCATTCCTTATCCGACATAACCAACATGCTTCCCAGTTTCTCCTGGGGGCAATTCCTTCAAAAAATGACTTGAGGGCTTCCCTGGTGGCGCAGTGGTTGGGAGTCTGCCTGCCGATGCAGGGGACACGGGTTCGAGCCCTGGTCTGGGAGGATCCCACATGCCGCGGTGCAGCTGGGCCCGTGAGCCACAATTACTGAGCCTGCGCGTCTGGAGCCTGTGCTCCGCAACAAGAGAGGCCGCGATAGTGAGAGGCCCGCGCACCGCGATGAAGAGTGGTCCCCACTTGCCACAACTAGAGAAAGCCCTCGCACAGAAACGAAGACCCAACACAGCCATAAATAAATAAATAAATAACATGAAAAAAAAAAAAAAAAATGACTTGAGCACATATCCTTACTTGGAGTCTTCCTCTGAAAAACCCAAACTAAGGCACATGCTGAGTTCTATGTGCCAAGTTTTATGTGGAGCACGTAGCATGGGATTGATAAATGTAACTAACTGGTTCAACAGCCGATAGCCTTCTCTACAAATATTGTCTCTTATTTTACGTGTCAAATGAAATACCAAAACATATTTAGCAACAAGACACATGACAGAATCAAATTTTAGAGTGAAGTCCAGAGAGGTGATCTAACAAACCTGTCATGTTACACATAAAGCAATTGAAGTCTAGCGAGGTCACGTGATTCCAAGCCTCTTGACCACTTAGTGGCAAGGCCAGTGCTTGAAGTCAGTGCTTTTCTGGTGCCATAGGCAACTTGTCTATTGCTGCACCTAACTTGATTTCAAGCCTCTTATTCAAATCACATTTTCTGTATTTAAAGACAAATTCTTTACTCTTCTTGTATGCCGAGGGGTGTCCCAATAGCTCAATTGTTAAAGCTGAATACTATCTATAAGAATATGATAAGCATAAGTAAGTGATTCTTAAACATATGAACCATGGAGTTAGGTAATTCCTGAGCCACAGAATAGACTAGAACAGGAAGAAATGTGACTCAAGAAGATAAAGGTCATAGACTGTGTTCTTAACTTATTCCGGAAACATAGTAGATACTCAAATATTTGCTGAATAAAGCATAGTGAAGTTCACAAGGACATAGGGAAGAGAGATTCTAATGTCAATGGTAGAGAAGAGGTAGGCACACCTGAATTAAATTGGAGCAGAGAAAATAGGCCTTATGTGGAAGAGATGAAGGAGTTTGTTACTCTCCTCCTGCCCTTCTTCTTAGATCTAGAACTCAGGAAGTTGAAGAGCCTTAAGTTTGTTCCTGGGTGGTACATCTGTCATAAGGAGATTGATATTTCAGCTATTTACCCTGTTTATGTGTGTGTGTATGTGTGTGTGTTTAGTGTGTAGCTTTCCGTTATTCTACAGTTCTAATAAGGTCTAGGTAAAGGTCTGAGCTGAGCCATAATGCATTAAAGAAGGTACTACGGTACTACTGACCTCTCCTGCACTAGCATTTTAGATGAGATGCAGAGTTTCGTGACCTGGAAATCAGCAGAAAATGACAAGAGTTTTGAAGGAGAGACAATCAAGGCACTTGTAAATTTTGGACCTAACAATTGGGACCATGGTCTCCACTGCCCTTGGTCTTTACCACATGGAGAGTATCTCTCCGCTGTCATCTTAGAGCCCTTGGATTGTGTTTTGTTAATAATCACACTGATTTTCCTCACATAAACCCAGAAACATTTTTATTTAAAATAAACGTAGATAATGCCTTAGTTTAGTGTAGACATTTAGAAAGTACTTTATAGTAATCTCAAAGACTTTGCTAATCAAGTTTGTATAGGCTTGGATAAGGTTTCTATCCTGTCTCAAAAAAAGATAATCCAAAGCATATCTCTTCATGGAGGATAATCTGAGTAAAATTCTGATCTAAGGAGGAAAGGAGAGAGAAATATTATACACATATATGGATTGTTAAAGGTTACATAGATAGGAGCTTTAAATGAAATTCCAGAAATGTCAGCTTTTTTGTTGTTGTTTGACTAAGAAGATAAAATTGCACTGTTGATAGCATTCTAGAATTCTCTCTATAGTCCTGACCACATACTAAAAGAAAAAAAAAGGTCAAGAGGAATTGGGGAAGCTTGCCATGAAATTAAGCTTTGTTAAGTCACTTATTTTATTCCAGTTACCCTTTTACCTGATTTCAATCTTATCTCAGGTAATCTTCAAAACTACCTCCTCAAAAAAAAAAAACAAAAACACTACCTCCTAAATAATATCTTATATATGAAAGAAAACACTTCTACAGTAAAGTAAAATAACTTGCACAAGGTTGTAAAAATGGATTTAAAACCATGTTAGTCAAGTGCAAAGTTACAGGAAAAAAATGAGTAAGCGAACAATGCTAACAAGTTGAAAAATTCAGTGAGTAATGAAATATCGTTTTGAAAAACTTTTTATAAAAGTAATTATTATTTGGAGGAAAATAAAATCTAACTTTTGCATTTTGTTATATACTTAGAGGGGAAGGTGATGCCTTGAAAGCAAAGTACCTGATACAGGATCATTCAAGCTGGAAGGGCTGATGGTTTGCTGTAGGATTAACCACCAAGTGTTGTTAGGTGTTCCTAGGCCAACGGATGTACATAAGGATGCAAGACATTTGGGAGCCTGGACCCAGGTCTGGTATTTATGGAGTAGGCTCTGTAAGTTGACAAAATGTGCCCTTGAAAGTTGATTAAAGTGAAATTTTCTTTAGGAACTCCATTTTTCCATTGACTCTTATTTGAAAACAAGAGTTATATTCAGTTAATCACCAAACATCTGTCGAGTGTTCATTCAAGGCACAGTTTTCATTAGGTTTTACAAAATGGAGATAGGCAAGAAAAACAACAATCAGACTAGCAACCTGAAGAAAAGAGATCTGGCTTTAGTTGGTGACAGAGTCATTTTAGCCTCTTTTCACAACCATTTCTAGTTCTTCTTTCTAAACTACACAAACTCAAACCGTAGCTCATCATCCCTATTCCTAGTCCCCACCTCAGGTCATTTAGATTTAGCACCAAGCAGAGCCTGTTCACTGCCAGAGACAAAGTATGAGAACGTCAAGATGCTGAGACTATTTGTTAACATTTATTTATCACTTACTATGTGCCGGGAAATGACCTAAGGTTTTAAGATGTATTAATTGACTAAATCCTAACAAACAACCCTGTTGGTGGCTATTTTCATTACTCCTCATCTATCTATGAAGAAACTAAGACACTATGATACTGTTACGAAGGAATAGGTATATGAGACAAGAATTAATAAAGATAGGTGGGGTAAAGATAGAGGTAAATTTTTAGATGGAAAGGAGAAATTGAAAGGATTCTCTTTATCTTCTCCATAAAGTAGGAGGCAGTAGGAGAAGGTGATGAAAGGGAACTAAAAATTGAATGTTATTAGAGCTTGGCACACTGATATTAGGCACTTTACATGAAGCATTTACCTACTGCTTACTATAACCCTTCCAGGAAGGTAATATTACTCCCATTTGACCGAAAAAAAAAAGCATCTGAGGATTTGAGAAGTTAAGTTGTTTACCAAAGGCCACACAGTCTAGGAGCTCAACACTGTCTGCCACTAAATCTTGGTTCTTTCCCCTGTACCATGTTACTTCTCAGTTCTCAAATTGGTGGGAATGAGCTTGGGAAATTAAGAACAGCACACTTTTGGAATAGTCACTGGGGGAAATGAAACTCACAGCCAGACAGAAGTAAACAAAGAATTGCCCAGTCAGTCTGAGGAGTTGAGATTGCAAAGTGTGATATTAAAATGGAGTCAGTCTGGGTGATTAATTGACTCCTGATAGGAAGGCAGTATGCATGGCATGCAGTTTGAAACCGCTGGAGATACAGAAGTAAATAGACTGGTCCAACCACCACTTATAACACTGGTGTCCACAAACACCTAGAATACAAGGCAAGAAATTATATTTGATAAATGCCATGAGAGAGGAATAGAGAATGTCATACTTCATTAACTCTAATTCAAAAATTTCACATTTTAACACCTCAAAATTAGGATGCATCTTAAAATGGGTAGCGTCTTTCTTCACCAATGACTAGGTAGCTCTCATGACTTAGTTGTGATTGTCTGCACATTCTTGAACTTGGTCATGGATGTTCGCATTGTCTTCACTCCAGTTGGGTTGTGTTCATTGTGGTTACTACAGGTACTGATTTGCATATGCCATTTAAAGTGTCTTCTTAAAAAGTACTCTATGATTTTGCATTGAAAAAATAATTGTACACATAGAGGCATAGAAATAGTGCTGAGAGGCATATATGATATGTTAATGAAGCAAATATTTATATTAATGAAGTAAATGTAAACACAAGTTCATATTTCTTATGAAGCAGCAAGGCAAATGCTTTACCTGACCTATGCCCACAAGTCGATGCAGCTAGTTATGTTTTGTTATTGAGATATCTGAAATAGGATTGCCAAGTACAAATCAAGCAACTCAGCTAAAGGTACGAGAAGTTGCCGGATGCCTAGGACTAGTTGTATTCTAGTTATCTCTTGCTGTGTAACAAATCACTCCCCAAACTACGTGGCTTAGACAAATACTGATCATTTTATTATCTCTCACAGTCTCTGTGGGACAGGAATTTGGGAAGGGCTTGCCTGGGTGGCTCTGGCTCAAGGTATCTCACGCAGTTGCAGTCAGAAGGAGACTAGAGCTGTGACAGCAGGAAGGTGAAGCACATGGAGGCTGGCTGAGCATCCTTCTCCCTTACGTAGTCTCAGAGCCTCTCCCTGTGGTCCCTCTCCCTGTGGTCCCTCTCCCTGCACGGGCTCCTTTGGGCTTTGAAATGTCTTGGCAGCCCCAGGGCAGTTGGACTGCTTACATGGCAGCTGAAGGTTTTAAGAGTGAGTAGTCCAGTGGGCAAGGTGGAAGCTGAATCACCTTTCACAACGTAGTTTTGGAAGTTATGCAGCCTCACTTCTGCTGCATCCTGTTGGTGACCAGCAAGTCAGAAGCCTGCCCAGATTCAAGGGGAAAAGAATTAACTTCATCTCTTGATTGAGAAGCAGCAAGCTCCTACAAGAGCATATGGGCTGGGAGATATTGTTGCAGCCGTATTTGGAAAATACAGTCTGTCACCAGATGAAAGAAATGTCAACGGAGCAAGAGGCAGGCATTACCGATTCATTCATTGTGCAGGACTTAGCATTAAAGCATTGAACTTTCATTGAACTTCCTGCTGACTTAGAACAGAAGTTATCTAACTTCCAGCAACATGTGATTCGATTGGCGGGGCGGGGGTGGGGGGGGGCGTGGGGAATGAAACTGCAAGGTTATGCTAATTAAACCCTGGTTTTCCTGAAATAAGTTGTCAATGCTAATGGTGTTAAAGAGGTCAAGATCATGATCTCCAGTTATATGTCTTCTAAGTCCAAATGATCCCGGAAGAGCTCATCAGGTAAGTTAAAATAAGGATTCTAAGTGATAAGAGAGCTCTATGCCATACTTTAACTGGCAACATTATTTTTAGTGGTGCATAAAATAATGGTCAGTCTTACAATCCATGGCATCTTTTGCTTTGATGAAGGACAGTAGTGTCATGAAAGCATAAAGTTGGCAGAAATTTCCTCCTCTTGGTATAGTGGGAAGGCCCAGACAAGTGGTACTGGGAATTTTTAGACTTTGGGAAGTAGAAGAGAGACTTAAAGATGAAGCAGGAAGTGAAGGCGTATATTTGAAAAACACTTTACAACCAAACCCCATCCCAGCTACCCAGGCTTTGCCTCATCACTCTATATGTAATTCCTACTATAATCAGTCCTTCCACTTGCTCTTATGAGAGTCCTGCCAATCCTTCCCAACTCCTTGCATGTCCTGCCAACTCCATGTTGCGAAGATTTTTCATCGGTTGCCACTGGAGACAGGTGGGATGGGCTGGCAGAGCAGAGCTTGGTTTATCTGTTTTAGCTGTTGGGATTTCTTATAAGGTTTCTATTGATGAATGGGGTTTACAGCTTAAAAACAAAAACAAAATGTGTCACTGTAATATATTACACACTTGCACGCTCAATCTTAGAGCATACCATTAATTAGCTATCATCCATTCATTCAGTTAACACCTACCTACTAGCATCTTCTTGGTGTTAGGTAATGTGCAAGGCATTGGCTATTCATGATACACCTTGCTTCATGGAACTAATTGAGCTGGAAATGGATGTATGTTCATTTCTTTCGGGCAGATATCTAGGAGTGGAATTGCTGGATTGTCTGGTAATTGTATGTTCAACTTTTGTTAATATAGGTGTACCATTTTGCACTCCCACTAGCAGTGATGAGACTGTCAGTTGCTCCACACCCTCACCAACACTTGATATGGTTCGTCTCTTTTAAAAGTCTAGCTGTTCTAAGGATGTACCTTAATGTATCATGGCAGTTTTCATTTGTACTCCCTTGATAGCTAATGATATCGAGCATCTTTTCATGTACTTTTTGCCCATTCCTATATCTTCTATTGTGAAATGTCTTTTCAAATCTTGTGTCATTTTAATTGGAGTTTTTTTCTTCTTATTGAGCTGTAAACTTTTTTTAATAACCTCTGTTATTGACTTCCTTGTCAGATGTATGTATTGTGAATATTTTCTCCCATTCTGTGCTTTGCTTTTTTTAATTTTCTTGATGGTATCTTTCAAAGAGCAAAGTTTTAAATTTTGATTAAGTCTAACTTATCAAAGTTTTCTTTTATGGTTCATGCTTTCTGTGTCACATCTCAAAAATACTTGCTTATCCCAAGGTTACAACAATTTTATCTTATGTTTTCTTCTAGAGCTTTTATAATTTTAGATTTCACATGTAAGTATGATTCACTTCTAGTTCATTTTTTAAATATGATGTGAGATAACATTTGGGGTTTATTTTTAAATTTTCTCATTTACCTTTCAGCTGTCGCTACTTCCTCTTATTACTTCTTCCCTATTTTTTTATACCCTCTACCCTTTCTGACTTGTTGTTTCTACTGTTCTATGAAACTAGACAATCAAACTCACTGGAAGACGAACGAAAACCTATAAAACTGAAATAGTTGAGAAACAACTATTTTAAAGTGCATGGGGATTTCAGGCATCTATTTTGGCAACACAGAAGCCTGATTTTGCTGGCTTTGAGAGTCTCATGTATTTCAGATGGTCACATAATAGGACCTCTGGAGAAGTGACATGCTAATTCCTCTACTATTTTATTGTATTTGAGTTCATTTTATGGTGGATAGTTTGTTAAACCCTAGACCATGTATTTTACTATTAGCGATTCTACACGCTGTGCCTAGCATAATGCCAGTCACATAAAAAGTACTTGGTAAATTAAATATGTTCTGGTGACTGACAGCAAATATAAATGACAGTGTTTTAGGCTTACTATTTTCTAGAGCAGTGCAGTGGACTTGCTTTTTTGGCTGTTGTATATTTTTGGTCATGCACTCTCTCCAATGTATGTATATTTGTTTATTTACATATTATATGCATGCATCATTGCAGTACCAAGTTTTTTTATTTATAACATTAAAAAATAGAAATTGAAAAAATGAAATAAATCTAAATAAAACTTGTAATATTTTCATCTTATACTCAAATCATATTATGATTTTGTTCTTGGAGACATAATATAGGATTCCTAATTTTCAAATTGGGTTCTGAAATTAAGCGCTATAATAATGAACTTTCACACACTGGATTGCTAAATAATCAATAGAGGGAACATGTTTACTAATAATTCGATTATTATATTTAGAACCCATATCAATTAATAAAATTTCATATCAACTAATAAATTTTTTTTGTAAAGACGCAATGAATTGTTGACAGTAAAACTGTCCTCTAAAAATGTAATACCATAATCAGTTTTGACCAACCTTTATTTGTTGCTTAAAAAATAAGCATTTCTGAATTGCTTTACTCAAAAATACCAGAGTTGTAAAGAGGATTTCTGTGCATTTCCTATGAAAACATTTGGATACCCCCATCGTACATCTGTATAATTATATTTATGATCATTCATATTCAGCATGCGCCTTCTAAATACACCAGTGAAAAATAAAATGATTACTTTTCCTCACATGTTCAGCAGGCACTCTAAATTAGCCAGCTGGTCTCTTGTCATGGCTGAAAATGTATTGTCTTTTTATAAAAAGTGACAGTAAATACTTGCATGGCACCGGTCACTTTATATGCAAGTGGAAGTTCTATTGGTGCAATGACTTATGATTGGAGAAGCGCAAAAAGTGTGTAAAGAAAGAGAATCAATGAGACTAGTGCTTCGCATGCCCTGCAGTGGCTCACAGAGAATAATTCATTTTAAGGAAGTGAAATCACCTTGTTTTATGGCAAGGCAGTAATCTCAAGGTCCACATGTTAAGTTTTTTTTTGTTATTATTGAAGATTCAGAAGTCATTTAAAAACGCGACCTGTTAGAACAATTAAATGCACCAACTCTATTCGCAAAAATTGTGTTATAAATCATGATTCATTATGTGATTGTGATCAGCATACGGTGTTAGAAATTCATCTCTCATGATGATTTGGTCCTTTCTGTGTGGTTCCTTTTATGCAATGGAATAGTCCCCACTCCCACTTTTATTTATTTTTTTTCTTTGCTCTATTCTGTCCCTCTACTTTATTTTTCGCTCTATTTTAAACTACCTTATACTTTTTTGGGGCCTCTATTGTAATCTAACTTGTGTCACCAGTACTATAAGGTATACAATAGGTATAAAATACCATAATAAATAAAACCATCTTTATTTTCACTGAGAATGTGGACTTAGAGTCTCTCATAGATCATGAAATAATAAACAAATGAATGCTCAGATGATGGAGTTGCAAAGAGGGTGGGGGGGACACTTTAGAGATTTCCTACCCTAGTCCCCTCGTTTAAAGATGAGAAACTAAAAGTCGGAAAGAGAAAAACAAATATCGTATAATATTGCTTATATGTGGAATCCAGAAAAATGGTACAGATGAACTTATTTGCAAAGCAGAAATAGAAACACAGATGTAGAGAACAAACTTATGGATACCAAGGTGGGGAAGAGGGGTGGGATGAACTGGGAGACTGGGACTGACATATATACACTACTATGTATACAATAGATAACTAATGAGAACCTACTGTATATAGCACAGGGAACTCTACTCAGTGCTCTGTGGTGACCTAAATGGGAAGGAAATCTAAAAAAGAGGGGATATATGTATACATATAACTGATTCACTTTGCTGTACAGCAGAAACTAACACAACATTGTAAAGCAACTATACTCCAATAAAAATTAATTTAAAAAATAAAGATGAGAAACCGAAACTCATAGAGACCAAGCGAACTTGTCAGATAACAGAGGGACAGTGCAGATTTGCCTTATTCCCTGACTACTGCTTCCCTCCTCTGCCTAAGCTCCCTTTGTGAAGAAAACCAACTGAATTGTATAAGTGGCAGTCATCATCTTGATGGTTAAACTATTTGTGACAATTGTCTCTTTCCGTGAGAATTCATTCAACCGTTATTCTATGATATTGATTGAGCACCTACCACAGACCAGGACTGTCAAGGATACAGCAGTAAACACAGAAAACAGAGCCCTGCCTTCATCGAGGCAGCTTTCTAGTGGAGTGAGACTGATGATAAACAGCATAAATGAGCAGAGCATGTAGAATGCAAGATGATGATAAGTGTTTTGAAGTAAAACAAGGAAAGGAAATTGAGAATAAATTTATATTTTTGTGTTGAGGGGGAAAGGTGGGTAAAATCGTGAGCAGTGTAGCCAGAAAAGATATCACAGAAAAGGTGACATTTGAGTAAAGACCTTAGGTGGTTGAGAGCCATGCAGTCCATTTCCTTCATGACAGTGGAAGAAAGCCGAGATTTTCCGTACATCTCTCCTTCATCTTCTGCAAGGACAGTTGTCCATCAGTATCTGCAGGGGTTTGGTTCAGGACCCCCAGGGATACCAAAATCTGCTGATGCTCAAGTATCTTATATAGAATGGCATAGTACAGCCAGCCTCCATATCCATGAATACAGAATTCATGGATACAGAGGACCGATTGTAGTTAACCAGTTGAACATCCTGACGTCAGAGTTCTTTCTTTTACCCAAAGTATTTGCAGCAATCAGAAGGGTTTCTTTTATGTTGCACATCTAGATGTAAGTGATTAGAGCACTATAACTCTGCCCATGAAAAATGTAGATAGACTTAGCCAGCATTTGAGAGCTGGGCAGGGAAAACTGGATTTGTATCAGCAGAGCCGGGGCCCGCTTTTTTATTGATTCTCTGCCCATCAGTTAGGCTTAGTCTACAGGGCTCAGATGAATCACAGCTTGAGAGATCTCTACCACTTGGCAACATTTTATCCTGACACCTGGAAAGCACAGAACAGGAGAGAAGTCATTTGTTTACTTGAAAAAGAAGCCACTTTCTGACAATGACCATACCCTTGAACATCTTTCGAAAGAAAAGAATTCTCAATAAGCTCAGGAGGTTTAACCGTTAACTAACTTTTTTTTTTTTTTTTTAACTAACTTTTATTGTAGGTAGAGGAGGGCTAGCTTTGTGATTGTTGATTTTCTCATGTTTTGCATATCAAAAGAGGAAAAGATTTTTTGATTTAAAAAATTTTAAGAATCTCTGTGTATCTACCATACACAAGAATAAATGTGAGACTTAGAGCCAAAAACACTTTATGTATAAATGCATAAACTACACATCTGCATCTAACTATAAATTTCCGTTAGAGGCTTTCAGATTTCATTTATGCATCTTAGTTACAAAAATTCTGTTTCAGAGGAAAAATATCTTCATGAAATTCCCAATGCCATCTTCATTTATTTATTCGTTCACTTGCAAATACTTATTCAGTGTATATTGCATGCCAGGCACTGTACTAGACACAGTCTATGCAGTAAGTTCTAGAACTACCTTTTCTATATTTTGTGTATTTCCTTATTCCTTAGGCTCAAAATCAGATGCTTATTGGACAAATGCCTTTCCAAATTTGTTTGTGTATTAGTGCATTATAAAATATAATGATATATGAACTGTGTGTAGTACCATCAATTTTTTTGAGAGGGGAATGGTCAACTTTGGATTAACTTAAATGTTAAGGGGTAGAGAATTACTATACAATACAAGTGTACCTCATTTTAGGAGAATAGGCTATCTAAATAAACTAATCAATTAGGAGGGCAGTGATATTATTAAGTAATAAGTTTCAAAATTTTAAATTTCTAGACAGACTCTTCATAATAATATTATAGTACCAAAAGAGATATCAAATCTGATTTCAACCAGAGCATGGATGTTTAGGATTTTTTAAAATTTCAATAACAGGAGGACTTCAGTGATGGAAAGATGGAGTGGATAGACTTTTCCATATAAGGACCAAGAAAAGGACAAAAGACTTCTAGACAATAATTGCTCTACTCTACTTTTGGACTCATCAGAGAATGCCAGCCTTGGCTCCTACTTGTCTCCTCTGAGGCTTGGGGAAGAGGGGAGCTAAGAACACAGGTCCACTGAAAGACTCAAATTTAATTGTAAGATTATAGAAGACTTCTCGTCCCCCATGCCTTAATATCACACCAACAGGGCTCCAGTATAGCAGTGGCCTCCAGCTGAAAGATCTGCAAGATGTAAAATATGAGAAGATAAAACTGATAGAACTGAAAGGAGAAATAGACAAACGTACAGTTATAGTTGGAGACTTTAACATTATTCTCTCAACAATTGCTAGAATAACTAGAAAGAAAATTAGCTTAAAATTAAAAGAACTCAAAATACCATCAACCAAAAGGATCAAGTTGGTATTTATAGGACATTTCGCTCAGCAACAGCAGAATACCCATTCTTTTCAAGTATCCACAGAACCTATATCAAGATGCAATATTATGGCCATTAAACAAACCTCAACAAACTTAAAAGAACTAAAATTATACAGAATGTTTTCTCTGACCACAATGGAATGAAACTGGAAGACAATAACATAAAGAAAGCAGGGAATCTCCAAACACTTGGAAACTAAACAGTACACTACTAAATAACCTATAGGTCAAAGAAGAAACCTCAAGGGAAATCCAAAAAATACACTGAACTGAATGAAAATGAAATTAAAATATATCAAAATTTGTGGAAAGCAGCTAAAGCGGTACTGCGAGTCAGACTTATAGCACTAAATGCACACATTACAAAGGAGGAAAAATTTTAAATCAGTATTCTAAGCTCCCGCCTTGATGACCTAGAAAAAGAAGAGCAAAATCAACTCAAAGCAAGCAGAAGAAAGGAAGTGAAAGCCTGTTTTTGAAGGCCAGAAACCAGTGAAATTGAAAGCAGAAAGTGAGATGAGAAACTCAACAAAATAAGGAGTTAGTTCTCTGAAAAGATAAAATTGAAAGAGACTGACAAGGAAAAAAAAGAGAAGGCACATTTGATTAATATCAGGAATGAAAATATAGATAACACCACAGACCTTGTGTATAAGTTTGCGGGGGCTACTGTAACAAAATACCACAGACTGGGTGTCTTAATCAACAGTCTTACAGTGTTGGAGACCAGAAGTCCAAAATCAAGGTTTTGGCAGGGTTGGTTCCTTCCAAGGGATTTGAGGAAAGGATCTGTTTCAGGTCTCTCTCCTTGGCTTATAGATGGCTGTCGTCTTATTTTTCTTCTGTGTTCATCTCTGTCTTCAAATTTTCCCTCTTTATAAGGACACCAGTCATATTGGATTACGGTTCACCCTAATGACTTCACCTTAACTTGATTACCCTGTAAAGACCATATCTCCAAATAAAGTCACATTTTAAGGTACTGGGGGTTAGGACTTCAACATATGAATTTTGTGGGACAATTCAACCGATAACACTGTGCAAACAAAAAACTGAGAACAGGGAAGTGTTTCAAAGAACTCTATACACAGAAAATTGACAATTTAGATAAAATAGGCCAACTCTCCAAAAAACACCATCTACCACAGTTTACCCAATATAAAAGAAAAATCATTTGAATGCCCCACAACTATTTAGAACATTGAATTATTTTTTTTAAAGCCCAATTCTGCAGGCCCAGGTGGTTTAATAGAGAATTACACTAGACACCAATTCTATACAATCTCTTCCAGAAAATATAAAAGACCACTTCCCCAATCATTTTATGAACCTAGTAATATCCTGATACCAAGATAATAGAAAAAGAAAACTATAGACGAATATTTCTCATGAATATAGATGTAAAAATTCTTAACAAAATATTAACAAATAGAATTCAACAATATAAAAATCATTATACTCCATGAGCAGTTAGGGTTTAATCCAGAGATGTAAAACCAGTTCAATATAATCCACCATAATAGCAGGCTAAAGAAGAAAAATTACATGAGAAGAAAAACTACATTTGATGCAGAAAAAACATTTGACAAAATTCAACACCTGTTCTTTACTAGAAAAAATTATCTTGGAAAAGCCAGGAATAGAAGGGAATTTCCTCAGTTTCTTCAACTGAAAAAGAACATATTTAAAAAACTTATTGACAAAATTTTACTTAATGGTGAAAAACTGAATATTTTCCTCCTAAAATCAGGAACAAGGCAAGAATGTCTATTCATAGACACATAGATCAATGGATGAGAATCGAAAATCCAGAAATAGGACTCACACAAATTTGCCCAGCACCTTTTGACAAAGGTGCAAAAGCAATCCCATGCAGGAAGGATAGCTTTTTTAACAAATGGTGCTGGGTAAGTGGGCATCCATAGGCAACTAAAGTGAACCTAGATTTAAGACTCACACCTTATAACAAATTAACTCAAAATGGATTACAAACAAATATAAAATGTAAAACTCTAAATTTTTAAGAAAAAAAATGGGAGAAAATATCTTTGACATCTAGGACTAGGCAAAGAATTCTTAGATTTGACACCAAAAGTACAATCTGTAAAAGGGAAAACTGGGGAGAGTGACTTCAGCAAGATGATGGTAGCAGCATTTTTAACACTTGTCTCCTCTCAGAAACGTCAATTTGAACAACTAACTATCCATGCCTGAAAATACCTTCACAAGAGCTAAGGATTCTAAGTGCGAGATTACAGCACGTGGGCGGAGCATAGAAATAAGAAAAGACATGGAGAAGGCAGGAAAGACAACTGCACGTTACCCTCATCATCCCTGCAAGCCCACGCAGCCCAGCAAGAGATAGTCACCCTCCTGTGGAGGAAGGAGAGTGAAATGAACACCCAACTTCACCATGGACCCTAGAACCAGGCCCACACCAGTGCCGGCAGGCTCCCACAGACCCAGACTCCTGGCCCATCCCAGTGCCAGGCCAGTCTTCATAGACCTCAGTTCCCAGGAACTCAGGCTCTTAGCCTGCCCCAACGCCAGGCTGGCCCACATGAACCTAGCCTCCCAGATGGCTCCCACAGCCCCAGACTCTAGGCAGGATCCCACAGACCCGGGCTCTTGGCCTGTCCCAATGCCAGGCTGGCTCCCAAAGTCTCCAGGCTGGCTCTTACAAATCCAACCTCCAGGCTGCCCCGGAGGCCCTAAGTTCCAGGCCAACTCCCATGGCCCCAGGCTCTAAGTTTCCTCCAACATCAAGATGGCTCAGTCATCCCAGCCTCCAGGCTGGCTCCTGTGAGCCCAGGCTTCTAGCCTGCTCTAGCACTGAGCCAGCCCCTGAAGACCCAGATGCCAGGCCCATGCCAGTTGTCCCCAGAACCTGGTTGACCCCCAGAAGCCCAGGATCTAGCCCCGACCATGTGGACCCAGATTCCAGGCCCATTACCACAGATTCAAGCTCCAGGCATATCCACCCTGGACCCAGGCACCAGACCTGGCCACTTGAGGACTTCTAGGTTGTCCAATTTGTTGGCGTATAGTTGTTCATAATACTTCTGTGGTGCAGAGCCTCCCATCAAGCCTCTTAGGTGGCCTCAACCACCAGAGGGCAGACAGCAGAAGCAAGAAAAACTACAATCCTGCAGCCTGTGGACCAAAAACCACAGTTACAGAAAGATAGAGAAGATGAAAAGGCAGAGGGCTATGTACCAGATGAAGGAACAAGAAAAAACTCCAGAAAAACAACTAAATGAAGTGGAGATAGGCAACCTTCCAGAAAAAGAATTCAGAATAATGATAGTGAAGATGATCCAGGACCTCGGAATAAGAATGGAGGCAAAGATTGAGAAGATGCAAGAAATGATTAACAAAGACCTGGAAGAATTAAAGAACAAACAAACAGAGATGACCAATACAATAACTGAAATGAAAACTACACTAGAAGGAATCACTAGCAGAATAACTGAGGCAGAAGAACGGATAAGTGACCTGGAAGACAGAATGGTGGAATTCACTGCTGCGGAACAGACTAAAGAAAAAAGAATGAAAAGAAATACTTCTGTGGCATTGGCTGTAATGTCTTCTCTTTTCATTTCTAATTTTATTCATTTGAGTCCCCTCTCTTTTTTTTCTTGGTGAGTCTAGCTGAGGGCTTGCTTTTTTGTTTATCTTTTCAAAAAAACAACTCTTAATTTCATTGATGATTTCTATTGTCTTTTTAGTCTCTATTTTACTTATTTCTCCTCTGATCTTTGTTATTTTCTTCCTTCTACTAACTTTGGGCTTAGTTTGTTCTTCTGTTTCTAGTTCCTTGAGAACCAAATTAAAATCCAGCACTTTTCACTGATGAATTCTACCAAATTTTTAAATAAGAATTAATGCCAATACTTCTCAAACTCTTCAAAAAAAATTTAAGAATAAGGAACACTCCCAAACTTATTTATGAGGCCATTATTACCCTGATACAAAGCCAAATAAGTACACCACAAGAGAAGAAAACCACAAGACAATATCCCTAATGAATATAGATGCAAAAATTCTCAACAAAATACTAGCAAACCAAATTCAACAGCACATTAAAAGAATCATAAACTGTGAACAAGTGGGATTTTTCCCTGGGACACAAGAGTGGTTCAACATACACAATAAATGTGTTATACCACATAAATAGAATGAAAGATAAAAATCATATAAACATCTCAATAGATACAGAAAAAGCATTCGACAAAATTCAACATACAACGTGGTTAAAAACAAAATAAACCTCTCATATGGGGAGGGGGAAGGGTAAGCTGTGACAAAGTGAGAGAGTGGCATGGACGTATATACACTACCAAACGTAAAATAGATAGCTAGTGGGAAGCAGCCACATAGCACAGGGAGATCAGCTCGGTGCTTTGTGACCACCTAGAGGGGTGGGAAAGGGAGGGTGGGAGGGAGGGAGATGCAAGAGGGACGAGATATGGGAACATACGTATATGTATAACTGATTCACTTTGTTATAAAGCAGACACTAACACACCATTGTAAAGCAATTATGCTCCAATAAAGATGTTAAAAACAAAACAAAACAAATAAACCTCTCAACAAATTGAGTATAGAAGGAACGTATGTCAAAATAACAAAGGTTTTATACAACAAACTCATAGCTAGCATCATATTCAACAGTGAAATGCTGACAGTTTTCCCTCTGAGATTAGTAGTAAGATAAGGGTGCCCACTCCTACCATCCCTATTCAACATAGTGCTGGAAGTTCAGCCAGAGCAATTAGGCAACAAAAAGAAATAGAAGGCATCAAAATTGAAAAAGAAGTAAAATCGTCTCTGTTTGCAAATTATGATCTTATGCATAGAAAATCCTAAAGATTCCAGCAGAGCTCTGTTAGAATTAATATACAAATTCAGTAAAATTGCAGGATACAAAAATCAATATACAGAAATCAGTTGTGTTTCTATACGCTAACAATAAACTATCTGAAAAAAATAAAGAAAACAATCCCATTTACAGTAACATCAAAACAATAAAATACTTAGGAATAATTTAAGAAGATGAAACATCTGTACACTGAAAATTATATTAATATAATAAAATTATAAGAAATTGAAGAATATACAAATATATGGAAAGATACCTGTGTTCATGGATTGGAAGAATTGATAATATTAAAATGTCCATTCTACCCAAAGCCATCTATAGATTCAATGCAATTCCTATCAAAATCCCAATGGCATTTTTAATGAAATAGAACAAGCAATCCTAAAATTTATATGGAACAAACCCTGAAAAGCCAAAGCAATCCTGAGAAATAGGAACAAAGCTGGAGCCATCAGACTTACTGATTTGAACTCTTATTACAAAGCTATAGGAATCAAAGCAGTATGATACTGGTATAAAATCAGACACATACATCAATGAACAGAATCACAAGCCCAGAAATAAACCCACACATATACAGTCAAGTAATATTTGACAAGGGAGTCAAGAATACTCAATGGGGAAAGGATAGTCTCTTTGATAAATGGTGCCGGGAAAACAAGATAATCAAATGCAAAAGAATGAAATTGGACCCCTCTCTTATACAACTCACCAAAATTAACTGAAAATGGATTAAAGACTCAAATGTAAGACTTAAAACCATAAAACTCCTAGAAGAGAACATAGGGGAAAAAAATCTCCTTAACATTGGTCTTGGCAGCAATTTCCCAATATGACACCAAAAGCACAAGCAACAAAAGAAATATTAAACAGGTGGGACCACATCAAACTAAAAAACTACTGCACAGCCAAAGAAACATCAACAAAAGGAGAAGGCAACCTACAGAATAGGAGAAAATATTTGCAAAGCATGTATCTGATAAGAGGCTAATATCCAAAATATATAAAAAACCATACAACTCTAGAGCAAAAACAAAACAAAACAAACAACACAATTAAAAAATGAGCAGAGGACTTGAATAGACATATTTCTAAAGACGACATACAGGTGGCCAACAGGTACATGAAAAGGTGCTCAACATCACTAATCTTCTGGGAAATGCAAATCAAAACCACGCTGAGCTATCACCCCACACCTGTTAGGATGGCCATAATCAAAAAGACAAGTGATAGCAAGTGCTGACAAGATTACAGAGAAAAGGGAATCCTCGTGCACTATTAGTGGGAATGTAAACTGGTACAGCCACTATGGAAAACAGTATGGAGAGTCCAGAAAATTCCAGAAAATTAAACATAGAACTACCATATGACCCAGCTTTCCAATTCTTGGTATGTAGCCAAAGAAAATGAAATCAGTATCTCAAAGATATATCTGCACCCCCATCTTTATTACAGCATTACTTACAATAGCCAAGATATGGAGACAACCTAAGTGTCCGTCAACAGATGATTAGATAAGGAAAAGACTAAATGTGTTATATCTATATCCAGATAGATAGATAGATACATAGATAGATAGATAGAGGAGAGAGAGAGTGGAATGGTGGTTGCCAGGCCACCACCTGGAAATGAGATGTTGGTCAAAGGGTACAAAGTTCCAGCTATAAAATTAATAAGTTCTGGGGATGTAATGTACTGCATGGTGACTATAGTTAACAATATTGTTTTATATACTTGAAAGTTCCTAAGTGAGTAGATCTTAAATGTCTCACTATTAAAAAATGGTAATTATTTGAGGTGATGGAAATGTTTACTATCCTTATTTTGGTAATCATTTCATAATATGTGTGTGTCAAATCAACATGTTGTACACTCTAGACTTACACAATGTCATATGTCAATTATATCTCAATAAAGCTGCAGGAGAAAGGATACTGACCCTTAAAAAAAAAAAAAAGCATATTGCCAGGCAGAAATCTTCACAATTTTCTCTCATTTCTTGGGTGGAAAAATAGATTTCAGCTGACTTTACCTTAAGAAGAAACCTGCTCTGTTCCACAAGCCCCAAAAGAGCAGGGAAATAAAATTCTTATGTAAGAAATTGTGATTGCAGGCAGAACCTTAAAAAAGGAAAAATTGATCAACAGGACTTCCTGAAAATTGAAAACTTTTGCTCTGTGAAAGACCCTGCTAGTAAGGTGAAAAAATAAACTACAGAGTGAAAGAAAATATTTACAAACCACATATCCAACAAAGGATTAGTACCTAAAATATACAAAGAACTCTAAAAAGTCAACGTTAAAAAACAGTGTAATTAGAAAATGGATAAAGATGTGAAGAGACGTTTCACCAAAGAGGTGATACAGATGACTAATAAGCACATGACATGATGTTCAACATCATAAGGGAAATGAAAATTAAAACAACATTGAGATATCAATACACATCTATTAGAATGGCTAACACCAAAATAGTGAAAACACCAAAAGCTGACAAGGATGCAAATTGTATTGCTCATAAACTGCTGGACCGAACAGGTATAGTAGTACAGCCACTATGAAAAATGGTTTGACAAGTGTCTTAAAAAGCTGAACATAGGGACTTCCCTGGTGGCACAGTGGTTAAGAATCCGCCTGCCAATGCAGGGGACACAGGTTCGAGCCCTCACCCGGGAAGATCCCACATGCCGCAGAGCAACTAAGCCCGTGCGCCACAACTACCGAGCCTGCACTCTAGAGCCCGTGAGCTACAGTTGCTGAGCCCGCATGCCACAACTACTGAAGCCTGCGTGCCTAGAGCCCCTGCACCGCAATGAAGAGCAGCCCCTGCTCACCACAACTAGAGAAAGCCCGTGCACAGCAACGAAGACCCAAAGCAGTCATAAATTAATTAATTAATTAATTAATTTTTAAAAAGCTGAACATACAGCTACTCTTCCATCCAGTAATTGCCTTCCTGGCATTTAGTCCAGAGAAATGAAAACTTAACATTCACACAAAGACTTGTACATGGATGATTTTAAGAACTTTATTTATAACAACGAAAAACTGGAAGCAAACAAATGTCCATCAAGAGGTGAATGGTTAAACAAACTGCTGTTCATCCATGCCATGAAATACTTCTTAAAACCAAAAGGAAAAAACTATTGATACAAATGATAACATGGGTGAATCTCCAGAGAATTAGGCTGAATGAAAAAACTCAATCCTAAAATATTACATACTGAAGATTCTATTTCTATAACATTATTGAAACGGCAAAATGATAGAATTGGAGAAACACAGTAGTGTATTCCAGGAGTGAAGGTGGGGTGGAGGTGGGAGGGACGTGGGCATGGCTATGAAACCCCATGAGGGGTCTTTGTGGTGATAGAAATGTTCTGTATCTTGCCTGCATCAATGTCAGTATCCAGATTGTGGTATTGTGCTACCTGTGGTTTTACAAGATGTTACCATTGGGAAAAACTGCGTAAAGGATACCCAAGATTTCTCCATATTATTTCTCACAAATGCATGTAAACCTACAATTATCTGAAAATAAAATTTTAATTTAAAAAATTCCACTGACTCCACTCAAAATGCAGTCACCTGTACTTGCATTGACCATTTAGATTTTTAATATAGTAAAGGAGAATAGTGGGAGACTGAATGGATTTTAAACTCTGTAATTGCCTTCCTTAGGAAGAAATTGGTAAATTCACCAAAGAGACTTGCTAATGACTGCAGGGATTTATTCATATTATTGATTGGCTTATTAGTAAGCCACATAAATAACAGAAAATCAAAATCAACAGGGTCCAATTTGGGTTTTTTTATTCCATAGTTGTAGTCTTCCTTAATCAATCGAATAAAAATAATAAGTTATCCTGTGGTTCTTGCTGTTACAAGGAATGATCTATTTCTCCATATGAAAATTGTCCAGTTAAAATGTGTCTCTTTTATAAAACTCAATTTGAAGGTCCTCAACTCAACAAACATTTAGTGAGTACCTACTATGTGCTGGGCACTGCTCTAGATACTGGATTTCAAGAGGGGAACCAAACAAAGCCCATGCTCTTCTCACACACACATACCCGTTAATAAGGGCTGCGTAATAATGCTCTGCTTGGGTACAGTCCAAGAAAAATTTGTCTTTCTGAATTATGTTGTATGGTTGGTTTGTTTGTTTCGTTTTCTTAGTAGAAAACAAACCAAAATAAGGAATATGCAACTCTGTGAGGATTACTTAACAATGCTAGCTCTTTGGGAATCTCTTCAACACAAGTGTCTGGAAGCATCTTCTTCTGTTTCCTTCTAGTGGATTCGTTGTGTTTCAGCATATAACCTGCTTCCACTTCACCTAGAAGAAGGGAGAGTGAGTTTTTCCCTTTTCGAGCCTTTGCCTGTTCACAGGCGTACCTCCTTAGTTGGGAGTAGAAGCAAAGCAATGATGGGTGCTATAGAAACAGAAGGAAACGCTTATTACTCCTTGTTTCTTAAGAAAATAACTTACCTCTCTGTCCTCTTCCTCTTTGCATGTATATATAGAGTTCCATATATCAAGCATCCTTAGGATTCTGCTTTACTTTTACCATGTATCCTTTTTTTTTTAGATTCTAAATTCTAAATCTAAACTAGATTTAGATTTTAGATTCATTCTTGTTCTGCTGGTAACTATGATGGAAGATGGCTCAGGATACTTCAGACTTCATTTCTAACTATGACATACAGAGGGGAAATCCGATTTTACTAGGACCATTCTGGGAGCCTAAAGGAACCACAAAAGAAAAAGAGTGGAGAAAAAAGACAAAACGCGACCCCATCATCTCCGCTATGACTTTCTAGGCTTGCGTTTTGGATGGGAATGTGAGGTTAGCCGTCTCTCTTTAGGAATATTTTGCTTTGAATTTTTACTAAATGTAAATCCAGAGGATGCCGTATTCATTATGACTGCTTAAGTGATTTCTGCGACCTAGAATTGGATAAGATGCCTGATTATGAATAAGAATTCACTGCAGAGTGTTGTAAAAAGGGTAATGAGGTGCAGGTGGGTCACTGAAATCCACTGACGGGGCTGAGTAGAGAGCAGTTGACAGACGCATCTGTGTGCGGCACAGAATTTGAAGCTTTTCCCTGGATCCGTGTTATAGATTTCACAAAACATTTTTCTTCATCTGTAATAAAAGTACACTGGCTGTTCTACGCTGCCAATGCTTGCCTGACAACAGAGAACGGAGAGCAGAGGGCAGCCGTGGCTGTGCTCCTGTACCTGTTAGGGCTACCCCTGATTCCTCTGGGAGTAACTCATACGTACTCAACCTTCAACCAGGATCCCCTTTGACTGCACAAAGGCGCTAGACAAAATTCCCTCCTAGTGGGAGGCGGAGGGGGCAGGGAGAAGCAGCCCCTCCTCCCTGTAATTTTCCCTTCCAGCCAGGCATCCCTCAGTAGGTTCCATCCTTAACCCCAGTACTAATTCTCTAGGTCTTTATCTGAACTACTTTTAAATTTAATTTAAGCAACTATTTGCTCCATATCCATGCAGCCCATTAGCACACGGTGTACATTTACTGTACAATATTTCAAATGAAGTGAAACTTCAAAGCCCTTTGATAGGTATGGGAAAAGGTGGGCCTGATGTAGCCAGAAGGAAGTAATAATCTCCCAAGGATCTCAGCAGGAGAGCTAAACTTAGCGGCAGACTTCACTTTCCATTTAACATTAAATGTATCTCTACTTGGAGCAACTTGGGACCCTGCCTTGTACTGCAGATAAAACCTCAGGAATGAGGAGGAGAATGGATATATATATACCTGGTCAGAATGAATATTTCTCATCATCTCAAATTCTCTTTCTCTGCACAGGTTACCAAGGAAATAGAATTCTTGATGTTTTGCTTGCAAATGTATATTCTTTACCTTGAAGCAGGAGTTCTCTGCACTCGGAGGAAAGGGGCAGGGGGACTTGGATCTGGCTTCAGGATATCACCAAGGGTCAGAGGGAACAAGATCATGTTGCTCCCTTGCCTTGTAGGAACTGGCATGCACAAAAGATGGATGAGTTTCTTTACTTTGACTTTCGCTGCCGATTATGAAGTGGACTGGCCAGAAGCAGGTGTTTCCAGGCAAGTTGGAAGTAGATGAGTGCGGATCAGGCTTCTGTAGTCATATAAAGCACTCACACACACTGCCTTCAATTGCATCGTCCACTTTTCTCCATCTGCAACTCATATCTGACAGCAAGGGATTTTCTAAAATGCCAACACAGCCCCTACAATATAGTATAGAGGGCACAGAGTTAAAACATCCAAATCTATATGAAAGGGGGAAGAAGTTTTGTTCCAAAGCCTCCATATGCGATTAGATCATCGCTTGTCTAGAAATTAATGTCTTTTGACCCTAGTCACTAACTTATCTTACTTCCCATTTTTGGTGAAATATTAATTCAACAAGAATTTATCATACCAGGGCCTCCCTGGAAAGAACTTACAGTACTTTGGTGGAAAGACTTGAAAGCATCCCAGAAACAAACCTGAAAACCGAGAAAACAATACTAAATAATGAATAGTGAAATGCTAAAAAGAATACACTAGGGTGCAAAAAAAAATTGGTTGAGGTAGTATGTCCTGGGGGCTGGAATTCCGGAGTGTGTAATTTGGAAGAGAAATCAGGGTAATCTCTCCTGTAAACACTAAAAAGATGCATCTCTCTCAGAGACCTAACTCAGGGTCATTTTGGGTGTGGCCTCATTTCCCCCTGGGTGAGTCACCTGGTTGTTTACTGAGTTTTTAAACCTGAAAGCCATATTTCTTTTCCATCACAGTTGCGCTGACAATGACAATCACAATTAGAATACTTAAGTGAAAAGCGAACACTCTTTCCAGCGAACTTCTACCAATATGCTGAGTTAGAAGTTGCTCTTGGTTACATGTTCACTTGACCATACTTCAGGTGCGGGTGCGCAATGTATTATAATTGCTCGTGCAAATAGCCTTCGTACTTACAGATTTTGTGTAGCCTGATATTGCTGATGCTGTAATGGCACAGTTTTTCTTTTCATGTAAAAATTGAGTTAGAAGCAGATAAAAAGAGAAGCATTTGATTGCCCTCAATCAGACTCTGGCTTTCACTTGTCATTAAATTAGAAGCTTATTTGTTATTGACAGTAACCCATTCCTCACCTGCTTATGTGATTCTTGAGTTCGTGTGTAATTTCATGTTTTATTTGTTCTTCGTGCACTGCTTCCGTGATGTGCTCATTGTTATGCACCATTTCTGGGGAGCCTCACCTTGGAGTGTGCTTAGAAAGCTGGCAGAAAACAGAATTCAGTCTGTGAGTTAGCCATGTGGAAATGACAGTGTGAAAATCAAATTGAGTTTATAAGCCCAGTTCTGCATTCCTTGCTTAGGATGGTAACTGCAATTTGAAATGGCATCATTTTAACATTTTTTTAGTTTCTTTACATAGGAGGTATATAATGCTCAGAGTCAGCTAAATTATTAAACCTTTTCTAATTTCCATCAAAATTCTCTTTGGACTGAAAAAATGTGACAACCTCAGGCTGAAAGTGAACTGAAATCTACATGTAAAACTAGGTACGGTGTTACGAGTGTTCCACTTCTCTGTTCAGTGGTTAGTGATTCTACATGATTATATTTTATATATATGTGTATATAATGTATATATATGTATTTTTGTATATATACGTGTATATATGTATTTTTATACATGTATATATGTATATTTGTATATACATATATATTTGTGCCTATGAATGTATATGTATATATATTTTCACATTGATCTGCTCTATACCTTGTCCTCTGTGCCAATTAACTCTCTCAAAGAGTAACAGTCATGTCATACATTATTGTAAGTAAACAAACGTGTATGTTAAGATCATTTCTTACTCACATGTCACCTCTAACCTTTGTGTAAAATGTCTTTTACATTAGCATAAATATTAAGAAGATGCCATTTCTGCTATATATAGGTCTGCCTTCAGCTAATCAGTTTTTCATGCATTTAAATAGGAATATTAGAATGATGGTAATTACTTTAGTTTTCCATGAATGATCCATCAAGACATTGCCTTTCACTGGATGGTATTGCTCAGGGTAAGTAGGACAGAGTTAAATTGTTAGCTGGGTTTGAATAGCTTCAGTGTTTTGTTGGTGACTTTTAAACAAAATTCATTGTTAAGCCTATTATCTTTTCTAAGAGTAAATGCACAAGCTGCTTTAGAAAGACGAGAGTAATCTGAGGCACATGCAGACTAAGTGAAATTGTAATGAATTGTAAAATAAGACCTGTTTATTAAATGCATGAGAGACAAAAGACTTTTAGGCAGATTACAAAGCCACACACACACCACACACACACTGGATGAATGTGGAAAAATTCATAAGTACTTTTTGAGAAAGTGCCTTTTATCGAAATGAGACCTTTCTTCCTTTGCACAAACATACTATGGTTTCACAAATTACTGTCACATGTAAACTCAAACTTTAGAGGGTTGAATTTAAAACAACTTGCATTTTTGTGCATTATACACTTATATCATTAAACTACCTTTACTCTGCTGGAGCTAGACATCACTAATGAACATATATTTTAAGCTGACTGGTAGCTGGTGATTCTGTTTCAGCCGTGTTTCCCGCTTTGTCTGCACAGCAGTGTTTGTTTGCACCAAGATATCAAAATAATTGCGTGTTTCGCTTCATTGTTTTCTAAAAATTAGTAGGAAATTAGAGAAAATGATGGTTTGATACTGCAAAAAGCATAGTCATTTAAACCTACAACCCAGATAAGGGCAGCAATCTCAACACATGCTGAAAGTAGTAAATCTTTAGCTCAACAAGATTATTGTTAAACTTAAGCCAGACAAATATGTATTCAAAGAGAAAGAAAAGAATAAAGATTGAAGCATGATATTTTCATCTTAAAAAACTTTCCACAAAATTGTGTGCTTGTACATGTCTACACACACGTGTATAGAAATATACATGCAGTCTTGTAAATGCATAGAATGGCACACACCAGATGGATAGCAGCAGTTACCTGGGAGTGGGACTTATGAAAAAAAGAGAAAGATAGACTTTTACTTCTTATTTCAGTATCATTTGTATTTTTGCAATATATTTGTTTATTAATTGGATAATTTAAAAAACGGTTAACAAGTAAATGACCAAAAGAACATGTATAAAAAGCTTGAAACATATTGGCAAAATTTCCATCTAAAAGGTGATATTTAATTAGAGATTTTAGAATACTTTTCAAAGCTCAGGAAATAGAAGCTCCTTCGAGCACTGCAGTCTATCTTTGGGATGTTAGTCCTTCTTAGACATTCTCAGGAAAGCTTCATGCACAAAAACACAGGGCTACCTACACATTGTGAAATTTCATCCTCCTCACAACCCAATAGTGTTCACTGGGCAAGCATAATGATGTCCCTGTTATCAGTCAGGTGATAATACTGAAGCTCAAGAAGGCTTATAAGAAATTTTCCCAAGTTCACAGGGCTGTAGGTGATAGAACTAAATGTGAACTCATGAGCACATCTACAGGTCCAAAGTGCCGCACTGGTTGCTGTGGACTGAATGTATCTCCCCAAAATTCATATGTTGGAGCCTTAACCCCCGTGTGACTGTATAGGAGATAGGGTCTTTAAGGAGGTGTGATTAAGGTTAAATGAGGCCGTAAGTGTGAAGCCCTGATCCCATAGACCTGGTTTCTCCTGGAAGAGGAATCAGAGAGCGCTCTTTCTCTCTCTCTCTCTCTCTCTCTCTCTGCCGTGTAAGGACACAGTGGAGATCCACAAGCTAGGAAGAGAGCTCTTATCAGGAACCAAATCAGTTGACATCTTGATCTTGAACTTCTCAGCCTTGAGAACTGTGAAAAAATAAACTCCTGTTGTTTAAGCCACTCAGAATATGGTATCTTGTAATGGCAGCTGAGCAGACTAACACCCTGGTGGGAAGGCACTTGTCTTCCCAAAAGTCAAAGACATTCCAGCATCTTTTTGTCCCATAAAATCTTTTTCACCCTACCAAGGAACAAACTACATTATCTGCCTTTTCCTGATTATCAGCCACCAGTATTTAGTTTCATTGCATAGACTGGTCTGAGGCCTGTTAGTGTCACACAGAAAATAATGCTGGGATGAAGCACAGGCCTATTACCAATGTAAGAAAAATACTTCTCCACGCTATTAACATGACTCCATAAAGGTAACCATTGAGCTTTTGTCTATAGTAACCTAGAAAGAACATGATCTTTGGATTCACACAGACATGGATGCAAATTCAAGCTCTGCTACTGAAAACCGTAGAACCGGTTCCTTACCCTAAACCTCGGTTCTGCAGGAATCAGAGTTGTGCTTGAGGTTTGGCTTGTACCTAATAGAATTGTGAGAATTAAATGTAACAATACATGTCAAATAATTCCCCTAGCTCGTGGCACATGCTGGGCACCCAGTAAAATCTTGTCATCATGCCTTCCCTTTCTTGCTTCCTTCGTGTACTTTTGCTTCATTTCTTCTCGTATCTTGTTTCTATTTCTGCTTTTACAAAAAGCTGTTTTTCTTTTGCCAGTATGTTGTGCAGCGCTTAGAATCTGTAGACAAACTCTGTTATACTTTACATTTCCATAACGGTTTGGATTTTAACAAAGTGGTTCCACGTATACTAATCTTATATGCTCTTCTAAAAAAATGTGTTATCAAGCGTGAACCATGCCAGATTGTGTTCAACTTGGCATCACTCTTGTTCCCATTTGCTTTGGACTGAACGTTTGTGTGCACCTAAAATTTATATGTTGAAGCCCTAATACCCAACGTCATGGTATTTGGAGATGGGGCCTTTGGGAAATAATTAAGGTTAGATTAGGACATGAGGATGGGGTCCTCGTGAAGGGACTAAAGCCCTTAGAGAAAGAGTCAGAGACTTGAGATCTCTCTCATTGCCATGTGAGGAAAGAGTGAGAAGGTGGCCATCTCCAAGCCAGGAAGAGCTCCTGACACCAGATCTGCCAGCACCTTAATCCTGGACTTCCCAGCCTCCAAAACTGTAAGAAATAAATATTTGTTGTTTCAGTCAAAAAAATATATTATTAACCATCAGTCCCCATTATTAACTTTCCCCTTGATCTGCCAGTTGCTCCTGTGTCACTGGAATCTAGAACATTAACTCTTGGAGAGTACAAATTTAGTGTCAACATGAAGCTCAAGAGATTGTGTTTTATGTGCTCAGATGTTTCATGCCAGCAGCATATTATAACACTTTGAAAAAAGTTTAAGTAGATATTGGCTTTTGTTGCCAATATCAAGATTTATTGGTTCAAGAGTTATTGATCATGGGCAGTCTTGGCCATTATTATGCCTTGAGGACAAATAAATCTTTATCAGCAGAACATGAATCAATATAATTATGCTTCACTTATGCACATCTTTTTCCTTAACCATATTGGGTTTTCAACCAAATCATAAAATATGAGAGAAACTACCTAGGAAGGCAGTTGTGAGGAATTATGCCAAGAACATTCATGTTTTGCAGCAGTGCCAATACTAGATAAAGCCAAGCCCTACCAGCTCTTGCTGACAGAACTGAGGTAATCTCAGCAAAAGGTGGAAGTTAATTTTTGAAGAAACTGACTCAGATATACAAAAATATCATAGGATAGAATAAAAGGCTTTAGAACTAAAAGAAATTGTAACAATCATATCCTATACTAGAACAGGTAGCTGAGAGAGTTCTAGAAAAGAAAGGCAAAAAAGTTGCAAAAAGTCCAGGAAATCTGAATTTACTTTAAATCTTTTTCAGTGATTCTAATGTGGAGGCTTCAGGGAATGACTGACTCCTTCGTTACATGCAAAAATTATCTTTCAACATTTCCTTCTGTTAGCATCGACTAATTTTACGGGGGATTTTTGTTGCTGTTGTTTAACACAACCATCTCACCTTTGGTGAAAATTAAAGCTTTGGCTCTTTGTTAGATGACCTTTGGTTCTTGCTTATGACCTATTATAAATCTACTCTAAATGCCAGATTTTTTCCTGTTAAGATTCAGCTTGTTTTTGTCTGGTGTTTAAGCCTCCAAATCCATTTGTATTTTGATTCTGTCATGCTTGTTCATTATCCTGTCCATCTTTGTTTCATGTGTACATTTGATCAGCATCCTTCTCTGTCTCCATCCCAGGTACTGATAAAAGATGACCAGAGACATTCTTATCGTAACCCCTAAACCCACACCGTTTCACATAGTTGTTAATACCTAATATGGCTTCTTTCCAGCCTGTCTCTACATCTTATACACATGCACTTATGTTAGGCTTTATAAAATGCAATGCTGAAATTAAAAAAAAAAAAAAGGCTCTTGAATAGGTTTTAAGGTGATTCCTAGTTAGCACCAAGCTGCCTGTCAAAACACATGCACATAGAGAAATGCAAATCAAAACTACAATGAGGTATCACCTCACACTGGTCAGAATGGCCATCATCAAAAAATCTACAAACAATAAATGCTGGAGAGGGTGTGGAGAAAAGGGAACCCTCTTGCACTGTTGGTGGGAAAGTAAATTGATACAGCCACTATGGAGAACAGTATGGAGATTCCTTAAGAAACTAAAAATAGAACTACCATATGGCCCAGCAATCCCACTTACTGGGCATATACCCTGGGAAAACCATAATTCAAAAAGAGTCATGTACCACAATGTTCACTGCAGCACTATTTACAATAGCCAGGACATGGAAGCAACCTAAGTGTTCATCGACAGATGAATGGATAAAGAAGATGTGGCACATCTATACAATGGAATATTACTCAGCCATAAAAAGAAATGAAATTGAGTTGTTGTAGTGAGGTGGATGGACCTACAGTCTGTCATACAGAGTGAAGTAAGTCAGAAAGAGAAAAACAAATACCGTATGCTAACACATATATATGGAATCTAAAAAAAAAAAAAAAAAAAAGGTTCTGATGAACCTAGGGGCAGGACAGGAATAAAGATGCAGACATAGAGAATGGACTTGAGGATACGGGGAGGGGGAAGGGGAAGCTGGGATGAAGTGAGAGAGTGGCATGGACATATATACACTACCAAATGTAAAACAGATAGCTAGTGGGAAGCAGCCACATAGCACAGGGAGATCAGCTCGGTGCTTTGTGACCACCCAGAGGGGTGGGATAGGGTGGGAGGGAGGGAGACGCAAGAGGGAGGAGATATGGGGATATATGTGTATGTATAGCTGATTCACTTTTTTATACAGCAGAAACTAACACAATATTATAAAGCAATTATACTCCAATAAAGATGTTAAATATATATATATATATATATATATATCCAGAAAAAAAAAACAACACATGCACAACATTAATTACATGGGAGTGTGATTAATTTCAGGCATATAACTCTAACTCTTAGATACAGGAAATCTTTCTTCTATTTTCTTTTCTACTGACCCCACAGTCAAATGCAAACTGACTCTGTTTTTAATGCCTTTTGATTTCTGGTTGACCCCACAGATAACTTGAAATTTTACCTAGGCTTGCTGTGACAGTATTACTGATGGAGACTGGAGAGCTGAATGCTGTAGAAGTCCATCCTTTATCTTTTTTTTTGCCCACAATCTAGGCAGACGTAGCTAAGCAAATTGAAGCCGATCATGGATGGCGTGATAATTTCATCGGATGTAATATCCAGTTCTAAGAATTCAGAAAATAAGATAAAGAACCTGGAGAGGAAAAGAAATAATTATTTGCTGTCTTATATTCTTTCTGTGATGTTCAGAAATCAAAGCACAGCGTCTCAAGTGTGGATGGTGGTCACCCAACACAGCTCTTAGCAGCATGCTGCTGCGGGGTTACCCAAAGCGTATAGAATAATGTACCCAAAGTGTACGCAGTAGTGCTGTAGAGACACAGGAATATACCTCACCATTTGCCAAGTGCCACATCTGGCATTTGCCACGTGGCTACATGAACTGGTGTATCAAGTCAGAGAGCAGCAGGGGCGGGGGGTGGAGGGTGTGTAAGGCATCCAAAGCAGTTTAGGGGGGTGACTCCATTACTGGAGTGGTTGGCATCGTCAGGACAAAATCCACAGCCAGGGACTCCCCTGGCGGTCCAGTGGTTAGGATTCCGAGCTTCCACTGCAGGGGGCACGGGTTCGATCCCTGGTTGGGGAACTAGGATTCTGCAGGCTGTGGGGCACGGCCAAAAATTTTTTTTAAATAATAATAATTAAAAAAATTTTAAATAGCTTTAAAAAAATACACAGCCAAGTATTACAGTCGTAGGTAACAACCTATCCTTCACACTGTCTTCTTTTATGCCTTTGCTTTATGATCTACAAAGCACTTTCACATTTAACTCCTCTAAACCAGTTTATGATATGAATCCTCATCCCACCTTCACAGAAAACACTGAGGCTCAGAGAGGTCTGGCGATCTGCCCTGGGACTCCTGCTTCTTATGGCGGTGCAGGGACTAACTCAAGCCACTGACTTCAGTTTCCAGCTCTCTCTTCCCTAAAACAAAGCTCCCTACTTTTATGCTTAAGGTTTTTCTCTATTTATTCTCCAAATATTTCCAAATATATCAAAAGGTATGAAGACGCTCTGCATCCTTCTTTACGATGATGGTGGCTGGAATCTGATATTCTCTTAGACACATACCCTGTCTTTCCACCTAACTTCAGGCCCTTCTGGGAAAGAACTTTTATCGTGAGCATTCCACACACAGTGTTCATGTGATACATCCTTCTTCGTGATGTCAGTGTGAAACCCTTGCGGGAGCTGTTATTTATAGATATTTTTCTAAACTCTCTCTTTAGTTGTTTAGTGGTGTCTTGGTCCATTTGCCTATATTAATGAACCCTTAAGAGACCGCTGCTGTGCTTGGAAATGGAGATTTATCTTGTGGTAAAGCAGAGATTGGATTTGAAGTGTAGGCCTGGATCTACTGTAAATTTGTGTGCCCTTCCAGGTATGATAGAGGGAGGATAATCAGAGGGACATCAGGGAACTCCTGAGACTCTATGGAGCATGAGTTACATGACAGAGAGAGCACTGGTTCATGAGTCAGAAGACCCGGGTTCTAGAAGTGGCTTTGCTAATACTGTATTATAGGACTTTGTTGAGGCCATTCATTCAGTCTCTAAATTTCCATTCTTTCATCTGAAAAACAAAGATTAATGTTACTGACAATGTGAAAGCAGCCCATGAAGTGCTATAGAAATCTAAGGTAAAATTGCCATAGTACACATATTTTATGAAAACCATAATGATGTATTTCCTTTTCACATGCTGAATCAGTCTCTTAAAATATACCCCATGAAAACATTTTTTCATGCAAACTCCTATCCCTTTGATTACTATTGTAAATTTTGAACTATTGTAAATCTCGAACAGCAAAAATAGAGAGATATGGTACCACACATTAACAGTCACAGATCTTAGGGAGACAGAATGCTAAGGGCTGGGCTGTCTTTGTTTGACTCTACATGACTCTTTTGCTCACTCAGTCAATCATAAGTCTATGTTTCATAGGTGATCATGACTCACAGAAGAGCTTAGTTTCAGTGTAAAGTCATCAGTTATCCACTGTGCAGCCCCTAGAAGTTTAACAGTCCAGGGCTTCCTTTGCCTTTGTCCATGTTCAAGCAGTCGAATTCATATTTCCTCCTCAAAATTCAGAGATGGTTGAATACAGGTGATCACTTAAACAGATTTTTGAGGCAGAAAGTTGAGACGTGTCTCTCTTTTAAAAGTGAGCAAGTATTGTCAAACCCCTTCAGCCTAGGACAGGAGTCATTGCTATGAAAAAACTGCATACATCAGAGGAAGGCATTACCTGGATGGGGGACAGAAGCAAACCAATAATGATGGACCATGATAAGATCATGTTGCCCCTGCTTTATAAACAAAAGCTTTTCAACAAAACCAGTGTCAGCAAAAGGTTCACTTATTCTTGCTTTACTGAGCATGAAATGGGATTGAAAGATGGTATTAAATGGCTTATTAAACTGAAGAAATGATGTCTTGTGATCTTTCACACCAAAGCACCCCCCCCCCCCCCGCCGCCCTTAAGACAGGCATTTTCTCAGTGAAAAACTCTCCAAAGACTCAAGTCCTTAATATGGAACCTGAGCCTCTTAAATGTTAGACTGGAAGTTTTATTTCCTATTTTCATGCCGGAACTATGATTCCTTGGGAGATTACTATTGCTCTTTATTTATTTTATTCTTATGTCAACATGTAGAAAAGGAATGTTTATGAAAACTTCTAAATTTCAAACACAGAAAACTCATTTTCATGTACCAAGAAAGAAAAAATAATTTATTTTAAAAGATACAAAACCTTTTTTTAATTTCTAGCATTTTTTCCCCTATTTTTAAAATTTCCCTATGTCTCAGATTAAACATAAGCGACGTGTTTAAAACCTTCCTTGGTTTAGGCTTTTTTTTTGGCTGTGCCATGCAGCATGCAGGATTTTTGTTCCCAACCAGGGATTGAACCCGTGCCCCCTGCAGTGGAAGTGTGGAGTCTTAACCACTGGACCACCAAGGAAGTCCCAGTTTAGGCTTTTGAAAACAAGTTGTACAATGAAGTCTCACTTATTAAAAGTCCAAAGAACTAACAGGATCAAATAATCATTATTTCCTATTCTTATACACATGAAAATTGACATTCTCATGTAATTAAGACCCAAGCCACAGAATGACGTTAGCAGGAAATGTGTACTTTACTGTTTCTGAAAGTTGTAATTATTTTAATATGGCGACTCAGCTAAACAACATCAAATCCAAATATCGTTTTCCCAGCTTTCAAAAGGACTCCAAGTTTTGTTTTAGGCAATATCATAGATGATCATAGATGACATATTCTGAGCAAACCCTCCCTCTGAGAAGAACTTAAAATAATTGAGTTTTTGAAAAGCTTTAAAAGCTTACATGAGATAGTAGGAATGTTAAAAATTCACAGGTACCAAAAACTACTTGAAGAAGAAACCAGAGATGTGAGCTGATGACTAAAGCCAACATCTACCCTGAGGGTGTTTGCTTAAGTTGATCTTGAGCTTTATGGGCTCGAGGTGAATGACAGTTATAGACTGAGGGGGTCTCTCCTAGGATGGTGAATCTAATAGTAATATCTCCTAGCATAAAGTATAAAGGCAAACTAGAAATAATGTAGCCCTTCAACATCCATCCATAGCCAAGGAAAATTACCTGTCCGGGTAAAACAAGAAAATTCACACCTAGAGGAAAATATTACCCCTGAATCTCTGTAATAACACCAGACATCAAATGAGTTCACAAACCAAATTCCCACTCTCCAATCATTTATAAACTTCAAGTTGGGAATGTACTTTATGGTAGTCCTGGGTTTGAAGATTCATCAGTAACTTTGCAGAGGCAAATGCAAATCCTCTGTGGAAACCCACCTGCAGTCTAGGCTTAGGAAATGTCATAGACAGTGTAAAGGAATAATGAGCTTACAGTGGAGAACCTAAACATATAAGCAAACAAGTCTTCATAAGCAAGACTTTTGATACCAAGATTATCAGAAACATAAAAATGAGTGTCTTTAATATGTTTAAAAATAAAATATGGACTTCAAGTATGTGCCAGAAGCAAGAGACTATTTAAAAATTGACCAAGGATATTTGAAAAAGAACTAAATAGAACTTCTGGAAATAAAAAAGAATTGTTGAGTGAAACTGAAATCAACAGAGGATTAGACCCAACTGAAGAGGGAACTAAAAAACTGAAAAATAGATTAAAAGAAAAATTTCAGATTACAGCACCGAGAGGCAAGAAGATGGAAAATATAAAGGACAAGTTGAGAAACAGAGAGAATAGCATAAGAAGGACTAACATTAGTATAATCAAAGCCCAAGCAGGAGAGAATGCAAAAAATGGAGGAAATTCTAATCCTTAGAATCAGGAAGCCCTGCAAATCCAAAACAATAAATACAAAGAAATTCACTGTTAGAAGGGTCATAGTGAAGCTACAAAACATCAAAGACAAACAGACTATAGACACAGAGAAAAAGGCCAATTACAACAAAAGAATGACAGTTATACTGACAGCTGATCTCTGAGTAGAAACAAAGGAACCCAGAAACAATGGAACAGTATCCTCAAAGTGTTAAAAGAGAATAAACCAACCAACAGTTGTACACTCTATGAAAATATTTTTAAGAGAAGTCAAAATAAAGATATTGTTAAACAAACAAAAGTTGAGAGAAGTTTCTATCTCTATACCTTCATTAAAGAAATTGAAAACGATGCACTGTAAGGTAGAGGAAGGTGATTCCAAGAGGAAGGCCTGAGACACCCAAAGGAATAATGAGCCCAGAAGGTGGTAAACCTTTTTTAAAATAACTATATAAAACAATAGCAATAATATCTTATGTTGTAAAAGTAGACTAAAGGTAGACTAAAATATCTAATAATATCATATGTCAAAAGCAATGGTATCATAGAGGGAAAATAGAAGATTCTCGTATTATCTGAGGGATAGAAAGTGTGCTTATTATTTCTGAACATTGATCAGTTAAGTGTGCATATAAAACATGCCTAGGATAACCATAAAAAGACAGAGAATAAACAATAAAACAGTGTGCACAACTGCTAAACTAGTAGAAGGGGAAAAATGTAATGAGAAAAACACTCAACCTAAAAAAAGGGAAGGAAGGAGAGTAATAAATAAATAGAAAAGGAGTGAAAATAGACAAAAATAGATGATAGAAATAAATCCAAATATATTAATTAATTTAAAAACTGTAGGATCGTAACCCAGATGGCGGAGTAGAAGGACATGCTCGCACTCCCTCTTGCGAGAACACCAGAATCACAACTAACTGCTGAACAGTCATCGACAGGAAGACACTGGAACTCACCAAAAAGATACCCCACATCCAAAGACAAAGGAGAAGCCAAAATGAGATGGTAGGAGGGGCACAATCACTGTAAAATCAAATCCCATAACTGCTGTGTGGGTGACTCACAGACTGGAGAACACTTATACGACAGAAGTCCACCCACTGGAGTGAAGGTTCTGAGCCCCATGTCAGGCTTCCCAACCTGGGGGTCCGGCAACGGGAGGAGGAATTCCTAGAGAATCAGACTTTGAAGGCTAGTGGGATTTGATTGCAGGACTTTGACAGGACTGGGGGAAACAGAGATTCCACTCTTGGAGGGCACACACAAAGTAGTGTGCGCATCGGGACCCAGGGGAAGGAGCAGTGACCCCAGGGGAGACTGAACCAGACCTACCTGCTAGTGTTGGAGGGTCTCCTGCAGAGGCAGGGGTGGCTGTGGCTCACCATGTGGACAAGGACACTGGCAGCAGAAGTTCTGGGAAGTACTCCTTGGCGTGAGCCCTCCCAGAGTCTGCCATTAGCCCCACCAAAGAGCCCAGGTAGGCTGCAGTGTTGGCTTGTCTCAGGCCAAACAACCAACAGGGAGGGTACCCAGCTCCACCCATCAGCAGTCAAACGGATTAAAGTTTTACTGAGCTCTGCCCACCAGAGCAACAGTCAGCTCTACCCACCACAAGTCCCTCCCATCAGGAAACTTGCACAAGCCTCCTAGATAGCCTCATCCACCAGAGGGCAGACAACAGAAGCAAGAAGAACTACAATCCCGCAGCCTGTGGAACAAAAACCACATTCACAGAAAGATAGACAAGATGAAAAGGCAGAGGGCTATGAACCAGATGAAGGAACAAGATAAAACCCCAGAAAAACAACTAAATGAAGTGGAGATAGGCAACCTTCCAGAAAAAGAATTCACAATAATGATAGTGAAGACGATCCAGGACCTTGGAAAAAGAATGGAGGCAAAGATTGAGAAGATGCAAGAAATGTTTAACAAAGACTTAGAAGAGAAGAATTAAAGAACAAACAAACAGAGATGAACAATACAATAACTGAAATGAAAACTACACTAGAAGGAATCAATAGCAGAATAACTGAGGCAGAAGAACGGATAAGTGACCTGGAAGACACAGTGGTGGAATTCACTTCTGCAGAACAGAATAAAGAAAAAAGAATGAAAAGAAATGAAGACAGCCTAAGAGACCTCTGGAACAACATTAAACGCAACAACATTTGCATTATAGGGGTCCCAGAAGGAGAAGAGACAGCAAAAGGACCAGAGAAAATATTTGAAGAGATTATAGTCAAAAACTTCCCTAACATGGGAAAGGAAATAGCCACCAAAGTCCAGGAAGTGCAGCGAGTCCCATACAGGATAAACCCAAGGAGAAACATGCCGAGACACATAGTAATCAAATTGGCAAAAATTAAAGACAAAGAAAAATTATTGAAAGCAGCAAGGGAAAAACGACAAATAACATACAAGGGAACTCCCATAAGGTTAATAGCTGATTTCTCAGCAGAAACTCTACAAGCCAGAAGGGAGTGGCATGATATACTTAAAAGTGATGAAAGGGAAGAACCTACAACCAAGATTACTCTACCCGGCAAGGATCTCATTCAGATTCAATGGAGAAATCAAAAGCTTTACAGACAAGCAAAAGCTAAGAGAATTCAGCACCACCAAACCAGCTCTACAACAAATGCTAAAGGAACGTCTCTAAGTGGGAAACACAAGAGTAGAAAAGGACCTACAAAAACAAACCCAAAACAATTAAGAAAATGGTCATAGGAACATACATATTGATAATTACCTTAAGCATGAATGGATTAAATGCTCCAACCAAAAGACACAGGCTTGCTGAATGGATACAAAAACAAGACCCATCTATATGTTGTCTACAAGAGATCCACTTCAGACCTAGGGGCACATACAGACTGAAAGTGAGGGGGTGGCAAAAGATATTCCATGCAAATGGAAATCAAAAGAAAGCTGGAGTAGCAATACTCATATCAGATGAAACAGACTTTAAAATAAAGAATGTTACAAGAGACAAGGAAGGACACTACATAATGATCAAGGGATCAATTCAAGAAGAAGATGCAACAATTCTAAATATATATGCACCCAACATAGGAGCACCTCAATACATGAGGCAACTGCTAACAGCTATAAAAGAGGAAATCGACAGTAACACAGTAATGGTGGGAGACTTTAACACCTCAGTTACACCAATGGACAGATCATCCAAAATGAAAATAAATAAGGAAACAGAAGCTTTAAATGACACAATAGACCAGAGATTTAATTGATATTTATAGGACATTCCATCCAAAAACAGCAGATTACACTTTCTTCTCAAGTGTGCACAGAACATTCTCCAGGATAGATCACATCTTGGGTCACAAATCAAGCCTCAGTAAATTTAAGAAAATTGAAATCATATCCAGCATCTTTTCTGACCACAACGCTATGAGATTAGAAATGAATTACAGGGTAAAAAACGTAAAAAACACAAACACATGGAAGGTAAACAATACGTTACTAAATAACCAAGAGATCACTGAAGAAATCAAAGAGGAAATCAAAAAATACCTAGAGACAAATGACAATGAAAACACGACGATCCAAAACCTATGGGATGCAGCAAAAGCAGTACTAAGAGGGAAGTTTATAGCTATACAAGCCTATCTCAAGAAACAAGAAACATCTCAAATAAACAACCTAACCTTACACCTAAAGTAATTAGAGAAAGAAGAACAAACAAAACGCAAAGTTCACAGAAGGAAAGAAATCATAAAGATTAGAGCAGAAATAAATGAAATAGAAACAAAGAAAACAATAGCAAAGATCAAGAAAACTAAAAGCTGGTTCTTTGAGAAGATAAACAAAATTGATAAACCATTAGCCAGACTCATCAAGAAAAAGAGGGAGAGGACTCAAATCAATTAAATTAGAAATGAAAAAGGACAAGTTACAACAGACACCACAGAAATACAAAGCTTCCTAAGAGACTACTACAAGCAACTCTATGCCAATAAAATGGACAACCTGGAAGAAATGGACAAATTCTTAGAAAGGTATAACCTTCCAAGACTGAACCAGGAAGAAACAGAAAATATGAACAGACCAATCACAAGTAATGAAATTGAAACTGTGATTAAAAATCTTCCAACAAACAAAAGTCCAGGACCAGATGGCTTCACAGGTGAATTCTATCAAACATTTAGAGAAGAGCTAACACCCATCCTTCTCAAACCCTTCCAAAAAATTGCAGAGGAAGGAACACTCCCAAACTCATTCTATGAGGCCACCATCACCCTGATACCAAAACCAGACAAAGATACTACAAAAAAAAGAAAATTACAGACCAATATCACTGATGAATATAGATGCAAAAATTCTCAACAAAATACTAGCAAACAGAATCCAACAACACATTAAAAGATCATACACCATGATCAAGTGAGATTTATCCCAGGGATGCAAGGATTCTTCAATATAGGCAAATCAATCCATGTGATACACCATATTAACAAATTGAAGAATAAAAACCTTATGATCATCTCAATAGATGCAGAAAAGGCTTTTGACAAAATTCAACACCCATTTATGATAAAAACTCTCCAGAAAGTGGGCATAGAGGGAACCTACCTCAACATAATAAAGGCCATATACGACAAACCCACAGCAAACATCATTCTCAATGGTGAAAAACTGAAAGCATTTCCTCTAAGTCAGGAACAAGACACGGATGTCCACTCTCACCATATTATTCAACATAGTTTTGGAAGTCGTAGCCACGGCAATCAGAGGAGAAAAAGAAATAAAATGAATACAAATTGGAAAAGAAGTAAAACTGTCACTGTTTGCAGATGAGATGATACTATACATAGAGAATCCTAAAGATGCCACCAGAAAACTACTAGAGCTAATCAATGAATTTGGTAAAGTTGCAGGATACAAAATTAATGCACAGAAATCTCTTGCATTCCGATACACTAATGATGAAAAATCTGAAAGAGAAATTAAGGAAACACTCCCATTTACCATTGCAACAAAAAGAATAAAATATCTAGGAATAAACCTACCTAGGGAGACAAAACACCTGTATGCACAAAACTATAAGACACTGCTGAAGGAAATTAAAGATGATACCAACAGATGGAGAGATATACCATGTTCTTGGATTGGAAGAATCAATATTGTGAAAATGACTATACTACCGAAAGCAATCTACAGATTCAATGCAATCCCTATCAAATTACCAATGACATTTTTTACAGAACTAGAACAGAAAATCTTAAAATTTGTATGGAGACACAAAAGACCCCAAATAGCCAAAGCAGTCTTGAGGGACAAAAACGGAGCTGGAGGAATCAGACTCCCTGACTTCAGACTATACTACAAAGCTACAGTAATCAAGACAATATGGTACTGGCACAAAAACAGATATATAGATCAATGGAACAAGATAGAAAGCCCAGAGATAAACCCACGCACCTATGGTCAACTAATCTATGACAAAGGAGGCAAGGATATACAATGGGGAAAAGACAGTCTCTTCAATAAGTGGTGCTGGGAAAACTGGACAGCTACATGTAAAAGAATGAAATTAGAACACCCTAACACCATACACAAAAATAAACTCAAAATGGATTCGAGACCTAAATGTAAGACCGGACACTATAAAACTCTTAGAGGAAATCATAGGAAGAACACTCTTTGACATAAATCACAGCAAGATCTTTTTTGATCCGCCTCCTAGAGTAATGGAAATAAAAACAAAAATAAACAAATGGGACCTAAAGAAACTTCAGAGCTTTTGCACAGCAAAGGAAACCATAAACAAGACGAAAAGACAACCCTCAGAATGGGAGAAAAATGTTTGCAAACGAATCAACGGACAAAGGATTAATCTCCAAAATATATAAACAGCTCATGCAGTTCAATATTAAAAAACACACACAAACCAATTCGAAAATGGGCAGAAGACCTAAATAGACATTTCTCCAAAGAAGACATACAGACGGCCAAGAAGCACATGAAAAGCTGCTCAACATCACTAATTATTAGAGAAATGCAAATCAAAACTACCATGAGGTATCACCTCACACCAGTTAGAATGGGCATCATCAGAAAATCTACAAACAACAAATGCTGGAGAGGGTGTGGAGAAAAGGGAACCCTCTTGCACTGTTGGTGGGAATGTAAATTGATACAGCCACTAGGGAGAACAGTATGGAGGTTCCTTAAAGAACTAAAAATAGAATTACCATATGACCCAGTAATCCCACTATTGGGCATATACCCTGAGAAAACCATAATTCAAAAAGACACATGCCCCCTAATGTTCATTGCAGCACTGTTTACAATAGCCAGGTCATGGAAGCAACCTGAATGCCCATTGACAGACGAATGGATAAAGAAGGTGTGGTACATTTATACAGTGGAATATTACTCAGCCATAAAAAGGAACGAAATTGGGTCATTTGTAGAGACATGGATGGATCTAGAGACTGTCATACAGAGTGAAGTAAGTTAGAAGGAGAAAAAAAATATTGTATATTAACGCATATATGTCGAACCTAGAAAAATGGTACAGATGAGCCGGTTTGCAGGGTAGAAATTGAGACACAGATGTAGAGAACAAACATACAGACACCAAGCGGGGAAAGCGGCGGGGGTTGGGGGTCGGGGTGTGATGAATTGGGAGGTTGGGATTGACATGTATACACTGATGTGTATAAAATTGATGACTAATAAGAATATGCTGTATAAAAAAATAAATAAAATACAATTCAAAAATTAAAAAAAATAACTGTTAGTGGATCAAATTCCCAGTTACAAGACTAAGTTGTCAGTCTATATATAAGTACTGTTTAGCAGAGACAACTAAAATTTAAGGTATCAGAACAGTTACAAGTCAGTAGGTGAATAAAAAAAGCAAAACATTAAAATACAAACCAAAACAAAGTCAGCGTAGCTATATATTTTTTTACATCTTTATTGGATTATAATTGGTTTACAATGTTGTGTTAGTTTCTGCTGTACAGCAAAGTGAATCAGCTATATGTATACATATATCCCCATATCCCCTCCCTCTTGCATCTCCCTCCCACCCTCCCTATCCCACCCCTCTAGGTGGTCACAGAGCACCTAGCTGATCTCCCTGTGCTATGCAGCTGCTTCCCACTAGCTGTCTACTTTACACATGGTAGTGTATATATGTCAATGCTGCTCTCTCACTTCTTCCCAGCCTCCCCTTCCCCTCCGTGTTCCTCAAGTCCATTCTCTACGTCGGTGTCTCTATTCCTGCCCTGGCACTAGGTTCATCAGTAGTGTGGCTGTATTAATATGAGATTAATTTGGTTTTTAAGACAAAACATTTCTAATGATTAAAATGTTAACTATAGAATGGTAGGAGATTCAATTCTCACACCCATCTTCAATAACTGATAGATGAAGCAGAAAAAAAAAGACATTGATTTAAACACAATTAGCAAGTTTGAGCTAATAAATTATATAGAATATTTTTCCCAACAACTTATGAACCCTGCTGGGGTAGAAAAAAGAAGTAATAAATCCATGAAATAGCATATAATAAAGATGATTAGCAGAACCAAAAATTGACTTTTTGAAAAAATTTATAACATTAGTTATAAAGTTTTGTTTAAAAGCCAATTAATATCAACAAAATTGGTCAAAATATGATTTTTTTACCGTTTTTCCCATTAAATTCTAGAGGATCACACATTTCATCAACAATGTCTTTTTCACAGCGACAGGCTAATACCAAAAAGCAGTTTGCAGTGCTATTAAAAAAAAAAAAGCATTTGATTTAAATAGATAATATTCTAACGTTGGGAAATCATGAAGTAGACCCACAAGGGGGAGGAGAGGACTGATAAGTAAGCAATTAGTTGTTTCAAGATTAAGGAAGGTGACCACAGTTTTATTTCCGTCCTTTTTTGTATACAAATGGGCAGTCTAGAATGAAGCCAAGTGTTAAGTTTCCCAAGAGAAAGCAAGTAATGCAAGTCAAATTACAATTGAAAATTACTCTCTCAAAAAGCAAAAGCAAATAAAAACCAAAACCAAACAAAAAAAACCCAAAAGAATACATGTATATGACTATATGTTTTTTCACAAATCTCAAATTCACACTCAGTGCTTGAGAGGAGAGAAGATATTGCTAAGTGAAAGACATTATCATCAGCTCATTTTGCATTTGTACATTTTTGGTAACTATGACTGGCCCATTAAGTATGTCCAAAGCAGGATAGCAATTTGCCTAGGAAAAGACAGGGAATGGTAAATGGTGACCTTCCCTTTTAAACAGAGATTGATGAACCACATTTTGGGGGGGTGGTGAGGGAAGCACAGTTTTTCCTTTAATTTGTGAAGAATCCTGTCCTGGTTGTCCAGTTAGAGTATCAACTACAGAATCTTTCAGATTCATCAACTCGAGTGAACGTTGGGTTGCCTAAAGTTTCTGAATTTTGATGAACTACTTCTTAAACTGCAATAGCAGAATTAACTAATAAAAGACTTCTTGGGGAGAATTTAGTCTTTAAAGGAAGAATAACATTTTCCCCTTAAAAGAACTTTTACCCTTCGCGTGTAAAACAAATTTTATATCATGAGAAAAGGGAATTATGTACCAAAATGCTTAGCTTTCAATAAATATTTTGCTGTGAGGCTTAGTGAAGCCACCAGGGAATTGGATGAGGCTAGAATAGAAAAGAAATACAAAGGCATGAATTTGAAGCCAGCCCAGTAAACATGGACTCTGCTCTTCTCCACCCACACGCAGGTATGTAATAGGTGGAGAGGTGAATTTGAGAGGGTTCAGATTTTGTCCTGCTGATGTATCAAAATGAGATAGGTGAGGATATTAAAGATATATGTAAGGGAGTTATTCCAAGGATTGTGACATTTTAGCTGAATGAGGAAATAAGGGCATGGAGATGGATCAGGTCATGGGGCAAAGGTAAGGGACAATGAAAAATGGGGATTGATGAATCATATGAGCTGATGGGGCTGAAGGATTAGAATGAGCATCCTAGAAGAATGAGCATGAAATGCGTCAGGTGGTGGTCATAGAATGGGACGCTGGATGTAGATTCCCCAGGTATTGGTAATGAAAGTTCTAGGTATGATGACCATGGGAGTAAGGGGCTGAGGCAAGTGGAGCACGAGACCATTGGAAGAGAAGAGGTCGAGGTACTGGAAGAATTCCCTACATGGATCCAAAACTCATAATGAGTTATAATAAGAGTAGTTTTGTAGAGAGAGAGCCGGGAGCTTAAATCTTCAAGAAGAGGAGCTGCCCTGAGGGTTGGTAGATAACTGCAGCAAGATGGTATAGGCTAAAGGAAAAATTCAGAGGTGTTTATTTTTAACAGAAAAAGAAGAAAGAATGATCCAGAAGGAGCAATGAGGAACAGGGAAGACTGGTACCTCACCTCTGGGTCCAGTGAGAAGAGGGTTATAAGACAGTGGAGAAAATTTGGACTCATCTCCAAACACAGCATGGGCAAGTGAGCATTGATAGCCAAGGAGCAAGGTGGCGATCAGTGGATGGAGTATTACTAAGAGAGAACATCAAAGATAAGGGGGTTCTGGCTAAACCAACCTAGCAGGATTCTTGCTGAAGGCAGGCCAGGGTGATCAGACATCACCTGGTTGGTGGTGGAGGGTAGGGGACCTGATCCGCTATCAAGGATGGGGGATTCTGGTTAAACTGACTTGGCATGGTCCTTGCTCAAACTAGATTTTACAAGGAGTGTGCAGATGGGCTTAGGAGAAAGTTGAGGAGCCTGACTAAGGTTTGGTCAAGCAGCAGATTTGGTCATACCTTGATCTCCGACTTCTAGCCTGTAGAACTGTGAGACAATATATTTTCTGTTTCTAAGCCACCCAGTTTGTGGTACTTTGTTACAGCAACCCTAGCACATTAATAGCAATAGAATACGTCTGCATGGTGAGCTTTGTGGGAGCAGGAACTGAATGTCATGTGTAACTCCAAGACTTAGCAGCCCATGTCCTACTCAGATTTAACTGCCATTTAGATCTTGCGTGGGTACATTTTACTTGAGTGTTATTTTTTCAGTATAAGAGCAGTTAGACAGGGAGCCAGAGAAATGTCTGAGGACTTAAGTTTGCAGGGTTAAATTATCATTAGAGTTTTGAAAATTCTTTCTAGGAGTCAGATTATGGCTGTGCTGTATGTCATAAGCAATCTGGACCCAGCACCATAGACTAAAGTTCAATTGACTGGCCTCAGCTTTATGCCGACAGGCAAATGTCTTTATTGCCATTTCTCTTTCTCTTGCTCTACCATCTAGGTGATTGAGCCCAATTTACAGGGAGGGAAATCCTTCCTCTGAATCCAATCCATGGGACTTCTGTTGACCCTGTGTATGACTTTGCCGGTGTCTTTATACTATATAAGTTAAAGGTATTTTTTAATCTACTTCTATTGAGAGTAGGTGGGTACCTGGGTCAAGTACATCTTTGATATATTACTAATTATGTTCTGATAATTTATTTAAAGGAGGGAGAATAATGTGGGGAGCTTTGGCAAGCTGCATGAATAGAATTGATGATAGAGGACAAACCATGTTATGAATAGCCTTGGAAGTGGAATATATTTGAATGGGATTAAAGATATTTATCAGCAGTAAGGGTGACAGTTCACAGTGTGATTTGCTTGGCTGTTCAGCTACCTGAATATGATGAGGTTCCTCCAATGCCGCTTCCACTGCTCATCTCAGCACTCATAGTTCAAATGCCCACAAGCAGTAAGATTATCATTAAAAACCAACTTCAGCAAAAACAGACACAAGAATGTCAGCAGAAATGCAAAGTTTGAAATTAAATTTGAGAAATTATAATGCAGGATTTGGAACTGTCCGAAGTGTACTTTCAGATGCCATTTCTATGTATAGATAGATATAGATAGATGATCTATCTATGTATCTATCTATTTATCTATCGATATCTATAGAGGGAGAGATTAGCAACTTTTTAAAGGTTTTTACATCACTGCCCTCTTATATGTAATATATTTGTATTACATATACAAAACCTTAAAAGATATTAAATCTCGAAAAGTGAACACGGTACAGGAGGTAGTGGACTAGTTGTTCCAATTATTTACTGCTGTATGAAACATCATCCCAAAACTAAGCGGCTAAAACAACATTATCTCTTATGGTCCTGGGGTTGATGGCGTTCAGCTAGGGGTTCTCATTTGGAGTCTGTCATACAGTTGTGGTCAGACAGTGGCTAGAACTGGACTCACCTCAGAGGACTTCTCACTCACATACCTGGAATTGACACTGGCTCTCCACTGAGCTCTTAGCTGGGGCTTTCAGCCAGAACACCTATAGGTGACCTCTACTTCCTCATAGCATAGCAGCTGGGTTCTAAGAGCACGTATCCCAGGCGAGAAGATGGGAGCTGCATCACCTTGTAAAACCTACTCTCAGAAGTTATATAGCATCTCTTCCTCTGTAGTCACAGGCCCACCTGTGTTCAAGCGGTGGGGACATAGACCCCACTTCTCAATGAGAGAAGTAACAATGTCACTTTGTAAGAAAAGCATGTGGGATGGGAAATCTTGTTGCGGCCATCTTGGAAAATCCAATTTGTCACACTGATAGTATCCATAAAACCTGGCTGTAATAATTCTTGAGTTTGGACTACCAAATTTCTCTCTAAGAACTTAGTCCTTCTCTGTAATCATTCGGCAATTTATCAATGGAAACCAAAATAAAATTCATATTTTTCCCAAATCTCAGCCTATAGTACCAAGCTCTAGATTAAATAGTTTGTGTCCAAATATCAGAATTAGCAGAGAGGAATGGTGAAACTAAAGGAATTTATCTTTCTTCTTTTGTTTTGAGGTTTGAAAGACACGTTGTAGTGGATAAATCCAAGGAAGTCTTAATCACGTAGGTAGTTTGGGAAGACTGGCAATACAGAAGTTTCCTTAACACAATGGTATTCTATATATCTTATTCAAGTCACCCATGATGAACCAAACCCATATCAAAGAAAACACTCCAACGTCTTGCATTTAAATCCTGATGCAAGTCCTTGAAATCAAATGTTGATCATCATAGCACAGTCAATATGTAGGTGTAAGTGTTTATGATTTCCGAGTATTAAAATTTATTTGAACCCTAGTCAAAATCCCTGTTGTTGGCACCTGCTCTGTGAGTTATCAGATATCAAGAGGCCCACTGGACTCAATGGGCATCAAACCAGGGGATGCTTGAACTCTTCAGTTCAATTATTACCAAACTACTGGCAGCATTATTGAAATCATTTCTCCTACTTCCAAGCAAAAAACCTCAGTGCTTAGAAAAGTTTTTACTTATTCAAAGCTTCCCTGGGGACACATGTGCTGGATGAAAATTCCTTAGAAGTTTATGCCTGTGGCCCAAACCTGAGAAAATAGTCTAGGTTGGGCAGATAAGGGAATATTCAGAGTACTCTGCATTAATTCTCCCTTAGATAAAGACTACAACTACCATTCTTTCTAAAATTGAACTGACTCTTTCATATCCAGGATCATTCCAGTTTTATCAATACTTTTCAAAGGAGAGTACTCCCTTGAAATAAGTTCCAGTGCAAAAACTATCTTTATTAAATTCCACCAACATTTCTTAAACCTTGATTCTGCCCTAGACACGTAAATCTCCCACCTCCCACTCTGACCCAAGTTTTAGGTGACACAGATGACCAATAGTTCTTGCCCTCGGAGAATTTATAATCTAAAGAGAGATGAAGGTACAAGGAGGAAAGGGAAAGATATATACATAGCTATTAATTAATTATGAGAGCATTGGACATGGAATCAGAAGATCCCCATTTTAGCCAAAGCTTGCCATTAAGTGGTACGTAATTTCTGGCAAGTCGCTAAATCTCCTTTACACTAAGCTGCTTCATAATTAATAAATACTAATTTCCTTCCTCACAATGATAATATTATCTTCCTCACAGATTTTGTTGTTGTTGTTGTTAAAAATACATGATCTGGTTCATGTAAAATGCTTAGCACAGCTCCTGGTACACAGTAAGCACTCAACAAATGTTCATTTCAACATGATATAGTGGTAGTGATGGTAGGGGATGTGGGAATGCTTTGTAAACTGTGAAGTCTTAGATCAACGTAAGGTATTTCTATTCATAACAGACAGAATATATAACATCCTATTGAAACCTATAATTCTCTGCTCAGCTATCAGCTCCCCAAACACTACCTTTTTGCTGTTTCTAGAGACTCTAGGGACTTCCCTGCTCCATCCCATCCCCTTTCCTCACCATTCAGAGCCCAGTTCAAAGACCATCTCAGCTCTAAATTAGCCCGACCCCATGAGATCAAGTAGGTAACCCCAGCCCATATTCCCTTTACAATCCATCCACACGATTACGCTAGGAGTGCTTTTGTCTTACTCGTGTTTGTATTCCCAGTACCTAGAATAGTACCTGGCTCATGATGGATGCAGGTGTGCATTGGTGTTAATGCAGTAGGAATGTTGATGAGAATCCAAGGAAGGGGATGTGTGGCACACCTTATGGATGGAGCCCTGGCCTTGGACCAGATTTCATTTGTACCTCTGACTTTTCCAAACTTGCTGTTTGACTGGGCACTTGACCTTTAATCTACCCGTTTTCTCATCTGGAAAATGGCTATTGACAGCCAAAAATAATTTCAGTGTGGTACAAAGTCTTCATAACTCTATAAGGCAGATATTATTAACAGGTGAGGAAATCCACATTCAGAGAGCTTCAGAATTACACAGCTTAATACGTGCTATAGCCAGGTCTCTCCACCTGAAAGGTCCAAGTTCATAGCTGCTATACTACATGGTGGCTTATCGGAACACATAAGATCTTGGTTCCTTCTCGCTCTGAATTCCAGAATGTCATGACACAATTCCTCTTCTCTCCCTCCTATTCTCTGCTTGTCATGTGAAAGATATTCTAAATCTACCCCATTCTATTATTTAGTCTTATTCAAGCCTAGACTGTCAACCCAGTGGAAGTCAAGGCCATTATTCTACCTCTTAATTTTCTCCCCAGAATGCAGTTGCTGGGCCTAACAGGAGTGCTCAGCAGTGATTTACTGTAGTTGAAACAGGTTTCAAGTAGTTGAGGGTCAGGCCATAGGAGCTGGATAAGACCTATGCAAAAAAACAACACAAAATGCTTTTCACGTTTGTTTTTCTCTTGGACTCTTGTCCCAAGGCAAATTTTTTGGCATTTGAGCGCTTTTTGGTGAACATTTTCTTTTTAATTCTAGATAATACTGTTGTGAAATAAACTAGACAGAGGTTTCTCAGCCTTGGCACTCTCTCCACTTTGGGCTGGATATTTCTTCGCTGTGGCAGGCGGTCCTGAAAACTGTAGGGTGTTTGGCACCATCCCCGTCTTTACCCACTATATACCAGTAGCACCAGCACTCTCAGTCATGAAAGCCCAAAATGTCCCCAGACATTGCCAAATGTCCCTGGGCGTAAAATTCCCCATCCCCCATCCCACCTTGGAACTAGACTGAATGGAGCAGGTGGGCTAAACGCCATTCCTTACATTACGGAGTCCACTTTCATATCAAAGACATTTTTACCCAATGAAGTTAGAAAGTATGATGTCAAATGAGGAAGACTTCTTCTCCCCAGGTGAGCACTTGTCCCCTCAAGCTCACCCTTTACTGGTAAACCACCATCCAGGGCTTTGTCAGGACTGTGACACATGGTCCTTAAAAAGCCGAAGCCACAAAAGCAGTTATGGTTTTGTTACACCAAAGTGTCCCTGAAATTCAAAGCTATGTGTTTATCAAGATGCATTCCCCTGTCACCGTGATTACCTGTGTTGCCTTGGACTGCAAAGAAAAGACAAGGAGTGATGGAGTGGGGTTTTTTCGTGTTCATGTATTGTACCTGAGTTCTGTCTTAGTCTGCTTCCTAAATAGAATAATCAATGCCATTATCTCTTCCTCCCTCATCTAAATCACATCAGGACTCTACAGCAGATCGATAGTTAACAACAAAGAAGGCCAAAGCTCTCATTCCAGGGGGACTCATTACTCTGCAGCCCAGTATCTGGGTATGGATTCCGTGTAAGGTTATCTACTCTAACGTAGGAGTTAACAACAGCTGTCAGTTATTAATACCGCGCCATGACACCACCATAACCGGCTGCATGTGTGCAGAGAGCATGTCCAAAAAACAAATAAGCCTGCTTCCTTCTTTCCCATCTTCCTTTGATTTCCTCTTTCTTTTCATATTATTTTAAATGGCCTTCTCTAGCAATGTAAAATGTTTGGGACTTCATTGAGATTCTTAGCCCGTACAGGTGGCATATAAGCAGACTCACATCTGCTGCAGTATTACTACAAAGACTAATTAAAATAAATTCAGATCTTAAATTAGTCCTTTCAGAAACATTTATTGCTTAAGTCACTGGGCAATAAAGTATATACTTTAGTTAAGCTGAAGAGAAAAGTGGTTTTAGGATTGTATTTCCTGACCAGCCCCTAAAAGGAGGGTAAAACAAGACAATGGTTATGCACCCACCTACCAATTTTTCCAATAGCAGCTGCTTTTCCTGTAGTTCTTCCTAGCTTTGGGGTTATCCTATTCGATTGTCATTAGGGACTAGCCTGTCTGTAGTGTGAGCTAAAACAATGTCATGGACAAATCATATAGGAAACCTTTTTTTAGTGGAAAGGCTGGTTATTACCATCACCATGTTCTCTAAGATTCTGCAATAGTCAGTGTTCACATCTGAGACCCAGCAGATGGACTTTTTGTTAGGAAAGCTCTGTATCTCAGGGAAGACCAAAATTATGCTTCCCTGTCTCCAATTCTTCAAATCCCATATACGGATTTTTTTTTTCTGTCTGCCAATGTGATATTTAGCAATTTCCCTCTACAAACAGCTCCACCTACCTCTATGTATCTCTTTGTGTTAAAGTGAGTTTCCCATAGACTTCAAAGACATAAACTCTGTCTTTTTCAAAGAAGAGATTCATTTTTTAGTTCAAAAAAAAGAAAAAAAAGACTTTTTGGACATCTGCTATATGCAGAGTGCTCAAATTCTGACCTAAGGATGTTTATTGTTCTTCTGGGCTTATTTTAAAGAAAAATATAGCAAAGAACAGAGCGCCATGACATTTTTATACCTACATGCAATTCTCCAGATAGTTCCTTTTTTTTTTCCTTAGGGGCATATATTTTTATTTTTAACATCTTTATTTGAGTATAATTGCTTTACAATGTTGTGTTAGTTTCCACTGTATAACAAAGTGAATCAGCTGTACATACACATATATCCCCATATCCCCTCCCTCTTTTGTCTCCCTCCCACCCTCCCTATCCCACCCCTCTAGGTGGTCACAAAGCACTGAGCTGATCTTCCTGTGCTATGCGGCTGCTTCCCACTAGCTGTTTTACATCTGGTAGTGTATATGTGTCCATGCCACTCTCTCACTTCGTCCCAGCTTACCCTTCCCCCTCCCCATGTCCTCAAGTCCATTCTCTATGTCTGTGTCTTTATTCCTGTCCTGCCCCTAGTTTCGTCAGAACCATTTTTTTTTTTTTTTAGGTTCCATATATATATGTTAGCATACGGTATTTGTTTTTCTCTTTCTTACTTACTTCACTCTGTATGACAGACTAGGCCCATCCACCTCACTACAAATAACTCAATTTCGTTTCTTTTTATGGCTGAGTAATATTCCATTGTATAGATGTGCCACACCTTTATCCATTCATCTGTTGATGAACACTTAGGTTGCTTCCATGTCCTGGCTATTGTAAATAGTGCTGCAATGAACATTGTGGTACATGACTCTTCTTGAATTATAGTTTTCTCAGGTTATATGCCCAGTAGTGGGATTGTTGGGTTGTATGGTAGTTCTATGTTTAGTTTTTTAAGGAACCTCCATACTGTTCTCCATAGTGGCTGTATCAATTTACATTCCCACCAACAGTGCAAGAGGGTTCCCTTTTCTCCACACCCTCTCCAGCATGTAGTTCCTTTTTAATACTGACCAGCCAAGTTTTTTTGACATGCTCTGAAACACCCCGGTAACTGCCACCAGTGAGCAGATTCATTCAATCTATTGGAAGTTGTCTTGTTTTGCTGGTGGTCCTTGGGGCGCTGGGCCTCTCAGGACCTCTCCTTTTCTGTCACCTCAGGAAGATATAAGATATGACAACACAGAGGCTCGATCCAGGTGCAGCTTCCAAATCCACAGACGTTGGAACAGTTTGTATATCTACCACCACCAAAATTCTTGGACATGTGACCAGAAAGCTCTAGATCTCTGAAAGTTTAGATTGTTTGAGGCCCTTGAAAAGACACCTCTATTTCCAGAGCGTCTGGTTGTTGACAGGGCTGGTGGCAAATTTTGGTAACTGGAATTCAGGCCATTAAGAAAACATTTTAAGTTGTGGGATTTCCTCTTAAAACTTTGCCTCCTACAAATTATATTTAAAAGAAAGACACATTCCTTTTTACAGTATTGAGCTTATACTACTCTTATGGAAAATAATTGACATTGTATTTATGTATTCTGTTTACTGTTTGGCCTTAATTGTTTAACAGCAATTTTTGTTACTTATTTTTTTTTCCTGTTCCATTGCTGTTTATACTATACCAGTTTAAAGTCTGAAGACACTGCTTTGTGCTACCATGTTTTTCTTTGTGACTCAACCCCAGCCTCGTTCCCATCCCCTTAACTAGAAACAAAGTAACAATAATAGACTTCCCCTGTGTCTTCTTAACTGTTTCCTGGGATGCCTGACTCTGGGTAACATCTGAAGCTTCTCTCCACCAGCTGCCCAGCTCTGGTGTTCAAAGCATGAGGCACTCTCACTTTTATTTCTTTGCAGATAAAAAGTATTTTTTATTAGACATTATTCTACAATTTCTCCAAGGCCTTTTCTAATTAACCACCTGGCACCTGTCCTAGTATTGAAAGGTACTCCCTGCCTTGCTGTGGTGAGAAAGTAGATTAATGGGGAAAGGCTTGCTTTTCTGGGTACTTGTTTGATTCCTGTGTGAGCATTTTGTTTTTTGATTCAAGAATAATTTATATCCCTAATTTCTACTGTAGTTTTCTACTTGGGACCTAGTCTTCTTAAGTTGCAATTAGAGGAAACTCTGTGTGTGTGTGTGTGTGTGTGTTTGTGTGTGTGTGTGTGTTTATATATAAATACCATGAATGCATACATGTTAAACAGACTGCATTTAGGAGCACTTGGAATAGGAATACCTTCTGTTCCCTGTTGCTCTCTGTTCTCTCTTACTTTAGAATAACAACCAGTAGGGGAATGTTGGGGACCCCCGCATGGCCTGTTTTTAGCTCTTAATTTTTAAAAATTACAAGTTGTCAGCATTATTTACATCGGAAATGTCCAAGAAGCTGGAAGTCTGAGAAAAATTGTGATTTCATAAAAGCAGCTGAATTGAACTGGCCAAAAAAAATATGCCCTACCACCACTGGTGGGGGTTTTTTTTGGGGGGGGGTGGTTTCCAGACGTTTGAGGGTTTCTAGGCTGGGGCCTTTTTTTCATCTTTTCTTTTAATTATTTTGCTTTTACTTTTTTAAAAAACAGAATTCCAGTGTGAGCTATTGACTGAGTTATGCCTGTGTACACTTGTGCCAGACCAATCCTAATTAGAGGCTGTTTAATAAATTGGGACTGTGTTGCCTGCAGCTTTTTGACCTTTGTTCCCTGATTGTCTCCCATTAATCCCCTTGCTCTCCGGTGTTCCCTCTAAACTTTGGGAATTCACTGATTCTGGTTCAATTTGTGGACCTGCTGAGTTTGTTCGAGCCTTTTAGGAAGTTTCCTTGAGCTAATAACCATCTGTCACTGCCCGTGTTTTACTGCTGCAGCTCACGCTGCTGGAGACCAAGGCAGGGCCCTAAGCATACTGCTAGTATCTTTAAATCAAAGCGTGATCGTTAAGTAACATACCCCGAACATCTTTGTCATATAAAACTGTAAAGTTACATTAGGTGTAGTACTTTAACCTTTGCCGTATTGAAGAGGTAATGATGTCAGAATTTGGCTTCCATCCCTCAAGGACCCATAAATACACTGTGTGGATGCCAGGTTATAGACTACAGGCTTACAATATGCACTCCTGGTTTCTTGCCTCTATTACTTTAAAAACAAGGCAACTGGTAAATCACACCCATCATGGATGAATCCGCTCCTACACCTCACCTCTTCAGGTTCCTCTATCAGTGTCTGGCATTCAAAGGAAAGACTGCCTACTCCTTGGCACTACTCAGAATGGTCCAAGATATTGAACTTGTTCTCTCCGAGGGCCTGTGGCCTGGTGACCTTTTTCCTGAGTCCTGGGGAAGCACTGGGTTACCAAAGTCAGCTGCTTCACCGTGTCAGAATTCTTCTTTTCCAGGTTAATGAAAGGCAAAAGCAAAAAACCAAACATACAAAAGAAAACTCTATTATATACAATGTTTTTAGGAAAATTTAAATAATTCAGGTCTTTTTAATTGGAGAGGTTGGGCAAAGGGATTTGGGAGCCCATTAACTACCGAAAGGTCACATATTCAACACTACTCTAAATCATATTAGCCTCAAGGCAAACATCTCATGGAATTCTAGAAACATAAGCAAAAAAATCCCATTATCATAAATATTACTGCAGGCTATTCATCTCCCTTTCTTCCTTCCTTCCTTCTTTACTTCTTTCCTTCCTTCCCTCCCTTCCCTCTTTCTTCTTATGTCCCCTATCCTCAAAGCCTTCTCCCTTCAGATGCTATGCAATTCTTTCCACTTCTCAAAGGTAAATACTCTGGAAAGAGTATTCTATTCTTGCTGTTTCCATTTCCTCACCTCTTACTCACTCCTGAATTCACAGGAGTCTACTAAAGTCCTACTAAAGTGTCTCTCTCACTAAAAGTACAAATAATATTACTCCAAATGAGGAAATCCAGTTGATGGTTCTGATTTCTTATCTTATGGTTCTCCTCTGCCTTGTTTAGACTTAGGGATAATTTCCTCCATTGTAAACCTCTCTATTTTTTCAAAGTTCAGTGCTTCAAGTTCTCCTTACAGCTCACTACCCACTGCTCCTCTGGTTTCTTCATGGGCTCTGGCCATCCTATCAGTGTTAAAAAGGAGCACTGCATTAGTTCCATGGAAACAAGATGCATCAGTCATGAGCTCTGCAAGACATGTGCACATACAAAGTTAAACAACAAGGAGAGGGACAAGCTCAAGAGAATACAGATCTTCCTCGATTTACAAGGAATGCATTTAATACACCTAACCTACCAAACATCATAACTTAGCCTAGCCTACCTTAAACGTTCTCAGAACACTTACATTAGCCTACAATTGGTCAAAATCATCTAACACAAAGCCACTTTTATAATAAAGTGTTGAATATCTCATGTAATGTATTGAACACTGTACTGAAAGTGAAAAACAGAATGGTTGTCTGGGTCCAGAATGGTTGTAAGTGTATCAGTTGTTTACACACCTGATGGTATGGCTGGCTGGGAGCTGTGGCTTGCTTCCTGCGAAAAGATCAAAATTCCAAATTTGAAGTACTGTTTCTACTGAATGCGTATCACTTTCACACCATCATAAAGTCGAAAAATCATAAATTGAACCATAGTGAAGTAGAGATATGTGATAAGAAACATGGTTCAGAGGAAGAATAAGTGAAGAGTATTGATTGGAGTAGTTCTGGAAGCATCATGGCCGTACAGAATACATGCGGCATTTGGAGTTTTCAGATTGCATTTGGATCCTAGCCCTGATAGTCATAGGACCCTCCCTGGGCAAGTTACTTGAGGGCAATGAGCATTTAATGGACTAGTAATACTTAGATCACAGGAGTGTTGAGAGAATTAAACAAAACAATGTGTCATTATTTTTGTTGGTATATAGTATGTGCTTCATGAATATTTGTTCACTTTCCTTGTTTCATGGAAAGGGGAGCCTTGAGAAGGCCTACAAAAAAAAATGAAGTAGTATTTGGATAGGCAGAGAGAAAGAGTAAAGACATTTTAGGAGAGAAAAACAGTATGAGAAAAGGACTAAAGAAGAGGGTTACTTATAATGTGCTTGAGTCAGTGCATAGCACTGGAGAGAATGGGTGTGGTAGGTAGAGGGGAAGAAATTTTAATCAGGTAAATTATGGCCATAAGTGGGTTTTAGGGCAAAGATAAATGCTCAGTGTTATGTGGCAGCCTGGTTGGAAGGGGAGTCTGGGGGAGAATGGATACATGTATCTGTATGGCTGAGTCATTTTGCTGTCCACCTGAAACTATCACAACGTTGTTAATCAGCTATATCCCAATATAAAATACAAAGTTTTTGTTAAAAAGATAAATGGTCTGGCTTATTTATACCATATTTATAAATGGCCCAACTTTGCTTATTTCATTGCAAATTTTGTTTAATTGTATTATCTTCGTTCACTTCCAGTCAATAAGATGTTGGAACTTATGCATTGAACCGCACGGTCCTCTTCAATATGTAGGAATGAAAGATAAGCAAAATTAATGTTAATGATACGGTCCATTAGAAGGTGAAAGGGACTGTGGAGCAAAATAGAAAGTGCTGGGTTGAGAATGACGAGAGGGTGCAATTTTAAATAAAGTATTCAGGAAAGGCCCCTCTGAGGAGGCAACATGGCGCTTGAGCTGGTGAAGGTCGTGTGGATGCCTGTGGGAAGGGTATTCCAGGCAGAGGGGCGAGGCACGCAAAGTTCCTAAAGCGGGAGGGTTCCTGGTGTGTTTGAGGAACAGCTAGGAAACCGACATGGCTGGATCAGAGTGAGCTGGGGGAGGGAAGGTGCTGGAAGATGAGGTCAGAGGGTGCGTGGGGACGGATCACAGAAGGCCTGGTCGGCCACCGTGAAGATGGTGCCGTTTCCCTTGAGTGTGATGGGAAACCACTGAGGATCTTGGGCAGCAGAGAGCTTGACGTGATCAAATTTAACCTTCACCGGGGCCACCCTCCTGCTGTGTCAAGGAGGAACCTCTCTGGCCCCTTTCCCTCCTCTCTCCCCATCCAAGCCTGAAGAGGCAGAGGGAGCTCTAGGGAGGGAGCCGGAGAGCCCAGGGGAGAAACAGTGAACACCCTCTCCATGCCTCCTCCCCGCTGTGGTCTGCTAAGCCACAGTCAGCCTGAGCTGGGAGGGAGGTTTAGGTGGCTAGATGGTTAGATGAAACCTTTAATTAATGTCAGAAAGGTGCCCAGGAAAGGTAAGGGACCTGGTGTATTAATCAGGGTTTTCCAGAGAAACGGAACCAATGGGATAGATATGGTTATGGATATGGATATAGATAGAGACAGAGACAGAGATATATAGGAGGAGATTTCCTGTAGGAATTGGCTCACATGGTAATGGAGGCTGAAAAATCCCACGCTCTGCCATCTGCAAGCTGGAGAAGCAGGAAAGCTGGTGGCTTAATTCGGTCCAAGTCTGAAGGCTTGAGAACCAGAGGGGCTGCTGTTGTAACTCCCAGACCAAGGTCAAAATCCTGAGAACCCGAGGAGCCACCAGTGCAAGTCCTAGAGTCCAAAGGCCCGAGAACCAGGATCTCCAATGTCCACGGGAAGGAAAAGATGGATGCCCCAGCTCAAGGCGAGAAAGAGGATTTTCCCTTCCTCCACATTTTTGTTCCATTTGGGCCGCCACGGTGATGATGCCTGCCCACGCTGATGAAGGCAGATCTTCCTTACTCAGTCTCCTGGATCAAACGCTAACCTCTTCCGGAAACACCTCACAGACACACCCAGAAATAATGTTTTCCCAGCTATCTGGGCATCCCTTTGCCCAGGCAAATTGAAACATAAAATTAACCATCATACCCAGTTAAGATTTCACTTGGGTGCCAAGAAGAGTCATTCAAAGAGCTTGCTGGAATACAGTGGTGTAAAAACCCATCCAGTTCTTGTTTAGTTTCATCTATATCAAGACCACCTTGTTCAATAGCTGAGTTTTATATACTTATAAACCATTATAGACAAGTAGTACTATCAAATCATAGATTAAATATAATAAGTTTTAAATTTTTTCCAATTCTAGATAAAGAAATATCAATACAGGCATCCCAGAGGATGGTACTGCCCTTCTCCAATTTGGAGAACACTGCACACACAGGACCCCCAGTTGGGGCGGCCGGTGCCCCTGCAGGGCAGGCGATCAGCGAGCAGTGGAGATAGAGAAATAGGAGATGGCAGAGGAAGGTGGTGACTGTGGTGCTTGACATTCTATGGTAGAAAACATGGGAGGAGAATGCAGAGGGGCAAGAACTGAGGCTCTTGAGATTCATTCCATGTGGGAGGAGGAAGGTAAGAGCATTCTGGGAACAATCAGAAAAGAAAGAGCAGGAAAGAGAATGACAGTGACGCCCAAGGGCAGAAGAGAGGCGAGTTATTTGTGTTACAGACCAAAGCGGAGTGGTCAAGTGTGACCAGGATGCAGTGTTCGAGTTTCCCACGGAGGCTTATGAGGAGAGAATTTTACTAAGAGATCAGGCAATAGTGTTGTAAAATTGAAAAGAACACAAGATAAAGAAACTAAGACAATTGACAGACTGCAGAGCAGGTGGAGGAGTCCCTAGTATAGTCACACATTCTAAAAAGAACTGCTAAAAAAAAAAAAAATCAGTCATCTCAGTAAGGCAAGATTGGGTGAGAATTTAGAATATTCTAGTCCTGGATTGGCAGGTGATGAGCAGAATAATCGTCCAGACCTTCTTCTGTTCAGTTCCTGCGATGCAGAAATGCTGAGCGGGAATGCTTTGAAAAACAAGGTGATAGTTTGAAGGCACTTGGCCTTCCAGAAAATATCTCTTCATAATAATGCTCTTCCATCTCAGAAAGAATTTAAATTGAAAACCTTAGTGCTCTCGTCATGTCTGAACACACACTGAATGCAATGAAAACACCCTCCATAGGAATTTCTGATCTCCCTCTTTCTTTGTTTTCATTCAAGTCTCCCAACTCAGCTTTTACATTTGAGTGTCCTTCTAACTTGAGGGGGAGAGGCCATCATACCATTTCTCATCCCTTGTGGCTGATATGTGAGATGGGTCTCAGGGAATTAAGGGAAGAAAGCTCTCCTTGCTGGAGACAAACAGTATTGTGTAATAGAACCCTGGATTCTCTATCAGTAGCTTCTGACCCCAAGGCTGTCCCACAGAGCTGTAGTCCTAGGAAAAGCCACACAATGGTTTAAGCTTGGGGTCCCAATTAATAATTGTGATATATGTTACCGTTGATGGTTCAGGATATTTCCTTGAAAGACCTGTTTTCATAACACTCTGATTATGCTGTTTGGAACAACAGTTAGTGTAACTGTTTAGATAGGAAATTTAGGAATGACAAACTAACAAAACCCTGGAAAATACACAGTGCAGTCAGTCATGGTTTATAAGATTATGGATGTTAGTATAATAATGAAAAGAAATTAGTAAATTTCCTCTATAAAATCAATATGCTCTTTAAAAGTATGTTGCGTCTATGCATGATTTGATCTCCATGGCTGCTGCCACATCCTCAATATTTACATAATACACTCCCTCTGATTTTGTGTAACATTGCAAAATTTATAAAATGCTGCCACCCAGACGTCTGCTGTCATCAGACTTCTCACTGATTCTGACAATTTGGTTTTATTGGCCCTACTTTACAGTTGAGATTCTGAGAGTCTACTTTTGTCAATTTCATATGGCTAAAGATGACAGGTGGGTATTTTGAACCCAGGTCTCTATGGCCTCAGAGTCCATGATTTTGCACTGCATCATGCTTCCTTGGAAATTAAACGGATCTGTCTTGCAAGGACTGTGTTCTTCTTCTAACCGGGGCACAGGAGGAGTCCCAAGTAAATAGGCAGGCGGTCTTAGGGAGGGATGTCTGGAAGCAGCTGTTGGGAGTCCCAGAAGGTTGGCAGTGCTGTGTCCAAGGTCTGGTCCAGGTAGTGGGAACTCAGCCATGGAGACTGGGCTGCAGGAGGAGGACCTCGATGCAACCCAGCGTTGCTGTGTTGTGCGGCTTCCATTTGCTCCTCCAGACCCGCTCTCCACCCTTCCTCTGGGCTCCTGGGCTCCTGAAAGCTGACCTGCATGGACAGGATCAAAAGACCCCCTTTCTCTTTTTTGCGGTTGCCTTTTGCCAACGGGAAGCACCAGCAGGAGGTCAGAGGATGAAGTTGGGAGTGTTTATTCCCCCAGCTCCCTCCCTGTGAGGTTGCCCTGAGCTCCCTGCAGCTCTCAGTCTCCCGTAACGTAGCCTTGCCTACTGGTTCCTGTCACCACTCTGTCCTCTTGTCCCTTCTGACCTAGTCCTAGAAGCGTCACTATTTCTTAACACTTTCTCTGTGCCTTCCCTGTACCTTTGTAAATGGTCCTGTCTTGAACTCTTCACATTGCCCAGTTTAAATGTGCTTTTTGTTTCCTGATGGGCCCCTGACTGATCAGACCTGACCAGGTGGGAACTAATGTCTGGATTTAGGCACATGAGCAGGACGGGGACCCTACTCCTGGGAATGAAGTTCGAACGAGGATCTAGAGCCAGGAAGATGAGCTGAGCGTGCCCTAGTAGAGTGAGAGACAAGAACGCAGTGCACTGGGAGGAAATCTGCCCTGAGACTGACTGGACAGGGCTCTGCTGGATGGGAGCTCTGGTCTTCCAGGGGACAAGACCCTTCACAGATGCTCTGAAGGGTTGGAGATACAAGGAAGGCAGCAGATGCCCAAGAGGTGGCAAGCCTACGGAGAGCTGTGGCCATAGGAGAAAGAGCGGCTGGACGTTTGAGTCCTTACCCCTTGTGACAAGGACTGACTATTCACCGAACCCTTTTTCACTTCCTGCTGGGCACAAAGACTACGATCCCATGTGCCTGAGATCTGGCCAAAGGAATGCGAGCAGAAGGGATGTACTAACCCCTGAGACCCCTCTCACTATCCTCCACATTTTGCTAGCGGTAATTAAGAGTGGTGCCTGCCACAATGATATCGATCATTCATGCATTCCTTTCATTCATTCCCTGAGACAGGACTTGGGGATACAGCCTCTCAAGAAGCTCGCTCACAGGCCCTTATATTAAACTGATTATGACTGGGGATGTGGTAGACCACTGCCACACCTGGAGAGACACTACAGAATTAGACACGATTCTTCTGGTACTGCAGTAATACCTCCTGCAATGGCTGCGCATAAAGCACTGTGCATTAGGCCCCATTTTCTATCCTTTTCCTTTCAAAAATGATGATCATTTTTATTGGGTGCCCACCCTGCACCAGGTGCTTCTGAAACCTTATGCTGTGATAAGTAGAAAAATGTAGGCTTATAACTAAGTTGAGGCTGTAACTAATTTAAGCCTCTTTCAGCATTTAGGCAGCCTGGATCTTCTCATTAATATACAAGGAGTGGTTACTGATAATAGACACGTTATGAAGCCCAAAGGCATCTTGGCAGTGCATGCTGAGGAATGGGGGAAATACGAGAAACTTCCAAGGAATTCTCCTGATATTTTTGCATCCATATGCATATATGTTTTTTCCAGTGTTTTTATCCTAAGAAAATCCTTAAAAGCAGACACAGGCATGCTCTGTGTATGTACATCCAGGAGATATTTCCCAGAATCTGTCCCTCTGCCATTCTTTCATCTACATTTTATCTCTCAGCATGAATAAGTTGCCCAATGACTCCTGTGATTATCTGCATGTCTCATTAAATACACTACTTGATGCCCCAGAAGAATTTATAAAAAAGAAAGAGAAAACGATTACACCTCATGAGTATCAATACTCACAGATACTAATTACAAAATATAACTTTTTGAATTGAATCCTTTTTTGAATTAGGGTTGCACAGAGAAGAACATTGTGTTGGTAGCCTTCTTGAGATTCTAAGAGGGTTTCAACTTTTGCCGCCGAAGGAGGAAACCATGGCTGCTCTTGGAATCCTGATCTGGGAGAACGCTATACAATGCTGCTTTCCATAGCGAGCTGATTCCCGCCGGCCCCCTTTCCTGAGGGAGCTGGGCAGAGTGGGGTGGTAAGAATAGAGACAGGCAGAGGCAAAAGCTGCAATGTCCTGATTCCCTTGTACTAGAAATTTTATTACAGATACTTTTGCCCATCAAATGCGTTGCTGGATTGAAATGTCACGTGTTCCTTCACAGATGTTATTTCAGATTAAGCCACAGGCAGCAGGGAGTGGACAAGGCATGCATTTTCCTCTCCACTCAGTAGCGTCCCATCTCCCAGCAGTCATTTGCAAAAGCAATATTACTTACATAGCAATTGAGCTGATCTGATATTTTAGATTATGATGTCAAGATATATTATACTGCAGCCTACTGACTTAAAAAACAGCCCAAGAAAGAGAATGACTAGGGCCAAGTTGGGATTGAAAAGGACCTAAGGGAATGTCATCTGTTATGAGAATCTTAAAAGCTTCTAATGACCAGTTATTCCCAAGAGGCTCTTGCTACTGTGACTATTGAATTTATTTTTGCTAAACAAGCTTTGCATTTAATGATAGCTTTCTTTATGGTCTGAAACTCACAAGAATTTCTTTTACCTTTTTCTGAATAAATTACTTGTTCAGCAATTCATCATGCAGACACCATTTATGCTTCCATCACTCTGTTTAGTATTATATAATAAATGTATTTATGAGTTCTTCTGTTAAGATTCTTATCTGTTTTAGAATATTTGACGGGCTCTATCTTAGAGGCTAAGTGTCATCTTTGCTCTTCTAAATATATTTTATATTCTTAAACTGAAGATGTTGTCCTGAACATTTTCCTGCACAGAATGCACTGAGAAAAGCATAGAATTAAGGTGAAGCTTTTGAAAATAACAACCACGATTGCATCACAGTGTTTTAAGGGTAACACATCCTATGAACAATGGCACCTCCTTCCTACATGGTGAGTCCTATGACAGCAGAAGACTTGTCTGTTTATCCATGGCTGTATTTTCAGGTACATAATGGGTGGGTATTTAGTAAATATTTGTTGGATGAATAGATGGATAGATGGATGGGTGGGTGGATGGATGGATGGATATAAGTATGTGGTTTGGGGCTGGGGCTGTTTTTTCTGTGAGCCTAGCCTTAAGTCAGACCCTGGAATTACTGAGCTTCACAAACATTTACTGGGAGTCAGTGTCCTGCTGTCCATGTGAAAAAGTGAAAGGTCAGAGAGCTAATGAACTCTTAGGAGGATGACACTTCTTTCCATCAAGTGAAGCCACTTTCTTTTTGGCTTAGAAAATAAGTTAAAATTTGAAATTGCTTTCCCCCAAATGGTTGCAATCCTTCAATCTGACGGGCCACCCTGAAATTTGAGAATAAATAAAAATGTAGAAACATCCCTGAATCCGATTCACCGAGTGAAAGAGTCCTTCCTTTGGTGGGTATGCGCACAAGGATGGAAATGGACACAAAGGCAAAATGGCAGCCACTTCAGACATCTTTCTGAAATGTCTTTGGGTGTGAGTTTCTGAGAAGACAAATCACTTCCACACGGCCTTGAAAAGAACTTGGTTAGCTCAACCCCAAGGAAGGCTAAGAATAGGGCTGGGAAGCAGAAATAATGTATCATTCTGCTGAGTGTGTTAATATTTGGGCAGAAAAGGGTGGATTCTTTTTTAGTTAAGCATCATTTTAACATGCACACTATAGGTGGTGGCTTTTTTTTTTTTTTTTTTTAACAGAAAAATGTAGCTGTCCCCTAACGGGAGCAATTTCCCTTCATATTTCTTGCAGCTCTTGTCCCATGAGGCGACAGATGAGTATGTGGTAGCAATACTGATTCCAGTGGTGAGATGCCACGTGATCCACCGGGAGAGCTGGTGGATTCAAATCAATGTCGGTGCGTGCCTTCTGGGTAGCAGTCTTTCAGTGCAGGATTTGCTCTACGGATCAGAAAAACAGCTGGCAACTCGCAACATGTTACACAAAAGACCTTTTAAATGTCTTGCTGTTTCCAGCTATGATGTAGTGTGTCACTTCAAATATTTTTTTAAATTTCTGTGCCTGCTTGACGGAGCCAAGTCCTGTTAAGCAACTGGTAAAAACACAATACCAGTTTAAACTGGTGTCTGCAGAATTCTGAGGCTTATAAGGGGCTAGAAATAAGCCTCTGCCTTATTGTACATTTTTTTTAATATAAAAGTTTTATCCATAGAAAGCATTTATTGGAAATCCAGTCCTGAAACTGCCTGTAAAACATAAGCATGTGCTAAAAAAATATATAAACCCTATGGGTTATTCAGAATTCTTGGAAAACAAGAACTTTCACCCAGTTATTTTGCTCAGCTGCAAGATGGAGTTATTTATTTCCAGTGTATGTTGTTTGCATATGACAGAATTTTGGACTCTCTTCTCTGTTTTAAGTTTTTCCCCCCATAAAATATGTATAATAATTCCTATGAATGTTAAAAACACATTACTGTGTTTTCTACTCAGTGCTTTCAACCCCAGAAGCTAAACTTCTTTCCCCTCATTTTTTTTTAATCTTCTTTTTAATCTTTTTTGTTGGTTTTTTTCATGAGGTTTCTTTCTCACTTTTTTTTTCAATATTTCATTTCCTGCCTCTGTAATCCAAGTTTCTGGTAACAGTTAGGATCGCTAGTGCAGATATACCATGTATGTCTAGATAAAGAGGCAAAGAGGAAACTAGCAAGATTTTTGGAAGATCTGGATGGACGAAAAGAGAAGGGATTGATATTTTCTGAGTGTTTGATAGATTTTAGTCCAGTTAATGGATATTTGGTATCAAATTGGTATCCCAAATCTGATGTGATAACCCAAATTTCGACATCAAACATTCAGAGCGGCCAATGCCAGCATGATGCTCTCACATATATCAATTCAGTGACTATTTATAGCTTCCAAATTATTTTCCACAGCTCTCAGTTGAATACTTTGATGAAATAACTAAACAGATGTCAGCCATGTGTCTCTGTGGATGAAGAACTATGTGAAGTACTATCGTATTCAATATTTGTAGGGTGTGAGTGTTGTGGCTGTAGTTTTAACAGGGAGTCTCTCACTGCATTTGACTGCAAGTATGATTAGCTGTTGGTGTTTAGTGTGCGAAGAATTTTGATTGATTGGTTGGGCTGTGTTTTAGGTGTTGTGGACATGGACAAAATATATCACTGAGTTCATCCATCCTGTATAGCTGTTTTTATATGTACTTAATATTCCAGCAATACTAATGTCCACTGTACATAATGTCCTCTAAATAAGTAAGAAAGCAATTCCTTGATGAAGATGAGATTTAAAGGAGGAAAAAGAATACCAGACCAAAAAAGCATTTCTGGAAGTGTGTTCAGGATCATTAATTCTTGGAGAAATTAGTAGGATTGGGGGCAAAAAGTGAGTGAACCAGTTTGGGAAACACAGAGATAAGCTGTGAGCGGATTGTCTTTATTTTAGGACTCATCAGAGCTTTTACTATGCTATGAATGCTGTAAATCTTAAAAAGGGAGAGCTAGATGCCGTGCCTCCCCCTACTTGTTAGATGGAACACCTCCCCTGCATCCAACCCTCTAACTTGTCCCCAGAGAATATTTTGAAAAACAACACTCTGTGATGCTTGCTTGGTAAATTCAGACTTAAACACTATGCTGTAGTAATCAATAAATATTACTTCTTTATAAAGTTAAACACCAACTGGAACAACTAAACACCCACATGCAAAAAAATTAATCCAGACAGAGATTGCTTCTCCACAAAAATTAACTCAAAATGGATCAAAAACGTAAATGTAAAATGCAAAACTATAAAACTCCCAGAAGGTAACTGAGGAGAAAATCTAGATGATCTTGGGTTTGGCAGTGACTTTTGAGATAAAACACCAAAGACATGATCCATGAAAGGAAGAAGTGACAAGCTGGACTTCACTAAAATAGAAATTTTCTGCTCTGTGAAAGATGATGTAAAGTGAATGAAAATACAAGCCACAGATTAGGAGAAAATATTTGCAAAAGACATATCTGATAGAGGGCTGTTATCCAAAATATAAAAAGAAACCTTAAAACTCAATGGTTAGAAAACAGAGAACTCAATTTTAAAAATGGGCCAAAGGTCTTAACTGATACCTCACCAAAGAAGATACACAGATAGCAAATAAGCCTATGAAAAGAGGCTCCACATCATATGTCACTGGAGAATGCAAATTAAAACAACAATTAAATATCACTACACACCTATTAGAAGGGCCAAAATCCAGATCACTGAAAACACCAAATTCTGGAGCTTTTGTGGAGCAAGAAGAACTCTCATTCATTGCTGGTAAGAACCAAAAATAGCATAGCCTCTTCGAAAGACAGTTTGGTGGTTTCTTACAAAACTAACCATACTCTTACCATACAATCCAGTAATTGCGCTCCTTGACGTTTACCCAAAAAGAGTTCAAAACATGTCCACACCAAAACCCTACACATGGATGTTTATAGCAGCTTTATTCATAACTGCCAAAACTTAGAAGCAACTGAGATGTCCTTCAGTAGGTGAATGGATAAATAAACTGTGGTACATTCATACAATGGAATATTATCCAGCACTAAAAAGAAATGAGCTATCAAGCCATGTCAAGCCATGGAGAGAAAATGCCTGTTACTAAGTGGAAGAAGCCAATCTGAAAAGACTACACACTACAGTATATGATTTCAACTATAAGATACTCTGGAAAAGGCAAAACTATTGAGACAGTAAAAAAGGCAGTGGTGACCAGGGCTTGGAGGGAGGAAGTGATGAATAAGTAGAGCACAGAGGATTTTTAGGGCAGTGAAACTACTCTGTATACTGTAATAGGATGCATGTCATTATACATTTGTCCAAATTCATAGAACGTACAACACCGAGTGAACCCTAATGTAAACTATGGACTTTGATAATGATGTGTCAGTGTGTGTTGATTAGTTGTAACAAATGTACCACTCTGGTGGGAGATGTTGATAGCGGGGGAAGCAAGGCATGTGTGGGGACGGGGGCAGATGGGAAATCTCCGTGCCTTCGCTCAATTTTGCTGTGAACCTAAAACTGCTCTCAAAAATGAAATTATTTTTTAAAAAATACATAGAGTAAAATTTTAGAGATAATCTAATCCAGTGAGTTATTTGGTTTGGGTTTGTTTTTGTTTTGTTTTGTTTTTGGCTTCATCAATCTTTTTAAATAAATTTATTTATTTATTTATTTATTTTCTTTGGCTGCGTTGGGTCTTCATTGCTGCGCGCGGGCTTTCTCTAGTTGCGGCGAGTGGGGGCTACTCTTCGTTGTGGTGCGTGGGCTTCTCGTTACGGTGGCTTCTCTTGTGGAGCACGGACTCCAGGCGCGCGGGCTTTCTCTAATTGCGGCGAGTGGGGGCTACTCTTCGTTGTGGTGCGTGGGCTTCTCGTTACGGTGGCTTCTCTTGTGGAGCACGGACTCCAGGCGCGCGGGCTTCAGTAGTCGTGGCACGTGGGCTCAGTAGTTGTGGCTCGTGAGCTTTAGAGCTCAGGCTCAGTAGCTGTGGCGCACGGACTCAGTTGCTCCACAGCATGTGGGATCTTCCCGGACCAGGGATCGAACCCGTGCCCCCCGCACTGGCAGGCGGACTCCCAACCACTGCGCCACCAGGGAAGTCCCCCATCAATTTCCTTTTCTACCTGTCGTTTATTGAGGGCCTGCTATGGGCCAGACACTGAGTTAAGTACTTTTACATGTATTTAAATTGGCAATAGTCCTAGGAAGTAGGAGTTATTTTCCCTATTTAATGGGTAAGGAACTGAAGTTAGGGAGATTTAGTGACCTTCCCAAGGTTGCAGAACTAGTAAGTGGTGAAAGTGGAATTCAAACTTGGGCCAGAACTGGCTCCGTTAACCATGATATTATAACAAATAGAATAATAATGTATGCAAAAAAATGGTATATATCTGTGTATGTGATAGAGAGATGGACCAGTTTTCATCCAATTCTTAAAGAATCTGCAATCTGAAAAATTTCAAGATCACTGAATCCAGTCTCAACGTGTAGAGGCCCAGAGCAATGATGTCATTTTCTCAATGACATACCACTAACTGGTGAAAAAATAGGAACTAGAGCCATGCTCTCTTGACTTCCCTTTGATGATAAGGGAATACAAGATGCCACATCATCATTGATGGCCTTTAAGTTAGTTGATTTCAGAAAATGAAGGAAGACAATACTGCTGTTGAAAGTCTAGAACCATTTTGTTAGTGGATTATGGGAATTTGCTATTAAGCTCATTGTTTCATGATGGAACACTCAGAATGTTTCATATCCAAAAACCAGACTATTAATACGAAGGAAATTTAAAATATTTAAAATTATCTAAGTGTCAAGGTAAGAAAATATAATATCCAGGAAAAAATAATGTCAAACTCTGGCATTTGAATAGTAAATGATTCAACTGAAGTAGAAGTTTATTGTTATTTTTGAAGATCAAAGCATAATCCCCTCTTTATATAAAGGGGTAATAGTCACCTTTGTAGTGTAATTTGCGATGGGACAGTACCATCTTGCCTCACTGTCCAAATTTCTACTCTTCCATATGCATTAAATTAGATTGAGACAATGTGTTTCAGTAGCCATTTGTTTAAATGAAAATAACTGGAGTAGACATACATAGAGTAGACTCTCAAATATTAAACCCAGAGTGAGCCTAGACTTGGCATGTCTCTTTTTATTGGTGTCAGAAAATAAAAAAGATAAACTTTGATGGGAGGAGGCTCATGGAAATGGTCAGAAAAATGAAAAAAACAAATGCTTGAGGCAGGCAGTCTGAGTCAAGGCAGCAATGATGAACAGCAGTGTGTAGGGCATATGAGAAGTGAGATCACCCAGAGGAAATGACCTTAGAAAGAGATGTTGGACCGTGCTAAAGACAGTCAATGTTTTACCTTTCAGTATATAATCTGATATTAGGGATTGCCTCTTTACCATAGAGCAACATATATCTATAAGCTTTTCAGCTTTTATAAATTGTTCCACACCAAAAAAAAAACAAAAAAAGTCTTGGAAAAGGAAAGTTTCAAGGAATATATCTCTGGCACTGTCCTTGAAGATCTCATCAGGTATAACAGCTGCTTTGTATGTAGGAGAAGAGGGGGAGAACTGGGAAATAAAATAAGCTATTCCAGTGTGATCTCCTGAAATAGATAGAAGACTTGCAATTTCACACCAAGATCCACAGCCTGGCCTTGTTTTCTGGTTGCAAATAGCAGTAATCCATCTGTCAGCCTGACATCTTTTTATGCTCCCTTTCAATCACTCCCAGAAAAAAAAAAATTCTTTTTAGATTGATTCTGATTTAGCAGCTTTCTTATTGCCGATCACTTTAAAGGCATTAATAGATAGCAGCAAATTTTATTTTCTCTGATCCTTTGGGTTTTTAAAGTTGGAATTTTATGCATTCTATTTGGGTCTCAAGAAGAGTAATATAACTTACAGATAACTGACTAGTAAATGAACTGTAGAACAACTATTCTGTTTGCCTTTACATCAATTCTAAAAGCTGATAGGATAGGTTTATTCATTCATTAAACAAACATGAACTGAGCACATAATAGAAGATTGAAAAGAGATTCCTACAGAGGAGATGTCATTCTGGGTTGAACAAGGCTGTGCAAGAAGCAGCAAGACCAAGAAGCTGACTGAGAATGAAGATGATGAAAGCAGCTTGTGTGGATGCAACAGCCAGTAGAACAGGCTACTAGTGGAAACAAGTGTTGGGTGACTTAGGAAAATCAGCTAACTGTGAAGGTCCAGGAGATTAATTGATATCAATCAGTTGGGCATATGGAGCCCAAAGCCTGAGAGATGTATCATCAGGGCCCACATAAGGAAGCAGGGTTCATGGCCTCAGACCCTACAGAAAAACCTCTTTGCTTTCCATTTTACTTTATTTTGCTTGTTGGGTTAGGGTGACCCTGAGTGGTACCTTATACATCAAAAAACTCCATAATTGACTCAGGATTTTCTGTTTTGGGAGAGATCAATTTATACAATGCCAATGTACAGATCAGAATGTGCAACAGAAAGCAGGCAGTGACACCATGGACTGATAAACTTGTCAAAGTTCCTCTGTGCCTGATGCCAGAGAGTCAAGCTTGCCTCTTGGTTCTAAGTGTCTTAGAGGGTAGCTCCATCAGAATGAGCATGAACTGTACAGGGATCTTATAGACAAGTGAGAGGATCAAGCCTTAACTATGTTTCCTTACTTGGAAGTAGGGAATGTTGTTTTGCTTTGGCTTAGAGTTTTCTGTTGTTGTGGTTGTTGTTGTTGTTTGTTGTGTTCTATAAAAGATTTTTGTGTTGTGATTCAGAAATATTCACTCTAAAAATGTGATTTCATTTTTTTAGTGTCCTCACATTCTTTTGTTTCCTTGTATTAGAATTTTAGCTTACAGTCTAATTCTGTTAACATCTATAGATTCCACATGAATATAAAATTAGCTAGTAGCCTTCTTTATGGAAAGGGACCAGCTCTGAAGTCCTATACTTTGCCCTTTAACTTTGGAATTTGGTGCATGATACCTTGAAGAATTTTGAAGTCAACTGACAATTTGGCAAATTTATAAAGATCTGTTTGAATTTGGATACCTTCCCATCTCTTCTGATTAAAAGTAATTATACTCCCACAATGCACCCGATGCATTGTTTTATGTTGTCATATAGCTACTTGTACACATACTCTCTTCCCTTATTGAAAGCTTCTTCAAGACAGAAATTGGGTCATTCATCTTTGGACCCTCGGTGGTAATCACAGAGCCCAGCATATAATAAATGTTCAGTGTTTCTGAATCAAGGAGAGTCAAGATGACATCATCATAGTAACAAGTAAAAGTAACTTTTTGTAAAGATAAAATTTTAAAACTTGGGAAATGGATGTTGCCTTGCAAGTTTGGAGAGAGAGAGAAGAGAGAAGAAGGAGAAGGAAAAGGCTGAGGAAAGGGAGAGGAGGGAGAGGAGAAGTTTATGAGTGCTTAGGAATTGTTTAGTTGGAAGGCAACAAATGATCTATCATAGAACATAAAGATAATATAGAGGAAGAGAAGCTTGAATTTTTTGAGTGGGATAAGTAAGGAATTCAGTGGAATGTATAATTTCCATCCTTAGTCATGTCTTCCTTATGGTTATATGCCTTTAAGTATGAACAGGACAAAACTAAATATCTGATTTTCCATATTTAGCCTGAAGTAACTGTGTATACCTAGGAGATTGGGGCACATGGATAATAAGAAATGTTTATTTTCTCACTTTTAACAGCTTTATTGAGATAAAATTTACGTACCATAAAGTTCACCTGTTTAAAGTGTACAATTCAGTGGTTTTTCTTATATTTACTGAGTTGTATAACCATAGCTATAATTTAATTTTAGAACAATTTCATCACTTCCAAAATAAATCACTCTCTGTCCGCCTCTTATTCACTCCCAAATCCTAAGTAACCAATAATCTACTTTTCTCTATAAATTTGCCTATTCTGGACATGTCTTATAAGTAAGATCATACAATATGTGAGATCATACACATATGAGATCATACAATTTGTGAGTGACTTCTTTCTTGTGATAAAATATTTTTGAGGTTCACCTATGCTGTATATATCAGTACTTCATTCCTTTTTATTGCCAAGTAATATGGTTATATCATATTTGGTTTATCCACACATCAGCTGATGAACATTTGGATTGTTTCCATTTTTGGTTATTATGGCCTCTTTGTTGAGATCAATTGACTGTAAATGTATATGGGTTTATTTCTGGATTCTCAATTGTATTCCATTGATTGATATTTCTATCCTTATGCCAGTATCACACACGGTGTTTTGATTATTATAGTTACATAATATGTTTTAAAATCGGGAAATGTGAATGTTCCAACCTCATCCTTGTTTTTCAAGATTGTTTTGGCTATTTGAGTCCCTTGCATTTCCATATAAATTTTAGGATCAGCTTATACTTTCATGCAAAAAAAAAAGGCGGTCAGTTGATATTTTTATAAAGATTGTTGACTCTGTAAGGGACTTTGGAGATTATTGCCATCTTTATAATATTAACTCTTCCAATCCATGAACATGGGATGTCTTCCCATTTATTTAGATTTTCTTTAATTTCTTTCAACAATGTTTTGTTTTCATTCATACAAGTCTTGCACTTCTTTTGTTAAATTTATTCTTAGCATTTTACTCTTTCTGATGATATTGCAAATTATTTTCTCAATTTTATTTCCTGATTATTTATTGCTAGTGTATAGAAATACAATTAGTTTCTTTACATTGATCTTGTATCCTGCAGCCTTGCTGAACTCATTCATTAGTTCCAATTGTTATCTAACAGATTCCTTGGGATTTTTTTATATACAAGGTGATGTCACCTGCAGTTAGAGAATGTCTTAAAATCCACAAAAAGTAGAAGCATTAATGAGTAGAAATACTTAATACAAGAGTAATTTAAATCTTTGGGTCAGTGTGAAAAATAAAAGCCATGATAGTCTCCTTAGGAACAGTAACAAACTCACAGTGAAAATCAGTAGGAAATTGTAGTGAAAAGCTTATTATGGAGAGAAACCTAGAAAAAAGCTTGACAGCCAAAGTAGTGTAGCTCTTGATGAAGAGGAGATATTTGGGCTTGTATAGTTTCAACAACAAAGATTTGTTGAGGACCCCACCAATCACAGTATGAGGCCCTGGAAACATAAAGATGATAAAAACACTGGTCTCTGCTCTCTAGGTGCTCACAGCCTGGGGGGGTTGGTGGGGGGGGAAGCATGGATGAACCACACAGTGAGAGAGATGCCATCAGCAGCATGGCAAGATATGGTGAAATTGTTGGTAAGAGAGTGAGTGGTTCTACCTCAGATGATTACAGGGCATAATGTTTTCATTGGATCTTAGAAATTTAGTTCAGTTTTTAATAAGATGAGAAAGGGACATGAGCATGGATATTCTAGAAAGCAACAATGGACTGTGAAACGAACACAGCACAACACAACTGAGGACCAGTCTGTGCTACAACGTAGGAGGAATGAAGGTAGGGAATTTGGAAGGTAGAGAAAAAGTGGCAAGAAATAAGTCTGAAAAGATAGCTTGAGGCTAGAATGCCTAAAGAATTTGCAATTAATCCCTGGAGGCAACGAAGAGCATTACAGGTCTCTAAACAGAGACTAGTTCCTATTTGGTTTTGCTGCACTGACCAAAACAGGACAGGAGATTGTGAGGGCCTGAGCTAAGGCAGTGGCACACGGATTTGAGAAGGAGGGGTGAAATTGAGACTGTGTGTTGATGTAGCTGGCGCAAAAACTGAAGTGTGTGAAAGATGGAGTCAGAAATTTGAACACAACATAGTGGGATGGAAAGAACGTTACATGAAGTCTGCAAACTTGGACTTGAATACCAGCTTAAGTGTACACTTAGCTGTATGTCCTTAATAAGGTATTCAACTCCTTTGTTCCTGGTTCTTCAGCTATAAAATGTGAGAGACTGATTAGGTTGTCTCAGAGATCTGCTTTACAAACTAAAAAGGAGAAGGAGGGGAAGAAGAAATAATTGAGATAATGTATGCAGATGTCTTCCAAGATGAAGAGGACTAAAGAAGAACAGAGCAATGATTGTAAGAGAATAATTGAGGAGTTTTGTTTTTATGAGATAAAATATCTGGTACAAAAATTTAAGGTAGCACACTTTTAGATATCTAGTTCAGGATGTCCAGATCCTGGCAATCACCGTCTTTACCTTCAGGTTCTCTGCCAAAGAACACCCACGAAAGCATCAATAAACAAATAATATGGGGCGTCCCTGGTGGCTCAGTGGTTGAGAATCTGCCTGCCAATGCACGGGACACGGGTTCGAGCCCTGGTCTGGGAAGATCCCACATGCTGCGGAGCGACTAGGCCCGTGAGCCACAATTGCTGAGCTTGCGCGTCTGGAGCCTGTGCTCCGCAACGGGAGAGGCCGCAATAGTGAGAGGCCCGCGCACTGCGATGAAGAGTGGCCCCCGCTCGCCGCAACTAGAGAAAGCCCTCGCACAGAAATGAAGACCCAACACAGCCATAAATAAATAAATAAAAATTTTAAAAAACAAAGCAAATAATAAGTTGAATGTTGATTTTATTAATAGCTGGGAAAGTTCCTGAAAATCCAAGGGAAATCCAAAGACTGAATGGAGTCTCTTGTGTCCCATCCACAGCTCAGACCTTGGAACCGTGTGCTCATGTGGCAGGGTGGGTGCATGTGAGAATATTCTTGCATGTCCAGTGTGTTGGTGGGTGAGGGGAGAGGGAAAAGGAGAGGCAATGGGTAATGGAGAGAAAGAGAGGGAGCCTGAGAATCTTGGGCATGCTCACCTGGCCAGTACCAGGCTGAACTGAGCCCAAAGGTACATTGTATTTCTGTGCAGTAATATTGATCATAGTGGGACATGGCCCCATGAGTAACAGACTCAGTCAAATAAACAACTCCTCCCCCTGTGAGAATGAGTAAAAAACTAAAAGAAGAGCTAGAAGGGATTCATCCAAGAATCCACTGAACAGTGAGAGGATGGATATTTTCTCTTATTAGCCGAGATGCGAAGCTGCGAAGAGAAGGGACGTATACTTTCTGTATTGGTCAAGGTTCTCCAGAGAAGTCCTACAGTCTGCCACCTGCAGGCTGGAGACCAGTGCTGTAATTCCAGTCTAAGTCCAAAGACCTGGGAACCAGGAGAGCCAGTGGTATAAACCCCAGTCCCCTAGTTCAAGGGCAGAAGACTGATGTTCCAGCTCATGTAAGCAGGCAGCTAGCAAAAGAGTCAAATGCTTCTTTCCTCTACCTTTTTGTTCTATTCAGACCCTCAAAGGATTGGATAATGCCCACCCACACTGAGGAAGGCAATCTACTTTACTGAGTTCACTGATTCAGATGCTAATCTCATCCAGAAACACCCTCACAGACACACCAGAAATAAAGTTTAATCTTTGCCCAGTCAAGTTGACACATAAAATTAGCCATCACACACTTCCTTTCCCAAAAATATTATTTTGCTTTTCCAGTGTTTACCATATGGTGTTCTTTGATGATGGGAACTCCGTCTTACACATCACTGCACCTAGCTCGCTAAACTGAAGTGCATATTCATTGAATCAGTAAATATACTAATAATCAGAATTGATTGGATTTAAATACAGTTATTACAACTCAAAGAATCCTTAGGAGAATATCATCCATCTTCACCAGTTGTTATAAGCTCTTTACATGTATTATTATTACATGTATTAACTCATTCAATGCAGTAACACTACGAGGTAGGAACTATTATCATAATCCCCATTTTACAAATAACAAAACTGAGGTGTGGAGAATTAAGTATCTTTCCCCCATACACAGATGGTAGGAGGCAGGACAAAACACACATACTACCTTTTTTTCCAGCTTTATTGAAGTATAATTGACAAATAGGCAATGTGTATATTTAAATGTTCAACATGATATTTTGATATATGCATACATTGTTAAATGACCACCAAAATCACGTTAATCAACATATCCATCAGTTTATATAGTTACCATTTCCTTTCGTCCTTCCTTCCTCCTTTCCTTCCTCCCTTCCTTCCTCCATTCCTCCCTTCCTTTCTTCCTTCCTTCCTTCATTTCTTTCTCTTTCCCTTTCTCCCTTTCTCTCTCTTTCTCTCTCCCTCTCTCTTTCTCTTTCTCTCTCCCTCTCTCTTTCTCTTTCTTTCTTTCCTTTTCTTTTCTTTCTTTTTTTTGCAGCACAACCCTCTTAGCACATTTCAAGTATACAGTACTGTATTGTTTACTATAGTCACCATGCTGCACATTAGCTCTCCAGAACTTATCTTGCATAACTGAAAGTTTGTACCCTTTATCAACATCTTCCTATTTCCCTTTCCCCCTTGCCCTAACAGCCTCATACTACTTTCTGCTTCTATGAGTTTGACTACATTAGATTTCATACATGAGATCATGCAATATTTGTCTTTCCATGTATTTCACGTAGCATAAGGTCCTCCAGGTTTATCCGCGTTGTCACAAATGATAAGATTTCTTTCTTTTTCAAGGCTTAATTATATATATATATATATATATATATATATATATATATGCGCACATATATATGTGTGTGCGTATATATATATAAACTTCTTTATCCATTCATCCATCAGTGGACATTTAGGTTGTTTCCATAGCTTAGCCATTGTGAATAATGGTACAATGAACATGGAAGTACAAATATCTGTTCAAGATACTGATTTCATTTCCTTTGGATATATACTCAGAATTTGAATTGCTGGATCATATGGTAGTTCTACTTTTAATTTTTTGAGGAACCTATATTGCTTTCCATAATGGCTGCACCAATTTACATTCCCACCAACAATGTACACGGGTTCTCTTTTCTCTACAACCTTGCCAATACTTGTTATCTTTTGTGTTTTGGATAATAGTCATCCTAACAGGTGTGAGGTGATACGTCATTGTGGTTTTGATTTGCATTTCCTTAAGATTAATGATGTTGAGCACCTTTTTACATATCTGTTGGTCATTTGTATGTCTTCTTATGAGAAATGTCTATTTAGGTTCTTTGCCCATTTTTTAAATCAGGTTATTTGGGTTTTTTTGCTACTGAGTTGTATGAGTTTCTTATATATTTTGGATATTAATCCCTTATTAGACATATGGTTTGCAAGTATTTTCTCCCATTCCATAAGTTGCCTTTTCATTCTGGTAATTGTTGCCTTTGCTGTGCAAAAGCTTTTTAGTTTGACACAATTACACTTCTCTATTTTTGCTTTTATTGCCTGTACTTTTGTCATCATTTTTGATTTCCAGAAAAATCATTGCCAAGACCAGTGGCAAGAAGCTTTTTACCTATGTTTTTTTTTCTAGTAGTTTTAAAATTTCAGGTCTTATATGTCTTTAATCAATTTTGAGTTGATTTTTTAATATGGTGTGAGATAAGGTTCAATTTCATCCTTCTGTGTATATATATCCAATTTTTCCAATACCATTTATTGAAGAGACTATCCTTTCCCCATGTGTATTCTTGGCACCCTTGTTGAAGATCAGTTGACCATAAATGTGTGGATTTATTTCTGTGCTCTCCATTCTATTCCATTGGTCTATGTGTCTGTTTTTATGCTAGTAATCATATTGTTTTTATTATTGTAGCTTTGTAAATGTTTTGAAATTAGTAAGTGGCATGCCTCCAGCTTTGCTCTTCCTGCTCAAGATTGCTTTGGTTAGTTGGAGCCTTTTGCGGTTGCATATGAATTTTAGGATTTTTTAAAAATTTCGTTAAGAATGCCATTGGGATTTTGAAAGCGATTACACTGAATCTGTAGATCACTTTTGGTAGTATGGACATTTTAACAATATTAATTCTTCCAGTCCATGAATATGGGATGTCTTTCCATTTATCTCTGTCTTCTTTAATTTCCTTCATCAGTGTTTTATAATTTTCAGTGTACAAGTCTTTCACCTCTTTGGTTAAGTTTATTCAAAAGTATTTTATTCTTTTTGATGTTACTGTGAGATAGTTTTCTTAATTTCCTTTTCAGATACTTTGTTGTTAGTGTATAGAAACACCACAGACTTTGTTTATTGATTTTGTATCCTACAATTTTACTGAACTTGTTTATTAGTTCTAACAGTTCTTTTGTCATGTCTTTAGGTTTTTCTACATATATGATCATGTCATCTGCAGAGATAATTTTACTTCTTTCTTTCCAATTGGGATGCTTTTTATTTATCTTCCTTGTCTAATTGTTCTGGCTAGAACTTCTAATACTATGTTGGATAGAAATAGTGAGAGTGGACATCCTGGCCTTATATTTAGTTTTAGAGAAAAATCTTTCAGTTTTTCCTCATGGATTCTCATATTAGCTGTGGGCTTTTTATATATAGCCTTAATTGTGTTGAAGTAAGTTTTTCTACACGTATCTATTTGAGAGTTTTTATCATGAACGGATGGTGAATTTTGCCAAAATTTTATCTTTCATTCTGTTAATGTGATGTAAACCATTGATTGATTTGTGTATGTTTAACAATCCTTGCATCCCAGAAATAAATCCCACGTGTTCATGGTGTATAATCCTTTTAATGTGCTGTTGAATTTGGTTTGCTCATATTTTATGGAGGATTTTTGCGTCTATGTTAAGAACGTTGGCCTGTAGTTTTCTTTTCTTGTGGTGTCTTTGTCTGGCTTTGGTATCAGAGTGATGCTGGACTCATAAAATGAATTTGGAAATGTTTCCTCTTATCTTTTGTGGAAGAGTTTAAGAAGGATTTATATCTTCTTTGAATGTTTGATAGAGTTCACCCATGAAGGTCCTGGGCATTTCTCTGTTGGAAGGTTTTTGATTACTGATTCTGTCTCTTTATTAGTTATTGGTCTGTTTAAGTTTTCTATTTCTTCTTGATTCAGTCTTGGAAGTTTGTACGTTTCTAGGAACTTTTCGAGTTCTTCTAGGCTATCCAATTTGGTGCTATATAATGGTTCATAATAGTTCATAAGGGTCTTTTTCTCCTGAGGCATCAGTTGTAATATCTCCTTTTCATTTCTGATTTTATTTATTTGAGTCTTCTCTCTTTTTTCCTTCGTTCTATAGCTAAGGGTTTGTGAACTCTTAGTTTTGTTTATTTTTTTCTATTTGTTTTCTATTCTCTATTTTATTTATTTCTGCTGTAATGTTTATTATTTCTTTCATTCTGCTAACTTTGGCCTAGTTTGTTTTTCTTTTTCTAGTTCCTTGAGGTGTTCCTTTTTTGATGTATGCATTTATTTGCTATAACCTTGTCTCTTCAATACACAGCATGACATGTGCTTTTTATTCTCTCTCTCTCTTCTCCTGTAAGCACAGGCCTCTATTTACTTATGAAAACTGCAAGTCTAATTTTAAAAAAAGGTTCTTTGAAAATGAAATCAATATGCTTATTTTTTTGTTAAGATAGACGACTGAAAGTTCTAAGTTTTCATACTTTTACTTCTCAAGTTAAGTAAGGCACCAGTTTAAGTTCACGTAAATAAAGTAGGCCCTCAATAAGTATTTGCTAAATACTTTTCTTTGCATTTAGTATTTGCTAAATTAGTATACCCAGTTCTGCCACTGCTATTTAGAGGAAAGTTAAGATGAGAGCCCATGTTTTTCGAATCAGATGATTATAGTTAGAAATAGTCTTGCCACATTTAGAGAGGAAAGTATGTTGTAGTGGAGGATACACTCTCAAAGGCTCTAAGTTCCAGTGTAGTTTATCAAGTTTATGAACAAACTTTTATTTAGTTCTCTCTGTATAGAAAGAGCTAGCTAGTGCTAAGATTATAAGTCAGTTTGAAAAAATAGCAAGAGGGCTTTTCTAGTGGCGCAGTGGTTGAGAATCCACCTACCAATGCAGGGGACACGGGTTTGAGCCCTGGTCCAGGGAGCTCCCACATGCAGCAGAGCAACTAAGCCCATGAGCCACAACTACTGACCCCGCGTGCCACAACTACTGAAGCCTGCCTACCTAGAGCCCATGCGCCACAATGAGAGAAGCCACTGCAATGAGAAGCCCGCGCACCGCAAGGAAGAGTGGCCCCCACTCACTGCAACTAGAGAAAGCCCACACGCAGCAACGAAGACCCAACGATGAAGACCCAACGCAGCCAAAAATAAATAAATAAATTAAAAACAAATAGCTAGAGCCATTAAATGCTTATAACCTAGTCCAGAAAGAAGGAATGAATAAAACTGAATTATTCAGCACAGCCTTTAAGGCTTATTCTCACGCTACTCTGCCCTCCCATTCCTGCTTACTCTTTTAGCACACGAGACCATGTTGTCACTGGATGGAAACACTTATGCTCTCCTGTTGCCTTTCTTTCCTCGTGCTAACTTGGCCCATTTGGCCAACGTTGGTGCCTTTTAGAGCGATAGGAAGCTGAGGAGGAGGTTTTGAAAAGAAGCTGATGAGTTGAGGGATGGACATGTTGCGTTTGAGGTGCTAATGGAAAATGCACATAAAGGTATTGAGTGACAGTTGGAGAATAGTATTTAACAATTTGGTAATCACATGTGGACTAAGGGAGAGGAAATGTTTTAAGCCTAGGTTACCGGAAGAAAGATGACAGAAAGTAGGAATTCAGTGATAGAGCAGATTTTGAGAGAAAGGTGATGAGATCAGTTTTAGATTTGTTGCGTTTCAGATGATGATGAGACGTTAAAATTGACATCATTTATGTGATCTTCAGAATGAAGGTGAAGGAGAGATTGCAGAACTGCTCCAGATTGAAGGAGATTGGAGAGACATGGCAGTCAGGTGCAACGCAGGATACTGGAATGGTGCTTTTGCTATAAAGGGCATGATTGGGACAATTGGCAAGATTTGATTGGGGTCTTTGGACAAAGGGTATAAAAGAATTCTTTGGACTACTCTTGTAATTTTCTGTAAATTCAAAATTGTTTTAAACTAAAAAGCAGAAAATAAACAAATATGTAACCTCATTTTTGGGGGACCAAAATTGGACACTGTCAATATATCCTAAGATATATGTAAGATATATAAGATATACGTATCTTAAGATACATGTAAGTATTCGCAAACTGGAACCCAGTAATTCCACTCTGAGTCTCTCTCCTGAAGGAATAATACTATGCATTATTTGAGACAGCATTATTCTTAATTGCAATACTAGAAACTATCAAACATCCAAAGAAATGATAAAATAAACGCTGGCCTGTCCACTTGATAAATACTCCTCAGCTGTATTCTTATTTGATATATGACTAGACAGCAATGTGCAAATGTCTTTGAGTTAATATTAAATGAAAAAGTAGAATGTAATCTGAGATATTAACTATGATTATTATTTTAAAATGTAGATATGAAGTACACCAAAATAATATGGAGCTTTCAAAATGATGGAATTTTTGGTGATTCTTCCCTTTCTAATTGATCAATTTCTCATGATGCGTTTGTATTGCTTTTATGATTTTAAAGATACTTTAAATCAGAAGGTCAAGAAGTAGTTAGAAGCACACAAACTCACGACTGATGATTTATTTTAAGGATTATTTGCCAGAGTTTTAACCCCAGTGGCCAAAGTCTTTGAGAAAGAGAGTATAGAGAAGGGGGATCAGAGTGGGCCAAGAGGGAGCCATAGAGTGTTCCTGCATTTGGAGGAGAGGGAGGTGGTGTGTAGAGTTGATAGAGGATTGACTAGAGAAGAATGCACTGAAAAGTGTGTTTGTGCTGGTGGGGCTGAGAGACAGTGGAGCTTCAGAGTATCACCCCCTGAAAGAGGCCAAGGAGAAAAGAGGCTGAATGCAGATTTGGCTCTTTGCTCACTGAGCATTTCCCACCAAGCAGCTTTCAGTAAAGACAAACTGGCTTTTATAACTCCACACAAACACATGCGATTTTTTAAAGTTAATTCTTATGGTTTGCATTGTGATATTTTAACATGGGAAATGAAGTTTAGAAACTGCAACAAAAGGGATTTGAGGCATGATAAAATACTTGTAAGCCTCTCCCAATGACTTTGGAGGAGACGTTGCTCTCCTGTGTCAGAGAAGGTTCTGGACTGCCTTTTCAGAGCATTTTATCATCAGAAAATGGTTCACTTCATAAGGTTTATAACCTTCCATAAAACTGCAGAACATTTTACTCTTTTTTCATTAAGCCACCTTTGGAATCATTTTGGTCCCTTTATAGTCTCTTATTTAATCTGTTTTTTCATGGACTAGAGGGAGAAAAAATTCTGAGAAAAAATTCTATCAGTGGTCAAAATAGTAATTAGATAGTATAAGTCACAGCCTAATGGCTTGAAGGCACATGTACTTACTAGTTATCTCCCCCATCTGCCTTCATCAGTGAATTCTTTTAACTCCCAAACACATCTTTAACTTCTTCTTAAACAATGGAAAAAAGGAATTACCAAAATGTACATTTTCCCAATTACAAGAGTTACTAATGTTTGTACTTTTTGTCTATTAAAGCATAATTCCCATGTTGCAAAAGCTCTTTTACCAAACTCTAAGGAGAGCATGAATTAATAAAACATCAAGAGATTTTATTTCCTATATTGAAAAATCTTACATTTGCATAAAATCAACAACCGAATCTTTCAGAAATAAATTTAATCATAAGGAGAGGACCATTAAAAAAAAAAAAAACACTGCAAAATAAATCTTAAAACCACATTCAGGTTTAAAAAGAGGAAAATATCATTTCTACTTATTCCTGAAGGATTTTTTTTTTAATCTTTTAATTAATGACAGCCCTCAGGGCACTGAGCAATTGTTAATTAAAACAAGGAGGAAAGGGAGAGGAAGTAGGCAAGAATGCTGAGATGAACACGTTTCCTTTTCTCTGCAGGGGAATAACATTAGTAAGCCAACATTAATAAATATGAATATTTTTGAGAGAAAGTATATAAAAATGTAAAAAAAAAATCTTAAACTCAGCTTGGCACATACTAGCAGGTGCATAAATTAATTGGGGCTCCTCAAGAATTATAAACCCCAGGGTGTCACCTTTTGTCTAATTGAGTGGTGGTAGTGATCTCCCACCCATGACAGGATGGAGTACTGCCTTTTCGGTACAAGCTGACTCCTGTCAGGGGCTAGTGCCTGATCAAAGGTCTTCTAAGGGATTTCATTCACTTTCATTCTAGCAATGGGCAGGCAAGCACATGTGCAACCACCGTCATTATGAAACATTTCCTAAATACTTAGAGTTAGGAGATAGACTCACAGCCCGTTCAATTCATTGCCCTTTCTCTTTTCCACCATTAAATTTTTACTTAGAAAAAAATAATGATCAGATCTTTTGGTTCACCCCCCATGCTTACCTAATTTGGCAGGTTATTAGTGATAACAGTTCCCAGTCCTTCCCTACCACTTTCCCCTGCACCCCACATGAAAAAGCCTTTTATCTTTCTCCTGCGCTCAGAAATCTACTTAACAAGCTGAGCTTTAGAAGCCAAGAACAAAAAGAAATGTAAGAAAATCTGTTTCTCACTTTATTTGGAAGGTGACAGAAGCCAGAACCCATAGGGTATATGTTTAGCATGAATAAAGTCGTTCTTTGAAATTAGGAAAATCTGGGATCGTTTTCCCCAATTTTTTCTATGACCTTAGTTTCACATAATCTTATAGGCTTTTTATCATAGTTGTTTTTTCAAAAACAGAACTCATTCCCTTAGGGTTTGGTGGGGTTTTGGAGGGGGGTGTGGGGATAGGGGTTTTTAAAAATTTTTTCCTGTTTCCTGTGTGCATGCATCCATTTGATGTTCTGCAAGCTAGGATGTCAGGGTCAGCTCATGGGGGTCAGTGTCGTTTACAAAATTCCTCAGATGCCAGCTAAGATCAGTAGCTAGGAGACAACTTTGAATTTCATTTGCTGTTTGTAGTCAGAATACATTCTTCACCACAGGTAAGACCTTGCCTCCGTGGTGCTCTATCTCTAAGAGAACAAATTCTAGGTAATCAGAAAACTATATTTCGTACAAAATACCAAATCTCTGCTTATTTTAGCAATACCTAGTCAAGCATAGGGACCAGGGCAAAAAATAAATAAATAAATTGTTTTCTCTTTTCATTGCGTTAATCATTTCCATTGGAAAACTCCTGATTTTTCTCAGATGCCCTAAAAAGCTTTGTCCATTGCTTGTGCTAATATAATAGCTAAAGGAGGCACAGAGGAAAAATATCTACAACCATCTATACCATGTAGTTTTTTGTTGTTGTTGTTCTCTTCACTTGTTCATGGTATCTACTAATGTTTCATTGGGGACACTGATTAACATATTATTTAAAAGGAAAAGGAAAACTCTTAACTCCATTTTTCAAAGTGGACCTAAATAAGAATTGCCAGGAGCAAATCTTTTCTTCATTCCCCTCCCCAACTTCACAAATCTGAGGACGGGGCCCACGAATCTATATTTTTAATAAGTGATCGTCACGCACATTCAAGTATAAGAGCCACTGACAGGCCAAATGCTTTTATACGGTAACATGATTTTTAATCATATATATGTAATATATATTATATAATAGGTTTTATTGATATTTTCTTTATATATAAAACAAGTGTATTATTAAATATATGTAGTTATGATATGTAATTGCAAATATATATGAAACTCTATTCAAACTCCTATCTGTCAGTAGTAGCTGGTACATCAGACTCAGAAATAATAACTCAGAGTCAAGGTCCTGAAGTTTGGGCCCTGGCTGGAGGGCAGACAGCAGGGTCAGATTACAATGCCAAGATGGGATCTGTGGAGGAGGAAGAAGAAAAGGTGGAAGAGGAGAAAGAGTAGGAGAAGGAGAAGGAAGGAAGAGAGAAAAACCAAGATACCAGGTCTGGGAAAAGACTTCAGGTGGGTCAAACTCAGGGACCTTCCAGCCAGGCCCAAACCACTAACCACATGCCAGGTTCCAAATTTTGACTTACCTTCCCCTAATGGGATTTTTAAACCAGGGACTGGTATTAGAGGTGACCTATTTACAGTTAATCTCAAACCTACTCTCCAACCATAGGGAAAGTGAAACCAGCATCCCTAGGAAACAAGGATGGTGGACTGTTCTAATTCAGACTACACTTTATTAAAGTTCTGAAACTCAAGAATTGGTTTTTGCCTTCATGTGACCCACAAAGAGATGTCAGTCTCTGAATCCACCCACATTCATTTGAGAACTCATTGAATAGAACTTTGAAGTAAATTTTAATGAGTACCCAATGGGGATTAGGGGTGGAATGAGGGTGGAATTATTTTTAACTCTAGTTTTGTTTCACATGAGATAGATGGTACCTAAATTTTCCAGAAAGCTTTAAAGAAGCTTTGATCTCTCAAAGGTTTCCTCAGCCCACTTCAGTCTCATTGGTTTTCTCACAAAGTTGCCTCTGGGATAATGCATTTGATATCAACAAGTAGGAACACAAACTTCCAGATGCTTTTGCAGGCTCATACACTAGCTCTCTTTAGACTTTTGCTAATGAGAACTTGCTCAAGAAGGAAATTAGTGAGCTGTTTCCAAATTGCCTGCCTTCTAAGATTTGTGTAACTGTGACAAATTTATTGATGCAGCTTGGAGAAGGGTTTTAATCTTTTTTTTTATAAATGTTCATTTATAAATATAGGAGCCTGTACTTTTCATAAAAGTATATCCAGAGACCTTTTCAATATATTGATGGCTTAAACTAACAATACAAATAATGTTTAAATACACTTATCAGTAGCAGCCCCACACTTCACACCTTTATGTTTGTACAAATTAGACTTAATTGTTAAACCTGTGGAGATGTCATGGTATTGGGGAATTCGGATTTTGTTTCCTTGTATCATTCAGGAATGATGTATTTTACATTTTTAAATAGGTAAATACATGAAGAGAATGTTATGCTCTGAAAGGGCAGACACTGTTACTTATCACTCTTGCTATGATAGCTCTCTCATGCCCTTCCTAGTGTTGCAGAATGGGGCACGAGAGGATGGTCGTGTCCCATGTCTCGGGCAAGTCCCTAGGATGGACCGCTAAGTGAGGGTCCTTGGCTTCGTGCAGGAAGGAATTCAAGAGTGAGCCATAGTAAGTGGAAGCAGGTTTATTTAGAGAGATACACAGTCCATAGACAGAATGCAATCCATCGGGGCAGGGGTGGTTAGTTTTTATGGCCTGGGTAATTTCATACACTAACAAGTGGGAGGAATATTCTAACTATCTTGGAGAAGGGGCAGAGATTTCCAGGAATTGGACCACTGCCCAGTTTTTGGCCTTGTATGGTCACCCTCAGAACTGTCATGGCACCCGTGGGTGTGTCATTTAGCATATGCTAATGTATTACAATAAGTGCATAATGAGGCTAAAGGTGACTAGAAGTCGAATCTTCTGCCATCTTGGGCCTAGTTGGTTCTAACCAGTTTTTGTCGTATCCTCAACAGCTGTGTCATTCTTTTAATGGCTGTGCCCTGCCCCCGTCCCTCCTGTCTCACTAGCGGAGCTTCCCGAGTTACTTCCTACGGTTATAGTCTCTGCTTCCTCACCTTTCCTTTCCTCCACAGCTTGCTTCCATTCTTCTAGTTCACAGCTTTCCAGAGACCTCCTAATGACCAAATCCAGGGGCACCTGTTTCCACTTTTCTTTCTTGTCCTCAACTGTTTCACTTGCACCTCTGGATCACTCTCTTTCGGACGCACCCATCTGGCCGCCATTCTCCTCAGCTCGGGGCACTCCTTTCCATCGTCACTAATTTCTCTTCCCATGTTGACTTGTCTAGGAAATATTCACTGTGTTTTCCTTTATTTTCACGCTCACAATACTTCCCAGATGTGTGGGTATTTTCCCACACTAACAATTCTATGACACCAGCTGGTGACCTACAATTCAACTCAATTCTGACACTAATCAGAGTTAGCACAGACCTCACTGGTTAAGGGCTCAGTCCCTCAAGACTGCCCCCACTTCAGATGCTAGTCTCAAGTAGTGTGTCTCAAGGTTACCCACAACTTCTATATGACTTGGCTACAAAGACGAGGTTCCCATGACCCTCCCTCCTCAGGTTTGATAATTTGCTAAAGTGATTCACAGAACCCAGGAAAACAGTTTACTTACCATTGCCGATTCATTACAAAGCATATTTTAAAAGATGGAAATGAACAAGCACAGGAACTTCCATCCTGATAGAGTTGGGGTGCATCACGCTCCTGGTGTCTGGATGTGTTCACCAACGAGGAAGCCCTCCAAACTAGTAATTCAGGGGTGTTTAGGGAGGCCTCATCACGTAGACATGATCAATCATTAACTCAATCTCCAGCCCCTCTCCCCTCCCCAGAGGATGGAGGTAGGGCTGAAAGTTCCAAGCTTCTAATCATGCTTGGCCTTCCTGGTGACCAGCCCCGATCCAGGAGCCTGCCAAGAGTCACCTCTTAGAACAAAAGATGCTATCTTTTCCCATCACCCAGGAAATTCCAAGGGACTCAAGTTCTCTGTGTCACAACCAGGGTCAAGGGCCGAATATTAGCAGGAACAGGGGCCAAAGACCAATATGTGTATATATTTTATTAGTTCACAACCCTTTAAACGCTGTTATGCTTTCATGGGCCTCATGCCCATCTTCTCTCTGCCCCAACTCCCCCATATTCCACATTTGCAGATATATAGTATCACTACAGTGTACCATTTATACTCCGCCACTTTTTTCTTCTCTTAACTGTGCATGATTATTTACTAGTTATTAATTAGGGGGAGCAATTTGCAAATTATTTAAAAGCAAAAATTAAAAGAAAAACACTTTGCGGTGTTTTTCAAAGTGGACCTATATGAAAATTGCTGGGGGACTCCTTAAAAATGCATTTTTGGTCCTCCCCCACTTTACCAGTCTGGAGGGGAAGCCCAGCGATCTATATTTTTAACAAGGATCCCACGGATTCCCTGCACATTCGAGTACGAGCACTACTTGTAGGTGAAATTTTTTTATAAAGTAAGATTTTTAGGGAACCAGAAACTGAGGGGATGTCTCCTCATTTCCCCTCACCCTACCCCACATCCAACAGGTTCCTAAGTCGTGTTGATTCTGTATGCTCTCTCCTGTACCCTTCTCCTCTGTTCCATCCCCTCTTTTGCTCTTTTGGGGCCATAATTCATTACATGTGGTACTTGTGTCTCCAACCTACCATCCACAGTGTCTGTGTGTCCTTGGTTAACACCAAAATCTGATTGTGTTTCACCAACTTAAATTATTCACTGACTCCATAATGTTTATAGACTGAAATTCAAAGTCTTTAACGTGGCTTACAAAGGCGAGCCCCCAAACTCTCATTCGTCCCCATATATCCCGCTTGACACGCTCCACTCATAGCCACACAGAACAGCTTTCATTCTGTGAAGCCACACTCTCTCCTGGTGTACCTTTGGCCATGTCTCCACACTCACACCCCCCGGGCCACCCCCTTGCCCCCCACCTCACCACTGCCCTTTTCCACTTAGGGAATCCTGTTCAGCTCTTGGCATCCAGGTTTCCTTCTCTTTGACATGTGACTCCCCTAGGCTGACCCAGATTTCTCTATGCACCCATGCACCCTGTACAGCCATCAATCCGAGCTCTTTTCACACCATATTGCAGCTGTGTGCTTGTCTCTCTGCGCGGCCATTTCTCATCCAGGGGCTAAGGGAGCGAAGAGACCTCAAGGACCTGGGCCAGGTGGGTGCCGAGAGCCAGGAGCGAGTCAGAAGCAGCATTAGTCCCAGAAGTGAGTGCTCATTGAAAGAAGGAAGAAAAATTTGGGCCAGGAAAGATTTTTTCAATTTAATGAATTTAATTTTTTAAATTTTATTCATTGTGCCCACACAAGACCAAACATAGGCTTAAAGTAAAGCAGGATGTGTTTCAGTTGGACATAAGGAAGGGTGGCTTTACTGCGAAGTTGATGAAAGACTGAAGTAGAATAGTAAGAAAAGTTATGGAGCTGGAGTCTCTTCTAGGCTATCTTTAAAATGAGAACCGGTAGAAGTTACCTGTTTGTGAGCCATGAGCTTGGGGAAGATTTAATTTACATTCTCTGATCTTTCCATACCTCTTGAACAGTGTTGAATTTCATTGCTAAATGTATGCATACTTCTGACAATTTCTTCAGGATAATTTTCTAGAAGTGGAATTAATAGATTAAAAGATATAAGCATTTTGAATGTCCTTAATGTATATTGCTAAATCAATATTCAGAAAACTCGTATCAATATTCCCTCTTCTGAAAAGCGAGAACGGTACGAATGTCGTTTTATTTTTTATTTCTTGGTTAGCTTTTCAAATATTTATGTTTATTAGCTATTTGTATTTCTTGGTTTATAAATTGACTGGTTATTTGGAGATTTTTTTGGTCATTGTTCTTGCCCATTCCTCTCCTGAGATCTTAGCGTTTTTCTTATTTATTCGAACGAGTTCTGTGTCGGTAAAGCATATTAACCCTTTCTTTTTTCATCTCTGGCATTTTCCCCTTATTTGATATTTGACATTTAATCATATTAATGTTGTTTTGACATATGAGAATGTGCCCCAGTTACAAATTCACTCAATACAGTGCTTCAGTGTGCAGATAAGTATAATGTGTTTATCTGTGACTTTGCTTGTCTTCCCTACAAACTCTCACCCATTGGATAGGTAGGTAGAAATTAACTTTTAGAGCTTTTTAAAATTTTTGAATTGTGTCTGAGCTAATTGTTTAGCCCTTTTAGGCAGTTTTTGATTTGTTGAGATAACTGGGTAGGCTCTCTTATTGCTGATCCCCTTCCCCAGCTCTGATCCAAGATGGAGTTGAGTATACTGGTCACCTGTTTGTGGGGGACTGAAGAGCAATTTGGATCCACGTGGTACCACCTACTCTCTGTCTCCCTCTCTCTCCTCAGCCCAGCCCAGCGGTGCTGCCTGGCTGGCTGGGCTTTCCTAGGCTGGTTGTCGTAGTGCACTCTGCCACATTCTTCTGGGCACAGGGAATCCACCCCTAGCCTCTGCTGAGGGGTCTCTCACCCTCACCCCGGTGCCAGACTTGTAGGCTCTCAATTCAGGTCCAAGACCTTGGATGGGGCAGGTCCCAGACACACCACATGGGAACCGAGAAGTAACCAGAAAAGCTCCGCTTCCAGTCCTCCCTGGGCCTAACCAAACGCGCCAGCCGTTTCCCCCCGTGTGGCTGCCGCTGGGTTGGTAAAGTGCAGCCCGAGAGGCGGTCTCTTTGTAAAGGACTAAATGGAGCTGGAGACAGAGATCCTTCCTCCTCCAAGTCCCCCAGATCATAGGGTCTCAGCCAGGACACACACTTCGGACCGGTTCTTTTCTTCTACCTTCTCGCTTCCCTCTTCCTTGCACAATCCCTCTGGCTTTTTATTTCTAACTTCCCTTGTGCCAAACGTTTTTCCAGCACAGAGCAGCCAGCCTCCTGGCCTCAGCCTCAGGGGCAGAAGTGGTGTCTTTTCCTTACTCTGGGAGAACTGTAAGATCTGATCAGCCATGCCCACCCCTTGAGATGTAAAATTATGGCTAAAGAGATGGAGGCATTTAGCAATCCTCACTCTCCAGACTTTCCAGCCTGGCTTGAGAGAGCACAATCTCTTCCTCCCCTGCTCTGGGCAAGTCAGTCTGGTGGCTCCACCCTGGAAGGGCCAGGCTGCAGATGGGACCTGAGTTAGGGGGGAATTAGAATGCATCTGTTTGATCTTGGCAAAATATTGTCCTGGTTACATAAATTTTCAATTTTTATGTTGTCGTGTCTCACATTGCTTTTACTCTTGGAAAGTTCTTTTTCATTAAAATACCAGGTAAATATTCATCTGTAGTTTCTTGTAGTTCTTAAAGATTCGTTTCCTTTTTTAAGAAGTCTTTAGTCCATATAAGATGTATTTGAGTAAATACTGTGAAGTTTTAAACTCCAAGTAGTTTTATTTTTTAACAGTGTTCTCACAACCCTTGATATATTCTCTTCCTTGATTTCACAAGCTGCAGTTTTCTAATATTTCAATTGTTCTTCTTCCTCTCTGCTCCTAAACGTGGACATTCTCTAAGTCTCTATCCTTTTCCCTTTTCTTCTCAACCCTCATTCCCACGAAATCACATATATACTTTCAACATCAGCTCTCTCCAATATGTAGGCACTGAAAGATGTTCAAAAGACTGCAGGCTGTGTTTCAAACTCTCTGTTGGACTTTTTCACTAGGATCTTGCCCCAGCCTTCGAACTTGGTGCATCCTACCCTTATGCTCCCAAACCCCCACCTGCCCCTGCCCCTCCCACATCCACCTTCCTTGTGTCTGTCAATGGGTCACCAGCCCCACTCCTCAGACTCCAGAGCTCCCACTCACACCGACACTTCCCAGCCATCCTGCACCCCTCCCTGCCACCCTCCAGTCAGTTTTCAAGCACTCAAGGTCCTTCCTATGTGGCATTTGAACTGTTAGATTCTTTTGTCCCTTGAAATCTTACATGCTCTTTGGAGCTTGTTTGAAAGATAGTCCCTTTCTGGAACCTTCACTCTGTGCTCCCTCCAGATCAGAGCAATCTCTGATTTAACTAAGTTCTCACAGCACATAGTACTTTTCTGATAGTACTCATCTCACTTGACCTTGTATTATAGATATTCACATAGGTCAATTTCCTTTATATTTTAAGGGTCTGGGGTGTAGGATTTCTATGCTACCAAATAATGATATAAAAAAAGGAGTGATACTTTCTGAATAAAGTTTATATTTAAAATTAGGAAACCTGCATAATGAGGATTGGATTAATTCATCGTACAGAATTCATAAAACTAGACATAATTTAGGTTAAGTTTATGATCGGCCTTTCGACCATGACATGCACTCTCTCCACCACTCCCTCCCCGCCCTCTCTTCCCTTTTCCATGCACAAACTGAAGGACAGAAGCCACATCATATTTTGTCTAATCTGCAGTTCCAGGAGAGTACCTTAAATGTTACAGATCCGGAACACAAATTCGTTAAAAGAATTAATGAACAATTGAATGGATGGATGGATGGATGGATGGATGGTTGGATGGATGGATGAAAGCAATGGTCCTCTAAAACGAATACAAAATTTATTGATACAGGACATTTGTATGTGTTCTCCTCTCTCGGAAGATGCCTTCCTTCTGATTTTCAGTGAGGTGGTGTGCTCACCCCTGGCCTGCCCCCAGCAGGTCAAGGTTATGAGCAAGGAGACTGTCAGCCTAGTCCCCCTTCTTCCCAAGTCCAGCTCCATGCATGTAACCAAATTTAGGGTGAATCTCATGCTGCTTATCCTAGGCTCCAAAATATTACTTGTAAGAAATGACTAGAGCCATAAAATAACAGGGAGTAGGGGAGCTCACTGGAGGTGTGGATAACAAAACATAAGACAGCTTTCATCTATAAAGGGCGAAATAATTCTATATAATCAAAATTATGTGAACCAAAACCTCCCCCACTGTGTGTCAGAATGGCCCGTGGGTCGGCCTGTGCTTCATTTAGACTGCCATGGGCATGTAAATTTCCAGTCAACCTCGATATTAACTCTGTGTCACCCAGCTAGGCAGAAATTTGGTCTAAGGAATGTTAGTGTACATGCAGACACACCCTCTTTAGTTAAGGGAACCAGCCCTCCACAAGCGACTTGTAGACGTTGCTAATCAGAAAGGCCTCAGAACAAAGGTAAGTGGGATAAATTCCTATTTACTGAATTAATATTACTGGTTCCCTGGATGCTTCTTCTCCTTGGAAGCACTTCTAGCAGTCTGATTTGGGATTTTTATCTGGCGCTGTTCTGAGACTGGGGCTTTGAGACCTATATTAATTTTAGATCCTAGTCTGTAGAGATTAGTCAATGCTCTGAACACTAATGTACTGGTGAAATAGTTTTCCGGAGCAAAAGTGCTTGCTTATCTGATCTGTCCTCTTCGGTATGAATTCCACCTTAACATTCCATGTTAAGGACGAGTATGATTAATTCATTACCCAAGATTACAGCAGTATGCTGAAAGCTACCTGGAGGCATTTCTTTTGGTGTGAAATATTAAAGATTCAACATTTACATCAGTGCACCTAATTCATATTCCTGAGCCTGTGGGCTGAGATAGGAACTTGGAAATATTCAGTCATTTTCTACATTGGTTTGTTAAAATGTTTCAGAGGATTACTGCTTTAACTACCTCTTTGATAAGAACAAGGAGAACTCTTTTCAGGAAGGCTAAAATGCGAAAACAAAAAGTCATAGTGTCCTTTATTTCTAAAAAAGTGTTATAGATCAGGCTTTGACAATAGTGGACCACGAAATACCTGAACAATAATACTAATAAAAACTTATCTGACAAACAGAAAGGCTAATACTGTATGGTCGCTCATAAATAGAAGCTAAAATATAGAAGCCCATAGGGAGTAAATGTGAGAATACTCTATATTGTTGGCCATTTCCAGAGCAGGAAACAGAAGTTTGGTTAATGCAACTGAATTTCCAAATTTCTCTGAAGTGGCTTTAGAAATGTATTTTAATGCTTAGATTTGAGCCAGAATGTGACTGAAATTCACTACCACTTCAAGTAAAATAACAATATAAAGTAATGATGCCATACTATGAAGAATTAACTTAGAGAAATGTCTATTTAGGTCTTCTGCCCATTTTTCTGTTGGGTTGTATGAGCTGTTTATATATTTTGGAAATTAAGCTCTTGTTAGTCACATTGTTTGCAAACATTTTCCCAGACATACAGATGGCCAACAGGCACATGATAACATGCTCAACATTGCTAATTATTAGAGAAATGCAAATCAAAACTACAATGAGGTATCACCTCACACCGGTCAGAATGATCATCATCAAAAAGTCTACAAATAATAAATGCTGGAGAAGGTGTGGAGAAAAGGGTACCTTCCTACACTGTTGGTAGGAATGTAAATTGCTGCAGCCACTGTGGAAAACAGTATGGATGTTCCTCAAAAAACTGAAAACAGAACTGCCATATGATCCAGCAATCCCACTTCTGGGTATATATCCAGAAAAGATGAAAACTCTAATTCAAAAAGATACACGCACCCCAATGTTCATAGCAGCACTATTTACAATAGCCAAGACATGGAAGCAACCAAAGTGTCCATCAACAGATGAATGGTTAAAAAAGTAGATAAAGAAGATATATATATATATATATATATATATATATATATATATATATATATATATATATATAATGGAATATTACTCAGCCATAAAGAAGAATGAAATAATGCCATTTGCAGCAACATGGGTGGGCCTAGAGATTATCATACTAAGTGAGGTAAGTCAGGCAGAGAAAGACAAATATCATATGATATCACTCATATGTGGAATATAAAAAATAGTACAAATGAACTTATTTACAAAACAGAAACAGACTCACAGACATAGAAAACAAACTTATGGTGACCAAAGAGGAAGGCATAGGGGATAAACTGGGAGTATGGGATTAACAGATGCACACTACCATATATAAAATAGGTAAACAACAAGGATTTACTGTATAGCAAAGGGAACTATATTCAGTATCTTATAATAAGCTATAATGGAAAAGAATTTTTAAGAAAAATATAGATATATACGGATATATGTGTAACCAAATCAGTTTGCTGAACACCTGAAACTAACACAATATTGTAAATCAACTATACTTCAGTTTTAAAAGAAAAGAATTAACTTAGAAGCTGGAAAAAGTGCACAGCTTCCAGCTCCTGCCCCTTTGCTCCTGTGTCTGGTAGAGAAGACCAGGATGGTTGAGCTGACTTTCAACAGTGTAAACGTGGCCAATGGTCTCACTCTCACCTTTGGGTAGGTAGGGAGGGATGTAATCAGGCATATAGTTAGATGGTGTTTCCTTTTCTCTTTTTAAATCATAAAATACACATTTAGAAGAATGTATAAAATATATTTGTCAAATGTTAAGGAAAACTTGAAAGCAAATACCTGTGTGACTGCTACCTGTTCAAGAACTAGATTCATGCCAACCCCGCCTATGTGCACCTCCTCAGTCCCCCAAAGTGGTCTTCATTAGAAATACTTTCTAGAAGCTTCAAAGGAATGATGACTTAATTCCCCTCTTTTAAACCATGCTCCCACTACAAGTCCTTGCTGAGCTAGAGATAGTATCTAAAAGGGGCAGCACTGAGTAGAAATAAAACCATGTATTCTTCCCTGAATGGCAACAATTCAAAGATTTCCTGAAAATTAATCCTTTTAGGAATAGTCTTTGGGAGCAAATCATTGTGAGACCACAGAGAAACCTGTGTAAGGTATATACATAAGGAGTGTATTAGAGAAATTCAGACAGAGCTAATGTTTACCAATTCAAATTCCCAGGCAATTACTGAGCACCAACTGAATGCAAGACAGCATACTAGGTGCTCTAGAATATGTGAGTAGTGGCTATTAAAATAACCACTACTGGCAAATAAGTTTCTGTGGACAAATACATTAAAAAGTCTTTTTCTCAAGGAGAAACTTTCATTTCTAAAAGAGGTATGTTGCATAAAATGATTTCCCAAGTTTTTTGACAGAAGATGGCTTTTTTTGGAGGACGAATCAAAAAGACATGTTTTATAGACACACTTAGATAAATTCTGTCCAAGGATATCAATATAGATTATCAATCAAGTGTTTATAGATCCCCAAACCCAATTTGAAGTAGGCTAGGACATTAGAAATCAGAAAAAGATTTTTCTAAAGTCTGAAGATCTTTTGAGTCATCAAGAGTAATCTGCAGTATGATTGGGGCATTGCTGCCCCATTAGAAATGGTGGCCTCTTCCTTACTTCAGTGCCATTGGCAGCATACTTGGGTAGAAAGAGCATTGGCCTGGTAACCTGACATCAAGGTAACCTTGCACAGCTAATCAACCTTTTAGGTCACCAGTTTTCTCATAGGTAAAATAAAGGGTTCAGATGGGATTATTCTAAATTACCTAAATCAATGTCCTTGATTGCAGCTCAATATCAGAAAAACAAACAACCCAATCCAAAAATGGGCAGAAGACCTAAATAGACATTTCTCCAAAGAAGATATACAGATCGCCAACAAACACATGAAAGGATGCTCAACATCACTAATCATTAGAGAAAGGCAAATCAAAACTACAATGAGGTATCACCTCACACCAGTCAGAATGGCCAACATCAAAAAACCTACAAACAATAAATGCTGGAGAGGGTGTGGAGTAAAGGGAATCCTCTTGCACTGTTGGTGGGAATGTAAATTGATACAGCCACTATGGAGAACAGTATGGAGGTTTTAATTTTTTTTTAACAGCTTTATTGGAGTATAATTGCTTTATAATGGTGTGTTAGTTCTGCTTTATAACAAAGTGAATCAGCTACACATATATATATATCCCCATATCTCCTCCCTCTTGCGTATCCCTCCCACCCACCCTATCCCACCCCTCTAGGTGGTCACAAAGCACCGAGCTGATCTCCCTGTGCTATGTGGCTGCTTCCTACTAGCTATCCTTTTCACATATGGTACTGTATATATGTCCATGCCACTCTCTTACTTTGCCCCAGTTTACCCTTCCCCCTCCCCATGTCCTCAAGTCCGTTCTCTACATCTGCGTCTTTATTCCTGTCCTGCCCCTAGATTCTTCAGAACCATTTTTTTTATTTTTTAGATTCCGTATATATCTGTTAGCATATAGTATTTGTTTTTCTCTTTCTGACTTACTTCACTCTGTATGACAGACTCTAGGTCCATCCACCTCACTACAAATAATTCAATTTCGTTTCTTTTTATGGCTGAGTAATATTCCATTGTATATATGTGCCACATCTTCTTTATCCACTCATCTGTGGTTGGACACTTAGGTTGCTTCCATGTCCTGGCTATTGTAAATAGAGCTTCAATGAACATTGTGGTACATGACTCTTTTTGAATTATGGTTTTCTCAGGGTATATGCCCAGTAGTGGGATTGCTGGGTCACATGGTAATTCTACTTTTAGTTTTTTAAGGAACCTTCATACTGTTCTCCGTAGTGGCTGTATCAATTTACATTCCCACCAACAGTGCAAGAGGATTCCCTTTTCTCCACACCCTTTCCAGCATTTACTGTTTGTAGATTTTTTGATGTTGGCCATTCAGACTGGTGTGAGGTGATACCTCATTGTAGTTTTGATTTGCATTTCTCTAATGATTAATGATGTTGAGCGTTCTTTCATGTGTCTGTTGGCCATCTGTATATCTTCTTTGGAGAAATGTCTATTTAGGTCTTCTGCCCATTTTTGGATTGGGTTGTTTGTTTTTTTGATATTGAGCTGCATGAGCTGCTTGTAAGTTTTGGAGATTAGTCCTTTGTCAGTTGCTTCATTTGCAAATATTTTCTCCCATTCTGAGGGTTGTCTTTTCATCTTGTTTATGGTTTCCTTTGCTGTGCAAAAGCTTTTAAGTTTCATTAGGTCCCATTTTTTTATTTTTGTTTTTATTTTCACTTCTCTAGGAGGTGGGTCAAAAAGGATCGTGCTGTGATTTATGTCATAGAGTGTTCTGCCTATGTTTTCCTCTAAGAGTTTTAGAGTCTCTGGCCTTATATTTAGGTCTTTAATCCATTTTGAGTTTGTTTTTGTGTATGGTGTTAGAGAGTGTTCTAATTTCATTCTTTTACATGTAGCTGTCCAGTTTTCCCAGCACCACTTATTGAAGAGGCTGTCTTTTCTTCATTGTATATTCTTGCCTCCTTTATCAAAACTAAGGTGACCATATGTGTGTGGGTTTATCTCTGGGCTTTCTATCCAGTTCCATTGATCAATATTTCTCTTTTTGTGCCAGTACCATACTATCTTGATTACTGTAGCTTTGTAGTATAGTCTGAAGTCCGGGAGCCTGATTCCTCCAGCTCCGTTTTTTTCCTCAAGATTGCTTTGGCTATTCGGGGTCTTTTGTGTTTCCATACAAATTGTGAAATTTTTTGTTCTAGTTCTGTGAAAAATGGCATTGGTAGTTTGATAGGGATTACATTGAATCTGTAGATTGCTTTGGGTAGTATAATCATTTTCACAATGTTGATTCTCCCAATCTAAGAACACGGTATATCTCTCCATCTCTTTGTATCATCTTTAATTTCTTTCATCAGTGTCTTATACTATTCTGCATACAGGTCTTTTGTCTCCTTAGGCAGGTTTATTCCTAGGTATTTTATTCTTTTTCTTGCAGTGGTAAATGGGAGTGTTTCCTTAATTTCTGTTTCAGATTTTTGGTTGTTAGTGTATAGGAATGCAAGAGATTTCTGTGCATTAATTTTGTGTACTGCTACTTTACTAAATTCATTGATTAGCTCTAGTAGTTTTCTGGTGGCATCTTTAGGATTCTCTATGTATAGTATCATGTCATCTGCAAACAGTGACAGCTTTACTTCTTCTTTTCCGATTTGGATTCCTTTTATTTCTTTTTCTTCTCTGGTTGCTGTGGCTAACACTTCCAAAACTATGTTGAATAATAGTGGTGAGAGTGGGCAACTTTGTCTTGTTCCTGATCTTAGTGGAAATGGTTTCAGTGTTTCACCATTAAGAACAACGTTGGCTGTGGGTTTGTCATATATGGCCTTTATTATGTTGAGGTAAGTTCCCTCTATGCCTACTTTCTGGGGGGTTTTTATCATAAATGGGTGTCGAATTCTGTCGAAAGCTTTTTCTGCATCTATTGAGACGATCATATGGTTTTTCTCCTTCAATTTGTTAATATGGTGTATCACATTGACTGATTTATGTATATTGAAGAATCCTTGCATTCCTGGGATAAACCCCACTTCATCATGGTGCATGATCCTTTTAATGTGCTGTTGGATTCTGTTTGCTAGTATTTTATTGAGGATTTTTGCATGTATGTTCATCAGTGATATTGGTCTGTAATTTTCTTTTTTTTGTGACGTCTTTGTGTGGTTTTGGTATCACGGTGATGGTGGCCTCGTAGAATGAGTTTGGGAGTTTTCCTCCCTCTGCTATATTTTGGAAGAGTTTGAGAAGGATAGGTGTTAGCTCTTCTCTAAATGTTTTGTAGAATTCGCCTGTCAAGCCATCTGGTCCTGGGCTTTTGTTTGTTGGAAGATTTTCAATCACAGTCTCAATTTCAGTGCTTCTGATTGGTCTGTTTATATTTTCTATTTCTTCCTGGTTCAGTCACAGAAGGCTGTAGTTTCCTAAGAATTTGTCCATTTCTTCCAGGTTGTCCGTTTTATAGGCATATAGTTGCTTGCAGTAATCTCTCATAATCCTTTGTATTTCTCCAGTATCAGTTGTTACTTCTCCTTTCTCATTTCTAATTCTATTGATTTGAGTCTTCTCCCTTTTCTTCTTGATGAGTCTGGCTAATGGTTTATCAATTTTGTTTATCTTCTCAAAGAACCAGCTTTTAGTTTTATTGATCTTTACTATTGTTTCCTTTATTTATTTTTCATTTATTTCTGATCTGATCTTTATGATTTCTTTTCCTCTGCTAACTTTGGGGTTTCTTGGTTCTTCTTTCTCTAATTGATTTAGGTGTAAGGTTAGGTTGTTTATTTGAGATGTTTCTTGTTTCTTGAGATAAGATTGTATTGCTATAAACTTCCCTCTTAGAACTGCTTTTGCTGCATCCCATAGGTTTTGAGTTGTTGTGTTTTCATTGTCATTTGTTTCTAGGTATTTTTTGATGTCTTCTTTGATTTCTTCAGTGATCTCTTGGTTATTAAGTAGTGTATTGTTTAGTCTCCATGTCTTTGTATTTTTTACAGATTTTTTCCTGTAATTAATATCTAGTCTCATAGCATTGTGGTCAGAAAAGATACTTGATACGATTTCAATTTTCTTAAATTTACCAAGGTTTGATTTGTGACCCAAGATATGATCTATCCTGGAGAATGTTCCATGAGCACTTGAGAAAAAAGTGCATTCCTTTGTTTTTGGATGGAATGTCCTATAGATACCAATTAAGTACATCTTGTTTAATGTATCTTTTAAAGCTTCTGTTTCCTTATTTATTTTCATTTTGGATGATCTGTCCATCGGTGAAAGTGGGATGTTAAAGTCCCATACTATGATTGTGTTACTGTCGGTTTCCCCTTTTATGGTTGTTAGCATTTGCCTTATGTATTCAGGTGCTACTATGTTGGGTGCATAAATATTTACAATTGTTATATCTTCTTCTTGGATTGACCTCTTGATTATTATGTCATGTCCTTCTTTGTCTCTTGTAATAGTCTTTATTTTAAAGTCTATTTTGTCTGATATGAGAATTGCTACTCCAGCTTTCTTTTGATTTCCATTTGCATGGAATACCTTTTTCCATCCCCTCACTTTCAGTCTGTATGTGTCCCTAGGTCTGAAGTGGGTCTCTTGTAGACAGCATATATATGGGTCTTGTTTTGGTTTCCATTCAGCCAGTCTATGTCTTTTGGTTGGAGCATTTAATCCATTTACATTTAGGGTAATTATCGATATGTATGTTCCTATTACCGTTTTCTTAATTCTTTTGGGTTTGTTATTGTAGGTCTTTTCCTTCTTTTGTGTTTCCTGCCTAGAGAAGTTCCTTTAGCATTTGTTGTAGAGCTGGTTTGGTCGTGCTGAGCTTTTGCTTGTCTGTAAAGGTTTTAATTTCTCCATCGAATCTGAAGGAGATCCTTGCTGGATAGATTAATCTTGGTTGTAGGTTTTTCCCTTTCATCACTTTAAATATGTCCTGCCGCTCTCTTCTGTCTTGCAGAGTTTCTGCTGAAAGATCAGCTGTTAACCTTGTGGGGATTCCTTTGTATGTTATTTGTTGTTTTTCCCTTGCTGCTTTTAATATTTTTTCTTTGTATTTAATTTTTGATAGTTTGATTAGTATGTGTCTTGGCGTGTTTCTCCTTGGATTTATCCTGTATGGGATTCTCTGCACTTCCTGGACTTGACTATTTCCTTTCCCATATTAGGGAAGTTTTCAACTGTAATCTCTTCAAATATTTTCTCAGTCCCTTTCTTTTTCTCTTCTTCTTCTGGGACCCCTATAATTCGAATGTTGGTTCGTTTAATATTGTCCCAGAGGTCTCTAAGACTGTCCTCAATTCTGTTCATTCTTTTTTCTTTATTCTGCTCTGCAGTAGTTATTTCCACTATTTTATCTTCCAGGTCACTTTTCCGATCTCTGCCTCAATTATTCTGCTATTGATTCCTTCTAGAGAATTTTTAATTTCATTTATTGTGTTGTTCATCATTGTCTGTTTGCTCTTTAGTTCTTCTAGGTCCTTGTTAAACATTTCTTGTATTTTCTCCATTCTATTTTCAAGATTTTGGATCATTTTTACTGTCATTACTCTGAATTCTTTTTCAGGTAGACTTTGTATTTCCTCTTCATTTGTTTGGTCTGGTGGGTTTTTACCTTGCTCCTTCATCTGCTGTGTGTTTATCTGTCTTTTCATTTTCCTTAACTTACTCTGTTTTTGGCCTCCTTTGCACAGGCTGCAGGTTCATAGTTCCTGTTGTTTTTGGTGTCTGCCCCCAGTGGCTAATGTTGGTTCAGTGGATTGTGTAGGCTTCCTGGTGGAGGGGACTGTTGCCTGTGTTCTGGTGGATGATGCTGGATATTTTCTTTCTGGTGGGCAGGACCATGTCCGGTGGTGTGTTTTTGGGTGTCTGTGACCTTATTATGATTTTAGGCAGCCTCTCTGCTAATGGGTGGGGTTGTGTTCCTGTCTTGCTAGTTGTTTGGCATAGGGTGTCCAGCACTGTAGCTTGCTGGTCATTGAGTAGAGCTGGGTCTTAGCATTGAGATGGAGATCTCCGGGAGAGCTTTCACTGTTTGATATTACATGGAGCCAGGAGGTCTCTGGCGGACCAATGTTCTGAACTCAGCTCTCCCACCTCAGGCACAGGCCTGACACTTGCCCGGAACACCAAGACCCTGTCAGCCACACGGTCTTTTTTGAGGGAGGCCCTGGTTCTCTTCAGGCTCAGCCAAGGGAAGCTGCAGGGAAGGCCTCCAAACTCCAGAACTCCACACTCTAGAGGCCCTCCTTTGGACATGTTACCTATCCCCTTTCACGCAGGTCCTAAACAGAGGCCCCCTGATCTTTTTTTAAGAGTTGAAATATTTCAGACAAACTGGGCTTGATCTCAAAGTAAATGATCTAAAGTAGAAGAAAATCATGCAACAAACTTAGACATTTTAATGTTGTACCTTTTTTTTTTTTTTTTTTGGTCCTACTGATTGTTTAATCATATGTCAGCACCTTCTCCCAACCTCAGAGAAATCAGCACCCAGTGGAATTTTCTGTAAGCCAGTGTGTTGTTTTGCTGGTCATTCCTAGAAGGTGTGAGATGAATTGGAACCGAATTTGAGCATGTTTAGCAAGGCTGAGTGTACTTGTTTACCAGATTGCTCTTCCCTGTACATAAATAATTAGTTAAGCCTTATCAGACCCTGAGGGTAATTTGTCAAAATAATGTGTGTTTTTCTATTTCAGTGTTAACTACCATTACATATTATTAATAGATTATTAACTTAGTATAAATAGCTTAGGGAAAACCATTTGGTTAGATTTGTTTGTTTTCTAACATTTTAATGGGGCAAGAGAAAGTGATCTTAAACTACTGGGCAATTATATACAGTACACAAAGTTTAAAGCATAAAAAAATCTAGCTCATCTCATAAGCTGACCCAAAAGGGCATTATTAATCAATTACAAATTATGAACTCCAAGAAATAATACTCTAAATATAGTACAGTAGCAGTATCCCATGGAGAATATATTTGGAACATATGGAAATGGGAATAAAAAATATGAATTTGACTGCATCATTTAGTTAGAACAAAGGAATAAAAGCACCATGTTTCCTCTGCTCTGCGTTATTAGAAGACCTCTAGATATTCTGGCCTTTCAAAAATCCTAGTCCTACCTTAGCTGGGAGAAGAATGGAAAGTGTAATTTTGCATTTAACTGAAATATTCAATTACTGTTTTTCTTTCTTGAGAACTGTGGTCTGAGCATCATGTGCTTTGGGGACAAGAAAATACCACGGCAATTAGTAATAAAGGTCTGCTTTTATGCTAGAGTCATGACTTTGGGGAATAAGGAGGAGATCAAGATGCATTTTCACAGTTGAGCACAGACAAGCAAGACAGATTGCTCTGGGATGCTTGATGGCTCTGTAAGTATAAATGTGAAAAAAAAAGAAAGAAAGAAGGAGCAATGACATTCCAGGAGTGGATATTTACAAATGTAAATGCATTTTGCTTTGCTTGTGAGCACAGAGCACTTGGCACTAATACTATTTGCTTCTTTGGATAAAGATCACTAGAGTATACTATTAAGAGGAAAATATCAGGGAAACTACATGAACTAGTTATGTGAAATGAATTAAGAAAATACGTTGTGGGGAATTCCCTGGTGGTTCAGTGGTTAAGACCCCACGCTTCCAATGCAGGGGTCATAGTTTCGATCCCTGGTTGGGGAACTAAGTTCCCACATGCTGTGCAGCACAGCCAAAAAAAAAAAAAAGGAAAGAAAGAAAATATATTGCGTTTACAAAGCTTTCAGCAAGTGATATTTCAATACTTCAACAACAAGATTGTCCAGAGGCTGTGAAAGAAGAAATGAACACTGTATCAGTCAGAGTTCTCCAGAGAAACAGACCCAATAGGATATATGTGGAGCTTTATTATGAGGAATTGGCTCATGTGATGATGGAAGCCAGGAAGTGCCACAATCTGCTCTCTGCAAGCTGGAGACCAGTGGTGTAATTCAGTCCCAGACTGAAGGCCTAAGAACCAGGGGGGCCAAAGGTGTAAATTCCAGTCCAAGAGCAGGAGAAGAGGAAATGAGACGTCCCAGCTCAAGTGAGGCAGGGGAAAAAAAGGTGCGAATTCTTCTTTCCTCTGCCTTTTGTTCTGCTCAGGCCTTCAACACATTGGATGCTGTTTGCTCACACTGGGGAGGGCAACCTACTTTATGGAGTCCACTGGTTCAAATGCTCATCTTGTCCAGAAACACCTTCACAGGCATATCCAGAAATAATGTTTAATCTGGGCATCTTGTGGCCAGTCAAATTGACATGTGAAATTAACCATTACAAATACCAAGAAGTGAAATTCACATTCCAGTGATAGTATAAACCAAAGAAAGTGGATAATAGAATCTGGACTCTTCTAATTTGGACTCTGATTTGCTGCAAATTTCTCCTTCCATAATGACATAAATAGGAAAATCTGTAATTTCAGTTCTAGATTTTTAGCCACAGGTCTCTTTCCTGAAAATTAAAAAAACAAAAAGAAAGAAAGAAATGATGTCTGTTTTACAGATTGAGGGACCATAATCACACAAATAATTTATAAAGTCACTTGGGGTGACTAAGCATGGGATGCGCTGGTGAGCAGGTCACGCTGAGGATAACCCAGAATCACCTGGAAGTAAATGGTCATCATACTAAGCTATGAGCTTAGAGACCTGATTAGTATGTTATCATCATTTTCTCACAGCATAACATATGTTTGCTTTTTAATTGTTTGGCAAAATAGATTCTACGTTGAAGGTACAGTGTAAAAAGCCAAAGTGTCAAATCTGGGATCTTTAAAAAAATGGGCATTGATTTCTTGGGTTGGTTCTTAATGATAAAACCTGGAGCTTGTTTGGAGGAGGGGTTGCAGCACTTGTGTCATCACTCATTTTTTTTTTTTTTTTTTTTTTTTAAAACATCTTTATTGAAGTATAATTGCCTTACAATGGTGTGTTAGCTTCTGCTTTATAACAAAGTGAATCAGTTATACATATACAATATGTTCCCATTTCTCTTCCCTCTTGCATCTCCCTCCCTCCCACCCTCCCCATCCCACCCCTCTAGGTGGTCAAAAAGCACCGAGCTGATCTCCCTGTGCTATGCGGCTGCTTCCCACTAGTTATCTATTTTACATTTGGTAGTGTATATATGTCCATGACACTCTCTTACCCTGTCACATCTCACCCCACCCCCTCCCCATATCCTCAAGTCCATTCTCTAGTAGGTCTGTGTCTTTATTCCCGTCTTGCCACTAGGTTCTTCATGGCCTTTTTTTTTTTTTTTTTTTCCTTAGATTCCGTATATATGTGTTAGCATACTGTATTTGTTTTTCTCTTTCTGACTTACTTCACTCTGTATGACAGACTCTAACTCCATCCACCTCATTACAAATACCTCCATTTCATTTCTTTTTATGGCTGAGTAATATTCCATTGTATATATGTGCCACATCTTCTTTATCCATTCATCTGTCGATGGACATTTAGGTTGCTTCCATGTCCTGGCTATTGTAAATAGAGCTGCAATGAACATTTTGGTACATGACTCTTTTTGACCTATGGTTTTCTCAGGGTATATGCCCAGTATTGGGATTGCTGGGTCGTATGGTAGTTCTATTTGTAGTTTTTTCAGGAACCTCCATACTGTTCTCCATAGTGGCTGTATCAATTTACATTCCCACCAACAGTGCAAGAGTGTTCCCTTTCCTCCACACCCTCTCCAGCATTTATTGTTTCTAGATTTTTTGATGATGGCCATTCTGACCGGTGTGAGATGATATCTCATTGTAGTTTTGATTTGCATTTCTCTAATGATTAATGATGTTGAGCATTCTTTCATGTGTCTGTAGGCCATCTGTATATCTTCTTTGGAGAAATGTCTATTTAGGTCTTCTGCCCATTTTTGGATTGGGTTGTTGGTTTTTTTGTTATTGAGCTGCATGAGCTGCTTGTAAATCTTGGAGATTAATCCTTTGTCAGTTGCTTCATTTGCAAATATTTTCTCCCATTCTGATGGTTGTCTTTTGGTCTTGTTTATGGTTTCCTTTGCTGTGCAAAAGCTTTTAAGTTTCATTAGGTCCCATTTGTTTATTTGTGTTCTTATTTCCATTTCTCTGGGAGCTGGGTCAAAAAGAATCTTGCTGTGATGTATGTCATAGAGTGTTCTGCCTATGTTTTCCTCTAAGAGTTTGATAGTGTCTGCCCTTACACTTAGGTCTTTAATCCATTTTGAGTTTATTTTTGTGCATGGTGTCAGGGAGTGTTCTAATTTCATACTTTTACATGTACCTGTCCAATTTTCCCAGCACCACTTATTGAAGAGGCTGTCTTTTCTCCACTGTATATTCTTGCCACCTTTATCAAAGATAAGGTGACCATATGTGTGTGGGTTTATCTCTGGGCTTTCTATCCTGTTCCATTGATCTATATTTCTGTTTTTGTGCCAGTACCAAACTGTCTTGATTACTGAAGCTTTGTAATATAGTCTGAAGTCAGGGAGCCTGATTCCCCCAGCTCCATTTTTCGTTCTCAAGATTGCTTTGGCTATTCGGGGTCTTTTGTGTTTCCATACAAATTGTGAAATTTTTTGTTCTAGTTCTGTGAAAAATGCCAGTGGTAGTTTGATAGGGACTGCATTGAATCTGTAGATTGCTTTGGGTAGTAGAGTCATTTTCACAATGTTGATTCTTCCAATCCAGGAACATGGTATATCTCTCCATCTATTTGTATCATCTTTAATTTCTTTCATCAGCGTCTTATAATTTTCTGCATACAGGTCTTTTGTCTCCTTAGGTAGGTTTATTCCTAGATATTTTATTCTTTTTGTTGCAATGGTAAATGGGAGTGTTTTCTTAATTTCACTTTCAGATTTTTCGTCATTAGTGTATAGAAATGCAAGAGATTTCTGTGCATTTATTTTGTATCCTGCTACTTTACCAAATTCATTGATTAGCTCTAGGAGTTTTCTGGTAGCATCTTTAGGATTCTCTATGTATAGTATCATGTCATCTGCAAATAGTGACAGCTTTACTTCTTCTTTTCCGATTTGGATTCCTTTTATTTCTTTGTCTTCTCTGATTGCTGTGGCTAGCACTTCCAAAACTATGTTGAATAATAGTGGTGAGAGTGGGCAACCTTGTCTTGTTCCTGATCTTAGTGGAAATGGTTTCAGTTTTTCACCATTGAGGACAATGTTGGCTGTGGGTTTGTCATATATGGCCTTTATTATGTTGAGGAAAGTTCCCTCTATGCCTGCTTTCTGCAGGGCTTTTATCATAAATGGATGTTGAATTTTGTCGAAAGCTTTCTCTGCATCTATTGAGATGATCATATGGTTTTTCTCCTTCAATTTGTTAATATGGTGTATCACATTGATTGATTTGCGTATATTGAAGAATCCTTGCATTCCTGGGATAAACCCCACTTGATCATGGTGTATGATCCTTTTAATGTGCTGTTGGATTCTGTTTGCTAGTATTTTGTTGAGGATTTTTGCATCTATGTTCATCAGTGATATTGGCCTGTAGTTTTCTTTCTTTGTGACATCTTTGTCTGGTTTTGGTCTCAGGGTGATGGTGGCCTCGTAGAATGAGTTTGGGAGTGTTCCTCCCTCTGCAATATTTTGGAAGAGTTTGAGAAGGATAGGTGTTAGCTCGTCTCTAAATGTTTGATAGAATTCACCTGTGAAGCCATCTGGTCCTGGGCTTTTGTTTGTTGGAAGGTTTTTAATCACAGTTTCAATTTCAGTGCTTGTGATTGGTCTGTTCATATTTTCTATTTCTTCCTGGTTCAGTCTCGGCAGTTTGTGCATTTCTAAGAATCTGTCCATTTCTTCCAGGTTGTCCATTTTATTGGCATAGAGTTGCTTGTAGTAATCTCTCATGATCTTTTGTATTTCTGCAGTGTCAGTGGTTACTTCTCCTTTTTCATTTCTAATTCTATTGATCTGAGTCTTCTCCCTTTTTCTCTTGATGAGTCTGGCTAATGGTTTATCAATTTTGTTTATCTTCTCAAAGAACCAGCTTTTAGTTTCATTGATTTTTGCTATTGTTTCCTTCATTTCTTTTTCATTTATTTCTGACCTGATCTTTATAATTTCTTTCCTTCTGCTGGCTTTGGGGTTTTTTTGTTCTTCTTTCTCTAATTGCTTCAGGTGCAAGGTTAGGTTGTTTATTCGAGATGTTTCCTGTTTCTTGAGGTAGGCTTGTATTGCTATAAACTTCCCTCTTAGCACTGCTTTTGCTGCGTCCCATAGGTTTTGGGTCGTCGTATCTCCATTGTCATTTGTTTCTAGGTATTTTTTGATTTCCCCTTTGATTACTTCAGTAATCACTTCGTTATTAAGTAGTGTATTGTGTAGCCTCCATGTGTTTGTATTTTTTACAGATCTTTTCCTGTAATTGATATCTAGTCTCATAGCGTTGTGGTCGGAAAAGATACTTGATACAATTTCAATTTTCTTAAATTTACCAAGGCTTGATTTGTGACCCAAGATATGATCTATCCTGGAGAATGTTCCATGAGCACTTGAGAAAAATGTGTATTCTGTTGTTTTTGGGTAGAATGTCCTATAAATATCAATTAAGTCCATCTTGTTTAATGTATCATTTAAAGCTTGTGTTTCCTTATTTATTTTCATTTTGGATGATCTGTCCATTGGTGAAAGTGGGGTGTTAAAGTCCCCTACTATGATTGTGTTGCTGTCGATTTCCCCTTTTATGGCTGTTAGTATTTGCCTTATGTATTGAGGTGCTCCTATGTTGGGTGCATAAATATTTACAATTGTTATAGCTTCCTCTTGGATCAATCCCTTGATCATTATATAGTGTCCTTCTTTGTCTCTTGTAATAGTCTTTATTTTAAAGTCTATTTTGTCTGATATGAGAATTGCTACTCCAGCTTTCTTTTGATTTCCATTTGCATGGAATATCTTTTTCCATCCCCTCACTTTCAGTCTGTATGTGTCTCTAGGTCTGAAGTGGGTCTCTTGTAGACAGCATATATATGGGTCTTGTTTTTGTATCCATTCAGCCAGCCTGTGTCTTTTGGTGGGAGCATTTAATCCATTTACATTCAAGGTAATTATCGATATGTATGTTCCTATTCCCATTTTCTTAAATGTTTTGGGTTTGTTATTGTAGGTGTTTTCCTTCTCTTGTGTTTCTTGCCTAGAGAAGTTCCTTTAGCATTTGTTGTAAAGCTGGTTTGGTGGTGCTGAACTCTCTCAGCTTTTGCTTGTCTGTAAAGGTTTTAATTTCTCCATCGAATCTGAATGAGATCCTTGCTGGGTAGAGTAATCTTGGTTGTAGGTTTTTCTCCTTCATCACTTTAAGTATATCCTGCCACTCCCTTCTGGCTTGCAGAGTTTCTGCTGAAAGATCAGATGTTAACCTTATGGGGATTCCCTTGTGTGTTATTTGTTTTTTTTCCCTTGCTGCCTTTAATATGTTTTCCTTATATTTAATTTTTGACAGTTTGATTAATATGTGTCTTGGTGTGTTTCTCCTTGGGTTTATCCTGTATGGGACTCTCTGTGCTTCCAGGACTTGATTAACTATTTCCTTTCCCATATTAGGGAAGTTTTCAACTATAATCTCTTCAAATATTTTCTCAGTCCCTTTCTTTTTCTCTTCTTCTTCTGGGACCCCTATAATTCGAATGTTGGTGCGTTTAATGTTGTCCCAGAGGTCTCTGAGACTGTCCTCAGTTCTTTTCATTCTTTTTTCTTTATCCTGCTCTGTAGTAGTTATTTCCACCATTTTATCTTCCAGGTCACTTATCCTTTCTTCTGCCTCAGTTATTCTGCTATTGATCCCATCTAGAGTATTTTTAATTTCATTTATTGTGTTTTTCATCATTGCTTGGTTCCTCTTTAGTTCTTCTACGTCCTTGTTAAATGTTTCTTGCATTTTGTCTATTCTATTGCCAAGATTTTGGATCATCCTTACTATCATTATTCTGAATTCTTTTTCAGGTAGACTACCTATTTCCTCTTCATTTGTTAAGTCTAGTGTGCTTTGACCCTGCTCCTTCATCTGCTGTGTGTTTTTTTGTCGTCTCATTTTGCTTATCTTACTGTGTTTGGGGTCTCCTTTTCACAGACTGCAGGTTTGTAGTTCCCGTTGTTTTTGGTATCTGTCCCCAGTGGCTAAGTTTGGTTCAGTGGGTTGTGTAGGCTTCCTGGTGTAGGGAACTAGTGCCTGAGCTCTGGTGGATGAGGCTGGATCTTGTCTTTCTGGTGGGCACATCCACGTCTGGTGGTGTATTTTGGGGGTGTCTGTGGCCTTATTATGATTTTAGGCAGCCTCTCTGCTAATGGATGGGGCTGTGTTCCTGTCTTGCTAGTTGTTTGGCATAGGGTGTTCAGCACTGTAGCTTGCTGGTCATTGAGTGATGCTGGGTGTTGATGTTGAGATGGAGATCTCTGAGAGATTTTTACCGTTTGGTATTACGTGGAGCTGGGAGGTCTCTTGTGGACCAGTGTCCTGAAGTTGGCTCTCCCACCTCAGAGGCACGGCCCTGATGCCTGGCTGGAGCACCAAGAGCCTTTCGTCCACACGGCTCAGAGTAAAAGGGAGAAAAAATAGAAAGAAAGAAAGAAAGAAAGAAAGAAAGAAAGAAAGAAAGAAAGAAAGAAAGAAAGAAAGCAAGCAGGGAGGGAGGGAGGGAGGGAGGGAGGGAGGGAGGGAAGAAAGAAAGAAAGAAAGAAAGAAAGAAAGAAAGAAAGAAAGAAAGAAAGAAAGAAAGAGGCTATAATATAGTGAAGCAAAATAAAGCTATTGTAAAGCAAAGCTATACAGACAAAATCTCACCCAGAAGCATATACATATACACTCACACACACAAAAAAAAGGAACAGGGGAAAAATTAATATATCCTGCTCCCAAAGTCCACCTCCTGAATTTGGGATGATTCGTCGTCTATTCAGGTATTCAGCAGATGCAGGCACATCAAGTTGTTTGTGGAGTTTTAATCCGCTACTTCTGAGGCTGCTGGGAGAGATTTCCCCTTCTCTTCCCTGTTCACACAGCTCCTGGGGTTCAGCTTTGGATTTGGACCCGCCTCTGCGTGTAGGTCACCTGAGGGCGTCTATTCCCCGCCCAGACAGAACGGGGTTAAAGGAGCAGCTGCTTCGGGGGCGCTGGCTCACTCAGGCCGCGGGGAGGGAGGGGTACGGAGGAGGCGGGGCGAGCCTGCGGCGTCAGAGGCCGGCGTGACGTTGCACCAGCCTGAGGCGCGCAGTGCGTTCTCCCGGGGAAGTTGTCCGGGGATCACGGGACCCTGGCAGTGGCGGGCTGCACCGGCTCCCGGGAGGGGCGGTGTGGAGAGTGACCTGTGCTCACACACAGGCTTTTTGGAGGCGGCAGCAGCAGCCCCAGCGTCTCACGCCTGTCTCTGGGGTCCGCGCTGATCGCCGCGGCTCGCGCCTTTCTCTGGAGTTCGTTTAGGCGGCGCTCTGAATCCCCTCTCCTTGCGCGCAGCGAAACAAAGAGGCAAGAAAAAGCCTCTTGCCTCTTCGGCAGCTGCAGACTTTTTCCCGGTCTCCCTCCCAGCCAGCTGTGGTGCGCTAAACCCTTCAGGCTGTGTTCACGCCGCCAACCCCAGTCCTCTCCCTGCGATCCGACCGAAGCCCGAGCCTCAGCTCCCAGCCCCGCCCGCCCCGGCGGGTGAGCAGACAAGCCTCTCGGGCTGGTGAGCGCTGCTCGGCGCCGAGCCTCTGTGCGGGAGTCTCTCCGCTTTTTCCTCTGCGCCCCTGTTTCTGTGGGATCCGCGCTGTTAGCTGCGGCTCGCGCCCGTCTCTGAAGTTCGTTTAGGCGGCGCTCTGAATCCCCTCTCCTCGCGCACCAGGAAACAAAGAGGGAAGAAAAAGTCTCTTGCCTCTTCGGCAGCTGCAGACTTTTTCTCGGACTCCCTCCCGGCTAGCTGTGGTGCGCTAACCCCTTCAGGCTGTGTTCACGCCGCCAATCCCAGTCCTCTCCCTGCGATCTGACTGAAGCCCGAGCCTCAGCTCCCAGCCCCCGCCCGCCCCGGCGGGGGAGCAGACAAGCCTCTCGGGCTGGTGAGTGCTGGTCGGCACCGCTCCTCCGTGCGGGAGCCTCTCCGCTTTGCCCTCCGCACCCCTGTGGCTGCGCTCTCCTCCGTGGCTCCGAAGCTTCCCCCTTCTGCCACCCGCAGTCTCTGCCCGCGAAGGGGCTTCCTAGTGCGTGGAAATCTTTCCTCCTTCACAGCTCCCTCCCACTGGCGCAGGTGCCGTCCCTATTCTTTTGTCTCTGTTATTTCTTTTTTCTCTTTTGCCCTACCCAAGTACGGGGGGAGTTTCTTGCCTTTTTGGAGGTCGGACGTTTTCTGCCAGCGTTCAGTGGGTGTTCTGTAGGAGCAGTTCCACGTGTAGATGTATTTCTACTGTATCTGTGGGAAGGAAGGTGATCTCCGCGTCTTACTCTTCCGCCATCTTCTCTCCTCCCGCCATCACTCATTTTTCAACCTGTTGATAAACTTGACTGTGACTGTAGCGAGTGAGTTGAGTCCTAGGTCTGTGTTTTAGGAGATGCTTTTATAATATATTAAATTTGTGTTCTGATACTGCACATGATTTCTATCACTGACTACAAAAGGAAAAACATCCTTATCGTGTGGTGGCAGGTTGTCTTGTTATATCTACAATTGGAGATAGACGTAAGAAAAATTATTCTTTGAGATTTCTTCCAGGGAATTTCTTCCAGATTTCTTCCAGGATTCTTTGGCATTCCATGAATGCCAGGCTTCATGGAAAACAAAACAAAACAAAACAAAACAATCTTGTGCAGAACTGTTAGCAGTTTCAGAAAGTGAACGTTTTACATCCTTTTGAAGATAGAGGAAAACTGCTACTGGAAGTCAATTTAACGTGGATACCCTGTTTATAACAAAGCCATCTGCCATAACTCAGCATGAGCAGCCTTTTTTGTCTTCAGTCATCTAGTAATCAACAGAGTAGAGATTTCCTGGAAATTTGAATATAATGTTTAAAAAGTGTATACATCAATCTCTATTTTTCTCTTTGTCTTCATTATAAAACTTGAAATGAGTAACTCAAGTTAAAAAAAAATCACCCCTAGCTCACGGCCTTAGCTCGATGTTCTGATAAACCTCCCCGCCAATAAAAGCGAAGTGGAGGAAGAAGCGAATGCACAGGCTAAAGTGCAAAAAAAGAAAGATGAGGCAGAGGTCCCAGGAAACTGCCAGCTTGTGTCCTCTTGGAAGCCACAGGAGCAGCAACAAGGAAAGCCAGAGGCCGGGGATGCTGGTACCAACTGTTGGACTGCGTGCCAACTGTCTAGAACTTGTCTCAGTGGATCCAGAACATCCATTGCCCCCACCACCTTTGAGAGACCCACCTTGCTCATATCAAGATGGTCCCTTTGGTCCTTTGCCTTGGACCTGTGACTTTCTGGGCCAGTTCTGTTCTGAGTTGTGGCTGCATGTACAACATGTACAATAAATCACCTCTTCTGCTGTCTTAGCTGAAGAAAAAAAAATTGGCCCCTAAATAACAAAATCACACATTAGAACGAAGCTAGATCATTAAAAACATATACATTTTTCAACAATATAAGTTGTGGGACGACATTAAAAATTTTTGAAAGGAGGAAGAAAAAGAATTATCTGTCTCTCTAGTCACTATTCACACTTTAATTTCTCTTATTTTTTATAGTTTTTGGTAGATGTGATCAAAGTATATACGCTTGTCTCTATATTTTCCACTAACACTATAACTTAAGTTTTTCTGGTTTGCAACTAGTATTCATAACTATTTCTTTAGTGGCAACCCTGAGTGGATTAATGCATTAGTCATTTCTTTGTTGTTGAATGTGTAGGTAGACATAACCAAGCCTCTTAAGATGCATATTTAAATGAGAATCAGTCATTACTGGAAAATGTACCGCATTTACTAACTAACAAAATGAATATCCTGCAGCCAAGATACCACAACAAGCGCTGTCCCTGTCAGGTGGTTTAGCGTAAGCAAGCATCTTGCTTCACATTCCCATGGCACCTGCTATTCTTGTTGGATTGATTTGAATTACACTTTCTTTTGTCAGGCTCTGTTACCAGCTGAGGAGTAAAGAAGGAGGCTTTTACTATCTCACATTTTATTTTTGTTTCCCCTCCCTTTTTGAAACTCCACTATAGTACCCTATCTTCTTCGCCTTTCCCTTACAGAATCTTTCTCCACTATGAAACAGCATACTAAATACTTACAGTCCAAAAAATATATTTTTAATATGAAAAAATTTGGAGGTAAACTTGGCATTGATTTTTCTGCCATACATACACGCATTGCTCTTGTGGAAAATTAAAGATGGAGCCTATGCCAGCCAGGTAGCTGGGCGCTCTTTCCTGGGGTAGTGCTGCTGGCCTGGTCCCACCAACGTGAATGAGAGGATCTAAAATCCCGTGTCCATCAGTTTAAGGCAATAGAGAGTTAATTCCTTCTGTGAGTTGAAAGCTTTTTAGTGCAACCCTTCTCAAATATCTTACAGAAGAAACAGATCCTGCCAATAACAAGTTTGGGAATCATTGAATACTATGGTCATCTCGCAGAGATTCAAGTTGTTGAGTGGTCCTACAGAGACATAAAAAAAAGCCCTTCTCATTTAACCCAGCATTTACCAGATTTATTTCACTCAGGAATTCTGTTTTCATGTCAAAACCAATTATTTCATTTATTGTAGAACTAGTGAACCTAAAACCTGCAATAGAGAACATGGATATAGTGTAATTCCGTATTTTGAGTTGACATTTTTTAAAAAATAACAGCTTTATCCTCATTGCTTCATTTTTATTCCACAGTAGTAAGCACCTACTGTTTACAAGGTCCTGGGTTTCACTTGACCTTCCTCTACAACCTCATCCATGTACTCTCCAGTCAGGGAAGCACTAATAGTAAGAAAAAAGTTGTAACAACCCTACAGGCACCTTTGACAAGGTGATTTATCATTGAAAAGGAGAGGAGAGAATTGTTTATCAGCAGCGCCTCCTTGTTGGCTGTGCCCTAGGGAATGAGGCTATAAACGGAGCTCTCCTCACTCACCTTCAGGGTCTCTTACCTCTCTTTAGGAGAGTTTTAGATTATTAATCATGAAGAGGAGGACTTTCCTCTCCTTTCATCCATCCCCAAGGGGAGAGCCAGCTGCTAGGTGTCAGACCAAGCATTGCTTTCAACGCAGGGGATTAAGGGGCACTTGGCAAGAGGATCTATTTCAGAGAGCTGGTAGAAGATGATCAATGATCTAGGAAATCAGAGTTGAAGAAGGGACATCGGTGCCTTGAAATGTTCCCTGGAGCTCTGACCCCATGAGGGTTTTAACTAAATGGCTACTTAGTTTATTGGATTTACCCACAGCACATATTTAAATGAAATGGATGGAGGAAAGAACCTGTAAGTTACGTGACAGAAAAATGACGAAAAGCTTTTGAAGGTCAGGGAACATTGAACAATCACTTTAGATGAGTGGGCAAATGAAATTCTTCTTGGGACCTTGTAGACCTGATGGTACTATCAATTTTAAAATGGATATAGTGCTTGAGAAGGCATATGTTTCATACTAAGTGACTATGTACTGAATTATAATAGCTTTGGGTCTCCACTTGAGAACTTAATGAATGAGTTGCATGAAATGTTAATATCATTAATACCAGAGGAATTATTTATTTATTACTATCATCACATAATACAAAGCAGAGCTTCCAAAATCCTTGGCAAAAAAAAAAAAAAGAGAGAGAGAGAGTTCTTAATCTTGTTTCAGTGATTCTCTTGAACATAAGACAATCCAGCAACACTGATCTGAAAGGAAAAGGTATCTAATCATAGAATTAAATTTATATCTCCCAATTTTTTCTGTTCAATTGTTAGCCAGTCTCATCATCTGTATATAATCCTACATAGCAGGAAATAGTATTTGAATTTTCTTAGCAAACTGGATAGACAAGAAGGGGCTTGTATTTCATGACGTGATTTTAAAAACAAATAGGATATTTTCCCAGTTCAACTTACACATTTTACTATAAGATGAAAACATCCATTCATACATCATAATGCACTAAATTCCTAAATAACTTGCTGAGGTGGCATTCTCGGTGTTTGCCAATGATATGTTAAGAAGCCTTAAATTGAAGAAGGTAATAATCTCTGAGGGTGTGTGTGTGTGTGTGTGTGTGTGTGTGTGGGAGTGGATAGCTAGACATGTCCTTTTCTATAGTGTATGTATGTGTATATATGTACATGTAAACATAGTGCATTAGTTTTCCAGGGCTGCCTTAACAAAATACCACAGACTGAGTGGCTTAAATAACAGAAACTTATTTTCTCACAGTTCTGGAGGCTGGAAGTCTAAGATCAAGGTGTCAGCAGGTTTGGTTTCTTTTGATGGCTCTCTCCTTGGCTAGCAGATGACCATCTTCTCACTGTGACCTGCCATGGTGTTTCCTATGTGTGCTCGAATCCCTGGTGTCTCTTTTTGTGTCCAAGTTTTCTTAAAAGGACACCTGTCAGATTGGATCAGGGCCCTCCCTAATAGTCTAAATATAACTTAATCACATCTTATAGGCTGTATCTCCAAATACCAGCACATTCTGAGGTACTGGGGGTTAGGGCTTCAACATACAAATTTGGGGGACACAATTCAGCCCATAAACACATAGTGTATATAGAAATGCATAACTGGGGGGAAACTTCTGTTTCTGTCATCACCAGTGTTTATGTTTTTCCTGGACCCTGCCACTGTATGGGCGCCATCGCTCATGCTACTCAAGTGAGATGCCAGCGGAAGAAATAGTAAATGCATTTTCTTCCTAAAATTGAATGGCTACCACCAGTCCGCCAGAAAATCTGTGTGATCAGCAGTAGATGAAAACTGTGATTCCAGAGAACCTTTTGTATTCTTTCCTATTAAAAAGTTGTGAGAGTTCTGGGGGGTCGGGGGGGGGGACTCGGCGGCCTCAGGTGGAGGCGGGAGCCCACAGGCATCGCGGACAAAGGTAAAGAGAACTGCATTTCAGGACCTAAGACTGCAGTTCCTCTTGGTGATGATCCAGAACGTGTTCCCATGACTCAGCAGTTTCCTCCTCAGAATCTGGTATCTGCGAACAGTGCCAGGCTCAGTGGGTCTTCTGCCCTTCAAATTTCCCCCAGCTCATTCCTTCCCCAGCACAAAAGCCTGTCTGCAGCCAGAAACCAGAACAGGAATCTGAAGCAGAATCAGTTGCCTAACCAGTGTCCCCTGTCCTGTCTACAGGTCACTGAGTAACACCCGCCCCCCCAAAAAAAGTTGTGAAATAATTTACCACCTAAACATAGTTAATTAGTAAACAGAGATTAAAAACAAATATAATTTGAAAAGAAAATGTTACCTTGAGATGGGACAGAAATTCTAAGAAGCATACGGGTTTAGCTTTGGAACAAGCATTGTAGCATTTCCTTTTCTGATGGATCCTTTTTAAGAAACTAAAATAGCACATGGAAATGTTAATAATTTTCCATCCACCAAAAAATCATATTTACCTTTGGTAATGATTTTAGAAACAGTTTTGACCTTAGGTTTATTTAGGCATGATACAATCATAGGGTTCTAGAGCTGATAAATCTTGAGCAGTTCTAGGTTAGGGATTCTAAAACCCTGTTGTTCCATGAGAGACTTTGCTGTGGGAGGAATGCTGGGCCTGTGGGACTCTGAGTTCCTCTCTTGCCTTTGTTTCAACAAGAGCTGTTCCGCTCTTACCTACGTGCTTTGAAACATTAAAGAAAACCTCTGACGTGGTAGTCAGTTCCGATTGTGCAGTCAGGAAACTGAGGCCCAGACAGGTTAAATGACCCGCCCAGGGTCACACAGTTAGGTTTCCTGATTCCCAGATCAATCTTCTTCTAACCATATCAATTACTCAACTACTATCTGCTAAATTCCCGTGCCATCCATACAAATGGGATTTCACTGTGGTTTTGCTTGACAGGTAAAAAAGTCAAGGTTGAGATTATGGTCATTAAGGGATATTGACAGAAAGCCAGGATAAGACTAGGTCTCCTGATTTGTCATCCCTATCATTTTATTTTTCAGTGAATATCATCTTAAGTGCTTTTCTTAGTTCTATATTATCCACAAATGAAATTTTGTTTCTTCTTCACTGGCGATTTTTTTAATTGATTTAGACTGAACTCAGATTCAGGAAACTGCTCAGATGGCGGGGCTTTCTCTAGCTCACCAGAGCACACATCTGTTTTGTTCAGCATTTTTTGAGACTTGTATTGTTTTGTTCTCCAGGTCTAGGACTGGTACTTTCGATTCTGCCTGCATGTGAGGTACAATGAAACCTACATAATGAATCAAATATGCTCGAGCAAATGTATTTCCGGGGAAGCGGCACCGCTTATGACCCTGGGAAGTAGCTACATATTTTATTATGTTTGTTTTAATTAAATGTTTCAAGAGAGATGAGCTTTACCTTTGGTTCTGCTACCTTGGCATGCTCCCCCCGCACCAACCCCTTTCCTGTTTGAAGACCTCCTTTTTACTGGGCTGTGAGTGGGAAACAGAACAGGGAAACCTGGACAAGATTAGCATATCCTAAAGAGGAATTCTCCTAAGCCTCGCCTTGTAACACTGAACTCAGAATGTCTATCTTTTTTCCCTACCCTAGACAACTTGAAAACTCCTCCCACTGTAAAAGCAGAGAATGTTTTACTGAAGGCAGTCATTCATTTAGCAAATATTTTTGAGATCTACTCTTTGCTAGGCATTCAGCCCCATGACAGGAAATCCTGTGTGATTTATCAGTAACAATTCGAAAATGAAATATCTCAAGCAATGAAAACAAAATTGACATTGTAAAAAGAGGGTGGCGATAGATGCAACAAGATTGGGAAAACGATGATGGTTGAAACTCAGTGATGAGTTCATGGAGACTCATTGTATTGATATAATGAAAATGAATCATTCATTGAATCATGAATCAAATTCAACTTTGTGCACATTTGGAAACTTCCTAAATAAAAAAAAAATTAAACATATTATTTAGTTGGTGACGGCTGGGTAGGTCCAAGACCAGAAGACAATAGCAGCAATGAGACTTGAGAGGACAGAGTGAGATCAGAATAATTTTTTTAGAAGGGGAAAAAATGAATACAAATAAGAGCCCAAACAGACATTAGAGGACCTTCGCTAAGGTTTTCCAGCTCCTGTAATTAAGATGAAGCTGGTGGCTTGAGGCAGAACCAGGCTATAAAGTTGTGACTTTGTGTCATTTCTAGTGCTGAGTGCATGTTTATGAGTAAGATAACTGCTCCATAATTTATATTCCATTCTCTTCAAAATATTTGATACTTTTCTTTCCAGACATTTTTTAATCTCCTAAAAATCAGAGGACCGATTTTGCTCACCTTTTGAACCCAACGAATTAGATCAATAAGTGGCACATACTAGATACTTAAAAATAATTGTTGACTAAATGTTTTTTATGTCCCTATTTACAGGTTCTTGCTCTCATTTTTTCTGGAGAGCAGCCTGAATGGTGACCCCATCTTCATCTGTAGGTATGATTCTGGAAACCCACATGGCTAGGGTGGGTTCGCGGGGACCCACAGAGAATATGCCGTAGTAACTGTCAGACTATAGCATTCTTTGCATCTAACCTCCAAATTTATTTTTTTCTTATCATGTCTTTTTCCTTTCTGGTTCTTGGACTGATGATATGACAATGCTGAATCACAATGTCCACATGTTTGATTTTTGACAACAAGCCAGAGATTTTCTCTGTGCAAATTTAGCAACTCTTAATCCCTTTACACGAGGTTTGTGAGCATGTCCAATTGCTGACATCATTATGTGATGAGTTTATGATTACTGGGCAGGGAGCCTCATAGGATATTCTAATGTGGAACTTGAATTAAATGACATTTCTATGATTTTTTTAGCAGACTCTTGCAAGTCAGTCTGTAAGATTTACGGAATACTGACTATGCAGAGCCCTATTCGACACTCTGAGTGCATACAGAGAAATAAGAGAAACAGGCCTTTCTTGCGTAGGACTTACCGTCTGGTTTGGAATTTTAAGCCTGTCTAGTGTCACTCAAAATTATGCCCTCTCCTTGGATGCTGTTTTCTTGTGTTAATTCAAACTGTGATTAAAATAGGTTGATAACTGGTTTATAGCCTCCTTTATAGAATTTTCATTGTCGCTCAAGGGCTAGAAATAGCAATTTAATTAGAGACTTACTGTCATGCATTTCATAGTGATAAATGTCTTGTGAATATTTAGACTACTAGTGAAGGTGAAATATTTTTGGCTTTCCTTTAACGTATATAATATTCTCCTTTTCTGGAATCTATTTCCCAAGCAGATGTCAAACTTATTTCAGATGAAAATAGAGCCAGTGATGCCTTATTGTGAGGCTAATTCTAATAACCTACTATGTACTAAAAGTTCACTGCTACATTCCTTCCCTAGAAATCATCAACAGTAGAAAACTTTAAAGAGAAACATTCTCTTTGCTCTTAAGTATTAAGGGCTTAATTGATGTATAACAGTTATATATATATACATATACATACACACATATAAACACATAGGTGTATATATATATATACATACATTTATATGAATTTTATTTGAGAAAGACATATTTAAAAATCCACCCATTATGCGATTATTTGGATTTAATGTATTTCTTTTACATAAATTTATATTGCTCTACAGAGTATTTTTAGCATTTTATTCCAACTGTTTAATTAAAAGAATTTGTGACCAGGGGGTAATATTTCAGCAGGAACTGGTACCGCAGCCACTCTCTGCTTAGGCCTTGCAGCAAGGGAGTAAACACTGGGTCACAAATTTAGTAACTAGGGCTCTGCCTGTGGCTTTGGCTCCACCAGAAACTGCAGCAACCTCAGGTCTACGGAGTTTACACACACACACACACACATGCACGCACGCACACACACGTGCAATGTCCAGAGTCCCCATGTGATACTCACATGTGCTTATACATAGGCTTCTCTGCAGCCCATCAGTCCCCTCTGCTCTCTTCCTGTCTGTCTGCTGCTGTGCCCCTAGTGCCCTGAAGGTGTGTCTGAGCTGTTCTCAGGCCTGGGAGACCAGCTCTGCCTCTGCTCAAGCCATGGGTGCCGCCTCCTGGGCTATCTGGGCACTGCCTTCGCAGCAGCCGAAGGGCCTGTCCTCTCCTTGGTCCAGACGCAGGCCTATCCTGCCCACTCAGCTACATGCTGCCCAAACCAAGTTCAACAATCATCCTAAAACACTCTACACCTCCCGCCCCCTCCCCGACACAAAACAACAAAAGCAAAAACAAAAAACAGGACATTCCATGATGGAGAGGCTTCAAAGCTCCTGATATCTTACCAAAGTTTTTGGAGAACAACCATTTAATTTTTACCTGCTGTTGTATTTTAGCTCCATCACCTTAAGATTGATGCGTGAGTCCTAGGGGAACTAAAGCTACAGTTTTTGGTATCCAATTTGAACTGCAGAGTTCGGTATTTTCCTATATTTGAAATTTAAATTGAGAACACATCAGTCTTGGAAATGTGTCCTTTCATTGCCTTATCATCACCGGAGTCTGTGTGCTGTGCACAGGAGTTCTTACTTACCCTCTGGGCCCTTCTAGGGTGACTGCCCCAGAGACAAGAGTGTGGGCCTCACTGGCGTGTCATGGAGGACACGGCCCAGCGCGGCCCTACAAACAAGCGCTTCAGCCCAGCCCCAAATCCACACTGATTTTACACACTAACCAGCCAGTCTGCAACTAAGAGGGACGGGAAATACTTTGTTGCATACATGTACAATTCAAATGGGGTTCACATTGTCCTGTTTCCACCTTTCCCAAATATCCTGGCGAGCTTTCAAGCTAAGGACTACTTGGCAACTTATTCAAAAAACTGGCTGCCTTAAATAAAGATTTTTCTTAATTCCAAATTTCCTTGAGGAAGACTCTGTCGTTAAGTTTTTCAGAATAAAAATTGTATTTACTTTATAAAAGAAATATTTACTCTTATCATGTGGATAATGTATTTGCCTTTAAAACACTGGATATAAACAGTTCAGAAATTAAACATGTTGTTTCCTTAAAGGTTTGAGTTTTGCCAGTTGTGAGAATTTTTTTTCTTTTGATGAATCTGGGCGTTTTCACTGTGGAAAACCCAGCTCCCTCCAAATCCTGTTCATGAGAAAGTCACTGGCCTGGACATGTTCGGGTCCCTTGAGAGGACATTTCTTCAGAAGTGGAAAGACTTTTTCAAGAAAAAAATCTGTGTGTCTAAATTTGTTACATTCATTTTCGTATTGTTTCAACTTAAGTAAGAAATGCCTGGGTAGAAGGAATTTTTGTTTCACGGGTAGCTTTTGGATTTATGGCTAAAATGAGTCTCTAAGTAATAAATTTCATGGGCTTTTAACCGTACATTTCACTGGTTTTAAAGCAAAACTTTTTTTTTTTTTTTTTTTTTTTGAGATATTTTGGTAAAGCCCTACAATCTCAGGGGAAGGAGACAATGTTGTATAAATTGCCATCGATAAATTCCCTATAAAATATATAAGTACTATAGAAATCGTTATGGCTATTGGCAAATCGTAGCAGGTGTGATTTGTAATTAAGTCCAAATGATAGGCATCTCGCTGTACAGAGAAGCAGTGCCCCTTGCCGAGGCCTGTCCTTGTGTAGCTCCTTCTTCTCTCAGTATTA